>NC_088797.1:39111577-41586575 GCF_011386835.1 Chrysemys picta bellii
ATCGCTAGATTGAATTTCTGTAATAAGCTCTGAATTTGAAACTAAACTATATTCAACATTTGACCACTTAAAAAATGTTTTCAAATATAGCAACAAACTCTGCCAAGGTGTGCATTAGTTGGTTACTGATGTGCATCTTATATACTTTGTGAGGCAAGGGGATTAAAAGGTGAATGTCATTAGCCACACACAGAATGCACTCTTAGTCTAACACTTTAGCATTACTTATTGCTATTAGACTAGGGTTCTTTTTATCCCTCATTTTTAATAAGCCTTTTATAAAAATTATGCAGCATTTTCTTCTAGTAGTTCTCACTAAATGGATCAACAATGTAAGGGAAGCCAATAAATACCCTTATAAATAATGTCTCTGAAAGCCTTATTCCTTTTGCAATTCCTCGTTGCTTCCAAAATCTTCTCCAGGAGATTTTTCTCCATTCATTCTCTGAAATATCTACATGGAGTTTGAACACTGACACTAGCCAGTCATTCAAAGTACAGTACCACTCAGAGCTGGAGTGACTATAAATTCAGCCAGTACCCCATAGTTCTGTTATCTTCTCACATTCCCAAGCAACAAGTAGCAGCCACATACCATAGCTTATCCTTCAATTCCTTCCTTCCTATTTTGTTGGCAGGAGATATTTTAGATGACCACTCATGTCATTTAATAACATATGAGGGGATACCATGACTTGCTGCTTCAAGTTTCCATGGGGGGGAAAATGGTGACATGCAGGTTAAAAAAAAAATCTTTTGGCCTCTTCTATAACACTTCATCATATGTAAAAGTTGTACCAGGATTAAACAGCTGCCTGGGAAGTTCTTAAAATACCTTTTAAAGAGGTGGTAACTGAACTGTCAGTGACTCAACTGCATCCCCACAATTCCTCTAAGACAGCAACATTCCACTGAACATTTTAGGTTTGAAAAATGGCCTTTTTTCAGTGCTATTTTTCAGCACAGAAGTTTTATTTTGATAGAATGATGTTTTCTTAAAGGGCACATGTTTTCTGTGCAAAAAAAGGATGATACTGGCTCCCAAGATTGAAAGCCAAGCAAAGTCTGCAGTTAATGCACAGCTTTAGGAAACAGCTGGTTGTAACTGAAGGTCTTGTATGTGTGAGCAAAGCTCAGAGGGAGGCATGGTATTGCATCCTTTCTCTAAAAGCCCCTATGAAGGACCACACTATCCAACAAGTTTGACATTACTATATGATCATTTTGTGGCAGCTCAGTACTATGCAAACTGTACACCTTCACCCGAGACCACAGCTGGTATCATTCTTGCTAGTCAAGGGAATGTTGATGCAATTCTGGTTACATAACTCTTCTTCACTGTTATTTTCAAACTCTTGCTGCTTTATAAGCCAAACAGCTCCAGGGATAATCTGTATGCCTCATAAGGGGTGGAAAAAAAAACCCCTATGTATTTAGAGCTGTTTTAAAGGCATTGACACTAGCTCAGCCCACACATGCAGATGAGTCATATAAATATACATAATCTTCTGACTATGCCTGTTATATGGGGCTGTGACATTGGTATGAGATCCTCACTAACACTAATGAAGTTATCCTCACAACTTCCATGACAGGTATTCTCTGTTTGATGCAGCTGAGGCAGAGTTCAGTGACTTACCCAAGGTAACAAAAAATCTGTGACAGAGCCAGAAATATAACCCTGATCTCTTGAAACTCAGGACAGTGTCTTAAGCAGACCATTCTTCCTTTCCCTTTGTCTGAATAAGAGATAGATGAGACCTACTGGTTTAACAAGGAAAACACCCAAATTGTCAGAACTAAACATTTTACTCTTTATGTAGACTTAATTTATTCCCTCTGGATATATCTGAAAGTCCATCTAAGGGATATTGTGTTATTCTGCGTCAAGCTTGATACTTGTATGCATAATGTATAATACTGTACTGCTCTTGACTTTTAGTCAGTTGCCTACTTCTTTGGACTCTCACCCTTTTAAGTTTTATAATGTGTTGTGTGTATAATAGTGTGTATTTGTAAACCTGTGAAGTCAGAACAGCTCAACTTTATGTCATAGGTCCTATATTGCTTACAATTCCTCCTTTAGTTTGTGCTTTCAGGGCATGAGGATCTGTGTTTTGTCACTACCGTGCCAAATGGCTTTCGTGTGCAATACTGAAAACCATGATGTCCTAGGCAATCATGAATTTCTTAATGTAACACTTAGTAAAGTTAATGCGTATAAGCAGAGGATTATAAGTGTAAAAAAGTAATTTAGTACTGATAGTTAATATAGCAGCAATGTTTCTGCCCAACAGAGACCTAACTACATTTACTACTAAAAACGATTTGCTAAGGAGGGATCTAAATTTTCTTCATCCACATAGAATCCATTTTGAACTAGTCTGTTATTTTAACCTGAATGAATGCAGTCTTGACCTTCAATAGATCAAGCCAATGACTAGGTTCCCCTCCACTCCTTCCCAGTTTGACATAAGCTGGCTCATCTAAAATGCTCTGGAATGGGCCATTTTTTATTAAACCACCACAAGTGAGATCATTTTTAGTTTTTACTTCCTGAACAGTCATATTTCTAAGGGAAGTGTTTCCAGTAGATGTTTTTATTAAATGGTATTGTTATTCCAAGCAGAGGCAAAAACGGGATATTTCTAAGGAAGAGAGGATGTGAAGACCAGAGAGACTAAAGAACATTTTTAATATAGAAAAGACATTATTTTTGCTACTAAATAACAAAACACTTTGGACATGTTGCACAAGGCATAAGACTCTACTCTGAGGGTACAGCAACCTCAAGTAGCAGCCCCTTCACAGGTTATCTCAGAGCAACAAGTTTTGTACTGGGGAGCAGGCAGCTACTTTACAACAGAAATTGGCATTAATTAATGAGGTTAGGACCACCACCTTGTACTGCAACACAGAATTTTCACTAGACTATTTGCATTTGGAATTATATAGGAAATGCTGTATCAGATTAGACCAGTGGGCCATCTAGTCAAATAACTGTCTTCCACAGAAACCAAGAAATTTGGAATTTAATTTAACAGGGAAAGATGGTAGAGGCAAATAAATCCCCCAAACCTAAATCAAATGCAAGGTTGTAAACCACTTGTTCAGGAGGATAATAATCAGTAAAATATAGATGCATTGTCTGAAAAAAAGCAAGGATCATCTTCTAGATAAAGGCACAGGGCTGGAAGCCAGAGCACCAAGATCCCTTCCTGCTTCTGCCATAGACTTCCTGTGTCCCCTTGGGCAAGTCACCTAACTACCCTGTTCCTCAGTTTCCTCATCTGTAAAACAAGGATATTTGTCTACCTCCTTGGGTGTGGAGAGAGAAATTACATATCAGGCCATTTAATCTCTACTCAAATCAATCCCTGCAGGACCCCTTAATATTTCAGCTGCTCTTCAGATTTCTCATGTTTGTCACATTTTTCTTGTACTGAGGGCCCAGAACTTGACACAATACTCCACAAGTCTCAGCAGAACTGTGTAGGAATTAACACTTCCCTGCTCCATGACTTGGACACCTATGCAGCATATAGCTGCATGAGCCTCATCTGCTGCAGTACTATGTTGGAAACTCATCTACTTTACTACTCACTATTACCCACAGGTTTTTCAGTACTATTGTTTTTCAGGTTTCTATTGTTTCAGATTCTTTGCCCCCTACCTCTACTCATATTATTCAACTTGAATCTTTGTTCTTTTCCATCAATATTTTTTATTCTCTAGTAATTATTTGACTTGGCTGGTGTTCAAAATGCCTCCCAATTTATGAGACAAGGTGGGTGAGGTAATACATTTTATTGGACCAACTTCTGTTGGCATAGGCATCAACTCTGTGGGTGCTCCAGGGCTTGAGTACTCACTGACAGCCAGCTCCCCTTGCTACCCCCAGCGCTTCCTGCCTGCAGGTGGCCATGCTGATCAACTCCTCCCTCTCCCTCCCAGCGCTTCCCACCTGTCGCGATCAGCTGTTCTGCGGCATGCAGGAGGTGCTGGGGTGAGTGGGAGAAATGCAGAGGGGCACACTCAGCAGAGGGTAATGGAACTGGGCAGGAAGAGGCAGGGCAGGGTGGAGCAGGGATGGGAAAAGGCAGGGTGGGGTGGGAAGGGATGGAGTGGGGCGGAGCCTGGGGCTGAGCGGAGGTTGAGCACCCCCAGGGTAAGGAAGCCGACGCCTCTCTGTTGGTGAGAAAAACAAGCTTTTGAGCCACACAGAGCTCTTCTTCAGGTTTAGCCATCCCACTTTAGTAGCATTTTAAGTGCTGCTTGCTCCCTCAGCTAAATGGATAATACCAGACCCAACAACATCTTCATGCCCCAAAATTTTATATTGTGCTGTTTACAGACTTCAGTCCATGAAAACATTTCTAGCCAAGCCAATTCAAGATACAGTACCTATAAAATTCAGAGAAAAGTGACAATGTTCCCACCCCCATCACACATACCAGTAATACATGTGGCCAGACATGCAGTGATCTAAAATAAGCAAGGAAGGGATAGCGCAAAAGGCATGTGATTTAGAAAATTTCTGTTCAAGTCACAGATGCTAGAACCCAGGTCCTTTATCCTCCTTAACTGTAGGTAGAGATCTCCATTATCAGGTAATATTAAGTACCATAACCTCTGTGTGGGAGTCACTAGAGGATATCATTGCAGGTGCACACACGCACACACACAATACAGAATCCCTTCCTGACTAGCACAATCAGCCAGATAGAACTTGGGGTAGAGGGAGAGCCATATCTTTCTACAACTTTAAAAAAAAATTATCTTGGCTCCTGGAAACTAATCTTGTTGTTGCCTGGTCACCCTTAATATCAGCAAGAGAGAGGAAGTAATTGTGTTGACTGTGGTGGTGAAGTCTGTGCTATCCTCTGTGTTGGGGCTGGAGGAGCCTCTTGGAAGCTTCTAGGAACTTCCTGTGAGAATTTCACATAAGTAGTTTCCTTACCCCAGATGGAGAGTCACCCCCTCTCTGTGTACTGCTAAACCTCCCATTAAAGATTATGTTTATAAGTATGATTCAGAAGAACCTTCAGTTGGCCATGGAATGGACCAAATTGCATTAAAAGCAGATATTTCTCTGAGGAAGGTACCCCCAAACCACTCAACAGGGATTTTCACACCTCCTCCCTCTTCAAATGATATGTTTAATTATCCGTATCTTCAGTTACCAAAGTCAACAGCATAGTTCTCAAGAACAAAATATAAATGCTTACAGCAAGAGGTATTAATAGAATTGTTTACCAAGTGATGTTACCTCCTACTTTGGTTATAAAAAGGAGATTTGTTTAAACAGAAAGAGATTCCCCAGTTCCTTATCTCTTCAAGCCATAGGAACCCTAGCTACATAAGCTTTAACAGAAGCTGAGAGGAGGTGGGGGATGTTTTCTTATCCAAGTCCC
Organism: Chrysemys picta bellii; assembly: GCF_011386835.1. Classification (NCBI taxonomy): domain Eukaryota; kingdom Metazoa; phylum Chordata; order Testudines; family Emydidae; genus Chrysemys; species Chrysemys picta. The sequence continues at coordinate 39,116,992 of NC_088797.1, forward strand.
ATATTAAAATATTGGTGGCACATGCCTGGTCACTCTCCATGACTTATCCTGTTGAGATTTTACAAAAAGAATAAGAGAAACGGCAAACCAGCAGGAAATATAATAGGTACTTACAATGAGTAGAGAAAAAGGAGAAAGGTGCAGCCTGTAACAGTCAAATATAAATTGTGCATTTTAGAGCTAGAGCTGCAGATTTAAAAGGCCAGCTGTCAAAGGAGGGAAGAACTCCTATGAAAGGGTGAAGATGCAGGTCTGTGGTAATCAGGGAAAAGAGTTGTAATATATTCCTGAAAAAAAAAAAAGAGTAGGAATACTTTTACTACTGGTTGATTCATAACCCAACCATTTAAAATACATTTACTCAATATACAACAGCCATAAATAGAACCAAGGCGAAGTAACATCAACAGGGCCTAGTCTCCCACTCCTACCCCTGCTTGAACCACCAAGATTTCAGAATACCTCTTGCATATATATCTGCAGTTATTTTATTATAACAAAGTACCTATAACAAGTTTAATCATCCATAGATCCATTATTTTTATGAACAGCCAAATTCAGCAAAGGTGCAACAGGATGAAGGAAGCTTGCACCTACATACACTAGTAGGGTTACCATTCGTCCGGATTCCCCCGGACATGTCCGGCTTTTTTGAGTTAAAAATAGCGTCCGGGGGGAATTTGTCAATGTCCGGACTTCCCCTCCTCCCCCCCCATGCAGAGCGTGCGCGGGGCTTACAGAGCAGCCTGGGCTCCGGCAGCCAGAGCCAGAGCCCTTCTGTCACTTCCCCCTCCTCTCTCCTGAAACTTGACACCACTCCCCTCCTCTCCCTCTCCCTCCCTCCCTGCATTCACAGATCGCCGGCCGTTCATCTGGAGCGCCGAGCCTGCTCCCCTCCCCCGCTGTCGAGCGCGCTGCTCTGCAGCACAGTAAGGGGGCCGGGGGGGGGGGTCAGAGAAGCGGCAGGGAGGTTCTGCGGGGGGGTAGTCAAGAGACAGGGAGCAGGGGGGAGGGTTGGATGGGTCAGGAGTTCGGGGGGGGCTGTCTGGGGGTTGGGGGTGTAAGGTTTTGGGCAGTCAGGGTACAGGTGTGGGGGGTCTCAGGAGGGGGCAGTCAGGGGACAAGGAGCAGGGGGGGTTGGGAGTTCGGGGGGGGCTTTCTGGGGGGGGGTGGATAAGGTTTTGGGCAGTCAGGGTACAGGTAGGAGGTAGGGTCCTGGGGGGCAGTTGGGGGGGGGTCTTAGGAAGGGGCAGTTAGGGGATAAGGAACAGGGAGGCTTAGGTAGGGGGTGGGGTTCTGGAGGGCAGTTAGGAGCAGGGGTCCCAGGAGGGGGCAGTCAGGGGACAGGGAGCAGAGGGGTTTAGATGGGTCAGGAGTTCGGGGGGGGGGCTGTCAGGGGGTGGGGGTGTGGATAAGGGTTGGGGCAGTCAGGGGACAGGTAGGGGATAGGGTCCTAGGGGGCCAGTTAGGATGTGGGGAAGGTCTCAGGAGGGGGCAGTCAGGGGACAAGAGGCAGGGAGGCTTAGGGAGGGGGTGGAGTCCTGGGGGGCAGTCAGGGGACAAGGAGTGGGGGGGAGGGTTGGGGATTCTGAGGGGGCAGGAAGTGGGAGGGAGTGGAAGGGGCAGGGCTAGGACAGGACGGGGGCGGGGCTAGGATGGGGGCGGGGCTAGGGCGGGGCTCCTCCCGTCCTCTTTTTTGATTGTTGAAATATGGTAACCCTATACACTAGTGCTAAATTTGGCTCTTGCACATTCAGAGGCAGCAGTCTCCTCAGACCAACATATTATTATTGGAACACTAACGTTCTCTTATCTATTAGTGCAAGAAAAGTCAATGGCCAACCAATTATTTAATTTTAATTTTATATTGATGGAAGTCATGTAATACAGCAGTGGCATTCTAAAGTTCAAAACTGCTCATGAATCTTCTACTGTGACCAACCCCACTATTTGGGGATATAACCAAATAGTGGACACAGATGTCTGTTCTTTTAAAAGTGTTTATTTTTAACTGGATGGTCATGTGTTCTTGTGACCAACACTTAATTAACTATGACAAAGAATAAAATGCTTTTTTCACCCACATGAAAAGATTTAACATGTGCTAATGAACAGCAGTTGTTCTGGTATTGCTACTAGCATGGCAGAGAGTAGTATAACTAATAATAGAGGACACCTAGTGGTGTTTGGTTGTAAATATATATGTTTACATAGAAAGTAAGCCAAATTCACCATTTAATGTGTCTCCACAGACTTCAATGAAGTTACAGCAAGTATTAATTTGGCTCATTGTGTTACTCTACAAACTTTCTTCCTAAGTGACTTCCAAAGGATTACTGGATGGTCTGTAGTTATGATCCATACTAATAAAAGTAAAAATTGTTGAAAAAATGAAGTTTGATTTCTACCCCCACCAAGACACATGTTAAGTCCTGTATAGTAGGGATATTTTGATTGCATTGCAGTTACTGGGCCAAATTCATTGCTGACATCAACCATTGCAGTTCCATTGACGTCAATGGAATGTTTCTATCTGTTTAGGAAGCCAATAGTAAAGTTAATTATTATAAGCTTATGTAGCGAAAAGGCGTGGCCACCCTTGGAGATTGGCAGTGATGGGTGGCCAGCTGCTCCCTGGTGGGCAGAACCAGGAAGGCCACACTCTCCACACTGGAAGCAGAGGGGAGGGACAGGAACAGGAAGTATAAAAGGTGAGCTCTGTAGCCTAGTTGGGAGCTAGCTGCCAAAGGAGATGGATGTATCCACCCCACTGCGGATGCAGAAGCCCGCAGAAGTCTTCTGCTGTCCTGAGGAGGGTCCTGAGCTACCAGTACGGCCCAACCCGCCAGATGCTGAGAAGTTATTGGGACTTCCGCTCGCAGTGTACTTGAGGGGGAGTATAGGAAGTAGCCTAGAGAGGAACCAGACTACCGTCTGGCTGCGGTGCTACTGGAGATACGATCAGCGTGTTGCGGGTGGATTCCCCACTGACCTGGTAGGAGACCACTCTGCCGCTGTTAGGGCCCTGGGCTGGGACACAGTGGAGTGGCAGTACTCCCCCCTCCTTTGCTGGGGCCCCATACACTGTGTTGGGTGCTCCCCCTTTGTTGGGCCCCCCTACACTGTGTTTGGTGTCCCACCCTACCCCAGGGTCTGGGCCCCTGAACTGTTCACTGTTCTACCCTGCCCGAGGGTTTGAGCCCCTAGAGACAGCTAATTTTCCCCTGTACAGACTGCTATTCTAGGTGTGTGACAGTGAAGAGGCATGACCACCTTCACAGATTGACAGTGAGGGGTGTCCATGCAAGCCTACACCTTATAAACATGATTAGTATAGGAAACTCATAAAATAAAGGAAAAGGTGGTGGTTGACCAGTTTAGATTACTCAGACCTCTTGAAAGCAAGCTTGTAGCTATGAAACAAACTACGGACTGAGGATTATTATGCCCTTATATAGTATTTAAATATAAGTAAATAAATGTCATTTATAAATGAGCAATTTTACACTCAAACATATTTGTACTGATTTTGCACAAACTGTAGTTAAAAGATGTGCCAATTACATTAAAGATTGTTTAGCATGGTGCCAAAAGTCAGACCTAGAATGAATTAAAGAGAGAAACTGGCAATGGAGAGAGAAAATACATAACCTAAACTTGCCTGAGAAATTTTTTTTCCAGGAAGGTGGGAGCTATTCAAGCAGTTATTTGAAATACATATATTTAGTTCCCAGTGGCACAATTGAAAAATCCAGCGGTATCTAGGCTGATTTTTATTCCATGTGGCAGGGCTTGACATACTGTAATCAGGGCCGGCTCCAGGGTTTTGGCCGCCCCAAGCAGCCAAAACAAAACAAAACAAAAACAAAAAAGCCGCGATTGTGATCTGCGGCGGCAATTCGGCGGGAGGTCCTTCGCTCCCAGGCGGAGTGAGGGACCGTCCGCCGAATTGCCGCCGAATACCTGGACGTGCCGCCCCTCTCCGGAGCGGCCGCCCCAAGCACCTGCTTGAGAAGCTGGTACCTGGAGCCGGCCCTGACTGTAGTAGATATTTAGAATCCATTTGATTAGAAAAATAAAATTTTCTGAATAATTTTTATAAAAGATTATGCAATCAAAAAACAAACATACCCTGTATCTTTCTCTAAACTTGCTGTTAACACAGGGAATCGGGCATAGTCAGGCTTCAGGTACAAACAGACTTTCAAAGCAAGTGCTTTTGGGCAATTGCACAATTTCTTAGCTCATAATAGAGCAGTCAGCAAAGCAAAAAGTGACCAAGTGAGACTTAAACTAGGCAGGCTTGAGGCTGCAAAGTGCAGCTGATCTTCACAGAAAGAAGGAGATAGTCAGCTTTAGATTTAAACGCTGAATAATTCTGCACCCACATCAACACATGAGACATCGTCACTTACAAAATTAAGCATGCCATTAGAAACATGAAAGTCACTACCAGGTGCAAGACAGACTTCTCACACTGAAATCAGCAATGCATATGATCCCATCATGGAAACAGAATTCTACGCCATAGTAGTGAGAGAACTCTCACCCATCAAGTTACGTGAACTTCTCCAACCCATTTAGGAGCCTTACATAAATCCCCAGCATATTGGTTTATGCATCTGGGAAGGAAAGGGGGGCAGCACTTTCTCATCCACTATCAGCCTCTGCCATTGCCTCACTTCCACAGCCAAACAAATCACCACAACTGCTGCTTTTGAATCACACTCTCTTTCTGTTTAGTAGAATATAATAGTTTATTTCAAAGCAAGAAACATTGTCCAAATCATAGGAACAACCAGGGGTACCAGGATGGTTCCCCAATAGGCCAACCTCTTTGTGGGCTCCCTTGAGGAATAATTTCTGGAAAAATGCACCACAAAACCAATGATATAGCTGATATACATCAAAGGTATTTTCATCCTCTGGACTGATGACCTGAACTCACTCTCAGATTTCCACCACAACTTCAACAACCATCACCCATCCATCAAAGTCTGTCTAGAACACTCCCACACCTGTATCAACTGTATCAACTTCCTGGACACCACAGTCCACTTCAACAATGGAACCTCACTGACAACTATATACAAGAAACTCATGGATCACCACACTTATCTCTATAGATCCAGTAATCACTCCAGATACACCAAGTATCAGGGGGTAGCCGTGTTAGTCTGTATCTACAAAAACAACAAGGAGTCTGGTGGCACCTTAAAGACTAACAGATTTATTTGGGCATAAGCTTTCGTGAGTAAAAACCTCACTTCTTCGGATGCATAGAGTGAAAGTTACAGATGCAGGCATTATATACTGACACATGGAGAGCAGGGAGTTACTTCACAAGTGGAGAACCAGTGTTGACAGGGCCAATTCAATCAGGGTGGATGTAGTCCACTCCCAATAATAGATGAGGAGGTGTCAATTCCAGGAGAGGAAAAGCTGCTTCTGTAGTGAGCCAGCCACTCCCAGTCCCTATTCAAGCCCAGATTAATGGTGTTAAATTTGCAAATGAATTTTAGTTCTGCTGTTTCTCTTTGAAGTCTGTTTCTGAAGTTTTTTTGTTCAATGATAGTGACTTTTAAATCTGTAATAGAATGACCAGGGAGATTGAAGTGTTCACTTACTGGCTTGTGTATGTTACCATTCCTGATGTCCGGGCCAGTGGCCATCACATACAGCCCCCAGCTAAAACCTCTCCAGCGCATTATCCACGATCTACAACCTATCCTGGAAAATGATCCCTCACTCTCACAGACCTTGGGAGGCAGGCCAGTCCTCGCTTACAGACAACCCCCCCAACCTGAAGCAAATACTCACCAGCAACTACACACCACACCACAGAAACACCAACCCAGGAACCTATCCCTGTAGCAAACCTCGTTGCCTACTCTGTCCCCATATCTACTCTGGCAACAGCATCAGAGGACCCAACCACATCAGCCACACCATCAGGGGCTCATTCACCTGCACATCCACTAATGTCATATATGCCATCATGTGTCAGCAATGCCCCTCTGCCATGTACATTGGCCAAACCGGACAGTCCCTCCGCAAAAGAATAAATGGACACAAATCGGACATCAGGAATGGTAACATACACAAATAAATCTGTTAGTCTTTAAGGTGCCACCAGACTCCTTGTTGTTTTTCCAGATACACCAAGAAATTCTCAGCCAGGCACTCAGATACCACAGAATATGCTCTGAGGAAAGAGTCTGGGATACACATCTTACCACAATTAAAACCGCCTTCACCAAAGGACACTCCATCAGAAAACTAGATTGCATCAAAGAACAAGCTACCCAAAGAGAACCTACTTCAACACAGAAAAAGACCCCCACTGAGAAAATCCCTAGTTGTCACCTACCATTCCACTGGAATCCACATGGAGGATCATCAAACAATTACAACCAATACTTGACAGGAACCCCGTCCTGAAAGAAATATTTCCGGAATCCTCTCTTCTGACCTTCAAACAACCCCCCAGTCTCACCAAGCTCATCATCAGAAGCAAACTACCCACAGTCCACGCCACACCAGCTCAAAGCAGCACCCGACCTGGCCAGAACAACAAATGCAAAATCTAGACATATTTCCATTGCTACTATGATGAACAAACACCCCCCACAACATGCCTTTCAAGATCCATGGGTCCTACACATGCCTATCACAACCTGTGGTGTATCTCATCCAGTGAACCAAATACCCCAACAAGAACTATGTGGGTGAAACTAGACAATCACTGTGTTCTTGAATAAACTCACACAGAAAAATGATAAAAGACAAAAAATACCCTATCACCCATGGACAAACACTTCACCTATCAGTTCTTATCCTCAAAGGAAACCTGCACAATACCTTCAAAATATGAGATTGGGAGCTTAAATTCATAACTCTATTAGACACCAAAAATCAACAGAGACAGTGGTTTTATGGCTCATTACAACAATATATAACTTACTAACCCTCCTTTGTACTATGACAGCAGAGGTGTTAATAGCCTACTTCACTTTATGTAGTCTCTTGCAAAATGTGTTAACCCCTTATGCTTAACAATCCATTCCACCTTGTATTTAGCTATGACACTATGGGGTTACTTTTCCCAGACCTGAAACAGAGCTCTGTGAGACTCAAAGGCTTGTCTCTTCCAACAACAGAATAAAAGACATTACCAATAAAATATATTATGTCACACACCTTATCTATTTCAAAGCTAGAAATTCTGTTCTTCTACAGGATCACCAATTCACTGCACCCTCATTATCTCAGCAGTCCCATGACACCCCTTCTTAAGAGTTTTGTTTATGTCGCTCGCTTCAGGTAACTCCAGCCAGGCCTTCTCCCTGGCTGGTAAGGAAAGCACTTCTCCAGTCCTTCCTAACCTGAGGTTGACTCTGGATCCCCTGCAGGGCCCCGCTGAGTATCATAGTTATACCAACACAAGTTTGTAGTGTAGATCAGTGCTCTGGGCCTCTCATGAAATCCCTTGCCTGGTCTTTCCTTCGTCTATTTTGGAACAGTTTATTTTGCTTTTGCTTTTCTGCAGCTCGACAACTGAAACAAGCTGTTTGTTTGAAAGAAACAACTGATCTGGAACTTTATGTTCATGGTGTGTTTTGTTCTGCTAAAGTTGCTAAACAAACTAGTATTCCAGGAAGTGGGAGACTTTGTTCTCAACCACAAACAAATGTAAAGGAAAAAAGCAGCGTATGGTTAAAGGGTCTTTTATTGTCAAGCCGTCATCACATTAAATCATGTTCCAATTAAATACTTTCTTTCCTCCTTTGTACTTTAAATTTTCCTTCAAATAATCTTAACTTGAGCCTTCTCCACCTACACATTTTTGGTCATATTTTAATATCAAAATCCACTGAGAGCAGTTAGGCTTTTTTTGTGTGTGAGTTTCCATGCAGTTCTAAAGGGAAAGGTGGAGAAACAGGGTCCAGAAGAAACACTAACCCTGATCAATCAAATGTCATCTTCACCCCAACCCTGTATCAGGGAATGAAGGAACTAAAAATGTAAACACCTTCCTCTCCATCTCATTACCTCATGTGCAGGGCCCTACCAAATTCATGGTCCATTTTGGTCAATTTCACGGTCACAGGAGTTTTAAAATCATAAATTTCATGATTTCATCTAATAAAATTTGAAATTGCATAGTGTTGTAATTGTAGGAGTCCTGACCAAAAAAGGAGTTGTGGGGGTGGAGTTGCAAGGTTACTGTAGGGGGTGTTGTGATACTGCTGCCTTTACAACTGTGCTGTTGCTGGCGGCGGTGCTACCTGGAGAGCTGGGCAGCTGGAGAGTGGCAGCTGCTGACTGGGAGTCCAGCTCGGAAGACAGAGCTGCTGCCAGCAGCAGCGCAGAAGTAAGGACGGCATGGTATAGTATTGCGACCCTTACTTCTGCACTGCTGTCTGCAGAGCTGGGCCCTCAGTCAGCAGCTGCCACTCTCCGGCTGCCCAGCTCTGAAGGCAACAGCGCAGAAGTAAAGGTGGCATGGTATGGCATTGCCACCATTACTTATGGCAGGGGTTCTCAAACTGGGGGTCAGGACTCCTCAGGGGGTTGTGAGGTCATTACATGGGGGGTGGTGAGCTGTCAATCTCCACCCCAAGCCCCGCTTGCCTCCAGCATTTATAATGGTGTTAAATATATTCAAAAGTGTGTTTAATTTATTAGGTGGGTTGCACTCAGAGGCTTGCGATGTGAAAGGGGTCACCAGTAAAAAAGTTTGAGACCCACTGATTTATGGGCTGCTGCCTGCAGAGCTGGGTGCCCGGCCAACAGATGCCACTTTCCAGCTGCCCAGCTCTTAAGTCAGCACAGAAGGATTGCAATACTGCAACCCGCCCTAAAATAACCTTGTGACCCCCTGCAACTTCCTTTTGGATCAGGAACCCCAGTTTGAGAAATGTCTCCCCCATGAAATCTGGATAGTATAGGGTAAAAGCACACAAAAGACCAGATTTCACGGAGGAAGACCAGATTTCACAGTCCGTGACTCATTTTTCATGGCCGTGAATTTGTTAAGACCTTACTCATGTGTTTTAGGACCTGATTCTGCTCTGTAATTAATGGCACATCTCTTACTACCTTAAATGGAAGCAGGATTAAAACTCATTGATTATAAACTCAAGCAGCGGCTATTTTTATGTATGTCATGTACAGCACTGAGTACATTGTGATTGCTTAACAAATAATAATTATGAATAATACATGGGAAATTTTTAGTGAGTAAAAAGATTAGGTCCACAGGGCTTGATTCACAGCCCATTAAATAAATGGAAAGACTTTAATAGGCATTGGATCAGGCTGTTAGTTGTTATGGTCTGTATGGCTAGAGTTTCACATGAAATGTTGGCTAAATAATCACATAGCATTTTGTACATCTAATATTGCAGATTAATGTAATTGCATAGGCCCTGACTTCACTGTGTATATCAGAAACTTATTTACTGCAATAAAGTATAAAGGCCTTGATCCTGCCAATACTTATGCATATGTTAACCTTTTAAACATGCAAATAGTCCCTTTGAAACCAATGAGACTTAATCTCTTTTCCAGTTAAGTATATGGAAATATTTGCAAGATGAGGCTTCTGTGATCAGACGTCATATGTCATAGTTTTCTCAAAATTCCTGATTACAACATGTAAAGGGAATATCCTGATAGACAGAAAAGAGCAAATTAAAAGTTAAAAAGTCAGAAACGGGAAAGCATAAAATTGACAAAAAACAAATTAGGTCCCAATCCTGCAAGCACTTAAGCATGTGCTTAATTTTACACGTGGGAATAGTTGTATTGAATTCAAATTGGTGTTTGCAGGATCAGGGCCTTAATAATTAAAACTAAGAAAGGTTCAATAAAAGATTACATCAACTAAGAAAGTGTGTGACGGCCCGGCCCGGCACCGCTGGCCCCCGGCTCTGCACCGCCGGCCCCCGGCCGAGTACCGCCCGGCCCCGGCTCCGCACCCCTGGTCCCCGGCCGAGCACCGCCCGGTCTGGCACCGCTGGCCCCGGGCTCTGCACCGCCAGCCCCCAGCCGAGCACCGCCTGGCCCCGGCTCCGCCGGCCCCGGCCGAGCACCGCCCGGCCCTGCATCGCCGGCCCCCGGCCAAGCACTGCCCGGCCCGGCACTGCCGGCCCCCGGCCCCGAACCGCCGGCCCCGGCCGAGCACCGCCCGGCACGGCCGGCCCCGGGCCCCGGGCCCCGCACCGCCGGCCCTGGCCCCCAGGCCGAGTACCGCCGCCCCCGGCCGAGCACCGCCGGCCCCGGCTCCGCACCGCCGGCCCCAGCGGCTCCAGCCCCCGGCCGAGCACCGCTGGTCCCTCCCTCCCTATTTTCCTGGACATGTCCGGCTTTTTGGGATTTCCCACTGGACGGGGATTTGAGGCCCAAAAAGCCGGACATGTCCGGGAAAAACTGGACGTATGGTGACCCTAAGGAACACTGGGTGGGGGCTTACAGGGACCGGGATACTGGGTGTGGCGGAGTCGGGGTGGGGAGTGTAGGGACTGTGAGTGGGGACTTGTCGGGCGCAGGGCCCCTCGGTTGGGGAGAGCAGAGCAGGGACACTGGGGTTATGGGGTGAAGGGAAAAAGGCACCACAGCGGTCCAAGCAGCAGCGGCTCCTGCGACCCAGGCCGTCGCTGGGGGCGCTGTGGACCTGGCTGGCCTCCCCGAGCGGCGCCGGCCTCTCTAGCTGCTTTGCGCCGTCGTCTCCTGTCAGCCGCTGTCGGCTGGGCCGGGGCCGCGCCGCGCCGCGCTCCGCCCGGCAGCCCCCGCATGCAGCGCGTAGGCGCCAGTTGCTGCCGGGCCCTGCGCTCATGGCGCTGCCGGCGCTGCCCGGCTCGGGGGTGCAGTTCCGGAGGATCCTGGCTCACTTCCCTCAGGAGCTCAGCCTGGCCTTCGCCTATGGGTCCGGGGTCTTCCGACAGGCGGGGGCCGCCCCCAGCCAGAGCGTGGTAAGCGGGAATGTGCAGCCGGGGGCCGGACAGGGCATTGCCCTGGCTACGGGTTTTCACCCCCCCCCCCCAGTGCACCGTGGGGGGGAGGGGCATTGCCCGGCTACGGGTTATCACACCCACAGTGCACCGGGGAGTAGAGGGGGGCATTGCCTGGCGATGGGTTGTCACCGTGAGGGGGGCATTGCCCGGCTATGGGTTATTACTTCCAGAGTGCACCGGGGCGCGGGGGGGATGTATTGCCTGGCTGTGGGTTGTCACCCCCGCCCCCCCCCCCCCAGTGCACGGGTGGGTGAGGGGGGGCATTGCCCGGCTATGGGTTATCATCTCCAGAGTGCACCGGGGGGGGGCGGGAGGGTGTATTGCCTGGCTGTGGGTTGTTAACCACTCCCCCCCCCTGCACCCCTGGGGGCCAGGCAGGTGCATTGCCCTTAACAGATTTGTATCCCCTGGAATGCACCCAGAGAGGTAGTTCCCTCAGTCGTCTCTTTTTCTGAGCTGAAAAGTGTGGAAAAAGTGAATCGAGAAGTGTTATTTCCCTACAATACAAAAATCATGGGTCACACAATTAAATTAATAGGCAGCAGGTTTAATACAAACAAGAGGAAGCACTTTTTTTACACAGTGAACAACTAACTTGTGGAACTCATTGCCATGGGGATGTTGTGATGGCCAAAAGTAAAACTGTGTTTAAAAAAACTGGATAAATTCATAGAGGTTAGGCCCTTCAGTGGGTTAGCGAACATAGTCAGGGACACAGTCCCATGCTTGGGGCGACCTTAAATATCTGACTGCCAGAAGCTTTTATTTTCTTTTAAATTGGCAAAACTGCATGATTTCATGCATGGGCATAGCTTGCCTTTTCACTGTGTTTTATTTTTCAAGCAAACTAGATCAATCCAAATGTCTCCCTCTTCTTGTTCCTCACCACAAGATGCAAAGAAAGAAAAATAAGAATTTAACATTTTTAAGATTGTTCTCCACAAACATGAGGAAGGGAGAATAACTTGGAAGATTTAACAACAGTCTGTTCAACTCTGTACCAACTCTGTTCAGTCACTGATAAGCTGAGACCTCAGACCAGTCCAGAAATGGCAAGGCATGCAGAGAGACATTCCTCAAGAACTTTCAGCATATCTCAAAATGTTACATATAATAACTAGTTATATAATAATTAAAACTGTTCTGAACTAGCTAGTCTATGTTGTGTTTAGATAACAAGTCTCTTAGGTTTGGAGTTCAGTTCAAACTGTTATTTCATCACAAATCTGATTACAACTGATTACAGGTAAAGTTTGAATTTCTCACTATATCAGGTCTTTAAAAAAAAAAAAAGTCTACTGAGAGTTGGGGTTTGTGCGTAATTTTCCAAGCATTGAGAACTCCAAATGAAAAAATTATATTAGATTCTCATGCAAAGATGTGTCTTATATAGAAATGTGTTGGACATGAATTAATTTGCTTTTTAAAAAAATCAGTTATCGGTTGGTTATGTCCTGGCTGTGTGTTGATGTCTCCTATTATCATCGCTGGGCATTATGTGAAGATCAGTAGAATCTTATAGAGTGAATATTGCTTGTTTCCTAAACTATATGTAACAGTGTCTTTTTTTCTGTTTACCTTGTAGCACAATATGCTGGACTTCGTGTTTGCTGTAGATGATTCTGTGACTTGGCATATGATGAACCTGTTAAAGAATAGGAGTCATTATTCCTTCCTAAAACTTTTTGGGCCAAAGCAAATCAGTAATATACAGAGCTGTGGAGCAGGGATTTACTACAATACTTTAGTGCAATGTAATGGTAGGGTAAGTACAATAGGTTGTGACTAATTTGTATAGATCAAATGTTTACATCTAGAATATTGGAATTACTAGCCTAGGGTAGAATCTGTTCAGGAAATACAAATTGCAGTTTGCATTTATGTTACAGTACTACTATGATAGTAGCTGATACTTGACTGATACTTTAGAACTGAAGCTTTTATTTAATTGCTTCATAGCATCTTTAATATTCAGTGTCTCAAGCTGTTTTACAAAGTAAGGTGTTAAATCCTAGAAAGCAATACAGGAGACGACATTGTGCTCAATAAAAGCAACAATTACACTCAGCAGTTAAAGTAAAGCACTTTCACAATAATAGCTGAACTTGTATTCTTTTTCTCAGCAATAATTCTAAACACATTACAGCCTTCAATGTGGGAAGGAGGCAAGTATTGTCACCATTTTACAAATGGGAAAACTGAGATCTAGATTCAGAGATTGGCCAGTTCACAGAGCAGAGTGGATTGTTTGTATTTTGATGTCCATTCAAATATGGGACATGACGTAATTGACATCTGTCTTATTTAACCTCTGATTCCCTCTCATATTAACACTGGGTGTAATTAATAAATCATGTGCCGGTAGTATAGTATTTATTCTGCCTAGTCATACTCCAACATCTGTGTCTAAACAGGTAGTGTTGATGTGTGTGTGTTTGTGCCTTTCCACCTCCTCAGTGCTGTTTCAAGTTGTTCTCAGCTTGTGGTAATGACAAGAAAATCACATTCCATCTCTTCACCAAAAGCAGGAAATGAAATGAAGAACACAGGAAAAACTACCTTGCTAAGGAATTTCAGGCTTGGGGTACCAGGGTGAGCATGGTATAAGTGACTAGTCATTCACCAAAAAACCCACCTCACTGATTTGGAGGTGGAAAGAGAGGCCCTCTTTAATGTATTTCATGTGTGTAAGTCACTTGGAGGTATGAATTATGGGCCCGATCTTGGTCCTCTTGAAGTAAAGTTTTTTTTAACTTGACTTTGAGGGGAGCAGGAGCAGCATCTTTGCTATAAAGACTTCTGTTATGACTTCTACCCATCACTCTTGCTTTTCCCTTCAATTTGTGTGATGATGACAGCTTTTGGACGGTCTCCATTCTGTTCATGCATGGTCTGTTAAGAATGGTTCTGGAGTTAACCCTGTTAGTAATCATTGGAATCCTGGGATGTACAGAAATCTGCTGTCTGTTACATTATTTAGGCAGCTTTACTTTAACTTATGATTGACAGGAAACAAACTCTTCAGAGTGAATCCTTCTAACTATTGAAATTGACCCCCCAACTCTTATAGGATTATATATTGAGTACCCCAAATAGCAAAAATTGGTGGGGAGTATTCTGCACATAACTTGGTCCAAAAATTATCATTGTTATTGTTCTGTTTTAAGCCTCCCAAAGTTGCAGAACATAGTTCCTGTTCTGCTGTGACATTCTGCCATGCACTTTGATCTATCTCAAATATCATGCCATCCAGTGTGTGCACTAGTCAAGTTTTTTCAAAACTTATGGCACTTAGTAGAAAATAATAACCATTCTATAAAATCCTTATACAAATCTATCATGCAGAGGTAGGGATCCCATCACAATTTCCTGTTAAACTTTAGGTTTTTGGTGTAGTTTCTTTGGAACCCTATGGAATTCACCGTTTCTCTATTAACCTCTTTAGAGCTTTTCCATTAAATAATGTCATATAATTAAAAAAAGACACTGACCAAAATGTGAGCTTCATTCTTCATCGTGGTTTTCTAGGCTTAATGGGGTAATGGAGGAGAATTGTAAAATTAATCTGTTCTGTATTGAGTTAGCTCTTTAAAACATACATGCAGGATACCCTTACATAAAACACAGTCAGACCATGTATAGCTGAATTAAAATATTCAAGCGATAATTGAATTTGAAAAAACTGTTATGAGAAGCAGCTGGAATTGCCTTCTCTGGTAGATTAGGATTGCATGAACTCAATTCATGCAGAATTGGGCGGTAGAGTTTTTAATGAAATACTTTAAATCTTGGTGTATAATTTACTGTGAAGGCTTCATTTTGTGATGTTACTTCATGCTAAGTAGGCATTGATTAATACTGACTACTATGAAATTCTTTAATACTATGAAATTCCATTGGAACTGTCCATTACATTTACATGAGTACTGAAAGAGTTCATCATCATTAATGTCACTGTCGAATACCAAGAGGTTTTCATACTGCTTTGCCACTTTGTACAAAATGTTGCCAATTAAGTGTATAACTCTTCTAATCACTTAGTACTAAGATCAGTACAGTAACTCCTCTCTTAACGTTGTAGTTATGTTCCTGAAAAATGCAACTTTAAGTGAAATAATGTTAAACAAATCCAATTTTCCCATAAGATTTAATGTAAATGCGGGGGGTTAGATTCCAAGGAAATTTTTGGGGGGCAGACAAAAGGCATTATATACTGTACTGTACTGTGGTAGGGAGGTCCCCCTGGCTTACCCCTGGGGCTCAGGGCTGGGGGTACAGGGTCTGGAAGGGAGTTAGGGTGTGGGAGGGCACTCAGGGTGGGGTGCGGGGTCTGGGAGGGAGTTACGGTGTGGGAGGGCACTCAGGGTGGGGGTGCGGGAGGAGGCTCAGGGCTGGGGCAGGCAGGAGGTGCAGAGCACTTACCTGGAGCACTCCTGTTTGGTGCAGGTGGCTCTGCGCAGCGCGACACTGCCCCCATGGCCGCAATTCTGGGAGCCGCGATTCTTGGAGCTGTGTCGTCCCTCCCCCTCCGGCAGGCAGGGCCACCCAGAATGCAGGGGTTTTAGGGGCTCCTGGGCTAAGGGGGCCCCGGGGCCCTGGCTTGCATCTCTAAAGCCCCTTTAGAGCATGGGCCAGAGGACTTAGGAGGAGCGGGGGCAGCCGTGCAGCCAGCGGCCAGAGAGAAGCGGCACATTCCCCTTCAAAGCGCCACTTCTCTCCGGCCTGCTTTGAAGGGGAAAGCGCCGCTTGTCTCCGGCCGCTGGCTGCGCGGCTGCCCCTGCTCCTCCTGAGTCCTCTAGCCCGTGCTCGCAGGGGTGGATTCTGAAAGGGGCTTTAGAGCTGCAGGCCTTGCCCTGGGGCCCCCTTAGCCCAGGGCCCTGCCTTCCCCACTCCCTCCCTCTCTTCCGCCCAGAAAGTCCTAAGCACTGCCAAACAGCTGTTTGGCGGTGGGGGAAGCACTGGGAGGGGGAGGAGGCGGAGAAGAGGAACTTGTGCAATGCTCCCTTTGAAAGTCAGCCAAACAATGTTATAAAGGAGCATTGCACAACTTTAAACGAGTATGTTCCCTAATGGAGCAGCGATGTAACTTCGAAACAATGTTAAGAGGGAGGACGTTAAGTGAGGAGTTGCTGTACTGTTCTATCTGTTGATAGAACTTTTATGAACATGCTTTTGAACTGAGAGTACATTAACATTTGAAACTGTTCTAGTTACTTAAAAAACTTGAAAACATATTGGGATCAGAATATTGCCATGTCACAAGAATATAGCCATCATCAACAAAACAATATAGCTACAAGAGAATTAAGTGTTGACAATTGTTTTGCAGCAATTTGAGTCACCATTTTATTGGCACGAATTTTTGTAATTTACTATTCTGTAATTTATCACTCAGTTTTCTTAAGGGTCAAGTGTATCTGGGCTAGGTTTATTTTGAATATATAATATATAATTTAGTTTTGCTTCACTGTTATTGATCATAGAGTTAATTTGTTTTAATTTTGATTCTAGAAAGGACATGTTAACAGCATATTGTCTATCTTCTCAGTCCACTTGGTCTAGAAATGATTGGTGATTTTTGAAGAAAAGGCCTTCAGCCAATTTCTGTTTGCTTTTAGAGTTCTAATGGATTTTCCCATTCTAGGTAATGCTGCTAGCAGTAGGTTCCATGGGGAGAGTGTGAACTGAGAAGTTTGAATATAAAGCTTCTCTGGTAGACAGTCCAGTCCTGTCATAACTTATTTTATCTAACGTTCTTGCTTGCTTCCACTGCTCGCCCAACCTATAAGAGATAGTAACCTTCAGTAAGATACTTATTCTGGTACCTCAGTTTCCTTATCTGTAAAATGGGGACAGTCACAAGGATGTTGTGCAAATTAATTGGTTAATGTTTGACAGTGCTTTGAAAAAGTAAGGGGCTCCATATTATCTCTTCTGTCTTCCTATATATTGCTCACTCTCTCTGCTATCTGCTAGTGTTTTCTTTTTCAGTGGGGTTGTCTGCTCTCATTAAGGTGCCTTCCGCTCCCTCCCTTCCCGGTGTATATGTCATCGCCAATTTGCTGAAGAGGTTTAATGTTGATGGATGATGGTAGAAATCAAACTGCACCCCATGAGTTGTGGGATGTTTAGCCTAAGCCGCCTTTTGGCATTGTACCAGCCTCAGCATTCAGAGCCCAACTTAATAAAAATTGAGTCCAGTCTTGGTTCTGCCGGTTTGTGCTGTGTTAAGATAGCATCAAATCCCAATAGAAGTCTCATTTTGATTTCCTCTTTTAACTGTGAAAAAGGATAAATCACCAGGCTTTCACAGTTCTAGGTGTCCTTGCAACTGAAATGTTTACTGAAAACTTTATTTAAAATGAGTAAGGGCCTTCAGAGATCATTATCAAAATTAGTTCTCGTCACATGTTTGCAGGTGTTTGATCTTTCTTTGAGTCCTTTTATCTGCCTGGTAAAATCACATCTTCAGTGTTGTGGCAAGGAAGCAGGTTTTCCTCCCTGCATTATACCTCCCATCCAGCAGGCTTAGCATGAATAGTGCAGCTTGCATCATCCCCCTGGGCTTGGTGTATCACCATCCTTCCAGGTGCTCCTTGTGGGGTAGTGGAACTCTGTCCCTAGTTATGCCATTGCCTTGGTCATAGTAAAGCTTACAGTGCCTATATATCTTAACATTTATTTCCTTGCTTGGGTTGTATAAATGTGGCAGGTATTGAAATGTCAGTGTGGTCACTTGGCAATCTTAATGATTGTTTTTTTAATGAAGTGTTTGTTTCTGGAATATGCAAATGTCTGTATTTATATGTAACAGCCTCACTTAATATTTGGTAGATTTGAGAGAGTGCCAGTTTCAGCTGGGTTACCCATTTTAACAATAGGAAATACCTTGCATTTGGTAGAATCCTTCAAAACGAAATAAATCACAGGACCAGTGTATGGGAACCCTAAATTGCAGATGCATACAGCAATAAATGGAACTTGATTGGTTTAATTTCTTGTTGCTAATACTTGAATAGCAGCTTCCATTGAAGAATCTGAGTTCTTTAGAAACACTAGTAAATTATGAGTCCTCCTCTGAAGTGAACATCATTCTCGTATTACAAAGGTGGGCGCGGAGCTCACGTTTCCTGACTCCCAGTCTTATATTGTAACCACATGGCTGTCTTTCCTTCCCTAAGTACTGTCCTAAGGAAAAAGCAGTTGGGTAAAAATGAAAGCATAAATGCAAGACTTAATATAAATCAGTTGGATTGAATTCTTATTAGAGAATTTTGATTCTTATCAGAGGAATTGCTGCTGAAATAAAAGGCACTTTTGTAATAATCCATTTATTTGCATTGCAGTAGCAACTAGACACCTCCTTCAGGGATTAGGGTCTTGTTGTGCTAGGTACTGTACATAAATGTAATGAAAGAGTCAAGTGAGTTATTTGCAGAATCACAGAATAAATAGCATGTTTAAGTATGACTGAGCAATGTATCTCTCAACCATGATTTGAAGAGACCATCTGAGTGAGAGAAAGTAGTGTGATGTCCATGCCCATTCAGTGCATTGTCTGGAGTGTCAGTAAAGGGTCTTTTTGTGTTGTTGTTAGGATCCACTGGAAAGAAAACTTCATACATTTTAGATGCCTTGGAAGGTAGAGTTCTACAAAGGTTGCCAACTCTGGTTGAATGTGTTCCTGAAGGTTTCATCACATGACAATCATTAATTAAAGATTAATCTTTAATTCCTGGAAACTCCAGGACAGTCCTGTAGGGTTGGCAATTGTTAGTGTGATATTTTCGTTTAGTTCTCTAACCAGTAAACCATTAATATTTGTGTTTACATTTTTCTTAAGAGATTTACATTTCTATGACTAAGACTTTTTTTACCAGACATTTTTACCTAATGCAGCCAGTGTGTAACAAATAATTGTGTGAGACCCTCTGTTTTGTTTTTTCAGATGATAAAATATGGCATAATTGGCACCGATGCCCTGATTGAAGATCTGTTTCACTGGAAAACTCTCTATGTTGCCGGACGTCTGCAAAAGCCGGTAAGTATCTTATTCTGTTCCGGTGGCTTGTGTCTTTGAAACACAGGAAACTACAGAGATGGAAGATGATCAAATGAGGCAGAAAGTAGATGATTTCAGTTGGTCAGGCTCTTTGAGCCACTACTGAGCAAATGTTCCTGCAAGGAACCAGTTCCACTAGAAGTCCAGTCTTTTGATAGGGAGTAAAAGAGAGTATTCATTGTCCCATATCATTTAATCTAAAACTAGGGATATTAACCCGAGTCTCTTGAGCACATTACATTTTGAGTAACTGAATTCTATTTATATAGATACGGTATTCCTAATCTGAACTGTTATGTAGGATTGTGTGCTGTTAAAAAGCTGCCATGTTTCTACCCAGGGACTGATCCATTTCAGGAGTAGCTGAAATTATTAGTTTAGTTTAAAAAACGTTAAGCACTTTGATATCTTTCAGGATGAAAGCTGCTTTGTTGTACAGGTGTTATCTAGTTCATTGTCGTCTTATAATACCTTCGTTCAGTGATACAAACTGATGCATCAGAGATGCTTGGATAGTCTGTCTTCAGGTCCGTGTCATGAAAAGTTTGATACACACTTTTAAATGAGGAGTCCTTGTGGCACCTTAGAGACTAACTAATTTATTTGGGCATAAGCTTTCGTGGACCCACGAAAGCTTATGCCCAAATAAATTGGTTAGTCTCTAAGGTGCCACAAGGACTCCTCGTTGTTTTTGCTGATACAGACTAACATGGCTACCACTCTGAAACTTTTAAATGACTGTATGCTTCAAATGTTCTTTCAGACCTCTAGATGGCAGCAGATATAAGTTAAATGGGAGAAAACTTCTAATATAGGGAGCTGATTATAATATTAATACAAAAAATCAGTTTTAAGGTAGCAATTAAAAGGGGAATATTTCAGCTCAGTTGCTGAATTCCTCCTCTCCTTTTTGCTTAAATTACTGAGTGAGGTAAGGAGTCTTCCATGTAATATGCTGGAATATATACTTAAGCATAGTCTGAATCTCCAGACTCGTAGTACATTGAAAAAAACATCTGAAAGGAGAACTCTGAATTTCCAAATGACTTCAAGTATCAAAAAAAAAAAGTTTTTTTTTTTTTTTTCATTTTGATTTATTTTTGCTACTGCTTTTGAGATATGCTGCCTTTCTATCATGTGCAAGCCTCACTTTCTGCATCCCCTCTTGACTTCAGTGGGAGTTGTACACTCATAATGGAAGGCGCAGTTGTATTAATTTAGATGGAATGTAGATACCGAAGAGTCAAAGGTGTTAGCATGACCCTGTCACTGTCCAACATTAAGCAGTTTAAAAGAAGGTTCGGGGTTTGGTATACAGTCACCTCAGCCTGCTTAGTACCATGGCAAACACAACATTAAATATCCTTTTACATTTTTTTATTGAAGATAAAGAAAGAAAAACTGTTCAAATATTTGAAATATAAAATATTAAGTAAGCCTTTCATTTTAACAACCTCTCTTGTTCCCTTTTCCTTTAGCAGAAGAGAGTTTTTGGAAAGAACCCCCCGTTTTTTGACAGTCTTTTAGGTAATATTAAAAATAGTATTAACTGTTATTTTGGGGGAAAAGAGAAGAACGTAGTTGAGATGGGCTAGAGCTGTTGCTGCTGCTGCCATTATAGTATTTTCTGGAAGACAAAAGACATGCACACGAGGGGGGAGAAAAGAACAGCAAATATTAAAAATGCAGCCTCTGTCTCTGGTGTTGACTCTCATTTGCAGCATCACTGCTGGAAAAACACTGGCACAGTACATGGTCTTATCAGCCATTCTGTGACCTGGCAAACTTGCACCAGCATTGTGCTGTTTAGGGCATTGCTTTTAGCTGCCTCTTTTTTGTCACAGGTGTACAGCAAAATATACAGTCTTGACTGGCTTAGCCAGACTCTTATTAAACAGAAGGCAGAAGAGAGAAATAAGGAAAAAGAGAAAATTAAAGTGGGGAAGGAAAAAACATATGTGGTGTAGGGATTGTGACAGCCTCACATCCTGGGTGGTGGTTGGGATTTAGATGGAGCCAGTAGATCTGGTCAACTGGGTCCTCTCTTGGCCCGGTCTGCTCAGGACATATCTTAGGATCAGGATGACGAAGGCACAATATTGTCACACTGGATCCTAGGGTCCTAGGAGATGGTGAGGGTGGCAGTCGTGATAATGAAGGTCATTCCTTCCCCTTCTTTCAGTCAGCCATCATTGTGGTAGCCAGCTTTCCCCCCCCCTCCCCCGTCTCTCTTTGAGGACCCCAAATGGGAGTGATGGGTGGAATAGGCCATCCCCTCATTATTTTATACACCAATTAGGCCTAATTTCTGACACATTAATTTTGATTCACTGATTTCCAGTCTCACACTTCTCTTGTTTACCAGGCATGATGTTAACACCGTCCTTGAGTTATATCAGTAGGCCTTTTTGAACTAATTCAGTCTTTTTGTCTCCCTTTCGTACCTTCTCCCATCACCATTTGTTGTGTATAGGCTAGTGTGACATTTTGGAACTTTCACTTTTTTACAGCTGAACTTGCAATTAGGATAAATTTGTACCTCCCCCACCAATCATCACAATGGTGTTAGACACTTGATGTTTAGGCCCTTCCATGAGAAATAGCCTTTCAAGCATATGTGCTTGATAGGTGGAAGAAATTATTGGTGTGAGTCCTTCCCATTAAGCTATTGGAAATTCTGGCTGAGTAAGGACTGCAGGATTTGCTCTTTTGCTCAAGTTTGAGCTATACTCATTGAAGCCTCAAACCATCTTTGCTTTTCATACCCGTCCAGGTCCAGAACTAAAATCTGCAAGGTTATATGCTACTTAATAGGAACGAGGAATTTTTATGCAATGTTACTTAGAGAAGTTCCAAGCAAAAACCTTTGTTCAGACTCTTTGTAGGCTTCACATTTTAGGTTGTTCTTATTGGTCACAGTTTCACTTCTGCTGTTGATCTTTTGATACAAACTTTTAAAAACAACTGTAGGGAAATTTTGTTTTATCTGTAAACCTGTATAATAAGGATGCTCTTTTGACTTCTAAATTTGTTGGTGATACAGTAACCTGGAGTGTTTACATTACAAGATCAGCATTGGATGCAAAGTAGCATGTCAAAAGCAAGTTCTCTGGACACATGGCTTGTGGCATATTAATCTTGACTTAAATTATTTTTATGGAATTCCCCATCCCCTCTCTCGTAGATGGGAGAAATTTTACAAAAGAATAACATGTTTCTAGTGTTGTGCTGTAAGGATGTTGCCTGTACTGATTCAGAACTACCCAACCTTTTCATATCTGTGTTCAGAAGCATTTGCTGTGGCTTGAATCTTTTTTGGCTTGACTCTTGCTACAAGTATTTTTTCTTACAAATAAGAAGTTGCCTCAACTGAATGTTCTTACTGTAGTGTTAATGATATCCATTAAGTTCAAATAAGGACATCTCCAATAAGGTACAAATGGCTATTTAGAAATGCTGACTCTCTTTCCCAGGCCTCTTTGGCTTTATCTCAAGACTTTATTGGCTTTTCACTCTGAATACAACATATAGTGTTGTTTAGCCAAGTTCCCATTTAGCCGTATGTTGAAGAAACAGATAAACACAATACTAGCTTCTTCATAACTGGCTTGTTTTCTTTAAGTAATTATACTAGATTTTTAAAAATTTTTTTCCAGTACTACCTAACTAGATAACGTTACTTAGAACAAGTGGCATTTCAGTGAATTTTCTGAGAGATGGATGGGGAGAAAAAAGCTTCATTAAGTATCATTCTGACATTGGGCATTTTCATGTTACGTGTGTATATATATTGCAATGTCATTGTGTGTGTATATATAGAGAAAACCTACAGTAACAAGCAAACACAACTCATAGATTTAACAAGCAAAGCAGCATGCATTTCTACAGAAACAGTTGATCTATCTAATATTAGCTTCATGTTCATAATGGTGTTTATCATACCCTTTCTGTTTGAAGCTGTTTTTTTTTCTTTTTGCTTATTTCCTTATTAGTCTTTCCTTGCATTAGGTCTTGAACAGCTTGCAAAAGTAACTTAGAGGCATGTGATATTAGGCTGATAATTCTGTATTCTTTACAATCCTTAGCATTGTTCTTTTTGAGGATTAGGCTACACAGTGAGGTTGTAAAGTCTTCTGGCAATTCACTTGTCTCAAACATATAGTCTTCATTACCTCTGACAGGGTTTTCAAGCCTTCATCCTCTATGCTTTTTAACAATTCAGCTGCTATTCCATTACAACCTTGTCCTTTTCTATATGGAAGGCTCTTTATTGCTGCCATGACTTCTTCATCCATTATTAGCAGGTTTACTTGATTAATCTGTGGTTGAGGATCTTTATTAGATCTCAAAAGAGGAATGAGACAAGATTGTGTAATGTCACCAGCTTTATTCAACATTTATACTGAGTGTTCAATTAATTGAAGAAACAGAAGAAGGTATTAAGGTGTATGGAAAGTTAGTGAATAACATTCACTGTTCAGATGAGACAGTGCTGTTGGCTGATTCTGAAGAAGGTCTGACAAGGCAAAGAATATGGTGTAGAGTTAAATGTGGACAAGACAAAAGCTGTGGTAATGTGCAACGATCCTGGGAAAATGTAAGATTCCAGTGAACGGTGCACAACCGTACAGCAGGTGAGAAATTATTGCTGCTTAGGCCGCATCGTTACAGAAGATGGAAGTTCAGATACCGAAGTCAGCACCAGAATAGCAAGAGCAAAAGGGACATAAATCTGAAGACTAAATTCTGATCCTAAAAAACTTATATTTGGTGTATGGTAAATCATGACTGTGAAACACAGACACTGAAACAATAGATAATACAGGAACTACAATTCTTCAAATTATGGTGGTGTAGAAGAGTTCTAAAAATATTATGGATAGACTGAAAAAAACGAAAAAGCATTGGGATGACTGGAACTCAACAAACACTGGATCTTATGAAAAAAATATAATTTGTAGGGCACATTTTAAGGAGTTTAGTGGGCGATATATGTCTACAGGCACTGGAAAGGCAGGTTGATGGCAGAACCCGAGGCAGAAAAAGACCTTGGATGGACAATGTGATATCCTGGGTGGTATGTATCAAAAGGACTATTCATCCACAGAGATTGGCAGAGGATCATACAGAACGAGCTGCCATGGTTGCACAACTCCAGTGATGGAGACATTACATAAGAAGAATAAATAATGCATAGGGCCATCCACTGAATGAGGAGAAAACAAAACATTGAATAGCTACTTATTAAGTGAGCACTGTCCATTCTGTGCAATGAATGAGGCAGAGGTCTTGTGGAAAAAATAATATGCACATCATGGCATACATGGAAGGGAGCCAAATTTCAGGTGCACACTCAACCTTAATTTTGCATTTTCTCACTTTTGAGCACTTGACTTTGCAACCTTGATGGTTTGTTAACATGGTCTTTTGTGCGTAATAGACCTAATTTTCAGCCCCCTAAGATCCTGGAAGGTGAAAGGATAACCTAACATGTATTTGTGTACTGTGGAACGTAGGAGCCCTAGACCAGTGGTGGGCAACCTGCAGCCTGTGCCACTTCCCGCAGCTCCCATTGGCTGGGAACTGCGGCCACGCCTGTGGATGGTCAATGTAAACAAACTGTCTCGCTGCCTGCCAGCGGATTACCCTGAATTAATCTCTCAGTGTATCTGCTTTTCTTCACATGAAATATTCAGACTAGGTCACCTGAAATTCTTTAACTTTCTCTTGAAACTTATATATGAGATGCTCCTGTGAATCAATCTCATTTTCTGCCCATTACTTAAGAAAGTTTTTTGTGTGTGTGTGTGTGTGTGAGAGAGAGAGAGAGAGAGAAAAGTCTCTGCACAGCCCAGGCCAATATTCCAATTCATTTTTAAAGATTTTGAAGTTTCATGTGTTGATGAGCAAAGTATACATTTCTGAGTTGGTAAGTATGAGTTTTCATAGTGCTTGATCAAAATTGATAACAGGGCATTGCCAGTAAGTTAATTTATCACCTTGACTAGCCCATGTTGTTGTTTGGTGGATCACATTTGAATAAGTTTGCAGGTGTTCAGAAAATTTCTTCTGTGGTTTTAAATGTTTTCAGCTTCATTTTAGGCTCACCAGCAACTCTTCCATTGTAGTCTAACACTTCATCATTGTCTTTTCAGGTCAATTTTAATGCTAGGAAAAAATACAGTAGTTTGTGGGAGAGGAAGAATCCTCTAAAATACTTGCTTGTAAAGCCAATATCTCTAAAGTATTAAGCATGGTAAATAAAAAACATTTGTCTTAAACTTCTGTGAACCAGTTTACCCTCAAAACAATTGTTTAAATTTTTCTTCACACTTCAAATGCAGAGGAAAATAAGAAAATCATATGCTGTCACATTTGCCATAGTATATCGGGACTTCGTTCTGATTTCAGCTCTGTTTTAAGGTGAAGTTTCAGCCATAGTAATCTGTTTGTCAGGCCTTTCTTTGTCCACGTCCTAACTACATAAGGCATTAAATATTGTAACTGGACAATTCCTTTCTTAGTTTCATTTACAGAATCTGATTTTGGCTGGTCTTTTTCATTCTTACTTTTTCACTCTTAAATCATATGGAAGTTCCATTAGAAACAGGTGATTAAGGTGGAGGAGGCCTTGGATTTCTTTGTACCACATTTGGGGCAAGTTGTTCGAAGGATAGCATAATGCCTGTGTTTTCAAAAATGCACAGTGCGCCAATCGCACCTACTAACTCCACTTTTCTTTAAACAAACCAGGGTTATGGCAAATAAACACATAGATGCTTAGCTGCTAAATTGTACACTCCAATGACAAGCTTTTGTGGACACAAGGTGGAATTTTCAAAAGCACCTAAGTAACTTGAGCATACAGTCCCATTAACTTCAGTGGGACTTGTACCCATAGTCACCCATTGCAAATATGCATGTAACTTTGCAGGAGCACCCACACTTGTTAGAAAATCTGTTTCTTATAAGCAAAGAAATTCAGCATTCCCTAACAGAAACAACAGGAGTGTTTACAAAGGACGAGAACCCACAGTAAGAAAGTATTCTTTAGGGAATAATCTTCTGAAGGAGCAGTTTATTCTCCGGTAGCCCAAAGTAGCTTTGTTGACATAAGGTTCTGTATTAAGATCTGTTTTATCTTGCTAACAACCAGCCTCCTATGTCCCAATACATGCATTTTCTGTTCAGGGTGTTAGGGTCTATAGTTAAGTCAAATCAACTGAAAGAACGCTGCTTTGCTTTGGAAGAGCAAACTTCTCTCAGAGGTGTATAGATGTACTCAACTTCCGAGTTCCACACTGCTTGAATGTGTGACTCTCCCATTAATCTCTATCTGATGATCACTCCATCTAGTGAAGATCCGCTAAATCGATGGCAGAGCTATCTCTGGTCGACCCTGGTACTCCAGCTCTCCAAGAAGACTAAGGGAAATTGACTGGAGAGTGTCTCCTGTCGTTGTTCACATAGCTGGAGTAGCGTAACTTAGGTTGACTTACCCCAGTAGTGAAGACAAGCCCTAAGAGGAAACTAATTTGTGTAAAGTTCTACTTCATGGATTTCCTAGCCCATCATATGGTAGATGACCAAAGAAACTGCAAGGGTGCCTGTTAAGGATTAAGGGAGAATGAGTTTCCCGGTTACCAGGAAGAGAGCCCCACTCTTATCATGTCATTCACTCCTTCCTTTTCTCTCACGTTAGTCTAGTGGGTGTTCTGTCACTTCTTGTTTCCTCATCAGATGTGTCTTTTTAACACTCACACAGAATTGCTATTTTGATTAACCCCAGGATTTGTTTCTAAAAGAGGGGAAGGCAAAGAGCTCTGTAGAAGCAAGAGGAGAGCTAATAGCTTTCACTCATTACTGTCTTGTAACTATAGGCTATTAATACTGAAAAGGGAATATCTACGTAGAAAATGAACACTCTCTAGGCTTAATTAATTACATCATAATGATGTGAATGATTTTAAATAAATGTAGTTTATTTTTACACACTGGATTGAGTAATAATTCTTGATCTTTCTTCAGTGGTATTTTCCTGATGAAATCTTGCTCCCAAATACTTTGATTTTTTTCAGGTGAAAATACTGACACAGAATGAAAATGGCAAGCTGCAGGCTGCCCTACTTAGCAATCTGAAGAGTGCAGTCACAGCAGCCTTTCTCATGTTGCCAGAAAGTTTCTCTGAAGAAGACCTCTATATGCAGATTGCAGGACTCTCCTACTGTGGTTAGTATATGTATTTAAAGCTTCTCTTGAGAGAAAAAAGTCTTTGATGGGACTTCATACTTTATAGTTTGAGAAATAATAATAATAATACCATAAATAATAGGAAGTCTAATATATGGTAAACTCCAGAATAGAAGTGACTCAGTGAGGCTGTGACTAATCATACATTTGTTGAGCTAAGGAAGGCTGTGTAAGGTCTGATCCTGCATTTGAATGCAGTGTGAGTTTTGCTATCAATTTCAACTGGAACAAGGTTCCACCATACTGCATTGTGCCTACAATATTTCATGCTCCAGTAACTTCATGAGCGTTTAGTTCCAAAGGAGATATTGGGATGCCCTTTAGGTAAGGCTGAGTGATAGTTGCTGTGTTTCAGGAGACCTAGAAAACACACTTGAGAATTTAGTTTGTGCCTGTAGATAACACTGGTCTACAATTTTTGAGAAGTCATCTTCTTCAAGAGATAAAATGTGCTATTTATTATGTATTTTGATGTGCTGAATTCAAATATGACAATTAAAACAACTGATTGGCTACTGTTTCTAAGATATTTAAGTTTTTACATTTTATGTCTATGTATATTGTGTAGATAGTAGAGTTTTAATCATACATTGTAAACCTAGGTCTTTTCATGTGTTTATGGTTGCTTTACATGATAATATTTCACCTGTCCTGTTTATGTAACACTTTAAAAATCAGCAAAAGGGTTATATCAATAAAATTTATTATGAAACAAAAGGCAAAAAACTATTCTGTACATAGTTTAGTCCTATTCAGTGTCTACTCGGCGCTTCTTGGCTTGTCTCTTGTATTCATTAAATGGAGCATCTCTTGTCACTGTCCAGCAATAGTCTGCAGGCATTGATGAGCTCCATTTGCCCTGATAGCGTTTCTCCATCGTTGCAATGTCTGGTGAAATCGCTCGCCGTGCTCGTCGCTCACTTGCTCCGCAGTTCGGTGGAAAAAAATGTAGATGAGAGTGCAAAAAATGTATCTTTAGTGACATCTTGCAACCAAGGCTTTTGTATGCCTTGAGGAGCTTTTCCACCAACAACCTGTAGTTGTCTGTCTTGTTGTTTCCGAGAAAATTTATTGCCACTAACTGGAAGGCTTTCCATGCCGTCTTTTCCTTGCCTCGCAGTGCATGGTCAAATGCATCATCTCGAAGAAGTTCACGAATCTGAGGACCAACAAAGACACCTTCCTTTATCTTAGCTTCACTTAACCTTGGAAATTTTCCAAGGAGGTACTTGAAAGCTGCTTGTGTTTTGTCAATGGCCTTGACAAAGTTCTTCATCAGACCCATCTTGATGTGTAAGGGTGGTAACAAAATCTTCCTTGATTCAACAAGTGGTGGATGCTGAACACTTTTCCTCTCAGGCTCCAATGACTGTCAGAGTGGCCAATCTTTCTTGATGTAGTGGGAATCTCTTGCACGACTATCCCATTCACAGAGAAAACAGCAGTACTTTGTGTATCCAGTCTGCAGACCCAGCAAAAGAGCTACAACCTTCAAATCGCCACAAAGCTGCCACTGATGTTGGTCATAGTTTATGCACCTCAAAAGTTGTTTCATGTTGTCATAGGTTTCCTTCATATGGACTGCATGACCAACTGGAATTGATGGCAAAACATTGCCATTATGCAGTAAAACTGCTTTAAGACTCGTCTTCGATGAATCAATGAACAGTCTCCACTCATCTGGATCGTGAACGATGTTGAGGGCTGCCATCACACCATCGATGTTGTTGCAGGCTACAAGATCACCTTCCATGAAGAAGAATGGGACAAGGTCCTTTTGACGGTCACGGAACATGGAAACCCTAACATCACCTGCCAGGAGATTCCATTGCTGTAGTCTGGAGCCCAACAGCTCTGCCTTACTCTTGGGTAGTTCCAAATCCCTGACAAGGTCATTCAGTTGACCTTGTGTTATGAGATGTGGTTCAGAGGAGGAGGATGGGAGCAAATGTGGGTCCTGTGACATTGATGGTTCAGGACCAGAAGTTTCATCCTCTTCCTCGTCTGACTCAAGTGAGAATGATTCTGGTGCATCAGGAACTGACAGTTCTTCTCCGTGGGAAACTGGGCGTATAGCTGATGGCATGTTTGGATAATGCACAGTCCACTTTTTCTTCTTTGACACACCTTTCCCAACTGGAGGCACCATGAAGAAGTAACAATTGCTGGTATGATCTGTTGGCTCTCTCCAAATCTTTGGCACTGCAAAAGGCATAGATTTCCTTTTCCTGTTCAACCATTGGCGAAGATTTGTTGCACAAGTATTGCAGCATATGTGTGGGGCCCACCTCCTGTCCTGATCTCCAATTTTGCAGCC
This sequence comes from Chrysemys picta bellii, assembly GCF_011386835.1. Lineage (NCBI taxonomy): Eukaryota > Metazoa > Chordata > Testudines > Emydidae > Chrysemys > Chrysemys picta. The sequence continues at coordinate 39,146,639 of NC_088797.1, forward strand.
AAAATAAAAGTGATAGGCTTTCTTAATCAGAGTGGTTATACTGCGCTTTTGTGATGCAAAAGTCACTTCACCACAAACATAGCAGAAAGTTATCTGCACTGTTCACACAAGTACGAGGCATCTCTGCTCACTTTGGCTAAACAGAAATGTGTCCCTTTGCAAAATCAAACACTGACAAATAAGAGAGCATGACACTGTATGATTTCTAGAGCTGATATAGGGCAATTTGTTCAGCAGAGTGATGTAAGCTTCGTTATGATTGCATCATCCATGACTTCTAGGAATAACATGATGCAATTCATATCATGTATGATGCAATACCAGCTTCTGATTGCATCATTCATTGTTTTGCCTAAAAAGCAAGTACTGTCCAAACCCAGTCATAGATTTATTCCTAGATCCAGTCAAAGATGTATTTTAGTCATTTCTGGTTTAAATTGAGATCCCTTCCCTTTATAACTCACTTATCCTCCGCCATTCCCAAGTCAAGGGTCGTATATACTGACCTAGTAGCATATCTTGAAAACTAGAGCCAATCAACAATTTTAAGCATCATTTTCGTTCTCAGTGACCCAGAATTAGTAAAGTGTGATTACATTTATTTCAGAAGCATTTTGGCTGTAGAGCAGTGTAATAAGGGCATGAGCTTGTTCTTATGTTACTGTGGGCTATCTCAACGTACTTTTGTTCTTAATATTTCAAAGACCAGGAAATACACTTGGTGCTCTTTTCCACTGTGTAAGGTCTATCTAGTCAGTATTCTGACAGATGCTAAAGAGATTTATTGTTCATCATCAAATATTATGTTTTGTGATCAAATTCTTCTGCAACTTATTTTTTATCAAAAGCTTTTTCTAAAAATGTAGTTGCCATTTTAATTATGGAAATCCTGTTCAAGTTCGCAGTTATCAGTTTTTAAAACAATCCATCCTCATGTAATTTTATATTCCCTCTTGCAATCTTCTAATATTTTGGAAGAATGGAATAGAGAAGAGTTTATTCATAACAGAAGTTTTAATTTAAAAGACTTCAAAGCACTCCACAAGTTATATATGAATCACTTCACTCACGACTGAAATGCAGCGCCCTCTGGGGTGAAAAGTGTTATGCATTGAACCATCACAAAGTGAAAAAAGGATACCGTATCTAAGTGAAATGGTAAAGGGTGTTTTAGCTAGGCACACTTACTGGTGGGTTACATAATCACCCCAGTTGGCATCTGACCGAGTCTCCTCTGAAAAGTGCTGTGGGATTTGCACTGACCGTAAGTGGTCAGGATAATTCTTGTCTATCGTAAGTAACGACACAGTTAATAGAAAAGTGGGAGATCAGTTATTTGATTAAAAAAATTTGGAACTGGCTTTACTGCCTGAATAAAATTTGAAGTGGTAACATTCCAATTTTGGGATGTTTGAGAAAATAGGTGAGTGTTGATGAGGTGTTTATGGACAGCATTTGCTTTGTTGCTATTGTACTCAAACTTGACTGTTTTCACAATCCCAGTAGATCAAACTAGTTTTATATATCGCCTGCTCAATTGCTTTGAGACAACCAGTATCTTACATGGTATATTTGACACTGATGTTTTGTATTTCTTTACCTAATAAAGTTGTTTATGAGCTTTATGGAGTTACTTTTTAAACCCCTGAAACACACTGCATCTTGGGCAGACAGTGATTGTAAGTTCTGCTGTGCTTGGCATGACAGGGCTTTGTTTTGCTCTCAGCTAGAGCCATTTACTTGGACTATTTCTTTGGAGGCTGTGGGCGAACAGGCTAAGGAGAGCACAGTATCCATTAAACTAAATAATAAAACTAAATTGCTGCCTTGCAGTATTCAGCTCTTAAGTGTGGGGAAACAAAAATTGATTCAAGATTTTGTTGCTGTTCACATAATACTATTAGCTGTGCCTTAATTCAAATCAGAGTGAGTTCTGTCTCCTGGATGGTTGTTTTGGAGACTGAGTGCAGTATGATGAGGCTATTCCTGTTTGGACCCTTTAGGCCAGAGGTTCTTAACCAGGGTACGTGTACCCCTGAGGGTACACAGAGGTCTTCCACGGGGTACATGAACTCATCTAGATATCTACCTAGTTTTACAACAAGCTACATAAAAAACACTAGTGAAATCAGTACAAACTAAAATTTCATACAGACAATGACTTGTTTATACTGCTCAATATACTATACACTGAAATGTAAGTATAATATTTATATTCCAGTTTATGTATTTTATAATTGTATAGTAAAAATAGAAAGTAAGCAATTTTTCAGTAAGTGTGCTGTATTTTTATGTCTGATTTTGTAATCAAGTAGTTTTTACGTTAGGCGAAACTTGGAGGTGTACAAGGCAAATCAGATTCCTGAAAGGGGTATAGTAGTCTGGAAAGGTTGAGAGCCACTGCTCTAGGCACTTCCATATTACAAGTAATATCAGTCTTGCAGTAGAAAGAACTAAGAAATGGTGTGTAGTGCTTAACAGAAGAGTCTTACCTGTGAAAAAGAGCAGTGGGACTAGGGGGCAGGGCAAATGTTTGATCAGAGCGGGTGAGCATATATATATTAGTGGTTATGATCACGAAGGCATGAAATGATGCAACAGGTAGAAAAATTACCATGTCTATGATATACTTACTAGTGTCTTCATTTCTGAGAGGAGGATAGAAGAGAAAAATGGTAGCTGAAAGATGAATCAGTGTGCAGAGCTGGGGGTGAGGTGTGAGGGTCAGAGGGCACGCATGGCCAGCGGGCATGTGGAGCAGCAGGGCCTGCTAAGAAAGAAGCCCCGAACTTTGCACCTCATGGATGTAGCAGGAGAAAATTTTATCCTGCTGTAAATGGAGGAGGGAGAGGACAAGTGACAGGAAGGATGTGATGATTAGAAGCAGCAGGAAGAGGGGGGGGAAGGAGCTGCAGAGCTGGCCAAGTGGGTCTGCTATGCATTGAAACCCATTGATTGGATTAGGAACTACATGGATTGACTATCCAGTATGTATTGAAAAAGGAAATTGGGGGGTGATGGAAATGAGTAAAAGTGTAAATTACAGATACTAAAATACAGATATTCAGTCCTGTGTTGTGTTAAAGTACGTTACAAAGCATTTCATTCCTAGAGAAATGTGACACTAGTCATGTGATGCTGACTATGGTCTAAATTCAGCCCTCAGATACATGCATGCACTTGCCATTGACTTCTGTGCAAACCATTTGCTCTCTTCCTCTGGTATTTTTAAAGTGCTTATCTCAGGATCTAAAGCACCAGCACTACTCAGTATAACTTTACGCTTGGCTGTTTGTTAAGATTGTCATGTGAGAGCTAAGAACTTCATTTGTTAAGGATTTGGGCTTTTCAACCATCTTAGAGAGATGGGATTGACTTAGTGGTGTGGTGTTTTTTTTTAATTAAGTAAAAATGTCAGCACAGTGGGCTAGTGGAAGCACAGTATGGTGTGAACCAGATGCCATCTCTAGGCTATTCTCCTTGAGCTGGCAGGTGTCTGGAAAGTACTTCATTATTAGAAGACAATCCTCATTGAGGAGTGCATGTGGCTTTGGAATAATCGGAGCATAAACAGCTTCAGATGATTGGTATCTAATTCTATGCCATGTTAATCCCCTGTGGGTTCCATGGCTTTGTGTTCTCTGTTTCTGATTTTTGTCAGTTAACTATTTTTCTTTCTTTGGTTTAGGTGATTTCAGAATGATAATTGGAGAAGACAGGTCAAAGGTGCTAAACATAGTGAAACCGAATGTGCCCCATTTTCAGAAGCTCTACAGTAACATATTACAGGAGTGCCCTCAAGTGGTGTATAAGCACCAGCTGGGCAGGCTAGAGGTAAATGGTTTACATTGTACGTTTTAAACCCACAAGTGGAATTGCTTTATTACTTAAACAGAGAACAGGAATTGCACAATGTGCCAGTGTGAATTTCTCTGTTTTTTCTCGTTTACATTTATTATATTTCTGTTACTCAACTACTTCCAGCAATTAGCAGACTTGGCACAAATACCAGTCTATAAGAACAAGGTTTAGCTCTCATGCACAGTAAGCTGCCGTTCAACGTCTCATTGGGTATTGCTGCTGAATGAGGGAGTCTTGGCAAGGGGGAGGAGGCCGGTTTAAAACAAGTGGCTTAATGACTGCCATTCAGAAGCAGCAGATTATGGAGTGTGATGGCCAAAAACAGGTGGTTTGCAACATAGAATTGGACAATAAATAACTTATAGGTATTACTATCTGCAACCAAATTAGCCTAGGTTTCAGTGAATCCAGAGAAGTTTGAGTTCTAGCCACACAGTTCAGTGAACCAAACCCAAACTGAGTCCTGGCATCATCCCATACTCCAGATGTCCATCCCCGGAATTCAGGTAGCCTGAGAAGGTCCTGGAGGAAGTGGATGACCAAGAATAACACTTTGGCTTGAAAGTGTATCATCAGAGCAGAAAGTACCAGATGAAAATGCTGGCCCTTTTGAATTACCCCCTCATCCCATGTTGCAGGCGATTGTGGACTTGCATAACAACACTAGGGTGTGTGTTCCTGTCCAATCTGTTCACTCAGCCCTAGTGTGCACGTTCTTGTGTACATTCTAAAGATTGTTGAAATATAGCAATCAAAACCATACGTTGCAGATCAGTAACAGTTACCTCATCTCAGTTCAGTGCATGGAGGAACTTTGCAATGGAATAAGTATTTTAAGTTAACTGTTGCTTTGAAGAATGGAATCTCTTATTTGGGATGAGAAGTGTTTTTTTTTTTTTTAAATTACTAGTAAGTTCAGAAAATAAAAAACTGAAAAATGTTGAGCAAAGGGTGTTCACCAAAACATTTCCTTCAAGTTACATAAGCCAGACATGATGCAAAGTTTAATGCAGATGAGAGAGAGAGATTTTTCAAACAGTTTTAATGAAAACTAATTGTAAAATAGTGAGAATTCCTATATATGACATTAATAATTTTGCTCAATGCTTGAACATATTCAGCACATGGAATATTCAGCACAGTTCCATGGTCTTTGAGACTATATTTGTTTTCTGCATTTATTTTATTTAAGAGTAATTTGAGTAAATTAAAAATACATATATGCAATTGTGTTAACTTGCTTGCACTATCAGCAAGATAGCATGTGCAAATTGGATGGCTACCTAAAAATTGACTCTTGCGCTTAGGTTGTCTTTCAAGGTAATGGTTGAGATTATGCTCTGGAAAAGCAGTGGGAGCTCTCACTTCTGTTGCCCACGACTCCGTATGTGCATTATCTTTCTGCATATATATGAAAATTTGTAGCTTTATGATCAACACAGCTTTAGCAGGGACCAAAGATAGCCAAAACCATCGGTGCTCACTTTGGAAACGTGTGGATTTTGTGTTAACCATCTTTAATACATGTGACTGAGTTCACAATTTTCCTTGTTTTTTGTGTTTGTAATGTTCAGATCGATAAAAGTCCAGAAGGTCAATTCATGCAGCTAATGGCTTTGCCGAGGACTCTTCAACAAAAGATAACTTCTTTTGTGGACCCTCCTGGGAAGAACAGAGATGTGGAAGAGGTTTTACTGAAAGTGGCCCATGACCCTGACTGTGGATTAGTGGTACATCAGGGTAGGTCTGTGGATGCATGAGAGGCAGTCTCTGATTGGAAGTGATATATTTAAGAATTAGTTTTATTATACTACATGGAAACAGCTTAAGAGAATCCAGCCCATCAATTTAGAGTGGTAGAGGCAGAAGAGAGAAATTACAATTCGGAGATGTTACATTGTACCCAAATGCTTAATTTTAGGATACAGTAGATGCAAACACGTTCTCAAAAAACTTCATGTTTGTATATCAACTTCCACTTGTCCAAATTAACATGAAAAAATATAAAGTTCCCATTTCAAATCCTAAAAGAAATCATTTTAAACAGAAACTTGGTTGAATTAGAACATTTAATTTTCTGGTTGCCTGAGAGGACTATCTTCCCTGTGAGAACAAATGCATAGTTTCAATCAAATATTGAGCTTCAGTGGTATGCAAATGTGTATTGTGTTACTCAGTTCATTTGAATTTGGAAGAATAACTCCAACAAACTGCAAAATCCTCACATTATAATTAGCACATATGTGGGATGTCTTTTTTTTTTTTTTTTTTACAGCGGTGTCTAAGGACTAACCAAGAATGAAGATCCATTGTGCTTGGCACTGTGTCAACAGAGAGGAGTAGACAGGCCTTTCCCCAAAGAGTTTATAATCTAAATAGATAAGACTGACACAGGACAGGAGAAAACGGTGTAAAACACAATGTGAAAACACAATGTGAAAACACAGTTTCATATCGAAATAGTTTGTTCAATTCTTTAACAAGCCCAGGCAGTGAAATATGAAATGACAAAGCCCTGCTGAAACTGTGCATGCTGAGGAAACATGATTGATTGAACCACCCATGACTGGGCAACTGGGTACAGAAATATAATGGGGAAGATTGAATTAATGGAATCAAACTCTATTAATTACTACCAAGTCTTCAATATTGTTTTTCCATATAAACAATGTCATGTTGTATAAAAAAATTTAAGAGCATTTGGAACAAATTCTCGAATGAGCATGACAAAGCAAAATAAAAAGTTTTTGTTAAGATAATTGTAAGTTTTACTTCCAGGATGCTTTATTGTATAACTGGAAAATAGTTAAATTGTGATTTTTTTTTTTAATTTTGTTTTTAAGACTAAGATGGATAACATCTGTGTGTTTATATCCTTTCTCTATACACAGGCATTTCAGGAATTGTGAGATCTTCCAGTCTAATACAGAGTTCTAAAACCATACTAACAGCTGGTAAGGACATCTGCCATTATATACAAATGGGTCTTTTGGTTTCGGAAAGTACAAATTTTAAGACCTCAAGCTCTCTGTTACAGAAGTTAAAATTATAGACTTTTTGGTCTTGGGAAACAGAGAGATGCCACCGGAAACTTTCACTAGTAATCGCCTCTCTATTTTCTATGATTATTGGGAAATCATAAAAAGACAAAGGGAATCTGAAATGGGGTGTGGTGGAGATGTGATATTAAAAAATATATTACTTTAGAGTTCTGCTCTGTAGGGCACTTGACTAATTTGTACCGATACTCTGCTCTCCTTGTGAACTCCCATAAGGAGTAAAATTCCTTTAGAATTCCCTCAGGATTTCTACACGTGCGGGGAGAGCAGAATGAGTGTAGAGATTCGCAATGTAGACCAGAGACTAGAATTTTTGCCCTAAAAATGATACTAAGCTAAGCATTTACTGACAGAAGTTTCAGACTACATGTAAAATAAATATTTTGCCATATCACGTTTCTGACCAATCCCTCTGACAGAAACAAGCATTAGATCCACCCAGTAGTCAAAACTGCTCTATCGCTGGTGAGCCTCAGTTAAGAGACCAATACTTTCATGTTCTTAAAGGGAAAAAAAAAAAAAAGTGAACTGTCTTAGAAAAAGAGTTCACAGATAAAAGCCACATGAGAAAAGGCTTAACTCTGTTTAATATTCAAATTAAAAAGATATACATTGGGCTGGGAAAGGCCAGCTGATTGAGGGAAAATAATTGATTGGCTGTGGGGGAACACATGAAGATCGGGTGACTTTTCCTCCTTCATCAAAAAAAACCCCATCACGTTCTCGATAGTTGGATACCCCATCCTGATGTGCTACCTGTCTGCCTCCTACAGTGGATCTAATATGAAGATGTTCTGAGTCTTCCAGTTTAAAAAACTATTTACCTCACAGCTAATTTAGAGTGAAATATATTAGAGCCTAAGCTGTTACTGAGTAGACAGTAGTAGGGTGAGTTGGGCCCTCATTAAGCCAGGATCACTGGTCAGCACATTAGAGCTTTCTCTAAGTTTCCCTTCAAGAAAAATCCTTACATTGCGCAAAACGGTGACTAGATGCAGGTTGTAGCTCATGTACATGTCCCCTACCTTCCAAATGTAGATAATATAAAAATTATGGTGTTTATGGTTTAAGAAGTTATTCTCCATACCACACACTAAAGGATTGACTTTCCAGAGCTGTTATCCATCTTGACTCAGGGGTGCTGGAACAGGGGGAGCCAGGAGACCATAGCTCAATCACTTTTTACCAGTCGTAAAAGGGGAAGAGGTGGAGTGGGACCTCAGGGAGAAGGGATGGGGTGGGGACATGGTTTGGGCACCGGTGGCCCCCCACTTTTAGGGAGCGTCAATCTTTTGGCTATTCCAAATGTTATGCCTGTTGCCTGTCTAAAAGCAATGTGCTTTGCAGTGTTCAGGACCATTACGATCTTATTTTGGCTAAAATAATTCTATAATAGGGATGATTGTACTTTGTAGGTTGATGTGTTTTGTTTTTTTTAAATCATGATGTTTGAGTCCAGTTATACCATAACTCCTCACTTAACGTCGTACCGGTTAAGGTTGTTTCGTTATGTTGCTCGTTTAAAGTTGCGCAGTGCTCCCTTATAACGTTGTTTGGCAGCCGCCTTCTTTGTCCACTGCCTGCAGAAAGAGCAGCCTGTTGGAGCTAGCTGAAGGGGGCTTGGAAGCAGGGTGGACCGGCAGCCCCCCTATCAGTTCCCATAAGCTCCCTCTGTGGCAGCGGCCCAGCAGGCTATCAATTGCCAGGCAGTTCAGCTGTTCCTCCTCCCACTGCCGTGTGCTGCTCCTGTCCTCTGCCTTGGAGCTGCTCCTGGGAGCCTCTTGCTTGCTGGGGGGGATGTGCTAATGTCAGGGTGTCCCCCTTCTCCCGCTCCGGTACCCCATCTCCACGGGGGGTGGGGGGACACGGCAGGGCTCAGGACAGAGGGAGCTGCTGGCAGCAGCTGCTGTCTCAAGTTGCTGATCTACTTTAAAAGGCAGTGTGCTTAAAGTTGGGTCAGCATACTTAAAGGGGCAATGCGCATCTCTCTCTCTCTCTCTCACATGTGTACAGGGTGTGCGTCTCACTCTTTCACACACGCACACGCTACTGATTAATACAGTAGTATTTTTAGATGTACAGAACTGGCTTGTGAAGTTCAAATATGTCAAAAGAAGGAAATGCATCTGAAGCTGAGGAAAGATGGGCTTGATGTTGAAGCGCAGGAATAGGAGTTGAAAGATCTGAAGTTTAATTCCTGCCTCTGATATAGGCTTCTGGTGTGATTTTAGAGCAAGTCACCTAACACTTCTGTGCTTCAATTTGCCTTTCTGTAAAAGTAAGGATAACATTTAGCTACTTCATGTAGCATTTGATCCATTCATCTTCATAAAGTACATTGAGATCCACAGATAGCAGGTGCTATAGAAGTGCAAAATATTGGTTAAAACAAAATATTGGTTTTTAAACCTTCAAAAATGTCTCTGAGTTCAGTGCTTGTGAAAGTTAGGTGACTGCCTGGGGGAATGAGACTGTTCGTAAACAAACTGCTACAGTATGAGTCATGGACGGCAGTGCAGGCTTCCCCACATTGCACCGCCTGAGTATCTAAACCAGGGGCGGCAAACCTGAGCCTGAGAAGGAGCCAGAATTTACCAATGTATATTGCCAAGGAGCCACAGTAATACGTCAGCAGCTCCCCATGAGGTCCCCCCCCAGCACCTCCCGCCCACCGGCAGCCCTGCTGATCAACGCCTCCCCCTCTCTCCCTGCACCTCCGGATCAGCTGTTTCGTGGCATGCAGGAGGCTGGGGGGGGGGGGAGGAGCGAGGGCACAGCAGGCTCAGGGGAGGGCGCGGGAAGTGGTGGAGTGGGGGCAGGGCCTGTGGCATAGCCAGGGGTTGAGTAGTGAGCATTCCCTGGCACACTGGAAAGTTGGTGCCTGTAGCTCCAGCCCTGGTGTCGGTGCCTATACAAGGAGCTACATATTAACTTCTGAAGATCCGCATGTGGCTCCGGAGCCACAGGTTGGCCACCCCTGATCTAAACTCTCACCTGGAAGGACCCACTTCGGACAGTCCATTGGTGGTTCCTTCTCCATGCCTATTCAGCAGGCTACTTACAGGGATTTCTGTGATGTAGCTACCTGTGTTTTGGGACCCTAAAAAACACATTATGAAGACTTGTTAGCTCTATAATGTTTTCTGCTTTGTGAGTCTGAATATGTTTTATCGATAGCTCGCAGACTTACAGCCATCAGGAGCCATCTTGAGATCTGTTTTCTCACCTTCTTCTCTAATGTTGGTTTTGTGCCTAGATACACAGTATCATTAACTTCATACCTTACCATAAACAACATTTTTGCCTTTTAACTAGCCAGTCATGTGGGATTACATTTATCCCTGAAAAAGTTGGTAACCCTCTCCACATTTCCATGTTACTTTGGGAAACGAAGGGTTGGATGTGCTGGTTCAGGCCAAATAAAAATGGGCACGAAACTTTGCCTCAAACTTGAACCAAACCCAAACCCCAGTGAGTCTTGAAAGGTTTGCTTCTCTTTTCTTTCCTCCCTCCCCTTTTTCAGACACCTCTTACCTAGTTCTTGCCAAAAGCAGAAGCACCAAAATAGACAGGATTGATCTATTAGGATTACTGGCCTGCCTTAAAGTGTGCAGAGATGAGCCCTCCAGACCTAGGGAAGTTTGGATAAGGATCTGAACTTCTGGATGCCTACCAAAACCATACCTCTTGAGGTGTGGTCATTGCTAATTTTAACATCGGAGTGAATAGAACAATTTGAGGTCTCAAACCTGCCCTTCTATAAAAAGCATGTATCAGAAAAAGTGCCGTATCTCTGCAAAGTCTGCTTCTGAGCAGCTTTTCTAAACCATGTTGCAATATGGAAGAAGCCCAGAATCCTTTTCTTCTTGTAGGCAGAGCTGGAAGAACTGCCTGTATAGCTACTGTTGTGTGACACTTCCCAATGGAAGACCCTGTTTTCACTGGCTTATGACTGCCAAAGTTTAAGTGTTGGGGCTGAAATCTACCAGGCTGGGTGTCTGTCTCTGGTGACAGTATTGGAAAGGTTTCAGCTTCAGTGGTTCAGCCGTTTCTGAGGAAAAATTGGTTGTTTTTGACCCTTTAACAAAAATTCTTTCAACCACTGAGTTGCGGGGCTCTAGCGCTGTCATGCATTGATCCAGAGACTTGAAATTTATCAGAGGGGGTTGCGATGGGGTCAGGGATTTGCCTTTTGCCCTTCCCAGGAAGATTCTACCATATTTGCCAAGTTATGAACCTCTGTAAAATGTCCATTTGCATATGCTTAGTGGAGACTTCTAAATGCTTGGAAGATTGTCTGCACTGAGCCTGCTCTATCTTGGGGCTGCAGAGGCTGAGTAGGGAGACTCTCTTGTGCTTTCAGAACTCCTCCTACCTTTGCCCAGGCAGTGAGAAAGCTACTTGATTTAAATGCAGGGGGGTGCTGGAGCCAGAGGTTGGGAGATAGCAGAGAGGGAGAAGGGTGGACAAGTATATAGAAGCAGGGAGGCAGGAGCCTGGGGTGTGTGAAGGAGGTAGGGTTGGATAGAAGCCCTGGGGGAGGAGGGCAGAAGCTGAGGGACATAGGGGCAAAAGGATAAGTGACCATTACAGCTACTCCCTTCCAGAACCTGAAAATAAACCCAGGAATCATGAGTCTCTGCATGCCTCTCCTGTCTGCAAATAGTTGTCAAACCCACTGGCAAGGTGTCTCATCCCCTTCTAGAGATGGTCAACGTAGCAGAAGTAGGCTGTTATCCTCTCAGTTACTCCATGAGCTCAAGTGGTATGGATGTAAAGGTCTGAACCCTGCTGCTGACCCAAGTTGGGTTTTTGTTTGTTTATTAAAGGCATTTAGGAAATTAAATTAAAAAAAAGGTTAAAAGAATGCTAAGGTTGCAAAGATAAGCATCAAAAGTCAGGAAATTCCAATTAAGGTTGCTGCTGGTTCCGCCCCCCTCCCCCCCACAAGACCCCTGCATCATTTAGTAAGTGCGTAGTTACTCAGTTTTTCTTTGTATCTTCATGCAATGTGTAGCTCCAGGCCAAAACCTGTACTGCATACAAAATTATTAATTTCTCCTGGGCGTTTGTTTCTCCCTCCCTCTCTGCTTCTATATACTTGTCCACCCTTCTCCCTCTCTGCTACCTCCCAACCTCTGGCTCCAGCACCCCCCTGCATTCTGCTTCACAATTACTTTATCTTTATAACATCCCTTGGAGTTGAGGTCATGGTATTCCCCTTTTACAGCTTCAGAATGGAGGCAGGAAGAGAGGAAGGCCAAAACTGATAGGTGTTTCCTAATTTTGGGTGCCCAACTCAAGAGCCTGAATTTCCAGAATACTTAGCATCTTTATAGCACTTTATATGTTTGAGCAAAGCTTCAGTCAACTTCAGTTGCAGTTGTGAGCGCTAAGCACTTCTGCAAATCTGACACCAGGTGTCTCACATTGTGTTCCTCCTCACTGTCTGGAATGTCCAATTCGAGGCCACTTACAAAAATTTTGGGTTAAGTGCCATCACACTGGAACTCTGTGGCAGTGCAGAAGTAGAATTCAATTCTCCGGGGTGGTATTCAACTGCCTAAACCTTGAGACTCCTGTATCTTCCGGCAATACTCTATCTAACTCATTGCGCCCCTTCCAAATTCTGCAGCAAAGGGCAGGGGTCCTACCGACACCTTTCACTACACAGCCCGGATTCATCCCCAGACAACCATCCATCTTGTGCACTGAATTGAGGCAGGGGTTCTGTAGGAGAAAAAGTCATACATGAGTGTGGAATTAAAGGTTTACAAGGGGACCAGATTAAGGTTGCCACTGGATATTTCAGAACTTCAGAGTGCTTGACTTCGCAACCTTAACTTTCTTTTAACATAAGTTTGTAGATGTAATAAATATTTAGTTTACATTTGTATCATGCTAGATTTCTCCTGGAGTTCAGGAAAGAATGTTTTTTCATTTGCTTAGAAATTAAATATTAATAGAATTATTTTGCTTATTACTACCGCTTTATATTTTTCTCCAAGTGTGAGGCTCATTAAATCTTTGTGATTGTTCCATCAATCTGAAGCAGTATGTTCTAAAGGAGAACTTGAATCAATTTCGGTTGACGTTTCATAAATACTTTAGATATTTGCTGCTAGAGGACTGTCACTAATACATGCACTTCAAATGTCTAATCTGTACTGCTTAATATTTAAAGAGTAGTGACTTCTCTTTTTTTAGCTCTGACCAGTTTCTTCTTATTTATTGAGGAACAGTACACAAATTTGTGGCCAATCCATAGCGGTGCAGTTGTTTTAATAGTACAATACAACAAATCTGTTCTAGGGACAGGCCTTAGAGAGTTGAGTTAATTTTAATTCCGTTACACCTAAAGATACTGATTTTGTTACTCTTTTCCTTACCAAAGGTATCTCTCTTTTAACTCTAATTCTCCTAAGAAGACTTTGAACTAGTACAGACGTGAAAAAGTGTTATGGATCTTCGCTTATATATCCAACTGTCCCTTACACCCTTCTTTCTCACACAGTCCAGTTATAGTGATACTGGGAAGCATATAGATGAGTGGCAATGCCAGCCATTGAATCAATGGTTTGAAGCTCTTCATTCATTTTCCTTCTATTCCTGGCAACCATGTTGGCAAGGCCTGATTTCTGGAATCTCATCCCTAGTACATTTGTGTAACGTTGATGTTAATTTTTCCTACCATCATGCTAGCTGAAAATCAGTGATTGGTAGTTCAGACTTTAGAAAAGGATATAATGTATCAATACTCCAGAAGCTCCCAGGTAATCACTAAATGTTTAATTAGTAGAATTAGTAAAGGATATTTGTTGCTTTTTGTAATAGTCTTGCTGCTTTCAAAAAGAAACTGTGGATCCTAAAACATCTACAATCCAGCCTTTAACAAGCTAATCTATACCATACTGTTAAAGTGAGAGTAATTTATATCCAGGGTGGTGGTCATTACTTAGCTGGCACACTGTTTGTTTGCTAACATTATTTGGCAGAGTACACAGTCATAACAAAGAATTTCAACCCACCTAACAGGACTGTCCTTCATCTTTCTCGGCCAGTGTGGTTTTCAAATTGAGCTTGAGCTCTGTATTTTTGTTTGTTGTTAAATGCCCTATTTAGCTTTTGAAAATGTGCCTATATAATTTCTGTAGTCTGTGGGGAGATTTCTGGTCTGCTTTCTATTAGAGATGGCACCATCATTTGATTTATTTTTCCTCCTAGCTGGAGTCTGTATAGTCTTGTGGAACTAAAAACTTTGAAAGTTTTATGTTTAGTTGCTCTTAAGGAGCAATTGTATGTTGATATTTTTGAGTTTGGAAACTTCATCTGAAATAAAATCACACTTTATTATATTGATCGCAATGAATCATTGAGAGAGGTTTCTGTGAGACAAACATACATTCTATTGAATGTTGACACATACATGTCAGTTAGATGTACCAAGGGACTTTTCTGCTTCTACTCTTCATTTTATTTCACTCTAAAGGACTGGGTGAGGTTTAATAGGTAAAATATTTCAAACTAAATAATCTTTGTTGCTGAAGTTCCATTGAAGTCCACACACATGCTTGAGTGTTGTCCTAAATAAGAGATGCTTTCTGAGAATTGGAAACTAAATTTGCCTCATGTTTTTGGAGGCTTTGCTGTAATTACATGCAAGCAGCCTTTATATGTTGAAATCCATTGTTTGGTGCAGTGGCTGTTAACCAGACAACAGCAAATATTAACCACTGCTCCACTTCACTGTAAATGCAGCTGTTTAATAGTGCTGTGGTTCTCAACCAGGGGTATGTGTACCCCTGGGGGTACACAAAAGTCTACCGGGGGTACATCAACTCATCTAGATATTTGCCTAGTTTTACAACAGGCCACATAAAAAGCACTAGCAAAGTCAGTACAAACTAAAATTTCATACAGACAATGACTTGCTTATACTGCTCTATGCACTATACACTGAAATGTAAGTACAATATTCCAATTCATTTATTTTATAATTATATAGTAAAAATAGAAAGTAAGCATTTTTTGAGTAATAGTGTGCTGTTACACTTTCTTGTACTTGTATGTCTGATTTTGTAAGCAAGTAGTTTTTAAGTGAGATGAAACTTGGGCATACGCAAGACAAATCAGACTCCTGCAAGGGGTACAGTAGTCCGGAAAGGTTGAGAGCCGCTGTGATAGTGCATACGTTAATCCTGAACATGAGTACATGACAGGAAGTGAAGAATACCCCCTCTACTGTAGCTACAGGGGAAGTTTGGGAAAGTGGCTTAATTTCAGCATTCCAGGATATTTGGGCTAACCCCTTACTCTTACAAAAAAATTGATATGGGATCCTCTTACAACCTCTTATGGCTCAATCCCCAAAAACGTTTGCAGTTGTGTATGTCCATGTGCATTATTTTAAGTCTTTGTTCTGCATCGTCTGATGGAAAAATTTAAGGGGGAAGAAGGGAGATCTACGCACCAAGTAATCCTGGATTCATAGTAAAAGCTGAAAGACGCTTGTTGTCCAAGTGCTCACGAGTATATCTTCAAACAGATTCTGAAACGGGGGTAGAATTGTGACCATTAACTTTTACTACAGATGTGACTCATCACCCAGAGGGCTGTTATAAGAAGTTGGCTATATGCAAGAACCTGCATTTTGTTCCTAACATGATGGGTTGGGATAGGAATATATAAAGCATCTTATTACATAAGATTCCAGTCTCAAGGCTCAAGTGGGTGGGGTTCAGTAGAGTGCTCACTGGAGGGAGGATATTAAGAAAATATCTTAATGTTCAACAGCTGCAAGAGGCTGTACTTGTTGGCAAGCAGATAGACCCGGCTGGCTTTTCTGACTGCAGTGCCAATACAGCAAAGGAGCCCTGCAGGGATATAACTGCTTTACTGCTGATACTCCACCTGCCATACTGTTGTTATAGTGAGCGTACATTGATTTCATTGGAATGGCAGAACATAATTTTTACATACAGTAACTTCAGTATTAGAGGTTTGTGTTTTCTTGGTGTATGGTACACTAGTAGCTTGGGCAGTAGTCAACAGGGTCATATTTTTTTAGGCAATTTTAATATTATTTGGGACGGGAACTACCTTTTTTTCCTGTTTTACTGTGCCTAGCGCAATGGGGTCCTAATCCATCACCAAAGCTCCTAGATGGTACCATAATGCAAATAACAGATTATTTTTCATTTATTTTTCTTGACTGCAGTACGCTAGAGTCCATATGCATGCAACTATGTACATTTTAACTTGAAAAGTATTGTGTATGGTACGTATGATACATATTCCAAACAAAGTTCTCTGTTAATGTTTGGGTTGAACAGTTAGGTACTCAAGTAAATAAATACAAAAATTAAGATTGCATGCACATCCTTAACTCAGCCTTTTCCAGCATGTCCATTATTATAGTTTTTAATGACATAATTCCATTATTTCTGCAATTTATCATACTTTTTCTACAGTGTTCAGTACTCAAGTAATATCTTGTAACTATTTGTATCTACACTTGCACTTCTTTCATTATATTAATTGTCCAGTATTTCTTTGACTTAAAATATTATTTAAAATACTTTTATATGAAATTGATTACTGCTTAAGATATATTTTAATAATTGAGTCAGATGTACAACATCTTCTTTTCACCTTTCCAAAGATGCTATTCAGTGGATGATACACTTAACTCTGAATCTAAGTTGCCTATCTGTGTCAGCAAGCTGTCACGCTTCTGTTATACTGAAGTATGTTTAGCAAATATGGTTAAATGACTTTAATGTACTTTGTTAGTTTGGCATATAGGGTAGTGCACAGTTCTGCATGATATCCATACATAAGTTTGTAGAAAAGGTAATATGTAGTTTAGAGTACATTTTGATGCATACGTACAAGGGAGCAGAACTATAGTTGTGCAGCCTTAAAATCTTGATTTTCAGACTTCTGAGTGCTTAACCCTGTAACTTTACTTCACTGATCATAATGTAGGGAATTTATAGTATTTTTTAAATAAAAACTGGGGGGAGGAGGTCAGACAAACATAAAAAACGTCACTCTCCAGGACCTCAAAGCTTTGCTGGCTTGCCAAAAATGAGCAATACTTTGTTTTAAATTTCATAATTTGGTACAGTATGGTTAAACACAGCAGAACATCATGTCCCTTTCACATTAGGCCCACAAGAGAGGACTCCTCTTCTGCAAACTTTAGGAACTGAGCAACTAAAGGTGCATCTTGCAAAGTACACAGAAATAGCCCCTCAGCCCTTCACACCTAGAATGTGCACAAGTACTGAGGAAATGGCTACTTTAGATCTCTGGCTCAGCCCTTGCACACCTTCATGAAAACTAGCCATGTGTGCAGGTGCAATGTCCTTCCTTACACACTTAATGAAGAAGTGATATGCAGCATTCTACTCCAAAAAGCTCAAATCAGAACAAATTTTCACTGCGGTACTCAGAGGCACTTTTTCTCAGAGAGCTATTACCTTGCCAAATTTCATTTTTCAGTTCATGGCTCTTTCAATTGCAGGACTGTTTTAAGAGAAAAGTTCAAGATTTTTTTTTTTTATAATGGGAGAAGCGTAATTTTTTATTTCAGGTCCTAATCATCTTCTCGACCTCTGCCCCAATCGCTGATAGTCCTTGCTGGTTGGACTCAGGATCCCCTCTCAGATGTCATCTAGTGATGGCCCTGGCCCCTCGGCTCCCTGCTCTGACTTCCCCAGACAGTCCTTCTAGTGTTCAGCTCTGCCTTTGCTCGGCCAGCATGTTCTGCTGCATTACTTATGGTCTCCATCAACTTTTTTGCATCCACTCCCATGTCGTCCTGCTCTCCCAATCAGCAGAACACATGCAGTGGGTGACGGAGAAGGGAGACCGCAATGCTTGACAAGCTGTTCAGCAGGGATATGCAATGCAAAAGCCTCCTGAGTTATCACTGCAGGTATCTTCAGAAGTGTTAGGAGTAACAGGCTGCAACTTGGTCCCCTGGCCTAATCAGATATGTTTGCATATATATATACTATTATAACTTCAGTCCTTTACTCATTTTGATTCTTATTGTCATCAGAAGCACTTCCAGGTGAACAGTGCCTACCTTGCTTTGAAACATGCATTATCATTCTTAGCTGTTGCTATCCACGGAATTTGTCAATTTTGTCTGTCTCACATGCCATCAGCCTCTATTAGCTACTATATCATGGATCTGTCAAGAAAAGGAAAAGTTAGGTATCTGTTGTTGCAATACAAATAGCCTTTGGTCACCTTTCCAGGGAAGTACTTTATTTGGAGATTTGCTTAAGGCTTTCTCAAGAACTAAATAGTTGTTTCTCTTCCTAAGTTCTACCTGTCTTGTTTTTTTTCTTAGGGTTCAAGAAATCAGTGACTTACAGTATGAAGAAAATGTATAAAATGACAAAAGGATGGCTAAGGAAGACTTCCTGATGTCCAAGTTGTGTACATACTATGTATAGGTAAATAAACAGACCTCTTTTTCTCTGCAAATATTGTGCAGTTGGTACCTGTTGCTTTATCTACCTATGTAAACTGTGGATAGGTAGCAATAATTATACTATGTATACACAAATACTTTCTCACATGGGGTGCGGACCTCATTGGGTGCAGATAATTTGCTAAAGGCTGAGGGAATTCATTTGCAAGTATACTTAAGGTTTTCCTGTGTGTATTAGAGATTTGACTCTGAAATACATTTGCCAGAAATGCTTGTTTGCACATCTGAAAGCAAACAAATAAAATTCCTGTATGTTTGATAGAATCTGGACTATTTTGGAAAAGAAAACTTTCTTCTCAAGCTTTATCTTGTTCTCTTCTCCAGTCTCTTCTGAGGAGTTTATAGAATTGTGGGGTCCAGTTGAATTTTAACTAGATATTAAAACTTTCCCCATACAATGCTTTCTTTTTTATATTAAGTCCATTTGAGCACACATGTATTTTAAGAGTGCAATATTTACTCTATAACCCTTCTGCAGAGTGGGATCCATCAAGAATACATTTTTCTCTCTCACAACCCAGAAAATACTTAATGAGAGAGAGGCATTTTGGAGGATATATTTCACTGTGTGTGCCATGTCTGGGAGCGTAGGTAACTGAAGAGTTACGAGCCGGTAAGGTATCTTAAAGGTCAGCCATTCTTGGCAATCCTTTTAGTTGACAGCAACATAACTCACAACCAAGTAGTGGCTGGGAGGTTATATTTCAAAACAAGGTCAATTTTCATTAAGCTTCTGGGTCCAGTAATGTGTAAGTTACACAATATATTTTAAGTGTTCTGCACTACCAACTCACAAAGTACTTTAAAATCAGTCTGGTTAAAATCATGGAAATTGTTGTTAGTTACAGTATAAACTACTTGATTAATGTAAATTGTAAAATGTGTGTGAAAATATTGACCATAAGGATAGAACCTATTTTCCTCCAATTAATCAGATCAGCTTTACAAAAGAGATTCAACTACCATATTCCTATTACTTGTCAATAAGTTATTAAAGATGCGGTCAGTGGAGGCATTGACCTTTTAATGTAAAGAGAATCTTTGATATGGTGTTCTAGATGTATCTGCTGTAGATAATGGGAATGTTTGAGAATTCATTTTTCTCTTTGGATCAAGTGGCTTTACTTACTTATCCAAAAATGACTTTTCTTAACAGGTGTTCTCCATATGAAGGGTCTTGACAGGGGCATCCTTTTTCTCACTATTTGATCTGGTTTTAAAGCCAGTGGCAGTTGCAATAAGGGAAAAACATTAATATAAAGAGGTTAGGAATTTAAAAGTAACTTTCCCACAGACTATATCTTTTGTTGCATAACCTTAATTTCTGAAATCTATCATTTGATTTCATTTAATTAGAAGTTTTAGGAAAATCTTAAATTTCAAAAGGAATTGAGGGTGTAAAACCAGCTGTTACCTATTTCCAAGGAGTAATTTAAGCATATCATGCAGCTTGGCAATTTGAGTGGGAAGCTGAGGAAATAACATACTGTAAGATCAACAAGGAGTCTGGTGGCACCTTAAAGACTAACAGATTTATTTGGGCATAAGCTTTCGTGGGTAAAAACCTATACATCTGAAGAAGTGAGGTTTTTACCCACGAAAGCTTATGCCCAAATAATCTGTTAGTCTTTAAGGTGCCACCAGACTCCTTGTTGTTTTTGTAGATACAGACTAACACAGCTACCCCCCGATACTTGATACTGTAAGATGGCTCATTAATTCAGTTCTGCTTTCATCACCATTGAACAGATGTTACAATCTATGATTTTAAAATCCTGAAGAGCTTAAAGTGGTTAAATTTTAAATCTAGAGTCAGTAAATAAAACTAGATTGTTCCATTGAAAGCTTTATTGGAATAAGACTGGTAATACAGAACAATGAATATCCTCCCAAAGCCATTGTTCCTATTAACTCCCTTTCCTATATGTATATTCCTAGCATTTAGTCACCCATCAGTAGTTGGTTACAAATCTTGGAATAGGGGCAAGGAAACCGGATAAACATTTCTGTAGTGTGTATACTTTTTGATAGTGGTAGGCTTTAGGTTTCCAAACTTCCAGGAATACATGTTAGGCTAAAATTTCCATATTGATTGTTTCGGGAGGGGGGGGGGGAGGAGGGGGAGGGGAAAGTAGAGACCGCAAGGAGAATGCCTGAAAACCCATTCCTTCCATGAGTTGCCAATATTATAATAGTAAGTCTCTGCTTCATACTATTAAGTATGTTAGCTATGAATCAGTAAGCCTAGGATATTCAGAAATGCAAGAGAAAGTGAAACTGGGAAAACAGGTTAGTCTCCAAGCACAAAGAAAAAGAATATCATCCCCACATAATAGGTGAAAGGTAGTGTCATCCTTGCATCACCTTTAAATAGAAAATAAGTGTCACTGCTTTTAACTGTGGCATATTCTGCAACAAAAATTATTCAGATTAGGAAACAGTTGTATATCTAGCTCTAGCATTGTGCTTTAGGAGTAGTAAGAGGACAAAGTGTGAACTCTTCAGAGAGGGGAATCTAACTAAGTGGCATACACAAGGAGGATGGGGTTGAGATGTAACAAAAGACAGACCAATGGAGCTGGGGCACATAACTAGTTAGTTCCTCAGGTTTTTGTTGGATTTTTTTTTTTGGGGGGGGGGGTAGGGGGGTGTTTAAAAATAAAGGTTCTGCTCGACAACCTGCTAGTCTTGTGTACAAAATACCACTATCTTAACCAAAAATAGATATGGAACAAATACTTGAATAATCCCACAAATGATGTATTTTGAAGTAAAATGAGTACAAATTTTCTGAAATCAATTCCTGATTTAAGAATGAGGCTTATTCAGCAGCAAATTCTTTTAAGAATGTTGGACACCATTCAGAATGGCAAAGGTAGAAATAGGAGATAATGGCAAGACAAATGCAAGCCTATTTCCTATACGGTTCAAATATCTCGAAGTATGATGTTGGAGGGCTAGATGAGTGTAATCACCCCACTGGAAAGTTAAGTCCCAATTTGACAGTGTGCTGATGAGCCATCCTGCATTCCATTAAAGTGGAGGAAGTGCGCCAGGCTGCAGGATTTAGTCCATGATAAAAATCATTAAAAGGAATGTATTTCTCTGTAGAATTGTATTTTTCTGTGTATGTGTATTCTGTTTTTGTAATCAAACTTTGAAAAAATAAAAATATTTTATATCAGGAAAATATCCACAGTGGTTTTGTGTGGAAAAAATAATTTAGGTTCATAAGGTGCCTTTCACTGAACATGGGAGTGAAGATTGAAAGAATCTCAGTAACAAGAATCTACAAACCGAATGTATATTACCAGATAATTCAAGTAGAGAACTAAAAAATTGCTCCAACAAATTAACCTATTTGTTGTATCCTCTTCATATTTCACATAGGATGTACCAGTTCTTCTTACCTGAGGGTGGTTATAATTCTATTACACCTAGAGGCCTCAACAAAGATCAGGGTTCCACTGTGATAGGCATTGTACAAACACACAATAGTTTTACAAATGTGAAGAGCGTACATTCTAAACAGGCAAAACAAAGGGTGGGCAAAAGGAATATCAGTATCCCATGATTCACAGTGAGGTGAAGAAGGATTAAATGACATGTCCACGGTAAAAAAAAAAAAAAAAAAAAAATCTGTTGAGCTGAGAACTGAACCCAGATCCCCAGTCCAGTGTCTTGTCAACGATATCAGATTTTGATCTGTAAAGTCGTAAATGCTTTGTCTCCCATTGCTTCAGTGGCTGTCTCAGAGATTTCCTATCTGCTGCTGAGCCTGTTAAAATATTATGAGACGCCTGAGCTAATATCTGGCTAAGAGCACTATTAGCAAAGCTCTTAAGCACATGCTTAACTCAATCCTTATTCACATTAGGGCTTTATGTTTCAATATGACTGGACCTCAAAGATTTGATTCTAACTACATTTCCATCCTTCGGTTACTTTCAGTTGTTTCTTTGTTTTTATTTTTTTAAATAAGGCAAATAGGGAAGTATGAATAGACCCTTCACTAAAAAATCCCATTAGGATGTTTTATATTGTAACATACTCATATTTCACTCTTTTCATCAGAGTCCTCATTGACACAAGATCTTGGGATAAGCAATTGGTTATGTTTAAAGTGAGTAAGGAAATGCATTAAAGGTGAGTTTGAGCTGTGGAGGAGGGGGTGAGAGTTAGTTTCTAAACAAACCAGAAATCTAATAATGTTTTAATGTGGGATTGCTGTTTTGAGAGGTGCCACCCATGAAAAATGGTTCAAAACTTTAGAAATAACTTGATCTTATCTGTGAGAGTGAGGTTTGACCCCAGTTTCTGCTATAGAGCAGAGTTGTCTTCATTGTGAGCCTACTTAGCTGAGCAAGGGCATATGTTTAATAAGTAATGTTCTCTGGGGTGGGGGGATGTATTGCTCTCTGCTCAACAGCTAAGTAAACATTTTTATGTGCAACAGATGTTTTGTATTGAGCCAAACCCTCCAAAGCTTTAAAATGCATGCCCCTGCCAGTGGCTCAATCTCTTTCACATTACAGGTGTTACTTTATTGTAAAGATTGCCTGTAACTTGAGTTGGTTTTATTTGTCTTAAATAACTGAAGTATGCAGTACATATCTTTGCTTGGCTTTGTGGTGAACTTTCTTTGTTCATAACAACAGAATGGGCCATTTCTTATCCTCCAAGGAGAGGATTAAAAATCCCAGTTTGAGCATGCCTAGTTTACTCCATCTGTTGATACGTTACAAATATTCCAGTCTGTGTAGTAAATCTTGTAAGAGAGACTTGAAAAACTTCTCTTTTGGTTGGTGTAGGCAGAAAGCTTTTCTTTCAATGGGTTCTGCTCTGTAAATCATTTATCTTTGTGCTTTTAAAAGTGTCCTACCTTTCCCCTTGAGGCCATTGGTCTTGCATGTATTTAGCTTTTTGGCAGAAAGCCATGAATGAATCATAGGCAAGTGCAGCACACATTCTGAGCTCCTCTCTTTTGTACAGTTAATGTTTTACATTTAATTTTTCTTACATTTTTCTATGTGTTTCAGATATTTTTGTTCCTTTTGAAGTTCCCAGCAATGGTTAGAAATGACACCTTGCAGTTTACAGCTGTAATTCACTAAAATAACTAGCAATCATGGCGTGGAAAGCTAGTTTTAGGAGCACATGTACTGGTAACTGTCTTCAGTGTGATAAGGTGTATTTGCCCTTCTACAATGTTAGTGTCTTCGTCTACTTCAAATTTTCATTTCATCTTTAACTTTGTTTTATTGCTCTCTCTCCTGCCTAAACCGTGCCATCCTCCCATTCTCCTGCACGTTTCCCTGCTGCTTGGTTGCATCTCACCTGGATTTAATTTCCAGCTATTTCATTCTCTTCTCCCCAAAACATTCATTTCCCTGGTCTCTGGCAGCTCCAGAACTTGTTTCCCCCACCTCATCATCCTGTATGAGCAGTGTGCCTAGTAGAGGCAGTTAGGCGGGTAGCTCCTTATTTCCAGGTGCTTTAACAGGCATCCATGCTTTCCTTCTCAGTGAAAGACACCGGTAGAAGCTACTAGACACTACCATAGGTGAATGCTAATGGGAAGGGGGTAGGTTTAGCAGATAAAATAAAAAAAGAACAAGTTAAAAATCACTTAGAAAAGTTAGATGCCTGCAAGTCACCAGGGCCTGATGAAATGCATCCTAGAATACTCAAGGAGCTAATAGAGGAGGTATCTGAGCCTCTAGCTATTATCTTTGGAAAATCATGGGAGACGGGAGAGATTCCAGAAAACTGGAAAAGGGCAAATATAGTGCCCATCTATAAAAAGGGAAATAAAAACAACTCAGGAAACTACAGACCAGTTAGTTTAACTTCTGTGCCAGGGAAGATAATGGAGCAAGTAATTAAGGAAATTGTCTGCAAACACTTGGAAGATGGTAAGGTGATAGGGAACAGCCAGCATGGATTTGTAAAGAACAAATCATGTCAAACCAATCTGATAGCTTTCTTCGATAGGATAATGAGTCTTGTGGATAAAGGAGAAGCTGTGGATGTGGTATATCTAGACTTTAGTAAGGCATTTGATACGGGGTCTCGCATGATATTCTTATCGATAAACTAGGCAAATACAATTTAGATGGGGCTACTATAAGGTGGGTGCATAACTGGCTGGATAACCGTACTCAGAGAGTTGTTATTAATGGTTCCCAATCCTGCTGGAAAGGCATAATGAGTGGGGTTCTGCAGGGGTCTGTTTTGGGACCGGCTCTTCTCAGTATCTTCATTAACGACTTAGATATTGGCATAGAAAGTACGCTTATTAAGTTTGCGGATGATACTAAACTGGGAGGGATTGCAACTGCTTTGGAGGACAGGGTCAGAATTCAAAATGATCTGGACAAATTGGAGAAATGGTCTGAGTTAAACAGGATGAAGTTTAACAAAGACAAATGCAAACTGCTCCACTTAGGAAGAAAAAATCAGTTTCACACATACAGAATGGGAAGAGACTGTCTAGGAAGGAGTACGGCAGAAAGGGATCAAGGGGTTATAGTGGACCACAAACTAAATATGAGTCAACAGTGTGATGCTGTTGCAAAAAAAGCTAACATGATTCTGGGATGTATTAACAGGTGTGTTGTGAGCAAGACACGAGAAGTCATTCTTCTGCTCTACTCTGCTCTGGTTAGGCCTCAGCTGGAGTATTGTGTCCAGTTCTGGGCACCGCATTTCAAGAAAGATGTGGAGAAATTGGAGAGGGTCCAGAGAAGAGCAACAAGAATAATTAAAGGTCTTGAGAACATGACCTATGAAGGAAGGCTGAAAGAATTGGGTTTGTTTAGTTTGGAAAAGAGAAGACTGAGAGGGGACATGATAGCAGTTTTCAGGTATCTAAAAGGGTGTCATAAGGAGGAGGGAGAAAACTTGTTCACCTTAGCCTCTAAGGATAGAACAAGAAGCAATGGGCTTAAACTGCAGCAAGGGAGGTCTAGGTTGGACATTAGGAAAAAGTTCCTAACTGTCATGGTGGTTAAACACTGGAATAAATTGCCTAGGGAGGTTGTGAAATCTCCATCTCTGGAGATATTTAAGAGTAGGTTAGATAAATGTCTATCAGGGATGGTCTAGACAGTATTTGGTCCTGCCATGCGGGCAGGGGACTGGACTCGATGACCTCTCGAGGTCCCTTCCAGTCCTAGAATCTATGAATCAGCACAATGGGACCAGCTAGCTCTCCTCACACCAGGCAAGAACTCTGCAGACCACAATTTGAGAAACACTATAGTAAACTCTATTCTATCTGGACAGATAAAGGGAACTTTAAATCAAGATTTCTCAGACCAGAGCTGGCAAAGTAGCAAAGATAGGTTGAGTGGAAAAGTCCCTGTCCAGATGCAGCACCTATGGCTAGGTCTACACTACGGGGTGGGGGTCGACCTAAAATATGCAACTTCAGCTAAGCTATTTGCGTAGCTGAAGTTGCGTATTTTAGGTCGACTTACCTGGCTGTGAGGACAGCGGCGAGTCAATCGCTGCCGCTCCCCCGTCGACTCCGCTTCCGCCTCTCGCTGTGGTGGAGTTCCGGAGTCGACGGCAGAGCGATCGGGGATCAATTTTATCGTGTCTACACTAGACGCGATAAATCGATCCCCAATAGATCGATCGCTACCCGCCGATCCGGCGGGTAGTGAAGACATGCCCTGTGTCTGTTAGAGCCCCACTTCTCTCTGCACCCACCCATCTCAGAAATGTCAACAAAAATTTGGTCTCATGAATAACCACCTAAACAATACTTCTGTACCCTGATCCTAGCTGTGCAGTTACACCCATACTACAGAGGTTACATTTTATGTAATATAGCATATTATGTATGAAATTGGGCAGCTGCTCCGGAGAGGATGCTCACTTCAACTAATATGTCCAGTCCATCAAAGATGGGTAGTTCTCCCCCTGCTTAAGTCCTCTTTTTGTTGCAATAAGTAGGACATAATTAAGATTTGCCAGTTCTTCCAGGTGTTTAGCCATATGAAGCTTCAACGATCTAATGCCATATTTAGAGTATCTGAAGTTGAAATTAAAAAGAGTCTGCACTTCAATGTCCTCACCTATGCCTGGGGAGTTCTCTCCTTATGCAAGAATCAACAGGTAAAGTATGCCAGTCAGTGCATTTGACTAACAGACTGAGTAAGGTATCAGGGGGTAGCCATGTTAGTCTGTATCCACAAAAACAACAAAGAGTCCAGTGGAACCTTAAAGACTACTGAGTAATGTAGCTGCAGGATTAGTTAAAAAGCAGATAGTCACCTAAGAACTATACAGTCTAACTTTCCATGGCCCCTCCATAATATCCTGTAGTTTCGGCATGTGCATTGATGCTTTGAGCAAATAGCCTGGTTAAAGAAAATCATAGAGGATCTATCTTGGTACTTTTACATAGTTTCAATAGAAAATGAATCTTTCCATTACTTGCAACTTGAGTAGAGGGTGAATAAATCAGAATATCCCTTCCCCCCCCACCCCCCCATAACTAGAGGCACCAAAGAATAGGACTACTCCTCTCTGTAGGATGCCTTTTCCTATTAGATATTTTTAAATTTGCGAACATGCTCTGGTGATCAATGTGGGGTTAATGTTTGTGAAGTTATGAGATCTATTGTAAGATGTTCAAAAAGTGCAAAGCATTATTACCTTTCCTTTTAAGGCAATGTGAATCACCTTTTAGTTGGACCTATTTTCTGCAAGTGTGGAAAGGTTTATTCTTTTGTATATGTTATCTTGCTGGAAGAAAAAGTATGGCTTGGTTTGTATAGCTAATGACACAAAACTTCTGCCACACTCACTATTTCAACTGTGCCACAAAGATTTGCAGTTGATAAAATTTCATTTTACCATATTTTTAAATTATAAATCTGCCGTAACAAAACCTTTAACTAGACATGATTACTGGTAACAGGAGAAACAAGAGCAAGATGCTTACAGCCTATGTTTTTGTGGATTTTTACTCAGGTGCGTTACCTTGAGTAAATTTAAGAATAGATTAAGCTGTAATAAATGAAAACAAAGTTTGAGATCAGATATAAGTGTAGTCACAGAAAAAGAACATTGCAGGTAACCCTTGAAACCTAGTCCAGAATCTTATGTCTCAGTAGTGTCTTCAGAATCCATTCATCTGATCAAATCTTTGTCTGTAAATAATCAGACTTTTACAACATTTTCTGGCACTTAAAAAAAAAAAAAAAAAAAGTAGTAAATGCAGTGGCAAATCCTGATATACGAAGGGCTAAAGTCTGACCTGATATTTACACCCCATGCATCCCTGTTGACTTTAGAGGACTCCCATAAGTTTTAAGTCAGGGTAGGAATTGGCTCCTAGAGGTGGTCTTCCTTTCAATAGCAGTTGTAGGCAATAACATCATCAGTTCTGTTTATTTTGCTTCACTTGCTTTTCCATTATGCCATAGGACTCTTTAAAATCCTGGATCTGCTACTGAATGCATGGACATCCTGCTTTATGATACAAAGAAAGAAGAGCTAATGAACCAGCTATATGTCTCATCCCTTGCCTTACAGAACCCTTCCTATATGTCTTCAGTCCTACACTATATGGACAGTCTGTTTTTTGGGATATTTGGTAAAGTCCGATGTTTGGAACCTCAAACATTTTTATTTATTTATTTTATTTTTGCTGAAATCTTGCTAGTCTCTTGCTCTCAACTGCCTCAGCGCTCTGGAACTTAGGTATGTGTTCTGGCCACTGTGATATCACACAATCTATCATTTATTCCTAACAGCCCTTATTTTAGTTTTCTTATGCTTAGATTTTTGTTACCTTTAAATGTATACAAAATAGTCACTTCCTTTTTTCTGCTTTATTTGTAACTTCATTGGGAATGCCTCTTCAAGTAAAAAGGAGTCCTTTTTTTTTTTTTAATCCTGCTTCATATTTTACCTGTATTGGACCATTTGGAAAAGTGGAAACTTCCATCTAGTACTATAACATAGCTCTTACATCCACTTGCAAAATGTGCTGGCTTTAGCAATTGGGGGAAAGGAGGAAGAAGGGGACACAGGTGACAGATGCAAGTCATGTCACTTATAGCACTTCTGGAAGACACTGATAATATGGTGATGAGGGCAGTATGAGAACTTGAATAGATTAGAGTACCCCCTTGTTTTGATTGGATAAAATGCCTGAGCTTTAGCAGTGCTCCAGACCAGCAGCAGCTGTACTGATTTAGTATGGGATCAGTGCTTGAAAGTGGTTGGGACATGCCCTTTCTCACCCCATTACTCCTGGCTCTGTGGCCTATGGAACTTTGAGCAAGTGCAAAAACCTTGGAGGGGGCCCCTAATTGGCACTTCTGTCTTCATGTACAATAAGACCTTCTCTGAATTGATAGTTGTCCATAAAGGTGGCGAGGTTCAAAAGAGCGTCAAGGAATTAGGTGCCCAACTCCTGTTGAAGATGAATGATACTTGGATGCTTAGCTCCATTTGTTGTCTTTGAAAATCCCGCCTGTATTTGTTGCACACTTGCTCAGTGGTTTACAGGCATTGTAGTTCAAAATTTTTAAAGTAAATTTTATGAGCAAGTATAGCTTTTTGGTGATACAGAATAGTCATCACATCCTGCAATGAGGCAACCTATACATCCTTAACTGTATAATATTGCTACAGTAATTTTGTATCTGGCCAGAAAAGGCAACCTGTTCAGATTTGCTTGATCCTGGATCTTAATGAACTATGACTGTACAATGGCTTGTCTTTTCTCCTGTATGAACATTAAAGTAAAAACAATGAACTCATTGCATTTGTAGTTTGAGCTTAATTTTTGTTATGAAAGCTGTGCATTGCATAATGGAAATAGAAAAGGGATGGCGCTTGAAGAAATTTTCACAACTGTTTGTTGGTAAGTGCATGTTAAATATGACTCTTTTAATCCAAAGACTGACTGTCCTGAACATTTAACTACATCAAAGGCTAATTTTTCTAAAGGGCTTTTGTTTTAAAATTACGTCTGTATATCGTTTATAACATATCATTATACTGTCCTGTCTTTTACACTGAAGTCTCTATTTGAAGAATAGCTTCTAAAATAACAAAGTGGTCACTTTGTTAATTCTAATAAACATATTTTAAATAAAACTTTACAAATAAACAAAGTTTTAACTCCAGAAAATGTTTTCAGTTTAATATTACAATGCCAAACAGTGTTACAGTACTTCAACCAAAAGGGAAAAACAGTGAGTGTCTTGTATTTCAACAGCCTTGGATACCCATAGTACTTAGGACTGGACTTGCCTCTAATCTAGAACAAAACAAGTAAGCCAATTGTGGTCCAACATTCTGATGCAGCAAAACTAGAGTCATTCCTGTTTCTATTGGACTCTGAAGTTACTTGGTAGTTCTCTTGAATATAGTGCTGCTGTTTTGTTCCTGCTCCAATTGAAAGTACACTGTCCCTTTTAATCTTCCTTAAGGGGATGGAGTAGACCAGTGGGTCTCAGACTTTTGTATTGGTGACCCCTTTCACACAGCAAGCCTATGAGTAAAACCCCCGCATAATTTAAATTTCCCAGTGAATTCTTCTAGGTATGGAGGATGAATTTTCATACCTGGTCCAAACTACGCAGTGTTTCAGCTGCCCCCATCTCTTCAGCCCAGAGAGAACAACAGAGACACAAAGGTAAAGCAAGCCTTTCCATTGGCTCTTTTGGTCAGGTGCCCACTCCCTTTTCTTTACCGAGGGACTTTTTAACCCTTTACAGGTAAAGCAAGCAGCCACCAAGAGGGTCTTTATAGCTAACTGGCTGGCTGGGTGTCCATAAAAGGGAGCCCATTCCCCCCCACACACCTTCATTTATCACAATAACAATTTACAGTTTGATCAACTTGTCTGTGTGGAATTACTACAATTTGACACATCATGAAACAACAAAAATACCAATATTTTAAAATTTTGGAAATGTTTTCTTAAATCTTCCCATATATGCTACAGTGTCATGAGTTTAGGCATGCTTTTGATATAGCATAGCAATGCGAATGGATCTAGATTTCAAAATGAGAACTTTAGATGTAAAGCTTAGTGACTCTAAAGTACACCTCTACCCTGATATAACGCGACCCGATATAACATGAATTCAAATATAACGCGGTAAAGCAGTGCTCCGGGGGGGTGGGGCTGCGCACTCCGGCGGATCAAAGCAAGTTTGATATAACACAGTTTCACCTATAACGCGGTAAGATTTTTGGGCTCCCGAGGACAGCGTTATATCGAAGTAGAGGTGTATCTTTTAAAAAAATTATTTGCATATGGAGCTATGTGATTTGGGTTAGATAAGAAATTTCTTGAAGTAAATTTTACATAGCTGGTGTCAATTGTAAACTCTGACCCATGATGATATTAAGGCAAGGTGTAGATAGAGCCAGATTTAGAGTATAAACTATACTGACAAATTAAATGTTCCAATGTAATAGCAAACCTTATTAACGCTGACAATATTTTGTGATAGCTTTGAAAAGGGCTTGCTTACAGTGGCAAAAACTAATCATCTTTGTGTTGTGCCTGATTGTGCCGAATTTCAAGTAGTAAATTAGGAACTTCTGTTCAGAGAGAGCTGATTTCACAAGCTCCAGTCTGTTGCCAAGGAAAAGGCCTGTAATGTCATTATTAACAAAACTGTAAAATCACAATAAGAGGAGAAGCTGAAACTCACTGAACTCTGCTAAATTTCTCTTGTAAGGGCTATGAATGCCAGCTGGCAACTTACCTCCCACATGAACACTTAAGAAAAAATTTAGCTCTTTGTTGTTGTGCACAAGTATATCTGACTGAAAAGGCTTATAACAGCGTTGTGCCCCAGACCTGCCAGCTGCACAACCATATGAACTGAAATCAATTTTTAAAACAAATTTCTTTAACAAAGCCTGGCTTGTAGTGTAGCCTGTGCCAAAGTATTCCACTGCTGCAGGGAGTGTGTGTATTAGCATAACCGCCTCCAGAGTAGTAAAATGTGGCATTGCTTGTGTCTGTGTGTGAGGAGACGTTAGCTTAGGGCATTCTTTATTCAAATGTGATGGGGGGGGGAGGGATATTTAATTTCCTTATATGGCCATGGAGCAGGTGTCAGGCTTGATCCCATAACCCTATTGAAATTAGTGGGAGCTTTCCCACAATAGGCACTACAGAATTGGGCCCTCAGCTCTACCTGTAGGCTGTGACAACACTGCAGATAAAAAACATGTTTCACACTGGGGTTTAATAATAAATAGTGGTAGCTGGTCAAACCAATCCCCTATATTTCACCTAGAACTCCATTGGAAGCGAGTGCAGATCCTGGAACACAAGTGTAACTTGTCCATTGTATGAAACGGTAGTTATGAAGTGGGCCACAGTTTTCTGCATATTGTAGAAATCCCTGTATCATGATGCAAATGGAGGAAGAACTGTGGCAAGTTCCACAGCTGAGGAAAAAAAGGTTACAGGTTACAATCACCTTGCCAAGATCAGATGGTAAATACTCTTGAAATTGCTATTAGATATCCCGCAATAGCTGTGGAATCAACAAGCACCTGATGTTTCAAGCCCTATACTTAACCTAATCTAAGGATTAATCACAACATCCCAACCTAAGACAAAAGGAGTTTGAACTGAATGGCTGGAGATTGCTACAATTTGTGAGTAATCATTAGCTATTTTAGTTTAGGGAATGTAATGAAAGTGTTTGAGAGGGGAAAAAAATTAGACATGTAAATACTTCCTGGAAGGGATGGCGTATTAAGGGGTGGAGGAGTGGGGGGAATGGTAGAAGGATTTGGGGCTGCAGCAAGAGGTAGGAAGTTATGGGAACGTGGATAAATGGGATGGGTGGTAGGGAAGGGAGGGACCCTGGGGGTTCAGTGAGGGACGCCTGGTATCTCTAGCTATGCCTGTGCACCCCAACTCTTGCATGCCAACCACCCTGCACTCGGCAGGTCTGTCAGTGCACCCCAAACTCCTGCACCTCAAGTCTCTGCCAATGCACCCCACAGCTCTGCCAGTGCAAGCCAACCCAGCCCTCCCCCCCACCCCATACTCCTAAAATCTTTGGGCATGGGATTATTTAGACATGTCAATGCTTCCTGGGAGAGGAGGGGTGGGTTAGAGAGGGAGCAGGTTTTGGAGCTGCAGTGAGGGGAGGGGGATACATGGGGGTGGGTGGTAGGGGGAAAAGGCTGGGGGCTAAGGAAAGGGAGGCTGGGGCAAGGAGGAGTGGGACAGAGGTAAGTGTAATTTGGGGGTGAGTAGAAGGGACACTGGAGAACAGGGGCAGTGGCACCTATCAGTGCCACATTTGTATTCTCTCCTCCTTTTAGCCCTTTAATAGTATTAGATGGAATCCTATGGCTGAGAGTGAATGGGTTGTAAAAGGAGGTGAAGAGCTTGTACATGTTAGCAACTGTGGAGTAGGCAGCGTAAAAGTGTGTGTGTGTGTGTTAACGGAGAGTATTAGGGCATTGCTGAAAGGGCAGAGTTAGAGTTGCATAGCCTTAACTCTGCATCTCCTGGTTTCCAAAAGTGAGTTTTGCTCAATTCAACATTCCGCGAGGGATGGCATACTACCAAGCAACCTTAACTTTGCAATAATGTAAGTTTTTTTTTCCAGTGAAGAATATAGTTATTTGTGTATTTTTTGCTTTTCTATCTGCTTGGATAATGAATAGGCCAGTTTGACTTTCAGCCCTTTTAACGCTGCAACGTTTGGGTTTAAAACTATTATGTCTTTTTTATGTATATAAATTCTACTGGCATTCATTTTTACAGAAGCTTGGTTTTACTACATTTAAAGGGTCTTAATTTTCTTCTTTTAGAAAACTTCCTGTTTATGTATTTTAGTGTGTGCATTCAGTTGGTGCTATCAACAGTAGTTGGAATGAAGGTATGTTGCTTTTAATCAATAGGGAATCTCTGCTCTAACTGTTTTTTCTCTGGTTGATCATTTGCTAGATGAAAAATATATTTCTAATGTTTGTCATAAAGTACAAGACAATGAAATCTCAGCTTTCTTTCCTAGTGCATAGGATCTGTTGCCTAACAAAAGGGCAGATGAAAATACATTCTCTGAGCATAGGTTTCAGAGAAGTGGGCTGTAGTCCACGAAAGCTTATGCTCTAATAAATTTGTTAGTCTCTAAGGTGCCACAAGTACTCCTGTTCTTTCTCTGAGCATAAGCTTTCGTGGGTAAAAAACCCACTTCTTCAGATGCATGGAGTGAAAATTACAGGATGTATGTATTTATTTATTATGTACAAATTACAGGCTCTGTAATTTTCAATCCATGGATCTGAAGAAGTGGGGTTTTTAACCAAGAAAGCTTATGCTCAAATAAATCTGTTAGTCTTTAAGGTGCCACCGGACTCCTCGTTGTGTTTGTGGATACAGACTAACAGGGCTACCCCTCTGATACTTAATACAGTCTTTAACATCCTTTGTAAAATCCCTCCTTCCTTCTGCCTGTTAAACACCCGAGTACAAGCTTAATTTAAAGAGCAGAGATTTCCTCCCCGCCAGGAATCCTAGATTTCATTCCAGCAGTGGCACCACTCAAAGCCTGCTCCAACCCCTCCCACAACAGCACGTTGCATTGAAAACAGTGCTGTGAACGGTTGGAGCTCGCCAAACATAGCAAGGCTGCTTTTGTGTGTAAAGCAGCAGCCCAGGGCTCCTCCCACCTTCAGCCCTGCTTGGATTTCCCTGCCTGTCTCCTCCCTCGAGGAGGGGGGATTTCCGTGGGGGGTTTTCCCTTCCCTTTCCTCTCTTTCTCTCTCTCTGTGTTTTCTCTACCTGCTGAGGATGTGATGTCAGGGTCTCATTATCCTAATCTATGCTGATCTCATGGGCTGGCCCAGCCAATGGGGCTGCCTGGCTCTCCCCACCTGCTAGGAAGAGAATTCCGCCGTTCCTGGGATTCTTCCCTTGGCTACTCAGTGCAGCCAGTGTCGTTGGGGGAGGCTGGGCCGTGCTCCCTTGCCGGACTCGCCTTGTTTGGGTCTCGGCGCTGGAGTAAACAACCCCCCTCCCCCGCTTTGCTCCTCCTGCAGCCGGAGCCCTGCTGCGCGCGGAGCCTGGCACTTGTTGGAGCCCCGGCCACCCTGCGTGTCCCGCCGCGGCGCTGTGGGGGGGAGCAGCCGCCCGCCCAGCCGCGTGGGGTGCGCACTGCACACTGGTGAGTGAGCCGCTTGGCCAGGCGGAGAGAGGGAGGCTGCAGCAGCAGCGGCTGCGGGCGGTGCGCCCTGGTCCCGGGAGCGGGTTGGCCAGGGCCCGTGGCCCCAGGTCCGTCGCCGCAGGGTTAGAGCCCGGCTGCGTCCCGGGGCGAGTGGGGTAAGTGCAGAGGGTGCAGGTGTCCGAGGAGGCCGGTTCAGCTGGTGCCCTGGTTACTCCCTGGATACACTAGAGCAGCCGTGGGCCCTCGGACCTGGAGTGGGGGTGCTCGGGGCTGGCTTAGGCTGTGCCCCCGGTTGTCCTTCCTGCCGCCCTTTGTTTCAGGCCCCCCAACTCCTGACTTCTGCCCGCTCGGGCTGTGCCTGCCCTGAGACCCCCATGGCTCCCCGCACCCCGGGCTACACCTGCCCTGCGTCTCTGGCTCCCCACGCCAGACTCTGCCACGTGCCCCCTTTTGTCCTGGGCCTTTAGTTGCCTTTTGTGACCTCTTCCCTGGCCCCCGTCCCACGAGCCCTCAGCTACTCCAGCCATGAGTGCAATGCAAATGTTTGGGTAGTGCCCATGTCTTTGCCTTGCCATGGGGGCCAAGGGAGCATCTCCTAGCTTGGCTGTATTACTGTGGGCACTGACTGCAGCCACCTCTCTTCTGCATCCCACAGACTCCTCCTCTGTGTAGTCCTGAGGAAATGTGAGCTGGGGAAGCTTTCAGCTTCCTACATGTGCTGTGGTGTGGGGGATTTCCCAGCACAGAATATCTCCTGGGCTCGCTGGCAGTCATGCTTTGTACTGTACTTTGTACTGAGAAGCTTGGCCACGTCTCTCCTCCCTTGGTACCAAGGACCTAACTTGAGGATTGTAGCATGGCAAGCTCCATGTAGCGTGTGTGGAAGGGAATGCTTGTCATTTCTCTGTTCTTGT
Organism: Chrysemys picta bellii; assembly: GCF_011386835.1. Classification (NCBI taxonomy): domain Eukaryota; kingdom Metazoa; phylum Chordata; order Testudines; family Emydidae; genus Chrysemys; species Chrysemys picta. Next base: position 39,182,166 of record NC_088797.1, read on the forward strand.
GTTGGCGTTCTTGTGCTACTGTGTAATGCTTGTGGTGTAATGGGAAGAGAATGCATTGATTCCATCTGGCATTGAAAACCTAAGTTTAGTTTCTCACACAAAGTGATTTCAGATGATTCCATCATCAGGGAAATTGGCAGTGTGGTGGAATGCTGGATTCTAAGGGGGGAATGCCAAGAAAACCTGCCTTGCTTCTAAGCAGATCATTTTGCAGATTTTATTAGGACCAGTCATGCTATTAGTAATCCTAGTTACTAAATCCTAGTGAGGGTGGGAAGGAAAACTCCCCACCCTGTTTCAGAAGGTGGATTTTCTCTGATTCCCTCAGCTTTCCTCTGATGTCCCTTATCCTCTCAGGGCTTGTCTACACTGGCACTTTACAGCACTGCAACTTTTTCGCTCAGGGGGGTGAAAAAACACCCCCCTGAGCACAGCAAATTTCAGTGCTGGGAGCTGTGCCCTCATGGAAGTGGGGTTTTTTTAGAGCGCTGGGAGACCTTTCTCCCAGTGCTCTGCTGTGACTACACAAGAACGTTGCCAGTGTAGACTAGCCCTCAGTTCCACATAGGACTGACACCTCCTTGCAGAAGAGGGGATGGATGGAACTTCCTCTGCAGGCCATGAGTGCCACCCCTGAGTCAGTCAGGAGTGTTACTCAAGGGATGCAAAGTGATTTTTTTTCCATATCCCTTCCAACATCCATCTCTTGGAATGATTGTACTATTTCTACAATGCTCTCATACTCTGCCAGTCTATGTAGAGGTGGTTGGAGATCCAAATTCTGACTTGCAAAACTGTTGGGCCCCATCATTTAAAATTAATATTTGAGTTGACACAGGCTGAAGGCTCATATACATGCAAAAGTTTCACTTGTTATACTGATATAATTATACCAATATACCTTTACCTGTCTAACTATCATTTTCAATGCTTTTATTCTGGAATAAGAGTGTTCACATGGGAGTTGCATTGATATAGCTATATTTGGTCAGCTTAATTCACACCTTGACTTAAACTTTGCTATGAAACTTAGAGGTATAACTTTCTCTTGCAGACAAGCCCTGAAATTTCTTCAGCAAAATGTGGTTCTATATTGAAAAGTAAGTCTGTCAGACTGCTTTTTAGATTAATTGTTTAAATCTAAGTTACTCCATATAAAATATATTCCATTTAAAGAGATTTTTCTCTATCTCCCAGTTGTGTGAACTCACCCTGCGATTGGTGTCATACTGAATTTGTTCTCCTCAAGCATAATTGGAAGTAATAAGGTTCTGCTGGCCAAACTATGATTTCAGTGATACCTGGGCAACCTTGTTGCCTTAACTGAGCTTTCACATGTATAACTGATTGGAATTTAGTAACTTTTTTCTATTGATACAGAATCCAGCTTACTTTAGCGGTGTTGGCTTTGGAAAGTGGACAGGAGTAAGAAGCAGTGAAAAAGTGATATAATTTTTAATCCTACTAAAGTAAACAGGTATCACTGAGTAAGAAGGAGCTTGTTTTGTTTGGTTTTATCAAGTAACTTTTCTGAGTTCACCCACACTTTAACTGTCTGCCTCTATCTTTAAAGTGAGACACAGTGTGAGATTAAAGAGTCACACTCACAGTTAGAGCAAACTGCAGACATGGGAAACTCTGGATGAAATTCTATGGCCTGCCTTTATTATGCAGGAGGTTAGATTAGTGGCCTCTTTGGCCCTAGAATCTATAAAATCTGGCCATAATGGTGGTCCTACTCTTAAAATCTATAACATTTGATGAGAACATTTCTCTACAGATTTTCTTGGCCTATATTTTCCTGTTTGCCTGCTATTGAGGAAATTTGTTGATAAGTTTTTTTATCCTAGCTTCTCTTTTTGATCAATCCATTAATGAAATCCCAAACCTGCATTTGGGATCAGTCTGTTGACATGGAAAATGTTGGAGGTCATAAATGCAGCCTTCTGGATCTGATTCTATTAGGCACTCAGTACACTATACATCCATCTACCTAAGGAAATTGACCAGATGATGTCAGTGGTTCTCAGCACTGAGCCCTGATCTATACTTAAAATGTAGATCAGTCTAGCTACATCAATCAGAGGGTGTGAAAAATTCACACCCCGGGGGCACAGATTAAGCCAACCTAACCCCCAGTGTAGATATGGCTAGGTCAGTGCTTGGAGCAGTGGATTACTTACGTCAGTGGAAAAATCCCTTCAGTCAATGGTGGAAACACCTACACTATGGCACTAAACTAAAAACAAGTGTACTAGGCATGCCTACACTATGGGCACTGAGTTCCCCTGAAGTGCTCCTGAAAGCAGTTTAACTAGTAGTGTAGATGGGCCCAAATAGTTTCAAGCATGGCTAATAGAGAGCTGGTAGAGCTTGGTGAATTTCTTAGTGTAATCAGACCTTTCAAACTGTGTTGTAGGATCAAATAAGAAAAGCAGGGCCCTGAGGTGGGAGGATGTTCTTCTTTAAACATGCATACCTTTGATAAATAGCAAATAAAATACATTTGGAAAAAATGGGAAGGCTAAGTAGATTGCTTTCGGATAAAGTTGAAAGTTCCCTACCAAGAAAGGGTTTTTAAATTCACCTTATTGTCCTATATATTGCAAGGGTCAGATCAGTGCATTATGTTACAGAAAGTGAGCTGCAATATCTTGCAAAAATAGGGCACTATAAGAATTCAGCTTTACTTTGAATTACATTGTTTTTCTTGGCTTATACTTCAAACATAGTTCTTAATAGTTTCCTTTTAAAAAAGGTTACCTTATTAAAGGGGGAATATGCACATCAGAAGAAGAAAATGATGCAAGACAAATTGAGAAGCTTAAAGACAAGGGATTGTGTAACTGATGAATTGCACCATTAGGGCATTTCTAGTCTAGCACAAGCATTACAAATGTTAGTTATTAACATTTACATGTCTCATCTTCTGATTTTATATTATTTAACTTGCAAAGAACCAAGAGGGTCTTGGGTATCTATCCAGTGACCACATGAATACCAGGTTAGAAGGTCTAGTCTGTAATCTGGAACACCCCTTATCAAAATGTTATCTGCATATTTATTTTGTTCAAACACCAGAAATGGTAATGTACATTGTAAAAAAAAACATACTTGATCCTAATATTTTACATGATATTTACCCACCAAGATGATTTACAAGGAGCCACTGTTTACTCCCAGAAATTGATCTCTCTGGTGGATTCATTAGATTGATCAAAGTATCAACAATTCTGTCTTGTTTAACTTTGTCTTTTAATTGTTTATGTGCTGTAGTAATCGTTTAATCTATCATGGCATTGATTAGTGTTGGAAGAGGGTGAGAGATGATAAATGTTGTAGTGGAAAAAAACAATGCAAGGAAAATGGGAAATTATTGGCCTAAAATCAGCCATTCAGTTTTATTAAATATTTAAATTGAGAGTGATTTGCTACGGAATCCGAAGCATCCATGTATGATTCACGTGGATGCCTAATTTATTGCTGAACATTTCTAAAACCAAATTTACTGCCTTTATGAAAAAAATCATAGGAAAAGCATACTTAGTTGTATCTTCCACTTCCAGAAAAGTGTGATTGAGTGCTGAAAATGGATTGATCCAGCTGACATTGAGAGAAAACAACATTTAAAAAAATGTTTCCCACTGAATGTAGGAAGGTGGCAACATGTCTCAACCTTGACTTGGGGGGACCAGCTCTGGGAGGAAAGAGGGTAGTATTCACATTTCCATGCCCATTTGCTTTTTGGTTTCTCAGAACAAACTCTCAGTAAAAGTGACATCTCATTGTCATCCACTACATTAGGCTCTGGAGAGATCACCAGCTCATTTCACATAGGCTACTAAAATTCTTTTAAGCATGTATTCATCCAAAAAGATGGTAGTAATTCAGGTTACGGTGGGAACTGAATGAGAACCAGGCCCTAACTGATGATATGTAGCCTTGAAAAAGTCTCAGAATCTGCCTACTGAATTCCACAGCTCCTTCATTATGAAGAATTTGGAATCCTGTGACCCCTCAGACACTTTATCTTTTACATTTAACAGCCATGGTAGTTTAGTCATCAGATTATTTACCAGTGAGTGCCATACGGATGAGTACAAATTATAAAACTGAGGAATGTGAAGTTTAAACTGCGAGGTTTAATTGTGATGTGTCTGTGGGTCATCGTCATGAAGTCTAGCTGATTTATATAAAAAATTGGAAATAGCTTTACATATGGTCCTTAGTCGCCCTGCTAATTTTTATAGTTTTACAATCACACTTTTTTTAATCTATCAAAGTTTTTTTCCCCCTTTTTGTTGTGTGATTGAGAGACACAGACTGACAGAGGAGAAAGAGAGAAATTAACTATGTACAAAGCACTGCCAAAATGTAATGAGTAAACTAGCTGAGGGTTGGGGGGGGGGGGTAAAATATCTATTTATGTTCTAATCTATTTGTTACAATAATCTTAGGTGTTACTTAGAACAGTAGTAGACACAAAGGATAAAATTCAGACAGAAATGTTATTATCAAGGTGATTGTGTCCCTTTAAACCTTACTGCGTTTTGGATCTTTCACCAAAACTGCAAAAATAGTAAGAACATTTTAGCTGTAAATTTCATAATAAGGCAGTGGTGCTGGAACAGTTTTTATAGTGGGGGTGCTGAGAGCTATAGAACCAAACATTATATATGAAGGAAACCACTTCAAGCCAGGGGGTGCTGCTGCACCCTGAGCTTTCAAACTTCTAATCTTTGACTACATGTGGAATGAAAGGTACTAGTTGGAAGGATTCCTTTCAATACCTTTCTTGTTCTTATCAGTAATCTCTACTGTTTTCCTTCCCTGAACAATTGGACCATGTCGTCTTGTCTTGTCTGTCTTTAGACTGTGAGCTGTTTGGGACAAGAAGCATGGCTTGCTCTTTTTATAAAATACTCTGTAAATGTATGGCTTTACATAGGTAATTTTCAAGTAAGTTTCTAAAATTTATGTGGACAATCCAGACACATTTGTTGAAAGTCTGCAGATCTCAATACTAACAGTATCCCATTAAAGAAATTCTCCTTTTCTAGTGGACATAACATTCTGCATAGTATAATATTAACTTTTGCAAAATGCATCTCTGATTTTATTTATTTTTATCACTTCTGTAGGTCTCACATATGAAATAAACTTTGAGAGATATGCAAGATAGTAATGGACTAAACGTTGTGGCTAGCCCAGTTTTGCTGATAGCTGTATGTTTTTAAAATATCTAATATTCTGAACAGAATCAATACCAGGTTTCTGTTACCTTCCCTCAATTTGGACTTGTTTCTCCAGTTAATTACCTTACTAAAAGTGTGTTCCAGAAAGGGGATGAGCATCTGCAATGCCAATGTCTTGAAAGTTACTGAAAAATTAAAAGCAAACTGTACTTTCAATATCAAATTATTCATAATATCCCCTGCACTATCAAAACGAGAGAGAAAAATGAACACTTTTTTTTGCTAAAGGCTTAATAGAGGATTCAGGGTTTTTTCCTTCAAATTTAGCACCAAGATTTGTATTTAGAGGCTTTTAACCATCACTTTTATACAGCCACATAGTATATTCATTGGCAATTATAATTCTATAATTTTGTCAATATGATTTTTGACTGTGTTGCGGGGGGAGGGGGGAGGTGAGGACGGTATTGGGTGCTCAGGCCCATAAACAACATGCCAGGAGGCAGATGAAGTGGCACTTTTTGTAATCTAATGAGAATAAAGAGGTAAGAAAAAGATGGGCCCCATGGAGTCATAGGGATAGAGAGGAGAGATGAAAGTTGTGACACTAGAGAAGTGTGGTGGAGGTGGGAAGGTCTATGCTATGATACAGGGAAAGTTCTACTGAAGATAAATTTTCCAGAACTAAAAATTGATAAGTAATTGTTCCCTGCTAGGTTTTCTTATTCAAATTTAAGAAGTCAGCTGTTTTTTTTTTTAATGGACTTAGGCAAAATTTTATTCTTTTCATGTTTTGTTTGCACATGATTCTAGACTGCAGTGGTTCTCAAACTTTTTTTTCGTGGACCACTTGAAAATTGCTGTGGGTCTTGGCGGACCACTTAATGATCTTTCCAAATGTTGTTTGTACCATTAGCTAACTATTGTAATGTGCTTTGGATAAAAGTCTATATAAAAAAAACCCTAATTATAATTAACGTTCTTTTGTTCTACAAATAAAAGCACACAACTCATATTTTAATACCAGTAGTCTTGCCTTTCTAATGCGATGGATGTGCCCTCTATCCCCTGCCATGGCAGCCCTCATGCTGGGGCTGGGAAGGAGCAAGGTCTCTCCCTCTCTCCTTGACTGCAGCAGCCCCGGAGCTGGGGCTGGGAAGGAGGGCCGCCTCTCCCTGGCAGCCACAGCTCTGGAGCTGGAGAAAGTCGCCTCATTCTCTGGCTGCTGCAGTCCTGCACGTCCCAAATTCCCCCCACCCTCTCTTCTCACCCCGCTGCCCCCTCCCATCTATCCCCTATTTCCCCCAAGGCCACCACCTCACCTTATATGTGTGTCTTCTCCAGGATCCAGGCACCTAATTAGTGGAGTCACGCCTGTGCGACTCCACTAATTAGGTGGGTGGCCCTTCATTCTCTCGTGTGTGGCCACCCAGGCGCGCACCTTGGAGGGAATTATCCGTGGACCACCTGAATGGAACTCATGGACCACTGGTGGTCCACAGATCACAGTTTGAGAACCTCTGTTCTAGAGGATGAGAATCCATTTCTTCATTTTAAACCAGTGTACTTAGTTGTTTTCAGATATTTTCCTTCTTCCTGTGAAATCAACCGGGGGCAGGACTGGACTCTGACTCTTCCATTGAAAATACATACTAGAGGCTTTAAAAAGTAAATATTTACAACAGAAAGCGTTTTCCTTCCCACTCCTTCCCTTAATGCTTTAAAAACTTTAGGTTAGTTTTTATAGTCTTTGACATTATTTAGGCAGGGAGTGGGAGAGCAGAGAGATTTATTAGTAAAGTCAGGGAAAACTACTCCCCAAACATATGTTTGTTGTTAAGCCTGTATACATGTGTCTGAGATTTCGCTTGCTGCCACCACCCTGCTTTGATCAGGATTGTAAATGATATTTTAAAATAAAAGGATTCTTGTAATGGGATCACATTCTGCTTTCTGAAAAATCAATAGGAATTGTTAACAGCCTGGACTTTTTACTCTCCTTTTGTTTACTTAGCACTGCTGCCTGCCCTCTTATTAAAAACGGAGCTGTTATCTACAGCTGGCTTGTAAATGAACTCTTTTAATTGATAACCGTCTTAATCATGTTAGTCTTCTCTTTCATACCTCTGTGTTTTATTTATATGTTTTTTAGTTTTGAAGACATTTCTAATATTGAGTTAAAAGTGAAACGTTAAGTTTTTTTTCATAGTAGTTCTGTTGGATGGACTGTATTAATTTGTGTGTATCTAGAAATATTATTTTACAGTGCTCACAGTTGTGCTAGGCAGGTACATCAGAGTACCTATAAAGTACATAGGTCCCTTCCACAAGGAATTTGCAGATAAAATCTGAGAATTTTCAATCTTACCTTTTAAAGGAATATAAGAATTGCCATACCGGGTCAGACCAGAGGGCCATCTATCCAGGTGCAAGAAACTCTGCCGAAGGCAGTTAAGGAAAGTTTCTTTCCTAATCCCCATACACTAAATGTTGGCTTGTGCTCTGAAGATTTATATCAGTGTATATTTATGAAAGTAACCGCCAAAGAGGGAAATACAAAAATTCAGATCTGATTATACAACTGTGCATATTCTCAGTATTAATTGGTAGATGACATTTTTAAAAAATATATCTTTGATAGAATAAAAATGTCTTGGTGGCTTCCCATCTTTGGATGTGTTCCTCTTTCACTTGAACAAGTGTGAATTAGGGGTCTAATTCTGTTGATGTCAATGGAGTCACACTGATGTGAAACTTCTGTAAATGATTGGACCTATTACCTTTTTCCCCCTCTTCAAACAAATTGCATCTTTTAATGTTTTTATGTTGTGGTTGACTGGGATGGGAGGAAGAAAAATCACAAGGGCCACAAAAAGCAATCCAGTGTGAACTTAATTTTGAAGTGTTCAGAGGGCAGCAAACATTTGACTTCCTTGGTTCTGTTCTCCAGTTCCTTTTTGATTTTTTTTTTTCAGTCATAAAGTATTTCGCTCTTCTGCAGAACCTGACACTTGCATAAATGCCCAACTGGCAAGATGACGGACTGTTTAGATACTAGGTTGCTTGTTTGGTTGTATGACTTTTAAAAGATCACAGGAAAAAGGATAAAAGAAGAGAGGGTTTGGGAAAGAGTGGTGAGAGAAAGGGGGAGGGAGAGACAGACAGGATCATTGTCAAGTTTCACCCAAAGCATAGATGTGCATATCACTTCCCCTAGTACTGAAATGCAGTCAGATCTGGACTTGATGCGTGGAAGGATGATCTTGTGGGTAAAGTACAGGAATGGGATTCAGGAGACCTTGGGTCTATTTCAGTTCTGCCACAGACTTGGTTTGCTATTGGGCAAGTAAGTCACTTAACTTTTCTGTACCTCAAATTCTCCATCTGTAAAATGAAGATAATTATAGTTGCCTACCTCACAGGGATGGAACTAAGATTCCCTGAGCAGAGGCATCTTGAAGTAAAAGGCATGTGTCCTCATGATTGTGTTCAGCTTAATAAAATGGTGGCTGTTCCCTGTTGTTAATATATAATTGAAGCCAGCCTTATTTATTCTATATGTGATGCTATAATGTTTCTGAAAGCGATGTTTCCTTTTCCCTGTCTTACAGTAGTTTATATGGTGGTGTTTGTTGTTTATATGATAGGGAGTTACAGATTTGTTATCTAATGACAAAGCAACTTCTCACCTTTTATAAACATAATTTTATGAAACTGTTAGAAAACCTGGCTCTTTTATATTACAGGATCCTGCCAGGAATGGAGACTCCATTGGATGTTTTGTCAAGAGCAGCATCTCTAGTACATGCTGATGATGAGAAACGTAAGTCTAAAATTTAATTCTGTGCTTCATCTCTGCCATTATTTTGGTGCAGTCAATTTGCTTTTACATACTGGATCTCAGTTTAGGTGTTGGATTAATTAGTCTTTCTTAGTTTGCTGTATTTAAGGTTTATAGAGGGAAAATTTCAAAAGTGCCACTGGAATTTAAGTGTACAAATGGGACTTGTGCTCCGAAATCCCTTAGGCACTCTTCATGAGCGCCTTCGTAGTATCCTACAAGGAAAAACCGAACAATGCATTTTTAACATCTGGTGTCCAAGAAACCAAACATTCCTGATTTTTGGTATGTGCTCAAGGATTCAGAGGAGCATGTACCTCTTTCTGCTCTTGGGTAGGAAATTGACATGGAGTCCTTGACAAACTAAGGACTCTTTTATCTCTGATGTATATTAGGTCCATCCCCTAAGAAGCGCACAGGTACTCAGCCAATGAAGATGGGCCACAAAACTTCCTTTTCAGTGTTTAAAAACCACTTATCACTATTATACTTGATATCTGCCAATATTCACTGCTTACTGCTTTAAGATAAAAGTCAAAAGCCTTTTTTGTAATGTAGTGAAATAACATGTTTTATCCCCTCTGCAATTTACCTTTTATATCAAATTGACTCTTCTTAAAAGCACTTCAAAATACAAGCACATGATAGTGGTTGACAAAAAGCAGAGAGATTATCTCTGTTAAGCTTGGGAGAGCTATAAAACGTGTACAGTGACCTATTCCACAATACATTGATTTGACTGCAGGTTTAAATGCATTTAATTTGGAATTTTGTGTTGTAGGTTAAGTATAAATAAGTGGTTTCTTCTCTGAAGATCATGCTACCTGAAGTAGGGACCCATTATCAATTGGATGCTTGACATAGGGGTGCATTTGAGATTCTGCTAGGTACATATGGGTTTTTCGTAAAACTTGTTTGTTAGAAAAGATGACAGCACAACTGACATTGTTTAGTGTGATTGATCATTTGTCAAGGTCAGTGCTTTGCATCTTTTCCATATCATCATCCTGTGTTACAACTGGGGGGAAAAAAAATTCAGTACACCCTACCATAGAAAGAGATGGTGTACGTGACCCTCAGGTTAAGAACTCGTGGTCTAGAAAACTTCATACTTACTGTTTGTAAAATAAATGTAAAAAAATCTTTTGCCTAGCAATGAAAACAGAAAAGTAGACCAAGAACGCAAAGGAGGTGCAGTATGTGTATTTAGACTTAGGTAACCATTAAATGATGATTTTTGTGGTTTTTTTTTTTTTAATATGTTTCCAGAAAGTATTCCACTTTCAAGCAAAGTGAGCTTGATATAACTATTAAAAAAGTATGTTTTAATATGCATTAGGATGCAAGTAAACAAAAGCAAAATAATTAACAGTCTAAAGCAATTTTTCATATGTGTGAAGAACACAAAACTGGCAACTTGCATCAAAAATGATTTGGCTCCCAAATAGGGGATGAGAGAGAGATGGAAATACATGAAAGAAAAAATAGCACATAAATGTCTCCCCTAACTTTCTCGTTTGTTTTCATAGAATATAACATGTTTTAAAATATACACATGTAAATTGTGCCTCACTAATATTTCGTAGCCTTCATCTTGTCCCTTGACAGTCATATTTTGACATTCCATAAATTCAGCCGTGTTTCTACAGAAATGGACTTCAATGTTCTATAGAGGAATATTTAACCCTATTCTGTACACATTGGACAATACCTTCAGCTGTCTTAAATTAGCAGTGTAACTCCCTTGAAGATAAGGATCTGGTCCAGAAACTTAGTTTGGACGTATGAAACCTCTTCTTAGCAGTATAGGTGTTTTTATAATCCTGACCTCATCCTCATTTAATTAATTATATTATTTATGAAATAAGCAATGGAACACATGTACAGAAATAGCTAATTCAAAGACTCTCAAATTTGAAATATGGATTTTTACTATAAAAGCTACGTTGTTACTGAAGCAATGTACTTTTTGTGTCTGTTAATGATAAATTCTGATCATGGCTCCTGAAACTCTGCAATCCTTTAAGCTAGTTTCTTCACAAAAGGTAAAATAATTTTCAGTGAACTCTGCTTTGCTGATAACATGTTAACTCTCATAATTCTGTGTCTTCAAAATGTGAAGTCAGTTGCAGAATTCCAAGAGAACCTAATTTTGACCTTTGTGCCTATGTATCTAATGTCGAAGGATCATACTGTGACCCATTAGAATGTTTCCAGAAATGAAGAATCCACACACATGAGCCTCTGTAGTTGATGACTTGGGTTTGTTTTGTGATGTGGATTCACTAAAGGGGTTGTCATAAAGTATATTGACATCACACACACAAATATAGGCTGCATTATTTAGCCATAAGCACTTGATTTTCTTTTGACGGCTTCTTTAACATGGGTACCTGATGTTAACACCATAAAGGATGTCAGTTGCTAATCGTAGGTGGCTGTGTTGCCATTCACACAGGGAAGATTAAAAATAGAATCATAAAGGGTAGCATGACTGGGTTTAGAAGGGAATGTTGAATATGCCAAGTAGTAGCCGCACTGTGTAGAACAGATTGTTCTCCCCACTGGTTTAGTAACTTTGTTTTTAGTAGAGCATGTGGTGGTATTACAGTAGAACCTCAGAGTTACAAACACTAAGGGAATGGAGGTTGTTCATAATTCTGAAATGTTCATGAGTCTGAACAAATCATTATGGTGGTTCTTTCAAGAATTTATAACTGAACATTGACTTAATACAGCTTTGAAACTTTACTAGGCAGAAGAAAAATGCTGCTTTCCCTTTATTTATTTATTTAGTAGTTTGTTTAACAATACTGTACTGAATTTGCTTTTTATTTTTTTTCCCTTCGGTCTTTGCTGCTTCCTGATTGCATACTTCCAGTTTAAAATGAGGTGTGTAGTCAATTCGTAACTCTGGTGTTCGTAACTCTGAGGTTTTACTGTACAATGTGAGACTGGTCAGCATCTGACCATTGCTCCTAATGCTGACCACAGACACCAGCCTAAGCAGATGCTGACAAGAGAATCTGATGTTCTAGATTTTAAATTGCTTTTGTGTGTAGCTGGCGGTCTATAACAAGTCCTGCTGCCAAATCACAGAATGCTCAGAGCCCTCATTATGACATCAATTTGTGAGATGAATAAAACTTTTCTTTTTCTGTCTTTTAATTGTATTTTTATTGCATTAATCCGCATATTTTTCTTTTGAAAAGTGAAGGCTGGTTCTCTCTGTTAACTGAAACAAAGCTTTACCAATTCTAATCAGGTCATTAAAATAATTACAATTGAAAATAAAATCACTGCCAATATGCAGCTCAGAAGGCTTGGGGATTTGGGGTGTTCACAAATGGTCAAGATCACGCAAACTCAGTATCACAGAAGTTTGGTCTAATGGCTTTGTCTTAGGATGTGAAACTATATAGTTTAACAAATTGTTGGGTCTTAGTATATAATATTAATTTATCTTGATTCTTCATTTCCTTACATTACAAAGATAAAACTTTTTTTAATCCACCCCATCTTATTGGGATGCCTTCTTGGGCCAATACCATTTGTCCTTGCCAAAAAATACTTAAACAGTGTAACTTTCAAAAACATCAGGTACATCAAAGAAATTAGGCAGTAGTTCTTGCCTACTAGTGGAGTATTAAACAGGAGCAATAGTCTTGAGAAAATTATCTCAACAATGTTTTTGAGTTAGTTGGTTGATCTTCTGAAGTAACTTGCACACTTGTAGAAAGTGCAGAAGCTTTAACGCAGTTTGCATTGGATGCTGTTGTATGAACTCTTTTAATAATGTGAATTCCTTGATGTTTTAGTTATATCTATGTTGGTTCAACACCTACTTAAGCAGATGCTGTGGTTTGGATTTTAAACTCTGTGGGGCCGGAATCTTGGGCTGGGTCTAGGTAAGAAGTCTAAAGTGACGTTACTTACACTTTGGCTTCTTCAGTGTTCCTTGCACTAATTTACGTTCTCTTAGGGTATCAATGAGAAGTATTGAGTTTTACACCCCTTTTACAACATATCATTTGCATCACCTCTGAATTTGACCCACTGTGTGAAAGGAAGTCTTAGTGGGTGTAACTTGCATGTCAAGGGACCAAAGGAGGAGAGTGTACCAAGAAAAAACTTTTAGTAGGATGGCGTAAGTAGTTCTAACGATCCACTTTAACTTACGTGTTCACCTCGTTTTTGTGTCCGTAATTTACTCAGACTTCCTTAAATATTGCTAAAAGGGTGGTGTTAGGTCTAAGTTAATCTGAGTGTGAGAAATTACACCACTGAACATACTCTGAATTTGGCCCCTTATCTTCATGCTTGTCAGTAAAGTGCCTAACTTATTCCTGGTGCTCCAAAAAAAATAAACGATATTGCGGTTGGTTAACACGTACACTGCACCAGTGCTCTGTAGTGAATATTTATACATAATGAAAAATCTGTAGTGTGTTTGTTACAGTGAAGATTGGCTCTGAATGGAATCTTTTTATTTTGTCTTTGTCGTAACTATAAAGGGAAGGGTGTAACAGCCCTCCTGTGTACAGTACTATAAAATCCCTCCTGGCCAGACACTCCAAAATCCTTTTCCCTGTAAAGGGTTAAGAAGCTCAGGTAACCTGGCTGGCATCTGACCCAAAGGACCAATAAGGGGGCAAGATACTTTCAAATCTTGGGGGGGGGGAGGCTTTTGTTTGTGCTCTTTGTTTGGGAGTTCGTTCGCTCTTGGGACTGAGAGGGACCAGACATCAATCCAGGTTCTCCCCATCTTTCTAAACAAGTCTCTCATATTTCAAACTTTTAAGTAAAAAGCCAGGCATCTTAGTTTTACTTTGTTTTCTCAACTTGTAAATGTACCTTTTACTAGAGTGTTTATCTCTGTTTGCTGTACTTTGAACCTGAGACTAGAGGGGGGTCCTCTGAGCGCTTTAAGTTTGATTACCTTGTAAAGTTATTTTCCATACTGATTTTACAGAGATGATTTTTACCTTTTTTCTTTAATTAAAAGCCTTCTTTTTAAGAACCTGATTGATTTTTCCTTGTTTTTAGATCCAAGGGAGTTGGATCTGTATTCACCAGGGAATTGGTGAAAGGTTTCTCAAGGCTTCCCAGGGAAGGGAATTAGCTTTGGGAATGGTGGCAGCGGACCAGATCTAAGCTGGTAGTTAAGCTTAGAAGTCTTCATGCAGGCCCCCACATTTGTACCCTAAAGTTCAAAGTGGGGAAGCAGCCTTGACAGTCTTAAATCAAGGTTTCTAGTTATTCATAGGCTGACTAAATCACTGCATTTTTGTTTGTTAAAATTATTTTTTACAATGTATCTACTAGCTCACGGCTACTTTACTGCTGGTTCATTGGTGTAGAGTCTAATAGGTTCCTTTTTTCATTTTTGTTTTGTGTCGTTGACAAATGAACTACATCACATTTAGTTTCCCATTTCCCAATTTTGAACAGGGATTCCAAATGTGTTATCTCTCCTGAAACATGTTCTTGCCAGAAATTGATTCTTTAGTTTTGCTTTAGTGCTGGAATAGAATTGTGTGTAACTGACAAATACTGGCTTTTATCCTCAAGATTTAATTTTGCTTACAAATGGAGAATAAATGAAATATAGCCCTATAATATTATATAGAAGTGGCAATAACAATTATCAAATAGCTGTTCATTACATGCCAGTGAAGAAATAAACCTGTTCATAAAAGTAATTTTACTGCATATCAATCAGGTACTCTTATCTAATCAGTTTGTTGTATAATCCTGGAAAACAGCTGACTGACCACACACCTGGTATGCCAAATGGGGCAAATAAAATTGTCTGAGGAATTAAAGACACTATTCCTCTTAACTAGACTCATGCAAAATTGCTTGCCTTCAGAGCAGTTTTCCACTATAGGCAATTAAAATTCCTCTGACCTTTTTCTTACTTTCTCCTCTAACTATTTGTTTTTGCAGAGAGAAATATATACATGCATGTGTGTAATGCATAGTAATTTTTTTAAAGCAAAAATAGCTTTGACTTTTTATGCCTCTACTTCAGGCATAATCAAGGTCAAATTATTGGAGCTTTCCCATCCCATCTATATCTGTCTATCATCATTTTTATTTCTTTTTCATTTAAGAACCATATACAGGTTCTGAGGCCTCTGGCACATTTAAAATTACAAATCAACATTTCAACTAGCTTGATGCTTTTACCAAGGAGAAATAGATCTTCATACAGCTTCCCACAGCTCTCCTTAATGGCCAGATGAAACAAATATTAAAATACTGTTTTTCCAGATGTGTGCAACTCACTTTACTTGTTTGCTGTAGTGGAAAAATACTTTACAAGAAATGAGTTTTGTGAGGATACTGATCTTCATATCTGCAAGGGAAAGTAATTGCTACAGCTGTTCAATTCTTTTTGGGGACCTGGTGTGGTAGAGTGTGTCAGTACAAAATGAGCTCTGTTTGGCTCTGACTGCTGTGTAATAACCATTCTGCAGGAAGGTTCATGCATTTAAATCCTTCCCCCGCGTCTCCCCCCCCCCCCCCCCCCCGCCACAGGGAAAAGATTTTATTTAATGACATTTTGGGTGATTTACAATAAGCCAAGAACATGTTTTTGCTTAGTACGGAAATTCAGCTCCATGGGAAGTTTAACCATGTTAAAAATGGTTTTTATTTCCTAACCTTTCGTTAGCATTTGGTCCATCAGTTACAATCTAAGATGCAACACAAGGAAGGATGAGCAGGAAAGTTATCAGTGCACTATAGACCTGATTCTTATTTATAGTGAGGCCCTTTAATACCACTGTACACCCACTTTAAAACCTCTTTAAACCGCTAGAGTGATGTAAAGGGGATTTAGTGTAATGAGAATTGGGGCCTATATTGAACTAGTAAAATAGTTTAAAAGAACTATTGCATGTAGTTGTTTAGGTTTCCCAGGATTGTTGTTAGTGTCCTTAAAGAAATCTGACTGACTCTTTTGCAGTTGCACCTATGTCAATAAAGTTGAACTTTATAGTGATGTGTTTGCACTGTACTTTGTTTGCAGTACTTTTAAGTGTCAACCCTTTTTGACATCATATGGTGCCAGTTACTTTAACAGCTACTAGTTTAAATCATTCTGACATGCAAAACGCTTCTTGCTATCAAAGCATATTTATTAAACAAATATACCTGAGTCATGAAAATGATGAATTGTGGAGGGATAAATGACCACGGTAATTGTATTTGCAAATATTACCACTGTGACGTAAGCACAGTGGTATATAGACCTCTTTTACAGTGGATTGGGGGAGGGGGATGACAGTAGCTAAATAAAATAGGCGTTTATACCATAAACAGAAATTCTCTTCTAGAAGCCATAATAATTAAGGCAGAGGGCACAGAGATGCATCTCCTACTGAATTCATTGTTGACTTATCTGTACTCCAAGTCCTTTATTCCACTTGAAAGAAAACAATAAGATGATGTCATTACCAACCAATCACCTTGCAGTCTTGTCGCTAATCACTGTGGTTGCCAAAGGCGAGGGAAAAAGGACGCTGAAAGTCGGTGTTGCTTTTGAGCAGCTGTTCAGTGCTGGAAGTAGGCTGTGTAAGAATTTCAACAATAATTGCAACAGAGTGAGCTTTTCTATTTTTGAGTGTTTCAGAGATGAGGCTTATTGAAATAGCTGTGTATGCATGTTCGCTTGCAATCTTTTTGTCGTTATTGTAGTAGAAACATTATCAAATATAATTGTGTTTTATTACTATGTTGTAACTGATTTTGCAAATTAGGTTCCGTGCAATAAAATGACTCAGTAGTACTGGTTATGCAAATGAACCTGTTTTAAAAAAAAAAAAAAAAAAAAAAAAAACTAACCAAACAAAAAAAAACAACCTTGAACCTGGTAGTTATTGCTCCTTTGCTAACTTTTCATTTTGAAGTGTAATGTTTATGGAATTATCGGAGTGAAATTGCTGTAGTTTATAATAAGGAAGAACTTGCAGGCAGGCAGCTTCACAAAACGATTTCACTGGCTGGACATTCCAAGTCACCTGTTTGATTTTCAGTATAACAATGAAACATTTAGACAGCATCCTGTACTTTTTCCATCACATTTTTTTTCTCAGATCACTTCTTTTTAGTAGTAGAACCACACATTAACCTGACTAAATTGTGTTGGAAAGCAATTATCTTTTAATTATTCATAGAAAATTTTTAGTCATTTGCTTTTTTCATTTTATCTATTTTGCTAAAACTGAAATATTAGTGAGTCTAAGAGCTGGTCCATGTACAGTGCTGGACTGATTTAAATAAAATGGCTTGGAAAACACTTTAGTTAAATTGGTGCAATGCCATAGTGTGGACACACTCTTAAATCGGTTTAAGAGTGTTTTAAATATGCTCAGTGTTTTGGGGCTTGTCTATACAGCATGGAAAAGCACTCCAGAGAGGTGTGCACTAATGTGCTGAGCAGATGCTCCCTAAAAGGTACCTAGTTCGCATTAACCTAATTGTATGTGAACTGCGTTGGGTACTTTTTTGGAATGTACCCATTGCAGTTATAGCGCAACATGTTAGAATACTTTAAAAAACACGCCCCTCTAGGGCTCTTTACCAGTGCCGTGCGGGCAAGCTCTTGGTTTGCAAGTGACTTGAGTGAAGCTGATTTTAAAAGTGTCCACAATAGGGGTTAGATTTAACTAAGTAAGTTAAACTAGTTCAAAAAAGATCCCTCAAGGTTACTTTTAAGATGATCTTTTCCTTTATATATAAAAAAATAAATAAATAAAAAAAGCGCACATATGCTTAAGGAAAATGAGTAGTATAATATTACAGTGAAGGAATAAAATAGAATTTTGTTACAGAGTTTGTGTTTATTCTCTCCTTGACACGCTTACGCAACTCCCAGTAGCATCAGTGGGAGTTATACATGTGTGAATTAAGGAGGACAAGTGCTCCACCTCACTGTATTATTTGATATGGGATTAGTAAAATTTCCCACAGAATAAGAATTTGTAACTTGCTATCTGTAATTTTTATTTTGCAAATACATGAACAAAGTAGCAAAACTTGCAATAAGGAAATAAATGGAAAGAATTGCAGACATACTTTATAGCTGAAAAAGGTTACTTCAGTTTTCTGTCTCATAAAATGTGCTTATCTGGTTTTATTGTTCTATATAGTTCTTCAATTAAAGAGAAAACTTGGAGTTGTTTATGCAAATAGGTGCTCTAGTATACGTTTCTTTATTAAATGTGCAGGGGTTTTTCTTGTTGATAGCATTTACACTTGAATATTTGCCTCATGCTAAATCCCTCATCTCCTGCAGCTAATAATGCTCTTTTAAAAAGCAGTAACTTTCAACGCACCACAGTCTTTGTGCATTTTGTTTGGGCATTGTCCCTCCAGTATGAATGATTATGATTTATTTGAGGCTAGAGGCCTCAGCTGATATCAGGACCCATTGTGTTTAGTGCTGTACAGCAAGGAGAGATTGCAGTCTAAATAGACAAGATGGAGATAGGATAGTAGGGGAGGTGAAGTGACTTGGCCAATGTCACACAGCAAGTTAGTGGCAGAGCTGGAAGTAGTACCTACAGTCTTCTGCCTCCCAGTCCAGGGCCCTATCCAATAGATCACTCTACTTCACAAAGTGGTAATATCATGTGAGCAGTCTACTTCCACGGCCAGTTTTAAACCTCTGACTTATGTCTGTTTTCAGGGCAGCTTGCGGTGCTGGGATGCCACAGCCATGGTGATTGTGAGGGATAAAGTTGGATTTGTTGGAAGGACAGTGTTCACCTCTGTCATGGTGGTAGGGTAGCCCCAGTTCCTTCAGGACATTCAAAACTAGAGATTCTGCCTTTTCTTTGTGCCTCTGTGAGCTGAGTCAAGTAGTAAACATCATTAGGATGTTCCTCCTGAGCCTGTGAGAGAACCATCCAAGAAATGCCTTACTTAAAACTATATTGTTTAGTTGCCATCTTTTCATCCAGAGAGCTACAAGCTCAGTCACGCAGGGGACCTTCACATTCCATCATTATAAGGTGCTGATTAAACCAGAGTCACATTTTCTTCCAGTCTTTATGAACCAAGTAGTCTCTCTCTTTCCATTTTGCCTTCTTGAAAGAATGAGAAGGATAAACTTGTACACACTCCTGCCTGTGAAACAACCAGGGTGGATTTGATATGGGGTTAGTGATTTAATTATTTAAATCATTAGTCAGGAAGACTAATTAATCATGGATTTCTACATAAAAGTGCATTATTGTTGGTTGGTAGAATCTTAATACATATTTTTCATAACTCAGAGATAGATGTAGGTTTCATTTTTAGAAGGTACACGCTATACATTTTTAAGAGATTTATTTTGAAAACTTTTCAGATGAGTTTTACAGCTATATCAGAAAATGAATGATTGTTTGGTTATTTCATTTACCAAAGGTAATTGAAGCAGATATTTATGAAATCATTGGGAGGTGAACTTCTCTCCAATTCAACAGGTTAATCATTAATATTTGGAGGATTTTCTTGCCATGCTGTGTTAGGAGGAGAACATCACGAGACAGACATTTAAATTGTTTTATTTAACTAAAACAACAACGTTATGTATTCTGGATTTTTTTTCTTCAACGGCAAACTTATAATATTTTAACAAAATAAGCATATGAATTTTTGAATTTAGTTAAGCATTCAAGTTTTTTAAAATCAGGTTTGTTTTTGTTAAAATTGTTTTTAACTAAAATAGTTAAAAGAAATATTTAAAAAAAAATTAAATCAACTGTGTCAGCCAGGTCAACATGAGAAACTTAAAATATTGGTTTCTGCAACTAACTCAGTCGTCTTCACCTTCATTTTCCTGTTTGTTCATAATCTGGAAAAGAAAAACAAGCTCCCTGCTTTTTCAGGTCCCAAACCATTTCTCAATTTGGAATGAATTAGTCCAAAGGAAGAAAATATTCTTTTTACACCAGCAGAAGAAGCTACTGCTGTTAAAAATGAGAGTATCACTTCAACAGTCTCTGAATCCAAGAGTTTAAGTGACTTCCACCAGTTCACTGGTGTGACTTTCTTTAAAACATCATCAGCAAACATATGTTTCTTGAGTGGTTCTTATTCCCAAACTGGGTCTCTTTTACGGCCTGCTGCCATTATAGATTTTCCCTTCTAGTGAGAGAATGATATGGTAGATCTGAAATCAATGAAGGCTACACTCAGAAAGACCTCAAGACATCTGGAATATGCCGCTCAAACAGTTTCACTTTTGTTTCTACTGCCTGTCCCTTCCTTCTCTCACTTATGTCCAGACTTCTTCTCCTTGTCCAAATCTATTCCGCCTCCAACAAACTTCTGTTCATTGAACTTTTTGAAACTTTGCATTTTTAAAGAGAGGGAAGGGATTGACTCTGTACACAAATTTGCAGAGGGACAACAGGATTGAGGTCTGTTATTTCTCACCTCTATATATTATTTATTTGTTTATTTTAAAACATTTTTGCTGTTAACAAGCATGTTCTCTCTGGAGAGATGGATCCACAGTTTGAGAACTGCAAAACTAAGCGTCTCTGATGGTATATTCCAGACCAGGGGTCTCAAACACGTGACCCGTGGAGTTGTTTCCTGTGGTTGCCAAGCTCCCCTCACCTGCCGCCCCCCATCCCTCCCCCCCAGCGCGCCGCATCCCCGCTTCTCTGCCTACCTCTAGGTGCTTCCCACCGCCAAACAGCTGTTTGGTGGCGCTTAGCGCTTTCCAGGAGGGAGGTGGGAGGAGCAGGGAGCCACGTGCTCAGGAAAGGAGGTGGAGAAGTCGTGGGACAGGGGCGGGGATTTGGGAAAGGGGTTGGAATAGGGGCAGGGAGGGGGCGGAGTTGGGGTGGGGACTTTGGGGAAGGGGTTGGAATGGGGGCTGGGAAGAGGCGGGGTAGGGGCAGGGCCTCATGGAAGGGGTGGAGTGGGGCCGGGACCAGGGGCATTTGGGTGTGGTCAGTGATGCGGCCCTCGGGCCAATGTACTAGTTCTCATGTGGCCCTCGTGGTCATTTGAGTTTGAGATCCCTGTTCTAGACTGAGCACTGAGTCCTATTGGGCAGATAGAAAGATTAACCTAAATAATCTATAGAGAAGCCCCTGGAACCCCATAAGGATTGGGTCCCTAATCCATGAACTATTGGAACTCATTTACACAACTTTTCTTAAACATTACATGAATATCTTGTCTCATACTATAGAATTAGAATTTATAATTCCTATTCCATGATGAGAGATCTTTGAGCTATAATGTATCTTAATTAAAACTATTTGGAGAGGTTTTTTCCCTCAAAAAGCATTGTATCAAAAAAATCCATTTTTTTTTTTAATTATTGATTTTTATCCACCCTGGAAACAACTGCTAAAAAAAATTACCTTTGACCCCAAAGAATAAGAAGTCTGACAATCTGTCTTGTTTGCTGGTGCTAAAAAGTTGTTACCATCTCTCAGGGGTCTGTGTCCCATTTGGTATGACAATTTCACATTCCTGTATCCATGAAAGCCCATTCTACTGGAGCAGTCTGCATCATGAACAGTGGATGCACTCAGCAGTCACCCAGGCTTCATTACCTACTTTCACTTACCACTGTACAGTTTGTGTGGCAGCTTCTGCAAATATTGCTGTTGAAAGCCTGGTCCTATTGGCCTGTGGTTCTGTACCAATATCTCAGTCTGTATTTGTTTTGTGGAATACTGCTGATGAACTCTTGCCTAGGTTGATAGAAGTGGACAGAGAAATCAGATTAACAAAGAAATTCACCCTGCATTCTATAAATGTTTTCACTATGATTCCCATTTCCAGGGTCCTTCAGCAGATTAACTAAGGTTCTTCTTCGAGAGATGTCCCTGTGGGTGCTCCACTCTAGGTGTTGGTGCGTCCCTGCGCCTTCACTCGGAGACTTTTCGTAGCAGTACTCGTACTGGCCACACATGCGCAGAGGCTGCCCCCCCGCAGTGAGTCTAGGATAATAGTGCGCATGCGTGGCCAATCTCCTCAGTTCCTTCTCTACCGTCCCTGGCCTGAGACGGAGCTCAGCAGACTCGTTAGGAAATCCCTCACTTTGTTACTATTACTTGTTCTAGTAGTTAGTTTGTTGTCAGTTCTTGTTAGTGTAGCTCATTAGTTCTTTTATCTGTTTAAAAAAAAAATTTTTTTTTCTCTTAGCCGCAGCCGCTTCTACCATGCCTGGCTCCACAGGCTTTAAGCACTGCGTTACGTGTAAGGACGCTATTCCACTCTCTGATGGCCACTCTCATTGTATAAAATGCCTGGGGGAAACACACATTCCCCAAAAATGTGCCCACTGTACCAAACTCAGTTCCAGGGCACGAAAGGACAGGGAGCTTAAACTGAAACTGCTCCTCCTGCAGAAGTCTATCGGGTCAGTTTCAGACCCAGGAGCCGACTCCAGCTCTACTGCCCGCCACAGCCCCCCTGCTTCAAAAAAACTGAAGAAAGCTACAAAAAAGGGGCAGCCCTCTCCAACAAAGAAGTTGGTGAGGCACAAAAGTGCCTCAGGCAGGTGAACAGTTTCCCTGCCTGTGTTTCCTCGCCTCGGCACTTTTGAAGAGCCAGGCTCCTCAGGCACCGCACGAAAGCCGCCTCAGGCTGCGGCGGTGGCGCGAAGCTCCGGTGCCGAGGCTTCAGGCTTTCAGTTGCCTGCCTCGTTTATGGCACCGTTCGGCACTGACACGAACACGGTGCCGACATTTCCAGCCTTGCCTGATCCTGTGTGGGCTGATGTTGTCCCCCCGGCACCTACCACGGCACCGGCAACCGCGGCACAGGCTGACAGGGAGATCAAAGGAAAAACCCCTGCTCAGAGGAATGTTCCCTCAGGGCAACTTCCTCCTCTGCAGCTTTCACCTCATGCAGGAGCCTCACCTTTTTGATTCACTCAGACAGCAGATCTATTGGTCTCACCTATTCTGCAGTCTCTCCTGATAAATGCCTGTTTTTCTCCAATGCTGGATTCAGGATCAGAACAACCTTCCTCCAGTGAGGAGGAAACTGATCCACAGGCAGTTGTTTCTCCTTATCAAGACTCCCAGACCCAGATCAACAGGGGTTACAAAAAAACTACCTCAGCCTGTTCTCAGTATCCTGCCCCGTGGGGAGTGAACCCTTGGATGGCACCACCTATGCCCTACCCACCACCATGGCAAGGTTGGGCACCATGGGCATCGTACCCCCGAGAACACATGCACTACGGCACTTCGACCAGGCGCAACAGCGGTTTAGCACTGCCTCGTGACGGACCTGCCAGTGACATAAGATACCAGGCAGCAACGTCACACCCCCAGGAGCAACTGAGTCCTGCTCCTATTCCAGCAGAGTCCGACGTAACGCTTGAGGAAGCCTTACTTCCCCTTCCTCCAACCCCGTCGGATGACTATGCCAAATTCCAAGACCTCTTTAAAAGAGCTGCAGGTGACTTGAAAATTAACTTAGAGGAAGTCACTGAACAACGGCATGAACTAACAGACATTTTGCAGCCCTCTTCTTCCTCTAGAGTGGCATTACCAATCAACATAGCCCTTTTAGAACCCGCTAAATCCATCTGGCAGAATCCAGCCACTAGCCTACCTACCTGTAAACAAGCGGACAGGAAGTACTTCATTCCTTCAAAGGGCTCTGAATTCCTTTTTACCCATCCGGCGCCAAACTCATTGGTAGTGGACGCAGCAAACCAGAGGGCCAAACAACAGTACGCCCGCTCCACCCCAGCCAACAAGGACAGTAAACACCTGGACCTTTTCGGCTGTAAAGTATATGCATCCTCGACGCTACAATTTCGCATAGCTAATTATACCGCAGTCCTTGCAAAATATGACCACAAAAACTATAATAAATTCATGGATTTTATTGATCACATCCCAGAACAGAAGAAACAACAATTCACAGCTCTGGTTTCCGAGGGACAAACCATATCACGCACCGCTCTCCAAGCGGCCCTCGATGTAGCTAACACTGCAGCAAGGTCGACCGCCACAGCAGTGGTCATGCGACGGGGTTCATGGCTCTCTTCCTCCTTCTTCCCTCGAGAGGTCCAGAGCACCATTGAAGATCTTCCCTTCGATGGGGAAAAACTTTTTGCCTCCACCACAAACGACATGCTGCATTCGATGAAGGACGCAAGAGCAACCCTCCGGTCCCTAGGCCTCCAGCCACCTGCGACCAGAAGACGACAATATAGATATCAACCTTATCACCGACCACGCTACCCCACATTTTCACAACACTCCTATAGACCACAGGAACAACAACAGCAACAACATCGCCAAAGACCAAGATTCCAGTGTCATCGTCCTAATTCTACAGGGGCGCTGCAACCCCCTCCAACTAATAGGCAGATTTGAAGCATTGGTCGAGGGTTTAGAAAACAGCATTCCCACTTCAGCCGGCACACCTATCTTTGGACACCGCCTACGACCATTCTCTCATCAATGGCAGAAAATTACATCCGACAAATGGGTCATAGAGGTAGTTACAATTGGATACGCCATCCCCTTCCTCTCCCTCCCTCCCTCCCTCCCCGTCCCTCTTCAGGGACCCATCTCACGAGCAACTACTCTTCCAAGAAGTGCAGCATCTCCTTCAACTGGGAGCAGTAGAAACTGTGCCAGAACGACACAGAGGGAAGGGTTTTTACTCCCATTATTTCTTAACAGAGAAGAAAAATGGGGGATGGCGACCAATCCTCGACCTCAGGCGGCTCAACAAATTTGTCAAAAAGCAAAAGTTCAAGATGGTCACTCTCACCACTATAATCCCAGCGCTGGAGCAGGGCGACTGGTTTTCAGCCCTCGACCTACAGGATGCCTATTTTCATGTGACTATACACCCGTCCCACAGACGATTCCTACGCTTTACTCTTGGCTCCACACATTTCCAATACAGGATTCTCCCTTTCGGACTGTCCACGGCCCCCCGTGTTTTTTCCAAGATCCTAGCCGTAGTTACAGCCTACCTCAGAAAACAAGGGATCGTAATATTTCCTTACCTAGACGATTGCCTCCTCAAAGCTTCAACGTTCGACGAAGCTCTCCGATCCATACGGCTTACCATCGATTGTTTTCTATCTTTAGGCCTGCAAGTAAACAAAAACAAATCCACATTATACCCCACCCAACATCTGGAGTTCATAGGGGCATACCTCGACTCCCGGACGGGGTTGGCATCTCTCCCACCAGCCCGCTTCAATTCTATAAGTCAACTAGCCACAAGGATTCGCAACAGTCCCCAGGTGACTGTCCGGGACTGCCTACAAATACTAGGTCACATGGCCTCGTGCACCTCCATCGTTCAAAATGCACGTCTATATATGAGGTGCTTCCAAGCGTGGTTGGCCACGGTGTACAGACCGAATGTGCACCCTCTAAACAAGACTCTCTCCATACCTGCCCGAGTCAAAGATTCTCTACAGTGGTGGACAATTCACTCCAACCTCTGCTCTGGAGTCCCCTTTCTTCAGCAGGCTCCATCCCTCATACTGACGACCGATGCATCTCTGACAGGATGGGGTGCACACATGTCTCACCACACAGCCCAGGGGCTTTGGTCTTCAACTGAGACCTCTCTCCATATAAATGTCCTAGAACTTCGAGCCATTCGCAATGCGTGCCGTCAATTCCTACCACTGATCAAGAACCAACACGTACGCATAATGACAGACAATATTGCATGCGTGTTCTACGTGAACAGGCAGGGGGGAGCTCGATCCCAGTCTCTGTGCACAGAGGCTATGAAACTCTGGAACTGGTGCATTGCGAACAACATCCGGGTATCAGCGGCCTACCTTCCTGGAGTGATGAATACCACAGCGGACGAACTAAGCAGACGTTTCCCGTGGGATCACAAATGGGAATTAAACGAGCACACCATTCGCAACATATTCCGCATTTGGGGCTACCCAGCAATAGACCTCTTTGCAACTGCAAAAAACAAGAAATGTCCCAATTTCTGCTCCAGAGCAGGGCTAGGCAAACATTCCCTGGGAGACGCATTCATGATCCCATGGCACCAAAACTTACTGTATGTGTTTCCCCCGATACCGGTTCTGAACAGGGTCCTGATAAAAATACGAACAGATGGAGCCAAGGTGATCCTAATTGCCCCATCATGGCCCAGACAGCCCTGGTTTCCGTTTCTCACCAAAATGTCCATTCGACCACCAATCCCCTTGCCTCTCATTCCGAACCTCCGATCACAACAACACGGCCGTTTTCTCCACCCCAACTTATCCATGCTCCACCTCAAAGCATGGTTCCTACATGGTTCTCCCAAAATGAACTAGATTGTTCTGAACAAGTTCAAAGAGTGCTCCTGCATAGCAGAACACAATCTACTCGCACCACCTATCTATGTAAGTGGAAACGATTCACACACTGGTGTTCAACTAAACAACTTAGTCCCACGTCAGCACCTCTTCCGCTCATACTTGACTACCTATTGGACCTTAAGCAATCCGGCCTTTCTTCCAGTTCCATCAGGGTCCATTTAGCTGCTATTACAACTTTTCATGACAAAATTGATGGTACTTCCGTATTTGCTCATCCTATCACCAAGCGCTTCCTCAAGGGACTCCAAACCCTATACCCAGACATAAAACCACCCACCACCCCATGGGACCTTCATCTAGTTCTCTCTTGCCTAACTCAACAACCATTTGAATCCCTAGCCACGTGTTCCCTTTTACACCTTTCGATGAAAACAGCATTTTTAGTGGCAATTACCTCCGCCAGGCGGGCAGGAGAAATAGCAGCTCTTATGGCAGACCCACCATATACGATATTTTTCAAAGACAAGGTTACCCTCAGGTTACACCCCAATTTTCTTCCTAAAGTACACTCCTTGTTCCACATTAATGAGCCGATTCACTTACCAACCTTTTTCCCGAAGCCACATGCGAACTCGTTCAAAGCCTCAATGCATACGCTAGACGTACGCAGGGCCTTGTCCTTCTATTTGGATAGAACCAAACCTTTTAGAAATTCTTCCAGACTTTTTGTTTCCATCGCGGAGTGTTCCAGAGGTACACCTATTTCTACCCAGAGACTTTCAAACTGGATTTCTCAGTGCATCCGGTTGTGCTATCAGATGAAGAAAGTTACACCTCCAGACGGCATCAGAACACACTCCACTAGATCTATGGCTGCCTCTGTAGCATTCTTACGCAAAGTTCCCCTGGCTGATATCTGTAAAGCAGCTACCTGGTCCTCTGAGCACACATTTGTTAAACACTATGCCCTTACTCAAGGCCCTCTATCTGATATACGTTTGGGCAGGGCTGTACTATCAACGGCGTTCCTATCAGATCCGAAGTCCCTACCTCCTTAAGATACACGGCTTTTAAGTCACCTAGAGTGGAGCACCCACAGGGACATCTCTTGAAGAAGAAGAGGAGGTTACTCACCCTGTGCAGTAACTGACGTTCTTCGAGATGAGTGTCCCTGTGGGTGCTCCACTACCCACCCTCCTCCCCACTACTTCGGAGTTGGGTTAGCCTCCGTTGTAGAAAAGGAACTGAGGAGATTGGCCACGCATGCGCACTATTATCCTAGACTCACTGCGGGGGGCAGCCTCTGCGCATGTGTGGCCAGTACGAGTACTGCTACGAAAAGTCTCTGAGTGAAGGCACAGGGACGCACCAACACCTAGAGTGGAGCACCCACAGGGACACTCATCTCGAAGAACGTCAGTTACTGCACAGGGTGAGTAACCTCATTTTTTTTGTTACCAGAACCATAATAATATAGATGATACATAGATAGGCTGTATGTGTTCTAAATCAAAAGAGCTCTTTTCTTACTTGGTGCCTGTTAGACAGTTCAGTATAATCTAGAGTTTTGAATTTATTTTCTCAGTTTAGAAGGTTGTCACTTATCTAGACAAAAAATGTGCAGTGTTGGAGATCATTCCATCTCCTGAAAAGTAGTAGACTCGCCGTGTGGCATGATATATATTTTTCATAAGAAAAACCAGAACATACGACTGGCCATAGTGGGTCAGACCAAAGGTCCATCTAGCCCAGTATCCTGTCTTCCGACAGTGGCCAATGCCACGTGCCCCAGGGGGAATGAACAGAACAGGTTATCATCAAGTGATCCATCCCCTGTCGCCCATTCCCAGCTTCTGGCAAACAGAGGCTAGGGACACCATCCCTGCCCATCCTGACTAATAGCCATTGATGGACCTATGCTCCATGAATTTATCTAGTTCTTTTTTTAACACTGTTATAGTCTCGGCCTTCACAACATTCTCTGGCAAGGAGTTCCACAGGTTGACTGTGTGTTGTGTGAAAAATACTTCCTTTTTGTTTGTTTTAAACCTGCTGCCTATTAATTTCATTTGGTGACCTCTAGTTCTTGTGTTATGAGAAGGAGTAAATTACACTTCCTTATCTACTTTCTCCACACTAGTCATGATTTTGTAGAACTGTAGCAAATCCCTGTGTAGTCGTCTCTTTTCCAAGCTGAAAAGTCTCAGTTTTATTAATCTCTCCTAATATGGAAGCTGTTCCATACCCCTAATAATTTTTGTTGCCCTTTTCTGAATCTTTTCCAATTCCAATATATCTCTTTTGAGATGAGGCGACCACATCTGCACACAGTATTCAAGACGTGGGCGTACCATGGATTTATATAGAGGCAATATGATATTTTCTGTCTTATTATCTATCCCTTTCTTAATTATGCACAATATTCTGTTCATTTTTTTTTGACTGCCGCTGCACATTGAGTGGATGTTTTCAGAGAACTATCCACAATGACTCCAAGAGCTCTTGCTTGAGAGGTAACAGCTATTTTAGACCCCATCATTTTATATGAATAGTTGGGATTGTGTTTTCCAATGTGTACTTTGCATTTATCAACATTGAATTTCATCTGCCATTTTGTTGCCCAGTCACCCAGTTTTGAGAGCTCCTTTTGTAGCTCTTCGCAGTCTGCTTGGGACTTTACTGTCTTGAGTACTTTTGTATCGTCTGCAAATTTTGTCACCTCACTGTTTACCCCTTTTCCCAGATCATTTATGAATATGTTAAATAGGACTGGTCCCAGTACAGACCCTGGGGGACATCACTATTTACCTCTCTCCATTCTGAAAACTGACCATTTATTTCTACCCTTTGTTTCCTATCTTTTAACCAGTTACCAATCCATGAGAGGACCTTCCCTTTTATCCCATGCCAGCTTGCTTAGCTTAAGAGCCTTTGGTGAGGGAACTTGTCAAAGGCTTTCTGAAAATCTAAGTACACTATATTCACATGCTTGTTGACCCCCTCAAAGAATTCTAGTAGATTGGTGGTGCATGATTTCCCTTTACAAAAACCATGTTGACTTTTCCCCCAACAAATTATGTTCATCTACGTGTCTGACAATTTTGTTCTTTCAAGTTGGTGAATTAATGTGTTAGCAGGAAAGTCTTTCTACTTTCTTCCTATCAGGTTGGTGATTTGTAGAACAAATCTAGGGATTCAGGGGAGAGTCAAGTAACTGGCAGAGGCACAGAGAACCGAGAAATTGGGGCTTATGGTATAGGTGAGATATATGCTGGAAAAATAGATGTGGTGTAGGACTGGGATTTGATAATTTGTTTTGTTATTTATTGAAAACAAATCTGTCCTGTGTTCCTTTTGGAACATCTGCTTCCCTTATACTATTTTATTGACCAGTGACAAACTGTGGTAGAGCTTGGTCTAGTCTAGAAAGTTAAGACCAGTATACATGGGTCTTCAGTTTTCGAAATACTTTTTATGCCCGTTAGGCACATTTCCAAAGCATGATTCTGTCTGTCCATATTGATCATCCAAACTCTGTTAGAATCTGGTGCAGGTGGAACCATATTTAAATACGATTTCCAGACTAATTTCTCAATCCACTGTAAACTGGTTTTAAACTTTCCGTAACCTTGGCGGCCTCATTTCTATCTTGTGTAGTTCAAAGCAATGCCAACTCTATGCAAGGCGATCATGTGTATACAATATAGGGTCTGGCAAATACTGCAAAAAATGTCAGTATATAGTCTGACACACACTATTCTTTTTCCTAAAGCTATGCTTATGCTCCTTTTGAGTTTCTTTTCTGTGAATGTGTGTGATTGAATTTGTGGGAAATTAATTTGAAAGTCATGTGTGATAGTAATTCTGGAAACAAAATTTTAGATTTACACATACAAATGTTTGCAGTTAAAGTATTTGCAGGAAGCCTTAGGGAGCAGAAACAATATTATGTGATTAATCTCATCAGTTACAACTAACCACCAAAGCCCAAATAGCAAATAATATTCATAGAGCTCTGTTTTATGGTCAGTCCACAGAATTAAAAAAAGTTGCAAAACATTAAACGTAATTTCAGATACTAAATAACTCACTCTTTTTGCAGAAATTCATGAGCAGAAAAAATAGGTCATTGAATAAATGAACTGTTGTCAGTTATGCACTGATCTCAGCAAGTAATCTGTATACTGATCTGTGCAAGGCAAAATAAAAACGAAGATATTTTCTGAAGTACTAATTTGGCAAAGGCTAATTGATGAATGGCATTGGCAAGGATTTGCATTTGTAAAACAGCCACAGAAGATGTAATGGGAGCTGGTGAGAGAAGTTTTACACCGTTCATTATATGACAGTATTAGCCTAAAGTTCCAGCACATAAGGGTTTTCCCACAAGTTTTGGGTGAGAGTGGGTAGCAATCCATAACTGGTCTGTGTTTGCCATGGGAGTGGGAGAAGTTGAAAAGAAAGCCCAGTTTAGCTTGTGATATTTTGGGAAAAGACCATAAATAACACCCCATTTCTTGTTCAGAAAATGGATTTGTGTTTTGTGAGTCATCAGTGGTGGTGGTGACCATACTACTTATTTGCGGGGTAGCTTGCACAAAATGGAGAGGCTTTCCTGGAAAGCAAATTCTAAGGGTAGAAAATGAAAGTGTGGTACGCTTTCACGATTTTGTTGGGAAACCCTGTAAGAGGAGTGTTAATACCATGGTATACTTTGATTGATTTGGCCTGAAAACCTTCACCTTCCATTCCTTAAACTTTTTTTGTAGCAGAGAACTAAAGATTGGAGTTACATTTTCAATTTGTTAAATAGGTTGAAAAATGGGGCAATTGTCCAACTGGTGCCTAGATGTATTTTAATGACACAACACCACTAGTATAATCAATGGATTGATGGTAAAGCCCCCAGAAATTAAGAAGCTTAAACATTTTTCAACTTAATTTTGAACCTCTTTTGAACACTTTTTCAATTGTCTAAAGTCTGTGAACATTCGCATCTTTCAAGATAGCAGATATTTCTACCCAAGCTGTGCCAGCTCTGCAGTCAGGCTATTTAAAGAAGAATGCCTGCCTTGCAACTATATTTTATCTTTCCAAATTAGTTTTTCTCCTGATTGATGCTAAAATTTTGTTGGTATTAGGGGGGAAAAATTTCAATATTGAAATACTATCTCTTAAATTCCATCTAAATCCACATCACTTAGCAGGGGGGCAGCATTGCTGCTTGCTGGAATTTGTTGTCCGATACCAGTCATAGCTGTGAAAGGTGCAGCTGACTGAATACTGTGTTAGTAAACAGATTCACATATGAACAATTGCTTGGAAATTGCAAATGCACAGTTCTCTTAAATTGGTGTATTTCTGGAAGTGCTTTAAATTTTTGCATCAGTGTAGTTTGTTTCATAGGAATACACCTTATGTACATTACAGTATTAAACAAGTATACGGAAGTTATAAGGTATTTAAATTTAATTGGACTCCTACTTTTTAGTGAAATGGGCCAAGTAGTAACTTTGCTTACCCAACTGAGAATACTTTAAGCTTACACTGTGCTTGTGAAATGCAGTGAGCTTTCCAGAACTGTGTTCTTTCCACAGCTTTAGGAACATAGATATTTAGGACAAATTTGGAAGCCTTTTTTTGCATATATGAAAAGTTATTCTGCCTTATTTTGGGGGTGGGGGAGCAATGGGAGGTGAAAATATTTTAAACATCTATAATACCTCAGGTTTTGGGGTATTTTCAGTTTTCTACTGTACCTTTTTTCTTATTTTATTGTTTTTAGTTACTATTTGCAACATTTTTATTAGTGTGTCTGTGGAAAAAATCTTACGATTGCAGAAGGGTGCTGTACAACCTCCCTGTTGATTCCTCTTGAAAGGTTGCTGTTGTATTTACTCAGATTATATCGCCCATATGCCACAGATTCTGAGGTGTCTCTCTGATTCATTTTCCAGATGGTTTTCTACATGATCTGTGACTTGGCATGTCTTTGGTGTAATATGACTGGATGTTTTGTTTTGTTCAGAAAGGCAAATCTGGATATACCGTTTTCCACAGACAAACTAAGAGACAAACAAGTTAAATCTTACATTTTCTCTCTCTAGGTTGGGGCCCTTAAACTGTTAGATAATTTTTAAAGCTTTCATCAGGGTTGTGTGTGTGTGTGTGTGTGTGTGTGTATAATGTACACATTAGGGTTGTGGTGAAGGGGGTTGTTGTCTCTAGGACCTCTGTTTCATTTGTTGCAGAAGTTGGAAGCGAGTGAGTTCGGGGACTTCAGGAAGAGAAAAGATGGTCTTATGGTTAAGGAGTTGAATGCTGCTCTAGAGAATTGGGATCTATCCTTGTCTGTGGCAGAATTCCTGTGTGAAGTTAGTCAAGTCACTTAGACCACACTTTTCACAGGGTGGCTACTCTGTTTCTGGGTAACCAGTATGAGAACGTGGGGTCAGATTTTCAGAAGTACTGAGCGCTCACAGCTTTACCTGAAGTCAATGGGAGCTGTGCTTTGAACATATAAAGTGCTGTATAATTCTAAGTACTCTCAAAAGTCAGGTACTGTACTTGGCATCTCAATTGGGGCAACTGAAATTAGTGGATGCTTCTGACCTTAATTTCTGTTCATCAGTTCCCAATCTGTAAAATGTGTAATGCCCACTCATCTCGCATGGGTGTTGCGAACATCAATTAATTATTTGTGAAGCACTCAGATACTATAATGATGAGCACTATAGAAAAGACTATGAGGAAACTAATAATTCTGTCTTCAGAGTAAAGGCTGAATCTTGTGCAGTAAATAAGCTTGGGGCCGCACACTGAATAACACAGAGACAATAAAATAATAAATACCTTCTCCTTAATTGAGCACTGTCCAGACTTTGCAATGTATGAGGCAAACGTCCCATGAAAATAATCTGACTTGCTAATTTTAGAGTGCTTGAATGTGAAACCTTAATACCGTTCTCTAAACATAGTTTTGTGTGTGTGATTTCCTAGTTTTTAAAAAAAAAGCAAACTGAAAAAACAAACAAAAAATCATCATACATGAGTAGGGCTGGAATCTTTAGCTCCACCACATAGATCTCTGTTACTTGAGCTAAAGGAGTAACTGATATCAATAGTTGGTTTTCATCCTCTGTTTGGACCAGCACTAGAGGGGGGATGGGACACTTTGCTAATGGGTTTCATGGATGTTTGCTGACAGGAAGACGGGTGCTGACACTCATGGATCTTGGGTTCTATTCCAGGCTCAAGAGGGGAGTGTACTTTAATGAGAACAGACTCTTCTGCCCAGTCATCCCAACCTGTCCTTATCCAACCTCTCTCATGCCCACTACTGGTTCCGTGTTCCAGTCCCATTCTCCTCAGACTTCTTATCATTGTCGTCTTGTCCAACAAGTTCTCTAATCCTTCCTCCCTACCCCCTACACTTACTCATCTGATCTGTCTCTCCCCCCTCTCCTGGTCTCCATTGTCCGTGTTCCCCATCCCCACTGAGTCCCAGTCCACCTCAGTGTAAAGGTAAGAGTTTGCTTTCTGTTAGGGGACCTTGCCCTTTGAGGTTGTAGCCTATAATCTGGATTTTATCATTTTTATTTCTGGCTATATAATAGTTTTGGCCTAGATGTAGCTGTATTATAGATGCTCTGCTGTTCCTCATATTTATTTCTTGCATTTTTATTTTATTAAACTGTAGTATTTGGTATGTGTTTTCCCCCCTGTTCAATTGTCCTAGGATTTCCTTTTCCAGATATTTTTCAATAAGGCATTGTTAAATTTAGGATGCAGTTCAGCTTTATTTTGTTTTCACTTTGTCCCTGAATCTAGTTAATGAAAAGTCAACAAGTAGTAAAAATCAGATGACATATAGCTTTTATTTTTACTAAGATCACTGTGGGTACTTTAATTCTCCCAGCTGCTATCCTTTTTCTCCCCCCTCTTTCCCCCCCCCTTCATTTTAAACATTAGTGATGGGTTCTGTTTTAAACTTCCTC
The DNA here is from genome assembly GCF_011386835.1 of Chrysemys picta bellii. Classification (NCBI taxonomy): domain Eukaryota; kingdom Metazoa; phylum Chordata; order Testudines; family Emydidae; genus Chrysemys; species Chrysemys picta. The sequence goes on from NC_088797.1 coordinate 39,216,483, forward strand.
CTGCATTTTGTGTGTCTTACTCACCGTTACATGTTTAGTTCTGGTAATTCTGTTTGAGCTTGTTCAGTACTTCATTAAGTGGCAAGTTCATACTCAACCTCCCTGCTCCCCATGCATATTTGAGTTAAAACTTGTTAATTACTGACACAGAAGCTTTTACTACTGCTATAAAGAACCTATGCAGTGAACATAATTAAAATAAGGCATTTAGCACAATAGGCTGTTTACCGTTACTGCAGTAGTTCCTATGTTTAGAAATGGGAAATACTGCTGTAAATTCCCTTGATGCAGGTGGCCAATGGATGTTTTTTAGTGGCACTCACTTTATGGACATGAGCTATATTCTCTTCTCACTTATTGATAGATGTGTTCTAGATTTTTATATTGCTCCTTTCACCAGGATACTAAAGCACTGCACAGTTAAGGAGCCCAAAAAACAAACAATTTTTTCCCTTCTGAATTTCTTGAGGCTAAGGAGCAGAATATTGCAAGTGTACGATTTATTTTAAAGAGCATTGATCCTTGAGAGGCCCTTTATAAAAAAGGTGTGTGTTGGAGCATGGGCCTACCTAGATCCATTTCTGGCAACGAGTTCGGTAGCTAGAGTACCACTACCAAGAGTGGAGAACATACAGTTATGGTGGCTTAACTAAAGGGGTGATCTTCTACTGATTTAGTTAAATTGGTGTGGACTTTTATAAACCAGGTTTAAACCTTGAAAAAGCCCGAGAGAGAGAGAACATAATTAGAATGGTCAGATTCCAGGTTAGGTTTTCAGGGCTGGTAGCTAAAGGGAAAAAAATCAGGGATGAATAGGGGCCATTATTTCTTCTGTGTGCTTCCCTCCCACATTCAATCCTGATCCAACTCTTCCAAGTAGGACTATGAATTTCCACTACAGAGGGTAACCTGAGCTTGATTATATTTGATATTCTGAAGACACAAAGGACTTTTACTTCTGGGTCAGTAAATCATTACAATTGCATGTCTATATTTTTCACCCTTATTTTTACTTTTTTAAAAAAGCTTTTTGAATATCACGTGCGAGTTGGTCTCTAAGAGCTGTACTATATTAAAAGGGAAAGGTGATTTTTCTATTTCCTGATCTGGTTTATGGTTTTTTGCTGAGAGCTTGAAACTACTATATATCCAGTAAAAGTTGATTTAAAATTTCATCTGCTACAAAGATGGAGCTGTTTTAGCAAATCATACTGGAATCAATTCTGTTTTGGACACCTATGTTCTTTTGCTGTAATAGAAATTATGAATGCTAGTCAGTCAGGAATAGTTTTAGGGTTTTGTCTTTTATTTATATTTAACCAGATTATTTTATTTTATATCAACTTGTTCTAGATCTCCTGAAACTGTGAGGCAGTAATAGTAACTGGCTTTCATTTTCTAGGTTACGTCCATAATATCTTCGCCTGAGAACAGCTGTGCGTCACAATAGTAACTGTGCCACTATTAATCTTGATCCTTTATTTGCTTTCTTTAGAGCCCAGATTTAGATGTTTGACAATGGCAAAAGGGCTACAGTTCAGTTGTGGCTCTGTCTCTTCTGTTCTAGTATTTATACACTAAAATGCAGGAATCCCGTACAAGTTGAAATGGATGGCACTTTTACCCGAGTCATTCTCTGTGTTCAGTTTTAAAACAATATATATTTTAATCTGCACTGTAAACTAACACCCCAGTTTATAAATTATGGAGGAACTGTTCCATTAAATAGTTTTTTTTAACTCTCAAGCTAACAAAGTTCTCTTTTCAGTAGACAACTTAAATCTAGTTTTGGATTTCAAACATGCCAAAATCCAGGCATGTTTGGTTCTGGGGTTTTAATTCAGGCCTATAAACTTAGCACAATTGTACCCTGATTTTTATTGGGACTTTAAAATATGATGATTATTCAGAATGTAAACATTGTCATAATAAATAACATTGTTTTCAGTTTTGTCATACCTAAGCAAATTATATTTTTCTAAATGATAAATATCACATAAAAGTAATACAGCTGAATAATTCATTTGTTGTAAAACAGATTTATTTACTTTTAAAATATTATCTAAATGTCAGTTTGTATGATATTTTGTTGGAAACTTGTGATTTCAATTCTCTTGATTAAATTAAGAAAGAAACTTGGATTTAATGTTCACTTCCCAGGTGGAATGTCACTTCCAAAGCTCTAGTATGGGGGGGGGGTGGGGGGAAAGTATTTTAGTCTGTGCGTTACTGCCTCTTTTTAGATGTGTGAAAGGGGAAGGAAATTTTCTAACAATCCTTTTATGGAAATCAAGAGTATTTTTCCTATAGGGAAATAATTTGAAGAGAAACCTTAGGGTTCTGTGTTTCATTTACGCCCCCCCCCCCAACACACACACACACTTTTCTTGACTGAAATACTAGATACGTTTTGTCTGAGCTAGTAATAATCACTGGCGACATCAATATCTTTTGGTGCCAAAAGAGAGTTGGTCAGCTGCCTTAATCCATTCCACTGAACTTCTCATGACTTTCAACAGATGTTTTGCCTTTAAAGGTCAATTAAACTGAACTGACTTGCTCCTTGCTTCCCAAAGCATGCCAGCATAGTTCAGAACTGGAATGTGCTTGTTTGACACAAGGAAATGTCTTTTCCCATTATTATTTTATTTATATTATTTTTATTTTTAAGAAATTCTCTAGGTACCCATATTAATAATATAATAAATGGCATTAAGATGTTTTAAAAATGATAAAAGGAAAAGATAATGGGGAAAATAAAACTAGTCAAAATATGAATACATTTAAAGACAGGGTGAGTAAGAGGCTCTTACACATCTATATGTACAATTAATATTTATTTGTATTACAGCTGCACTTAAAAGCCCCAAATAAGACTTTGTCCCCATGGTGTAGGCACTGTACTAACCCACAGTACGGGACAACCTGCTTCAAAAAGTTTAAAGTCTACACAGACGACTTTGATACAAGGAGGAGGAGGTGGGCACAGCAGATTGATTAGTTAGTGGGATCTAGGTTACCCATCTTGAAAGTGGAGGTAGTAAGGCAAATCTGCCTCTTAGGAGGACAGCATCAAAAATTTGTGTTTCAAGAGGGCATACACAAGGGAATGAATATGAAGCACATTTCAGAGATACCCTCTTGGTAGGGAGTCTTCAATTTCTAAAATGTGATTACTGTTCAGAACATCTATGTAATGGTGTATTTCAGGGGTACTTTATAAATGTACCGACCCCCAGTTTGAGAACCCCTGCTCAACATGGAGTGACAGTCAGTCACTCCGGTGTGTCTTGCAATCCAGGTGATTGTATCTCTGTGACTGATCCCAAAGGACCAATCACTTAATCCAGGTTAATTGTGCTTTAGGTCTCACACCAAAGACCATGCTTGTAGCCAATTCTATAGTAAACTGTATGAAGATTTATTAAATAGGAAAAGGAAACTAGAGAGTTATTCACAGGGTTAAAGCAAGCAAATGTAGATACATGAATAAGTTAGTCTTTAGGTTTCAAAAAGTAATAGAGGCTTCGACAATCAGCAAGCTGTATTTGTCCTTTATCTTGCTTATTCCTAGGAACATTTTCTCCTCCTCCTCCCCTCCCAAAGTCCAAGCAGCATAGAGATGTTTAGTTCCTTTGGTTTGGTTTAGTTCCTGCCATGTGTGCTGAGCTGCAAACTCAGCTGATGGAAGGAGTCCACTTGTATAATTCTTCTTCATGGGAAAGACAGCAGAACAATACGAATCTTTAGTCCTTTTGTTGACTGTTTCTTAATCCAGATGTAGGGAGTTTCCTGTTGTAAGATCCAAGAGCCTCTAGTATTGATGTATCTCCTCTTTCGGGAGGGGCATAACAATTTCTGTAGAAGAGCAGCTCTTCACCCTAATTAATGTCCCTCTCCTGTATGGCGATTCATACAATCATGGAGGATCAGAATACAATCTGTCAAATATTACATTACAATATGGAACACAGATATTACAAGTAAGATTTAATTTAAATTTTTTTAAAATCTGATTTTAATTTACAAAATTGATTTTTAATTTTTTTTCATCAGTTGTTTTTTAACCATTCTGAATAGTGACCACAATATAATTCAGTTTAACATCTTCTGGAAAGAAATCATTTCACAAATTGGAACTGAGACACTGGACTTCAGAATGGGGAGGTTATAAACAAAACAAAGCATGGAAGCAAGACAACGGCCCTCAAGTAAAAAGTGAAAAATTTAAAACCCGTAGTCAGTCTGGGGATTATTTAAGCATCTTCACAACAAAGCAAAAAAAAGTGAACAAGCAAGAAAAAAGTCAGAATGGTGAAATGGCATCTTTCAGAAAATAGTAACCTGGCTGAAGTGAAGCCAATGGAAAGGAGCACAGGTGGATGAGCACAGGAAGCGTGACGCCATCAAGGGCTCGTTCGCCTGCACATCTACCAACGTGATATATGCCATCATGTGCCAGCAATGCCCCTCTGCCATATACATTGGCGAAACCAGACAGTCTCTACGCAAAAGAATAAATGGACACAAATCTGACATCAGACATCATAACATTCAAAAACCAGTGGGAGAAAACTTCAACTTCTCAAACCACTCAGTGACAGACTTGAAGGTGGCAATTTTGCAACAAAAAAACTTCAAAAACAGACTCCAAAGAGAGACTGCAGACTTGAATTAATATGCAAATTAGATACAGTTAACTTAGGTTTGAACAGAGACTGGGAATGGTTGGGTCATTACACTAATTGAATCTATTTCCTCATGTTAAAATATCCTCACACCTTCTATGGGTCATCTCGATTATCACTTCAAAGGTTTTTTTCTTTCTCCTGCTGATGATAGCACATCTCAATTGATTGGCCTCTTACAGTTGGTAGGGCTACTCCCACCTTTTCATGTTCTCTGTATGTATAAATATCTTCTTTCTGTGTGTTCCATTCTATGCATCCGATAAAGTGGGTTTTAGTCCACGAAAGCTTATGCTCAAATAAATGTGTTACTCTCTAAGGTGCCACAAGTATTCTTATCTCATTTTTATTATTGTTTGTGTGCCATTCATTGTATGTCACTCTCAAATTACAATTCCTTGACTGTTCAGTGTCTCATGATGATTGGTCCAAATTTTGAATGTAACTGTCATGGTTCGGGGCAGCTACACCTGTATTGCCCCTCCGTGATCCCTTGAGGGCACCCACTGTAGGCTCCCGGCTCCTTAGCCATCAACTCTCTTCGGCAAAGACCCATGTCTCTCTCTCCTGATTTGGGGTTATTCTAAGCTGCACGGTTCCCTCCCTACATTGTGATATTCCCAGCAAGACAGATTGTCTAAACAGGCCAGCATCTGCTCTTTGTGTTCACTACAGAGACTATGAAAAGTTGTAACTGACAGGACTCACCGGTTACCACACAGCTCTTTATAAGCAAGCACATTTATTCTTAAAGTGAAAGTGTTACAGAAAAAAAATTAAAAACAATAAAAGAACGAACACTCATGATAAAAAGCTTGAGTTCTCTCCAACCTCAACCTCAAGCTCTGGTAGGTGTCAGTCAAGTTCATAACTGTCTCTCAGATTTGTAACCAGAACCATGCATAGTTCAGTCTTGCCTTTATACAGCTTGCACCTTTGATCTTGGCCTTGTGTAACAGGCAATCAGCAGACAAAGGGTGTAGCTTCAAAAGGTTGGGTTTTTACATAACCAGAGGTGGGGGGGGGTTGCATTGACCTCCTCCCTCGATATTCCCCAGGAAAACCATTTCACACTGTTTGTTCCAAAAGTCCAGTCTTGGCTGGCACATTGTTCTGTATAGTCCTTTGAAACCCCAGGTCTCATGCTTGTCACATCTGCCCCTTCAAGAGGTTATGTATAATCTCAGCCCACAATAATACGGAAAGCTTTCATTTAATGCAATGGTCCCTAATGCTAATTAAAGTTACTTTAATAAGGTCTCTCAAGGATACTGCAGGAAATTGCCACATCTGTCACAGTACATGAAGGACATACAATACACCTCTACCCCGATATAACGCTGTCCTCAGGAGCCAAAAAATCTTACTGCGTTATAGGTGAAACCGCAGTATATTGAACTTGCTTTGATCCACTGGAGTCCACAGCCCTGCAACCCCCCCCCCCCCCCAGCACTGCTTTACCGTATTATATTTGAATTTGTGTTATATCAGGTCGTGTTATATCGAGGTAGAGGTGTAGTTGTTTTTGCTGGAAACTTAAAATGCCGTGGGTTTTTAAGTTACTGACAAGGGTTGCTTATCTCTCGTGATTAGGTAGATTAATAAATAACCAGGTACTGTGGCGATAGTCATGGTGTAGAATAACTATTTAACTTTATGTCCTTAAATCATTCTATTAATAATACCTGTATAATATTCATGTTGATATAATTTGTATGTAAAATTAATAAATTTATGTAAATGTCAAATTAAACAATAACATTGTTAAAGATATGCTAACGGAAAATAGATGAATGCACGATGGGGTTAATTGCTTTGGTGCAAAATGCCGTGGGGTTAATTGCTTTGGTGCAAATCACTTTCTATAACCTCAGTTTCATTTTTTTTTTTCTGATGCTAATTTTCAACAGTAAAAATGAGGGGACTCGTAGTTTATTTGAAACTTACAATTTTGGAACTAATGAGTGAGTCACTTGAAATGAGCAAAAAGAACAGGAGTACTTGTGGCACCTTAGAGACTAACAAATTTATTTGAGCATAAGCTCAATGAAATGAGGTATGCTTGAGCGATATGACTAGATCTATGATTTAAATCTTTATTTTTTGTGAATTTGCTGGGCTGCCACCTTCAGCAAAATAAACACTGGTGAAATGTCAGTTATAGATTCATAGAATTTAAGGCCAGAAGGTAGCATTAGATCTAGTCTGGCTCCCTGTAGAGCACAGGACATTACATTTCACCCAGTTACTCTTGTATTGAGTCCAATAACTTATTTTTGGCTAAAGCATATCTTCCAGCAAGGTTTTCAGAATGGATTTTGAAGATATCAAGAGATTGAGAATCCACCGCTTCCCTTGGTAGTTTGTTCCAATGGTTAATCTCACACTCACTTTTTTTTTTTTTTTTAATAATTCTTATTTCCAATTTGAATTTTTCTGGCTTCAGCTTTCGGTCATGGGTTCTTGTTTTTATGCCTTTCTCCACAAGACTAAAGAAATCTTTAGTACTCAGTTATGTAGGGTAATGAAGATTAGTTCATATTTGTATGCATATGTCTGTTTAATCTTTTTGCTAATCTGGCTGGATACATCTAAAATGGATTTTCTTTTTACTCCTCAGCAATATGACATGGTATTATTATGAGCTGTTCTGCTGACCTAAATGCAAACAGTTTGTGTTTGGTGTCTTTCTGAATTCAATCATATACCAAATGTTAAGAGGGAAGATTGTGAGGATAGAAAAATGTAGGTCCTTTTAATCATCTGTGGCCATTAAAGTAGGGGTATATTCCCCCTCTCCTTCCTGCATTATTCTGGTCAATTCCAAATTGGGCAGTTACCTTTTACTTACCTAAATTCCTCCTGAAGTTTCAATTGAAACATGCTTCCTTTTGTTCCTTAACAGCTGTGTGATGTTGCTGTGCACTGTTAAACAGCTACTGTGTTCTATCCAGAGGAATCTCTTATTTCAGTTATGGATAGTGTATGGTTAATGTTGTTGTTAGTATATTTGTATTAGTAGTAGTAATATGGTGTTGGTGGTTGTGGGTGCGTTGGTGTGTTTCTGGTAGTGTCCAATATGTTTCAGGCATTTTTCAAATATAAATAAGACATAATCACTGCCCTGAGGTGTCACCTTCTGTCTAACTTTAGAAAGTAAAGGGCAAAAGAATACATCATATAAAAGTAGTCAAAGGGGGTGGCTGGGCAATGGTTCTATCTAACTAGATTCCCTCTTAGGCAGCTTGGCAGAAGTGGGTCTTCAAGAAGGAGGGAATAGGGGCCTTGTGGATGAGCACAGGAAGGGTGATGCATGCATTGGGGCTGCACAGAGAAGATTATGTGAAACCTAACTAAAAGGAAGACAAGGCTGGAATCATTTGTCAGAGCAGAGGTGTTGAAGGGCAATGTGAAACAAGGCAGAGATAGATGTGTAGGAGGGGCAGGAATATGCAAGACTTTGAGGTGATGATGAAAAACTTGTAGTTGGTGCAATAGCAAAATGGGAGCTAGTGTATGGATTCAGAGAGAGGTGTGACAACTTTAAGTCACAAGAAAAAACTGCCAAGAAGAGTGAGCTTCTATTCTGTATAGTCAAATGAGTGAACTTGTTCTGTTTTTGTATTGTCAGGGAGTTTCAGGAGAATATTTACGTATTCTTGGATTTCCAAAAATGTTAGGTGTATGTTATGTAGTAACTCCTCACTTAAAGTTATCCTGATTAACTTTGTTTCGTTGTTAAGTTGCTGATCTATTAGGGAACATGCTTGTTTAAAGTTGTGCAATTCTCCCTTATAACGGCATTTGGCAGCCGCCTGCTTTGTCCACTGTTTGCAGGAAGAGCAGCCCGTGGCAGCTAACTGGTGGGGGCTTGGAACCAGGGTGGATGGGCAGCCCCCCTATCAGCTTCCCATTCCCCTAAGTTCCCTGTGCGGCAGCGGCTCGCAGGCTATCAATTGCCGGGCAGTTCAGCAGTCCCTCCCCCCACTGCCATGTGCTGTTCCTGCCCTCTGCCTTGGAGCTGCTCCCCGGAGCCTCCTGCTTGCTGTGCGGGGGAAGGGGGGGAAGAGAGGGGCTAATGTCAGGGTGTCCCCCTCCCCCTGCACCCCGTTTACCCAATCTTCCATGGGTAAGAGCGGGGTGGGGGGGAACAGGACAGGGCTCAGGACCGAGGGAACTTCCTGGCAGCAGCTGCTATCTTAAGTTGATCTACTTAAAAAGGCAGTGTACTTGGAGTGGTGTCAGTATACTTAAAGGAGCAATGCGCATCTCTCTCTCTCACACACACACAGGGTGTGTGTCTCTGTCTCCCATGCTGTCTCCCCTCCATCCATTCGTGCTGCCTTGTAGAGTGTGAGGCTACATTAACAACAATGAATTAACCCTTGAGGGCTCAGCCAATTGCTAGTTCATCATTTAGCAGTAAGGCAAATATCCCACCCTCTGACTTCACCACCTCAACCAAGCTCCAAAATCACCATCACTGTGTACCAGTATTAAGTTGTTTGTTTAAAACTTATACTGTGTGTGTGTGTGTGTGTGTGTGTGTGTGTGTGTGTGTGTATTTTGTCTGGTGAAAAAAATTTCCCTGGAACCTAACCCCCCACCCTCCCCAATTTACATTAATTCTTATGGGGAAATTGGATTTGCTTAACATCGTTTTGCTTAAAGTCGCATTTTTCAGGAACGTAACTACAACGTTAAGCGAGGAGTTACTGTATTCTTCTCCAATTGGCTTTCATTGTGTGCTATTTCTGGAAATACCTTGTGGTTTTTTTCTTTGACAACAGCTATTGCTCATTATACCAGAGCCTATGTTTAAACACAGATGCTTCAAAAATATATCTGCAGATTTGGTGAATAAATCTTTTATATTGTTGTTTTCCAAGTAACAAAGGACAATCACTGAATGTGAAATCAAACCCAATATAAAATGAAAAATGTGCTTTACTATTGTTGCCTCCAGGATTATTGTGTCAAATTAGTATTGTTCTTATTGAAGTCAGCCAGAAATTTGTTGTAAATTAATTTTGAATAGGTTTTGGTCTGATATCTCAGATTCAATGCTCACTGACGTCCAATGGACTACCATTTACTTCAGTGGCGCTGGTTTATGAACTATATGCAAAAATTAACAGAAGGATGCACAGTTGAACTTGTATTAGAAAGAAAAATAGTCATCTTTTCTCTAGCTGGGCTTATGCTACTCCGTGTAATTTTCACCATAATTCTGTGACTTGTTTCAGTAAAGAATGGAAAGATCATATAATGAATGTTTACATATTAGAATAAAAAATATTGTGGGAAACAATTCAAAGAAGAATTTGAAGAGTCCTAAAGAGAAAAATCTTCCAGAAACTGACAATAGTTTGTGACTTTCTTCCCCTCACATCCTCTCTTCAAAGAAAAATGAGTGGAATGAAATTAATTTCTCCAAATTTACCACAATACCCATTATCCCCTGTCTAAAAGCTTTCTAATGGGATGTCCAGCATAAGAAATAGATTCTGTAATATAAGTGGGAACCCCCCCCTCCCCAAATGCTGTGCCTTTTTATAGTGTAAACCTAATATTGCTATTAGTGTTAACGCTCCTTATAGTGCTAAACATGATGATTTCACTGTTACATTGCCCTCCCTGTTTGCTTGTGTCCACATGTTCCTTGTCAAATGTTAAGATTATAAATTTTGGGGGCAGGGATTATGTTTTTAATTACATGCGTGTATAGTTCTTAGCATGATGCTGTGATCCTGGAGTGGGGTCTCTAAATGCTGCTACTATACAAATGGCAATACTTGCCTTACTACCTTTCCACACCAATGAGTAAATCCCACACCCCTTACCTAAACATACATACATAATTTTACCTGTATTATCAACTGCTGCTCACTTGGCTGTTCATTCTTGAATGTCCTGAGAGATGGCCAAGTTTGTGGCAATAGGGGTCAGTGTCCTTTCTTGGTACTTTTTGTTGCCACAATTATTTCATGTTTCTTCCCGAATTCTAGTAGAGCAGTGATTATTATTATTATTTTTAAAATAACAATAACTTTGGATCACCCCAGTCTCTCCCTGTCAGAAACAAAATCTTTGGCATGCTGGCTTCTTTATGTTGTACCTCTGTTTAACACAGCCTCTCTGTATTCAAGAGAAACAATTTTACTTCAATCTTTTTTAAATCAAACTCATTTTATTTGGTTTTGGAGTGCAGTTGTGGGAGAGACATTTCTCTCCTTCATACTCTCCTCTCCCCCACCCAAGCATGCACTCCCCATGTACCCCACCTTTCCTGAATGTCGCTGTTGGAAGACAAGTTTGGTATTTGCATGATAGTCACAGTGGGTAATCCTGCCCAAATGCACTGTTTTGTTGGCATGGCCCACCCCGTAAAAACGAATGAATCTGCATTGTAGTGTTTTGTTTCAAAGCTGGTGAATATTAAACAGTGAAATTTAGCAGCTGTGTTATGAAGGGTGGGGAGAATGGTTTTGAATCCATTTTAAGGGAGGTTGTACAAAATGATGTTAGATGACTTAAGAGGGTAGTCAAAGATTCTTTTTTTTTTTTTTTTTTTAATCTTGAGTCTTAAGTCAATGCTGTGATTTTTGGGTACCTGACTTCTGATTTTTCAACATTTTGGCTTGGCAATATTGATATGTAGATATTTTGGTTTAATGTGCATGAGCTTACTTTTGATACTGTTTTGCCAATCCTTTGTTGTGCCTTGGATAAGATAGCAGCAAGTTTTATTATGATTATCTAAATACATGCTGTGTTATGGCAGTGATAACATTTTGTGTTAACCTGCAATAAATTGAATGGTGTCCATCAAATGGAATTTTGATTTGCAATGTTGCTTTGTCAAGTAGAAATTGGACATTGTGCTGAGTTGTTTGAAGTATAATCCATGTTCATATTTGATTTTGATTTAAATCTGTGCATGTTTTCCCAGCTCCAACCTGAAATTAACTGATTATTTTCCATTGCACATGCAGACAACCGATTAGCCAGATAGCTAATGGCACAATCATAGCAACAGCATGCATGCATATACACACACTATTATGAGAATTTGGGTCCAGCAGTGATTGTCTCCATTGCTCATTTCTCAGCTACTTGTTGCTGGCAGTCTTTTTGTTTTAAACCTCCATCACTTTTAATACCTTCAAACCCTTTTAGTGCTCTCTACTGTAATGAGATCTCCCTCCGTGGGGGGAACCCAAAGTTGTAATTGGTGACAGTTGTGACAGACCCAGACCAGTGGGGTACAGGAGTCTGGTATAGGGCAAATATACTGGTCACTGGATGAGTAGTTTTCTGTTCCCTGAGTGACCAGAGCAGGGGCTGCACTAGAGTAATCAGGAACCTGCTAGAACCAGTTAAGGCAGGCAGGCTAATTAGGATACCTGGAGCCAATTAAGAAGAAGCTTCTAGAATCAATTAAGGCAGGCTAATCAGGGCACCTGGGTTTTAAAAAGGAGCTCACTTCAGTTTGTGGTAGGAGTGTGAGGAGCTGGGAGCAAGAGGCACAAGGAGCTGAGAGTGAGAGTGTGTGCTGCTGGAGGACTGAGGAGCACAAGCGTTATCAGACACCAGGAGGAAGGTCCTGTGGTGAGAATAAGGAAGGTGTTTGGAGGAGGCCATGGGGAAGTAGCCCAGGGAGTTGCAGCTGTCATGCAGCTTTTACAGGAGGCACTATAGACAGCTGCAGTCCCCAGGGCCCTGGGCTGGACCCCGGAGTAGAGGGTGGGCCTGGGTTTCCCCCAAACCTCCCAATTGACCTGGACTGTGGGTTCTTCCAGAGGGGAAAGTCTCTGGGCTGTTCCCCAACCCACATGGTGAATCTCTGAGGCAAGAAAATCCGCCAATAAGCGCAGGACCCACCAAGATAGAGGAGGAACTTTGTCACACAGTGTTCTGTGTGCCCCACTGACAGAACTGTGCTCTGTGATTCATGTACTGTCCTGTGTGCCCTCCTAATGTAGTCAGAATAGCTTAATCTGTAATAGACTAGTTCTCTTGGGTAAAGTGAGGCAGATGCTCTAGTAAGAAAAACCCTTAAATATTATTCCATCAGAGTTTATATTTAAACTTAATTTAACACAGTTTATAAAATAAAAATAATATAGCACTTGGAATGTACATGAACTGACACTTTTTTTGGAGCAGAAATTGTGTAGGATGGACAGAGTCCCTGGCGTCTGTTAAATCTGTACCTTAGTAAATTGCTATCTGCAATATCAGCACCTTTTGCTTTGGTAGAGCTAGTGCAGTCTCCATTAATATGAGGTGATATGCTTTTCAAAGGTCTTATGTTGCTCTTGTTTAGATACAAAAATCTTGACTACTGGTTTGCATGTTTCTTCTTAGACTGCTTTCCTGTAATCATCCCAACCATTGTTTTATGGTGATCATATATGATCGCTGAAGTTGAAGGCTGCTGGAAGATTCATGATCTTATGGAAGTTTCAGAGTACACCTCTACCCTGATATAACGCGATCCAATATAACACGAATTCGGCTATAACGTGGTAAAGCAGAGCTCCCGGGGCGGGGGGTGGTGGCGGGGGGACTCCGGCAGATCAAAGCAAGTTCGATATAACACAGTTTCACCTATAATGCAGTAAGATTTTTTGGCTCCCGAGGACGGCGTTATATTGGGGTAGAGGTGTATGTGATTAATCTTAGTTTTTTCATTGTTTCCTTCAGTTCTTTGTAGACCACAGTTATGGATAAATTCTGTTCTCACTAGTGTCAATTCAGAATTTCCTTGATACATCTAGAGCAACTCTGAATTTATGCTAGTGTAATTGAGAGCAGAATTTTGGGCCTGGGTGTTTCCATTCTCAATGAGTCAGTGTTTGAAATCAGCAAATTGAAAGGAAAATAGTTACATACTTGTGTTTATTTTAAAAAATGTCAATACAGGACAAAATGATTTATTATTTATAATGACCTAATGACAGTCTTTAGATACTTCAACAATAGACAAATTGAACTATGTTCGGTCAAATATGTTCACACATCAAGACTTTGTCAGTTGTAAAGACAAGAATTGCTGTATATCTGTTTCTTTTGTTTACAGGTCATTTGTGCCTGTTTACCAAAGATAGAGTTGGTGTAATTAGAGAAAAATGCAATAGCAATCATTGAAGAGTGAAAAGTGGACGCATTTGTAGTATTATCTCAAATTTGGCTCCAGAAAGAAAAATTAGGAAAATATGAGTGTCCATACTGGATGTGAGCTAAATCACTGACTTCTCAATCCGAAATCCTGGCAGCTGCAGAAAAAGGCACAGACATGAGACAAAACCATAATGTTTGATCACATGTGTAATTTTGCACATAAGGTGTATATGGAGGTAGTGTAGAGTGGGGGAAGAATTAATTCCTAGTTCTTGTGGCAATTATGTTATAATAGAATCATAGAAATGTAGGGCTGGAAGGGACGTCGAGAGATCTAGTCTATCCCCCCCAAGATGAGGCAGAACCAAGTAAACCTAGACAGTACCTGACGGGTATTTGTCCAACTTGTTCTTAAAAGCCTCCAGTGATGGGGTTTCCACGGCCTACCTTGGTAACCTACTTCAGTGCTTAACTACCCTTCGAGTTAGAAAGATGTTCTTAACATCTAACCTAAATCCCCCTTGCTACAGATTAAACAGGTTACTTTTTGTTCTACCTTCAGTGGACATGGAGAAGAGTTGATCCCCGTCCTCTTTATAACAGCTCTTAACATATTTGAAGACTTTTATTGGGTCCCTCTTCAGTCTTTTTTCCTCAAGACCAAACACGCCTAGTTTTTTTAACATTTCCTGAGGGCTCAGGTTTTCTAAAGCTTTTATCATTTTTCTTGCTCTCCTTCTGGACTCTCCATTTAGTCCACATCTTTTTTAAAGTGTGGAGCCCAAAACTGGACACAGTACTCCAGCTGGGGCCTCACCATCACACAGTAAAGTGGACTAATTGCCTTCTGTGTCTTACATATTTGTTAATTCACCCCTGAATATTAGCCTTTTTTGCAAGTGCATCACATTGTTGACTCATACTCAGTTTGTGATCCACTATAACACTCAGATCCTTTTCAGCAGTACTATCCCCTAGTCAGATATTCCCCATTTTGTAGTTGTGCATTTGATTTTTTTTCTTTGTAAGCGTAGTTCTTTGCACTTATCTTTATTGAATTTCATCTTGCTGATTTCAGACCAATTCTCCAATTTGTCAAGGTCTTTTTGAATTCTAATCCTGTCCTCCAAAGTGCTTGCAAGCCCTCACAGCTTGGTGTCATCTGCACATTTTATAAGCATACTCTCCACTCCACTATCCAACTCACTAATGAAAATATTGAATAATATCAGACTCAGGACAGACTCCTGCAGGACCCCCCTGGACACGTCCTAACAAGTTGGCTACTAAGTACTTCTGCACAAAGGCTATGAACCTTGTACAATATATATATAGTATATATTGGCTTTAGGGTAAGCTGTGATGATTACCTACATTCCACTGAGTCATCTACTCATAAATCAAACCTATTTGGCAAAATCTCTCAGCCAGAGAACAAACATTCATGTATATTACAAATCCAAAGGAGACATGAGTATTTTGTACAACTATTATTGTTTTTGATGCTATAGAAAAATGAAGTGCTTTACAAATACTAATAGTTCAGACCCTGCAATATCTGAGGCTATGTCTTCACTGCAGAATTAACTCATGTTATCTACATTTAGGTTAACTCCTCTCAAGTTATTATTAATTATTTCTGTCACATAGTGCCTAGGAGCCCTGGTCAAGGACCAGGACCCAATTGTGCACAAACAGAGCAAAAAAACAGGCCACACCCCACAATCTTACAATTGAAGTATAAGACATGAGACAATAGACGGATACAGACAGATACGGGGAAGTACAAGGAAACCGTGAGACATTATTGGTTAGCTTGGTAGACAGTAGTCTCAGCACTCCATTACCTAATAGTTGTCAATTTTTTTTTGTAGGCATTATTACAAAAGAGTTTTTAGGGGGGGGATTGAAGAGGAAAATGAGATCTTTGTGAACGTTTACAGAGAGTGCCTCACAGGCATGAGGGGCAGCATTAAAAGATAATTCAGCAGCCTTTGCTAAGGAGATTATGGAATTAAAGCAGATAGATAATCTTCAACTGATGATGATGAACAATCACTCCATTAACTGAGCTGGTTCTACTCCTGATTCAGGCAATGTTGAATGAGTGAATCATGCAGAATTTCTTAGCAGAATTAAGGCAAAATGCACCATCCTTCAAAAACACCTGCCTGAAATTTGTTGCTATGATGGGTGGATGTTTGCATCTGTAATATTCAAATATTTAGTGATGCCAAAATAAGGTGTTTCTTTCATTTTGCGTAAACTCTGGCTGACCTGACTTTAACCAGGAGTGAAACATTTGTTGCCATCAGACCACCGATGAATTATCTGCATACAGATTGTCCTTAAGAGTATTAAAGTTGAGATTTAAATGAGTAAAATGATAGAAGTTATAGTTAAGTATCAGTCTGAAGACACAAGTAGAATATTGTGCTTTGTTGTGTCTCGCTTTCATAGGCTTATTTATTTTTAACATGTATGCCTCTAAACTCGGAACGTCGTACAATAAAATAAGTAACCTTTGACTTTCAACTGTGAACTCCTCGTGTTTTATTAGTTTATCAGATTTAGGCTACATGTCAGAGTTGCACCAGCATAATTATAAAACCTGTTTAAAAATCAGTGCAAACCTCTTGGTGACAGGCCTAAACCAATATGGGCTCATTATAAATTGGTTTGTCCACACAGGGATTTTACCAGTTTAACTACATCAGTCATTTTTAATTAAATTTGTGTGTGTGGATAGAGAAGAATTTGAGCTACCTTATACCTTTTGTTGGAGTTGATATATGTGAGTATTTTAATGAGGAAACCTCATTTTTCTATAGCTGTCGCTCTGAAAATGTAGTTCGTTCTTTTGGAGGAACTGTTGTGCCAGGTTTATGGTAAGCCACATAATGCAAGTTCCTGCACTGAGATCCAGTGATATTAGAACCTATTTTGATAGGTATTATACAATGTGCTTCATTCTACTGTGCTTGCTTCTGATTTTTATCTAAAGCCTTTTTTAAAAACCTCATAAATCAATGCTTGACAAATTGATCTTTTAAAAATCTTTATTTTTGCCAAAGAGGGAACAAATTTGCATCTGAAAGCATCAAAATATTTTTATCTTTTTCAAATAAAAATGGCAGAGTTGGTTTTTACTAAAAATGCTTGCTGACCTCTCACCTATCCTATACGTAGTGTGCCCTGAAGCTATCTAGGCAGCATCCTTTGCTATAAAGTAGTGTCTTCTTTTAATCTGGATGTAACTGCTGTGCTGGCTAATGGGCAGAATTGGTTTCTCAGGGCTTATCTTCACTGCAGAGTTAATTTGATGGCGACCCTTGAGTGTTGAGGTACTTTTAACTCTAATTCGCTGGCCCGTCAGGGGTACAAGCTACAGCAGGGGTCGGCAACCTTTCAGAAGTGGTGTGCCGAGTCTTCATTTATTCACTCTAATTTAAGGTTTTGCTTGCCTATAATGCATTTTAACGTTTTTATAAGGTCTCTTTCCATAAGTCTATGATATATAACTAAACTATTGTTGTATGTAAAGTAAGTAAGGTTTTTAAAATATTTAAGCAGCTTCATTTAAAATTAAATTAAAATGCAGAGCCCCCTGGACCGGTGGCCAGGACCCAAGCAGTGGGAGTGCCACTGAAAATCAGCTCGCGTGCCTCGTTTGGCATGTGTGCCAGAGGTTGCCTACCCCTAAGCTACAGCATGAGTTACCACAATTCATCAGCTGCAAACATGATGGCTCTGTGTAGCTTGAGTGTTTTGCGGTGTGACTGCTCTCACTTAGTGTTTGCTGCCATCCTGTTGTTCTCTGTGTGTGGTTTTTTTTTACCCCTTCCCAGCCTTGTGTTTGTCTTGTCTATGTAGATAATATTCTCTTTGTTTTCTTGTACTCCCGGTCTGCCAGTATTTATTGCCTCTTGTCTTTTACGGAGCTTGAAAGCTCTTTGAAGTCAGACCATCTTTTTGTTCTGTGTTTGTATAAGGCATAGCACAATGGGGTCCTGGTCCTTGACAAGGACACTTAGGCACTATGGTAATACAAATAAGTAACGATAACTTGAGAGTTGTTAACTGAAATTTCGATAACCTGAATTAACTCGACAGTGAAGACATGCTCTCAAATATTACAAGATCTGAATTATTATTTATAAAGCACTTTATTTTCTAAAGCACCTTCCACTTGTAGATCTCAAATACGCTACATATTCTATACTCATCACAGTTTGGGAGTGATGGAACTGCTCATAGTGCACGTAGAGAGTAATTATTATGTAAAAGCTGTGCTGAAACTCACCCGAGGTGTTTGGACATGCTGTGACTTGGCCGAGAAGTGTGCCTTCATGGTAAAGGAAAAACCGGGAGTTGTAAAGAATGTAGTCTGATATTACTAGTATGGAGTTATATGAGGCAGTTGTTCTTGGTCTCTTAAAGTCTGAGTGAGATTTTTACTATAGCTTTAATGGAAGGAAAAAATTGGGAAACATGTTTTTGTATATTTTATACAGTGTTGTTTAATGACATGTAAATATTTACTATTGTACACAAGATATGTTTGCTGAAGAGTGGAAAATGTAAAGTGCTTTAATCTTGTGATTTTAGTTCTTGTCTATAGGGGAAAATTTTACTGGCATAGTTATACACCTCTACCCTGATATAATGCTGTCCTTGGGAGCCAAAAAATCTTACCACGTTGTATCCAGCTTGCTTTGATCTGCCGGCGCGCACAGCCCCGCCCCGCCCCCCTAGAGCGGTGCTTTACCGCGTTATATCCGAATTCATGTTATATGAGGGTAGAGGTGTGCCACTGTCTAGGTATACTGCTGTAAATTCCCATGTGGACATTTGTATTCTGGAGTAAGAGTGTCTACATGAGGAGTTATAGCAGTATAACTATTCTGGTAAATTTTTCCACTGTTGATAAGCCTGATTATTTCAAGACTCTGCTGTGAGCTCTGATTTTAGGAATCCACTGCCCTCCAGATTCTTACCAAGGGCTTAATCCTGCCAAGTGTTTGCTCTCACGAATGGTCACGTTGAAGTAAGTAGGATCACTCGTATGAATATGGAGTTCTCACATGGATACGGTTGTTCAAGATTCGTGTCCACTTTTGTAACATGGCTGTCTCCATACACACAGCTCGTATCCACACGCAGCATGGCCCAACACATGGTTTGTTAGCAGAGCTATAGCAGGACAGTCAGGCTGAAACCAGGTTATAAAGTGGTGGTTCAGCTGCGAAGAAAGCACCTACTAACTGTATCCTTTACCAATACAGTTGGGAATGAATATATATTAGTCCTCAAAGGGCCTGTAAATTCCTCTTGAGAGAATGTGCGGTGAACTCCATTCAGTTCACCCCTTATGCCTGCCCCATGCTCCAACACCTAGTGAGCTTTTTGGAGAGAATTTTTAGGCTCATATCGTATTTAACTAAACTATTGCTATTTCATTAACCTCAACAAGCTAATGCTTTTGCTAAAATAGTGGATGAATTTCAGAAACCTTTACAAATGCAAGCAGTTGGGGAAACGCTTATGGACCAAAATTCAAATCCATTCCAATTAGGAGACACCGTAAATGTGGGAGCCGGGCATATCCCAATTTTAATTCACACAAAATGAAGGAAGTTTCTCTCAGCCTAAATTCAGTCTGTGACCATTCTAGGCAAAGTTAAGGGCCAGGTTGTGTCCCCAGACCTGCACAGGTTCACAAGATGGAGGGGGAAAGACCACAAGGCTCTTGCCTCCAACTAGGTTTACCAACCCTCCAGGATTGCCCTTGAGTCTCTAAGAATAAATCTGCAGGAGACTGCTGAGAGCAACTGAGGAGATAAATCATAGGGCATTCTGAAAATGAATATTGAATGTTGAATCCAATTTATGCAGTAGTCCAGCCAGTGTTTTAAAATGCCATGGTAATGTGCATATGTCTGCCCAACGGTTGCACTGTGCAGGCATTTCTTTACCTTGTGCAGCTGTGACTTCGTTATGACGTAAAGTCTGTGCACCATAACTGATATACACACGCACGCGAGCATGTTTGCATTGTCTCTTTAGTCTACACTACACTGCAAATGCCTTGAACTTAAAAAAAAACAAACAAAAAAAAAAAACAAAAAAAAACCAGAAATGGACGACGATGAGGGCTCTTCAAAACATAGCAGCTCCAAAGATACCGTAAAAAATAAAAAGTACTATTGTTGTTACAGTGACAACTGATGTAAAGACACGGACTATAAAACCTGGCTTTGCAAAGTTGATGAATTTACAGCAGAAAGCATTTTGTGTTGTCATTAATTTTAGTTAAATATGAAGGGAGATGAGCTGTTAACGTCCATGTGGAATATTCAAAACACAAGGAATTGGTGAAAAATCAGAAACGAACACCTCAGGTTACAGCCTTTTTTAGGGGGCACACCTCAAGAAAATCTAGTGACGGCAGCAGAAATTTATTAAGTCTTATCAATGAGCTTTTGCTGTATCTGTCATTTTCTAATGGTATTTTTATTTTATGTATTTTTAAATAATGGAATTAACTAATGCACACATGCATGCATATACACAAACATTTAAACATGCATTATCAAGCAAAGTAACCTAAACCTGATCTCGCTATTTAAAAATATGATTCACATTACAACTGGAGATTTTGCAAGACTGTTTATTTCTGCAATATGCTGAAAATGTGAAATTGATTCATATGACGCTCCTGATTTCCACCAAAGGCAAAATGATGGTTCCATACTAAATGAGTATTGGAGTACAATAGGCCAGTCATTAAATGCCATTTCGTCATGTGGTGAAACCTCCCAGAACATATTTAAACAGAGTTGGCAACCCTACCTCCAAACCAACTTCACAGGGGCTGTGCAAAAATCCCATTGAGAAGCATAGGCACTGTCTGCACTCATTGGAGCTTGACCCACAAAATTGGTGCGTGGGAGACGTGTGTCTTTCCACACTAGCCAGTGGAGCTTGTTGGTTGCAAAGGGAGTAAATGCATACTGTTCTCATTGCAAGCAAGTCAGATCTGTCTGTGCCGTGCTAGGGCTTGTCTACACTATGCAGCTTTTAGCAACAAGGCTGTGTCGACACAGCCTTGTCGCTGAAAGTCAGCGTGTGTAACTTCTATCAGTATTTTGTCGGCACTTTTGCTGACAAAATACTTCCAGCCCGGTGACTCACTTCCTGTAAGCCACGTTTTATAAAAGGCATACTCCATCCACTACACCATGTGTCCTATGTCTTCCAGATCTGAACTTTTATAGAGGTCAGTGCTCAGAATGAGCACAGTGATAAACAGCAAGGGAGTTTGGATACTGCAAGAGATACATTGTGCTGGCACTCTTGTAAAGAGGTGCTTTGTTGGCTGTCTTGTGGCTTTTAAATACAGTCAGTAAATTAGCAGGCCAGACAGGTTCTGTCTGAAAAGGATACATGGACCAAGATTCTTTTATTTTTAATTACTAAAGTGGATGAAAGAGGTAAGGGCAGTGTGGTCTTGGGCACAAATCATAGAGTCAGGAACTGACTCTCTTCTGTGGCTGTAGGCAAGTCTCATAATCTCGCTGCCTTAATTTTACCCTCTGTGTAATGGGTCTGATACTTGCTTCGCCACAAAGTTGATGACAATTAATATATGTAAAACTCTGTGGAAATTAAAATTGCTGTGTGCATGAAAGTATTGTGCATTTTCCAGTATTGACAGCAAATAAGAAATGACAACATATTTTTTTAATAGAGAGCCATCTAACTTGCAAAAATGTGGATCACATGGCCCCAGTTTAGGTTGGTTTAGTCTCATGCCATCTTCCCACTGCTACTGTAGATTCTCCGTTTGGGACACCTGTGAGATAAATGTTTCCACACAATGATTTTGTTTTGTCATCTAAGGTGCCTGTCTGATTATTTGGCTTCAGAGCTAACTCTGGACAGTAAATCTGCACTGGAAGAGAGAATTTTGTCATGGCATAGTATCTTGTATGTACACTGAGTGTAACTGACAGAGTCAACACACTAAGAAATCCTAAAATTTAAGGGATAGTGTCACTATATAGTATTCTGAGAGTCCAGTACTGCCAACCCCAAGCGATTCCAAAAAATCATGAGATGAAAAAAGTAATTTGAGGTTCTTTATATTTGCCTTCTGGGTTTTGAGTGTTTAGAAGACATGGGTCACATATTTCAGGCTTTACTCTTCAATCCTGAGGATTAAAAACTTTTTTTAAATGAAAGTTGAGATTTTCTCTATTTCACATGCCATCAGGAGATGGAGCTTTAAGAAAAACACCAGTATCATGAGAGTTGACTACACATACATGATTGCAACATAATGGACAATGTCGCTACTAGGTTCTAGTTCAGGGGTCAGCAACCTTTCAGAAGCGGTGTGCCGAGTCTTCATTTATTCACTCTAATTTAAGGTTTTGCGTGCCGGTAATACATTTTAATGTTTTTTAGAAGGTCTCTCTCTATAAGTCTATATATTATATAACTAAACTAGTGTTGTATTGTAAACTAAATAAGGTTTTCAAAATGTTTAAGAAGCTTCATTTAAAATGAAATTAAAATGTTGATCTTACGCCACCGGCCCGCTCAGCCCGCTGCTGGTCTGGGGTTCTGTTCACCTAGGCCGGCAGCGGGCTGAGCGAGGCCTGAGGCCAGAACCCCAGACCAGCAGCGGGCTGTGTGGGGCCGGCAGCCAGGACTGAGCGGCTCAGCTCACTGCCGCTCAGGGGTTCCATCAGCCAGCTCCTACCAGCCGGGATCCTTCCTTCTCCCTGGTTCTGGCCATTCTCTTCCTCTCTCTGCACTGAGCTGAGGGTGGCAGTGCACTGAGCACAGGGCTGGGGGTGAAGGGTCAGGCCAGGAGCTAAAATGAGGGAAGGGGCTCAGGGTTGGGGCAGGAGGTTCGGGTGTGGGGCACTTACCTGGGCAGTTCCCATTTGATGCAAGGGGTGCAGATGGAAATGTGGGGGGGGGGGGGTGCAGGAGCACCCGTTTGGTGCTCCGGGGGGCGGGGGCTGGGGATGTGTGGGGGTGCCAGAGTCAGGGCTAGGGTTGTGGGGGTGGGATGAAGGAGTCAAGTAGAGGGCTGGGTGTATATGAGGGAGGTACAGGGCTCAGGGCAGACGGCAGGGGTGTGTGTGGCCCTCAGGGCATTGGGCAGGGGGTGTGTGTGTGTGTGGGGGGGGGGGGTCAGGGCTCAGGGGAGAGGGCTGGGTGACTGCCCCCCTAAGAACTCCCAACCGCCCAGCTCCTTGTCCCCCGACCACCCCCTCCAGAGACCCCCACCCTAACTGCCCCCCCCCCCCCCAGGAGCCTCCTTGCTCCCTGTCCCCTGACTGTCCTGACCCCTATCCACCCCCCGCCCCCGACAAACCCCGGGACTCCCATGCCCCATCCAACCCCCCCTGCTCCCTGACTGCCCCCTCCAGAGACACCCCCCCCCATCCAACCCACCCTGTCCCTTGACTGCCCCCACGCCTACCCCTTATCCAACCCCCGCCCCCCCCCCCGGACCCGGACCCCTTACCATGAGGCTCCATGCAGAGCCTGATAAGCTGCCCCGCGGGAGCGCACAGCGTGGGCCCCCAGAGCTCTGCGCGCACAGCGGCAGGGCTCCAGGTGAGCGGGGAGCGTCTTTCCCTCCCCACGGAGCCAAACACTGCCCCGCGGGAGCGCGCAGCCCCAACCCCCAGAGCGCTGCGCGTGCTGCGGCAGAGCTCCAGGGGAGGGGAGAAGGTGTGGGAGGGGCTGGCAGCTTGCTGCGCTCCGGCCAGGAGTGCGGACCCCGTGGCTTGCCGTGCCGGGAGAGTGGGGGCATTTGCCCACCCCATGCGCACACCTATGCTTCTGCTCCCTGCCCCCGCAGGGAAAGCGGAGGGCAGAGGAGAGCGGGCCGGGCTGGGCAGGATTTTTAATGGAACGCTGGAGTCCCAGCAGGCTCCAGCGTGCCATTAAAAATTGGCTCGAGTACTGTAGATACAATCAGTAATTGTCACTGGAGAGACAAGGCTTGAGTATTACTCTGGGTACATCAGAAGTTTGCTTTCTGGGCTCCAACAGAATTCCACCTCCACTTTGCTTTGTTTCCTAAGGAAACTTGTACATAATACTTGAAAATCCCATTAAAATATTTCTGGTTTTGGCTTTTTTAGTGAATTCAATAGTCATGGCATTAAATTGTTAATGATCCACTAACGTATTTTGTGACTTGCATTTTGTGTGACTGCAAGTGCAGACAGGAGTGTATGTGATATCATTGTGAAGGAGGGTGGTTTTTTCCTCCTTTTCTTCAGCTGTAGAAGATCTCCCCCACCTTGCCCTACAGGTTATTTGCTAATTGCATGCTGTCAATTGGTTTTGGCACAACAACATACAAGCCAATAAAAACATGTTAGGAATTGAAATTGGTGCTGGTTGTGCAGTTTAGCAGAGCAATGCACAGACAGAGTTTGTCTTTGCATAGAGCTATCTCTTCTACTGCATAGCCCTTCTTCTGTAGGTTTGTTTTCAGGATTTAAATTTTTGTAATCCAGATGCAAAATTAAGAGAGGAAGGAGGCAGATAACATTTGGAAGGAGAGAGCGTTTGCCTTTTGTTGCAGTTATGTTTTAACTTGAAAAAGCTGACAATGAGCTTTGTTCTTTGATATGACACATTTACTATGACTTCCAGGAAATACAGTGAATTATTTAGTTAATCTTTCTCCATTACTGCTGGTTGGTGGCAAAACTTGCATTGACTTCTATGAAGCACAATCCTAAAGCTGCCTGTGGGAGGGATTTATTTATAGAAGTTTAGATTCAGTCGATGGAAAAAGAGCAAGAATTTTTAACACCATTCTCCATTTTTGCATTACTGCAATGTAAAGTGTTTAATTAGTTTAGGCCCAAAATAGTTTGTGTGAAAATTATTCTATTGAAATGAATAGAAGTGTTTGCAGTTCACACAATTACTTCATTGTGATAATTTAGCTAATGCAAGAAAAGCAGAAACTGAAGTAGACTATAAACACAAATGAAAATGGCTAGTTGATTTTCATAGGCTCAGTTGTGTATGTTCTTTTAAAAAGGTAAGTGAATAGCTGAATGGTGAAATGTACATTAGGTTTTTACTTTAATTCAGTTTTAATAACCTGTGGTCTTGGTAATATAATGAAAAAGAAAATTTTGAAATGTATATTAAAGTTGCTAGATATTTCCCATGATAAGATCTGGCTTTCTGTTCCTTCTAACTTTGCCAAATTGTAAGTGTTTTGGCAGAGATTTTCCATGTGAAATGTCTGCCTCAGGCTGAATTGTTTTGGTAAGTTTTCAGCCAAATCAAATCAGTAGTGTCTGAGAATGAGACTAGGGAAAAATACATTGTTATGCCCATGTTTAAAAAGTTCTGACAAACCCTTATTTGATAAACTCTAGCAGCCCCATTCTTTGGAGCAGGGACTTGAAATTTTGCCAAGGGGTGGTATTTGTGTCAGGAATGTGTCTTTGCTGACCCCTTGAAAATCCGCTGTCATCTGGCAAAGTTATGAGCAATTTGAAAAATTGTAGTCCACACATTCTCAGTAGAGACTTTTTAGCAGCTATATTCCCAAAGACGCTGTCTGCACTGAGTATACTCCAGCCTGGAGCTCAGTTAGACTTTCTCTGTAATTCCAAGTTTTGGCCTGGCCCAGCCTGCCTGTCTCTCCTGTGCTCTGTGACCTCCCTTGCCGCCACTTCACTGGTCCTAGACAACATGGAGGAGGAAGCTGCCCAATTTGAATGGAGAGGGGAAAACAGCCAGACCTGCATGGGGGAGTAAATTGGGATAAGGAGCTGGGGAGGTAGGGACTGGGAGTTGCAAGAACTGGGACTGGCTGGGCAAGGAGACTGGAACAGAGAACCAGTGGGGAAGAAAGTGATGGGGGAGTGTAGAAAGATTTGATGAGGAGCCAGGATGCCATAGAAGAACTGGGACTGGCTAGGCAGGGATGACCTGTGCCTGCCGATAGTGGGAGTGGGGGGGGGGGCAAAAGAGGGCAGCCGGTACAAGCCAAGCAGCAAATCTTGCGGGTGGGGGGGTGGGGGGGACACGTGACCCGGCATGCCCCTATTCACCTGTCACCTCTAATGCTAGGCAAAGAGACCAGTACAAGGAGCTGATGTTGAGGGGTGGAATGGGACACTGAGATGGTACAAGGAGTCGGGGAGCTAGGCTGGAACTGGAGCTAGTGAGGATGGAAGTGTGATTCGGAGGAGGGAGGTGACTGGTGCCAGGGTTAGGGAGTGAGAAGATGAGGAGATGGGAGGGGAGATGTGGGACTGGTTGCACCAGGAGACCATGGACAAGGAGCTAGGGGATGGAGATGGGAACTGGTAATGATTGGGCAGGATGACTGAGAGTGCAGGAGAGAAATTGGGAGTTGGACAGCAAGCCTAGATAGGGAGACTAGAACTGGCTGGGCAAAGAGACAGGAATGGGACGAGAAGGCTGAAAAGTGGAAACTTGGGCTTGCTAAATGGGGAGAAAGGGCACTGGGATGAGGAGCCAGAGGTGGGGAAGAGACATGAGTGGGCCAGGAACAAATTGGAGGGGATGGCACAGAAGGGGTCAAGCTTGGGAGGAATGGGCAGAAGCGCATGTTCCCCTCCAAAGCCTGGAACGGAACCCTCAATTTCTGAGTCTCTATTCCTGTGCTGTCAGCAAATATCCATGAAACCCACTGGCAAGGGTGCATCTCAACCTCCTCTAGTGCTTGTCCAATAGTGGATGACAACCTGCTACTGCTGTCAGTTACTCTATTAGCTGAAGTGGCAGTGGTCTGTGCGGTGCATCTAAAGGCTCCAACCCTGCTGATGAACCATGAGGGTGTCAATATGATGGCACAGGAAGGAATTTGTTTTGTCAGTTCGCATTTTTTAAAACTTAAGAAATTACACACCTACAAATCACATGAAAATAATAATGGTGTAAGTAGAAACATCAAGCCCTCAAAAGTTTGGAAATGCCAGAATTAAGGTTGCTGATGAAGCCGCCTGGTCCATATGCCTTACAATACAGACATCAATTACATTATGATTATGCTATTTTTTCCGCAGGACTCCTGCCTCATTCAGTGCGTGGGATGGACGGTATTGTGGGAATGAATCATGGTTGTGTAGCAGAGAGGCTGTTGTCTGTAGGACATTTTGTGGTAGAAGTTGGAAGGTGTGTGGTGAATGTGGCAGGAGACTGCAGGAAGAGAAAGAATGGTCTCATGGTTAAGGCAGTTGAATGCTGCCCTGGAGAATTACATTCTGTCCCTGCCTGTGTAATATGAGTCAAGTCACTTAGACCAGACTTTTCACAGGTGGTCACCAATTGCGTGTTCCTAGCCAATCCCAGTTTTTTGGGTGTCTGACTTGCAGAAGTCCTCAGCGCTCACAGCTGCACATGAAGTCAATGGGAGCTGTGCTCTGAACATATAAAGTACTATATAGTGCTAAGAACTCGGAAAAATCAGGTCCTAGGTATCTGAAATGGGGTATCCAAAATTAGTGGATACTTTTGATCTTAATTTCTCTGTGCATCAATTCCCCATCTGTAAAATTGGGACACTAATGACCACCTTATCTTACAGGGATGTTGTGAAGATAAATTCATAAGTGTTTGTGAAGCACTCAGATACTACAGGGATGAGCACTATAGAAAAAACTGTGAGGAAATTAAAGAGCAGGATTTGAATAGTGTTCAGAAATTAAGGCATGGGGCCACACATTGAACAGTGGGGAGAAAAAATATTGAAAAGCTGCATGTTAACTGAGCACTGTCCTTTCTGTGCACTGAATGAGGCAGGGGTCCTGTGGGGTGGGGGTGGGGGTGGGAAAACCGGTATGTGATCATGTAACTAAAGACCATATTATAATGAGTGTGCACAAGGGGACTGAATTTTGGTTGCTCGGAAAACCTTAATTCTGGCACTTCCTAACTTTTAAGGTACAAAGTCAGGCCCTCAACAATGTTAGTTGTGTGTGTGTGTGAGAGAGAGAGAGAGAGGTTTAGCCTATCAGTGTCCCTTCAAGAAAATGGGATGTAAGCCATAAAACGTCTGCAACTGAGGACTGCTTAGCTTCTAGATCCGCCTAGATTTTTGATCTTGCAGTGGCTTCCTCCTAACAAAAAAATCAGCATTGCCAGAAATGCTAGCAAGAACATGTTCTGTTCCAGGGTACGTGCATTTTGTTCTAGTGCCATCTGCTTGGCAGAGTGTCAGAGCTGCTTACGAATTCGTGAGACTTGCATCTCAGTTGGCTTACTAAGAGGACATAAACAGTTTTACTACTGACAATTAATGGATTTCCCCTTTAGATCCTACATTTAGAGCCTTTGATTTAGGGGTAGAAGATTACGAATTGTATTTCCTTTCATATGTGATATAAAATATGATTGTGATGTCTATATGTGCATAGCCATGGGCAGTCATTTTATCCAATCAATAGCTATGACCAATGAGTTGTGTCCGGAGCTTTCAGTTCACCCCTTGGCTGCCACAATTGTCATTTTAAACAAACCCAAATAATGATGATTTAACTGTTTAATAAATTATTACTTCTGGAAGCAGCAGGCCCAGATGACTTAAGTAACAATGCTGCTTATGTAGTAGCCACTGTTTGCTCCACCTTTCCCATCAAAGAAAACAAAAGTCTTTTCAACCATATGAGAATGATAAACTGCCAACCTGGCTATGATGATTCAGGATTAGTCTCTTCTAATTGGATTCACTGTCCCATTTCTCAAAAACGTAAAGTGGTCCAGTTTTACTCGTAGTTGAGTGTTTGTTAGTGAATGAGTAAATTTTTTACTTTTTAGTTTATGCAAGGTAATGGATAAGGTAAACACTTTGGTAATATTAATTGACCAGTACACTACTGGGCAATCTGCAAACATGTCTGGTTTTGATAAGAACGGAAATAGCTTAGCTTTAGCTCTGCTAGAAGCTGTACTTGGCTGATATCTATAATAAATACATTTTGTATTACCTTTGATTAACTTGTACACAATATTTTCATGTGTATATAATATGTGTTTGCTCTATTTGAATATGTCCTATCAGCAGGGCATTTTTTCAGAGAGATTAGTTTTGAGCTTAATGTAACATTTAGTGCTGCTTTAATGCCTTATTTGACGATGGAATCGGATTGTTTTTATCACTACCCATGTCCCCAAATGGAATTTCTCTCAGTAAGTGAGAGCCATATTTTTGGAGACAGGTGCTAGGCTAAACTGAAAAATTCACTGTAGTAGATTCTGCTTATTACTGGGTTGCCAACCTTCTAATGGCACAAAACTGAACACCCACTGCCCCCCCCCTCCCCAATGGCCCTGCCCCTGCCATACCCCTTCTCTGAGGCCCCACCCCTCTCTCACTCCATTTCCTCCTCCCTCCATTGCTTGCTTGCTTCTCCCCCACCATCACTAACTTTCACCGGGCTGAGGCAGGGAGTTAGTGTGTGAGAGGAGGGTGAGGGCTTTGGCTGGGGGTGCGGACTCTGGGGTGGGGCTGGGGATGAGGGGTTTGAGGTGCAGGAGAGGGCTTCGGGCTGTGGGTGCGTGCACTGGATGGGGCCAGAAATGAGGGGTTCAGGGTGCAGGAGAGGGCTCCGGGCTAGGGTAAGGGGTTGGGGTGCGGGGAGGGGTGAGGGCTCCGGCTGGGGATGCAGGCTCTGTGGTGGGTTTGGGATGAAGGAGGGGGCTCTGGGCTGGGCCCGAGGGGCTCGGAGTGCGGGAGGGGGTGCGGGCTCTGGCTGGGGATGTGGGCTCTGGGGAGGGGCCAGGGATGAGGGATTCAGGAGGAGGCTCCAGGCTGGGGAAGGGGGTTGGAGTGCAATAGGAGGTGTGGGGTCCTGGTGGCGATTACTGTGGCTCCCACGAAGTGGCCGCCAGGTCCCTGCGGGTCCCAGGCACATGGGCAGCCAGGAAGCTCCTCATGCCCGCAGGCACTGCCCCCACAGCTCCTGTTGGCCGCAGTTCCTGGCAAACGGGAGCTGCAGAGCCGGCACTCGGGCAGAGGCAGCGCATGGAGCCTCCCTGGCCGCCCATGTGCCTAAGGGCCTCAAGGACCTGGTGGCCGCTTCCGGGAACTGTGCAGAACCAGGACAGGTAGGAAGCCTGCCGTTGCACCTGGGCTCCTGCTGCGCCGCTGACCAGACTTTTAATGAAAACCGGATGCCTGGCAACCCTAGTTCACATCCATACAAACAATAAGCAACTAAACAAAATGGCAGAGCTATGGTTGACTAGGCAGAAGAAATTGGTTGGGGTGCGCTATTACATGGCAGAAGGAGATTGGTCAAACAATTTTTTTTTAACCTGGTTATTACAGGAAGTCTTTCAAATATTTGGTTGGCTATTTGAAGCAAATGTTAACACTCTTTCAGTTGTCATTGTTTTTTAACTGTGTGTATGTGCGTATGCATGCTAGACTACACAGGCGTGTTAAATAAATTTGATTGTATCATCTGCCCACAAATCCATCTACTATGAGATTTATCCTTACACTCCAATCTCCCTGTGCAGCTTCAAAAATTAAATTAAATTAAAAAAATAAAAATAAATAACATTCAATCTGCCAGGTAAATACTTTCTTCACTCCCCAAATGTGGAATTTCACCCCCATATTATTCCAGCGTTAGGCTCAGAATTCTGTTAGAACTGGTTGAAAAATGGTTTGTTTGTGTTTTCTCCATGGAAACTTTTTGGCTTTTTGGTAGGTAATCAAAAATAAAATATTTCAATTTAGAAATGATGCTAGTGTGCCTCATGAGTTGTATTTCAGGTGCCTCATGCCCCTATTCTCCACTGTAGGCCAGCCTGTCTGGTTGGTATACATTTCCCATGATGTCCCATAGGCCCACCTCTTGGTGGTGGGAGATGATGCACCATGAGTAGGGCCCTACCAAATTCATGGCCATGAAAAACACATCGTGGACCACGAAATCAGGGGGTTAGAGTATTGCCACCCTTCTGTGCTGCCTTCAGAACTGGGCAGCTGGAGAGCAGCGGCTGTTGGCTAGGCGCCCAGCTCTGAAGGCAGTGCCCTGCCAGCAGCAGCACAGAAGTAAGGGTGGCAATATCATACCATGCCACCCTTACTTCTGCACTGCTGCCTTCGGAGCTGGGTGGCCGAAGAGTGGCGCTGCTGACTGAGGGCCAAGCTCTGCAGGCAGCAGCACAGAAGTATGGGTAGCAGTACTGCAACCCCCCCCACACACAATGACCTTGCGACCCTCCAGCCCAATTCCTTTTTGATCAGGACCCCTACAATTACAATACTGTGAAACTTCAGATTTAAATAGCTGAAATCCTGACATTTATGATTTTTAAAATCCTATGATGGTGAAATTGACCAAAATGGACCACGAATTTGGTAGGGCCCTAGCCATGAGAGATGAAGTCTAGGGCCCAATGCATACAGGAGAATAAGGATGTTGAGGAACCAAACTACATCTCCAACGAGGCACTGCAGTGGAATATCCAAATTGAAATATTTTGGTTTTTGACTGAAAACCAAAAATTTTATTTTTTTGGGATGTTTTGGTTTTTTCAACAAAAAATTTTCCATGAAAAGCCCATTTTTTTGAAAGGGAAACACAAACACTCAGTTTAGACTAAAGCCCAATTTCCCATAGAAAAATAGTTTCAATGCAAAATTTTCAGTTAGCCCTAGATTCAGTTCTATATTGGTAATAGCTTTTTTAAATATGAAAAAGTCTCATCTTGTGTTCATGCAGGACTAGGAATGGGGACTTTATCTCATTAGAAAATAAGGGTTCCTAGCTTCCCGGTGAGACCACATGCTTCATCTCTAGTCTTAGAAGGGCTTGAGATAATGGACTTTGAATTTTGTGATATTTCTGTGGTTAGACCAGTTGGTTTTGAGTAATTTTTGGAGGATTTCACACTTTTTAGTTTAGTTTTCTCTCCCTCTGAGCCCTGGACAGTTTTACTCCTGAGTAGCCAATGCGCCCTCCAAACTCATATCAATAAAAGCTTTCTTCCATCCACACCATAGTGTATTTCATGTACATACACATAGTAAAATCAGATTAACTCTAACTCTGCCCAGTGCAACACTGGTACTACTACTTTCATAATAGTGTAAGTGCTACACATGGACAGAGGAGTATTTAAGTGCATTCATTGGCTCTGCCTGCTTGCTTTCTTCTGCCTGGTATAGAGGAGAATAGATTCACCAGTGCCTTGAAAGGAGAGTACTGTTCCCTCTTGGATTGAGGGTTTTTCAGGCTGAGAGAAATTTGGGACTAGGTTTCCTTAAATTGGCAAAACATTTTTTTTCTTTTTTTTTAAACTTGGAAGAAAACTGAGAACTAGGCCCTCAGTTGGAATAGGCCACTATAAATCTATTTAGAAAAGAGTACAGCATAATGTATTTATTTTAATGTGGAGTAAGGTCAATTGAAAGTTATAGAATTAGGCTTTTCAATATGTGGTACATAACATTTTGTCTGCAAGGTAAGTGCTAGTTCTTCAGTACAATGCATTCATAGTCTTCCACATTTTAAAAATGAAGTTATAATTTTTGTTACAAAACAATAATAACTGTGTGGTTATTGAAATTACGGCTATGAAATTTAGATGCTTTAACTCCTTATGAGGTTGGGTTTTCTTTAGATGCATGGGTCTTTCTCTCTGAAGGGCACATCTGATATTCCATATCTGCTGTATTGAAGATAAAGAACAAAACAGTTGGTTCTTAATTGCTAGTTCTAAATGGAGATGAAGCTAAACATAGACCTGAACCAAACCTAGATCCACATCTCTCTCAAAGTTTGGGTGGCTTGAAAACCTGGGTTTGAATTTTGTGGTTTGGGTTTGTATCAAGTTACTGTGGATAACCCATTCTGTATTTCAGCAGTGAATATCTGCCATTTAAAAACACACTTCTTAAGTTTTAAAAAGCCTGTGCAGTTGGAGTGCCACTCATTCAACTATATAGTGGAAAGGAAAGAGAAAATAGATTAAAGGGACACCATCTTAAAAATCACCTTACTGCCTGAAAATAATCTAGGAACTAGATGCCCCCCCCTTGGAATCAGGCTTCTTTGTGTTGGGCACTAGACTACCATATACAAAGACATGGTTCTTGCCTGGAGGCTCATATCCTTACAAGATCCAATTTTTGTTTTTTAAAGAATCAGTTTCTCTGTGCGCTTGACAGGTCTGTTGTGCAATAGCCCGTTTCAGGGTTGTGTTGGTGGCTGATTGCACTCCATGTCTCATGCACCAGCATGACAAGTTCACACTCTCTGCTACTCTGGGGGAAGCTCATGTGGAAATTCTGCTGAAAGCCATGCAACAGGTTGTTGCCATGCTTGCTTGTTGTAATACAAAAGCAGAATTGCTGCTGTTCAACATTTGTACCCAGGAGGGTGTACCCTCCTTCCTTGCACCCTACATGGGGCTGAGGAGCACTAGGAACGGGGGAGGGAGGAGCTGGCTGGGGGAACCATGTGTCTTCACTTCCCAAACTGCATGGGGTCAGAAAGCATGGGGAGCCACGTATGGTGCCCCTTCAGTCTCTGAACTTGATACATTTGGGAGAGGGAGGAGAGGAGTCCAGGGATTCTCCTACACTTTATAGGCCCCTGCGTGGTGCCAGAGAGCATCAGGAGGGAGAGATTTGCTTGTCTTCCTGAACCTCATGCAGGGCTGAAAGATTTTTATTAGCAGTGCGGGCAGCACTGAGCTCTGTTTCCCAGTAGAGCATGGGGATGGTATAGGAGAAGTGTTCTGAAATGACCAGAGAGCTAGGTTCACACTACTTGTCTCAGTACGTTTTATTTTAACTTGGGGAGAATCAGAATTCAGCTGAAAATCCTACTTGACCAAGTTGAAGCAGCTGTGAAAGACTTTGACGAATATATTCAATTACAATTGGATTCAAGCACAGAAATGTTTTGCATTGATAATTGTCATTTTTGTGTATGTTTTATTTTAACTGATGAACTCTTTCAGATTTATTTTGGTTTCTTATTTTTATTATAAATATCTTGCTATCAAGGTCAAGAACTCATATAGCAAATGTTCTTCAGCTTGGAGGTTGATCTAGTGAATTCTTATAGATTTTTCTGAATTGGGGCAAATGACTTTTCTTTTACCATATCAGTACTTCAACAAGTACCCATTTATTAGTATTCTGTAACAGAACAATACAAAAATCTTCATGTTAATCACATCAAATGCAGCTGTTCTTCACTAATTTAACTGGAAAAAATGATGCCCTCTTCAAGACGGAGACAATATCTGTTTCAAGCAAGTGGAGTACTCCATCCATAATACAGAGAGCCTTTGTTAGGCATAGTGGAAATGGGAAGGGATCCAAAGCTTCTGGAGGGAAGAGTCTGCTAGTGACCACCATGCCTCCCTATTTTTCCCAAGGTCCATGCTACTGAAGGATTGGAAGTGTTGCCAACTCCTAAAGGCCCTGCCTTTGCAGAATGCAGGCACACATTGCCCCCTCATGTAATTTGTTTGTGATGGTATTGCATTTCAAGAGAGAGAACAGTGGTGGAATCTGCTGAGCCTCTTAGATGTTTATACACAAAAGCAAGGGGAATAAACAGGAAGAACTGGAAGTATTCATCAACAAGATTAAAAGAAGGGCAGGTGGACCAAACTTTAGAGGGGCTGTGACCCTGCACATCTGGTTGCAACACCCAGAAAGAGAAGCCAGCCCATCCTCACAGGACAGGAACTGCCACTGCAGGTGAGTCCTGGGGACACACCAAAAATTCACAGAGAAACTAGGTAATCATGCTATCCTGTCATGACAAACCTACTTCAGTAATGATGAGTTAGGCTTGTCATTATTATCCTTTATTTATAAGGCCCTACCAAATTCACAGTCCATTTTGGTCAATTTCATGCCCACGGGATTTTAAAACTCCTATATTTCATGATTTCAGCTATTTAAATCAGAAATTTCACGGTGTTGTAATTGTAGCTGTCCTGACTTGAAAAGGAGTTGTGGGGGGGTCACAACGTTATTGTATGTGTGGCGGGGGGGAGAACTGCGGCACTGCCACCCTTAAATCTGTGCTGCTGCTGGCGGCGGCTCTGCCTTCAGAGCTGGGCAGCTGGAGAGCACTCTCTGACTGCCTAGCTTTGAAGGCAGCAGCGCAGAAATAAAGGTGGCATGGTATGGTATTGCCACTGTTACTTCTGCACTGCTACTAGTGGGGTGCTGCCTTCAGAGCTGGGCGCCCGGCCAACAGCCACCGGTGTCTGGCCACCCAGTTCTGAAAGCAGCACAGAAGTAAGGTGGCAAAGCCTCGACCCCCCTGCAACTCCCTTTTGGATAAGGACCCCCAATTTGAGAAACTCTGCTCTCCCCTGTGAAATCTGCATAGTATAGGGTACAAGCACACACACAAAACCAGATTTCACAGGGGGAGACCAGATTTCATGGTTAGTGAAGTGTTTTTCATGGCCGTGAATTTGGTAGGGCCCTACCTACACCTCTACCCTGATATAACGCTGTCCTCGGGAGCCAAAAAATCTTACCGCATTATAGGTGAAACCGCGTTACATCGAACTTGCTTTAATCTGCTGGAGTGCGCAGCCCCGCCCCCCTGGAGCACTGCTTTACCGCGTTATATCCAAATTCGTGTTTATATCAGGTCACATTATATCGGGGTAGAGGTGTATTTAGGAGTTTAAAGATGCATCCGAAGAAGTGGGCTGTAGCCCACGAAAGCTTATGCTCAAATAAATTTGTTAGTCTCTAAGGTGCCACAAGTACTCCTGTTCTTTTTGCGGATACAGACTAACACGGCTGCTACTCTGAAACCTGTCATTTAGGAGTTTAATGTATCTTTTAAAGTATCAGGGATGATTGTGCAGAATCTTAGCTAGAAAATTATTTTTTTACATTCCCCCACCTCCAAAAATTAGCTTTTATCTATTTGCCTATCAATAGGTAGTTGATAAATGTGGCTATCTTGCTATTCCTGGCCGTCATTCTTCTACTTTGCATATGTGTATGTAAGTATGTGTATGATGAAGGCAGAATAAATCTGGTAGTGTCAGACATTTTTAAAGTGTGTTTAATTTCTAAAGCTTTAAATGGGTGTTTCATATCTACTAGTTAAAAGTTCAGGCTGTAAATCTTCTTTGAGTTTATTTGATATGAATTGATTTATTATAAACTAATAATAATTAGAAAGAAGAAGCCTAGTGATCTGAAACCTTTTTATTTAGTTTTCAATGACCCACTTGTACGTGTACATGAGTGTGTCTTGTCAAAAATCAGAGGCTATCCCTTAGTGAAGTATCTTTATATATCTGTCTGCTGTGCAATGAAATAAAAAAGAAAAAAGGAAAATATGCATATTAAACAAATGCATAAAGAGGGAAGATGATTTTTTTTGGCCAAGGATCTGGACTGGGACCCAGGGTATTTGTGTTCAGTTCTCAACTCAGTCACAGACTATGTGATCTTGAGCAAATCACTTAATCTTTCTGGGGGAAATTTTCAGATGCACAAATGGCAGTTAGGTATTTAGGCATTTAACTGCTGTTGAAAGTCAATCTCCGATCTGTACCTTTGAACATCTCCTCCTCTCTACTTCAGTTTCCCACCTTTTGGGAATAATACTTTATTTTCCTCACCTTTTGTCTTTTTTTTTTTTTTCTTTCTCCTGTTTAGAGTATAAGCTTTTCAGAGGGTGGGCTGTAACTGTGTTTGTGAAACACCTCCTAGCTTAGAGAGGCCCCAATCTAGATACTACCATAATACTATGGAGAATAATTTGCTCTAACTTTACTGCTACATTAGCAGAAAATCTTCATCTGCTGCTTAAGTTACGGGTTTGTTGGAATTTTTGAAAGCATTTATTAGGGTTTACTTAAATGCACATCCATGTCAAAGTTATTACTATACTTTCTTTCCTCAGCATGCGTGCATGTGTACACTTTTTTGCCACATCTCACTGATGTGTGGTTTAAAAAGTCATGGATTGCAATAGACTTTAAAACCCAGCTGCTAGGCTGAACAATCCATTAACCATAATTCCTGAGCACTAGATTTTTTTGCAGCTTTAAATATGCATAGACATGTAACCCTGTCCCTTCAGTCTCTCTGGGCTGGCTCCATTCTTGTAGGCCAGCAGGGGATCGAAACTGACAAGCTTCCTGCTGGTCTGGAGCTTCAGAGAATAGGAAACTTCTTAACTTCAATTCCCAGCTAACAAGAATGAAGTTAGTGTGCCAGGCTGAAAGACTGTGTAGTACAGACATCCAGATCTGCAAACACAACAGGTTACCCAGCATTAATGTTGATATTAACATTGGGACAAGCCTTGATTTGCACCAATGATGGAAGAAGGGGGGGAAAAGTATTTATTATGTTGGGAGTTATTACATTCAGGACTTGTCAGCCTTGACCTTATATTCCAAAGGATCTCTTGTGTTAAAACGTCATGATTGCTTAGGTGAACAGAGACACACAATATCGTGATTTTACAGCTGTGGGTAATTCTGTACTGTGACAAAGTTCCTCCTCTATCTTGGTGGGTCCTGCGCTTATTGACGGATTTTCTTGCCTCAGAGATTCACCATGTGGGTTGGGGAACAGCCCAGAGACCTTCCCCTCTGGAAGAACCCACAGTCCAGGTCAATTGGGAGGTTTGGGGGGAAACCCGGGCCCGCCCTCTACTCCGGGTTCCAGCCCAGCCCTGTGGATTGCAGCTGTCTATAGTGTCTCCTGTAACAGCTGCATGACAGCTACAACTCCCTGGGCTACTTCCCCATGGCCTCCTCCAAACACCTTACTTATTCTCACCACAGAACCTTCCTCCTGGTGTCTGATAACGCTTGTGCTCCTCAGTCCTCCAGCAGCGCACACTCTCAGCTCCTTGTGCTTCTTGCTCCCAGCTCCTCACACTCACATCACAAACTGAAGTGAGCTCCTTTTTAAAACCCAAGTGCCCTGATTAGCCTGCCTTAATTGATTCTAGCAGCTTCTTCTTAATTGGCTCCAGGTGTCCTAATTAGCCTGCCTGCCTTAACTGGTTCTAGCAGGTTCCTGATTACTCTAGTGCAGCCCCTGCTCTGGTCACTCAGGAAACAGAAAACTACTCATCCAGTGACCAGTATGTTTGCCTTCTACCATACTCCTGTACCCCACTGGTCTGGGTCTGTCACAGTACATAACTCAAGTGAATGAAATATTTAATAACAAATCAAGTCATACTAATCAAATGTCATTTTCCCCATATGATGTAATATTGGCCAATGTTGAATCCTTTTAGGTTTAAAGGACAGATAAATTAGATATGCTGCACTGTTCGTTCCCCTGCTGGGTTTGTCCGACCTTTTTAGATGTTATGTCAATATGATTTTTGTATTTAATCTAGATTTTATGAAAGTCAGAAATAAGAGTTTGTTTTCAGAAAATGCATTTTCTGCATATATCAGCAAGTTTAGGGTTACCATATTTTGTGCCTCCAAATGGAGGACACTCCCCGGGGCCCTGGCCCCGCCCCCAGCCCCGCCCATGCCCCCGCCCCAACTCCGCCCCCTCCCAAAGTCTCCGCCCCCTCCCCTGCTTCCCGCGAACATTTAATTCGCGGGAAGCCTGAAGCAGGTAAGGGGGGCGGGGGGGAGGAGGCGCGGCCCAGGCTGGCCCCCCGGCGGCTCCAGCCTGGGTTGGCTCGGGCCCTGGGGTGCCGGCCCCGACCGACCACCCCCCGCGGGCCCGGCGCACCCCCCGGCTCCCAGCCCCGGCGGCCCGGCGCACCGACCCCGGCTCCCAGCACCGGCCCCGGCTCCCGGCCCCGCCGGCCCGGCGCCCCGGCTCCCGGCCCCGCCGGCCCGGCGCCCCGGCTCCCGGCCCCCCGGCCCGGCGGGCCCGGCGCCCCGACCCCGGGCCCGGCTGCCGGCCCCGACCCCGGCCCGGCGCGCCGGCTGCCGGCCCCGGCCCCGGCGCACCGACCCCGACCCCGGCCCCGGCTGCCGGCCCCGACCCCGGGCCCGGCGCACCGACCCCGGCCCCGGCTGCCGGCCCCGGGCCCGGCGCACCGACCCCGGCCCCGGCTGCCGACCCCGGGCCCGGCGCACCGACCCCGGCTCCCAGCCCCGGCCCCGCGGGCCCGGCGCGCCGACCCCGGCTCCCAGCCCCGGCCCCGCCGGCCCGGCGCGCCGGCCCCGCCGGCCCGGCGCCCCGACCCCGGCTCCCGGCCCGGCGGGCCCGGCGCCCCGACCCCGGGCCCGGCTGCCGGCCCCGACCCCGGCCCGGCTGCCGGCCCCGACCCTGGCCCCGGCCCGGCTGCCGGCCCTGACCCCGGCCCCGGCTGCCGGCCCCGACCCCGGGCCCGGCGCACCGACCCCGGCCCCGGCTGCCGGCCCCGGGCCCGGCGCACCGACCCCGGCCCCGGCCCCGGCGCGCCGGGCCCCGGCCCCGGCTGCCGGGCCCCGGCCCCGGCTGCCGGCCCCGACCCCGGGCCCGGCGCACCGGCCCCGGCCCCGGCTGCCGGCCCCGACCCCGGGCCCGGCCCCCCGGCCCCGGCCCCGGCTGCCGGCCCCGACCCCGGGCCCGGCGCACCGGCCCCGGCCCCGGCTGCCGGCCCCGACCCCGGGCCCGGCGCACCGGCCCCGACCCCGGGCCCGGCGCACCGGCCCCGACCCCGGCTGCCGGCCCCGACCCCGGGCCCGGCTGCCGGCCCCGACCCCGGGCCCGGCGCACCGGCCCCGGCCCCGGCTGCCGGCCCCGACCCCGGGCCCGGCGCACCGGCCCCGGCCCCGGCCCCGGCTGCCGGCCCCGACCCCGGGCCCGGCGCACCGGCCCCGGCCCCGGCTGCCGGGCCCGGCGCACCGGCCCCGGCCCCGGCTGCCGGCCCCGACCCCGGGCCCGGCGCACCGGCCCCGGCCCCGGCTGCCGGCCCCGACCCCGGGCCCGGCGCACCCCCGGCCCGGCTCCCCGACCCGGCCCCACGGGCCCGGACCGGCTCCCCGGACCGGCTCCCGGCCCCGCGGGCCCGGCCCGGCACCATGCCCCCGACCCCGGACAAAGAGGCCCCGGCCGAGCCTCCCGATTTTCCCGGACATGCCCGGCTTTGGGGGATTTCCCCCCGGACGGGGATTTGAGCCCCCAAAAGCCGGACATGTCCGGGAAAATCCGGACGTATGGTAACCCTAAGCAAGTTAATTAAATGAGCTCGGTGAATGGGTGTATTGAAGTCTCAGATCCATTGGTGCAGTAAACTTTTCTTTGTGCCCTACTTCATGCAAAATATATTAAGTCGGTAGACATTGTGGTGTCCTGCTCCCATAGTAATAATTCAGTTAGTCATATTTTATTTATGCAAGTTTCAGAGGCATGGCTGTTGAAACAGCTATGAGCAAGGAACTTGTGTAGTCTCATGGGAATGGAACCTGATGAGTCATGTCTTATGTCTTAATTTTGCATATTCACTCTGAAACTATGATGTGTGTGTATGTGTATGTATGTGTATATATATATATATATATGCTCTCCTTTTTGATAAAATCTAAGTGTGAGTCAAAAGCAAGTTAATTTTAGCTGTAAAACAAAGTATGTCTAATAGACTCATAGACTTTAAGGTCAGAAGGGACCATTATGATCATCTGGTCTGACCCCCTGCATGCCGCAGGCCACAAAACCCTTCCCTGGACTCTGCTGTTGAAGTCCCCAATCCTGTGTTTCAGTGACTTCAATCGGCAGAGACCCTCCTGCTAGTGATCCCTGCCCCATGCTGCGGAGGAAGGCGAAAAACCTCCAGAGGCCATGTCATATGAGAGAGTATTTCATAGATTTGCAATAAAGTTGTCATACTGAGTATTACCTGTCTAATACTCTGACTACAAACAGAAGTAGCTGTTAATGTTTGTTTTTCCTGCATCATCTTTTATTCTAAATATCAGTGCAGTATTCTCCTCTGTGTATAGTATGAAGAAAGGTAGTAAAATTATAAGTGATTCTTGACAGCGAGGATTTCTTATCTAATTGCCTTTAATTTCCTATGATCAAAAAATAAAGAGTTGCAAACAAGTCAGTTTGACTCCCTGAGATTTGTAATGGGTTGCTTCTCGTTTTCTTTAAAGTCCTGGTGGTTGAAAGTTGCACTATCTAACATACCTCACAAAGAATCTGTGCATAGTGTGCAACTCCCAGCTGTGATCACGTCCTGTTTCACAAACTAAACAGACCAAGAAAATACATGAATGAGCAATATCCAAGGAAAAGTTAGGGTTTTGCAGGAAGTGGTGTTGATGATGATAATTGTTGCTACTCCTTCTGAATTAGTATGATACCAATGCCTTGGCCCGGTGCAAGTTGCGAGAAGCGGGTCATCTTTAGGTTAAAATAAAATAACCTCCCATCCCCTCACTGTCCTGATCACTTGTAGTCATTCAAGTTCCCAAAGTGCTTTTCATAAGCATAAGTACTGATCTCTTGGCCAAATTCCAACTTGGATAATTACTTCACTAACTGACTGAAGTTGATATCAGTTTTACATACAATCACTTCTGTCATGCAGCCGTCTCTAGAGTGGAATGCAGCAGGTGATAAACAGCACACAGGAACACTATACAGCATTTTAGGACAGGAAGTGAAGAACACTGTCCTATCCAATAGTAATTAGACAGAATATAATTATCCACATTAGAATTTATATGAGCTGTAAGGGTTATGCCACCCTGAGTTAGTATCTTTTTCTTTATGATGATGGTGAGAGCAATTGGATAGTAGCACATTCTGCTAAGAGGCACAAGAGGAATGCTCAAAAGGAAGTCAGATGCCACACAATAGAAAAATATACACCATTTGTCTGAGGCCCCTTCCAGTTCCTATGTAAATTTAAAAAGTAGTGTCTTCATTATTTTAACTTTTTCTTTCCCTTTCTGTTTTTTTTCCTGCTTACATATACCCTCATTATTACTATAACACTACCAATCATGTTCCTATCAGACCTTAAAACCGCTCGAGCTGAGCCTGGGTTCACCATGCAATAATTATAGGTTTATAACAGGGATAGACAATTATTTTTTGTCTCAGTCCAAATTTCTTGGTCAAAGTATAATCAAGGATAGACTCCAGAGAACATAATAACAAAACAACAATAATGATGATCAGATTTTGGGGTCCGTTCAAAAGTGTCTGGCGGTCCAGATTTGGCCCACGGTCCGCCTATTGACTACCTCTGGTTTGTGAGAAAGCATTTTAGTGTGTGTGATCCTACTTTAGATGGAACTGATGTTTAAAAACACTAATTTATTTTTCTTCTCATTATGTCACTATCTAATTGTACAGTTCCATAACTTAGCATGTTTTGATTTTTTTAAAGTTTAACCTTAACCTCTGAATTTCCTGGATTTGTAATGCTTGTTGTTGGAATAATTACATCCTTCCATATAATTAGATTTTGTTCCATTTTTTTTAAATACTTAAATGAGAATTCCTGTCTGCTTTTTGCCTTGAAGTATATATTTTTATTTTAATTGGGTTATGTTTTAGTTTAGATTGTTTAATACAGTGCGGAGAAGGAAACGAAGTCTATTAGTTTCAGGTACATTATCACCTAGCAGCTACCAATGAATATTTATTCAGTTATTAATTTTAATTGCATGCGGAGAAAACAGTGAAATCTGTTCCTGAGCAGTAGTCATGCTTTGTGTCCTCCCGTCTCACCTTGAGAGTGAACAAGGTACTCCTTGGGG
The DNA here is from genome assembly GCF_011386835.1 of Chrysemys picta bellii. NCBI lineage: Eukaryota > Metazoa > Chordata > Testudines > Emydidae > Chrysemys > Chrysemys picta. The sequence continues at coordinate 39,259,031 of NC_088797.1, forward strand.
AATTCTGTGCCACTGCGTGTGTGCATATATTGTGTGCCGCGCAGATATATATGTGTGTGTGTATATATAGCAACAGAGGGTCCTGTGACACCTTTAAGACTAACAGAAGTATTTGAGCATAAGCTTTCGTGCGTGAATGCCCACTTCATCAGACGCAAGATAGATAGATATAACTTTTGTTGAAAAGTTGCTGCAGTTCTGCCTATTGCCCACCAGAGGGCGGCGTGGTGCTAGAACAGAGCAGCAGCTCCCAGCAGAAAATAACTTCTGAAGTTCCACCTTGTGCCCACCAGAGGGCGTTGTGGTGCTAGACCACAGTAGCCACTCCTGGCCAGTGCAGGTACAATAGGGAAGAGAAAGAGCCTGCCTTCTTTACAGTGCCTGTTGGTCCAGGTCAGGAGACAGACAGTGTGGGGCTGCTGGAGGGTCAGATGGGCTCATAAGGGTTAATGGGGGAGGACAGACTGGGGCAGGGGCTGAATGGGAATGGAAGTGCAGGACCACATACTTTTCCCACCCATACCCAGCAGCCCTTCAAATTCATACCCAGGCTCCTTCCCAGCAATTACTTCCCTCTTCCTCAGTTCCTCTGTTACCCCTGACTCCCCCAAGCCTTTGCACTGCTTCTGAGGGGTGTGGGAAATACAGTTCTGTATTGTAGTTTAAATGATTTATTACTCGAGTTCTGTATTAAAATGCCTAGTAAGGGGGGGAGGGATAGCTCAGTGGTTTGAGCATTGGTCTGCTAAACCCAGGGTTGTGAGTTCAATCCTTGAGGGGGCCACTTGGGGATCTGGGGCAAAATCAGTACTTGGTTCTGCTAGTGAAGGCAGGGGGCTGGACTCGATGGTCCCTTCCAGTTCTAGGAGATGGGATATCTCCATTAATTATATTATTATTATTATATTATAATCTATTTGTCAAAAAACATTTCCTGAATCTTTTTTGTTGTCAGATATACTTGCTGACAGGTATTTTGGAATAAATTACCAAAGTAATTGAAAATGGTGTGATTATATTGTGTTATTTTGACAAATATGCAGAATTTTACAGAATTTTAAAATATTGAGTGCAGAATTTTTAATTTTTTGACATAGATTTCCCCCAGGAGTAGAACAAGGACAAGGTCATCAGCTGATATGAATATACATTCCAAGTGGCATAATAACCTGTCTGATGTTAGAAATGGTAATGAGTGAATATGAAATATATAAAAATGGGAATCCATTAGGGACTACCTTACACAGGTTTTGTACAAGAACATACCTCAGGAATAAGGACCTCAAATACCATTTTCCAAATCACCTGAGTAGGCGCTTTAATACTGAAAATTTCACACTAAATCCTTAATATCAGTAGATGGCAAGCTGGACTCAGTACATCTGCATATGATTAGCAGGAGCCTAATATTTTCAGCTATATGTAAGCATGAAAAAAATAGCAAATGGATGGAAAGTTTCTGGTATCTGATTTTTGAGAGTATACAGCTTGTTTTTTCTCTACACATCTTAGAAAGACAATGAAACCAAAATATGTTTCAGCTGATAATCTTTCATGAGCACATTTAAATATTTTTTCCAGTAGAAACAAATATTGGTGATGGGTGAGAACAGAAAGCAGCTATATTTAACTATTAGTCATATTGGAGCTGCTTTTTAGAAAAAGGTGAATGTAGCCGATCTTACAATTGTGCAGCTAATTTGTGTGTGTAATTACCGCCTATAAATGGCCATTTAGAGGAATAACTAACTGGCCATTTTGTTGCTTGCAATCAGGGTAACTGTGCAAATTAGATACAGATTTGCATGTGGCCATTTGATAAAATTGGGCACTAATATTGATCTAGACTTATTTTTGCCAGAGCAGGGTATTTTTATAACTTTCTTTGACATATAAAAATCTCAAATGGTGGAAAAATTCCATAGATATTTAGAACCATTAAGTGATTGAGATCATTTTGACTTTTACAACATAGCCTTCAACACTTACGGTAACTCTTTAAACTGCTAAATTAGATAAACTCTTTGAATACAAAAAGTGATTTGTTCTTCATATTGGCTGTTTGACACACAACGTGCTTTAAAGAAGACCTGCAGTAAAACAGTTTCTGATGCGTTGTGTTCGCTTGTTAAAAGTTGCTAGAAGAGTGAGCCCTAGAGATCTTGCAGTGATTAAATTCATAATTCCCTAATTCTGCGTAATTCTGCCTCTAGGGCAAGTCAAAACTATTCCTGAGGCATTACCTTGTCCAAACGTTGTAATCAGCATTTTCTCGTTTTGGCAATTTTGATTTAACCATTAATTAAAGCCACCATTTGATTGTTCTTTGACTTCTTCATCCAAAAATACAAGCTTATAGTGTGAGGTGACCCTTTGCTATTGGATTTGCAGGAGCATATCCCTGATAAACTGATTAATTGAGTACTGCAAGGAAGCTGAACTAGAATGTCTACTAAGGGATTAGCCAGATTCAAAGTCCATGCACTTTGTTGCAGAGTTATGGCATTACTGGTGAAAATGTGTGTGCAGTTTTTCACTGTTACCTCCAGGGGTTGCTGTTGTACTAAAAGTTTGAGTGTATGGAAAATAAATATATAATGGCCTGTTTTACAAAAGAAAAGTATTTGTGGTGTCATAGTAAGAAGTATAGCTCGCATGTAATGCAGGAAGTATAGTACTTAGTGGTACTTGCAAGTGTTATAACTTTTAAGCAGTAATATTAATCCATAAATAACAAAACTCATGGAATATGCTATTTATGTTTGCTTTTCCATATAGTTGGCATATAACCTGGTGACATACGTTTGCCATTGATTACATTTCAACCTGAGTTATTCCAAACTGGTGACATGCTCAGTGAATCGTTTATAAGACTGTTGGGAATTCTTTCCTCGAAAGAATGCATTGAGTACATCACAGAGAAGTAAAGTCTAGGAATGCTTACTATTAGTACCCACAATGCCTGAGCATGTAGGGATTTTAGGGATGATGTACGGAATGATTCATTATCTCATATTTGCATCAAGATTTTTTTTCTTCCTATCCCTTCACTAGGAATTAATTTCTTTTTATAATATATGTTTTAATTAATTTGGAAATTCAGAGTTCAGAACTTTTGGTACCAAGTTATTATTTAACTGGAAGCATGTGACAGATGTTAGTCACTTTGCTTAATGTAGTACTAGAAGGTGCTCAGGTACTTCAGTGATGAGTGCAGTATGAGAACCTTTATAGAATAAAATAGAACACTAGCTTCCCCCACTCCGAACACTCCAAACAGCAATTCAAATATTATAAGTTGGAATATGCCAATACTTATTTTTTCTCCCATAGAACTAGCTTGTAGTAATGGAAATTCAGGAATGCTTTAGCTACTATAGTTGCACATAGTGTAAATACTTTCCTTAATTCTCAAAGTGGTGGTGTGTCTGCTCTATGGAATTTACACTTCAGACTGGAGGTACTTGCCTCTCCTTTGTCAGTGTTGTAACTTTGAACTCTTTACCTGCACATTTACATATGTAAGGACTAGCCTTTTTTTCTTGTTATCCTATTCTTGCAATATTTATTAAAACACTGTTTTGCTTTTAGTAAATGAACATGCTCTGAAAGACAGTAACGCAGCAGTGTAGCACCTAATTGTAGTGGGACTCAAGGTTTACTTCAAAGTTCTGGCTTCTGCATCAGAGAGAGTAGCCCCTGTAGTGCTTGAGGAATGATTCCAGCCTATTCCCCTTTAAACTTAAAAATGTCATTTTCTTCATTTAAAAAATTCCCTTTTTTAGAAAGTACCTTATACTATTTTTAGCCTATAGGTAGGTGGGTGCAGCTTTATCTGTCTCAAATTCTGGGAGCCAAAAAACATCATGGTAAATTTTAATTAGAAAATTATTTTGTTTATTATACAAGAAAGTGGTTACTCGAACATTAAGTATATGTGTATGTTTTTGTGCCGTGCTCATCACCATGGTCTCTGAGATCATAATTCTTTTAATATAGAGAGTCCATCTGTTTTCCTTAATAGAGATCCAAATAAAATGAAGAGCTTTTACATTTCATCTACCCAATGAAACAAGATTTGTTTTCTGTTGCATTGTTCTTAGGATCACTCTAGTGGTGTGCCCCTTCAGCTGAGATGGCATACAAGCAGGTATTTACAGCACTGCTTTTCCTATTCCAAGTAAAGTAATTTTTGGAAGGTAAATTGAGTTCACTTGTATGGAAACAGTATCCTAAATTAAATTGTTTAACCTCAGTGGAACAATAATACCTTGGCATTTATATTGCACTCTCTTCCAAGTGCTTTGGCAGAATGTCACTCCATAGAACACTCCTGTAAGACAAGTGTCTGCCCTAGAGTTGCCACCTTTTTGACTGGACTTTCCCATTTAAAACCGGACACCTGGCAACCCTCAATGGCACCCGGACACAGAAGCCAAAAACTGGACTGTCCAGGTAAAACTCAGTTGGGTGGCAACCCTAGTCTGCCCCATTGACACAAGGGGGAAGATTTTCTAAGGCACCAACTGAAGTTTTGCACCTGACTTGTTTTGAAAGGCAGTGAGAGTTGGGCTCCCTCCAGGGAAGCTAAGGCAGAGAAGTGAAGTGAAATTGCCCAAGACCCTATCTGTGGCCCCACAAAGTCACGGGACCTCCTGGTCAACCTCCTTCTAGCCTTGGCTAAAATGGCCATCTATAAAACCAGGGAGAGGAGGCTGGCCGATGGGGTCTCCTGTGACAGTGGGGCCTATTTCCGATCCTCCGTCTGCTCACGCATCCGGGCAGAGTTCCTCTGGGCAGCATCCGCTGGCTCCCTTGATGCCTTCGAGGAGCAGTGGGCACTGTCCGAGGTTCTCTGCTCGGTGTTCCCGTCAGGTTCCCTTCGTTTGACCCTTTGATCTCACTCCTGTCCCTGTTATCTCATTAGTTGTCCACCAGAATCATTTGGCTTCCAGGTCCTGTGGATTCTCCCCTTAGGCTGGGGGGAGGTCCTTTAATAGTGGGCGTCCGCCCACTTCCTGGATTTCAGTAGGACCACAGAGGGAATGTGTACCAGAGGTAGGATTAGAACTCCATTAGTTATGTGTTTACTTTAGACCATGCTTCTGTAGTGGCATTGCTTTGTCATTCAAATCAGATTTCAGGTGTTGATCTACTTTAGGGGACACCAATTGATACCCATTAGGTTGACATACCATAGCAGCACTAGAGGGTCCTGTGGCAACTTTAAGACTAACAGAAGTATTGGGAGCATAAGCTTTCGTGGGTAAGAACCTCACTTCTTCAGATGCAAGCACTGCATCAGATGCTTCTTCATAGCAGCACTGATGCACATGGTCTGCCTCTTGTGGTGATATACATACATCTGTATAAATTAGAAATTTTTAAGATCAAGGTTCAAACTGCAGCAAAACAAGCCACATCCTGAGATGAGAACAACTGTTGTAAAAATCCCCTTAATTTCTGTCATTTATACCAGAGCTTAAACAATGAATTCTTCAGGCACTAAAAAGCCATAACATGAAATGTTTAACTACTGACATCCCTTAGGGATTTAAAATGTAGCAGTAGACTGATTAAACTGTAGTATAAAGCTGTGTGTGCATATCCACTACCATTATTCAAAGAATTGATATGGTGGTTTAGTTGTAATTCTCATTCTTCCATCCTGAAGCCATTAAAACTCCATTTTGTTATTATTTTTCAGTGAATTAACAACACCTATTACAATATATTGAAACCAGGTCAAATAGGAATTGCAAACATTTTTATAATCAAGTAAAAATAAGTGTCAGCTTTGTAATTTGAATTAAAGTTGGGGGAAGGGAGGGAATAATTTAAAATAAAAGTTTAACCTAAGTTCTGTCACTTGGAAATCCTCTCTCTCAGAAAGTGAAGCCTGCCTGCAGGTTTAGCTTGGTCGACTTCTTCCCAGTACTTGAAAAGAGACCTCTCTCTCTCTCCCTCTCTCTCTGTTTCTGTGATATCCCTCTTCCTCCCCGCCCCCCCTTTCAGTTTTGCAGTGGTAACACTGCTTCCTGTCAAGAGCAACTCTGACATGGCCCTTCTGTAAAGACTCTCCACCTCCTCCTCTTCCTCCTCCTTTCTTTCAAACACTCAATACATTTAGAGACTGATCTTGTGCAGAAAATATCCCTGACATTTGAAGAGCTCCAGGGATTCAGTGAGCATGCTCAGTGCTCTCTGCCTGATAGAAAGAGGAAGCTAGTTTACATACGACTCATACCAAGCATAGCCTGCATGTCAGTGCAGTTAACTTGCAGCGGGCTGTGAGGAGAACTAGCTTGTCTTTGTTCTAGGACATTTCCCTATTTTTTTCCCCTCTTAAATTCCCAAAAAGATTTGCAAAGTTTTTTTGGTTTTTTTTTTGTTTTTTTTTAAACAGTTTTCTTTGTAGCTGGGGGACACAATACACTCTAAACTCAGTCTCCAAAATCCTGGAAAGGTTCCTCCCTCCCTATCCAACTTTCCCTAATATACTTTATTTTGATTAGTTAAAGGCTGGGCCTTGAGCTTGTGAAGTTTAGAAAGAGCCAGGAGCTAATCGGGCAGCATTTGTCCCGCGTCTTTCTCCCTGTTCTGGGCAAAAGCAAACAAGCTGGTCTTTTTTGTTAGCCCGATAAATGCTATTTATGAAGATGGACCTGTTGAACTACCAATACTTGGACAAAATGAACAACAATATTGGCATGCTGTGCTATGAAGGTAATTGTTTTATTTTGCAATTTGCTTTTTGTGGGGTGTGGGGTGTTTTTGTTGTTTTAAGTATGAATTCTCTCTCCCTTCTATTTATAGTTGTTACAAGGTACAGTGCGTTTTGTACTGTCTACAGGTTTAATGGGATTTGTGAAATAGAATTTGAATTATTCTTTTTAAAGGAAATTTTACTGTTCAATATTAATATGAAGTGTTGGTTGTCTCCTCCTCCTCATCTTCCCCTCCTCCCCCGGCCCCTAGCAAAGATGGTACTGGTTGAAGTACTTTAAAGCAGCAATACCCAGATAACTTTTTGCAAGTGTTAATGTAGTTGTAAAGGAAACATTTTAAAGTCACTTTACAATATGGTGTATGTATTAATTTGTAATGTACATTGTGTATGTGTAATCTACACCATTAAATGTAAATAGATGTATACGCTTAAACACATAGTGTAGATGTATTTGGACAATGAGACTTACAACAAGTTTTTGTTTTTAGTTCAATGCTTACATCCTGAGCAATAACGAATTTTACTATTCAGCTTTTGCAATTGAAGGGAACCCATATTACAGAGCACAGAGTGGCTCTTTGTTTGACTTCTCATTTCCTGCACAGCTCTGAGAGAGCCCTGACAGTGAAGGATATCTTCCCCCCTCACCCACACACAAACATACCTCCTCCCCAAAGAGCCCTCCACATAGTCCCTGTGGAAAGAATTACACAACACCCTGGAAAACTTAAACTTTTTGTCTTCACTGTGCTCTCAGTTTTCTTATTTGTGTCCAGCTGACATAGGTCGGCAGCTACTTCTGATAGTGTAGGTAATAGTAGCCCTGTTTTGAAGGTGCCTTAGGTAAGGGGTGGGGGATGGGTTGGTTGGAAATCAGCTTCATCATCTAGTTGAGCTTTTTATCTACGTGCAGTTTGAAGAAGTGGCTATGGCCTGGCTTTGAGTGGAAAGAAAGGCACCACTGAGCTAATTCAGCTTGGCAGAAGGGCAGGTTTTCCTGTAGCCACATACAAACATTGCAGAAGTCTCTCTTCTAATTCAGCAGGAACATTTTCCACGTTCATTTGGAAAGTAAACTTGCTATAGTTGTCAGGGAAGAAGCAGTAAAGAATGTATAGATTTGATTAAGAGGGAACCACTCACATGCTTTAATAAGAGGCTAACCCAAAAATCAGAATGCTCACTCTAGAAATAGATCTTCCCCTTCCCCCCTCTGTTTTAAGTCAGAAAGACCACATTTCAAAGTGCCAGGGGGAGCAGAGAGGTTGCATGTAGAACTATTAATGCTTCGAGGGAGGAGGGGTTCCATTTGAACAGAGTCAAAGATCTTATGTAGAAATTTACTTAGTTATTTGCACAGCAGATTTATCAGGCTTGCTAGTCAATATTGAACAATATGGTGCAGATTGTGCATGGCCAATCAGACTTTCATGCTCTTTCCTGTGCTGCTGTTTCTTTTTTGAAACTTTGTGGATGCAAGAGTGATTGGATAAAGGAATGTTGCAGGGTTTTTGTTAATCTCATCATTGTCCTGCATTAACAATCAAGTGCTTTATTATGATGTGACTGTTGGCTCCTGATGAAAAATGGCAAACATTATAAATAGAATTTCTGCTTACTTGATGGATTTTTCTGAGGGTTTTGCTGACTAGAGGGAAAAAGTTTTGTTGCTTTGGGTCTTACTAGTTTCAGTCAATTGTATTTGTTACCTAATATTTATAAAAGTTGCTTACCAGATGTTTTCCCACCTTCCTTTGGACAGATCATACTGTTAATAGTTTGAAAGCAAATGCTCAGCTCACACTAATATAATATAGCAGCTTTTGTTTAGTTTAAACATCTGTTGCAATTTTCCTTATTATGGAAGTTAACATTATTTTTAACACTAAAATAAACATGTAAGAAATTTAAAAAAGCAAAACCTGAGCAGTGTTTATAGTGAGGTGTTTATATCCCAATGGTTTAAAAAGTATAAACACTGACCACATCTGCACTGAGCTCTGAAGGTTGTTTTTAGAGATGCTTGCAGATCTGCCATGCCAATGCCAAAGTATTTATTTTACAGGGGAGTTGTGTCAGCAATGATGGATCTTGTCTTTTTAAAAATCAACGCTGCAGTAATATGTATACTTGAGAACAAAGTGTTTTTTAGATTCAATTAATTAGTCTTTATTTAGGATCATACTTGAACTACTTACACGTACGCAGTCTCCTGAAAAGTACTTTTGCAGATATAAGATAAGATACAAATGAACTATGTAATGATTAGATCTATATAATAGGTTGGGATTTTCAAAAGGGCTGGAGAAAATTAGGTGCCTAAATCCTACTAGAATTCAATGGGAAGTGGGTGCCTTTACTCCCTGAAGCTCTTTTGAAAATAGCAAGCATGTTGCTGCTTTTCCTGAATAGCTGCCTCAACTGCCTCTTTCAGATAAAGTGGTATAATGCTGACTTTACCCATTTCATTTTCTATCTCAGTCATTATTAAAAGAACAATGTTGTTTGACCTCACTTATTGAGGCAATTCATGTACTGGTGAAATATGGGCACCATTATCATTGGAGAGGATTTGCTCATTTTCCTCTTAGTTGGTAATGTCGCCTCTAGCATAAACAAGCCAATACAATGTAGTGACTGGCCATGGATCTGCAGGCGCAGCACCCCGGACTTTAGTGGGTGTTCCATGGATGTATTGGTGATAGGATCAGGCCCTTCAGAAGGAAAAGCAGCTTCTTTCCCCAACAAGGATGTCTTACCAGCCCTCTGGTCCATCACAGTGTATTGTGCTGATGTAGAGGGCTATAATTTGGACCCCAAGTTTAGTCTGTTTTCCTTGCCCAGAAAATTGGCACCCATAACTTTCAGATGGCTAAGTGGTGCTTAATGACTAGTGGATGAGAGCAGTCCTTCGGAGTGGGTCTAATTTGGTCCTTACCTAGCACTCTGTCATTCTTTTTTCTTTCTTCTTTGGCTATCCCTCAGTGTGTGAATGATGTCTGCCAAGGGGGTTCATTGTTGGGTTTTTAAGTGGCTGAGGAGCCCAATTTGTGCCCTGCAGATTTTCCCACAGAAGTGACAGGTGTAATCTTGGAGGAGACATAGTTGTTGGCTGGACTGTTGTGCCCTTTCTTTCCTCGTTTGTTACTTCTCTGTCCTCCTCAAAGTGAGCTGTGTCTTGGTGTATGGCATGGCGCCATACGGTTCTGTTCTGCGCTGAGTCCTCCCAGTTTGCTGGGTTGATGCCTTTCTTTTTAAGGTGTACTTTCGGTATGTCTTTGAAGCGCTTCCGTTGCCCTCCACGGCATTGTCATGATACAGCCATGATTAGGGGAATATTTTGGCTGGCAGTGTGTTCTAGCTAATCTATTGGTTAGGGAGACCTCAGAGAGAAGTTGGGTTGCCTGCCATAAACCAAAGCAAAATAGGTAAATCTTTGGTCTCTGAGTTGCTTATGTCACGGATGCTATTCCTAACTGTGAGCCAGTCTGCTATGTGAGGGAGGTGAGAATGATGAAAGCCAAAGAAGGAAGCTAAGGCCCTGTCTACGCTGGCATAGTAAAGCAGCTTTCTGCGCTGTAATTCCCGAGGTGTACACACTACCAAGCCACTTAGTGCATAGCAACTATGCAGTTGTAGCGCTTTAAAAAAACTACCCCGACGAGAGGCGTACAGCTTTCTGCGCCAGGGCTGCGGTGCCAGTGTAGACATGCTGGTCAATTACAGAGCTGCAATTGGCCTCCAGGAGGTGTCCCACAATGCCTGTTCTTACCTCTCTGGTCATTGGTTTGAACTCTACTGCCCTGCCCTCAGGTGACCAACCGTTCGCCCCACCCCGTAAATTCCTTTGGAAATTTGAAAGTCCCCTTCCTGTTTGCTCGGTGATGGAGTGCAGTGGTTTCCGCGCATCTTTCCAGGTGGCCATGCCTGCTCCACACACCAGGTGATCCCCCGCTTGGAACAATGCTGAGCTGCTGGACCTCATCAGCATTTAGGGAGAGGAGGCTGTCCAATCCCAGCTGTGCTCCAGCCGTAGGAATTGTGATACCTATGGACAGATTTCACAATGCATGATAGAAAGGGACCATGACCGGGACACACTGCAATGTAGGATAAAAGTGAAGGTGCTGCGGAACACCTACCACAAGGCATGGGAGGCAAACCACTGTTCCGGTGCAGCGCCCACGAGCTGCCGGTTCTACAAAGAGCTGGATGCGATACTCGGCAGTGACCCCACCTCCACTGTGAAGGCCCCTGTAGATACTTAGTTGGCTCGCATGTCAGTCGAGAGTGGACCGAGCCAGGAGGAGGAAATCTTGGACGAGGATGGGGAGGGGGACCCAGAGGTAGAGGATGACTTGGAGGCCAGAGATGCATGCAGCCAGGAGCTCTTTTCTACCCCGGAGGAGCCTAGCCAACCACAGCAGTGAGATCTTGGCGAAGCACAAACAGGAGAGGCGGCCCCTGGTAAGTGGATCTGATTTTTGGGAATTGCTGAAGCGAGTTGTTGGGGGCAGGAGGGTTGAAGAAAGCAGGCTTGTCTCCCACCACATGCCTAGTCTGAGCGGTGGAACAGGCTGTTGATTGACTCCCTCACTTCACGGGAATCTCCCTCAGAGATCTCCAGGAAACTCTCCTGGAGATACTGGGCAATCTGCTGCCGCAGGTTCTTCAGCAGAACTGCTTTGTTTCTTGCTCCATTAACGGTAACTTTCCCGTACCACTGTGCTGTCATGGGAGCGGGGACCATTGCTGCACTCAGGCGAGCCGCATAGGGGCCAGGGCGGAAGCTGCAGGCTTGGAGGAGACCCTCCCTTGATTCCCTGATCACCCTCAGCAGCAAGGTATCTTCCATAATGATCACCTCCTGTGGAAAGTATGCAGGCAGGAATGATTATCAGGCCCCCCCTACAGTGCTGGCTCTCCCCAAGAGCCATGTGCCTCGTGTACAGCAGGGTCTGGGAAGAGTGATTTACCCTGCCCCTGTGGCTACTCACCATTTTGAGGGTCTTATGGCTCATGTGTGCTTGCCTGGGGTCAGCCAGTTAGTGACAGGTGTATGAGTACTGGCTGTGTTTTAAAGCACTAAATTACTGATTCTGGAAAGTGTTGCATTTAAACTTCACAGAGATGACCATGGGAGCCCAGCCTCCCTCTTTGTTATCGGCAGCAGAGCGGCTGCGCAGAATTAGGAAGCGGCCAAGAAGAACTAAGGAAGACTTTCTGCATGAGGTTATGATGCACTCCGCCGCCGGGAAACAGGAATTGAAGGAGTGGCGGGACAGCGAGAAGAGGGACCGAAAGGAAAACGTGGCATGCCAGAAAGAAGCCACGGAGCGGCTCTTAAATATAGAGCACCAAACAGACACGCTCCAGGCAATACTAGCTCTTCAAACTGAGCAGCTTGGCGCCCGTCCTCCCTTGAAGCCGCTGTAGCAAAACTTTCTCATGCTCCCCCCAGACATCGCCAACACATTGTTATCAACCTCCTGGCTCCAGTCTATATCCGCAGCATTCCACTCCTCCCATCTCACAGTCCAGCAGTGTGGACTCCCACTACCCACTGCACTCAACACCCATCCCTCTGCAGTTTGGTCCTGCTGAAGTACACTAACCTCTGCATTGTACTCCAAAGGAGAAGGTTAGATATGATCCCTGGACATACACAAATCTTTAGCTGTCTCGGGATCCCGCCTTCTCCTGGGACCTTCCCTTCCTCCATCCCCCTTCCTGCTGATGTATTTTTTTCATTTGACTCTCTCCTCTGGTGGTTGTCTTTTAATAAAAGAATTGTGTTGGTTTGAAAGCAGTCTTCGTTCTATTAGTTTAAAGCAAAAAGAGCACTGCAAAGCAGCATACAATTATGTTAAACCCTCTTGTATCGTGTGTAACAATCACCTCCTAGCATTACAAGCACTGCAATCCCGAGCATAGCTAAAAATATTAGTGGCTTTCAGCTTCAAATTGTTGCCTTAAGGAATCCCTGATCCTTATGGCCCGGCGCTGTGCCCCTCCAATAGCCCTGATCTCTAGCTGTTCAAACTCAGCCTCCAGGCACTGAGCATCTGCCGTCCAGCCCTGAGTGAAGCTTTCACCCTTCCCTTCACAAATATTATGGAGCGTACAGCACATGGCTATAAGCATAGGAACATTGTAATCAGCCAGGTCCTGCCTCCCATACAGGCATTGCCCGCAGGCTTTTAAAGGGCCAAAAGCACACTCCATAGTCATTCTGCACTTGCTCAGCCTGTTGTTGAACCACTCCTTGCTGCTGTCAAGGTGCCCCGTGTATGGCTACATAAGCCACGGCATTAAGGAGTAGGCGGGGTCTCCCAGGATCACAATGGGCATTTCGACTTCCCCTACAGTGATCTGGTCTGGGAAGAAAGTCCCTGCTTGCAGCTTCTTGAACCTTTCTGGACCAGCCTGTGTTAATGTCCATGAAACGCCCATGGTGATCCACAAGCGCCTGGAGAACCATTGAAAAATACCTCTTGCGATTAATGTACTCGGTGGCTAGGTGGTTTGGTGCCAGAATTGGAATGTGCGTGCCATCTATCGCCTCTCAACAGTTAGGGAAGCCCATTTGTGCAAAGCCATCCACAATGTCACGTACATTACCCAGAGTCAGAGTCTTTTGGAGCAGGATGTGATTAATGGCCCTGCACACTTCCATCAATACGAGTCCAACGGTCGACTTTCCCACTCCAAACTGGTTAGCGACGGATTGGAGGCAGTTTGGAGTAGCCAGCTTCCACAGTGCAATCGCCATGTGCTTCTCCAACAACAGGGCAGCTCTCATTCTCGTGTCCTTGCACCGCAGGGCTGGGGCGAGCTCATCACACAGTCCCATGAATGTGGCTTTCCTCATCTGAAAATTCTGCAGCCACTGCTTGTCGTCCCAGAGGTGCATGATGATGTGTTCCCACCACTCAATGCTTGTTTCCCGAGCCCAAAAGTGGCGTTCCACTGTGGTCAGTACCTCCGTGAATGCCACAAGCAATCTCGTGTCATAGCTACTACACATGGCGAGATCAATATCACACTCCTCTTGCCTTTGTAGTTTAAGGAATAACTCCACTGCCACTCATGATGTGTTGGTCAGAGTGAGCAGCATACTGCTCAGCAGTTCGGGATCTATTCCTGCAGCCCAAAAAGGCAGGGCACGCAGTACACAAACTGTTGAAAGATGGTGCCAAATGCAGATGGAAGCACAGAGATTTCTGGGATGTGAAGCAATGCATCACGGGTCATTGGGACAGGACCCAGGATGTTGCGCGACCTCCTCCGCCTTCTCACAAGTCTTAGAGGCAGAAGAGAAAGAGGTGCTCTGTGGTATAACTGCCCAGAGTGCACCGCTCCGAATACCGCCGCAAGTGTGAATATGCTTTTGCGCAGGCAGCTGACAGTGTGAACACACAACACCGGTTTCCCTTCAGCACTCTCTGAGCGGCGCTGTCACTTTGCCAGTGTAAACGTGCCCTAAATGAAAGTTTGCTGAGCTCTTCCAGCATAAAGTGGCCCTCCTCTTCTGGGGTAGGTGGGTGCATTACAGAGTTAGCCAAATGGATGGCACAACTGAGAATTATTATTATTACTATTGTTATTAATTTGTATTGTAGTAGGGCTTAGAAACCTGAATTGAGATTGGTACATTACTGTTAGACGCTTTACAAAATATGGTAAAAGACAATCCCTGCCCCAGAGAGCTTTATAACCAACGACAAAGTGGGAGAGGAAACAGTTGTATGGGGGATGTGAAGTGACTTTGTCCAAGGTCATGCAGCATATCAGTGGCAGAAGCAGGAATAGATACCAGGTGAATCATCATGCTTCAAGTATGAGGGCTTCTAGATATTTTAAGATGATGGCATCTATCACAGGTGGCAACTTTGTCCTTTCTCGGGGGAGCGCTCGACCCCCCACTCTGCCCCAGGCCACTCCACTCAACCACTTCCCCAAACCCCTATTCCCGCCCCCACCCCATCTCACCTCTTCCCACTCCTTTCCGCCCCCTTCCCTGAGCATGCCATGTCCTTGCTCCTCTCCTTCCCCTCCCCCCCAGCGCCTCCTGCTTGCTGCTAAACAGCTGATCTGTGGTGGGCAGGAGGTGCTGGGAGGGAGGGGAAGTGCTGATTGGAGGGGCTACTGGCAGGCGGGAGGCACTGGAGGTAGGGGGAGGCGCTGATTGGGGCGGGCTGCCGGTGGGTGCTGAGCACCCACCATTTTTTTTCCTGGGTGCTCCAGCCCTGGAGCACTCATGGAGTTGGCACCTATGGTATACACAGAAATGAATTTACCCTTGGATGGGCCATTCACTTCCTGCAAGATGGCTGAAATGTCTGTCGGGGTAACTATTTTGTGTGGTGTCAAGTATCAGAGGGGTAGCCGTGTTAGTCTGAATCTGTAAAAAGCAACAGAAGGTCCTGTGGCACCTTTAAGACTAACAGAAGTATTGGGAGCATAAGCTTTCGTGGGTAAGAACCTCACTTCTTCAGATGCAAGACTTCAGATGCAAGAAGTGAGGTTCTTACCCACGAAAGCTTATGCTCCCAATACTTCTGTTAGTCTTAAAGGTGCCACAGGACCCTCTGTTATTTTGTGTGAGTAACCTTCATCCTTTTGAATGTTCTCATTAGTCTCTCTTGGCTTTAAATGGTTAGTGATGCCTCAATCAACATATAGCTTGGCAGCAAAATTATTTTAATTTTACAACATGATTGATAATTATGTAGTTTTTCTCATTAGATGGAGAGACAAATGCCTCAACTTCTTCAATCTAGAGCTATTCACACTTCTATCAGGAGAATGATGGCGGACATGTTGATGATCAGCTGTTTCAAGCAGGTTATTTTTCAGTCAGGTTGGTGCAATTAGAGATTTTTAAAAAATGGAGGCTTCTAGATTCAAGCGCTTGATATTGATGCTTAAACTGAATCACATATATTTATCTTCCTTATGACATTTATCAACAACTGCCAGTTTAATAGAGTAGTCCTTTAGTTTCATTGTTCTCTCTCTAATGAGCTTAGAGACATCAGGAAACTCATGGGAGATGGTGTCCTCACTGGGGTGAAAAGGCCATAAAGCAGACCCATTCTGTACCAGTCTCAAGTTCCTAGTGCTGCATATCAAATGACAAACACTTAATCTGGGGATGTACTCTGAGGTATAACATCTGCATCTTGTTTTGCTGTGGAAACTCAATTTACTTTAGTTTCATGTTCTTTCTCTGGGTGTCTTGTGTGAGGTAATGGAGGCAGAGCTTTGAGTTAACAAAACAAATCACAGGTGAGCCTGTCCTTTGGTACGCCAGCAGTGGATTGGTAAACTTTGGCTCCTGATAATTGCAACTTAAATATTTATGAGAAGGTGCAGTCCTCCAGTGGAAGATTGTTTCACTTTGTTGTTTATCTCATGGAGTGCACAGATGGCTCTGTGTTGGAAGGCAGATTTCTGTCTTCCTTCCTCCCTCTTCCATTGTCTAATGCTTTGCATTATTACTGTGTTCCCGGGGCTTGGACTGTTGCACTGGGAAAGGTATAAAAAATGCAATAAGATGTAGAGAAATCCCTCCAGGCATGTTGTGAGACTCAGAGCACTCAAAATAGTTTTTGTTCTGCAATGTCTTATGGACAGTCAAGAAAACTGGATTTTGTTATCAAGAAAATTGGATCCAGATTTACAGAAAAATACCACTTTTTGTTTTGTTTCTTAGCTTAATGTAGACAGCTTATACTAGTTAGTTGCATATTACATAATTACTTCACTGACTTCCTGTAATTACTTGGCTACAATTTCCAAATAGTAAAGATATGTAGTGTTTTAGTGCGAAGCAAGCTATTATTAAATGTGTATGTTTTCCAAAAAGCCCAGTATAGATATATGATATCAGACACAGAGCCTGAAAGTAATTCTGCTAACTTCATTTGTTCACTTTTTTTTTTTTAATGAAATATCACATGTTCTTTCAAGTTCTAAAGAATAGTTTCCACCAGGGTTTTTTTTGCTGATCTTGCTTTTCACTCTGGATTTGTATAATCAGCTTCTCCTATTAACTCCAAAGCCTGTTTCAGTTTCTAAATATATAAAAATAGCTTTATAACACTGTCCTTCAAATAAGAGTGAGTGGAAATGTTGAACCCTATGAAAACCCCTTACATAGTGAACTGAAATATCTTACTTAATTTCCCTTTTATTTACACTGTACTGGATTGCTTCCCTCTGGATTAACTTCATTATTTTAATCAAAGTACGGTAATACACTGGGACAAACCTAGAGAGTCCCCTACATTTATACTCAGTAAGTTTTTTATTTTTAAATACCTTTTTTCATAATCCAAAAACAAAGAATTATAGACTTTTTTTCAGTGTTTGTTTCACTATCTCCTGTCACTGACGGGGAGCGTCCTCTTCAGTGTGAACTTTAAGATTCTTTTCCTTGTTGGTCCTGCAAAATAGGAGCAGTTTGGGTTTATACAGTATTTCCCTGGACTTTTGATGTTCCTCTAAGGCCCTCTAACATTTATTGAAGGACCTTAAATCAAGAATGAACAAACAAATATGGTACTGGGGGTATTCTATAACTTTCAAGGGGTTAAGATAAGCAGCCCATTTCCAGAGATAAAGTTTGGTAAGGTCTATAGAAGCAAATGTTCCACTGCATTGCATTAATGAGGAATTTGTTTAAAGGCTGTGACTTGTTACTCACAAGTGAAATTTGTTTCAGTGCCAGGTTTCTTTGGATGTAAATCCAGGGACTTTAGAATACACTGAAAAAGCTTAAATTGCTCCAAAGTTCAAACAATGCACTGTATTGTACAGAGGGCTGTTAGAGAGCAACTAGAAGCTTAAACAACAGTCGGCATTGTGTGGCATCTAAAATTATGAATGGAAAAAGTTCATCCATATGTATTGGTCTTGCTTTTTTTTAAACATCTAATTTGCATGAAAATAGTTGCCTCTTAATTCCTTTTTGAGGATTAATACAGATAGACCTTTATGTTTTGGTTCTGGCTGAGTAGACTCTAGAGTTTAACATGCTTCAGGCAGACAGTGTGCCAAGCAATTTAGCAAAGTTGTTTACAGTAACAATAATCCAGCAGGACAGAGGCCATAATTCTTCACTGATAATAGCACGAGGTAGTGATGAATACAAATTTCTGGAGGAGTGTTTACAAAAATTGTATTGTGCTTTCTCAGTTTTGTTTTTAATTTTATTTTAATGCCAGCCAACTTTTTCTTTTACACACAGTCTGTATCATCTCCCTCAAATATTGCTTTACAAATCAGCATGGAATTGTTGCTTGATACACAGAGAGCCATTGTTTCCTTTCCCTTTCAATAAAAGCCATATGCTTTGGAAGGTAATTGACTGCATGATATGGCACTGCTGGCTGTTGTATTGGCACGCTAGGACCATCCATGGGTGCAGTCACGTATATGCCATGTGTTTCCACAGTGCAGTTTTAATTTCTATGGGGCAGCTTTCTTGTTGGTGCTTCATCAGATATTTTTAGGGCATTGCTAATGCTCCTTCTGACTGCCCTGGTTGTATAAGTGCATAGGGGCTTGTGTCTGTACCACTTCTGAATTTTGGATGATTTCATGAAATTGTGTCATGAAATTAACTGTGTCTTGGAAAGCCTATATGTAGGTGGATCCCCTGTGAGTTTGCAGGCCTGTCATGTCTCTGACAGGCCAGAAACAATGGTGAATGATCAGCGCTCAACTGTCAATTCAAAGTAAAACACCTTGGGACAATAGGTTTGCTCTCATGGGAGAAGAGCTTTCTCCTCATGTCTGAAGGGGAGGGGGGAATTTGGAGTAATGGAAAATTACCAAAAAGGCAGAACAAAAGAAACAGGTGACCTTCCAGCAGAAGTCTGTAAAGGGGCTGGGGGGGCGAGGGTAGAGAGGAAATTTGGGTGAGGGGGGTGACAGGGGGAGCCATTTTGCACAAGATTAAGATGAGAGAGGCTTCTGCAGGAGCAGAATAGGGCTAGGGGGTGGAGGACCTTGCAAGCTGGAACACAGATGGTCTGCCAAGGGAAGAGAGAGCTAGCGAGGAGAGACACTGTGTTTAGTATGTTTTATTGTTTTGGGCGATCTGTACTTTCCATGATTAAATAGGAAGAGCATAAAGCTGAGAGACTGAACAAAGTACGTGTGCCTGTTGACTTAAACACAACTGCTGCATGCACCTGAGAGTGTTAAATGGTAAACTAGAAGATTCATACCTCTTTGGTGGGAGTTTTGGGACGGGGATGTTTAAGTGCTGGGGAGTTGGAAGGGTCAGTGTGTAGCTGGAGAGCATGTCCCAACACTTGGAGGTGGGTATCAGATAGAAGATCTGTGCCCTGAGCATGTGCTCACGGATCCCGAGTTTGGGGCAATGGCTGGACTCCATTCAGACGCCAGGAGCTTGAAATACCCACCGGGAATCCAGAACCCAGAGGGTTTGATTTTCCCATACAGCAGTCCTAGTGTGTGGGTGGCCAGGAAGGGCTGCATCTGTGACAACCATCATGATGTATGTATAATGGCACCTAGGTGTGCTCTGCACTCTCTATTAGGAGTGTACTGTTTGGAGGAGGTAGTGTGGGGAGGGAAGGGTGGAAGTGGACCATGTAGCATAGATAGAAATTTCAAATAGATGGCTGAACTCTTAATTAAGGTTATCAATGTCGGCTTGTCAGCCTCATGTAGATGGGTGAGGTTGTGAGAGGTTATAATCCTAATGTTAGTAATAGTTTGGGTCACCAGTATCTTTTTTTCAAATTAGTCCCAAAATAAGATAGTCTTGTAGCATTTTATTAGGGAAAGTCTGAATAAAGATTTTCTTGTGTAATTTTGGCGAGGGGAAAATAAGTGATGCTTCTATAGTCCCCAAAAGCATCACTCTAGCCAGTTGTCTAGGCCAGCAGGAACCACACTGAGGCTGAGATTTTCAAAGCCATCAAAGAGAGATGGATGCATAATCTTAATGGAAATTGGGTGCCTAAATCCCTTAGAGCTGAGATATTCCAAAGCTACTTAGCAGCCATGTTGAAATAAGGAATGTTTGTGAAAAATACAGAAGAAAATTGTGTAGTAGAATTTGGTTTAGAAGATTTGTTCATCCTAAGTTTTGTCACTATTTGGTTTGAGTTTTGAAATTAGATCATTGTTTTTCCTGGCCACTGATTTAACTAAATGTCCATGTCCCACAGGACAGGAACCTGTTGAACAAGGAAGTACAGGGCTATTGTGCACCCCTCTAACCTTTCCCTACACAAATTTTGCGTATTGCTGTTTTGTGTGTCTTCCTTGCTGCATCAGTGGGAGGAAAAATAACATACACAAGGTAATACTCCCTACTAGATGATTTATGTGGCCAGTAGTAGTAATGTTTATGAATAACGCTGAGAGTCTATAGTTCTTGTATCATAGCAGGAAAAGAGAAGGAAGCTGTACATTGCATAGCAAATCCGCTGTTGCAGCAGATAATTACCAGTCCAGTTACTTCATCACTGTTCTGCCTCCTTTCTTTCTGCAGCACAGGTGTGTGCAAGAACCCTACCTTTGGTGTGTTTTTTTTTTTTTTTTAGTGCATCATCATCCCTTTACTTTTCACTGCTCATCTTTCCTGAGGGATCTTTGCTCGATGGCTCACTTAGCACCCAGCAGTGTAATTTTCCCCTCACCCTTCCAAACTTTGTTAGCAGGCTCCAAGAAATATCTTGTTCTCCCAGGAAAAGGTTTGGAGCTGACTGTGTTTGAAAAGCAGTAGTTGTTCCTGGATACAGGATTGGCAGGGCAGCCATGCAGCCTGCTCTTCATGATGCCTTCCCAGTTTGTAGGGCTTAACATCAACACAGAAAAATAGAACTTTTCCCTTGTGTGTTAACACCAGGCTCTTCAATGTAGGTAGTAGTTAGATGCGGAAGAGACGTAAGAGACAAGGAGAAATATCCAATATTCAAATGATTATTGTACTTTCTCAGCCAAAAAACGTAGAAGGGCTGATTGGACATGAACCATCCCTTGTTAATAAGGGTGGGAATGTGGCCCAGCAATACTTCATATAGGAACAAACAAAACCAAAGCTCATAGTGAAAATCTGTTAAGTGAAGGTGGGGTGAAGAATGTGTTTTTTCACTGGCAGAAATTCCCATTGTTTTTTTTTTGAGAGTGGCACCTGGATACTATGGTGATGGGAAATGGCTAGACAGACACTGTTCCCGTGGCACATTGAAAAGCAACTTTGCTAATCCACCACTATGTTTTCCCCATTCTCCTACTTGTAAAACAAGCAGATTGGGGAATTTCTAAACTCTGCAGCTCTGAGGGTTTCAAAATCAGACAATCGATCTTCTGGGATTGATTTATCACGTCTTGTCTAGACGCAATAAATCGATCCCGGAAGTGCTCGCCGTCGACGCCGGTAATCCTGCTACGCGAGAGGAGTAGGCGGAGTCGACGGGAGAGCCTGCCTGCCGCGTGTGGACCTGCGGTAAGTACCTTTAAGTTTGAACTAAGATACTTCGACTTCAGCTACGTTATTCACGTAGCTGAAGTTGCGTATCTTAGTTCGAACTGGGGGCTTAGTGTGGACCAGCCCTAAGATATGTCACCTTGTTGATCTGTATTGCTGTCTTAAGATAGTCCCCAGACTTGTTCCACACCTCATGATCAATGTTTTATATTCCTAATTTTAATTCAGCAGGTCATAAGAAAAAGCAAAAATATCTTGTTTCTGTGACCCTAAAATAACCTAGGAAGAAGAGTAAATACCATACAACAGTTAGCCAACTAAAACAGGAATATCCAATTGTGCTGAACATTTATTGTTTGGAAAGTATTCTGATAAAAAGCGGAAGCTTTAGAAAAACATATTCCTAGCATTAAAAAGTAATAGACATGAGAGTACAGCACCTCCTTTGTGGTGGTTTTATATGCATTTTAAATGGGGAGAGGGAAGGGGAAGTGCCACATGATTCATACCAAACTAGTTAAATCCCAGCCAGTTTCTTGGATTTGGTATAAATATTTATAGCGTGGAAGGGGATTTTTTTTTTAATATGGTGGTTCTTGCTAAAGACCTTTAGATATCCTCTTCTGACATCTGGTGCGCATTGCTGCTGTTTCACCCCCACCCTTCAGCTTTCATGCTGTGGCATCTTGGGAAAGCTATCACAGTCACTCTGTGGTCAGTTTAAATTAAATCACATGGAGCCATCTGAGAGAATGCTGACATGCACAGTTTTCCTGCTGAACACTCTGAAACCAGTGGCTACAGTTAAGAGGTGAACTTTTCACTGCTGCCCTATTCTAGACAACAGACTACATAATTCACCAAAGAACTCCAAAGCTGGAGCTATGAAGATGTCCAGCACTAGCACTGACCCTTATAGCAGCATGACTGGTTCTTTCTCTCCAGTGTCCCCCTTCCTTCCCGAATTTCTGTAACACAGCTTAGTTTATTGGCCAACAATCAGAAATCCTCTTCTTGGAGAATCTTGAAAGTCCTACTTCCTAGCAGTGTAGGTAACTGCCTGGCAGTACTACAGCACTTGCCTTTGGACGTGCAGAATTTATGTTTGCAATGGATTAAATTCACCACCACCCTAATAGATTACAAGTGGCTCTCACGGAGTCCATATAGAAATTAATGTGATAAGTGAAACAAATGTTTGAATATGCTTTGTAATGTATTTTGCACTTCCAGTACCTTTAATCTAAAGGATCTTAGTGGGGGGGAGGGTTAGCTCAGCTCAGTGGTTTGAGCATTGGCCTGCTAAACCCAGGGTTGTGAGTTCAGTCCTTGAGAGGGCAATTTGTGGATTTAGTTGGGGATTGGTCCTGCTTTGAGCAGGGGGTTGGACTAGATGACCTCCTGAGGTACCTTCCAGCCCTGATATTCTGTGATTCTATGATGGGCTCTAATTCAGCCTTCCGACACACCTGTGAAATTGGCAAATATTATCCTTAGTTACAGATGGGGAGACTGAAGCAAAGAGAGGTTAAGTGACTTAGTCAAGTTCACACTGTGAATCAGTGGCAAAGCTGGGAATGGGACTCACAACTCCTGACTTTACAGTCCTTTGTCTCAACCAGTAAACCATATCATGATCTCAATCTGTTAGTGACCTAGATAGGCTTTCAACTAACTGCTTTTGAGATATGCAAATAAAAATTCCAGTGAGTCACCTATGTCAGGAAAATTTAGCATGTGTTTTAAAGCTCAGTGTCTGAACTAAATCCTTTCTTCCTTGTTAGCATGGGATGGGACGAACAGAGCCTTTAGTGCCCCCCAAAGGGGCCCTGCCTCCCAGCTATAATGAACCCTGGTGTCTCCCTGAATTGAACATAACTGAGGAAAGTGTTAGGATTCCTACTTGCACCTGGGGTTACTGGGAGCTAGTGTCCTAAAAAGGGATTATTCCGAGTGGCCTTGAAAGGAGCCAGAATTCCATCCCTCTCCCCAACAATATGAACCAGGACAGGTGCTCTGCAGACATCAGCTGGTTTGTTTATACTTTTGTGTTCCATGTTCTAGAGACTTGTGAGATTCACGAAAAAAATCTGGCCGGACACCCTGCTAGTTTGTTTTATGTTTGCTTCCAAAAATCTGTCAGTACATCTGAAATACTGGAGCTGGTGTGGGGCGGGGAGACGCCAGCTAAGTTGCTATCTAGCTGTGGGACCCTGGGCCTGTTGCAACAAGGCAGAGTTCCACAAAAGCCAGGGTAATATCACGTTTACCTCTGTGGCCAATGGCACCTGTCTGCCAGCTGAAGACATCACCCATGCTGTCCATGACCACGGCTTTCCCATTCACTAATGCGTAACTGGAGTTT
Source organism: Chrysemys picta bellii (assembly GCF_011386835.1). Taxonomy (NCBI): domain Eukaryota; kingdom Metazoa; phylum Chordata; order Testudines; family Emydidae; genus Chrysemys; species Chrysemys picta. Next base: position 39,282,602 of record NC_088797.1, read on the forward strand.
GGAGCAGCACAAACTCTATTGCAGATTGGAGCATATGCCATATTTAACAGCTGGTGGACAGTGGACGTACACCAAAGTTTTTAAATATGCACCTTTAAGGTAATGCAGGGAAGTGTTACCCGAAGTGAGTTGGAACTGGTACACTTTCTAGTAGTCCAGAACCATTGAAGCAGGTAATTAGCTGGAGTGTGATATGATAGTTGGAGATTTGATTGCTAGAGTTCTTGGATCAGTTGCTGTCATCACTTGAGTGATGGGCAGAAACATCAATGAAATATGGATCTTGTTTCTAGTAGTCTGTCCAGAGATCCCACTGTTTGCTGTGCTGAATGTAGGAGTGATTGATGGAGGCATGTTTCTGCTTCTTTGACTGGAAGAAATAAGTAAAGGTTGAATTTGTGAGCCTGAGGGCAGGTGAGCCAAGAAAAGAGTGGACCAGCAAAGGACTAATAAGAATTAGGGGTTGGGTGAGAGAGCAAGACAATGGTGTCCTGGCTGAAGTCCTTTGAGATGTAGAATGTGCCCTCACTGATCTCAAGACCATCCACCCAGAGTGCCTCAGAGGCTCTGATTTATGCTCATTCCCTCAGTTTCCAGGAGCTCTGACAAACTTATCCTGGCTGACCAGAAATCTATGGTCGGTGGTAGGAAATCCTGTCCAGTCAGCGTGTAATTTCTCAGTAGTAGACACAACCCTTCCTCCATCTTTCCTGTCTGACTTTGCTTCCTCTCTCTGAAAGGTTTATTGGAAGTGAGCTTGTAACATGGGCCCTCAAACCACCATCCTCTACTTAAAATAAATTGGTCAGCTCTTGCTCTGAAGTAGGGTCCCATCAATCCTTTAATACCCAAGGACAGACTGCTTCCTGCAGCTCACTTAATCTCTGATAACATCTATTGCAGTCATTATGAAGAGGTGCATTTGAATGAGTGGGAATAGCCAGCTTCTTTTTCTTCATACCTTCTAAGGAGGTGCAATAATAATCTCCTCTGATCCCCCAATAGGGGCATAATGGGTTTTCTGAGACTGAGGAATGACTTCTGCTAGAGCAGTGGTTTTCAATCCCATGGTCTGCATGTCCCTGGGGATTTGCAAAGAGGTCTGCACCACCATTCAGAATCTTTTAGGGGTCCACAAATGAAAAAAGGTTGAAAACCACTATGTTAGAGGAACCAAATTACTTATGTTGGCCATTTTCTTTACTGTTGAAGAAGAAAAGTCCAATATTACAGTTCCCCTTTATCTGCTAGCGTAGGTTGACATTAATAACGCCTGAACTGCTCCTGATAGTGTTAGTCCTTCCCTCTCATAGAGCTGCTGCAACCATATAAAGTTTAGCTAAGTTGAAACTGTGAATCCCAGCTCCCCGGCCTCTGAAGTAAACTCTATGCCGATCTGTTCTTCAAACAAATCCTTCCCTGAGCTCTGATGGGGAACAGCGTGCCCCGAGGTTCCCTGGAAAGGAATGATTTTACAAGTTCTTGGTCACCAGAATTTCTCTCTTCATTCCCTTTATGCAGCTCAATCCACAGTGAAATGGCTGGGAGAACTTCTGATACTTCCAAGAAAGCCACATCTCAATATACCCACAGGGTGCCATTCTTTTCTTATTAAATCTTCCATTGTCTCCATGAGAGCATCTTTGCATCTCAGTCCTGTATCTGTATCCTTACCATTCCCTTTGCTATGTTCTTGATTTATATGGTAGGAGGAGAAGACACTGCTAAACTCAAGTATCAGGGGGTAGCCGTGTTAGTCTGTATCTACAAAAACAACAAGGAGTCCGGTGGTACCTTAAAGACTAACACATTTATTTGGGCATAAGCTTTCGTGGATAAAAACCTCACTTCTTCAGATGCAAGAAGTGAGGTTTTTACCCACGAAAGCTTATGCCCAAATAAATGTGTTAGTTTTTAAGGTGCCACCAGACTCCTTGTTGTTTTTGCTAAACTCAAGCTCGTTCTTTTGTAATTTGAGGGAAACTGCATGGGCAACCTTTATGTCAAACCCTTGCTCGAAAAGAAGGGCATATTGCCTGCTGGGTCAAAATAGTCGTCTTCCTTCTAATGTTATACAGACAGAATTCTGTCTGTATTCCTTTTGTTGCAGTCGGGTAGGTATCATTGTTATAAAGCTAGCTGTTCTATCTCAGTTTCCCAGAGGAATTGTGGTGCTACCCAGGCTGCCCTTCATCAATTTTGAATTTTGAAGATAGCGTAGAAACTTGTTGCATTTCCTCATCGGTAGAGACCCATCAGCATCATCCACTAGTCCCCCTTTCCGTGTTACCTACGACTATTTCATAGTTTCTGTGTCCACATTTTCTATCCCCAAAGGTGCAGACGCATCTCAGACACCTCTCCAGGAAATAAAGCCATAGCTGTGAGGCAGGACTTCCAGGCATTTGTTCCCTATCTCTTAGCAAATAAAATCCATGTCATTTTGCTTCAGTAAGGGAAAGAGCTTGCAAGCTTCACAAAATGGTCCTCAAGCTGAATGGGGACACAACCAACACTATAGCGATTATGCAGACCAGCCTGGATCAACTATCTGTAGATAGGCATTATCTTCTGCCTCCTTTACCCCTTCTCCTCTCCCATGATGCTACACCCTGATCTGAAGACACCGTTGTCCATGGGCTGATGTATTAGAAATTAGCTCTCCAGCATAACAGGTCTGTACTTCTTGAGTAGCTGACTCTTTCCTCGGCTCCACAATATCTGTTGCCTGTGGCAGAAGTTACAAGTGTTTTTGTTTGTTCTTATAGTGTTTGGACAAAGCCACTAAGGTCTGTTTCTTTAGTCTTGGACTGTACAGTATTTCTGTCAAGAGGACCATGATAAAAGCCTTGTTGCAGTCCAAACTCTGCACGTTAGCAGCATCTAGGGAAGAATACTGGCTCACATCTCCTAGTAAAGAACACTACGGAATCAACAGGCTGAAGGGATCCACTATCAGTCAGGCATGTATTCCTTGCGTGGAGTCTGAGGGTATGTCTATGCTGCAGTTATACACCTGTGGCTGTCCTGTTTCTACTGACTCAGGGCTGTTTAATTGCAGTTTAGCTGTTCGGGCTCAGGCTGGACCAAAAAGTTTGCATTTAGAAGATACTGACCATGCCATATCTGGGAAGGAGATGGAGTATCCAAGAGCTACCAGATGCAATAGCCAAGAGCTACAGTTATGTTACAGTACTTAATCTTACATGGAACTAACCAGTTTAAAATACCCCAGGCATGTTCTATTACAGAACCCCATCTCATCCCAGTATTGTCCTCCTGTAAGATTTGACCAGTGTGGAATTTTGAAATTGGGGGATTTCATATGTATTGCACACCAGGGAAATCGAACAACTAGGTAGAGCTTATACAAATACATTGATCTAAAAATATTATAAATCCCCGAAAATGCATGAGCTACCAGAGCAAATAAGAGTTAAGAGCACCACATGGCCCTAAGGTTTAAAGAAAAGAAAATAAACCAGCAACCAAACAGCAAGCTCTTATTTCTAAGAGGACAGAATGCCAACCATATTAGCTGACATGCATTCAGATTTGAGCAGTCCGTTGTTAAAATGTTGGTCAGTTTTGCAAATATTTAACTATATGTTCTTCAGAAGGAGTTATTCAGTTTTGGACTTTCACAAATTGAATCTCCTATTTGCCTCTTTTTCTCATTACATTTAATTTAACTTTTTACGATGTCTCTTGATACCACTCAGCCCATTAAAATACTGCTTAAGCACCTGATCTTACAAATCTTTCCTATTGTAACCTTACTCTCACTCAGATTTACTTTTGAAGTGGATGGCAAGTCTTTAAGCTTTGATCATTTTCACCTAATGACAGACTGGCCTTTGATCAGCTCTGCTTTCCTGTCTCTTATGTTTCACAATAAGTCACTTACCTTGGTGACAGAGAAAAGAAGAGAGAGACCCAGAAACTGCCACAACTTTGAAAAGGAGTGGTAATTTGAACTCCAGAACTGAGATACTGGTGAGCCATTCCTGTCTTTTCATAGATAGAATTTTTCACTAGGTATTACATATTTATCTTTCCTTTTTTTTTTTTTAAATGTAGATGTTGAGCTCAGATTTGGGAAACCAGAGGTAGAAACGTTTAACCAACGTCAGTCCTGAAGTTTGCCAGACACAAGTGTAATGGTATTCCATGTAAAGACTCTAAATATTAACAAAATTAAGCTGAATTTAAGGGGATATTTGTTACTCAGGTTTTTCATGACCATGATTTTGAGTAAACCTGTATTCATTTTCTATATTGGAAATGGAAATATACAGCTAATGTGTCACATGAAAACAATTTGGGGCCTGATCAAACCCCACTTAAGTCAACGGAAGATCTCCCATTGACTTCAGTGAGCTTTTAAGCCAACCCATGGAGATGTGTTTGAGATTTAAAACTTCACAAGGAGGAAAAATCATTGTCTAGATCTGAAATAGGCCTTTTTAAGAGTTCAGTGATTCATCCATGAGCAGTATTACTACACAAAGTGCGGTTAGTGGTAAACAAGCACTTCTAATTACATTTAGAATAAAGGGTATTTTGCCAGTGAGTTAAATGGAACATGCATCTTTCTGTAGTACAGTCAATAGTAATATAGTCTTATTAAGCAAGTACAAGAAAATGGGTTTTATTGTTTCTTGGAGCAGGTAAATGCCTTTTTCTTCTCTTTTGGAGGCTATAATTTGTTGTTCTACTTGTGCTGCACCCAATAAAAATAATCTGCAGTCATCAAGGAAATACTGCTGCTAATCAGAGAGTTGGGCAGTTGAACCATCAGCAGCCCATTTTACAATGCCATAGGTTTTGAAGCATACTCAAGATCACATACTTGGAGCTGTTAGACCCTGTGCATCCTGACTATGACTCTGGTACATAGTAATATATTGATCAACATTGCTTTTACTGGAGCAGGAGTGGCTTGTGACTCTACTCATGAGTTTAACTACTATACTTCTGGGAGAAGAATAAAGTGAGAGTATAATTCAGTTAGAGTGCAAGTAAAAATATTTTGCATTCATTTGTGGTCCTTCTCTACCGTTTTAAATGTTTAATGTATGTTTTTGCTAGGGGAGCTGGCTTGTGGGTCAGAAACAGTGTCAGTTAAGAATACCCCTTCTTCCTTCTGTGTTGAGCCAGGTGAAAAAGAAGCATCTCAGTCCATTTACATTACATTAGAAGGAGCCTGCTCTTCATCACAGGAAACAGCATCAGTTGCTTGGGAGATTTTCTGCTTCTTTTGGAACCTGCTTGCCTTCTGCGACTTGGGAAATATATTAATTAGCGTTGGTTGTAATTAGGTCTTGCAGGCAAGCTAATGTGGACACTTGTGTTTAGCTGCAGGCTGTCTGGATTCATGTACTGTAGCTCAGCATCTTGGAAGCAGGAGTTACTAAGTGTGAGAGAATGCAGAAAGGATCCCATTTTAAATGGCTAGCTTTGACTTCACTGGGACTAGTCACATGCTTAAAATTAGACATGCGCTGAAGTGCCTTGCTGAACAGGGGCCCACAACTGCCCTACAGCCAAAACTGCTGAGGTATGAAAAGTGAAATTTGACAGAAATAGGCATCCTTAAAGATTAGCATACGGCATTTAGGAGCTCCACGGAGGGGAAGCATGCAGGTCAGCTCCAGACCGCCTGCTCTGTAGCTTCATTTCCTCCCGCCCACCTGCCCCAGCACCATTCTGGCTGATCACCAAAGGTACACAGGATGGAGCCCTGCTCCTGCACACCGTAGGAGTGCCACAACACAGGAACGTGCCTGGCCTGCAGAACTCCTCTCTCTCTCTTAACAGTTGAAAGCTTGTCTCTCTCACCAACAGAAGTTGGCCCAATACAAGATATTACCTCACCTACCATGTCTCTCTAATAAGTTCTTAACTGGAGTTTAAGTGCTCAGCTAACCATGTATCTTTCCCTGCTCCTGCATATTACAGAGTAGTTCAGACTACTAAAATTACTACATACCTGTTTCTATAGTAGTGTAATATATAGAGAAATAGTAGGAGATCACGTAATCACTTCAAAGTAATGTATATGCCCAGGGTGCATGTACAAGCTTGGCTTATGCAGGCAACCTTAACGTTGACATTTCCTGGCCTTTGAGCGCTTAACCATGCACCCTTTAAGCCAGTGGTCCCCAACCTTTTTCGTCTGGCAGGCGCCAGACGACAAGCCATGGAGGATCGTGGCGGCGGACGAGCATCCACCGAAATGCCGCCGACAAGCAGGGTCATCCAGAGGTGTCGCCGCCGAAATGTCGCCAAAAGTTCTCAGGGATGGTTTGGATGTCGGCAAATGTTTCCCAGCAATATTTTTCTGCTGTAATTTATATGTTGAAGCTTGGGTTCTTGCTAGACTGATGTCATCTCGTGAGGACGCTGATCGGGTCCAATGCCAAATAAGTGAATGATTTATGGACTATAAAGCCAGAAGGGATCTATATTTTGGACTATAAAGCCACTGTGATTGGGCTAGTTAATCAATCAACCTACTGTATAATACAGGTGATAGAACTTCCCTGAATTGATTCCTGTTTGAGGAGAGTGCACTATTACAAGAGAGGAGGCGAAGGCACTCTCAACTATACAATAAAATAATTTAAACCATTTCCAGGTTAGAATTAGACTTTATCTATTCACTGGTATTTTTTTTCTCACGGTTTCATTAGGAATGTACTTGTATTCAAATTGTCTTAAAAAAAGTATTCTCCAGTCCATCAACTTCTTTTCAATCCGTACATTTTTGTTAATAGTATACAGCGCTTGTATAAATAACATGACATCTGATAGCTTGAATATTTATTTATAGACTTTTTATCATTAAATCAAGATTTACCATTGAACAATCTAAATGGATGCATGTGCTCCCTTTGGTCAAATAATCGTTAAAGTAGAACTGTGCTAAACTGTGTATCTTAGAAATCTCACACAAAATCTCAGATCTTAGTGAAGATTTAATATCTGCTAGATTTCATATTACTAAGATTTCACTTTTTTACAAAATTTAGCATGTTATGAAATATTTTAAATTATCTATAATCAGTTGACAAGATTGATGAACAAGGTACATTTTGTGATTCAATATCCTTGTTTGGCATTGTTTGTTCACTTAGTTGTAATTTTTAAATTTCAGCACCTTGCTATAGGTCCCCTACTCCATACTGAGTAGTTATGAATGACCCAGTTCTTCTTCTATAAACTCATGGATTGTAATTTTATTCCCATTTATGATCATCCTCCCTGCACTTTATTTCTCCCTATGTTGGAGAATGGAGTAGAGAACACAGAAAGTGGTGGTTAAATTTCACTGCTCTCTCATCTGCATGTTCCTCAGTTTCAGAATTTTATTTTAGTCTGTTTTGTGTCGAGAAGTGTATCTTGTAAATCTTTGGTTGGAAAGATGAAGACTTTCATTTCTGGAGTGTAATTAATGCTCAGATTTTATGGACTTAATAGCAGCCAGCTGGAAGGAGGAAATTGGGAGGGGGAATAGGATATGGTAGCCATGTTTGAATAGGCATGCTGCAGCCCACACTGAGATGCTGGGGTGGGGAGGAAGGAAGCAGGCTGACAAATGTGTGTGTATTAATTTTTTTATTTCTAGTCTTGGTGAGTCATGGACTTCTCAGAAGATTTTATCTGATGCATTTTGGGATTTCTCTGGTATCTTGCTGTCAAATCAGCATTTGTAAAAACATGATTTATGCCTTTATGAAGCTTGTATTGTATGTAACATTTCAGCAGGGAGACACAGTGCTGACTGAACTCGAGAAAACACAAATACTATAAATGATCCAGTACTTACGGGACAGTAGCAAGGTATTTTAGGGCTGACCAGCGGGACTGGATCTGGAATGCTGCTTTTCTAAACATATAGCTTAGGTTAGGTCCATTATACTAAAGAAACCTCAGATTTAAACTTGTAAGTTGATAAAGGAGGGAGCATTCTTGCTGAGTGCATGGAGTCTTGTTAACGGAGCTGTATGTTACTGCAATACTTGTATTACAAGCGGATGGTACGTCACGTCATTATCTCTGTTTAGCTTGTCTGTACTCTATCATGTTGCCTAAGAGTTCTAATTAAAAAGAAAAGAAAACAAAAAAAGTTGACTGGGATGAATAGTCCTAAGCAGAACTATTTGAAAGAGGCAGATATGCAGTGCCTTACCCAGCTGCTGGTTGAAACAAAGAGAAGTATTATGAGAAGCATAATGAACATACGTTGGCTATCGGTGCTTCAGTTGCAGCCCAGACGCGGGCCTGTGCAGTAATGGATTTTGAAGATTGGGTATAGGCTTGTGGAATTTTATGGAATACAGTTTTATCAGAGTGTTGTCTTGCCAGTAGGATGATGTCAGTCTGGTTACCATAGAGTGTGGTCAGACAGAGACAGACAAATCCAGTCAGTAAAACAGCATTTTGTTTGGTAGACTGAGTTGTGGTTTCTCTCTCTCTGATTTAAATTAAAGTGCTGTAAAGAGGAAAAAGTTGAAAACAAATCTTTTTTTATTTCAAAATTTTTAATGTAAACCAGTTATAGGCCTAATCAGTCTTGAAGGCCACATGAGAGGCTGAGTTTGCAGTGTGGGATAAATACAGCATAATGCATGCAGCAGGGGGTTATGTTTATAAAACAGTTTATCCCTGCAATTGATGGTGAGGCCATTAGTGTTCATCATGGATCTCACCTCTCTCCCCCCCCCCCCCCCCCCCCCCCCCCCACACACACACTGCCTTTTCTTTTGGGTTCTTTCTGCCAGCCCTATCTCCCTATAGGGTTTCAGTCCTGTGAAGTACTGAGCACCTCCAGCAAGATGCTGATGGCCATCCAATTCAGTAAGAAAGTCCTCAGCACTTTTCTGATACCCAGGGCCTCAGTAACAATGTTTTCATAAAGTTGTAGTGGTCATGACATTCATCTGATTTAGTTTTGCTAAGTGGCATTGCCATGCCATGGATGAAATCACTAGAACACTCAGAACTAGCTGGTGACTTTAGTTGCTCTTAGAATAATGATCCCAATATTTTTTGCTAAGTACATCTAAGAGGCTGAGAGAAATTGATCACTGGAATCTTTGTAGAGCTTGATGGGTTTTATTAAGAGCTAGTGAAGACCCTTTACGCTTTACTGAGTTCCTTTAAAAAGGCTTTTATTACACCAAGTGCAGAAGATAACATTTCACTATTATGAACTTTCTAACTGAATGTGTTTTATTAATTGAGTTAGTAATTCAAACAAGTGCTGTTGCCACTACAGACACTATTTTGGCGGGGGGGGGGGGGGGGAATCCTGATATTTGGCAAAATAACAAAAGATACAGCCAATTTAGGAAATGTTACTTTGTGTCTCTTTGATGTGATACTGTGTCAAACTCCCTGAAAACCGAAACAGTTTCTAGTTTGGCGAATGGACAGTACTGGTAGATTTTTGCCTTTCACATCCACTCTGAGACTTCAAAAGTGACCTTGGACATGGTGGAGGGAGGAAGGATTGGGGGGAAGGGAAGTATCAGACTCTTCAGAATATCAAGATTTCATCTTTTGAAGTGGGTGTCAACTTACACTTCAAAGATAGAAATGAGGGAGATAAGCTAGGTAGGGAGTAGCTGATTATGATATGATTTAGTGCTGTTGATATAGCCACAGGCTTCTGTCAGAATGTGACCATGATATATGTGGAGCTCCTTACTGGTAACGTTAAAGGTTGAAAAATGTAGTATAGAATTTATTGATCAGAAGGTTAAGTTCTTAATGGCAAAACCTCCTTTTTGTAAAGGCTTTTTCTGCTGGGGTAGGGGATTTGCAGCTAACAATTGGCTGTTTTAATACAGCACATGGTCTGCATGTCCAGTTTCAGAATGTCTGCTGTAGAACATACTTTCTACTATTTAGTTTCAAGATGGAAAATTCCCATCTAGCTTCAGTGCCAGGGTCTTTAATAGAAATCATGACTTGTGGTGTAATATAGGTCACAGTATATTTGCTAGTTTATATCTTACTGACTCAATTGGCAAAATGTTTATTTTTATTGGTAAACTTTCAGGAGGTTTTCTTGTCACTCGTTCTTTTTCCAACAAAATAGTACTTGTCACCCGTGTGAATTAGGGCTACTTTCTATAAATCATCTGTTCAATAGTGGTGATATCAAAATGTGTAGTGGCAGACAAAGATATCTTTCTTAGGTACCGCATTGCTATAGATGGATTTGAGTTTATCCTAATTTTATTTCCCAAAATTGTGACCATGTGGAAACTAAAATGCATCAGACACTGAAGGAAAAACACCAATTTTAAACTTTAACAAAAGTGTTTGTTTCAGAAGCATTACCAGGGAAGGTAAAGTTGATAGTCCAGATTACCTTCAGATTCCCCCGAAAGCCCCCAAAAGTGATTTTCTTAATCTAAAAGTCCATATGAGGTTTAGATCTGACCTATTGCAGTAGAGATGGATGTATCAATGGAGGCTGTAAACATTGGTGAACACTGGCATTTAATTGTAAAGGGAAGAAGTTTGCAGCCCAATTTGTAAGGCATGCTTAATTACAGCAAATGGATATGCTATATAAATGTATCATTTCTTGAATTTGTATATACAACCCCTGTATGCTGCAAATGAGATTTTCTGCTAAATCTCAGATGCTGTGATGAGGTGTATCCCCTGGGTTTACTGCTAGCTTATCTAGTTGAAAATTAACTTGTTTAGGATTGAAGTGTTATGATCCATGTGCCATGCAGGCATGCTCTTTTGTTCATTGCACCAAAATGACTTTAAAGGGCCAAATTTACACCAGTGTCAGCAAGAGCAGAATTTTTCCCTTAATGTTCACCAAGAGTAATTAGATTAATATATTTGACAGGCTTGATTCAGGCAACATTTTATATAATATAAATTTGAAGTGTATTCAATAAATAATTTATATCATGAGTATTTGGCACACATGTGAACCGTAGTCCCAGAATTTAAAGACGCTGGCATAGGGAAGGAACAAAGCCTATATAGCACACACACAAAAAGTCAGTCATGCTTTGCATTGTAAGGTAATGTAAGTTCAGTGTTGAGTTGGCCTATCCTATTAAAAGAAATGCTTCTGAATAAAAGTTCTTTTTAAGACTGAAGTGGCTCAGCCTTTAGGCTTACCCAAGGTGAGTAAATTATCCTTTCTGTAGTGCATTTTTTCAACTGTTACTTTATTCCAGCATTTTTATTTTTAAACTGGATTCTAAACAGTTTCTTGGTTGAAAGACATGTCTTCTGAGTGATACTTGGCTTCTAACCACTCTTTCAGTGTGTCCTGAACATGCTGTGTGGCATGTGCCCCATTACTGAGTTAAAAACTTACCCTTAAGAGTTGTTTTAAAAAGGGGATTGCTTTTTTCCCTGTGTTCATTTTACCTTTTGTTCTTCCTGTAGGTGAAGCAGCTCTAAGAGGTGAGCCCAGAATGCAGTCTCTTCCAGTATCCTCTGCTCTAACCAACCATCGAACAGGCCCTCCTCCCATCAGCCCCAACAAGAGAAAGTTCAGCATGGACCAAGGGGATGATGAGCTAGACTGTGAAAAATGAACATGTCTCTAAAATGAGTCGAATGTTCAACCCGCACCTGTAAGTTTTTTCTCTTTCAGTGCCTTTATTTCCTAGCCAAACAGAATCTAATACCACTGCTGTTCCTTTAATTACGTTTTTTTTTTTTTTTTTTAATTTGCATGTTGAAAATTATAGTATACCTTGAATTTAGGGCCAGACTCTTTCTTTGTTCTTTACATCAAGGGAAGAAGGTCTGTATGACAATCAAGAGGATTATGTGGCACTTTAAAAACTGTTTTTATAGCCTCAGGTAGTAGGAATTATGTTGACTGTGTACATCATAATATTTATATCAAGGTATAGCTTTTTTAAAATAATACCCTGTTCTTTTTAACCTGTTCCCTTCACATCCCATACCCTTAAGCTTTCTACCCTGGGGAGAAAAAAAGGTAAAAGTGCTTCACATTTTTCTAAGGCCAGGAGGACTCTGAGCCCAGCTGCTCAGTAGATTCCACCGTGACAACTGGACAGGCTGCAGTTGTTGTTAGAAGTTATTTATATGATCATATTCAGACCCTGAGAGTGCATTTTATTAGGAGGTGAAATTTTCCATACAGGTAATATATGGAGGTGGTGTGTGTGTGTGAGAGAGGGAATCATCCAGGTGCCATTCGTGCTGTGTTCTTATTGTTCTTGGGAATGATGTTCTGGTTGGCGTGAGAATTCCTTTCATTCTTGACTGGAGGAAGTGATCAGAGTACTTCAACAGTCAGAGGTAGCTTGATAACTGCATACTGTTCCCTGCTGCCTCAGCTGAAATGGCCCTCTGCATTCCTCACATTCCACTCGGCTTTGGACTGTTGTGTTCAGTCACAAGACCAGGACAGAGGTATTTATCCTCAAATAAATCACCATAGTGTTAGTCAGAGGCTGGGCCTGCAGTCTGCAGTCTTGGAATTTGTTACAAATCAGGAATCCAGCACCGAAGTAATGCAAAACAGTGAATGCACACAAGCAGAGAAAGACTTCTCATTTGCAGCATGGCTTTTTTTCTCCCTTTTTTTTTTTTTAAACTTAACTATTTACAGCCCTTCCTTACAAATGAGAATGCTAGCCTTGGAAAAAACCATGTACTTTGTTTCTGTGGAAATACAAAACATATATGGAGAATGTTTGACATTTTTGAATTATGATAAAAGAACGAGGAGTACTTGTGGCACCTTAGAGACTAACAAATTTGTTAGTCTCTAAGGTGCCACAAGTACTCGTTCTTTTTGCTGATACAGACTAACACGGCTACCACTCTGAAACCTGAATTATGATGTTATTTAGTGGAAAATTTTCGAAACTGACATGGTGGAAATATAATAAAAAACTAGCAGTTATGTATATTGTGCCACTTTATACAGTGCAGGCCATAAAAAAGGTGAGTTTGAACTGACACATTCACGTGCAGCCTAAATTGGCTTCAAAGCTAAAGCTCTGGAAACCAGAAGGTAAAGTTAGTTCCTTCATGCAGTCCCATGGTTTAGATGGATCGTAAAGGCGACTGTACTTAGTCTTGTTTTTCTGCATAGCACTTTTGTCCAGCAGCCTGATTCTTTCAGTGGCTTAGTGTAGGAAAGATATGTCTCACCCTACAATAATAAGGTATTATAATAATAAGGTCTGCCCTATAGTCCCATGGCTTGAATCAAATAATATATTTTAACAAGACCCTCTAGTTCAGAGAGGAAAAAAATCCATCACCGCAAACACCGTACCCTCTTTCAATCTAAAATATTTCTAGCAGATAATATTCAATTATTTGAACCAAATGTCACAAAACTTAGACATTTCAGATGTCTCTAATAAAAAAAAAATTAACAAACACTCCCTGAATTTTGCACTATAAACAAAAAAGTTACATTTCTCTAATGATTTCCAGATTTCCACTCTTTCTTTGTCTCTGGTTATGTTTGATCTTGAGTTAGCAATATAAATGCATTATATAATACTTTGTAAAAGGCTTAGACAAAGTTTTGACTTTAAAAAAATTAAGCATCTGCAGTAAAGCTTGTTTTTGTTACTTTATCACTAAGACATCATAGTATATTAGGGGAAAGAAGTGTTGTACTGAGCATTATTGGCAGTAACAGTTTACTGGCTTGGAGGGTCTGGAAAAGATAATTTGGCAGCATTTCATTTAGAAAAACAAATAATTCATGTTTAGCTGCTGTTGCTGCCAATATCATGTTATATGGAAACTCTGTCCTTTTGAAGACTAGATGGCAAGATTAATTGTCTTAAACATAGACAAGAAGATAGAGAAGAGGATTATAAAATTTCAGTTTTGCTCAGGCCTATTGGAACTAATTTAAAAGAAAAAGATGTAGGTTTTGGAATTAGGGAAAGTGATATATATTTTCTGTGCCACAAAATAGAAGACTGTTCCACTGCACCTAGTTGGTGTCAAACCCATATTTAAACCACAGACAATTGGTCTGATGTACTCCCAGGCTTCTGCCAGTGGAACCTGGGCTGCAGGTTCCTTGAAATGGCTAGTCTAAGTGTGTGCAGCTCAGTCCTGGGAGAAGGCCTGGCTAGGGCACCTGATGCATTAATTCAACACATCCCCAAGGTATCCTGTGTGTAGAGCCCATGCTGTAAATATAAAGCTACCCTCCTATGGCAGAACCCCATGAGGATGGCTGATACACACACTGCCACCCACCACAAGGAAGAATCCCATTGGGCACAGCTGCCAGAGATGGTTCAAGGGGGGGTGCAGATTACACTCCCCTGCATCAACTGCAGACATTTCAACCACAGTGTATTTCTAAAGTACTTTAGATGGGCAGTCCATTTTTGTAACCCTCGTCCAATCTTGTGTGTGTGTGTCTGTGTCGTTTGCTTGCTGAAATCATGAAGTAGGCATATATTCATCCTTGCCATGGGAGCATACCGTGGCAGTGAATGTGACTGAACCAGATTAGACCTGCAGCAGTACCATATATGTTATGAAGGGTAGAACTTTTGTTAGTAATTTAACTTTAGCCCTAAGTAGGAGTGCTGGTGCATCCCCCATCACTCGACATCAGATGGAACGTATCCATCTGAACACTTGGGGACTGTGAAGTAGTTTGACAAAAACTCGAGGATGGCAGCAATTTGTTTTGGAATGGGTCTGGACTCTGGAGATATGTTCTCCCTACTCACGTGTAACACCCCATTTGCACTAAATAATACCCGTTGGTAGGTTTTTGATTATTGAATGGTATGTACAGGTATATTTATTTCAACATCTGGGATAGAGGGAATGAGTCAAAACGGCCTGGCAACTCTACTGTGTTCTATAAAATTTGTAATGGAATCCCTTTCCCCCAACAAAGATTTAATTTAACAAAGGTTGTAGTTTTCAGAGGAACTGATTTTCTGCTGCATGGGAAGTGAAACACGGCTGGGACCTTATAGATTCATAGATTCTAGGACTGGAAGGGATCTCGAGAGGTCATCGAGTCCAGTCCCCTGCCCGCATGGCAGGACCAAATACTGTCTAGACCATCCCTGATAGACATTTATCTAACCTACTCTTAAATATCTCCAGAGATGGAGATTCCACAACCTTCCTAGGCAATTTATTCCAGTGTTTAACCACCCTGACAGTTAGGAACTTTTTCCTAATGTCCAACCTAATCCTCCCTTGCTGCAGTTTAAGCCCATTGCTTCTTGTTCTATCCTTAGAGGCTAAGGTGAACAAGTTTTCTCCCTCCTCCTTATGACACCCTTTTAGATACCTGAAAACTGCTATAATGTCCCCTCTGTCGTCTCTTTTCCAAACGAAACAAACCCAATTCTTTCAGCCTTCCTTCATAGGTCATGTTCTCAAGACCTTTAATCATTCTTGTTGCTCTTCGCTGGACCCTCTCCAATTTCTCCACATCTTTCTTGAAATGCAGTGCCCAGAACCGGACACAATACTCCAGCTGAGGCCTAACCAGAGCAGAGTAGAGCGGAAGAATGACTTCTCATGTCTTGCTCACAACACACCGGTTAATACATCCCAGAATCATGTTTGCTTTTTTTGCAACAGCATCACAGCCTTCCAGTTGAGTATTTAAAATTCAGTACGTGATATTCCAGAATGAAATGTCTGTCCTTCTTTTCAGCTTTGCATTGTATTGGATGTATTAGGACCATTATCCTGCCACTTGCTTTATGATCTGGAATAAATCATACCTATTAACTTCTCCATATGCGACAGCTCCAAACTTTTTGTTATGCTTGTTTGGCTAAAATTAACTAGTAGGGGTGAAAGGGAAAAAAACAATTCCCTTCCACCAGTATCTTGCAGCTTTTTCTATGAAATATGACAAGCTTGGAATCTTTTTTGTTTATTTTTCACACTTTCTACTCTTTAAATCTCTCTCTATCATGTTACTCCTAAAAGCATTTTCTAACATATTATGGGTATTAAAATCTTTGCTGGATTGAAAGGTGCTTCGTTTTCTAATAAAATGTAAAGAGCCACATCATTTTAAACCTAAAAGTGGAAAGTGCCACTGTTTTCTTATACTAAATCCCTGTGATTTGATAGAGAGTAATTAGGAAATTGATTTATGTACCTTACCATGGAGTGGCAGGGGAAGTATAACCTTCTTTATATTATATTTTTAAGGGAAAATTGGTTTATTGTTATGGTTCCTTCTGCTTAATTTTAAATGTATCTGGCTGTTGTGATGCAAGTATAACACTAATGAGGTGTTGTACCTTTAAGTTAAGGTCTCAGGCCTGACCTGTGTTGTGTGGATTTCTTGTTTGTCAGGCTGGAGGCATTTTCTCATTTTCACAGTTCAGCTGAAAACAAAGGCCTCCTTATCCTTGCAGGGAGCTCTTAAGAGCTGACATCAGCCTTTTCCCAGCAGGCATCATTTCTGCCTTAAGAGTCCTTGCAGAGAGCTGGGAAGTCTGATAGCAATTTCTTTTCATGGCAATTTTTTTTTTCTTTTTTGCCAGCTAACAAATCAAATGAGCAAATGCCCAGGGCACCAAGAGCTAAAGAGGTTGAAAAAAGTGACACTGGTCAGTTTTTTACTTCTCTGCCTTTTACTAGGAACTCTCATGTGCATAGTTCTTTGTATTTGCAGCATGAGGATGGTTGTGGCTGGCATTATACAGTGGGTAAAATCATTGCAGTGTAGTGACTGTAAAATTTTTTTCCATCTTAGCAAACAATAGGGACAAATCAGGATATTTTGTTGTAAAATGAAGGTGTTAATTGATGATATTGGTATCTTTGGAAGGGTCATCTAGATTTCATTTTACTGGTAAAATTGTACGAGTCTTACCATCTTAAAATATATTGGAGAGACGAGACTGTTATTTTCTCTTTGCCTGTAGATTACTCCAGTTTAAAATTTAATATTTTTATTTTGGGACTTGACCATGATAAATACGTATAAAAATTAAACAGTTTCCCCCTCTTAGTCACAATTCATTCAGATGTGCAGCATTAGGATTGTTGTGAAAATGAACTTGCATATGAAAATGTCATAGTTCTGTTGCAGCAAATTGCAGCTGTTCAGCACAATTTTGAAGATTAATCTCTTACATAAGAATTGGCTTATCATAATAAGACCAAGCTCAGGTCTTCACACTTATATTCTGCACATAAAAATACCTTCTAAAATGTTAAGTTTGAAACCAAAGCAAGAAACTTCAGAGTGCAGGAGAAGAATTGAAGAATTGTCATACATGGTTCATACAGCTATCTTGGATTCCTGCACTGCAGTTTGCAAGATCCCATTGGTAATCCTGTGCATTTTCTCTTCTTTGTAGAGCCCTCAGTGGGAAATTTACAGTGGTTTGCATATTTGCCTCCCTTTTCAACTGTTCTCAAAGCAAACTGGATTGTAGATGTCCTGATTTGCTCAGTCAGGTTACCTGGCAGTAGCTCAAAGCACGGAATTCAAGTGAGATTCTGAATTTTACAGGGCAGGGCAGTGCTGGATCACCTGAAAGAAGGAAGTACCTCATGTTGCTCTCTAGCTATTCCTATTCCCTGCAGAAGAGAAGCATTGAGGGGATCCACAGAGAATCATGTCCATTGTCTGTTTGATGCAGATGGCATTGTAGCTCCAAGGGGCAGTTGGGAAAGAGTTAAAAAGCATTAAAATGGGACGAGGGAGGCATGGGGAGCCCTAACTTGAACTCTGGGGTTTTGTTTGGTGTTTAAAAATATTTTTAGATTGTTATTTTAGGGTGATTAACCAGAATGTAAAAAAGCAATCCAGCGTCACCAGAATTTCCTTCCTAGTGTGGGGCTGCTTTTTGAAGTGACTTAGAACCCAAATCAGCATTTTAAAAGGGATCCTCTCAGATCTAAAATTCTCCAGGATCTCAATGGAACTGTTACAGCATAGGTCTTATTGATTAGAAATGGTTCAACCTTTTAAAGAGGCACCAATTTGTTCAAAAGACTACATGGGAGGAACAGGGCAATTTGAAACCTAACATGCTTCCTCTCACCTCACTTCTGTTGAATGCATGGAAAACCCATTAACCAGCTTTATTTTTCATGACTGCTAATGGCCTTTCAATCTCTCCCCAAAACTCTTCATCCCAAACTGCTGCCAAGAAATGCAGATTAACATTTAATGAATAAATAACAAGTCCACCTTAACTGTGGTATTGTGACTCTTAGTAGCAAAAGGCCCAGCATGTGGTCTAACGTGTTTGATCAGTAATCAAATCACTACTGGAACCTCACAGAAGCCCAGGAAAGCATTTAAGAACATGCTTAAGTCCACCTGTATTTAGGAAATCAATCAAGCATAGGCTTAAGTGCTTCCTGAGCAGGATGCTTTCCTAAATCGGGACCAGAATTTGGTCCACCTTCTGTCATGATTCAAAATCCTGATTGAGCCAGAGACTTGATCCTTTCAAACCTTGTCTGTGTACCACAAACCTTTACTCCCTGATACTATAGGCAATGATTAGTCAGTTTGAGTCTGTTCACTTATAAACAGAATGGGTTTGTTATCCAACTCCATAGGTTGCTTTTTATTTGGTGGTACTTTCCACCCCTGGAGTGCCTCCCGTGGGAAGAGCACAAAACATTGTCCAGACATTAGTGCTTTGTCCCACAACCGCCTGGTGAAGTAGGGAAGTAGTATTCCCATGGTACAGATGAGCAAACGCAAATACAAAAAATAGACTTGCTTATGGTCACAGGGAAGTCTGTGGTAAGGTTGGGAATAGAACTCGGGGTCTTCTGGCTTCTAGCATTGGAGAAGTTATCCCATATCTACATTGTGGTGAATTTTAGAGCCACCAATATATACCAGAGCCTGATAGCTAACCAAGAGGCAAGGAAAGAACCAGTACACATTCAAAAACATACTCTAGATGTATATTATAAGCATATGAAAACACAAAGGTTTTGCGTATTTGTTTCTCTTATTTTCATTTAACCATTTTCCCAGATGTTTCCTGCTGTTTGACAGATGTACCATTTACTAGAAGGTTGCACTCTTGAGAATTAGAATGTTATGGACACGGTTGCTATAGACAATGACTCTTTAAGGGCAGGATTTGGAATAAAAACTTACATTAACTTCTGGTTGAATAAGTAAATTTTTCTCCCCAGACTAAAAATGCTAGACTGGACAATCTCCTTTCATTTTCCTCTCATACTGTAATCTGCTACAAAAACATGCTAACTGGCTTTAACTCATTCCTTCCAAATTACTAAGTGCTGACTTCCAACAAATGGTATTATTTCTTAGTGCTGAAAGGTGAAAGAAAAGTGTTGCTTTGGCTGTTTCTAAGAGTCTATGATCCATCTTTACAATTCCGATAACCACTTTCAAGCATTTCCAGCAATGAATGTCCCCCCGCCCCCTTTAGTACCTAATCTGAAACTGGATACTCAGAAATTAAGAGAGAAAATCAACATACACAGAGGGCAATTTAATCTATTACTTCTAGCATCACTAGTCTTATTTTTTGACGTTTCCTAAGAACATTAACTTTGGGAGGAAAGCTGAGATTTTTTTACATGTCTTATCTGGCCACCCTTTAGAAACCCGAGAGTCAGCTTCCTGAATAATAATGCCTTGAAGTCTGCTGTTTTGTTTCTTCAGAAGCCAGGAGGGTTCCTGCAGTGAACTTCACTAACGAACTTCCTATCCTTTGTATTCCTTTTAAAAAAAAATGTAGAAACAAGTTTAAACAAACCTAATGCCTCGTAATAACAAAAACATGTGTGTCTTTTGTCTATGAAGCACATTTGTGTTGATGCATTTAATAATTATGCAAGAACTTCATTGTAAATAAATCCTCCAGTAATGTGTTAAACTTTCCCAAGAACTGTGTAGGGAATGTTTTATTTTCAACATGTGGGCAGACCTATGTACCTTGCACCACAGCTTTCCTGGGAGGACTCTTATTCTGACAAGGCTTCTGCCTGCCCAGCTTTTTTGTGCAGGAGACTGCTGCCAAGTTTGTGAGGCCCAAGGCTTTCTTGTGGGAGGACGCTGGGCTGTCTTCATGCTCTTTGGCAATGATTAAAGTGAGGTTAGTACCAAAAAACCCTTTCATTTTATTCCCTGATCCTTGCTTTTTCAAACCAGATGGCAACCCCAGATTTTCAGCTGTACTTAATTTAAGCCGTGAGGCAGCAAGTGCTCTGCAGAGGTAGAGAGTCAATTAGTTGCTCAGGAGGGCCAGAAGTGACTTCCTTCCCAACTGCACATCAGACCCATATTGCTAACACCGTAGTTTGCTTTACAGAGAGGCCAGGGCAGTAATTGCAGCGTTCAGTTGTTGATAACCAGTCCAGCTGGTGTTATAAGGGTTAATGTATACAGAGACCATTGTTTCGTTAATTAATTGGAAGTAACAGTTTCAGGTTAAGCCTGACATGTTAGTGCTATTCACGATTATCATGTGACAGTCTACAGACTGTAATCTTAAAGAGGTTGCTGATTTAGTAGTACACTGTGCTTTTCTTTTGAGCCATTAGTTTGCCAACATTTCCTCCAAAGGGTATGGGTATGTTTTCAGTTTAGTATATTTATCCTTAAAGAAAATTACAAGGGAAATAAAAGGACTTTGCAACAATTGAAGTCTAAAGGTTCTGACCTCAATTATTTGATCACTTTTCTCAGTGGAAATTTTGCTTGAATTCTGTTCTTTGTAGTTGCCTCAGTGCATAATAGTTTAGAGAGATACCAGCTCCCATACTACTTGATCGAAATTGAACCGTCCTTTATATTTCCTACTGTGCTGTAAGTGAATTCTGCAATTTAGGGTCCTCTCATTCCCTCATGTAAATTATAGTTTCTAAAATGCAGTAGACATTATTATATGCATAGGAAACTTGCATTCCTGCATACCAAATTTGCTTATTATTCAGGAATAATGTTCAGGAATTGGATTACACTTGCCCGTTTCAACAGCTATTGAGTAGCTGTGTTTGCTTGCATTGGTTTGGGAGTTGAGTACAGAATACCTGTGATAAATAATGGGATATGTGTGATTAACTCTGTGTACCTTGATAAAAACTTTTCCTAAACTGTCTGGGGACAGTCTCAGAATGAGAAAACAGAGCACACATTAATGATTGCTTCAGGTATTCTTTAATGTGGCACAGATGTATGGTTACTGTTAGTAATGGAGGAGTCAAATATTCAAGTGAAGTTAAAGTTAATTCATGTGTTCCTGCCACAATCCTGCCCTTGGAGTCATTGTCTATGAAACTGTGTCCATAGCCTGAATGTGTAAGCTGTATGTGCACAACTTATTACTTGTTTGTTTTACTATTAGTAGTGATAAGGCATGAAATTTCCTGAATCATATTGTCACAGGCTGCCAGTCAAAAACATTTTCAGCATTCATATGGATTATCATATTTTACTCAAAACTAAAATCCAAGCAATGAAAATAAATTGATCACTTAATAAACACTTTTTGTTTTTGCTGGAGTTCTGCTATTCTGACCAAGAAGCTTATGAAACTCAGAGGTTTCTCTATTAAGACATTTGTTGTGGGGTTGAGACATCCTTTGCTACTATGCCATGTGAGCACTAAACACAGAATACTCTGCCAGTGTGGCTACTGCAGGTATGAGTATGGTGACCAATTTGCTTTTTCTTTTTTAATGTTTACTTACATCGTTGCTGTGGAGAGTCTTACAAAATCCAGACAAAGCCTTTTTGTGTTACTGAATGTTTCCATAGCCCTTCAGTAATTCAGTTTTCACTTGCAGTCACATTTAACAATTAGCCTAGTATATGAGGTAAATAAGAATCTTTTACTCTCATGTTTGGTTCTGTATCAGTGTGATCCATATAGTCTTTCAGTTTCTAGTTTTGGAATAAATGTGTGGTCTTAATATTGAACAGATTTCATCACATTTTAGGAAAAGCTTATTCTTTATTTTATGAGATGGCCAGAGAGAGCTCATAGGCTACAGAAACAGTTGCTTTTAAAAATACATTTTAGTATATAGCTTGTTCTTTTAGGACTATCTTTTAAATCTCTGTCCATAAGGCATGCATACTTTCTGAGCTATCTCTTGTTCACACCAACTACTGCTACTCGCACATCTGGTGAATAGAGATTGTACCTGCTAAGAAGTGGATAGTTCAGAGCTATTTTTCTGTGTTGTAAGAACTGTCAGTTTTAGGTGGAGATAAGAATCGCTATAATCTACCGCCAATAAATTGTGCACAGTTTTACCAGATTTAGTACTTCAAAGGCAGTTAGTGGCCATGGTTTTCGTACACCTGCTTTTCTATTCATGATCAAGTTCTTGTTTAATAAATTTGCCAAGTCCTGTTTGTTGTTACCTTTTGACCTTCCATAATATATGTTTCCACAAAGATTGGGACAAAAAAGGGCTTAGTCCCGCAGTGTTTTACCTGCTTAACGACTGAATAAACTCCCATAGACTTTAAAAGGCATTCTGTCAGCTAAGGCGGTGGGCCCATAAACTGATTAGAGCAAGCTCACTATCTCGGTGCATTACATTTTTATAAGTGGTTGTGTAAGGGTTAACAATGGATGTATTAGAGAAATTTTAGATCAAACTAGTGTAACTAAGGCTGTCTACACTAGCGAGCTTACAGCGGCGCAGCTGTACCAATGCAAGATTGCTTATGTAGCTGCTCTATGCCGATGGGAGAGAGCTCTCCCATAAATATAATTAAACGTCCTCCAATGAGCGGAGGTAGCTATGTCAGCGGGAGAGTGTCTCCCACCGAAATAGCGCTGTCCACACCGGCGCTTCTGTCAGTGTAACTTTTATATTGGTATGGGGTTGGTTTTTTTCACACCCCTGAGTGACATAAGTTATACTGACAAAAGTGCTACTGTAGACATAGCCTAAGAAAATATTAATGAGAGAAATAATCAGGTTTTTGGTGTCCATTAACAGCATTGTACAGAATTCCACTCTCCAGCTTCATCAATAGCAGCTTACCACACCAGGGTTCCCAGCACCTCTAGAACGGATTAACATACCTCCTGTCTTGGCAATGTGGAGCTCAAACTCATGCAGCTAATTTTACTGCAGTCAGATACAGCACTGCTGTGTGTATTTTATATGTAAACTTGCTTCCTTGGATTGGCCAACAGTTTTCTCTGTGTGATCATAAGGTGTTTTACAGTAATTTCCAGTGACTTGGGGTAAAATGTCTGTTGCATGAGCCAAGAGTAAGACTTCAAAAGGATTTTAACATGGCTGAATTATGAAAGACTGCCCATAATCCAGTTCATGACTGGTAGCATGCAAGAGGAAATACCTGCTGAAGGTATTTGTGAAGCATTGCATTTGTGTACAGATGAATCATTTTACAGCTGTTACTGGGGAACAATCCAGTACCCCTCAGAGCTTCTAACTGCTGTTCTGCCTCTCGTTACTCTTCCTGCGTGCCACTTGCACATTCAGATTTTCTTCCCTTGTAGAGTTAGACAAACACCTGTCAGGGATGGTCTAGATAATACTTAGTCCTGCCATGAGTGCAGGGGACTGGAGTAGATGAACTCTCGAGGTCCCTTCCAGCCCTACAATTCATGTGATAACTAGAAATTTCAGGCAAAACTTCATCCCCATCCTTCTTTATAATACTTTGCCCTTCTTTGGTCATTCTTGCCAAGCCATCCAAAGCACTTTATAGATATTAATGAATTAAACCTCACTACATACCTAAGAGGCTGGTATAATTTTATATATGAAGAAACTGAGGCACAGAGCGAGTAAGTGACTTGCCTATTGGGAGGACATTCTGTTGAGCACCTTCATACATGCACTAGTCTGGCGTGTGCTCAGGAAGCCATCACTTGAGCACAACCATCCTGGCAGCTGGTGCCCTGCCTCTAAACTTGTGTTGTCTCAGGCAGGGCACTAATTGTTGGGTGCCTCCAACAGCATCTGTTCAGAAGTCTATGGCAACTGGATATTAATGGTGATTGTTGTATCGTTTGTTTCTGAGCTCAAAATGGAACCATGTTCTCTTGGCTCTCGGTCCGCTCCAGTAACTTCATGTCTATGCTACTGCCTCCAGTGCTTATATTGATTTTGAACAGAAGAATTCTGTTTCAATATATGTAATATTAACTACCTTTTAAAAATAGCGCTTCTGTAGTATTCAAACATGAATGCAGTTGATGTGTCTTTTGTAAAGACAGAGTATATAGCTTCCTTTCTCTTCAGATGTTTGTTTTATTTACCTCTGATGCTTTTGAAATGTTCAGCCCTTCTGCCCTCTGTTTTTTGGACTTTCCACATTGCAGAAAATCTTGCTTTGTACATTTTTCTAGTTTACTGCACACACTCGGGGCAAACTGCAGGTGCTGCCATCCTTCGAACAATAGCTTAAAGCAGTGGAGAGGACGCAGAACCAGACCAAATTTTAGCTTTTTTCCAGAAATGGGCCCTCAATTACAGACCATTTCACAGCAAATTAGGATAAGGAAACTACTTGTGTAATGTCTCAGGATAGATGACCAGGAAGTGTTTCTCTTCATTGTGGTTGGCCAGAAATTAGCAGAAGATTCTTCAAGGCTTAAGATTAATTCTCCTGGCTCAGAGAGATGAAAGTCATGGCCAACTGTTGACTTCCATCTGGATGCAGTCTAAGTAACAGGTTTATGGGGATGGGTACTCTACTGGAGAGGTGCTACATTTCAGGAAGCCATCTGCAACTGTCACAATGACCTATTCTATTCAGACACTTTTCCTCATTGATGTGATGATACTGAAATGCCATGCGATGGTACCATTCATGGTTAAGGAAGTGATCAAGATTCAAACCATAGCTGCTTTTTGGTCCCCTTTTTATAGTGGAAAGAGGGCAGGACACCCCTACAACATCAAATTCTATCCAAGGCCTAAAACTAAATCCTCTTGCAAACTCTTCTGTTACCTTTTGAATGAGTAGACTGGGAGCTTCCTTTCAAGATAGACTCTCTGTCAAGATAGACTTTTTAATTGCAGTTACTTCAGCAAACCTGGTAGCGCTCATCATTTCTGAAGCTCTTTCCAAATTAATTTTGGCGTAATACTGTAATGTTATGGTGTGTGGATATGTGTATGTCCTAGAGAATCTCTAGCCACGCTCTACAAGAATCAACAGAAAGCAAAATAATGTAATCAACTAGTGAGACATAGTGCTTTACTTACTGTATATGGGAATGTTAGTACATGTAGCAAAGCATCCATTTAAAACCTTTGTCAATCTATCAGCATTTACTGAAGGGGATCAGGCCCAAAAGAAACAATATTTCTTGTTTGGAGTTGGGATCCAGGATTGTCTCTCTTGATTTATTGTACCTTAGATTTGTATTTCAGCTTCTGTGCATTCTGCATTTCTTACATACTTTCTTTATTAATAGTAACTCATCACAAATAGGTAGCTCCTCATTCCTCCTGAAAGTGTTTTCTTATGGTGATTGCCACCATTTGAAAATCTCTGTTTTTTTACAACTCATGGTAATCTCTCCTGTTTTTCCTGTGAAATTATTCCCAAAGGAGATTAGGTTTGCATCTAAGTATCCAATCGGACATCATAATTTCAAACAGCTAATGAGCTGTTTGTTTCAATGAATAGATAAGAATAACCTGAAATAGCCACTGCATTACAGGATGTCTAAGTAATATGAAAATGCATGACAGAAAACACATTCACTTCTCAGTATTTTCACACTCCATATTTACATAGAGATGCACTGTTCACTAAAATGACATCCAATGGCAACAACACAGGAAAAAGTGTTAAGTACAAGTAATAGAGGGTAGAAACCATAAAATTCTGATACAGTAAAAAGGACACATCCGTCTTCAACAAACTTTCATTAATCCTTACCTCATCTTTTTTGTATTCCATATTTTGTTTTTGGCTCAGTTCACTAATGTAATGGTCAAATCTCCAAAGTGAATTTGAGATTCAAGATAGGAAAAATCTGATTGGCAGTCTAAGATAATCAAAGTTCTAGTCTGGAAAAGTAACATTTAATTATTGACTGCTGGACAAACTTCTAGCCAGCCCCTAAAAATCCTAGGTGCCTTTTATTGAGTGGTGTTTCCAGCTACAAATGAAAATGAGCCACCTGTCTCTTTCCTTATAAACGGTTTTGAATTGGAGAAGAAATGGAAAATTTGCTGGCTACAGTTAAAGTCCATCTTAGTATCCATTTGAGCCACAAACTGCACTTCTGGAAGAGTACACCAGCATAAACTCACTCTCAGAAAATGTGGCAAGAGGCACAACTGCCACAGTGGTGCTACAAGAAAACGGTTGTGGAAGATCAGTAGTTAGTTTCGGGTTGGCTGCGTTGGGCAGTATAGAACAGGATTTGCAGATTTTCCCCAAGGGAAGAATGTACAACAAAAATTACACGGTTCGCTAACAAAATAAAATGAGACAATCTATACCCTTCTCCAAAAACCAATCTGATGTTCAGATTCTGTGGGGTAGTGATCCTTTAAAAAAAACCACAAATTCATAGACTGCTGTAAATTGCCTGCATTTTAGGGTTGACTACTAAGCTGTGAAATGAAATAACAGGGAAGAATAAAGATATTTAGAATTAAGGGGGAAAAAAATCTTTGCAGCATGATAGGGAAAACAGGAATGTGTATGGGCACTAGCGATTCAAAGTAGACCTGGCTGTATTTTTATATTCAGGCACAAAGAATATTTGTTTGTTTATATTAGCTGATTGTAGTGGTATTTCTGATAATTAAGTTGCACTTTAAATGCCAACCTATTTCATTTTTCTTTTAATTAAAGGCTCTTAATTAGCGAGGAGCAATGTTACACTTCCCCCCCCCCCAGTTTTATTCATTAGTGAAATGGCATTGAGGTGCTCCTTTCCTCACCTGCTATGTTTTAGGTGAAGTATGTAAATAGGTATATTTTGCAGAGGGTGGGGGGAATACAAGCTGTATTAATAATACTGTGGAAAGATATTTTCTACCAGTTGCTCAGAATTCCTTAAATAATGTTTAACAAAAGCAATTGGGTTCTTTCAACCCTCAAAAGATTTTGTGTGCAGCGGTAACCATTGAAATGTTAACATTTGTGCAGCATTACTACACAATTACAATAGTTTCTCTTTTCTAACAGTGGTAATGTCATGTGACTGTTGTAATTGGTAGTAAATACTGACTCTTTAATGGCAATCCCTGTATGTTAGCAATTTGACTATCAAAGAAAGATGTTGAAACTTCCTGTCAAAACATTAATATAATGTTTGAGTCTTGTGTCAAGGTATAGACATTGGTTTACTTTTAGCCATAGAATGCATAGTGCGTGTAGATGGAAAAACATCTTGGAAAGTAAATTAAAAAGCTGTGTGTAAGTGGAAACTTGTTCTTTCTACATGTGCCATATACTTTTATAGTACAACCATTTCAAGTAAAAACGTTTTCTGCCAAAGGGATTCTGGGACATTTGTGATTTCTCCAGTTGGAGATACAGTAACATTTTGGCATCCATTCCTTAAGAAACTGCATGCTGGAAGTCAGTGTAAGCAAAGCTGTCCCCTTCACTGGGCCTCTCTTTTCCCTTTTCCTTAAACAGTTGGCAGAGTTAGTCTTTTCCTCTAGGATGGGTGTGAATTACCACAGTTCTGTGCCAGTACACACAGCAGCAGCGTTTAAAGGTTATACAACTCAAAAATCGTTGAGAACAATGTGGGGTAACTACCTTTGAACTGCTTAACGCACAGGACTGAAACATTGCTTTCAATTAGCAAACATTATTTAGAACCAAATTGAAGCAGACTTTCATCTAACAGTCAGGATGTGTGTGGTTTTGGTATGACATCCATCTAAGCACATGATGCTTGGTAAGCACTGGAGCCTTGGTTATGATTCACTGGGGAGAAACATGGAAAACAATGTCTGTTTTTAAGCACTGGGAAAAAGGACTGAAGATTTGAGCAATGTATAATTTTAGTAAAATTATACCGGAAAGCAGATAGGTTTCAGGGTGAGGGTGCTCTCTCTTAATGATGTAACAACCCATTCTGTCACTGAAATTTACACATAGCAGGGCAAGATCCTCAGCTTGGGTAAATCAGAGTTGCTCCATTGTAGTCAGTGATGGCTACACTGATACCAGCTGAGGATTTGGCCCATAATGATTTTGGAAGGGGTGGAGAGGCTTGGAGACAGTGAGGGATTCTGTGCTTGGTCAATTAAATAGTGTCATTCATAGAGACTCTGTATTACAAATCTTTAGCTTTCAAAGGTAGCCAGCAATTACCTCTAATATTTTTCTGGCTTAATGTTTGACCTCTGAAGATGCATCTCCTTACTAGTTTAAGAAGCTTGGATATACAGAACTACTTCATTTTGGTGAAAAACAATTATCTTCAGATATGGAAGCAATTCTGATGGCCCCTTTGGCCAGAGCATAAAATATCTAAACAAGAATAGAGCAGTTTTCCAAAACATAATTTAAATGGGAGTAAAAAAAATAATCAAAAGAAATAAATACAATATTCATTGAATACTGTTTTCATGCAAGTTACTAGAATAATTTTCATACTATTCATGTAAACATTGCTTGTAAGCAACAACAAAAAAGCTATTTCCTGTATAAGATGCTTCTGCCTGTGCTACTAAACTTTACAAATAAAGTGAAATTTAAGTTTCCAAATTTTGAAACAACTTGGAGTTACCAGTAATGAGACTATCAAGCCCGTTTTCTTTTTAGTCTCATAACTGGAAGTGTTTTAAGTTGCACAAATATATTGTCAATGCAATTTTTTCAAAATATGTATATTTAAAATTAGATAATAGTAATGTGAAGGAGTTTGATGCATTCCCTGTACTAATATCACTAAAGCTAATCTTGTATTCAGATCAAGTATATGAACAGTCATCATACCAGTGGAATCTAAGAGATCTATATGGTTAGATAGTTTTTTGTGTGGGTTTTTTTTTTTGGCCATAGGTTTAATTTAAAGTTGCTAAAACTTAGTGTTAATCAAGATCTGAAGAAATCTTTGTGTGAAGAATGGGAATTGTGTAGTGACTAAACCTAAAAAGAAAAAATATTTCCAAAGACTGTTAAACAAGAGAGTTGTGAGTGCAAGCACTAGTGACAATTTTGGGGGTATTGATCTCTGTAGAGGAGATAGAAGCACTGAATAAGATGAAGAATGGTAAGGCAGCTGCCAAAGACAAGATAACTGTTAATAAGATCAAGCAGTTGGAGATATTGAAATAAAGCAGTTTCACAGATTACTGTGTGTTTGCTGGGATCAAGCTAGGATACCAGTTGACTGGAGAATGGGATTGATTGTGCTTCTTTAGAAGGGAAAGGGTGGTGCAAATGATTCAAACGCCTATCGGGGCATCACCTTGATAAGTCAGCCTCTGAAAATCCTTGAGAGAGTTTTGAAGGCCAAGGTTGAGGTTCAAGGAGGAGGAGAATATAGGAGAGGAACAACATGGCTTTAGGAAGTGAAGGAGTACTAATATTTGCCATGAGACATAAGTTTGATAGAATGATAAATGGAGGGCATAACTGCTATGTAACATTAATTGATCTTGCAAAAGCATTTGACTTGGTTCCATGGGAGCTGGTGTTTAGAGAATTGAGATGGATGGGAGGGGGGACTACAAGTAGAGATGATTGAGGAACTGTATCAAGGTTCGAGAGCTACGGGGGTAGGTACCAATACATGGAATTTCCGAGGGTTTTGAGGTACAGCGGCATTGTGACAAGGCAGTGTGCTCAGTCAGCTTCTCTTCATTTTAGTTATGGCGTTAATTTGTAGGAAAACCGAGCCTGTGGAGATGCAAAGAAAACAAATGTACGCTGACAATCTGGCCTTGATGGCTGAAAAGAGGAATTGCTAAATATGATATCAAAATGGGCATCTGTGTTTTTAAAGATCATGGTTTAAAGGCAGACATACACAAAAACCGAAGTTATGCAAGTAGGGAAGGTGGTAGAAGACCTGTTGATTGAAGTTTCAGAAAAGAAGCTGAATCAGAAGAATGAATTTGTTCGCTTGGGAAGTATTCTTAGTGCCATTGTAGAGCGATCTGGAGAACTGAAATTGAGCATGGGTGGCAATGAAAAAGGTGGCAAAAGTACTGTTGGACTTGCAATTAAGTAACAAACTGAAAAGAAAAGTGTATGCTGTGTGTGTTTGTCCCTGCTTACTCTATGGTTTGGAAACAGTTGGTCTTAAGGAGATGGAAGAAAAGAAGATTCAGGTAGTAGAAAATAACATATCAAGGAGAATAGCAGACAAGCAGAGAGTAAATAGTGAACATAAAAGAAATTGGGTGGTGGGAGAGATGAAATTGGGACTCAGTGATAGGCTGGTGAGCACACGTTTGAGGTGAGCTGGACGTGCGATAAGGATGGGAGAAGAGTGACCAACAAAGCGGGCGGAAGAAGACAGCAAGAATGGACATGAAGGACCAAGGATATGATGGAAAGACTTTATCAAGAGAAGTCTGAGGAGAATAGACTGGAACTCCAAGACCTATGAACACATACCATGGACTAGAAGGAGCAGCAAAGAATCATGGTCAC
The DNA here is from genome assembly GCF_011386835.1 of Chrysemys picta bellii. NCBI lineage: Eukaryota > Metazoa > Chordata > Testudines > Emydidae > Chrysemys > Chrysemys picta. The sequence continues at coordinate 39,313,197 of NC_088797.1, forward strand.
CTCTGAACCCATGGGAAAAGGAGTTGAGAAGAGAAGTGAAGTGAAGAATTTAGTATTAATTTTAATCCTGGGAGTACTGAAATGGAAGTATACCCTAGCGTCTGGGTGGTACTGTAAAGATCTGTGCTCGGCTCGAACAAAAATGGTGAATTTCCTCTGTAAAACTAGAAGTACCAAACATTTCTCATTGTTGTCAGTGCTGGATAGATTTTCATGTGAATTACTTAAGAACAGGATTTTTAAATACAATGGGCCAAAACATCCCCTGCCCAGAGGGGATCATCCTCACAGTGTGAGAAAGGGTTGTGGGTACACAGAGGGGCATGAGGCATGGCTTTCCTCTCTGTCTGGATAGCCCAATGTTTTCAGGCCCAGTCTCTGTGCTGCTGTTTCTTGCTCCTCGTAGTTCCCCATCCCCCATAAATCCTGCTTGACAGCAAGGCTCATTCTGGAGCCATGCTATCTACCAATTTCTCACCATTTATGGCTGTGCATTACCTCTCTGCCCAAAAGGGGTAGAAGGAGTGGAGCAGGTGCAGACGCTTAAAGGAGCAGAATTTAACTCCCACAGGAATTTCCTATGGAAATTGTGTAGGGATGTTATCCACATATAATGGATGCTCCCAATTCCATCCCCACCTTTCCTATTTCTCCCCCAAGCCTCATCATAGGGAGGGATAATGCCACCTTGGTTTTGCTACCTTTCCTCACTTGGAGTGGTATTTTCCACTACATACTTACCCTCCAAGTCTGCAGCCTATGGCCCACCACCTCTGGCTCAGTTTTTCTGTTGGAATCCTATATAAACGGATATAAAGTTCTATAGAAACATACAGACAGGAAATTATATACATTACATGTGTTTGTTTGCATTTAAGCTTTATATAAAATGAATAGAAATATGTATGCTATTTGAGTCACATGTAAATGTATGGAAAAATCTGACATTTTTGAGTTTCCTATAACTGATCAAGCTTTGCCATTTTGATCAGCAAATGCAATATTCTGGCATCGAAATCCCAAACATTGGGCAAAATTGTGAACCTACAGTTCCATTTTCACAGCAGAAACAGCTCTTTGTGGTGAAGAGACTTTTGCCTTTGAGAATTGATGTGTCTTCATTACACAGACCAATAAAATCTGAGGGATATAATATTGTATTCTCTTCAGCCATTGAAAATCTGAATTTATCAGCAGGAAGAATTTGGTTTTGTACCAAGCAATGCTAATACTTTAAACTGTACTAAACCATATAGGCTTTAGTTGTGACCATACACCCAAGTGTAGCCTTTCTGGTTTGCAGCTGTGGATGGTATTATGCTGCAGCAGGAAAAATTATCCCTCTCTGTTGGCATCTATCACTAGATATTGTCCTTAAATTTGAAAATAATGTAGGGCCAAATTCAGTTTATATTGATCACATAAGTAATTCCACTGGCTTAATTTCACTGGTTCAAAGGGACTATTTTATGTGAGCAAGGCAATTAGAGTTTACTTAATAATTTGTATATAGACTTAATTTGTTCTTAAGAATGTAATGTCATTTAATTTAATGATTTATTGACCAGGCCGTTTCATTGCTGTTGTCCAGGTTTAACTCATTACGCTGATTTTTTTTTTTTTTTTTTTTTTTTTTTTTTTTTTTAACAAAAACCCTCACTAAATGGAGACTTTCTATAAGGTTCAGTGTTTACACTTTTCAGACGGAAGGAAAGATTGTAGCTTGTTCGTGTTGTGCACTCAGTGGTCATTTTCAGGGCTGTATTTTAAGAGCAGTTTACTGTACTTTAAATATAGAAACTATTGTGCTTCCCATCCAGTCTACTCACACCAGTCATTAGCTCAGTATAATGCAATCCGAAACTTCTTTCTTTAGAATGCTGATATTGCAGACTGTGTCTTGTGTACTGAAATGTTACTAGGCTGGCAAAGCCATAGAGCAAAGCACACAAGCACAAACCTGTAAGAATACATTTCCCAGTGTGTTGTGTACTGCTTTCTATAGTGAGATCTCTTAAACGTCTGGTTATAAGGGCAGCAATAACCGGTTGTTCCTTTCCACTGTGTCTGAATGCAATGAAGAGAATTGGTGGTGAAGTCGCTAATCATATTCTCACCAGGAATCCCATTCTTTCATGGAAAAAGTACAACAGCCTTTTTCAACAAAACTAGGCCCTAGAGCCAATATCTAGCATCATCATCAATCACAGTTAGGTCAGTATTAGGGTGACCAGATAGCAACTGTAAAAAACAGGATGGGGTGGAGGAGGGGTAATAGGCGCCTATATAAGAAAAGTCCCAATAAACAGGACTATCCCTATAAAAATGGGACATCTGGTCACCCTAGGTCAGTATAAATACAGAAAGTTGAGAAGGAAAAAAAAATCTTTCATCTCTTAACACAGAACGGATGCTACAGTCCATTAAGAGGTGGCTGATTACTCTTCTCACTCTCTTCCCCACCTCCTGGTCCCTCCTATATTTTAAATGTTATATGTTAAATATTCATCCAGTGGAGTAATCAGCCATCTTTTACTGGCACACGTGAACAAAAGGTAGCCATGGTTTAGAACAATAATGTAAATCTAAGTGTAGTTTTGATTCTGAATGATATGGAGAAGTAGGCATCAAAGCAGAATTATTAAATACCGCTATACAAACTAAAATATAAAAAACCTATATAAAACAGGTAGGGGGTAAATTAAGTAAAGATAACTAAATTATGTTACACTCACATAAACTTTGCATTTTTATTTCTATTAGATTTTGTGTAAGAAGGATGGCTAAATTGCTGTTAGCGGGTCTCAGTATTCCTTATTTGCATCTGTTTGCAGTTATGTGGGATTTTAACTTTCAATTTCTCAGTTATTAGCTTCCCATTTCCTGCTAGCTCTAACAGTACCAGACCTCTAGAAGGTGAAGTAGCTTCTTGTACTGGTCAGTTGTTTCAGTATTGAATAGTATTGCTGACATCTTGATTTTGGCATAATCTCACCATTATGGAAAAAGCTGTTTTCTCTCCTTCCCCACCCCTCGCAGGCCCAACCCTCCAGTCAGACTAGCATTTCTGCAAAGTCTCTCTTGTGTATTATTTTGTTATGATGGGGTAAGACAAAGCTTTTAAATGGATTTATTTAATAAGTATCCATGTTGAAAATTTGGCAGCCTTGTTCCATAAAGTCTGCTCTTGCTCTAAGTTTTTCTCCTGCCTTTTCATAAAGCCACTTTTCTCTTCTAACTCTGTCTTTCATCCCTGGTATGAACTTGATGTGCCAGAACCAAAGTATGGGGCTTTTGATGAAGTTTTTAACCTTTAAAATACTGATTTTTCCAGAACGCCAATCAAACAAATGCTTATGTGGATGTGTGATTATGTCCTAATGCATGTCGTAATTCATCAAGTTGAAAGTGCAATTCTCTCTCTCATATTAGTTTCCTTTTGAATGGTTTGTCTGTTTAGCAACTTCCCCCGATGAATAGCAAATATACATCTATTAAGCAAAAGAATATACAAAATAATTTATTTTTAAAGTGCAATAAATGTTGAAGTCTTAATTTATGTGAGTGAATCTGTTGAGGAGACGATTCACCAGTTGGTTGTAATTAATCTTCTATGGGAATTGCTCTTGCTAATTAAAGAAACCTGGTGAAAGAAAATACAACCATTTGAGACAGAAATAAACAATGGATTCTGCTCTTTAAATGTTCCATGTTTCAACAATCCGACTGCCTTCAGTGGAGTTACTTCTGATGTTCATTAGGTCGCCCTAATGGCAGCATATAGAGTACTGACACTGCATACCCCAGCTAGCACAGGTATAGATTGCAGTGTGGATGGTGAGGCACTGCTTAGGCGAGTAAAGTGCCCTACATGCCTGAATCCCCAGGATATATGTACCGTACATGGCTCTCTACACACTCAACCAGTGTCTGCTATTGTTTTTAGCAGTATAGTGTCCCACTGCAGGAGCATTTCCCCACTGCAGAGAAAGGCAGAGGGGAAAGGCTCCGGCAGTTCCATCCTGCCAGAGCCTTTCCTTGCTGCAGAGAAGCTGCTTCAGGGGAGTTGCTGGAGCCTTTCACTGCTGCATGTAGCTACAAACATAATGCTTGTGCTCTACACACCACCATAAATGTAGACATAACCTTAGATCAGTGGTTTCCAAACTTGTTCCGCGGCTTGTGCAGGGAAAGCCCCTGGCGGGCCGGGCTGGGCCGGTTTGTATACCTGCCGCGGCGGTTCACTGCTCCTGGCCAATGGGAGCTGCTGGAAGTGGCGCGGGCCGAGGGACATACTGGCCACCACTTCCAGCAGCTCCCATTGGCCTGGAACAGCGAACACAAACCAGCCCGGTCCACCAGGGGCTTTCCCTGCACAAGCGGCGGAACAAGTTTGGGAACCACTGCCTTAGATTAATACATATACTTCTATACACTTCAGCATTGCTTAGGGAAAGCTATTGCTATGGGGGGGAGGAAGGGGAGAGGAATATATAGTAGACTTTATAGGATTCTAAATTGGGAGGTTTCTGGTCTTAAAGTATGATCTGTAGCCAGAATATGGCTCAATTCTTAAAGCATTAAATAAGTATCAGGAAATCTAGGGGAAAATGTGACACTATCTCCTGACAGAGCTTGAAAACATAAATCACTCTTTAATAAAAGTGTGTGTTTTACAGGAGATGGAGGGATGGACAGGGGATGGGTTGATCTATTTTATACCTTATCGCGAAGAAATGAGCAGCACACGTCTCTGCGTGTTTTTGAAAAGGCCTCTGTCTTGCAAATGTCATTTTAGCTGCATAGGAGTGCAGGGCACTTCCCCAGAGTTGTGTTGTGGTTTTATGAAATGGTGGTAACAAAATAATTGACTGCCGTTTCCTTTTTAAACTGCTAGAAACAAGACTGCCAATGGGGATTATCGAAAGGAGCACAGAGACAGGAGTCGCAGTCCAATAGAACGGGCTGCTGCCCCAACAATGAGCCTTCATGCCAATCACATGTATGCCTCAATCCCAAGCTTGACCATGGATCAACCTCTAGCACTGACCAAAACCAGCATGGATGCAACGCGAACAGTCAGCATCACGCCTGCGCTGACGTCTGTGGAACGGCAGCAGGTACTTGTCTTCTAGATTGATAAGACTCTCTGGGTTGTTGTAGGAAACCTTGCTGTACACACATTGGTGACTTCTCAGACATGAGCAGAGGATGTTATGAATTAGGCGATAATACTGTTCAGGCAAAACATGGCTGGTTGTGTGGTTTTTTGGGTTTTTTTTTTTTTTTTTTTTTTTTTTTAAGTTTCACAGTTTAATTTTATTAAGATTCAATGTGTTTCATGACAGAAATGGCTGGCTGTTTGAATGCAAATAGCTTTCCTAAACTCTCTTCCACTCACCCACATATTTTATGTTTTGATAAGCTTGTAAGTGCATGTGTTTGAATTAGAGATGCAAACTTATTGTGAGATCTGATTCACTCTGTTCAAATAATAGTTTGGGGGGCTCCTAATAGCCTCAGATAAAACTGATCAAGTCAAAAGCACTAAGAGCACTCAGCGCTCTTTGAGGATGCCTATGTGCCTTTGAAAATCTCTCTCTGCTGTGACTATATTGAAGAGGGGAAGGAAAGGAAAGAAACATGAGAAGAAGAGGAAGAGGCTGTAATAACCTACAACTCTGTAACCCAATGAGATACAGATCGCTGAAAGGCTCTTCTCATCACTGAATTAAAGTCCTACTCTAAATGCAGAAAGTCATTGAACAAATTTAGTCAGTGTGAAAAGGTTTGTGTGTGGAACTAATGACGCCATCTTCTCTGTACGTAGTATGTTGTGCCACTGTCTGATAGTGTTCCCTAACTGTATTGAAGATGTCTCTTTCTTCTCCATAATGGCTTCACTTTTCAACCCACGCCACATAAAGGAGAAGGCATGAAGCAGGTAGGTCATGCAGTGGCACACACTCGTACAGGCATGCCATCTTAGGAGCAACATCTTCTTTTAAAGAATCTCTGCATTGTGAAGAGAGGTGGTTTTTCATGCATGCTACATAATAATCCCTCTCTTTTATGTGTCAAAGCCACTTTCACCCCAACACCATAGTCCTTCTCACATGTGGGAATCAACAGCCTCTGTCTTGTTCAGCCAATGACTTATTAAAAGTTGTACCTTAGTGAGTTGTGGCTAGCTGCAGCATGGGAACATAAGCTGGCACATGTATCCAGCCATTCCTTGCTCCCCTATCATGATTTATTGCAAAGAGTAAATCCATATATGTGGATGAATCTTTCAGTGGGGAAAATTTCCACTACAACTTGCAAATAATCTTTTGGCTAGATGACCAGCTCATATTTTATGGTCAGTGCAGTGGTTTTTCCCCACCAGTTCATTTTCCCTTCTCCCTTTTGTAGACCGAGCACTACAGTTCTTTCTCTACAGCTCTGGTGCATGCATCCAGCCTTTTAAAGTCTTGCTGTGTGGAAATGGCCTGACTGGCCCTAGGATTGCTGCTATCTTGCGTAACTCAATGTGCAGATTCTACAGCTATTGTTCTATGTACAACAGTTCTTCTCTGCCTCTTAACAGTTTGTTCAGTGATGACAGAGAAGGAAGGGACAGGCTTCCATTGACGACACTGGTGCTCTTTGATAATATCACTCTTGGTTTCTCAACCTGGCAGCCAGCACTGACCTACTCTGCTGTTTCTTAGGAGGTGTTTGTACTGGACTATACCCTAACACACCCTGGCCAGATTTTTGTTTTGTTTTGTTATCTTTGACATTTTGAGCTTAGTTGTAATCTAGTGTCTTGGGGAAATGGGATGGTGAGGCGAGTCCTTGCTAAGATTATAGTGTAGAAATTGTGCAGAAAAGAAAATGTGTATGGAAAATAGCAATAGGAGGCTGTGGCTTGATTATGCCTTAACTGAGTTCATACAACAGTAATACATGCTCACGTTTCTGTATCCGCTTCTGGGTCTAATGTGGCTATAGAAAAACTGGTTTTGGCCAGTGTAGTTCAGCAATTGTAGTCACTATGTTACTAATTCCTCTGTACCTCTCATTTTAATATATTCACAGTGGTAACAGGCAGTGCTAGCACAGGCATTCTTGTGAAGTCTGGAGAAAGATGCAGAAAGAAAACTCATTCACCCATAAATCCATTCATAAACTCAAGTAGCCCTATACAGATTTGTGTGCATATGTATAAAATAGGGTTTTGTTTTTTTTGGAGAAATATCATCTTAGGCAAGGTGAAGAAACACAGTACTGCCAACTATGCAGCATGTAAAATGAAATCTGTGTCCACTGTGCCTTGCGTACAAAGGAATCAAGTAATTGAAGCATTTTCCCCCTTTGTTTACTTTAAGTATATTTGACTTTGCTATCAATGCAGTAGGATGTGAATGGACATTTTAGCTCATTATGTCTGGAAAAATAGTGAAAAAAATCATATTACTTTGCTTTATGTAGCTGGCATTTGACTCAGAGAAACTTACTTTGATCTTGCAGTGAAATGAAATCTCTGTTCAATGTGCCTAAGCTGAACATATGTTAAACAATGAAAGCCATTCCCTCCCCTGGTATTTCTCTTTTCCACTGACTTTGTGTTGAGGATAGGTTTAGTACATTTTGCAGATTGACTGCAGTGAATTGAGAGTGAGGCATAAAATTAAAATTATTTGCCAACTGCGCTGATTCAGGCAAGCCAGGTCATGTGCTACAGAGATGCAAAATGAACTCACATAATAAAAATATACCAAACGTTTTAAGCAAAAATATTTTAGCGTGTGTGTTTTCCATCACTCCTCTCTTCAGGCAGCCACCTAGAGAAACCAGGACCATTCCTTTGCATAAGCCCCCCTCTCCCCCCCACCTGAATGTTAAACTGAAATGACTCAGTATCTCAGAAATGTACCAGTTTAAAGTTTTTAATAATAGTGTTACTAGGGTTGCCAAGTGACTGAACAGTTTTGGGAAGTGGAAAAAGGGTGTTGCTTATGAGGCAGTGCTGGAAAGCCACGGCAGCAGAAGAGGTATAGCTTCTTGAGCCAGAGTAAATTTTCTGAGCCATTTTGATCTATTTTTGTTCCACTGTTTTCAGGACTCCGATATTGCTTGGTGTTTTTTTCCTACTCTTCATGTTTTACATCAATATGGGGAGTAAAGCACAGGATTGAGAATTCATGACTCTGGGCGAGTAATTTAGCTGCTCTTATTGCCTCAGTTTCTTCAACTATAAAAGTTAGGTTACCTAACTAATAGGGTTAACCTATTAATAATATTTGCAAAGTACTTCAAGTTCTTTAGAAGGAAGATACTGTGGAAGCTTTAGGGCAGCTAATAAAATTCTCTTTAGTGTGGTGTTGACATTCAGTTTTGCACTGTCACACCAAAGTGAGATCAAGAATTTGTGTTTTGATTACTTTTAAGTGTTGACATGCAGTCCTGAAAGAGGAGAGCTTGACTCTTTTAAAATGAGAGAGATCATAGAATATCAGGGTTGGAAGGGACTTCAGGAGGTCATCTAGTCCAACCTCCTGCTCAAAGCAGGACAAATCCCCAGACAGATTTTTGCCCCCATCCCTAAATCGCCCCCTCAAGAATTGAACTCATAACCCTGGGTTTAGCAGGCCAGTGTTTAAACCACTGAGCTATCTCGCCCCTCTGATATGAGCAGCCTTTGTATTTTACTTAATGAGATAGTTAAAGTTAGTACATCTGCTGTGAAGGGAGGTAGGTCAAATTCTACTGCATGCACTTTTATGAAGTAATTTTATTTTTTATTGGGATATTTAGACCTTGACTTTACAAATGTTTTCTTTTGGAAAACATTTCAGGTTTTGTTCTAATATTGCAGTATCATGTACAGAATGGGATTTGGTGTGTGGCCTATTATTTTGATTTTAGTTTACTATATTGAATTAGATATTTTAGGGATTTCTTGTAGCCAGATAACACTCTCCTCGTCTCTTACATAATAAAATGTATTTGCTCACAGCGGACAGATCCCCCCTAAGGTTATTTCAGTTAATGTATGCTTTAAGAGAGAGCATTGTTTGTTCCTGTGACCTTGTTGAATAACAATTCTGTTCTTTTTCCTCTCAGAACCGTCCATCTGTAATCACATGTGCCTCTGCAAACACCCGTAACTGTAACCTCTCCCATTGCCCCATCGCCCACAGTAGCTGTGGTTCAGCCATGCAAGCCAGTTACAGAAGACCATCTAGCAGTAAGTTATGCTTCACCTTTTCTCTCCTCTCTTGGGGCTTTGAGCTTCAGCATTCCTAGATGGCCAAATTATCCAACCCTGTTTTAAAACTTCACCATTTGTACTGAATAAAAGTCAGGGTTTGGGAGCTATGGCTTATTGTATCTTGCTAGTGACTCAATAGTTATGAATGAGGTGGCCCTTCTGCTACAGTCAACTATTTGGAAGGGCTTTTTATTGTGATCGCTTTCCATCCTTCTAATATAGAATTATGGGGTTCTGTGTTTATCGCTAATTTCTGTATCAAAATGAAAACAAGTTTTTTCTATTGTCTCTACAAACTCTGCCTGGGCTCAGATAGCCACGCTGAGTTCTCGCCATTCCACAGTGGTGTTGCAGAAATGTAACTGACTGGAAATTGGTAGACAGTTCCATTGATGTGCAAGATGGAACAAAATCCAACTCGCTCCCTCTTAGTTGTGTTGGAGCTGCAGAGCGATCAGGAATAAAAAGCAGTAAAAATATGGGGCCTTGTGTTGCAATCAGATTTGTACGGGCAGTCCCTTGTGCAAGTGTAGAACTCCTTTAATGGTGTGCCTTTTATTTTGTGCCTGAAGTCAGTGCTTGAGTAAGAAGGTGCCATTTCTAAATAGTTATTTATCAAATAGTGGCAACGGAGCAGGGGCACTCTTTGGCAAAGGTTTTAAAAACAAGAATAATGAATAACAAGCAGCAAATGGAGGTGGGCATTAAATCCTAAATCTCCTTCTAACCCTTCTTTTCATGCCCTGTAAGCTGTCTAGGGCAGTGATCTGTTTGTAAAGCAGCGTGCATGCTTAGGGAGCCTTCCTTGCCCTTCGCACAGTACAGGCTTCCCAAGCCCTCCCCTTACTGCACCGTGGAATGGTTATGTTTCTGCTGTGGTCACAGGCCTTTGCAACTACAGAAGGCAGGTTTCACTCCGCATTGATGATGCTGGATGTACTCTCAAGCTTCCTCTTGTGTATAAATGCAAAAAGGAAGCTACATTCTTTACTTGGCACTCTAAACATTCCCCCAGCCTATGTTTCTACTTTCAGTTCAATTAGAACAGGGATGGGCAAACTACGGCCTGCCAGCCAATTTAATCCGGCCCTCGAGCTCCCGCTGGGGAGTGGGGCTTGCCGCGCTCCAGCTGGGAAGTTGGGTCAGCGGCTACGCTGTGTGCACCTGCCATGGCTCCAGGAAGCGGCGGCATGTCCCTTCTCCGGCTCTTATGTTTGGGGGCAGCCAGGGGCCTCTGTGTGCTGCCCCTGCCCCAAGTGCCTCCCCCCAGCTCCCATTGGCCGGGAACTGTGGCCAATGGGAGCTACAGGGGCAGTGCCTGCGGACGGGGCAGCGTGCAGAGCTGCCAGGCTGCTCCGCCGCGTAAGACCCAGAGGGGGGATATGCCGCTGCTTCCGGGAGCTGCTTGAGGTAAGCGCAGCCCAGAGCCTGCACTCCTGAGGCTCCCGCCCTCTGAACCCCTCGGTCCCAGCCTGGAGCACCATCCTATACCCCAAAGACCTCATCCCGAGGTCCACACCTCCAGCCAAAGCCCTCCCCTCCTCCCCCCACAACTGAATGCCGTGAACTCCTCATTTCTGGCCCTAACCCCAGCCAGAGCCCTCATTCCCTCTTGTATCCCAACCCCAATTTCATTGAGCATTCATGGCCCACCATACAATTTCCATACCCAGAAGTGGCCCTCGGGCAAAAAGTTTCCTCACCCCGAATTAAAACTTTTGTTTAAATCCTTCAAATGTTCTGTTAGCGGTGTGAGCTTGCTCCACTTCACCCATCCTCCTTTGAGGTTAAAAAGGAAATATAAATTCCGTGCTCTCTAGATGGCTCTCTTTATCCCCCTGTTCTCATCTTTAACAGTGTGTTTATTACACATAATAGGTAATATTTTTAAAAGCAGCCAAGTTCCAATTTCAAAAGTGATTTCTTAGGTATAGTTAAAGTGGTACAACTGTGAATGCAGTTATACCAGCATGAAAGTACATCTACCTATATAGATATTCCCAGATAAGCATTGGAATAACTATACCAGTAGAAGCACCTTTATAGGGGCATGGGGTCTTAATTGAAATAGTTATAGTGGTACAAAATGTACGGATGTAGACCAGGCCTTAATTACTGTTGAAAACAGGACTCAGAAGAGCCTAAGTTACTGAAGGGGCTTTTGAAAATTTTACCCAATATAAATACTGTAAATATCAAACACCTGAATATGCATGGCCCTCTGAAATATTAGTTTCATTTCAGGACAGGTTTAAGAAGAAAGATAAGAAATAATTAGGGCTGTCAATTAATCACAGTTAACTGCACTTATAAAAATAGAATACCCATTGAAATGTATTAAATATTTTTGGATGTTTTTCTACATTTTCAATTACAACACAGAATACAAAGTGCACAGTGCCCATTTTTTATTACAAATATGTACTGTAAAAATGATAAAAGATAGTATTTTTCAATTCACCTCATACAAGTACTGTAGTGCAATCTCTTTATCGTGAAAGTGTAACTTACAAATGCAGATTATTTATTTATTTATTTTTGGTTACATAACTGCACTCAAAAACAAAACAGTGTAAAACTTTAGAGGCTACAGTCCACTCAGTCCTACTTCTTATTCTGCCAATTGCTAAGACAAGTTTGTTTACATTGATGGGAGATACTGCTGCCTGCTTATTTACAATATCACCTGAAAGTGAGAACAGGCATTCGCATAGCACTTTTGTAGTGGGGTTGCAAAGTATTTACATGCCAGATATGCTAAACATTTGTATGCCCCTTCATGCTTTGGCCACCATTCCAGAGGACATGCTTCCATGCTGATGACCCTCGTTTAAAAAAAAAAATGCGCTAATTAAATTTGTGACTGTATTCCTTGGGGGGAGAATTGTATGTCTCCTGCTCTGTTTTACCCGCATTCTGCAAATATTTCATGTTATAGCAGTCTCAGATGATGACCCAGCACATGTTTGTTTTAAGAACACTTTCACAGCAGATTTGACAAAATGCAAAGAAGGTACCGATGTGAGATTTCTAAAAATAGCTACAGCACTCAACCCAAGGTTTAAGAATCTGAAGTGCCTTCCAAAATCTGAGAGGGATGAGTTGTGGAGTATGCTTTCAGATGTCTTAAAAGAGCAACACTGATGCGGAAACTACAGTAACCAAACCACCAAAAAAGAAACTCAACCTTCTGTTGGTGGCATCTGACTCAGATGAATATGCGTCAGTCTGCACTGCTCTGGATCGTTACCAAGCAGAACCCATCATCAGCATGGAAGCATGTCCTCTGGAATGGTGATTGAAGCATGAAGGGACATCTGAAGCTTTAGCGCATCTGGCACACAAATATCTTGCAATGCCAGCTACAACAGTGCCATGTGAACGCCTGTTCTCACTTTCAGGTGACATTGTAAACAAGAAGCAGGCAGTATTATCTTCTGCAAATTGTAACCAACCTTGTTTGTCGGAGTGATTGGCTGACCAAGAAGTAGGACTGAGTGGACTTGTAGGCTCTAAAGTTTTACATTGTTTTATTTTTGACTGCATTTTTTTTAACATAATTCTACATTTGTAAGTTCAACTTTCATGATAAAAAGATTGCATTACAGTACTTTGAGGTGAATTGAAATTTTTTTTTTACATTGCAAATATTTGTAATTGAAAATAAATTGAGCACTGTACACTTTGTATTCCATGTTGTAATTTAAATTAATATATTTTAAAATGTAGTAAGCATCCAAAAATAATTAAAATAAATAGTATTCTATTGTTTAACAGCGCAATTAATCATGATTAATTTTTTTAATCGCTTTACAGCCCTAGAAATAATACTGATTTCCTCCTCCCTGCTGGTCCACACTTTCTAGACAGATTTGCAGTATGCTCCCCATTCTGAGTCCCAACAACATATAGGATCAGCTGAGAAATTCTTTTCAGATTGGAACAGCTGCAACATTTGCAAAAGTTCTGGAATGATTCTAATCATTTTCAGAATGTTTTCCTCATTTAAATGCTTATTATTTATGCTTGACATCCCATTGTTTTGAAAGGAATTGGGCAGGCTAAGACATTTTTAACCTATTTTTAAAAGCTTATTACCAGGCTTTGTGCATAAACTTTAAAACTATGTATTTCTTAACACAAGAGAGTTTAAAATGATTTCTCCTTTATTTACCTCCAAAGATCTGTGCTCAGATTCTTGTTTTCTCCTACAGTGGTTTTTGATCTTAGTGATGCCTAATGCAATGCAGAGAGTGCCTGCAGTTCATTGACTTACTTGAAAAGTGGAACTTTGAACCCAGCTCTTGGCAACTACTGTAGAAAGCATTACAGCTCATCTATAAGTAATTTAGGGATTGAGCCAAAGTATATTGACTTCAACTGACTGTGCACCAAGTCCTTAAAGGATGGGCTCAAGTGGATTAATCCCATAGAAAATGTGTTCATTTTCCATTGGTTTTTTTTTTCTATAAAATTGGACATTTAACTATTCAAAATTTATATTACCAGCCTAAGGGATGCTATCAGAAAGCTAGGGGCCTCTGTATAAAAAGTGCAAGGCCAAATTTTGGCCAGTGCAGGTAACGAGAAAAACGTTCTCTAGTTTAACTTGATCTGCTTCTGCATTTTTAAGTCCTCCTCCAATAAAATGATGCAAAAAGACCAGCTGGTACCAAAATGGGAGGAAGGAAGAATCTGGAAGTAGCATCTGGTAGCTAGAGTCTATATTCAAATATTGGTTTTGTCTTGCCTGTTTCTCCCATCTAGCTACCACTGCCTGTGATCCAGTGGTGGAAGAGCACTTCCGCAGAAGCCTTGGCAAGAATTACAAGGAGCCTGAGCCAGTGGCAAACTCTGTGTCCATCACAGGATCAGTTGATGACCACTTTGCCAAAGCACTTGGAGATACATGGCTTCAAATTAAAGCTGCAAAGGATGGAGTGTCCAGCAGTCCTGAGTCTGCCTCAAGGCGGGGCCAATCTTCCCCTTCTTCCCACATGGTCAATCATAATCATTCGCCCTCTGTAGTCTCATGAAGAGAGCGGATCATCACACTTCCGAATTTGCATGGTTTGACTGAGCTTTGAATAGTGTTGGGGTGAGGAGAGATTAGTTTTCAACACGTTTTTGTGTACTTGTTTGGTATTTGTACAAGGGTGCCCTTAAAGATGATAGCAGGAACTATTTGATAAAGATCTATATGATGTAGCATCCTTTTTTTCCTGCCTCAGTTACCAAAGAAACCTCTGATGCAAGCATCTGCTACCCCTTTCAAAAAAATGCATGCTAATCCACAAAAAAGCCATTACACACACAGTTGGTTGACCCAAATGCTTTTCGCTTCTATTAGCTTCTTGACACTACGATTTGCCTGGTTTGCTCCCCCCTCCCACCCTCCCCGCCCCACTCTGTGAAGTAATTTTGTATGTATATACTTGAAAAGAACTGTCATGTATGATTTGCACTATTGGAGGAGGACTAAAGTTGCATGGCAACTTTATGCATGATGCTAATATCCTGAAGGCAAACTGCTGAAAAAAAGGGTTTAAGTGACATTTCTATCAGTTTTTTTTTTTTTAAACTGCTTTGGAAGGGGAAGTCTCATACAGGTGATAGGTCTTTCTTTAGATTTCAGGTGCTTAGTGCTTGTAACTGGACTGCATAACTTACAGACCACACGGGCATTTAATTTTTTCTAAACACTGCAGTTTGTTAGAATAGAGCTGAGGATGGAGAGTTCAATAGTGCTTAAAGATGCATGTTATGAAAAATAGCTGGTATCTATTAATGTATAGACTGTAATACTTATTAGCTTTTCTTCAGAATTAGTTTATTTTTGTCAGTAACAGTCCTAGATATACTTACTGCTGGTACAGTTGTACTCTGATTCACTTTATTAGCAGCCAGCCAGAGAGGACAGCCTCAGGACAGGCCTCATAAATGAAGCAGTTTAGAAATATATGATGCGTGGTACAGGATGCTATAGCTTTGTGCATGAGTGAATAACCATTTATGTTTGCATTACTGTCTGCTTAACATGAATTTGCTTCCTAAAACTAGAAGTCTGTGTAATCCAACTTTAACTAGCTACAGAAACTGCTACCTTTAAATATCTTGGACAACAGATTGTTACAGTTTGTGAAATATGAGCTTTAATTTTTAAGCTTACTCATAAACCTAGGCCAAGGCAGCATACATTCCTCCAGTAGAAAACTTTATACAGGTATTACTGCATTTATTATAATTTGCTATATTAATAGCTACTAACTAGACATTAGGTAATAGAGGCAGGCATAAAAACACAGCTGTGTTAGTAATGAAGTGCTTCTCATCTTTTTGTTAAATGTAACTATTCTCCCCCCCATACATTCCAGCATCCAGTACAGTTACAAGTAGGGCTTTTTTTGTTTTGTTTAAAATACTGGGTTACCTGAAGAGACTGGTTCTATATAGAAAGTTATGATTAGTTGGAAGATGAACTACATGTGATGTATTATGGACTGTTACAGTATTGGGTCCATTGTGGCTTTTATTTTAATTTGTTTTTATGTTAAGCTGTTTTAATTTGAGAAAATATCAGAAGATTGGCTCTTACTCATGTTGAGAGGGTGGCTGCTCAATTTTTTTAAAAACAAAAACCACAAAAACAAGCCCCCAGTTTCACACATTTCATTACCATCTTACTGGGTAGTCAACGCTTACCTGCTTTGGCATTCAGTACCCTACTCTCTGTAGGAAAATTGTTAAAAGAACACTTTTTTATATAGGTAACTTTAAGACCATCGTTACGCTGTGCGTAAAGAATGTACAGAGAAATTTGTAGGTATTTTTTGAGGAACAATTAATTTGTTAATGATATGTAGCTATTTAATTTTTCCCTTTCCTTTATTGTAATCATTCATTTTTTTGTTTGGAGAAAAAAGTTGATCTTTTTTTGTTGTAGATTTGTCTGTAATACATTAAAAAAGTGCAGGAACACAGTTATTCTATGAGAACACTGCATTAGCATTAATAGCCACTAGTTTGTTATTGCTACAGGCTACTGAGCATTATAACAGTAAAATACTAATACTGTAGATGGACTCTGTGGAAAATGTGACTCCTTCTACATTTCTTTGTAAACACAAATGTTTTTAAAGCTAATATTTTCAGTAATAGCTGTTTTACAAGGTCACATTTACTTATCTGAGATAGGTAAATGGATGTGGGGCAATAAAGATTTAATGTGATATGTCCAGTAAAAACAAATATATTCAACACGATTATGTCATGAAAGCCAAAGGGTTGGGGGAAAGTAAACTCACCATAATAACGCATAGTGAAGTTTCTTCACAGAGCCATGTTATCTGCTACAGTTCAGTCTGAAAGATTCTCTCCGTGTTTGTAAATCTGTAATATACCATTCTTTTGTGGCCTTGTTTCACCTGGGGAAAAGAAAAAAAGGTTTGGCAGGCCATCTTTTTTTTTTTGTACTTAAAAAGTAGCCTTAAAGAACAATAAAGTGCTCTTAAATCACAGGTGTGTGCATACTCTTCTTTGTAATTTGGTTAAAAAGGAAGTATTGAAAATGACCATCTTACCTTTGCTAGGGTTGGAGTAAGGGAACAATGCATCAAACTGGGATCTTTCCTTGCTAGATGGAGACAGGCCTAGACCACTGTCCTTGCACCCCATTTCTCCATGCAGCATATATATCCTGCCGAGAATATAGCCAGTGATGAATAGCAGATAGGGACACGTATGTGGGATGATATAGATCATACAAAAGCTGCCATGGCTCTGACCAGCACCAAGAATTGTTCACCCACCACATTTTGAGACATGCCAGCACAGATAGCATTGAGTAGCTGCTGTTTTTCCCCTCTGGCAAGGGCAACTGTTTGGTAACACTTTCCACAGTTATAGTGGCTGACTCCAAAAAAGGCTTGTTCCTTGCAGCAGTATTTAAGAATGCCAACAGTTTTGTGAGCACATCACTAGGGACATGTGTGCATTAGGGGGTCAGAAGCACAGCTCTGCCACTATAACCCATAGACGCATCCTACAGCAATGAAAGGGGTTTCTCTGTCGCTGTAGGAACTCTGCCTCCCTGAGTGGTGGTGGTAGTTAGGTCAACAGAAGCATTCTTCCGTCTGTCTACACCAGGTGGTAGGTAACCATAGCTATAGTGCTCAGGAGATGTGAATTTTTCACAGCCCTGAACAAGATAGCTAAATTCTGAATGTAGGCTAGGCCTGCAGTACAACCAGGGAAGCTATTGAAATATTTTTGGCACAATTCCCATTGATCAAGTCACCGAGAGCTCAGCGTATCATTTCCATAGAGGACCAGAAGGCAGCCGTTCATATTTAATGCAGCTTAACAAGGAGCTGCCACTAAACAGTTACTGTTTTAGCAAGAGAGAATGGTCCATTCACAAATCTCTCCTATATAGGCAGTGAAGAGAAACTCATTTCTTCTTTTTCCACTTTGTCCCGTCCCTCACATTCTTGGAGCTTATCTACACTGTAAAACTCACCCTCTGCGGACCAGAAGTATAGAGAGAAGGATACTTGTGTTCAGTACAGTTTTAAAAAATGTGGTTAAAATCTGCTCTGATCTAAGGAGGGGATTTTAGTGGAAAATAATTTGACTGGAAACTGATGTCCCTAAAAATAAATGTGCTGGTACCTGATGTTCAGGAACATTCGATAACGTTCTTCAGAGAATGAGACAAATTTCAGCTCAGTCTGTAGTGGAGGTGTGTTTACAAAAAATACTGCCCTGGAAGAACAAAATAGTACAGTTATTTCACTGAGAACTTGTTGCCATAGATGTTCAATAGGAATGATGTTATAGAGTGTTGTAAATTGTGTTCAAAGCATCTACACTTCTGAAAAAATATGCCAGGAATTAAGTGTGCATACATTGGTGTTAAATATTTCTTGGTGTGGGAGACTGAGAACACACCAAAATGAATTAGCTTTAACATATTTGAAAAACATCCCTGTCTGTAACTACCCATAGAAGCCTAAATACACAAAGTAAGTGGCCTTTGGAAGTGGAGTTTGGCTGTGTGAATGGTGACTTCCCCCAATATCCAAATACCATGCCAATGCAGAAAGCTGCCTGTCTAGCACTTTCATGACAAGACATGTAAAAGGGACTTTAAATGGGTCTGTGTAAGAGTTCTACTTACCAGGGCTGGCCCAGTCATTCTCAGCCGAGACAAATCTGCTATTTTTGGTTTCAAATCTCACCATTCCTCAACAAGGATCTAATCTGCATCTTCCAGCACTACAGGAAACTCATTCTAAAACTGAGGCCCCTGGTTTCAGCTAGGCCATCTCCGTAAAGAGGGAGAGAGAAAACTGACTGTCCACAGATCCAGATTTATATTTAACTAACAGCATGTCATATGTACTTAAGGGATTTTCTAAAGTAATCACTTAAGCAAGGCCTCCCCAGAGGACAAAGCCATGCTAGATATAACTAGTCATCTATACTGTTCATGCACACTACAAGTCCCACATCAGAGAATGCATGTACAGTAACTCCTCACTTAATGTTGTCCTGGTTAATGTTGTTTTGTTACGTCGCTGATCTATTAGCGAACATGCTCGTTTAAAGTTGTGCAATGCTCCCTTATAATGTTGTTTGGCAGCCACCTGTTCTGTTCACTGCTTGCAGGAAGAGCAGCCCGTTGGAGCTAGCTGGTGGGGGTTTAGAACCAGCGTGGGCAGGCAGCCCCACATCAGCTCTCCTAAGTTCCCTGTGCGGCAGCCACCCAGCAGGCTATCAGTTGTCGGGCCGTTCAGCTGTCCCTCCCCGCACTGCAATGTGCTGCTCCTGGGTGCCTCCTTGCTGTGCATGGGATGGGGGGGAAGAGGGATGCTGATGTCAGGGTGTCCCCCTCTCCCAGCTCCTTTACCCCATTTCCACAGAGCGGCAGCGGGGGGGGGGGAGGGGAAAACACGAGACAAGGCTCAGGATATAGGGAGCTTGCTGGCAGCAGCTGCTGTCTCAACTTGATGATCTACTTAAATAGGCAGTGTACTTAGAGTGGAGTCAGCATACTTAAAGGGGCAATCTGTGTGTCTGTCTCTCTCTCACACACACATCCACAAGGTCAAAGTAATAGGAGTTTTAACTACCCCTTACTGGAAGTTCAAATGGGTTCTCTCCTCTTAAATGTGTTTTCCTGCATCTAAAAGGAGCAACGGTCTTTGGTTGTGGGTTTGGTTTATTTGTCATTTATGGATCGCTAAATAATAGCTCTCTTGTCCTTCAGTCCTAGAACGCTCCCTTCTGGTTCCATTGGGCTCTTTCCCATGACCTGCACAAGGAGGCCCGTGTGTCCAGGGGGAGGAGAGCGAGTACTAGTCACCATGTTTCAGGGATATGTGTTCTCTTTGTGCGGGAAGGGGGGAGATGTTTATAGCCATGTGCGGGGCATAGCAAGTGCTGCCTGTGACGTTGTGCAGTCTATATGGTTTTATAAAAACATAAGAAGTGAATATAATGTAACTGGAATAGTTTTATAAAAATATGATAAGTAACTGGAATATGCTTCATGCAAAAGGTCTCTTGTAAGGTATCATTACAAAGCTTATAATCTACTGAGTGTGATCATCCCATTTGTATAAATGTACCACTCTTGTATCTAAAACTAGAAATATAAAATGTAACTCTGAGGGCCTATTGTAATTATGTAAAGTGTGGGCCATTAATCATGGTTTGGAATCTTGATGACTCCCATTAACAAGGACCATTGTCTGCAGATGGCTGTGTTTACCTGTTAGTCTTCCTGTATATGTGTGTGCTGGCAAGTGGGCAATGAAGTCTTGCAGTGACATGTGATCATGTCACCTGAACTGGAATCCATCTTTAACCTGGTGCTTTTCCAGTGGAGGGGAGGGTGGAAACCCAGAGGGACAAAGGGTTCCCGCCTTATGCAAAAGACATATAAAGGGGTGGAAGAGAACAGAGGAGCCATCATGAAGAATCCCCTAGCTATCACCTGAGCTGGAACAAGAGCTGTACCAGGGGAAAGAATTGTGCCCAGGCCTGGAAGGTGTCCAGTCTGAGAAAAATTTACTGAAGCATCTCTGAGGGTGAGATTATCTGTATTTAGCTTGATTAGACCTAGATTTGCGCATTTTACTTTATTTTGCTTGGTGACTTACTTTGTTCTGTCTGTTACTACTTGGAACCACTTAAATCCTATTTTCTGTATTTAATAAAATCACTTTTTATTTAGTAATTTACTCAGAGTATGTATTAATACCTGGGGCAGCAAACAACTGTGCATATCTCTCTATCAGTGTTATAGAGGGTGAACAACAATTTATGAGCTTACTCTGCATAAGCTTTATGCAGGGTAAAATGCATTTATTTGGGTTTAGACCCCATTGGGAGTTGGGTATCTGAGTGCTAAAGACAAGCACACTTCTGTGAGCTGTTTTCAGGTAAACTTGCAGCTTTGAGGCAAGTTATTTCAGACCCTGGGTCTGTGTTGGAGCAGACGGGAGTGTCTGGCTCAGCAAGACAAGGTGCTGGAGTCCTGAACTGGCAGGGAAAACAGAAGCAGGGGTAGTCTTTGCACATCGAGTGGCAGCTCCCAAGGGGGTTTCTGTGATCCAACCCATCACACTGCCTTCAGGCCTCAAAGAGTCAATGGAATCCATGGGTACGTATGGAACCACTGTTCCAAATCTCAGGGCTATTTGGTGCACACACAACTACTCTGTGAACCTCTTTTGCTACCAGCACAATTCAGGTATTACACTGCCGTTAACATCCAAGGCTGCAATGTAGATGTACCCTAGGTCTCTTCCTCTCCTTGTTATTAACCCATTTAGTATACACCATTGAATGTCATCTTTGTTTTTGAGTCAATGCCCATTTTTTCCTGTTTCAGGACAGGTTAAATGACTTTAACAGAGGTGTTCTCAGTGTCTTTTCCTAGATTAGGTTTGATTTTTCTGGTTACAAGTTTTACAAGTATATTGATTTGTATTTAATAAGTTTTCTTGCCCCATTCCACTGACTACATTTGACCATTACATGTTTGCAAAATTAATATACTTTGAGTCCAGTGCTTATTAACACAAAGGCCTCTTTACACTGCCCTGCCAGAGGAAAGGGATCTAGACATGGTTGCAAGTCACACTGTCTACGTGTTGTAAAGGGACCTTAGTGTAAATGAGAAGCAGGGTTCCCTCTCTTCCCAGTTGCGTGAAGGAAGCTCTCCTGTTACCATGTGCAAGGCAATGGCCCCCTTTCCCAGACCTGCTCACTATTACTTAGTTTTATCTACAGACTCGCAGCATAACTTCCAGAATACTAAATATTCATGTAACCCTTTTTTTCAAAAAAGCAAACATGGTTCTTACTGGGCAGGCACAGAAATGTAGGGCTGGGAGGGACTTCAAGAGGTCATCTAGTCCATCCTTCACAATAAGGCAGGATTAAGTAAACCTAGACCATCTCTGACAGGTATCTGTCTAACTTGATGGGGATTCCACAACCTCTCTAGGTAACCTATTCCAGTGCCTAACTATCCTTACAGTTAAAACATTTTTTCTAATATCCAACCTAAATCTCCCTTGCTGCAAACTAAGCTGATTACTTCTTTTCCTACCCTGGGTGGACATGGAAAACAGTTGATCATCTTCCTCTTTACAACAGCCATTCACATATTTGAAGGCTGTTATGTCTTCCCTCAGCCTTCTCTTCTCTAGACTAAATATGATCAATTCTTTCAACCTTTCCTCATAGGTCAGGTTTTCTAAACCTTTTTTCATTTTTGTTGCTCTCCTCTGGATCCAATTTATCCATATCTTTCTTGAGGTGTGGTGCTCAGATTTGGACACAGTGCTTCCTTCAACTGACACCTCACCAGCATCAAGCAGCGCCGGACAATTACATATGACACTTCTGTTAATACATCCCAGAATGACACTTGTTTTTTCCTCAACAGCACCAAACTATTGACCCCTATTCAATTTGTAATGCACTATAACCACTAGATCCTTTTCTATAGTGCTGCTGCCTCGCAAATTCTTCCCTATGGCTCCATCCATGAAGGGGAATGAATGCTGCAGTCAGACTACCATTAACAGGCTTTTATAGATTTCACCCTTAAAATGGGCCGGGCTTGGAGGGAAGCATGCCCTATGAACAATCCCCTTTTCCCAAAAACTACACGGAGCCGCAACATACACAGACTTTTTCATCCTAAACCCTTTGCCCTGTAGAAGAGAGTATAGGGATTGTTGCATTTGGTTTTAAGCTTATTCCCCATATGTCCCACTCCCAGTGCACGACTCAGAGTGAAAAACATTATATTGAAGATAGCCAACAGAAGTATCCCCAAGAGTCATTAAATATGAAATTCTCACATTCCTCTTTGTGGTAGAATTAGAAGACCAATTTATCATACAACATTACTTTAATGTATGGTCTTTCATAGTTTGCTACTTACTGTATCACTTCAGAGGAGTATTTATATCCAACTAACAAGTGTCTCTGTTAGCCACAGCTGGCGTGGGATTAATTATAAATGAACATGCTGATTTTCATGAATTTATAGCTCAACAGAGGTGGAGAAACAAATGTAGTCTATTGAAAGAGAAATTCTAAGTTATGACAAAGCAGTTACTCAGTTCCAATAAGAACACACTTCATAAGATTGACATAAAACCATTTCAGCCTTTCTTGCTTATAGGATGACTAGTTAGGCTGTTCACTGTTGGATTATTCACTCTGGTTTTACATTTTATTTTGTTATGAAGCAGCTTTCATAAATGCCAACCAGGACATCTGTCTTCTCTCTAACACAAAGACAGATACAAAGGCATCTGTCAACATAAAGTGGAGTAAGCCACACATCTGCTGCATTCAATGGTTGAAAATCTGCTTATCTTGAAAACTGTTACTCACTTTTTGCAAATATGATGCAAGCAGCATACTTCTGATTGTGTGTGTTGCAACTCACGATAGAGTCAACACTGCCTTTTCATGTTCAACAATGAGGGGTCAAACCTTCAACATCTTGAACTACTGAAGTAATTTATTTGTTATCCATATGTATAGCTATGACATTTAATCTAAATTGTATAAACAATATACAATTCAACTGCCCTGAATCCAGTTTCTTGGAAACTAAGTGGTGCAATTGCAGTTTCTTGAGAACTAAATGCTACAGTTAATAAGAAAATTTTCCATAGCTGGAAAAAAAAATCTGTTCTGTGCTGAACCGGTATACGCTCCAATATGCTTGTCTATAATTTAATGAATCAAGTACATCCTGAAATTAGACTCATAGACTTTAAGGCCAGAAGGGACCATTGTGATCATCTAGTCTGACGTCCTGCACAACGCAGGCCACAGAACCTCATCCACCCACTCCTGTAACAGACCCCTCACCTCTAGCTGAGTTACTGAAGTCCTCAAATAATGGTTTAAAGACTTATGGTTACAGAGAATCCACCATTTACACTAGTTTAAATCAGCACATGACCCATGCCCCATGCTGCAAAGGAAGGAGAAAAACTCCCAGGGTCTCTGTCAATCTGTCCCAGGGGAAAATTTCTTCCTGACCCCAAATATGGCAATCAGTTAGACCCTGAGCATGTGGGCAAGACCTACCAGCCAGACACCTGGGAAAGAATTTGCTGCAGTAACTTAGAGACCCCCCACCCCCCAATCTGGTGTCCCATCACCAGCCATTTGAGATATTTGCCGCTAGCAAATGTAGATCGGCTACATGCCACTTTAGGCAGTCTCATCGTACCACCTCCTCCATAAATGTATCAGGCTCAGTCTTGAAACAAGTTAGGTTTTCTGCCCTCACTGCTCCCCTTGGTTACCACTGGAACTGGCCAAATCCAGCTACCTTCAAAGGACCAGGCAAGACCCACCTGTTCTCCCAGGACTTGTGACCATCTCAGTTCATTGCCAGGGAGCGTAGAATGCCAGTGGGTCAGCACCTTGTGTGACCCAGGGCTGCTCAGTGCCAAGGGTCCAGCACCTCTAGTCAAATCTCAGTCTGTGGGAGGGCTGGTGGGGAGTGGGGACAGGAGGGGTGTTCAGGTGGGACAAGGGGCTAACGAACAAGCCCCTTCCATCTAAAGATCTGGGCTCTAGTGGCTTTAGTCACAAGGGAAAAGGAATAATTTAGTGGCCTCTCATCCTGGCCTTTAGGGAAGCACCACATGTTTTCCACCATCTCAGGAGAGGCCCAAGGCTGAGGTTAGCAGGGAGGGCTGCGAAGGCCAGGGTTGGGGTGCAGCAGCAAAGCTGGATGAGGGCGGGCCAGGACTCTCAGAACATGGGAAAATCCCAAACTAGAACAGCAAGGGACAGAGTGATGGCAGCTGCCCCTGCATACAGATGCTGGAGGCTTCACCTCTGCAGATTTGGAGGGAGTTCAATACTTCTGAACTGGTGTGACAATAAAGGCAGTAGCCCCAGCTGTCCTCTGCCCCAGGACCCTAAGCCTGGCTCTGCTCCAAGGGTCACTGGTGGGCTGTTTGCTACAAGGTCGGCTGGCCAATATCAGCCGCTACATCCACGGCCTCAATTCCCAGCTCCCAGATCATAATGATCAAAATTTACCTTCCAGGTGACATTTCCCTCAGGGCTCTGATTGAGATTGGACGGCTGGAAGTTCCAGATCATTCATTTCTTCAGAAATACTGCATTCATTAACCTATGGCACCAAATGGAAGGGAACACTGTTACAGATGTGACACTATTGCAAAAAAATTGTTTTATTTATAAGAGCCCTTTGGAATCTGAACTCCATTAATTTAGCCTGACAGTTTTATGCATCATGCATATTCACAGGTTTGTTACTGTAGGATTGCTTATGGATACTGCCATGTATTTCATTTTATTTTTTTAAATACAGATATGAGCATTGAAGCATTTGTTTCGAAAATAAAACACACACAAAGAATTAAAAAAGAGATCTAAGAAAAGCTTAAATTTGAGGCCTTCTCACCTCAGCTGTGCCCACTAACTTGAAAGATGTCAGAATGACAGCCAGTCATCTTCCCTCAACAGAACAATTCCCTGATCTGCCAACGTGCCCTAAACCCTCTCATGGAGGGATCCCATCTAGGAGTAAAAGGTTAGTTTTGTTTCCATGCCCACTTAATTCTTTCCCGCTCCGCTGAGATGCCCAGAAGATGCCAACTAGATTCAATTGTGATGATTTTATGATTTGGACTGAGAAATGGGCCAGCTAGCCACTTAAGTTATGTCTGCAGCTGTAAGTACACAGAATCGGAGAGGTGTAATTTCCAACTCGGGAGATGTACACACATTAGTTCTGCTTGAGCTAGCACACTAAAAATAGCAGTGTGGCTGCAGAAGCCTGGGTGGTGACTTGGGTTAGCCACCCAAGTTCGTAACTAGGATCTCAGACAGGATTGTACTTGGGTGGCTAGCTCAACACAACCACACAGCCATTTTTAGCACACTGGCTCAAGTAGCATCTACCTGAGTGGGAATCACATCTTCCAGCTACCGGGTAGACATACCTTACATTGCAATCAGGAGGTATGATTAGAACACATGCAGACATACCCAAGCTAGCTTGAATCTAGCTAGCCCTGCCCGCCCAGGACCCTGGGTACATACTTGAGCAGCTGCCATCCATGCTGACATGGCTTCACTGCTATTGTTACTCAGGCTAACTAGATCAAAGCTAGCATGGGTATGTCTACATGTGCTGTAATCACATCTCCTGATTGCTGCAGGGTAGACATACTCTAACTAAAAACTTTCAATCTCTGCTGATCCAGGGCCTCATTCAAATTGGCCACCCAGAGGTGAAAAATCTCCATTTTTTCATCATTGATTACCTGAGCGACCCATTCTCGTCTAAGTTATTGCAATTTTGCTATTTTTCTTTTCTTTGCATCGTTTACATTTGAAAATGAGCTTCATTAAAATGAGAAATGTGATTGAGGAATTAACAATCTTAGTCAGTTGGCAGGGGCCACTATCACCAATTATACAGGGACATGCAAAGAATGTCAAAGCCAAGTCACTCCCCTGTGCTGTGAATGCCTTTGCTTGTTGCTTCCTCTAACAACTGCTAACTTTTCATCAAGTATTTGCAAAAGTCTCAGCTCCCCAGCAGCTTCCATATCTCCCTTAGGAATTTGAAAAGTAAGATAAGGGAAGCCACTTCTTAACCACTGGGACTGTTTTAGCAAATGGGTAACTGAAACCAGTAATCCTATTTATTTTAAAGCAAAACAATGATGTCTTCAGGTGAACTTGAACAAAGTTGTTGTTCTGTAGCGTATGCACCTTTGACTCTGGAGAAAGAATGGATTGGATCTTGTGAAAGTATAAAGAAATAGCTAGTCTAACTAGAGCATTGGTTAACAGGAAGAGCACAATGCTTTCCTAACAATGATAAAGATGTGGCTTTTGGACCGTATATTAAAAGAGATGTCCTGAATGAGAAGCGACCTGAGCAAACGTGAAATCATTTTAGTTCTTCGAGTGATTGCTCATATCGATTCCAATTAGGTGTGTGTGCATCATGTGCACAGTCGTCAGAAAATTTTTCCCCTGGCAGCACCCGTTGGGTTGGCTGTGGAACCCCCTAGAGTAGTGCCTTCATGGCGCTCAATATATGACCCTGCCGACCCGGCGCCTCCTCAGTTCCTTCTTACCACCAGTGATGGTCATTGGAACTGTGGTGTCTTGCTCAGCAAGATTTACCACATTTCCCTAGCCTAGTTGTTCTTTGTTCGTTATACGTTAGTTTAATTTTTAGTTAGTGTTGTATTTAGCAGTTGGGCTGGGGGGGTTTACCCTCCGTCCCAACAGCTTTTTCTTGGGAGGGCTTTCAGGCCTGAGTCCCACAGGTTCAAACCCTGCAAGTCTTGCTCCAAGCCCAGGCCAATGGGTGACCCCCCACAACGCTTGTCTGAAGTGTCTGGGGGAGGCTCACCTAGCTGATTGGTGCAAGATTTGTAAAGGGTTTCGCCCCAGAACCAAAATGGAGCAAGACTTTT
This sequence comes from Chrysemys picta bellii, assembly GCF_011386835.1. NCBI lineage: Eukaryota > Metazoa > Chordata > Testudines > Emydidae > Chrysemys > Chrysemys picta. The sequence goes on from NC_088797.1 coordinate 39,340,479, forward strand.
GCCTCAAGCAGCTCCTTATGGAGGCAGCACGTAGACCCCAGCCTCCACTGGCGCGGCAGGACCCGGCGCTGAGTTCTTCGGTGCATAGCGCCCTGGCGACGGTCTCTGGCAGAGACCTGAGGCACTGCCGCTCCCCAGCGCTGAAACTGGCGGGATCGACCTGGCACCACTCCCACTCCCTAGTGCAGAAGCAGCACCGGAAACAAGGGAGGAGCAGCTCTCCCTCCCAGACGCCCACCCTTCTGGAACCAGCCGCCATCCACCCCGGACACCTTTGCGGCTGCGAGGAACCTCATTGCCATGACAGTGCCGAGGTCACCCATGATTCACGCCAAGCCTCTGGTACCACATCGTATGGCACTGTCTTGAGGCAAACCAGTGATGCTCCGGCCCTCATCACCGCTGATAGAATTGTGGCACTGCTCAGAGTCCCAGCACTGCTTGCAATTGCGGCACCAGTCGGATTCGTGGCACTGCTCCAGGTTGCGCCACCGCTCCTGATTGCGACCTGGATCCACACGTCAGTCCCCATCACGCAGCAGGTCCCGGACCCGGCACTGACGCCGCTTAGCGACCCCGCGCAGCTCCAGACCGCAGCACTGCTCCCCAGCCTTGCAGCACCGCTTGCCGGACCAGCTCCGCTTGGCACCGCCCTGGCCCTTGCAGTCCCAATCCCGGTCTTCGGACTCAGAGGCGGGATCTATGTACTCAGAGCGGGGCCGATACTGGTCAGACCGTGGATGTTCTGAAGTGGGGGCAGGGCTGTGGCCTGCGCAGTGGCCGGGACCAGCGCAGTGGCCATTCTGGACCCCGGGGGTGTACCACCACGCCCAGAGCACCCAGTCTAAAGGCTCCTGATCGGCCATCTCTGAACCAAGAGTGCCGGAGGCCTCCGCCAGTCGCCCCAACCCTAGAGGTGCTGAGGAGGCGTCGTGCCCCCACCCACCCTCGGAACCAATTCCAACTCTGGTTCCTGAGCCGGGTCCAGCCAGCAAGACAGATCACGAGGTTCCCGATGAGCAGGAGGGACAGGAGGACCCTGTTCCCCCATTAGCCAACTTGTCCTCCTCCCCAGATGAGGCCATTGCAGGCATTTCCGTCTCCGGACTGCCTCCCATAGACAGCCACGCCCACCAGGACCTCCTTCGCAGGGTGGCACGCAACATGGGTCGGCAGACCGAGGAGGTGGTGGAATCAGAGGACCCGGTGGTCGACATTTTGGCCCCAAAGGTCCTTCGAGGGTGGCTCTGCCCCTCATCAAAACTATACAGGCTGATGCCAAGACCATCTGGCAGACCCCGGCCTCCATCCCTCCCACTGCCAAGGGCGTTGAGAGGAAATACTTCGTACCCTCAATGGGGTATAAATACCTCTTTATGCACCCGCAGCCTTGTTGATTGGTGGTTGTGGCAGTAAATGAAAAGGAGAGGCCGGGGCAACAAGCCCCAGTGCCTAAGTCAAAGGAGGCCAAACGCCTGGACTTGTTTGGATGTAAGGTGTACTCCACGTGGGGGCTCCAGCTCAGGATTGCCAAGCAGCAGGCAATTCAGAGACGATGCGGCTTTTGGCAGAGCAGTGCTGCAATCTGTGTTTTCTTAACTCTGACCCCACCACCTAGGTAAGGCTTGGGAGTCACCTAATTGGAATCAATCTGAGCAATCACTCAAAGAAGAAAAAATGGTTACTCACCTCTAGTAACTGTTGTTCTTCGAGATGTGTTGCTCATATCCATTCCAAACCCGCCCGCTTTCCCTTCTATTGGAGTAGCTGGCAAGAAGGAACTGAGGAGGCGCCAGGTTGGCAGGATCAGATATTGAGCGCCATGAAGGTGCCACTCCAGGGGGCTCCACAGCTGACCCGATGGGGGCTGCTAGGGGAAAAACTTTCCAATGACTGAGCACGCGGTGCGAGCACACCTAATTGGAATGGATATGAGCAACACATCTCGAAGAACAACAGTTGCAAGAGGTGAGTAACTGTTTTTTTGTTTGTTTTTTTTTAAAGGTTCAAGATTGAGAACTCTAAAAGTCAAAGTCCTCAAGTTACAGACTAAGTGTACTAATGTGTGTCTGTAGTGGTCCCTCAGACTCGGGTGTGGAGGGAGGCCACTCTGTGCTGCTGCATCTGGCAAACAAGCAGTTTATGGCTCTGGCCCTTAGGTAGGACAGAACACCCAACAGTCCAAAGGCTCAGGCCCTCGGGTAGGGTGGAGCACCAAATAGGAGCGCCTGTTGTCCTAGATCAGGCAGACAAATACAGACCTCCTGGCCTGAGGTGGGGAGGCTGGCACCCCAGGGGAAGTTGACAGCAGGGAGTAGGGGAAATGGCCCACCCTACTCCACTGGGTCCCAGTCTGGTTACTGCGGGCAGGGAAGACGCCAAGTCATCACCCACGCCTGCCCCTTCTCAGCCAGGGCCATCTCCTACCTTCACTGGGGGGGGGCTGCAGGCAAGTCCCTCCTGACTCATGCAGGGAGGGGGCAGAGGGGAAAAGCAGTGTACGATAGAGGGAGAGGGCAAGAAGAGCGAATGGGGGGGTGGGGCATCAGGGGGAAGGGATAGGGCAGGAGCAAGGCCTCAGGGGAAGGGGCGGGGCAGGGATGAGTTCTGGGGGGGAGGGGAGAGGCGGGACAGGTCCTCAGGGGAAAGGGGAGGTTCCGGCACTCCTGCTGGAGTGTCTGGTTTTTAAATATTACAAAGTTGCCAACACTACCTCCATCTCCTCGGGGTATTCGGCAAGTGGCAGTCCAGGAAGGTCCTTGGGGTCCATGTCGGTAGACAGTTTTAGCAGTTCCTCCAGCTCCTCAGCAGTGCAGGGATCCTCTTCAGGTTCCTGCTCAAACAGCGGCTGGGAGACATCTGCCTCCTTCGGCAGCTCCAGCCCAACTGACCTGCAGAGCCTGCCTTTTATATTTTCAGTCATGCCCCTCTGCTTCTGGCAGGAGGGCGGGGCTGGGATGGCTCTGCCCACCAGGGGGAGTGTAGTGGTCCCTCATGCTCTGGTTCAGAGGGAGACCACTCTGCCTCATTATAGTCTCCAAAGTACTGTTAGTCCACCCTCAGAGGAGTGTTCTATGCCAGTTCTCTCCATAACTTCCTTTCTGGTCACAAGGTGGTTGGTCAGAAATATGGTTTAAAATTACATGCAAAAATGACACATTGAACGCAGCATTAAGGTTTTGAGGTCAAGTGCTCAGGTGTCAAGAAATTCTGAAGTTCTTTGAAAAACATGAGGTTATTGCATCTGAGAGACTTCCATGGCAAAGCTGGCAGAGTTTATAATTAAAAAAAAAATCATGCTTTTGTTCCTGCCAGGCGTCCGGCCAGCTTATAAATTCATCTGGAACTTGAGAGTCAAACTGTGTCCTTTCAGGATGATGCAAAATCTCCTGTAGTAAAAAGATTTCCTTGGTCAAATAGTGCCTTCATTTACTCTTGTGCAACCGTATTGTTTAATCCAACACACAAGCGACGAGTTATATTCCCACATGGTGCCTGGACACCAGCAATATTCAGAGCCCAGGAGCCCAGCTCCATCAACCTTTGGGGCCGGTGTCCCCCCCTCGCACCTCTCCCGAATGTCCCCTGGCCCCCTGTTGCTGCCCCCGCTTGCCTTTCCGGGGCCCCAGAGCAGAGAGTCACTGTCTCTTCCCTACAGCTCCATGCTGCCTCCCTGCAGCAACTGCTGCCGCAGGTCCTAGTGTCCCCCCATCTCAACTGCCAGGGCAGACTGACTGAGCCTGCCCTTCCACCTTGGACCCTTCCCTTTTCCGGTGGGACCCTCCAGCAGCACAGCCCCCGCTCTGCAGTCACTGCTCCTGCTCCATGCTGGGCAAGGAGGCAGCCCCATCCCTCACCCGCAGTGAGGCTACAGTCAGGGGCAACAGCAGGGGAGGAGGCGCACAGGGGAGGCAAGGGAGAATCCTGGACCTGAGAGGGGCCCTAGGAGCACATGCAGTGACAGTGGCGGGGGTGAGTATGCTGCTGGGGGGGGCGGGAAAGGGGGGCTCCTCCCCCAGAGCTTGCTGCTGCCGGCCGGAGAAGGGCTGGGGGGAGTCGTTCTCTCTGACCCCTGTCCCGGAGCAGCCTGCCTGCACCCTAAATTCATCCCCAGCCCTGCCCCTCCCCAGAGCCCACACCCCCAGCCAGAGCTTTCACCCCATTACCGCACCCTCTGCCCTAAGCCCCTCCAACCCCCCAAACACCTTATCTCCAATCCCAGCCAGAGCCCTCATCCCCCTGCATCCAACCCTCTGCCCCAGCTTTGAGCCTCTCTAACACCCCAAATCCCCCACCGCCAGACAGAGCCCTCACCTCCCACACTCCTACTCTCGCCCTGATCCCCTCCCAAACCCCTCATTCCCACCCCCAGACAGAGCCCTCACCTCCCACACTCCTACTCTTGCCCTGATCCCCTCCCACACCCCAAACCCCTCATCTGCTGCCACACACCACAGCCCTCACCCCTGCACCTCCCCATCCCCAAACTCCCTCCCAGAACCTGCACCCCCTCCCATCCCCAAACTCCGTCCCAGAGCCTGCACCCTGCACCCCAATCCCCTGCCCCAGCCTAGGGCCTGCACCCCAGACCTCCTCCTCCACCCAAACTACCTCCCAGAGCCTTGGGCAGGTGGGAGGCGGAGTTTGGGCAGGTTCTGGGCACCACCAAAATTTCTACAAACCTGCCACCCCTGCCAACACACAAACACTTTCCCCTGGGAAATACAGGGAAGTATAAGAGGGTGGTAAAATTCTCCTTTAGCCCTACCCTGTTAGCTGATGTCTGAACCCTACCAATTTTCAGAGGAAGCGTGAGAAATGCCTGAGGGAATGCTTAAGGTCTGAGCCAATAATGGGCCCTCCCACAGCCACTAAACACATCATTAAGGAAAGAGAAGTCAATTAATGCAGGAGGGATATTCACACACTTATTTACATCATTTGGAAAAGCTTCTCCTTCCTGCAGTTAACTCCCATCCTCTCATTAAAATACCCCCCACCCTCCAAGCAAATCAAATCAGTCAGCTCTTCCCTCATCAGAAAAATCAGTTTCATCCCCATATCATCAATACAATTGAACCTGCCTCACACCAAATCAATTCAACCCTCTTTCACACTCAGTATCCCCTTATCAGACAGAGGAGCAGTCAAAAGGAATCTGCAACAGAGCTTTCCTCCTCTTCATCCCCTACACAGACTTGGTGGTGGGGTAGCCATGGAGATGGGAGAGCATCCTCACACAGCCCTCAACAGTAGTAGACAGCACTGGCAGGATCTTCATCTTGCAATGCAAATGCAACAGTCCCTTTATCCCCCTCAGGTCTAGTACATGTGGTTATTGCCCTGGCCAATGATAACGAGAGCAGAATCTGACCCATCATTAATAAGTAGCTTATAAAGAGCTGTACTAACCACTACACTGATCATTAACCAACACCAATTCAGGAGTTCTTATATTACAAACTACGTCCAAAAAATACAACTTTAAAAGATTTTCCTGACCTACTTTACAAACAAACTGCCTTTAAACCAGTTCCTATAAAAACTCGCCATAGTTTTCATGTACAGTATTTTACTAGTTCTTTGAACTGACTTTTTGAATAATAAAATAAGTTTCACCTTTGAACTATTAATAGCTCAGCAGTCTATAGTCAGAATGCCAATTTCCAGAGCTCAACAGAAATAAAATGATCAACTAATCCAATATGATTAGCTGTCTGGTATAGAAAGGAAATAATGCATAATTTCTGCTAAATATGTGATCCTGCTACTAGAAAATCCCACCACATTAGCCCTGCTTCAGCACTTCTTTGCACTGTTACACCGCCGCTCACAAACTGATTTCCTGTCTTTATATTATTTAGGAAAAAGCAATAGCACTGTTTCTGTATTACTTGCACTCCCCTTAGTCTATTCTTTTTTTTTTGCATAGTAGGAAGGGGTGGAGAATGGATCAATATCCAGGCAAAACATTCAAACAGCTGAGCAGTCTAACCTCCTACCTATATATCTTGGTGACAAATTTTTTGCATAAATGCCAGAAGGTAATGTAGTAGTTTCTGTGAATATTAACAAATATTATCGTCTACATAAACGTACTGTCTCATAGTGACTATATAATTAACCGGTGCCATCATTGTACTTGTAATTTGTGGTATGTCAATGATCAGTTTGCAAATGCATTTGCATACATTTGGAAGTATATCTTACAGTACTGTCAATCCAGAACATTCTAAAGTCATGGCCCAAAAATCATGAGACCAGCTTTAAAATTCTGAGATTTAAAAAAAAAAATTAAATCTAAGGTTGTTTTTGTTTTGACTTCAGGTTTTTGAGCTATTAGGGTTCATGTTTTCAAACTTTTCTCCACAACCACAGGGCCAAATATGTACTTTTTAAAAGACAAAAGCTGAGATTCTCACATAACAACATGACTCCAGGAGCTGGGGCTTTTAGAACAAGACCAAATAGCACAAGATTGATGGTAAAACTGTGAAAGTTGGCAAAACTGTGATCTATTCTACTAGTCAAGCACACAGAATGATTAATGGGTAGCAGTACAGTCCTGGGAAAACCAATAACCTGCCTTTGCATTCTGGGATTTGAAAATGTAAATATGGAATTTGATTAAGATACAAGTGAAATCTAAAACAATTCAGGGACATCAAAAACACTCAGATACAGGGAGGAGGTTGGGTCAGGAATTCAAAGTAGGGGGACAAAGTAATTTTAGATAAGGCTAAAGGGGTTCACAACTGTATTTCATCTGTCTTAATCTCCTCGGCTTCCGAGGAAAATATAGCATGTATCAAATAATAGTTTATGCATCAATTAGGAGGAAAAACATAACAGTATTTGAACAACAGCTGAAAATTAAGTCAGAGGTCTATCACCTACTTCATATACATTGAGATCTTCTTCCAGGTTGTGAATTACTAAAGATATATGGCCAGAGTGGGAATTAAATGCTGGTCCATCAGGTCCCACACCGAAGTTAGGAAATGCACAATGCAAGACAAAGCGGCCTGGCCTTTGAATTGAGGAGGTGCCCGCTTTAAAATCTTCTCACTAGGCTGCAATCTCACAACCTCAAGCTCCAAGGCAGCCAGGTCCTGGGAATAAGGGGTTCTGGTACTGCAGGAATATCCTCTGTGTGAGGATCCATCAGGACCCAAGTGCAGAACGTCTAATTCCTCTCTAGATACAAATAATCAGTGTTTCCCTCCTGGTCTAAAGTGTTTGATGTGAGGGGTGGGCAGTGTGCAGTGATGCTCTGCTGCTGCAAGGGAGGGGCAGAAAGCAGAGAGCTGGCTGACCTGGGAGATTCAGGACTGGTTGGCTGGGCAGAGCACAGAGACTGCTTCAGCTGGGCCTCAGCCCCAGGGCTTGAGCAACTTGCGGGGGGAACTCCGATGAGGAAGTCAGGACTAGGCCCCAGAATAGCTTGGCATAGCGAGGGTGTGAATGTGCTGAGAACTGCCAGCAACCATGCGGGGGGGATGGGGGGGGGGTGGAATCATGTCAGTGGAAAAAGGCTCTAGAGCAAAAGTATGAGAAGAAAATAAATAGGTCAAAACTGCCCAAAACCTCTGGTAACACATTTGGTGGGGAATCCCCCAAATTGGGGCTTACCTGGTCCACTGTCCCTGGTGTCTGGGGCAAAGACTGAAGATAATGATTCTCATGACTGATGTCCTTCTTGACCTCTCCAAATGTTCTTTCTCCTGGCTCTTTCTTCTCTGTGTCACGTTTTTTTCTTTTTCTTTTCCACTCTGCCTCTTCAATATAGCTCCTGTCTTCCTGCTAGAAGAGGGAAGAAAGAGGAAGGATTAGTGGGGATCCAATTTTGGTGGAGGCTGTGAGGCAGATTATACTGTTGGCCAGGAAGGCTTTATTAGGAGTTTTGTCTTTTAGGGTGTATAACTCTGGGAAAGAAGTAGCTAATTAGGTTAAATCATATACACTGAACCCAAGGCAATATTTAACATCTAAGTAAAAACGGCCTTATTTCCAGAAGTGCTTGGCACTTTGGTGATATGCCTCTTCCACCAATGAAATAATCTCAGTGAGTACATTGACGACCCAAGCCTCCTGCTGAAGGAGTGAAGGATTTCAATCTGGATAGCTCTTGTGCGCACATTGAGAGAGGAGGAGGTTACTTGCCTGTAACTGGAAGTTCTTCAAGATGTGTAGTCCCTATCTGTATTCCACTGACAGTTATGCACATGGCATATGCAGATAACCCTCAGTGGAATACAACAGGGACCATCACTCGAAGAAGTTGTTCCCTTGTTGCTTTGGCAAATAAGTGGCCATTTTGTTTTCAGCCATATTTTTATGAAGATCAATTTCTTCCATACCTCTTTTTTTCCCACACAAGGTTAACTGGGGGACATTTAGCCATCAGCTATGCTATAAAATGCTGATAAAATCTGAAGAATTTCAACATATTACAACTGATCACACCTTATTTACATCTCTGTAGTTAATTATCTAGCAAACATTCAACATATCATTACTCAAGGACTATTATTCTCTCTCTCTCATATAGATGTGATATAGAATGATGTATTTATATAAAAAAAACTCCGACTGACTGAGAAAAGGTTGTTAAGTGAGAATGATGAATGTGAATTGCTGAATGTAAGCACTAGATTCTTGTATGCTGTGTTAGGTGATAGACTGTTTATAGTTACCACAAGCCAAATGTATCTTTCAGGAATTTATGAAGTTGCTCATTTAGATTTTAAGTATATAAAAATAATTGATGTTTTGACTTGCAGCAGAGGAGAGACATATTTGATGCAGGTGTTTTGGAAGCATGTTTATGTTTGGTGAGAGGAAGTACTGGCCTCTGAATCAACCACAAGGAAGGGGAACACCGAAATATATTGAAAACACCAGTCTAGCCCTCCCCACCCCCATCTTCAGGATCTGTTCTTACTACTTATTCCTTCTGCTTTGTCACTGTCAAAGTCAACATGCCGGCTTTCTCCTGCTGAGGGATCCAGCTCTTCCACCTGAAGGGACGAGAACCCCAAAGAGAAGCTCCATGCCAAGATTTTCTCCAAGTCCGTTTTGAATTACTTGCTGGTGAAAATTCATAGCTTGGTTATAGATACTGAAGTTGAAACCCTGGGTAATGGGGCCAGGATTTCACCCTGAGAATCAAACCTTTGACTTGGGTTCAGTTTTCTTCTCTGTCAGATTTACAGTGAGACCAGATAATCTCTGAGAGCAGACAACATCTAACTATGTTTGTGCAAACTGTACTAACAGCAGTCAGGCTCACAAGGTTGCTGCTTCAAAGATTCTAACACTTTCCCTGATCTATGTAGACAGGGTTTCTTGGCTGTTCATTTTTCCTGGGCATAGTGTTTCAAAACTCTAACACAGACCAAAATAGCTAGAAAGGGCATTTATTTGCTTTGAAATGCACAGTTTTCCAGGAAACCTCCTGACATCCCGCCCCACCATGTTCAAACAACATAGGCCAAATTCATCCTTGGCTTAAGTCCACAGAAGTCAGTGGAGATGGATCGATCTGGCCAGTGGTCCAAATTCATTGGTGACTTTAAATTCAGAGCAAGTTACATATGAGATATCAGTGGGTCAAAAATATATACAAGTGTTGAAGTGGTGTAACTTGCACTAATTTGGCATTCACTGGCTATGGAAAATGAGTGTAAGGTGTATGCAGAGGTGGCAAAAGGAACAGAAGTCAGAGTAGGAATAACGTGTGGTGTGGGAATGGAAGTTTGATTTTATAAGTTCCTGTTAGTTATCTTTCCCGCTGCACCCTTTCTGCCCCCTTGCCATGGAAAATACATTATTTCTTCACATGAATGTCAAATTGGAGCAAGTTACATTCACATTTACACCCTCAATTAATTTATCCCAAAGACTTTAATGGGAGTTGAAGCAACTTACCCTAAAGATGAGTTTGGCCCAATCATTTAAGAGATTCAACTCACTCAATGATTTTAAAGATGACGATGGTAGGAAATATAACCTGGATGAACAACATGACAGTCTAGCACTTTTACACACTCAGGGCTAGCAAAAATTCTATTGCAGCGCCTCAGTTTTTCATTTGCATAATTACTGGTAGCTCCCTGACCACTCCAGAAAGAGCATCATCCAGAGAATAGAACACCTTAAACAATAGAAACGGCAATACAAACCAGGAATCAATATTAAAAGTTCACAGTAGGTTCATTTATTCAATCTTTTAAACATAGACTGCAATTTTTAAAATACATGCTAAATGGTAAGATTGTCTTCAAATCTGCGATCATGCTCCTCCTTGAGCCATAAAATAGAAGGCCAAGGATTTTCAAAAGTGGCTAGTGATTTTGGGTACCCAACTTGAGACCCCTTTTAAGAAGGCTGGTTTTCAATAGATGAGTGCTCAGTAGCACTTTCTGAATATCAAGACCCTGTAAGGTGTCTCAAGTTGGGCATTCACAAATTGAGGCAGCTAATATCATTAGTCACTTTGGAAAATCTTGGCCAAAATGAGTTAATTAAAAGGCATTAATAGACTTGTGTTAGAGATGAGAGATATTTATACTATTATTATTTATAATACAGTAATGTCTAGATGTCCTAACCAAGATTAGGGCCCCATTGTGCTAGGCACTCTATAAAAAATCACAGTGAGAGACAGTATCTGCCCCAAAGAACTTACAGGTTAAAAATCCAAGACAGACAAAGAGTGGGTGGGGAAACAGTGATGTGAAGATGGGTAGACTTGCCCTGCAGGAACAGGAGGCAGAGTCTCTTACTCACAGTCCACTGTCTTAACCACTGGGCCATGCTGGCTCCCCAGCTCTGTAATTGCTTTTGGAGAGGATAATGTTTTCTTGAATACAAATATATCTTTAGTTGTCACAGAAGTGAACAATTCATATTATCTCAAAACTGTTAGTACCAGTGTACAATAGCTTGATTGAGAAATTTTCTGACGTCATAATCATTCGGGAGTTCAAAAACACTGAAGAACAATATAATGACTAAATCTTAGTAGGTCATGCTTAAAAACAATGCACAACACTGTTTGTCATAGTGGGCAGACAGATTGCCTCCTACATGCAAGATACAGATGACATTTACATCATATTCATTTTCAACATCCCAAGTTAATATATATTTCCGTCTCCATTTCCAATTCATTTTTAGGCATCAAGGTGCTTGACACTAGTCCCCCTCAGATTCTACGCATGATCCCCAGCTGCTACCATTCTATGAGGCAGCTAAGTAAAGTAACAGATACTATCGCTTGTTGGTAACAGTGCTAGAACATCAACAGCAACATAGGCAAACTCTATTTGTACCCAACATAATTTTATCACATGTGCATAATTGCACTTGTTCCCCTTCTCATCCCTACATACATGAACAAGCAATTTCCAAGAAGCCTATCTGAAGTCTGTCAAGCTGGATCTGAGCTGGTTGATGCAATTGCATTCCCACTTAGTGGACTACAGTCCCTAAGAAACTAGAGTACTTTACTGCTAGGATTTGTGAAAGCACAAGTTATGCATGGTGTAAATCACGATGTCAGCAATAATATTTTGACTGGATTCCATATACTGGTTGTTGCCCGACAGATTTAATACTGCAAAATTGACATCGTTCATTCATTCCACGAGCTGACATGCTACTGTACATAAAACCACAAATGCCGATGAGGCATTTGTCAAGGCACATCTTCCTTCCCAGTGAACTTTCTAGGTGCTTATCCAGGGGTGGAATTAGAAGATATTTGCAGTGAGCACTGCCCTGCAATAAATGCCTGGGAAGAGGATAGGTGTGGATTTAAGGAAATGTATGATTACACTTTAACCTGGCTGTATGGTAGCCACCTCAACTACCAAACTCTTATTTAGAATAGAAAATATTTAGTACTGTTTCATATCTGTGTGACCAAACTATAATCAGATTATTACATTTATCTAGCACCTATCATCTCAAAGGATACTAAAGCACAGTACAAATGACAATATGCAACTATTGCTTCAACAATCACTGAAAAAGTCACCTTTGGAGTGGAAAGCAGCAGTTTGAATTTGCTTGTTAAGATTTTTTTCTGTTAACAACAACACAGCAACCCTACATGATAGTCTGACAGACAGCAAAGAACAGAAGAGAAACTGCAGCAGCAATTTGGGTAGACAAAATGAAATTGCCCCAAATAAACTTGGCTAGGACACCAGGGTTGAGGAATCCCCCTTCCATTACAGAAGGTGTTAGGGGATCTTTTTAGGTCCTAGGTTTTGTTTCTCATCTGAAAGATAACTGCTGTAAAGCTTATGCTCTAATAAATTTGTTAGTCTCTAAGGTGCCACAAGTACTCCTGTTCTTCTTTTTGCGGATACAGACTAACACGGCTGCTACTCTGAAACCACCACCTAGGAGCACCTGGGCTTTCTTTAGAGGTCACCTATTAAGCTCTAACCAGGCTAGCCCTTCCTAGTTGGTGAGAACTGACATAATCAAAGGACAGTCAGAGGATATAGCTATAGTCTATTCCTGGAATTACATTTTTTGTTGCTGTTTAAACAAAGAAACACTGCTTCATTACTCTACAACAAAAATCAGGGCATGTTACTCCAGTGCAACATGCTCTTTCCTGAAACCAGTGAATAAAATGACCTGGACAAGCAATCTAACTCTTCACAATGAGCAAATTGCCTTTGATAATCTGATGGCCACATTTTGCAGTGGTGTCACAGGGCATTTTGGCTAAGAAGTGCAGATTTGGCCTTGAGCTCAGAAGAATGCAGCAGACAGGAACCCCACAGGAGAACAGCTCATTTCCTGTGTGCACCTGTGACTCCCAGCAAAGAAGTAGGATGTGTTTTGGGTCTATCTATTTCGATGGTGTATTAAAAGGCAGTTCTAACTGAAAAGTGTTGCTTTCAGGAAAAATACAATTGGGATCTAACTCTTACCCTTCAGTGATTTGAGCCTGCATGCTCATTGGGAGCAGGGGGGTTGGAAATATTTACAAATATTTGAGTGGGAAGCTAAAGCATGGGACATAAAAAGTGAAGCCTCTACCTACTGGATGACACTTATCCACAGAGAGAGCTATTGCCTGTTTTCCATGGTAAAAATAAGTTGTTTCAGAAGAAACAATTGTTTTTCTTTTCATTGTTTGTTAAAATAATAATGGAAAAAAATTATGCTCTCACACTCAGCTGTTTCCCCCGTTGCACATTGGCAGTATCTTAGGAATACTGTGTAACAACAATAACTTGTACGTTACAATTATTTTAGTCATGAATAATATCTTGAATTAACATATGGTGTCTACTGCTTTAAATGAACTTCAAAATAGGTGATTTAAAGGATTCAAAAAGATAATTGCACTGAACATGTATTAGTCAGTGTTGGCAAGGATGCTTTTACTATTTAAAAAACCAACAACAACTGATGCAAGCATTAAAGTTAGAACAACAGAGTCTCCATTTAGGAAATGGGCAATCCAAACAAAGCTTGGCAGTGATGTCATTTTATTTATACACTCTCTGAGTCATAGATTCCTGAGGAAGTGGCAACTCCTACAGAACTACTGTATAAGAGGGAGACTTCAGAGAGTTAAAAATATGTAAAAAAAAATGTTTTTAAAGCCATGCAAACCAAACAAATCTATTTAAGAGAATCCCTTTACTCTTTATTTGCACTAATTTGGGAGGGGGTCATGGCTAAAATATAAATGTAGGTTATTAATAATTCCCCCCAACCCCGTGTTCATTCATATTTTACCCCCCAATGAATGGACAGTGCTTCAACCCAGTAAACACTGAGGAAAAAAGTGAAGTTGTAACTGGGCATCAGTGTGCAAGCTGTCAAAACACAATCCAAAGGTTAATTTCCACCAAGGTTGAACTGGTTTTGGAACCACTCAGTTCTTAAGTTAGGCACGTTTCCATTAGCTGGGAGCTGTTCCTGATGTGCTCCTCCACACCCACATCCAGCCCATACTGGTTTGATTTGGAAACTAGAGTAATGAGAAGCCATCCTGCACCCCCAGGAGCACCAATTAGCTTCCTGCAGCACTGTCTACTCTTGGCAGGGATGCATGATTCAAAGTTAAGTAAGACAGTTCACACAGTACTAAGTGCAAGAGAAGGGAGTGTGGAAGAGGGGGAAGGAAACATTACTGACCTGGTCCGTGAGAACGAGATTGGATTTCACTCTTCCTATTATTCTTTATGTAGAGCCTAAAAGCGGGCAAGGTGATTCACAAACAAATCAAAAGACATGGATCTCCCTTCCCAGAGAGCTCATAATTTAAATCCCTGATCCTGCAAAGGTAAGTTAATCACTTGCTTAAGTTTTTGCAAGATAAGAGACTAAACAGAGACATGGCACAACTAAAGAAGAGGAAAAAGGGAAGGTAGAGTAAGGGAGTGTGACAGAAAGAGAAAGGATACAAATCAAGATCATACATTTGCTTAGCAATACAGCATTATGCACGTGTTATTGGCATTTCTGTTAGATTACTCAAAATATTTTAGTTAGAGATCTTTATTTTTAATATTTTATTTAAAATAAATTAAAATGCCTATCTTAGTCAAGCAGTTAGTGTTACCACAAAGTAGAGAGCTCCACAAGAGCTATGTGGGCCAATGTCTTAGTGACTCAATGCTTAAAACGAGTCCAAAAAGATTTGGAAAATTAGCCATTGTCCATAGCAAGGGGCCACAGGTTGGCAATACTAAGGATATTGGATGAAGGTGTGTTCTCCATGGAATTTGATATTTTTCATTTCAATAGTTGAATATGCTGCACAAATGAGAAAATAAACACACACTTCTTTTTAATGATCATGCTGAATTCCTGAAGTAATGCAGAGAAACCCTGCACTGATTTGGAAAGATGCATCACACATGCATGTAGAACCATGGTATTTTTAAACCCTGCTAGGCCTCCATAGAGATTCTGGTCAGCTGCAGAAAAAAATATAGAGACATGGTATCAGAATGGGACACCTAGATTTGGTCTCCATTGATTAGGAAGATAGGAATTGCCAGACTGGATCAGACCAAAGGTCTATCTAAGTCCAGAATCCTGTCTCCAACAATGGCCAGCACCAGATGCTTCAGAAGAAGGTGCAAGAAGTCTCCTACATAGGAAATCTCATCATCATTTGGCAGGATTTCCCCCACGGACAATAACATCTGCAATGAAGTTGGAAAATGTTGAAAAAGAAAATAGCTGAGGATCCCATCCATGTCAAAAGATTTGGACAGAAATGACAATGTACTAGGGAAGTCTTGCAGACTGTGTTTCTTAGCAAACCTGCTAATGTTTATCATCCTTCACATGTTTCTTTAATTGTTTTCTTTGGACTATGGCTCCTTATTTGTCTCTAAGCAAACTATTGCATTACCATTTTTAAAAAATGTTAGGTTTTAAAACATAGATAATTCATCAAGAAAAATACACATCACACTGTTTATTCCCTCTTTTCCTTCTGATGTGTCCTAACACATGAAGATATAGAGAAGCATACAAGTGAATGGCTACTTGCACCTATGATAGAGAAATGTGTTTCTTTTTCTATATATAGAATAGAAGCATCTCTTTTATATTGGCAGAATGAGAAGAAAGGTCAATTGTATATTTATTTTTGAAAGAATGTGACCTATCCCTTCTGTTCCCCTAATAATTGAGAGGAGACTACATTAGGTTTGAACACTTAAAACGTGGCTATACTCTGAAAAATGACTGTAAAAAGGGCTCCGTTGGACCATTGGTCAATCTTTATGGATCTCAGTAATTCCATTGCAAATGTGGTCAGGTTTTTTCCGAGCTCACCAACTCTGGAATTGTCTCCTGGGATCTCACAGATGTTTTCACATATTATTGCCATTAATAGAGTTCTATAACCAAATTCTGAACTCAGTTACAACTGAGCAACCCTATCATTTCAAAATCTGCCTTTGGTCATATCTGAGCAATTCTATTGTATACAAATTCTGCTCTCAGTGACACCTGTGCACCTCGATGGACTTCAAAAGAGTTGCACAGGTGTCCTTATGGGAAGGATCTGCCTCTGAAATTGGAACTTGGTTAACAACTGAATTCAATTCATATTTTTGAAGTGGTGTTGGAGCTGCAGCGTTAGCCAGAGTAAAAATTCATCTTTGTCACCAGTGCTGACATAAAGCTATAGACACAGAAAGAGCAGATCAGTTGAAGAAGGTGCCACTTTTACAGTCTCTTTTCAGAGCAGAATCATAATTGAAGATCTTTTTCTGCCTTGGGAAATTAAAGCTAATTGTACATTCTATGGATTTGATTCCTTAGCACTCTCACATGTTTTGATTTGTGGTGGATGGAGCAGGAGGAAGTGCAATGGAGCTCACAGGGAAGTTGGAAATAGGGAAACTCTTCAAAGTAAAGTAGCCCTATGAGCCACTGTTTCAACGTATTGCAATGTGCAAATTGGAATTCTAGCAAAACCTACAGTGAAGTTATTCTGGGAGGGAAAAAAATGTCACTACAAGAGGATTCTACTATGGATGTTAAATTTTCGTTATGTCCAACCCCCTCCACACCAATAATAGTTATTTAAAAGTTAACAGGCAGGTAGGATGGATAGGGCAGAAATATATAACATATTGCTCTATTCTATTAATGGTACTGTGACGTTGTGCAGTCTATATGGTTTTATAAAAACATGATAATAAATGAATATAATGTAACTGGGATAGTTTTATAAAGATTTGATAATAAGTGAATATAATGCAACTGGGATATGCTTCGTGCAAAAGGTCTCTTGTAAGGTATCATTACAAAGCTCATAATCTACTGAGTATGATCATCCTATTTGTAGAAATGTACCACTCTTGTATCTAAAACTAGAAATATAAAACATAACTCTGAGGGCCTATTGTAATTATGTAAAGTGTGGGCTATTAATGATGGTTTGGAATCTTGATGACTCCCATTAACAAGGACCATTGTCTGCAGATGGCTGTGTTTACCTGTTAGTCTTCCTGTATATGTGTGTGCTGGCAAGTGGGCAATGAAGTCTTGTAGTGACATGTGATCACGTCACCTGAACTGGAATCCATGTTTAACCTGGTGCTTTTCCAGTGAGGGGGTGTGAAAACCCAGAGGGACAAAGGGTTCCCGCCTAATGCAAAAGATATATAAAGGGGTGGAAGAGAACAAAGGGAAGAGGAGCCATCATGAAGAATCCCCTAGCTACCACCTAAGCTGGAACAAGAGCTGTACCAGGGGAAAGAATTGTGCCCAGGCCTGGAAGGTGTCCAGTCTGAGAAAAAACTTACTGAAGCATCTCTGAGGGTGAGATTATCTGCATTCAGTTTGATTAGGCATAGATCTGCGCATTTTATTTTATTTTGCTTGGTGACTTACTTTGTTCTGTCTGTTACTACTTGGAACCACTTAAATCCTATTCTCTGCATTTAATAAAATCACTTTTTCCTTATTAATTAACTCAGAGTATGTGTTAATACCCGGGGGAGTAAACAACTGTGCATATCTCTCTATTAGTGTTATAGAGGGCGAACAATTTATGAGTTTGCCCTGCATAAGCTTTATGCAGGGTAAAATGGATTTATTTGGGTTTAGACCCCATTGGGAGTTGGGCACCTGAGAGCTAAAGACAAACACACTTCTGTGAGCTGTTTTCAGGTAAACTTGCAGCTTTGGGGCAAGTTATTCAGACCCTGGGTCTATGTTGGAGCAGACGGGAGTGTCTGGCTCCGCAAGACAAGGTGCTGGAGTCCTGAGCTGGCAGGGAAAACAGAAGCAGGGGTAGTCTTGGTACATCAGGTGGCAGCTCCCAAGGGGGATTCTGTGATCCAACCCGTCACAGGTACTTGCATCACACATGAAAGGTGAATATAGTCAATCTTTACATGCAGAAGATTTATTCAGAAAGTGCAGAGTGAAAGAGGAGGAACAAGAGTTCATAACCAGCAAAAAGGATGTGTCAGTTTATAGGACTGGAGTTCACTCAGGGTCAAATCCCTCCCTCCTGCATAGAGCTATGGGTAACCAGGCTCTATGCAGGCAGGATGCAGAGGGCGTTGAAACCTACCTTCCTAAGCTCACGTAAGCCCATGGGCTGGGGTAGCAGCCAGAGCCCCTCTGCACCAGATGCACTGGGCGTGAAAATTCTGTTAATGAGAGTTTTGTCATTGATTTCAGCCAGGATTTCACCCTAGATCTTGGGGCCACTGGATTTGTGTGAACATAGACCCCATGGGCCCATCCGATTGTGTTTTTTCAGGCCAGCCTATGGGAAGCTGGCACGGAGAGTCTTTCCACGGTGCAAAGAGGTTCTTTTATTTGTCCCCACATTGTATCTGTGTCCTTGTTTGTTATGGCCATGTTGCCACGTGAGGCACCCTGAGCTAGCCTCATGCAGCAGATTCTCAGCTGGTGCAAGTGGTCACATCTCCACTAACTTCATTGGAGCTATGACAGTTTATACCTGCTGAAGATCTGCCCCAGTGAGTAAATGTCACTCCTAAAACACAGATTACAAACACATATGGCAATGCATGAACAGAAGCAAACCATGAAATTGGGATTACAGCACTCAGAATTAACCTGATGGGTGTAGGTTTAGCCATAACCTAAAATAGGTTGTGTCCAAAATGTACTCTGAAACAGAAAATATCAGGTTTCTCCGTTTCATGAATGTATTATTAAGACAGGATAGCATTCCGACTGTACCCAGCAAATACATCATTGACAGAGTGGTACTAACAAAAAATTATCTTTAGTTGAAGATATTTGAAAGTGAGATCTAGGCTACAATTTTCAGAGATGTTAATTCTCTGAGGGCCAAATTCATACCTGATGAATCTCTACAGAAGTCAGTGGAGTTACAGCAGAATTAAATTTGGCCTCAGATGTGTTGTGCAGATGGCACAGTTGCTCTCTAGGGTGCCGCCTGCACTGCCTTATGATCTCACTATATTTACATTAGATGTTTTGTGAAGAGGTAATAACAGCAACCTCAGAGGAAGCTACACATTCTACCACCCCAGCCAGATTGGGTAAATGTCCTAAGGGTAGTGGCAGCTGTTGGCCTGTAGAACGAAGGGATGAGTTTTGCCCTTTCATTGCCTATGAGCTCATTCCAGCAAAAATAAAATTAACTCCCCCACTCCCTGCATGAAGTTCAAATTTCAACTTCCTCCATTTAGCAGCAATAACAGCAGATGGGAGAGCTATGCCAAAACCGTGCTGCTAGTGTGTACAAGTCAGTAAATAACAGTACTTAGCGGCTTATACTATTTTAATATATGTTTTCATTCATGTGAATATACGTTTTCACTATTTCCCTCCTCAGTAAATGCTTAAAACATTTTAGAGGCAAAATAAGAACAATTTTGGTTTTCAGGGAGAAAGAAAACAGTAAAGTTAGACAACGGAAGTTTTTCCAAGTCAAACTGGAGTGTTTTGGAACATCAAGCACATCTGGGAAGCGTATGTACGGGAATAAGCACAGTCTGACACAGTTGTATGTTACAGAAATTACAGAGGTAAGGAAACGTCATATTAACCCTGAGTTTTAGATCTTAGATACTTCAATAGTTAAAGGGATATGTATTACTTAAAAATACAGTGCAACTTTATTTTGACAATCATAGTTTCAGATAATTGAGGGAATTTTCAATTTTATTAATAAAACCTGGGGGGACATGACCCTTTTTGGAGTTTCAGATAATCAAGTCTGCTCAATTTCAAATTAGATTTTTCCTTTTCACAATCTCTGTAACTATGAGTGATATAGATGCTGGTCTCTCTCTGCAAGCTTCCATCATACTGATACTTCCTAGCCCGAACTGCAGTCTGATGACAGCTGGACTACAAAAATTACAGCTCCTTTGAATGCATGAGAATCAGGGACTTATAAATAACCTTAGAATATATGTTTTGTTAGTTCACGTTCATCAAAAAACCATAGTTTCCCATGCATACAAATGGAAACTGCAATTTCCCAGTGTTCATTATCAAACAGTCAAGATATCAGGGGTGTGTGTGTGTGTGTGTGTGTGTGTGTGTGTGTAAGTATGACTCAATGACTTATTTTATAGCTAGATTAGTAGAATATATTTTGCATAAGGAGAGATAACATTTTAGACATCCCATGAAGAGGGCGCTGTGTTTCATTAAAATGTCACATAAGTTCATAATTTAGGAGCTGTGGGCACCCTCTGCTCTGGGTGAACTGACCCTTATGGAACTTCCCCCCAAATGGTATGTCAGCTTAGCAGGCAAATGAACAAGTTGATCTGACTTCTACATTCAGGGTCTTGGAACTTAATTAAAGGTAAGGAAGAACACAAGAGAATTTGACTGATTGACTAATTGGATGGATTGCTGTACCTTTTCTTAAGGCTAAGGACAGAATGGTTTTATATGCAAAGGAAAGAATGGTTGGAAGACAACAAACAATAATGCAGTTTCCATTTTTCCTCATGAATGAAGCAATGCAAATAACCAGATTTAAGCTGTAAAAGAGGCTTAAATCTTTTTTGTTTTTGTTTTTAGCTATTTCAAGATGCAAAACGATAGATATATTTCTCTTTACATTTAGGGTGGTAATACACTTGATATTTTAAAATTTTGAGTTTCATAAATTATCCTCTGTGGTTCTCAAACTATGGTTTTGTGCGCCAGCAAGAAACATTTCAAATGCCTCCAATGGGAGATGAGGGTTAGGACTGTTTTGATGTCCATGAACATGCTAGGTGGTATGATTTAAGAATGACAAAGCTGGAGAACCACTGCCTTATATTATATATATATATGTATATATATATCAATTACACTATACACTTTTATCTAGCTAAGGATCTACCTTCAAAGCAATTTTTACTGTGTAATGGATCTTGCTATAAGCATCATAGCCCTCAATCAGGATATAAACACAGTTTGGTCTTCACTAGGTAGGCAATGTCAAATGATGCTTTATCCACAGTGTGGAATCATGCTACAGCTCAAGCCTTTTACAGGACTCTAATAAGATTCTGAAGCTTTGTCTGTTCCCATCTGCACAGGCAAGACCAACTGCATTATAATAAGGAGGAGGGCTAGCATGTTACAACATAATCTAACACAGTAAAAATGTGTAGGTGGATGTTTAGTTACCTTTTTCCCACTCCCTTAAATAACAATGTGATTTAATTTCCATCTATAGGGGAATTTTCTTATAGCCTGAATATTAAATAGTTATAAAATGCGACAAATCATTGAAACATGAAAAATACAATGATATTTAGGCATATCTATTGACAAGTAAAATGAAAACTGGGACAAATGAAAACACCAAAGGCTATTTAAAGTGGCATATTTTATATGTAAGCTATGTTTAGAAATAGAAAAAAAAAAAGAAAGTGGATTTAAACAAACACATTGCTCTAGCAGGGGAGAATTACATCCACAGTAGAACTATTATTTTAGTTCAAGATAATGTCCCATTCATAGCACAGATGTAGATTATATTTGTTTATATTTGTAAGTCAAAATGTGTAAGCAATCATTAACTTGTCAAATGACGGATAAAAGACATCACTGAAGCCTAAAGCTGGTCATCTTCCACTTCATTCATTTGGCTTTCAGACTGTTTCATCATCACTCATGTCCCAAATCTGTAATGAGAAAACAAGCGACATTTCACTCAGTATCTCAAATATGCTTTCAAAATACCTTATAAAACCCCTAATCCAATTTAAGAGGAAGAATACATTTCATTTATGGACCATCCACTCTAGAGGTGGTTGAATAGTATTAATGAAACTAACAGCTCAGTGGAGTCAAGGTTGTTTGGATCAGTAAGCATTTGCAAACCAATCTCTTTAGTTGCACACACATTTTGGCACTTGTACTTATTCCTATAATAGTCTGAATGAATAATTTTCCTTGGTTGTTTCTGAGCTATTCCTTTGGCTGTTTGCTATTCATTATGTGTGGTGTGTGGCTGGTAACTTGGTATTGTTTCTGCTTGCAAGCTGATTGCTTGACAAATTGTTACCAGGAAAATAACAAATGATGCATAATAAATAATACATATTCAATATAAAACTTTAGGAATTTGTGATCATCATCCGGAAGAATCAGTGGTCACCCAAATATTTGAGAATAATCAATAGTATGACCCACAAAGAGCAGTAAATTTAATTCAAGCTGAATATATATGTGTGAATTTGTTTTTTCCCCTCATTTTTAAAAAAGTTCTATTAACCATTCAATAATTTACTGAAAAACATATTTTATGCAGCATGATGTAATTGTATATTTACTTTGGTTTTGGGTTATGACCAAGACATATCCTGGAAACCCAACCTGGAAAACAAGGTTAACGTATTCACAGAATCCCCATGGAACCTGGAGTCCTAGAGGCCATACAAATTGAAGGTAAGTTCTGTATTTTCAATCAGTTGTCAGGAAATAGAGTGACAGATTTAAAAAAATGAAAAAATTTGCAATAGCGCCTGTGTACATACAGTAAGTGCACACTAGAGACATGTCTGTTCTTTCATGGAAATGCAGGTGCATTTAGCAGGTTTTATTACCATTTATTCTGGAGGTTCAGTGCGTGGTTGCCCCAGACTTTATACCCATAAGTTCAAAATCTTTGCATTCCTTCTGAAACAGTCACAGAGTTCCAAATAACAAAATGGAATAATCGAAAGGGAAACCCCACAACAGAGTATGCAGCAATAGTGGAAGGTACCATAGGTCTGGGCTAAGGTTTACTGTAAAGGCCACTAACTTATGTTTGAATTTTTGTAGTTGTAAAATAAGTCTGCTATACTAAATAACCATTCTCCTTCCCCTTCCCCCCCCAAAAAGTTGCAATGAGAGATGTGAACACATAAAGAGCTAAGGCAGGGGTTCTCAAACTGGGGGTTGGGACCCCTCAGAGGGGTCGCGAGATTATTACATGTGGGGTCATGAGCTGTCAGCTTCCACCCTAAACCCTACTTTACCTCCAGCATTTATAATGGTGTTAAATATATAAAAAAGTGTTTTTAATTTATAAGGGGGGGGGGGTCACACTTAGAGGCTTGCTATGTGAAAGGGGTCACCAGGACAAAAGTTTGAGAACCCTGAGCTAAGAAGGAAGGTCCTCTCATGGATCAGTAACTGGTGAAAAGACAGAAAACACACAGAAGGAATAAATGATTAGATTTCAGAATGGAGAGAGGTAAATAGTAGTGTCCCCCAGGATCTTTACTGTCACCAGTGCTGCTGAACATATTCATAAATGATCTGGAAAACGGGGTAAACAGTGAGGTGGTAAAATTTGCAGACAATACAAAATCACTCAAGATAGTTAAGTCCAAAGGCAGACTGCGAAGAGTTACAAAGGAATCTCACAAAACTGAGTGACTGGACAACAAAACAGCAGATGAAATTCAATGTTGATAAATGCAAAGTAGTGCACATTGGAAAACATAATCCCAACTAAATTAGCTGTTACCACTCAACAAAGAGATCTTGGAGTCATTGTGGATAGTTCTCTGAAAACATCCACTCAATGTGCAGTGGCAGTCAAAAAACTAACTGAATGTTAGGAACCATTAAGGAAAAGGAGAGATAATAAAACAGACAATATCATAATGCCACTATATAAATCCTTGATATGCCCTCACCTTGAATACTGCATGCAGTTCTGATCACCCCATCTCAAAAAAGATATATTAGAATTTGAAAAGATACAGAGAAGGGCAGCAAAGATTATTAGGGGTATGGAACAGCTTCTGTATGGGGAGATATTAAAAACACTGAGTTTTCAGCTTGGAAAAGACACGATTAAGAGGGGATATGATAGAGGTCCATAAAATCGTGACTGGTGTGGAGGATGGGAATAAAGAAGTGTTATTTACTCCTTCACATAACACAAGAACCAGCAGTCACCCAATAAAATTAATAGGCAGCGGGTTTAAAGCAAACAAAAGGAAGTACTACTTCATACAAAGCACAGTCACCCTGTGGAATTTGTTGCCAAGGGATATTGTGAAGGCCAAAACTATAATGGGGTTCAAAAAAGAACTAGATTAGTTCATGAAGGACAGGTCCATCAACGGCTACCCCATGCTCTGGGTGTCCCCAGTCTCTGACTGCCAGAAGCTGGGAGTAGACAACAGGGGATGGGATCACTCGATGATTGCCTCTTCTGTTCATTTCCTCTGACTCACCTGGCATTGACTACTGTCAGAAAACAAGATACTGGGCTGAATGTACCATTTGTCTGACCCAGTATGGCCGTATTTATGAAAAGTAAATTAGTTTGCAATGGAGTAAGAATAATTTATACTCAAAAAAAAAAAATTTCCTCCCCAAATCCTTACTCTTTGAATGTAAACCGTAGATTTTATATATTTCTCCCTGTCTGATTACCATTTACAGTGACTGAGTCAAATTAATTCCATTTAATTTAAAAGAGTTATATCAGAGAATGAATTTGGTCCTATAGGAATCATACCTTAAAGCGGGACTTTAAGGAACGTAGCAAGACTACCTAGCAGTTGGTCTTTGGCTTTACTGACAGGCTGTCATAATATTAATTTTACCCTTAAGTGTGCTAGAAATTCGTCTGAAACTTAGACCATTCTATGCATGTCCCAGCTAAATGCCATGGACTGACTACCATGTCAGGTTCTTCTGACTACAAGAATAAGATTGGCATTTCCAAGGCATAGGCCTTGGACCTCAAAAGGTTAGCCCACCATAATAAGTGAATCTAGGAACTATGAGCATCACCGTAGTGATCTTCTCTTTCTTAGCTGTCTCTATCGAGTATCAGTCACAGGTTATCTGCATGGAAATGCTCTGTGTTGACATTAGGCTGGCCACAAGATTATTCTTTTCTTTTACATCCTGACTGATGGAAAAACATATGCCAACAGAAGCGCAAGATGCCAACATTTATTTAGACTGTAAACTCTTCAGGGCACAGACTATCAGTATATTTTTACAGTGCCTAGCACAACAGGGTCCTGTTCTTGGTTGGCCCTGAAGCACTACTGCAATACAAATAATAAATAAAAACAACTACATTTTCAGACAGACTGTAATTGATATTTACATATAATTTCCATAAAACCTATCCCTGCAAAATATGATTTTTCTAGAATTTGGGTATTTACTGACAAAGCCACACCAAAATCTGGACCAAGGAATGTCTACACACAGCTCTCTGTAAAACACATACTTTAAATGGTAAGATTTTCTCAATTCCCAAAAGTGGTTGCAAAATGGTGGTATAAAAATCCTTCTGGAAAATGCTGAAAGAACAGTATGTTTACAAAAGGAAAAAAGAGTTGATGAGCGACTTAGAGTTTGCCAATGAAAATACAAATGTCCAGCTCACCATTCAGGGTCAAGGATGTGGAAAATAAATATGAAAGAATTATCTTTAAATAGAATTTATGGTATGAATCAAGCTGACAAAAGGCAAGAAATTCAAAGTTCAGGCTGATATTCCATCCTCAACTAACCCCATTTTGAGTTTTTCAAACTTTGTAATAGCAACAAGGACAGATTTTAACCCTCACTCTTCTGTGTGTTAAAGAAAGATACTAAACACATTTATAGATTGCACAGTGGGATGAGTTGAGGACAGGGTGTCCACAATTTTCTTTTAAACAAACATAGTGAAGGAAGCCAGACTGAATGCTACAAAAGTTTTCTTTATTCACAAAACAAATATATCATGGTCCTATCCAGCTTCCCCTCACTGTGCTAGCTGTGTATCTCATTTCTGTTCTGAACAGTGCAGGTGAGAACTTAAGAATGGCCACATTGGGTCAGACCAATGGTCCATTTAGCCCAGTATCCTGTCTGCCAACAGTGGCCAATGCCAGGTGCCTCAGAGGGAGTGAACCTAACAGGTAATGATCAAGTGATCTCATTACACAAACTAAGAATTATTTCCCCATTCTAATTTCCCCCCTTACTGTTACTCACACCTTCTTGTCAACTGTTTGAAATGGGCCACCCTGATTACAACTACAAAAGTGATTTTTCCTCCTGCTGATGATAGTCCACTTTAATTGAATTGTCTCGTTAGAATTGGTAAGGCAACCCCCATCTTTTCATGTACTCTGTATATATATCTTCCTACTGTATTTTTCACTCCATGCATCTGCTGAAATGGGTTTTAGCCCATGAAAGCTTATGCCCAAATAAATTTGTTAGTCTCTAAGGCCTGGTCTACACTATGACTTTAATTCGGATTTATCAGCTTTAATTCGAATTTACCCTGTAACCGTCCTCACAACGACGCTATTTATTTCGATGTAAAGGGCCCTTTAAATCGATTTCTGTACTCCACCCCGACGAGCGGAGTAGCGCCAAAATCGATTTTAACATTTCGAATTAGGGATAGTGTGGCCGCAATTCGATGGTATTGGCCTCCGGGAGCTATCCCACAGTGCATCATTGTGACCGCTCTGGACAGCAATCTAAACTCGGATGCAGTGGCCAGGTAGACAGGAAAAGCCCCGCAAACATTTGAATTTCATTTCCTGTTTGCCCAGCGTGGAGAGCACAGGTAACCACAGATAGCTCATCAGCACAGGTAACCATGCAGGCTGATAATCGAAAAAGAGCACCAGCATGGACCGTGAGGGAGGTACTGGATCTGATCGCTGTATGGGGAGAGGATTCAGTGCTTGCAGAACTTCGTTCTAAAAGACGAAATGCAAAAACTTTTGAAAAAATCTCCAAGGGCATGATGGAGAGAGGCCACAATAGGTACTCTGAGCAGTGCCGCGTGAAAGTCAAGGAGCTCAGACAAGCGTATCAAAAAACAAAGGAGGCAAACGGTCGCTCTGGGTCAGAGCCGCGGACATGCCGCTTCTACGCCGAGCTGCATGCAATTCTAGGGGGGGCTGCCACCACTACCCCACCTGTGATCGTGGATTCTGGGTCGGGGATAGTCTCATCAGCGACACCTGAGGATTCTGCCGATGGGGGAGAGGAGGAGGATGAGGATGAGCTTGCAGAGAGCACACAGCACTCCGTTCTCCCCAACAGCCAGGATCTTTTTCTCACCCTGACTGAAGTACCCTCCCAAGCCAGTACCCAAGACTCTGACCCCATGGAAGGGACCTCAGGTGAGTTTACCTTTTAAAATATAAAACTTGTTTTAAAAGCAAACGGTTTTTAATGATTACTTTGCCCTGAGGACTTGGGATGCATTCGCGGTCAGTTCAGCTACTGGAAAAGTCTGTTAACGTGTCTGGGGATGGAGCGGAAATCCTCCAGGGACATCTCCATGAAGCTCTCCTGGAGGTACTCCGAAAGCCTTGCCAGAAGGTTTCTGGGCAGTGCATCCTTATTCCCTCCTCCATGGTAGGACACTTGACCACGCCATGCTTGCAGCAAGTAATCTGGTATCATTGCCTGACAAAGCCTGGCAGCGTATGGTCCCGGTGTTTGCTGGCATTCAAGCAACATCCGTTCTTTATCTCGTTGTGTAATCCTCAGGAGAGTGATATCACTCCTGGTAACCTGGTTGAAATATGGGAACTTAATTAAGGGGACAGAGGTGGCCGTTCCTACTGGGCTGTTTGCCTGTGGCGGAAAATAAATCCTTCCCTGCAGTTAGCCAAGCGCAGATGGGAAATTGGCCCTGAGTTTTTCGCGTTTGGCTAGCAGGGAACTTCCCTGTTACCAGCCACGCGGTGGGGGGAGGGGTACCGTGATCATCCCAGAGAATTCATGGCGGGAGGGGGGCGGCGGCGGGGGGGGGTGGTTAGTTTGGTGCCTGCAGGGATCTTCCCTGATACCAGCCACGCGGTGGGGGGGAGGGGTACAGCGATCATCCCAGAGAATTCATGGCGAGAGGGGGGGTGGTTAGTTTGTTTTCTGCTGCTGCTGCTGAATGTTAACAGAAAAACCGCAGCACTCTACAGGCTATGCTTGGTATGTGGGAAAGGAGGGCGCAGAAGCTGTAAAACAATGGCTTACCATGGCCGCATGCAAGCCGAATTCTGTTGCCCAGACCTGTGATCTCTACAGCAAAGCCACAGGCACTCAGCATTAAGAGGCAAAATGCGACCTTGCACAGAAATCACATGTGCTATGTAATGTGAATAGTGTTGGTCACCGTGAAAGAGTATAAGCATTGTTCTGCAAAATGTAGCTTTTTAAACAATTCTCTCTTTTTTCCCCCTCCCTACAGCAGCTGCAAATTCCTCAAGCATCCCTCCTCCATCCCGAAGGTTATCACAGATAAGGCGTCGTAAGAAGAGAACGCGAGACTAGATGTTTTCTGAAATTATGGAATCCAGCCGCAGTGACAGAGCTCATCTGAATGAGTGGAAGGAAACAGTTTCAAAGTATAGGAAAGAAGCCAGTGAACGTGAGGACAGGAGGGACCAACGTGAGGACATGAGGGACCAACGTGAGGACAGGAGGGACCAACGTGAGGACAGGAGGGACGCTCGAGATGAGAGGTGGCGGCAGGAAGACCAGAGGAGGCAGGATGCAACGCTGGGGCTGCTGCGTGAGCAAACAGACATGCTCCGGCGTCTGGTGGAGCTTCAGGAACGGCTGCTGGAAAACAGACTGCCGCTTCAGCCCCTGTTCCACCCTCCCCATGTTCCATATCCTCCTCACCCAGACGTGTAAGAACACAGGGGGGGAGGCTCCGTACACCTTCCCATTCCACCCCAGTAGACAGCCCAAGCAAAAGGCTGTCATTTTTTTAACCTTTTCTTTGTGGCTTTTTCCTTCCCAGCAATCCTCCTCCCAAATACCACCCGGGTTCCCTCCCTCTTTTTCTAATCTATTAATAAAGAATAAATGATTTTTAAATGATAGTGACTTTATTTGGTTTGAAAGAAAGCTGGGGGAAGGGGGAGGGTGGGTTCCTTACAGAAAATGAGTCAATAAAGGGGGCGGGTTTTCATGAAGGAGAAACAAACAGATATTTCACACTGTAGCCTGGCCAGTCATGAAACTGGTTTTTAAAGCTTCTCTGATGCACAGCGCTTCCTGGTGTGCTCTTCTAATCGCCCTGGTGTCTGGCTGCGCGTAATCAGCAGCCAGGCGATTTGCCTCAGCCTCCCACCCCGCCATAAAGGTCTCCCCCTTACTTTCACAGAGATTGTGGAGCACACAGCAAGCAGAAATAACAATGGGGAGATTTCTTTGGCTGAGGTCAGAGCGAGTCAATAATGATCGCCAGCGACCTTTTAAACGGCCAAATGCACATTCTACCACCATTCTGCACTTGCTTAGCCTGTAGTTAAACAGCTCCTGACTCCTGTCCAGGCTGCCTGTGTACGGCTTCATGAGCCATGGCATTAAGGGGCAGGCTGGGTCCCCAAGAATAACTATTGGCATTTCAACATCCCCAACAGTTATTTTTTGGTCCGGAAAGTAAGTCCCTTGCTGCAGCCCTTTAAACAGAGTAGTGTTCCTGAAAACGCGAGCGTCATGAACCCTTCCCGCCCAGCCCGCGTTGATGTTAGTGAAACGTCCCTTGTGATCCACAAGTGCTTGCAGCACCATTGAAAAGTACCCCTTGCGGTTTATGTACTCGGTGGCTTGGTGCTCCGGTGCCAAGATAGGGATATGGGTTCCGTCTATCGCCCCACCACAGTTAGGGAATCCCATTGCAGCAAAACCATCCACTATAGCCTGCACATTTCCCAGAGTCACTAACTTTCGTAGCAGCACCTGAGTGATTGCTTTGGCTACTTGCATCACAGCAGCCCCCACAGTAGATTTGCCCACTCCAAATTGATTCCCGACTGACCGGTAGCTGTCTGGCGTTGCAAGCTTCCACAGGGCTATCGCCACGCGCTTCTCAACTGTGAGGGCTGCTCTCATCTTGGTATTCTGGCGTTTCAGGGCAGGGGACAGCAAGTCACAAAGTTCCATGAAAGTGCACTTATGCATGCGAAAGTTCCACAGCCACTGGGAATCGTCCCACACCTGCAACACTATGCGGTCCCACCAGTCTGTGCTTGTTTCCCTTGCCCAGAATCGGCGTTCCATGGATAGAATCTGCCCCATTAACAACATTATCTCCAAAGCACCGGGGCCCGTGGTTTCACAGAATTCTGTATCCGTGTCCGTGTCCTCATCATGCTTGTCGCTGCGCTGCCGCCGCCGCTGCCTCCTCGCCTCGTTTTTCTGGTCCTGGCTGAGCATAAACTCCACGAGAATGCGCGAGGTGTTTACAATGTTCATGACTGCTGTCTTGAGCTCAGCGGGCTCCATGCTTGCCGTGGTATGGAGTCTGCAGTGTTCACCCACCCAGGAAAAAAGGCGCGAAAATGGTTGTCTGCTGTCCGTTGCTTTCATGCAGGGAGGGAGGAGGGAGGGAGGAGGTGAGGCTGTACCCAGAACCACCTGCAACGATGTTTTTTGTCCCATCAGGCACTGGGATCTTAACCCACAATCCCAATGGGCGCGGGAGACTGCGGGAACTATGGGATAGCTATGGGATAGCTACCCACAGTGCAACGGTGCAGAAATCGACGCTAGCCCCGGTACTTGGACGCACACCACCGAATTAATGTACTTAGTGTGGCCGCATACATTTCGACTTTATACAACCTGTTTTTCAAATCCGAATTATATAAATTCGGATTAATCCCGTAGTGTAGACATACCCTAAGATGACACAAGTACTCCTCATTGTTTTGCTGATACAGACTAACATGGCTACCACTCTGAAACATCCTTATTCACTGTCTCCAAGTAAGTTTGCCCTATATGCTTTCTTGACCTCTTTACTGAGAGTGGATGGCAAGGGTGCCAGTTGTACTGGAGATTTTTATGATCTGGACATATCTCCTTTAGGAAATCGACTGAAACGCCTGACTCATTTCAGACAGGCCTCTGGATAGCTGTTAGGTGGCAATATTTATTAATTGTTCCTGACCTAGGGTGGATTTTAACTGGTACTTTAGAGGTGAAAGCCTCCCTATCCCATTACCTTTCCGGTCACCTTGCTCAGCCTTAATTTTTTATTTCCTAGTTCCTTTCAGGTAAAGCTAGATACTGAATTTTCTAAACTATACTTTATTTTATCTTAAATCTTCTATACAAGATTCTAAAATGTACATTTTAAAAGAACCTTAAGTTGTATTCTATGCTACAAACTATTTGCTCAGTTAACACCACCTGCCCCCAAGTTGTGTTTTAAGAGCAGCAGAAGCGATTTCTTTTGGAAACTGGTAAAAATAAAAAATAACTCAGGATCTAAGACCTAACATCCTACCACTGCTTCTTAAAGAATACAGCGACATTTACAACTTTCCTAGGGGTGAGGATTTTGAATTTCTTATCTCATCCTGGTAAGCTGAAATACCAACTGATATTCTGTTAGGACCATAAGCTCTATAGGGGACTTTTAGTTGTATATTTATAGAGTGCCTAGTACATGGGGCCTCTAAGCTCTACCACAATACAAATAAAAATAATCACAACTACATTTCAGTTTATTTTTTCTGCCGTTGTGGGGGAGGACACTGTCTTCCACATGTTGTTGGCAAATAGATGCTTCAGTGGAAAGCTAGAAAGTATAAAATCTTATGACGTAGTAATAGGAAGGACATTGGATGGTATTATCTGGACATGTGCCCAACTTTACATATCTACAATGCTTTAATGCAGAGTACCATAGTAACATTTCTTATTTGTAGAATGCATCCAACTACACTCAATTAGAGAGGGTAATATTTCCTAATTGTAATCTCTCCACAAACCATGCTCTTAGAAACCAGTGAGATGAAAGGGTGGAGAATATGAAAGAATTACATTTAAATAGATGATTACATATCTTCCTACCTAAATAAGATTCTTTCTAGAAGTTTTGGAAATGTTTGCAAAAGACCCAAATTGAGTTTTACAGATATTAAACCATTATGCAAACATCCTGGATTGAGACATAATATTTGTGAGAAGGATGGTAATATCTTACTCCCCAAAGAATAGGCGTTCTATACAGCAGGGACAGATCACTTAGTCCTAGGGTTACCATATTTAAAAAATAAAAAAAGAGGACACTCCACGGGCCCTAGTCCCGCCCCTTCCCCACCCCGGCCCCGCCCCTTCCCCAACCCGACCCCGCGCCTTCCCCAAAGTCCCCGCCCTAACTCCCCCTCCTCCCTCCCAGCCACGCGAAAAGGGCTGCCCAAGCGCTACCGGCTTTACGGTTTGCCGGGCAGCCTCCAGACCCTGCGCCCCCGGCCGGTGCTTCCCCAGCGCAGCTGGAGCCCGGGAGGGGAAGCGCCCAGCCGGGGGTGCAGGGTCTGGAGGCTGCCCAGCAAACCGTGAAGCCGGTAGTGCTCGGGCTTCGGGCAGCCCCTATGCCTCCGGACCCTGCGCCCCCGGCCGGGCAATTCTCCTCCCTGGCTC
This sequence comes from Chrysemys picta bellii, assembly GCF_011386835.1. Lineage (NCBI taxonomy): Eukaryota > Metazoa > Chordata > Testudines > Emydidae > Chrysemys > Chrysemys picta. The sequence goes on from NC_088797.1 coordinate 39,372,873, forward strand.
CAGCTGCTCTGCTCCTCCCCGGACTCAGACTTCGGCTCTGTTTAAGAGCCAAGTTGCCCGAGCCAGCGCTACCGGCTTCGGGCAGCCCCCGTGCCTCTGGACCCCAGCCGCCGGCCGGGCACTTCTCCTCCCCGGCTCCAGCTGCTCTGCTCCGGCAGCGCAGGGTCCGGAGGTATGGAGGCTGCCTGAAGCTGGTAGCGCTGGCTCGGGCAGCTTGGCTCTTAAACAGAGCCGAAGTCTGAGTCCGGGGAAGAGCAGAGCAGCCGCGGGAGAGGAAGTGCCCGGACGGTATTTTTCCTGGACATGTTTGGCTTTTTGGCAATTCCCTCCGGACGGGGGTTTGATTGCCGAAAAGCCGGACATGTCCGGGAAAAACCAGACGTATGGTAACCCTACTTAGTCCAGAAGAATACCCTCTGTCTGGATCATGGTATTACAAAATTCTGGCCAGCCCCTGAGCAGACTGTGGGAGGAGCTCTTTGTGCAGGAACCAGTCAGAAATTTGTCCTATACTAAGATGCTCTGCTGCTATGACTAGTCTCCTGCTTGCTGCCAGATATTGCCCCACTATTATTCACTAGAGTATGTTTCACAGATAGGTTTTTTAAAAGAATAAACACACCAACAAAAAAATTTGGTGGGGATTTGGTGTGCTGGGGGAAACAATTAAAAGCAAACTTCAAGGCAGCTCATAATTCAAAGGTGGAGCAAGCTCGTCAGGCCCAGATTAGCCCCAATATGTTGGGCTAGACAATTATACAGCTTCATCTTTGTAAGGAATCTGGGGAAATGAGTGGAAAGGAAGATGATGTGCACAACAGGAGGAATGATGAGGCAATAATAAAGTAGCTCAACACTAAGTTAAAGCTTGCAGAGAGAAAGCACAAAAAACAAAAGAATAGTGCAAGAATCATTCAGCATAATATGGATCATGATCTGCATGTCGACACTTAGGCTGGTGTATATATTCTCAGTGAAAAGCTTCTAAGATGGTCACAGCCTGATTTTTGAGGGTTACAGAAGAATGGAGTGGCCTGCTTGGGTCAAAGTTATCTCTAATGAAATTGTACATGTAGGGGCAAGTGGTGAACTAGAAGAGAAGAAGGATAATTTTATACAAAAATGAATAGCAACATTTTAAAAATCAACTAAATGACGGCAAGCTGGAAAATGCACATTAGCTGGGCATGTCAAGCTGTAATGGCAAAATAGCCCTCTAGAGGGAAAGCAGTATTATGTTTAGACCTGAATTACATAAACATCAATCCTGACAGCAAAGTTATAAATGTCATATGCTCTTAGTTAATAGCAACAGATCTTCCCATGAAAATGTGCTTTAACTAGATGGAAATCCAAATATTGTGAAAAAAGCAAATGAATTATTACTAGCCTTTTAAAAATTCAAATTCAATGTATTTTTTTAAATGCTAAAAGCAAACAGCTACATTCCCTTCATTGATGGGCAAGAAGAAAGGAGCTAGTTTATTGTGACTTTTTTAAGAGCAGCATTTTAGAAAGAGAAAGGATGTAAAAGAGGAGTGTCTAAATGACTGTTTGTTATGCCTTGCACCTTATGTCCAATAAAAGCTGTGAATTTGGGTTTTGTTTTGAGCTCCCTTTCTCCTACCGCACACCTGGGCGAATCAATCTAAGTGAAGCTATAGGTAATGACAGGGGAGGTAATAAAATAGGCAAATAATGAACCAGCTGTCAAACTTACCCAGTATGTACAGATCTGAAGAGATTATCTGAATGCACCTGTTATGTTCAAGTACCTACTTTATGTTTAAACTTCACTTTAGGGGTTCTTAAGTTTCAGATGCAAATTAAGTCTATTCAAGATTAGAGAAGCATTTCCACACTTGTTTTCTTGAAATGGCAAGTATTATTTTCCTGCATAACAGGAAGGGGGGAAACCCCCAATGTATCAGGTTAACTGTTCATTCATTTCTCAGCCACTGATTCAAAACAATTTCAAAACATTAAAGGGACAATAAGTACTTTTCATTTCCTTCTCTTAACAAAGGTACCTGTAACTTCATTTCTGTGAGAACAGATACAAAAGTATTAGTTGGGTTTTTTGTATGTGTACATGGGTGGAAATATGTAGTGACTTTTATCTGATGTGATTAAAATATATAGTGCAAATATATATAGCTAGTTATGGCCTTATAGGCAGAGTTGGAAGAACACAAGCCTGTCCGTACAGATTTTGTGTGTGCGCACATCTATTACTGTGACTGCTCATGAAAATGATCATCTGAATGTCAAAGTAGCTATTTCAATGCATATAATGCACTCACTGTTTAGGAAAATGTAATATAAACACATACACCTAAATATATATCTATAAATACAAATGTTAAAGGTATAATATGTATAGTATTATACATATATGTGCACGTTACAAACAAGTTAAAGAATTAAAAAAAAACCCATTGAACTGAATGTTAAGGCTGAAATTCAGCCTAGTATTAAACGTAATGCTTGAGTATCACATAAGAGCACACAATTTTACTCAAACTTCAGATACGACAAACTATAGGCCCTGATTCAGGAAACCACCCTCATTCAATTATTATTATTATTATTAATCATGTTTATTATGGTAGTGCCTAAGGGGTGACCAAGAGTTGGGCTCCACTGTGTTAGGCACTGTATAAATACAGAGCAATAGACAGTCCCTGCCTTGAAGAGCTTACAATCTGAACAGACAAGACAGACACAGGGTAGGAAAGGGATAGAATACACAAGCAGCGTGAACAACGTGATGGAGGCAAAGATCCTATCAGTTCCATGATTTTTTTTCAGGGTCGGGGAGGAAGGGTGTTAGTGGGTGGGTTTATGGAAAATAGATCCTGTCAAACTAACTTGATTTTTTTGGATGAGATTATAAATTTGGTAAATAAAGGTTACAGTGTTGATGTAATATACTTCAACTTTTGTAAGATATTTGACTTGGTACCACAGAACATTTTCATTGAAAAACTAAAATGATATAAAATTAACATGGGACTCATTAAATGGATTAAAAACTGTCTGCCTGCTAGGTCTCAAAGTGCAATTGTAAACAGGGAATTATCATCAAGCGGGTATATTTCTAGTGCGGTCCCATATGGATCAGTTCTTGGCCCGATGCTATTTAACGATTTTATCAATGATCAGGAAAAAACATAAAACTGATAAAGCTTGCTGATAACACAAAAATTGAGGGAGTGGTAAATAACAAAAAGGACAGGTTACTTGTACAGAGCAATTGGGATTGCTTGGTTAGCTGGATGCAAGCAAACAATATGCATTTTAATATGGCTAAATATAAATGTATACATTATAGAATAAAAAATGTAGACTATATTTACAGGATGGGGGGACTCTATTCTCAGAAGCAGTAACTCTGAAAAAGATTAAGAGGTTGTGGTGGATAATCAGCTGAACATGAGCTCCCACTGCAATGCTGTAGCCAAAAGGACTAATGTGATCCTGGGATGAATAAAGAGGGGTATCTTGAGGAGTACAGATAGAAGTGGGAGACTGTCCTGTTCAAAGTCTCTGGGTAAGGATAAAAGGGGTAAAAAACAAGGGTGATGTCATAGTATGGCCACCTAATCAAGAAGAACAGATTGATGAGGCTTTTTTTAAGTAACTAATAAAATCATCCAAACCACAGGACTTGGCGGAGATGGGGAACTTCAATTACCCAGACATCTGTTGGGAAAATTATACAGTAGGGCACAGATTATCCAGCAAGTTCTTGGAATGCATTGGAGACAACTTTTTATTACAGAAGATGGAGAAAGTGACTAGTGGAGAGGCTGTTCTAGATTTGATTCTGATAAATAAGGAGGAACTGGCTGAGAATTTGAAGGTGAAAGGCAGCCTGGTTGAAAGAGATCCAGAAATGACAGAGTTCATGCTTCTAAGGAATGGTAGGAGGGAAAGCAGCAGAATAAAGACAATGGACTTCAAGACGGCAGACTTTAGCGCAAACAGATAATTGGTAGGTAAGATCCCGTGGGAAGCAAGTCTAAGAGGGAAAAAAAAGGCTCAGGACAGTTGGCAGTTTTTTAAAAGAGCTATTATTAAGGGCACGAGAAAACTACCCCAATGCATAGGAAAGATAGGAAGTATGGTAAGAGACTCCCTAACTTAACCAGGAGATCTTCAACAACCTGACATTTAAAAAAGAGTCATAGACAAAGTGGAAAATAGGTCAAATTACGAAGGATGAATATAAAAAAACCAACACAAGCATGTAGTGACAAAATTAGAAAGGCCAAGGCACAAAAAAGATTAAACTACCTAGGGCCATAAAGGGTAACAAGAAAACATTTTACAAATCCATTAGAAGTAAGGTTTCAGAGTGGTAGCCGTGTTAGTCTGTATCAGCAAAAACAATGAGGAGTCCTTGTGGCACCTTAGAGACTAACCAATTTATTTGGGCATAAGCTTTCGTGGGCTAGAACCCACGAAACATCTGATGAAGTGGGTTCTAGCCCATGAAAGCTTATGCCCAAATAAATTGGTTAGTCTCTAGGATGCCATTAGAAGTAAGAGGAAGATCAAGGACATAGTAGGTTCGTTACTCAATGAGGAAGGAAAGACAACAACAGAAAATGCAGCAATGTCAGAAGTGCTAAATACCTTTCTTGTTTCCGTTTTCACCAATAAGGTTAGCAGTGATCAGATGACAGGCTGTCTACACTACATACGCAAAAGACCCACACACACCCCCGAGCGACATAAGATATACCGACATAAGCGCTCGTGTGTACAGCACGATGTTGGTGGAAGAGCTTCTCCCACCAACATAGCTTTTGCTGCTCTTGGAGGTGATTTTATTATGCTGACAGGAGAGCTCTCTCCTGTCAGCACAGAGCCTTCACCAGACACACTGCAGTGGTGCAGCTGTATTAGCGCTGCAGCACTGTACATATAGACATGGCTTACTATAGAGAACATCAGTGTAAATGGGGTAGGATCTGAGACTAAAATAGGGAAAGAACAAGTTAAGAATCTCTAAGGACTTGTCTATACTTAGAACGCTGCAGCTGCTGCACTGCTGTAGCACTTCAGTGAAGATCAAAGCAACAGAGGGTCCTGTGGCACCTTTAAGACTAAGAGAAGTATTGGGAGCATAAGCTTTCGTGGGTAAGAACCTCACTTCTTCAGATGCAATCTTGCAATCTTGCATCTGAAGAAGTGAGGTTCTTACCCACGAAAGCTTATGCTCCCAATACTTCTGTTAGTCTTAAAGGTGCCACAGGACCCTCTGTTGTTTTTTACAGATTCAGACTAACACGGCTACCCCTCTGATACTTCAGTGAAGATGGTAGCTACGCTGATTGCGTCTCCCATTGGCATAGATACTCCAGCTCCCAAGAGGCAGTAGCTAGGTTGACACTGACCTAGTGCTGTCTCCACTGGGGGTTAGGTTGGATTAACTGCATTGCTCAGAGATATTTCACATCCCTGAGTAACATAATTATACTGACCTAATTTCCTAGTGTAGACCAGGCCTAGACAAGTTAGATGTCTTCAAGTTGGCAGAGACTGATTAAATGCATCCTAGAATATTTAAGGAACTGACTGAAGAGATCTCTTTAGCCATTAGCAATTATCTTTGAGAACTCGTGGAGGACAAGAGAGATCCCAGAGGACTGGAAAAGAGCAAATATAGTACCTAACTATAAAAAGGGGAATAAGGACAACCCAGGCAATTATAAACCAGTTAACTTTGGTACCCAGAAAGATAATGGAGCAAATAATCAAACAATCAATTTGTAAGCACTTGGAAGATAATAAAGTGATAAGTAACAGTCAGCATGGATTTGTGAAGAAGAAATCATATCAAACCAACCTAATATCTTCCTTTGACAGTGTAGAAAGATTATCCTTGTCTATGGGGTGGGGTGGGGTGGGGTAGGAGGGAAGTAGTAGATGTGATATATCTCAACTTCAGGAAGACTTTTGATACTGTCTCACATGACCTTCTCATACACAAACTAGGAAAACATAACCTAAATGAACCTACTATAAGGTGGGTCTGCAACTGGTTGGAAAATTATACTCAGAGAGTAATTATCAATGGTTCACAACCTGGAAGGGCATATCAAATGGGGGTCCTGCAGGGATCGGTCCTAGGTCAAGTTAAACAGAATATCTTCATAAATTATTTGGATAATGGCATAGTAAAAGTTTGCAGATGATACCAAGCTGGGAGGAGTTGCAAGCACTTTGGAGGACAGGATTTGAATTCAAAATGATCTTGATAAACTCAAGAAATGGGGTTTGAAATAAATAGGATGAAATTCAACAAGGACAAATGCAAAGTACTACACATAGGAAGGAATAATCAACTGCACAAATACAAAATGAGAAATGACTGCCTAGGAAGGAGTACTGTAGAAAAAGATCTGGGGGTATAGTGGTCACAAGCTAAATAAGAGTCAATAATGTAATACTGTTGCAAAAAACATGAGCGGCATTCTGGGAAGTATTAGCATAAAGGTTATAAGCAAGACTTAAAAAAAATTGGGGTTGTTTAGTCTGGAGAAGAGAAGACTAAGGGGGGGGACATAAATCTTCAATTATGTAAAAGGTGTTATGAAGAGGGAGGGTGATAAATTGTTCTCCTTATCCACTGATGAAAGGACAAAAAGCAATGGGCTTAAATTGTGGCAAGGGAGATTTAGGTTAGACATTAGGAAAAACTTCCTATCTCTAAGGGTTGTCAAGCACTGGAACAAATTACCTAGGAAGGTTGTGGAATCTCCATCACTGGAGGTTTTTAAGAACAGGTTAGACAAATCCATGTCAGGGATAGTCTAGATAGTACTTAATCCTGCCTCAGTGCAGGGAACTGGACTAGATGACCTATTGAGGTCCCTTCCAGTCCTATATTTCTCTGAGTCTATGATTTTATCTCTGTATTTGACAGTGGTGCAACTGCCGTTGGAAAATTGTGTCCAGTTCTGGTGCTCACAATTCAGTACAGATGTTGATCAATTGGAGAGGGTCAGAGAAGAATCAAAAGAATGATTAAAGGATTGGAAAACATGCTTTACAGTGACAGACTCAAGGGGTTCAATTTATTTAGCTTAACGAAGAGAAGGTTATGGTATTACTTGATTACAGTCTAGAAGTACCTACATGGGGAACAAATTTAATAATCGACTCCTCAATCTAGCAGAGAAAGGTGTAAAACGATCCAATGGCTGGAAGTAGAAGCTATACAAATTCAGATTGGAAATAAGGCATACATTTTAAACAGTGAAGAGGGTAAGAGGTATAGGTGTTGAGTAAATCTGAGATGAAGGGGTAAGAAGTGGGGGGGGGGGAGGAGGAGGTTGGAGCATACAGTCAATCAGCAAAGGGCAAAGAAAGTTCAATAGAACTGTAGAAAGTTCTCAGAATGTCCAAAGGTCCCTGCTTTGGCTGCTCTGTCCCTACCCACTAGAGCAGGAGTTCTAAAACTGGTGGTCATGTCCCCTCAGTGGGTCGGGAGGTTATTACGTGGGGGGTCATGAGCTGTCAGCCTCCACACCAAACCCCGCTTCACCTCCAGCATTTATAATAGTGTTAAATATAAAAAAAAGTATTTTTAATTTATAAGGGGGGGGGGTCGCACTCAGAGTCTTGTTGTGTGAAAGGGGTCACCAGTACAAAACTTTGAGAACCACTGTGCTAGAGTTTCTGGTTGGGTCCTCTCTGCAGTTTCCTTCCAAGTCCAGATGGTGAGATGGGAATAGGGAGCACACCAGCTGGGACCTAATGCCCCCATAGAGTATGTGTGGCAGCCTCTCTTGCACAGTTTGGGTCTAACGGGGTGCTGGGGGAGGGGTGTCCCTTGACTATTTCTGCACCTATTGGCTGGAGTCTCTGATAAAACATCTCAGGAAAGTACTTAAAAACATGCTTAACTTTAAAGAAACAAAAAAGTCCTTTACAGGTATAGATCATGAGCTTTTGATACATGATATGCTCAGTAGTCAAAAAATTCAATGGGCTATCAGGCAAATGATAATGTTACAAGAATCATGTTATTGTTCTTTGGACAGGCTGTTAAATTGTCATATAAATATTTAAGAGGGGTAGCCGTGTTAGTCTGTATCAGCAAAAACAACGAGGAGTCCTTGTGGCACCTTAGAGACTAACAAATGTATTTGGGCATAAGCTTTCATGGGCTATAACCCACTTGTGTAGTTGCTGGTGAGTATTTGCTTCAAGTTGGGGGGCTGTCTGTAAGCAAGGACGGGCCTGTCTCCCAAGGTCTGTGAGAGTGAAGGATTGTCCCCAAGGATAGGTTGTAGATCCTTGATGATGCGCTGGCTGAACCTCTCCAGCGCATCACCAAGGATCTACAACCTATCCTGGAGGACGATCCTGCAACTCACCAGCAACTACATACCACACAACAGAAACACTAACCCAGGAACCAATCCCTGCAACAAACCCTGTTGCCAACTCTGTCCACATATCTATTCAAGGGATACCATCATAGAACCTAACCACATCAGCCACACCATCAGACATCAAGAATTATAACATTCAAAAACCAGTAGGAGAGCACTTCAATCTCCCCGGACACTCAATAACAGACTTAAAAGTGGCCATTCTTCAACAAAAAAACTTCAAAAACAGACTTCAACGAGAAACTGCAAAACTGTAATTAATTTGCAAACTTGACACCATCAAATTAGGCTCGAATAAAGACTAGGAATGGATGGGTTACTACAAGAAGTAATTTTCCCTCTACTAATTTTCCCTCTGTTGATATTCACACCTTCTTGTCAACTGTTGCGAATGGGCCACATCCACTCTGATTGAATTGGCCTCGTTAGCACTGACCCCCACACTTGGGAAGGCAACTCCCAGCTTTTCATGTGTTGTATATTTATACCTGCCTACTGTATTTTTCATTCCAATCATCTGATGAAGTGGGTTATAGCCCACAAAAGCTTATGCCCAAATCAATTTGTTAGTCTCTAAGGTGCCACAAGGACTCCATATAAATATGTTATGTATTCTTTATTAAGGCCCTACCAAATTCACGGCCATGAAAAATGTGTCACGGACAGTGAAATCTGGTCACCCCCAAGAAATCTATTATTTTGTATGCTTTTACCCTATACTATATAGATTTCATGGGGGAGACCAGCATTTCTCAAATTGGGGGTCCTGCCCAAAAGGGAGTTTCAAGGGGTCACCAGGTTATTTTAGGGGGGTTGCAGTATTGCCACTATTACTTCTGCGCTGCCTTCAAATCTCGGTGGCCGGAAAGTAGCAACTGTTGGTCGGGTGCCCAGCTCTGAAGGCAGCGCCCTGCCAGCAGCAGCACAGAATTAAGGGCGGCAATACCATGCCATGCCACCCTTACTTCTGCACTCCTGTTTTCATAGCTGGGCAGCTGGAGAGTGGCGGTTGCTGACTGAGGGCCCAGCTCTGCAGGCAGCAGTGCAGAAGTAAGGTTGGCAATACCATACCATGGGTCCATAGTAGCAGCCAGTCAGCAACTCAATTATTTGCTTGGACAACTTCCTCTGCCCCCCTCTGGCTTCAGTAGTGCATCCCAGCCAGTCGGTGGGTCTGGATGTCTCCCCCCATCAGAAACTTCATGGGCATGGCTCTTTGTGAGCTAGAGCTTTGCTAACTCCCTTGTCCACTGATTTGGGTGAGCTGCTGCGTGGCAGCCACAGTCGAAGCACTGCCTGGGGACCTGGAGGACTGTGGTCGAGGCCTGTGATCCCTCACAGTATGCTATACACATTGGGCTATGCTAACAATCCTGGTGTGATGCTCACAATATGTTTTTTTCAGTTAATTGCCAATATCACCTTTCAGAAACAGCAGCACAAATGAGATTGTAACTTAAAATTAATTAAATGCATAAGAGTTACAACATCAAATCTCTTCAGAACTTCATATTATGGACTAAGGGAAAATAATTATTAAGTTCAGCACCCTGCTTTCATCTGTCATGGATATTTACCACATGAAGAAGCATGACACTTAATCTTATTAGCATTGAAAATGTGTCCTGAGCATATTAAATATTTTGCAATTTCCCCATCCCCTTTTTGCCCCCAGGAACAAAAGTAAATGAGCAGCAAGAAGGCAGCTGTAAAAGGAGTACTAATGACATCAATATAAAGTGCTTAGCTTTGTTCTGGGTTCATACCCTGATGCATGATAGAGTCTGTGACATGACTTGTCAGCCGTGATGGGCATTTCTGCTGTACCTAAGTGGCATTAGTTCATCCCTCTGAGAATGGGCTATAACAATTTGGATGTAAGCACCACATTAGAAGCTCTCAGAGAGGCTAGGAATAGGAGAGAAATCTAAATGGCTAACTACAGGATATGGTATTAAGCACTTCTGATTCTTCAGTTAAAGGGCATGCAATCACTTGTATACAAAATACAGAAAAGCCTGGGCTTCACGGTGTCACAATACCAAGTATACATTTACAAAAAAGCATGTTATTTACTTCAAAACCACCATTAAAAAACCTCAATAGACAAAGAGGTGAAAAATATATCTACTATTTTTTTTAAACGTTTCTGCCCTAACATCTTATGACAACAGGAAAAGCAAAGCAAACAAAGAAACCAAAAAAACCAAAATGAAAACAACCCTTCCCCCCCCAAAAAAATCCTAAAACCACAGAAACAAAAACAAAACACCCAGAAAACAGAGCGGACTTATTCTCCAGGGGTGCTTTAGTACTGAAAATGCTATTTTCCAGGCCACCGTGTTTATTTTGTTGGAGTGATGTTTTCTTAATAGGAACTTATCTAGTACAGAGTCTATCATGCTGGCTCTCAAAACCTGGAGTCAAACAGAACTCAAGTAGATTTGATGATCTGGTGATGTCCTAATTGTGCTTTGTGGAGAATTTTAAACATAGTTATGATATCGCCAAAGAAGTCAACTAGCCAATCAGAACATTTCTTTGAACAATATTCAAAGTCAGATTGAAATGAAAAGAATTTTACTATTACACTTAGTCCTTATACAGACCCTTTGAACACAAACTCTGACTCATTTAAACAAAAAGAAAAAGATAATGCAAGGGCTATACATTTCTACCACAGATACTTTACACTGGAGATGTGCTATGCCGGTTTGAAAAAGAAAAACTAAACCCTACATATAACACATCACATGTAATACCACAAAGGTGAACTACTGACTCTACTTAAGTCAATGAGCGTTTTGATCCCATGGTGTCCAAGTACAAGCCTCTTGGCATCTGAACATTTAAATCAAATGAGAACTAGAAAAAACACAAGACAGATAAATAGACAGATCTTAAAAGTAGTAGCTGGAGTTTTCCTTATTTAATAACATTGCCATATATAACAGTACTGTAGTGTGAACTTTCCACATATTCAGATTTTTACTTCAATCCTTGTCTAATGGGTGCCCACTTCATATATCAAAATAAATAAAGTAAATAATAATAATATTCTGAATTGACTGAACTGTTTTTACTACACACATAAAGCCTGAAAGAAAAAAAGATGAATAATGTAGGTGTGAATACCAACTTATCTTTGATGGTCCATGGTCTCTTATAACATATTTTGAAGGTAAATTAATACATCAATGTAACTATTACTACTTCTACAGAGGAAACAGATCTTTTTTTCCCCATTATAACACACTTCATTTGTTTCTGGCATAAATCAAGTGCTTGTCCTCTTTCACTACATCTTTGAAACTCACTTTATGACACACACCTTTCATCTGAGACCTGCAAACTATTTTTCAGAGCACAGAATCCTTGGCAATGAAAAGACTGTTCACAGTTGGGTTTCCAGAATAAATTATTCACATTTAATCAATGAAGGTGACTCACTGATTATGAAAACGTGAGTGCTTACTATTCCAATATGGGATCTGTCCATCCTCCTATTACCTAAATGGTTCACAACCCTTGTATATAGTTTTTTTGAAACTAACAATGTTATATACTGGAATATGAACTAATATATTTCATATATAAGGGGTATTTTGAAATTTCATATCCATCTAGGACAACTTCTCATTTGAAATTCTCCTTAAAACTCTAATGAGAATCTGAATCTCAAATTAAGAAAAAATAGGATGCCTAGATCATATGAAAAAAATACTTAGAGCCAAATTCTGACCTGATTTGCAGTGTGCAATCCCATCAATTTCAATGAGATTGTGTGTGGGGGTGGGTGGGGGGGCATCAGCCAGCACAGACTTTGGTCCTTAGGATAAATCAGAATTTTGGCTTATTCCAGAGAAAGATTAGGGGGGAAACAACTAAGGGGGAAAAAAAGAAATATATACATAGAAAGGAGAGGTTACCTTGTACAGTTACTGGAGTTCTTCGAGATGTGTGTCCCCAATGGGAGCTCCATGTCAGGATGTGTGCACATGCATGCACTTTTGATTGGAAATTTTTGTCAGCTGTGTCTGCAGGTCCGTACCTGCAGCCTGGATACTCATGTGTTCCAACACAAGAGTATATTGGAGGAGTGGACCTGCCACCACTTCAGTTTCTTCTCAATGAAGTCCAACAAGAGACTTTGAGGCTGAGGGTGGGTAGTGGAGCCCCCACAGGTCCACGCATTTTGAAGAACTCCAGAAACTGCATAAGGCAAGTAACTACTCTTCCTCCTTTGTGCAGTGTCCCTTTGGGTGCTCAGGAGTCTCCCAACCAGTATCTCCATCATGGAGGAGGGGGCTGAGGAAGTGGATTCAATACAGATCATGGAACAGCATCATCGAAAGCATTAGCTCTGGAAGCAGGCATAAGAGAGTAGCGATGAGAAAATGTGTGTGATGAAGAGCAGGTGGCTGCTTTATAGATGTCTGAGATAGGTATATTTTTCAGGAGAGTCACAGATATAGATCAAGATCTAACCGAGTGACCAATTACCCTTGGATGAAACCCAGTTTCATAGAAGGATAGGATGCACCCGGTAACCCATACAGACAGCCGTTGTGTGGATACTGTATGTCCTTTAATTCTTTGTGCAATTGAGATGAAGAGTTGAGGAGAAGCCCCAAAGGGTCTAAACCTGCTTAGGTAAAAAGTGAGACTCTTTTTATGTGCATTGTATGGAGGCTTGGGGTGAAGCACCAGTAAGTGAATCTCCTAATTAATGTGGAATTCTGAAAAAACTTTAGGCAGGAAGTGAGGGTGTGGTGTCATCTTATCTTAATAGGACACTGTGTATGGTGGATCAGCCATCCAAGCTCCCCAACTCTCCTGGCCAAGGTGATGGCTACGAGGAATGAAATAGCCAGGAAGGGAATGAAAACCCTTGATAGCTCATGTAACTGTCAATCATCATTGCCAATGGTTTGCTGTGAAATCAGGAGAGGATATCTAGTGGGATCCCACAGGGGTCAGACTAGGATCTAGTACTATTAAACATTTTTATTAATGACTAAGATAACACAGTGGAGAGTATGTTTACAAAATTTGCTGGATGACCCCAAGCTGGGAGTGGTTGCAAGCACTTTGGAGGCCAGAATTAAAATTCAAAAAGAACTTGACAAATTAGAGAATTGGTCTGAATTCAACAAGATGAAATTCAATAAAGACAAGAAAGTACTTTACTTAGGAAGGAAAAATCAAATGCTCAACTACAAAATGGGGAATAACTGACTAGGTGGTAGTCCTGCTGAAACTATCCAAGGACTATAATGGATCACAAATTGAATATGAGTCAACAGTGTGATGCAGTTGCAAAAAAGGCTAATATAATTTTGGTGTGTATTAACAGGAATGCTGTGCATAAGACAGCGGAGGTAATTGTCCTGTTCTCCTCACCCCTGGTGAGGACTCAGATGGATTACTGGGTACAGTTCTGGGTATCAGACTTTAGAAGAGATGTGGAAACATAGGCGAGAGCCCAGAAGAGAGCAACAAAAATAATAAAAGATTTAGAAAACCTGACCTATGAAAAAAGGGTAATAAAAGAGGGCATGTTTTGTCTTGAAAAGAGAAAACTGAGGAGGGATTTGATAACAGTCTTCAAATATATTAAGGCTGTTATATAGAGGATTGTAAACAATTTTTCTCTCTGTCCACTGAAAGTAGGACAAGAAATAATGGGTTTAAATTTACACCCAGGGAGATTTAGGTTAGATATTAGGAAAAACTTTTAACTACAAGGGTAGTTAAACTCTGTAATAGGCTTCCAAGGGAGGTTGTGGAATCCCCATCATCAAAGGATTTTAAGAACAGGTTGAACAAACACCTATCAGGGATAGTCTAGGTTTACTTGGTCCTGCCTCAGCACAGGGAGCTGGACTTGATGACTTCCCAAGTCACTTCCAGCCGTACGTTTCTATTATTATATCATGAAGGGACAAGCAGGATGTGGCAGGCTGGGGGGTAGAGATTGATACTGTCAACCCATGTGGTCAGCCCCTGTGATGAAGGTGTGGTGAAGGGAGAGTGCCAGGTATTACACTGTAAAGACCCCTCTGAATGAGAGGATGGGAAGCTTCTCTCCTCTGCCCTCCCCATCAATAATAAATCCCCACCTAAAAACCAAAAACGCACAGGCTCCACAGGAAGTGGTGATGATCGAGTAGGGAGCACAGGGCCATTTTCAGATAAAAAACAAAACCAAGGTAATGATGGAAGGAACTAAAAAAGATCGTATGTCATTTCCCCCAAGAACAAGGATGTCAACCCTGTGCTATGGCTGACTTCTGATTTGGACAATTACATTCTATGTGCCATAAAATGGAGATGTAGAAACAAATGCATTTTTTTTTAAAGTTTTTTTAAATCATTCAATCATAAATAAATAATATGGACCCTTCTCATCTCCTACCCCCAATAGGACATTGCTCACAATTCAAATAGCTGTAATATCTAATGGAATTGATTGATACAAACATCCCATGATATTGTTTTGTATTGAATTGTTAGGTCATCTTGCATAGGGACATTTTGTGTGCTATTTTAATATAAACATGTTTTCTCTTGTTAAATTCATGTGATGTCTTTGACAGGTATATATAAAACAGCCCAGAAAACCTGAAAAACAATATCCAAATATCTTAAGAGTTTGGATAATGTCACAAGGCAAGCATCGCTTTTGTAGCTCCCAGTGGTCTCATCAATATCTCCTGATATTTATATAGCACACTGCTCTCAATGCTGTTTATATCATGCTGTTCAAGTAGCTACAAAGTAAGATGGTTTCTGATTATATCAGTGGAAAATAAGAGAGTGAATTCAGGTAGCTTGGGATCTTACAAAATCTAAATAAAGGTGCAGGTAGGACTTTATTCAGAGTATTCCTGTGTTTCATTTAACACATTCGACGATACTTGCAGACCTTAGAAAAGAAAATGTGTGTTTTTATTAAAATCATATATAAAAATGTCTATTCCCCCTTTGCTCATTTTTATTCCTTGGAAAACTGTGTTTGTAAAACAGGATAAAATTCGTTACCTATTGGTAGGGAGATGATGACATCCGAGATAGCTCAGCTAATAAGCGTTTAGATACTGTGATGATGGGCATCCTAGAAATACCATAGACCGAGAGTTACATTGGACTTAGTTCTACTGCATCTCTATTCCTTTAAATAGAACATTATCATGAAAAAACATACTGTGCACTAGTCTAATATAACCCTCTTTGGACATTAGGTCCAGTATCTGGAATATTTGTTATGAACATGTATTAGAGACAAACTATTTACTAGCATTCTCTACAGATTATAATCAACCTCAAGTTTACTTAAAAATGTCGCTATCGCCTCAGGACACAAGCCCACCATAGAATCAATTACAAGGTTCCACAATTCACAGACCTGCTTTTATACCAATCATTTCCATTAATAGGGAAACTACTAAACAAACATGGCCATTGAAAATTATTAGTAAGACACTTATCTCCACACCAGTATTGAACGGAGGAGAGTCTGACGTGACTCTGTAGCCTCTTTAAAATTGCTTCAGATTTTTTGATCTGTTAAGTTCAACATCCGTAGGGTTAACAGGTCTTTTGCAAATACTTGATATGACCTAGCTAACAAAGCTCCTTATTTAATCTTCCCTTTTTCCCTTTCCTTTCTTTATCTGTCCCCCTAGAGCTGTTTTAACAAAGTGGAAACCCACTTGTTCTCCTGTTGGTCTTATTTTCATTTAAAGAGTACACTAGCAAAGCTACTCTTTAACCAGTTGCTGGTTTTATAGATGAACTTTATTTCAAACTGTCAGTATTTTTTCTTCTAATGCATTTAGATATGGCCTTTCTGAACACCCTAAATTATTTGTTTCTTTAACTGTAGTGACTAACTTACCAATTAAGAATAAACAGGTACCTACATGTTTTGTTGTACTACATTATTTGGAGTACATTGGAAACTGATTTTGCAAGAGGAGAAATGAAATAGACCCAATCCATTAATAACAACTGTCTTGCTGAAGAATTTTCTTTTATTAAAACTGAATCTATTCAGTTCACACAAGCCTACTGAAGTGCTGTAACACATGTACTATTTCTACACTATCATAGTTACATGCATTGAGTAACAAACCACGCTCCATAGCGCTGTATTGCAGAGTACGTTGCAGATGTTCTTCAGCACCTTAAAGGCTTCCAATTGCTTACAAGCCAAACAGCTTGTTTTGGCTCAGAGTCCTCCCTCCCCCACATGGGACTACTTTGATCTTTTTGACGGTTATATGAATGCAATTATATTCATTTTATTGGATCAACAGGGAATGTAGAAAGAACACATTAATCCCACTGTGAATGATGGTGTGAGAAGCTACTTTTAATAGTTTGATCTTAGGGCTCCAAATGTATTTAGTGTGTGCTTGAAATGGAAATATTCACGACGGCTGCAACATGAATTTTCTTTAAAATACATCATAATATTGCCAGCAGATATCCTGCACTATTAAGACTGTTATTCCTTTTTTGCAGCCCTAATTACATGTTATCTTCAATCTCACACTTTGTTCACAAACCGCTCCCACTCCCCAAGTAATTCAAAAGAATGGAAATATATTTGCAAAATGATGCTCCCTCATTTTCCACAAAACAGTATTATAATTTAAACATGATATCTGTTTTACCAAACATCTTTTTATAAGAATGCATTATACAAAATATAGCAGAGCTTGCAGTTACACCATCATGGGTTGTGATCTTGTCAGATCACTCACCTGATGGCGTGTCAGGACAAGCCAGCATTTGATTGGGAGAGCTCCAGAGAACACTCTATTGTTCCAAAAAGCATTGTTGTAGATTCACTAGATAGCACTTTTCCTTCTGATTTAGTGTCCACACCACCATGCTCAGGAATTGCATGGGATACTGGCTTTCAGATGATATTCAAAAAGAAGGCAGTAGTCCAGGGATGCCAAACATATGGCCCAAGGGACAGTTCTGGCCTGTGGAACAGTTTCATCTGGCCTGTTGACTTGCCATGAATTGCCTACACAACCCTGAAGCCTGCACTACAAGAGGTTACGGGGTGTGATTTGTAAAGCGCATCAGTGTGTCGGACTCTTAACTCCCCCACATGTAGACCCTGGTAGTGTGCATTGATATTGTCCTGGTTTCAAACAGGATTACATCAATGCATACTACAGAATATTTAGTGTGTGCCAGCAGGGTCCATACAGGGGAGTTAGAGAACAACATACCAGTTCACTCTACAAATCATACACCTGTAGTCCAGACAAGACATACATTCTTTTTTTAAGATGACTGTGGTTGACCCGTAGCAGTCTTCTCCTCATGTATACATGAGGTTGGGTCTGAATCTCAGCAAGTAACATTAGTTTGTTCTGAATGACCAACCAGCAATGCTGCTCAGCGATCTAGCAAAATTAGCCCACATCAAGTGGCAGGGTATCAGATCAGGTCCTCTCTATGAAATGAGTTTGACACCTCTGTCCTAATCATTTGCAGTCATTTAAGATTCCATTGCACTTTTTGCTAGACTGGGCTGCTTTTTAGTAGTGAATAAAGTGATACTTGTTTGTTTATCAGTTTGTAAAGCACTTTGGTGTCTTTAAAATATTAATATTATTGTAGATGGAAATAAAAAAAAAATTCTGAATTGTTTTTTGTTCAGAACAAAACCTGAAGAATCGGTGCAATCTAAACCATAGAAGAACCTTTATATGTACTAAGAAGAGAAGCAGAAGACTATCATTTGTGACTTCTCTGTTGAAAATGACAAACTTTCTAATAAGCAGAAGGTTAATTTGAATATGTGGGATTCAGGGAAGCACAAGATGGTACTGTATAGCTGCAATGTGAGGACTTAGACTGGCAAATGATTCTATCCAAAATAAACAGCTTACAAGAACTACTCTGATCATCCATCTCTTTACTTTGGCAACATACAACCCAGTTCCCTAAATATAGATCTTGTTTTGTGTACATTTGTGTACTCTTGCTACAATGTATCCATTAAAACGCTGTATTCTGGTTTGCAATTCCATATATGTCTATTTGATTCTTGACCCCTTTCAGTTTCACAAACTTCTTCCAACCCTACAAATCCTTTGGCTTCAGGGACTACCTTTACAGAAAGGCATACAGCATTAAGTTTTTATTCACCAATTGTGTGAAGGAAAAGGTTTAAAAACACTAGAGCATTGTAAGTTTTTTCCTCCCAGGTCAGTACTTTTCAAAAACATAATCACTGGCAGATCAGAGGAGTTGTACTTCTTTCATTTCTCTGAAAAACAGAACACACCTTCTATGGGTTAAATGTTCTGGTTTCCAGAACCTGGTTACAAAAATTGTAAAAAAAAAAAAAAAAAAAAATGTTGTTTTAAATCTATCTAACATATTATAATTAAGAAACTCCATTCTGATGCCTCACTTAGGGTATGTTAAATAAACTACAATTCTATATAACCTTTAAAAAAGTGTTATAAAAAGTTCAATGAGGCCAAAACTGAGCTAGTGATCTTCTCAACTCCCAAGACTTCTCCCTCTCCATTTTTCTGTGGGTGGATAACAAGGAAAGATTTTCCATGGATAATGAAGGAGATTTTCAAAAGGTATAAATGCAGGCGAGAAAGTGGAGTCAAGAGGATGCCCAGATTATGGGCCTGTGTTACTGGGAAAATTGTGATGTTGGAGAAGATTTGTGCCTTAGAAAATCTCCACCAACATCACCATCTTTCCAGTCACTGAAGTCCATAATCAGGACATCACCTTTGACTTCGCTCTTGTTTGGAGCCACACATCCAGGAAATGTCCAAGTCATGCCGCTTCTATCTACACAAACATTTCCAGGACTGACTTTCTGACTGTCAAGACTGTTAACATGTTTGTAAAGGCCCACATTATCTTGTGCCTAGATTACAGACATCTCCCCCTCAAATCTATTCAAAATGTTCCAGCTAGAATCATCTTTTTGGGCTCTGCATTCTAACCATATCATCCCTCTCTTCTGAGTCCGCCTTTTACACCATATCAAACACAAGTTTCCTGTATTTGACTTCAGTCCCTTCGTAGAGTTGCCAACTTTCTAATCACAGAAAAACGAACACCCCTGCCCCTTCTATAGGCCACGCCCATGCCCTGCCCTTTCTACGAGGCCCCGCCCCCTCTATCCCCCTTCCCTCCATTGCTTGCTTTTCTCCACCCTTACTCACTTTCACCAGGCTGGGTCAGGGTGTTGAGGTGTGGGGGGATGTGGGCTCCGGCTGGGGGTGGGGCCTCGGATGAGGGGTTTGAGGTGCAGGAAGGGACTCCGGGCTGGGGCAGGAGATTGGGGTGCAGGATCCTGGTGGCGCTTACTGTGGCTCCGAGGAAGCGACCACCAGGTCCCTGCGGCCTCCAGGAGACTGGGCGGCCAGGCAGCTCTGCGTGGTGTGTGCTGCCTTCATGTCCACAGGCGCCACCTTCCGTGGACACGGTTCCTGGCCAATGGGAACTGCAGAGCCGGTACTGGGGTGGGGACAGTGCGCGGAGCCTTCCTGGTCACCCCAGCACCTAGGGGCCGCAGGAACCTGGCGTCCACTTCCGGGAGCAGCACAGGGCAAGGGCAAGGGCAGGGCAGGAGCTTGCCTTCGCCCCGGGCCCCCACTGCACCGCCAATCGGACTTGTACGAGCCTGGACCAGAGCGGACAGGGTCCCTTTTCAATTAGGTGTTCCGGACGAAAACTGGACACCTGGCAACCCTATCTCTTCGCCATTTAGCCCCAAATACCTATCTGATTTGCTAGATTTTTGAGCTATTGACCCCCACGTTTACCTGCCATTAATGAGACTCTCAATTGCCTACTTCTCCTTCAGTCACCTCTGCACTTTCCTTGTGCTGCCCCACTTGCATAGGAACAGCTCTCTACCAAAATTCATATACCTTGTGCTCTTAAATCCCTCTTTAAATCTTAACTCTGCTGATGTGATGCCTACAAATCATTTCCATCTGGAACTGGTTAGACAAGTGGCAGGCCAAGATTTACATATCCTTCCACTCATCCCACAAACTATTTGTCTGTTCAGACTACAAGTTGCATCCCCTCTGGCACCTAAGCTGGGGGGAGGGAAGGGGGAGCTGTTTTCTTTGTTACATGTCTGTAGATCATCCAGCAAAAGAATTTTTCTTTAAGTCAAGAGCAGTTTCTTCCTCTTTCAAAAAATACCCATAGCCACTAAAACTTGGCTTTGGAAATACAACCTGAGCCTGGTCTACACTACGACTTTAATTTGGATTTAGCAGCGTTAAATCGAATTAATCCTGCACCCGTCCACATAATGAAGCCATTTAATTCGAAATAAAGGGCTCTTTAAATCGATTTCTGTACTCCACCCCGACGAGCGGAGTAGCGCCAAAATCGATTTTATCATTTCGAATTAGGGTTAGTGTGGCTGCAATTTGATGGTATTGGCATCCGGGAGCTATCCCACAGTGCACCATTGTGACCGCTCTGGACAGCAATCTGAACTCGGATGCACTGGCCAGGTAGACAGGAAAAGCCCCGCGAACATTTGAATTTCATTTCCTGTTTGCCCAGCGTGGAGAGCACAGGTGACCACAGATAGCTCATCAGCACAGGTAACCATGCAGGCCGATAATCGAAAAAGAGCACCAGCATGGACTGTATGGGAGGTACTGGATCTGATCGCTGTATGGGGAGAGGAGTCAGTGCTAGCAGAACTTCGTTCAAAAAGACGAAATGCAAAAACATTTGAAAAAACCTCCAAGTGCATGATGGAGAGAGGCCACAATAGGGACTCAGATCAGTGCCGCGTGAAAATCAAGGAGCTCAGACAAGCCTATCAAAAAACAGGAGGCAAACGGTCGCTCCGGGTCAGAGCCGCGGACATGCCGCTTCTACGACAAGCTGCATGCAGTTCTGGGGGGGCCGCCACCACTACCCCACCTCTGACCGTGGATTCCGAGACGGGGATAATCTCATCAGCTACACCTGAGGATTCTGCGGACGGAGAAGGGGAGGAGGAGGAGGAGGACGAGCTTGCAGAGAGCACCCAGCACTCCGTTCTCCCCAACAGCCAGGATCTTTTTCTCAGCCTGACTGAAGTACCCTCCCAACCCAGTATCCAAGACCACGACCCCATGGAAGGGACCTCAGGTGAGTTTACCTTTTAAAATATAAAACTTGTTTTAAAAGCAAGGGTTTTTAATGATTAATTTGCCCTGAGGACTTGGGATGCATTCGCAGACAGTACAGCTACTGGAAAAGTCTGTTAACGTGTCTGGGGATGGAGCGGAAATCCTCCAGGGACATCTCCATGAAGCTCTCCTGGAGGTACTCCAAAATCCTTGCCACAAGGTTTCTGGGCAGTGCAGCCTTATTCCGTCCTCCATGGTAGGACACTTTACCACGCCATGCTTGCAGCAAGTAATCTGGTATCATTGCCTGACAAAGCCTGGCAGCGTATGGTCCCGGTGTTTGCTGGCATTCAAGCAACATCCGTTCTTTATCTTGCTGTGTAATCCTCAGGAGAGTGATATCGCTCATGGTAACCTGGTTGAAATACGGGAATTTAATTAAGGGGACAGAGGTGGCCGTTCCTACTGGGCTGTTTGCCTGTGGCTGAAAAGAAATCCTTCCCTGCAGTTAGCCAAGCTCAGGGAGGGGGGAATTGGCCCCGAGCTTTTCGCGTTTGGCTAGCAGGGATCTTCCCTGATACCAGCCATGCGGTGGGGGGAGGGGTAAAGCGATCATCCAGAGAATTGGATGGGGGGGGGAGGTGGTTAGTTTGTTTTCTGCTGCTGAATGTTAACAGGAAAACCGCAGCACTCAACGGGCTTTGCTTGGTATGTGGGAAAGGAGGGCGCAGAAGCTGAAAGACAATGGCTTACCATGGCCGCATGCAAGCTGAATTCTGTTGCCCGGACCTGCGTCTGTGATCTCTAGCAGCAAAGCCACAGGCGCTCAATATTAAGAGGCAAAATGCGACCTTGCACAGATATCACATGTGCTATGTAATGTGAATAGTGTTGGTCACTGTGAAAGAGTATAAGCATTGTTCTGCAAAATGTATCTTTTTAAAAAAATTCTCTCCTTTTTTCCCCTCCCTCCAGCAGCTGCAAATTCTTCAAGCCTCCCTCCTCCGTCCCGAAGGCTATCACAGATAAGATGTCGGAAAAAGAAGACGCGAGACGAGATGTTCGCAGAAATCATGGAATCCACCCGCAGTGACAGAGCTCATCTGAATGAGTGGAAGGACACGGTTTCAAAGTATAGGAAAGAAGCTAGTGAACGTGAGGACAGGAGGGACCAACGTGAGGACAGGAGAGATGCTCGAGATGAGAGGTGGCGGCAGGAAGATCATAGGAGGCAGTATGCAACGCTGGGGCTGCTGCGTGAGCAAACAGACATGCTCTGGCGTCTGGTGCAGCTTCAGGAACGGCAGCAGGATAACAGACTGCCGCTACAGCCCCTGTATAACCCCCCTCCCCATGTTCCATAGCCTCCTCACCCAGACGTGTAAGAACGCGGGGGGGTGGGGGTGGCTCCGTACACCTTCCCATTCCACCCCAGTGGACAGCCCAAGCAAAAGGCTGTCATTTTTTAAACCTTTTTTTAGTGGCCTTTTCCTTCCCGCCGATCCTCCTCCCAAACCCCATCCGGGTTCCCTCCCTCTTTTTATAATCTATTAATAAAGAATAAATGATTTTTAAATGATAGTGACTTTATTTAGTTTGAAAGCAAGCTGGGGGAAGGGGGAGGGTGGGTTCCTTACAGAGAATGAGTCAATAAAGGGGGCGGGTTTTCATGAAAGAGGAACAAACAGATATTTCACACTGTAGCCTGGCCAGTCATGAAACTGGTTTTCAAAGCTTCTCTGATGCACAGCGCTTCCTGGTGTGCTCTTCTAATCGCCCTGGTGTCTCGCTGCGCGTAATCAGCAGCCAGGCGATTTGCCTCAGCCTCCCACCCCGCCATAAAGGTCTCCCCCTTACTTTCACAGAGATTGTGGAGCACACAGCAAGCAGAAATAACAATGGGGAGATTGGTTTGGCTGAGGTCTGAGCGAGTCAGTAACGATCGCCAGTGACCTTTTAAATGGCCAAATGCACATTCTACCACCATTCTGCACTTGCTCAGCCTGTAGTTGAACAGCTCCTGACTCCTGTCCAGGCTGCCTGTGTATGGCTTCATGAGCCATGGCATTAAGGGGCAGGCTGGGTCCCCAAGAATAACTATTGGCATTTCAACATCCCCAACGGTTATTTTCTGGTCCGGAAAGTAAGTCCCTTGCTGCAGCCCTTTAAACAGAGTAGTGTTCCTGAAGACACAAGCGTCATGAACCCTTCCCGGCCAGCCCACGTTGATGTTGATGAAACGTCCCTTGTGATCCCCAAGTGCTTGCAGCACCATTGAAAAGTACCCCTTGCGGTTTATGTACTGGGTACACCCTGGTGCTCCGGTGCCAAGATAGGGATATGGGTTCCATCTATTGCCCCACCACAGTTAGGGAATCCCATTGCAGCAAAGCCATCCACTATAACCTGCACATTTCCCAGAGTCACTACCTTTCATAGCAGCACCTGAGTGATTGCTTTGGCTACTTGCATCACAGCAGCCCACACAGTAGATTTGCCCACTCCAAATTGATTCCCAACTGACCGGTAGCTGTCTGGCGTTGCAAGCTTCCACAGGGCTATCGCCACTCGCTTCTCAACTGTGAGGGCTGCTCTCATCTTGGTATTCTGGCGTTTCAGGGCAGGGGACAGCAAGTCACAAAGTTCCATGAAAGTGCCCTTACGCATGCAAAAGTTCCGCAGCCACTGGGAATCATCCCACACCTGCAACACTATGCGGTCCCACCAGTCTGTGCTTGTTTCCCTTGCCCAGAATTGGCGTTCCATGGATAGAACCTGCCGCATTAACAACATGATCTCCAAAGCACCGGGGACCGCGGTTTGACAGAATTCTGTGTCTGTGTCCATGTCCATGTCCTCATCACGCTTGTCGCTGCGCTGCCGCTGCCTCCTCGCCTCGTTTTTCTGGTCCTGGCTCAGCATAAACTCCACGAGAACGCGCGAGGTGTTTACAATGTTCATGACTGCTGTCTTGAGCTGAGCGGGCTCCATGCTTGCCGTGGTATGGAGTCTGCAGTGTTCACCCAGGAAAAAAGGCGCGAAATGGTTGTCTGACATCCGTTGCTTTCATGCAGGGAGGGAGGGAGGGGTGAGGCTGTACCCAGAACCACCTGCGACAATGTTTTTTGTCCCATCAGGCACTAGAATCTCAACCCAGAATTCCAATGGGCGGGGGAGACTGTGGGAACTATGGGATAGCTATGGGATAGCTACCCACAGTGCAACGTTCCAGAAATCAACGTTAGCCCCGGAACATGGACGCACACCGCCGAATTAATGTGCTTAGTGTAGCCGCATACATTCGACTTTATACAATCTGTTTCCCAAATTCGAATCATATAAATTCGGATTAATCCCGTAGTGTAGACATACTCCTAGATGGAGCTAGGTGGGTGTATAACTGGTTGGAAAACTGTTGCCAGAGAGTAGTTATCAGTGGTTCACATTCAAGCTAGAAGGGCACATTGAGTGGGGTCCTGCAGGGATCAGTTCTAGGTCCTGTTCAACATTCTCTTCATCTATCATTTAGATAATGGCATAGAGAGTACACTTATAAAGTCTGCTGACAATACCAAGCTGGGAGGGATTGCAAGTGCTTTGGAGGATAGGATTAAAATTCAAAGTTATATGGACAAACTGGAGATATTGTCTGAAGAAAATAGGATGAAATTCAATGAGGACAAATGCAAAGTACTCCACTTAGGAAGGAACCATCAGTTGCACACATACAAAATGGGAATCCTGCCTAGGAAGGAGTACTGCAGAAAGGGATCTGAGGGTCACTGTGGACCACAAGTTAAATATGAGTCAGTAGTGTAACATTGTTGGGAAAAAATGCAAACATCATTAGCAAGAGTGCTGTAAGGAAGAGAAGAGAAGTAATTCTTCCACTCTACTCCACGCTGATTAGGCCTCAACTGGAGTATTGTGTCCAGTTCTGGGTGCCACATTTCAGGAAAGATGTCGACAAATTGGAGAAAGTCCAGAGAAGAGTAACAAAAATGATTAAAGGTCTAGAAAACATGCTCTATGAGGGAAGATTTAAAAAAATGGGTTTGTTTAGTCTGGAAAAGAGAAGACAGAGGGGACATGATAAGTTTTCAAGTACATAAAAGGCTGTTAAAAGGAGGAGGGAGAAAAATTATTCTGCTTAACCCTTAAGGATAGGACAAGAAGCAATGGGCTTAAACTGCAGCAAAAGCAGTTTAGGTGGAAAGAAGCAGGGAAGAGGAGGGGCAGGGGTCAACCGGGGGTGGGAAGAGGTGGGAGGGGTTGGGGCTTGGTAGGAAGGGGTGCAGTGGGGGCAGGGCCTGGGGCTGAGAGGAGGGTTTGGGGGTCCGCAACAAAATTTTAAATAAAAAAGGGGTCCTTGGCTTACTAAATTTTGAGAACCGTTTAGATTCTAAACAGTAGCAATTCTTCTTTGCCTATGTAAAGTATCAACTACGCAGCATTTTTCTAGGGAGACTCAGTGTCATTTTGTCTTCCTTTAAACTGTCATGCTAAATCCTCTTTGATTAGATAGAAACAACATTTTCATAGTTAAACAACAAACCAAAACCATATCAAATACAAAAATTTAAAAAAAATCCAACAATTTGCAAACCACACCACAAAAAATAAAAAAATTAGATGCCTCAAACCCAACCTATGATGAACTGTTTTGTATTATTACATATAACAGTTATTTAATCTTTCTTAAAAAAAATTATATATGAACTGTGTGATGTTGAAAAGAAAAAACTGTTCCTAACGTCTCATAACTGTTGTTCTTCGAGATGTATTGTTCATGTCCATTCCAATCAGGTGTGTGCGCGCGCATGGCCGGAAAATTTTTGCCCTAGCGGCATCTGTTGGGCTGGTCTGGGCGCCCCCTGGAGTCGCGCCTTCACGGGGCTCAATATAGAGCCCTGCCAACCCACCACTCCTTCAGTTCCTTCTTGCCGGCTACTCCAACAGAGGGAAAGGAGAGTGGGTATTGGAATGGACGTGAACAACACATCTTGAAGAACAACAGTTACGAGAAGTGGAGACCCAGATCTGCTTGCGACCAAAGGCCTTGAATTCTGCGATCTCCCAGATGAGCTCCCCAGCCCAAGTCTGATGCATCCACAGAGATGGCTGTGGGGCAGCAAAGGGAACCCGAGAACATCTCCTGATCATCGATTCCACCACCGGAGGGAGTCGAGAACCAAGCGAGGCAGGGTCACGAGCCTCTCCAAGCTGTCTCAGGCTAGGCGATACACAGATGCAAGCCATGTCTGGAGCAGTCAAAGCCTGAGTCCGGTGTGCTGCACCACGTAGGTACAAGCAGTCATGTGCCTGAGAAGTTTCAGGCAGTTTCTCACTGTAGTGGTGGGTAACTGCATGACACCTCAGATTATGTCATTGAGGGCCTGCAACCTCGCCTGTGGCAGGTATGCCCTCACTTGGGTTGAGTCCAGTACTGAGCCTATGAACTCTATCCTCTGGATGGGAGACAGAGTCAATTTTGCTTCGTTTAGGAGTAGACTCAGGCTGTAAAAGGTGGCTCTCATAAATGTGACCTGAGCTTCCACTTGGGTCCTGGAGCAGTCTTTGATCAGCCAGTCATCGAGGTACAGAAACACCTGTACCTGGTGCCTCTGCAAGAAAACAGAGACGACTGCCATGCACTTAGTGAAGACTTGAGGTGTTGCTGACAAGCCAAACGGGAGGACAGTAAATTTGTAGTGGGTACCGTTAACCACAAACCTGAGGAACTTCCTGTGGGGCTGTGATTGAGATGTGAAAATATGCATTCTTCAAGTTGAGGGCGGCATACCAGTCTGCTGGATCTAGTGAGGGGATGATGGAGGCCAAGGAGACCATGTAGAATTTGAGTTTCTTTATGAACTTGTTGAGTTTTCACTGGTCCAGGATAGGCCTGAGGCAGCCTTTAGCATTCGGTATTAGGAAATACCGGGAATAGAAGCTTTTGTGCCCCTGTGCTCCTAAGGAACCTCCTCCACTGCCCCTAGCGATAGGAGAAACTGCACCTCCTGGATGAGGAGTTGCTTGTGAGAAGGGTCACTGAAGAGGGACTGGGAAGTGTGGTGGAAGGGTTGGGAGGGCACAGAATTGGATAGAGTATCCCTTCTCTACTGTGCGGAGCACCCAGCGGTCCGAAGCGATACAGGACCATGCACGGTAGAAAAGGGATAGTCGGGAGGAAAAGGTAAGGCGGGGTAGATCCATTCTCTGATCTCGTGCGCTGTCCCCGACTGCAGCTTCAAAAGATTTAGGGCCAGAGGGCCGCTTGGGCTGGCCAGAGCCCTGGCCAGGATGGGTGTTGCCTCTTCCTGCCACTCCTGTTCCTCCTCCAAGAGCCGTACTGTCGGTTCTGCTGATGGAATATCAGAGGAGGTTGCGGTCAGAAGTGTCTCTGCTGTGTGTCAGGAGTGTGCAGGCCCAACGACTTGAGGGTGACTCATGAGTCTTTCAGTCTTTTCAGACTCTTGTAGGTCTTTTCAGAAAAAAAGTCTCGACCTCAAATGGGAGGTCCTGAATAGTTTGCTGGACCTCGTAAGGGAGCCCCAATACTTGGAGCCAGGAGCCCCTCCTCAGGGCGATCCCAGTCACCATGATTCTAGTGGTGGCATCTGTAGTGTCAAATGCAGCCTGGAGGGAAGCCTGGGAGACTAGCTTCCCCTCTCCACCAAGGACAAGAACTCGGTTCGGAGCTCTGTAAATTTGGCCATCGCCGCACAGGTGTTATATGAGTACCTGCTGACAATGGCCTATTGGTTTGAAATACGGAGTTGCAGACTCCCTGTACAATAGACCTTTCTCCCCAAAAGGTCTAGACTCTTAGCCTGCCTATTTTTTGGGGAGGGCCCTTGGAAACCCTGTCTCTCACGCTGGTTAGCAGCATCCACAACAAGAGAGTCAGGGGGGTGGGTGGGAGTATAAATGTTCGAACCCTCAGGAGGGCACGAAATAATGCCTCTCATTGTGCTTGGCAGTGGGCGGCAAGGAAGCTGGGGTCTGCGACAGGGTCTTGGTCGTGTCCACAATGGTTTTGATGAGTGGAAGGGCAATAAGGGAAGGTCCTGAGGGGGCGAGGATGTCCACAATGGGATCAGCCTCCTCGACTACCTCCTCGGCCTTAATGCCCAGACCCTGAGCAGCCCTGCGCAGTAACTGCTGCACCACTCTGTTGTCCTCGAGTGCTGGGGCTAAGGCTCTTTCCACTAATGCTTCATCAGGTGACGATAAAGAGGAAGCGCTTATAAGTAGCAGATGCTCCCTGCCATCCGCCCCTAGGGGATCCCTTGACTCTCAGGGCAGTGTTGGTGCCAATGGTGCGCTCAACGGTGCCAGGGCTACAGACGCCGAACCAAGTGATGGCGCCGTCATCAGTATGACAGGAGGAACCGTCGATTGAGCCAGTGCCAGTCCCCTTGTCTGTGCCGACGAAGACGGAGGGCCCCTTGCCGGCGTTGGCGCCAGGGCCATCGGTGCCTGCGCCATAGTCGATGTCGACAACGGTGCAGGTGTAGAAGTTGGGCGCGTCAGTGGTGCTGAGGATGTTGCCAAGGGCGGTGCCAGGGTTGAATCCAGTGCTGGTGTCAATGACGGTGCCGCTGTCAGAGGCATTGGTGTGTGGGCAGATGCCGAGGGAAGCTGCATAGCCGATGGTGGGATGAAGGTGGCTGAGGCCACAGAAGATGCCGTGGAATGGTGACCTTGGGTCCCTCCCTGTCCTTGGTGGAAAGCCCGGGGGTCCAAAAGGGCCACTGTGGTGGGTTCTGCCACTGTGGAGGCCACGCCTGGGGCTCCCTCCTGACTCTCCCAGACCTACATCTATGGATCCTACTTCTCCTGGAGTGATAGGAGTCAGACTCTGACTCTGAGGTTTCCGAGATTGAAGACCATGGAGGAGTTGAGCCTCGGTGCCTCGAGTGTTGAGAGCTCGGGGTGCGGATAGGCTCTCTGTCCGAGTGGGCCGGTGCCAAGGGACATGGAGAGGGGGAGCGCCTGGACATCATAGCCAGCTTCCCTCTTGACTGCACTGGGGGGCGGGGTTGGTCCGCCAGCGCTGGAGGTTCTTCCCTCCTCAGGGGCGAGAACAGCACCATAAGGTGCAGGAGGTCCCGAGTGGCTTGGTAAGCCTCCGGCATCAAAGGGAGTTGTAGCTGTTGTGTAGGGGCCGGAGACCATGGGGGACCTGGACTCAACTGCCTGGGCAATATTCGATGCAGCCCCAGTAGGGGATCCGGAGCTGTGGCCAGCCTAGGGTCTCACTTCTCTGGATTTAGCTGGAGGTGAGTGGGTGTCCGGCTTCTTCTTCTTCTGAGGCACCAGCGAGTGAGAGCCTGCTCTCAGCTGGGACTCGTGAGGTGCCACGTTGGCGCTCCGTGTCGAAGATGACGTGTTAGGAGCTGGGTCCCCTGAGCCTAGGTCAGAGTGGGGGTGTAGGGCTGCCTCCATGAGGATCACCTTAAGCCGCTGTTCCCTTTCTTTAGGGGTTCTAGGGCGGAACTCACGGCAGATCTTACAGCGATCCTTTTGATGGCCCTCCCCATGACATCGTAAACATGAAGAGCGTGGATCGCTCTTTGGCTTGCGCTTTGTGCAGGCCACACAGTTTTTAAATCCCAGGGACCACGGCATACCACAGCTCCAGGGAGGCAGAATGGCGGGGGGAGGGGGGGGGAGAGAGGGAACCCCCAACAACTCTATACTAAGAGCTCTAATACTAATAACGGATACTATATACAGGTACTATAGAACACACTTGCTAAGCGAGGGTTAAGGGAAGTTCCAGCCAACTGTCACTGGTGGTAAGAAGGAACTGAAGGGGTGGTGGGTCGGCAGAGCTCTATATTGAGCGCCATGAAGGCATGACTCCAGGGGGCGCCCAGACCGGCCTGACGGATGCTGCTAGGGGAAAAATCTTCCAGTCACCGTGCATGTGCGCGCACACACCTGATTGGAATGGACATGAACAAGCACTCGAACAAGAATAAAATCATCCCCCATGAAAGTTAGAACATAAACCCATCCTTAGGGATCATTTTTCCTAGTTTTGGTTGACTTTGGCTTACGCTAACACATAGAGTGATGATGAAAAGAAGGGGTCAGGCAAAAGCTAGAGAGTAAACAATACAGTAGGAGTATCATATAGACCATTCAGATAACTTTCCAAATAAACATATCCCTTAACTTTTCCAGCAAACTGTCTAGTATGGAAGTAGCTAACATGAAGTTTGGTTTGATCACATTACTCACATGACTGAGTTATAACCATCATGGGAAATCAAAGCCTTACAAGGCTTTGAAAATCTTAACCTAAGTCCATCCTTAAATTGTAGAATTTTCGGGTAAGGAACTGTTTCTCTCCATGTGTTGTATAACATCTATCAGCATGAAATCCTAATCCTAGTTGGAGCCTTTAAGTGCTACTATAATACAAATAATAAAACATTATATATTTTATAAAAGTATTATACTAATAATTATATACACTATCATATACAAGTTTTAGAACCTGTTAAAGCACCATAGTAAGTATTGTTACTGTTTAAGTGAATGGTAAATTGAGGAAACATGCACAAACAGTTTTCTCAATACTAGAAGATGAACCGAGACAGAG
The DNA here is from genome assembly GCF_011386835.1 of Chrysemys picta bellii. Lineage (NCBI taxonomy): Eukaryota > Metazoa > Chordata > Testudines > Emydidae > Chrysemys > Chrysemys picta. Next base: position 39,404,054 of record NC_088797.1, read on the forward strand.
AGGCTAATTGAGAAATACCTGCCCTGACAGTCCCCACATGAGCTGAGGATGGGCTGAGTCATGCAGCATAACTCGCTCATCTACATGCTTTTAAAAGTGACCATTAACATTCTGGGTCAGGACGGTCTCCTCCATTTACACAAGGTGAACTCTATGTGGGTGAAACTCCATGGCTGCCTAGAAGAGAGATGTCTTGCTATCTAACTCTCCCTCAAAACTCAAATCTGCAGAGAGCCTTCTCTCTCCATGGAGTTTTTGGGAACGGGACCAGTGTTCTTCTGACCAGACCCAGACTTCTCAAAAGATGTAGGTGCCAGAATTAATTCATATTTACAGGGTGGCTGTAGCCTCTGAAGTCTGGTGTGCCTTCCCTGTGGATCCCCTGGATCTGCTGGCTTTTGGCCACTGCCCTATGCTCAGTCCATAGACCCCCTCCAAACCTCTCCCACTACAGTGGGTGGTTTCCTGAAAACTAAGTGAGGTGAGCACTATGTCTGTAGTCCCATATGGCTGCCTCCTAGACAATGCGGTTTCTGGTTACTGTTGCTCTGGGGACTTGGGGGATGGCGTTGCTAACTGGGAGACTTTGTGCTCTTATTGGCCTTTCTGGTTCTGTATCCTCACAATGTACATTACAAAGCTACAAATAAAATATCAACAAAATAGAAAGGAATTCTATAGTGTCAACTGCCACTGATGGATTTTTAAAATAGATGAAAACAGGCTTATCTCAGGTTTGATGCTGTATGCTAAATTAACTGAAGTTGCTTCTTTTGAAAGTGCTTGATATTTCAAAATCTCCTACCCAGGGATAAAAGTTTCACATTTTTTTCCTTAGTGCCATGCTCTATCAAAATGTTTTACATGGTGGATAGGTAGCCTGTTTCCAATTCCTAATGGATACATGTCTATATCATCGCTGTCACCACACAACTTCAGTTAGACACCCTTGCCTCAGCAGAATGGTCAAGAGTTGAATGGCTATCAAGACAGAACTATTCTTTCCCCACTAATAAAAGTGATTGCTTTAGATTAGGGTACAAGCACATTGGTGGAACTATATAGGAAAGTTTAAAATGTCACTGCCTGTGCTACACCTCTGCTGAATTAAATTACAAATTACAATCTTTACAGCTGAAATGAATAAGCTGCATTAATTTTTATAGGAAACGTTTAAAAGTTTTTATGTCTACCCAAGCAACAATCCTCACTTCACTTCCTGTATCAGCTTTCAGCAGGGTTCCAAGATTGCAAAACCGTACTAAACGGGGTTTAATAATGCACAGGGAAGCACTAATTCAATATTATTCTACATCCCATACTCAGTCATTGAAATATTAGGGTAATTCTGCTGCTGTTACTGTAAAGTAAAGGTCCCCTATCATGTAAATGGCAGTGTGTGGGAGCACCTTTGAACCCATGTTTAGCCCCACTGATCACAATGAGGCTCCAGGAAGGCATAATGGTCCAGCCATGCAGATCCAGGATCAGGGCCTCACTGAGTATCATTGAAGGTATTGTTCAGCCTGATAAATTGAATTTTCATTTGTCTCTTAATGCTCTTGAGAACCTCTGCATAATTCATGATTATTCATGCTAAGTGTTTACAAGCACTCTCCTGGTACAGATAATGATCCTTCACCTGCACCCATTTAATTCAATGACAAAACTCCCACTGACGTCAACTGATGTAATATCTGTCCTAAATTCTGTTTATATCATGTGGATTATCATTTTAGATCTCTAAATTTTCTTGTAATGGCCTTTAGGCTAAGCTAGAGTTATGTAGCTCTCTTAGCAGAAGAAGCTGTATTCTGAGTTATGCTAGCAGGAAAACTAGGTGGTCATAAAAACATCTTTGGTTTTTCTTATATTTATTTTCAAGTAAAACAAAGTTTGCTTTGTTGCACAGTGTAAACGTTGTGCTAAGGGAATTGGAATCAACACCGGCCCAGAAGTATTTTATCTTGTGCATGATAGTATAAAAGTAAGAAAGAAGCAGAGAACAGTAACAGGTAATACTTTTACACAGAGTAACATCTCTCCTATCACTCTTGAACATGCTGGAGCTTGCACAGGGCCCTACGCACTCTGAGAACTTGGTTTGACAAACATCTTAATTGTTCAGAACAGACAAAGTGTGTTTAGTCATGTCTGCTAAGGTGGGAAGGATGTTACAACATCTGTGCAGTGTCTTTCCACATAGTAGCTCAGTGGTTTGAGCATTGGCCTGCTAAACCCAGGGTTGTGAGTTCAATCCTTGAGGGGATAACTTAGGGATCGGGGGCAAAAATCAGTACTTGGTCCTGCTAGTGAAGGCAGGGGGCTGGACTTGATGACCTTTCAAGGTCCCTTCCAGCTCTAGGAGATAGGATAGGTCAGCCAGTTCTCATTGCTGGCTTTTCAGCTCCTTTCCAGACAAAACACACACACACACAGGCATGATCACTGAGACTGTCCTTACACCTGGCTAATATACAAACAATTCTTTAATGGAATCTAACAAATGAGTAATCAAATAGTCTCAGAGCCCTATGAGATACACAGTGCTTGTCATTGTTATGTGGCAAGTGTTTGTTTATAGGGTATCTTTGAGTTAAAAAACTTCAACATGAATAAAGTCAAAACAAGTCTTAATGTCACAGAATATATAACAATTAAATATTTAAAATGCATGATGAGTTGAGAGCCAAGACGGTCCAAGGATCACGGTGATCCCAACAAGAAAAGTGTTTGTATAGAAGGAGCCACAGGGAGCACGTGCTGCCCCCTTCAACCTCATTTTCCAAATGGGGAATCTTCAACCCAATTGTCAGCTGGCAGTTTTTTTTAATTGCTTGCTGTATGAGCATGTAGTCCCATCAGAACACGGAAATGTCCAGGTCCCATGCCCATGTAGCAGATAAGTTACAATTTGGCTCATCTATCACAAGGAATGAAAAACAAAAATCTGCTTTTTTGAAAGGTGTAACGTATCTTTGTTAGAGTGTCCATTCAATACTCAATTTCAAAAATGGGGCAGTCATAACATTAGTGATATTAGATTATACACAATGGTTGTTTTACACATGGCAGCCAATCAAAAGGAAATTTACCTGTGGACAAAGGCTTTCCCTACAAAAGGAAAATCCATATTCAATCTGTCTGGGAAGTGAAGATTGAGAGGACATACACTATCAGGAGTTGAAAGGAGTTTTATACATGTGTTGTAGTTAACAAAAAGCAAAAACTTAACCATTAAAAAGCCAGGACATTCAGCACTAAGATTAAACTTGCAAGAAAGTCAAACATTCTTAAGAATGGAGATACGCAGTTAAGGTTCCTCAGAGTTCACAGAGAGCAGGAGATCTGCTAATGGCAAATGAACAACTTAGAAGAGTGGTGGCAGCACTGTTGATCATACGGATATTTAAATAAGCTCTGGATATTGGTGTTTGTCAAAGAGGTTCCCATTCATTCGTTTTTGATATGATGCTGTTGGGACTTTTTTTAGGCTAGTGACCCACTAGCCAGGCAGTCTGAACATTTTGTTACAGGCCCCAGAAACTTTAGGAATTTATAATACACCTCTACCCCGATATAATACGACCCGATATAACACGAATTTGGATATAACGCGGTAAAGCAGTGCTCCGGGGGGGCAGGGCTGCGCACTCCGGTGGATCAAAGCAAGTTCGATATAACGCAGTTTCACCTATAACGCGGTAAGTTTTTTTGGCTCCCGAGGACAGCGTTATATCGGTGTAGAGGTGTATGCATTTTTGTTGTTTGACACACACATATATATCTTTATTCTAAAGATAAATAGCAAGGCTGGGTATTTTATGGACATAATTTTGCCGCACAGCAAGGGAAATCAGATTGAATATAAAAAGTCAGAATGCTAATGCCATCCTCTTCTATAATGATATATTGTATCAAATCAAGGTGTGATGAATTATAATCTAAGGTCACCTCAGATGTTTATGAATTTTAACGTAAAGGTGTCCTGCAAAGGAAACAAAAATGGGCTTGTACCCTTGTTTTTCCTTTATGAAATACAAAGAGGGCCTGAAAACATTTTATCCAAAAACTGTGTGCAGTTCTGGTCTCCCATGTTTAAAAAGGATGAACTCAAACTGGAACGGGTACAGAGAAGGGCCACTAGGATGATCAGAGGAATGGAAAACCTGTCGTATGAAAGGAGACTCAAGGAGCTCGGTTTGTTTAGCCTAACCAAAAGAAGGCTGAGGGGGGATATGATTGCTCTCTTTAAATATATCAGAGGGATAAATACCAGGGAGGGAGAGGAATTATTTCAGCTCAATACTAATGTGGACATGAGAATGAATGGATATAAACTGGCCGCGGGGAAGTTTAGGCTTGAAATTAGACGAAGGTTTCTAACCGTCAGAGGGGTGAAATATTGGAACAGCCTTCCGAGGGAAACGGTGGGGGCGAAGGACCTGTCTGGCTTTAAGATTAAGCTAGATAAGTTTATAGAGGGAATGGTTTAATGGGATAACATGATTTTAGTCAATAAACAGCGTGCCATCGCTGGTAAATAGTATCAATGGCCAATGAGGGTCTGGCTGGAGAATCTTGCCTACATGCTCGGGGTTCTACTGATCGCCATATTTGGGGTCGGGAAGGAATTTTCCTCCAGGGTAGATTGGCAGAGGCCCTGGAGGTTTTTCGCCTTCCTCCGCAGCATGGGGCGGGGGTCGCTAGCTGGAGGATTCTCTGCTACTTGAAGTCTTTAAACCACAGGATTTGGGGACTTCAACAGCAGAGTCAAGGGAAAGGGGTTGGGACGGCTTTTGTGGCCTGCATCATGCAGGAGGTCAGACTAGATGATCATAATGGTCCCTTCTGACCTTAAAGTCTATGAGTCTATAAGCTGTTCCATACCACTAAGCATTTTTGTTGCCCTTTTCTGTACTTTTTCAACACTGATATATCTTTTTTTTTTAAATGGGGCAACCAGCATGCACGCAGTATTGAAGGTGTAGACATACCATGCATTTATATAGCAGGATATTTTCTGTCATCTTATCTATCCCTACCCTAATGGTTCCTAACCTTCTGTTAGCTTTTTTGACTGCTGCTGCACATTGAGCAGATGTTTTAAGAGAATTTTCCATGACGACTCCAAGATCCCTTTTTTGAGTGTTAGCAGCTAATTTAGATCCCACCATTTTGTATATATCATTGGGATTATGTTTTCCAATGTGTATTACTTCACACTTATCAGCATTAAATTTCATTTGCCATTTTGTTGCCCAGTCGCCCAATTTTGTGAGATCCTTTTCCAACTCTTCGCAGTAACCTTTAGACTTAATTATGTTCAGTGATTTTGTATCATCCACAAACTTTGCCACTTTACTGTTTACGCGTTTCCAGATCATTTATAGATACATTGAACAGCACTGGTCCCAGTACAGATCCTTTGGGGACCCCACTATTTACCACTCTCCACTGTGAAAACTATTTATTCCTACTCTTTGTTTCTTCTTTTAACCAGTTATTGATCAATAAGAGGACCTTCCTTCTTACCCATGACTGCTTACTTTGCTTAAGAGCCTGTGGTGAGGGACCTTCTCAAGTGTTTTCTGAAAATCCAAGTACACTACATCCACTGGATCACACTTGTCCACATTTTTGTTGACCCCTACAAAGAATTCTAGTAGATTGATTCCCTTTACAAAAGTCGTGTTGACTCTTCCCCAACAAATCATGTTCATCTACAAGTGTCTGATAATTCTGCTCTTAACTATAGTTTCAACCAATCTGCTTATCATCTCATCACTGCCAGGATTACTTCTGGAGACCTTTTTAAAAATTGGTGTCACGTTAGCAATCCACCAGTAATCTGGTGCAGAAGCTGATATAAGTGACAGGTTACATACCACACTTAGTAATTCTGCAATTTCATATGAGAGTTCCTGCAGAACTCATGGGTGAATATCATCTGGTCCTGGTGACTTATTACTGCAAAAAGACATTGTTTAAAAATTGGAAGTCAAGTCCTCCTGAAAATAAAAGGGAGCATAAACTCTGTCAAGTCAAGTGTAAAAATATAATTACGCAGGCCAAAAAAGAATTTGAAGAACAACTAGCAAAACACACAAAAATTAACAGTAAAGTATTTTATAAGTACAACAGTAGCAGGAAGCCTGCCAAACAACCAGTGGGGCCACTGGGTTGTCAAGACACTAACGGAGCACTCAAGGAAGACAAGGCTGTTGCAGATAAGCTAAATTAATTAGTTGCATCAGTCTTCACTGCAGAGAACCATTCTTTTTAGGTGACAAATCTGAAGATACATTCCAGATTAAGGTGTCAATAGAGAAGGTTTTAGAACAAACTGATAAATTAAACAATAAGTCACCAGGACAAGATGGTATTCACCCAAAAGTTCTGAAGGAACTGAAATATGAAATTGTAGAACTACTAACTGTGGTATGTAACCTATCATTTAAGTCAGCTTCTGCACCATATGACTGAAGAATTGCTAATGTGACACCAGTGTCCAAATAGAGTGTGACATTACCTCCTGTGTCTCATACACAACACTCCTGTTAATGGACTCCCAAAATATTAGCTTTATTTTGCAACAGCATCACATTGTTGACACATACTCAATTTGTGATCCACTATAACCCCCCATGGTGTCAAGTATCAGGGGGTAGCCGTGTTAGTCTGTATCTACAAAAACAACAAGGAGTCTGGTGGCACCTTAAAGACTAACAGATTTATTTGGGCATAAGCTTTCGTGGGTAAAAACCTCACTTCTTCGGATGCATGGAGTGAAAGTTACAGATGCAGGCATTATATACTGACACATGGAGAGCAGGGAGTTACTTCACAAGTGGAGAACCAGAGTTGACAGGGCCAATTCAATCAGGGTGGATGTAGTCTTTTCCTCTCCTGGAATTGACACCTCCTCATCTATTATTGGGAGTGGACTACATCCACCCTGATTGAATCGGCCCTGTATATAGTATGAGTATATAATGCCTGCATCTGTAACTTTCACTCTATGCATCCGAAGAAGTGAGATTTTTACCCACGAAAGCTTATGCCAAAATAAATCTGTTAGTCTTTAAGGTGCCACCAGACTCCTTGTTGTTTTTATACCCCCCCAGTCCTTTTCAGCAACATTACTGTCTAGCCAATTATTCCCTGTTTTGCAGTTGTGCATTTGATTTTTCCTTCCTAAGTGTAGTACTTTGCACTTATCTAATTTCATCTTGTTGATTTCATATGAATTCTCTAAGTCGTCAAGGTCATTTTGAATTCAATTCCTGTGGTCTAAAGTGCTTACAGCCTCTCCCAGTTTGGTGTTATCTGCAAATTTTATAAGAACACTCTCCACTTGATTATCCAAGTCATTTATTAAACTAAACTATTGAATAGCACCAGACCCAGGATTTGCCCCTGCAGGGCTCCACTAGGTTTACCCTTCCAGTTCCAGTTGACAATGAACCATTGATAACTACTTTTTGAGCATGGTCTTTGAATTAGTTGTGCACCCATCTTATTGTAATTTCATCTAGAACACATTTTCTTAATTTGCCTATGAGATTGTCATGAGGGATTGTATCAAATGCCTTACTAAAAATCAAGATATGTTACGTCTACTTCTTCCCCCCATCTACTAGGGCAGTAACCCTGCCAAAGAAGGAAATTAGGTTGCTTTGGCATATGCTCTTGAGAAATCCATGCTATGTTTCATAATTTGTTCCAGTATCTTTCCTGGTATCGAAGTTAGGCTGACTAGTCTATAAATTCCTGGGTCCTCTTTGTTTCCATTTTTAAAGATAGGTACTATGATGTTTGCCCTTCTCCAGTCCTCTAGGACATCACCCATCCTCCAGGAGTTCTCAAAAGATAATTGCTAACGGTTCCGAGATTGCTTCAGCTAGTTCCTTTAATGCCCTAGTGTGAATTTCATGAGGCCCTGCCATCTGGAATATGTCTAACTCACCTAAATATTCTTTGATATGTTCTCTCTCTATTTTGGCTTGGGCTCCTTCTCTTTTGTCATTAATATTAATTGCAGAGAGTAACTGGTCAGCATTAATCTTGTTAGTAAAGAATGAAGTAAAATAGGCATTAAACTCCAGAGCCTTCTTGATGTCCATCACTTATCAGCTCTCCTTCCCTGCTAAGTAGAGGACCTACACTTTCCTAAATCTTTCTCTTGTTCCTGATGCATTTAAAGAACCTCATCTTATTGCCTTTTATGTCCCTTGCTAAGTATAATTCATTTTTGCCTTAGCCTTTCTGATTTTGTCCTACATGTTTGTGCTATTCTTTTATACTCATCCTTATGAATTTGTCCATATTTCCACTTCTTGTAGGATTCCATTTGCGTTTTCAGGTAAGAGCTCCTTATAGAGCCATATTGGCCTCTTACTATTTCTTCCTCTCTTTTCTTCATATTGCAATAATTTGCAGTTTTGCCTTTAATAGTTAAAGTCGTCTTTTTTTTTTTAAGTCCACTGTCCTTATTCTGCTGCTTTCACTCCTTCCTTTCCTTAGAATCATGAAATCTATCATGATTCTGGTAGGTATGATGTCTACCAGTCCTCAGACTTAAAAGAACAAAGTTTTCAGATTCACCCATAAAGAAATGGATGACTTACTGATACTTTTGCATGCACAGCCTCCGATAATTCTAAAAAGAAAAACTTCTGGTCACCTCAGTCCAGCTCTTGTAGACTAGTGTTTACATTGGGGGGGGGGAATCCACCACTACAATTGGCAGCATACAGTGGCAGTCTCAGCAGAGAAACGAAGGACTTGCAGAGAAGGAGAATCCCCTACCCTCTGGTTCCTACAGATGTTCTTTTTCTTGTTAGGGTTTAAACACATTGATGAGGCATTGTGGAGTTATTTGCATTGCTCCTGCCTATGTCATACCTGTTCTGTCTATAAGCAGTAGACTTAATTCTCCAGGGATGTCAATTCAGCATCATTTAGGAATCCTAATCTCCGTCTCCATCCCCCAACCCTCTGCCCTCCACAAAGCAACCCCAAGAACACATCTTTACAAGAGCTACTAACTACACTGTACCAGTAGTGTCTTTCAATTTTCTGTATGTTTCCCTTCTTAATGCCATTCAGGAGAATCTCAGTGGAGAATATGACAATTGGAATATACATAATACATAACCCCGGTTCTAAACTTCCTACAAGTTTTTTTCTATGTTGGGATTTCTTTTGAGAGCAGAATAAAATTAGCAAATACTGTTTTCAGTACCAGATTTTTCTGTTAAAGAAGCATACAAATGGTGACCCAGTCTGAGTTTGCAGGTAAGAAGGTACGAAATAATTTGAAATAGTAGATGAGATGATATAGGTGTCTCCAGATGTCTCAGGAAGTTATAACTAATGTTCATATTGCAAGGATGGATGGCAAGAGGGCTAATTATCTAACAAGTAATGTGGAGCTCATTTGAACCATTATAGGAAGATCACCAGATGTCATTATGACAAATATTTGCTTTAGAGTTGATTATTGAAGTCATATTCCCAAGGGCTGTACAATGGGAATTCCAATCTACTTCTGAATCTAGTCCTTTAAAATTGCTTTGCTTGTTTTGGCCCTAGGCTGCATATCAGAAATGATAAAAGAAGTTGTTTCATATTTAATTTTAAATCATGATGGTTCAATTGCCAGTGTCAACATGACAAAGTGCTTTTGGCTCCGGGGGGGAGAAAGGGGGGCGGAAGACCTGCAGCTGGTACCAGACAAGTGAGAACAGAAACTTTCTAGCCAATCAAAGCACAGCCTTATCTAACCTCATTGTACTTTCTACTTTCTATATGTCAGCTGTATTTAGTAACTGTTGCTTTGGCAGTAATTACAGATCAAGTTCAGTATAATTATTCTAACATCATAAGGTGAAGATTTGTTTCCAGGACCATCTTAAAGACTTTGTTATATGCTCTGTGTTAATGTAACCAGAGTATGTCTTTCACTGTATGTAAAAGGAAATAAGAATTAAGGTGACACTGTAAATAATGTTTCATTAAGACAAAAATAAAAAATTAACAAAATAAACATTTGATGCTCCCATATGAATAAAAGATATTTCCCCCACTAAAAGCACCCATTTCTCTCTAACGTTATTCCCAAGGTACACTATACTTTGGTTCATTCTTGAGATACTAAACTAGAAACTTGGAAATGCCCTACAATTTTTGTTTTAAAGGAACATTTGCGAGGTTGCCTGGATGATGTGTCATATATAGGAGGCCATATTTTTCGCTTCTACTGGAGTACATTAGAGAGGAAGAAGTTTATCTCACATCAGTGCAGGAATTATTCTATTTATGTCCAAATAATTTCAAATGTACTATTTTCAAATCATCAAATCATAATCATAGGAAAGATATATGGAATTTTGGTCTCTCAAAAGCTATAGCCTTGCTCTCTGAGTTAAATGGAAATATTTTAAGAAAATTTTATGTTAGATTGCAGAATTGTTCTAATAGCTACCAGTGTCAGTCATGTTGTTAGTCATGTTTTAAAATACAAATTTTAGAGAGTTTCCCAGGGATTTTGATTGTCAAAAATATTTTATAGTTCTTCAGTGCCATTTTGAATTTTTTCAGTGATGTTTTGACTCTTTCTTGCTGACATCAATCATCTAAGGACAGAAAGCACTTAAAGGAATACAGTCAAAACATCCTGGAAGAAAAACCCAAATGATACTAAAAATTAAGATTAACATTACTTAATCTTTATATTTTACATACACCAACAACACTGTATGTAAATGGAGTGAAAATGTCTGAAAGGATTTCTGTCACAGTATAAAGGTACTGAAACAAGATAGGGAACTATAATGTGAATTACACAGGTTTGACATGTGTTCTTCGAGGTACAAGAAAAGGGTACAGTGATCTCAATTTTTTATTTAATATATATATATAAATGTAAGATGTTGGTACTAGTCTTCCAAGGAGAAAGAACAGTTACTAACTTTCCATAACTGTTGTTCTTTATGTCCATTCCATGGTAGGTGTGCGCACACCACGTGCACCGTTGCTGGAGATTTTTCCCTCAGTGGTATCCGTTGGGCCAGCTCTAGCAACCGCCCTCTGGTGCCATGTGATTATGCGCTGGTATAGAGGCCGCTGCTGGCCACACCCCCTCTCTGTTCCTTCTTTCCGGCCAATTCTGAAGGAGGTATAGGAGGGTGGGTCGTGGAATGAACATGAGCAACACATCTTGAAGAACAGTTACAGAAGATTAGTAACCATTTTTTCTCTTGAGCCTGTTGGGTGATGGTGTAGTGAGATGCAAAGGCATTCACTAATGACCAAGTTGCGGCCCTGAAAATGTCCTGGAATGAAGCCTGTGCAAGGAACACTGCTGAAAAGTCCTGAGCTCTCATGGAGTGAGCGGTTAAGGTGGCCAGAGGTGGAACATTCACCTGCTCATAACATGCCCGAATGCAGATTATCATTTATATGCAGGGAGAGTTCTTCCTGGGACCACAGGCCCTGGGTCCTGAGGCTGTCGAGGTGGGCTTCCCAACCTAGATCTGATGCATCCGAGACTATGTGCACTGATGGCTGGGGGACGACAAAGGGGACTCCCATCATCACCAACTTTGGGTCTCTCCACCAGTCGAGGGAGGTGAGGACCGGGGATGGAACAGTGAGCACTGAGCGCAAGTGGTGTCTGTTCAGGGAGTAAACTGAAGCTAGCCATGTCTGCAGGAGTCTGAGGCGCAGCTTTGCATGCCGGACCACGTAAGTGCATGCGGCTATGTGCCGCAGTAACTTGAGGCAAACTTGATCTGTTGTGATGGGGTGAACCATGACATTGGATATCAGGTACAACTTAGTCTAGAATCGAGCCTCCGGAAGGAAGACTCTGGCTTACGTCAAGGCGAACACTGCCCCAATAAATTCTATTCTCTGAACTGGAACAAGTCAACTTTTGCTCATTTATCAACAGGCCCAGCGTTCAGAGGGTGGCATGAACCACGCAGATGCTGTTCTTTACTTGAGCTTCTCAATGACCTTTGATCAGCCAGCTGTCAAGGTCTGAGTAGACCTGAAAGCCTTGCCATCTGAGGAAGGCAACTACCACCACCATGCATTTTGTAAAAACCCAGGAGCTGCGGACAGGCTAAAGGAAAGAGCAGTGAATTGGTAGTGAGTTTGGTTTTCAATAAACATGAGAAATCTTCTGTGGTCATGGAAGCTAGAAATGTGAAAGGAAAGCATCAAGTTGAAGGCAGCATACCAGGCCCCCTGATCCAGGGAGAGAATGATGGAGGCCATGTGGAACCTCAGTTTCTTGAGATATCTGTTGAGGCGAGGCAGGTCCAGGATGGGCTGAAGGCCCCCTTTGACCTTCAGAGTTAGGAAATATCGGGAGTAAAACCCCTTCCCTCTTAAGTCTTGAGGAACCTCCTCCACAGCCCCAGTCTGTAAGAGGGTCTGTACCTCCTGGGTGAGGAGTTGCTTATGAGAAAGGTCTCTGTAGAGCAGGGGTGGGAAAACTATGGCCTGCGGGCCACATCTGGCCCACCGGATCGTCCTGCCTGGCCCCAAGCTCCTGGCTCGGGAGGCTAGCCCCCGGCCTCTCCCACGCTGCTCCCCCTCTCCCACAGCCTCAGTTCGTTCCGCCGCCGGCACAATGCTCTGGGCGGCGGGGCTGTGAGCTCCAGGGGCAGCGCACCTGTAGAGCCCAGCCTGACCTGATGCTCTGTGCTGTGTGGCGACGGCGGCAGCATGGCCTGGCTCCAGCCAGGTGGTGTGGCTGTAGCGCCGCCAGCCACCGGTACTCCAGGCAGTGCGGTAAGGGGACAGGGAGCAGGGGGGGTTGGATAGAGGGCAGGGGAGTTTGGGGTGGTGGTCAGGGGTGTTGATGGTGGTCGGGGGGGAACAGAGGGTTGAATGGGGGCATGGGTCTTGGGGCTGCAGTCAGGAAGCAGGGGGGGGGGGTGGGATGGAGTTGCAGGGGGCAGTCAGGGTCAGGGGTTCTGGGGGCAGTCAGGAGACAGGGAGAAGGGGTGGTTGGATTGGGCAGGGTTCCCGGGGGGCCATCAGGAATGAGAGGAGGGGGTGGATGGGGCGGTGGGAGTCCGGGGGCAGTCAGGGGAAAGGGAGCGGGGGTGTGTGTGGATGGGGCAGGGGTCCCAGAGGGGCCATCAGGGAACGTGGGGGTTGGATGGGGCAGGAGTCCCGGTGTGTGTGTGTGTGTGTGTGTGTGTGTGTGTGTGTGTGCAGATAGGAGGTGGGGGCTGGGCCACGACCCCCTCCCCTAACCGGCCCTCCATACAATTTATGAAACCCGATGCGGCCCTCAGGCCAAAAAGTTTGCCCGCCCCTGCTGCAGAGGGACAGGGATGGGCGTGCGGTGGGGTGATGAAAACTGAAGGGTATAGCTGACCGCCACTGTATTTAGCACCCAGCGGTCCGATGCTATGCTGTATTTAGCACCCAGCGGTCCGATGCTATTGCTGGACCTCATGAGGGAGTCCCAGGGACTGAAGCCAAGACTATTGTCTCATGGTGACAGTGGAGGCTATTGCCCTGGCTGCCGTGTCGGCTGCATTCAGTGCCACCTGGAGTGAGGTCCTAATTACATTCTTACCCTCCTCTGAAAGGGCAGAGAATTCCTACCTTGACTCAGAGAATCCTTGAACTTGGACAAGGAGTTCCACAGATTGTAGTCGTATCTCCTGAGTAGGGCTTGCTGGTTTGAGATACACAGCTGTAGACTACCTGTTGAATCAGCCTTCCTTCCAAACAGGTCCAGGTTCTTTTGCATCATTTTGTTTGGAAGTAGCACTCGTCTGGCCCTCTCATTGAACACCAATACAACGAGGGATGCTGGAGGGACCCTGGTGGGAGTATAGGCACTCATACCCACTGGCTGGTACATACACCCTTTTTGCAGTGGAAGGCAGAGAAGGAGTTTGCCATAGAACTGACCGGACCCATTACAGCCTCATGAATGTGTAAGCCACTGTGGAAGGAGCTGCTTCAGCCAGAATGTCAATACATTTGCGGGATGATTCCTTAAACTCCTCAATCTCTAGCCCCAGGTTAGCTGCTATCTGTTTCAGAAGGTCCCGATGGGCCCTGAAGTCGTCCTGCAGAAGCGAGCTACTTGGCCCTGAGACGGCCTCGTCTGGGGAGGAGGAGGAAGAAGAGGCTTGTACCAGAGGAGGGGCTTCTTCCTCTTCCTCAATAATGTCCATGGGGACCACATCCTAAACATTGGTACTGGGGCCGGTACTGGAGCAGAGAGGAGCGGTAGTCTGCCTCTCTGAAGCCACCAAGATCATTGGGAAGGAGGACCTGGTAGCAGAGTAAACCCCCAAGGGTTCCAGTATGGCCAAGTGGACAGTGCCAGACACAGGTGGGAGGACCTGTACCGAGGTCCAGCAGCGCATAGGATGGGTACCGGTGGCCCTTAGGCTGGATGAAGGGTTCCACCTCGGTCTTGGATAAAAAGTCCTCCCGAAGTGACCACGCTGGAGAGGTAACTTTCTCTGCCTCCATTCGGTGCTGAGGGTCTGGAGACCGGCAGTGGACCAGAGATGGTCATGAAGATAGTATGAGAGTTGGCTTGCCCCTAGAAAATCCTGAGAGGCCTGGTGCTGGGAAGGAGCTTGGAGTCCCATGCTTCCTCCTGCTCACAGTTGTCGGAGCCGTCGGCTGTCACATCAGAATTGGTGGGACCGAGAGCATCAATAGGTCCCTGGCAGCTACAAAGGCCTCAGGGGTTGATGGTACTGTCAATCAGCTGGTGCTGAGGTGGAGTGTCGGGCACTGGATTCGATGCTCTGGGCAGAGTTGATGGTGTCACTGTGGGACCGGGGATAGAGGAGTGGCCCAGTGTGGGTTGCATTCCATTGCCTTCCACATGTTTGTCCTTCCTCTGCACCAGTGAGCACTCTCTATTGGTGAGCTGCTTTTTGTGCTTCTTCTTTGGTACCGGAGACGGGGGAATGATGCCGTGAAGTGCGCAGTGCCAGAGGAACACTTTGTACAGAGGATAAAGTGCTCTGTGACAAATCAGAGCAGCTTGGCTCTGAGACTAGTCTGAGCACGTTTTCCATTAGGATAGGCTTCAGTCTGATCTATCTGTCCTTTTTTTGTATGGGGTCAAAAGTCCTGACAGATCTGACACTGGTCTCTCAAGTGAGTTTCTCCCAAACACTTCAGACAACTGGAGTTTGAGTTGCTAATGGGCATAGGCTTGCCACAGGAGGCATAAGGTTTGAAGCCTAGGGACTAGGACATGCCCAGCCCCAGGGGCGAAGAGAGCCCTTCGATGATAGGGAAAGGGATTTACACTATTTACACTAACACTATCTACAATATGTATACACTAAACTCTACTTAAAACTAACAAACTATGAAAATAAAGTAAAAAAAACATTGAGAAGAAGCCTTGCCAAAGCAAGAGGGGTTGTTCCAGCAATTATCACAGGTGGTAAGAAGGACCTGTAAGGGTGCGTGGCTGGTGGCGCTACTTACTCTGGCTCATAAGTGTGCAGCACCCAGAGGATGCTAGAGCCGGCCTGATGGATGACACTGAGGGGAAAATCTCAGGCAACGGTGCATGCGGCATGCACACACTTAACCTGGAATGGACATGAACAAGCATTCAAAGAACTTTTACATACTATATTTATATACTCTCATCTGGAAATTTCAATTATATTATCCCCAAGTACATCTCATTTTTAGGACATCTGCTTCTCAACACATTTTGCCTCTAGGCAAGAGATCAGCTGTCTTTACAACTGAATGAAATACCATTTCTTGGCTAACCATAAGAAGACTTCTCATTTCTTTTTTAACCCCATATTTGTCAGCAATCAAAAAGTAGGAATCCTGTTTTAGAATCTGCTTCTTTGGGGTTCAATACTTCATGATCTTCCAGGGCATAAAGGCCTGTGTCCTTTGACTGGGAAAGTAATGTAAATATTTTTTTCCTTCCTGTGAAATGGGTTTCTGGGATTGAGTTCTACCAGTTTACACTAGTAGGCTTCTTCTCTCCTCTCACTAGCTGGCAAACAGTTCTATCAAATGAGAATTTCCTGACTACCAGGGTTCACTACTGAACCTCTCTCAAGGAACATGTAAATTATCCACTTGAATTACAAAAGATTAGGTAATCCAATTAGTAAAGTTAAAGACAATAACAGACAACTTGGAAAGCAGCTGGGTTTCTAGTGTGCAGACAAAACAAATCAATATAAACAAAAATCCCACTTTCTGAGTTCTGAGCACCAGCAATCCGTAGTAGCAATATCTCAAGCACCCAGACACCCAGATCCCAATGGGATCCAAACCCCAAATAAATCCGTTTTACTCTGTATAAAGCTTATACAGAGTAAACTCTAATTGTCCACCCTCTATAACACTGATAGAGAGATATGCACAGCTGTTTACTCCCCCAGGCATTAATCACTCACTCTGGGTTTATTAATAAACAGAAGTGATTTTATTAAGTAAAAAAGTAGGATTTAAGTGGTTCCAAGTAATAACAGACAGAACAAAGTAAGTCACCACGCAAAATAAAGCAAAACCATGCAAGTCTAAGCCTAATACATTAAGAAACTGATTACAGCTAAAATCTCACCATCAGAGATGTTCCAATAAGCTTCTTTCACAGACGAAACTCCTTCCTAGTCCGGGCCCAATCCTTTCCCCTGGTACAGTCCTTGTTAGTTTCAGCAGACATCTTAGGTGGACTCTAGGGGTGTTCTCATGACTGGAACCCCTTTGTTCTGTTCCGTGCCCTTTTACAGCTTTGCACAAGGCAGGAATCTTTTGTCTCTCTGGGTCCCCACCCCTCCTTCTAAATGGAAAAGCACCAGGTTTAAGTTGGATTCCAGTATCAGGTGACATGTTCACATGTCCTTTGAGACCCCAGCCTGCATTCTTCCTGGGCTGGCTCACATGAACACAGCAAGGGTTGCAGGTAAATAAACCATTTACAACCAACTGTCCTAGTCAATGGGAGCCATCAAGATTCTAAACCGCCATCAGTGGCCCACACTTTGCATAATAGGACCTCAGAGTTATATTTCATATTTCTAGCTTCAGATACAAGAATGATACATGCATACAAATAGGATGATCATCAGTAGATTATAAGCTTTGTAATGATACCTTACAAGAGACCTTTTGCCTAAAGCATATTCCAGTTACATCATATTCATACTCATAAGGATATTTCCATAGAACGTATGGAGTGCAACGTCACAATAGGTTTTTTTCTTTTTACACTGATTAAATATGCCTGCTACCTCTGGGGCAGGCACAGTCAAAGGAAAAAAAGGCCACCTCACTGCATTTGGCTGTGCTTACTTCATATCTCTCTTGGCTTGGCGGGACTTTGTGGGATTCTCCAATAATCTTGTGGAGCCTTCCTGTTTAACTTTTGGCATGTGAGCCTGCTTTTCTCCGCTCTGCAGCCCCTGAGGTTAGCTGGGATGGAGGTCTTCTCTAACACTGGCAGGACAAAGAGCCTCAGCTGATGGGTTGGGCAGATGACAGAAAAAGTTTACATCTCACTCAAAGTCCTCTGTCTTCCCAGCTATTTCTGCTATAAACAGCCATACAGCAGAGTAAAGGTAAGCCCTATCTATTTGCTTACCAAGGCACAACTGGCACCTGTGATGAGGTGTGCAATGGTGACTCCTGGTTAGAAGGGATTTGGTTTCTTTGTCTCCAACCAAGAGGAGAGAAAAGAATGGCCCACTGGAATCCAATGCTAGAGCTCAAAGACTTGAAATGTTCTTTAGGGGGCACTGCCATATTTTGTATTATTTTACTAATAAACTGAGAAAATTAACAAAAATTAGTTGAATATTTCCCACCAACAACCCAGGAAGAAGAACTCCACATGGACTCCTCCTGAGGGTCAAAATGACAGTCTGGACCTATACATAGAATGCTTCCGCCGACATGCACAGGCAGAAATAATGGAAAAACAACATCGCCTGCCTCATAACTTAAGTCGTGCAGAACGCAATGCCATCCACAGCCTCAGAAACAACCCTGACGTTATAATCAAAGAGGCTGATAAAGGAGGTGCTGTTGTCATCATGAACAGGTCTGTCTACCAGATGGAGGCTGCCAGACAACTCTCCAATACCAAATTCTACAAACCACTTTCCTCAGATCCCACTGAGGAATATACTAAGAAACTGCACCATCTACTCAGGACACTCCCTTCACTAACACAGGAACAATTCAACATACCCTTGGAGCCCCGACCGGGGTTATTCTATCTACTACCCAAGATCCACAAACCTGGAAATCCTGGATGCCCCATCATCTCCGGAATTGGCACTCTCACTGAAGGACTAACCGGATATGTAGACTCTCTGCTCAGACCCTATGCCACCAGCACTCCCAGCTATCTCTGTGACACCACAATGTATTGGTGATCTCCCAAAAAACACCATCCTAGCCACCATGGATGTGGAGGCTCTCTACACAAACATCCCACACACAAATGGAATACAAGCTGTCAGGAACAGTATCCCTGATGATGACACAGCACAACTTGTTGCTGAGCTCTGTGACTTTATCCTCACGCACAACTATTTCAAATTTGGTTACAATATATACCTCCAGACCAGTGGAAAAGCCATGGGCACCCGCCTGGCTCCACAATATGCCAACATTTTATGGCTGACCTGGAACAACACTTCCTCAGCTCTCATCCACTCATGCCCTTCCTCTACCTATGCTACATTGACGACATCTTCATCATCTGGACCCATGGGAAGGAGACTCTGGAAGAATTCCACCACGATTTCAACAGCTTCCACCCCACCATCAACCTCAGCCTGGACCAATCTACACGGGAGGTCCACTTCCTAGACACCACAGTACAAATAAGCGATGGCCACGTTAACACCACCCTATACTGAAAACCCACCGACCGCTATGCCTATCTTCATGCCTCCAGCTTCCACCCCGGACACACCACACGATCCATCCTCTACAGCCAAGCACTGAGGTACAACTGCATCTGCTCCAACCCCTCAGACAGAGACCAACACCTACAAGATCTTCACCAAGCATTCTCAAAACTACAATACCCGCACAAGGAAATAAGGAAACAAATCAACAGAGCCAGACGTGTACCCAGAAGCCTCCTGCTACAAGACAAGCCCAAGAAAGAAACCAACAGAACTCCACTGGCCATCACCTACAGTCCTCAGCTTAAACCTCTCCAACGCATCATCAGTAATCTACAACCCATCCTGGACAATGATCCCTCTCTTTCACAGACCTTGGGAGGCAGGCCAACCTTAAGCATATTCACCCACAGACAACCTGCCAACCTTAAGCATATTCTCACCAGCAACCACACACCGCACCATAACAACTCTGACTCAGGAACCAATCCATGCAACAAACCTCGATGCCAACTCTGCCCACATATCTACACTAACACCACCATCACAGGACCTAACCAGATCAGCTACATCATCACCGGTTCATTCACCTGCACGTCCACCAATGTTATATATGCCATCATGTGCCAGCAATGCCCCTATGCTATGTATATTGGCCAAACTGGACAGTCACTACGTAAAAGGATAAATGGACACAAGTCAGATATCAGGAATGGCAATATACAAAAACCTGTAGGAGAACACTTCAACCTCCCTGGCCACACAATAGCAGATGTAAAGGTAGCCATCTTACAGCAAAAAAAGAGGAGGTTACTCACCCTGTGCAGTAACTGACGTTCTTCGAGATGAGTGTCCCTGTGGGTGCTCCACTCCAGGTGTTGGTGCGTCCCTGCGCCTTTGCTCGGAGATTTTTGCAGCAGTACTCATAGCGGCCACGCGTGCTCAGAAGCTGCCCCCCCGCTGTGAATCTAGGTTGATAGTACGCATGCGTGGCCGGTCTCCTCAGTTCCTTCTCTACAACGGAGGCCCCCCAACTCCGAAGTAGAGGGGAGGAGGGTGGGTAGTGGAGCACCCACAGGGACACTCATCTTGAAGAACGTCAATTACTGCACAGGGTGAGTAACCTCCTCTTCTTCTTCGAGAGATGTCCCTGTGGGTGCTCCACTCCAGGTGACTTAAAAGCCGTGTATCTTAAGGAGGTAGGGACTTCGGATCTGATAGGAACGCCGTTGATAGTACAGCCCTGCCCAAACGTATGTCAGATAGAGGGCCTTGAGTAAGGGCATAGTGTTTAACAAATGTGTGCTCAGAGGACCAGGTGGCTGCTTTACAAATATCAGCCAGGGGAACTTTGCGTAAGAATGCTACAGAGGCAGCCATAGATCTAGTGGAGTGTGTTCTAATGCCGTCTGGAGGTGTAACCTTCTTCATCTGATAGCACAACCGGATGCACTGGGAAATCCAGTTCGAAAGTCTCTGGGTAGAAATAGGCATACCTTTGGAGCGCTCCGCAAGGGAGACAAAAAGTCTAGAGGAAGTTCTAAAAGGTTTGGTTCTATCCAAATAGAATGACAAGGTTCTGCGTACATCTAGTGTATGCATTGAGGTTTCGAACGAGTTCGCATGTGGTTTCGGAAAAAAAGTCGGTAGGTGTATTGGTTCATTAATGTGGAATGACGAATGTACCTTTGGAAGAAATTTGGGGTGTAATCTGAGGGTAACCTTGTCTTTAAAAAATATCGTATATGGTGGGTGTGCCATAAGAGCTGCTATTTCTCCTGCCCGTCTGGCAGAGGTAATTGCCACTAGAAATGCTGTTTTCATCGAGAGGTGTAAAAGGGAGCACGTGGCTAGGGGTTCAAATGGTTGTTGAGTTAGGCAAGACAGTACTAGGTGAAGGTCCCAAGGGGTGGTAGGTGGTTTAATGTCTGGGTATAAGGTTTGTAGTCCCTTGAGGAAACGCTTCGTGATAGAATGAGCAAAGACAGATGTGTCATCAATTCTGTCGTGGAAAGTTGTAATAGCAGCTAAATGGACCCTTATGGAGCTGAAAGAAAGGCCGGATTGCTTAAGGCCCAATAGGTAGTCAAGTATAAGCGAAAGAGGTACCGACGTGGGACAAAGGTGTTTAGCGGAACACCAATGTGTGAATCGTTTCCACTTTTGAAGATAGGTCGTGCGAGTAGATTGTGTTCTGCTATGTAGGAGCACCTTCTGAACTTGTTCAGAGCAATCTAATTCGCTTTGGGAAAACCATGTAGGAACCAGGCCTTGAGGTGAAGCATGGACAGGTTGGGATGGAGAAAGCGGCCGTGTTGTTGAGATAGGAGGTTTGGAATGAGCGGCAGGGAGATTGGTGGTTGAATCGACATTCTGGTGAGGAACAGAAACCACGGCTGTCTGGGCCACGACGGGGCAATGAGGATCACCTTGGCTCGGTCCGTTCGTATTTTTATCAGGACCCTGTTGAGAACTGGTATCGGGGGAAATGCATACAGGAGGTTTCGGTGCCATGAGATCATGAATGCGTCCCCCAGGGAATGTTTGCCCAGTCCTGCTCTGGAGCACAAATTGGGACATTTCTTGTTTTTTGTAGTTGCAAAAAGGTCTATTGTTGGGTAACCCCAAGTGCTGAATACGTTGTGAATGGTTTTCTCGTCTATCTCCCACTCGTGGTCCCATGGGAAGCGTCTGCTCAGTTCGTCCGCTGTGGTGTTCATGATCCCGGGAAGATAAGCAGCTGATACCCGGATGTTGTTCGCAATGCACCAATTCCAGAGCTTCATAGCCTCTGTGCCCAGCGAATGGGATCGAGCTCCTCCCTGCCTGTTTACATAAAACATGCATGCAATGTTGTCTGTCATTATGCGTACATGATGATGCTTGATTAGTGGCAGGAAGTGACGGCACGCATTGCGAATAGCTCGAAGTTCTAGGACATTTATGTGCAGGGAGGTCTCGGTTGATGACCATAGCCCCTGTACTGTGTGGTGAGACATGTGTGCACCCCAGCCTGTCAGAGATGCATCGGTGGTCAGGATGAGTGATGGAGCCTGCTGAAGAAACGGGACTCCAGAGCAGAGGTTGGAATGGACGGTCCACCAGTGTAGCGAATCTTTGACTTGGGCAGGTAGGGAGAGAGTCTTGTTTAAAGAGTGCATATTCGGTTTGTAAACCGTGGCCAGCCACGCTTGGAAGCACCTCATGTAGAGGCGTGCATTCTGGACGACAAAAGTGCACGAGGCCATGTGACCTAGTAGTTGTAGGCAGTCTCGGGCAGTCACCTGGGGACTGTTGCGAATGATTGTGGCCAGTTGGTTTATGGAGTTGAAGCGATCGGGTGGGAGAGATGCCAACCCCGTCCGGGAGTCGAGGTCTGCTCCTATGAACTGCAGGTGCTGGGTGGGGCGTAATGTGGATTTGTCTTTGTTTATTTGTAGGCCGAGAGATAGGAAACAATCGACGGTGAGCCGTGTGAACCGGAGAGCCTCGTCGAATGTTGAAGCTTTGAGGAGGCAATCGTCGAGGTAAGGGAATACTATGACCCCTTGTTTCCTGAGGTAGGCAGTGACTACAGCTAGGAGCTTGGAAAAGACATGGGGGGCTGTGGACAGTCCGAAGGGGAGTACCCTGTATTGGAAATGTGTCGAACCAAGGGTAAATCGAAGGAAGCATCTGTGGGCCGGATGTATAGTGACATGGAAATAGGCATCTTGTAGGTCGAGGGCAGAAAACCAGTCGCCCTGCTCCAGCGCTGGGATTATGGTGGTGAGGGTAACCATCTTGAACTTTTGCTTTTTGACAAATTTGTTGAGCCGCCTGAGGTCGAGGATTGGTCGCCATCCCCCATTTTTCTTTTCTGTTAAGAAATAATGGGAGTAAAAACCCTTCCCTTTGTGTCGTTCTGGCATGATTTCTACTGCTCCCAGATGAAGGAGATGTTGCACTTCTTGGAGGAGTAGCTGCTCGTGAGAAGGGTCCCTGAAGAGGGACGGGGAGGGTGGGTGGGTGGGAGGCAAGGAGAGGAAGGGGATGGCGTATCCAATTGTAACTACCTCTAAGACCCACTTGTTGGAGGTAATGTTCTTCCATTGATGGGAGAATGGTCGTAGGCGGTGTCCAAAGATAGGTGTGTCGGCTGAAGTGGGGGCGTTGCTTTCTAAACCCTCGACAAAGGCTTCAAATCTGCCTATTAGTTGGCGGGGGTTGAGGTGCCCCTGCAGAATTTGGACGACGTCGCTGGAATCTTGGTCTTTGACGTTGTTGTTGTAGTTGTTGTTCTTGCGGTCTATGGGAGTGTTGTGTGAATGCGGGATAGCGTGGCCGGTGGTACGGTTGGTATCTATATTGCCGTCTTCTGGTCGTAGGTGTCTGGAGACCTAGAGACCGGAGGGTTGCCCTTGAGTCCTTCATTGAATGAAGCACGTCGTTCGTGGTAGAAGCAAAAAGTTTGTCACCGTCGAAGGGAAGATCTTCAATGGTGCTCTGAACTTCTCGAGGAAAAAAAGAGGAGGAGAGCCATAAGCCCCGTCGCATGACTACTGCTGTAGCGGTCGATCTTGCTGCTGTGTTGGCTACATCGAGGGCTGATTGGAGAGCGGTGCGTGATATGCTTTGTCCCTCAGAAACCATAGCTCTGAACTGTTGTTTTCTCTGTTCTGGAATGTCATCAATAAAGTCCATGAATTTATTATAGTTTTTGTGGTCGTATTTTGCAAGGACTGCAGTATAATTAGCTATACGAAATTGTAGGGTCGAGGATGCGTATACTTTACGACCAAAGAGATCCAATCGTTTGCTGTCCTTGTTGGGTGGGGCGGAACGAGAATACTGTTGTTTAGCCCTCTGGTTCGCAGCGTCTACTACCAATGAGTTTGGTGCCGGGTGGGTAAAAAGGAATTCAGAGCCCTTTGGAGAAATAAAGTACTTCCTGTCTGCTTGTTTACAGGTAGGTAGGCTTGTCGCTGGAGTCTGCCAGATGGACTTAGCGGGTTCTAAAAGGGCTGCGTTAATTGGTAATGCCACCCTGGAGGAAGAAGGGGGCTGTAGGATGTTCGTTAGCTCATGTTGTTGTTCAGTGACTACCTCCAAGTTAATTCTCAAGTCACTGGCAACTCTTTTAAAGAGGTCCTGGAATTTTGCATAGTCATCCGACGGTGTCGGGGGAAGGGGAAGTAATGCCTGGTGTTAGTTCCGGCTCTGCTGGAATAGGAGCAGGGCTAGGTTTATCCTGGAAGTGTGACTGTGTTGCTAGGTGTCTCGTGTCACTGGCATATTCGTCAGGGGGTGGCGCTGGATCGGTGTTGCGCCTGGTCGAATGGCCATGGCGCACTTATTCCCGAGGGTACGATGCCCATGTGTCCAGTATTGCCATGGTGGTGGGTAGGGCATAGGTGGTGCCATTCAGGGGTTCACCCCCAGGAGGCAGGATCCTGAGAGTAGGATGAGGTAGTTTTCTTATAACCTCTATTGCCTGGGGTCTGGGGTTGGGAGTCTTGATATGGAGAAAAAACTCCCTGTGGATCTGTTTCCTCCTCACTGGAGGAAAGCTGCTCAGATCCTGACTCAGGCATTGGAGAAGAATATGCATTCATCAGGGGAGACTGCAGGATAGGTGATACCAGGAGATCTGCTGTCTGAGTAAAGTGGAGTAGTGAGGCTCCTGCGTGAGGTGAAAGCTGAGCAGGGGGAGGCTGCCGTGCGGGAGCATTCCTCTGAGCAGGGGTTTTGCCTGTGACCTCCCTGTCAGACTGCACCACGGGGGTCGGTGCCGCGGTCAGTGCCGGGCGGGCAATATCAGCCTGCATGGGATCAGGCATGTTGTAAAATGTCGGCACCGCATCCGTCGCGGTGCCGAACGGTGCCGTAATAGAGACAGGCAACTGGAAGCCTGATGCCTCGGCACCGGAGCCTCGCGCCGCCGCCGCAGCCTCAGGCGGCTTTTGCGCGGTTCCTGAAGAGCCCGGCTCATCAAAGTTGCTGAGGCGGGGAAACACAGGCAGGGAGACTGTTGATCTGCCTGGAGAAACTTTGTGCCTCATAATCTTGCTTGGTGAAGAAGGCTGCCCCTTCTTTGTAGATTTTTTCAGTTTTTTTGAGGCGGGGGGGCTGTGGCGGGCAGCGGAGCTGGCTTCAGCGCCTGGGTCTGAAACTGACCCGATAGACTTTTGAAGGAGGAGCAGTTTAAGTTTAAGCTCCCTGTCCTTCCGTGCCCTGGAGCTGGGTTTACAGCAATGGGCACATTTTTGGGGAATGTGAGCTTCCCCCAAACATTTTATACACTTTGAGTGGCCATCTGATAGTGGGATAGCTTCTTTGCATGTAGCACAGCGCTTGAAGCCTGTGGAGCCCGGCATGGCCAAAGCGGCCGCGGCTGACAGAATTTTTTTTTTTTTAACAGATAAACGGGGTAATTAACTACACTAACAAAGAACTGACAACAAACTAGTTACTAAAAGGGTAATTGTAGCAAGAGTGAAGGATTTCCTAATGAGTCTGCTGAGCTCCGTCTCAGGCCGGGGACGGTAGAGAAGGAACTGAGGAGACCGGCCACGCATGCGTACTATCAACCTAGATTCACAGCGGGGGGGCAGCTTCTGAGCATGCGTGGCCGCTATGTGTACTGCTGCAAAAATCTCCGAGCAAAGGCGCAGGGACGCACCAACACCTGGAGTGGAGCACCCACAGGGACATCTCTCGAAGAAGAACTTCAGGACCAGACTCCAAAGAGAAACTGCTGAGCTTTAGTTCATTTGCAAATTTGACACAATCAGATCAGGATTAAACAAAGACTGTGAACGGCTAGCCAAGTACAGAAGCACTTTCTCCTCCCTTGGTGTTCACACTTCAACTGCTAGCAGAGGACCTCACCCTCCCTGACTGATTCTTGCCAGCATATTTATACCTGCCCCTGGAAATTTCCCTTAAATGAATCCGAAGAAGTGGGCATTCACCCACGAAAGCTTATGCTCCAATACATCTGTTAGTCTTAAAGGTGCCACAGGAGTTTCTGTTGCTTTTTAGTTGAATATTACCCTTTTCAAATATTTTATGAGCAAATGGCAAAATTTTCAACGTTATTGTTATTCTACATTATTCACCAACATCTTCATAAAAATTCCACCCCTATTTGAACAGCCTGCAAATAGTTTGTTGCAAATCCAATCTCATGATTTGACCTGTTAGGTATAAAATGCATTCTAGTACTTGCATTTTTTGAATGGTTGACTTACACAACTAAACAATACAGCATGAATTTTTATGTTATAATTCAATGACAATTCATATTTTGGTGAACATTTGAGCAGTCATGCTCTCCGTTTATTTTTTATGTTAGTGAAGCCTGAGAAATGACACATTCACAGGAAGCAAATATGAAATGAGCAAAAACGAAGTAGACTCAAAATCTATTTTCAAATTCAAATGCATATATCTGATATTTTCCCCAATGTTTGCTCAGCTTTTTATTAGTATTTAATATTTATAGTGTAATCATTCCTTGGAGGCTGCACCTGGATGTGGTGAGAAGGCTTGTGTGTACAGTAACTCCTCACTGCAAGTCATCCCAGTTAACGTTGTTTTGTTGTTACATTGCTGATCAATTAGGGAACATGCGTGTTTAAAGTTGCGCAATGCTCCCTTATAAGTCATTTGGCAGCCGCCTGCTTTGTCCACTGCTAGCAGGAAGAGCAGCCCGTTGGAGATAGCTGGTAGGGGCTTGGAACCAGGGTGGACTGGCAGCCCCCCTATCAGCTCCCTGTTCCCCTATGTTCCCTGTGCAGCAGCCACCCAGCAGGCTATCAATTGCCAGCAGTTCAGCTGTCCCTCTCCCCACTGCCATGTGCTGCTCCTGCCCTCTGCCTTGGAGCTGCTTTCTGCAGCCTTCTGCTTGCTGTGCAGGGGGAAATGTGGGGGGGAGGCACATGTCAGGGTGTCCCCCTCCCCCCTGCTCCTGCACCCTGGTTACCCCATTTCCAAAGAGCAGGGGGGGACACACGACAGGGCTCAGGACCAGGGGTGGCAGGTTTGTAGAAATTTTGGTGGTCCCCAGAACCCGCCGGTAAAGGGAAGGGTCTGATTTGGAAGGGCAGGCTCAGTCAGTCTGTCCTGGCAGGTGAGATGGGGGCACTAGGACCCTGCGGCCGCAGTTGCTGTAGGGAGGCAGCATGGAGTTGTATGGAAGAGACAGTGACTCTCTGCTCCGGGGCCCCGGAAAGGCAAGCAAGGGCAGCAACAGGGGGCCGGGGGACACTCGGGGAAGATGCGGGGGGGAGGGGCAGCAGATGGGGCCGGGAGGGACACCTGGCTCCAAATATTGGTGGAGCTGGGCTCCTGGGCTCTGAATATTGCTGGTGCCCAGGCACCACGTGGGAATATAACTTGCCGCCTATGCTCAGGACAGAGGGAGCTTGCTGGCAGGAGTTGCTGTCTCAATTTGCTGATCTATTTTAAAAAGCAGTGTACTTAGAGTGGGGTCAGCGTACTTAAAGGGGCAATGCACCTCTCTCTTTCTCACACACGGTGTGTGTCTCTGTCTGCATGCTGTCTCCCCTCCCTCCCTCCATTCGTGCTGCCTTGAAGAGTGTGTGGCTACATTAACAACAATGTGCTAACCCTTGAGGGCTCAGTCGATTGCTAGTTCATCATTTAGCAGTAAGGCATTCCCTGGGAAGTATCCTACCCTCTGACTTCACCACCTCAACCAAGTTTCACAATCATCATCGCTGTGTACCGGTGTTAAATTGTTTACCGGGAACCTAATCCCCCCCTATTTACATTAATTCCTATGGGGAAATTGGATTTGCTTAACATCATTTTGCTTAAAGTCTCATTTTTCAGGACCATAACTACAATGTTAAGCGAGGAGTTACTGTACTAGAAATAAGGCATACATTCTTAACAGTGAGAGCAATTAACCATTCAAACAATTTATCAAGGGTTGTGGTGGATTCTCAATCACTGACAATTTTAAAATCAAGATTTGGATGTTTTTCTAAAAGATCTGCTCTAGCAATTGTTTTGGGGAAACTATACTGCTGTTGGTCTGTGTTATACAGGAAGTCAGACTAGATTATCACAATGGTCCCTTTTGGCCTAGGAATCTAAAAATCTACCAGTGATCCTTAGAGCTCGGAGCCCTAACTCCTACTGGCGCCATCCAAGCTGGAAAGGTCAAAGGTTAGGGAGCAAATAAAAAACAATCCATTGGTTCTCCAGGTGGGGAGTCGAATGATAGATCAACCAGCTACCCTCATGAATAAAGTTAAGTTACAGTAACAAAACAAGCTAGCCATTCTGTTCAGGGATGGAGAAGCCTTGCTTGTGCCCTACATGATATCTGGCAGTGAGGGGAGGATGCAGTTTCAAATTTAGATTTATACCACTGTAGCACCCTATCAGGACGTGGGTCATAATATGCATTGTACAAGCACATACCGAGACACAGTCTTCACTCTTAAAAGCTCACCATCTAAGGCAATAGTCCTACATTGCAATCCATGTGGGTAGAACTGCTGTGCTTGTGTGAAACCCCATTGAAGTCAATGAGCTTCTCCTTGAGCATAGCAGTCTGCCTTTGTGCAGAAATGTTGCAGGACTACGGCAGCAGAATGCAAGTAACATAAAGGGTGCAGCACAGAGGGATACAATAAAATACAGACAATATTTATTGATAAACATATACATTTGCATTGCTGTTACTCAGAGAGAGAAAATATGAATGTCAACTGTTCCCACAGGCTCCTCAAGCCTTCGTTATGCAAAGTGCTCCTTTCTAAGTGGAGTAATCAGTTGCACAAATACAAAATGGGAAATGACTACCTAGGAAGGAGTACTGCGGAAAGGGATCTGGGGGTCATAGTGGACCACAAGCTAAATATGAATCAACAGTGTAATGCTGTTTCAAAAAAAGCAAACATAATTCTAGGATGTATTAGCAGGAGTATCGTAAGCAAGACACGAGAAGTAATTTTTCTGCTCTACTCCGTGCTGATTAGGCCTCAACTGGAATATTGTGTCCAACTCTGGGCACATTTCAGGAAAGATGTGGACAAATTGGAGAAAGTCCAGAGAAGAGCAACAAAAATGATTAAACGTCTAGAAAACATGACCTATAAGGGAAGATTTAAAAAATGGGGTTTGTTTAGTCTGGAAAAGAGAAGACTGAGAGGGGACATGATAACAGTTTTCAAATACATAAAAGGTTGTTACAAGGAGGAGGGAGAAGAATTGTTCTTCTTAACCTGTGAGGATAGGACAAGAAGCAATGGGCATAAATTGCAGTAAAGGAGGTTTAGGTTGGATATAAGGAAAAACTTCCGAACACTCAGGGTGATTAAGCACTGGAATAAATTGCCTAGGGAGGTGGTGGAATCTCCATTATTGGAGATTTTTAAGAGTAGGTTAAACAAATACCTGTCAGGCATTGTCTAGATAATACTTAGTCCTGCCATGAGTGCAGGGGACTAGACTAGATGACCTCTCGAGGTCCCTTCCAGTCCGATGATTCTGTGATTATCAATTGATTGATTTCTTGTGTAATAGCCCTTGAACTGGGATTTGAAGGAGAGGGTTAGTGTCTTCACACATAAATTCATGAAGGGCACTCTATGTGAAAGGAGTGTCTTGGAAAAAGGCAAGGATACGTTTGTGCCAAAAGCTGAGAAATGGGTGGAATAGGTTGCATCATCGATGGACTGGAGTAGATGTGGACAGGATGGAGGGTAGCATAAAAGCAAAATATAAGAACATCAGAATGGCTAACTGGGTCAGACCAATGGTCCATCTAGCCCAGTATCCGGTCTTCCAACAGTGGCAAGTGTCAAATGCTTCAGAGGGACTTAACAGAAGAGGGCAATTATCAAGTGATCCATCTCCCAACTCCCAGTCCCAGCTTTTGGCAGCGAATGGGATAAAAGTACTTTGATTAATAATCACCTTCATTTATATAGTACTTTTCACCCCAAAGGATCCAGAAGAGGCTCTACAGCCAGCACTCACAAAACCAATGAAATACACCCACCTCCAGGAACGTAGTAACCAACGCACAAACACAGAGAGCACAATAATTTTTAAATATGGAAATGAACAATAATTTTGACAACTTTAACTTCAGGAGTAGTTTTTCTTGTTTGTTAAAAATCAGGAAAACCGTAAGAACCCCAGTATTGCAGAAACTACCATGGAACGTGTAATCGTGCCATGAAAGATGGCACCTTCACTAGAACACTGCCTTCTAACAGCATGCTAATATATTGCTTCAGTGCGGATTCAGAAGGAATGTCCCATTTGCTCAAGTGACAATACCACAAGCACTTGGGTTTTGACTTTCAAACAAGATCATGCATAACTCTCCTTAGCTTGTGGGAGATGACAAAATCAGAGCATGTCCTATGGTGACTCAGGTCTTAATTCAGATCCCTTTGAAGTAATACAAGGCTACAACACATCCTATAGGTTTCATTATATTACAGTCTAGTCAATGCAGACATTTGAAACAGACGCATGCGAAGGTTCAACACTACTAAAACATTACTAAATATGACAAGAAACATTTGAATATGGAATAAAGCCTTTGGTAAGTCTGGAGCAATGTAACTGTAAGTCTTCCTAATAAATAACTTGGAAACAGATCTTGAATTTACCACAATTTGCCTCTTGAGAAAAGAACCTACCCCCAGTTTAAGCTAAGCTACAGTACTAGAGGAACAATAATTATCTTCCCACAACTAATTCTACTGTTTATTTTTGAAAAATTAGAGCTAAAGGTTATAAACCCAGAACCAGAATAATTGTTCAGGATTTTGTTGTTTGTGTTGCTATTTTCCAACAATACAAAATCAACAATAACCCTGAGAACAAGACTGATCATTTAATCCAATTTGCTATTCCATTTTTAAAATTTGGCCCTTGGTGGTAGATAATATTACAACAGTATTTGTGATATTCCCTGTTTTACAATACCATAGTAATATTTTATTACTTGCAAAGGCATCGGTAAAGAATTCAATGTGATCACTCCATGGTAAGCACCAAACGGGAAATGGTGAAGGGTAAATTATGAATGGTGTTTGGGGGCTTCCAGAAAGTAGACTAAGGCAACAGGTTTTGACACATATTCCCATTTTGATCTATTCATTGGCAGCAGAATGTATTTTGATCGGTGTAAAGGTCAGTCTAAAGCAGAAACTTTGTGCAGCTGATTTGAAATTCTTAAAAGTCTTGTTTGAACATGTTTAATTAATCCTCTACAAAGTCCTGCATTCCTTGTAATTGTGTTTGGATCTCACTGAATGATTTGCATGCATTAATTCACCAAAGGTTTATCTACACTGTGCTGCAATATGCACTCCAGAGCTGTGATTGCTGAAGTGCACTAATGTGTTATGCGCTAATTGGTCTGTGTGGACCTGTTGGTATGCACTAAGAGTTCCTCAGTGAGCTTTAGCATAGTACTTTGAAACAGTAGTTTGAGGCAGTACTATGTTAGAGTGCACTAGGGAACTTTTAGTGTGCAACAGCAGGGTCCAAATGGACCAATTATTGTGCAACATGCAAATTAGAAATCATACCCCCATAGTATGCATTGCCACACTTTGTAGACAAGCCCCAAGATTTTGATTTCTATGGTCGTCTGAGAGATCAGTGTTCTTCCTATTGCTATCCCTTGCTGTCTCCATTTTTAGATGGAGAAATGATTACTCTATAGGAAATCTTCATTCCCTTAACATTATAGCCATCTTAAAGTCACTCCTGCCTTATAAACACAAACAACAAAGAGTCTGGTGGCACCTTAAAGACTAACAGATTTATTTGGGCATAAGCTTTCGTGAGTAAAAACCTCACTTCTTCGGATGCAGGTTTTTACTCACGAAAGCTTATGCCCAAATAAATCTGTTAGTCTTTAAGGTGCCACCAGACTCTTTGTTGTTTTTGTAGATACAGACTAACACGGCTACCCCCTGATACTTATAAACACAGTCTTTTATTTGGAAAAGGAACCAAACACTATGCTTCTGCATTATGTTGGAAATTTAAATGTCCTCTCAGATCAGGTCACTGCAATAAGTTGTACTAGAAGAGTACAACAGAGTTAGCATCTTTAAATAGATGACTATTAAGAAATCAATTGATACATAATACTTCGGGGAGGGAGAGCGGGGATGGTAGTATGGAAAATTGCTAACACAACAGGTAGTATAAATAAATGTATCATTTTAGAAGAGTCAGTATACTCAATGGCTTTGATCCTACAAGTGTGTTGATGCCTGCCCCCCAGCTTATTATTATTTTTTTAAATGAACATACATTTGGAAAAAGCATAATAGAGTTCTTCTCATGGACCAGAATAACATCTCGTTTTAACTACCATATCTCAATTAAATTGCCTAATATGCATAAGAGCTGTAAAGTCTTGGAAACAATAGTGGATGGTGTTTCCTGTAACAGGGTAATATGTGTCATGCTTGGGAGGGACTGAGAAAGAACACACATCATTTCATCTTAATGTTAAATCACACAACTCAATCAACAGAGAGGAACTCAAATTAACAAAAGGAAACACTAACATCTTCATAGGGTTACTATTCAGAGTATGGAAAAGTTAATTTTCTAGCCCAAGGAAAACAGTTAAAAGTGTCTAAAGTCAATTATATTTCTGGTTCTACAAAATAATGTCCCCACTGTGATAGGTTGAGAAAGGCCACAGAAATCTTGAATAAATTATTTTTTAGCATTTCCATATTGCAAAAAGTTTACATTACAGTAGCACAACACATCCTGAAGTGTCACCGAAAAACTGTAAGAACTATTGCACCCTTTTGTATAGTGTTTATTGACTACACAAGTTCAAGCTTTCAGAGTTCCGTGAATTGGTGCACTCACAAACAGTGCATATAGGTACACTAATAACGTTTCTAATGAAACTTTTGCAGGAATGCCCAATGCTTACTTAAAATTTGGGCATTAGTGGCTAATGGGTTTGTAAAATATACTTTTTTGCTTTTACTGTATTGTGTATGCTTTTCATCCTGAAGCCTACGATAACAAACGCAGCATGGCTTACTCTCTTAATTATATTTTCTAAAGCCCTGCTAAAGATTACCATTTGATCTGGAAAAACTAAGCTGACTCATTCAGATTCCGTGAGCCCTAGCTGCAATCGATTTTTAACGTTTCACGTGGAGAGCATGAGATATGAAAATTCAGCCTGATTTCCCAAGGCATTTATAAATTAAATGGTCTGTTAAAAACTATGCAAAACAGCTTATTGAACAAAAGAGTGAATATGTAAAAAGGTTCTCCAAAATAGGTAATATGGTCCTATATGGTTTCGACCACTGTACCAAATACTTGCTAATTTGTAGAGTACTTCTTGAAGTCTACATGTTTCACATTCATAATACTGCACTTTAATGTGACTCATTTAATATAAACTATGCTCTACAGTGTATGTACAGAGGCCTTCACAGAGAAAACTAAAAAAGAATATATATTTAAACATAAAGCGTTGGGGAACTACAGGACTTAATACATGATTTTTCCTAATGCTGTCTCTAATCAGTTCTTAATCTCTCTCTGAGCAACAAGCTATACATCTTATTACACAGGTTAACCACAACCAATACTGTGATGTAGGAGAGAGATGTATGCAATTATTTTTATTTTCATTTTATCTCCACTTCAATAGCAGGGTTTGAAATTAAAACATTAGTTTAATTTAATGAGCCTCCTAGCATTGATAGCACAGCATTTCCCTGAGTTTACGTTGGCAGAGGATGATCTGGCAAATACAGATATTAATTAAGATAAAAAGTCAAAAATTCAGGCTAAACAGTTTGCTCTCTGAAGGCCAAATTCTACTTCTTTTCAAAGTCAGCTGCAAAATTCCCATTAACTTCAATAGGAACAGGTGTGGGCACTGTGTTTATGGTGTTCCTCAGGAAAGCACTGGGAGATCTGTAGACTCTGACAGAAAGTACATTAACCCTAAATTCAAACTGGCTTGTCATTTTAGAACATCTTATTTTAACACAGATGATCCCACAGTGCTGATGAGTTAAAGAACAGCACTGACACAGCTCTGGAAAAAGATGTGATGGTTGATATAAGGTAGACTGTAGAAGGATTTAGAGGATAAAATAAAAAAATCAAAAGGAAATTCTGCTCCCATATAAAAAAATAAACCCAAGGAAACTTCAATTGTATATATTATAACTTGCCCCATTAAACTGAAGTACTTGTTGTAATTGTATGTAATATAAATGTATAAAATACGATGAAATTTTACATTAAGTAGTTATTACTTTTTTCTCCTAAGTTACATGACAAATAGAGAAGAAATGGTTGAGAATTTGAAAGTGGAAGGCAACTTGGGTGAAAGTGATCATGAAATGGTAGAGTTCATGATTCTAAGGAATCGTAGGAGGGAGAACAGCACAATGAAGACAATGGATTTCAAGAAGGCAGACTTTAGCAAACTCAGGGAGTTGGTAGGTAAAATCCCATGAGAAGCAAGTCTAAGGGGAAAAACAATTGAAGACAGTTGGCAGTTTTTCAAAGAGACATTATTAAGGGCACAAGAGCAAACTATCCCACTGCGTAAGAAAGATAGGAAATATGGCAAGAGACCACCCTGGCTTAACCAGGAGATCTTCAATGATCTAAAACTCAAAAAAGAGTCCTACAAAAAGTGGAAACTCGGTCAAACTACAAAGGACGAATATAAACAAACAATACACGTAATATAGGGACAAAATCAGAAAAGCCAAGGCACTAAACGAGATCAAACTAGCTTGTGACATAAAAGGAAACAAGAAAACATTCTACAAATACATTAGAAGCAAAAGGAAGACCAAGAACAGAGTAGGCCTGTTACTCAATGGGGGCGGGGAGGGGGGGAGACAATAACAGAAAATGTGGAAATGGCAGAGGTGCTTAATGACTTCTTTGTTTTGGTTTTCACCAAGAAGGATGGTGGCGATTGGATGTCTAAAATAGTGAATGCCAGTGAAACTGAGGTAGGATCAGAGTCTAAAATAGGGAAAGAATAAGTCAAAAATTACTTAGACAAGTTAGATGTCTTCAAATCATCAGGGTCTGATGAAATGCATCCTAGAATACTCAAGTTGCTGACTGAGGCAATATCTGACTCATTAGCAATTATCTTTGAAAAGTCATGGAAGACGGGAGACATTCCAGAAGACTGGAAAAGGGCAAATATAGTGGGAAAGGGAAATAAGGACAACCTGGGGAATTACAGACCAGTCAGCTTAACTTCTATACCCGGAAAGATAATGGAGCAAATAATTAAGCAATCAATTTGAAACACCTAGAAGATAATAAGGTTATAAGTAACAGTCAGCATGGATTTGTCAAGAACAAATCATGTCAAACCAACCTGATAGCTTTATTTCACAGGGTAACAAGCCTTGTGGATATGGGGGAAGCAATAGATGTGGTATATCTTGACTCTAGTAAGGCTTTTGATACTGTCTCGCATGACCTTCTAACACACAAACTAGGGAAATACAACCTAGATGGAGATACTATAAGGTGGGTGCATAACTGGTTGAAAAATCGTTCCCAGAGAGTAGTTATCAGTGGTTCACAGTCATGCTGGAAGGGCATAATGAGTGAGGTCCTGCGGGGATCAGTTCTGGGTCTGGTTCTGTTCAATGTCTTCATCAATGATTTAGATAATGGTATAGAGAGTACACTTATAAAGTTTGCGGACGATACCAAGCTGAAAGGGTTTGCAAGTGCTTTGAAAGATAGGATTAAAATTCAAATGATCTGGACAAACTGAAGTAAATAGGATGAAATTCAATAAGGACAAATGCAAAGTATTCCACTTAGGAAGGAACAATCAGTTGCACACATACAAAATGGGAAATGACTGCCTAGGAAGGAGTACTGCGGAAAGGGATAAGGGGGTCATAGTGGACCACAAGCTAAATATGAATCAACAGTGTAACGCTGTTTCAAAAAAAGCAAACATAATTCTAGGATGTATTAGCAGGAGTATCGTAAGCAAGACACGAGAAGTAATTTTTCCGCTGTACTCTGCGCTGATTACGCCTCAACTGGAGTATTGTGTCCAGCTCTGGGCGTCACATTTCAGGAAAGATGTGGACAAATTGGAGAAAGTCCAGAGAAGAGCAACAAAAATGATTAACCGTCTAGAAAACATGACCTATAAGGGAAGATTGAAAAAATTGAGTTTGCTTAGTCTGGAGAAGAGAAGACTGAGGGGGGACATGATAACAATTTTCAAGTACATAAAAGGTTGTTACAAGGAGGAGGGAGAAAAACTTGTTCTTCTTAACCTCTAAGAATAGGACAAGAAACTTAAACTGCAGCAAGGGCGGTTTTGGTTGGACATTAGGAAAAACTTCCCAACTGTCAGAGTGGTTAAGCACTGGAATAAATCGCCTAGGGAAGTGGTGGAATCTCCATCACTGGGGATTTTTAAGAGCAAATTGGACAAACACCTGTCAGGGATGGTCTAGATAATACTTAATCCTGCCATGAGTGCAGGGGACTGGACCAGATGACCTCTCGAGTGACCCTTCCAGTTCTATGAAGTCTTAGAACTCACACTAACGGTATGACCATTCTGTTCTTTTCTATTTCCTAAAGTAGTCTTCACTAAGTGACCCCTATGAAAATCCATTTATGTAGATCATATATGGCATGTGAAAGTACATAACTACATTATTCACTAAATGAGCTACCATCATAGACAGATACTTTCTCTAGTCCACCTGGAAACCCTTTTGCATATCAGCTATAAAACAGATGTTTTCAAATGCAGTCTGCCTAACATAGCTTAAGCCATGTCTACACCAGGGTATGTACGGTATATATATGAAATTCTGGCCTTAATAAAGAAATAAGTCAACGCAAAACTCCCATTGACTGCAATGAGGTAAGGATTTTACCTTAAGTTGTAACATGTTTGAAACTGTTTTTGAAGAGATACACCCAAATGCGGTTTTAAGACAATTTGCTCACACTCAATATAGTTATAAATCATATTGCAACAGGTACAGAAAACATGCTAGAACCATGGTAGGTGATAGTCTATAAGGCAGTTTGGTCTAGCATAGTTATTTTTAAAGGCAAATCTCTGTTTACACTGCTAGTTACAATCACATGGGAAAACCATGCTAGTTCTTGCCACATTTGAAAACTGCTGTCATGCATGATTCAGCAGTCTTCAGGATGATGCTGGATAATTATTTTAGAACATGGTTGTAGCTACCATGGTTTAATATTCCAGAGAGATAGCACTAAAACAAAACTACCTTTGAGAATTATAAAGCTTGAAAACTGGTCTCTTTCACTAATAGAAGATTGTCCAATAAACAACATTACCTCACCACCTTGTTTCTTTGAGCATTAAGTCGGTCTTTAGTTCTGTACGTTTATTAGATATATGGTACATTTTTAAATTATGAACTAACATATTAAAGGAGCTACTGAATACAAATGAGCTGCTGAATACAAATGTGTAGTTTCTCACTTGATTCATTTTTAAAGATTCAATGTTGTGAACATATTTAATTAAATAGTGAATGACAAGATCAATATGCAACACTAGCTTGCAGGGTGCTTAAGCTGTCACTGATAAGAAAGTGTTATTAGGAAAAAGTTAAATCAACTGCACATTGACAACACTGGCTTCGACTTAAGGTATAATATTTTATAAGTAATCATTATAGTTTTAGTAAAGAACATTGCTATTTTTCCCCAGCAGAAGAAGCTCCAGGAATTGGAACACTGATTGGCTGTAGGGAGTGTAGCTTATTTATGAACAGCTGCAACTGGAAGATGTGGAGACTGGCAGAAAATCATCAGATATGGTAAAAATTGGTTTTTGGAGAAGCAAATATTTTCCAACTCAATTAGTTTGGTTTGGCAAGAAAGAAACTGCTCAGAGACCAACAAGAGCCTTCCTACAGAGAAAACTGGACCTCACAGATGACAGGAAAAAGCCCTAATATTTGCCAAATTGCAGTTATGTGAAGCTCTAGTAAGAACTAGCATTTTTCTTGCCTTTCTATCTCCAGGTAAAGACAACTCAATTTTCAGAAGAAGCAGTCTCCATGGGTAATTGGTGCAAGCAAGAGGTATCCCATGTTTAGAGAGAAAACCAACTCAGGAAGCCTCATTCATATAAATAACCATCTGCAAAGTAATGTCTCTGTTTTTATATCATACTGTATCAAGATCAGTTACCCATCCATGCTGTATGATAATACTCTGTGAATAATCCATGAACGTAAACAACAATGTTCAACTGATTTAAAAAGTAGATATTAAAAGCTTACTTGAGCAATAAAATCAAGCACAACTCTCGTATTTCCATATGGATAAACACTTAAGATTCTTATCAGAATGATTTGGTCATTATGTTTTAAGCAGGAAGTCTGATATGAGAGTTTAGTGCAGTTCAAATATACTGCTAATGATTAAAATAGATTCAGAAATTACAGGCTTGTTGAAATAAATCATGAGCATTAAGATTTAAAAACTGAACATAATAAAAAAATATTATACAAAAATTATAACGCCTATGCGTATTTCTGTCAGAATTATAATAGCCCTTACTTAGTAGAATATGGATCTAGTTTCACACAATGAGTGCTTTATAAATATAGCTAGCTATATTTCATATGGTTATAACCTCCTGATACTGAAAAATTAGAAAATAGCCAAAGCACCAATTTTCAAAATACAAAAAAAAAGGTATTTTGAGTAATTACCTTCTTATCAGTCTAACTTCTATTCCTAGTAAAATAATGTAAAAATATTAAATAAAAAAATAGCTAAATACCTAGTGAGATTAATGGACATATGAACAAGCATAATTGTTTCAAGAAGTATATATTTTGCTAGAGAAACCTGAATTTTAAAATTAGTGGATGGTGGAAATATAGCAGATGTAATATAGAGAGAGATTTTAGTAAAGCATTTCATAATGTGTTGCAAAATATCTTTTGAAAAATTAATTCCATTGAAGAGGAAAACTGTCATATGACTTGAAAACTGTATGATGAATGGCAATGTACTGTGCTGGAGAAAAGTGGCTATTGGGTACCACAAAGACCAGTGTTAAAGCTGTTGTAAATTGACCCTACTCTCCCAGCCCATTAACAACAAGTCTCAGCCCTCCTGAGAGTCTACGGATAACTACTGAAGTCTTGAACAGACAGACTTCTCCTAGTTTAATCCAGCCTCACAAAAATAGCTTGGAAACAATTGTACAGGAAACCTCTCCTGTTTTAACCAGCTCATCAGATTTGATTAATCAGGTCAGTCGCCCTTTCCACAAAACTATTCCTACCTCTATTGTAACAGGTAGTTAAGGAGCCAACTACAGCAGTGAATTAGCACCATTTCACTTTTCATTAGCCAGCTCACTTCTTGCTAACAGAATGGGTATAAAACAGCAGTTGGCAGCCTGTTACAACTGGTCATATGTTACACTGCTCTACAGCCAAAATGCTTCTGAAATAAATGTAGTCAAACTTTACTAATTCTGGGTCACTGAGAACGAAAATGATGCTTAAAATTGTTGATTGGCTCTAGTTTTCAAGATATGCTATTGAGTCAGTATATACGACCCTTGACTTGGGAATGGCGGAGGATAAGTGAGTTATAAAGGGAAGGGATCTCAATTTAAACCAGAAATGACTAAAATACATCTTTGACTGGATCTATGAATAAATCTATGACTGGGTTTGGACAGTACTTGCTTTTTAGGCAAAACAATGAATGATGCAATCTGAAGCTGGTATTGCAACATACGTGATATGAATTGCATCATGTTATTCCTAGAAGTCATGGATGATGCAATCATAACAAAGCTTACATCACTCTGCTGAACAAATTGCCCTATATCAGCTCTAGAAATCATACAGTGTCGTGCTCCCTTATTTGTCAGTGTTTGATTTTGCAAAGGGACACATTTCTGTTTAGCCAAAGTGAGCAGAGATGCCTCATACCAGTGTGAACAGTGCAGATAACTTCTGCTATGTTTGTGGTGAAGTGACTTTTGCATCACAAAAGCGCAGTATAACCACTATGGTTAAGAAAGCCTATCACCTTTATTTTGGCTGCAAAATTGGAGATCAGGACAAGAGGTGGGCCCCACACATATGCTGCAACACTTGTGCAACAAATCTTCGCCAGTGGTTGAACAGCAAAAGGAAATCTATGCCTTTTGCAGTGCCAATGATTTGGAGAGAGCCAACAGATCATACCAGCAATTGTTACTTCTGCATGGTGCCTCCAGTTGGGAAAGGTGAGTCAAAGAAGAAAAAGTGGCCTGTGCATTATCCAAACATTCCATCAGCTATAAGTCCAGTACCCCACGGAGAAGGACTGACGGTTCCTGATGCACCAGAATCATTCTCACTTGAGTCAGACGAGGAAGAGGATGAAACTTCTGGTCCTGAACCATCAATGTCACAGGACCCACATTTTCTCCCATTCTCCTCCTCTGAACCACACCTCATAACACAAGGTCAACTGAATGACCTTGTCAGGGATTTGGAACTACCCAAGAGTAAGGCAGAGCTGTTGGGCTCCAGACTACAGCAGTGGAATCGCCTGGCAGGTGATGTTAGGGTTTCCAGGTTCCGTGACCGTCAAAAGGATCTTGTCCCATTCTTCTTCATGGAAGATGATCTTGTAGCCTGCAACAACATCGATGGTGTGATGGCAGCCCTCAACATCGTTCACGATCCAGATGAGTGGAGACTGTTCATTGATTCATCGAAGAAGAGTCTTAAAGCTGTTTTACTGCATAATGGCAATGTTTTGCCATCAATTCCAGTTGGTCATGCAGTCCATATGAAAGAAACCTATGACAACATGAAACAACTTTCGAGGTGCATAAACTATGACCAACATCAGTGGCAGCTTTGTGGTGATTTGAAGGTTGTTGCTCTCTTGCTTGGTCTGCAGACTGGATACACAAAGTACTGCTGTTTTCTCTGCGAATGGGATAGTCGTGCAAGAGATTCCCACTACATCAAGAAAGATTGGCCACTCCGACAGTCATTGGAGCCTGGGAGGAAAAGTGTTCAGCATCCACCACTTGTTGAATCAAGGAAGATTTTGTTACCACCCTTACACATCAAGCTGAGTCTGATGAAGAACTTTGTCAAGGCCATTGACAAAACACAAGCAGCTTTCAAGTACCTCCGTGGAAAATTTCCAAGGTTAAGTGAAGCTAAGATAAAGGAAGGTGTCTTTGTTGGTCCTCAGATTCGTGAACTTCTTCGAGATGATGCATTTGACCATGCACTGCGTGGCAAGGAAAAGATGGCCTAGAAAGCCTTCCAGTTAGTGGCAATAAATTTTCTCTGAAACAACAAGGCAGACAACTACAGGTTGTTGGTGGAAAACCTCCTCAAGGCATACAAAAGCCTTGGTTGCAACATGTCACTAAAGATACATTTTTTGCACTCTCATCTAGATTTTTTTCCACCAAACTGCGGAGCAGTGAGCGACGAGCATGGCGAGCGATTTCACCAGGACATTGCAACAATGGAGAAACGCTATCAGGGCAAATGGAGCCCATCAATGCTTGCAGACTATTGCTGGACAGTGACAAGAGATGCTCCATGTAATGAATACAAGAGACAAGCCAAGAAGCACCGAGTAGACACTGAATAGGACTAAACTATGTACAGAATAGTTTTTTGCCTTTTGTTTCATAATAAATTTTATTTATATAACCCTTTTGCTGATTTTTAAAGTGTTACATAAACAGGACAGGTGAAATATTATCATGTAAAGCAACCATAAACACTTGATTAAAACTCTACTATCTACACAATATACACAGACATAAAATGTAAAAACTTAAATATCTTAGAAACAGTAGCCAATCAGTTGTTTTAATTGTCATATTTGAATTCAGCACATCAAAATACATAATAAATAGCACATTTTATCTCTGAAGCAGACGACTTCTCAAAAATTGTAGACCAGTGTAGCCCCTGTATCTGGCTGTTCAAATTCAGCAGACAGACACTTCTCCTCTGCCCTCCACCCCAACAGAAACTTTTCCCTCTTTGCTTCAGAGATATTATGCAGGCAGCTATAACCATTGGGATATTTTTCTCACTGAGATCCAATCTTGTGAGTAAACAATGTCAGTGTCCCTTCAAACAACCAAAAGCACATTCAACTTTAATTCTTCACCTGCTGAACCAGAAGTTAAATCGTTCCTTGGTGCTGTTGAGATGGACATGAGCCAAGGGAACTAGGGGTTAGGCTGGGTCCCCCAGATTACTATTGGTATTTTAACACTCTCAATGGTAATTTGCCATTTGGGAAAGAAAGTTTGTGCTTGTAGCTTTCTGACCAGTCCTGAGTTCTAAAAGATGCAAGCATCATGCACCTTCCCTGACCAGCCTGCAGTGAGGTCAGTGAAGATTCCCCAGTGATCCACCAATGGTTATCTAAACATAGAAAAGTAGCCCTTTCTGAGTGGCAAGGTGGTCTGTTGACAAAATAGGGATGTGCTTGCCGTCTAACAGTCCACCGTAATTCAGGAACCCCACTGCTGCAAATCCATCCACTATGTCCTGCACACTGCCGAGAGTAACAGTCCTAAGTAGCAGGAAGCGATTAATGACCCTGCTCAACTGCATCACCACAGCCCCTGGGGCAGATTTCTCGACTCCAAATTGATTCCCATCTGACCAGTAGCAATCAGGCATTGCAAATTCCCACAGTGTGATCATGACTCGCTTCTCCCCTCTCGATGCAGATCTCATTTTGGTGTCCCTGTGCTGGAGGGCTGGGGTGAGCTCAGCACACAAATCCAGGAATATTGCCTTGCGCATTCAAAAATTCTGCAGCCACAGCTTGTCATCCCAAACCTGCATTATGATGTGATCCCACCAGTCAGTGCTTTTTTCTTGGGTCCAGAAGCAGTGCTCCACGAATGCCACCAATAACCTTGAATTGGTTCTCTCTCTGTCCCACAGCAATCTGTCCTCCAAAAAATTGTCATGTTCCCCACTCATCTGGATATTCTTGCAGCTCTGCAAATACATGATAATAGTGCAGAGCTGTGCAGGCTCCATGCTTCTGTCAGAAATGGTGGATGGCAAGGAGGGCCATGCAGGTTTGTGGGATTTTGATAAAAAGCAAAAAAGGTGCGAAATTATGGGATACATATAACATTAAGGGATGGAGACAGTTGCAATTGGGAAGTTGACCCCATGCTCCCAGTCACCCCCCCATCACGCATTGCAAAAACTTCCCAAAAGACAGTGTGCTGGATGGTGCTGAGTTGCACAGTGGGCTTCCTACCCATGGTGCACTGCTCTCTGCATCAACACAAGCACGACTGGTCTGTATGTGCACCGCCAACACAAGGAGCCAAGTGTGCACGTGCTCAAACAATGTAATAACTGCAGCAGCTGTATGTCGACATAACTTGTAATTTGTAGTGTAGACTTGGCCAATGAAATCATACAAATGGATGTAAAGAGATTAGAAACAGAGGCAGAAAATGAACATATTTAACTTGGAAGAAAGGCGGCTTACACATCTGGGGGACAACCCATTCCAACCCTGTACAGTATACTCAAAGGTGGAGAAACATATGAAGAATTAACACTGAAAGAGATGCATCGGCAGTAGCAAACAGCAAATGGGATATCATTACAAATAAGGACAATATCAACTTGGGATGCATTTGTGAAGGCTTCATATCACAGATGAGGGAGGTAATAGCCTTTTCTCTATGCAGCTATGGTGCAAGCATGATTGATGCCATCTTACTAACACACCAAGACTGAACCAACGCTAAAAGCATGAGTATTAACAGCTTGAGCTAAAGAGCTTAGCTCTCAAGTTGAGAGCTGAGACTGACTCACAACCTTGTTGGATTGGGCACACTGACCAGTGGGTTACACAAGCATTTCTTGAATATAGCACTGGATTCTGGGCATGTTACCAGAACGTTACTGAATTTGGAGTGAGTTCAGAAGAAAGCAACAAAACTGACTAGGGAGCAGGAGGGATTTCTTTATGAAGAAAGATACTTAAAAAGTTAAGGCTTAGCTAACGGGAATGCCATTGCACATCTGTGGAATTTGGGCATCTAATTCCCTTAGGCCCCTTTGAAAACTGTTGCCTAAATATACCCATATACCTTGGGTAGGTGACAACCAGTAGGTTATCTCAGAAGTCACTATAACAGTCTGCAAAGGAGGGAGAGGAATGTTTAAGTGCAACATTTTGGGGGGTGGGCGAGTGGGAGCAATAACCCGCCACAATGGGACTAACTTGAGAAAGGGAGAAACTTGCCAACAATAAGATTTATATTCTCCCTCAATCTCTTGTCAACCAAGTGTATTTTTAGAGGATCCCTCTAACTTAACACTAGTATCACTCACACAGTTATTTTCTATGTATGTTTGTGCTGAGCACAATTCAAATGGGACCTTCCCTTTGCCATGGTAGTTTAATATGGGTATTTAATGTATGTAAAC
Source organism: Chrysemys picta bellii (assembly GCF_011386835.1). Lineage (NCBI taxonomy): Eukaryota > Metazoa > Chordata > Testudines > Emydidae > Chrysemys > Chrysemys picta. The sequence continues at coordinate 39,448,485 of NC_088797.1, forward strand.
TAAAAGGTTTTAAGCTCTGATTTAAGTATAAATCTTAATAAAACCTAAACTATGGAGCTACTAGGGCTACTCCATAATAATTTGTTCAATTTAAAAAAAATAAAGAGCTCCTTTGACATTGGTTTGGTTTACTTTTCTGTTAGATACATCTGATTAATGAGATAGCTAGGGAGAAACACATATTGATGCACACTGCATTTCCGCTGTGTACACCAGATCAGTGGTTCTCAAACAGGGGTATGTGTACCCCAGGGATACATCAACTCATCTAGATATCTGCCTAATTTTACAACAGGCTACATAAAAATCACTAGCAAAGCCAGTACAAAATAAAATTTCATAAAATGACTTATTTATATGGCTCTATATACTATGCACTGAAATGTAAGTACAATATTTGTATTCCAATCGATTTATTTTATAATTATATGGTAGAAATGAGAAAGTAAGCAATTGTTCAGTACTAGTGTGTTGTGACACGTGTATTTTTATGGCTGATTTCGTGAGCAAGTAGTTTTTAAGTGAGGTAAAACTTGGGAGGTATGCAAGACAAATCAGGCTCCTGAAAGGGGTACAGTAGCCTAAACAAGTTGAGAGCTACTGCACTAGATGTTAGCCTGCTTCTCTGTAAGAGCATATACAGTGCATTGAAGGCATAGAAATTATTCCCAGAGCTGAATAGAATTGTTCATAAAACAAACAAACAAACAAACAAAACCGAGGAGTCCTTGTGGCACCTTAGAGACTAACAAATTTATTTGGGCATAAGCTTTCGTGGGCTAGAACCCACTTCATCAGATGTATGAAGTAAAAAATACAGGAGCAGGTATAAATACATGAAAGGATGGGGGTGAATTATTCATGTTTGGCTGCACACAAATGAAGCCTATCTGCCTCATAATCAGAGCTGTTTGAGCAATTGCCCCTTTACTATTTGCTAACCTTCTTCCTAATTAGAATCTGGATTTCAATACAGCTGTTCAAAGATGTGACTCATTGGTAAACATTACAACAAAAGTGAACTGTAGAAGAATGAAACAATGAACAGGTATAATCTTAATTTTTGATTACAAGGCAAAATTCAATTAAAAATGCTTAAGAGGTTATTAAGACCAAGGCCAAGCAAGCAAATAGGAATATTGAATTGAACAATAAAAAGATTTTTCCCCTAAGCAGGCAAAAGAATAGTTTCAGAGACAAATGACATGAATTTCAGTTCCTAATGCCAAAAATGTCCAACACATTTAATTAGGAAAATCACTATAAAGGTAACTTGGCAAACAGAAAATAACTATCACAGATTAGCTTTGCTTCTTTTTAAGACTGCTGAAACAGAAACAATATGAAAGACTAAATATTTCCAAGTGTCAATATCTACTGTGCCCTGAGATGGAACACATGATTCTCCACTATTTTAACCACTATTCTGTTAACACTTTTTTTCATATAACATCTTTCATAGCAGAGGGCTCAGACTCACTGTTGAGATCCTTACAATGATATAAAATCTCTGCAAGAAACTTGGTTTTGTTGGTTTAGTGGGATTTGCAAGGTTAGTTTTATAAAGTTGTTTTGTCTCTCTCTCTTGTTTACTGATATTTCTAAAACAAGTGTACAAATGCACTCCTGCATTATGGACACTACTCAAACTGCTTGTGCAAATCTGAGGTTTGTGTGTGCACATGGCTAGACTGGCACCTATACAGCTATTTGCATGCAAAAAATAGGGATTTTAAGTGTTTCCAAAAGGGAGAACACCTATTGTCTAAATGTGAATTTTTGCTTGCAGTGTGGAATATTTTACCCCTATTTTTCAACTATATGGAACTGAAGATAGATGCACTGGGATGGAGTTTGAATATTAGACTGAGAAGAAAACAAATTTAAGCTGGTTCCCCATCACAGTTTTTGTAGTCTGATCTCTTAAATTCCTTCCTTAGCAACAAAACACAACAAACCATAAATACAAAAGTTAATTTATTACCTTCGGGTATTTTGCATGAGCTTTCTCTTTTCTTTAATCATCAGTTAAGTCCCTGTAGATCTGCACAAGAACCAGCATTATTCAAATGGCCCAGAATCGGGGTGGAGAGTGGGGTGGTCTGATTTGCTGATGACACTTTTTTTTTTTTTAAATGTTCGTGAAGAAGAAAAAGGCTTCCCCTCACTGGAGATAAATTATCTGTACTCTTTAAGGGACTGAACTTCTGCTCCACTACAGAACCACTATATAATATTATGTAGAGAACTAGAAGAATTCTGCCTCTGCCTCAAAGAATTATTTCACAAAAATGATGACACCACTCAAAATTACCACACCCCCACCGACAATCATAAGAAAAAAGTATCATCTGACTGGATACCAGAGAGTGGACAAAACTTCACTACATTGATTATTTCAGGAAAAAAATCGACTGCAAAATCCTTAACAAACATCGCATCCGCTGTAATCTCTCCACGGTCGAGACAGCCAGACAGTTCCTGAAATCTAACCACTAGATAGTGATCAAACCAGCAAAGTGGGCGCCATTGTAATCCTTAACCACAATGACTATATTAACAAGGCCAACCAACAACACTCTGACACCATTTATTATAAGGAATTCAAAGAAGACCCCACGCCACAATTTACCCAGGAATTTAAGGATATCATCATATCTTCCTCCAAACAAATCCAATTCAAACTCTACAAACTCATCCCCCACGAACCCGCCCCAAGGACCTGCCACATGTTTCCCAAGATACACAAACAAGAGAATCCAAGCAGATCCATCATATGTGGCGAGGACACTCTTACAGAAGGAATATCAGCACTCATAGAAACCATTCTCAAACCACTCACCACACAAAGGGCCCGCTTCCTCCGTGACACAACTGACTTCCTTCACAAACTCCACAATATTAACAACCTCCCTCCTAACACCATCCTCCCCACCATAATGGTCACTTCCGTATACACAAACATCTCTCACAACGATGGCATAGCTGCTTGCCTCAAATATTTACAAGACAATGGACAACCCTCACATATCCACCCCAAACACATCACCAAACTCATCCATTACATCCTATCCCATAACAATTTTACATTCAATAAACACTCTGTCCAAACCATGGGAACAGCTCCCCAATATGCCAAACTCTTCATGGGCCACCTTGAAGAAAAATTTCTGGACAAATGCAGCATGAAACCAATTACATACCTGAGATACATTGATAATATTTTCATCCTCTGGACAGACGGCTTAAACTCCCTCACAGATTTCCACCACAACTTCAACAACCATCACCTGTCCACTAAACTCTCTCTGAAACACTCCCACACCAACACCAACTTCCTGGAAACCATAATCAGCTTCAATAATGGAACCCTACAGACAAGAAACCCATGGATCACCACATAGGCCCATGGGACCCGTGCCCAGGGACCCCAGCCAATTTGGGGGTCCCCACAGAAGCACCAGCACTCTGGACCCGCCCCCTGCTGCTCCTTCACTCCCCACCCCTCAGCCCTGCTCCTCCTCTTCCCCCTGAGGCCATGCCGCTGGCCAGGCCAGAAAATGGAGCCTGTGTAGGATGAGTATATTCCCTCCGCCCTTCCCCATGTGGAGCTGGCTCAAGCCCCCTCTCCAATCCCCTCCCCCTCCCGCACGGAGCCAGCCTGAGCCACTTGCCCAAGTGTCCTCCCCCCCCACGCAGGGCTGGCCCTAGCCCTGCCACTCATCCGCCCCCGAACCCCTTTTTGGTGAAACTGGGCATTTGTCCCATTTGCTCTTGTCAACTGTTGATCAGTTGGCAAGAGAAAACAGGACAAATGCCCAGTTTTGCCAAAAAAGTTGGGACTTCTAGGGCCAAAACAGGACATATGGTTACCCTAGATCAGGGATCCCCAAACTTTTTCGGTTGTGCCCTCCCCCTTACCTGGTCCACACCCCTCTGGGAGTCGGGATCAGAGCCAGGAGTGGGAGCTGGAGGTCACGGTGGGGCTGGGTGCTGTGGTAGGGGGACAGGAGTGGGGCCACAGCTGGGAGCGGGGCCAGAGATGTGGCTGGGAAGTGGCATGGGGCAGAGCCATGGCTGGGTCTGGGGGCAGAGCTGGGGTGGAGCTGGTCTGGGGGCAGAGCAGATCTAGGTGGTGCTCCCTCCCCACCCCCCGTAGGCTTGGTGGCTGATGAAATTCAGTAACAAGCAGCAAAAGATAATGAACAATAGGAAGAACATTTAAAATGCTCATAAAAGGTGATGGAATCTGAATCAGTTTTAATATATCATGGAAAAGTTACTGTGGACAGCTCAAAAAATGTCAGCTTTGTGAGCAAAAGCATTCAAAAGATGAATAAGATCTTATTTTTTTCAAAAAAGTTCAATGATGTTTTCCTTCATTACAAGTTCATTTACAATCCAGAAGATATTGACTGGCATTGCTCAAACTCAAGGACTTCAAGACAAAAGAGAAATAACTGTTTCTCCTTGGCTTTGTGTCCATCTTGGGGGGGCAGGGGAGGCCAGGAGGTCTGTCTGGCCTCCCCTCCATTTTCCCAGCCAGCTCCAAACTGAAACTCCCCAGCCTCTCCTCTCCTTTTGTCTCTTTCCCAGGCCACCTGATCTCTTTGTTCTCCAACACCTTCAGTTGGCTCCTTTGCAGGGGAGGGGCCCAGGCTATCAGTTGCCAGGAGACAGGGTGTCGGCCATTCTCTGTGCAGACCCTTGCACACGCTGCCCTCTAGAGCTCTGCAACAATCGCACATCTTTATCCCACCACCTAGATACTTAAGAAATGCATAGGGGAAACTGAGGCACCCACACAATATTTAGAGAAAACATTAAGAACATTCCCACTTCGTCACAGTAGAACTGCAAGGATACATTAAAATATGAATACCCCTAAAAAGAAGCAGAAAAAACAGTATCTGCCTATTGAAAATAGCTGTAATAACATTAGTTATTTATATTAAATAGTATTGAGATTGTTATGATTGCTAAATGAAAAAATAGATTTGATTTTTAGCATTGGACTGAGAAGCTAAGTGACAATTTTTTCCTTTAATCATTCTGGAAAACATCAAGTAATAAAATAAATAAATGAAGTCAATAATAAACTAGTAATTCTACTATTGCAGTATGGTGGTTTGAACCAGTATCCTTCAGGTAGTCATTCCATATGCTTCATAAGAAAAAAAGACTTATGGAAAAGGGGTGGAAAGAGAGAAAGAAAATTATATTTTCATGAAAATGACCTTAGTATATTGATTATGAATAGAATCATTTGTGTTGGTATAAAAAGTGTCCTTACTGTTTGCTGAAATTATGTGTTAAGATTGTTTTTTCCAAATTAAAATGAACCAAAACCCAGCCTATTCCAATTTTTCTCTTAATGTTAAAACACTGCTGCCGATGTCAAACAAATTTAGCTGTGTGTTAGTACACACAATAATCACCAAAGAAATGGCAGAGAGTCATTGAATAAGGTCTCTGTGTGAGAAAATGTAATTTCAATGTTAGAAACTTGCTCACAGTGTGATATACAATTTGAATTTACCATAGAGTGAAGTCAAAGCCAAAATTCAATTTTCCTTTGTGTATAAAACTTTTGTGCATTTAACCCATCTGTCCATCTTTGATTTTTTTTTATTATTTTCATAATTATGATGTTAGCTGGTGTTATAAATCCACCATCACATTAGTTTTGTCCCTTGGCTGTTCTGTAGAGTTAGACAGTGGTACCATGATCAAAATTCTCTTTGACTGTATCAATCTATACATATTTTAGATTAGGAGTAATAATAGCTTTTTCAGAATTAAGCGAAGTGATTGATTTGTATTTTACAGAAGTACAGTAGTTTTTTTTAGGAAAATGCAACAGAGACTCAATGAAAGCTCTGCATCAAAGCAAAGAACCAGCTGAATAATATGCACACTGGGCTTTGATAAATACAGCTCTAGCTGTAGTTTAATTTGTCAATTAAGACTGTCTTCAAATATGCATCATTGGTACACTAAAACTATTAAAATAATTTTGGTTCACACTACATTAAAATTATTATAATCTTGTTAAAAGAACAAGTACGCCTGTTCTTTTTGCGGATACAGACTAACACGGCTGCTACTCTGAAATCTGAGGTAAGTGGGGAAATGGGATCCTGGGAGGAAGCACAAGCAGGAGAGTGCAAGAGGGGAGGACTCCTGCCTCATACTGAGAAAGCAGGACGATCAGCGAGTTATCTTAAGTGCCTATACACAAATGCAAGAAGCCTGGGAAACAAGCAGGGAGAACTGGAAGTCCTGGCACAGTCAGGAAACTATGATGCGATTGGAATAACAGAGACTTGGTGGGATAACTCACATGACTGGAGTACTATCATGGATGGATATAAACTGTTCAGGAAGGACAGGCAGGGCAGAAAAGGTGGGGGAGTTGCGTTGTATGTAAGAGAGGAGTATGACTGCTCAGAGCTCCGGTATGAAACTGCAGAAAAACCTGAGAGTCTCTGGATAAAGTTGAGAAGTGTGAGCAACAAGGGAGATGTCGTGGTTGGAGTCTGCTATAGACCACCAGACCGGGGGGATGAGCTGGACAAGGCTTTCTTCTGGCAACTAGCAGAAGTTGCTAGATTGCAGGCCCTGGTTCTCATGGGAGACTTTAATCATCCTGATATCTGCTGGGAGAGCAATACAGCAGTGCACAGACAATCCAGGAAGTTTTTGGAAAGTGTAGGGGACAATTTCCTGGTGCAAGTGCTGGAGGAACCAACTAGGGGCAAAGCTTTTCTTGACCTGTTGCTCACAAACAGGGAAGAATTAGTAGGGGAAGCAAAAGTGGATGGGAACCTGGGAGGCAGTGACCATGAGATGGTCGAGTTCAGGATCCTGACACAAGGAAGAAAGGAGAGCAGCAGAATACAGACCCTGGACTTCAGAAAAGCAGACTTTGACTCCCTCAGGGAACAGATGGGCAGGATCCCCTGGGAGAATAACATGAAGGGCAAAGGGGTCCAGGAGAGCTGGCTGTATTTTAAAGAATCCTTATTGCGGTTGCAGGAACAAACCATCCCGATGTGTAGAAAGAATAGTAAATATGGGAGGCGACCAGCTTGGCTAAAGAGTGAAATCCTTGCTGATCTTAAACGCAAAAATGAAGCTTACAAGAAGTGGAAGATTGGACAAATGACCAGGGAGGAGTATAAAAATATTGCTCAGGCATGCAGGAGTGAAATCAGGAAGGCCAAATCACACTTGGAGTTGCAGCTAGCAAGAGATGTTAAGAGTAACAAGAAGGGTTTCTTCAGGTATGTTAGCAACAAGAAGAAAGTCAAGGAAAGTGTGGGCCCCTTACTGAATGAGGGGGGCAACCTAGTGACCGAGGATGTGGAAAAAGCTAATGTACTCAATGCTTTTTTTGCCTCTGTCTTCACAAACAAGGTCAGCTCCTAGACTGCTGCACTGGGCAGCACAATATGGGAAGAAGGTGACCAGCCCTCCGTGGAGAAAGAAGTGGTTCGGGACTATTTAGAAAAACTGGACATGCACAAGTCCATGGGGCCGGATGCGCTGCATCCGAGGGTGCTAAAGGAGTTGGCAGATGAGATTGCAGAGCCATTAGCCATTATTTTTGAAAACTCATGGCGATCGGGGGAGGTCCCAGATGACTGGAAAAAGGCTAATGTAGTGCCCATCTTTAAAAAAGGGAAGGAGGAGGATCTGGGGAACTACAGGCCAGTCAGCCTCACCTCAGTCCCTGGAAAAATCATGGAGCAGGTCCTCAAGGAATCAATTATGAAACACTTAGAGGAGAGGAAAGTGATCAGGAACAGTCAGCATGGATTCACCAATGGGAAGTCGTGCCTGACTAACCTAATTGTCCTCTATGATGAGATAACTGGCTCTGTGGATGAGGGGAAAGCAGTGGATGTGTTATTCCTTGACTTTAGCAAAGCTTTTGATACGGTCTCCCACAGTATTCTTGCCGCCAAGTTAAGGAAGTATGGGCTGGATGAATGGACTGTAAGGTGGATAGAAAGCTGGCTACATTGTCGGGCTCAATGGCTCCGTGTCTAGTTGGCAGCCGGTTTCAAGCGGAGTGCCCCAAGGGTCGGTCCTGGGGCCGGTTTTGTTCAATATCTTTATTAATGATCTGGAGGATGGTGTGGACTGCACTCTCAGCAAGTTTGCAGATGACACTAAACTAGGAGGTGTGGTAGATACACTAGAGGGTAGGGATCGGATACAGAGGGACCTAGACAAATTAGAGGATTGGGCCAAAAAAAACCTGATGAGGTTCAACAAGGACAAGTGCAGAGTCCTGCACTTAGGACAGAAGAATCCCATGCACTGCTACAGACTAGGGACCGAATGGCTAGGTAGCAGTTCTGCAGAAAAGGACCTAGGGATCACAGTGGACGAGAAGCTGGATATGAGTCAACAGTGTGCTCTTGTTGCCAAGAAGGCTAACGGCATTTTGGGCTGTATAAGTAGGGGCATTGCCAGCAGATCGAGGAACGTGATCGTTCCCCTTTATTCGACATTGGTGAGGCCTCATCTGGAATACTGTGTCCAGTTTTGGGCCCCACACTACAAGAAGGATGTGGAAAAATTGGAAAGAGTCCAACGGAGGGCAACAAAAATGATTAGGGGTCTGGAGCACATGACTTATGAGGAGAGGCTGAGGGAACTGGGATTGTTTAGTCTCCAGAAGAGAAGAATTAGGGGGGGATTTGATAGCAGCCTTCAACTACCTGAAGGGGGGTTCCAAAGAGGATGGAGCTCGGCTGTTCTCAGTGGTGGCAGATGACAGAACTAGGAGCAATGGTCTCAAGTTGCAGTGGGGGAGGTCCAGGTTGGATATTAGGAAACACTATTTCACTAGGAGGGTGGTGAAGCACTGGAATGCGTTACCTAGGGAGGTGGTGGAGTCTCCTTCCTTGGAGGTTTTTAAGGCCCGGCTTGACAAAGCCCTGGCTGGGATGATTTAGTTGGGAATTGGTCCTGCTTTGAGCAGGGGGTTGGACTAGATGACCTCTTGAGGTCCCTTCCAACCCTGATATTCTATGAAATCTATAATTTTGTTAATTTCTTAATCTTGATTAGCTAGTGATTTTAACATACGTGTAGGCATCCATTGTGAACACAATACACACTTTGCATATAATCAGACAGATAAGTGTCTCCTGCCTGTTTGAAAGGAACATGTTTGTCACCTCCTGGTGACCTGCTTTAACTCTGAGATCTTAAGGACATAATTTCCAGTCTTGGTACATAACTCCTTAAATATTATCCTTACATACACTTCACAATGGCTATGATGACCAGTTTGTTACTGGCTTTCAGTAGAGACCTCACGTCTCACCCTGTAGTAAATTATTATGCATATAACTGATCCAGGGGATCTCTGCAAAACTCTATGTAACCCCTCCTGTGCCTGCCATCAGTATACATCAAGAGTTTCCTGGGTCTTACTAATTCTGTACTTCCTGAAAGGAATTCTCATGGCTGGATGCGAATGGTACTACATGAAAGAGAAGACACCGTATTATATTTCAGTTTTTTAAAAATGGACTCAATAAAGAAAGACGGGCTGGTAGAGCAAAACATACAATCAATCCCCAGAAGTTATCTTTAGGAAATTATCTGATAGCATTTTCCACTGCAAGGAATATATCAAATGAGTACTTTCCATGGCAAAGCATGACCACGATGAATTGATTTCATACAAGTTTAGATTAGTTGTAAAATTAAATTAGCTCAGGGTGCAGGAGAGAGATCACAGGATTGTAAAGGAGGGGCCCTCTGAAATCATCAGTAATGTCACCCTAACAGAGATTTTCAAACTTTGCAAGCTGTTTTTGCCAATCTGGGTTTATCTCCAGCTCCACTAAAGAAAAATTTTGAGTTACTTCCTATAAGATTAAAACCAAAAGGTGAATTCTATGGTTTCGGTCACATCAGCTCAGTGAAGCTTCTTCATCTTCTTTTACAGAGCTACCAGAGTGATTGAAAACTTTTTCCTACTCTAGTATCCAATTCAAAAGAATGTTCCGAAGTTTAGAAAACAGAATATGAAAAAAATTAAACTATTTACCTGTACTATTTACCTGTACTATCTCTAGTTAAGGAAGAATTCATTACATAAGGCTTACTGAAATATGCATTTGCCTATTAGTGATTAAGAGTTTTCTCTAGAATTGTTTTACTAGATTAGTACAAAGCCTATTATGGTAGAGTTAATGCTCTAGTGAGCAAATGAAAAGAAAAACAATCACTTTGCAGTTACTTGAAACAATGTTTTTAATAAAAGTACTATTTTAAATCTCTGTTTTTGTGCTCATCTTACTGTGTGTAGATTTATGGGAATAACTAAAATACATGGCAAATGGAGAAAAATGAAAATGTGAATGCTAAATAAAATCTCTTACTTTTATGACAATTAATGAACACAAACATTCCTATAAGTGTAATGGCTCAAACACAGCAACTATATATTAAGGCTTACGTGTGGTACCATTCAACTCTGTATTTCTGTCCCATCTGCCCCATTGGTACGGCTTAACAACTTACTCAGTGCCAGTCAGAGAATGGAGTTAAGATGAGAGCTAACTAGTTGAGACCTAATCCAGAGAAGACTGAAGTAATGTCTATAAATTGGGGGTAAGAACTTGAAGAATTATTTTGGCTGGGTTGACTGGGAAAGTATGAATGACATTTATTACCTACACAGGTTTGCAACCTATTAGTCCTGTTAGAGCTTCATCTGCTTTGTACACCCTGCTAGCATCAGCAGTCAAGAATGCTTTTTTCCCCATCTGATGTTGGCAACAAGGTTGCAACTTTTTCTTTTGGATTTAGCTCTCACTACAGTTACCCATGCCTGTGTCATCTCCACATCAGATTACTGTAACATGCTTTACTTAGGACTAGAATGTTTGAAAATGTCAACACATGCACAGCAGGGCTGCTTGCTTAGCAGTGCTCCTCCTTACATTACAGTACATTACACCTGCTCTCCAGGAGCTGCTGGTTTCCAATTTGTTCCTCTATATGTCATTCAAGTTGTTGGTTTTGACCAATAAAGCCCTAAATCATTTGCATCTTGGATACTTGTCTCTCTGTATGCCAAGTCACTTGAGCCAATAGCTTCCTGTTTTCAATGGACAGTGTGGCTGACAGGGCCTTCTCAGCGATGGGGCTCCTTGGCTCTAGAACTCAGAGCGCTATGTAGGTTTTCTATTTTGCGTCAAAATTTCATTTAGCCAGAATTTTTTTTGACCAGCTCTAGCTAGGACTCTTGTCAGAAACTGGCTTCTTCCCTCAGCAGTTGCTGCTGCTGCATGCTCTCACCCACTCCTAGAAAGCAACTTCACTTCCCTCTCCAAGCCCACTCAAGGCATGCTGCAAAGCTTATCTATTCTCACAAGGTTTGGCTTGAGGGGTCATTTGGGGAAAGGTTGCCTTATTACCATTTGCATTACAGTAATACCTAAAGGCTCCAACCAAGATTGGGGCCCCATTGTGATAGGCACTGTGCAAATGCATGATAAGAAACAGGTCCTAACCAAAGAGTTTACAATCTAACCAGATGTGACAGCCTAAGGAGGGAGAAACAGATGCATAAAGAGGTGAAGTGACATGCCTATGGTCTCATAGCAGGTCAGTGGCACAGCCCTATCCACTTAGACCACAGTCTAGAGTCTTTTCTTCTTTAGACAGGGCATTTGAATTTTGACTGGCTTTCAATCAACTTGTATAGGTTTTCATTATTTTTTTTTTTAAAAAAAGCACTGTTCATGCACTGAAGGAGTATTATTAGTAATAAATAAAGTAGTAGTAAAATCATAATTTTAAAAGATCTGCTATAGGAATTATTTTAGGGAAGTTAGATGGCCTGTGTTCTATAGGCCAGACCAGATGATCATAATGGTCCCTTCTGGCCTCAGAATCTATAAATATATGGAAAATAAAAAAAATAAATGAATGCAGAGAGTATGGGAGGCAGTAAAGCAAGAAAAGAAGGGGAGAGGGAAGATGATGTCATCAGGCTCTGAGGATCTTCCAGGAAAAACAGAAGGAAGCATTAATTCTTAACTCATAAAAGTTGGAGAAGCCTCGTTGGGACCAGAGTCACAATCACACAAAATGCAATATTTGTTGAACAGAGAACTCCAGTTGTTTCATCTCACTTTATATTCTGTCAGCTATTGCTTTGACTTTTGAAGGTGTAGTCATACAACCATTTTTCTCACTTTATAATGTACAGTAATTCTATTGTGGGTCATACATCAGTGCTCTCAGAGAGATTCTGTAAGAAAGCCTACTGTGAAATTGAACTGGAGTTCCAGTAGACAAACTAAGAATAAGGACCTTGCTGTTCTGTTCCATGAGAGGGAACTGATAAACATCTGGTCTTTGGAAATTACTTTGTGATGTTTGGATTTTGTACTGGCAAACTGCTCTCACACACTGTGGTGTGTTATCACATGATATTGTACTTTTCCAAAAAAAACTTAATAAAATGAAAATACTTCATTACCTTGAACTCTCATTTCTTAAAAGTCACATAATTACTATGGAATATCTCATAATATCTTATTTTTAACCTTGTTTGCTTAAATGAAAAAAAAAGTCCATAAACTAAATCTTTTCCTTTAAAAAGTACAAATCTTTTTTTTGTTGATGTGTTTTATTTACCATGTGCCAAACTGTTATTTCACATATGTGAAAAGAAAATTGGCACTGAACACCTATGAAATAAATTGTTGGCAGAGACAGCACAACAGCTTGCCATTGAGAAGATTAGATTCACAAGAAACGCCTTTTACTTCTTCCAAAATCAACAAACTTCTTAAAAAAAATAAAAAAAGGTTTGTAAAAAAGAAGGAAGAGATTGTTCAGGTAGTGCTGTCTTAAAGAGTTATTTAATTTATCCTGAAAGGCTTACACATCTCAAGAGTACCCAGAACATCATATCCCTGAGACCTTTGCAGATTAAATAAATACAAAGATAGGAAATTGTGAATTTATTCAAGGAGGGGTTGGCAAATTAAAGGTTGTCTTCCCCATTTGCTCAGGAAAAGTGCTGATTCAGAATTACCCCATCAGCAATTCTGATTAGATCATGTGAACTGAGTTTTTTATCCCTCTCTCTCTAAATTTGCTGCTTACATTAATTTTTAAAGGTCTTGGTGCAATCTGAGGCAGATGTTTTCATTCTGCACTGCTGATCGTAGAGCCAAGAATGTAATCTACCTTAGTTAAACTGTAACATATACAATTAATCTTGCATTTTATTTTCCAATTCCTTCTGTCAGCATTTTATAGGTATTTTAACTTTAAAAATTGTATATAATTGTTTGTCCGTGTGCACACACACATAGAATCATAGAACATCAGGGTTGGAAGGGACCTGAGGAAGTCATCTAATCCAACCCCCTGCTCAGAGCAGGACCAATCCCCAGACAGATTTTTATCCCAGTTCCCTAAATGGCCCCCTCAAGGATTGAACTCTCAACCTTGGGTTTTAGCAGGCCAATGCTTAAACCACTGAGCTATTGTGTGTGTGTGTGTGTGTGTGTGTGTGTGTGTGTGTGTGTGTGTGTGTGTGTGTGTGTGTGTGTGTGTGTGTGTGTGTGTGTGTGTGTGTGTGTATAAAAACACACACACACACACACACACACACACATTAAAGCATGGAAAGCTTTACAACAGGCATGAGTCAGTGCAGACACAACTATATTTAAGCTAGGAATTTGTCTCTTATACAGTGCTTATTGTTTATTTTGTTATATTTTGATATATTTTGTTATATTTTGATATATTTTGTGTTGCAACTTGTTTTACAGTAGCACTGTGAAACTGTTTTCAAGCAAAAGCATGCTTATCAAAGTTAAAATGAAAAGGTATAAATAAAAGACATGGTCCCACAAGCCCCCCCCCAGAAGTCAAAGTCCTCCAGGTGCAGAATTTCTAAGAGGAATTCTGAAAGCAGAGGGTTCAGATGGTGGGCCCAAACATGAGTCTGGGAAAATATAATAACCATTTAAATAGCATAATTTCAAAACACCAAACATCTATTCTATGTTTTCTAATAGCAATACTACATACTTCTATAACACCACTCATTAATGGATACAAAGGCCAGATTCACTGATACATTCTGACTGCTCTGTGATATTCCAGTATCATAAAATGGCCATAATCCCAGTTTAGCCAAACAGCTGCAACAGATTTATATCTGTTTTGCCTTGCTGGAGCAGCACAAAAGCAGCCAGAGCATTACAGGTGAACGTGGCCCCAAATACTCACATATATTAATAATAATATAAGTCTCTCAAAACCTGTGAGTCAAGTAATATTCCTTCTATATCTCCTATTTTACAGATGGGAAACGGATGAAGGCAAGTTGAATGACTTGACAAATGCCATACCCAGGGGCAATAGCAGATGTGGATTAGAATCAAGGAGCCCTGATTTGCCATCCCAAACTGTAACTGCATACTACCTTTTTAAACAAAACAACATATATGAAAGAAGAACAGGAGTACTTGTGGCACCTTAGAGACTAACAAATTTATTAGAGCATAAGCTTTCGTGGACTACAGCCCACTTCTTCGGATGCATATAGAATGGAACATATATTGAGGAGAATACTCTGAAACCTGTCATATATGAAAGGTATTTTAACTACTGAAACTGTCCTTATATCCCATTATAACTGCAAACCTCAGCTAAACCTGAGTTATTGAGCCAATAACAACACTTCTATCATATAGAACTTTAATTATTGACAGACTAAAGGTTTAAAACATCTTATTAACATGAATACTTGACCTTGGTATTTCATGATTCCCTCACCCACCCACCCTCCCATCAGAACTCTCAAAAGAGCCTGGCAGGTACAAACATGCTCTCTTTTAATTACAATACCGAATTATAGCAATAACTGATTCCCACTTTCAGCAAATATTTATAATCAAGTGCTCACTGAACATAACAATCATTTAATGGCTGCTGTCTTGAAAAGCCATAATGAAGAAAGCTTTAATGAGGAAAACTGGAAATCAGCCAAAGTGTTATGGCAGTATGTTTAAAAAGAAAGAATCCTAATCTGTATTTAAGATGTATTTAAGACAAACCTCTAATCCAGATGGTCAGAATTAAATAAGGGAATGCAGTCATGTTTTGATCAAAAGTTATTGCAAGCATTGAAGAAACAAAAATAAATATTTTTTTCCTTCAACTACAGTGAATTATTGTAAGTGTTTGTACATTTGCTTTAGATAATAAAATGAAAAACACCAAGGAAATGTAAACTGCAGTGATTTATTATCTGCTAAATTTTCAGACAAAAGCGCCAGGATGGTCTGACCCTGTTGTCACTGACAGTTTCAAACAGCAAGAGATCCTCTTCTTGAAAAGTACTAGAAACTTCAGCAGCAACGATGGTGATTAAGTGTATCATGAAATAGAATGTACTCACAAATTTGCCTGCGTAGATTTCCTTAAGAATGGCCCTAATTTGGGCTATATAAGCTCCTGACTCAGTTTTAATTGATGCTTGATTATGCATCTGTGATGGATTGGGGGGTCTCACTCTGTTCTCTCTCACTTTTGGAACATGTATCAGAGGGGTAGCTGTGTTAGTCTGAATCTGTAAAAAGCAACAGAGGGTCCTGTGGCACCTTTAAGACTAACAGAAGTATTGGGAGCATAAGCTTTCGTGGGTAAGAACCTCACTTCTTCAGATGCATCCCTTGCATCTGAAGAAGTGAGGTTCTTACCCACGAAAGCTTATGCTCCCAATACTTCTGTTAGTCTTAAAGGTGCCACAGGACCCTCTGTTGCTTTTTGAATCATGGACAATTTTATTAAATTGAATCATGATGTAACTGTGTCATGGAAAGCCTATATTATATGAATCCCGCATGAGTTAGTGGGATTGTGTCATGTTTCTGCCAGGCCAGAGAAAATGGTGAACGATCAGTACTCAATGACCGTCTATTCAAAGTAAAACACCTTGGGACAAATGGTTTGCTCTACCGGGGAGAAGACATCTGTCTGAAAGGAGGAGGACTTGGGAGTAATGGAAAATCACCAAAAGGCAGAACAGAAGAAGCTGGTGACCTCCCACTAGGAGTTTATAAAGAGTCTCATAAATGGGAACTGGGGGAGATGGAGAGAGCCAATTTACATCAGATGAAGAGGGAGGCAGGCTGCAGCAGGGGCAGGATAGGCAAGGGACCAGAGGACCCTGCCTGCCTGCTGCAACACTGACGATCTCCCAAGGCAAGGATGAGCTAGTGAAGGATATTACAATTTATTGTTTTGTATGATCTGTACTCTCCTTTGCTTTACAAGATTAAATATAAAGAGCATAAAATGGTATACTATACAAAGTGTATGCTTATTGACTGTTTAACAACTGCTGTGTGCCAGAGAAACTCTGAACCAGAAGCTTTGTAACATCAGATGGGAGTTCTGTGAGACAGATGTGTTTAAATATAGGGGAGTCTGAAGAGTCAGTGTGCTGCCCGAGGGGCTAGATTGCTGAACAGTCAGTTCCAGCATTCAGAGGGGGTTGCCAGATAGAAGGGCTGTGGCCTAGGAATGTGTCTAGGAATCCTGAGACTGGGGCAGTAGATGGACTCCATTCAGGTTCCAGGAGCTTGAGACACCTTGAGGAGCCAGAGCACAGAATCTTGGATTCCCTTCACAGTAGCCCTAGTAGTGGGTGGCTGTCAAGGGGCGCTCGCTGAGATCTGTTACACTATTATCTTTTGTTTGCACTATTGTTGTAGTTATGTCAGTCCTTGGATGTTAAGGAGACAAGGTGGATGAGGTAGAATCTTTTATTGGACCAACTTCTGTTGTTGATCAAGACAAGCTTTCAAGTTTACACAAAGCTCTTTTTCAGGACTGGGAAATGAATTCAAAGTGTCACAGCTAAATACAAGGTAGAAGAGATTGTTTAGCATAAGTAGAGCACTGCAAATCTACGGATATCCTCTTTATAACCGCAGATGGATGCAGATATATGCGGACCATTTTTGCAAATTGCAGATTGGATGCAAACAGAAATTTTGTATGTAGAGCCCTGAAAAGCTGCGGATACCCACTTTATATTCACAGACCATTTTTGTGGATCACAGATCAGATATGGATACAAATTTTGTACCTGCACAGGGCTCTAAGCATAAGTAGTTAACACATATTTTAAAGGACCATTCAAGGTGAAGTGTCTGTTAACATCCCTTCAGTTATGGGAGGGGAAGGATGCGTGGCAGGAAAAGGCAGCTGGGGGAGGGCATGGGGTTGTTAGTGGGCTATAGTTTCTTGTAATAAGCCATATATTCAGTGTCTCTATTAAATCTATGATTTTTAGTGTCTAGCAAAGTTATGAATTTAAGCTCCCAGGCTCATCTTTTGAAAGTGATATGCAGGTTTCCTTTGAGGATGAGGACTCATAGGTCAGATATAGAGTGATTTCTTTGTGGAAAGTGTGCACCCACAGGTGATAGGGTGTTTTTGTCTTTTACCATTTTCCTGCCTGAGTTTATTCAAGAGCGTACGGATCATCTGGTTTCAAATACATACTTATTGGGGCAGTTAGTGCACTGGATGAGGTACACCATAGTGTGATAAGCATGTGTGGGATCCATGGATCTTGAAAGGTGTGTTGTGGAGGTGTTGATCATTGTAGCAGTGGAGATATGTCTGCACGTTTTGCATCTGTTGTTCTGGCAGAGTCTTGTGCTGCTATGAGTTGGTATGTCCTGGTCTGTGAGGAGTTTGCTTCTGATGACGAGCTTGGAAAGGTTGGGGATGTGTCTGAAGGCCAGAAGAGGGGTTTCAGGAAAGATTTCTTTCAATATGGGGTCCCCATCAAGTTGTAGTTTGAGGATACCCAATATGAGTTCCAGTGCGGGGTGGTAAGTGACAACTAGGGGTTTACGGTCATTGGTGGTTTTCTTTTTTTATTGAAGCAGGTTCTCTTGGGGTATTTGGGTAGCTTGTTGAAATATGTATTAGCTACTTATGCTAAACAATCTGTTCCACCTTGTATTTAGCTGTGACACTCTGAGTATATTTCCCAGACCTGAAGAAGAGCTCCATGTAACCTCAAAAGCATCTCTCTCTCACCAACACAAGTTGATCCAATAAAACATATTTCTGAGATTCCGAATGGCAACATGAATGTTATGGCTGGTGCACAGCATCAACAGCAACTCAAGGAGGTTTTTGGCTTAATCTGGCCTGTAGTTCACGGTGACACTATCCAAATTTAGCCCATACAAATTTTGATATGGTCCCTTCTCCCTTAATCCTACAAGTCTTAAAGCTGCTCATACTCTGATACCATCAGCTGTCCAAGATTCCAAATTTACTATGCCAAGAAAGAGAGAATACAATGTTTCCTGTTCTGCCCAAATCTGATCTGTACTGACTGTTGTTCTGCTACAGGCCTATCAGTGGTTCAGTCAACAAACCAGCTTTCTGGCATGACTTCAGAATGCATTTCAGTCCATGGACATTAGTATAGTTTGATACAAGATCAAGGCCATTTTTATCCTGCAAATTGCAGAATATGAAATCTCTGGAGTGGGGCCTCCATCACTCTGACAGCAAACCGGTGACCCTGGTGTATCCTGGACTGTCCACTGAGGGAAAAGTATTGCAGTGGTGAGAAGGAAGGCATTTGGAAAGAATATTGTTGATAATTCTATCAAGTAACTAAAGGAAATCTTGTCCAAAAGCCAACAACAATCTGAGGTCAAACAGACACACAAGTACTGCCCCTTGTACACTACACAATCTAACAATCCCTCTGTGCCAATCCTCCCCTCTCTCCTTAAGACACATCTTTCTGCAAAGCCAGAAAATTAAGGCCTTAGCCATAATGGGATTTTAGCCACTCATGCAGTTACGCTGATGTAACTGCACTTGTGAAAACCCCTAGATGTGCTGTGCCCATGCAAACTGTGACTGGCAATAGTTTATCCAAGGAGAGCAAGACAAGCCGACACTGACTGAAGATACTAATACAGTGGGTTGATCCTCAGGGATAACTCCAGAGGGATCAGGAAAGACAAGGAAAATTAGAGGAATTTATTTTACTCCAATAGTTTTACTTCTAACAATTTTTACTCCTAAAAATGAGCAAAAACTAAACACGGAAAATCAGAAAAAATAAGGACAACAAACCATCGTAGATAAGACTGACTTAGATACAATACCCATTGTCTGGACTGCCCTGTTTACATGCTGAACATTTGATTTTCATCTTAGATTAGAATAGTCTCCTAAAATTATTAATATGCTACAAAAGAGTTTCATTTCCATTGTAATATGTCAGGGAAAACAAATTTAGCTATGAAAGTGCTCAGATACTAAAGTTATGAGAGTCGCATATGAACCTATATAGAATCAGATCAGTGTTCCTCCAAAGTCACAAATCCATATCTATCTCTGTAACAACAATTAAAGTCTAACACACAATCCTTATTGAAATGTTTTGGATCATCTCAGCTCAGAATGTACAGTAGTTCTCATCAGAAAAATACCACGTAAAACTCCGATCAACTGGCAGCTTCTGTCACTGTTTAGACAAGGAAAATTTGTCTAATTGATATCTCTGCAATTCCAAGAACTTCCAGTAATTTTCTATGAACAGATACACACTTGCCAGAGATAAAAAACTAGATTCTCAGACTTTGCTAAAGTAAATGCTGCAAAGAACTATGGGTGACCAAAAGTTTACCTCCTCCCTAACAGTCTAGAAATTCTACTACCCTGATTAGTGTATCAGGATGTACAGAGATTTGAATTGTAGATAAGAACATTCCCACAACAAAGGCAGCTGGCTTAAATTTTTTCGTGTGGTACGGGGGAAGGGATCTTTAATATTGCAGACATGCTAAAGCTAGCACAACAAAAGAACATAAACCATGAAAGCTGATTACAGGGTCTAAAAATATATAATGTGCTACATTTATGCCAGCTCCAATATTAAAATTTGAGTTGAATGAATTTTAGAAATCTAAGACTCAAAAGATAAGTAAGTTACTCGGGGGAGTGGGAGGGAAGAGAGAGAAACCCAGTTAACCAAAGCATTAAATGTATAATCAACTCAAATTATGTAAAGTAAATCTAAACTTTTCACAATGACTATGGGACTGTATAAACTGATGAAATGCAGTGCCACAAACAAGGAAAAAATAAGTTCTCTTATTAAAAATGTGAATACACAAATATGGAGAAACAAGTTGAATCTTTCAATCACTGTGTTTCTCAACCCATAAAAAGGGGAGAAAAACAAACATAACCCATAAATGAATGTTATGGCACTAAGGTTGCCACAGTAAATAATCTAATCCATATGGGAAAATAATGAACAATTAAAAAATATGGAATTAATGTATTAAAGTAACTTACTTAAATTTTTGATTGCCCTTGCAGTTCATGTACTTACTTGCCAACAAAATGTGCCTGTAAAAATTTCACCTTGCACAATTCTGTATCTGTAACTAACTCACATGACATACATGGAGATTTTTGCAGCATATACCTAACTAGTCTATGCATATCACCTACTATGAAATGCATAAAACTTAGTAAAAAAAAAAAGCCATTTTACTTAAACCCCTAAGAGAGAGAATATTTTTTGCTTTGTTCTTTAGTCACCTCTTTATGCCTGTGTACTGTAAATCATTTAGGGCATTTACAGAATTCCTGAAGATTTATTTATTTCCATCTTCACTTGCTAACTAGTGTTGAGTTCAGACTTGTGTTTATCCAATCAACAGCTGGTGGCAACATAAACAATACAAGAAAGTAAAGAGGAAGATATCTCAATGGACATTTTATTTTAAAACAAATGTAAAAGATATAAAAGGACAGAAGTACAGATAAGGATCTGAAATGAATAGTTTCATAGACCAAACAAAGCTTTTATTGTTATGCCTCTGGAAAAGGGAAGTCAAATATTGTGTGGTAATTTTTCCTTTTTTCCTCCCCTGTGTTTATCCTAGTTTTCTCTTAACTTTGAAAACAACGCAAACTGGGATAGTTTTTTGTACATTGTTTGCATTGTTTTTTCTCTGATCTTTAAAATTATAAATTATATTTCTGCTGTTCACTGTGAGTGAAATTTATCCCATGTGGAGCACAAGATCTTTTCACTGCTTAAATCCCACTTAATCCCTTAATTCACTCCAAATGAGAGTGAATGTTGCTGTTTTGCCATTGACAATCAATTTCATAATGTGGTAAAAATATAAACTGGTTTGGAACAACCAGTAAAAAAAGTGGAGCAAAGAATAGATCTGACAAGCTGCCTGAGATCAGAAATCCAATAAGATCTAAAATTGTAATGATTGCTAGTGTCTTAAGAATCTCTCAGTATTTCCATTAAATCTTATTTCGGGGGCAAAAGGGGGGGAGGTTAATAAAGGAGACGCAGACAGACCTAGGGATCACATATCTCTATCACTATAGTATCACTATAATATTTTATCATCATTCCATAAGCAAATAGTGGAACCTACCAAAGATTTATACCACATTTACAGTAGTTTTGTAATTATCGTATTTATAGGACATATTAAAGATGAGGTTCATTGATGCCTCAGAAACTTGAATGGATAATTTTGATCTATGTTGTTTAATATTTGTTCCATTTGTCTTCCTGACCCAGAATGTAGACACATGATGAAATTTTGCTCTCAGTTAAGTCAGTAGCAAATCTCCAATTGACATAAACGGGACCAGGATTTTACCCACAGTGTCAGTTGAATGCAAATATTGTGTTACTCTGAGTCAAATTCCTTAAATTTAAAAGGGAGCCTATGAACCATTAGATAATACTTTACTTTTAGGTACTTGTGAGGATTAGCACTATCAAAATTAGAAACCTATTAGCCAGTTGTTTCCTCACTACCAGTATCAGTCAAGTATCAGAAGGGTAGCCGTGTTAGTCTGGATCTGTAAAAAGAGTCCTGTGGCACCTTATAGACTAACAGACCTATTGGAGCATAAGCTTTCGTGGGTGAATACCCACTTTGTCAGATTAATGTAGTGGAAATTTCCAGAGGCAGGTATAAATATGCAAGCAAGAATCAGTCTAGAGATAACTAGGTTAGTTCAATCAGGGAGGATGAGGCCCTCTTCTAGCAGTTGAGGTGTGAACGCCAAGGGAGGAGAAACTACTTTTGTAGTTGGTTAGCCATTCACAGTCTTTGTTTAATCCTGAGCTGATGGTGTCAAATTTACAAATGTGCCAGCAATGCCCCTCTGCTAAGTACATCGGCCAAACTGGTCAGTCCCTACGTAAAAGGATAAATGGACACAAGTCAGATATTTGGAATGGCAATAAACAAAAACCTATAGGAGAACACTTCAACCTCCCTGGACACACAATAGCAGATTTAAAGGTAGCCATCCTGCAGCAAAAAAACTTCAGGACCAGACTTCAAAGAGAAACTGCTTATCTTCAGTTCATTTGCAAATTTGACACCATCAGCTCAGGACTGCACACAAAGCATGAATGATGGAGAATATTAACCATCAAAGAATTATGGGTAACAAATATATAGGAGATTCAAATTAAAGGTTCAAAACAGATGGGAAAATGAAGTAAATGGATGGGAAGGCAGAAAAGCTTTAAAATGCTGGAATAAGACAAAATTAGACTTTTAAAAAATAGCTGATGCAATTTTGAAATGTAAGAAAATGTTGGGATATAAGGACTAGTAAAGAATTGTACAAGACGATAAGGAGCTGCACACTACAGTCTGATTTTATTGACATCTGTTGTAAAACAATGCGGATACTTTTAAGTATATCAGAAGGAGACATAATATATTGTAAAGATAAAAAGAAAAGCTTGAGGCTGATGCCATCAAAGAAAAGCAAAAACCCCTGAGGAAAAAAAAAACAGTTTAGACATAAACCAACTATTAAAGCACCTCAGAAAAATATATACAATTACAATGGATTTCATACTGTTAAACTCCGTTATTATTTCAGTCAAAGTATAAATGAGAGAACCAGGGTCTTAATCCACAAAGTTTAAAAAATACCATGTCATCTTAAAAGCATTGTGTGGAATACGGTAGTGCAAATTTAGTCTGTTTGAAATAGGGTAAGGAGTGGAAAGCCTAAACACTTAATTTGTTTCCAACTATTCTTCTCCTTCTTCCCAGTAATCTAACAGACTTGTTTGACATTAACGAACGTATTAGTAGGCAGTAATTGTGTCAGACATATCTACATATACATACACAAATCCCACTCCCAAAATGGACTCTTGGTACCCTAAGACGTTGATTCTGCAATACATTGGATGCTGTGCAGCAAGGAGTGCAAAGTTAATGCATTCTAATATTAGTTGGAACAGAGGCTATGCATGCATGCACATAAGGTTATGCATTAGATGGCTTCCACAGTGGCATCCATAAGTCAAACTCCGTTTTCCTTACTGTCTAGATAGCAAGGTGTTTGGACATCTCTGATGAGATAGTGTTAAACACAATTCTCATGAAAATGAGGTGCTTAGCTATATATAAAAGCTGGTAGCTACACAGCCGTGCTCCATTTGATGTAGAATGAAGTTCCTCAGAGTTCCCTGTCCAGTTCTCTAATTTTTTACTCTGTGCCTCATCAGACAACTCTAAACAATTATGTCTCAAATGTGCTCCACCAGATGGATCCCCTTATATGTACTGTAGGCTTGAAATATGTACTCATTTGACAGACTGTAAAAGAAGAAAACAATTGCCTTTTTATAAGGAAGTATCCCATTTCTGATGCTTTCCAAACTGTAGTTAATACTTTATTTTCAAATATTCTTAATGGTATGTTATGCACATTTCCTCACTAAAACCACAAGACATGCACCATGATGCCACTCTGTCATCTATTTACCTACTTTCAGAAGCTTGTGTTGTAGCTGTACTAACAAATCTTGAAATTTAAAAAGGTACAAGAGATTCTATAAATTAGACATCTTTCCTACAGAATAAAATTTGTAAACAAACAAAATGTTGGGGGCCTTCCGTAAATAATCAGATTTTATTTGTGGAAAAAAACATGGTATTAAATGATCATACATGCTTGTATGTGTAGCCTTTTCCAATTCCCTATGTACTTTTGTCCTACATCCACAAGGCTAAAAATGACTTGGTAAGAACCTTTCTGGACTTACCAAAATCCAATCTCGTATTGGGTTTCATCCAACCCTATACCTCAATGGCAAAAGGGACTTGAAAGTCATGTTTGGACACAGCTGAATTCCTGAGTCATACTACTGACCTAGCATCTAAGATAGTTGAGAGCATATTACTGTTATTAAAAACACTGTAAGCAGAAGTCTTGTCTCTGGGAAACAGAAATATGGTAGTAAGAATATAAATATTTCAAAATTAAAATAGCTTTCATCATAATTAGTAATTACCAGTTTCCTCATTCAAACGTCGACAAGTCACGTCTAGCCCAGATGCAGAACTTTTTTTTTTACTCTACAGTGTACAGAAACAAAAGAGCAATCAAAGAAACCTAACATCCTAACAAATAATATGATTTGTACTCAGCAGTGTGATTAACCAGATGTGAAAATCATTTTTCTAAAACACCTCCATCCTATTCTAAGGGAAGAACACAAAATCTACATGATTGGAAAGCAGCTGTCTCACATTATTAGGAAAAATCACTATGCCAGTTTATTGCCTAAAGTGGGGTAATGAAGTAGTGTTGAAAAACTGTTAATTTGCTGCAGCAGAAAATTATGGCACTAGCTAGGTAATATGAAATGCATATACAGAACACTGTTCTATGCAAATTGAAATAGTACACTTTCCACTGGTTAGGACACCACAAACTTTATGATTTTCCACCTCACTCTCTCCCTCCCACCACTATGACACTGTCACTAAATCCTGCTTTTCATTCAACATCATCTCCAAAATTCATTCATTCTGACAGCTAAAAAGTTCATCCAGGCTGTGAATTATCACTCCCCCCGACTACCGCAATCTCCACCTCCTCTGTGGACTTCCAGATTCTTCCTTGACTCTCTTCAATCTGCCCAAAATGCTGATAAACAATCCACTCAGCTTGCCTGCTGCTCCAACCAGGTTCAGACCCCTTTCAAATCATATCAAATGCCAGCTCCTTGCTGTCAAGGCCCTGCACAGCTTTGCTGTTCACTACCACTCCATTCTTGTCTTGCAGTGTTGGATTCACCTAAGTGTCACAAATCATCAGCCCGTTCACATCCTCTCTCCACTTGTCTCCATGCTTCCTCCCCTCCCCCGCCACCTGCACCTGGAACACCTACCCAGACCTGAATCACCATATTTCTTACCCTCTCCTCCTTCAAATCCCACATTAGACACCTCTTCCAGGAAGTCTACAGATTCTATTTCCTCTCCTCTCCTTAAAGAAATGTTAACAAGTCAGACAGCAGACAACATCAGGAAACAAACAAACTAACAAGCAAACAAAAAACTATTACGAAATATGTTAAACTTCATGGCTTCATCACTTCACTTCTGTTAGGGTTACCATATTTAAAAAATAAAAAAAGAGGACACTCCATGGGCCCTGGCCCGGCCCTCCGCCCCAACTCCGCCCCTTCCCTGCCCCTTCCCCAAAGTCCCCGCCCTAACTCCTCCTCCTCCCCCCCAGCCACGCGAAAAGGGCTGCCTGAGCACTACCGGCTTCACGGTTTGCCGGGCAGCCTCCAGACCCTGCGCCCCCGGCCGGCGCTTCCCCAGCACAGCTGGAGCCCGGGAGGGGAAGCGCCCAGCCGGGGGTGCAGGATCTGGAGGCTGCCCAGCAAACCATGAAGCCGGTAGCGCTCGGGCTTCGGGAAGCCCCTATGCCTCTGTACCCTGCGCCCCCGGCCGGGCACTTCCCCTCCCGGGCTCCGGCTGCTCTGCTCCTCCCCTGACTCTTCGGCTCTGTTTAAGAGCCGAGCTGCCCGAGCGCTCCGGCTTCGGGCAGCCCCCTTGCCTCCAGACCCCAGCCGCCGGCCAGGCACTTCTCCCCGGCTCCAGCTGCTCTGCTCCTCCCCGGACTCAGACTTCGGCTCTGTTTAAGAGCCAAGCTGCCCGAGCCAGCGCTACCGGCTTCGGGCAGCCCCCTTGCCTCCGGACCCCAGCCACCGGCCGGGCACTTCTCCTCCCCGGCTCCAGCGGCTCTGCTCCTCCCCTGATTCAGACTTCGGCTCTGTTTAAGAGCCAAGCTGCCCGAGCCAGCGCTACCGGCTTCGGGCAGCCCCCGTGCCTCCGGACCCCAGCCGCCGGCCGGGCACTTCTCCTTCCCAGCTCCAGCTGCTCTGCTCCTCCCCTGACTCAGACTTCGGCTCTGTTTAAGAGCAAAGCTGCCCGAGCCAGCGCTACCGGCTTCGGGCAGCCCCCACGCCTCCGGACCCTGCGCCGCCAGAGCAGAGCAGCTGGAGCCCGGGAGGGGAAGTGGTCAGCCGGCGGCTGGGGTCTGGAGGCACGGGGGCTGCCCGAAGCCGGTAGCGCTGGCTCGGGCAGCTTGGCTCTTAAACAGAGCCGAAGTCTGAGTCAGGGGAGGAGCAGAGCAGCCGCGGGAGAGGAAGTGCCTGGCCGGTATTTTTCCCGGACATGTTCGGCTTTTTGGCAATTCCCCCCGGACATGGGTGTGACTGCCGAAAAGCCGAACATGTCCGGGAAAAACCGGATGTATGGTAACCGTACTTCTGTTGCATCCCTTGCCTATTTGTGAATTGTTTATTTAATGGATCTCTGTACTCTTGCTGTCCGTAAACTGCCTAGCACAGTTTTGGAGCTATATAAATAAAATAAAATTCATCATCAGTTTGGCCTCTATTACTAGCTGTCAAATTTGCTGATTAATTTTATTCGCATTTACTGCACTTCATTAAATTTGCATCTAAATATGGTTTAAATAACTAAATGATAACACTATAACTATGTAACACCCAGGGTAGCAGCATTCATAAATCCTTCAAGCACTTGGCAAGTTCTTTAATCCACAGTAATCATGTTTCCTTGTATAACAAGTCTTGTGATGTCTGTAACAGCGTCTCTCTATAGTAACAACAGTCTTAGTGTTACTGTTCTCCCTTACATGCCTGAAGTATTAATCACAGTTCCATATTTAAGCATGAAATTAGAAAGCTTCGCGTACTCTTTCCAAAACAGATATGCTAATCAGAATGCAGTCTCACACTAAACAGAATGGTAGATGAAGTCTCTGGTCCTTTATAGTACATGTAAAAATATTCATATGTCTTTAAGTATAATATTTATCTAGAGTGAGAAGGTATCTTCTTGTTACCACAGTAAAGCAATATCTTGCAGTTTAATGCTGTTTTTGCTAGGGAACTGGAAATCTCTTAGTTCCTCCTGCAATATCAACAGATTAATGTTTTTAAACAGGCAAAATACCCCCAAAGCAGTCTGCTGTAAAATTATGTTTGTTTGTTCTTTAAATAGGGGAGTAAATATCATCAAGTTTTAGTTTTTTGTGTGTGATGTTTTTTGTTTAATAATCACGTTGAAGGACAGGTGAGTAGAGTTTATGACAGGGCTGGCAAATTTTCAAAGCAAAGAATTGGCTCTTTGCTCACAAGATCCAATATTCAATGAATTAAACACATTTCTTAATTAAAGAAAATATTTTGTTTCATAAATAAGTTAAAATTCTAGAAATATTCCAAATATTTTAAGATATTTTGTATTCAAGACCTTTCTGACATGCTCAAATGACTTCTTCCACTAGTTATTAGTTATTTATGAGTAGGAAAGGATAATTCCAATGTTAAATCTAAAAAAAAAAAAAAGACACTTGCACAGCCAAGTTCACTTAACTTTAACTCATGTAATGGAAAATCCTGTTTATTGGCAAACCTTTATGAATTAACTCAATATAAATGGGCACATTTAATAGCAGTTATTTCCCATATACCATCAATTAAACCCACAACATTGGTTTTCTGCTCTAGAATATACTGGAGAGACTGATGGGTGAGGTAACGTTCCACCTTCTATTTAGGCTGCATTAACAAAGACATAAAATTACTCCTGAGGGAATTCTGCGCCACTGCGCACGAGCAGAATCTATGTCCCCCACAGATTTTTTTCCCCTCAGCAGAAAATACATTCTGCCGGAGAGGTGCTGCAGTTATGCCATTTGCCCACTAGGGGCTGCTGTGGTGCCAGAACAGAGGGCAGCTGGCTCAGCCAACAGTGGATAGGGAGAAGGAGAGGCTGTGTTCCTCAGAGCACCCTGTCCGCCGGGTCAGGTGAGGAGGCAGAGGATATTGGGGGAGGGGGCGGGACCAGACAGAGAGGGCCACACAGGGATGCTGGGAGGTCACACAAACTGAGGTCAGAAGGGCTAGTGGGGGGACACACTAGTGTGGGGACTGAATGACAGTGGGGGTGCAGAGACACATGGGGATCGGGTGTAGGGTGCAGGACCACTGGGGAAGTGGGCGGAAAATATAGGGACAAGGGCAGGAGGTGGCTGAGTGGGGGATGCATGGACACATGGGGATGGGGAGTAGGGGTGGCTGAGTGGGGATGCAGGGACATGTTGGGACAGAAACAGGGAGGAGCCTGGACATATGGGGATGGAGAAGAGGCGTGACTGAGTGGCGGTGGAGGGACACATTTGGACAGAGGGTGAAAGGACACATGGGACAGAGGTAGATGTGCCTGACTGACGGAGAGGCTAGGAGTCAGCCAGGGTCTGCTTGGGGGAGACTTCCGAACTCTCTAACAATCGCTCCCTCCCTCCAAAAATCTGTCTATACTTCTCCCACCCACCCCCAACAACCCTTCAGGTTCACTCCCAGGCTCCTTCTCAGCAATTACTTCCCTCTCCCTCAGATCCTCCATTACCCCTGACTCTCCCGAGCCTTTGCACTGCTTCTGAGGGGTGCAGGAAATAAATTTCTGTATTGCCATTTAAATGAATTATTATTCAAAGATCTGTATTAATATGCCTAAGGAATATGCCAAATATGACAAAGGAATCTTTGTCAAAAAACAGTTCCTGAATCTTTTTTATCTGTATTGTTATCAACATACTTGTTGACAGGTATTTCAAAATAAATTACCAAAATAACTGAAACTGGCATGATTATATTGTGTATTTTGACAAAATCTGCAGAATTTTAAAATATTGTGCACAGAATTTTAATTTTTTTAGCACAGAATTACCACAGGAGTAATAACATGCAAGTCACAGGAGGTCATAGTACCATTCTAACTCAGTGCTGGTTAGGCCTCAGCTGGAGTACTGTATCCAGTTTTGCTTACCAATGTGTAGACAGAGAGAAACTGGAAAGGATCCAGAGGCGAGCAACAAAGATGATCAAAGGGATGGAATGCAAGCCATATGAGCAAAGGCTGAAGGAACTGGGTCTGTTTAATTTGGAAAAGAGGAAATTAAGAGGGTATATGATACCGGTCTTCAGATACTTAAAAGGCTGCCACAAAAAGGATGGAAAAAAAGTTGTTTTCTTTTGCCACAGAGGGCAGGACAAGAGGCAATGGCTTCAAACTACAGCATAGCAGATTTAGATTAAATCTCAGGAAAATCTTCCTAACTATAATAACAGTAGGACAATGGAACAGACTGCCTTGGGAGGTTGTAGAAGCTTCTTCACTGAAGGTTTTCAAAAGGGGACTCGATAGCCATCTGTCTTGGATGGCTTAGGCAACAAATCCTGCATCTTGGCAGGGGGTTAGACTAGATGACCCTCGCAGCCCCTTCTAACCCTATGGTTCTAATTGTGACACTCTGCGTACCTTTCCAAGACCAGAAAAAGAAATTTGTGTAGCTCAAAAGCTTGTCTCTTTCATCAACAGAAGTTGGTCCAATAAAAGATGTTAGCTCAAAAAGAACTCAAATGTGAAATTGCGGAACTATTAACTATGGTTTGTAACCTGTCCTTTAAATCAGCGTCTGTACCCAATGACTGGAAGATAGCTAATGTAACGCCAATATTTTAAAAGGGCTGTAGAGGTGATCACAGCAATTACAGACTGATAAGTCTAACGTCAGTAATGGGCAAATTAGTTGAAACAATATTAAAGAATAAAATTGTCAGACACATAGAAGAACAAATTGTCGGACAAAAGTCAACACAATTTCTGTAAAGGGAAATCATGTCTTACTAATCTATTAAAGTTCTTTGAAGGGGTCAACCAACATGTGGACAAGGGGGATCCAGTGGACATAGTGTACTTAGATTTCCAGAAAGCCTTTGACAAGGTCCCTCAGCAAAGGCTCTTATGTAAATTAAGTTGTCGTGGGATAAGAGGGAAGATCCTTTCATAGATTGAGAACTGGTTAAAAGACAGGGAACAAAGGGTAGGAATAAATGGTAAATTCTCAGAATGGTGAGGGGTAACTAGTGGTGTTCCCCAAGAGTCAGTCCTAGGACCAATCCTATTTAACTTATTCATAAATGATCTGGAGAAAGGGGTAAACAGTGAGGTGGCAAAGTTTGCAGATGATACTAAACTGCTCAAGACAGTTAAGACCAAAGCATACTGTGAAGAACTTCAAAAAGATCTCACAAAACTAAGTGATTGGGCAAAAAAATGGCAAATGAAATTTAATGTGGATAAATGTAAAGTAATGCACATTGGAAAAAATAACCCCAACTATACATACAATATGATGGGGGCTAATTTAGCTACAACTAATCAGAAAAGAGATCTTGGAGTCATCGTGGATAGTTCTCTGAAGATGTCCACGCAGCGTGCAGTGGCAGTCAAAAAAGCAAACAGGATGTCAGGAATCATTAAAAAAGGGATAGAGAAAAGATGGAGAATATCTTATTGCCCTCATATAAATCCATGGTATGCCCACATCTTGAATACTGTGTACAGATGTGGTCTCCTCATCTCAAAAAAGATATACTGGCATTAGAAAAGGTTCAGAGAAGGGCAACTAAAATGATTAGGGGTTTGGAACGGGTCCCATATGAGGAGAGATTAAAGAGGCTAGGACTTTTCAGCTTGGAAAAGAGGAGACTAAGGGGGGATATGATAGAGGTATATAAAATCATGAGTGGTGTGGAGAAAGTGAATAAGGAAAAGTTATTTACTTGTTCCTATAATATAAGAATTAGGGACCACCAAATGAAATTAATTGGCAGCAGATTTAAAACAAATAAAAGAAAGTTCTTCTTCACACAGCGCGCAGTCAACCTGTGGAACTCCTTGCCTGAGGAGGTTGTGAAGGCTAGGACTATAACAGGGTTTAAAAGAGAACTAGATAAATTCATGGAGGTTAAGTCCATTAATGGCTATTAGCCAGGATGAGTAAGGAATGGTGTCCCTAGCCTCTGTTTGTCAGAGGGTGGAGATGGATGGCAGGAGAGCTCACCCACATTGTCTCCAATATCCAGGGACAAACATGGCTACAAGACCACTGCAAACTAAAAAAATACTGATCAACTGAAGTCCCCAGCAAAATTTTTCCATTTTCATCTGAGACTTTTTTTTTTCAACCTTTATTTCTCTAGCAACTTCAAGAAACCAAAATTAGCTACTAGCAGTTAGTCATGTAAATCTACATTTTAAATAACTTTATAATGACTTTTGGTCTCATTTTCCTAAATTTTAGGTTTATTTGAAAATGAGCAGTATTAACAAAAATAATCTCAAACAAACAAATCTGAAAACAACCACCACCCCAATTCTGCTTAACAGCAAAGGAAGAAAAAAATGGTTACTCACCTTTTTGTAACTGTTTTCTTTGAGATGTGCTGCTCATGTCCATTCCATTGTAGGTATGTGCACGCCCACGTGCATGGCCGTCTGAGACTTTTGCCTTAGCAGTACCCGTAGAGCCGGCTGCGGTGCCCTCTGGAGTGCTGCGTTCATAGCGCGGTACAGCAGGCACCACCAGTCTTGCGCCCTCTTGGTTCCTTCTTGCCAACAACACTGACAGAGGGGCAGAAGGGCAGGTAATGGAATGGACATGAGCAACACATCTCGAAGAACAGTTACAAAAAGGTGAATAACTGTTTTTTCTTCTTTGAGTGCTAGCTCATGTCGATTCCACTGTAGGTGAATCAAAAGCAGAATCCCAGGAGGTGGGCTCAGAGTTTCTCAGTCTTGCAGATTAGAAACCCCCTTGGGAGCTGCCACCTGATGTGCCAAGACTACCTCTGATCCTGCTTTCCCTGCCAGCTCAGGACTCCAGCACCCTGTCTTGCTGAGCCAGACACTCCCGTCTGCTCCAACACAGACCCAGGGTCTGAATTACTTGCCGCAAAGCTGCAGGTTTACCTGAAAGCAGCTCACAGTAGTGTGCTTGTCTTTAGCACTCAGATGCCCAATTCCCAATGGGGTCTAAACCCAAATAAACCCGTTTTACCCTGTATAAAGCTTATGCAGGGTAAACTCAAATTGTTCGCCCTCTATAACACAGATAGAAAGAAATGCACAGAAGTTTGCTCCCCCAGGTATTAATACATACTCTGAGTTAATTAATAAGTAAAAAGTGATTTTATTAAATACAGAAAGTAGGATTTAAGTGGTTCCAAGTAGTAACAGTAACAGTAAGTCACCAAGCAAAATAAAATAAAATGCGCCAATCTATGTCTAATCAAACACTGAATACAGATAAGATCCTCACCAGTTCCAGAATTCTCCCTTTTACAGACTAATCTCCTTTTAGCCTGGGTCCAGCAATCACTCACACCCCTTTGTTCCAGTTTCTTCCAAGCATCCTGGGGGGGTGGGGAGGCTCTCTCTTTAGCCAGCTGAAGACCAAATGGAGGGGGTCTCCCATGGGTTTAAATAGACTCTCTCTTGTGGGTGGAGACCCCCCTCCTCACTCCTATGCAAAGTCCAGCTCCAAGATGGAGTTCTGGAGTCACCTGGGCAGTCACATGTCCATGCATGACTCACAGTGTTTGCAGACAGAAGCCATTGTCCACATGGTATCTTGTCTGTCTCCAGGAAGACTTTTTATGTGGATTGGAGCATTCCAAGATGCATTGTTCCCCAAGTGCTTCCTGATCAGGTACTTAACCTTGCGAATTCCTTCCTAAAGAAGCTGACCAAATGCCTCACAATGCTTACTTAGAAATCAAGCAAGTATACAACCAATATTCTTAACCTCAAGTACAAAATGATACATGTGTACAAATAGGATGAATAGATATAGTAGACCATAACCTTTACAGAGCTGTGTTACATGGCACAGGCAGCACAAAACATATTCCAGTTATGTCATATTCCCATAAAGCCTTATGGGAGGTACCGTCACAATGGTAACCCTATCTGTACATGGAAAGACATTCGTACTACTTAAACCAGGCTCTGGCGCCCACTCTTTGGGGTGGGAATAAAAGTCCCAAGAAAATAATATTTTCTGCTGCCTGTCAATCCCACAAGGATTTGAAGCCACAGAAAGGCCTAAAACTCATGGAGTGAGTTCCAATCTATAGCTCTTCAACACTGGTTCACGATGTAGTTCCTTCACAGGAGCTTGCCTGGTGTGCTGTTCTATCAGAACAAACCTTGGCTACTGTACAAGCAACAAAGAAGGCTATCGCCATTACAATTCCATAGTAAAACTTCCATAACTTCCTATGATAAGATTATTAGAATAGACCACACAGCAGCCAGTTCCACATGGAAAGTAAAATAAATGTTCTTCAATTGTTCTACCTGAAACACCCAAGAGTCACTTAGCTGAGTGTGGGATTTTTTGTTCTGATTAATATTCCACAGTCTTGGGGTGAGTCAGCCCATTTAGACAGTATTTTTGAGAGTCTGGAAACATTAAATAGCTCATTTTCCACTCAGCTTGCCTCTATCCATTATCTCCTATTAATACTACTGGGAGTTTAACTCATACATCATTGGAGGCCAAACCTCTAAGAATGTAAGATAACTACCATATGAGTGACTGCGCTTGAAGACATGTGGAGGATATCTGGAACTTATAATCATCAGGTTATTAGTTGGGGAGGGGGAGAAGGGGAGGAGAGTTAAACATTATTTTCAGCAACTATCTAACATACATCATTAGCATTCTATTCTTACAAAGAACGTACATACTTCCTGACTGCCTGGTACAAAGTTGATAAGTATCATGCACTATATACACTGTCGCTGTTTTAGTGTGCAGTATGTGTGGCACAGACAGATCCAGAGATTAGTGCATATAAATCACCCACCCACAAAAAAAAAATAGCTACACAATTGCCAACTAATACAATGAATATGAAATGTGTGTTTTTACAAGTGCTACTCAAGGAGATTTTATTTGTGGGAAGACTGACTCATGGGATAGCAAGAATTATACTGTAATTACCCAAAGCTAGAAGACAAAAGGAGTTAGAAACTTAGATGAAATTAAAAAAAAAAAAAGGTCCAAGAACCATATTAGCAAAAACAGCTGTTGCACTATAATATTTTTGAATAGCTTTGTTATGCCTTCACATACTCATCCAGCAGTAGTTTTCTTTTTTCCTTTTCTATTTTTTTTTCATCCTTTTAGTTTAGTTTTGCTATTGTTGGCTCACAGTTTCAGCAGACACTAGACAAATAATCTTTTCAACAATATAGCCCTTTTCTAAACAGTATCTCTTAACTCCATCCCTTGGGGAGAGGGGAGGAAGTAATGACTTAATACTTCTCAGATTCATCAGATGCACCCCTTCTCTATTTGTCTTACTTCTCTTCTTGCTTACTTAGTTGCAGGAGAAACAAGAATCTTGGGATTTCAAACTTCATCTACATATATATTTACAGCTATTCCTAAATATAGTATTTGTATTATTCATCAGCCACATTATTTTATTCTGTGATCTAGTCAGATCTGATAATATATGGGAATCAGGCTGGATCAATACGTGGAGACTTCCACTGGGCTACAGGAAGTGGGGTTATTTCAGTAGATGATGATCTTCCCTGAGAGTCATTAATGAATCCATGACCTAACATGGTGCTAGGGAGTAATACTTGGCTAAAATGACAACATATGAGTGATTGAGAACTCCCTGTCCTCACCAGTTACAGATTTCCTGATACTTTTCTCAAGACTAGTGTTATTCTTTAATTCTCATCATCAGCAGTTGTGCAGAGTTGCTGTGTGCCATTAAACATTTATTGTGTTCCTCTAAAGAGGTGTATGAAGTCATATTTACATATGGCCCCTAATTCTGGAAAGCATCCCTGTTCAGGACAGCATTTACACACATGCTTAAACACTGTCCTGAATTGGGGCCATAGTTTTTAAAGGGCTAGAATGAAAGATGCTATATAAGTGTAAGATATAAATTATTACTAAAGGTGCTAGTTTTTTCTGTTATCCAATGCAAGTAATTAATAGAGATGACTATCTTACTACCTCTGGAAATTTGCAATTCACACTGATTTTATACCCATCTTTATGAAATTATTTAAATTATGATTTTACATTAATAATGTAGTGAAAAATTCCAGGCCAAAAGATTAAAATACATAAACAGCTCAAAGTAGATGAAATACTTTTCATGTTAATATAAGGAATATCTGAAAATCAGGTTCCAGACACCCCAAGAGGAGAACAGAAGGTTTAAACCCTCCAAGTAAGTAGTTAAATCAACTGATTGTATACAATCTTATTGTACTGCAAAAATATATCGAGTAAGGTATTTTATGAAAGCTTGTAATGTTTTAAACTTAATACTCATTATGAGATATGTATGCAGGTTATGGTTCTGAATTCCTGTACTTGTACATATAGAGAATTGTGCTCACAAATCTCAGCTCCACCTTACAGCATGGAAGTGAGGGATAAGAGAGCAAGAGGAACCTCCCAAGCCAGGTGTTTACAGAAAACCAGACTAATCTAATGATCCATTGTACAAACAGGAAGAGACATATGATGTACCATCAGAGTTAACAAAGACATTGAGACAACAGGGAATTTACCCACTTTGAATATCTGTAGGGACTGAAGGGAAAAAAAACTGCAAACCCATTTAAAATAAAAGGGGTCTGAAGTGAAATCTGTCCAGAAACTGTGGGACAGCCTCTATGTGGCAACCTGTCCATGAATGCTGGATCCCCTCTATAGCTAAGGGGTCCACTGGGAAACTGTTCAAAGGCAATAGGTAAC
Organism: Chrysemys picta bellii; assembly: GCF_011386835.1. NCBI lineage: Eukaryota > Metazoa > Chordata > Testudines > Emydidae > Chrysemys > Chrysemys picta. The sequence continues at coordinate 39,484,602 of NC_088797.1, forward strand.
TTGTATTAGAAAAGGGATTTTATTTAATATGGAAGTGCAAAGCTTGAGGTTGTGTTTTTGTGTTTATTTTCTGTGTACTCTGTATATGTTTGCTTTCCATTACTTTTTCATATTTGAATATGTGATTTTTATTTTTCTAGTACAAAACATTTTGTTTATTTTCAACCCAAGAAGGTCTCTGGTGTGCAAACTTTGTGGACTGTGTATGCCATAGCGAACTGCTAACTGGGGAGAGTGGGGGGAACTGGTTTCATGCTTTCAGAGTGGTGAACCAAAGGGGAATGGTCCAAGTGTTTGGTAATTAACAACTCAGATTTGAGGAGACTCAGTACTAGAGGGGTTTTGGTGTCACCCTGTAATGAGTAACTAGGCTGGTGAGAGTTATGGTGAGACCTTATGCTTGTGAGGTGGCTTCAGGTGTTAGGAATCTGAATCATAATCAGACAACACCCATACACCCTGAAGTTATAGAGCAAGCGGTGAAAATGCCATATCATCATTGCTTTCGCTGTTCTTGTGAAATACACAAATACTGTTGTGACGGGTTCGGTCACAGAGACCCCCTTGGGGCTGTCACCTGACGTGCTGAAACTATCTCTGATCCCGTTTTCCCTGTCAGCTTGAGACTCCAGAACCCTGTCTTGTTGAGCCAGACACGCTAGCCTGCTGCAACACAGACCCAGGGTCTGAACCACGTCCCCAAAGCTGTAGACTTTAACTGAAAACCACTCAGCAGGTACTCCTGTCTCCAGCACCCAGACACACAGCTCCCAATGGGCTCCAAACCCCAAATAAATCCATTTTACTCTGTATAACGCTTATACAGGGTAAACTCAAATTGTCCACCCTCTATAGCACTGATAGAGAGATGTGCACAGCTGTTTGCTCCCCCAGGTATTAATCTCTAATAAACAAAAGTGATTTTATTAAGAATAAAAAGCAGGATTTAAGTGGTTTCAAGTAATAAAACAGACAGAATAAAGTAAGTCATCAAGTAAAATAAAATAAAACAAAACATGCAAGTCTAAGCCTAATACATTTAAGAAACTGAATACAGGTAAAATCTCACCATCAGAGATGTTCCAATAAACTTCTTTCACAGACTAGACTCCTTCCTAGTCTAGGCCCAATCCTTTCCCCAGTACAGGCCTTGTTAATTCCAGCAGGCACCGTAGGTGAAAAGCAGGGGATTTCACATGACTGGGACCTCCTTTGTTCTGTTCCACCCCCTTTTATGGCTTTGGCACAAGGTGGGAATCCTTTGTCTCTCTCTGAGGTCCCCCCCCCTTCTTTCTAAATGGAAAAGCACCAGGTTTAAGATGGATTCCAATATCATGTGACGTGTTCACATATCCTGTGAAAAGACAGTTACCTTTTCCGTAACTGGTGTTCTTCAAGACGTGTTGCTCATGTATATTCCACAATAGGTGTGCGTGCTCGCCACGTGCACCGGTGCCGGAAGTTTTTCCCCTAGCAGTACCCGTAGGGGAGCGCCCCTAGCAACCCCTGGAGTGGCATTCTATGGCGTGGTATAAGGGGCACTGGGCACTCCCCCACCCTCAGTTCCTTCTTGCCAGACAACTCCGACAGAGGGGAAGGAGGGCGGTATGTGGAATAGACATGAGCAACACATCTTGAAGAATATCAGTTATGGAAAAGGTAACTGTCTTTTCTTCTTTGAGTGATTGCTCATGTGTATTCCACAATAGGTGATTCCAAGCTATATCTGTTGGAGGTGGGTAGGAGTTCACAAACCCTTGGGATGGAGCACAGCCCTGCCGAACCTGGAGTCTTCCCTGGTCTGGGAGACGATCGCATAATGCAAGGTGAATGTGTGAACTGAAGACCGTGTGGCAACCCTGCAAATGTCCTGAATGGGGACATGGGCTAAAAAGGCAGCCGACGAGGCCTGTGCCCTAGTTGAGTGTGCCCTCACAATTGACGGAGGAGGGATTCCTGCAAGGTCATAACAGGTATGGATGCACGAGGTGATCCAGTTGGAGAACTGCTGAGTGGAGATCAGCCAACCCCTCATGCGTTTGGCCGAGGTGATGAACAGCTGCGAAGACTTCCCTGAACGATTTTGTCCGCTCCAGGTAAAAGGCCAGAACCCGTCTCACGTCCAGCGTGTGGAGGTGCTCCTCACTGGATGCATGGATCAGCAGGAAAATGTCCTGACCCATGTGGTAGGCGGAGACCACCTTCGGGAGGAACGAAGAATGTGGACAGAGCTGGACCTTATCCTTATGGAACACCGTGTACAGGGGCTCAGAGGTCAGGGTCCTGAGTTCCGAGACCCATCTAGCAGACGTGATAGCCACCCGGAAGGCTATCTTCCACGAGAGGTGCAACAAGGAGCATGTAGCTAATGGCTCAAAGGGGGGACCCGTCAACTGGGCCAGCACCAAGTTCAGGCCCCACTGCGGGACTGGGGGCCTAACATATGGGACGAAACGATCTAATCCCTTAAGGAATCGGCCAGTCATAGCATGGGAGAATACCGTGTGCCCCTGCACCGAAGGGTGGAAGGCCAATATGGCCGCCAAGTGCACCTTGACGGACAAGGGCGCCAGGCCTTGGGCTCTAATGTGAAGGAGATCATCTAAAATTAGCTGGATCAGGGCAGCCACGGGGGAAATGCCACGCTCAACTGCCCATCGGGAAAACCGAGACCACTTTGCCAAGTAGGCTCGACGCGTGGAGGGTCGCCTGCTTTACAAGAGGACACGCTGAACCCCTTCTGAGCACTTCCTTTCCTCCTGGCCTAACCATTGAGCAGCCACACTATGAGGTGGAGTGCCACTAGGTTGGGGTGGAGGAGGCAGCCCTGGTCCTGGGAGAGCAGGTCTGGGCGGGATGGCAATGGCCACAGCGGGGCGACCACCAGGCTCGTGAGGGTCCTGTACCAATGTTGCCTGGCGCATGCTGGGGCAATCAGGAGGACTTGGGCCCTGTCCGTTTTTATCTTTTCCAGGACCTTGCCTATCATTGGGATCGGGGGGAAGGCATAGAGAAGCTGGCCTGACCAGGATAGGAGGAAGGGATCGGAGATAGCGCCCATTCCCAGCCCACAGCCCCCCCCGCTGGAGGGGCCTCATCCTGAGCCTGGTGTGGCGAAACAAATATGTGCACGCCGACATGTGACCCAGGAGCTGGAGACACGCTCTGGCTGTCGTCACGGGAAACTTTGTGAATGTGTCGATGAGCCCTTTCAGGGTCTCGAATCTGTCCAGTGGGAGGGAGACTGACGTCGCATCCAGGACTTCCCCGATAAACTTTATGCGCTGTACCCAGACTAACGTGGACTTGGTGTCGTTCACCAACAGGCCCAGGGTGGCGCACGTGGACAGGAGGAGCACCACGTGATCCCGCAACTGCGACTGGGAGCTGCCCTTGACCAGCCAGTCTTCCAGATAGGGGAAGATCTGGACCCCACGACGTCTGAGGTAGGCCGCCACCACAGACATGCACTTTGTGAACAGCCTGGGAGCAGTGGACAGGCCAAACAGAAGGCCCGTAAATTGGTAGTGCTCCTGCCCAACCGTGAAACGGAGAAAGCGCCTGTGCTCCTCAAATACATGAATGTGGAAGTATGCGTCCTGCAGATTGAGGGCAGCGTACCAGTCCCCGGGATCCAGGGAGGGGATGATGGAGGCCAGAGAGACCATGTGAAACTTGAGCTTTACCATGTACTGGTTCAGGCCTCGTAGTACCCCTTGCGTTTGAACTCCGCTGGCACCACTTCCACCGTTCCTAAACCAAGGAGCTGCCCCACCTCCTGCTCTAGCAGGGCCTCGTGAGAGGGGTCCCCCAGGAGAGAGGGGGTGGAGGGTGGGGTAGAGGTAAACGGGAGGCTATAGCCCCGGAAGACGGTGTTGAAGATCCAACGGTCCGAAGTCAGTTGCGGGCACTCCGGGAGAAAAGCACACAACCAGTTGGAGAAGGAAAGCTTTATTGCTTTCCCTGGTGTGAACTGGTAGGTCGTCCCTAGGCGTCCCATCAAAACTGACGTTTTCTCGCCTGTTTACCCTTAGAGGACCCAGGCTGGGGGGCAGACCGGGACTGCCTCTGCAGGTGTTTCTTACAGTCCCGTGACTTTTTATAAGGGGGCTCGTATTTAGAGTGAGTGGCCTAGGTGGGAGCCTGCTGAGGCTTAAACTTGGGTCTAGCTGGAGCCGGGATACAGAGGCCAAGTATCTTAAGCATAATGCGGGAATCTTTCAGGCCATGCAGTTTCATGTCCGTCTGTTCCGCAAACAGGGCCTTGCCATCGAACGGGAGGTCCTGCAAGGAGTTCTGCGCCTCACTGGACAGCCCAGACAGCAGGAGCCAGGATGCCCTTCTCATGGACACCACGGACACCATGAACCTTGCAGCTATATCCGCAGCATCTGACGCATCCTTACCCTCCTCCACTAGAGCTTTGAACTCCTTCCTGGAGGGAGTTCTCGAATTTGGGTAGAGAGCCCCACAAATTGAACCCATACCGACCCAGGAGAGCCTGATGGTTCGCCACCCTTAACTGGAAACTCGAGGACAAATAAACCTTTCTCCCAAATAAGTTCAGCCTCCTTGAGTCTTTATTTTTCAGAGTAGGGGCTGGTTGGCCCTGCCTCTCCCTGTGGTTGACCGACTTGACCACCAGGGAGTTGAGGGCAGGGTGGGTGTACAGGCCACCCTACCCGGTACGGAGGCTGATAGGATGTTGAAGAGGGAGTCCGAGGGTTCCTCCACCTCCTCGAATTGAAGGTTGAGGCTTGATGCCACCTTTTCAATAGTTACTGGTGGGCCTTAGAGTCCTCCTGAGGAACAGAGGGAGGAGGGGCCATAATTGCCTCATCAGGGGAAGGTGAGGATGGAGGCGCGGTACTCTGCGTACCCACCGGTACTGGAGGTCCCATGACTTGGTCGCCCTCTGGGCATGGAACGAAGATGCATGTCCCACTGACTCCTTTCTGGGAGGCTGGGAAAGGGAGGCCGATAGTTGTTCCGAGGCTCTGGCCACCGAGCGAGCCCCCACTGGGGGCTGCGTTGGGGGCCACGGGGCCCATTGGTACCACGGTGTTGGCCAAGGAGCCCGGGTGCCACTACACCTGCTGTGACACCGGCAGAGCAGGCTGTTCAGCCTCACTAGCCTGTCCCATCTACTGATGACTACGAAGGAAGGCTGGGCTGGCGTACGACCTGTCGCTGACCCTGGACCGGGAGGAGCGATGGCGTCGGGAACGGTGCTGACCACGAGACTGTGATCCCGACGTGGAGGAACGGTACCACCGGTAGCAGCTGCTCTGCAATCAGCTCTGGCGGGTGGATCCGCAACAGCGAGGCGCCGGCGATTGATGCCCGGGACTGCGGGAGTGGTGCCACGGTGGGGTCCTGGAGCAAGGTGAAGAATGGGAATGGCGTCGATGCCCATATCATGACGGGCTACGGTAGCCTCTCGGAGACAAGGATCTCCAATGCTGTTTCTCTCTGTCTCGATGGGGCCCGCTCTCTTCGCGAAGTCTACGGTCCCTCGAGGCAGAGTGGTGCCTGGAACCCCTGTCAGTTGTTACCCAGCCAGACAACCTGGTGGGGGGGGGGTCGATGGTGACTGGCCTGGACTACGCACAGGATGGTTGCTGAGCAGCGAATGGCGTTGGGAACATTCCCTCGACCACGAACGGTACTGACCAGGAGGTGACTGTGGCAATCCAAGTGGTGGCTTGCCTCTGGACTGGGGAGCCAACAGTGGCGGTGCCCCTGGTACCATCAGGAACATAATATCCTGGGCCGCTTGCAGAGCCTCCGGCATGGAGGGCACCCGGACATCCGGGGAAGCCTGCGTCGACTGGGCTGGGCTATTCTGCTCAACCTGAGTCGGAGGCCTGGAGGCCGACAGGGACAGAGAACTGCCCAACATGGGTCTAGTCTCTCCCTCGGTCTTGCTAAGGTGCCTCGGCGGAGAAAATCTCTTCTTAGCCTTCTTGGCGTTCCCCGCGGATGGGGAGTGGTGCTGACTGGTGGAAGGCACCGAAGGGTCGCCGCACACCGACGCCGCGGTACCCGGTGCCAACTCAAAGCGGTACACCGGAGTCAGGGTCAACGCTGATTGCATTAGAAGGGCTCGGAGCTGAATGTCTCTTCCTTTCTTGGTCCGAGGCTTGAAAGATCTTGCAGTGATTGCTGAGTGATCGCTTGCAAATCTTGCAGTGATCGCTGAGATGAGTTTTCCCCAGACAGGAGAAACAGTCCGCATGCGGATCACTCACTGGCATTGGCCACCTGCAAGTGTCGCACGACTTAAAGCGCGGGGCACGCCCCGACCTGGGCGCACTAAACTAAATTAACACTAATCTAAACTACTTCAACTACAGGTACTACTACTACGAATGAACAAGAGTGCTAGAGGAAAGCTGCAGACAAGCTGGGGCAGAGCAGTTCCAATGCACCTTCAGTGGCGGCAAGAAAGAACTGAGGGTGGGGGGAGCGCGCAGCGCCCCTTATACCACGCCATAGAGGCGCCACTCCAGGGGTCGCTAGGGGTGCTCCCCTATGGGTACTGCTAGGGGAAAAACTTCTGGCACCAGTGCACGTGGCAAGCACACACACCTATTGTGGAATACACTTGAGCAATCACTCGAAGAAGAAACTTCATTACTCACTGGCTGGCACCCAGGTATACAGGAAGGCTTACAAGTAAACTGAGCCATTTACAACCAATTGTCCTGGTTAATGGGAGCCATCAAGATTCCAAACCCCATTAATGGCCCACTTTGCATAATTACAATAGGACTTCAGAGTTATATTTCATATTCCTAGTTTCAGATACAAGAATGATACATTCATACAAATAGGATGACCACACTCAGTAGATTATAAGCTTTGTAATGATATCTTACAAGAGACCTTTTGCATAAAGCATATTCCAGTTACATCATATACACACTTATAAACATATTTTTATAAAAATATGGAGTGCAACGTCACAACTGTATCAGGTTTTATGTCCATAATTTTAATGTAGAAATAAGGTCTGATATTTACTCATTGCACGCTGGCAATATAAAGCAGTCTTCCAAAGGAAATTAGGTAGTTGCTCCTATTAATTCAATTTCTATGCTAGAATAACTCTTTTAGGTTTGTTTGGTTTTCCCTCTTCATCTCTCTTTTCTGACACTGCAGACTCTGTTGTATGTCTTACAAAATGGTATTGGTTTAATTTCTCATGACTTATGTGGTCCCCTGGCATTTCTCCTCTTGGCTTGTAAATTAAACTCTGTCTGGTCCTGGTTCTGTGCTGGCTTTGTCCCTGCCCTTGTGGTTCCAGTAGTGGTTTCTCCAGTCTCATTTTCTTTCAGCCCAATAGTCTTCCATCGTAACTGATCCTTCCAAATTTCTGGACCCTGGTAGCTCTGTTCACAACACTCAAGCTACATAGTGTTCCTTCCCACTGCAATAACCTCAGCTGCAGGAGCAATGTATTACCTTCTGTTTGGCAATGGGATTGTGAAATGGTTTCAGCTGTTGAATTTGGTTTACAGCTGTCTAGGATAGGAGGCCATTCTGGTTCTGTAAAATTCAGGGTAGGTCACCCTGAAATGGTTCTCTCCCCCATCCTATTTCTCTATATGTAACTTTTCCCATTAACATCCATTTGTCTGTCTATCCAGGAATTTTTAATATACTCAAAGGCCTGGTCTACACTAGGCGTTTATGTCGAAGTTAGTGCCGTTACATCGAATTAACCCTGCACCCGTCCACACTGCGATGCTATGTAGTTCGACATAGAGGTCTCTTTAATTCGACTTCTGTACTCCTCCCCGACAAGGGGAGTAGCGCTAAATTCGACATGGCCATGTCGAATTAGGCTAGGTGTGGATGGAAATCGACGCTAATAGCTCCGGGAGCTATCCCACAGTGCACCACTCTGTTGACGATCTGGACAGCAGTGCGAGCTCGGATGCTCTGACCAGCCACACAGGAAAAGCCCCAGGAAAATTTGAATTGGAATTCCTTTTCCTGTCTGGCCAGTTTGAATCTCATTTCCTGTCTGGACATCGTGGCGAGCACAGCAGCACTGGCAACGATGCAGAGCTCTCCAGCAGTGATGGCCGTGCAGTCTGTGAATAGAAAGAGGGCCCCAGCATGGACTGATCGGGAAGTCTTGGATCTCATCGCTGTGTGGGGCGATGAGTCCGTGCTTTCCGAGCTGCGCTCCAAGAAACGGAATGCAAAGATCTACGAGAAGATCTCTAAAGACATGTCAGAGAGAGGATACAGCCGGGATGCAACGCAGTGCCGCGTGAAAATCAAGGAGCTGAGACAAGGCTACCAGAAGACCAAAGAGGCAAACGGACGCTCCGGATCCCATCCCCAGACATCCCGTTTGTACGAGGCACTGCATTCCATCCTCGGTGCGGCCGCCACCACTACCCCACCAGTGACCGTGGACTCTGAGGATGGGATAGTGTCCACGGCCGGTTCCTCGGACATGTTAGGGGACGGGGAAGATGAGGAAGGAGATGAGGAGGGCAAGGCAGTCGGCAGCGCTCACAACGCTGATTTCCCCGACAGCCAGGATCTCTTCATCACCCTTACAGAGATCCCCTACGAAGCGTCCCCAGCCGTTACCCCGGACACAGAATCTGGGGAAGGATCAGCCAGTAAGTGTTGTAAACATCTAAACATTTATTTTTAACAGAACAGGAATATTAACAATTAAAAGAATGGGTTGTTCATGATTACTGTGCCCTAGGCGCTTAACGGTTTAGTCATGGGCAGTGCAAGTTTTGAAAAAAAATCGAGCAATGTCCGGTTTTCCGTGATTGTCCTGCACAAGCCGCTCTACTGTTTATTCCCTGCTACTGCAGCTACAGTAAAATGCGGTCTATATGTCCGGGGATAGAGCAGTAATCCTCTTGGGACATCTCGATGAAGCTCTCCTGGAGGTAATTGGAAAGCCGTTGCATGAGGTTCCTGGGGAGAGCGGCCTTATTGGGTCCTCCGAAGTACGACACGTTGCCGCGCCACGAGACTATCAAGTACTCGGGAATCATTGCTCTGCACAGCAGGGCGGCATAAAGCCCTGGTCTTTGGAGGCTTTCCCGCAGCATTCTCTCTCTCGTTCTCAGAGATCCTCATCAGGGTGATGTCGCCCATGGTGACCTGCTTTGAATTAGGTAGGGGAATGTTAGTGTTGGGACTGCTTGCCCGTTCCTTTACAGAACTGTAACCGCTGGTTTGTAGCCACGCGGTGGAGGCGGGAGAGGGGCAGCCGAAAGGGATCGTTCCCGGGGACAGCCGCGAGGGGGTGGGACAGGGGCAGAGTTCCCGCTTGCCGGATTGCTGGCAGCAGGAACTGACATTGCTTTAAATGTGAAATGAGGCCAGTGGTAATATAAAAGTTTTAAACTGCCACAAGTCTACGGCTTACCATGTCTGCCTGCAACAGAAATTCCGTTGTGCTGCCCCGCTTCTCAAATGTGCTGTGCAAGACCCCAGGCACTGAATGCGAAGGCCGAGAATTCGACCTTGTGCTGAGTGCGCATGGGATAGGTGCTGTGCATGGTCTTGTTCACAGAGAAAGACTATGTTCTTTGTTCACAACTACATTTATCTTTCTGAGGAATTCACTCCCTTTTTCCCATTTCCACAGCCCCATCTGCGACTGTCTCACAACCTAGCCTGGCATCACACTCCCAGAGGCTAGCGCGGATTAGGCGTAGGAAGAAGAGGACACGGGAGGACATGTTCTCTGAGCTTATGGCCTGTTCCCAAGCCCAGGCAGCACAGCAGACCCAGTGGCGGGAGAACTTGACCCGAATGCACCAAGCAAACATGGATCAGGAGGAGAGGTGGCGGAAGGAAGACCAGCAGGCGACTCAAACGCTGCTTGGACTACTGAGGGAGCAAACAGACACGCTCCGGCGCCTTGTGGATGTTCTGCAGGAACGGAGGCAGGAGGACAGAGCCCCGCTGCAGTCCATCTCTAACCGCCCTCCCCCGCCACCAAGTCCCATACTCACCTCACCCAAAGTGCAAAGAAGGAGAGGCGGCAGAGTCCCTGCTAACTCTCACTCCACCCCTGCAGAGAGCTCTAGTAGCAGAAGGCTCTCATTCCCCAAAATTTGAAAAGTTCTTTCCTTCCCGCCTGACACAAGCCCCCGTCCAAGTTTCACCTCCCAGTTCCATGTGTAGTTGATAATAAAAAATACGTTTCTGTTAACTGCTGTTTCAATCATGTTCTTTTGGAGGAGGAGGGGAAAGGGGGTTGGTAATTGGACAGGACAGTCACCTTTGGCAGGGTACATGGGCGGGGGCAGGCACAGCAGCAGGGCACATACACAGTGCAATGATGCAGTGACTAGTTATCCTGGTTAGTCTGGGAGGTTGTTTTCATGTTATGTGGTGGGGGGTGGGTTGCTCTGTGACTTTGTGGCGGGGGAGGGCAGTTACAGATCTTAAGCGGCGGTCCTTATGCAGGATCACAGAGCCACACAGCAGGGGATCTGTAACCGTCCTCCCCCTGCCACAAAGTCACATAGCCCCCCCATACACACAGTCCCGATCAGGAGGGGTGACAGGCTCCGTTGAAACAACCATCCCACCGCAGCGGAGCCTGTCAATCCTTGAGTTTAGAAGCTGCATTCGCGTCACTACACTACACCCGCTCCGCACCACAGTCTGCGTCCCAGTTTTAAAAAATTCCTGCGAAAACAGTATTAAAGAAAACGGTGTGCATTAACAAAGTAGAACTATTTTTATTTCGAAATGTGTGTTGGAAGGGGGGTGAAGGGGGTATGTAACTGAATAGGATAGTCAACATTAACTGGGTAAAGAAACGGGGGCAGGTTTAGCTTCTCTGTACACAAACTTTAAAGTCACAGGTTACCCTGCTCACTCAGGAACTTTGCTTTCAAAGCCTCCCGGATGCACAGCGCTTCCCGCTGGTCTCTTCTAATCGCCCGGCTGTCTGGCTGTGCGTAATCAGCAGCCAGGCTATTTTCCTCAACCTCCCACCCCGCCATAAAGGTCTCCCCCTTGCTCTCACAGAGATTGTGGAGCACACAGCAAGCTGCTATAACAATGGGGATATTGGTTTCGCTGAGATCACAGCGAGTCAGTAAGCTTCTCCATCTCCCCTTGAGACGGCCAAAAGCACACTCCACCACCATTCTGCACTTGCTCAGCCGGTAGTTGAAGAGTTCTTTTTCAGTGTCCAGGGCGCCAGTATAGGGCTTCATGAGCCAGGGCATTAGCGGGTAGGCTGGGTCCCCGAGGATGACTATAGGCATCTCCACATCCCCAACAGTTATTTTGTGGTCCGGGAAGTAAATACCTTGTTGCAGCCGTCTAAACAGACCAGAGTTCCTGAAAACACGAGCGTCATGAACCTTGCCCGGCCATCCCACGTAGATGTTGGTAAAACGTCCCCTGTGGTCCACCAGTGCTTGCAGCACCATTGAAAAGTAGCCCTTTCGGTTAATGTACTGGGTGGCCTGGTGGTCCGGTGCCAGGATAGGGATGTGAGTTCCATCTATGGCCCCACCGCAGTTTGGGAATCTCATCGCTGCGAAGCCATCTATGATCGCCTCCACGTTTCCCAGGGTCACTACCTTTGGCAGCAGTACATCAACGATTGCCTTCGCTACTTGCATCACAACAACCCCCACGGTAGATTTGCCCACCCCAAACTGGTTCGCGACTGACCGGTAGCTGTCTGGCGTTGCAAGCTTCCAGAGGGCTATGGCCACTCGCTTCTGTACACTCAGTGCAGCTCGCAACCGGATGTCACTGCGCTTCAGGGCAGGGGACAGCAACTCACAAAGTTCCAGGAAAGTTCCCTTCCGCATGCGAAAGTTTCGCAGCCACTGGGATTCATCCCAGACCTGCAGCACTATGCGGTCCCACCACTCAGTGCTTGTTTCCCGTGCCCAGAATCGCCGTTCCACGGCATCAACATGACCCATTGCCACCGTGATGTCCTCGGCGCTGGGTCCCCTGCTTTCTGAGAGGTCTGTGCTACTCTCAGACTTCAGGACATCACCGCGGTGCCGTAGCCTCCTCGCCTGACTTTTCTGCATCTGCCTCAGGGAAACCTGTATGATAAGCTGCGAGGCGTTGAGAGCAGCCACAACTGCAGCGATGGTCGCAGCGTGCTCCATGCTCGCAGTGCTGTGGCGTCCGCGCTGTCAATGACTGGAAAAGTGCGCGAACTGATTTCCCGCCGGCGCTTTCAGGGAGGGAGGGCGGGAGTGATGAACGGATGACAACAGTTACCCAAAAGCACCCTCGACACATTTTGTTACCCAGAAGGCATTGCCGGCTACACCCAGAATTCCAATGGGCAGAGGGGACTGCGGGAACTGTGGGATAGCTGACCACAGTGCACCGCTTCGAATGTCGACGCTTTCACCGTTAGTGTGGACGCACAAAGTCGAATTACTGTCCTTAGTGTGGACACACACGTTCGACTTTGCAATATCGATTCCAAAAATTCAATGCAAGTAAAATCGAACTACTCTCGTAGTGTAGACAAGGCCAAAGAGCAACCAAATTAAAAGAACAAAGCACTGCATTCCACCCACCCCTCCCTCCTATGATCCAGGAAGTGCTGACAGCATGTGATTGTGATAAAGGTTTTTTGTTCTGAAAAATATTTATTTAGCAATGTTCACTTTGTAGACTCTTCTTTTGCTTACAAAGTGGCATACAGAAGCCCTTCTAAAAATGTGACTGTCCTTTCATGGCTCTAGAGTTTTAAGATCTGATCTCCATTACCTTCTGCTCCTTGTCTAGTTATAGGCACACATGGGTTTTTCCATGGGCCGATCCATTCTCTCCTCATGATTGCATCTCAGTCAACCCTTTTCACTCCATTCTCAACCCAGCAGAACTCTTATAAAAACAATTAAAGTACATATTCTTAGGTTAGGAGTCATTTCTTCTTCCTTTTAACATGCTGAGAGGAATTTGACAGTTTTCCCCTCACTAAGACCATTCACTATATAATCTATGCAGTGATACCACAGTATTTTAACAGTTTGCTTTGCAGAATTAAAATGGCTGAACAAATTATAATAATATTTTAATCATATATTAAGACCTGAGATATGCTGCTCTTTTAAGGTTATAAATTCTTACTGTTCTAAGAAAATTGTATCATAATATCCTTGTGACACCCCACAAATATGTCTTGATTTGCTCAATGATATATTGTACATAAGGAATAGTTCTGATTTATTGCTTCAGTGACTAGCACCCAATTAGAGCAAATGGAATATTTCACAACAGATTTGATGTACTGTATCAGTGGGTACTCTGGACCCATTAATCTAAAGGCCACTGGCATTCATACCAACGATAATCATAAGTAGTACCAGTGAGCAATATGAGCCATTATGGTATCAATAAGAATGCAGTAAACTAAAGTAGGAAAAAATAGATGGAAGAATTATGCTTTGCAGGTATAGAGGCTGATTGTCAAGACTAAATAACTTTTACACTTTTTCAATAAATAGCAAAAGCAATTAGTTAGGCTCTCTAAATTTAATTAATAATCCGGAGACTTTTTTTTAATGGTTAAGTCATCCAAAACACATGCAAAACCAGCCTAAATACATTTTCTTTACAGAACTGTCCCCTACCTAATAATGGGGACACAGTTTTAATGCTCTCCCTCTTCCCTGGATGGGATTATGACATGTATCCTTTTGCAACGTTTTTAATGCCTCTTCCAAGAAGTCAGGCACATCTTACATTGAGAAGGACAAGACCTTTCCTTTTGAGCAACTTAATACTTAAATCAACTAACAGCAGTCACTGTTGAGAGAAACCAGAATCACTGACCTATGCCAATGGTTCTTGATTATGGAAGTGTGCCATCTACTTTACAACTTTTGCACTTATAGGTGGGCTCTGCTGGATCTAACCAATTCTATTACAACAAAACCAAATCAGTGTGTACAGCACTGTATAACAAGTTTCAGGTAAAAGCCAGTTTACCAAATTCATGCATCACCACTTCATCTGGAATGGTCCCTTAGAATAGTACTACTTATGCTAAACTATCTGTTCAATCTTGTATTTAGCTGTGACACTATGAGTACCTTTCCCAGACCTGAGGAAAAGCTGTGTGTAGCTCAAAACCTTGTCTCTCACCAACAGAAGTTGGGCCAATAAAAGATGTTACCTCACCCACCTTGTCTTTCTAATATCTTGGGACCAACACAGCTACAACAACACTGCATTTATATAGGAAACTTTAAGAGAACCTCCACAAACACAGGGCAAATGGAACTGCTGTGACATAATATACACAAAAAGACAAAGTACCATGCAAATATACAGAGTCAAATAGAAAGAAATCATCATACAAGAATAACTGCAGTCAGTATTCATTTAAAAGGAATTCAGATTTGATATTGATAAATGGCTGCTTCATTAACATCAGAGAAATATCTCAAAATTAGTGTTAATTTTCAAATGATTTTTGTACTATTGTATTATATGCAATTCAGTAAACCTTTCAACAAATAATGCTAGTGAGAAATGATTCCAGATTCTAAAAATCAGAATCCCACACTAATTCAAAGTGAAACAAGAGGAGTTTCACAAGGAGGTTTCAAATTGGGTTTTTGATACAGAAATCGGTCTTGATCTGCTATTTATTGAAAAGTTAATCATTCATATTTTGCATGTTTACATCATGTCCAGGAATTAATATGCATAGCAATCCTTAGTGTTAAGGGGAGCTGTCACATAATTCTGAATAATCTCTCTTCACACTTTTCAATCTTATAATATTTATATAAATAAGGTAGCTTCGCTGTGTATTACCATTTACTAGCTATACTTTTATTCCTATGAAAACTGGTATTGATTATAAAACTGAGAAAAAGCATAAGAAAGCTGCTCCTTCATGTGTAGCAAAATATTGTGGTTAAAACTGGATGCTAATTATAATAAGATGTCAATGCACTTTGTTAAGTTGATAAGATAATTTAGAATGTAACAACCCTCACATAGCTCACTCTAGTATGAAATCCCAAAGAGAAGTCTTACAGATGTTTCCAGCTGAAATACACAGTGTGGTCACAAGAACGCAAACATGGTTGTTAACAATTAAATACTCTTAAGGACAACATTTAAGACTTTATAAGATGAGGAAAGTTCTCAAGTACACTAAACACCAGGGGCTGTGGGTATATTCATACATAATACAGTAACTCTATTAACATTTAAACCCTCAACAGTTTACTGGATGCAGACCTGCCTCCAGAAATTCATAGCACCTTTGGGTAAGGCAACAATGGTATGTGTTTATTGAAATCTACATCTGGTAGCAATTTGTTCAGCAGCAACCAACTTTTTTTTCCCCTAAGTCAAATAATCTACAGGGGCCCATATACTGTGCAACTGTTCATTTGCACTCAGACGTGCATTGTATAATTTATGTTCTTAATTATAGAAAAAAGGTTTATCAACATGTTTTTGCATGTTGTGTAATTTCTTAGTCTTCACAAGAGAGTAACAGAATGTGTCTCAAACAGCCTATTCATTATTCACCATAATAGAACATATTGGGATAGAATAGGATAGATTTAACCCCCGGTTATTTTAAATATCTCAAATTTTTAAAATGGGTCTTTACTATGTAAAAAAGGAATAGATATATTTTGAAACCCCCACCTAGAATGAACTATTAAAAATATTCTAAATACTAAATATTCACATTTTAAATTTCGTTTGTGCTTCAGATACCAAACCAAAATTGTGGCCCAGGCCAAATGAGAATTATAAATAGCTGGAAATAAATAGCTGGACATTTTATAAAATGAACCCACTCCTGAAACACACAGTATGATACAATGCCTAAACAAATTTCTCATATGATGAAAAGATGTGGTTGGTACTAGAAAGTGATATCCAACATTAACTTAACTGAACCAGTACAACTGAGGCTGACATAGTGTTTGTTTACTTTCACATTTTCTTTATTAAATAAAACATACGCTTCAAAATATTATTTTAGCATGTTTCTGGAGTTCTTTACTTTCACCATGTTCTAATGCAGGGGTAGGAAACCTATGGCACGTGAGCCGAAGGCGGCACGCGAGCTCATTTTCAGTGGCACTTACACTGCCCGGATCCTGGCCACTGGTCCGGGGGGCTCCACATTTTAATTTAATTTTAAATGAAACTTCTTAAACATTTTAAAAACCTTATTTACTTTACATACAACAATAGTTTAGTTATATATTATAGACTGATAGAAAGAGACCTTCTAAAAATGTTAAAATGTATTACTGCACGCGAAACCTTAAATCAGAGTGAATAAATGAAGACTTGGCACACCACTTCTGAAAGGTTGGCGACCCCTGTTCTAATGTTTCATTTTTGTTCATTGTTATGCAAAAAAAAAAAGACGACTTGTTGGCATGAAAATGCCACATTCCAGTATGCCTATCATTTAAAGATCACAAAAATGCGTCTATGGAGGTACAGGTATCCTGTAACACATCCTTTCTGCAGGACTGAAGCCTTAATCAGCTGCTGCCCTTTCCATTTGTGCAATAAAGCACCTGCCATTGTGCTTAGAGCGAAACAGACTACTGTAATAATTATTTAAACAAACCCTCATGCTTCAGGGCACAAGCAAACCTCTAACTAATAGGGATTAGGAAGAATCACTCTTTGTTAGCAAATTATTCTTCAACTGTCTACTGCATATTTGTTGGTACTGGCTACTGTCAGAGACAGGATATTAGTCTGATCTGACAATTCCTATTTCTGTCCAAATGATATATTGTCCCAACTCTGCAATGTCACTACACAATTGTGACGTTAGTAGGGCTTAGCCCCATTAGCCCCTAAGACTATGTCTACACAACCTGCTGACAGACATGGGCTAGCAGGGCTCGTTCTAGTGCTCTAAAAATAGCTGTAGAGACTGTGCTTTGAAGATGCACCCTTAGCCTGAGCCGCAACTTCAAAGTGCTCACTAGTCCAAATCTGTTAACCCAGGCAGGGAGGCTCACTCCTGTGGGCTGTGTAGACACACCCTAATAGTTGGCCCCTAATGGTTACTATGGTCAGACCATGGCTATCCTCTTTGCCAGGTCTGCACTGCATGACTCACAGGCTACCTGGATACTCAAAAATTTACCGGGCCACATACTTGAGCATTGGGCAGGGTGCACTGTGCATAGATAAGACTCTCAATAGTATCACTGTCTAGATCCTTCGACAGTTATCTCTGTGTTTGCGGAACACTGGCATTGTTATTCAAGAGGGGAAGATTTGTGGTCTGCATAACCAGGGAGAAAAGAGATGTTAGATTTCACAGCAGCATTAGCCAGGGACTTTTATGAGCCTTGTAGAATACTTTCTTGAAAGGGTTCAGTGGGGCATATCAGGAGCAGAATACAAATAGCAAATCTGAGGCAAAGTGAGGTTTAAATGAGTTGCCCAAGTTTACACAACCCGTCCCTCAGCAGAACAAAGAATAGAATTTATATTTGATAAGTCCTAGCCTTGTGTCAGTCATTACAACACAATTTCCAATATCATCCAATGAAGTCTTATTGGTGTCTGTAATAAAATAAAATACTGTAAAAAACCCCTCATTTAAAAAAAATTCTTCACAAAAATTGTGGCACAAACATTATGTTTGCTAAATTTTAATAAATTACAAAGTATTTAGCTACCCCCTTTCATTCTACATTGTCCGTTGAGATGTAAGCTCATTGTTCATACTAAGTAATAAGTAATAAGAAGAAGCAGAATATACTTCTCACAGATTAAAAATATATAGGATATGACTTCTCACACCACTGTGCATATTGATATCGGCAAAAATCACATTTTTGCAACCCATTTTTCTTGCTCTGAACTGTGACCCTGTACTAAAAAATGAAAGGGTTGCCAATATTACTACTTTATACCTCTTGTAGCAACATATCACCAAATTTTGCTGTTCAGGCCCAAAGATGAAGATGTGAATAAGTTATATTAGCAATTTTAGATGGGGGTAAAAATGTTAAAGTTATGTTTTTATTACGCTCATAGGTTTATTGCTATTATCATTGGCCCTTAGTGACTAGTTAGTAATTTTATATCTCAAACATATGTGGTGGGACGGTCTAGCATATTAGAGACCTGGGAGGAAGAAGGGGAAAGAGGGAAAACAGTAAAAGGTGTTACAGACTGAGTTGAAGAGCAGAAGGTGTTTGAACTTAACACTGTAGACAGAGGTTTTAGAACCTTAGTTGTTCATTTGTTCTGAAAGGCCAGATTTCCAGAGACTTAACCCACAACTTAAGGTCTGCATTAAGTATTTGAAAGTTCTTTACAGCTTTTGAATGTAATTTATTAATTCTACACCGATTTAAGACTTGAGCTTGGGCCCGACTTCCCGAAGTGGGTTTTGAGCTGCCTGGCACGGGTCGTGGCTCACCCCCAGTCCTTTCTCTTACGGGAGGTAGGAGATCTTCCCCTCCCAGTCTTTTTCGGCTTCTTCCCCAGAGACTTGGGGGGGACCAATGCTGGCTCGTGGATGGTGCTCTGGTGCCAGAGTGAGTGCCGACTCCATTAGGAGCACTTTCAGATGGATATCGCGCTCCTTTTTCGTCCGAGGTTAAAGGACTTGCAGATACGGCACTTGTCACTTATATGCCCTTCACCTAAGCACCTTAAGCAGCTGGTGTGAGGATCGCTGACGGGCATAGGCCGTTTGCAACAACCTTAGGGTTTAAAGCCTGGGGACCGGGGCATGCCCCATCTCCTGGCTGAGTCCCATTTGGGACTAACAAAAAGTTGAGAACTACTACTAAGAGTAACTAAGAAACTATTAACTATATACAACTATATTACAGGTTTTCAAAGTTCACAAGAACAGAAAACGAAACAAAGCTAGCTGAAGCAACAGATGTTCCAGCACCGTCACTGGCGGCAAGAAGGAACTGAGGGTGGGGGGAGCCGGCAGCACCCCTTATACTGCACCATGTGGGTGCCAGAGCCGGTCCCCTATGGATACTGCTGAGGGAAAAACCTCTGGCACCGGTGCACGTGGCGAGCACAGACACCTAACATGGAATGGACATGAGCAAGCACTCGAAGAAGAACCAAAGTTTTATTAGATTTTCCAGTATCAATCACCACAGCAAAGGGTGAGTGAGCATAAGCATGGCCATACTGGGTCAGACCAAAGGTCCATCTAGCTCAGTATCCTGTCTTCCGACAGTGGCCAATGCCAGGTGCCCCAGAGGGAATGAACAGAGCAGGTAATCATTCTCACACACACACACACACACACACTCTCTCTCTCTCCCCTTCCTCCCTGCCCATGTACCCATCTCCGCAGAGCAGGGGAGGGAAGACAGGGCTCAGGAGAGCTTTCAGTGAGTGCCTTAAAGAGACAACGCACGGCATCTCTCAGAAACGTCTCCAGCAGCCAGCACACCCCGTCTCTGTCACACGCACATATGGTCTTTCACACTCCCCTCCCAACACATACTTGTATTATTGTTGTTGTTACTTCTTAGTACTTCCTGCAATGCACATAAGATCTTGTAATTTATGCTGCAGAAATATGCACTGCTGTCTGGGCCAATTAAGCACCAGTAAGTTGTGTATGCTGCCAGAGCAACCACTCACCGATATTAAAAATGGGAAAACATATCCTGTTGCACAAAGCCAAAAAAGGAGGGGAAAATCCAGCTTTTGCAGCAGCGATACCCAGGGACTGTTTAAGCCTTGTAGAATACTTTCTCAGAAGGGTCCAGTGGGGCATGTCAGGAGCAGAATAGAGAAACTGAGGCAAAGTGAGGTTTAAGTGAGTTGCCATTTGCAGGCACATTTCAAGGCCCTCCCTCCAAAGAACCCTACCAACAGACCATGCTCTCTCAAAGCCTCCCCCTCTTTTGAGGGATGGACCCAGCTGCCTATACATCCAGATCCTTTACCCTACACCTTCAGGTCATAATTTCCAAGAGTCTCTTATACATGGAGCCCTACCAAATTCACGGTCCATTTTGGTCAATTTCATGGTCATAGTATTTTAAAAATCATAAATTTCATGGTTTCAAATACAGGAAGTCCCATTCCCACCCCAGCCCGGCTGGGAATAGCATCTGGAGCCTGGGGCATGGTAAGAATCCCCAGCCCTGCCCCTCCCCTACATTAGCCAGATTTCACAGGGGGACTAGATTTCATGGGGGATATTAGATTTTAAGGTCCGTGATGCATTTTTCACAGCCATAAATTTGGTAGGGTCCTACTTATAAAGTACAATTCCCAGACACCCTTGTTTCTGAAAGAAGATAGAGCTAGACTACAGGTTTGTCTTAAAGGGACACCCTGCACTATTACACAGATTGTTTTTCAGTTGCTCAAACCATTCTTCACTCTCTGACAATATCAAGAGTCAGTAAAGAACTCATGTTAGGTTGTCAGACATGGTGAGTTCCATTAATGCCATTCCTTTTTGCCAGATTGTTATATACTGGCAATTGGGGAGCAGCGAAGTGTCATAGTCTTTGTCCTTTGGAAGAGGATGGTGCTAAGCATGATTAATGCCTGAACTGAATTATATAACTATTATCAAGGAAGAAGTTGTGCTCTGAAAGAGTGATTAGCTTCCACAGACATCAGGTGAGGAAATTCAGTCAAACTATTTCTCAAAGACTCTGAAAAGAACATTTTTTTATATTTTATTCACCACCAGCTAAAAATATCCCAGGCCCTTAAAATAACAATTTACTGTCATGACAAACTCAAGTTTCAGGTTTTCAGTTTAAATGTTCATCTTAGCAATTCAGTGAGCACCTTTAAAAATGGATGTTTAGTATACCACAGTACTTTCCTTTGCTATGGTATTTGAGGTATTCTCTACAGTTATAATGGGAAAAGTAAGAAGTAACTTTAATTGCTACTGGTAGAAAATGTCCACCATGCATTATTGTTTTAAGGTGATACAAAATACTAGATATAAACACAGACAAAACAGTACTCAAAAGCAATAGAACACATTATGAAGAATCAAGACTAACCACACTAAATTTACAAGGAGTTACATGTGCTATAGCAGGGGTCGGCAACTTTTCAGAAGTGGTGTGCCAAGTCTTCATTTATTCACTCTAATTTAAGGTTTCGCGTGCCTGTAATACATTTTAATGTTTTTAAAAGGTCTCTTTCTATAAGTCTATAATATATACTTAAACTATTGTTGTATATAAAGTAAACAAGGTTTTTAAAATGTTTAAGAAGCTTCATTTAAAATTAAATTAAAATGCAGAGCCCCATGGATCCCAGGACCCAAGCAGTGAGAGTGCCACTGAAAATCAGCTCGCGTGCCGCCTTTGGCACACGTGCCATAGGTTGCCTACTCCTGTGCTATAGTTTTCACAGCACCTGGAATGGTGTTACATTTACTAAGACTAATTTTTTACACCCCATATAAACTGAGGCAGTGGCTGCCATTTGTGGCATAGCTGTTTTTCCCTTCTATACAAACTGATGAGATAATAAATGTTACTTTTAAACAGCTGTAAATTTCTATGCAGTTTTATGATTTACAGTGAATTTTTATACAGATATGTTTTAAACTCTATCAATGTTTTGGCCTCATGACAGCAATTTACAATTTTACCATAACCCATGAAAAAACCTCAAACAACCACCTGCTGCTAACCTGTATGTCTTTAATACTGTACCATCAAGCATTCCATTTTTTTGGTAGTTCTGTTCTTAATTTTATTTCATATATTTGGAATTTTAACTAGCTACAACTTCTGTTATTCAAGAATAAACTGCAATACTTCTAGCTAAGGCATTTCTTCAGATTAAATACTTGCTAATGCTTCTATGAAAGGTTCATAATTTGTGCTAATTTTGTTCTCTAGCATATGACACACTGCCCAGAGTTTTAATTAGTCTGACTATTTCAACAACTGGAGATGAATGAATTGAATAATAAATTTTCCAATCCATGGAGTTGCTCAGTAACCTCTTTTATGACATGGGTGTTCCATAACTGGTTGGAAAACCATTCCCAGAGAATAGTTAGCAGTGGTTCACAGTCATGGTGGAAGGGCATAACAAGTGGGGTCCCGTAGGGATCAATTTGGGGTCTGGTTTTGTTCAATATCTTCATCAATGATTTAGATAATTGCATAGAGAGTACACTTATAAAGTTTGCAGATGATATCAAGCTGTGCAAGTGCTCTGGAGGATAGAATTATAATTCAAAATGATCTGGACAACCTGGAGAAGTGGTCTGAGGTAAATAAGATGAAATTCAATGAGGACAAATGTACTCCACTTAGGAAAGAACAATCAGTTGCACACATACAAAATGGGAAAGGACTGCCTCAGAAGGAGTACTGCGGAAAAGGATCTGGGGGTCACAGTGGAACACAAGCTAAATATGAGTCAACGGTGTAACACTTGCAAAAAAAGCGAACATCATTCTGGGATGTATTAGCAGGAGTGTTGTAAGCAAGACACGAGAAGTAATTCTTCCGACCTACTCCACACTGATTAGGCCTCAACTGGAGTACTGTGTCCAGTTCTGGGTGCCACATTTCAGGAAAGACGTGAAAAATTGGAGAAAGTCCAGAGAAGAGCAACACAAATGATTAGAGATCTAGAAAACATGATCTATGAGTGAGATTGAAAAAAATGGGTTTGTTTAGTCTGGAAAATAGAAGACCGAGGGGACATGATAACAATTTTCAAGTACATAATAGTTTGCTACAAGGAGGAAAGAGAAGAATTGTTCTTCTTAACCTCTGAGGATAGGACAAGGTGCAATGAGCTTTAAAATCCTTAAAGGGAGGTTTAGGTTGGACATTAGGAAAAACTTCCCAACTGTCAGAGTGGTTAAGCACTGGAATAAATTGCCTAGGGAAGTGGTGGAATCTCCACCATTGGGGATTTTTAAGAGCAAGTTAGACAAACATCTGTCAAGGACGGTCTAGATCAGGGGCTGGCAACCTGCAGCATGCGCATCAAAGGCTGATTTTTAGTGGCACTCTGCTGTCAGCCGGGGTCCCGGCCGCCGGCCCCGCTCAGCCTGCTGCCGGCCTGGATGGACGGAACCCCAGGCCGGCAGCAAGCTGAGTGAGGGCCGGCGGCCGGGACCCTGCCTGGCAGGGGCTAGCGGATGCAACCCCAGACTGGCAGCAGACTGAGCGGCTCAGCCCGCTGCCAGTCTGGGGTGCCATCTGCCGGTCTGAGGTTCCATCCGCCGGCCCCTGTAAATGTAAAATGTATTACTGGCATGCACAACCTTAAATTACTGTAAATAAATGAAGACTTGGTACACCACTTCTCAAAGGTTGCCGATCCCTGGTCTAGGTAATACTTAGTCCTGCCATGAGTGCAGGGGACTGGACTAGATGACCTCTCGAGGTTCCTTCCTCTCATAGAATTCTGGGACTGGATCTCAGAATATTTATAAACAAATGAGTTCTTTGAAGGGTTGGTTTGAAGTTTGTAACCCCCATACAGATGGCATAAATACACTAACTCCTCACTTAACATTGTAGTTATGTTCCTGAAAAATGCGACTTTAAGCCAAACGATGTTAAGCGAATCCAATTTCCCCATAAGAATTAATGTAAATGAGGGGGTTAGGTTCCAGGGAAATTTTTTTCACCAGACAGAAGACTATATTTATATACACATACACATACACACACACACACACACACACTATAAGTTTTAAACAATTTAATACTGGTACACAGTGATGATGATTGTGAAGCTTTGGTTGAGGTGGTGAAGTTAGAGGGTGGGATATTTCTCTTACTGCTAAATGATGAACTAGCAATTGGCTGAGCCCTCAAGGATTAACTCTCTCTCTCTCTCTCTACAAAGCAGCAGGAATGGAGGGAGATATTCACATTTCCCCTTTAAGTACACTGCCTTGTTAATTAGATCAGCTTGCTGAGACCACAGCTGCTGCACGCTCCCTCCGTCTTGAGCCCTGGTGTGTCCCCCCTGCTCTATGGAAGATGGGGTAAGCGGGGTGCAGGAGCAGGGGGGAGGGGGACACCCTGATATTAGCCTCCCTCTTCCTTCCCTCCTCCCCACACAGCAAGCAGGAGTCTCGGAGAGCAGCTCCATGGCAGAGGGCAGGAGCAGCACATGGCAGTGGGGGGAGGGACAGCTGCAATTGCTAGCCTGCTTGGTGGCTGCTGCACAGGGAACTTAGGGGAGCAGAGAGCTGATATGGGGAGCTGATGGGGGGCTGCCGGTCCACCCTGGTTCCAAGCCCCCACCAGCTAGCTGCAACGGGATGCTCTTCCTGCAAGCAGTAGACAAAGCAGGCGGCAGCCAAACGACGTTATAAGGGAGCATTACACAACTTTAAATTAGCATGTTCCCTAATTGATCAGCAACGTAACAACGAAACAACGTTAACTGTGAAAAAGAAGTTACTCAACCTTGTGCAGTAACTGGAGTTCTTTGAGATGTGTCTCCTTATGGGTGCTCTGCTTCAGGTGTGCATGAGCCCCAAGCACCTGTGATCAGAGATTTTCATTACCAGTGCCTTTTCAGACCACACATGCACTCCAGATATTCTCATACAATGATACATAACATTGCACAGGTGAACTGTGCTCAGTTCCTTCTCTAGCACGAAGTCCTATGAGATGGAACTCTGAAGCAGTGGGTAGTGGAGCACTCTTAGGGGGACACATCTTGAAGAACTCCAGTTACTGCACAAGACAAGTAACCTCTCCTTCAAGTAGTTTCCCTATGGGTACTTTATTTCAGCAGACTCCTGAGTAATATCCCCAGGAAGAGGGAGCTTTAGAGTTGGCTCTAAAATGGAGATGGAACTGTATTGCCAACCACGGCATCTGATCTAGAAGCATGAACCAAGTCATAATGTTTGACAAAAGTATGTACTGAAGTCCAATTTGCAACTCTGCAAATTTCAACAACTGGAACATTTTCCAACAATGCCACAGAAATAGATTGGGACCTTGTAGAATGGGCTGTTACTAAAGAAGGAGGTTGAATGTTGGCAGCCTGATAACAAGAGATAATTGTGATGCTGCACCTCCTATTCTTCATAAAAATATTGTTATGATAGAAATATGGCATAACTAAGGTATGTTTTATGCAAGACGGGTCATGTAAGGTATCATTTGAAAGGTTTTGATTTGCTGAATGTGATTATCCAATTTGTATGCATCATTTCTATATCTGAAGACAGTCAATATTCCTACGTAACAATTACAACTGTGTGTGTACTTCGGGGAACGCCCACCAGACAGTAAGCAAACATCCTGAATGAGACATTTAAGAAGGACAATAGAACTCTGAAGATACTAATCTCCCACCTTCCTGAGGAGCTTCCTGGGATGTTGCTTTGACACTGCAGGGTCATCTGATGATGTCACCTGGTACGGAGTACCACCTTGGACACTACTTGTATTTTTCCACTGGAAACAAAGGGTTCCAGGCTTATGTAAATTCTATTTAAGGCCGGGGAGTAAATCAATCAGGGCTCTCCTCCATTGCCTGCCCAGGAAGGAAGACTGCTAAAAACACCTGAAGGGAAAGGCAGGATTGAGTCCAGGTTGAGACAGGGGTCTAGTCTGTAAAAAGAAATAACTGGAACTCTAAGCTACAGAAACTCTGCAACTTGCCTAAAACAACATTTAGGGTGAGAAATTACATTTTGTAACCTGTTTCTTGAGTGTATGAACCTTAGTTTGCGTGTTTTGTTGTATTTGCTCAGTAATCTGCTTTGTACTGTTTGCTATCCCTTATAATCACTTAAAATTTACCTTTTGTAATTAATAAACTTGTTTCTTATTTATAACATAACCCAGTTTGTGCAATTCATATCGGGGGAGGCGGGGAGGACAAAAAGCTGTGTATATCTCTCTCCATATTGAGGGAGAGGGCAACTTTTATGAGCTCGCACTGTGCAGATTTTTCTATATAGCGCAAGAGAATATTATTTTGGGTTTACTTCCCAAAGGGGGTGTGTACGTGAGTGCTGAGTAAATCCCTGAGCTGATTCTTCCCACACAGTGCTGATTAAAGTCTGTCTACAGCTGGGTGTGACCTTACCTCTGTGTGTGCTAGAGAAGGCTTGAGGGCCTGGCACAGCATAGACAGGCTGAGGAAACCCAGGCTGGTGGAACGGGCAGGCTTAGTGAGACCTCAGCACATCAGGTGGCATCCTGGATTGGGGGGGTCCAACCAGTCACAGTAATACACCCACAGATCCACCTTTAAGAGTCTCTGAGTGGAGACTGTCGATCCTTTGGATCCGTCCTCAAACAAAACAAACAGTCTGGGAGACTTTCTGAATGGTTTGGTTCTGTCCAGGTAGAAAGCTAACGTCCTTGGGATATCCAAGGTGTGAAGAGCAGCCTCCTTCCTGTTCAGGTGTGGCTTTGCGGAAAAAAATGGAAGAAGAATACCTGGTAAACAGGGAATTCAGAAGATACTTTAAGTAGAAATTTAGGGTATGGTCATATTAAAACATTTCTCCTGAGAAATAATGTAAAGGTAGGATCTGTCATTACAACCCCTATATCCCTTTCTCTGACTCTTCGGGCAGAGATGATTGTCACCCAGAAAGTTGTCTTTAGAGACAGGTGAAGTAGAGAACAGGTAGCCAGTGGTTCAAAAGGAGGTGTCATAAGGTAATTAAGGACCAGGGGTTGAAATCCCATAAAGGGGTTGGCTGTCTAATCAATCCCTTGATGAATTTTGCCATCACAGGGTGGGAAAGCACTGAGAAACACTTTACAGATTAATGTAAGGCTGTGACAGCTGCCAAGTGGAGCCTGAAGAAACTCATGGAAAGAATTTTTTAATTTCAGCAGGTAATTGAGAACAGTGAAGAGGGAAGACTGAACAGGCGAAACCTGCTGCTGGACACACCACCAGCGAAATCTCTTCTATTTTGGAAAGTAAATGTTTTGCATAGGTACCTTTCTGCTGGTTAATGATACTTCTTGTATTTCTGCCAAACAAGAAGTTTATATCCCCGAGAACAATTAAAGAACCAAACTAAGAGTGGATGAATTCTCAGAATGGAAGGAAAAGTCCAACCAGAGTCCTGAGACAGCAGATAGGGAACGGACAGAAGTTTCAATGCTAGACAGAGAGCTAGGGAGATCAGATAAGGGTAAAAGACTTGTCTTGTCCACTTCTGCACAACTAAAATGACTCCAGCTTTGGGTTAGTCTACACTGAAAACTTACATCAGCATAGCTAAGTCTCTCAGACATGTGAAAAATCCACATCCCTGAGAGAGACGCAGCTATACCGACCTAACCCATGATGTAGACAGCGCTAGGTTGACAGAAGAATTCTTCCATCAATCTAGCTACCACCTCTTGGGGAGGTGGATTAACTACGGCAATGGGAGAAAGCCTTCTGTTGCTGTAGTGAGCATCTACACAGTAGCATTTTAAGTGCAGGCATGCTTTTTATCTTGTTTGATCATGTTCAACAATCTCAAAATCAACAGTATCGGAGGGTATGCATAGAAAACTACCTTCATCCAAGGAATGAGGAAGGCATCTCTTAGGGAATAAGGACCTCCTTTTGAACAGTCCTCCTTTCGAACAGATTTTCTTGCACATCCTGTTGGCAGTGATGATGAAGAGGTCCACTTCTGGAAACCCTCACATCAGAAAAATAGTTTTGAGAATCCTTTCATAATGTTGACAGCAGTGTCTGCTGAAATTGTTGACTGTGGCATTTTGTATGCCTGTAAGATAAGAGGCTGAGACGAGGATGTGACTGGCTGTACACCAGTTCCATAGCTTCATTGCTTAGTCACAAAGAGAGGGAGATCTCATCCTCCCCTGACGATTGATGTAGAACATGCAGGCTACATTGTCTGTCATGACTCTGGCAGATTCACCCCTTATTAACAGAAAGAAGTGGATGTAGGCATTCCTGATTTCTCTCAGTTGCAGGAGACTGATATGCAGGAGGCACTTTTAGGCAGACCACCTGCCCTGAATGGTGCA
Source organism: Chrysemys picta bellii (assembly GCF_011386835.1). Lineage (NCBI taxonomy): Eukaryota > Metazoa > Chordata > Testudines > Emydidae > Chrysemys > Chrysemys picta. The sequence goes on from NC_088797.1 coordinate 39,512,600, forward strand.
AGTCCCTAGGTGCGGTCCCTATCCCACAAGGGATGCATCTAATGTTATAGTGATGGTATGTAGAGGCTGGGTGACAAGGACTCTAGATCAGAGTTTGGAGGGACCCTTCCACCAATCTGAGTGAGTCAAGTACTTGGTGAGGGACAGACGCTACCTTGTAAGTCTTCAAATAACTCCTGATACTGGAGCAGCTTTGAGCTGGGTCCTGAGGTCTCCAAATCAGTTGGTCTCTGAAATGACTAATTTCTCTTCAAATGAGGCTCTCTGTTAGGAGATCCAGGACCCCTACTCTTTAGAGCTTTGTTGGTACCTTCCGCACTCTTCTCCCATGAGGATCTCGGTGACCTGGATGTGGAGGTTGACAGGGCACTAAGTTTACTCCAAGGCTGATGTATGGTTTTCTAGGCCTGGATCAGAGGCTGATTGCAGGGCTTGCGCCATCAGGGGAAGGCTAACCTTAATTTCCATTTTTCCTAGATCTGCTTTTGAAAGAGGTGCAGATCTCACACTTCAAAGGTATGTGGGGTCTCCCAAACAGCAAAGACATTGAAAATGTCTGTCGCTAACTAGGATGGATTCCCAGAAGGAGAGACGATACTTGAATCCCAGGGATCCCACCTACCCCAGTGATGACAACCCCTAAGGAGAGCCCATCAGACTGGGGGGCAGGGAGAGGGGGGAGAGAAGGGGTATTAAATGGAACCCCCCCTTAAAAACTATCAGAGCTATAATGCTAAGTAAACTTGAACTAAACTATTCTAAACTAAGAACTGTAATGCTATGTTATAGACTAAGCTTGATGTGGACATGCTAGGTGCTGTGTCTCAGACCACAGAATGGTTGAGAAAGGACTGAGACCAGTTCACCGACACAGCTCTATATATCCCCAGTAAGGGCATGAGGATGTCTGGAGCACATGAGTAGGCCAAAAGGTCATTGCCTCCGAAATTCTCTGATCACTGGCACATGAGGCCTATGCACACCTGTAGCAGAGTACCCGTAGAGATACTACTCAAAGAAGAACCTAGAAAGTCCTGCGCTTTATCTTTCTATCTGTGTATGGTATTTCTGTAGCTGCCATCACTGTTGTGGTAAACAACTTTAGCTGCAAGACTAACTTTGCTCCCTAAATATTAGTGCGATTTGGCTGATGAATATTTGTCCCGTCTGTCCCACCCCAGGGTCTGGCCTTCTCATCTTTATAGGATCCTTATTCCCCCCTGCTCTGCCATTCTGCCTTATCTTGGAGCTCTTTCGCGGTGAATTTCTGTGGTGAGCTCCATCGCCAATAAACCCTTCCACCTGCATTTCTACAGAACCATTTGGCCCCCTTCACCCTCTCAATCTGCAGCAGACACCAATTGTTAGCCACCTGAATAAGCTACCAAGCATTTACCTTGCTGTTCACACTGCCCTATTAACAAATATTTCAGTTTACAGACATTTCATACATATCATGAAAAATGACTATTTCTGCTCAACATTATGTGTTGATATCACTGCAGCTCTGGGAAGGGTATTTAAGTATTGCATTGGTTGAGTGCTGCTGTAAAGTAAACATGGAACACACAAGCATCACATTTTGCTAGTACCTAGAAAACTCATGGCTATATCTGACTGTCAGAACAGTAATCTAACAACAGTGGAATGGGAGCAGAGAATGGTTTTAGCAGAAGAAATAACATTCTTCACAGTATTTTTGTTCAAAGACTTAAAATCAATAAGGACTGTATTTTATATCAATGGAAAAATTTTAGTTTCTTGGAAAAATGTAAGCAACAGAAATACTATAGATATGACAATGTGAGGATATGTAAAAAGTATATATATATATATATCTTTTTTGTTCTAGTCATTTTATAGCAAACCACAACAGCAAGAATGCACTGCTACTGCAAGGGAATAAATAATGTCAATATTTCACGAATAATTTTTGAAGGGAAATGTACAAATTACCACCCTGACATTTTTAGAAATGTTGGACACACCTTACTTTTACAGAGCACCAAGCTTCTGGACTTCTTCATTAATCCAATGACAGCAGTAATAACAATCTAATCAGGATTTGAAACACTTCAGTGCCGTGTGACTGTATAAACAAACAACTTCTAGGCATGCACACTACAGAACTATTAAAAACATAACTTGGAGGGCTTCCAATTGTTACTAAACTTTAATCTGGAAGCAAGTCAAACAGCATTTTATTGCAAGATTTCTGAACGCAGTGAACCTATGTAAAATTTTAGCTTCTTTGAAAAATGAAAACTCAAGCAAAAAGTGTGTGTGTGTGTGTGTGTGTGTGTGTGTACGCGGTTGCATGTGCATGAAAACAGAAAGAATATCTGTGAAAATAGAGGAAGAGGATTGGGCAACATGAGGGCTTTAGAAAATATTTATTTCCAGCTGTATAATAGTAGTAGTGCCATTCACAAAGTAATAGATAGTGTACAGCTGACACTTTATTTTCCTTTCAAAGCTTAGTTTGGCTGTAAAAGTAGAGGTGTACAATAAAATACAATAAAAAATGACAAAGATTCAGAGGATTTAAATATTGAAGAATTGTCAGGCAAAGACTGTCTGTCTCTCTCTGGCTCAATAAATAGTTAATTACAGTGGAACACTTCCAGAAGGGGGTGGGGGGGGGGAAGGGAGGGAGAGAGAGAGAGAGAGAGACAGACAGACAGAGACACACACAGACACATTCTGACTCTATAGTCTGGCAGTTAGGGCACTCCAAATCAAGCAGAGAAGGGACTAGAACCAGTACCACATATCACTAGTGCCCTCCTAATTGAACTACTGGCTAGACTGGGGTAGGTGCCCTCCTTTCTCCCCTTTTTTCACAAAAAAATTCAAAAGGACTTATTTTTCTTTTGATGCAGAATGAAAACAAATTTCAAAACCTCTGACATTTTTTTAAAATGGAATTCCTGTTTTTCCAGACAGCCCTAATACAACCCTAGATATTATAGTGCATAATTTAGCAAACATCTTAAACGCATGCTTAACTTTAAGCTAGGGTGACCTGATGTCCTGATTTTATAGGGACAGTCCCGATTTTGGGGTCTTTTTCTTATATAGGCTCCTATTAACCCCCACCCCCGTCCCGATTTTTCACATTTGCTGTCTGGTCATCCTACTTTAAGCATTTGAGTTATCCCATTCCAATCTAGCAATACATTTAGATATGTGCTTTACTCCCAATGACTACATTGCATTTAAGAACATGATTAAAGTTAAGCATGTGCTTAAGTGTTTTGCTTAACAAACAGTGGCAGTTGATTTTGAAAGAGATATGGCCACTATATGTCAATGAGCTCTTGAAAAAAAAAAACTATCAAGAAAATCTCAAAAGTCCTCTACAAATGGTAATAACTCTTCTATTCCAGTGGGATAATCCCACCCATGAACATTATTAAAGAGTCAGTCTTTACTTTCTGCACGCTAGCACATCAATACAGGTTACTCTTCACTACCTAGTGGTCATATTTCTATCAAGAAAACTGTTATTTTAGAATATATTAAATCCAATAAGTTTTCTAAACCAACTGAACATTACACACTTTGCAGTTATGCCTGAACTGGATGGCAAGTACAATAGCAGATTTTAGAAATACACTTTAATATGCAACCATTTATTGTAGGGCCAGGCCAAGGTAAAGCCTGGAAATGGTTTATTTTGCTTCTGACCCTATGCCTCCAATTTTGACATAATGAGTAAACACTGCTCAGACTCTTCCTCTTTGGTTGTAAAGCCTATGCATGCTGAACGAGGCTCACAAACCAGACCAGTCCAGTCCAGGTTAGGAATGGACAGAAAAAGTGCTTCGAGAAATGGAGATGGAATTCATAAGTAAGCTGGGGCTGCTCCCAAAGTGAACTGACTCCTGTGGATATAAGATCTCAGTGCTGGTGTGGGAGTTTCCCACAGCTTCTATTGGCCTCTAAAGCAATGTGTGTCATCAGGGCTGTTGATGAAGCTGTACATAAATATCTAACTGTTGTTAAAAAACAAAAAATGTTCCACAGGACCCATATTAAAACCAGATGTGAGATGCAGAAGTCAGAAACTTAGTGTCATTTTAAAAGACCCAGCAGAAACATGTGTTAATTGTATTATTTACTTTGCCAAGCAGTAAATTGCCATTCCAATGAAGTCATATCAGATGTCTATAATGCCTTTCCTATGTATTTTATGTTATTAGAGAGGGAAATGTTTTATTGTCTAAAATATTAAAGCTAGTATTTTGGATGACAAATTCTGTTCCGAAGTGGAGTAAAATTTAGTGCAATTCAGATTCCTGCTCTTATTGTATACGGAGTTAACGTATTTTATATTTGTAGCTTTAAAAAGATGAATTACAACATTTACAAAGTGGTATTGTTAATACTCAAATATTACAGGCCTGATGGATAATTTAATAAACATTGCAAACAATCCATTCAGTAAATACAGATATCTTGCATACTTTACTGCACTTACACTCTATAGTAAGAATAAAAGCAGATCTACACATAGCTATCATACAATGTGTAGGGAAGGTAATGCATTCATAACATTAAATGTCATCTGAAATGCTTCAAGTAATGCAGTGATGCTCAGATTGAGGCTTGCAAGTGCCTCTTTAATGCGTCTCCTGCAGTTCTTTGCACCACATGAAATTAAAACACTGTGTGATTTAATTATTACCCAATCTAAGTTATTAACCAATCAGGATGATTTTACTATGTTATTTCCCAACTGTAATTGATAAAATAATAATATTTGGTCAATCATTTTGCTTTGAGAATTATATATATATATATATATATATATATATATATATATATATATATATATATATATATATATATATATATATATATATATATATAAAAACTAAATATTTACTGTTATATTGTTTACATTTGAATTTATAGTATTATAGGAAATGAAACAAATTCACACTACTATGGCTCTTTTGGGAATATTTCTTAAATGGAACATACATTGACCAAAGAAAATCAACTGCCTGCCTGTTTCTTCTGCATGATAAGACCCAAAATTTCTCTGGGTACATAAAAATGTGTTAAATCTTTAAGAAGCAACTTGTTTAAGCTACATTTAGATATTGAATCAGGAAAGCACTTAGGCATGTGCTTTTAAGTCCATTCCTATGCAGTGAAAGCACTTAAGAATGTGCTTAAGGGACACAAAAAGCATGGGCTTTAAATTCTGTAGTGGGGGACCCAAAACTGGACGCAATACTCCAGATGTGGCCTCACCAGTGCCAAATAGAGGGGAATAATCACTTCACTCGATCTGCTGGCAATGCTCCTAGTAATGCAGCCCAATATGCCGTTAGCCTTCTTGGCAACAAGGGCACACTGCTGACTCATATCCAGCTTCTCATCCATTGTAATCCCCAGGTCCTTTTCTGCTGAACTGCTCCTTAGCCAGTCAGTCCCCAGCTTGTAGCGGTGCATGGGATTCTTTCGTCTTAAGTGCAGGACTCTTCACTTGTCCTTGTTGAACCTCATCAGATTTCTTTTGGCTCAATCCTCCAATTTGTCTAGGTTACTCTGGACCATATCCCTACCCTCCAGTGTATCTACCTCTCCCCCCAGCTTAGTGTCATCCGGGAACTTGCTGTGGATGCAATCCATCCCATCATCCAGATCATTAATAAAGATGTTGAACAAAACTGGCCCCAAGACCAACCCCTGGGGCACTCCGCTTGATACCGGCTGCCAACTAGACATCGAGCCGTTGATCACTACCCATTGAGCCCGACCATCTAGCCAGCTTTCTATCCATCTTATAGTCCATTAATCCAATCCATACTTTTTTAACTTGCTGGCAAGAATACTGTGGGAGATCATATCAAAAGCTTTGCTAAAGTCAAGATATATCATGTCCACTGCTTTCCCCATATCCACAGAGCCCGTTATCTCATCATAGAAGGCAATCAGGTTGGTCAGGCATGACTTGCCCTTGGTGAATCCATGTTGACTGTTCCTGATCACCTTCCTCCTCCTCCTCCATCAGTTCCCTAAGGGAGTCAAAGTCTGCTTTTCTGAAGTCTAGGGTCTGTATTTTGCTACTCTCCTTTCTTCCTTTTGTGAGGATCCTGAACTCAACCATCTCCTGATCACTGCTGCCTAGGCTGCGACCCACTGCTACTTCCCCTACCAATTCTTCCCTGTTTGTAAGCAGCAGGTCAAGAGGAGAACGGCCCCTGGTTGGTTCCTCCAGTAGTTGCACCAGGAAGTTGTCCCCAACACTCTCCAAAAACTTCCTGTATTGTCTGTGCACTGTTGTATTGCTCTCCCAGCAGATGTCAGTGTGATCCAAGTCCCCCATTAGAACCAGGGCCTGTGTTCTGGAAACTTCAGTTAATTGTCCAAAGAAAGCCTCGTCTACCTCATCCTCCTGGTAAGGTGGTCTATAGCACATGCCCACCACGACACCACCCTTGTTGCTCTCACTTCTAAACTTAACCCAAAAACTCTCAACAGGCTTTTCTCTAGTTTCATACTGGCGCTCTGAGCAATCATACCACTTTCTTACATACAGTGCAACTCCTCCACCTTTCCTCCCCTGCCTGTCCTTCCTGAACTTTTTATACCCATCCATGACAGTGCTCAAGTCATGTGAGCTATCCCACCAAATCTCTGTTATTCCAATCACATCATAGTTCTTTGACTGTGCCAGGACTTCCAATTCTTCCTGCTTGTTTCCCAGGCTTCTTTCGTTCGTGTACATGCACCTAGGATCATAGAATCATAGACTATCAGGGTTGGAAGGGACCTCAGGAGGTCATCTAGTCCAACCCCCTGCTCAAAGCAGGATCAATCCCCACCTAAATACCCAAATGGCCCCCTCAAGGATTGAACTCACAACCCTGGGTTTAGCAGGCCAATGCTCAAACCACTGAGCTATCCCTCCCCGATTGCTCTGCTTCCTCAGTATGAATCAGGAGCCCCCTCCCTCCCCCCTTGCACTCTCTTCATTGTGTTTCCTCCCGGAATCCCACTTCCCCCAGGGCTTAGGTCACCGTCCCCTGGCGAACCTAGTTTAAAGCCCTCCTCACTAGGTTAGCAAGTCTGCCTGCGAAGATACTCTTCCCTCTCTTCGTTAGGTGGATCCCATCTCTTTCTAGCAATCCTTCATCCCAGAACAACATCCCATGGTTGAGGACTCCAAATCCCACTCTCCAACACCACCTGCGTAACCACGCATTTACCTTTACAATTCGACGGTCCCTATCTGGGCCTCTTCCTTCAACAGGGAGGATGGACGAGAACACCACTTGCACCTCAAACTCTTTTATCCTTCTTCACAGAGCCACATAGTCTGCAGTGACCTGCTCAAGGTCATTCTTGGCAGTATCATTGGTGCCCACATGGAGAAGTAGGAAGGGGTAGCGGCCCGAGGCCTTGATCAGTCTCGGCAGACACTCCGTCACATCCTGAATTCTAGCTCCAGGCAAGCAGCATACTTCTCAAGTCTCTCGGTCTGGTCGGCAGATGGATGACTCTGTCCCCCTTAGGAGGGAATCCCCGACCACCACCACCCATCTCCTCCTCTTAGAAGTGGTGGTCGTGGAACCCCCATCCCTAGGACAGTGCATCTCATGCCTTCTAGTCGATGGGGTCTCCTTCTGATCCCTTCCCTCAGATGGCTCTTCAAAATCATTTCCGCAGTAATACCTGTGCAGAGAGCCTGAAAACGGTTTCTTACTTCTATCTGAATAGGGGGTATATGGCTTTTCCTCATTCTTCTTCTGGAGGTCAACATGCTGCCAATTTTCTTCCCCGTTCTGCGCTGCCCTCTCTGATTCTTCGGCATGTTGTGCCTCCAGAACCAAATGCTGACTTCTGCCCAGAAAGTCTTCATTTTCTCTGATGCAACGCAAGGTTGATACTTGTGTCTCTAATCCTTTAACCTTCTCTTCCAATATGGAGACCAGTTTGCACTTTGTACAGACGAAGTCACTTCTATCCTCTGGGAGAAAGACAAACAAGGCACATCCTATGCAGGTCACAACAGCAGATCAGATGATGAGACTTTGGGGAAAAAGTGGTTGTTTATCCATAGTTTGAAAGTTATTATATTATTTTTGGTCCACTCATAAAAATCAAACAATTTCCTATTAAAATTTCAAAGTTGTTTATACATTAATCCTCAGTTGCAACTGTGGCAGTGGACTAACTTTACCAAAGGAAGGAAGGAAAATCTTTTTTTAGTTATTAAAAGCTGATTTTTATGGTCTCCAGTACCATATACACCTCTACCTCGATATAACGCTGTCCTCGGGAGCCAAAAAATCTTACCGCGTTTTAAGTGAAACCGCATGATATCGAACTTGCTTTGATCCACCGGAGTGCGCAGCCCCGCCCCCCCCGAGCACTGTTTTACCGCGTTATATCCGAATTTATGTTATATCGGGGTAGAGGTGCAGTATCTAAACACTTCCATGAGAAGTCTAATGAGTGCTGGAAGATAAGCAGCCCTATAACAGGAGCAAGCATATATGTATAGTTACAAGCGAGGAGCTATTTATGTAAATTAAGTTCTGTAACTCATAGGAAAAAACCCTAACACACATCTTACAATATACAAAATTTTTGTTTAGTCTTGCCTTGCATACAGTCATATCATATCATAAGACTACCTGGAGTCAATCTAAAAATATTTACATTTAATAATCATGTAAACACATATGAAGATTAGGAGAGCACATTCTCCCCAAAAGGTAGCTCAGCAATAACTATGCCCCTGAGTGAGCCTCATAAAATCATCGGGCAATGCTCCCCAGAACACCAGTATAAGTTGTATCAGCCTTATTGTGCAAATAAACTGACCTCAGATAAACAATTTCTACACGTGGGTCATTAAGGGTAAAAAACATTAACTGACATAGTAGCACACAAACTCAGTTGTGCACATTCTGTAAAGCAATTTTTACAAAACTTGTACTCTGAGAAAAGATCCAATCTTATCATTATGAAAGTGTCAGCAATGGCAAAAATGCAACAAAGAGAGCATTAGAATATAGGAGGCATTACAGATCAAAGAAAGGTGTTAGCAGTTATTATTCCAGGTAAACTTGTCCTTCTAAGTCCTTCTAATTTTCAACCTGTTGGACCCTGTTTTTCATGAACACTCTGATTTAATTGGGGTAACAGAAACACAGTTTTGACCACCACAAGCCACAGAGGTTCTCATAAAATACAGGAGAGCTTATTTATTCCAAGGTTTAGCAATTCTAATTTAACCCAAGAATTTCTGTTGTCTCTTGAAAGGAGCAGGGAAGTAATCAGGAAAAGTTTATTTGCATGTACAGTACTGTGGTACTTGGGCTGATTATGATGTGAAAGTTTGCAGATGTTGTTTATGGGTTAGACAAATTCTCCTGCCAACAACCTCAATGTACCTACTATATAAAATGGATCTTATGGAACTGTAGGTTTAATAAATTTAACTTTACATACTGTAATTCCACTGATGTCAAAGTTAAGCACATATATAAATCTTTGCATAATCTGGGCCCTAATCAGTAAGCAATGGGAATTCCTGCAGTGCAATGGATTGTTCATTGAGATCACACTGGCTCCCCATGAACAAATGATATCTGTACTGAAGTATGGGCAAAACCATAATGCTAAGATTCTTCCACTCTGAACAGCAAGGTTTCTACAGCAAATATGAGGACAATGTAAGCAAACTGGAGAACAGGTTTCAGTCATGATTCTTCGGGTATGTCTACACTACGAAATTAGGTCGATTTGATAGAAGTCGATTTTTAGAAATCGATTTTATACAGTCGATTGCGTATGTCCACACTAAGCGCATTAAGTCGGCAGAGTGTGTCCTTACTACTGTGGCTAGCATTAACTTACGGAGCGGCGCACTGTGAGTAGCTATCCCACAGTTCCTGCAGTCTCCGCTGCCCACTGGAATTCTGGGTTAAGCTTCCAATGCCTGATGGGGCAAAAACACTGTCGCGGGTGGTTTTGGGTACATGTCGTCAGTCTCCCCTCCCTCTGTGAAAGCAACGGCAGACAATCGTTTAGCGCCTTTTTTCCACGCAGATGCCATACCATGGCAAGGGTGTAGCCCGCTCAGCTCAGCTCACCGACACCGCCGTTGTTGTGTCCTGGGTGGTGCTGGCAGCAGACAGTGCAGTAGGTCTGAAAACCATTGTCATACACCGCTTCCGCTGCAACTCTGCTCTGCTGCTATTTCCTCGATAGCAAATTTCTCATTGTTGTCTGTCATGGGCTCCTGGGTATGTGTGTTCTTCCTCGGGAAATGTGCACGGTGCTTACCGTCGTCCTCCACCATTTCCGCTGCAACTCTGCTCTCCTGCAGACACCATACCATGGCAAGCATGGAGCCCGCTCAGCTCACCGCTGCTGCTGTGAGCGTTGTAAACACCTCACACATTATCCTGCAGTATGTGCAGAACCTGCAAAAGCAGGCGAGGAGGCAACGACAGCACAATCACGATAGTGATGAGGACATGGACACAGACTTCTCTCAAAGCACAGGCCCTCGCAATTTGGACATCATGGTGGTAATGGGGCAGGTTCATGCCATGGAACGCCAATTCTGGGCCCGGGAAACAAGCACAGACTGGTGGGACCACTTAGTGTTGCAGGTCTGGGATGATTCCCAGTGGCTGTGAAACTTTCGCATGCATAAGGGCACTTTCATGGAACTTTGTGACTTGCTTTCGCCTGCCCTGAAGCGCAAGAATACCAAGATGAGAGCAGCCCTCACAGTTCACCAGGGAGTGGCAATAGCCCTGTGGAAGCTTGCAACGCCAGACAGCTACCCATCAGTCGGGAATCACTTTGGAGTGGGTAAATCTATCATGGGGGCTGCTGTGATCCAAGTAGCCAACACAATCACTGAGCTGTTGCTATCAAGGGTAGTGACTCTGGGAAATGTGCAGGTCAAAGTGGATGGCTTTGCTGCAATGGGGTTCCCTAACTGTGGTGGGGCGACAGACGGAACGCATATCCCTATCTTGGGACCGGACCACCTTGGCAGCCAGGAGGTAAACCACAAGGGGTACTTTTCAATGGTGCTGCAAGCACTGATGGATCACAAGGAACGTTTCACCGACATCAACATTGGGATGGCCAGGAAAGGTGCTCGCATCTTCAAGAACTCTGGTCTGTTTGAACAGCTGCAGGAAGGAACTTACTTCCCTGACCAGAAAATTACTGTTGGGGATGTTGAAATGCCTATAGTTATCCTTGGGGACCTACCCTACCCCTTAATGCCATGGCTCATGAAGTCATACACAGGCACCCTGGACAGTAGTCAGGAGCTGTTCAACTATAGGCTGAGCAAGTGCAGAATGGTGGTAGAATGTGCATTTGGATGTTTAAAAGCACGCTGGTGCAGTTTACTGACTGGGTTAGAGCTTAGCGAAACCAATATTCCCATTGTTATTACTGATTGCTGTGTGCTCCACAATATCTGTGAGAGTAAGGGGGAGACGTTTATGGCGGGGTGGGAGGTTGAGGCAAATCGCCTGCCCGCTGATTACGCGCAGCCCGACATCAGGGCGGTTGGAAAAGTACAGCAAGGTGCGCTGCGCATCAGAGAAGCTTTGAAAACCAGTTTCATGACTGGCCAGGCTACAGTGTGACAGTTCTGTTTGTTTCTCCTTGGTTGACTCTACTTTCCTGTAAGCCAACTGACCTCCTCCCTTCGATCACTGCTTTCAGAGGCAATGAAGTCATGATTGTTTCAAAATCATGCATTCTTTATTAATTCATCACACAAATAGGGGGAAAACTTGCAAGGTAGCCCGGGAGGGGTGGGTGAGGAGGGAAGCACTGGGTGGGGTGGTGGATGAGGGGAGGAGGGAAGGACAAGGCCACACTACAGTTCAAAACTTATTGAATGCCAGCCTTCTGTTGCTTGGGCAATCCTCTGGGGTGGAGTGGCTGGGTACCCGTAGCCTGCCCCCCGCGTTCTTGGGCATCTGGGTGAGGAGGATATGGAACTTGGGGAGGAGGGCAGGCAGTTATACAGGGGCTGCAGCGGCGGTCTGTGCTCCTGCTGCCTTTCCTGCAGCTCCACCAGATGCCTGAGCATGTCAGTTTGCTCCCCCATTAGCCTCAGAATTGCATCCTGCCTCCTCTCAGCCTGCTCCTCCCTCCTCTCATTGCGTTCATTTAACGCTTGCCTGGACTCTGCCATTGTTTGCCTCCACGCATTCTGCTGAGCTCTTTCAGTGCAGGAGGACTGCATGAGCTCTGAGAACATCTCTTCACGAGTGTGGGTTTTTTGCCTTCTAATCTGCGCTAGTCTCTGGGATGGAGATGATAGGGGGAGTGTAGAACCATTTGCGGCTGCGGGGGGAAAAAAAGGGAGAGTAGTATTTTAAAAGATACATTTTAGAGAACAAAGGGAAGACTATTTCACACTGAATCAAGTGATTCACATTACATAGCATATGTGCTTTTGCTACAAGGTCGCATTTTGCCTCTTATATTGAGTGCCTGCCGGTTTGGTGTGTGACATCACACACGCTCGGCTGGGCAATAGAATTTGGCTTGCAGGCAGCAATGGTAAGGCAAAGGGTTTCGGCTTCTTCAACCTTCATAACATGTGGGAATGGTTTCAAACAGCAGCACCCTCCTTTCCCATACCAAGCAAAGCCCGTTGGGTTGGCCATTTAAAAGGAGGGGCTGCGGTTTTAGGGTGAATGTGCAGCACAATCCAATCCCTCCCCCACCCAATTCTCTGGGATGATCGCCCAACCCCCACGTGGCTAGTATCAGGGAAGATCCCGGTCAGCCATGAACGGGACTCCCCCCACCGCGTGGCTAACAGCAGGGATGATTTATTTTCAGCCAAAGGCAAATAGCCAAAACCCGGACCCATCTGCTGCAAGGTTTTGTTCTGCAATGATTCCAGACTACTTACTACTGGCCTGGCATGGTAAACTAATCATTAAACACCCTTGCTTTTAAACCCTGTATTATATTTTCAAAGGTACACTCACCAGAAGTTCCCTCTCCAGCTTCATGGTCTGGGAGCCCGCCTTGGGAGGGTTGGGAGGGTATTGGCTCCAGGGTGATGAACAGTTCCTGGCTGCCGGGAAGAAGGGATTCTCCACTTGCCTGCTGTGCATTATGCTATCCTCAACCACCTCCTCATCTTCAAACTCCTCATCCCTGTTGCGTGAGACTCTTCCCTTGCAGGTGTCCATAGACAGTGGTGGGGTAGTGATAGGGGCCACCCCCATAATTGCATGCAGCTCATCCTAAAACTGGCATGTATGGGGCTCTGACCCGGAGCGACTGTTTGCATCCTTTGTTTTTTGGTAGGCTTGCTTCAGGTCCTTAACTTTCATGCGGCACTGCTGTGTGTCCCTGTTGTAGCCTCTGTCCATCACGCCCTTGGAGATTTTGGCAAATATATTTGCATTTCGTCTTTTGGAACGGAGTTCTGCCTGCACGGATTCTTCTCCCCAAACAGTGATCAGATCCAGTACCTCCCGTTCGGGCCATGCTGGAGCTCTTTTACGATTCTGGGACTCCATGGTCACCTGTGCTGATCAGCTCGCCACGCTGGCCAAACAGGAAACGAAATTCAAAAGTTCCTGGGGCTTTTCCTGTCTACCTGGCCAGCGCATCTGAGTTGAGATGCTGTCCAGAGCGGTCACAATGGAGCACTCTGGGATAGCTCCTGGAGGCCAATACCGTCGAATTGTGTCCACACTACCCCAAATTTGACCCAGCAAGGTCAATTTTAGCGCTAAACCCCTCGCCGGGGAGGAATATAGAAATCAATTTTAAGAGCCCTTTAAGTCGACAAAACAGGCTTGGTCGTGTGGACGGGTGCAGGGTTAAATCAACCTAACACTGCTAAATTCGACCTAATCTCGAAGTGTACACCAGGGCTTCATGAGATTAATAGGATTAAACTGAGCTCAATATCGGATAGTATCATGTGATAAATAGAAACAATCAATGTAAAATAACACTTTAAAAAAATCTCACCTATAAGGGAATTTTTTAAGAATTCAAAATACCAGGCAACAGTCCAAAGTAAGAATTAAGGGTGTGGCCTATGCTGAGTCCCTCTTTTTGCTTAGAAGAGAAATGTACGCAAATAATATTTTTTTTAATCAGTTTTTTGATTTTTCCCTCAAATAAAGAAGGGTCTGTTTGTTTTAAATTGTGTAAGACAATTGTATATTTCATGCCAACATTAGGCACAGAGGAGACTTTTTAAAGTTCACTAACTGAAATAAAAAATTATTAATACTACTTTAATTATTGCATACAATGTAATATACTATCACAGTTTTTGGATTAATCATTCTGCTGGAAGAAGCTATTAGTTCTTTATGCCAGAAAATATTGATATTATGTAATTATTCTGAAATGCAATAACAAAAAACAGTTTTTAAAACCTGTGTGTTACAGTTCATGTTATGCTCCACATTATTAAATATTTATGCATATAATCTACTCTGCTGCCCATACATTTTAATCAGATACTTTCTGCTTTTATAATAATCACCCAATTTAAGTGAAAATTATTGTAGCTATAGATGTATGAAGTTGTAAACTGCCTCAACTTCAAAATAATCTGTACCACTCTATATATTTTTGTAGATAATAGAATATCCACAAATTGACAAGTGGAAACACCTGAATGCATTCTGAAACTTGCAGATAATACTCATGAACTAATAAATGTGAAAGGATACATTATAAATCAGTTCAAATATTATTCCCTTTAATTATGTCATTAGAACAACACAGTCTTATAAGCAAACTGAAAAAGTCACTGATGTATGGCAATTAGACCAAGGCATCACCACTATTGTGCTAATAAGTAGCATCTGAAAAACTGTATAGTACTTGTTTCATTGTTGGATCCTATCATTGCAAGTAATGATTTCTGGGGGGTTAACAATCTGATTTAATAAACCATCAGGTATTACATGGTTTCTTGTCTCCAGTATCTGTTGCAATTATTTTAAAAGGTTAAAACATGAGACCAAGAGCCAAGTCATCATTATCCCAGCAAACTTGTTAAGCAAAACTGATGAGACATTTCCAGCTGAAAAAACAGCTAAAACCTTTTATGCAGGCTACAATAACTGAATAATCACTTCTTAAAGCCAACTTTAAAAGCATTCATGGATAAAAACATTACTATACCATACTGCAAGATTAATTATAGATGTACAACAATATAGACATTTATAGGCTTCAAAAGGGTCACAAATCATCAAAACAAAACACTGTTCAGAACTTTTATCTGTCTGATTTTAAATGGCACACAGTCAAGATTTTATATATCTTTATCCACTGCATTTTCCAGTAAGCCAGAAAGTGTCTCATTTTTTCTTTGTCACTATGATGGGTAGTGGCACATTTTCCACATCTCCCATAACAAAATAGAAATTAACTTTGGATTGACCTAAAAGACACCTGATTTCTTTAGGAAGGATCTCACACTGACACTACTCACTAGACAGTTACTTTTTCTTACAATTAACTTCCCCCAAAACTCAGAGAAATGTGGTTATTTTTCCTCTAACAGAAGTCTAATTGGCTGTGAACATATATACTGTACTGTAGGTCTTATGCTCTTAGAAGAACTGGTTACCTCACTCTTCCAGTAATATTTATGACCCTGTAACTCTAAGATGTTATATTGTTATCTCACTGCACAGTGTGACACACACAAATAATTTTATAAACAAAATGTCAATGATCAATTCTAACAGTGAATCATTTGCTCCTATATTTATAAAGCTGAATATTAAGGACGAGGTACCTTTTGCCATTATGTGTTTAGTCTCTAAAGTCTGAAGTGTATTTTCTTACCTCAGCATCTTGAGTTTCCTGATGTAATAAAGTCAGACCTGTTAGGTCTTCTAAGAAGGAATGTGAGGAATTAAAAACTTTTGCAAGGAAATTAAACCCCTCTCGCTCATACTGGTCAAGGACCTGTGAAGTAAACAGACAGAAAAGGAAATAAATACAACATGTAAAAGGTTTACTATTACTCATTGCTACATATAGTTTATGAAATAAAGGGTAAGCTTTTTGCACACCCATACAATTATTGTGCAATGGCTAATGAAGAAAATCACAGTGGGGTAGGGATGAGGAGAAGAATTGACAATATTACAAACATTTTCATACCACTGCAGAGAATCTTTCATTTCAGAACTACCAATACAAAAAAGGCCAATAAAAAAAGTTGTATTCTCCTCCAAAATCATGCAGAAAAATTTTGTAGATTCTGTAGAACCTGGTGGAAACCTCCATTACACTTTATTTGTTCTGTTTTGTACGTCATGTACAACTGGGACAAAATTTTTAGCTATCGCAACACAAAGTGTACATGTCATTCCTTTGACAAGAGATCTATTTTACATAGGATTTTTAATTTCCTAATGGTATGACTTTTTAATCACATACTATAGAAAATTACTATATTGTCCCCTCTTTATTTCTTCCCATATGTGATATATATACATTGCATATACAATTTCTATTACATATTTTTTTCTGTCCATTTTGAAAAGTCCTCACAATCACCACATCATCTTAATAGAATGCTAAGCACTTTTGGATAAGATCCAAGAGCATGCCGCAAAGCTGAAATGTTTAGGAAAAAAATTCTCCTGTTATGTATTGTTCATATTCCACCTTTTAATGTTTTTGTGGTGAAACAGCTGGGAACTGTACTGCTAATTCCTATTAATTACATTCACTCTGCTTCAGAAGGTAGGTAGCTTCCCCTAAAACTGAAGTAGTTCATTTTTCCTGGACTGCAAAAGAAGCTGGAAGTGCTGCAGCTAGTACTCTCTTTAATAATCACTAAGTGGATTCAACTAAGTGAGACTCAATGTAAGTGATTAAATTTTGTTTTATTTTAAATGAAGCATCCATTCAGTGCTCCTAGTATATTTACTATAAAAAAATTTACAACTCAGAAATGAAGTCCTTCTTGCCCAGTCATTTAAAATTAACCAAAATCACCTCTTACCCCTCTTCAACAACCTCATTCTTTTCTAGTCCAACCCCTCCTCAAAAACCTAGGAGCCTTGAATTGCTATAGCAGAAAATTGTGGGAACTTGCACAAACTGTCAGCATTCATCATTAGAGATGCAGCAGAATACGTCTACAGGGCTTTCCCATATGGTTCTCTAGAACTTCCGGCAAACTGCCCCAGGGGAATCTAATAGTTTTCAGCTGACAGCACTAGAAGTTTAATTGGCTAAGGAGTCTGGGATAGTAAGTCAAATCTTATTGTTAGATGTTCATTTAGCAGCACAATTAGCTACTGCCAGGGCCGGCTCCAGGCACCAGCTTACCAAGCAGGTGCTTGGGGCGGCCACTTCGGAGAGGGGCGGCACGTCCAGCTGTTCGGCGGATGGTCCCTCACTCCTGCTCGGAGCGAAGGACCTCCCGCTGAATTGCCGCCTCAGATCGCGATCGCGGCTTTTTTTTTTTTTTTTTTTTTGGTTTGGCTGCTTGGGGCGGCCAAAACCCTGGAGCAGGCCCTGGCTACTGCATATTTAGGTTTCCATGTATTACAGACAATTATGAAAGAATGAAAAATATTTTATATTAAAGAGGAGGAAAGCTTCTGCAAAATTCAAAGAGTTAAACAGTTCTAGAGGTGGTACTTTTGAAATGGAAATCTCTGAATGCTGACATCAATCTCTTAACAGCGTTAATCTGAGGAAGGACAAATAAATGGATACGACAGAATGAAGAATTAAGCCTCTTCTTAAATCAAGCCATACACATTTAAACACTGAGACATAAATAGCACTATATGTTCTGGTAGGAAATCTGGAGAAACTGTTATTAATACTCCAGAGATGTATTTCATCATACCAGGGTTTATGCGTTTTCTCTTTAGTGCATAGGTCTGTGTGCGAAGTTAATCCGAGTAAGAAGACAAACTTTCTTACATAATGATATTTTTAAAATTCACTCCTTAGAAATGAAAACACCACCCTTAGCTAAGTGCACACAATACAATATATATGTAGAGAATTGGGAAACAGCCTTCCATTTGAGATGTGTCATTATCTAGCATATACTGCAATACCTTTTCAAAATATATATATTTTAATGACTACTCTCTGTTCCAAAAGTCTATTAAAAGCAACCAGATGTGCAGCAGTTTCTTGCATCTGGCACTTCGTGAAACACTGCATATAGAAGTCAATTTATAAACTTGGACTGTGTTCAGAGTTAGGCCTGTATGTAGTCTGCAGAGTTATCACCATTATCCGATATGTGTTGTTATTAATTTACTTTGTTGGAACCACAATACAGAGTTTATATGACATCTCTTTAATGATGTAGGCCAGATTATATGCATGGTATGTAACAGCAACACACAGTCCACTTGCCATAAACTGTAGCATTATCCTGAAACATTAGAAGCATGTCAAATACAAAGCAGATAACATAATATATTGGTCCTTGCCCACAGTTAAAATTTGAAGGAGGTACACTACTTTTGGATAATCAAATGCTAAGGAAGTGGAAAAAAGGTAATACAGGCTCAAGTGACCAAGTATTAATGAAAGGATACTCGCAAAGGTTCAATCAGTTTCTAAATCATGTATTTTCTTTTGTTAATACTAACAACTTGGAAGCTATAAACAAGTAGTTACACATGTCAAATCCCTGTTACAATTCTTGTCCCCCTGCTGCTTCTTCTTACCCCCAGTGAAATACAGCACCAGCCCAATTTCCCTCTCCCAAGTTCTGTTTCATTCTACCCTCCTAAACCCAAACACTAGATTCTAGCCAAATGCCCATCTCCTAAATTCCCAGGAATTGTGACTCAACTCAGATTTGAACCTTTCCTGCTGCTGCTTCCCTCGTGGGCCCAGTATCATTCCTTCAGCAGCCAGAGTTCTGTATACAAACTGCCCTGCTTTATTTCAAGTATGCCTCTAAGCCTTTCTATATTTGCCACAATAGCTGTGCATGAATACTTATGTTTGCATTATGTGTACTTGCAAATGAGCAGCTTGCATGATTGCACTGACATTTTCAGTGCACAGTATTTGTTTTGGATGGATGACCTGGAAGTGGAGGAATTTTTTTGTATGTTGTTGTAATGCTTCTTTGTAATGTGATCAGTATGGAAATTCCAATTAAATGTACTTTTTAAAAAAAGGTATGTTCATAAAATATGAATATTAATAAAATAAGGTATGTTAATTCATAAAACTATGAGCTTGGGGTATATTATTTTGGGGTCTGTTAAATTGTAACAGAACCCATTTAAATTGCATATGAATATTATACTATTATGACCAAATCTCCTATTGCTATAAATTGATCTTAAACTACATTTTTCTAGCGTTGAAACTCAATTCTGTTATACATACACACTTTCATGTGAACATGTTGCTGGCTTCACATGATCTTACGATGGCATATTTAGGTTAGGAAGGCAAACATGATAGTACAGTGTCAGTGTCTTGAAAATCCATAATATCAACCTAGACGGACATCGCTTCTAGAGCACTCTTCTACAAGCCTTGTGGATGGTGGTGGTGGTGGTGGTGGGGGGAAGCGGTAGACGTGGTATATCTTAACTTTAGTAAAGCTTTTGATACTGTCTCGCATGACGTTCTCATAAACAAACTAGGGAAATACAACCTAGATGGAACTACTATAATGTGGGTGCATAACTGGCTGGAAAACCATTCCCAGAGAGTAGTTATCAGTGGTTTACAGTCATGCTGAAAGGGCAAAACAAGTGGGGTCCCACAGGGATCAGTTCTGGGTCCATTTCTGTTCAATATCTTCATCAATTATTTAGATAATGGCATAGAGAGTACACTTATAAAGTTTGTGGACAAAACCAAGCTGGGAGGGGTTGCAACTGCTTTGGAGAATAGCATTAAAATTCAAAGTGATCTGGACAAACTGGAGAAATTTTCTGAAGTAAATAAGATGAAATTCAATAAGGACAAATGCAAAGTACTCCACTTAGAAAGGAACGATCAGTTGCACACATACAAAATGGGAAATGACTGCCTAGGAAGGAGAACTGCGGAAAGGGATCTGGGGGTCATAGTGGACCACAAGCTAAATATGAATCAAACAGTGTAACACTGTTGCAAAAAAAGCAAACACCATTCTAGGATGTATTAGCAGGAGTGCTGTAAGCAAGAAACGAGAAGCAATTCTTCCACTCAACTCCACACTGATTAGGCCTCAACTGGAGTATTGTATCCAGTTCTGGTGCCACATTTCAGGAAAGATGTGGACAAATTGGAGAAAGTCCAGAGAAGAGCAACAAAAATGATTAACGGTCTAGAAAACATGACTGACGAGGGAAGATTGAAAAAATTGGGTTTGTTTAGCCTGGAAAAGAGAAGACCGAGAGGGGACATGCTAACAATTTTCAAGTATATAAAAGGTTGTTACAAGGAAGAGAGAGAAGAATTGTTCTTCTTAACCTCTGCGGATAGGACAAGAAGCAATAGGCTTAAATTGCAGCAAAGGAGGTTTAGGTTGGACATTAGGAAAAATTTCCTAACTTTTCAGGGTGGTTAAGCACTGGAATAAATTGCCTAGGGAGGTTGCAGAATCTCCATTATTGTTTAACTTGCTCTTAAAAATCTCCAAACACTTGTCAGGGATGGTCTAAATAATACTTAGTCCTGCCATGAGTGCAGGGGACTGGATTAGATGACCTCTCAAGGTCCCTTCCAGTGCTATAATTCTATGATTCATGTAACAGGTCCCAAGATTTTGAACAACAAAACCAAAAAAGAGCTAACAACAAAATATGTTTTAAGTTGAATAGTTCATTGACTACAGGCATATTTCTAGTCTTACAAACAGAAAACTAAACTTTACCTTGAACCAAACTAAGAATAGAGTCCATGTAAGTTCCACAACCCAAGGCACAGGACCAAAAGAAACTGGTAAGTCAAGGAACCTATCATGGAGAATATCCTTGCAGCAACTCCATGTCTACTGATCTCAACAGTAGTAGCATCACACAAAGGAAGAAAAATGGTATCTCTGGTAGGATAGACCTAGACCATTTAGGGATTTATTTATAGGTCAATGTCAACACCTTAAACTCCACCTGAAATTCTCAGCCCATATTTATTTATTCAATTTATAACTACCACATGAAAGAGTGCCCATCCCAAGCTCTGGTCATTTTTTAAAACTCTTAAAATATAATTAATTTTAAATAGACTCTGACAATTACCCACCCTTAGCACTAGCTGAACCGAAGCAAGAGAGGAACAAAACTTGCATTGCTCACTAAATAAAAACGCACCTCCTTATTAACTCTGCTAACAACTTCATCTACACATTGATTAGGAGGGATGACAATGCAGAACCTGTTGGTACTCCACAAGACAGAAACCTCCAAGTTGAAGAGCTATCACCCAACATTGTTCTCTGGGAGCTCTCTGAGAGAAAAGAACAAAGCCATGCAAGAGCAGCCTTATCCACTCCAGCCAGAAACAAGACACTGACCACCTCTTGACACACAGTGTCAAAAACATAATAATTCAACTTCCGATCTTTATCCATCACCAGAAGATGACCATCAATCAACGTTACAAGTGTGGTCTCTATTCTGTACCCAGGTCAAAACCACAACTGATAAGAATCTAGGAAGTCAGAGGTATCCAGGTACACAGAGTTCTCTTACCACAAACTTTTCCCTAAACTTAACCAAATATGGACGATTAGATAGTGGTCAATACTGGCTATCTTGTCAGCATCAGGAGATACAGAGCTCAAGCACATGCTTTCTCTAGTGCAAATGGCACTCCGTCTTTACCTGAAGAAGAGTTCTGTTTAAGTTCAAAAACTTTTCTCTCTCGCCAACAAAAGTCAGTCCAACATATTAGCTTACTCACCTTGTGTCTCTAGTATCCTGAGACCCACACTGCATACACTCTTCAAAGCTGTCACTGACAGTTTCCACCACTAAAGATTCTATAATTCCCACCCACTTGCCTTTGCCAGTCAGGAAGGACAAAAGACCCAAAGCAAAGATTATGGCATGAAGTTCTCCCAGCACATCCAGACACTGGGTTGAGCTCAAACATGGAAGATTTAACATTTGTCCCTTCCAAATATTGTTCTTCCTCCTCAGATACAGTTAGCTGAGGTTTGAATCAGACTGATTTTATCCACAAAGCAACCTGAAATTTCATCACCACAAGAGGGCCTTTATAATTAAAAATTGTATCAATTTTCTGAACTAAAAATAAATAAGTAAACATTAAAACTATAAAAGGGAGAAATAGTAGCAACTGGTATTTGACATAGCATCAATATCTGAGCAACATACACTGTACTACAGAAGTGCAATGATGACATGTTATCCTTATTAGCAGATATCTCAAACTCTCAGGTGGAAGCATCAGATGCATTTGTAGCTATAGAACATAATAAGGAAGAAGAAGACAGACTGAGGAAGATTATTCATCCCAAACTCCCATGCCAATAGACCACACAAGATACTCCGCAAGTAGTCAGGAATAAATCAGACATCAGCTAATCACAACATAATTTCCAAAAAGCATTTCCAGATTAAATAAGTGCCCAATTTGTTGTTGCACACAAAGGGAATTCTCTCCTGTTTAGCCATGTCCCAAAGGGCAGGAATCCTAAATTCTATGGTTGGTGTGGTTTTGCTTTTCTGGTTCACTAGAATTATTTTCTTTGCTGCTAATACAGTTCTCAGGACATCAGGATGATTGGTCTGAACAGGGCTTTTAGTGGAGGACAAATATTTGAGATATGGTATTATCAAAGCCATCTTCTATATAGCGTAGATGTACATATACACTTATCTATTAAAATATATTACTGTGACCCTCACCAGGGATACTCAGGGTTGAGAGACACAGCAGGTGGTGATGAAGTGCATCCACTCCCTGAAACCAGCAGCCTCTGGCAACATAAGCACTATCTTCCATGCCTCTGCAGGCCTGCTCTCTGTACAGGAAGTTATAGGCACAGACCAATCCCTGATTCCTCAGAGCATTCCCTGCAGTTCATAGGTACTAGAACTAGGAGTGCTGGTGGTGCTGCCGCACCCCCGGGCTTGGAATGGTTTCCATTATATACAGAGTTTACAGTTTGGTTCAATGGCTCTCAGCACCCCCACTATAAAAACTGTTCCAGCACCTCTGCTGCAGTATGCTGACCATTAGACAAAAATTAGAAAGGCCCAGGCACAAAACGAGATTAAACTAGATAGATATATAAAGGGTAACAAGAAAAAATTCTATAAATATATTAGAAGCAAGAGGGACAAGGTACGCCCGTTACTCAATGATGGGGGGGAAACAATAACAGAAAATGTGGAAATGGCAGAAGGGCTAAACGACTGTTTTATTTTTCACCAAAAAGGTTAGTAATGATTGGACGTCTAACATAGTGAATGCCGGTGAAAATGAGGTAAGATCAGAGGCTAAAATAGGGAAAGAACAAGTTCAAAATTACTTTGACAAGTTAGATATCTTCAAGTCACCAGGGCCTGATGAAATACATCTTTGAATACTCAAGGAGCTGACTGAGGCGATATCTGAGCCATCAGCAATTATCTTTGAAAAGTTATGGAAGATAGGTGAGATTCCAGAGCACTGGAAAACAGCAAATATAGTGCCCACCTATTAAAAGGGGAATAAGGACAACCTGGGGAATCACAGACCAGTCAGCTTAATTTCAGTACCCAGAAAGATAATGTAGCAAATAATTAAACAATCAACGAACACCTAGACGATAATATGGTGATAAGTAACAGTCAGCATGGATTTGTCAAGAACAAATCGTGTTAAAGCAATCTAATAGCTTTCTTTGACAGGGTAACAAGCCTTGTAGACAGGAGGGAAGCGGTAGATGGGGTATATCTTGACTTTAGTGAAGCTTTTGATACCATCTTGCATGACCTAATGAACAAACTAGGGAAATATAACCTAGACGGAGCTATTTATAAGGTGGGTGCATACCTGGTTGGAAAACCATTCCCAGAGAGTAATCATCAGTAATTCACAGTCAAGCTGGATGGGCATATTGAGTGGGGTCCCACAGGAATCAGTTCTGGGTCTGTTCTGTCCAATATCTTCATCAATGATTTAGATAATAACAGAGAGTACACATAAAGTTTGCGGATGATACCAAGCTGGGAGGGGCTGCAACTGCTTTGGAGGATAGCATTAAAATTCAAAACGATCTGGACAAACTGGAGAAATGGTCTGAAGAAAATAGTATAGAATTCAATGAGGACAAATGCAATGTACTCCACTTAGGAAGGAACAATCAGTTGCACACATAGAAAATGGGAAATGACTGCCTAAGAAGGAGTACTGCAGAAAGGGATCTGGGGGTCATAATGGAACACAAGCTAAATATTAGTCACTGTTGCAAAAAAAAAATCATTTTATTTAGTGCTGCTGCTGTAAAAAAAGAAAACATTTTGGGGTGTATTAGCAGGAATGTGGTAAGCAAGACACAGGAAATAATTCTTCCACTCTACTCCACGTTGTTTGCTTAGTCAAGTTTAGTCTCTTGAAAGCATGTTATGATTTTGTTTTATATGTAACCATTTGTTTCCATTATTCTTTCTCACTATCACTTACATTCTTTGATAATAAACTTATACTTGTTTTCACTATAAATATATGCGAGTGCTCTGGTGTTAAGCAAAATGATGATCCTGAGTGGACTCTTACAAGCTGGTAGGTACTGTTCCTTTGGGAACAGCAGGCCTGGTAATACTGTGAGAATTCTGTGGCTAATCATTGAATCGTAGGACTGGAGGAGACCTTGAGAGGTCATCTAACTCAGTCCCCTACATTTATGGCAGGACTAAGTATTATCTAGACCAGTGGTCTTCAAACTTTTTTGATCGCGCACCCCTATCAGTAAAATTTTTTTGAGCATGCACCCCCTGCCGCGCCAAAGCAAAAAAAAAAAGCTGCTTGGACTCCCACCCGAACTGCCAAAGCAAAAAACAAACAAACAAACAAACAAAAAACAAAGAAAAGCATTCCTCCTGCCGCGCACCACCAAGGATCCTCTTGCGCACCCCACTTTGGAGACCACTGATCTAGACCATCCCTGACAGTGTTTGTCTAACCTGCTCTTAAAAATATCCAATGATGCAGATTCCACAACTTCCCTAAGCAATTTATTCCAGTGCTTAACCACCCTGACAGGAAGTTTTTTCTGATGTATAACCTAAACCTCTCTTGCTGCAATTTAAGCCCATTGCTTCATGTCCTATCCTCAGAGGTTAAGGAGAATAATTTTTCTCCCTCCTCCTTGTAACAACGTTTTATGTACTTGAAAACGGTTAGCATGTCCCCTCTCAGTTTTCTCTTCTCCAGACTAAACAAACCCGATTTTGTCAATCTTCCCTTATAGGTACTTTTGCACTCTCAACCAACCAACCAAAACAAAGACCATATTCTCCTGCTCACCAATGTGAGCTACTGTGAAACTATGGAACTATCCCATCACCTCCTCCTTTCTTCTTGTATTTCTTCCCTGATTTCTTTCCCACACAGCATGCCCCTCTTCAGTCCTTTGTAGAAGAGGGACCAGCAAAGTAGCATGCTTCTCTGCACTCCACATCCATTCCACTAGCAGAGTTAGAGTGATCCACCACCTTTCAAAATAATTTCCCTTTCTAATGCATCTGCATGTGTCTTTGATGATTGTAGCTTTTCTCCTAGGCTGATGAGACACCCTCCCTTCCAGTCTTCACTTTGCAGAGTTTTGGCCTCATATGAGCTCATATAAGAGCGTGATGGCTCTTAAATCGACTAAAAGATGTTGTGGATGTGCATAACCACCAGGATTAATTAGTCTAGTACTGAAACTATTTTTGTAACTGATACATTTTATTAGCAGCCCTTTTTATTCCCGTCTGTTTACTAAAGTAAAAGAATTGAATCTGATGATAGGGGAATAATATAGGGGATTTAGTGTAAAAGAGCTTGTTTTGAAATGCAAAACAGATGTATAACTGTGGTGTTAGATGCTTTTAACAGTCTGCTCCACAAAGAAGTCTGAACTCTTGGATAGAAAGAGCTTCAATAAGAGAATCTCTGTCTCTAGGACTACATCATATAATCATATTTACCATATGGTTAAGTAAAAATATGAAATACAAGCTGCTGATTTTAATTGCCTACCACTGATGCACAAACTGGCTCAAGTTTAGATGTTCATTTTTATCACATCATTTTTTAATCTTTAGTGATGTTTAAGCTTTTTTAAAAATTAATAATACAGCTGCAAAGCCTGAAACAATGGTATATTAAAAGCTTCAGGGAAAATAAAATGTGAGATTACTTCTACTGAGAATGGATTTATTAGTTATATTTTTAAAAGTCATTATTAAATCATAAATATGGGTTTGTAAGTCACCTTCTAAGGCTGTGCTTTAAATAACAGATACTGGTTTTGAGTAAAGAACTTGTATTGGTCCTTTGTTGTTCCTCCCCTTTGTACGTCTCCCACCCCTCCTACAAAAAAGAAAAAGAAAAAAGTTTAACCATTTCAAGAAAAGAAGCTCACAGAAAGTTACATTTTGTCAGAGAAAATTATACAAACTGGCAAGTTTTGCAGGCACCTGGAAGTCAGCCAGCCAGAATAGGTACCGTGATGCTCTGTTTTCAAATATAGAATTATGTTTACAATTACGATAAATGTTAACTCACTGAGAAGTGACACGTCAATTTCAGTGATTGCACGTAAAACAAGAGTCATTTAGGAGCCCTGCCAGTTAAATTCTCCAGAGTTCTATCTAATTACAGTTGCAACAGGAAGTACAATGGAAAACTAGAATGGCCATGAACTGTGCTATTGCCTGAGTGTGCTCTGCATATAAAAGTGGGAGAGGAACTGAAGACAAGGGACCCAATTCCCTATGGCACAGGTTCCAGGGAACAGAAATCTAAGTTTGCAGAGGCAGTGTTGTGAACACTTAATTTTATTGCAAGTCTTCTGATAGTTGAAGTTTTTCTTAAAGGCTCAGCTTCTAGAATCACATGATTTTGTGAGGATCTGAGTTTTCATTAGTGTCTTGCCCTCACAGTTGTGGAGAAAAGCTTGAAAAATTGACCCCTAAGGGCTCAAAACCCATAAGGCAAGAACCCAACTTTGATTACTTTTTAAAAGTCTTTTTATTTTTAAGGCAATCTCATTATTTTGGGGGACCTGACTCATGATTTTTGAACACCTATGGTTGGCAATATTGCAGGAGTGCAAGGTGATTATAACCTAAAATCCCTGCTCCACCTAAGGGGCAGTAGCTGGCTGTCACTATATCAAAAATAATGTATCATCCTTTTTATGACATTGCACCCACTTATCTGTCACCCCCCCAAATCCATTCTCCCATCCAAAGCCACAATCAGCCTGAAAAGGCTCTTTTACAAGAATAATCAAACTCCACAGAAGCGTTTCCTCCTTCCCCACCAATATTGCACTTGCCTGAGGCCCAGGAAATGTTCAGTCTTAGACAACTAACAGATTTTTCTAGACATGAAAACATCACAGCTTTAAGGTTTGATATTTCCTGTTACTGCAGGGCTAGAAAAAAAAGTGTCATACTACTGGAAAAAGAGGATTCCGACCTTCCCAATGGGACCCAGAACTTACATCTAGAAAAGCTATCCTATGTCATTTTAGAGCTTTTCATGGCTTCCTCTGAGACTTGTGCAGTTAGTCTCTTGGTAACTAAGGTATTTGGATTTATAGGCAGAAGGATATGAAAAATAAATCCAAGAAGATTTTTAAAAAACAAAGACAAAAAAATGGATACAAACCATTCCATAATTGTTGTTCTTTGAGAAGTGTTGCTCATGTCCATTCCACGTTAGGTGTGCCGCGCTACGTGCGCCGTCACTGGAAATTTCCCCCTCACTGGTATCTGTTGGACCATCCCCAGCACCCTCTGGTGCTGCACGCTTATGTGCCAGAATAAGGGGCACTGGCCGGCCCCACACCCTCTCAATCCCTTCTTGCTGGCTAACTCCGACCAAGGGGCAGGAGGGTGGGTCGTGGAATGGACATGAGCAACACATCTCAAAGAACAGTTATGGAAAGCTAATAACCTTTTTTCTTCTTCGAGTGCTAGTTTATGTCGATTCCACATTAGGTGACTCACAAGTGGTACCGAAGGAGGTGGGCTCAGAATTCATGAACATGTGGATTGCAACACTGCTCTCCTGAACGTGGCATCATCTCAAGCCTGCTAGGTGATGGTGTAATGGGAGGCAAAGGTATGCACTGATGACCAGGTTGCAGCCCTGCAGATGTCTTGGATCGGGATCTGGGCCAGAAACACTACTGAAGAGGCCTGAGTTCTCGTCAAATGAGCGATCAAGCTGGCAGAAGGAGAGATGCTCGCCTTCTCGTAACATGCATGAAAACAGGAGATTATCCAGGATGAGATTCTCTGGGCTGAAACTGGTAGGCCTTTCATGCTATCTGCTATTGCCACAAAGAACAGCTTGATCCTCTCAATATAGAAGGCTAGGGCATACCTAACATCCAATGGACTCTTCTGAATTCCTGTGTGGTTTCGGGAAGGAAACTGGCAGGAAAATAGCCTGGTTACTATGGAACTGCCAGACCACCTTTGGAAAGAACGCCAGGTAGGGCATTTGTCCTTAAAGAACACCATGTACGGTGGTTCTGATGTAAGGGCCCCGATTTCCGAGACCTGAGCTCTCTGACATTTATGTATAGGGAACGCTCTTCCTGGGACTACAGGCTCTCTGTTCCTAGGTGTTCGAGGTGTGCTCCCCAACCTAGATCTGATGTGTCCGAAGTTAAAGATACTGAAGGCTGGGGGGTGACAAAGGGAACACCCAGTTACTGACAGGGGTCCTTCCACAGGTTGAGGGAAGTGAAGACCAGAGCGGGAATCCTAAGCACCAAGGCCAACCAAGTCTACAAGGGTCTGAGGCGCAGTCTTGCATGCTGTACCGCATAAGTGCACATGGCCATGTGACCCAAAAGTTTGAGGCAAAACCAGGCTGTCATGACGGGGTGGACCTTGACCCTGGATATCAGGTCCGACATTGAGCCTCTGAAAGGAAGGCTCTGGCCTGGTTTGAGTCTAGCATTGCCCCGATAAACTCTGTTCTCTGGACTGGAACAAGAGTTGATTCTGCTCGTTTATTAGTAGGCCCAGTGCTTGGAAGGTGGTTTGGACTAGGCTCATGCTGTTCTTCACATGCGCTTCTGAACGGAACCTTGATCAGCCAGTCATCAAGGTATGGACAAACCTGAATGTCTCGCCTACTATCACCGCCATGCATATCATAAAAACCCGAGAGGCTGCAGACAGACTAAAGGGAAGGATGGTGAACTGATAATGGGTCTGGTTTATGATAAACCTGAGGAACCTTCTGTGGCATTGGAAGATGGAAATGTGGAAACAGGTGTCTTTGAAGTCGAGGTTGGCGTACCAGTCCCCTTGATCCAGGAAGGAAACGATGAAGGCCAGAGAGACATGTGAAAACTCAGTTTCTTGTGATAACCTTTGAGACAACACAGGTCTAGGATGGGTCGAAGACCCCCTCTGGCCTTCAGGATTAGGAAATATTGAAAGTAAAACCCCTTCCCTCAAGTTCTGAAGCACCTTTTCCACCACCCCTATCCGCAGGAGGGCTTGTAAGAAAGGTGCCTGAAGAGGGATGGGTATGGGGGGGGTGAGAGGGAGGGGTGGAAGAAAACTGAAGGGTGTAATCATCCACCACTAGGGGATCGGGGGTGGAGGAGTGGCCCAACACAGGTTGCACTCCACTCCACCCCTTTGTTGTCCTTTCTTGGTATCGGGGAGTGTCCCTCTTGGACTGTTGCTTCTTACCCTTTTTTCTCGGGACCAGAGATGGAGAATAGTGCTGAGAAACAAACGGTGCTGGAGGGGTGCTTTGCACCGAAGTTGAAGCGCTCAGTGCCAGATTCGATCAGCTTGGCTCGGACGCCAGGCTAAGTGTGGCTTACATTAGGATAGCCCTTCATCTAACTTCCCTGTCTTTCTTTGTAAGAGGCCTCAAGTCCCAACAGATATCACAACACTCCTCTACATGAGCCTCTCCCAGACACTTCAGACAACTAGAGTGTGGGTCACTCACCAGCACAGGCTTGCCGCAGGAGGCACAGGGTTTGAAGCCCAGGGAGGGCCTAGCCCCAGGGGTGAAGGGAGCCCCTCTATGTTAAAGGGTCTAACTATCTACTTAGAGGTTTTTAAGGTCAGGCTTGACAAAGCCTTGGCTGGGATGATTTAGTTGAGGATTGGTCCTGCTTTGAGCAAGGGGTTGGACTAGATGACGTCCTGAGATCCCTTCCAACCCTGATATTCTATGATTGATCTATACTAATACTATTTACAATATTTATACTACTACTAAAATGAAGACTAATAAACTAAGCTGAAGAGAAACCACTGAATAACACTTTGCCAAAGCAAGAGGAGTTGTTCCAGTGACCATCACAGGCAATAAGAAGAAATTCAGAGGGTGTGGGACCGGTAGTGCCCCTTATACTGGCACATAAGCGCTTGACATCAGAGGGCACTTGAGCCAGACCAATGAATATTGCTGAGGGAAAAATTTCCGGCAACAGTGCATGCAGCATGCGCACACCTAACGTAGAATAGACATGAGCAAGTACTTGAAGAAGAACAAACATTTGTAAAATTGGTTACTGTAACATGTGGGGGCATATAAAAATGCATGATGTGATATAAAGGTTTATCAGAAATCACTAGTGATGACTCGCATAAATAACTTATGACTGCACCACTCATTGTAATGTGGTCATCCTAAATTCATGCCAATAAAACCATCATACCACACCACTATGTATTGTGCACATGGATGAGAGTGAGTTTGAGTACACACTCACAAACACACACATATCCCTATATACATACATTATATTATTTTTATGATCTCATTCATAAAATTAAGTTTCTGAAAAGGACTGCAATCCAGGTGCAAGCCTGAGGGGGTTATGTTGAAATAGTTGGATGGTTATAGACCAAGAACCAGCTATGGCATCGTTTTTGGCTGGTGCCCAAGTACTGAAAATACCCTATGTATAAATAACTGTCTCCCCATTTTCCTGTAATTAATATTTAAAAGGAAAGCAATTAGGGTGGAAGAAAATATTCTCAGCTCATGTAAGTATAAATGTTTTATGTTAAAAATTCATCTAAATGAGAAATTCCTATTTTGATTGGGGGGGGAGGGGAATCTGTAGCAATTTGAAAATGTTTTGTCTGTTGTAAGAGTGTTCATAAATGTCAATATTTAAATGTAATGTAGATTAATTTGGGGGTGTGATTGACAGCAAACAGAAAGTATTACCCTCCTGTACAGCATGTCCTCAAAGATGTCTTGCCAAGTTTGGCTGTTTTTATCCTACTATGAGATTGCTTCAGATTCCAATCCTTACTTTAGGGAACTGGAGAAGAGAAGGAAAACATTTTTTAAAGTTACTAATGTATCACATTTGTGTAACCTTGCCTTGTGTGTATAGGTGGCATGGGCTAGAGGGGACTGAGCCCCTCCAAATCAAACTACCTATCAACTCCCCAACTGCCTGGCTCTCTCCCTCCCCGCCCTCATGCATGTACAGGTCTGCATGCCCTGATATGTGCAACATGACACTATGGCGGTCTCCTCCAGATTCTTCCTAGTGGCAAGAGCCAGTGTGTCGGAATGGGGAGCCAGGGCCACACCAGCACTGGGGGACAGGTGGAATTTTTGCTGCCCAAGCTAGCTCTCCATTGCATCGGGTCCAGGAGCTGGGGTGAGTGCAGGGTTAGGCAGTTTCACTCTGTAATCCCCAGGCACAACCCCGCAGGACAGGAGACGAGCTGCTGCTGCCTGGGATGAGTGCTGGGCAAACTCGCTCTGCAAC
Source organism: Chrysemys picta bellii (assembly GCF_011386835.1). Taxonomy (NCBI): domain Eukaryota; kingdom Metazoa; phylum Chordata; order Testudines; family Emydidae; genus Chrysemys; species Chrysemys picta. The sequence goes on from NC_088797.1 coordinate 39,544,557, forward strand.
CTCCATGGGACAGGAGCTGCCACTGCCCCACGGTAAGTGTGGGACAGGCTCGGTCTCCAACCCTCCCCCTGCATTGGGCCCGGATACTGCTGGACCCAGCCCCATGAGACAGGAATCAGTGCTGCCTGGGGTGAGTGTGGAGCGGGCTTGCCCTCGAACCCCACTCTCTAGGTCTCTCCCAGCCTGGCCTAGCCTCCCCCAAACAATATTTCCCCCCTTCATCTATGCCTGTGTGTGTAAAGTTCTCAGGAAGCTAGTGTGCTTGTCCCATCTCCTGAAATGGATTCCTTGTATATTTCACCTACAGGAAACCCTTTCATGACATCTAAAATATATGGCGTAAGAATTTAACTAGACAGTGCTACTAGTACTTTTAACTCTTCTTCCCCTCCCCAACTGAGATGGAATCTCTCTGTGCATGGCATTATAGTAAGAGAGAATCACAGTAAGAGAGAATCCCTGTCTGGAAGCATTTACAATCCAAACAGAAAAAAACAAAGAAAGAGCAGGAGAAAACAAATATTATCCCCATTTTTAGAGATGGGAAACTGAAGCACATATATATTGGGGGGGGGGGGGGGAAGGGGTGTTTCGAAGGTATTTAGTTGTCCAAAGATTCAGATAGGTGCCTAGTGGGATTTTCAAAAATGCCTCAATAGGTTAGGCACCTAATTCCTATTGATTTCAATGGAAGTTAGCATCTAAATACCTCTAAATCTGGCCCTAAAAATCACACAGGAATCTGTGGAAGAGCCAGGAACTGAATCCACATCCAGAGTCCTAGTGTCCGTCGCTAATGTACAAACTGGCTCAAGTTTAGATCACATCATTTTTTAATCTTTTGTGATGGTTAAGCTTTTTAAAATTAATAATACAGCTGCAAAGCCCGAAACAGTAATATATTAAAAGATTTGGGGAAAATAAAATGTGAGATTACTTATAACTAATAAATGCATTATCAGTAGATTTTTAAAAGTCATTATTAAATACACCTCTACACCAATAAAACGATTTCCTCAGGAGCCAAAAAAATCTTACCACATTATAGGTGAAACTGCGTTATATTGAACTTGCTTTGATCCGCCGGAGCACGCAGCCCCGCCCCCCTGGAGCGTTGCTTTACCGCATTATATCCGAATTCGTGTTATATCAGGTCGCGTTATATCGGGGTAGAGATGTAGTAACTATGCATTTATAAGTCAGCTTCTAAGGCCACAAGACCATCTTGACGAAGGATAACTTCTTCATAATGTCCCATATTTTTGAGTAACCCATACCACTGAAAGGGCACACACTATAAAGCCTCTTAATTGAGGCCCCATCATACTTCAAATTAAATTTCATATTAAATTATATATGTTGTATTTTTAAGATATAAAATTAATTGCATTATTGTATTATATTTAGATTTTTTCTTTATATAAAATAATTGGAAGTTTTATCTTACTAAATTTCCCTTTCTTCTCTTTTAATCTGGGCATCATTAACTCTGCCCTCCCTCAAAATAAGATTTTAGTCAAATCATGATGCTTTTCTCTTAACACCTCCATGACCCACCCTTTTGTTTGTGTCCAGACTGCCAAAACTTCTATCCAGACCCTCATCTCCTCTTTTTACTTCTGCAATCCTGACCTCTTTCAGGTCCATTCAAAATGCTGCTGATATAATCATCATCTTCCTAGATCATCAACCTGATCGTGTCACTGACTTCAAGACCCTCTACTTCCTCTCCCTTCTCTAGAAACTTCTGGTCCTTACTTCCAAAGTGCTTCTTTTATCTCACCATGTCACCACCCATTCCCTTTGTTCTGCCAACAAAAGATAGATAGTTACCTGTTCCGTAACTGGTGTTCTTCGAGATGTGTTGCTCATGTCTATTCCACAGTATGTGTGCATGCTCGCCACGTGCACCAGTGCAGGAAGTTTTCCCCTTAGCAGTACCTGTACCGGGGGAGCACCGCTGCAACCCCTGGAGTGGCACCTCTATATCACGCTATAAGGGGAGCTGCGCACTCCCCCCACCCTTGGTTCCTTCTTGCTGGACAACTCCAACAGAGGGGAAGAAGGGTGGGGTGTGGAATAGACACGAGCAACACATCTCGAAGAATACCAGTTACGGAACAGGTAACTGTCTTTTCTTCTCCGAGTAATTGCTCAAGTGTATTCCACAGTAGGTGATTCCAAGCTATATCTGTTGGAGGTGGGTAGGAGTTACAAGTTCCCAGGACTCAGTACTGCCCTGCTGAACCCGGCATCATCCCTAGGTTGGGAGTCGATCGCATAATGCTAAGTAAATGTGTGAGCGAAGGCCCAAGTGGCCGCCCTACAGATGTCCAGGATAGGGACATGAGCTACGTAGACAGCCGATGAGGCCTGAGCCCCTGTTGAGTGCGCCCTGATGATCGGTGGCGGGGGAACCCCGGCTAGATCATAGCATGTGCGTATGCACGAGGTGATCCAGCGGGAAAGACGCTGGGTGGAGATTGGTTGCCCCTTCACACGCTCGGCCGAGGCAACAAAAAGTTGCGAGGATTTCCACAACGGCTTGGTCCGATCCAGATAAAAAGCCAATGCCCTACGCACGTCGAGCGTGTGAAGGCGGCATTCCTCGTTGGAGGAATGGGGCTTAGGATAGAGCACGAGAAGAAAGATGTTCTGTTCCATATGGAAGGTGGAGACCACCTTCGGGAGAAAAGCCGGATGTGGGCGAAGCTGGATTTCATCCCTGTGGAAGACCGTATATGGAGGTTCCGAGGTCAGGGCCCTGAGTTCAGAGACATGATGGGCAGAAGTGATCGCTACAAGGAAGGCTACCTTCCATGAGAGGTGAGACCAGGAATACATGGCCAAGGGTTCAAAGGAAGGCCCCGTGAGGCGGGATAACACCAGGTGTAGGTCCCATTGCACCACAGGGTGTCTAGCATATGGGAATAACAGTCAAGGCCTCTCAGGAAGCGGGAGGTTATATTATGGGAGAAGACCGAGAGTCCTTGCACCGGTGGGTGGAAGGCCGATATGGCCGCCAGGTGTACCCTGACAGAGGCGGGTGCCAGCCCTTGGGTCCTAAGGGACAGGAGGTACTCAAGGATGAGCTGGAGCAGTGCGGACGATAGGGAAGCTCCCCGCTCCCCCGCCCACCTGGAGAATCTCGACCACTTTGCCAGGTACGTCCGGCGTGTGGATGGCTTCCTACTTTCCAGGAGGACACACCTGACCTCTTCCGAATACCTCCCCTCCTCCTCGTCTAGCCACTGAGCAACCACGCTGTCAGGTGGAGCATGGCCAGATAGGGATGGAGAAGGCGGCCTCCGTCCTGGGAGAGGAGGTCTGGGCAAAGCGGCAGCCTCCTCGGAGGGGCCGCCAAGAGGTGCAGGAGGGTCCTGTACCAGTGTTGGCGGGCCCACGCTGGGGCTATAAGGATGACGCGCGCTTTGTCTGTTTTTACTTTTTGCAGGACTTTGCCGATAAGGGGAAACAGTGGGAAAGCGTAGAAAAGCTGGCCCAATCACTGCAGGAGGAAGGCATCCAAGATCGCGCCCCTCCCCACACACCCCCGGAACAGAACCGGGGGCAACGCCGGTTCTGGCAGGTTGCAAAGAGGTCGACCTGGGGAACTTCCCAATCTCGGAAGAGCCGGTGAGTGACCTCCGAGTGGAGCAACCACTCGTACTTGGGGGAGAAAACCCTGCTGAGGCGATCGGTTTGCGTATTGCGGACGCCTGATAAGTGGAACGCCCTCTGTGGGCTATACAGAACTCCCATAGGCTCAGGGCTTCCCGGCAGAGGGCCGAGGAATGAATCCCGCCTTGCCTGTTGATGTAGTACATTGCGGCGGTGTTGTCTGTCAGGACTCTGATCACTTTGCCGCGAAGGTGCGTGTTGAAGGCAACACATGCCAACCGTATCGCCCTGAGCTCTTTGACATTTATGTGGAGGGACAAGTCTGAGGTCAACCACATCCCCTGGGTTTCCACGTTCCCTTTGTGAGCTCCTCAGCCCAAGTCCAACACATCGGACACCAGGTCTAAAGACGGGGTCACCTCGCGAAAAGGAACCCCTTGCAGCATATTGCTCGGTAAGACCACCATTGTAGGGAGGCAAGTATCGGGGATGGTACCATGAGAACCTTGTCTAGCCCGTCCCGGGCCTGGGAGAACTGGGAGGCTAGCCAGAGCTGGAGGGGCCTCATTTGGAGCCTGGCGTGGCGGACCACATATGTGCATGCCAGCATGTGCTCCAGGATCCAAAGGCACGCTCTCACTGTTGTCACCGGGAAAGCAGTGACCGAGGCAATGAGATCTTTTAGGGCCTCAAATCTGCCCAGCGGGAGAGAGGCTGTGGCCCCTAAGGAGTCCAGCAGTGCCCCAATAAACTCTATGCGCTGCACTGGAACTAACATTGATTTGGTCTCGTTCACCACTAGGCCGAGATCGACGCATGTGGAAAGGAGCAGCTCCACATACGCCCTTACCTGGGACCAAGAGTTGCCCTTGAAAAGTCAATCATCCAGGTATGGAAAGATCTGTACCCCTTCCCGTCTGAGGTAGGCCGCTACTACAGCCATGCACTTTGTGAAAACCCTGGGCATTGTGGATAGGCCAAACGGAAGGACTGTGAACTGGTAGTGGTCTAGCCCCACTAGGAAACGGAGGAAAGGCCTGTGCTCCTCGAAAATATGGATGTGAAAACACACTTCCTGCAGGTCCAGGGCAGCGTACCAATCTTCTGGCTCTAGGGACGGTATAACAGAGACCAGGGACACCATGCGGAACTTGGAGCGGACCAGAAAACAGTTGAGATCCCGCAGGTCCAGGATGGGCCTGAGACCCCCTTTTGCCTTTAGAATCAGGAAATATCAGGAGTAGAAACCCTTGCCCTGGAATTCTACTGGAACTCTTTCCACCGCCCCCAGGTGCAGTAGTCGCTCCACCTCCTGCCCTAGGAGGTGGGCATGCTCCGGGTCCCACAGGCCCATCGGGGGGGGGGAGGGGAGGGGTTGGGCAGGGGTAAGCTGAACTGCAACGTGTAGCCCCTATTGGTCCCAAGTTATACAGGACCACGCCCTGCAGAAGGCAGACAATTGGTTACAGAACACAAACTTTATTAATAGGGGAGTCTCCCTGGCAACTGCCCTGGTGCCCCCCGGCAAATAGTCAAAACCACCTCTTTCCCTGCCTCTTGCCCTTAGAGGGCCCTGGCTGTGGGGCAGAGCGGGACTGTCGCCGAGACCGGCGCTTCTGGTCTCTCGGCCTCTTGTACGGGGGCTCGTATCTGCTTCTTGCAGGTTGAGCCAACAGTTGCGGTTTGGCCTTGTCCTTAGACGAAGGGACGTAGGAGCCCAAGGTTTGCAGAGTGGTACTGTAGTCTTTCATCCCGTGCAGCCTGACCTGTGAACAGAGCTTTCCCATCAAACGGCAGGTCCTGCATGAGGGACTGGGCCTCCGCCGACAGCCCGGTCAGAAGGAGCCATGACGCCCAGATATCATAGATATGCATAGATATCGTGGATGCCATCGAACGGGCTGCCGTGTCAACCACGTCCAACGCTGCCTGAAGGGCCGCTTTGACCACCGCCGCCCCCTCATCCACCAGAGCCTTAAAGTCCTTTCTGTCCTGCTCCGGGAGGAGAGGTTCAAACTTCAGCAGGGACTCCCATAGGTTAAAGTCATACCGGCTCAGCAAGGCCTGATGATTGGTCACCCTGAGTTGGAAACTTGCAGAGGAATAAAATTTCCTACCAAAGGAGTCCAGTCTTCTGGCGTCTTTGTTCTTGGGGGTGGGCATGGGCTGGCCCTGTCACTCTCAGTGGTTCACCAATTCCACCACTAGCGAGTTAGGTGCCAGGTGAGAATAGAGGTACTCGTCGTCCTTAGCCAGCACAAAGTACTTCCTCTCAGCCTTCTTGGAAATCGGGGCCAAGGAGGCGGGAGTTTGCCACAAGGTGTTGGAGATGTTGGCCACCCCCTGGTGGAGGGGTAGTGCCACACGGTCCGGTGCCGAGGAAGACAGTACGTTAAAGAGGGAGTTGGGACACCACCCGCTTTAGCAGGTCTTGATGCGCCTTAAAATCCTCCTGTGGGATAGAGGGTGGGGGGTGCCATTATGGTGTCATTCAGCGCCAAAGAGAGCTGGCATGGAGCCGTGGGCCTCGGTCGGTACTGGGGGATTGACCCCCAGGTCGGAGACCGGGCACGGAGTCGCCAACTCATGACCTGCCGATTTGTCCCTCGGCCAAGATGGAGAGGCCAATGGAGCCTGGGATGCCCCGGCCACCGAACGGGTTCCTGTCTGGGTGGGCATCGGTGGCCACGGTGCCCATTGGCACCACTGTCCCTGCCACGGGGCCCCTTGCCACTGCCCAAGTTGAGGGCCCGGTGGTGCTAGCTGGTCCGGCTGAGCCACACGGCCCGGAGATGGGCGGCTGGGTGCCGAGGCTGAGGTTCCCATCGACCGCGCAGTCTGATAGGAGCGGTAGGAACGGCGGTGCCTGCGACGCTGTCTTCCGCGGGACCGGGAACTTGATGTTGAGGACCGGTACCCGTCAGGAAGTGCTGCTCCAGTATTCGCCTTGGTGCCGGGAGCTCCGGTGCTCAAGAATTGCGAGGGGAGTCCCGTGTGCGACGTCTGGCAGCGCGGGAACTCAAGCGGGAGCGTCAACATTGATTGTGCTGAGACTGGCTACTGTAACTGAGTCACGAAGAGGAGCGTCTCCAGAGCCTGTCTCGGTGCCTGCGCCCACTACCGCGCGGCATGGAAAAACCTCAAGACTCCTGCCCAGGCTGCGAACCGGTTAGCCTGGTTGGCATCGAGGGCGGGCGCGAGCTGCGAGTTGACCGGCCACTGCGCGTCGAACGAGGCAGGGAGCGGTCCTTGGAGTGAGAGCTGTGCTGCGCTGGGGAGGTCTTGTGAGCACCCAGCGGCGGCTTGCTGCGGGACCGAGGGCCCATCACCAGCCGTGCCCTGGGTACCGGTAGGCTCAGAATGTCTTGTGTGGCCTGTAGAGCCTCTGGTGTCGATGGCATCCCGGCCGCAGGAGATGCGCGTGCGGATGGTGCCGGGCTGCTCCACTCAGCACGAGTCGGAGGTTTTGGGCCCGGGGGGGACCGAGGGCTGCCCGACACAGGACCAGCCTCTCCCCTTTCCCTCTCTCGGCGCCGCTGCGAGGTGGAGCCCTTCCCCTGATTCTTGGAGGGGGAGCGGTGCCGGCTTGTGGAGGGGGCGTTGCTGCACACCGATGACGCGGTGCCAGGCGCTGAGTCCGCTCAGCGCACCAGAGTTGGGGCCAGTGCCAATTCCATAAGGAGAGCGTGAAGCCTGATGTCCCTCTCCTTCTTAGTCTGCAGTTTGAATGACCTGCAGATCTTGCAACATTCACTCACATGAGTTTTGCCCAAGCAGCAGAGACACTCAGTATGCGGATCACTCCTTGGCATGGAACGGCGACAAGAGTCGCACGACTTGAAACCTTGGGCACAGGGCATGCCCCGAGTCCACTCTAACAACTGAAAACTGTTAACTCTAGCGAACGGTACCACTAAGGTCGATTAGAAAGGCTGCAGCAGAGCTGGAGCACGAAGTTCTGACCATCTTCACTGGAGCCAAGAAGGAACTGAGGGTGGGGGGAGCATGCACCTCCCCTTATAGCGCAATATAGAGGCGCCACTGCAGGGGTCTCAGCGGTTCTCCCCCAGTACGGGTACTGCTAAGGGAAAAACTTCTGGCACCAGTGCACATGGCGAGCACGGATACCTACTGTGGAATACACATGAGCAATCACTCGAAGAAGAATGGTGGCCTCCCATCAATCACCTGTCTGCTTCTCACATAGGTGCCCTTGCACCTTTTTATATATTGTACCTTATGCATGGAATGCCTTTCCCAAAATAATATGATTACTTGGTGTTCTTTCAGATCCCTTCTTAAAATCCACACTCATGGTGAACTGCCTAATGATAATGGTTACACATGCATGCACACACAGGCTCCACATTTGACTCTTGGCTGATATTTTACAACCTTATGGTCTTCTTATTGTCACTTTTTGTCCATCCCTTTATTCCCTTCCACCATGTCATGCCCAAGTCATATGCTAATCTGATTATCTCATTATAATTATAATTATATCTGATTATCTCATTCACAATTTTGGCTTCAGTTCCCATTGATATTAACTACTAATTAGCATACACTATTAAAAGATTGGCAATTTCTTTCCTCCAATCACATTTAGACCATTAATCAAAGCTCGGACCATCCTCTACTTCAACGATCAATCAACAGCATGGAACTTCAACATCATGCTTATTCTTAGGTATAGAAAACAGGCTAAAACCAACATTCATGGCACCCATGGGAGGACAGGGCAGGGAAGGAAAATGCCCCTCCAACAGAACATTCACCCAACAGAAGAGCTCCTACCACTCAGAGAACCATCAGAAGGAAACCAAATTTTATCTGGCACAGAACCTGTCCCCTAAGAAGAGGGAAGTGAAATGTCAGTCTTTGATCTCCATGTGCTGAGTCAACCCAACAGGAAAATCCCTGCCCATGTGAGGTGATTTATTTATCCTAAAAAAAACAAGGTTTAATGGCCTGATTTTTCAGAGATTCTAAGGCCCCAAGGCTCCCTTTGACTTCAATTAAAGTTGAGGGCACTCATCAGAGCTGAAAAATCAGTCCACTAATTTAAAATCTGTATTGCAAAGGGTACCAAAGAACAGAAGATTTTATAATCTGGACGAGCTGCAATACGTAGGCCAAATAGGGTTGAAGAACAACACAGTTTGACCCTAGCCATACCGATTTTCATCAGTTGCAGCCAGATCCTTAATGACATTTTATCTTAGTTTTTAATTCAATTTCCTTCACTCTTTATTATTTAAAAAGAAAATAGAAAAAATGTGTCCTGAAAACTTAAACTCTAACAGCCCACTCCTGTAAAAACAGATGTAGACAATTCACCAAAACACCTTATTAATCTAATCTATGTCTTGAATTGTGCAAATACATATTTATGCTTTTTTAAAAAAAAATGGTATTTGCCCAACAGACAGTGGCTTTCAATTTTCAAAGTTCAAATGTGAAAAATAGGTACAGATATGTACAGATTCCAAATAAGGGACACAGCAAGAAACGCAGAAGAATGTATGAAATGATACGAGGTTAATGCTGCAAATTCATGGTTAAACACAAAGAAATGGTAAAAGGGTATCTGCGAAAGGGATACAGTTTTACCAACCCCAAGAGTTCAAAAACCATGAGTCAGGCCACAAAATATCATGTAATTGCAAAGAAAATAAAACATTTTGGTTCTTTTTTATTTTCTTTTGGTTTCTGAGTCTTTATGAAGCAATTGGGTCATATCTTGAAGCTTTCATCTACCACCAGGAGAGCTAGAAACTTACTTATATCTATATTGCTATAATAATGAAGATTCTCATGTAACCAAAAAACTCCTGGAACGAAGGTCTGAAGAAACCTTAAGACGTATTTGGAAATGTCTAATACTGGACCTATTTGGATCTAAAACAAGTGGTGCCTCGCTGAATGAAAAATAATGGTACTGTGACATTACACCTCATATTCTTCATAGAAAAAGACGGTTACTCACCGTTGTAACTGTTGTTCTTCGAGATGTGTTGCTCATATCCATTCCATTAGGTGTGTGCGCGCCGCGTGCACGATCGTCGGAAGATTTTTACCCTAGCAACACCGGCGGGTCGGCTGTGGAGCCCCCTAGAGTGGCGCCTTCATGGCGCTGAATATATACCCCAGCCGACCCGGCGCCCCCTCAGTTCCTTCTTGCCGGCTACTCCGACAGTGGGGACGGGGGGCGGGTTTGGAATGGATATGAGCAACACATCTCGAAGAACAACAGTTACAACGGTGAGTAACCGTCTTTTCTTCTTCGAGTGCTTGCTCATATCCATTCCATTAGGTGACTCCCAAGCCCAACTTAGGTGGTGGGGTCGGAGTGAGACATTGCTGTGTGCAAAACCGCTGATCCGAAGGCAGCATCGTCCCTGGACTGCTGCACTAGTGCATAGTGTTCTGTAAACGTGTGGACTGACGACCAAACCGCAGCTCTACAAATGTCCTGGATCGGAACTTGCGCCAGGAAAGCCGTCGAGGAAGCTTGGGCCCTCGTGGAGTGAGCGGTGAGGTGTGGTACTGGGACACCTGCCAGGTCGTAGCAAGTCCGGATGCAAGACGTAATCCAGGAGGATAGGCGTTGTGATGAGACCGGTGAGCCTTTCATTCGGTCGGCCACTGCAACGAAGAGTTGCGTCGTCTTTCTAAAGTGCCTTGTGCGGTCAATATAGAAGGCCAGGGCCCTGCGTACGTCCAGAGAATGCAAGCGTTGATCCTGGCGAGTAGCATGTGGTTTAGGATGAAAGACCGGGAGAAATATATCCTGGTTGATATGAAATGGAGAAACCACCTTAGGGAGAAAGGCAGGATGTGGGCGGAGCTGCACTTTATCCTTATGGAAAACTGTGTAAGGGGGCTCGGATGTAAGCGCCCTGAGTTCAGAAACGCGCCTTGCTGAGGTGATGGCTACGAGGAAGGCTGTCTTCCAGGATAGGTACAAAAGTGAACAGGTGGCCAGTGGCTCGAATGGAGGACCTGTGAGCTTGGAGAGAACCAGGTTGAGGTCCCACGTCGGAACGGGCTGATGTTGTTGTGGGTACATCCGGTCTAAGCCCTTGAGGAATCTAACGACCATCGGGTTAGAGAATACCGAGGACGCGAGTTCCCCTGGGTGAAAGGCCGATATAGCGGCCAGGTGAACTCTAATTGAAGATATCGCCAACCCTTGCTGTTTTAGGGAGAGGAGATATTCCAAAATGAGAGGGATAGGTGCCTGTAACGGGGACGTGGCTCGTTGTTCGCACCAACAGGAGAACCGCTTCCACTTGGCCAAGTATGTGGTCCGTGTTGAGGGCTTCCTACTGCTCAGCAGAATCTGTTGGACAGAGTGCGAGCACTGCTGCTCTGCCTGGGTGAACCATGGAGCAGCCACGCCGTGAGGTGGAGTGATTGCAGGTCGGGGTGACGCAGGCGGCCGTGGTCCTGAGAGATGAGATCCGGGCATAATGGAAGCGGGATCGGTGTCTGAACCGAGAGCTCCAACAGCGTGGTGTACCAATGTTGTCTCGGCCACGCTGGGGCGATCAGAATCACCTGTGCCTGGTCTCTGCGCAATTTGAGCAGTACCTTGTGGACCAGAGGAAACGGAGGGAAGGCATAAAACAGGTGGTCTTTCCAGGGAAGGAGAAACGCATCCGAGAGGGAGCCCGGAGCTCGACCTTGCAGGGAGCAGAACACGTGGCACTTCCTGTTGTCTCGAGATGCAAACAGGTCTATCTGGGGAAACCCCCACTTCTGGAAGACGGAATGTATGATGTCCGGACGGATAGACCACTCGTGTGTTTGAAAGGACCTGCTGAGTCGGTCCGCCAGAGTGTTCTGGACTCCAGGGAGGAACGATGCCGTGAGATGGATTGAGTGGGCGATGCAGAAGTCCCACAGGTGAATGGCCTCTTGGCATAGAATTGACGAACGTGCTCCTCCTTGCTTGTTGATGTAAAACATGGCAGTGGTGTTGTCGATGAGAACTAACACACAGCGGCCACGTAGGAGATTGAGAAATGCCTGGCACGCCAGGCGCACTGCCATCAGTTCCCGAACACTGATGTGCAGGGCTATCTGGGGTGCAGTCCCCAGGCCCTGGGTATGGTGTTCGTTGAGATGGGCGCCCCAACTCAGGGATGAAGCGTCTGTGACCAGGTGCAGAGAGGGTTGTGGGGCGTGAAACGGCATCCCCTCGCAAACCACCTTGTGGTCTAGCCACCATGTGAGGGAGGTCAGGACCGAGTTCGGGACCGTGACCACCATGTTCAGGCTGTCCCGATGTGGGCGGTATATTGATGACACCCAAGTCTGGAGTGGGCGAAGCCCAAGTCTGGCATGCCTGGTTACGTACGTGCAGGAAGCCATGTGACCCAGCAGGGTAAGGCACGACCTCACCATGGTAGTTGGGAAGGCCTTGAGTCCTTGAATGAGGCTCGTGATGGTGCAAAAGCGATTGTCTGGCAGGATGGCTTGTGCACGTCTGGAGTCTAGAACCGCGCCGATGAATTCTATTCTCTGGGTAGGTTCTAGAGTGGATTTGTCCTTGTTGAGTAGGATACCCAACTTGTTGAATGTGTGCACTATTATGTGGACGTGATCTCGAACTTGTTCTTTGGTGCGACCGCGTACCAGCCAGTCGTCTAGGTACGGGAACACCTGTATCCCTTGCCGACGAAGGTACGCTGCCACGACAGCCATACATTTCGTGAACACCCTTGGGGCCGAGGATAGGCCGAAGGGAAGGACTGCAAATTGGTAGTGCACCTTGCTTACCACGAACCGCAGGAAGCGTCCGTGAGGCGGGTAAATTGCTATGTGAAAGTATGCATCTTTCATGTCGAGGGCGGCGAACCAGTCTCCAGGATCGAGGGAAGGGATAATGGTCCCCAAAGAGACCATGCGGAACTTCAACATTACTACGAATTTGTTGAGTCCGCGCAAGTCCAAGATGGGTCGCAGACCTCCTTTGGACTTGGGAATGAGGAAGTAACGGGAATAGAATCCCCTGCCCCTTAACTCCACTGGAACCTCCTCTATGGCCCCCATAGCAAGGAGCGTGGAAACTTCCTGTATAAGAAGTTGCTCGTGAGAAGGGTCCCTGAAGAGGGACGGGGAAGGGGGGGAGGAGGGGGGAATTGAGGAAAACTGGATAGCATATCCCCTGTCCACCGTGCGAAGGACCCAACGGTCCGAGGTTATAAGGGACCAGGCATGGTGGAAATGGGAAAGGCGATCCCGAAAGGATGGGGCTGGATCCTGTGGGATGACTGGGGCGCCGTCCTCGACCGCACCTTCAAAAGTTCTGCCTGGGGCCTGAAGGTGGTCTAGGTGGCCCCTGGTTCTGACCAGGTTGAGGGCCGGTCCACCTTCTTCTACCACCTCGTCCTCGCCTCCGGGTCGAGTCCTGTCTCTGACGAGGCGGGGGGGGGGGGGTAGAAGCGCTGAGGCTGCGGTCTAAATGGCCTGCGCTGAGGGCCCACAACATGCATCCCCAAGGAACGCATGATCGTCCTGGAGTCCTTGAGGCTCTGCAGGCGAGAGTCCGTCTTTTCTGAAAACAACCCTTGTCCTTCAAAGGGCAGATCCTGCAGGGTTTGCTGCAGTTCCTGAGGCAGACCCGAAACCTGGAGCCAGGAGATCCTCCGCATAGCGATACCTGAGGCCAGGGTTCTCGCAGCAGAGTCCGCTATGTCTAAGGAGGCCTGTAAGGAGGTCCGAGCCACCTTCTTACCCTCCTCCACCAGGGCTCCAAACTCCTCCCTGGACTCTTGGGGAACCAACTCCTTGAACTTCCCCATAGAGTTCCAGGAGTTAAAGCTATAGCGGCTCAAGAGCGCCTGTTGATTAGCCGCTCTAAGTTGCAGCCCTCCGGCTGAGTAAACTTTACGGCCGAATAAATCGAGGCGCTTAGCCTCCTTCGATTTGGGCGCTGCGGCCTGCTGACCGTGGCGCTCCCTTGCGTTCACTGATGCCACCACCAGTGAACACGGCTGGGGGTGGGTATACAAGTACCCGTAGTCTTTAGACGGGACAAAGTATTTCCTTTCCACCCCTCTCGCTGTGGGTGGGATAGAGGCAGGAGTCTGCCATATCGTAGATACATTGGCTTGTATCGTGCGGATCAGGGGTAACGCCACCCTCGATGGGGCATCCGCTCCGAGGATATTCACGATGGGGTCGTGCACCTCCACTATCTCCTCCGCCTGCAGGTCCATATTACGGGCCATCCTACGCAGAAGATCTTGGTGAGCCCGAAGATCTATTGGAGGTGGACCTGTGCACGATGTGCCCGCCACTGCCTCATCCGGAGAGGAAGAGGAAGATGCCTCCGGTGGAACAGGATCCAAGGGAGGGTCCTGGTCTCCCTGCTCCTGGGCCGGAGCATCACCTGCGCTTGAGTCCAGGGCGTCAGGTGGTGCGGACACGGAAGCCTCCATGCCCCCTGGCGGAGGCCGAGAGATGGTGGACTCCGGGGCCCTTCTAACAGAGTGACCGGAGCGAGAGGTCGAAGCAACTGGAGCCCCTTGCGCCTGATGGTACGCCCACGGGGTCCAAACCAGTGAGATGGGCCATGAGAATGGTCCTCTGTTATGTTCTGCCAATGGCCCAAGTCCTGTTCCTCGGCTTGCCCCTGAGGGGGGTATGCCGATCTCGAGAGGTCCTCCGAGGAGCGAGACACCGATCTCGATGGCCATGGCGGTGCCGAGAGCGTCGAGACGATTCCCGTGGGCTGCGGTGCCGCACGGTGCCGGTCCGGAGATGTTCTATCTCCACGCGGTGCCGGCGATCGGTGCCGGGACCGCGATCGGTGCCGGGACCGCGACCGGTGCCGATGACCTCGTCGGTGCCGGGAGTCGGATCTGGACCTCGACGAGGACCTGGAGTATGCCCGGTACCGGGAGCGGCCTCTCGACGTCGAGCCGTAGCGGTGCCGAGAACTACGTCTCGACGTTGATCGGTGCCGACGATCATAGCGGTGCCGAGACGTAGAGCGGTGCCGCGAAGAAGATCTTGGCCGCGAGTACGACCGGTGCCGAGGTGATATTCGGTGCCGGGACTGCGAGCGGCGTGGGGACCTGCTTCGGGACCTGGATCGGTGCCGAGGTTCCAGCCCTTGCGATGGAGGGCGCATCAAGGCAGGTTTCCCCCTCGACTGGACCGGGCGAGTCAACGGTGCCGTCGGTGCCGGTGGTTGGGGCGGTGCCGGCTCCGTGAGAGCTATTAAGTCTCTCGCCGCCGCGAAGGTCTCTGGCGTCGACGGGAGGCACTGTATCACCGCCGGCCTCGGTGGAGACGCCATCTGCACCGGACTCAACGGCCTCGGCGCCGGAGTCGACGGTGCTGGAGGCACCTGTTTCCGGTGCTCCACCGGCGGACGCGGCTCTACCCCCGGCACTGGGGGAGCCAGCGTCTTCGGCACGGAGGTCCCCGTCTTATGGGCTTTCTTATGCCCTGGGGATAATGACCGGCGCCGAGGCACTTGCTGTGCTTGCGGCGCCGACGAGGTCCGGTGCCGGGGAGGCTCATCTGACGCCACTCGCGTGGTCGTCATGGCCGGTGCCGCCGGGGCACTGCGCACCGAGGCGCTAGGTGCCGGGGCCTGACTTGTAGATGGAGCGTCCGGACTAAGTGCCGCCTCCATCAGGAGTTGCCGGAGCCGAAAGTCCCGCTCCTTCTTGGTCCTTGGTCTGAAGGCCTTACAGATCTTGCACTTATCTGTTTGATGGGACTCTCCCAGGCACTTCAGACAGGAGTCGTGCGGGTCGCTCGTGGGCATAGGCTTAGCGCAGGAGGCGCACAGCTTGAAGCCGGGAGCGTTGGGCATGAGCCCGGCCCCGCGGCCGGGGGAGAAAGGGGGAGACGACCCCCTTAAACCCCTGAACTATTATAACAACTAGAACAACTTTTAAAACTATTGAACTATTTAACTATAAACACTAGGACTATAACTATAACTATAACTGCGAATAACAAACTAAGCTAGGGAGAGTGGAGAACAGCTAAGCAGCGCTCCACAGTTCCAACGACCGTCAGGGGCGGTAAGAAGGAACTGAGGGGGCGCCGGGTCGGCTGGGGTATATATTCAGCGCCATGAAGGCGCCACTCTAGGGGGCTCCACAGCCGACCCGCCGGTGTTGCTAGGGTAAAAATCTTCCGACGATCGTGCACGCGGCGCGCACACACCTAATGGAATGGATATGAGCAAGCACTCGAAGAAGAATATTATGATATGAATATGGCATAACTAAGATGTTTTATGCAAGATGGGTTGTGTGACATATAATTGGAAAGGTTATGATTTACTGAAGTGATTATCCTATTTGTATGTGTAACCCACATACCTTCTAGGTGTGGTGTTCTGTCCCATTGAGACCACTTAAAGAGAGAGAAATAAAATGAGTCTGCTCTACAGCCTAAGCTAACAGCCAGTTGGCTTTTAGCTCATGAGATAGAGGTTCATGCACTAAGCTCCAGAGGTCCCCAGTTCAATCCCGCCCACCGACGACCAGGATCTGTCGGTGTTACATATGCATGTATCATTTCTGTATCTGAAGTTAGGAATATGGACTATTACAAAAGTGCTTGCACCTGGGGAACGCCCACCAGACAGTAGGCAATCAACCTGGATGGGCCATTAGGAAGGACAACTGGTCTTTGAAGATACTAAGCTCCCTCTTTCCTGAGAAGTTTCCTTGGGGGGGGCTCATGCTGCTTTGACACTACAGGGTCATGTGATCATGTTACCTGGTACTGGACACCATCCTGAACTGCTGGTATTTTTCCACTAGGAGGGGGTGGGGGTCAAACTGGGAAACAAAGGATTCCCACCATATGCAAATCCTATTTAATGCTGGAGAGTGAGTTAATCTTGGTTCTTTTCCACTGCCTCCCTGCCCAAGAAGGAAGAGTACTGAAAACACCTGAACAA
The DNA here is from genome assembly GCF_011386835.1 of Chrysemys picta bellii. Taxonomy (NCBI): domain Eukaryota; kingdom Metazoa; phylum Chordata; order Testudines; family Emydidae; genus Chrysemys; species Chrysemys picta. The sequence goes on from NC_088797.1 coordinate 39,561,121, forward strand.
ACAAACAAACTAAGCTAGGGTGGGGGTGCTAAACTGGAGGGGGGGACAGGGGCTGAGACAAGGCAAGAAAGGTCTAGCCTGTGAAAGGAATACTTGGAGATTTAAGCTGAAAGCAGTGCAGTTTACCTTCAAGAAACTCTGCAACCTGCATAAAACATTTAGGATGAGAATTTGCTACTATTAACCAGTTAATTTAGCGTATTAAGCTTAGTTTGCATGTTTTGTTATATTTGCTCAGTAATCTGCTTTGATCAATTTGCTATCCCTTATAATCACTTAAAATCCTATCCTTTGTAGTTAATAAACTTGTTTTGTTGTTTATTCTAAAATCAGTTTATGTAATTCAGAACTGGGGGGGCCAAAAAGCTATGCATATCTTCCTCCACATTGAGGGAGGGGGTGGATTTCATGAGCTTATGCTGTATAGATTTCTGTGCAGCGCAAGACAACACAATTTTGGGTTTACTCTCCAGGGGGGCGGGGGGACGGGAGGGGTGGTGCACTTGAGTGCTGGGCAATCCCCTAGCTGAGTCTTTCCACACAGAGCTGATCTCAGTGTCTGTGTGCCTTTGCATCTGGGTGTATCCCTAGGCTGGTGGAACGGCGGGGGGGGGGTGTCAATGGAATCCCAGTACATCAGGTGGCACCCCGGAGTGCGGGGGGGGGGGGTAAACCTGTCACAGGTACCATTTTAAAAGAAGCTGCAGAGCCTGCCTCACAATAAACCTGCACAATACACAAATTTAACTAAGGCATTACTCATTTGTATGCATACATGGGGACCCCCACTTCGCCCTGCCCCAGACCCTGCACCCACTCCACACCTTCCCCCCAAGGCCCCACCACCACCTCCCCGCCTCTACCCATCCCCACTCCACACCACCCCCACCTCTTCCCACCCCTTCCTACACCATTTAGCCCCCTCCCTCGAGCGAGCCCCACACTCATTCTGGCCCCTTTCCCCCAGTGCCTCCTGCACACCACTGAAGAGCTGATCTGTGGTGTTTGGAAGGCGCTGGGAGTGATGGGGACGAGCTGATTGGCGGGGCCATCAGCAAGCGGGAGACACTCGCGGGGGAGGGAGAGGAGGTGATTCGTGGGGGGAGGCCCTGGGGGCACTGCGGGTGTTGGGGAACATGGCCTGGGTACTCGGGGAGGCGCAGCCCAGAGGGCACCCTGAGTACTCGAGGGGGCGTGGCCTGGAGGGCACTGTGGATGCTCAAGGGCGGGTGGTCCAGGAGGTGCACCGCTGATGCTCAAGGAGGGGATTGGTGGGGCTGGGGCAGGTTCCCTACCTGGCTCCTGTGAAATGGTGACCTCCAGCTCCTAGGTCCACGTGCTGCCTCTGCTCTGCCCCAAGCCCCGATTCTGCAGTTCCTGTTGGCTGGAACCGCAGCCAATAGGAGCTGCAGGGCGGTGTCTGTGGGCGGAGGCAGCACGTGGAGCTAGGAGCAGAGGGAGGGGAGCTGTTGCCCTTCTGGGGAGCCACCCCCCCCCCAAGATAAGCACCACCCCGCATCCCAATCCCCAGCCCTGAGCCCCCCCCACACCGAAACTCCTGCTGCTAGGGGCTGGGAGGCCCAGAGACTGTCCCAGCAGCAGCCAGTGTGCCTGACCCAGGGGCTGCCCAAGCAGCTCCTGGGCCAGCTGCATGGACTGCTGCACTAGTCACAGAGATCACTGTGACAAACACGGAGCCTTATCCATGAGCAAATAGCCTATTGCTGATCACCTCCATGGAAAACACTGCCATAATCCTGAAATATCTTCGCGACAGGATTTTCTGCTCCCAGAGAAGTTGGTTTCCTGCTCATGTGAATGTCTTGATGCAGGGTGGATACAAATCAATGATTTTTAAAAAAAAAAATTAAAAATTGGATTTTTGTGATTTTAATCGGAATTTTTTAATAAAATGCTTTTCAAGGAAAAAACCCTATCAAAAGATAGTTTTAATTAAGATACATTATAGCTCAAAGATATCTCATCGTGGAATAGAGATTATAAATTCTAATTCTATAGTATGAGACAATATATTCATGTAATGTTTAAGAAAAGTTTTGTAAATGAGTTCCAATAGTTCATGGATTAGGGACCCAATTTTATGGGGTTCCAAAGGCTTCTGTATAGATTATTTAAGTTAATCTTTCTATCTACTCAATAGAACTCAGTGCTCAGTCTAGAAGATACCATCAGAGATGCTTAGTTTTGCAGTTCTCAAACTGTGGATTTGTGTCTCCAGAGAGAACATGCTTGTTAACAGCAAAAATGTTTTTAAGTAAATAAATAATATATAGATGTGCGAAATAACAGACCTCAACTCTATTGTCCCTCTGCAAATTTGTGTACACACAGTCAATCCCTTACCTCTCTCTAAAAGTCTAAAGTTTCAAAAAGTTGAATGAACAGAAGATTGTTGGGGGCGGAATAGATCTGGACAAGGAGAAGTACTCTGGAGATAAATGTGAGAAGGGAAGGACAGGCAGTAGAAACAAAAGTGAAATTGTTTGAGCAGCATATTCCAGAAGTTTCATTGATTTGAGATCTACCATACCATTCTCTCACTATAAGGGAAAACCTATCTATAATGGCAGCAGGCTGTAAAAGAGACCCAGTTTGGGAATATTTTAATGAAGTTCCTCTACCAGTGGGTAAGACAGGCATGCATGCAAAATGCAAACAGTGCAACAAAGAAATGCAAGGCCTGATTGCCCGAATGAAACATCATCATGAGAAGTGTTCCTTCTCAGGAGGAAGCTGCACTGAAGATGAAAGGAACTTGTCTGAACATGCAGGATCCTCAGGTTGCTAAACTTTTTTATTTCATACTTTCTTAAGGACTACCTGTCTTCCTTCTGGACTATTCTTGAATTCTCATGTTTGACCAAAAAATATAATTGTTACTCTATGGTATTATCATTTTAGAGGCAGTTGTGATAAAAAATAAATAGCTGAAATAGGCAGATCTTCCTTTTACAATTTCACCTTTAAAGTAGTACTGAGTGTCAGTGAATGCAATGAGTAATACTAAATGAGCAGTATAGTTCTAAAAATTAAATAACTGCATTGACTTATTTTGTTTAGGAGAATCCATCCTCAACATACAGGATTCTGAAGACTATCCTCCTTCAAGATTACCATCATTTTCTATAGTTTCAGAGTTATCTGCAAATTATAGTGTTCCAGTCACATCATGTATGTCACATAATCACAGTATATCACCTGTAGCAAAAAGAAAAAAAAATCTCCATCATCCAGAAACAACCATAGATAAGTTTGTGATAAGAACCAGCAGACTACAAAAAGAAGCAACTGATGAAAAAATTGCCTGGTTTGTTTATGCAACAAACGGTCCTTTCCATATGATTGAGAACCCACACTTCATTAACATGGTTCAGTCATTAAGACCAGTCATTAAGTCCAAACAGAGCAGATGTCTCAGGCAAATTGCTGGATAAAGTGTATGAAAGAGAAATTGAGCAGTGTGCAAAAGGTCTAGAAGGTGAAATTGTTAACCTGAATCTTGATGGGTGGAGCAATGTCCACAATGATCCCGTTGTATGTGCTTGTGTGACAACAGAAGAAGGGAATGTCTTCCTTACAGAAACAATTGATATATCAGGAAATGCACACACAGCAAAATACTTACAGGAAGTAGCAGTAAAAGCTATGACAAACTGTGAAAAAAATTCAAATATCTAGTACTCAGCTTGGTCACAGACAATGCTGCAAATGTATCCAAGATGAGAAGAAATTTAGAAAAAAGAGTCCCAAGCTAATAACATACAGTTGCAGTGCTCATTTGATGCACCTCCTAGCCAAAGACTTCAGTGTTCCAGAAATAAAGGCTAATGTTGTTGAAATTGCAAAATACTTCCATAACAATCACTTTGCAGCAACTGCTCTGAAAAAAGTGGGAGGAACCAAGCTAACTCTCCCACAAGACGTGCGATGGAACTCAGAAGTGGACTGTTTTGAGCACTATATAAAGAACTGATGACAGCTTGTGAACAAAATCGTTAAAAAATAGATGGCACTGTCACAGCCAAAGTTCTCAACATTGCGCTTAAGAGAAATATTGAACACATGCGGAGTACCCTGAAGCCTACTTCTGTAGCCTTGGACAAAATGCAGGGAAATAACTGTTTTATTGCTGACGCTGTTGAAATTTGGAAGGAACTGAGATAGATCTTAAAACAAGAAATATGCAATGACAGAGTTAAATTACAAGCATTAAAAAAAACGAATGGGACAAGCACTATCTTCAGCTCATTTTCTTGCAAATATTCTCAATACTCAGTACCAGGGTCAAACCTTAACTGCTGAAGAAGAGGAGTTGGCTATGACATGGACATCCAGCAATTATCCCTCCATCATGCCAACTATAATAAACTTCGGAGCTAAGGATGAACCATTCAAGAAATATATGTTTGCTGATGATGTTTTAAAGAAAGTCACACCACTGAATTGGTGGAAGTCACTTAAGCACTTGGATTCAGAGACTGTTGAAGTGATAATCTCACTTTTAACAACAGTAGCTTCTTCTGCCAGTGTAGAAAGAATATTCTCTTTTTTTTGGACTAATTCATTCCAAATTGAGAAATCATTTGGGACCTGAAAAAGCAGGAAGGCTTGTTTTTGTTTTCCAGATTATGAACAAACAGGAAAATGAAGGTGAAGACTGAGTTAGCTGCAGAAGCCAATATTTTAAGTTTCTTATGCAGACCTGGCTGACAGTTGATTTAATTTTTGTGGCGTTTTTTTCCCCTTCAATATTTCATTTAACTATTTTAGTTACAAACAATTAAATTCAAAAGTGCATATGCTTGTTTTGTTAAAATATTATGTTTGCTGTTGAAGAAAAAAATCCAGAATACGTAATATTTAAATTGTTTTATTTAACTAAAACGGGGTAGGCAACCTATGGCACGCGTGCCAAAGGCGGCGGCACGCAAGCTGATTTTCAGTGGCACTCACCTTGCCCAGGTCCTGGCCCCTGGTCCAGGGGGCTCTGCATTTTAATTTAATTTTAAGTGAAGCTTCTTGAACATTTTAAAAACCTTATTTACTTTACATATAACAATAGTTTAGTTATATATTATAGATTTATAGAAAGACCTTCTAAAAACGTTAAAATGTATTATTGACACACAAAACCTTAAATTAGAGTGAATAAATGAAGACTCGGCACCACCAATTCTGAAAAGTTGCCAACCCCTGAACTAAAACAACAATGTCTGTCTGGTGATGTTCTCCTCCTAATACAGCATGGCAAGAAAATCCTCCAAATATTAATGATTAACCTGTTGAATTGGAGATAGCTCTCCTCCCAATAACTTCATAAATATCTGCTTCAATTACCTTTAATAAATGAAACAACCAAACAATCATTCATTTTCTGATATAGCTGTAAAACTAATCTGAAAAGTTTTCAAAATAAATCACTTAAAAATGTAAAGTGTGTACCTTCTAAAAATGAAACCTACATCTATCTGAATTGTGAAGAATATGTATTAAGGTTATAACAACCAACAAAAATGCACTTTTATGCAGAAATCCATGATTAAATAGAGTCTTTCTGACTAGTGATTTAAATCAGGATTTAAATCAAATCCACCCTGCCTTGATGTTAAACTGATGGACCTCTGTGCAGTTAGGAAAGACAGCTTGTGTTTGATATAAGCAGTTATTTTGTGCCACTGTTTTCTTGCTATATTAGAGGCATCAATACAATGGGGGTTATTAGTAATTACTTGAATTAGGGAATCATAAATTCCAGCTGGTGAACATGTGGTCAGTGTTATTTCTTTTATACAAAATTATTTGTTAGGCAAAAAACAAAACAAAAAAAAAAACCCTGCACCAAAATGTTGCTTCCACGTTGATGCACACCCATGTCCATATTTTTTTCATTAATCACACAAAGAATCCTGGGTCCAACTCACAAATAAAACTAATAATAAAAACATACAGAATGCATCAGGCCCTAAGTAGGCAAAAATCTTGAGGAAATGAGAGGAACAGTTATAAATGACTTGTATCCAGTGAGATGAAATCTGACTTTATGAGTTCTGGAAAGGAAATCTACAGAAATGCAAAACCTTATTTCTCTTGTGTTTGGCGCTGGTTTGGGTAGATGGTTAGGGGAGGGCGGAGATCAACCCTGTCACAACACAACATATGTTATTGGTTTATAGACAATTATTCACTATTCCCCGATTTTATTATTTCATGTGTCTGCTTCAAAGACCTTTGACAGTGAGAATGTACTTTAACTCAAAAGGAGTTAAAATATTTTTGAATACCCAAAAAGAAACATGATAGCTTCATGGAGAGAAGACAAGACAGAGGTAGGAAATCATGAGTCAAAAGAATTCATACAAACACACTGTCATACATTGCACAACACATCATTGGGTTTGAGAGACTGAGTTGATGAATAAATGCTGTATGAAGATATTGTATCAAGGCCATTTGCACTACTCTAGTTAAGCTTGCATGCTTGTTGTCTCTTAGGCCTTGGCTACACTTACCCGGTAGTTTGGCGGCGAGCGATCGAACTTCTGGGTTCGACTTATCGCGTCTAGTCTGGACGCGATAAGTCGAACTCGGAAGTGCTCGCCGTCGACTGCGGTACTCCAGCTCGGCGAGAGGAGTACCGCGGAGTCGACGGGGGAGCCTGCCTGCCGAGTGTGGACCAAGGTAAGTTCGAACTAAGGTACTTCGAACTTCAGCTACGTTATTCACGTAGCTGAAGTTCCGTACCTTAGTTCGAATTAGGGGGTTAGTGTAGACCTGGCCTTACAATATTAGTTTTTCAATGTTCTATAACTTGGCTGTGAAAAATTTGCTTCCTTGTGGAGCTTATAAAACCACACAAATCTTTACATTAGATTTTTTTTGCAGGACAGAACTTAAAAACCAAGCTTAGTTTAAACAAAATTATTAAAGCAATTACTCCATAATATGGACTAATTTTTGGCAGGGGTAATTTTGTTATTTTTTAATAAGCTATTTAACTTTGAAAACGGACAACTCCCATAGTTTTATATAAGGGTTTCCTATGCATGTATGGACTACTACTTAATAGGAAGGTTGCCTCATATACCATCCCCTTCTCACTCACAATTGCATGGGGTGACCTCCTCCCCTCATTTGTGATCAGGCCAATTACAGTAACACATTTTATATATTTTTTGTTTCTCTTAATACAAAGTTAGCAGCTGGAAACAAAGAAACCAGTTAGCACCAAGTGACCAGTCAGCTCCAGCAGCTGCTCTGTTAACAGCAATCTGAGATTCTCTGCAATAAGCCATTGATTGTCCTTTATCACTATATCAGTAAAACTGACACTCCATTTCATTTATATATCAGGGAGCTTTTAAAAACTTCACCAGATTAAAAAAAAACTACAAATAACAAATAATGAGAGTCATTTCCTCAGATCTGCTCTCTAGGGCAAAAATATGTTACTCATCTGCAAAAGATGGATTCTCAGTCTAGTAACTTTGCTAATCACAGCCTGCCCCAAGCAATAAAGATAACAACATTACTATAGATTTTCCTGTGGTGAGGTAAGTGAAGTGAGAGCTAGAGGGGGAAAAAGGAGACCTTGTTACTGGGCATGTCATTTGGTTTTCTCCCTCATTGAAGCCTCCTAAAGTGCCTGAGCCTGTGAAGTGTTGAACTCCCATTTCAACAAAAGAAGGGTTTTACATGGGGGAGCACTGTGATAGAAGATTACACAATAGGAGTGGTCTATGACCAGGAATGAATATTTCCATATGTCATCCATTAATTGGAGTGGGCAAGAAATATAAGGCAATTTAAAGGTATGATTTTCAAGAGAGTGTATGTGATTCAGGAGCTTTTCAAAATTCCACCATAAGGGCCTGATCCAACTCCCAGTGAAGTCAATGGAAGTCTTTCCACTGACTACAATGGAGTTAAATTGACAGGGCTGCCCGGGGGGGCGGAAATGGGGCAATTTGCCCCAGGCCCCCACGAGAATATACTATTCTATAGTATTGCAACTTTTTTTGCTTTGCCCCAGGCCCCCTGAATCCTCTGGGCGGCCCTGTAAATTGAGCCCTAAGTATAAACAATATAGAATTATTGCTAAGCAATCAATCATTAATCGCTGGTAAATAGTATCAATGGCCAATGAGGGTCTGGCTGGAGAATCTTGCCTACATGCTCGGGGTTCTACTGATCGTCATATTTGGGGTCGGGAAGGAATTTTCCTCCAGGGTAGATTGGCAGAGTCCCTGGAGGTTTTTCGCCTCCGCAGCATGGGGCAGGGGTCGCTAGCTGGAGGATTCTCTGCTACTTGAAGTCTCTAAACCACAGGATTTGGGGACTTCAACAGCAGAGTCAAGGGAAAGGGGTTGGGACGGCTTTGTGGCCTGCATCTTGCGGGAGGTCAGACTAGATGATCATAATGGTCCCTTCTGACCTTAAAGTCTATGAGTCTATAAGACCAAGTATACAATTTTCATCTTTAATAACTTAAAGGAGACAAAATCCACACTCCTACTCCAAGGCCTAACCAGAATGCATAACATTAGATCATAACTAAAGATAGGAAGTTTCTCCCTTAAAGATACTCTTTGCAAAACACTTAAAAAACTTAGGAATTTCTCTCAGTAGTTAACATATCATAACAGATACTGGGACCATAAACTCAATAATAATTATTTCTGGATTGCAATCCCCAACAATAAACATCTAAAAAATTAGTAATATAAGCCCTCCAGAGAATCAAGTCTTCTAAGATTATGATGTTCCAGAATGTCAATTTTTCTAGGCCCATCTTTGCAGAGAAGAAACTTACTTTTTCAATGCTCCCAAATAAGTCTATTTGCTTCAATAGGAACAGAGCCTGCATTTCTCTTGGGCAATAGTGCCCAGATCCAGGACCACGAAGATCTTTTTTGCGGGATGGGTTGTTTAAAAAACATTATTTATACTCCAAGCAGCATTTAAAATTCTATTCTTATCTCACATATCAAACAGGTACATTTGCCTTCCATAGTGGAAATAGCCTCTTATTCTGAAAGTAATTGGATCTGCTGGAGTAAAGACAGTTATTTTCATCTTGGTAAAGAGTTGGGTAACAAGACCTGGGTTTGCTCAGCACTCTTCAGTGGGTGAACAATGTGACCCTCTAGTTTACAAAACATAAATCTCGTAAATATACACACCCTATTTGGCACAGCAAATCCAACAACTAGTCTATGGGAGTGGGAATTACTCATCCTGGAGTCCGAAGTTTTGAAAATACACACTCCTCACCTAAAGCCCAGAGCAGTCTTGCATGAACTCAAAACAAGCCTTGACTATATGAAAATATTTTTGAGGGTAGCTTAATCTCACAAAATGCCAAATGACCCCTAACCTTCCACAAACCATGTCTTTTCTGGATATTATATAAGAAGATGATGCCATCAACTGGGATGGAATGATCTCATACTAACTCATCGTTGAGAAGCATACCAGTTTCTCGCCTCAACAGCAAATTTGCTCCTAATGTAACTCCTTTAAAGTCAGAGTCACACCAGGAATTAATCTGATCCTTCCATCTGATAATTTAGCACTTCTGGAGAGTGTGGAATAGAGTCCCCAAAACAACAGAGATGAGTTCAGGAAAACAAAAAGGTGTACGGACTTAAAATAGTTAAAATACATGACTTAAAATACTCTTCAACTAGAATTTTACTACTACATATACATTTTTGTGAATGGCATAAGTAGTTCAAAGGTGTAACTACTAGGTAAATTGGATGGAAAAGGGGATCTAAAACAACTGTTTACACAAAAGAGTATATTTACAGTACTTTCATTTTCAGAGCTTGGAAAGAATCCATGATTGTCATGAGACTTATAGCAAATAAGACATTATAAGCAAAACTTACTTGTAAATATTTTGGATAGCCTTCCTGATGGTGATCTGACCAATATTTTAAAAGTAACATACTTCCTTTATAGCATAAACCACTGTAACTTGAAACCCAAATTTTTGTCTTGCATTGCTGATTTTGGTATGCTATCTGGTGTCATAGTAACAACCTGAATCATCTAGTACTAGTTAGTAAATCTGCATCTTCATGACTCTGCCTGAATTTGATTTGAGTGCAGAGCATTCACAGACCCCTCTGATATATCACATCACAAAAACTGCTTCCACAACTGCCGCCAAAAGGTATCCAGTTCTCTGAACAACCAACAAATGCTGTGAGAACATCACCTGGTTTGTAGTTTCTGGCAAGCAGTGGGGATTGAGATTGGGCATATGCTTGGTGTGCCCTACCCCATATTGCGTGTGCTCACTTTTATTTAGTGTAGGGCTTTTATGGGCAAGGAGGCTTATCTAGTATCATTGCTTGGATTCTTGTCTGCATACAGTATCACATTGTTTCCACCCATTGCTATGGACTAATTGAGAAATTATGGAACAAAATACACCCATTCTACTGCATATGGTACTTTGTTATACATCCCAGAGAGTCTTTTAGATCAGTTGCTCTCAACCTTCCCAGACTACTGTACCCCTTTCAGGAGTCTGATTTGTCTTGTGTACCTCCAAGTTTCACCTCTCTTAAAAACTATTTGCTTACAAAATCAGACATAAAAATACAAAAGTGTCACAGCACACTATTACTGAAAAATTGCTTACTTTCTCATTTTTACCATAAAATTATAAAATAAATCAATTGGAATATAAATATTGTACTTCCATTTCAGTGAATAATATATAGAGCAGTATAAACAAGTCATTGTCTGTATTAAATTTTAGTTTGTACTGACTTCACGTTACTGCTTTGCATATAGCCTGTTGTAAAACTAGGCAAATATCTAGATGAGTTGATGTACACCCTGGAAGACCTCTGCATACCTCCAGGGGTACGTGTACCCATGACTGAGACCCACTCTTTCAGATCGTGCATTAAAAAGTGACTTAACTCCCAAATTCCTACCAATTCATGCTCATGCTTAGCCTGCCCATTATTTCTCCCCTGCACAATAAGAAAAACTTGATCCTGCCCATTGATACCTTCCCCGCTTCCTCTATTCCATGGTACAGTCACATCATCATTAGGGTTATGTTCTGTGGTGATGTAGGTTTTAAGATTTTTAACTATGTTTGCCAGTACCCAACTCTAAAGGAATACATTTCACCATTGCTCACCCTGTGAATCAGGGACCTCTTGGTGCCAACTGGCAGAGGGAACAGGACTGCATAAAGGTTACAGGGATTTCCTGGGTCTGGTTCTTTACTGAAAACCAGTGTGTCAGTGCCCATCATAATCACTGCAAAATACATGTACTGATAATATGTAAGAAATTATGTTTATATACTGTAAATTATGTTCTTGAGGTTTGAGAGTTGGGGCTGGTCACAAAAAGGTGATAAACAAGGGTCTTTCAGGCAGGAGATGCCTAGACGGAGATTCTAGACAGGAAACAAGCAAAATTACCCTTTTTACAAGCAAAGACAATGGAATGTTGGAAATATATCTGGAAGTGCAGAGGTACATCCACTTATCCTTCACCCAGGGGACAACTTTCCAGCTGGTTTGTCTTATAAATGGAGGATCACAACTGGTCTGGTTGTTTAACACAGAGAGAAACTTTTTGTGAGCTAACCTTTTTGAGAAAAAATGTCTCGTTTGTTAAGTTTAGGCTCTAAAAAGCATGTTACGATTTTATTTTATATGTAACCAGGTGTGTCCATTAATTCTACTACTTTAATTTTTTGTTAAACAAACAAACTACTTCTTTTTACTAAAAATATTTAAATGCTGTGTGTTGAGCAGTGTGGTGATCCTGAGGTATAACTGGTAAGTAGATGTGTACTATTCCTTTGGGAGTAGCAGGTCTGTGAATTCTGAGTGTCCAGTGGAACGGGGTTGGGCACTGCAGGGGGACACTCGGAATGCTCAGGCGTAGGAGTGTGCTTTTGTTAACATGTACAGAAAGAGCTGGGCCTGCAGAGGTCTGGAAGGCAGTGCTTCTGTTGCCAGAGTGGGGGAACTGACCCCCAGCAGGCAAAGCCAAGGTTTCCTCACACTAAGGGCAGGTGTTAGCGAGATGCTTCACAACTTTGGGTACCACCCAGAGTTGTCACACTCACAGTTCTGTCTTGATATTTTCTTGGTATATGTTATCTGGGGCTCTTTGTAAGCATCTCACACACTCTCTCGCCAACCCAGTATAAAACCCACTGCCAAAAGCACCTTTTTGTCAGTATAAGCGGTGTCTACACTAGGAGGGTTTGCCAGTGTAGCCATACCAGGGTAGACTATGCTTCAGTCTATGTTTAATTTCCCTCAGATAAATACTACTTACCTACCTCACAGGAATGTTATGTTTGTTAAATAATGTTTATTCAACCATTTTAAAACATAAAATATGTCATCATCATCTTCACTTCTCTAAGAGACCATCAGGAAAGATTGAGAGATATCTTGAGACACAAGGAAGATACTCCACCATATCAACTTCTTGAAAGTCAATAGGGTTCCACAAGAAACGAAGTCCAGGATCAGGGCTCTGGTTCATCAATGCCTCCTAACTGCATTTTCCTCACTTTAATCAGATTCCTTTAGTAACATTTACAGCACTATCTTGTTTGTGTTACCAGAAAGCTTTTCTGCCAAATTTGGTCTGCTATTACAAACTACAATTGAAAGGGTTCTTCTCTGTTTGCAACCCGCTGTTAGTAAGGATACAATTAAGTCTTATTTTTAGAAAAAAAAAAGTGAAATGGTATTTATTTGAAACACTAGAAATAAGCATGAGCAGCGATTTTGATGGGAGAAGGGTACCTGAGAGTAAGTTTATGTTTCAGAGAGTTTATTTATAGGGCCCTACCAAATTCATGACCATGAAAAACTTGTCACGTACCATGAAATCTGGTCTCCCGCCGTGAAATCTGGTCTTGTGTGTGCTTTTATCCTATACTATATAGATTTCACGGGGGAGACCAGCGTTTCTCAAACTGGGGGTCCTGACCCAAAAGAGAGTTTGCAGGGAGGTCACAAGGTTATTTTATGGCGGGGGGTCATGGTATTGCGCTGACTTCGGAGCTGGGCGGCCGGAGAGTGGCGGCTGTTGGTTGGGCACCCAGCTCTGAAGGCAGTGCCTCGCCATCATCAGTACAGGTTTAAGGGTGGCAATATCATACCATGCCATCCTTACATTTGTGCTGCTGCTGGCAGTGGCTCTGCCTTCAGAGCTGGGCACCCAACCAACAGCCGCCACTCTCCGGCCGCCCAGCTCTGGAGACAGCGCCACTGCCAGCAGCAGTGCAAAAGTAAGGGTAGCAGTACTGTAACCCCCCTACAATAACCGTGTGACCCTCCCCCCCACAACTCTTATTTGGGTCAGAACCCCTACAATTACAACACCATGAAATTTCAGATTTAAATAGCAGAAATAATGAAATTTACAATTTAAAAAATCCTATGATCGTGAAATTGACCAAAATAGATCATGAGTTTGGTAGGGCCCTATTTATTTGCAATGAAATATAAAAAATAATGAAGACTGAACAGTACTGTAAACATTGATTGTTATGATTAAAAAGGAAATTTAATAGCTTTATAGAATTGATGCTTCTTCATTAGTCTTCTCAAGCAATCAGCTAATACGGTGCTCCACACTGGGGACAACAATAATGCCATTGAAGTCAATGGAACTACTAGCACGCCCAAAGATATGTGCATGCATTACTGTTTGCGGGACTGGGTTCCATCTACCTACTTAAGCATTTGTAGTAGTGCTCTTCACCATAGTATCTGAACACTCTCCGGGAGCAGGTGGCCTGATTTTCCTCCCTAATTCAACTGAGGAATAAACAGAATAAACAGACACCTTTATCTCCACAACATTTAATAAACTGTAAACTTTTATCCCATGAAAAACACTACTTGTTATCATAAACTGATTTATTCTGTATTGAAGAACTTGGGACTTTTCCTCCTCAGGCCAGTGGTGGTGAGACTTGTAGACACTATAAGGCGTGTACCCCTAACACTGTTCTTTTGTACCCACTATCAAACTGAAAGTGCAGGGTCACTAATCTTGCAGGAGTCAGCTTGCCATTCCAGCATGTTTAGCACTAATGAAGGTTGGAGGAGATCATAGGAGGGAAAATCAGGCCAAAATAAAAAATACCGTGGTTCCCTGCTGTGATCATCCCAATATTCTTGAACAACTGCCTCAGAGAAATGAGAGCCTCCTTGGCATGCAGCCTATTTGGGACAGATAAGGGATAACTTGATGCTTGAATGTCTGGGGCTCTTCTAGGTCAAAGTGAAGTGAAATGAAATCTAATTCCAAATGTTAAGGCAGTTTAGCTGCCTCTTCAGCATCTACCAGCTGTACCTGTTAAATTTTAACTTGTGGTTGTTTATTTTAATTTTTTCTTTTTATTAAAAGGAGGTATAAAATGATAATGCAAGAATGGGACTGGGGACAGAAGAAGGAAAATTAATAACATTAAAATAGGTTAAAATAATGCCAAAAAAACAGCTTTTACAAAAGCATTTACAGCACAGGAGAGTGAACATAAAATCAATGGCATCTCTGATGTGAGCCATGATGAAATTATGCTAGTTTATGCATTAAGAAAAATTCACATACAAAACGAACATGAAAATATAATTGGATTTGTCATTTCAAAGTACTAGTATCAGATTTCCAGATAATAAGGGGTGACATACTCCTATGCTAATAAAGGGAGTTAGCCAAATAAACAAATGCTGTGTTTCTACTGTAAGGAAATACATGTACCAATGAAGCAACCTTTTCAGCACAAAAGTAATTTAATACTCAAACCGCATGAAAAGTGATCTTTATGGGAATAGCACAGCTGCTAAAATCCAAGTCAGTTTTTATTAAATCATCAGGTCTGTTTATGTAAAACAGGGCTCTTTTAAATGACCACCAAGAGGAAATCATTTGCTAACAAAAACTGATATCTGCATTTAATTTAATGGTTGGGGGTGTGAGTGTGAGTACACACATCAGAGCTGTAGGTGGTCAGTAGCTCTAGTCATAGGGTAGAAGAACAGGAGGTGAAAAAGCTACTTAGGTGGACAGACAAATTTAGTATGAAATATCAGATTCCGTACTTTCAAAATAAACAAGATAAACTGATTAACTTTCTTTTATAAAACAAAACACCTAGGATGACACCCATATAGAGTACCTCTGCAAAAACATACTAGTGGAAATAAAGAGAAAATGACTGTTTTTTTAACTAACCACTGTATTGCTTAACTACTCAAGAGAGTAGAGATGTGCTCCCAACCGTACTACAAGTTTGTAATTTTAGCACTGGAGTTTTTGAAGAGAATATGCACATAAAAGTCCTTGAGGGCCTGACTAACATATAAACTACACTAAAGGAGTGAGTGGTATATTGTATCAACAGAAGTTTCTGCAAGACAGAACTATAAATCTTAAAAAAAAAAAAAAAAAAAAAATTCCTAGCCCCTCAAGAATATGAAGGATAAGGATGAGTTTAGTGTAGAGAATGGAAAGAAATTCCTGCAGCAAGTCTCTGGGTACACAAAACTTGACTGAATTAATAGCATTTCCGTGTGTGCCAAATTTTGACTTAAACCACTGACTCTTCATATTGAGATATCCCAGTTAAGATCACTAGGACTTACACTACACAGTCCCAGAAAAGTTGCCAAAGAAAGTTTTCAAGGATACAATACAGGAAAACAATCCAGCAAGGAAGAGGCCTCACACAGACACACGAGTGGTATGTACCAGTGTTCTGGCAAGGTTCAACTCAGAATCCCAGCAACTGCTGTAATCCATTAGTCAAGTCAGGATGTCAGCACTAGCATGAAAACTAAGCAGCCTCTTCAATACTACACAGTTAAGTTATAAAGGTAATTTTTACTTTATCCCTACATACAAGTCTTTATCAAGAAACATCAGCTATTCACACTTTACCTAATTGCAAAAGGCACCCAGTGCAAGTGTGTTAAAAAGAGGCAGAACCAAACTTCAGAAATCATTTCTCAAATAATTAAAAAAAGAAAGATTCTTCCACTGTACACTTTAAACTATTTCATAATGTCTCTGGATTAACAGTACAGCAGCATGTGGTTCTTGGTGCCTTTTCACTGAAGATCAAAGGGGAAAGCCCCATTATAGTGACTTCTTAACATTGCCCATAATGTATTTTTTTTTATGTATTCATTCATGTCAGCATGAAACAAGTAGGTGACAGACTTGACATCTCTATGTAACCCAAGGAAAACCAGAAAATAGTGTAGGGAGAGGGGAGGGAGACCAAAATGGTTTAATCTGTAGCCAGAACATAGGAATAAGAATTGGGTTAGAT
Source organism: Chrysemys picta bellii (assembly GCF_011386835.1). Lineage (NCBI taxonomy): Eukaryota > Metazoa > Chordata > Testudines > Emydidae > Chrysemys > Chrysemys picta. Next base: position 39,577,487 of record NC_088797.1, read on the forward strand.
CCCAGATCCTAAAGAAACAAGAAAAAGAAGTGTCTTCGAGTGAACCAACCTTAGATGCCACATGACCTGATTGTAAAACATTGCATATTTAGAAATAAAATACAAGCAACTCAGACTTACTTTGGGAGAGCAGGCTGTGCACTTGTCAAATGCAAGGCTGACAGGAAGGACATTATCAAATCTTGATAAAAAGCCACGAATCTGGAAAGAAATAAAATGTACATTCATATCACATAATTATAGCAAATGTATTTCCAAAATTCTAGCTGAGTTAGACACATTCAGCAAGAGGATGAACATCATTCAATACCTCTGCAAAATCAGGGTGGTGCTAATTTAATGGCCTCTACAATAAATCTGTATTGGTACCATATGTGAATTGGTTGATTTTTCTACAGACACATGTAATGGTAGGACAATATAAATGCAATATTATTTAAATATGAACAGAGGCACAGCACCACCTGCAGTTTGAACTTTTTAGTTAATGTCAAGAAAACAAATAAAAAGCCATGTCATAACTTTTTTTCTGTGCATTTCCTTACATTCTCTCCCTTTATAAAAATTACAATCTGAAAATGTAAACATTGTGCATTCCCGTACTGAACAGCCGCTGCTGACCTATTTGACTTATTAGAAAAGTATAAAGAAAACTAATACCCACACAAGATTTCCAGAGAATTGGTTCTGATAAAATGTACACTCTGTAAAGACTTTGGGCCAGGGACTGGGTCTTCCAATATGTTTGCACAAAACCCAACAGAGTGACCTGGATGCTGGTTGAGGAACCCTAGCACTATTACAATACAAATAATTAACACAAAACTGTTTTTCCTCTCGCCCCATTTTTTCTTCTCGCTTTTTTGGTAAATGCAGTTCATTCTTAACATCATGTTGTACTTGACTAATTGTTAAAGTAATCAACTGCTTGAACACTGGAATTCTTTGTATAGAACTGATTTTTTTCTATTATCTTCTTAGTTTGCTTTCCCAGATGAAGTTTCCATTAGGGGCTCAGACCAGGAATATGTTTTTAAACTAAAGTGGATTGAGTATTTAGATTGTAAACTCTCTGGAGCAGAGACCATCTTTTTAGTGTGTGTGCGCGTGTACAGCGCCTAATACAATGGGGTCCTGGTCTGTGACTGGGTGCCATTGCTATACAACTAAAATACAATACAATAATAAAAATAATGACTAATTCAATGTTTTAGAGAAGTTCTTATAACATTTTTATTATAGCTGATCATTGTGCAACATATTCTTCCCCCTCCACACACACACACAAAATAACGCTTGCGAGGCTGCATAAGTGATTACATAATTCCATTATATTTTTAATTGCCACATAACTATGCTTCAGAGTCTACATTTTCATCTTTGAAAAATGCCTCTAGACATTGGATGAAATCTGAGCCCCATTGTAGATACTGACAACACTCAGTGAAGCCAGGATTTCACCCATTATGTTTTAAAAAGATAACCTTCAGCATGAGATCTGAATGTACACTAATGACGTAAGTGGAAATGTTAACCTGTCTGCAGACAGTCTCAAACAATAGCTCTCTGTGATGTGAACTATCCTATTCACCTCAATGGGTATCATCTCTGAAATATGATGGTCATTTAAATGTCAACCATTTCACTACTGAGCATTTTAGCCGAAACGTGCCTATTTGTCATTGATGGATGCAGTGGCAGGATGCAGAGGGGCAGCTAGTTGCTCTCAAAGGTCACCAGCATGGGGAACAGGGAATTCAAGCCCTCCTATTCCCAAATTTAAGTCAAATCTGCTCCTGTCCCAAAGGAGGAGGGAAAGAGAAGACCCATCCCTTCTTCAATGCCAAAAGCCTGAGTTTCTCTCATGGGGAGAAGAAAACAAAAACAGCTTCCACACTCTCTCTACTTCCTCTATCAGACTGTCAAAGCCTCCAGTGTCCCCCAAGCCTTTCTGAAAAACAGCTATTAACTATCAATATAAAAATCAGCAACCTGCTGAACAGTGAAAATTTAGGACAGCATAGACTAAACTGTTCATTATCAAAATATAAATAAAATCACACAAAGGACATGACTAGAGAGGTGAGAAAGGCCTGGAGAGAGTCAATGCCACAAATTATGTGGCAGGAGCCACAAAATTATAAGTCTAATATGTCACAACATGTCCAATAAAAGACATTACCTCACTCACCTGGTCTCTCATAGGATGTTCTGCTTCATACAGAATTGAAAATCAATTGAGTTTTAAACATCAAATCACATTGGTAAACTCATTCTCATTTGAATTTACCATAGTCCAAAATAATATTCCTCTCAACTGCTATTCCTAGTGTAGTGGAAGAAACCATGAACATGTAGTAGCCTTGCTAGAACTGATGCCTAGATTTCATGCACTTATGAGACCATTCCAGTACCCAAGGAGAATGGAGGGTTATCTCCAACACTAAATGTCCTTGCTTTCTAATGTGTTCCATTAGAATATCAAGATCATTCTAATTATTTAGCAGGTTCTACATTGCATTAATATTTACACATTATTATTATTATTATTATTATTATTATCTTACCCCACTACCACCCTGGTATCTCTGATGGTCACTCCTGCTATAGATGCTTCCAAAATGCTTGGGAGGTATTGACATTATTACTGCCTTTCACCATGATGATGTTGGCCATTTTGTAATTCTGTTATGCTGGGAAACCCATAACACTGCCACAGAGTACACTCAGGTCAGTTGTAATAGATTAATACTAACAGAGAACAGTAAGTAACAGCATCATTTTAGCATAAACTACATTGATTTTGCCATGTGCTTTGGTAACTACAGTAACAATACTATTAAATTAGCCATGTGTGACAATATAATTACTCACAATCAATAGTTTATCAAAAAAGTGTCTCTCATTGCTCAAACCACCTTTACATCAAATATATGTTGCAACTGAAGGAAGGCCATATTTTAAGTAACATAAAACATACGGAAAAGGTCTGAACTGGCAAATTAGACAGATTGTACTCATACAACTTTTGTGCATAAAGCTTTGAACCCAACAGCATTCTTTATCAATGGGATCTTTGCTCTATTATTTTGGAGAAAAGTAACAGTAACAGATGGACAAAATATGTCATTAGCCAAACTACAGAAACAATCTAATAGAAGTGAGGAGGTCTGGGGGAGTCAAAATCTGGTCCCAAATTCACACCAGTTAGTGGATTTTGGGGAGCTACATTAAAAGCCAGTACAGATGGAGTACAGTTCAAAAGAAAATAAAAACCTTTCAGACAAAAAAAGATAAGTTCAACATAAAAATATTGTATTTCATACTGACAGCAGCTGGCCCCGAATGACTGCACAACAATTCATTTATGGCATCAATTTCATCAGACTTGCTTAGTCTAGACACTTCACTTTAACAAGAGACTGGCAGAGGCTAACCTGTCTACTAAGAACTGAATCATAATTTCAAAGCCATAACTGCACATTAAATTACATAATGGCCACATCTGATACTTTTTAAACAGTGAACTTTATACAGCTGTAAGAAAATGACATCAGGGCAAGCCAGATATCAGGCAACATAACCTATGATAGTTGAATTTGTCCTCAGAGGCTCCTGAATTCAGTTTGTTCTTAGCATCTCCTGGAAAATAAACTACCAAAAAGGCAAGCCAACCCAGGACAAGACCCTAAATGCTTCTCAAAATACCTATTGCAAATGAAGCACGGATGAAATAGAGCTATTAGAGGTCACAACAGCAAGCAACCAGCACACAAAAGAACATACAAGAATAAGCAGGAGCAACACCACCTACCAGAGAAAATCCCTACTCTAAAATAAAAAGAGCAGTCACAATCTGCTGGGGTAAGAGTATGGCTATGCCTATGCTTTAACCGCTGCTGCAGCTGTGCCACTGTACCACTTCAGTGAAGCTACTCAATACAGCGATGGGAGGAGTTCTCCCACTGCTGTAGTTAATCCTCCTTCCTTAGAGGGAGATAGCTATACTGATCGAACAATTCTTCTGTCAACCTAACCCTGTCTACACTGGGGGTTAGGCTGGCTTAACTACCTCACTCAGGAGTGTGGCTTTTTCACAGCCCTGAGCAACGGAGCTGGGTCAACTTAACTTTTTAGCATAGACTTGCACTAAGACTCAACAGGACAGTCCCTCTGCTGGTGTAAATTGCCATAGCTCCAATGAAGTCAAATTCCATTGCAAAAGCAAGAGCCCAAATAGACACTGAAGGCTATGTCTACATTTAAAACCTATAGTGATACAACTGCAGTGATACAGCTGTGCTGCTGTAGCACTTCAGTGAAGACACTACAGCAATGAGAGGGGTTCTCCTGTTGCTGTAGGTAATCCACCTCCCCCAGAGGTGGCAGCTAGGTTGACAGTAGAATTCTTCCATCGACCTATTGCTGTCTACACCAAGTGGTAAGTTGGCTTAACTAAGTCTCTCAAGGGTGAGGATTTTTCACACTTCTGAGAGACATAGCTATGCTGATGTAACTTCAGTGTGGACCAGCCCTTACACTCAGCATGTACTGTGTCCTTTGGGTCCTTGTTATTTATGGTATGCCAGGTTCCATTAGACTGCACTCGTATCTCAGAATTACTGTAACGGTACGTTGTGACTGGTGGGCAGGGATTAATTCTGGTGTCCTCTGCCAAAATTATTAGAAACACGTAAAAGCTTTATTGACTTTTCCTTTTTTGATATTACAATAAAACAAATTAATTCAATCATAGGACCCTGGGTTCAAGCTGTTACTTTAATGTTCTGACACAGGCTCACAAATGCAGATAAGGAAGAAATTATTTTTTCTCCCTAACCCTCTCTCTTATCGCCCAATTTGTTTCCTTCTCCTATTTTCTTCCATGGTATTCCTTATTTCTGCACCTCTCTCTCACCCATGGCCTGGTGCACAAGGCAATCACCCTCTCTTCTTTCAAACCCCTTCTTCCAAGAGTCAAACCTATGTTAATTAAGAAAGAAACGTGTCATGCACTGATCATAAAACTATATTTAAAATCCATACTAACCTATACAACAGGACCATGCCCTGGGTTTATTTGTCTATCCACTTGGATCACATGGTCCTTGGAGCAGGCACTACCTCTTCTTCTGTGTTTTGAACACCATTGGTGTTTAACAAACAAATAAGAATACTACAAAGAAATTCAGATCTTATGCTGAGATTATCCTGAACTCACCTTCTTATGATAGAGAGTCTCCAAACACAGGGTACTCATATAGTCTGTGGCAAAATTCTGCCTTCAGACGTACGTTGATGGATTTCCTCTGAAGGCAGAAGGTGGTCCTATCACTATTTACAGTTTTAAGGAGAATATTTCAATCTCAGTTCTGAATTGTGTGGCTTATTATTGCAATTAACCACTTGGTGGCACTGACATACAATATCTGAATTTATATATAGGCAAGTACCGGTAACTACATTACTTGTTACTTTTATTTTCTATTAAAAATAGATACATATCAATCAAATATTCTTTTCTTGTATTAAGCCTCATTTTTATTACATTGTCAGCTTTGATTTATGTGAGCAGCCAGGCATCACACATGAATGGTGTGGAACTGAGCATAATTGAAAATCAGGTCATAGAAGTTTCAAATTGGGCACCCAAAAACTAAGGACTACACTCCAATCCGCTTAGTTAAAAGAGAAGTTACTCACCCTTCTCACTAAATGTAATTCTTCAAAATGTCTCTCCCTGTGGGTGCTCAATTTCAGGTGTGTGCACATGCCTCATGCACCTCTGGTGGGAGCTTGTCATTAGCAATGTCTGTTCCGCCCACACATGCACTGTTGATATCCTTGTGCCCTGCACTGAGGATATATCAAGCTGTACTAAAGGGATATGCTATGGGCAAAGGGGGCACAATGATAGGATTACATCTACTTAACCAACAGGGAACTCTTTGTCCAAATGCAGGGAGACAGGGTGAGAAAGAAAATGCTGACCTTGCATGAAGGCACTGCAACACAGCTAACTATTATGGTGCAAATGTCTCTTGTAATAAACACAGGATTTCTGACCACTTTGTAAAAAGTAGTTTTACTAGACACACAAAGAACAGCTTGACTTAATGCAGTTCCTTCTTTGGAAGGGAGACAAAAATCTTAAAAGTTGCAATAACGCTAGCAAGTAACTACACAAATACTACTACCATACTTTCCCCACATACGGTTGCATATTCACTGGGCTTAAAGAAGGTAAAACAAAGGAGTGGCCAATAAAGTAATTCTTTAAAAATTCTTCTAAAAATCAGAAAAAAGTATCTAGTGAAGTAAGTGAATGGCTGGACAGTTGCATTGCTCAAAGAGATAAGCAATACACGATAGGATTAGTTGCCATAGTACTTAGAAAACATGGATTCCTATATTTTGACATTTGACACCCAATGAAGAAACTTTTGCTCAACAGGTATCTGGATGGAAAAGACTAATTTAACATAAAATGTGGAAGCAAAACTATGTCTGACACAAGAATAATAACTAAATTAAGGGTTTCTCAGTCTGAAGTCTAATATTTTATGAAGGGCATATCTTAAGAATACAGTTCAGTAAATGACAATGAGAGAAGTGAATACCATGCAAGGTTTGCAACAAAAACTACAGACTACTTATAGGTTATATATACAATTTTCATTTGCAGAAAGTATAGGGAATGGGAATTATTATTTCTGACCTACATGAACGGCTGGAGAGTACCCACAGGAACAGCAAGTTTCATGCAGAATACAGCATTAGTGACAAACAAGAAATATTGCAATCTTCCTTGCATCCAAACATGGAAGGCAGTGAACAGGAAATTATTTTCATATTAATACTGATTCAGTATTCTTTATTTAAGAGAAAGTGAAAATATAATTCTGTTTTACAGAGTACACCAGCTTAAGATTGACATTTTGATACATATAGTAACAAGTGTAAGGTTAAAACTCATACACAATGAAGTCAGAGCAAATATATTACAATTTGATTTTTATATTACTATTTATTGAAGATTTAACCTTCAAAAAGGTGGTTACTGTTAAACACATTCCCTCTCCTCCCAACTTCAACTAAATATTGTTTTCCCCCCTATTATCCCATTTCTCTTAGAAGGAGATATATCCACAATATTACAAAGAGAAATCTCTCTCAATAAAAGGCAGGACTTTTTAACAAAAAAAGCAAATACTTTTGAGTGTATATGTTTTCACGTTGGAAGTGAATGCCTTGATCATAAAGAGAATGAAGTTTTGCTTTGGCTGTTGTTTCTCCTTATCATCTCAAAAGGAAAACAATCCCCTCTGGATAAATGTAGAAATCTTTATTTGCACTTAGTTCAGATAATATGCATGCTGTGCTAGGAGACTGATACAAAAACATCCCTGGAGAAAGTGAATTGTTTCAATTTGTCTCCTAAAACCTCCACAACTATCAAACAGGAAATATGGATATTTTTATCACTTAAAATACATAAACTGAACTGAATATGTACTTTTATTTAGATCATGCCCTTTAATTCTTTGGAAGTTACAAAAAACCTAAACAAACCAACCACAAGTAATTTTACAATCTCTTTTTGGGACATTAAACTAAAGTCCAGTCTGATTTTACAATTTACAAAGACTCCAAATGCCACTTAAAGACGTGATATAGCCCTTTATTAATGTCATTCAGGATTCCACACAACCTCAATTAGCCAAAGTTCTCAGAGGGACATTGGAAACTGTTGAATAAATAGGATTTTGGACAAAAGAGGAAGCCAGGCTATCACCTTGGAAATGCTGTGCTTTAAATCCTCAGCACTTCATTACAGTCAAGAGGGGTTTTAGGCCAGCTTGGTAGACTGGTGGCTAGTTTGGTAGAGTGGTATCAAGCTTTACAAAGGATTGGACTATGGGTCCCAAGCCCTGAAATGCAGTAAGTGAAGATCCAGATGATTTCTCTACATGCAATAGAACCTACAGGACACTACTGAGGAATTTATAATAATGGTGTTTGGGTTATGCCTGATTCTGGGAGGCAGCTGAGCTATGTTTTATCTCAGGAACGGGGGGCCGCGGGGGGGGGGGGGGGGGGGGGGGGGAGGGGGGGGAGAAGAGGGGCGTGAGTAGAGGTGGCTTTGAGGCATCTTTTTAGCTTCCTTCTCCATCAATACTGAAGCTAGCTGGCTGCTGGTTCTTTGTGTAAAGCAAAGCAATCTCAAGACTGCTTTACTTTATGCTGACTATCCAGGGCCATCCCTCCTTTCCCCGAAGGCAGTCCTGGCAGCTAGGGCTTGTTGGGACAAAGACACAAGTGTATACTGCCAAAAGACTCCTCCACACAGATTCAAATAGCACAAAGCAGCCAGAGTGCAGTCTAGGATCTGGCCATATATCTCCTTATTCAGTTAGGATACCTCATTTTGCACTACCACATTTATGTCATGTTTTTATCAAGACACAAAATATGTGACATTTATTTTGTACAAGTCCCCATAGCTACATATATCAACAAGCTTATTTATTCCTAGCTCACTGACCTGATGAGGCACAAGCCCAAGAGAGGTAGGTGGTTCATTCATTCTGTCATCACTGCTGCTAGCAACAGCATAACCACTGGCAAAAATCAAATAAAGAAAATTAGAAAAAAAGACTAAGCCTAAGGCTGGTGGAAAATCATCTTCTGAAATGTCTGACAGAAAATGACATACATCTTCACAAAACATTTTTGTTAAAAAACCAAAACATTCCAGTTTTAAACCTGAAAACCTAAAAAATTGCAGAAAACTGTTGACCAAGAGAGAAAAATTCTTTTTTGTCAAAATTTTTCATGGGGGGAAAAACATTTCCAGACCATAAGAACATAACATAAGAACATACGAACGGCCGTACCGGGTCAGACCAAAGGTCCATCTAGCCCAGTATCCTGTCTGCTGACAGTGGCCAATGCCAGGTGCCCCAGAGGGAGTGGACCAACAGGCAATGATCAAGTGATCTCTCTCCTGCCATCCATCTCCATCCTCTGACAAACAAAGGCTAGGGACACCATTCCTTACCCATCCTGGCTAATAGCCATTAATGGACTTAACCACCATGAATTTATCCCGTTCTCTTTTAAATGCTGTTATAGTCCTAGCCTTCACAACCTCCTCAGGTAAGGAGTTCCACAAGTTGATTGTGCGCTGCGTGAAGAAGACCAGCTCTAGGACATTTCCTTCCATAACCAGCTTACGCTTTACAGCCTTGATCTTGCAAGGGAATCAACTTGGAAGCTCCCTTTCAGACTCAGCACAGGCCTGCAAGGATCCCTTTCCAGTGTCAGGGTTTCAGAGACATATCACTTACTCAGACCTAAATCATAACTTCCTTTATTTATTTTTCTTTTCATAGATTTTAAGGTCAGATGTGACTATTATGATTAGCTAGTCGGACTTCCTGCATAACACAGGCCAAAGAATTTCACCCAGTGATTTCTGCTTTAAGCCCAATAACTTTTGGGTTAAGCTAAAAAGATCACAATTTTTTGGCTTACAATGAAGCCCCTGATGGGCTTCATAGCTAATAGTTACGGTAGGTCCTCATTACAAAGAAATATGCAGCGGGAACACTAAGATTAATAGCAACAATTTTTTTCCTACTGAAATGTTATGTTTTCAATACTTCTTTTAAAGATAACAAATGCACAAAAGCAATAGGCAAGCCAAATGTCCTCACTCTTCAAACAAGAACATAGCAAATTTTTCTAACCAAAAATCTAACTCTATTATTGTAATAATGAAGTCTGCATTGCATGATATACCTGTATATGTTTATTAATATTCAAAACTTACGGGACTCCTCTAAGTCTACATAATGTGTAATAAAAAATACCGGAGAGAACTGTTCCTTCCCCAAAATACCTTTTGTCCTATAAACATCCCTTTCCCCTCAAATATGACTCACCCTTCTGGATGTTGTAAAACAGAAGCCATTAGCTCTACTGCAAGGGCTCCAGCTATCATGGCTAATCCTGGTCGACTGACTGTGCACTGCTGATCCAATGTCCGATCCCTGGTGGACTACAAAGAAAAACAATTCACACACAAACACTTACTTAAAAGTACTTGGCTACTCCATTGCACAAGACATTTTTAATACCTGTCATTCAATGAATACAGGGTGGCAATATCTCTCTGAATATCAGTAAAAGGGATTTGCTATAAACATCACTTACAGTGACAAATGAGGTTTCATAAAGGGATAATTTTTAATGCAATAAAAAACAAACAACATGAAATGGGTCCCCAATAACTATCTGCATAAAGCGCTACTCACATCCCCTGGTGCCACAACATCATTGCAGAAGTAGCAGCCAAGTTTATAGCCAGGGATGTTTGAAAAGAGCGATGATCCCAGGAGATCAGCAGAGCCGGAGGCATTGTTGGAACATGAATCACCAGACTCCTGCTGCTTTGGTTTCTTTAGTCCATGTCTCATCACAACAAATGTGTCAAATCCCAACGCAGCATTGATGACCAGCTATAAAAAAATAAAGAAGAGCACATGTAGCCAAAGAAAAGACAGCTTATATGTTTTGATAATTATGAACAGAATTTTATTCTCACAATAAAATACAAACCACAGTTAACTGTTAAAGAATGCCAAATCATGTATTTAATGACCACAATTTTCTCCATACAATATATTTTCAGAAATACTATCTGCAGTTAGATGAACAAATACAAACAATGCATCCCGTTATCAACATGGACATCAGGCTTAATGAAATGAGTTGAATTGCAGAGTTTGAGCCCTACAGAAATGCTGTGCTCAGACTTGGTGGGGATTGAGTTTTCTGAAATGGTAAACAATAAACAAGGTTCTCTATGGAAGAAGTTGTGTATATTTGTGTTCCGAAAATAAAAGGGGAAAAAGTGTAAAAATATACCTCCCTCCCCCTTCAAATGAGACATTCAGAACATAAATACTGGGTCAAACCAATGGTCCATTTAGACTAGTATCATGTCTTCCGACGGTGGCCAATGCCAGATGCTTCCAAGGGAATAAACAGAAAAGGGCAATTATCAAGTGATCCATCTCATGATCCACTCCCAGCATCTGGCAGTTAGAAGTTTAGGGGTTGCATCCCTGACCATCTTGGCTAATAACCAGTGATGGTTCTAACCTCTATGAACTTATCCAATTCCTTTTTGAACCCAGTTATAGTTCTGGCCTTCACAACATCCCTTGGCAACAAGTTCCAACAGTTGCCTGTGCACTGAGTGAAGAAGTACTTCCTTTTGTTTGTTTTAAACCTGCTGTCAATTAATTATCTCCAACTTGGAAAGGGCTCTTGTATGACCCAATTGTTTTAAAGTATTTTTTGAGAGCCTGAGTCTTCTGTATGTCAATTTCTATTTATATCAAACACAAGCATAGATATTTTATTTAAGAAAATGTTTGAAAAGTATGATTTATGTGTCTGCCTGTTTACAAATACAGCAGCCAGCTTCACATCCAGATTGCATCAGTAGCCATACATTTGTATACATGTTTTCAATTTATTGTTTATTTACTTTACAAGAACTTTAGCAGGATTCTTTCACAAACCCCTGGCAAAATTAATTTCTGACTTGTTGAAACAATTGAGCTGCATTTAGAAGTGATATAAACTCCCTAACAAGGTGATTATCATTAACAGTGGGCTAAATGCTGCCCCCCATAGGTTCTTCCTGCCTAGGAGTGGAATAGTCCAGAAGTTTCAATCCTGGTAATTCAGTCCTGGAATTTCTTGGTAATTCTTCCATCAGGGGATGGGTTAATCCTTTCTTCACTGCTTGCATTTTCCAGAGGCACAAACATTCTGTGATGGGACAAGGGCAGATGACTATAGCAAAGTAATGGGAGACAGATATATTAGCCACAGGCTAAACAAATCCCTGGCACCAGGATAAGCAATTGGCAGCTGCTCCAGGTCAATTAAGACACCTGGGGCCAATTAAGATCTTTCCAGAAGGCAGGGAGGACAGCTAGGTTGATTGGGACATCTGAAGCCAATCAAGGGCTGGCTGAAACTAGTTAAAAGCCTCCCAGTTAGTCAGGTGGGAGCATGTGTCAGGAGCTGTGGGAGGAAGCCGTGCTGTTGGAGAGACTGAGCAGTACAAACCATATCAGGTGCAAGGAATGAGGCCCTGAGGTAAGGGTGAAGTGGATCTTGAGGAAGTGGGGGGCTGCTGTGGGGAAGTGGCCCAGGGAATTATACGTGTCCTGTTTCTAAAAAGTCAGCTACCATAGCTGATACTATTAGGGTCCCTGGGCTGGAGCCCGGAGTAGAGGGCGGGCCCAGGCTCCCTCCTGTGCCCCCCGATTAATCACTCAGATTGGGAGACAACAGAGACTGTGCAAGAGAGGTAGCTTCATCTCACCTCCCTTGCTGGCTTATGATGAAAATGGCTCAGTAAGCTGTGACCCTTGCCACTAGAGAGAGAAGGGCTACCCGGAGGGTCACAGTGAGCCTCTGAGGCTACTGAAATCCGCCAGGAAACGCGGGACTCACCGAGAGAAGGACAGTTTTGTCAAAATACATGTCAAGGCTCCTTGCTTACATGCTGCTACCCAGTGACCCCAACTTTCAATGGTTTCTAGCCATTGTAGCTCCTACAGGAGCTGCACCAAGCTTAGTTGCTGTTGCCCCTGGAACTTCTCTCAGATGGACTTCCATATTAAAACAAAAAGGAAAGCAGTGAAAGTCAATTTTCATTAAATTGCTTCCCCACAGGTCCTTTTATGGAAGGGAGACAAAATTCTAGTAGAGTTCTGCCAACTTCCTTAGGGGAACGTACCATAGAGGCGGCATTCCTCATATCACTACCTCCAGCAGAGACAGATTGTCCTTCACTTAAGGAACTGGGGAGAATTGGGGCATTTATAAACTAATGTAACATTTATAAATTTAGGGCCAGATTTTGATCTCACACTAGTGATTATCCAGAGTAACTCCACTAAAGTCAGCGAGATTACTGCAGATCTCACTGGTGTGACTAAGATTGAAATCTGGCACAGTAGCTAAAGATCATCATTTGGCTCTAACTCACATTGTGTTTTCAAGTATGCCAGGTGTTTTTTTACAGTAGGTTCAAGCAAGAGCTATTGAAGTATTCTGAAAACTACTTAGGAACAGTAATTATTTGCAGGAACAGTCTTTCCTTTCATTTGAAATACTATTCAGTATTTTCATTTAATTGTGATTTGAAATGTAACTCATTAAACACTCCTATGTGAAAATAGAAATGCAACACAAAGCAATCTATCATCCAAAAAAGAGAAGTTCTGATGAGCAATGCCAGTAATTACCTATTTAAGACCCTCATTCATGTAGAGTCAGAAAAGGAACCTAACACTCAGGATAAGATGGTTACTTACCTCTTGTAACTGTTGTTCTTCAAGATGTGTTGTTCACGTCCATTCCAATTAGATGAATGCGCGTTGCGTGCACGGATGTTGGAAACTTTTCCCCTTAGTAGCTCCCATCAGGACAGCAAAGGAGCCCATTAGAGTGGTGCCCTTATGGCATTGTATATAGTACCTTGCCGGCCCGATGCCCCTTCGATTCCTTCTTGCCGTTGACTCCGACAGAGGGGAAGGGGAGTGGGTATTGTAATAGACGTGAACAACACATCTCGAAAAACAACTGTTACCAGAGGTAAGTAACAGTCTTTTCTTCTTTGAGTGCTTGTTCACGTCCATTCCAATTAGGTGATTATCAAGCTGGCCATCAGAAGGGGGTAGGAGTCAAGGAATGATTGACTGGAGGACAGCCCTGCCGACCGCTGAAATCATCTCTGGCCTGTTGGTTGATGGCATTGTGGGCTGTAAACATATGCACTGAGGACTAGGCAGCTGCTTTGATGATTTCATGGATGGAATCCTGCACCAGAAAGGCGGTCGAAAACACTCGCACTCTCGTCGAATGGGCTGCGATTGCCAGAGCTGGGACCTTAGCCAACTCATAGCCCGTGCGAATGCAGTCTGTGATCCAGGACGAGATGCGCTGAGAAGATACTGGAAGGCCTTCATTCTATTGGCTATGGCCACAAACAGTTGGGTTGATGTGCAAAAAGGCCTCATGCGCGCTATGTAGAACGCTAGGGCTCTTAGAACATCTAGCGTGTGCAAGCTCTGCTGCTGCGGGCTCGAGTGAGGCTTTGGAAAAAAAACACAGGCAGACAAATGTCCTGTCTCATGTGGAACTGGGAGACCACCTTGGGGAGGAATCTAGGGTGTGGTCTAAGTTGCACCTTGTCCTTATGAAACACCATATAAGAGGGTTTGGAGGTGAGAGCCTTTACTTCAGACACTTTCCTCGCCAATGTAATGGCCACCAAGAATGCTACCTTCCATGAAAAGTAAAGGAGGGAACGAGTGGCCAGGGGCTCGAACGGTGGGCTCATGAGCTTGGAAAGGACCAGGTTCAGATTCCAGGTTGGTACTGGTGATCGAGAGTAAAGGTACACCCTCTCCAATCCCTTGAGGAAACGCACCACCATTGGATTTGAGAACACCGAGTGCCCAGATTCCCCTAGATGGAAAGCTGAGATAGCCATCAGGTGTATAGCCATTAGGTGTACTCTGATGGATGAAAGTGATAGGCCTTGTTGCTTGAGGTGAAGCAGGTAGTCCAGAATAACCGGGATAGAGACCTGGAGCATCTGGGTTCACACCAGCAGGAGAACCTTTTCAACTTGGCCAAGTAAGTTGACCTAGTGGAAGGTTTCCTGCTGCCAAGAAGTATTTGTCTCACTGGCTGAGAGAACTGGCTCTCCATCAAGTTTAGCCATGGAGCTTCCAAGCCATGAGGTGCAGGGACTGTAGGTTTGGGTGGAGAAGGCGCCCCTGGTCCTGAGTGATCAAGTACGGATACAGGGCATCTACTGATAGTTCAGGGAGTGTTGTATACCAATGCTGACATGGCTAGGACGGGGCAAGCAGAATCACCATTACTCTGTCCCTGCGTATCTTGAGCAAGACCCAGTGGATCAGCGGGATTGGAGGGAAGGCATACTTCAGGCCCTCTCCCCACTGCACTAAGAATGCGTCAGAGATGGAGCCCAGGCTGTGATTTTGAAATGAGAAGAACCGAAGACACTGTTTGTTGTCCTTGCTGGCGAATAAATCGACTTGGGAATAACCCCACTTTTGGAAAACTGACTGCAGGACATCTGATTGGACCAACCACTCGTGAGCTTGGTAGGACTTGATGAGGCGATCTGCCAGTTCGTTCCTCACCCCGAGGAGGTAGGATGCTTCCAGCTGTATGGACCGGGCTATACAGAAGTCCCAGAGGAGAAGAGCTTCGTGGCAGAGTGGTGAGGAGGAAGCTCCACCCTGTTTGTTTATGTAGAACATGGCAGTGGTGTTGTCTGTCAGGACTGTCATGCTGTGACCTTGCAAAGTGGCGTGAACAGTTTGACAGGCCAGACGAACCGCTCTGAGCTCCTTCACGTTGATATAGAGGGGTATCTCGTCCTGCGTCCACAGACTTTGTGTTCTCAGTTCCCCTAGGTGTGCACTCCAACCCAGATCTGACGCATGTGTTACTAACGTCAGTGAAGGTTGGACTGTGGCGAAGGGGACTACCACACAGACTACTGGTTGCTCCAGCCACCAATGCAGAGACTCTTGGACTTGCCCAGGTACCGTTACTATCATGTCCAGGCTGTCTTGTGCCAGGTGGTAACATGATGCAAGTCACGCTTGTGAGGGTCTGAGACTTAGTCTGGCATGCTTGACTACGTAAGTACAGGCTGCCATATGCCCTATTAACTTCAGGTAACCCCTCACGGTTATGGTGGGGTATTGTAATATCGTCTCAACAATTTGTTCTATGCCTGAAACCTGGGTTTTGGGAGGCTCGCTTTTGCCTGTACTGAGTCCAGGACCACCCCTATGAATTCTATCCTTTGGGTCGATATGAGTGACGACCTGCTTATGTTGAGAAGGAGCCCCAATCTGTGAAAGGTGTCCCTGACCAGTGTAACATGGGACTGCACCCGTGTTTGGCGCGCCCGGTCAGCAGCCAATCGTCAAGGTATGGGTACACTCAAACCTTTCTTTTGCGCAAAAAAGCCGCTACCACCGCCATGCACTTGGTGAACACGGGGGGGAGGGAAGGGAAGGGACTGTGGAAAGGCCGAATGGGAGCACCATGAACTGGTAATGCTTGCAGTTTATCACAAGCAGTAGGAAGCGTCTGAGCACCAGAAATAAGTGTCCTTCATGTCGAGGGCAGCGTACCAATCTCTCATATCCAGTGATGGGATGATAGTGCTTAGGAAGGCCATGCGGAACATGAGCTTGACCATAAATTTGTTGAGTCCGCGAAGGTCTAAAATGGGTCGTAGACCCCCCTTTGCCTTGGGGATTAGGTAATAATGGGAGTAAAAACCCTTTCCCCTTAGCTCTTGGGAATCTCCTCCACTGCCCCATATCAATGAGCAATCGTACGTCCTGCATAAGGAATTGCTCGTGAGAGGGGTCCCTGAAGGAGGACGGGGAAGGGGGATGGGAGGGAAGGAGGAGAACTGGAGGGAGTATCCCACCTGTTCCATGCGTAGGACCCAGCGGTCCGATGTTATATGGTAGAAGTGGGATAGCTGGTAGAAGTGGGATAGCTGGTTTAAAAACTGTGGGGAGGGATCCTGGGATTGGATTGGTAGGCTGTCCTTGTGCGTGCCTTCAAAACCCTTGCTTTTTTCTAACTGGGGCTTATTTGGGCCTTGGTTAGACGCGTTGCTCGACGGTCTGCATCTATTAGTCCTGCCTCACCTGTGGTAGGGGTCTTGTCTGGGGCAAGTTTGGTATTGCCTTTGCTGAGGAGGTTGAGGCCTGAAGGTCTTCCTCTGGGTTGCTGGTGTATGCATTCCCAGGGATTTCATTGCAGCCCTGGAATCCTTGAGGCTATGCAGCCTGGAGTATGTCTGCTCCAAAAAGAGGCCAGAGCCTTCGAAAGGGAGGTCTTGCAATGTGTTTTTGACCTCGGGAGGGAGGCCTGATGCCTATAGCCATGCTGAACGTCTCATAACCACTCCTGATTATATGGTTCTGACCACAGAGTCAGCTGAATCGAGGGAGGCTTGCAGAGATGTCTTGGCTACGGTTTTTCCTTCCTCAATTAGCACAGAAAACTCTGCATGAGAATCCTGCGGCAGGCGATCCTTAAACCTGGACAGAGCATTCTAGGAGTTGAAGTTGTGTCTGTTAAGGATGACCTGTTGGTTGGCTATCCTGAGTTGCAGGTCTCCCGAGAAGTAGACCATCCTGCCAAAGAGGTCCAATCGTTTGGTCCCTTTGGACTTTGGTGCTGAGGCCTGCTGACCCTGGCGTTCTCTCTCCTTTATGGCTGACATTACCAGGGAGCAGGGTGGAGGGTGGGAGAACAAGAATTCATAGCCCTTAGATGGGGCAAAGTATTTTCTCTCCACTCCCCTGGCCGTCGGGGTAATAGAAGCTGGGGTTTTCCAGATTGTCTTATAATTACTCTGGATAGCCTTGATCAGTGGCCATGCTAACCTTGAGGGTCCTTCTGGAGCCAGGATATCAACCATCAGATCCTCAGGCTTGATGGCCTCTTCCCCCTGAAGGCCCATATTAAGGGCAATTCAGCAGAGAAGTTCCTGATGGACCCTGTGGTCAATAGGTGGGGGTCCTGATACAGATGTTCCCACCACTGCTTAATCTGGGGAGGATGAGGACATGTGCTGAGGATGGCTGCCCTCGTCCTGACCCTCCTGTAATCTCCCATAGTCCTGGGCCATGTCAGGGCCTGTAAGGCTGTCGCCTCTTGAGAGGCAGACTATGCCTCCTGAGGTCTTGGGGTTGTGTCTCTTGGTAGTGGTGTGGGCAATGGACCTGCCTCTGTTGGCTGCTCTGCTGGGGGTCCAAGATTGGTCTAGAGAGCGTGGTCTCTCTCGCCCTTGAGGTGCGCTCATATGGCAACCTTGAGTGGCACCGACTTCTGGAGGCTCTAGAAAATGTGCCCTGTTGTTGGTAATAGTAGCCCTTTTGGACGCCACAAGGCCTGCCCCAGAGGCAGCCACTGCGGCTGCCAGGCTGTGTGGGACTCTACTGCTCTTGGTCCGGTGCCTGCTATAACTCAAGTGGCCTGAGTTGGCTTCAGAGTCTGAGGAGGGTGAAGGGGAGGACCAAGGCGGTGCCGATGATTCTTGAGCCACCATGGGGTGCCGAGAGGTGCGGGCCGGGGACTGGTGCCAAGAGGATCGGGATAGGGAGTGGTACCTTCTTCATCCGGTGCCATAAGCTCATGTGGGGTTGCCGGTGCCAGGGAGTGGGGCTGTGGTGAGCTCAAACGGGAGCGGTGCCGTGAGTGGTGCCAGATCGGTGACCTTGAATGGCTCACCATTGCCGGTTTCCCTCTGGACGGCACCCGTCTGGGCGGTGCCAGAGGCTTCTCTCTGCATGGGAGGGGATTGGGCGCCGACAGGTCAAAGAGGCCCTTTGCAGCCTCATATGTCAGGCACGGAGGGGGGATTCCCAAGACCTCCTCTAGACATTGGTCTGTGCTGAAGTTGCTGGGTGCCGAAACCAATGGTGCCGGCTCCTGATGGGGAAACAGAGTCCGTCTCTGAGCTGTAGGAGCCTCTCTGAGTGTCTTGGCTGTTCTTTCAGGGGAGCGTCCTCTTTCCCCTTTCTTATGGCACTTGGCCAGTGCCAGGGAGCTTAAGTGGTGCCGGGGCTGGTAGTCTCGGTGCCAGGGATTTACAGTGTGGGAGATCTCTAGAGCCCGGTGCCAAATCGTGCACCGATGCCGGGGCACTTCTCACTGAGGAGCTTGGGCCCAGTACCAGGCGATACTGGCGCCGCTGGTTGTCATGCAGCCTCCACGAGCAGCTGCTTAAGATGAAAGTCTCTTTCTCTCTTAGTGCAGGGCTAAAAGGCCTTGCAAATTTTACAGCACTCGACCTGGTGTGCCTCCCCCAGACACCTAAGGCAGGAGTCGTGGGGGGTTGCTGTTGAGCACAGACTTGCGGCAGATAATGCAAGCTTTAAACCCCTGGGCTTGCAGCATGCCCCGCAGCCCCAGGCTGCTGGCTGAAACTAAATCCCAGTCACCTCTAACTAAACTGTACCTAACTAACTTATTAACTACACCTCTACCCAGATATAACGCTGTCCTCGGGAGCCAAAAAATCTTACCGCGTTATAGGTGAAACCACGTTATATCTAATGTGCTTTGATCCGCTGGAGCGTGGAGCCCCACCCCCCGGAGTGCTGCTTTACCGCGTTGTATCCCAATTCGTGTTATATCAGGGTAGAGATGTATCTAACAACAAACTGTCTAACTGGTAAAACTAGATTGCTAAGGGATCACTCGCAAGCAAGAGAGCACGTTCCAATGCCGCCACAGACGGAGAGAAGGAACTGAAGGGGGTTTGGGCTGGCAGGGTACTATACACAGCGCCATAAGGGCACCACTCTAGGGGTCTCTTCTGCCATCCCAACAGGAGCTGCTAAGGGAAAAAGTTTCCGACGTTCGTGCACGCAACACACGCACACATAATTGGAATGGACATGAACAAGAACTCTAAGAAGAAACACACAACTCTATCCTCTCCTCAAAGCATGTGACAGGGATTTACTTGGGCATGGAACTGAATATGAAAAATGAAATATCTACATGGATATGGGAAAACACCCATTATGCCTGTAATAGGACTGATTATAGGTTCAACAACTAGACCAGCAGGTTTAACTAAAAATATGGATGAGACCTAGCAGGATGTACAGTTAATTGCACAATTAGCATGTTGAAAGGCATACTGTGAAGCCAAGCAAAGTACTGTAAAGTTATCCACTCTAGATGGGCAGTTTTAAAAGCAATTCAACAATTTGCAGTATATTATTGTAAATATAATGCGAGTTATTTAGAGGATTTGAGCCCTCAGGAAAAGATGGCCAGTGTTAAAACATTCTATATTTGTATCAGGGTGACATGATTTAAATCAAAGTGATTTGACTCATCAATTTTAATTATGATTTAAATCAAAAAGTAGGACACTGATTTAAATCACTGATTTTAATAGTGTTTTGCATTTGTATATTCTAGTTATTTTCCTTAAGAAAAGAGGATTCTCATTGGCTGGTAATCAGAAAAACATGTTGATTTGCAACAAAATATAGCCTTTACACTAAATTTCATGCTTCGTTATGTTAACCAGGTGCATATTTTATTTAAGCAATTATGTAGCTTAATTTACATTTATTCAGATTCCTAATTTTTACATTTTTATGTTAGAGAATGGTAAACGATACATTTCTTATTTACTAGATGATGATTAATTTTGTTACTCATTATTTGTGCCAAGTTCTATTCAGATAGAAATTGAATTAGATTAAAAATGCACAAAAAGCATTTAAAATTTTTATCAGTTATATAGAAGTACCTTAAATATCCTGGATATAGAAGAAAAGTAATTATCAAAACATGTTTTGCATTTAAAATTAACTGATTTATTAAACAAAGGAAGTATTATCTGAAGTTAGTGAATTGAACTGATTGTTTCTGGTCAATATGTCCTTCAAGATTTTAGAACTAGTAGATCTCACCCTCTCACACCTAGTTTTTATTCATATATTTGGAGAGGAAAACAAGCTTTCCTGCTTTTTCAATTCTTAATTTATTCTTAACTTTCAATGAACTAATCATTGAACTGAACTAGTTGAATAAGATGAAGTGAAGAAAATATTCTCTCTGCACCTGCAGAAGAGGCAACTGCTATCAAAAGCTAGTTTTCAAAAAACTCTGGTTCCAGATCCTTCGCCAGTGACTTCCACCAGTTCAGTGGTCTAATCCTTCTTTAAAACTTAAGCAGCAAACATGTACTGTTTAAAATTTATGTTATTTTATTTAAATGATTTAAATAGATAATAGTAAGTTTAGGCCTTGGCATATGTTGTAATAATTTCACATTTATTTTAAATACATTCATCGAATACAATAGAAAAATAAATAAAATAATGCTGGTCTCCAACTAGAACTTCCTGGCACTATAGTAAGATGATTGTTTATTATGAATAATTATTATTCTGCAATGATTTTAATGATTGTCCTGGGAATGTGATGATTTTCAAAAGTGTGCGCATTTCTAACGAGTATTTTTTCCTTATTGTATATAATTGTTTATCCTCCTCCTCCTCAATCCTGTGTAGTGACATCACAATGCTGAATCTGTGACAACACAGCCAGTTCAACAGCAAGAAATACAGGATTACAACTTCATTTCAACACCAAGCACACAGGACCTTTGATATGAGGGAATACCCATATTCAAAACACCAGTAGTATAGTAGGGGTTGGTAGCACCATCTATTTTTAAGGCTGCCTCACATATCCCATCATAAGACTCTGTTTTCAGTTGCTTATAGCTTTTCCAAATTTTTAACAATTTGAACTGAAATTTTTCATGTCAGGTGTTTTCAAAATATTTCAGCCAAAATGGCTCATCTTTCTCCAAGAATGAGGCTAGGGAAATATACTTTGTTTTGCCCATATTAAAAACTTCTGGGTGACCTTTTTTGATTTTGCAAGGGGTGGCCTTTGTGTCAAAGATGCACCTTTTACCATCCCTGTGAAAATCCACCCAAATTTGGCCAAGTTTATCAGGACTTTGAAAAATCAGTTTGTGCATGCTCAGTAGACTTCTCGGTTTTTGCAACTAAATTCCCCAAAGACTCTGAGCATCAGGCTGAGCAGGACTTCCCGGCAACTGCAGCTCTGGGCTTCTGCGGGCCAGGCCAGGTCCAGACACCTGCACTGAGAGCAGGGAGCTTATCTTGCTTGTCCTCCCAATGACCCCATTGAGCCCAGGCAGCAAGGAAGATGACACTACCTGATTTGAATGCAGAGGGGACAAGAACCAGGTCTTCAGGGAGGGAGCAGATTAGGGGAAGGAGTCCTGGGTACAGGGACTGGAGCTGGCAGGGGTGGACAAAGAATCAGGACTGGGAAGGGTGGACCTGGGACTGGATAGCAATGAAAGACTAGGACGGGGGTGTGCAAACTATGGCCTGCAGGCCGGATCCGGCCCGTCAGGGCTTTGGATCCGGCCCACGGGATTGCCACCCCCATGGTGCCACGGGGCTAAGGCGGGCTCCCTGCCTGCCCTAGCTCCGGCCCCATGCCGCTCCTGGAAGGGGACGGCACCACATCTCTGCAGCCCCTGAAGGAGCGGGGGCAGAGGGCTCTGCGCACTGCCCTCGCCTGCAGACACCACCCCCACACAGCTCCCATTGGTCAGGAACAGGGAACTTTGGGGGAGGTACCTGCATGCGAGGGCATCACGCGGAGCCCTCTGCCCCCCTCCACCAGGGGCCGCAGGGACATGGTGCCAGCCTCTTCCAGGAGCGGCGCGGGGCCAGGGCAGACAGGGAGCCTGCCTTAGCCCTGCTGCATGCTGCTGCCACCCCGGAGGTGCTCCAGGTTAGCGGAGCCAGGCCGGAGCCCGCACCCCAAATCTCTCCTGCACGCCAACCCCCTGCCCTGAGCCCCCTCCCACACCCTGAATCCCAACCCCCTGCCCTACATTCATGGCGCTGAATGCAATTTCCCACCCAGATGTGGCCCTCGGGCCAAAAAGTTTGCTCACCCCTGGACTAGGAGCCAGTAGATTGGGGGGGGGGGGGGAGAGAAGAAGGGGAAATGAGATTGGATTGGGAAGTAGGGAGAAGACTAGGACAGGAAGCATTGAGGCAGAGAGAAGGGAGACAGATCTGATTAAGAGCTTGAGTGTGGGGACAGAATTGGGAATGTCAGAGCAAAGAGGCCGAGACGGGGAACCTGGCAGACACTGAGATTAGGTGGGGAATCCAGGAAGGGATATTGAAATTGGGAGGACTCATTCACTGCATAAAATGGACTTGTTCTGGGGATGAATCAGGTTTGTATAGTAAAGAAAGCTGCTGTCTCTAGGACCCTTCCTTCATTTGTTGCAGAATCTGGATAGCGTATAATAATTCTGTCTCCAGAGCAGAGTTTGAAGAGTGTGTGGTAAATAAGGCAGAGGGCCACATACTGAATGACAAGGTGAAACTTTTTTGAATAGCTGCTCATTAATGAGCACAGTTCATTCTGTGAACTGAATGAGGGAGAGGTCCCAGGGAAAAATAGTCTGATATTGCAATTAAAGACTGTGATAATGCATATGAACAAGTTGGCAAATTGCAGTTGCACAGGCAACCTTAATCCTGGCATTTCCTAACTTTTGAGTGCTTGACTTTGCAACCTTAATAATGGTCTTTTAATGTAGTTTTTTGAGTGTAATATTTAAATAGCTAAGAGAAATTCGGACATAACTGCCAAAGCACAGTGTAGACTGCTGAAAAGTCTGGATCAAGGAAGAGGATTATGCAAAAACTCATTAAGTTTCTCATTCATTTTCACCTGAAGACTCACAGGCCAATATGAAAGGACATAATGGTTCATCAAATTCCTGTTATTTTTCAGTAGTGTGGACCATAAATGACTTTACCCCCAGCTGACAAATCAGAGTCACATTTGATGGTCTGTCTACTATTTTAACTTTAAAGTGTCTTCAGTTTGTCCCTTGAAGCACAACATTCTCGTTAGAATGCTAGGGAAGAGACCGCACAGTATAGTGCAGCTCTTCAGATTCTAGCTTTTAGATTCTTTCCCTTCCCCACAATAAAGTCAAAACAGTTTAGTTAACTGACTTGTTTAAATGAGAAATGTCCTCCCCTCCATCTTCATATCATATTAACATACTTGTCTTCATACTATTTTACTCTAACTATTCCTCCCTATAAACAGCAATGCAGCTGATTGATAAAATGACAGAATCAGTAAATACAGTATTCAGCCTGCGATAGCTCTTGGTGTGACCAGTTGGGTACTGCGTCGTCTAGGAATTCAAAGAAAACAATAATGATATACCTTGGAACCACATGTGGCAATCAATAACAGAAAGTAATTAAAATACTGGGTTTCCTGATGGAGAAATATTTGTGCAGGCACAGACTGAGGCAGGTTTGAATTAAGTCAGTCTGTGGCACCAGACACCATGATGTGTGGTTCCCTCAGTGGCCGATTCCCTCAGGGGCTGGCAGCAGGTTTCAGTGTTAAGATGAATGGACCAGTTCATGTCTCTTGGACCTATGGTTTCAAGCTGTCTGAAAAATCAAACAAGCATCACTTATACTCTGGTCACATTTTCAAGCTTTTCTTTGCATCCATGAGGGCAAGACACAAAGTGTGTTTTTAAATGAAAGAGAAGAATCTTATCTGAAGTCCTAGGCACAGACCTATAGTCACTGTACCTTAAGATGGAGCTGGATAAAAGGGTTCAAGCACTTCAATGACTTTAATGGGGCTCCATTCAGGCATGGAGTTTCAACTGCACAGATCTCATTAGTGATCAGGGCTATTGTTGAGATAGCAACATCTTCTTGATTATAAATAGCCAATGTTCATATGTTTAACTTTCTAAAGAATTCAATTTTTGTGGAGTTTTTTTTATGTTTGAGCTCTATTCTAAAGTGATTTTTGTTGTATTTTTGAGAATAAAATATCTTACCAATTTTTAATTATGAAAGAATTTAAAAATTCCATTCTTGGTGGCCACCAAACAGAATTCTACTCACACTTACTAAACAGGGCCACAGAAAAGTGGGTTGATGTTTAAAACTTGATATGGACATAATCCTCAGAGGATTGCTAGGTTGGAACATAATTGGTTTAGGATTTTAAAATGCCATTAAAAATGTTCATGATCAAGTGCAGAGAAAGTCTGGTTAAGTCTACAGGTGTACACTCCATGGGAGATGCACACATGCAAGGAACTTACAAGACAAAAAGCCTGATTGTAAGTGTCACAAGCAATTCTGGATTCTCTCTCTTATTGTCCAATCACTTTCTTATTCTTAAAAAAATCACCAACCAAACAACTAAGAAATTACAAGCAAAAATTATGTTCGTGCAAAGTTGAGGCTGCACAGCTAAAATTCACAAAAAAAGTCAGACGGTGAAAAAGTTAATGTTTCAAAAGCAACACAGACTCAGTTGTGTCATACATATGTACTATTTTCCATTTACTCTTTTATTTAATTTGTAACTTAATGTATTGCTGTGAATGTCATTCTATTTATGCCACAAAATATGCGGAATGTGCAATGCGGTATAATTCTCATGCTTTTAAAACCTTAACATGTGCATTTTCCAACTTCGTATCTTTTAGAGGTGTAAACTTAATTTGCATTAACTCTTAAAAATGTGACAAAGAAGTTGTTGTAAACACCTTACTTTAACAAAGTCTTGGTCAAAATAGTTTAGGAATCAAATGTGCAGGGCAATGCAATTAAGAGTTTCCTAACTAACCCATCTGCACCAAATGTGTGGAATATTAATTTGTTGAAAAATTTTGGTGGCAGGATTCTATAATCTGAGATTTAGGATATTCTTCCATTCAGGAAACGCCTGAACTCAGTTTGACACTCAAGAGCATGATTAATAGAAAGGTAAAGGGCCATGAGTTAAAGAGAGGCAGTTATTCTCACTTAACCTAAAAAAGAGCACATTGTTTCCTATTCTCTATTTTAATTTTTATTACATTCTAGTAAGAATCACACTCAGGAACAGATTCCTAAAAGCATGCAGTTATGGATAAACTTGTTCATATTCACTGATTCTGTTGTATGTTTTAATTTGGTTCAGGTAAATTGACTGTAAAAGAACTAACGTGCACAGAGTGACTGTCTCAGAGCCTGATCCTGGAAACACTTACACATGTAGTGCCACTGTCTTCCAGTGAAGAAATATCCGCCAGTGGTTGTGACACTAGCCTGAGACTCAGAAGATTCAGGTTCAATTCCCTGCTCCTCCACACAGATTGCCTGTGTGACCTCAGACAAACCATCTACTTTCTCTGTACCTCAGTTTCCCATGTGTAAAATGGGGATACTTCCTTACCAGAGTCTGTGAAGTTAATTACATTACAAATGTGAGACACCCAGATGTTATGCTAACAGGGGCCACATAAATACCTTAGGCTAGGTCTACACTACCCGCCTGAATTGGCGGGTAGAAATCGACCTCTCGGGGATCGATTTATCGCGATCTGAGGGGACGCGACAATCGATCCCTGAATTGACGCTCTTACTCCACCAGCGGAGGTGGGAGTAAGCGCGGTCGACGGGAAGCCGCAGAGGTCGATTTTGCCGCCGTCCCTACAGCGGGGTAAGTCGGCTGCGATACGTTGAATTCAGCTATGCTATTCGCGTAGCTGAATTTGCGTATCTTAAATCGACCCCCCCCTGCAGTGAAGACCTGCCCTTAGATAGATATGCTCAACCCAGATATTATATATTGCTGGGTGAGTTTACAGAGAAGTTGTTGGTTTGGGGTTTTTGTTTGTTTGTTTGTTTGATTAATGAAGTGTTGGCTAATCCATACTTTTTCTGCATGTATAGTTTGCCTTCAGGTCTCAAAAGTTACAAATCTACTTTGGAAATACAATTTGCAACTATCAACATTTTGACATCCTGTATCACTTTCCACCCTCATCATCGTTCTTTCAGTCTTCCTTCATAACATAGGAATTACCATTCCCCCTCATCACACACTTTTTTCTCACTTGCTGCTTTGTCTTGGAGTCTACTGATAAAGTGCCTAGTGCAAAAACTCTTGCAATGGCATGATGTAATTCCAGCTGATTGGTCAGCAACTGCAGGTTCCTGTTAACTACTTTTGACCATACATGGCAAGTAATTAAGTCAGAGTTGCAGTATGACTACAGGAATATTAACAAGGCATATCTACTGTACCTTCCGCTTGCTGGCTGCAACGACAGCAGGAAGCCATCGACTTTCCCTAGTGTCCATTAACAGGAAAATAATATCATGAGCATCAATGAGCCGTTCAAGCTGTGCCACATCCTTTCGAGCCTGTTCCATGGTGACTTCAGAAAAATTCACGGGGTGGCCTGGCATGGGGATGCTCATGTTAAATCCTTCTGCATTCTAGGGGAAAACACATAGGAAATGGACACTTCAAAACAATGTATTAAACAGACCTGAAGGATATTATTCACAGAAGAGCCAAATTATTCATGCCCATAGCCATTAAATTATTGCAGGAACAGTCAAGATCAAGACAAGAGTTAATTGGGTCCTTATGAGCTGTCGGCCTTTGATAAAGTCCGCATTTTTCTGATGTAAGGAAAAGACAGCTAGAATGAATGGCCAAAAATCATACTGGGGAATGAAATAGAGTACTACAGGAAACAGAAGACTGCTGAAGACTTTGTCACCAAAATAACTGATTTTAATTCATTTGTAACCCTATATAAGTAAACATAGCTTCAGTGCAGCACCTCCAGCATTCCATCACTTGAATACGATGCACCAGGAAGATTACTTTCTGCTTGTCTGAGTACAGTCTTAGATTAATAATATTTTTAAGAATAAAAACTCAAAAATTAGACAAGGATTATGGAAAGCACTGGTATCCATTAATCGCCGATATTCCTCCAATGATTTCAGTGGAGTTACACCAGAACTAAATTTGCCCCATTGTTGTAATCTTTTAAGATTATACACATACATGGTAACCATGTTGAGTCAGATTTTCAGTTTTTCTTTGACCCGCATTTCTTTGATCTTTTCTTTTATAAATAAACAGCAACATGTATACTTCAAAGCAAAACAAAAAACCATAAACCTAATATCCTGCCAAAACAACACACACTGCTACACATGCTTCTTCCCTGAGGAGAGGACAAGAGAAAAAACACCATGCGACAGATGCACTACTTAAAGGGGCTCACATACTATGGTGATGAAAGCAGTATAAAAACCTATTAGGGCTGTCAACTAATCACAGTTAACTCAAGCAATTAACCCAAAAAAATTAATCGCAATTAAAAAAATTAATGGAAATATGTCCTCTGGAATGGTGGTTGAAGCATGAAGGGACATATGAACCTTTAGCGTATCTGGCACGTAAATACCTTGCAACGCCAGCAACAACAGTGCCATGCAATTGCCTGTTCTCACTTTCAGGTGACATCGTAAACAAGCAGCAGGCTGCATTATCTCCTGTAAATTGTTTGTCTGAGTGATTGGGTGACCAAGAAGTACTAAGTGGACTTGTAGGCTCTAAAGTTTTACATTGTTTTATTTTTGAATGCAGTTATTTTTTACATAATTCTACATTTGTAAGTTCAACTTTCATGATAAAGAGATTGCACTACAGTACTTGTATGAGGTGAATTGAAAAATACAACTTTGTTTTTTTACAGTGCAAATATTTGTAATAAAAAAATAAATATAAAGTGAGCACTGTACACTTTGTATTCTGTATTGTCATTGAAAATATATTTGAAAATGTAGTAAACATCCAAAATATTAAAAATAAATGGTATTCTATTGTTTTTTTCTCGTGCAATTAATTGCAATTATTTTTTTTAATCAGTTGACAGCCCTAAAACCTATATAGAAGAGAACAGCTGGCACAAATCAGCATAGCTCTATTTATTGTGTAACTAAAGGATCTAGCCTGATAATTTAGCACTGTTAACCAACTTTTTTGAACCAGATTTTCAGAAGATCACATTCCATTTGACTAGTCTGGACAATGAAGAATTACAAGACAGAATAATCACTTTTGGAGTGGCCCTGTTTTTATAGGGACAGAGATACTAAGAAAAAATGTTTGGGTATCCCACTGTAGAAGGGTTGATTGGACTGTATGCAACTCTATTTTGGACAAACCTCAATGCAATATTTCAACCATATGTTATGACCCTGATGTCTTTAAGGGCCTGATCCTACAACCACATACCTGAGTAGTCCCATAGTATGTCAACAGAATGAATGAAGTTAGGCATATGCCTATGTGTTTGCAAAATAGGACCCTTAGATTATAAATCCATCAAGGCAGGGACTTTCTATATTAGTTTCTGAACAGTGCTGAACACAGTGATTAGTATTTTGAGCATTAAAAAAAAAAAGACTGTGTACTGATTATTCTTCACAAATTAAACTATCTTTCTTCTTTTATTTTAACAACTCCACTGTACTATTCAGGCCAAAATCAGAAATTATTCTGTACAATATTAGCTGCAGAACCCTGCCTCTACAAATTCTTCTGAAATCCCACATCATCTTTCTGTAAATTATTGATTTAAATATTTCTGTTGGTGCCAGAAAAAAATGCCTTAAACCTTCAGCAAATTCATTAGAAACCATTCTTAAACTCAATATCTCTTGGAAGATCAAATTCCATATTACTGACTTTTGTACCAAGTTTTTGCACCAACTGTCTTGTCTCATCATTTCTTAAATGTAAAGATTAAAAAGATTGCACCAATTTATTTATGCCTTACAAGTATCTTTAAAACAATCCCCAAATTTCACCTACTAGAGCAATTAATTTTATTCACATATAGCTTTTGTCTTAGATCAGCTCCCCAATTACTTTGCACAAAGTGAACAATAAGACCTCTATTAAGTCTTATCTGAGATTGAATCTTTACCCAATTGCCGTTAGACAGATGGGAGGCATCGTACACTGTACCTCTGTTGTTTCAAATTCTATAAAATATAAAATTCCTCAGTCTTCAGTGATACTTGTATAATTTGAATGGCCACATAGTAACTCGATATAGAAGGAAATCACTTCTGAGACTCATGGCTCCTATTGTCAAATGCTTTGCAGGCTTCCATTTCAGAGCTGCTGAGAGCAGCCTGATCCTGCAGCAAGACCTTACAACATGTCTCCTTCATGTCCATATTTGAACAAGGTGGAATCAACTGAACATGCATTAGAGAGTCCAAAAAGGACATACATGGAGGAAGGGTCATTTGAACCATGTTGCTCATCTGGTAAGTACATTTATAAAAGGTGTAAAACATCTGCTATCGGATAGAAAAAGACCCTCCTTATATATTACCGTAGAATTTAGGCTATGTCTCTACATATGAGCTAACAATATGATTCCCCTGCTCCTGTACAGATATTTGCACTAGTTCTCATCGAACTAATGACAGTATAAATACCAATGCAGCCGCAGTAGCATGGATAGTTCACTGGTTTCAGGCAGGTTTGAACTTTCTACCACCTGGGCTATTGTGGCTACCCTGCTATTTATACTTGTGGTAGCCTGATGAGAACACGAGCAGGAAATTGCATCCTTAGCTCATAGTGCAGACACAGCCTTAGAGGAATCAACCAGGTCAGGGTCCTAGTGTGCTAGTCACTGTATAAACATATAGTAAATGACAGTCCCTGCCTTACAGAGTTTACAGTTTAAAAGACATAACAGCTGGATGAAGCAAACAAGCATGTGTGTATGTGGGGAGCGGAGCAAAAATAACAGGAGGCTTTAGCATAGACTAGTGCACAATTCAAGAATATACAACAAAATATCCATAAAAAAATGAACGCACATTGTTAAGGGGTATTCTATGTGAAGGCCCTTGCTGCGGAACAGCAGCTTCAGGGAGAGTTGATCCAGATATTACCTAAGTCTTCATTACAAAACGATACATGACTCAGGAAGACTAATTTTTCCTCCCTCTAGAACTGGGTGTACAACTGTTGGAGAAGAATGGTGAAGAGACTAGTTTGAATGAAGTTTCCATTCCAGGAGAAACTTGCAAATCTGACCAACACTGAATCCTCTGACTTAGCTCCATTCGTTCCAAATAGTTTGGCCATGTATGAAAGCAGGATCCAGGGAAATTTCTAATCTTTTCCCCGATCAGAGCCTAAAGTTTTTTTTCATTGACATAGGCAAAAAAAATCACTTGCTTTCGTGGCATAATGGAATTTCAAGCACACTGGCTATTCATCTTCTAAGTCTTTGAAAACAATGGCTATTTAAATTGCACCAAACAGTCCTTCTTAAACCTATTACTATCACTGTCATTTTTATATTTTTGCCCATAATACAAATAATGTATCAAATGTATCACAGGCCTCAACTGTATGTGCACTCATAAGGATAATGCAAATCAGAACCTTTATGGATGGATGATTTCCATAATTACTGGATAGATTTTAATACTCTAATCTGAAAAATAAAATGGGAAATAACTGTAAGAGAACATTTTGCACTTGTGTTTTTTTTTAAATAAAACTATCTGTGAATTAACCAGCACAAAATGTCTCCTACTCATCTAAGAAATCCTGAAAAATTAAAGGCTTCTATGAGACACTAATTTACACATGAATGCTTTGTTTCAGCATGATGCTGGTGGTATTTGGGAAGTGAATTTTTAGCTGAAGGTCAACCATACCCTATTATTTTTCCTGTCCAAATGAAATATTACACAGTCCACAAGATTAAGGCCAGGCATGACAAAATACAAAGTTAATGTAGGTTATAATTTCTATGGTAATACATTATAAATACGTGTGTGTGTTTATATACATATATACATTTTGTGTAAAGTTTAGTGTGCAAGTACAAACATTTACATGAACAACTACTGAAATTTGGGGATTGTGCAAAAGTTTATTAAAATACATGTTCTTTTTTAAAACTGTGCTCTTAAGTGATGGTGGTAATGTAGTCGAGTTCACTTACCAGTAGATGGTGCACCTCAGTGTTCACTTCTATTGCAGTAACTAAATGTTAAGTTTGGTGCAGAGCATATATTTATAGATAGGCTTGACAGATTTCAATTTTTTTTTATAATTTCTATGGAAAATATCAATACATTTCATACATTGTTTTCAATTTTTATCTATTTACATTTTAACAGTTGCTGGAAATTATGGGGGGGGTCAGAATTATTTAACAGTATATGTTCAGATTCAAAAAGTTAAAGGTTTATAACAGTTAAAACACAAATCATCATCATCACATGTCAAAATATACAAAGTAAGTGTTCTTAAATCAAACTAATAAGTTCGCAAGCAGCATTTTTCTTACTTTGCCTATCTGTAAATTTCAATCATCATCATCAATGGAAATTTTTCTCATCAGTTTGTGTGTGTATGGTGAAATTGTTTACTGATATTTACTGATTAAAATCTAATCCTTTCAAGTCTAATTATACAAAAAAACAAAGGTCCATTTGGCAGCATTTAAAATTTTACAAATGCAGAGAAAAAATGTAAAAGAAGAACAAGATATAAAAATATAAAATGAGAATAAAATAAGATGACAAATAGTGGAGCAGCATATTAAAGTCTCATCCACGCACACAAAATTTGGGTATAACCTTGTATACACAGTATTTTACAGAAATGAGTGCCACTTTCATGTCCTGTCTCACCAAGCTGTTGTCATGAGAAAAACCAAACATGAATCGACTGAATTCAAACACACTGCCTTTGAATTCTAGCACATTCATGAAACATTCCAGTAAATACACACAGAATAATATAAAACTGTACAGGAGAGACTCCCCCTAACCTCAACTCTGCCCCTCAAGGTACCCTTTCTTCCTCCCCCATCATGTGAACTTAGGGGGAAAAGTGTAAAGAACAAACAGCCAAAGACTGCAACAGGAGCAGAATCAGCTAAGGCGGGGAGCTCTTTCACCTTTGGACATTCTAGTCTTGATTGTAGACAGTTCTGACTTTCTCTGCCTTGTGGTGATTGACTGTTCCCTGTCCCCTGCCCTCAGTCTCTTCACCTTCGCTTCATATCACACCTGCCCTTCCTACCCTCTCCTTCCCTGCCCAGCCCCGTTCACTCCCCTTTTCCTTCCACTTAGCTGATCCCCCGCACAAAGCCCTCTTCCCCTCAAAAAACCTCAAAACTCACACGTTTGTCTCCATCACGTTGTTTACTCTGCTTGTGTGTGTTGTGGGCAAGGGCTGTCTATTGCTGTTTGTACAGTGCCTAGCACAATGGGACCCCACTCTTGGATTGGCCCTCAGGCACTACCCTAATTAATAATAATGATATACATTTTAGCTCCACACCCATGCTAGCTTTTAAAACAATATCACTTTAAATTAAGAAAATGGTACTGCCAAAAATATAGAGGTGGCAGTGTCTGTAGCTGTGGTTCCTTCCCCTTCCCCAATTGACGGGAACCTCACTATTAAAAGGAGAATCTTAAAGCATTTTTTTTGTTTAGTTTTTAAGGTGGTGAATTTTTAATTCTTCTTTCCTTGAAGATCTCCGTGAACATGTGAAGTGATGCAAACCATTTGGGTATGAAAACCATGGCTTCGAGTCCTTTGATACTTGGACGGAACCCAGATCCGTACACAGCCATGGAAGGGCTGCTGATAGCACTGGGGCCCCTGCAGGATCTCTCTTTGAGAGAAACTCAATGGAATTGAAAGCAAAATGGTGTAGTGGACTAAGCACAAGGATAAGAGATGCCTGCATGCTAATCACAGCTTTGACAAGAAGTCAACGAAGGCACTTAGGAATTAACTTGTAGAAATGCCCATAACTCAAGTTGAAGTCAATGGGAGATTCAGGTGTTCTGCCTCTCTTGAAATCAGGCACTGACCCTTTCTGCCATCACATTCCCATCTGCAAAATAGGTGTAATAATAGGTAACTCACTAGAAGGTTGTGATGATTCAGTAGTTAAGATCTGTAAATTGCTCAAATCCACCAAAATGCACAAAAACTCTCCAGTATCCGGGTGGTGATAGTAAGCGTGTGCATGACAAGTGTCTCCACAGACTTTCGTCTTATTTAAATATAATTATCCCTCGCAAAATTTATTTTAAAATCTTGGCAGCTGTGCTCAGACCCCAGCACAAGTAGCTGGACTCCAATTCCAGTAGCAGGAGGCTGGGATGGACAGATAGGAAGGGTTTTAAAGAGGTCACACACATACTTTTCTACAGGAAGAATGAGATATTTTGGGTTGTATCTCCAAAAGTTATATCACCAACCCTCCCCAAAATTCCAAAACCTCAGGCTGGCTCTGTGCATATAATGTGACTGGGGTGAAAATTGTTTCCCACCACAAAAAAAGGCTAAGGCCAGCTCTGCTCACTGATACTGACACCTCAATAAATAGAGTTTTAAAAGCTGAACAATTATCCAAAACTGTACAAATTAAACAGGGGATGAAAATGAAACATCAGAATATTGTACTGCATTACATGTTATTTGGCCTTTTATTCATAAAATGGGATCCTTTTGTTCATAAGTGCACTATCATAAAAATGAGTAATACATGCTGGAGTCTCCAACACTTTTCTTCACAGCTGATCAATTTTTTAATATCTAGTTCCAACTATCATATTCTTAAAAACAGAAAGCTAATCTTAATCTAATATAATTTCTGGCACAGCCACCACCTCTTCTGAAGGCTCGGATTAATTTTTCAGGAACACTGTCATTTTAGTAGCATTTCTAATTCCCACCTCACAGAATTCATATTCCCCCTCATCACCAAAATAAATGCTTACTTCTGACATGGACCATAAATAAAATCTGTAAGCTACAGTATAGTGTCACAGGTGAAACCCTTTGGAAAAAAAAAAGATATAAAGCAGAATTTCTGCATTAACCTAACTGGTCTGTTAAATGAACCTCTGAATTTCCCCCCCATATGTGGGACACTAACCCTATCCAGCACCCTCCTAAAGCATAAACAATTTCAAAGGAATCCAACTAATTGTGCCATTTTTTAAGATGACTTAGGTCAACTTTTAAACAGAAGTCATGATGCAAACTTAACTATATTGGTGCAGCAGCACTTCTATAATACTGGGCAGCATTTAAAAACACTGCTTTTGCCTGGAATAAAGCCGGGGGAGGGGGGTGAAATCAAAGCAGCAAAACAAATAAATCAAACTGTGAAATGTTTACTCAGGAAAGTCCTTGTGTGTATAAAGAGACAAGTTTTGCTCAAGTATTATATCTGAACAAAAGCAAATTTGTGCTTCCTTTCACCGGCAAAGTGTTTGTTTTATTTTGTTTTATTTTTAAAAATACTAATATGAGAGCTGTAGAATTATTACAGACTCATGTGATATAATATTTGTGTATTTTCCCATTTTGCCAGACACAAAAAGGTTGCTGGTAAGGTTTAGCTCATAAGGTCTTTGTGGCAGAGGCTGTCATTTCCTATGTGGCTGTATAGTGCCTGACACAATGGAACTACAGATGCTTGAGGCTTCAGGTGGTACTGCACAACAAAATGAATAATTATGGCATTACAATCAAGAAATAGAAGCAGAACAGAAATATGCTGGTACAGCTGAGTATTTTAGTCCTTGGAATAATTAAAACATATTTCCAAAACATTTAGAAAGAAGCTTCCTTATAAGGTCTACTTAATTGGGTAGAGTATGAGCAGCTGTAACAGAGCAATGTCACACAGTTTATGTTTCTCAATAATATTTAAAACATCCTCTTTTTTTGTTAATAATGAAGGTGGATAGGAGAAATTAATAATAATTAGAAAAGGAGTTGAATACATTAATATAAAGAATTATTACATGATTGGTTGGATATCACAAAGTCAAATGTGAAGTTTAATTATCTCAAACAATACATTTACAGCAATATTTTCCCATAGTTAATTCCTTTCTGCAGGATTCTGTAGAAAACAGGAGGCAAGACAGCATAAGTCATGTGTCAGAATTGCCCACTCCCCTCTCAACATTGCTTGTATACCCACAAAGGACCAGATATTCAGATGTGCTCTGCAGCTTCTACTGTCACAGTCATGGTCAGATCTACAAAAGAATTTGCTATCCGACGTGATGAGCTCTTTTGAAAATCTGGACCCAGATGCGAGTGCTGATCTCTTATGGAAATCTGCATAGCCACTGTGTGTATGCACATTTCTTACCCTGCTTCTCCACAGGTCTTGGGACACATGAATAATTTTATTAAAAGTATCCACCTTTCACCAACTGTCTGCTCAGTATCTTATGTTCACATGTTCAGTTTCAAAATACTAAATTGATACCTAAAACAAGGGACACCCTTTAGGAGCCAGGCCTCACATTTCCACCAGCCTTTTTAGTCTCTGGCCTAAAACCAAAGAGCAGTGAGGGGAAAATGCCAAAGTCTAACAGACATTTTCACAATTCAGCTTGTCACGTTCCTTACAAAAACAGGATATTCTTAATTATCTTTGTCATAAGGCCACCTTCTCTCACCTCATGTTAATAACATAATGGAAGTCAGGTGGGACATCAGAGCGAACAGGGCACAGCCCTCTAGACAAGGCCACAACGGATACAGTGCGCAGAATTGTTAATGGTTTCAAGCATACAGGAAGCTGAATTCATTAAAGTAATAATGAGTACTGACATAATTTGAAGATATTAAGGACACAGTTCAAGATGAGAAAAATATCTGAAAAGCCCACATGGTTATGGGATTCAGAAAAAAGTCATCACTTGCAGCAGCTAAACCAAGAAGAAATACAGACATCTGAAGTATAAATGGAACATTACAGACTATTTAAGAGACGAGACGAGACGAGACCGCTTTTGAGAACAATGTTTTAAATTACATGGATCCATGTGAAATGAATACCTGAGTAATCCCTATTATTGGCCAAATTCTACTTCTAATTGTTCAATATCAACCTTACAAAATAATATAGAAGCAAAATGTGGACAACAGGGGACATTAAAAATATACAGAAGTTTGCTCTCACACCTGTAATCAGGATAATATTATTTCGCTCTTTAAAAAAAGCTTTACTATTCACAAGATATGAATAATGTTCTCTTGTGGTGATCTCTAGAACACTAGGTCATTTCAGTCCAAAGGCACCATTATCAGATAAAGGTGAAAGATTTGCATCTTTCTAAATGATGGAAATTATCTTAAAATAAGATTGTCTTATTAAAGATGTGCAGGGAAAAGAGTCCTTTCTAGATCGGGAATTAGGTGTTAGGAAGACTGGGATAACCTAACTTTTTACCAGTTTACCCAAACTCTGCCTAAAACATCTGGGAAAATATGGTGCTAACCTGTGCCCCATTGGCCACTGGATGCACATGAATGGACCAATGCCGCCATAAAAAGTCCCACTGATGGCACAGGGGTCTGCTCACATGCAATCTTATTTCAGGATTGATGCCTATATTGTTAATTATATTTTATCTAGAATTCCCAAGCTTGATAGCAGAACACATACAATACCACTAGTTTTTTAGCCCCCACTCCAGTAATTTCCGATCTGTAATTTCAGAACAGACACTACCAATGGTAATTCTCTGGCTTTTCAACAGGTTGAAAATCATAAGACATTTAAGGAACAACAGCAATGGTCTTAGACGCATGTGTGAAAATATAATACAGACTTCTCTCTATAGCAAACTGCAAATAGATGTTAATACCAGAGAAATGATTACTTGAAAGTCTGGCAGGAGAAAATGTCAGACAATGAATGGAGAGATTTGGGCAATAACCAAGATAGCTTTGATTTGTGTTAACTGTCTAAAAATGAAAGAAAAATTCAAGTGCATAAGTAATTAAACACCAAACTATTTACATGTGACTGAAAAGGGGAACATGGATAGAGCCTCAAGATTGTGTGAAATGCTCAAAGCTTTTAAATGCATTCATTGGAACTGTTCCAAAATCAGCCATTTCTGAGAGCACATTAAAACAAACCACAGAAGAGAAACTGGAGAACATTTGTTTACTGTGACTCTGTGGAAAGGAAGTTGAGATGAGCCCTTAGAACTCATCTTGTTGCCTATTTTTATTGCCACAAGTTTCATTCCCTTGCACCCTGCATGTGAATACAGCTCCTACAGTTTGCCAGTGACTGCAGTATAAACTTTGTTTCCTTGCATTTTAGTTTTCTGCTCCCCTTCTCTTTTTAAGCATTTACATGAGCACAGCAAAGGAATACTATGGAGCTATTTAAGGCCAGCTGTCTTCTCAATATGTTGAGATATAACCACCAAAATATTTTACTTACCACTCCTGGAAATATTTTTTGCAGTCTGTCTGCTGCCGCAAGTGCCTTAGACTTCCCACCACCGAGACAATCTTCAAACTCGTATAGAGGCTGCCGTACAGGGTTGGAATAGGAGATTTTTGCATTGTCCACAAATGTGATCTGTCTGACTCCCCATCCCTAAACAAACAAAAAATCCAAGTAATTGGTAATGACTAATTTAACACTAAGACTTTGGTTCAAAGGATGTAACAGAAACCCCTTTGAGTCTATAGCATTAAAAGCATAAGTGTACTTTTGTTCACAATTCAAATTCTACGTTTAACTGCAGATTAAGTTATTACAGTTTTAGAAGCTACGTATAGTAAAATTCCTTTTGATCCCACTGAACTGTCTCTCACTGACAATTATTTATTTCAAATATTTTGGTTTGAATTTGATTTTGTGAACTCATTTGTTATTTTATTCAAGACAAATTTGCACTTTGTACATGGGCAGTTTTTAATTTAAAAAAACACATAGAACTGCAATATTTCTGTGATACACACATATAGCATACACAAGTTGATTTCATTGTATTCTTCCATTCTTTAGCACAAGGATGAAAAAAGCAACCTTTATGAGAGACAGCAGATCACCTTCAGGAGTAACTCCTGTACTTACCATTAAGGTTCTGGCTACACAACAACCCAGCGTACCAGCTCCTAGCAGCAGACACTTAGAAGACACAATCTTCTCCAGGTCAAGAGTAGGCACCAACCGCCAGCACATCAATTTAAGATTAAGATCCACAGACGACTCAGCTAACCTATATAGTGAAATAACAAACAAACAAACAACATCATTCCTGAATACTCTCTAATGCAGCATTGGCCTTCCGTTCCAACTAAGCACTGGTTCTCAATTATTTTTTTCTTGGGGGGGGGGGGGGGGAGGGAAGGGACGGTGGAAAGACTGGAGCTCCTCCCACTCATTACCCCATATCTCTTCATGATATACCCCAGCAGCTGCTATCATCTCTCTCTTTTTCTGTCCACTTGATCTCAGTTCAGTTTTTCTTCTCTTTTTAAACCCTGTCTTTTCTCTATATATTTTTTAATTTATTCTTCACTGACTTTTTTGTTTCTCAGTCCCCTTCTCTCCTGCCCAGCAGACCACAAGACTACATTCTGTCTGTCGGAGGTTTTTACATGTTTCCCAACAATGAAGTATCTGATTACATCACAATCCTGAATGTACTTAGCCTATATTTAGTCATGATCCTTATTGTATTGATCGTTTAGGTAGGAAAGTATTGTTATCCCCATTTTACAGATGGGGAACTGAGGCACACAGAGAATAAGTCACAACAGTTACACAGGAAGTCTGTGGTGGAACAGGGAATTGAACCTGGGTCTCTTGGGTGTTAGGCTAGCATCCTAACCAATGGATCATCCTTCTCTACAGGCAAAAAGACAGGTTTCAGAGAAGCAGCCGTGTTAGTCTGTATCCGCAAAAAGAACAGGAGTACTTGTGGCACCTTAGAGACTAACAAATTTATTAGAGCATAAGCTTTCATGGACTACAGCCCACTTCTTCGGATGCATACAGAGTGGAATAAATATTGAGGAGATATATATACACACATACAGAGAGCATAAACAGGTGGGAGTTGTCTTACCAACTCTGAGAGGCCAATTAAGTAAGAGAAAAAAACTTTTGAAGTGATAATCAAGATAGCCCAGTACAGACAGTTTGATAAGAAGTGTGAGAATACTTACAAGGGGAGATAGATTCAATGTTTGTAATGGCTCAGCCATTCACACATCAGGAATCATAATACTCAAAAACCAGTGGGAGAACACTTTAACCTGTCTGGTCATTCAATGACAGACCTGCGGGTGGCTATATTACAACAGAAAAACTTCAAAAACAGACTCCAACGAGAGACTGCTGAGCTGGAATTGATATGCAAACTAGACACAATCAACTCAGGATTGAATAAGGACTGGGAATGGCTGACCCAAGCAGCACGGATGCAAAATGGAAAAGCTTGGGCTAGCAGGCTACATGGAAGCACTTATTACTAGGCATGGTGCTTTCTACTCTGAGAAGTTCCACTGTCAATGGGACCTTCCATGGGAGTATGCATTGCACCTGGTAAAAATGGATGGCAGGATTGGGCACTAACATTGTCACAACTATATTTTCTTATCTGACAAAGCACATTTAAGATCCAGGTAGTCTTTAGACCTTACATTCTCGCTCCCCGGACCCTCAAAGCCTGCTATATTTCAGGCCTGATCAGATTATAAATGTTTTTAAACCACCACATACCTTTTAGGATCCATACATTCGCTGAGATTCACCATTCTTGGACCCATGCCTCCTTTTTGATTTTTCTCCCATCCAACAGCTTTTGGACAATCTACTTTTCAGAACAAACAAAAAACTCCGATATTAAAAACCTAAATTTCACCTTGCCAAACAAAAAACAAACAAACCCACCTTTCCCAAAACTGTCAATTCATTAAGGATGTTAAATAACAGAACTCTTCACTGCAATAGAGATTCTTTTGTATGGCAAAAATTTGGTAGAAAGTGTCCCTTTTTTCATATTGTGTGCACTGCACACTGCTTTTTATTTATTCAGTGTTTTAAAGCATGTTAGTTGAAAAGTCTTAGCTAACATGCTTTTAAACGTACCTTGTTTTCCTGGTCTGGACAGAACCTCTAACATACTGAACCTAAATAGATTCAGCTGCACCTAATTAGTTCCCAGCTGTGAGTGTCTCCCTGAGCTGTCTCTGGACTCTGGCTGGGAATTAACCATCAAAATCCCATGCCATTGTCAAGACAGATGGGTCTTCTCCTAAGGACACCATTGGGGCAGGGGATAGCAGGTCTCCAGATCCTCTCAAGAGAGTACCAAAAATCTTGTTCACCCACACACACGTGCCTATATCAGCTTTTAAACTGAAGCCTCCTATATGTGAGTATTAAATTTGGCATCTAGAGATGTATTTTTTCAGCACATCGCATCCACAGTGTGCTAGGCACTTTAGAGACAGAGAAAAGACATGGGAAGGAGAGAGAAGGGGAGGAGAAAGGTTACAAGAATAAGAATGTGTGGTTCTTTTGATTAGCAATATTTAATATTACAGATGGAGACTTAAAATGTAAGCTTGTTAACTGACTACTGTAATATCTACACTGATCTTTCCCAAGTATTTCTTAAACTTCTTATAAGTAATAAATAACAGTGTGATTCTCAGAGCTAGAAGAGAGGCATCTGTGTTTTATTCCCAGCTCTGACAAAGACTAGCTACAGTCCTGATCCTGCAAAGAGTTACACTCATGTTTAAAGTGGTGCATATGCATGACTGTCTGCAGGACTGGGGGCTAAGTGACCTTGGACAAGTCACTTCACTTCTCCATGATTTGGTGTCCCTATCTGTAAATAGGTATAATACCATTCGCTGACCTTGCATGGATGGTGACTTTTGTTTTAACTATTATTTGTGAAATACTCTGAGACCCTCAGATGAAAGGATCTATAAATTATATTGCATCAGAACAGAACAAAACTATCAACAGCAACTGAGTCCTGGTTTCCCAAATTTACAACGCATTACTCTAATTTCCTTCAGGTCTTAATATCACAAAAATATCCCGAACATACCAAAATTGTGATTTTTATGGTTTTATAAATCCACTTTGTACTCTCAAAAGTACCTTGTTTCATGCACTTAATATGATTGTGTGTATTTTTGATAGTCTAGTGATTAAACACACTTTTAATAAGAAATGACAACATACATTAATAATGTATGCACTGTGACAGAAATTACCTGTGGCTGTATCATGCTTGTAATTAAAATGAGAGCATAAAAGATTGATGATTACACCAAAGAACCTTACTCTCAAAGTAAATTATCCTCTTTCCTTCTAGAAGATAAAACTATTTTCTTCAGAAAGACATTTGAATAATTTAAGATGCACTAAAACAATGAGGAGTCGAGTGGCACCTTAATGACTAACAGATTTATGTGGGCATAAGCTTTCATGGGTAAAAAACCCACTTCTTTAGATGCATGGAGTGAAAATTACAGAAACAGGCATAAATATATATTGGCACATGAAGAGAAGGGAGTTCTCTTACAAATGGCGAACCAGTGTTGAAGGCTAATTTAATCAGGGTGGATGTGGTCCACACCAAATAATTGATGAGACGGTATCAATACAAAGAGAGGAAAAATTGCTTTTGTAGTGAGCCAACCACTCAAATTGAAGGGGTTAAGTTTGCAAATGAATTGTAGCTCATCAGTTTCTCTTTGAAGTCTGTTTTTGAAGGGTTTTTGTTGTTGTTGTTGAAGAATGGCTATTTTTAAATCTGTTCTTGAGTGTCCAGGGAGATTGAAGTCTTCTACTGGGTTTTGTATGTTACCATTCCTGATGTCTGATTTGTGTCCATTTATCCTTTTACCTAGAGACTGTCCGGTTTGGCCAATGTACATGGCAGAGGGGCATTGCTGGCACATGATGGCATATATCATATTAGTAGGTGTGCAGGTGAATGAGCCTCTGATGGTGTGGCTGAGTCCTACGATGGTGTCACTAGAGTAGATATGGGGACAGAGAAGGCAACGGGGTTTGTTACAGGCACTGGTTCCTGGGTTAGTGTTTCTGTGGCATGGTGTGTAGTTGCTGCTGAATATTCGCTTCAGGTTGGGGAGCTGTCTGTAAGCAAGGATTGGCCTGCCTGTGAGAGTGGGGGATCATTTTCCAGGATAGGTTGTAGATCGTTAATGATGAGCTGGAGAGGTTTTAGCAGCGGGCTGTACAACCGCATTTGCTCCAATCCCTCAGACAGAAACAAACACCTACAAGATCTCTATCAAGCATTCTTGAAACTACAATATCCACCTGGGGAAGTGAGGAAACAGACTGACGGAGCGAGACAGGTACCCAGAAGTCACTACTACAGGACAGACCCAACAAGGAAAATAACAGAACACCACTGGCCATCACGTACAGCCCCCAGCTAAAACCTCTCCAGCTCATCATGAACGATCTACAACCTAACCTGGAAAACGATCCCCCACTCTCACAAGCCTTGGGAGGCAGGCCAATCCTCGCTTACAGACAGC
Source organism: Chrysemys picta bellii (assembly GCF_011386835.1). Classification (NCBI taxonomy): domain Eukaryota; kingdom Metazoa; phylum Chordata; order Testudines; family Emydidae; genus Chrysemys; species Chrysemys picta. The sequence continues at coordinate 39,620,489 of NC_088797.1, forward strand.
CCCCCAACCTGAACAGGACTCCTCGTTGTTTTTGTGGATACAGACTAACACGGCTACCCCTCTGATACTTAAGATGCACTATATTTGAGGTAGCAGTTAACACCAGCAACAAGTTAGCAGCACTAATTTCTCTTCCATCTTCTTAGTGATCATAGAGAAGTCAAGTAACATCAGTTTCTGTATTCTGAAAGTCATCCTTTGACAATGGATTACCTGGGCTCTGTGGCATCTGTGGAAGATTTATTTCAAAGATGCTGCTGTGTGTTATGTCTCTCACACCTTGCATGGTCCTGTCTCTGAAGCAGAGCACTTCGACTGAATGGAGGTGGTTACCCCTGGCGTTAAAAAATAAATAGCAAGGTAGTTATAAAAGATCTGGCACTCCTCCAGCAGAAGGATGCTCAAACAGGAGGATGCTCAAACAGGAACTTCACTTTATTAGTCCTCTAGTGTCATACAGCTTTAATCCTTTGGAAACTCAGACTATGACAAATCTTCCATTGGTATTGGATTCATATACGATAACATGCCTATATTTCTATCTGATCAAATATGAAGAAACCCAACATGATTAATGAATACCTAAAGTAGTCCACCTTTATATGGAAACTGGTGCAGCTCCACTGAAATTGCACTCAGGACTTCCACATTGTTAACTACCCATCCGCACAGTGTTACTGGGAACTAGAAGCACCATATGTTTTGAGGCATAATGACCAGAGAAGCCCCAGAGTACAGTGTAATAAAGTTCTAATGACAGTGCAGCAGGAGGTGCCATCCTACCTCCTTCATGACTTAATACACTCCTCAGAATCCTTGATCTGATTCAATTTTTGCCTCCTCACCCTTCACCAACTTAGCTCTGCACCCATTATTTATATTCACTCACTGCTGGGCATCAAAGTAAAAGAATTAGGTGTTTGGAAAATAACTGAATTTGGGATTCTCATATCCCCACAGGATGCACAGATAAGTGATATGCACACGGATATACCCTCCTATGCGATCATTCACCTAGCAGCCTTGAAAATGCCACTGTTAACATGGTTAATCGAAGGTTTATTGTCTCATTACACGTTACTAGAACGTCAAAAATTTGAAGTGGCAGCTTAAATTAATCAAACAACCCAATGTTAGATGGATGGTATTTTATAACGCAAAAGATGACAGTGTGAAATAAACCAAAAACAAATGTTCAATCAGGCAATGCAGAAGAACTTTAGAGTATGTGTTCTTCAGACTTTAGCTCATGTACCATTGGTGGTCATTTGACAGTTTTATTCTCTGGAGCAAAACAGCTTTCCAAGGGCACTTGCACACATTAGCATCCTCAATCAGTCGGTGCTACACAACAAATCCAGAGACTAGACTGGCTTTCAGGTTTTGCTTCTACTCACTTAGAAATCTGCTATATGATGAAGTGGCAGTAGCTGCTCCTTAGTTTAAGTTGAAGGTAGTTTGCCTTTATAAACTCAGTTATTAACCCTCCTCTACTCCAAATTCCCCTAAAAGAGGATTTTTATTTTTTTATTTTTTTTTACTTTTACCAAACTTTTCAGAAATAAATCTCTGCTCTGGAATGTGATGTAGCACGTAAAATTTCAGAAAGATTTGGAGCGGAGAGAATTTAAAAACAGGGCTCAAAGTCTAGAAACTAACCATTAAGAATGTGGAGGGGAGCAGCCAAAAAGTGAAGGACTATATGGAAGTAGCAACAGGCTGGGTCCCCGGCCTTTGCCACTAAAATTTGCAAAAATATGCAGAAAGATCAAAATAACAAATTTCTAAGGTATTTCCTATTCAAGGGATCCATTTCCAACACACTCCTAGTAATTTCTTATTTTCACCTTTGCATATATTTTTGCATATTTCAGGGCAAAGTTAAGGTTCAGGGTGTGTAGTGTAAGTCAGGTGGGCCGAAAAAAGGGCTCATCTAATAAGAGATAAAACCAATACCATCTGTGTGCTGCCATGACCAGTAAGTTCCTCAGCGGCCATCCTGGATACTGGGTAAAATTGCAGGGATCATAAACTCCAACCGTCACCTGCAAACAAAATAGCCCCATTGAAAACTCTATGCATAACAGCACAAGATTCACAGGAATACAGTGTATCTTGTTATCTTACATGTTATGTCAGTAAGAAATCACATATGGCATTTAAAAAGTAATTAACAACGCCTACCAAACTATGACATATTGCAGGGGTCGGCAACCTTTCAGAAGTGGTGTGCCAAGTTCACTGTAATTTAAGGTTTCGCGTGCCAGAAATACATTTTAACGTTTGTAGAAGGTCTCTCTCTCTGTCTATATTATATAAATAAACTATTGTTGTATTTAAAGTAAATAAGGTTTTTAAAATATCTAAGAAGCTTCATTTAAAATAAAATTAAAATGCAGATCTTATCAATTTAGTGTGATCCTTGCCTGGGATCCTTGTCTGGGGTTCCGGCTGCCAGCCCCTTGTCAGTTGGAGTCCCAGCCGCCGGCCCCGCTCAGCATCCTGCCGGCCTGGGTGAGCAGAACCCCAGGCTGGTAGCGGGCTGAGGGGGGCCGGTGGCCGGGATCCCGGCTGGCAGAAGGTGGCGGACGGAACCCCAGACCAGCAGTGGACTGAGCGGCTCCATTCACTCAGCTGGCGGCAGGCTGAGCGGGGCTGGCGGCAGGCTGAGCGGCTCAGCCTGCTGCTGGACTAGGGTCCCGGCCACCGGCCCCGCTCAGCCTGCCGCCAGCCCCGCTGCCAGCTGAGTGAATGAAACCATCCCAGACAAGGATCCCAGGTCCTGCTCAGCCCACTGCTGGTCTGGGCTGAGTGGGGCCGGCGGCGGGCTGAGCAGCTGTCTGCTGCCGGTTTGAGGTACCGGCCGCTGGCACCGCTCAGTCCGCTGCCTGTCTGGGGTTCCGTCTGCCAGCACCTGCCAGCCAGGATCCCGGCCGCCGGCACCCCTCAGCCCGCTATCTGCCTGGGGTTCTGCTCAGCCAGGCCAGCAGGAGGCTGAGCAGGGCCGGCAGATGGAACCCCAGACCAGTAGCCGACTGAGTGCTGCCGACACCTCACGGACTGCTGCCGGCACCCCAGACTGGCAGCGGACTGAGCCACTCAGCCCGCCTCCGGCTGAGTGAATGGAACCCCAGGTTGGCAGCAGGCTGAGCATGGCCGGTGGCCGGGACCCCAGACTGGCAGCGGGCTGAGCGGCTCAGCCCACCACCACTCTGGGGTTCCGGCCACCGGCTCCTGACAGCCGGGGTCTCAGCCGCCGGCCTGCTCAGCCCGCTGCCAGCCTGGGATTCCCTGGGGGTCCCCAAACCAGCAGCAGGCGCTGAGTGGGGCCGGTGGCCGGGATCCCGGCTGGCAACAAGGCAGCAGCCGGAATCCCAGAGAAGCGGTGGGCTGAGCCGCTCAGCCCGCCGCCGCGTGCCATCAAAAATCGGCTTGCATGCCACCTTTGGCATGCGTGCCTGACGTTGCCGACCCCTGACATATTGTATGCCATTTCACGCCGTTTAATGTTTCCCACGGCTCCCAGTTTTGTTCATTTTTGCCACCTAACATTCACTTGTACTTCACTACACCATATGCATTTCCTCAACTATCTAAGCCCAAAAAGCAGTTTTGTAAAACCTGAAGATGCCGACCAAGTGGTCAGATTATTGCCTTGCAAACCTCCCTGTTGATGGATGGTGGATAATCATGATATAAAAAGAGACAGGGTAATAGATGCTGGGTCAGTCAATGTAAAAGTAAAGTCACTGGCAAGGACAATCCTCTATTAACGGATTTAAGCACAGAACTCCAAAATTGCCCTCCTAACTGAACACTAAGAAAGGACTTTATTTGGTATGATACAGGCTTCTCTCATATAGAGGAAGATTCCATCTGATAGGGCGTGCTTGTATCTATGATCTAATAGTATTTCAAATCACACTTACTTAAAGTGCCACTTTTTAAATTTAGTCTTTAAAGTTTCCTCATTTCAAAACAACACCTACATAGCCACAATACAATATTTTCCTTATTTTAGAAAAAGAATGGAAAAAGCAGAGGAAATAATTGGAGCTCAAATGTTACAAAACAGAGTTGAACTACTTCAATGACTATTTTAATTTCTTCCCTGTGTGAGAGATATGAATAGGTTTACAGATTTCTGTTCTGCATAATTAGCTCTCCCTCAGCCTCAGTTATGGAGCTTTGCTCCTCAGTAAATTTTTAGCATTATAAAGCAAAAAACTATTCAAGGCTCTGAGTTAAGGTTAGTCAAAGTAAAGAGGGCTCTGAAGAATTTCAGAAGGATCTAATAAAGCTAGGCACCTGGACAACATGATGATAAATGGAACAGATAAGTACTACGTAATGTATAACTAGCTTGGTCAACCCTTGCCTTGATGCCTTCTGTTTTATGAATTATCAGGATGGAAATTCTCTTGTGGCTCCAAGGAACGTAGAGTGCTTTTTTTGCATTCAGAAGGAGACATGCAGAGAATGATTTCCCCATAACAACATAAAAAAATCATTCCAACCTCATCTAACCAACATTTAGCCTGTATCACATCTACGGGACTATGAAAGACTTAACTTTACACTGTTCAAATACAGATTTTTTTTTCAGCAGAGTTAAAAAAGGAGCCAGTTTTTCTTGTATTATTGCTGGTACTTTGAAAGATACAAGCTGAATATAGTAATATTAACATTTTTTATTAATTTATAATGGGACTATATATTTTCTTTTGTAGAAGGCCACTGTTATAACATTTCCAGGTGTACTTAAAGCTAGTGCAGCAACTATAGAAATGATTTGTTGCATTCTCCTCCCCTACATGCAGCATACAAGCAAATAAATAACAATATAGGTGGGCTTTGCACTTACCTAATGCTATGTGTTCAAAGCGACTAAGAAATATTATTAACTCATCCTCATAACAGCCCAGTAAAGTAGTTAAGTTTTATGATCTCTCTTTTAAAGATGCGGTAATGAGTATAGGGAGCTCAAGTACCAAATTTTCAAACCATCCACTAATTTGGGATGCCTGGACTTTTGGATACCCTGGTTGAGATGCCTAAAGCTATGCTCCCCGAAGTCCAGGTGTAATCAATGGGAGCAACTGGTGTTCAGAGACTTGACCTACTCTACTCAGTGGACAAGCACTGGATCTCAGTATAGTATTCCAGTGAGAGGTTAAACAGTTTGTATATTCAGCACAAATATTTCTGGCATCCGAGCATATGTGCAAAATTCCACTTACCTTTTCCTCTTGATCTTGGAAAAAATCATTCCAGTTTTTAAGCAGTGACACCAAAACAGATTTGTCATTATACTTGATTAAAAAGTAAGGCAAGGCAGTAACTCCTTCCCTCTGGCAAAGTTCATCATATGCTTTCTGGAGCGCTTGAATCTGAAAGCAAAAAGATATAACAGATGGTTGGAATTATCCTAATTCAACAGTGCCTGTGTGAGTTTAAAAATATTTTCTTAACTGAATATGTAATACTTTTTTTCTTTTAATTTGCTGAACACAAGTGTATCTATTCTAACAGTTTTTAACCATTTATTCCGTAGTTTAAAAAAAAAACTATAACCAAGCATCTGAGAAATAATATGCAAAAGTTAAAACCATATAATCTTCAATGCAAACCAGGCAGAAGAAGCACTGCTGCCACTGCTGCAAACTGATATATGGAAAAAAAGATAAAACAAAATTAAAGTGTTATTCTTAGGGCCAAAACAACTTGCAAATCTGGAAGTCCCCTAAATAATAATAGTCCTACTGTTAGAGAGAGAGGGGGCTGAAAGCTCTGCTTTGTCCTTAAAGTACAAAAAAAAATTAGCACAGGATCAGATGGTGATAAACACTGATCATGATGCTGCATAATGAAGAGCATCATCCATTCTAGCTACTTTGGAACATCAGTTTTCAGTGGTCAGCTGCAATTGCAGCTTTGGATCCTGACATCTACAACTGTACCACTGAATACCATCCTACATAAACTATGTTTTTTTCAGAGAAACAGTCTTTAGTCCTCCATTCTGTTTAAAAAGGAAGTATGAATAACCACAAAAACTAAACTTTCTTTCCTACTTTCAAAATACTCAACTGTTATTAATTAGAGAGACAAGGTGGTTGAGGCAATAACTTTTATGGACCAACTGCTGTTGGTGAGAGAGAGAAGCTGTAGCTCCAAAGCTTGTCTCTTTCACCAACAACAGCGTGACCAATAAAAGATACTACCTTACCCACCCTGTCTCTCTAATATCCTGGGACCAAGTCGGCTACAACAACACTGCATACAACAATTGTTATTATCCAAATTGCTACAGTAAAGGTAACTGATTCTTCTAATACTCATTAGTAACCACCTAGAACATTCCTGCAAGAATACATCTAAACCATTTCTAGAGGTGTATTTTAATTGTATTCCACTGTTAGATGATAAAATTCGCTGTGTAGCTCACTCACTCCAATTAAAACAAAGGGTACAGCTGAGTAACTCTACAATTTCTTTTTACCTTTGTAGCACAGAATAAACAGACTCATTCTCCCCTCAGGAGTTCCTACTTTCTCTCTGTCTCATAACTTAGTTCCCGTCTTCCCTGAACAATCATGTGTTAACATTTTTTTACAGTACTTCTACAAATAATCCAGGCATATATTTTAAACCAACATTTTCCTAACCTAGAAGAATGATTATGATGATTTATTTCCAATGAGAATGCTTTATACCAGCAGTTCTCAAACAATGGGGTGGGCCTCCCAACAGAAGTGTGGGAATGTGACAAGGGAGGCGTGAGCTGTGTGGGTTTTTTTGATTAAGAGCTCTGGCTTTCAGCCTCAGGTGGCTGGCGCTTTCACAGAACAGCCGTGTACGCCCGGGAGGTCAGGATAAAGGGAAAAGCTGGAGCCCCACCGCACTGGGACTGATAGCCAGAGCCTGCCACCTGGGCTCAGGCTCTCCTCCCCTCCCCAACAGCTGGAGGCAACCCCAGGCTCAGGCTCTCCTTCCCACCCCGCACCTGGAGGAGGCAGGGCTCTGGCTATCAGCCCTGGAGAGGCAGCAGCACAGAAGTAAGGGTGGCAATGGGGCACTAAGTCTGCTGTGAAAAGTGATATTGACGAATATCACTTTTCACATTGCCACTCTTACTTCTGTGCTGCTGCTGGCGTGGCGCTGCCTTTGGAACTGGGCGCCCAGCCAGCAGCCACTGCTCTCCGCTCTGCCTTCAGAGCTGGGTGGAGGTATACGTACTTGGGGGAGAGGAGGCGTAAATGACTACAGACATAAAAAAGGGGGGCTCGATCAAATAAGTTTGAGAACCACTGCTTTAGATCATCCATCACCATATTTTCAGTCAAAAGAAAAAAAATTGAAAGGTGCCACCTTGAGCCATCAATGAAAAAGGCTCCACCACAGTCCACACACTGAGATGAAACAGTACCATTTAAAAATACATGTTCAATTTACCAAATTCAGTTAAGACCTTTTTTAGTACAAAGGGCTTATGATATCCTCAATACGCTCCTATAATGTCAATCTTCATTAGTGACTCACATCTTTCACTATAAGATGCTCCATCTACAATCATTTTAGTCAGAATAGTAAAATAATTGTTTCAAATTCTACCAAAAAAGCTAAACAGTTATTAAAGACATAACTGTAAAGAAAACTGATTTAAAATCAATGTTATTAAATAATTGGATTCCTGTGAATTTTCAGTTTCTAACCAAAAAGCCGGAAGCTGTTGCCAAACAGTCACCCTATTTTCTAAACTGTTTTCCTCAGGACTTTCCTCTGCAAGTCTACACTTTCTGATACAGTCCAACAGCTTTTTCTTTGCTACCTCCTTCTTTTCTGAAGTCTGACCTCTAGTTCATCAGTCAAATGTTTCTGCTGATGACAGAATCTTGCTATCACACCAGCCTCCTTTTCTGTCAGATAAAGTATCATCCACCATACCCTCAACCTTCTTCTTCTTCTTTCCAGGCCAGCCATGATGTTCTCTAGACCCAAAAGTTATTAATATATATTATTTGTATTGCAGTAGTACCCAGACATGCCCCATTGTGCTAGGTAGCGGGCAAACACAAACATTCACTGCCCTGAAGAGTTTAATATTTTCAATAAACAAGACACACAAAAGGGTGAGAGCAGAATAAATTTCTCCGAAGGCTGAGCAAGCCCCTCCCCAGGCTCAGTATTCCCAGGCTAACAACTAGAGCTAATTAGGAATTTTTTGATGAAACATATTTTCATTGGAAAATGCCAAATCTGTATAAACCAAAACCACTGTGGAAAAACATCAGTTTCAATGAACTGCCTATTTTAAAAAAAATTGATTTTTTTTTAAATTGCCGTTTTGACATTTTCAAAACCATTTTTTGATTCTGAACAACTTCTTGTTTAGAATTTTATGTTAATTTGTAGTAAAAAAGTACAAAAACGTTTAAAAATGGTCAAAATTGAAACAAAATACTTCAAAATCATCAACATGTTTCAACTGACTTGATCTAATACATTTTTGTATTTCTAGGTTGGTTTGGGGAACTTTTCCAGAATCTCAAAAATTCTCATAAGATGGGAAAACTATTTCCTGATCAGTTCTATTAACAACCTACTCTCCCAGACCACGCTGCCTATGAAATGCTTAAAAATCTTTTGTACATTCAATATTCTGTCCAAAGATGCTAAAATGAGCCCAGTCATGATTTATACTCCGCCTCTTCGGCTAACTGGATTGTTGCAAGAGGCAATAAAACATCAAAATGAGAATTTTATGAAGTAAAAAAGAAATAAAAGTGTAAAATCAGTAACTTGAATAAACTAGCTGCTCTAGTTAAAACTCAGCAAGTTCAAGGACAAAATATGTAGTTTTACAGGCAACAAGAAAGAATGATCTCTACTAAAGATTTGACAGTTGGTGTCTGAGTACCTGAGTTGGAGAGAATCTTTCACCTAGGCAGACTGCCTGCTGAACAATAGGTATACCATCAGGGAAGCAGAGAGCAGGGTAGCAAAACCAGTAATAGAAGCGATACTTTTTTAAATCCTAGGGGAAAAAAATATATATATGCACATGTTAGAAGACAAATAATTACTAACCGAACTAGCCACTTAAAAACTGAGTGATTATAGCACTTCCAATTACAGCTATGGCCATGATCCTGCAAACACTTAAGCAGGTGTTTAACTTTGCTCATGTGAGCAGTCCCATAGGAGTAAACTTAAGAATGTGTGTAAGTATTTTGCAGACTAGGGGACCATGAGAACTGTGTTAAAGAATTACACAATAGGAAACTGAGTTAATTCCATTTTTTATTATTAAATATATTTTTTAATTTCTTGGCAAATATAGCAATGCAGCCCCAGACCCCAAGGGGCCTCATGGAATTTTGCAATAAGACCTGAGACGCACACCACGCGGGGTGGGCCGGCAGTCCCAAACCCGCCATGGCAGCCTGGACACCGTGTCGAGCAGCCGGGAACGTGGACCTTGCCACGCAGGCCAGCCTTTAGCACACAGCTGAGCTGGGCCACATGCAGCCCATGGGCCGCTGGTTGAGAACCGCTGCATCAGAGGTTCCCAATCTGTTTTCCATGGACTGCTGCAAGTTTGTGAAGCAGTTGCTGGTGGTCTATGGATAGATGGTTGGTCACATGAGGCTGGCTCTCTTTCTTTCTCGTTACTAAATTGCATTAAAATACAGCCAGACATATAAGAAATAACATCCTAACATTACTTTTCAATGTAAACAATTGCTACGATTGCCAAATATATGTAGTGTAAGGATTTCCATACAATCAAGAATGGAAGGAGAGGTTGTCTCCAAGAGAGACACCATAAAATATTTCAGAATCCCTGCACTAGACATAACTTACTCCACTTCTACTGTTAAACCGATTTTATTGGACAGCACCATAATGCAGTTAAACTATAAAGCTGCAGAAATCAGTTTTGCGTATTCTTATAGGATACCAACTGTCTTATGGTGATGTACTCATCTGTTGCTTCTATTTTTGAAAAAAGAAAGAGTTTGAAATTGTTTTAAATATGCCACATTATCATACATATAGTTATTTTTTTTTATTTAAATAGACCAGATGGATGAAAGCTTTTAAAATGGTCACCACAAATGTGTGACCAATGTGGAGTACAGCCCAGTTAGAAATCACCCTAGATTTACCTCTTAACTTTTATCTCTCCTTCTTCATGTTAATCCCATCAACTGGGGTCCACTCAACAAGCCCTCTCCCACTAAGGTGCTCTGTTCAATGCCATATCCTCTATCACACCACATGCTAACATGTCTTCCTTCATGACATCCCACCACTTTTTCTTGGGTTGGCTTCTCTGTCTTTTTCCTTCCATCTTGATCTCTTGGTCTCTCTTACCGACATAGTTGCCAGGACTGCGCTTTACATGACCAAAACATCTGAGTCTGCATGCCCTCATTTTTTATCCCTATGGCTGTCAGAAGTAACAACTTTGTACAAACAGTTGTCATGATTAAACATGGTGAACTTTTCCTTATTTAAATATTCCCTTATAGCACAGACAGGCATTAAGTGAAAGCAAGCACCGTTTATGAGATTATCTCTGCACAGTTTTAATTTGACCTGATCTTTAAAAGATCAAATAATTTGTGCTCTAGGATATCTTTATTAAAAAGGTCATGGTTTTCTGTAATCTATGCAGTGGCATCTACAGTAAATTAAGAGATTATTATATATTGATACAGAGAAATCCCCACACAGATCCATTCTCTCTCTCACACACACATATATACACAAAGTATATGGAAACTTGATTAACCACACAATTCAGCTTTTATATTGGGAATTTGTAATCTTTTCATCAGAAAGAACAGTTTAATACATTAACTTCTCATGACATTTAATTGATAGCGGTATTTTGAATATTTTTTTCATATGAGGAAAGGTCCTAACATAAAATAATCTCTTTTTGAGCTATGCCAAATATATGGAAGATAAAAGTATCAGACTTAAAAATTAAGTATTACAACACTTCTATTTTTAAGCTATAGTGAAGAAAATTCCTTGAAGACCAATGAAACACAGGCAGCCTGACATTTTAGAATGTATGTGCTTGTAATTTGAGAAATACACTCACATATTTTTAATAGTTATAAAATAAAGGAAACTATGGCCCAAAAACATGCACACAGGTCTAACTTCAGTAGGACTATATCTATTCTTTAAATTCAGTGCATGTGTATATGTTTTCAGGAGTGGTGTATTTGCACATGCTTAGCTAGTTACATGAGAGAAAGCAGATAAAAGGCAAGGAGAAGGTGCAGCAAGCAGTAAACGTAACCCTGACATATAGGGCTAACTGGAACTGTTAGAAATACTTGGTTGAGATTTTCAGAGCAGTCTAGAGGATTTAGGAACACCGCTCCCATTAACTTCAATGGGAGTTGCATGGCTAAGACTTAGTTGGCTTTGAAAACATCAACCTACATTTATAATTACAACCATTTTTTCTCATCTTCCTCTACCACAGAAGACAAACATTTGTACCCAACTTAGTGAAGGAGGCTTAGTTTAGTCATCTAAACATCGCAACACATAGGATACTTGCAATTAAACATTCAATTTCCATCAGATCAACTCACCCTTCAAAAGGTAGATAAATGGAGTATCATGAAACTTACTTTGTGTAAACCCTGGTCCAGTTTGCAAAAAGGTTCTGTCTGCTTTGAACGGACAACAAGAATCATTTCCTGTTTATTGCTTTAGGTGTAGAGTTTGGGCCTGCTGCTCTTAATCAACATTTTCCATTACTGTGCAGTGTACCGTGCATCAAACAGCTGCTTTTGACCCCAACGGTGGCTACATTTCAGTTCTGCACTGTGGTGTCACAAAAGTTACACCATAGTTAAGGTTGTGCCAGAATTTTAAATTGTGGCAGCAATGACAAAGTTATTTAAAAATTGTGTGTTTTGAATTGTAGAATTAACTTGAAATGCTTAGTGTAGCTGGTAAATTAATGTTTTGTGGTACTCTGAAGGCAAGAATGGCGAGAAAAGAGAAGGGAAAAATCATCCAGAGTTTAGCTAAATCTATTCCAAAAACCACCATGTGATAAAAAAAATTCTGGACTGTCCTACCTTTTTTTTCAAAAGCCTTTGATTTTATATTTAAAGCAGTCTAAGGTGTAGTGCATGTAATTCTTTAGTATGTGTTTTCCAGGCCAATGTTCGTTAAAACTTTTAATTTGTTGGACCTGAGCAATGTTGAATCAGAAGACCTTTCTAAATTAATGGTCTGTGGGACAGTCAAACATGCCCACCTGTTGATGCAAGAGAGTAGGAGATGGCCATTAAGGTTTTGCAAGTGCAGGCTGGATGAAGTTAGGGTGGGTATTGCTTTTCATTATTTGTTGGAGCGTTATGTATTTTTGCAGTACTGTAGGCTACGGTGGGTGCTTTGGGTGTTCTAATGCAACCTTCACTGTTACTAAACAAAGTTTGTGTTTGTATGTGGGTTGTGAATCACTTTGGGTTCAAAGGCAAAATAAGAATATAAACTGTTGTTATGCACTATTCAACCAAATGCATCGGCACCAACTCCGTGGGTGCTCTGGCGCTGGAGCACCCACGGGGAAAAAATGGTGGGTGCTGAGCACCCACTGGTAGCCCGCCTGTCAGCTCCCCCCCACCTCCCCCAGTGCCTCCTGTCCATCAGCGGGCCCTGCAAAACAGCGCCTCCCTCTCCCTCCCCACTTCCCCCACTCGCCACTAACAGCTGTTTCACGGCACACAGGAGGCTCTGGTGGGGAGAAGCGAGGACGCGGCACACTCAGGGGAGGGAGGGGGTCGAGCAGGGGCGTGAAGAGGCAGGGTGGGAGTGGAATCTTGGAGGAAGAGATGGAGTGGGGGCAGGGCCCGGGTCAGAGCTGGGGGTCAAGCACCCCCCGGAACTTTGGAAAGTCGGCGCCTTGACTGAATCAGCTATACTGTGATAGGAGTGTTTGTACCCCTGTGATGAAAGAGTCGAGCAATATTCTTTTAGCACTTATTCTCACCTTACTATCTCTCCAGCAAATGTATTGCTCAGGGAATAAGTGAATCAAGCCTGCAGGTTCTTTGATCAGTCTTGACTTTTATTGTCCTCCCTTGACCCAGGAGTTTAATTGGCATTATTTATTTTTATATATGGAACCCAAGAACCTTTATATTTGTAGAGAAGCACATGCATGTACGAAATGCAGTCTGGTAACTACAATAGGTATATTATTATTTTTCACTGACATGGTTCATTATTATTTTTGTTTCACTATTCAGAGTATGGAATAAATTGTATTACTTACTGCAAAAGTCAGAAGCAGGAATTTGTTCAAGAGCATGGGGTTTTCAAGGGCAGTCCCCGATTTTATTGTCTCCCATATCTGTCAGTGGACAAAATACATACATACATACATACATAAATAAATTTAAAAAAGCTCAAACTAATCATAGACAAGACATGTAGGGCTAGAAGGGACTTCAAGAGATCATCTACTCCATCTCCTTGTGCCAAGGCAGGATTAAGTAATATTCTCAGTAATTTAGGTATGATTTTGCCCTACTTAATTCAGCCCATGCTCTAATAAATGCTCACCCCAGAAGCAGGCATTTCAACAAAGCTCTGGTTTGTCCTGAGGTCTTGGGAATTACAAATGACAGTTCTACTATTATAGGCTTTACATTTCACTTTCATTCTGCTAGGTAAGGATCAGAAGCACAGAGCTCATCCAGAACTACATCTCCCATATGACAGACAAAACCTATATCAGCAGACATCTAGGCTTAAATTTTGAAGGTTTTACAAAGTTACACATAAAAATGATAACAATTAATATGTTTTTTCCTACAGCAACAGCCCCTCACATGGATGAACCATAACCAACACAGCAGCATTGGGTTGGTTTGTTCTCCTAGATCTCTCATACTTGCGATATGTAGGGTATTGAAACTGACAAAAATCCCAGTGGCAGGATCACAAATACGAAAAAGTCTAGAAGTGCAGACAGGTGGCATGCTATGCACAGTTAGAAACAAACCCAAATGTAGCCAATTAGTTCATTTTTGCATTCATTTGTTGTATAGTGTGTGATGTTATGATTAAACTCATACACAATGTCTATATATAATCATGGTAAGCTAAATAGATTTAAATTGTAGGTTCATATAAGTAAGAGATTGAGAAGTATTTAGAAGTGAAGAGTATGCATTAGGTTTCTAAGTAAAGCAGAACTGAAACAAAAGGCCTACAGGCTGACCACTGTAAAATGTCAGCTTAGCAATACTAGGCTTTACATAAGCTTAAGAAATGCTTGATATAAGTAAGTGACCAAAGAGTGACCCTATGCCACAAGTTCAAGAGAAAGATGTGTCAACAGATGATGAAAAAAAATTGACCTTGATGTACTGTTCGAAATCAAGAGATACCTTACTGTAACATTTTTCCAACAAGTGTCCTGACCACAAGGTACATGTGCGTAGAGTCTAAGAAGAATAAAAGGAACTAAAACCTATGAAAAATGGGGCACTCCAATATTCTTGGGGGCACAATACAGATAAGGGAAAAGAGGGTTGACACCTTTGTGCACATACAGAGTGTTAGATATAGTCAGAGTCACATGATAAAAGAGGGCTCCCCTAATTGAATAAAATGAGTTACCTTCGTGAAAACTCCAGCAGGAAACATTCCTTCACTGATTATCAATTGGTGAGGAATCCATCAGACTCTAAAAATATCTTTGAGGATGTGAGTATGACTATATTTGTTACTTGTGCATGATTGTTTGTAGGATTTATATATGCTTGGATAATCATAACTTTGCTTGTGACTTTAATAAAACGTATAAGGCAGAATAGACGTTTTACTTGTGAATGTGTGTGTTATTTCCTTGGTCTTCATGTGTTCCTAGAAGCTCTAAATCAGAAACAAGTAGCAGAGGTGACTTTCATTCTGTTGAGCTTGAAACTTTAGCAACTAGAGTCAAATCCTCAGAAGTGTAATACAACATTACTAAATTCACTTTAAATAAAATAGAAGGCTACACCAGTCTGCTGAATATGATGTTTGTGGGACAAAGAGTTGGGATTATAAACAGTACTGCAGCCCTTGTTTAGAGGGCTGACAGGATTTTCAGTATCAAGGGGTCACTAAGAAAAATCTACCATGGCTTTCTGTATTAGCAAACATTGAACCTCCAGCTATCCATTGAGATATAGCCACAGCACAAAAACTTAAACCCGCCAAAGGCTCCCCAGAACTTCCCACCCACCAGGTTATGGTTAACATACCCCAACCATGCCTGAAAACCACTATGGACCACACGTGATCACCTCATGTCTCTGAATCCAGGAGGAAAAAGCAAAAGAAGTGGGGGAGGAGGAAAGGAGGCTGGAGTCAGCCCTTCAAGAGTCACTCTTGGGTAATTTGCACATTATTGACCCAACTAGCAACCCTCCCAGTTTTGACCTGCCACACAGACTTTGAACCACATTGAAACGCATCTGAACGAACCATGGAAAATGAGACTACCTGATGCACAAGTGGAAAATCAAAGACTCCCCTTCGTGCGACTACAGCGAGAACATCCAAACATTCAAACACATCATAATGGAGTCCCCCAAATATGGATTCAGAGGTGAACTGAATGATATCCACAAGTCATAGAGGAGGCCTTGAAATGGTTTATGGACTTACAACTTTATCTATAGAATGTTGCTCTGCAGATGCCATACGCACGTATGAGAGAGAGAGAGAGAAACACACACACACACCACACACAAAGAAAAAGTCTAGGATAGGTTACATTTTTTGACTTCTCTACTTCTCTTTAAGAGGCATCATCAAGATTACTGCATCATAACCATCACATGGTAAAGGAGCACTAGATCACAACAAGAGGGAAAATAATTAATGAGTTTGAATGAGAAGATGGGTGAAAACTCTATTATCCTGACCTAGGGCAACCTAATTAGGGAATCTAGGGATGAGCATAATAAGTAAATTCAAACAATTTTTTTTTAAGTGTGTAAGTCTCTCTCAGCCACTTCACTTTATTTAGTAACTTCTCATACAAGTTCTCTTCAAGGAGCAGACAATGTACCTCCTCCCCTCCAGTGGAACCAGCTGAAGGTCAGGTTGAATAACCTCTTTGCTGTTGCATCTCCTCAGTCGTCATGCCATTACTTACGCCCCAGAGTGCACTGTGATAATCTGAATCCCAAAAGCAAGCAGGAGCTGATTTCTGGGTTTCACAAAAGCAATGCTCCCTGGAATGCAAGTAACTGGGCAAGTCCAAGAGTGCTGCTTAGACAGATGAGAGGCAGGACTCAGCATGGAGGTTACTGAGCATCATCATCTAACTGCTGCTGTCCAGAGGTGATCAGAAGCAAGCAGAAGACACCAAACTGCCTCCTCCAAAAGCAACTGTATCCCAAAGCCGGGATTAGATGGGTCAGTGGGGGATGATAGTCTCTCCATTGCCTGGGACTCAAACTGCAAAGTAGTTCACTAGCTTTCCCCAAATCCTGTTTTCTCTGTAAATGTATTTAATTGTTAACCTCACCTCATTTGCTGCTTTTTCCAAAAGTGACTTCTTATCACAGGATTTGAAAGATTCAAAAGTGTTGGTGTTATATAATGTTCCGACAGCAGGACAGCAGTGTGCCGGGGTGGCAGCATTCCTAGACAGGAGACAAGGACACTCGTGGAACCACATACTAGCATTTTTTCCAGAACTTTCATTAACAGCAACCAATGGGAACTCTCACATTAAGCCCCAATGATGCAGAGTTTTCCAAGCAGAGTGGTGACTCTATACATCACAACGAGGCAGAAGGCGAGTCAAGGACAGTTCCACTCAGAACGCTTGCAGGCAGTTACAAAAATGCTCTTGCATTCATGGACAAATTAGACATGCAACTCAGTAATTATTAGGATGATTTGATCAACTGAAGGCTTAGAAATGCAGAGCACACCTCACGACATAATGACAAATGCTGCCATGGAATTGGAGATAGGAAAGAGCTGGAAAAAATTTAGTTTTATGCTTCTAACAAAGATTATGAAGATAGACAATCTCATGTGTAGAGTTTGACCTGCCTCAGTGGCATCCTCCCAACTGTTCAAAAGCATATGAGAATTCTGCCTTTTAAGGAGGTGTTTTTATGCATAATTACTGCTGAGTCCTCTGGGTTTTCCCCAAATATTGTTTATAGTGTTTAAATTTAATTTAGAAGTTTTTGTCCTGTACTTCAGACCCCTAATAGAAGTGGAGATGCTTTGTCCCTGATTCAGCAAAGCACGTGCTTTACTGCTTTATCGAATGGGAATCAGCTTAAGCACCTGCTTAAGTGTACTGCTCACTGATGGTCTTTTTAAATAAAATTACTACTATTATTCATAAAAGCCAGCAAGACATTCCTTGCCTACTGCATTTTCCACATCCTTGCAGTTAATCACTTATTGTCTCTAGAAGGTGCAGGGAGGTTCAAATGTCACATCATAATGTACATTTTTCATGAGCACTATGATTTTCAGTGCAGAGTCTCTTGGGGAACCTCTGAGATAAATACTTTTTTTAAAAAAAAAATTTCTTCTTTTAAATAAAAAAAAGGTGATTCAGTTAAAAGTGGTAAGTTAAAAACAAAGACATCCCAAAGTGAACATAAAACACAGTACTAATGTTGAACAGTTAAAGTCAGAAAATCCAAAAGTTTTGTTACCTTTAGCAACATTAACTAGACAATGCTCCTTATAGATATTAGTGTGTTTTATTCCATTTCTTTACTGGTAGAATATGTAGTTTAGTAAATTAGGCTGCAATACTGCAAATACTTATATATTTGCTTTATTCAATGGGTGTGAGTAGTTCAATGACTTCCATGAGTCTGCAGTGTTTGCAAGACCAAGGCCTTAATGATTATCAGAAAAGGTACATTATAAATATACAGGACATGCAACTTCCACAAAATTTAAAGTCAGAAGAGACCATTTTGATCATGTAGTCTGAATTCCTGCATAAGACAGGTCAGAGAATTCTTCCACCCAGTAATTCCCACAGTGGATTTCTTTCTCACTGCGTAAGTGAACACTTGGTTGTTGTAATATTGCCATCAGAACATTAAAATAGCCCTGATATCAAGTTATACACAATTTTTGTTTTTCACAATTTTCTTCAGTTCCCGATGTTAAACGGTGTTTTCTGAGATGATTTTGTTGCGTTTCAATGTGACATTTACAATCTCCTGCAGGCAAATAATTCCAGTGGTAGCTCTATCCCACAAAAGCTTATGCCCAAATAAATTTGTTAGTCTCTAAGGTGCCACAAGGACGCCTCATTGTTTTTACTGATACAGACTAACATGGCTACCACTCTGAAACCTATCTTTTCAAAGTCATTAGTGAGGACAATTATGAAAATCACATTGAGATATCAAAATGTGGATAGATCCTCATTAAAATTCTGCTAATACTCTTAGAAGATGCACACCAAGCATATTCATAAATGATTTGTCAATTAAGTGTAACTATATTGTTATCCACCATTTTTTTTAAAACTTCAAAATCACATAAAATACTTACACATCAAAGGCACTAAACTCCAATGTTAAACGAGCTGGTAGACCAAAAGGATCACCTGGACAAAAACAAAGTTTCTTTTAAATAGCAGCAGCAGCAACTATGTCACAATAAAAACAACAGGCCAAATATAGTTTCCTGAATCAAGGGTCCAATCCTGTTCCCTTTGAAGTAAATGTGAATAGGATAAGAATCTCTAGTTTTTCATGTAGTCACAGATTTTATATCCAAATACAACTCATGTGATCTTTTTTCTATCCCTTATTACGACTGTGGAATATTTTGTACATGTAGTAGAAATTCTTATAACAGAAATATAATTAAACAAAAGACAACAGGAGAAAAACTGGTATGCCTAATAAAAGTTCAGTGTCTACCTACCATTATAGTAGTAGCCTTTGATACCTTTCGGAGTCTCGTCTAATCTATACTCATTAAGTTTCTTCTGCGTCAGCTCATGCCAGAATCCCGCATCCAAGGCACTGGTGAAGGGAACAAACTGTAGCTTTGGGATTCTAGGTTCCAGGGGATTGTGTGTCTCACTATCAGCAGTTGCCATTGTTTTATTCAATTAAAGCTGTTAAAAACAGACAAAAGTTCTGTGAGAAGAGTCATTCCTGATAGCTACTTACTGAGCTAATTAGGTTGGCTTTGGCTTTTGGGGGTTTATTTTAACAGTGTTTTGTTTTTCAAAGCCTATAGATGCCACTTACAAACAAACAAAATGTCAAAATCTTTAGTATAGTAGCCAAGCCCCCTCTGTCTATAAGAAGCGAGGACTTAATTTGCGGAAGAATGATGTGCGTGTATATACATACACACACATATATACACACACACACTCCTTCTGCAAATCAAGTTTTCGCTTTTTCGGGAACATTTTGTTCTTCAACATGCTAATTCAGTGCCAGAGAGAAGCAAAGACAAAACTGGTCTAACTAAACCTAATAAACACCAGATTCAAGGGTGGCCAAAGCACACTCCAGCAACCACATGTGGCCCAGTAGCCAGGGCCGGCCTTATGGGGGGGCTGCGCGACCATCCAGGGCACCATGCACGGGAAGGGGGGGGCGGCTCGCTCTACGAAGTGTCAGAATAACAGACACCCCCCAGCCCGACTCCGCCCCCCCGCCCTGTTCACCTCAGCCGCAGTCCGCCACCATCTCCCGCGCCGCCGGCCCCTCCAACCGCTCCACCTCCGAGTCCGCCCAGCTCCTCCCCCAGCCCCCCTCGGCCACCATCCCCCGCTCCGCCTCCGCCCAGCTCCTCCCCCAGCTCCCTTCGGCCACCATCCCCCGCTCCGCCCCCAGCCTCGGTCCGCCATCATCCCCCCCGCTCCGCCCCCCGGCCGAGCTCCACCCCAGCGTCGCCCAGGGCGCCATCTTAGGTAGGGCCGGCCCAACGTATTTAAACTGGCCTTCCGTTATCCCCAGCTCAGCACCCATGCGAGTAGTAACCCCTTTCTTCCATTTGCTTCTGCTGTTACCATGAGTGAATATGATAGAGTCAGCTGGAGATGAGTCCAGCGCAAAGCAAATCCAAGGGATGGGTGCCAGAAGGGAAGCTGGAGTAAGAGCTAAAATCATCAGGCAAGCAAAGAGCCAGCCTGCAACCTCACAGCAGTCCTGGGGCAACTGAAGTGCTCCGCTCAACCTCACTTCAAAGAGTTTGGCCACCCTGATAATCAACATAACTGTGAAGTGTTTCCAAAAAGCCAGTTCTGAAACAAATTTGATTGGGGGTGGAGAGAAACACTCCTTCCTATCTTGGATTAATGTATTTCAGCATTTTGTCTTAAATGAGTGAAATTAATTTAGAAAAACCTCCAAATAGCCAGTCTGAAATAAAAGCTTAGTGTCCACCCTTCATTCGTTTGTGAATAAAACAATCTATTCTGAAAAATATTTTGCTGACTGCTATAATGGAAGACTTATCAAATTGGAGTTATACAATACAACCAGGGATGTTTACATTTTAGAAGGCCTTATCCACTTCATTTGGTGCAAACTTAAAATTTTGTAAAAAAGGAACTTTCAAAAAAGCAAAACACTAATGTTTTCAGAATTTTACACTAATCTCCCTGAAAACAACGCTTAGTAAGCAAATAAACATCCCTCCCCGAGTCTGAAACAAAGTTTACAGCACTAAGAACCTCAAAGTGAAGCAATCTTTAGAAGAAAAGAAATGTAGATCTGACTTTATTAACTTTCATATTTCAAGCTGAAGGAAATGCATATTCTCAACTAAGAGCTCAAATAATGACAAGTAAATTCGATTTTTAATGGGCTTTCATTTGCACTCATGGTGTATATATAGCATAGGTGAAGAAATGTACTTCTAACAATCAATTTTTAAAACTGACATCTCTTTAACCTGCTGATGGGTATCAACCTGAAATCTAATCTAGACCAAAAAATAAAGTAGTATGCCACCCATTGAGCCCCTCCGCCAGTGTCTGTGGTTTTACACTCATACCATCTTATTTTTACATCTTTCCCTTGTTTTAACCCGAAAGCCCCACATCAAGAAGAAGGGAAACTGATAGCAGATTATACAGAGTTAAAAGTGAAAATGATTATAAACTAAGCTATTACATGCACAATGTAAACAAACTGCAAAAAAAATATGTTTTATTCCTCTAATCTCTTTCAGTTAGTGTAATTTTAGGATATATTTGTAACAAGAGCATGTAAAATATTTACAGGCAGAAATGAAATTTTGAGATTGATAGTGTCCCTTTAAATGCTGAAACAAAGTGGGTGTGGTAGTGTTACCTCACCCACCTTATCTGTAATATCCTGGGACCAACATGGCTACAACAACATTGCATACGAACTTTAAATGCAGTCAGCTATCCCACACCTCCAGTTCTTTCTAGCTACTGTGCAACATTAACTGCCTATGACTAGAGTTGGTCAAGAAACAGAATTGTCTTCCTGCTGTAAGGAATTTTGACATTTCCAAATTAGCTTCCATTACAAATCTTAATGGAAAGTAAAAGTATCAAATTAAAAATTCCAAGCAGTTTAGAATTGTAAATGTTGAAATGAAAAACGTAATTTTGTTTTTAAATATTGACTTGAAATAAAAATATTCATTTTCATTCTCCTGATTAGAAAAACCAGAAAATTGTCAAAATCAACACTTTCTGAATGGAAAATGTTTTGTGCGAAAAATTTCAGCTAGCTCTACCTATGACCAATTGTCGCATTTATATCACCTCCACAGTTAGTCATTATTTTCAGATGTATTCTGGGTTCTTCTAAGTCTCTACTTCCATCTGGATCCCAGCTAAATTGTACTTTTATGGTCTAATTTTCTTTCTTCTGCTTTTACAGCATTTCTAGGCATATCACTTTATTACTATTTTTGTAGTTTTTTCCATTATAAAGAGGACTTGAAAAATGCACTCAATACTAGAAAATGGTCATCCTCCCCTGCTGAAAATAGGAGCCAAAGCCACATAATTTCTGAAGAATTTAAGCTTTTATGTAAAAAGGTTGCCAGCCCTTAAGGTGATGAAACATGACCTTCCAGACACCAAATGTAAACAGGTATAATGTTGTCTTCCTGAGTCTTCAGGCAGAGAGTGCCTCTGTTGCTGCTCACAGATTTGCCAAGCAGTAAAATGAAATTTACTAGACACTGGTCTCTCTTTCAGCTATTACTCAGAACTCTGGTGAAAACAACTGAACTGTAAAAATAATATGAGTTTTACTTCCTTGCTGCTACATGGGAAAACTATGAGCAGCAGCAAAACAGGGGTTGAGGAGGAACTCAAAAAAGAGGGTGGGCATGGGGTAGAGCAGAGACCTTTTTCTTTTCCATTCCACTGCAGTGGAATAATCTCTGTAATAAAAGTAGCATTATCACATTCAGTCACAGTAAAGAACCAGCACTGCTTGAAGCACAATTTAGCAGAACTAATAAAGGTTACTCCCTATATGACATTTCTAATTTATAAATGCAGGGTAATTCTTTCTATATTAGCCAACTGGGATACAGAAAGAAAACTTGAGAAGTGTTCATATCATGGACCCTTAAGTATCAGAGGGGTAGCCATGTTAGTCTGGATCTGTAAAAAGCGACAGAGTCCTGTGGCACCTTATAGACTAACAGATGTATTGAAGCATAAGCTTTCGTGGGTGAATACCCACTTTGTCAGATGCATGTAGTAGAAATTTCCAGAGGCAGGTATAACTATGCAGGCAAGAATCAGTCTAGAGATAATGAGTTTAGTTCAATCAGGGAGGATGAGGCCCTCTTCTAGCAGTTGAGGTGTAAACACCAAGGGAGGAGAAACTGCTTTTGTAGTTGGCTTTTAAGTTGTGTGTTCCATCTTTAACAGTTTAGGTAAATTAAACACAATCATTGTAATACAAGTTAATGAAACCACAAAATAAAAGGAAAGATATAAAATAGAGATTACTTTTTAAAAAAATGTATTTTACAAATCTCAGAAATTACTTTACAATCATGATAACTGAATTTGTTTTTATTTCAAAATCATCAGCACTCCTAATGCCACAATCATCCTGCCACTTTCAAAAGCACTTCTTCATTGCTTTTTGTATCAAAACTTCCTTTCATCAAATTAATACCTCACTATTTTCTAAGTAGTTTTCTGAGCTCTCTTGCATTTAGGTTGTGTACCAACAGTGCAAAAGGATTATAATCAAAATACCAAATAGAAAAATCTTTAGACCCCCAATTAAATTGAAACAAATATTTTTAATGAAAACATAGCAA
Organism: Chrysemys picta bellii; assembly: GCF_011386835.1. Taxonomy (NCBI): domain Eukaryota; kingdom Metazoa; phylum Chordata; order Testudines; family Emydidae; genus Chrysemys; species Chrysemys picta. The sequence goes on from NC_088797.1 coordinate 39,643,829, forward strand.
TAATTTTAAGAGATTAAGGGCAGATTCTTAAAAGTATACAAGCACTGTTGATTTCCATGGGAGTTAGGCACCTAAGTAGTTTTAAAAATCTGGCCCTAAGTTTAAGAAACACTCTCTTTCTTTTTCTCCCAAAAAGGACTCTTTGATTATACAATATATTCTCACAGAGCCATATTGTGTCACTGATTTTTCACAAAACTCCCACTGACTTATATGTACAGGTTGATGGTCCTCGTCCAACACCATCTCCCTATAACACTGCAAGGAGATGCTCTGTAGTTTTACTATATCACATCTTTGTTCAGATTGAACAATTTTCTAGTTTGTGTCCCCCATAAACTCACGGGTGCTGACAGCAACAGAAGGCTTCTGTAAGATTCTAATTTCTTCTCCCCTTCAGTAGCTGGTCTGGAAAGGCAGTTCCTTTTCCAGGAGAATTTCTGAAATCTAACAGATTCAGAAAACCACAGCTACACTTTTCTTTGCGCAACATCTGTCTCATGCAGTCTTTCCGGTATGTATCATGCACTCAGTTATTCTATTATTTCTAAATACAGCAAAGATGTAACACTAAATCATATCTTCCTGGAAAATCATGCAATCCCCTGCTGTCCCATTGAGGTCCATTATCAGATTCAGCATCAGACTTGATTTCTGCCAAAATTTCAAACACTATGTTCAGAGTATGTATACAATCTCTCTCTCTCATACACATATATGTGCGCAGACAGTTTACTCTTTACAACTGTTCTTCCTTATTTGTTAGTAAGTTTTGAGGACATCCTTCTATTTGGTTTTGATATTTTTCTCATTTCAGATTGAGAAAGCTGCATCAGTCTATTTATAGTGCTCCACACTATGTTAACTTTGTGAACACATATTGGACTGCATCATTGCATTTATGTGGTTTTAGCGCCAGCTGGATTTTTCGGTAGCGTGGATGCGTCTTATTTAACAGCGTCTCAAATCATGTACTGTTATACAGCAAGGTTTAATATCTATATATCTATAGCTATATCTTAATTTTAGACATTCTAATTTTGTCAGATTGTGGCTTTTCTATCATACTGTAGAATTATCACTATCAAGACAGCTTTACTTCATTTTGCATGTTGTACCATAGTGTCTATCTGAATATGATTTTTTTTTGGCCTATCCCGTCCTTTGAAAACGTAGATATTTCTAGGGCACATGGTTACCACACATGTACATTTTGCTAATGTCATATATTTATGTCAAACACTATTACTTGTGATTTGTGAATATCTGTGCAGCAAATATCAGAACAGAGACATCTAGTGGATGATACCAGGAAACTCTTTTAAAGAAACAATATTAAACCACCTCTGAAATTTCCCAAAACAGTTTATTTTAAGAATGTGCCAAATAAAGCAACCAGATATCAGGACTTTTAAAAAATAAATTCAGGTTTAATTCCTTAAGACTCCAATTCAGCAAGGTACTTGAAGTAAAAAGGCCTATTCCTATGCTTGAAGTTAGGCACATGTTAAGTACCTTGCTGAATCAGTCTAAGAATGGCTCATCCTATAGATGTTCTACAGTAATATGCAAATATTAGTTTACTCAGCCTAATAATAATTATAATACATCTGTGCTCTAGTACTTATTCCTCCAGATACGGATGGATACAATTTAATAGGATGGTGCAAGCAATAACATTGAAAGTAATTCATTTAAGCAACATACAAAGTCTCTGCAAGATATTCCTTTCCACCTTGATTTATGTTATTAACAACCTCTTTTAAAGAAATGTAAATAGTTTGCCTAAAGGGCCTTCAGCATTAATACTGTGAAAAGTTTTAATAAGTTATAAACCGAATAGAGATGCAAACTGAAGTTTTCCACAGAAATCTATTACATACTGAAAAATGGAAAATTACCTATTTAAGGCCTTTTCTACATTCATGACATAATTCAATTAACTTCCCAGCCACTAGATACTCACCAAATAAAGATGTTTGACTACAGCCACCAGATGATCCAAACACTTCTCCAGTTAAAAAGCTAGTATTTTGACAATGTGCTGAAGTCTTCTGTGTTTACAGGAACACCACTGATAGATCGTACATCTATAAGAAACACTCAGCTTAAAAATCAGATTTTGTAAATAAACCAATGTATTTATCTATTATTAGTAACACCCAATGTTTTTAAGCGTGAAAGAACATCAAGTTGTCACTTTTTGCATTTCTTTCAACTTGTCACTAAACTCAGCAATGCCAGTCTCATATTCAAGTTCTCACTGCTGCAAGATTTGGGCCTCTAACCTGGCATGGCTATGTTTGGTTATTTAATTTTTGTTAAAGACATTTTAACAGTGGAAACATTTCTATTGAACCTGGATTTTATAAAAGATTTAGACACCATTTTAATTTGAAAATAAATGTAGTTTGACAGTTTGTGGACTGGCTGTGCCAGAGGTAGCTTTTAAGACCTGCAGATGAGGTCTGAAAGATAGCTACTTCAAGTGATGGGGAAGAATTCCTCCTGGCTTCTCCAGCCTAGACCGAACTCAGAGCAGTGCTAGAAAAGTTAGACACTGACTCTGTATCGCCACCTGCTGGCTCAGAGGGGCACGCTGAGACCTAGGGGCCTGGACCTGGGTTCCTCCAACACCTATTGAGCAAGCAGAATAGCCAGGATAAGGGCAGGTACTGGGGCTGGGGGTAGCTGGACCCCAGGGACCAGGAACACCCCCAGGGAAGGGGAGCCAAGGAGGAGTGGAACCCCAGAGGACAGGGACACCTGCAGCCGGGTACGGGGCGCACTGCCTGCCGGGGAGGGCCCCCGCTTGCCTGGCTCCCTGTGCCGCCACTTCCATCCTACCAGCCCCACCAAAGGCAAGAAGGTGATCCGCTTTCACTCACTCCCCACTAAGGGCTATTCACCAGCTTCACTGCTATTTACTTCTGGCATCACTTCCTGGCGCAGTCAAATGATGTCACCACCCCTTGAAGCACCGTTCTCAGCCATGACACTGAAGTAGATCACCACCAAAAGAGAGTGTGGTGAGCTGATGTGCATATGCATGGGGTTTGCGCCGAACGGAGGAGTGGCATTTACTGGGTGCAGTACTGCACTGTCACCCATTATAGGTCTAGGTGTCTTAACAGCCACTGCCCACATTACACCCCCTCACACACATTTGCTGGCACGTTGTAGAATTCAGCATGTTGTATCGTGACATAGCACTGTCCTGGCAGAAATCAGCATATTGTGACATGATAACTGTGACGTTGCACCCCATAATGCTTTATAGAAATATGTTTATGAGTGTAAATATGACATAACTGGAATATGTTTTACGCTAGATATGCCATGTAACATATCTTTGCAAAGATTATGTTCTACTGAATGTATTCATCCTGTTCATATGCATGTATCATTTTTATATCTGAAGTTATGAGCGTTGGCTCTATGCTTGTATTTAAAGTGTTTGCTGTAGCACATAAGGCAGATTTGGTCAACATAGTGTGAAGGGGTTATTCAAGTAATTGGGAGTACTTAGTGTGGCAAACCCAGGACAAATAGCTACAAGGGGGGGTAGTAATTAGTCCCAGGGGGTTAAAAGGCCTCTCCCAAACCACTGAGATAGATAACCAGGGGAAAATAAGGTTCAGCTGGAAAAGGGGTTACCAGGGAACTAATTAGGTTCAGCTGGCTCCAACTGCTCAAGACCTTTTTAAACCCTCCCCTGTCTGGAAGGGGGGGAGAGTGAGCAGCGCAGCTGCCAATAAGCTAGATGTAGCAAGACTCTAAACCCTTCCAAAAAGGAAGGCTGCACTCTGTCCCCAGAAGGGAAGAAAAACAAGCACAAGGGACTGACTGAGGGAAGGAATGGCCAGACCCTGTGTTACCTATGAGGATTTGCTTTGCCCAAGCCTGAGTCTCCAAGGCTAAAAAGGACTGAGCCTGCTGAGGAGAAGAAGGTACTTGGCCACATTAGCTAACAATGGACCTTGATAGATGCCAATCCACATCTGAGCTTTCCTGGGAACATTCGGGTTAACATGTGTGTAATGGCGTCAGCCTATAAAGAACTGAGTCATGCATGGACATGTGACTTGCCCAGGTGACTCCAAAACTCCATCTTGTAGCTGTGATTCTACATAGGGGAAGAGAGGAATTTCCACCCACAAGGGAAAGACTATATAAGTCCCTGGAAACCCCTCCATTTTGTCTTCAGCTGGCTCAGAAGATAGCCTCTCCACCCCAAAGAGATGCCTGAAAGAAACTGGAACAAAGGACAATAACTACAGGGGTGTGAGTGATTGCTGGACCCAGACTAGAAAGAAGTCTAGTCTGTAAAAGAAGCTTATTGGAACGATTTACCTGCATTTAGTTTCTTACTGTATTAGGCTTAGACTTGCATATTTTATTTGGCTTGATAACTTACTTTGTTCTGTCTGTTATTACTTGGAACCACTTAAATCCTACTTTTTATATTTAATAAAATTACTTTTGACTTATTAATTAACCCAGAGCAAGCAATTAATTCCTGGGGGAAGCAAACAGCTGTGCATATCTCTCTATCAGTGTTATAGAGGATGAACAATTTATGAATTTACCCTGTATACGCTTTCTACAGAGTAAAATGGATTTATTTGGGGTTTGGATCCTATTGGGTGTTGGAGACGGGAGCACTTCTTAAGCTGTTTTCAGTTAAGCCTGCAGCTTTTGGGGGACGTGGTTCAGACCTGGGTCTGTGTTTGTAGCAGGCTAGTGGGTCTGGCACAATCAGGCAAGGTACTGAAGTCCCAAGCTGCCAGGGAAAGCGGGCTCAGAGGTAGCCTCAGCACATCAGGTGACAGTTCCCAAAGGGGTTTCTGTGACCCAACCCTTTACAATAACCCTTTACATTCTAGAATTCACCATGTTGTTACACAGCAGTTGGGTGCATGGCAGAGTTTGTGACATGACAGGTCCCAGCCTTGGCTTGTGACAAAACTTGCAGCACTGCAACAGAGTCCAGGCTATCACAGTACTTGACTAGACATGTCAGGTCCCCAGCTATTCCTGCAGCACTAATCATGTCACGACAGGGCCTCTGACATGGTGCAGCAGTTGCTATGTTGTGATGCTGACCTTGCATCCATAAGGGATAGACTTATTTTTTTTAAAAAGAAAAGCACAAATTGCAGCCAGCAGGGAAATGTCATGGCTTGCTGAAACACAGTCAATCTGAAATACTCTAGAAGCCTGGCTGTTCAGAACTTGCTTGGTTTTTGATTTGTAATTTCCGCTTGCTACAAATGCCCATTACTGCAATGAAAAGAAACAAGCTAGATGAGGTAAAATCTTCTATTGGTCCAACTTCTGTTGGGGGGAGGTATGGGCTTTTGAGGTACACAGAGCTCTTCTTTTGGTCTAGGGAAGAAAGCAGAGTGTCTTAGCTATATACTCAAAACAATGAAAGGCAAAGTTTAACGTAGGTGTGCACATAGTAAAAAAATTCTGCCCATTTATGGTCTTCATATTCTAACAAAAGGAGTATTGCAAGACCATGAGTACAGTACTGTAATTCAGTTATTGGTCAGCCACTCTTCAAAAGATGACTACACCAGGTGCAAGGCAATGCAATATCAGCCAATTCTTGCTGGTGTTATCATTGGGCCACATGTCAATCACAGAACTTGGGCCTGGAGCAATTCCAAGTTTCTAAGAGTTGGTTTTCAGGCTGAACTAAAAGTTTGGCATCCATAACTTAACACTGGTCATATCAATGCTCTGCATATCATTAATACCTCCTTAACTGCACCATATTTGCTTCCAACCACACTTTTAAGTAAGTGCATCCTACTTTTGCATGATATTATCTGTCTGACCTTTCCAAGTTAATATATTATCAAACACTACTCCTAGTTCAAAAATTTATGTTCCTATCTGAATTTTCTCACCACAAAGAAATAAGTCAATTCTTCCTAGTTAAAAGCATTTCCTTTGTTTTCACAAGTGAGAATTTAAATCTCCAGTCATTTCCCCACTTAAAAATTATCTGGAGTGCCTGATTTATCTTTTCCATAACTACTTTAAATCTTTTATGCTTAGTCCATTTAGCACAATCATTTGAAAAAAGGGAAATACCTATTCCCGTCTGCCCACTTTCCAGGAGGTCATTTATCATAATGGAATATAAAGAAGGGCTGATAAAAGCTCACAAATTGAACTCTGCAAGGGAGTATTAAGTTTTTGATAAAGCTGTTTGACTTTGACTTGTATCGTTCTGTCACTTAGAAATCCCTTATCCAGCAAAACTTTCTCCCTTTTATTCCAATTTTGGGTAGTTTATACAGGGGGTCTTACCACCATAGTATGTCGTTTTCTTTTTCAACATCCAAGAAGACTATTATCATAAAGTTCTTAGTCCTTACCCTTTTTTGTACCTCCATTTCTAGTCTCACTATATGGTCAACTGTGCATCTTCCCCTTTTCTGAAGCAACTTCGTACATCAGTCCAAATATAGGGACAATTGGTGGGGCAGTGTCGGGTGAAGTTTAAATTCCACTGATTATGTTGTACCTATTACGGGATAAATAGAGGACCTTACGCTATAGTGCTGACAATCAACATCCTTCATAAACATTAAATAGCACAACACAATGTTAAAAATAATAGTAATAAGTCTTGTGGCAATCAGCCTGTTTCCTGAATCTAACCCATTACCGGCCTTCCATCTGTAATATGTTGCTTCTTTAGTTTCTCATTCCGCTTGCTGTTTATTTTATTGGCACTGGGTATTACCTCTACGTCACAACCCAGTGTCTTAGCCTCTTTCCCTGGGTCTGAAAAAATGAAGAATCTATTTTATCTCAATCTGATGAAACACTTGTTTGTGTGATATTTATTCTTTTTACATAAAATAGGATGGTGTCAATGTCTCCACTCTATCAAAACTGGCCAGCTGGCACTAGCTCTTGTCAGCCAGTTTCCAACTGATCAAAATCCTCCTTAAGCTTTTTAGTTTCTGAAGTTCTTTGGTTTCGTAACATAGTTTTTCAAACAATTATCAGCATAATTCAAATGTTACCAGAAATACTGCTGCCCTAGTTCAGAGAAAACACTCATGCGTGTCCCAGCTTCTTCATGTGACTTCAGCTGGTTTCTTCACAGTTGAAAAGAAATCAAACACTAGTAATCAGAACTCTGTACACCAATATGTTCTCTGGGGCATAGGGAAGGCTTGTATTCTCTTGGCATATAATTTTTAATATCTATACTGTGAAATGGAAGTGAGATTAGAGCCGCATACACATGAAACTGTGGATCAGTGGGTGAGCAGCACTGAATGTAGTTCTCATCTCTGCTATAACAAGTAAAGGTCACAATCTAATAGATATAGCTTTCATGTCAGATTTCTTCATGCACAGCACCTTTAGGAAAGGTACTGTAAGAAAAACTAAGTGTAGATTCATGCTGGAGTTGGTGGATTGTTACAGGTATATATTTTTAGTACTGATCTCTTGTATGTGACATACATAAACCACTTTTTGCTCATTATTGAAAAATATCTGGAGTAAAGGTTTGAGAATAATAATCTAACCTGACGGCAAGCTCTTTAAAAATAAACAGGGAATAAATCTGGCTTTTGTCATATGCCTTGTTTCAGCAACTGAGACTGGAAGGGTTGGAACAGCCCATTGACCCCAGGCATGAACTTGAATACATATGAAGTACTGGAATTGAAGATGAGCATGAAATGGCACTCCAAATCCAACAGATTCAGACCCTTCCAAACTTCAGGGAAACTTCTGTCTAAATTTCTTTCTGAATATTGTGGCTTGAGCTTATCCTTATAATGGATCCAAACTAGAACCCATTAAATCTGAACACACCAAAACTTTGGGAGAATTTGGATGGATGCTGATCAGAACTTTGTGGTTCAGATCAATTACTCTTTGAAATACTTAAAAAAAACCAACAACAACAAAAGGTGCTTTGCAGTTATATAGTGCCTACCATTCAAGGATCTCTAAAGTGCTTTACAAAGATGGGCAAGCATTATTAGTTGTTAGAACACAATGTGCATCTGTGGTAGAGCTGGGCAAACAGTTTATTTGCTTGTGAAAACACTGGCAGTTGGTCTAAACTAGCACACCTACTGTGGCGGTATTATTTTATTATTAGATGCTGTTGTGTCTTGTGACATGACGGAGTGTCTTTCCATGTCCGTCCGCTCCATTGTGGTCTGTTGCCATGACCACGGCATCTTTTTCAATAGTTTTCTTATATGTCATCTGTTGTCCTCTTTCTCTCATCCACTAGGTGGTATCCAGTCAAGGGCTTGTCTAGGAATACAGTTTTTTGAGATCCATACAATGTGTCCAAACCACTTCAGATTCCTTTCTCGAAACGTCTCTACAGTCTGCCAGCTACTCCTTTGTAACACATCAGCATCAGTTACTTTATCCTACCAGCAGATACCAGGTATTTTTTGCAAGTATCTCTGATGGAATGCATTAAACTCCTGTTGTGGCCTAACCTTTGCCAAGGTTCAAAAGTGTATACCAATGTGGGTATCACAATGGCATTGTCTAACTTTGTCTTGGTTCTGGTGTGAATCTCCTTAGTTTTTTCAGATATTTGCCAGTCTTAAAAAGGCTCCATTTGCCTTCCCAATTCTTGCTTCTACCTCCTTATGGAGTTGGCCATCACTGCACTGTTGCTGTACAGTGGTAGCAATGTTGCAAAGTTTTAAGCTAAAAGTCCAGCGCAGACCCAACTAGAATGAATATTGGAAGCAGTGCAAAGGGACTAACAAATGGATCTGCTGAAAAAACATGGTTAACCTCTTGCAATTGCCAGGGGACAGTCATAATATGGGCACCTCCACCATAGTTTTTTCAGAGGCTGGCACTTCTACTGGTAGGCTATGGTGATTTGCTGCAGAGAAACACCTGTCTTCCTTTCATCAAATGGGCTGAGATGGTAATGTGGTGTAGTGGATAGGGCACTGGATAGCCAGGAAGACACCCAGGTTCTATTCTCAGCTCTGCCAATGACCTGTGGGACCTTAGACAAGTCATTTCATTCTTAGACAATACTTATGGAATGACATTAGACAAGTCATTCATATTTCTGTTTCCATTCTCACCCTTTGCCTATATTGTCTATCTATAGACTGTATGCTCTTCAGGATAGGGACTGTCTCTTGTTGTGTGTTTGCACAATGCCTAACACAATGGCACCCTGATCTCAGTTGGCACCAATAAGCACTGCTGGAACACAAATAATAATACAGTAGAACCTCAGAGTTATGAACACTTCTGGGAATGGAGGTTGTTCATAACTCTGAACAAAACATTATGGTTGTTCTTTCTAAAGTTTACACCTGAACATTGACTTAATACAGCTTTGAAACTTTACTATGGAGAAGAAATAATGCTGCTTTCCCTTTATTTTTTCAGTAGTTTATATTTAACACAGTACTGTACTATATTTGCTTCTTTTTTTGTCTCTGCTGCTGCCTAATTGTGTACTTCCAGTTCCAAATGAGTTGTGTGGTTGACTCATCAGTTCATAACTCTGGTTTTCATAACTCTGAGGTTTTACTGTCATGAGAAAAACTTCTGTTCAAAGCAGATTTTGTTTCCTCACAAAATAAAAGTCAATTAAGGGTTTAAATTTCATTTCCCTTCAACAGTCATATGGACTAGGGCTGTCAATTAATCACAGTTAACTCACGCAATTAACTAAAAAAATGTAATGGCGATTAAAAAATTAATCACGATTAATCGCACTTTTAATCGCATTGTTAAATAATAGAATACCAATTGAAATTTATTAAATATTTTTGGATGTTTTTCCACATTTTTAAATATATTGATTTCAATTTCAACACGGTACAGAAAGTTGACAGTGCTCACTTTATATTATTATTTTTATTACAAATATTTGCACTGCAAAAATGGCAAAAAAAATAGTATTTTTCAATTCACCTCATACAAGTACTGTAGTGCAATCTCTTTATCATGTAAGTGCAACTTACAAATGTAGATTTTTTTTGTTACGTAACTGCACTCAAAAATAAAACAATGTAAAACTTTAGAGCGTACAAGTCTACTCAGTCCTACTTCTTGTTCAGCCACTTGCTAATACAAACATGTTTGTTTACATTTACAGTGTCACCTGAAAGTGAGAACAGGAATTCGCATGGCACTTTTGCAAGGTATTTACATGCCAGATATGCTAAACATTCATATGCCCCTTCATGCTTTGGCCACCATACCAGAGGACATGCTTCCAATGCATTGATTAAATTTGTGACTGAATTCCTTGGGGGAGAATTGTATGTCTTCTACTCTGATTTACCCGCATTTTGCTATACATTTCATGTTACAGCAGTCTCGGGTGATGACGCAGCACATATTGTTCATTGTAAGAACACTTTCACTGCAGATTTGACAAAACACAAAGAAGGTACCAATGTGAGATTTCTAAAGATAGCTAAATCACTCAACCCAAGGTTTAAGAATCTGAAGTGCCTTCCAAAATCTGAGAGGGACGAGGTGTGGAGCATCCTTTCAGAAGTCTTAAAAGAACAACACTCCAATGTGGAAACTACAGAACCCGAACCACCAAAAAAGAAAACCAACCTTTCTGCTACTGACATCTGACTCAGATGATGAAAATGAACATGCGTCACTGCACACTGCTTTGGATGGTTATCAAGCAGAACCCATTATCAGCATGGACACATGTCATCTGGAACAGTGGTTGAAGCATGAAGGGATATATGAGTCTTTAGTGCATGTGACACATAAATATCTTGGAATGCTGGCTACAGCAGTGCCATGCGAACGCCAGTTCTCATTTTCAGGTGATATTGTAAACAAGAAGTGGGCAGCATTGTGACAGATTTTCATTACCAATCTGCCTGAGGCATCAGGTGATCAAGCTGAGGCCACAGGATCGTTTGGGGAGGAGATGACGAAACACACCAAGGGTTAAATTTTAAAGCTTTATTAACGAAATCATAAAATAACAGCAGAGAGTGCTGGGAACACTCCCACGTCACTCAGGGAAGAAAGAAAGCATTAGCGCCCCAAGCCCTAACTCACTTTCATACTCACACACGCACTACCCAAGACTGGCCAGGCCTGGGTGTAACGTCAGAAGGGGGGGTGGGGGAGGATGGACGAGAGTGCTGTCCTGGGCCCAGGCCGTCCAGGTCTGCTGTTGATCTCCAAATTGCTCCAGCTCTCAGGAGGGTTTTAAGTCCTGGCTCCTCGGGGGGGTGCTCCGTTCGGGGACCTCTGCTCCTGGTGTCCTCTGTGCCAGTCCAAACCGGGTTTCAGTGGTTTCTTCAGTTTTCCCAAAACACCGCAGCTCCCGGGACGCAAGGCTTGGCTCCTCTGCTTGTTTTCTTCTTTGCTGGCCTTGCTGTCTTGCAGGTCTGTACAGTTGGATTTTTCTTTCTCACGGCTGCTCGGGCACATTCAAGCCCCCGTCTTTCTCGGCTAACAGCCAGTGCCGGCTGTGAGCTGTGGCCCGGGGCGGGGACCAGCATCTTATCTATGACCTGAGACTGAGCGAGCTGAAGTGTTGAGTTAACCCATTCTCTGCTCTCCTCCTTCCTCCCCTCCCTGCCTCTTGTACCTGCAAAGGAAACTTCCAATCCCCACTCACACACCTTTGACCCTCCCCAAAATGCCTTGTGATGCTTGCAACAGTGTTAGCAACATACAATGCTGCATCCCCGGGGGACTCCCTGAGGGAGGGGGCCATTGGATTGTGACAGCATTATCTCCTGCAAATGTAAACAAACTTGTTTGTCTGAATGATTGGCTGAACAAGAAGTAGGACTGTGTGGACTTGTAGGCTCTAAAGTTTTAAATTGTTTTATTTTTGAATACAGTTTTTTTATATAATTCTACATTTGTAAGTTCAACTTTAATGATAAAGAGATTGCACTACAGTACTTTTATTAGGTGAAATAAAAATACTATTTCTTTTGGTTTTTTTACAGTGCAAATATTTGTAATCAAAAATAAATATAAAGTGAGCATGGTACACTTTGTATTCTGTGTTGTAATTTAAATAAATGTATTTGAAAATATAGAAAATATCCCAAACTATTTAAATAAATGGTATTCTATTATTGTTTAAAAATGCAATTAATCATGCAATTAATTGCAATTAATTTTTTTAATTGCTTGACAGCCCTAATATGAACCATACATCATTCTCATGACTATTTATGAACCCTGTGCAGAGATGCAGAGATTCCTTGCACTTTCTCAGATTGAGCATCTGTCCAAGACTAGGCACAGACTAGCACCCTGTGGCTTGACAGATCTCATACGCATGTCAGCCAAATAATTGGGCAATATACGTATTTTACGTTTTTTGAATTAGCATTGATATTAGAAAAGGAGCTTTTTCTTCCACTTCGGAGGCAGAGAGACACTCTTGTTACTTCCAAAAACATTGATTTCTTCCTGTGTTTCTGGATACATTTAACGTAATTATGTGGTTTTGATGATACATATTTATTCCCTCCCCAGAAATTAAAAAGTTATAGTTATTGTTTTTGTCCTTTGTCTGACTATGCAAACATTTACCCTACTTCTGAAGTAAATGTAATTCTATCTGCGTTCATCTGGTTATAATAAGTCAGTTCTTTTCTTGTTTTTTGAAGATTAATGTATGTGTGTCTAGAGCCAACTCAGTCACTCCACCATATGATAAACTTTGGTCATATGTCAGTCCTTCATTCCTAAATGTAAACCTCTGTTTTTTGTTGTTGTTGTTGGTTTTTTTTTTGCATGATTCCTGTTTTGGGGTTTGCTTGCTGAAATATAGAGATGTTAAAAATGGGGGAAAGTAATGCTTAACACTGGCACATAAAGGGGTAAAAGGAGCTTTAGGGCCTAATTAGCCCACCAAGTTACACCTGGGTTAGGGTAGGTCAGACCTAATTTAGTACAAGTCCATCTGAGGAGGAGAGGGATCGCTCTATGAAGGCAGGCTCAAAGCAACCTAGAAGAAAGGACTTTGGAGCCAGGAGACCATCAGAAAATGGGGAAGAAACTGTATGAGGATACAGAACTCCAGAGCATGAGTAATAGAGGCTGCAGCCTGGTGAGAGATGATGATGAAAAAACAGGGAAGTAGGAGTAGCCCAAGGAAGCAGTGAGGGATTGTAAAGAATAATCCTTTGCTTCTGAATGCAGGCTCCCTGGGCTGGAACCCAGAGGAGAGAGCAGGCCTCTTCCCCAGCAAGAGAGGAAATAAGAGTGTCACAAAATGTCTGCTCCCTTTAAATAAAACAGGTGTAGCAGCCCTGTGCTAGGACAGGTGCTTCCCAGTTTTGCCAGTTAAGAGCAGGGCCGGCTCCAGGCACCAGCTTAACAAGCAGGTGCTTGGGGCGGTGAAGGTAGGGTTACCATATTTTGTGCCTCCAAATGGAGGACACTCCACGGGGCCCTGGCCCCGCCCCCAGCCCCGCCCATGCCCCCGCCCCAACTCCGCCCCTCCCCAAAGTCGCCGCCCCCTCCCCTGCTTCCCGCGAACATTTGATTCGCGGGAAGCCTGAAGCAGGTAGGGGGAGTGTGGGGGGAGGAGGTGCGGCCCAGGCTGGCCCCCCGGCGGCGCCAGCCTGGGTCGGCTTGGGCCCTGGGGTGCCAGCCCTGGCCCCCAGCCGACCACCCCCGGCCCGCCCAACACTGCCGGCCCCCGGCGGCCTGGCGCACCCCCCGGCCCCGCGACCCCGGACCGGCTCCCTGCCCCGCGACCCCGGACCGGCTCCCCGGCCCCGGCTCCCAGCCCTCGCGCGGCCCCGCGACCCCGGCTCCCCGGCCCCGCGGGCCCGGACCGGCCCCGCGGGCCCGGCCCCGCGACCCCGGCCCCGCGGCTCCCGGCCCGGACCCCGGCCCGGCACCGCACGCCCGGCCCCGCACCCAGCCTGGCCCGGCACTGCGACCCCGGCTCCTGGCCCGGCCTGGCCCCCAACCTGGCACCGCGCGCCCGGCCCGGCACCATGCCCCCGGCCCCGCACCGGCCCCGGCCCCGCACCGCCGACCCCAGCCAAAGAGGCCCCAGCCGAGCCCTCCCTCCCGATTTTCCCGGACATGCCCGGCTTTTGGGGATTTCCCCCCGGACGGGGATTTCAGCCCCCAAAAGCCGGACATGTCCGGGAAAATCCGGATGTATGGTAACCCTAGGTGAAGGGAGAGGGGCGGCACCTGCGGCAATTTGGGGGCGGCAGGTCCCTCACTCCCTCTAAGAGCGAAGGACCTGCCGCTGAACTGCCGCTGCCGATCGTGGCTTCTTTTTTTTTTTTTTTTTCCAGAAATGCTGGAGCCGGCCCTGATTAAGAGGGTGGGGCAGCTGCCACTAAGGAAGCAGAAGCAGCAGGAAATTCCCTGGAAGGGGGAAAAAAACCTGGGAGCCTACTGAAGGAAAAAGGGCCTCCAGGGAGAAGTCCCTGAGAGGTGATGCTTAGCTGAAAGAGCACAGAAGAATCCTGCAATAGGCCCTGAAGCAGGAGGGACTGAGAAGGGCAAAGGGGAAAATCCTCTGGGAGCTGAAGCCCAGGGTGGACTGAGGAACTTCGGGTGTGGTAATGGTCCTCTGTGGGCTGGGGACAAGCCTCTGTCTCAGGAGTAAAAGAGGCAAAGGCTGACTAGCAGATGAGGGCTAAAGGCCTGGCAGAAAGGTTGTTTTTTCCCTTGTTCAGATTATTCTGTTACCCTGCAAGGGGACTGAACTGAAAACTGACCTGGCTGGAGGACTGGGCTATAGAAGCAACAAATCCCTGCAAAACCAGAGTCCTAGAGTAGAAGACCTCAGGCAGTGCCACATCCTGGTTCCATGGGGGTCCAATGATGAGTATCTCCCCTCCCCTTCATAAATAGAAATATGATCATAAAAGTGTGATTTGATTTACACACAAAGAAAGAAAAGAAATAGAATAGCTCCAGGGTCCACAGCACTGCACTTTCATATGCAAAGACTGAAATTAGCCTTAAATCAAACATATAATTTCAAATTAAATGTAACATGCACCTTATGTCTAGTGTGCTTCCTTACACCTACCTGCTGAACTTCCAAAGCTTTCTTTCACACTATACAAATATTGTTTTACTATGTTTATACAAACTTACTTTTAAAACTCATCCTTTAACGAGTAAATTCTGAACTGAAATCATAGCATTTTCCACAAGATTGTCAGCCAATCAAGTTTTTATGAAGCAGCTGTTTCTCAAATAACTACGGTACATATGAAAATGGTAGTAGAAGATTAAGAATCATGTTAATACTATGTTCCAAAAGAGTTTATCCAATAGACTTTGTCTTGTAACAGTCTGAATCTAAATAGTCTGTACAGGAACATTCTTTATCTGGGTGTGACCTCTGTTAGTATCATCTTTGTCAACTGGTACAGTCATAAAATCTTGGCTGTAGATCCTTATCTAGTTCATAAGTTTTATATTAGCACTGAAATACACTTTACGGTATGTCTACACTACGAGAGTAGTTCGATTTTATTTAAATCGAATATGTGGAATCGATATTACAAAGTCAAACGTGTGTATCCACACTAAGGACAGTAATTCGACTGTGTGAGTCCACACTAATGGGGCAAGCATTGACATTGGAAGCGATGCACAGTGGGCAGCTATCCCACAGTTCCCGCAGTCCCCGCTGCCCATTGGAATTCTGGGTCGAGCCCCCAGTGCCTGCTGGGGAAAAAAATGTGTCGAGGGTGGTTTTGGGTAACTGTCGTCATCCAATCGTCATTCCCGCCCGCCCTCCCTCCCTGAAAGCGCCGGTGGGCAATCAGTTTGCGCACTTTTCTGGTGAGTGACAGCGCGGACGCCACAGCACTGCGAGCATGGAGCCCACTGTGACCATCGCTGCAGTTATGGCCGTTGTCAACACCTCGCACGTTATCATCCACCTTTTCCAGAGGCAGATGCTGAGAAATCGGGCGAGGAGGCTACGGCAGCGCGGTGAGGACATGAAGTCTGAGAGTGGCACAGACCTGTCACAAAGCACGGGACCCCGTGCCGTGGACATCATGGTGGCAATGGGTCATGTTGATGCTGTGGAATGGCGATTCTGGGCACGGGAAACAAGCACGGACTGGTGGGACCGCATAGTGCTGCAGGTCTGGGATGAATCCCAGTGGCTGCGAAACTTTCGCATGCGGAAGGGAACTTTCATGGAACTTTGTGAGTTGCTGTCCCCTGCCCTGAAGCGCAAGGACACCCGGATGCAAGCAGCCCTGACTGTCCAGAAGCGAGTGGCCATAGCCCTCTGGAAGCTTGCAACGCCAGACAGCTACCGGTCAGTCGCGAACCACTTTGGCGTGGGCAAATCTACCGTGGGGGTTGTTGTGATGCAAGTAGCCAACGCAGTCGTTGAGGTACTGCTGTCAAAGGTAGTGACCCTGGGAAACGTGGAGGTCATCATAGATGGCTTCGCCGTGATGGGATTCCCAAACTGCGGTGGGGCTATAGATGGAACTCACATCCCTATCCTGGGACCGGACCACCAGGCCAGCCAGTACATTAACTGAAAGGGCTACTTTTCAATGGTGCTGCAAGCACTGGTGAACCATAGGGGATGTTTTACAAACATCAACGTCGGATGGCCGGGCAAGGTTCATGACGCTCGTGTTTTCAGGAACTCTGGTCTGTTTAGACGGCTGCAGGAAGGTATTTACTTCCCGGACCACAAAATAACTGTTGGGGATGTGGAGATGCCTATAGTGATCCTCAGGGACCCAGCCTACCCGCTAATGCCCTGGCTCATGAAGCCCTATACAGGCGCCCTGGACAGTGAAAAAGAACTCTTCAACTACCGTCTGAGCAAGTGCAGAATGGTGGTGGAGTGTGCTTTTGGACGTCTCAAGGGGAGATGGAGAAGCTTACTGACTCGCTCTGATCTCAGCAAAACCAATATCCCCATTGTTATTGCAGCTTGCTGTGTGCTCCACGATCTCTGTGAGAGCAAGGGGGAGACGTTTATGGCGGGGTGGGAGGTTGAGGCGAATAGCCTGGCTGCTGATTACGCCCAGCCAGACAGCCGTGCGATTAGAAGAGCCCAGCGGGACGTGCTGTGCATCCGGGAGGCTTTGAAAGCTAGGTTCCTGAGTGAGCAGGGTAACCTGTGACTATTACGTTTGTTTTCAGAGAAGCTGAACCTGCCCCCGTTTCTTTACCCAGTGAATGTTCACTATCCTCTCCAGTTTCATACCCCGTTCACCCCTTTACCCCCCTTCCAACACACGTTTAAAAATAAAATCACTGGAAATTTGTTAATGAACACCGTTTTCTTTATTACTGTTTTCGCGGTAAAGTGTTGAAACTGGGACGCATACTGTGGTGGGGAGCGGGTGTAGTGTAGTGATGCAAAGGACGCTTCTAAACTCGAGGAATGACATGCTCCTGCTTCTAGAGTGGTCCGCACTGGTGGACTGGTTGTTTCAACGGAGCCTGCCACCCCTCCTGTTTGGGACTCTGTGTGTGGGGCTATGTGACTTTCTGGCAGGGGGAGGATGGTTACAGATCCCCTGCTGCGTGGCTCTGTGATCCAGGATAAGGACCGCTGCATAAGATCTCTAACTGCCCTCCCCCGCCACAAAGTCACATAGCCCCCCACCCACAGAAAATGAAAACCACCTCCCAGACTGACCAGGGTGCCTAGTGACAGCAATGTGTGTGTGACCTGCTGTTGAACCTGCCCCCGTGTCTGTACCCTAGTAAAGGTGACTGTCCTGTCCAATTACCAACTCCCTTTCCCCCCTTCAAACAGACTGTCCTCTAAAAAAACATGATGGAAACAGTAATTAACAAACATATTTTTTATTAGCAACTACACAGTTAGGGGATGAAACTGGGATGGGGGCTTGGGTGAGGCGGGAAGGAAAGGACTTATCAAATTTTGGGGAATGACAGCCTTCTGGTACTTGAGCAGTCTGCAGGGGTAGAGTGACAGTTTTCACGGACTCTGCCGCCCCTCCTTCTTGGTACTTTGGGTGAGGGGGGTATGGGTCTTTGTGGCGGGGGAGGGTGGTTACAGATAGACTGCAGTGGGGCTCTGTCCTCCTGCCTCCGGTCCTGCAGAACATCCACAAGGCGCCGGAGCGTGTCCGTTTGCTCCCTCATTAGTCCAAGCAGCGTTTGAGTCGCCTGCTGGTCTTCCTGCCGCCACCTCTCCTCCCGTTCGCTGTGTGCTTGCTGGTATTGCGACATGTTCTTCCTCCACTGGGTCTGCTGGGTTGCCTCGGCTCGGGAGCAGCCCATAAGTTCTGAGAACATGTTGTCCCGTGTCCTTTTCTTTCTATGCCTAACCTGCGCCAGCCTCTGGGAGTGTGATGCCAGGGTAGGTCGGGAGGCAGTCACAGCTGTGGGATGGGAAAAAGGGAGTAAATTCCTCAGAAAGATAAATTTTTTGTTGAACAAAGAACATAGTCTTTCTCTGTGAACAAGACCATGCACAGCACCTATCACATGCGCACTCAGGACAAGGTCGAATTTTCGGCCTTCGCATTCAGTGCCTGGGGCCTTGCAGTGCAGATCAGACAAGCGCGGCCGGACAGCGGAATTTGGGTAGCGGGCTGACATGGTAAGCCGTAGACTTGTGGCAGCTTAAAACTGTAATAATAGCACTGGCCTACTTTCACGTTCAAAGCAATGCTCCTAGCGTTGGCCAGTTCCTGCTGCCAGCAATCCGGCAAGCATGAACTCTGCCCCTGTCCCACCCCCTCGCAGCTGTCCCCGGGAAAGATCCCTGTATGCTGCCCCTCTCCCGCCTCCACCGCATGGTTGTAAACCGCCGGTTACAGTTCTGTAAAGGAACAGGCAAGCAGTCCCAATACTAACATTCCCCTAATTCAAAGCAGGTCACCATGAGCAACATCACTCTGATGCGGATTTCAGAGAGCGACAGAGAACGCATGCTTCGTGAAAGCCTGCAAAGACCAGGGCCGTATGCCGCCATGCTCTGCAAGGCAATGATCCCGGAGTACTTGCTGCTAGCCTGGCGCGGGAACGTTTCGTACTATGGAGGACACAACAAGGCCGCTCTCCCAAGGAACCTCTTGCAAAGGCTTTCCAATTACCTCCAGGAGAGCTTCATGGAGATGTCCCATGAGGATTTCAGCTCTATCCCCGGACATATAGACCGAATTTTAGTGTAGCTGCACTGGCAAGGACTAAACAGTAGAGTGCCTAGGGCAAACCAATCATGATAAACCGGACATTGTTAGATTTTTTGGCAGTAGTTGCACTACCAAAGACTAAAACTTTAAGCGCCTAGGGCAAAGTAATCATGAAAAACCCACTGTTAATATTAATGTTCTGTTCAAATTAAATCTTTACATGTTTATATCACTTACCGACTGATCCTTCCCCTGATTCTGGGTCCGGGTTAACGCCTGGGGATGGTTGGTAGGGGATCTCGGTGAGGGTGATGAAGAGATCCTGGCTGTCTGGGAAATCAGCGTTGTAAGTGCTGTCGACTGCCTCGTCCTCCTCATCTCCTTCCTCATCTTCCCCATCCGCTAACATCTCCAAGGAAGCGGGCGTCGACAATATCCCATCCTCAGAGTCCACGGTCAGTGGTGAGGTAGTGGTGGCGGCCGCACCTAGGATGAATGCAGTGCCTCGTAGAAACGGCATGTCTGGGGCCGGGATCCGGAGCATCCGTTTGCCTCTTTGGTCTTCTGGTACCCTTGTCTCAGCTCCTTGATTTTCACGTGGCACTGCGTTGCATCCTGGCTGTATCCTCTCTCTGTCATGGCTTTTGAGATCTTCTCGTAGATCTTTGCATTCCGTCTTTTTGATCGCAGCTCCGAAAGCACGGACTCATTGCCCCAAAGAGCGATCAGATCCAAGACTTCCCGATCAGTCCATGCTGGGGCCCTCTTTCTATTCTGAGATTGCACGGCCATCTCTGCTGGAGAGCTCTGCATCGTTGCCAGTGCTGCTGAACTCGCCACAATGTCCAAACAGGAAATGAGATTCAAACTGCCCAGACAGGAAAAGGAATTCAAATTTTCCCGGGGCTTTTCCCATGTGGCTGGTCAGAGCATCTGAGCTCGGACTGCTGTCCAGAGCGTCAACAGAGTGGTGCACTGTGGGATAGCTCCCGGAGCTATTAGCGTCAATTTCCATCCACACCTACCCTAATTCGACATGGCCATGTCGAATTTAGCGCTACTCCCCTCGTTGGGGAGGAGTACAGAAGTCGAATTTCGAGACCTCTATGTCGAACTAAATAACTTTGTTGTGTGGACGGGTGCAGAGTTAATTCGATTTAACGCTGCTAAATTCGACATAACCTCCTAGTGTAGACCAGGCCTTATAATAGCATAGATTCATAAATTTTCTCTAACAGATTTTCCTCACATGTTCTTCCCACATGCGCTCACATACACCTGCGTCTTTGCCAGAAAGGAAGTGTGTACAAATAATAGTAATTGGAGATAGGGTTGACTCCCATTAGCTTCATGCAGATTCAATATTCTGTTAACAAACCACAGATCATGTAAATTTTTTCCATGGGTTTTATTGAGGTTTCTAATATGAAAATGTACATGTTATATCTACATGACCAAAGCTGTTAGACAGTAAACATCTTTAAGATTCTGCCAGCAGAAAGTGCATTTACTGGGTTTTGTTACACAACCTGATCTGTATAAAAGAGTACAAAATGTTCGGCTTCATGATTCTGCCACACTTAACCTGGCTTCTTATGTAAAAATCTCTATTATGTGAATTAAAATGACTTTGAATTCTGTCCAAAGTAAGCCCAGTGAGGGTCCATTTTGTGTAACAGACACATAAGAAGCACGTGGCACATGTACTGTATCTGACAGAGAAGTGATATTCTTTCAGTACATGGACAATTGGCTGCTTAGTGGCTACATGGTTTCAGATGGTGGAGATGAGTTGTGCATACTTAACTGAACACATAATGGGGATGAGGCTTCAACGGTAAAGGATTGGCCCTTTGTGGTGGATTGCCTGGTATTTCTCTGGCAGAGGACAATTTTAGAAGGAAAAGCAGAGATTTTCTTCATTGTACTAAGTTTAATTCCTTTAGGATCACATATTAATGAGTTTTGTTCCCTCATTGTTACTTTTATTAAAGTTATTTTTTGTGGGAAGTGAAAGCACAACTCTAGCTTCTTTTTAATATTTCCTTTATGGCATCAGGGAGTATAAATGTGATGGATCACCTTTAAAGATCCAGAAAGTATAATAGAAACTCACTTGGTATACATGTGCATCTGTTAAAGGATTACAGTTTCTGTGTATATCAACACTATTTCAGAACAATGGTGCCTGCTGCAATTGACACCTGTTAAAGAACAGACCTATTACCAATAACTTGCTGATTAACTATTAGTTAGTTTGGTGCTTAAGAAATGTGCCAGACTGCAGTATTGGAGGCAGACACCCTGGCCAAGATCCTCAAGGGTCCTTAGCCACCTAACTCCCAGTGATTTCAGTGGAAGCTAGAAGCCTAAATACCTTAGAGGATCTAGGCCCTTTTGTTTATCCCACACAGTTGGTATGCCATATGTAGTGACAAATGCAAGCTTTCTCCAAATTGCTCTGTGAATCTGTTCAAAAGTGATGGTTTCTACACATGAGAAGGTTGTTTAGTCTTCATGACATCTAGATGTTGGGGCAACTCAATGTTGTTCAATGGAATTCATCTTGCAGTGCAAAAAGTCTCCTACAGGATAGGGCCAACGTTAATTTTAAGGCCACCAAACAGGTGGTAATGAAGCTTGGTTGCAATTGATCTGGTCAATATCTAAATCAATGTCCCAGTGGTGAAAGGTCTCACATTCCATTTCTAACCAGTATTGCCAACTTCAAGAGGCTGAAAACCATGCGTTAGAACACAAAAATATCATGATTGGCCTAAAAATTATGAGCTTAAAAAGAATCAGTTGCTTTTGCCTACTCTTTGACTCTTTTGAACTATCTCTTCCTGCCTCTGGTGTGTGCGCATGACAAGTACAGGTTGAATTTTCAACCTATAACACGTACAAAATGTGAACACATGAATATGTAGGCACCAGTTCCACTGTGCACCTGACTCCTGCCCTCCCGCTGCCTAGAGACCTCTCTGCTCCCCACTGGCAGGCTCCTATAGCCCCTTCCATGCCACTCCAACTCAGCCCCAGCAGGCTTATTTAGACCCCTCTGCATGGCTCCTGCAGTCTGCTCCCTCCCCATCTCATCTTGCATTCAGCCATGCCAGGCTTCTTAGCCCAAATCCACAGGCAGATCCCACAGCCTCCCCTTCCTTGGTAGGCTCCAGTAACCAGGCCCTGTCACCAGCCTTCTGGAAAGGACTCTTGGACTCTTACAGCAAATATTCCCCTTCCAGCTGCTCTGAGGCCCTGTCTTGCACGGGGGCACCCCAGGACTGTTGGCTGCCTACAGCACAGTGGCCTCTAGCAGCGGACAGGGCAACTGCACGCAGCTCAGGAAAAATTCCCTGGGCTGCCAGCATTTTCTCATGAGAGCCCCTAAAAGATGGGCCCGAATCATGACACTTGCAGTAATAGTGTGAGTGCTGGTGACACTGTAATCCCCTAACCCAGCCATACACAGTGGAAATAGCAGCCTCCTTTTCTACAAAGATGGTTATTTTTTTTCATAATGATAATATTTCCTAAACTTTTTAATAGGAAAAATAAATGCAAACAAGCTGCTGGGATCCAATTGCTTTTTGGACCGCTGCATTTCAGTACTATAGTGGGATATACAATATACTCCATGGGTAGAAAACTAGGCTTTTTTTCTAACTAGCCAATAGATGTCACCGCTGCTACAGAAGAAATCCCACAGATATAATTTTCTGACAGTTGGAGGCAGGTGAGTGTTCCTACCCCCCTCATAACAAAGTGACACACTCAGAATGAAAGTCACCCTTCCTGGGGCCTTGCTTATTAACAAAGACTCTTTCAAAATAATAGTACAGGACACCCCAGCTTGGCTGCCAATACGGTTACTTTACACCAGGCTTCACTGTCTTTCCCTCAACTATCCCTGTCCCAAACCCTAGTTTTCTTTGCCTAAGGCCTACTCTCACCTCCCTTACATCCAGAGTCAGCTGTATGGTTTATAGATTCCCAAGAAGGGACTACTTTGCCCTTGTAGTTTGCTTTTCTGCATAACACAATGATTCCTACAGTGGAGGAAATTATTCTTCATCACTGCGCAAGAGAACAGTATCAAGCACAATAAATTAGTTCTTAACCTTTAGGCAGGACCCTCCTAAATCCCCCTCCAGTCTAGCCCTTTAGCAATATGGAAAAGGTATAGTGCTCACAACCTCCTGACACTTGTTTGTGGAGGGTTGAGAACCCCTGAACTAGAGCATATCTTTTAGAGAGACATACAGTATCAATTGAAAAGCTCCAAGTGATTAATTTTATTAAGATGATGTTTAAAAAAAAGTTAATGATACAGAGTTTAAGCGTAGAAGTTTCTGGTTATCAGGGAATAACGTACAGATTATTGTGGGGTGCGAAGTTCGGTTTAAGATCAGGTGGCATAAGGAATACATAATCTGCAATATCCCCAATTGGGGGTAAAAGATTAGTGGGTCAAAGTACAGACATTGAGATATGAGGGTATGTTGTTCATATAATGGCTATGTTCAGGTGTGGAGTATATGCGTGGATACGATGACGAGGATGGGTTGACCCTCATTTGGTGAGATTTAAGGTTCAGTGAGTTTATGGTTCCAGTTCATATGGTCCAATGGAAAAAGTCTCCCAGTTCCTTTCTCGTAGTCGATGCATGATGTCATTCTGGCTCCGCCTCCTGGTACTGTCGGTGGCCAGTGATGTGCTTGATGTAGATGTCCCTGGACCATTGGATGGTGTCTGAGACCAGGAGGCACTGCATGAGCTGTGCGTAGCATCGACCAATCCTGCAGGTCCACAGCACATGCTTGTTGCAGGGGTCCCAGGTACCCAGGGCTCCAACGATCAGGGCGTCCATCGGCACCTCATAGCCCTTCGCTCTCAGGGTGTCGGCCAGGGGAGCGTACTTTTCCAGCTTACAAGCTCAGGCTTCACGAAAGATTGGGGTCCTGTTCTCAAAGGAGACCATGACGTCGACGAGGATGATCTTTTTCTGGGCCTCGTCGGTGACGATGTCAGGTCGTAGCTGGCTGTCAGTACCAGGGATGGTGCAGTTCACGGAGATCTCCCCCAGGCGCAGTGCGATGGCTTTCACCAGGCGGTTCTGGATGGCGTTGTGGCGCAGCTGCCAGGCTCTGGAATGGGGCTTGCAGCTTCACAGGACATGGGGCAGGATCTCGTTTGAGTAGCTGCACTTCCTGCAATGCTTATCTCGGTTCCCATGGTGGACAGCTCCGTTGAGCGGGACACAGTTGAGCTGGGCACGATGGATGAACCAGTCGGTGAAACCAGTGAAGCCACCCCCAGCAAGGAAGGGGTTGCTGGCGTCCCACTTGCTGGTCAACTCGAAGGCTTTACCCTGGTCTGGTTTACGCTTCAGGGTTTCCACGTACAGCAAGTGGACGGTGGACTTCAGGGTCCTCTCCAGCATGCCCCTGACGCTTGGGGTGATCATGGTGTTGTCATCGGACCTGATCTGTGGCACCAGAACTCCCAGCTCCTGGCACTCCTCGCACCTCTCCCAGCGGCAGCCAACGCACTTCCTCAGGTGACGCATGGCGTTGCGAGCTTGGGACCACAGTGAATGAAGTCACGCCCATCCCTCCGAATTCACCATCCAGGGAGAGCCGCTCAGGAAGGTGGCGATGTCTTGGAGGGGGCTTTGCTGATCCGCTTGTCATGTCACGCAGGGTGTTCACTGCGATGTTCCTTACCGTGGCGTCGGGACACTGGTAAGCTGTTCCAATGGTTAATTACTTTCACTGTTAAAAAGTTGTCATTTCCAAATTGAATTTTTCTGCCTTCAACTTCTGTCTGTGTATCTTGTTAAGCCTTTGCTAGATTACAGAGCTCCCTAATGTCAGATATCTTCTCTCCATGTAGATGTTTAGAGAGCACAATCAAGTTACCTCTTAAACTCCTCTTTGATAAGAAGTTCAATCTATTTAGCTTGTCTTTCATTGGAAGGTGTGGTTTTCTGGACCTCAAGCCAGCCATTTAGTAAAGTGCACATTTAATGGGTTTTCATTTAATACTGAGTTCTTTAAATACATCTGAGAGTGTTAAGGATCTTAAGGCAGATAAGGTAACTGAAGGAGGATGATAATACTGTGTATTTGCATCGTACCTTTCATTTCAGGATTTCAAAACACTCTGCAGTCATTACTTAAGTCACACATTACCCCTGTGAGGTTTGTAAGTCTTAACACTCATTTTGAAGAGAGTGAGGCACAGAGAGGTCCTAACTTGCGCAAGGTCACTTAGCAAGTCTGTGGCCATGCAGGAAATACAACCCAGGAGTCCTTACTCCCAGCTATCCTCTAACCATTAAACAACAATCTTCCTCTTGTATTGTAATACAGTAAAGGGATTGTGACGTTATTGACATAAACTGGGACCATATAGATCATTGTTGCAACCAAAGTCCTGTAGTGGCACCCAAATCTTGTATAAAGGGGGTCAAATGGGGTGTCTAGGACAAGGTTATGGTTTACTAGTTATAATTATGCTGTCTATATGTGTGTATCAGTTTTGTATTCGAAGTTATGAATATTGGCTCTATACTGTCTGTATGGCAAACTTATGCTATACTTCTGGGTGACATCCCAGACAAGCTGAGATTAGCTCTGCCTAGCCTGCTTGATGGCCCATTAAGGACCATCAGCTATACAATGGACCCATTGAGAGAAGGCAGATACGCCTTGTACCTCAGCAAAGTATGCAGGGACTGGCCCATGTGACTCCAGACTCCATGTTGCTGTAATTTAAGAACAAAGAGGTGTTCTTACACCTGGAAAAGACTATATAAGGCTGATGCCTGATCTCCATCTGGTCTTCAATCCTGCTTCTTACCTCTGGAGGAACTTTGCTACAAGCTGAAGCTTTGAACAAAGGACTGAGGACCCATCCCAGCGGGGGATGTATTCCAGAGACTTGATTTGAACCTGCAGTTTATTCCATCGCTGCTGCAAGCCTGAACCAAGAACTTTGCCATTACTGTATGTAATTGATTCCATTTAACCAATTCTAACTCTCATCTCTATCTTTTTCCTTTTATGAATAAACCTTTAGATTTTAGATTCTAAAGGATTGGCAACAGCGTGATTTGTGGGTAAGATCTGATTTGTATATTGACCTGGGTCTGGGGCTTGGTCCTTTGGGATCAGGAGAACCTTTTTCTTTTACTGGGGTATTGGTTGTCATAACCATTTGGCCCCATAACGAGTGGTACTGGTGGTAATACTGGGAAACTGGAGTATCTAAGGAGATTGCTTGTGAGACTTGCAGTTAGCCAGTGGGGTGAGACTGAAGTCCTCTTAGTCTGGCTGGTTTGGTTTGCCTTAGAGGTGGAAAAAACCCCAGCCTTGGGCTGTAACTGCCCTATTTGAGCAATTTGTCCTGAGTTGGCACTCTCAGTTGGGTTCCGCCAGAACCGCATTGTCACAGTGGCGTAGTCGTGCTTGGATCCACAGAACCAGGTCAATTAAGCTTTGGGTCAGAACCCCACGCTATCCAAATTTGAATTTTGGGATTGAGAGTTTTGTTGGTTAAAGAGCTGCTGCAATGGCTGAGCAAAGAGCATATGAGGGACTTGGGAAAAAAGCCCTGGAAAATTTGTGTTCAGAAAAGAGGATAAGCTTTAGAAAGAAAGCTACAAAGGAAGAATTGAGAAATCTGCTAATAGCCAGTGATCAGGGGGCAAGAGCACAGCCCTTACCTGAGGCTGCAGAAGATGCAGAAAAAATTAGGATGCAAAGGGTGACAAGTAAACTGCAATTTGAGCATGAACAGAAGCTAGCAGATCTTCGATTGCTGGAGAAGCACAAAATAGCAGAGTTAGAAGAGAGAGCTCGCAAGGGGCGTCTAGAGCTGCTCGCTGCGGAACAGGAGACTCACAGGATGGAGCAGGAGACTCACAAGATGGAACAGGAGACGGCCAGACTTCAGCTCCAAGTAATGGAAGAGCGGAAAAAGTCATCCCCACCTGGTACTCCACTTCCCCCCCACCATGAGAAAAACTGGGAAAGGATGTGTCCCATTTACAATGATACTGAGGATATAGAGGAGTTTTTGTCTACCTTTGAACGCCTCTGCAATCTGTACCAGATCCCTGAGGGTCAGCGAATGCCTGTCCTGCTAACCAGACTGACTGGAAAAGCCAGGGAGGTGTTTAATGACTTGGGGGAACAAGAAGCATTAAATTATGAGCGGTTTAAGGATTCTGTGTTAAGGCGATTCAAGGTTACTCCTGAATCTTACAGAGTTAAGTTTAGAGAGTTTAAAATGTCTAAGGATTGTACTTTTGTAGAATGTGCTCATAAGCTGATGGGTTTTGTTAAAAAGTGGGTTATGGGAGCCAAGGTTCATGGGAGTTTTGAAAAACTGCTGGATTTAATAACTTTGGAACAGTTCTTAGACATTGTGCCTGACAATGTGAGAGCAGCTGTGTGTGACAGGGACCCTGAGTCAGTCCTACGGGCGGCGGAGATTGCGGATGCCCATACCCAAAACAGGGCTCGAGAAGGGTGTAAAACCCCGGGGAAAACTGATCACCATTCTCCCCAGTTCAAGAGGAGGGAAGGATTTAAAAATAAACCTGACTCTTCTAAAGGAGTTCAAGGGGGCCCGGAGGGTAGGAACTCACATCCCCAGCAGGTTACATGCTATCGCTGTGGTATGCTGGGCCACATGAGACCAGACTGCCCGACACTGAAGGGCAGCCCAAAACCAGCAACCCCAAATGCCACGGCCAATGCTAACCCTGTTGTTGTAAACTCACAGGCAAGCCACACAGAGCCCAGCATTGGTGCCCTGTGTGCAAATGCTGTTTCTGTTGTCTCTGAAGGATTTGACCTTAAAACTCACATTAAAGCTAAATATGGGGGAAATAATGCAGAGTTTATTAGCAGTGCAGAAGTGAATGGAGTGAGGTGTATGGCATGGAGGGACACCGCAGCAGATATTACTCTGGTTAAAGCAAGTCTTGTCAGGAAGGAAGATTATTTGCCAGGTGAAGATGTAACTGTTGTAGCCTTATCTAAGTATTTTGTCAGGGTGCCTTTGGCTAAAATCCACCTGAAATGGAAGGGATTGGAGGGCACCATGGTTGTGGGAGTAAAAGACATAATCCCTAAGGATATTATGATTGGAAATGATATTAAAGCTATGGTCAGTCAAGTTAATACAAACCAGGCACAAGAGAGGATTGATCCTAAGGTTGTGCCTATGGAGGGTTTCTCCAAAAGTTTGTCTTTGGAAAGTAGCTGTTTGGCTATGAATGAAGTTTCTGAATGTCTATCTAATGTCTCAGAAGTAAATCTGGAATTAGATCAAGCGAAGGGAGAGGAGAACAAGGAGCTTTTGGATGAGCCTAGGCAGTCTTGTGAGCTGATGGCTTTATCTAGTCAGCAGTTTGGGAAGGCAAGGAGAGTGGAAGATAAGTGTCCCTATACCTTATCTGTTTCCTGTGCGAAGAATAGTGACAGTGAAGGAAATGTGCCTGTGTCTGTCAGGGGTATTGACTTGCCTATGGAGGAAGCTACCCCAGTCTCCAAGCAGTTGTCTGTGAACAGCCCGGTGAGCTGGGACAAGGGAAATGAAATCCCAAACAGTATGTCTAGTAAAGGAAAATGCGTCTCCAACTCTTTTTTGTCTGTGGAGCAGACAGAAGGTGCCTTTCGGCCTGTGATGGTTGAGAGTAATTTAGTTGTCTCAGAGTTGGTTCTGGATTCAACTAAAGCCCAGGAAGGGAATGGTCCTAAGTTTGCATCTGCTGGGGAGAATGGCCCCGTAACTAGGTTGCATCCAGTTAGTGGCTTAGCAAAATCCCAGAGACCAAACAATTCTGGTGCTTGTATTTTGCCTGTTGCTCATGTGTGGTTGGAGAAGGGTGTAACAACTCTGTCTGATCAGGGTGATACCCTAGCCAGGGCACAAGGAGAGCAGAAAGGTAATTTGGTTGTGTTACCTACCGACAGTTTAACAACTTGTAGCAAAAAGGAAGAGCAGAGCAGTTTTATGGCTAAATGCTTGAGGATGCGGGGGAGAGGAAGCAAACTCTCACCCGCAGACTCTTTGGATTTGTGTGGTATCTCTTTAAGACAGAGTCCAGCCTTGGAGATGATAGCAGTTACGAATATGAAAACTGGTGGACTGGCTCTGGTCTGGGGTAGTGCAAATTACTTGCCTGGCTGGGAAAGGAAGGACTTGCTAATAGCTGTTAGCAAAGAGGGCAAACCCCATCAGCCAGTGAATTCTGTTAAGCAAGAGAAATCAGGGTTTGATCCTGCAGGACAAGGAGGAAAGAGAAAACTGAATTTTGCAAAGGGAAGCCACAGGTTAACCCTAAAATGCCCAAACTCCAATGGTATTGAGCCAAAGGGGTGGCATGACAAACATGACTGTAGATGGACACTTGCAATGAACTTGTTGTTATTGCTAGATTTTGTAATTAATGTGTTGCTATTGCCACAAACTGTAAAAATATACAATGTGCCTAATCTTTTGGAGAATTCCTTGAACATGTTAAAAGGAATACATGAAAACACACGTTATGTTAAAAGGCCTTGTTACACTGGGGTTTCACAGGCAATGCATATAAACAATATGGGAACTTTTCACAGGGGAAAGGACAGTCCAGACCTAATGTGCTGTATGAAAAGGAAGACTGAGGCACACTACCATATTGCTTTCATGGCTAAATGCCAAGATTCCTGGACTATGAAGAACATTAATATCTGCATTTATTCGATGTTAATTGGGTTCCAAACATTGGCCCGAGCTTGTATGGATAAAGTAGCAGTTTTCTTTAGCTCTTGGCAAGATCACATGGCACATACAGGAACCATGCTGCCAGAGCAGATCCAATCCACTATTGTTCTAACTAAGTGTTACCTTGAGTTTGTAAAGAGGTTCAATCATGTGGTTGAACATGATTTTGATAAACCATTTCTGTTATACACTGGTATGGCTTCTAACCCAATACTAGCTGTAGTGAGACAGAACCCAGGATGGGGAGCTCTTGGGATGCAGTCAGTGATGTTTGTGTCATCCCTTCCTGCATCAGTTTTGCGTTGGGGGTGTGACGTTATTGACATAAACTGGGACCATATAGATCATTGTTGCAACCAAAGTCCTGTAGTGGCACCCAAATCTTGTATAAAGGGGGTCAAATGGGGTGTCTAGGACAAGGTTATGGTTTACTAGTTATAATTATGCTGTCTATATGTGTGTATCAGTTTTGTATTCGAAGTTATGAATATTGGCTCTATACTGTCTGTATGGCAAACTTATGCTATACTTCTGGGTGACATCCCAGACAAGCTGAGATTAGCTCTGCCTAGCCTGCTTGATGGCCCATTAAGGACCATCAGCTATACAATGGACCCATTGAGAGAAGGCAGATACGCCTTGTACCTCAGCAAAGTATGCAGGGACTGGCCCATGTGACTCCAGACTCCATGTTGCTGTAATTTAAGAACAAAGAGGTGTTCTTACACCTGGAAAAGACTATATAAGGCTGATGCCTGATCTCCATCTGGTCTTCAATCCTGCTTCTTACCTCTGGAGGAACTTTGCTACAAGCTGAAGCTTTGAACAAAGGACTGAGGACCCATCCCAGCGGGGGATGTATTCCAGAGACTTGATTTGAACCTGCAGTTTATTCCATCGCTGCTGCAAGCCTGAACCAAGAACTTTGCCATTACTGTATGTAATTGATTCCATTTAACCAATTCTAACTCTCATCTCTATCTTTTTCCTTTTATGAATAAACCTTTAGATTTTAGATTCTAAAGGATTGGCAACAGCGTGATTTGTGGGTAAGATCTGATTTGTATATTGACCTGGGTCTGGGGCTTGGTCCTTTGGGATCAGGAGAACCTTTTTCTTTTACTGGGGTATTGGTTGTCATAACCATTTGGCCCCATAACGAGTGGTACTGGTGGTAATACTGGGAAACTGGAGTATCTAAGGAGATTGCTTGTGAGACTTGCAGTTAGCCAGTGGGGTGAGACTGAAGTCCTCTTAGTCTGGCTGGTTTGGTTTGCCTTAGAGGTGGAAAAAACCCCAGCCTTGGGCTGTAACTGCCCTATTTGAGCAATTTGTCCTGAGTTGGCACTCTCAGTTGGGTTCCGCCAGAACCGCATTGTCACAGGGATAATAACAGAAAAGGCAGGTAAAAGCCGCTCTTCCCTTCCACTGTATCTTCCCTTCGCTCCATCCCTCCTCCCTAGGGTTACCAGATAACAACTGTGAAAAAACGGGACAGGGGGTGGGGGGTAATAGGCGCCCCTATAAGAAAAAGTCCCAAAAAACGGGACTGTCGCTTTAAAAACAGGACATCTGGTCACCCTACTCTGCCCCCACACCTCCACTAACTATGGCTATAATTAAAGACCTTGGCTGCTAGGCTAATTGAGCGCTGTCAGATGCACCCGCCTCCTGTTTGTCAATCAGGAAACAGTAACATCTCTCTGTGGCTGGCAAACGTGCCAAGATAGCAGTGGGGAGGACAGCCACTTTTTAAATTTTACACTGAATTTTGGAGATAGCTCTGAAAATGAGGGCATTCATCTTCCTGACTGCAGGGTATGCCTAAATATTTAATCTCCACACACCCACCTTTCCGATATGTCTACACATTGGCTGGGGGCATACTTCCAGCTCCAGTAGACAGATGCATGCTAGCTCTGCTCAAGCTAGTGCACTAAAAATAGCACTTTGGCTGCAGTGACTTGGTCTAGCTGCCCAAGTACATACCCAGGCGGTTGGGCGAGTTTGTACATGGGTAGCTAGCCCAAACCACTGTCTGTGCTGCTGCAGCCACTTTGCTAGTTTTAGCACGCTAGCATGAGAAGAGGTAGTGTGTGTCTGTCTGCTTGTGCTGAGAAGCATCTTCCCAGCTGCTGCACTGACAACTGTGACAACAGCTGTTAAAGTAGTCTGGTCATTGTATTTCTTATAGAAGCAGATAGTATAATAGCAGAGGGTCAAGAGCCAGCTCAGTACCCGTGGAAATAGCCACCCCGAAGGGATGAACAATAGATGAGATTCTTTTTGCAAAGATTCTTTCAAATATTCCCACCAAGGGAGGATGTGCCCTCGTCATAGTGTGATGTGATAGTCACATAAAATATGGCCAGAAATGCTCCCCACTCTCTGTATGACCCAATTTTGGTGTAATTGTTCTGGTACACTGCAAGCCTGGCTGTAAGCAGGCCTTTCACATATGTCACCACATACACATTCTCTAAGGCAGTGGTTCTCAAACTTTTTTCATTTGCAGATCCCTAAAAATTTTTTGAATGGAGGTGCAGACCCCTTTGAAAATCTAAGCCATGGTCTACACTATGAGTTTAGGTCAAATTTAGAGGCATTAGGTCAATTTAGCCCTGCACCCGTCCACACAACGAAGCCATTTTTGTCAACTTAAAGGGGTCTTAAAATCGATTTCTGTACTCCTCCCCGACGAGGGGATTAGCGCTGAAATCGACATCTCCAGGTCGAATTTTGGAGTAGTGTGGACTCAATTCGATGGTATTGGCCTCCAGGAGCTATCCCAGAGTGCTCCATTGTGACCGCTCTGGACAGCACTCTCAACTCAGATGCACTGGCCAGGTAGACAGGAAAAGCCCCGCGAACTTTTGAATTTTATTTCCTGTTTGGCCAGCATGGAGAGCTGATTAGCACAGGTGACCATGCAGAGCTCATCAGTAGAGGTGACCATGGAGTCCCAGAATCGCAAAAGAGCTCCAGCATGGACTGAACGGGAGGTACTGGATCTGATCTGTGTATGGGGAGACAAATTCGTGCTACCAGAACTCCGTTCCAAAAGACGAAATGCCAAAATATTTGAAAAAAACTCCAAGGGCATGAAGGACAGAAGCGATAACAGGGACACGCAGCAGTGCCGCGTGAAACTTAAGGAGCTCAGGCAAGCCTACTAAAAAACCAAAGAGGCAAACAGTAGCTCCGGGTCAGACCCCCAGACATGCCGCTTCTATCATGAGCTGCATGCAATTCTAGGGGGTGCCTCTACAACTACCCCACCCCTGTGCTTGGACTCCTGAAAGGGAGTCTCACGCAACAGGGATGAGGATTTTGGGGACGAGGAAGATGATGGCGCACAGCAAGCAAGCGGAGAAACCGTTCTCCCCGACAGCCAGGAACTGTTTATCACCCTGGAGACATTACCCTCCCAACCTGGGCTCCCGGACCTTGAAGGCGGAGAAGGCACCTCTGGTGAGTGTACCTTTGTAAATATAATACATGGTTTAAAAGCAAGTGTGTTTAAATGATTCATTTGCCCTGAAGACTTGGGATGTATTTGCGGTCAGTAAAGCTACTGGAATGCAGTCAAGCAACATCTGTTCTTTATCTCTCTGAGTTATCCTCAGGAGAGCGATATCATTCATGGTCACCTGGTTGAAATAGAGGAATTTTATTAAGGGGACATTCAGAGGTGGCCGTTCCTGCTGGGCAGTGTGCCTGTGGCTGAAAAGAAATCATCCCCACTGTTAGCCACGCACTGTGGGGAGGGGTGAAGCGATCATCCCAGAGAATTGGGTGGGGGGGGTGGGTTAGTTGGGTTTGTGCTGCACGTTAATCCGAAAACCGCACCCCCTCCTTTTAAATGGCTGACCCATTTTAAATGGTCAACCCAACTCTCCCTTTTTTTCCTCTTGCAGCTGCAAATGTTTCAACACTCCCCCTATCATCTCCGTCCCAGAGGCTAGCGCAGATAAAAAGGCAAAAAAAACGCACTTGCGATGAAATGTTCTCTGAGCTCATGCAGTCCTCCTGCACTGAAAGAGCCCAGCAGAATGCATGGAGGCAGACAATGTCAGAGTCCAGGAAAGCACAAAATGAATGTGAGGACAGGAGGGACGCGTGAGAAGATAGATGGCTGAAGCAAGAGGAGCGGTGGCGGCAGCATGATGAAAGGAGGCAAGCTGCAATCCTGAAGCTACTGGAGGATCAAACTGATATGCTCCGGTGTATGGTTGAGGTGCAGGAAAGGCATCAGGAGCACAGACCGCCGCTGCAGCCCCTGTGTAACCAACCGTCCTCCTCCCCAAGTTCCATAGCCTCCTCACCCAGACGCCCAAGAACGCAGAGGGAGGGGCTCCGGGCACCCAACCACTCCACCCCAGAGGACTGCCCAAGCAACAGAAGGCTGGCATTCAATAAGTTTTGAAGTGCAGTGTGGCCTTGTCCTTCCCTCCTCCCCTCCTCCACCACCCCACCTGGTGCTTCCCTCCTCCACCACCCCTCCCGGGCTACCTTGGCAGTTATCCCCCTATTTCTGTAACTAATTAATAAAGAATGCATGAATTTGAAACAACAATGACTTTATTGCCTCTGCAAGCAGTGATTGAAGTGGGGAGGGGAGGGCGGTTGGCTTACAGGGAAGTACAGTGAACCAAGGGGGCGGGTTTTCATCAAGGAGAAACAAACAGAACTTTTACACCGTAGCCTGGCCATTCATGAAACTGGTTTTCAAAGCTTCTCTGATGCGCAGCGCGCCCTGCTCTGCTCTTCTAACCGCCCTGGTGTTGGGCTGCGCGTAATCAGCGGGCAGGTGATTTGCCTCAACCTCCCACCCCGCCATAAACGTCTCCCCCTTACTCTCACAGATATTGTGGAGCACACAGCAAGCAGTAATAACGATGGGAATATTGGTTTCGCTGAGGTCTAACCAAGTCATTAAACTGCACCGGCATGCTTTTAAATGTCCAAATGCACATTCTACCACCGTTATGCACTTGCTCAGCCTATAGTTGAACAGCTCCTGACTACTGTCCAGGGTGCCTGTTTATGGCTTCATGAGCCATGGCATTAAGGGGTAGGCTGGGTCCCCAAGGATAACTATAGGCATTTCAACATCCCCAACGGTTATTTTCTGGTCTAGAATGTAACACCCTTGCTGCAGCCATTCAGATAGACCAGAGTTCCTGAAGATGTGAGCGTCATGCACCTTTCCCGGCCATCCCACGTTGATGTTGGTGAAATGTCCCTTGTGATCCACCAGTGCTTGCAGCACCATTGAAAAGTACCCCTTTCTGTTTATGTACTGTCTGCCTTGGTGCTCCGGTCCCACGATAGGGATATGCGTTCCGTCTATCGCCCCAGCACAGTTAGGGAATCGCATTGCAGCAAAGCCATCCACTATGACCTGCACATTTCTCAGAGTCACTACCCTTGATATCAGCAGCTCTTTTATTGCGTTGGCTATTTGGATCACAGCAGCCCCCACAGTAGATTTACCCACTCCAAATTGATTCCCGACTGACTGGTAGTTGTCTGGCGTTGCAAGCTTCAACAGGGCTATCACCATTCTCTTCTCAACTGTGAGGGTTGCTCTCATCTTGGTATTCTTGCACTTCAGGGCAGGGGAAAGCAAATCACAAAGTTCCATGAAAGTGCCCTTATGCATGCAAAAGTTTTGCAGCCACTGGGAATCATCCCAGACCTGCAACACTATGCGGTCCCACCAGTCTGTGCTTGTTTCCCGGGCCCAGAATCAGCATTCCATGGCATGAACCTGCCCCATTACCACCATGATGTCCAAATTGCCAGGGCCTGTGCTTTGAGAGAAGTCAGTGTCCATGTCCTCATCACTCTCATCACCGCACTGCCGTCGCCTCCTCATCTGCTTTTGCAGGTTCTGGTTCTGCATATGCTGCAGGATAATGCGCGAGGTGTTTACAATGGTGATAAGTGCTGCGGTGATCTGAGTGGGCTCGATGCTTGCCGTGGTATGGCATCTGCAGGAGAGCAGAGTGGCAGCGGAAGCGTGATGATGGTTTGCAGCCCTATTGTACCGTCTGCTGCCAGAGCAGGAGAGTAGCGTGGCAGTGGAAGCATGACAATGTTTGCAGCCCTACTGCACCATCTGCTGCCAGCAGTACCCAGGACACAACAGCGGCGGCTGAGCTGAGCGGGCTGCACGCTTGCTGTGGTATGGCGTCTGCGTGGAAAAAAGGCACGAAACGATTGTCTGCCATTGCTTTCACGGAGGGAGGGGCGACTGACTGACTGACACCCGAGATAATGCTTTTGCCCCCTCAGGCAGTGGGAGCTCAACCCAGAATTCCAATGGGTGGTGGAGACTGCGGGAACTGTGGAATAGTTACCCACAGTGCAATGCTCCGAAAGTCGACTCTAGCCTCAGTACTGTGGACAAACTCCGCTGACTTAATGCGCTTAGTGGGGACACACACAATCGACTGTATAAAATCGCTTCCTAAAAAATCGACTTCTATAAATTCGACATAATTTCATAGTGTAGACACAGTCTGCAGACCTCCACCGACCACAGGTTGAAAACTACTGCTCTAAGGAACTATATTTTATTGTCTTCCTCTGACCTTTAATTAATACATATTTAGAAATCTATATCTAAATGCACTCACTGGGGTAGAGGTTCATTCCTATTGTGTGGAAGGGCGTGTCTGTTTCTGGGGATTACTGGTACACTGTAGCTATAGGGGGCAAAGGAGTCAGCCAATGCATAGGCAAGTGTCAGATTGTTAGTGTCACCTCTGCAAGGCTCTCCAGTCCTTCCAAATCAAGCTGCTTGTTTTCTTGGCACAAGTGGTCCATTCATAGCTTAGTTCAGGAAATGTGTAATAGCCATTACAGTGTGGCTTGTAAGATGCAATTAAACTTAAATGATGGGAAAGGAAAATGTACTCGAATTATTCACTTTCCTTGAAAAGATCAGTTGCTGTATGCAGCTTTGTGTGAAGAGTTCACCTAATGTGTGCATATTTGCACCAGCTTTAGGGAAACTTGCTAGGGCTTGTCCTAGTTGTAGGAAGGAGGAAAAAGTAGATTACAGTACAAGTTTAGAAACAATTGTATTCTCTTTTAGCAAAGGTGACTATAGTATGGTGGGTTTGAGAAGTCTTTTTAAATATGGTAAAATTTTAGCATATAGAAAAAATATTGATCTCTTTTCCAATAAAATGAACAATGCTGCTGGAAATCAACACAAACACAATATCAAAAGTTTCTATAGTACGTGACAATGCAACTTGGTATCTCTAAAAGTGCATGATTCTGGGGGAATTTATAAATAAATAGGGTACATTTTCAAACAGTTCAAGATCAGACTTTGACTACATGAAATACCATATCTTGTAGGAGATCTTGCCTTTAACAAGCAGCATGTCTCCAGGTTAACTTTTAAAAAAAAAGTAAGTTACAGAAGACAACATGAACATTAGAGTGAACATATAAACTGAAGTCTTTTTTCTTTCCATATCTAATTAGCTCATAACCACTGAAGATTTCTGTCTATTTCTCCAGTTATGTTCTACAGAATGGAAAAAGGAAGTCTTAAAAGTTGTAAAATATGTACATTAGCATAGCAGTCCTGAGACTGAGCCCTGAGTTTTCAGGAATCCTGGTCAAAGCCAGTTCCCCTTTAAATACTTTGAACTTTAAAGCTCTTATTTGTCATGTAAATACGTGTTTTCACGTGATAGTTCTACGAATTAAATTTGTAAAGCCTTCTACCTCATTCATAATTTCCTTTGAAACTGGAAAGTTTTTCTTTCTTTGAAAAATCATGGATTCACTTTTTTTTCACCCCAAATAAAAACAGCCTGATGAGGTATTATGAGTGAATATGAAAGATCTTTTTGAATGTCTTCTTGAAGTTCTCGTTACAGAGGGGATAGATGAATGGATTTAAAGTGGAGTTCACATAACCAAGCCAAATAGTGAACATATGGAAACTGTAATTGCAACAGCTTTGACAATAGGCTATTACCATAAACAGCACAAAATAGGGAATCCAGCACAGCATAAAAGCTGCCATTATGAAACCCAGCTGCTTGGCTGCTTTCCTCTCCCTGTTCACATGCACCCCTTGCATGGACTGGGTGCGCAGTCTCCGCCAGGTGCTCTTCAGGTAACTGAGGCCTGCAGCGTCTTTGTTAGTCTTTTCCTCAGCACTAGAAGTTGCTGGGATCGGGGTGAGATCAGAGTCATTTTTACAGGAGGCCCCCTCAATGAAAGTGTGCTCATCTGACGTGTCACTCTGTGTCAGTTCTGGAGCCTGTGAGCAAGGCCCCTTCTTGACAGGCACATACTTCATTCCCACTTTATCTGGCCCTGGCTGAATCTGGGTAATGGCAAGGGGAAAACAGCTCAGTTTTACAACTTTGCTGTCAGCTTCTGTAATGAAAGCCTTTGGGGGTTTGTCAAAGCTGCTGACTTCAAGCTTTGCCTCCATACTTTTGGACTGAGGGAAGTAGAGATTT
Source organism: Chrysemys picta bellii (assembly GCF_011386835.1). Taxonomy (NCBI): domain Eukaryota; kingdom Metazoa; phylum Chordata; order Testudines; family Emydidae; genus Chrysemys; species Chrysemys picta. The sequence goes on from NC_088797.1 coordinate 39,682,245, forward strand.
ACATTGCAGCAAGGGTCTACAGAGCTTCCTTTCAAAAGACTCGTGTTTATATCTTTATTTGGCTTTTTGTGGCCAATGTTTTGCTTTTCCTGCACCTTATCACGATGTATACATTTGCTTTCTGAGAAAGACCGAAACGATCCATTGATGAGCTCTCGGTGCTGATAGTGTTTCCGGACAGCCTTGTATATTTTTGCATATAACCATAACATCAGTAAAGATGGGACATAGAAGTTGACAATGGCCGTCAACACTTTAAACCACCTGACTTTGGAGAACTCTGTTTCACAGGTCTTTTCTTCCACTTTCCATTTCCCTCCATTGGCAAAAGCATGCCAGCCTAGAATCGGGATGATCCACAAAAGAGAAATCAGCCAAGCTCCAGAAATCATTACCAAAGCTCTACTTTTGGTCCGGTACTTGAGATACTTGAGTGGCTGCTGAACTGAACGGTAACGATCTATGCACAATATAAAAAGGTTGAAGATGGAGGCTGTGGAGGCTACATAATCCATTGAGAGCCAGAACTGACAGGCTGGTCTGCCCAGTACCCATTCGTGATTCAGTAGGTACATAATGTTCAGCGGCATAACAGCTACACCAACTATAAGGTCTGCGACTGATAGGCTGACAATGTAAAGGTTCCCAACTGTATGCAGCTTTCTTTCTCTTTTCACTGCATACAGGACCAAAATATTCATGATGACTGTGATCAGCGAGATGCTACCCAGGGCCAGACCTAGAGGGATTGGGTGAGCCACTGTTGAGTTCTTTGTTTCACACATCTTTTGCTCAAGGTCACAGAGCAGAAAGTCAGGATCCTGGTATTTCACTCTTGTTCACAAGCCTGGTTGAGTTTATGATGTGTTGCTTTCTGGTTCTTTTGGTGACTCTGTAAGAGAAAAAAATAGCGTCATAGAAATGTGTAATAATATAAGGGACTTAAGAGGACATCTAGTCCATCTCCTTGCCCCTCTCCCCTGCTGACGTAGGACCAACTAAACCTAGATCATCCCTGACAGGTGTTTATCTAACCTGCTCTTCAAAACCTGCAATGACAGGGATTCCATAACTTCCCTTGGTTCAGTAATTGCAATAAAATAAAAAGAATACTGCACACTTTAGCATAATATCTTCCCTTTGACAGGGCTTTTCAAACATTAATCAATTTTAACTAAGGCTTGGAAAGGTCAAGTGAGTTGTATGAGAAATATATATGGCCTGAATGATGTTGACAACTTTAGTTGGGATTCTATAGGTCTGAAGAATATTCCACAATATATGTCTGTGCAGGCTGTCAGATAACTTTGAAAATCAGTGAAACTGATGATAGTGGGGAGGTGAGGGGGAAGCTGCCATTCTATACATCCTTTGCTGATTATCTTTAGTGTAAATATCTGATCTACACAGGATCTCTTGGGCCTGAATCCAGCTAGTTCTTCTCTAATCTTTACATCCACTGCCTCTTTCATCTTGTGTACTATCATGCTGCAGAAGACTTTCCCTACAACAGAGAGGAGTATAACTCCTCTCTAGTTACAGTCAGTGAGATCACCCTTTTTGGGCATTCTGACAATGATTCCATGTTTCCACTGGTCAGAAGGGTCTGTTTTCTCAGACTTCATTCAACAGTTCTGTCAGTTTTGTTAGGGCAGTTATAGCAACTGCTTCTAGCATTTCTGCTGTGATTTGATCATCTCCTGCTGTTTTGTTTTTCAGCTTCTTGATTACAGCTTGTATTAGTGATCAGCATCACTACATCACTAAGGCCATGTATAGAAATGCAAAGTGCTCTGTAAGGGTGAATAATCAGACAGAGGAATTCAAAGTGGGTACTTGTGTGAAATAGGGCTCCATTCTAGCTCTGGTGCTGTTTGGCATTTCCATAGATTGGTTAATGAAGAAGTGTATTAGCAACACACACACTGGTATAACATGGGTAGATGGAAAATGCCTTGAAGATCTAGACTCTGCTGATGATATTGCGCTATTGAGAAACACCCCGAAAAGCTACAATCGAAGACAGATAATCTGGCAACAGCAGGCCAAGCTGGGCTCAGAATCAGTTATGCTGAAACAAATATCCTCAAAACCCAGATGTCAAGTAGCAACATTACATTAGAAGGCTAAAACATCAAGAAAGTAGAATATTTTATCTACTTAGGCAGCACCTTGTTAGCCAATGGAGACCTCATAGGAAGTGACATCAAGAATAGGAAAGGCATCCCACAGCATTCACTAAACCCAACAACATATGGAAATCAAAGATATACAGCACAAGAACAGAGTTATCTCAATTATTTACTATCAGGTTCCTCATAATTCTGATCCTGACATCTGGGGAAGAAACTTTCAGTCCATCCAGATTTCCAATTATATATATTTTACTTAATTAACTGATTGAAAAGAAAGTAAAATAAGCTGCCTATAAATAACAAAATGAAAGTGGATGGGTGTCAGATCATCCATTAATCTAATTATTGGGCTGATCTGTGTCAAATAAACCAGTAATTCTTCATAAGCTTTATCTGATAGTTAAATAAGACTACTGCCCTCCCAAATTATCAGCCCCAAAATAATAAGGCATTACCAATCCTAAGAGTGAAGCCACGGATGAGACGGCATCTGAGGCCATTTAAGGCATCCAGTCAAAATTATAGGTGGTTACATAATAGATAATCTCTTCCTCCTCAACACAGGGTTACATGAAAGGTTCCAAGTCGAGATGACACAACTTACTACATTTTAAAATTCAAATTAAAAATTCTGGTGAAAACAAGATTTCTCAAGATTAATAAACAAATCCCAACCCATAAAATATGCATGTGTGATCTTATATGGGCTTTGGCAGAACTGAATTTTGTACAAAAATTTGATGGATAGTATAAATGTTTATTTTTAAGCATTTTTTATTTTTACCAATTTAAATTTTCACAGTTGTGGAAAATTTGGGGGTGTCAGACAATAGGGATGGTCAGACAATAATTCTCTGACAGTAGATGCTGGGATTCAAAAGTTAAAGTTTTAACTGTTAAAATACAAATCTTCAACATTACTTGTCAAAATATACAAAGTAAATATCTGTAAATCAAATTCTAATTAGTGCTCAACCAGCATTTTTGCTTACTTTGCCTATCTGAAATTTCAGTTATCATTCATGGAAATATTTTTTTCATCAGTTTGTGTATGGTGAAATCTGTTTACTGATATTTACCGATTAAAACTCTAATCCTTTCAAACTAGTGTTATAGAAAGTGAGATTATTTAACCTAGGGTTGTTTTAGGTGTTTGAAAAGCTATCCTACAGGAACTGTTCTCAAATAATTTCCCTTGGTCTAACCACAGACACTCCTGCATGCACACATACCAGATGCCTGTTGGAGTTAAAAAACCAACAACAGTGCAAGAATGAGGTAGAGGTGTCCCTCTGCTAATAAAAACTGAAAAAAGAAGACAAACCCCAAAAGCTTGTTATATCCATTTAGCTTAACTCAGTAAGAAACTGATTTAAGCTATTTGGATATAAGCCAGGTTTAAATGAATCCAAGAGTATTCCATAGCAAGATTTTGCACCAATTTAACTAAATCAGTTTTTAAAAGCACTTTTAGTTCAATCAGTTCAAACTTGTGCGTAGACAAGACCTGAGCAGCTGAGGGGAGGCAGCACTGGATACACACTATAACTTGCTCTCAGTGTCTGAGAAACTGCTTGTTATGATTTGTCTTGAATAGGGAATTATTCTTATTTGTCTAGTACTTTTGGCACAGAATCTTAGTTAAATTCAATGAATCTTCTTCCTTAGAGCTGATTAGGCATTTTAGTGCTCTGGGTGAGAAAGCATATTTGTGCCCCCTACTGTTTTTTATTTAATTATATGAGTTAGGATATTATAGAGTAATGATAATGCATTTATTTTCTCGTATTGTACAGTACGTAGACAAAGAAGCTACTGTATAATTCTTTTAGGTGTTACATTAATTTTCACATAATCCTTTAGCACCTCCTATAATACCTTCGTATATAACCCTTAAGTAAACTCATTGATAGGCACTGGAAAAAAAAACATGGACTGAAAATAATTGTAACATAAATATGGATACTACAATGGCTGAATAGCATGAAACATTCAGAAAGACAAAATTGCATTTCTGTTTTATAAAAATATGATACAGGTGGTTTTCCATCACCTCACAGTGAGCCTGTGACTAGAATAAGCAGCCACCTCTCTCAATGCCACATCCGAGAATAAAAGGGACCCAAGAGTAAACAAAGAACGAATTTACCACGGAGGTGGATTATCTAGCAACTGAATTACCAACATAGTATCTGACTCTTTATAAGCAGAAGCCACCGTCTCTCTGGCCTTTATATAGGGAAGACAGCCATTTTTTGGTGCGGGGGGAGGTTGTAAGATTTCTGTTTTTTACCTTTTGCATTGTGATTTTATTTTTCTAAGAGGAGTATTGATTATTGTTTGCTTCCTGATACAATATTATGGTTGACTTATACCTGATCATTTCTCCTGCTGAATCCTGCCAAGCAAATTGTGATTATGCCCCTTTAAAGGTGAAGGATTATAGTAGTATAGCTTATTTGTATAAGGCCAGCGTGGGAAGTATCATTCGGTTGGGGAAGCTATGTTGTGACAGCTGATAAGAAGCCTAAGTGTGGAGACAGAAGAAAGTATATGGCTGTGGTGATTGTGAAATCAGATTATGCTGTGTTTCAGTGTGTGACAATGCCAATGCCATGGTTATAGTGGCTAGATCAGGGGTAGGCAACCTATGGCACGTGTGCCGAAGGCGGCACACAAGCTGATTTTCAGTGGCACTCACACTGCCCAGGTCCTGGCTACCGGTCCGGGGGGGCTCTGCATTTTAATTTAATTTTAAATAAAGCTTCTTAAACATTTTAAAAACCTTATTTACTTTACATACAACAATAGTTGAGTTATATATTATAGACTTATAGAAAGAAACCTTCTAAAAATGTTAAAATGTATTACTGGCACACAAAAACTTAAATTAGAGTGAATAAATGAAGACTCGGCACACCACTTCTTGAAAGGTTGCCGACCCCTGGGCTAGATGGACATAACACTGAGGTGATAGCCCTGGTCTCATAGAGAAGTGTGTCAGGAAACGACTGGCTGGGCCACAGCCCAGAATGCTACAAACACAGGTCACAGTGGATACATTTCTTCGCTAGTGCATAGCTCACCAGCAGCTCCACTCTAGATCTGTACCCAAGGCAGATTTCCCTATTGGTCTCTTCCCCCGTATACTAAATGGCTGTGTTTTATCTGTCTTGACACAACTGAAAAAGAAAAGTCAAGGTGCATTCAGCATCCTGGGCCAGTCTGCCCTGAAGGTGTCAATTCCCTGATGTGTGAGTGCGCCAGTTAATGGAGCATTATACCAGTGGATCAGAGGGAGGCTCCTTATTCTGGTCTCTGTAATAACAATTGAATCAGGCTAGAGCAGCAACAAGTAAGGGCAGGTCACAGTAACAGAAACACACAGCTGAAGGAGGGAGCAGGGTGTGTGTGTTGACTAAAGGCATGTTTTACTTGTGCAATGTTTACTTTCTGTTTCTAGGGTTGCTTCCCCTAACTGTAAATCACAAGCAGCCCCTTCAGTTTTCTTGCCTGAGCATAGAAGCCCCTCTGCCCTCTCACCCTATTTTTGCAAACAGTGCAGGTGGCTCATCCTGTTGGGGCTTTGCCCTCTGCTACCATCTGGCAGAGCCTCACCCCTGGGCTGAACCTGGCTCCTACCCTCCCCCCCAATTTTGCTCCTCGGCCCCTCTCCTGTCCCTGCTTCCAGCTATTTGATACCCTGCCCCGTCCACTTGGTCAGTTTCCACCCCCTGCTTAGACCCTTCCCATCCCTACCCCCATTTGCCCCCAATGGGCATGCTCAGTAGAAGCTAAGCAGCACTCAGAACCCTGCCTGCCGCCCTGCCAGGGTTCTAATCCTGGGGAGCCTGCTCCGGCTGGGGTCACTGGGCCCGATTCTGCAGGCTGCCCCATTTTTGCATCCCCGGCAGCTCTGTGCCCTGGGCGGCTGCCCTACTCACCCCTTCCTAGTTAAGGCCCTGGTCTTTCTGCTCAACAGTAATCGTCTCTTCTCTACCTCAGCATTAAGATTCTGCAGGAGGCCTTGGTGAGCTGCAGCTATCTGCATGCCATCTATTTGAGCATCTTCTAAACTTTCAGTAACCCAGGAGACTGGATTAAAGTGTACACAATGAAATGGGAGCTGGCAGACACTGACTGGCACAGCTGAGATTTTAATTTTTAGTCTGCTAAGCAGGCACAGACACAGAAGCCACTGACAGACAGATATCTCTGGCTGCTGACAGACAGATATCTGGTTTCTGAAACCCCCCTATATTATGCAATTAATTTATTGATTTGTATAGAGAATAACAAAACATTTCCCCCCATATTGGGTGGAGGCTGGGCTAGCTGTCTGAGTACATAGCCAGCGGCCAGAAGGGTTTGTACTCCAGTAGCTGGCCTGAGCCACTGCCCATGGTGCCCCCAGCTACACTGCTATTCGTAGAAGGCTAGCTTGAGTGGAGCTAGTGCTGGCACATCTACCACACTTCCCAGCTCAAATGTAGACATAACTATAGTTACTATTTTAAAATACAAACTCTGAACATATGTTCCAATTCAGCAGGGTACTTAAACTAATTTTAAGCATATGAGTAAAACATAGGCAGATACTTAAGTACCCTCCTGAATCAGGGCCATGTTTATTGCTAGCACTGCCCTGCCACATGTCAGTGAATGCATAATGTGTTTCCTTAAAAAATTAATTGTGAACAATGTTTTAAATGAAACTATCTATATACATTTTCTGTTAGTGAGAGTCAATAGAAAGCTCTTTGAGCATAAGCAGGCAGATGTATTGTACACACAACCCCTATCAGATTGTTCTCTATATATGTGTGTGCTTTAGCTTCATTGGGAAAACAAAACAACCAGCTTGTTGAAGTAGAGGTGGTTTATAGGTGAAAATTAAGAGAAACAGATTTTGTTATTATTGTTACAAATACAAAAATAAATAGGACAGTGGATTTTGAACATCTAAGATTACCAGAACTAATCCTTTTAAGACATGAGATAAGACTACAAAGCACTAGGTGAATAGTGAAGTATCTAGTGTCTAATGACGTGGACAGAAATAACACAAGGGAATAAATCATTGTGGTCACTACAGTTAGCAAGGATTGCTGATTGTGGAATTTGTCACAGAGGAGGGCCTTAGGGCTAATTTTTCCCAAGGAGGTAAATTTATTTGTGCCTGGAAAATGCATGCAAACTTGGACCAAGACGGTCATGCATGTGGACACACCAAACACATCTGCACATCTGGTTACACAGATCTGTGTATGGACCACTGATCTAGATCAGGGGTTCTCAACCAGGGGTACAAAGAGGTCTTCCAAGGGGCACATCAACTCATCTAGATATTTGCCTAGTTTTACAACAAGCTACATGAAAAGCACTAGCAAAGTCAGTTGAAACTACAATATCATACAGACGACTTGTTTATACTGTTATATATACTATATACTGAAATGTAAGTAAAATATTTATGTTCCAGTTGATTTATTTTATAATTATATGGTAAAAATGAGAAAGTAAGCAATTGTTCAGTACTAGTGTGCTGTGACACTTTTGTATGTTTATTTCTGATTTTGTAAGCAAGTAGTTTTTAAGTGAGGTAAAACTTGAGGGTAGGCAAGACAAATCAGACTCCTGAAAGGGGTACGGTAGTCTGGGAAGGTTGAGAGCCATTGATCTAGATGCACAACAGTGAGTTTTTCTTCATGTGTAACAGGTGCAATGGCATTTGGCAAGTGAAGCTGATCTACCCACCTCAGCGAATCTGGCTCAAATGGGAAGAGCAGCAGAAACAGAATCTCAGGAAGAAAAACATGCTTAATTTTTAATGTTATTCAATATGAAGGTCATATTCTGACCTGACACTCATTTATGCACACAGTTTTGCATGAGCTATCAGAAGTGAGTGATAGACTCTGCATGCACAGACAACAGTTATGCACAATATATGCAGCAACACCTTTTGCATGTACAAACAATTACATGTGCGGACTCTCGAACATAAAGGCAGAGGTTGTATATTGCAAGTTTGGCCCTTATAAACATAAATAATAATACCTAGCTCTTATACATTGCTTACATTTCTTCCATTTTTATTAGGGTGTAACAAGCACAATGCCACAAAAGTTGTTAAAGGAGAAATGGTAGAAAGAAAAAGAGGGAGAATGGGACAGGAGGTGGAGTAGTTCTCTTTATAGGCTGATATAGGGCCTAATAATATTTTAAGCTTCTGAAAGTCGGGTCAGAAGACCAACAATCTGCTCCAAAGATTTATAAAAAAAAATCTTACCTGTGACGGTGACCTGCCACTACCCTGAATTCTGGATAAGTCTAACAGGAAGTGTCTGTTTAGCTCATAAAAGCAACAGTGAAGGACATTAAACATCCGTGTGTGCATATGTAGGTCTATGGTGTTTGCATAAATCAAACAACAAGTCATGTATTGGATTTCTGATCCCAATTATTCTGGAAGTAGAGACAACAGATACTGCCCCATGCTAACTCCGTCTTTTTCACATTTCAGTAGCCAGTGCTGGAGTTGAATCTCCAAACCCCTCTTCACAAAAAGTCAAGTTCCTCATTCCATCCTCATTTGCACTCTTATGAACCAGTATTAACGCTGGTGTTATAAAACAAACAACAGGTGTTGCTGCTGCGACTAGGGAGAGCAAGTGTGCAAACAATGGAATACCTGCCCAAGAGAAAATCAGATTCAGGGTAGTCTGCAAGTTTCTGCCATGTGTGTTTTCTCCACATCATCCCTTCAGTTGGGTAGGAATGCCCAGAAGAAGCACAGAATTCAGAACTAGCTCAGTGTGGGGGAGGAATAGCTCAGTGGTTTGAGCATTAGCCTGCTTAAATCCAGGGCTGTGCGTTCAGTCCGTGAGGGGGCCACTTAGGGATCTGGGGCAAAAATCAGTACTTGATCCTACTAGTGAAGGCAGGGGGGCTGGACTCAATGACCTTTCAGGGTCCCTTCCAGTTCTATGAGATAGGTATATCTTCATATATTATTAACATATGCTTACAAACCAGACTGCCACTGGCTTCCCTACCACACCTATGTACTGCTCTCCTTCCATAGGGACTAGGGGAATAGAGTGTGATTGATAACCGAGAGGGGGAGTTAATGCTTCAGGGATCCTCCAATGAAATTAGTGATAAAAACTGTAAAATGAAAAGATGATTCCAGCTGAATCCCACATTTAGAGCAGCAGCAGCAGTGAGGCGTCTGACCTGAGTAGTTACTGCTAGGGCCGGCTCCAGCATTTCTGCCGCCCCAAGCAAAAAAAAAAAAAAAAAAGCCGCGATCGTGATCCTGTGTCCCATCCACTAGACCATTGTTCTCATCACAATGGCAAGGTACCCGAGACACTCAATTTAATTGAATTGCAAACTAAAGAGTGACTTCAGTCCTTAATCCTTATAGTGCAGCCTGAGCAGCCTTAATTTGTCCTTGACCTTTTTGATGTTTATTGTAATAAACACATGTGTAGACTAGGGCGCATAAAAAGCACTTTGCACAACTCATTTCTCAACACTTGCTACTGGTAGAAGTGCTATGCCTGGGAATAAGTGTTTATAGTATCAGGCTCTGAAGTTGGACCCCAAATTGTGTACCCCAGTTTTTAGGCATATAAATGTCAAGGCTGGGTTAGGAGCACTTCAGAAATTTGGGCCAAATGTTGCATCTTTGCTCTTGAGCAAATAAATTCAACCCCTGTTCCATGAAATTGGTTGTTCTGTGGCTCTTGTATATACTGTTTGTACAACCTTGAGTTTGTATGCATACAGACGGCATTTCTGGAGCATGTTAATGAGGAAACAAGCCAAGACAATAGTTAACTAGCAGAGTTTCTCTGTACTGTCTCCTTCCATGTGACTATGACATTCCCAGCACATACTTCCACCTAATTGTCCTTTGATAAAGCAGAATAAGCTCTTTCAAACAGTTCAAAAGCTGTAGCCAGAGACTGAATGACTTACAACTTGATAAAGAACAAATACTGAATCTTTTTGCTGCAGTTCCCTGGCAGCAGCCATCCCTGCCTTCTCCACTATGGAATCCAACACCCCAAAGAGACTGCAGTTAAAGGGTTGAGATCTTCAGGATCATCTCACCCACACACTACTTGAAGAGCTCAAGAAGTTCAGCACTGTGACATGATGGTTTTACATTAGAAGCCAGATGGTGATGGCTCTTGCTCAGCTGTGTGGGGAGGAGAGGCCTTTTGCTTTCCCTGCATTCCTTTCATAGCCGAACAATGGCTTTCATAGTGGAAACCCCTGAACTGCGTGCTCTCTGGAGAGAACAGACACCATTCATTCCTGCTCCCCTTTCAGGAAATAAGTTTCTAAAAAGGGGTGGGGAAGAGGAAGAGTCATGTGATCTCCTCTCACTTTGCACTGGCCTGCAGAGGGGTCAGCGTACCAAGGAGAGCAGTAAGCTTCATCCGAATGAATGGTGCTGATTGTGCACACGGAATAGCCCTGGAAGATGTTGTGCATGGTGTTCCTCCTGAGGCAGTGCAGCTCCACACTGCCCTTTACATATGGCTTTAGTTCCCTCTAATTTTGCCCTCTGAAATAAAGTTGTATCACAACACATCAGTGCAATTCTATGTCATGAATGGCACAACATCCTGAAACTCAACTTCGTCCCTGGAAAATACATGGAAAATCAGTAGCCCTACATCATACTGTAATATCAAATGCAAATCACCCCCCATGCCCTAAGCAATGATACCAACCCTTAACTGTATGTCTGTAATACTGAACCAGTCTGCTTTAATATTTACCATTATTTATGCGTCCACAATAGCAGACAGGTGCTACTTTATGATTTGTATTATCTTAGCGTCTAGAGGTACTACTCATAGAACAGAATTTAATGAAAACAAACAGTCCAACATCTTGGCCAGCTCTTTGGAATTCCTAAGTCCCCACCTTGTTTTAAAATGCCTGGATTCATTTTTACTGTCTACGTAAAGCTTCCTTTACAAATGAAAATGAGCAAATGCAGCTTGTTTGTTATTGTTCCAGGATGGAATGTTCTCCTTGCCTGCCCCCTTAGCAGGTGTTGATCCTAGTGGGGGATGCTCAGCAAGTCACCGCTGACTCACTGCTGTAGGTGCAGCTCATTAAGCTCCACCCTGGATAGAAGCAGTGTGGGGGGAGATCTCTAGAAACAGGAAGTGTGTGTTGAATAGTCCTCAGGGAAGAGCTTAGAGAAGCCAGAGCTGCAAAGAAGGGCTGGGCTGGAATTTTGAGTCTTTACATTAATCAAGCAAAACCCCAGGATGAGGCTAAGTTTTCACTATAAATTACATGTGTAGTTTGGCTTTGGCTGAGAAAGCCACTTGCTCCTAGTGACCTTCTGTTCTTCATGAAGCCATTAACACAGCAGATGATTAGCTTCTCTCTCACACACAGACTTGTTTCTCATCTCCAAAAATCAGTGAAATTACATTCTGCACACACTTGCTTTCAGGGTATGGTTCTCACAGAGGCTTGAGAAATGAGTGCTTTTAAAGTACAATCATTTGTAATTTACTTAGTCTTATTTTTCATTGATTCTTCATCATGCTGCAGGACATCCACTGGGCGACAACCAGAGTTTAGTATCGTTTTACATGGCAAATGCATAGATTATAGGGCCAGAAGGGTCCCCTGTGATCATCTAGTCTGACATCTTGCGTATCATAACGTAGGCCATAGAACTTTCCTGAATTAATTCCAGTTTGAACTACAACATATCTTTCTAGAAACACTACAATCCTGACTGAAAAATTCCAGTGATGGAGAATTCACCACAACCCTTGGCAAATTGGTCTAATGATTAATTATCCTCACTTAAAATCGTGTTCCTTATTTCAAGTCTAAATTTGTCTTTTTCAACTTCCAGCCATTGATCTTGTCATACCTGTGTCTGCTAGATTGAAGGGCCCTCTTATCAAAATTTTGTTCTCTATGTAGGCACTTAAAGACTATGATCAAGTCAGCCTTTAACCTTCTCTTTGTTAAGCTAAATACATTAAGCTCCTTGGGTCTTTCATTATAAGACATGTTTTCAATTATTTAATCATTCTCATGGCTCTTCTCTGAGCCCTCTCTAATTTGTCAACACCCTTTAATTGTTGAAACCAGAACTGGACACAGAATTCCAGTAACAGTCTCACTAGTGCCTAATACAGGGGTAATATAACTTCTCTCTACTCCCACTCGATCTTGTCCTGTTTACACATCCAATGACTGCATACATTTGGCCATTGCATTGCACTGGGAGCCCATGTTCAGCTAATGATCCACCATGATCACTGTAGTCAGCCAGCTCTCAGTCTGGGTTTGGCCATCATATATGTATATCTCTTGCCCTGGGTTCCCTCCAGAACCACCTCTCCTGGGCAAGATCACTGTTTCCTGCAGGAGTCGGGCTCAGTCTTGGGGTCCTTTCTGAGTCTAATTATCTCCAGTCCCTGGTGCTGCTCCTCAGGTCTCTGACAGAGAGCAGACATCTAGAGCCCCTGTCTTCCCTAAACAAAGGATGGTGGGGGAGGGAAGGCTAGTCACCGCCTCAGGCAGAACTCCTTCACAGTCTCTCTACTAAGCCAAACTTGCCCCTCTGCTCTGTGACCAGCTTCACCTTTTCATGCTCTGCAGATGAACCTAATTGGCACTGAGTACAGGGATGCTCATTAGGCTTGCTGTCAATGGGATGGGAGTCAGTGCTTCCCAGGATAGTGTCCACCATCCTATAAGCATGGCCTGCATTCTTGCTTACTAGCAGAGATGAAAGTAAGCCAGTACGGGCCTGTACGGCGTACCAGTTAAAAAAAAGTGCAGCAGCATACTGGCAAGAAAGTGGAGCATTCAATACCGGCTTACTTTCACTTCCTTTGGCTGTATAACAAACAGCTTAAACTCAGAGCTAATAAAAGCTTGGAAAGGGAAAACTCACTGTCACATTTGTTGGTTGTTTCTCTCCCTCTCCTCCTCCAGCCAGGCTGCGGAAGGCGGCTATGCTCCGCGCTTCCCCCTGTCTTGCACTCAGCAGCGGCTGCAGCGGCTCCCCTCTAGCTTGCGGCGGGGAGCAGGGGGACTGGCTGAGGGAGAAGCCTGCTCAGGACGCCTGCCGCCTGTATAATAACAGTTTAAACTCATGACATACTGTGCACCCAAGTTTACCACCTGAAGCAAAAAGCCAGTAGTTTTTCTTTTTGAATTCCTCAAATTGCATTTTTGACCACACAGCAGGGTATGGTGATGGAGTATCAGTTTTCTGACCCGGCAATTCAGCATTTTCATTTGTCTCCTCTCTTTGTGGTGGCTGCGGCTCACCACATGACAAAGGTGTAAAAGTATCAGTGTTTTTTCCCTGTGGATGACTAGTTACAGCTTTTTCATTTGTTGCTGTTCTTTTTGACTGACAATCCCCCATTTCCTCACTTTTACGTTTAAACATACCTGTTAGGGTCTGTTGAACGTGTATCTTCTTAGGTGGCATTTTCCCCCCACTTACTGTCCTCCTACTGTTAATTGCGCGCCTGACAAGACTTGACCAATAAGAAGCAAGGCTGCATGATTACCATGTGGCAGTATGGCACTCAAAAGCTAACGTTTGGAACAACTACATGAACGTCTTCCTGTGAAAACAAAATCTTCTTGTCTTGCTTGACAGATCTAAATCTACTCTGATCCAGGTATGTTATAAATTTATATGTATAGTATGGATGGATCTCTCAAAAAAGATAGCTCTTCAGTGTAGGTGTCGGACCAACACCCCCCTGGGGCAGGACACCATTAAGCAACACACACATTAAGCAGAAGTTCCTGAGGTGTTAGCAGCAGAAACACTGTCTCCCCCATCCCCCCACCTCTCAAAAGGGCACCGGCGCCCTACCAACGGGCTGCACGCCTGGAGAAATGCGCCTGGCCGCTGCAATGGGTGGCCGCTTACTTGCACAAGGACAGTAATACATACAGTAATTATGTGTATGAATGTGTCACAAACAAAGTAGTGGGGGAAGACGGGGTGAAAGAAGGACAACCAGAATAGCCTTCATGAAATATACAAGATACTTAGAGAAAGTTTTGTCAATTTCAGCCTCCACACTCTGCAGAACATTGACAAAACAAAAAGGAAATCTGAGATTGCACCCCTACGTCCTAAGGACATTTCAGGTGTTTAATTCAATATATAAAGAAGGTGGAATGAAAACTATTATTTCTTTCAAAGGAGGCACAATAATTTCCCTGAATATCCAGTTTTCCCCTCCAATCGCTTTGTGGTTTTGTCTATTGGGCTATTTGCTTTCCCTGTGAATCTTTAGTTGCTTTAGCAAAATTCCTTTGCCCAAAATAAACTCCAATCATCATGACACATCTTCCTACCACGTTCTCCATTTTTTTTAACAGTAACATTTCAAAGAGGATCTGCAAGGAGTTTGGGTATCACAACCATGATCCTCTGCTGGGGAGGGAATGGGATAGATTTGAACTTGAAAATGGTTCCCGATTTTGATTGTATTTTTTTGTGTATTATACTATTGAAGATCCCCTCATCCAGGGGGCAGAAAAAAACTGCCCCTGCCTTGGTCTCTCTCTCTCTCTCTCTCTCTCTCTCTCTCTCTCTCTCTCTCTCTCTCTCACACACACACACACACACACACACACACACACACACACACACACACACACACACACAACTGTGAGTGAAATTAACAAGGATGCCAGAAATGGCCCCTAATCCCACGGGCTGACCTGCGGAGGGAACAGCTGAGTTTAAACTGTTATTATGCAGGCGGCAAGCGTCCTGAGCAGGCTTTTCCCTCAGCCAGTCCCCCTGCTCCCCACAGCAAGCTAGAGGGGAGCCGCTGCACCTGCTGCTGAGTGCAAGGCGGAGGGGTGTGTGTGGGGGGGAAGCATGGAGCCTAGCCGCCTTCCGCAGCCTGGCTGGAGGAGGTGGAAGGACAAGGAGAAAAATATGACAGTGAGTTTTCACTTTTTCAAGCTTATTCCAATATTAAAGTTTTATCACAGACAGTATGGGTAGTAGTAGTAGCTTTATTTTCTATATCTAAGTCATGCAATGGGAGGGATCCATGAAGTATGTAGGAGAGGTGGGCTGCTTGCGATTGGACCGTACCAGTAGGAAACGTAAATTACTTTCACCCCTGCTTACTAGATGTACAACTTTACATTTGGATGTATTGAAATGCATCCTGTTTACTTGCACTCCCCTTATCAAATGATCCAGATCATTCTATATCAGTGATTTGTTCTCTTCCTTATTTACCACACTCCCAATCTTTGTGTCATTTGAAAACTATCAGTAATTATTTTTTCTTCCACACCATTGATAAAATATTAAGTAGCATAGGGCCAAGAACCAATCCCCATAGCGGGACCTCACTAGAAACACACCAACTAAATGATTCCCCATTTATAATTACATTTTAAGACCTATCAGTTAGCCAGTTTTTAATCTATATAATGTGTGCTGTGTTGATTTTGTATCATTCTAGTTTCTTAATCAAAATGTCATGTGGTACCAAGTTAAATGTCATACAGAAGTCTAAGTATATTACATCAACACTATTACCTTTATCAACCAAACTTGTAATTCATTTAAAAAAAATCAAGTTAGCTTGCCAAGATCTTTTTTTTCCATAACCCAGGTTGATTGGTATTAATTATATTATCCTCCTTTTCATTCTTTATTAACTGAGGCCTGTAACAGCTATTACATTATTTTGCCTGGGGTCTACGTCACACTGACAGCCCTATAATTACCTGGGTCATTCTATTTACCCTTGTTAAATATTTGTACAACATAAGCTTTCTTCCAGTACTCTGGAAATTGCCCAGTGTTCCATGACTCATTCAAAATTAACATTAGTTGTCCAGGGAGCTCCTTGACCAGCTCTCTTCAAACACTTAGATGCGAGTTTTCTGGACCTTCAGATGTAAAATGTCTAATTTTATTAGCTTCTGTTTAACATCCTTCTAAGTTACTGTTGGAAAGTATTTAATCATCATCAACATACACCTCTACCCTGATATAACGCGACCCGATATAACAAGAATTCGGATATAACGCAGTAAAGCAGCGCTCCGGGGGGGCTGCGCACTCTGCAAGTTCGATATAACATGGTTTCACCTATAATGCAGTAAGATTTTTTGGCTCCTAAGGACAGCATTATATTGGGGTAGAGGTGTATATGAATACATCATCTAACTTTTCCCAAATACAGAACAAATATGTATTGAACACTTTTGCCTTTTCTGCATTATTGAAAATTCTACCATTTGCATGTATTCAAGGACCAGTACCATTGTTAGGATTCCTTTTGCTCCTAATATACTTAAAACACCCCCCCCCCCAACTCTCTTTTTAAAAGTTTTTATTGTCCTTAACTCTAACCATATAGTTCGCTTTATGTCCTTTTGCTTCCCTTATTGATTTTCTACAATTCTTACCTTTTCATTTATATTCACTGCTATCAATTTCCCCTTTTTTCATCTGTTAGAGTTATATTTTTTTTATAGCTGCTTTAATTTCTCCTCTAAACCAGGTTGGTTTTTTTAACCAGTGTAGCCTTGTTTCCGGATTGTAGCTTTTGGGGCATCTCGTAAAAAGTTCTTAAACCGTTCCAAATTATCATTCACATTATTCTATATCAATTCTTTCTCCTAGATGATTTGGCTCACAATTGTTTTCAGCTTTGTGAAATTGGCTCTTTTAAAGCACCAAATACATATTTTACTGGTTTTGATTTTATTCTGTTACAGTTCTTATGCTCCTGTTTGATTTGAAAGTTTCTCTTACCTTCTAGACCACTAAACATAAAACTTTTCTGAAGACCCCTGGTAACTATAGTACCGGTGCATTATTTAGCAATAGGCTAAATAATGGAAAATCACCAGGGGCTGACATCCAATGGAATGACTTAGAAGGATCTGCCTTCACGGAATCCAGAAATTCTCCCAGCCATTCCTCAGGCTTGGCTGCTCCTTGGGTTCCCTTCTATCTGTCTAAGACTGTAGCTCCCTCACCAGAGAAGAAATCTCATCTTGCTCACCCATCCTGGTACGTCATCAATAGCTAACCTACAGCTTCTTCAGAGGCCCCAGTAGCAAGTTCAGCAACAGCACAGCCCTGTTACCATTATTGTAGCATGAGTGGCATGCATGGCAGCTTTGGAACAACCATGATTTAGAGTTCTGTATGTACTAACAAATTATGGATCTTTAGATTACAGCCATCTTTGGGGAATAACTTTTGTGTAACAAAATTGTTTGTTTGGGGGACAGTTAGGATGGGTCTTTTTACTCCAGACTGTTAATTTGAAACTAGCTATAGCAGGAGTGTAGTGGGGTGGTCACTCCGCTCCTGCCCTGAAGTTCCTAAAACAGCCCTGGGAAATGCTGCGGCGGAGGGAAAAGCTAGGCTGATTGGGAAAGCAGCCACAGCTCTGGTCAGCTTAATCAAGGCCCAGCTGGCCCTTATAAGAGGACTATGGGCCAGAAGAAAGAGACACTCTCTCTAGCTTCCCCAGAGAAGGAAGGACCTGGCTGCCTGGGAAGCCAAGGAGAGTACCTAGGGTGGAGCAGTGCTGGGGAGCTCCCGCCTAGCATAGTCCCATGCTGCAGATCTAGTTAAGGGCCCACAAAGGCCTGGTCCCTACTAAGTCCCCACTTCGGACTAAGGTACGCAAATTCAGCTACGTTAATAACGTAGCTGAATTCGAAGTACCTTAGTCCAAACTTACCGCGGGTCCAGACGCGGCACGGAGGCTCTCCCGTCGATGCCGCGTACTCCTCTCGCCGAGCTGGAGTACCGGCGTCGACGGCAAGCACATCCGGGATCGATTTATCGCGTCTTAACCAGACGCGATAAATCGATCCCAGAACATCGATTGCCTGCCGCCGGACCCTCCGGTAAATGAAGACGTACCCAAAGGGTACTAGCAGGGTACCTGAAGTGGAGCAGTGCTGGGGAAGGGCAGAGGGAGCTGGGGAGCTCCAGCCTAGCAAAACACCAGGCTGCAGGCCTAGTTAAGGACCCACAAAAGTTACTGGGGCTGCAGAGGGGCAGCTGAGATACGCAGAGGCGGCTGGTCCAACCCCCCCTTGCCAATGATGAGTGGCTTACAGACTGCCGTCTGCCCCAGTGAGCGGGGGCTATATGGAAACTGGCAGTAACCACTGAGGCAAGGTGGGGTTGGGGGTTCCCCTGGGAGGGGAGACCCTTGAGTGTGGGGGTACTGCAGTGGGCAGAACCCCTGGGCAAGGGGTGCCGGGGTCTGGGAAGGACACAGGGCCAGCAGCAGGCGAGACACCGGCCTGTAGAGGGCGCTCTGGGCTGGAAGAGCTAATTCCCTGGACAACCAGCAGGAGGCGCTGCACCGGTGAGTCGTCGCCCCGCAACAACGAGTGATTAAAATCCATTCATTTGAAATAGAGGCTATGTCTGCACTATACAGCTTTTAGCGACACGGCTGTGCTGCTACAGCCGTGCCGCTAAAAGTCGCGCAGTGTAGCCACTGTTTTGTCGGCAGGAGAGAGCTCTCCTGCCGACAAAAAACTTCCACCCCCAACGAGCAGCGTTCACACTGGTGATTGTCATCAGCAAAACTTTTGTCTTTCGGGGGGGGGGGGTGTTGTTTTTTTAACACCTCTGAACGACAAAAGTTTTGTCTTACACTTGTCAGTGTAGACATAGCCAGAGAAAAGTGCTAAACTGCACAAAATAAGGCCCATATCTGGCAAGCCACAGAACCTGCCCTGCTTCCCTAAACCAGAATATGTTTGAAAGGGATGCTTGTTTGTATTATTCATATTACTGAAACTCACTCCTGAAGCGTTATCACATTAGCAGGGAAAGGTCTCAGAGCTTTTAAGCACTTATTGTTGCTAGGGCAACCACTTCTTTGGTATCCATATGAGATGGAGAAGTGTTTGTCTTTCACTCCCTAGATCGAGTCCCTAGGAGGCAAACTGTGTCACTGCAAAAACAAATGGGACAAAGAAAGCAAACCTGGCGGTAGCAAGTTACTAAAATCAGGAATGTCCTGAGAAAATCTAGATGAATCATGCCGACTCTAACTGCACAGTACAGGAAGTCCTGTCAGGCAGTATAATACCTGCACCTGCAGAAGGCTTTATATAAACAGATGAACTGCACATGTGGAATCAAGAAGCATTCACCTGTCAGTTTCTTACTTAGCAACTAATAGCTTGAGAAATGGCAGCCTACGTAAACTAGGATTTTCCTTGGGAGTGTAAGGGGGGAAGGGTTAAATAATAACCAGATTTTTATTACAACAGTGCTTAGAGGCATCAACCAGGTTGAGCCCCATTGGGCTAGGCACCATACAAACACAGAAAATGACAGCCCCTGCCTCAGAGACTAATAGTCAAAATTCAATGGGAATCGGGCATCTCACTCACCTTTAAAATCCCAGCCCTAATAATACTGAATTTCACATTCAGAAGGTAGATGACCGATCAACTGAAAGTCTGGCTGTTAGTAAATCTCAGGCTACTTCTGCCTGTTTGATTTATTTTTAACATTTTCATTTATTTTATTTTATTATTCAATGATGTGTCAATTATTTTCATTTCTGGAAACAGACTTTTATATGAATAAAACTGACTGTCTCAATTTCAGTGGGATTTAGTCAAGATCATACCATATACCTTGCCCTCTTCAAATGAACCCACAACAAGTGTCTATGGCTTTGGAAATGTTACCTATAAGTGTGCTGCTCATGGCTTTCTTTCCTCCTTCTCTTACTATCGCTCATTAGCAAATTGCTACCTCAGAAAGTAGCTACCTGTAAAATTATGGGCAATGTTGATCATAGTTGGTCTAAAGAGAACTAGCACATAGGTTTTGTTTTAGGGTTTTTTTTTACTCTACGTTGTTTTGTAAGTCATCATTATAATGAATACATCTTTGCTTACTGATTTTGTCTATTCTTGGTTAGCACAGTTTGATTATTTCCTGACTTCTATACAGCAGACATTAACAGGGCAGGTTTCTTGCATTGATTTACTTCCTTTGTGTAGAGCATCAGTGAGCTTCGGTTATGTCAACACTAATCTGATCACATAATTTGTTAATTGCTGCTTAAGAACCGGTAAAAGGACAGAACTTTATTATTAGGAGCGGCAACAAACAGCTTTTTCTTGCTGATAATATTGGAGTTCTATTAACAATCAGATATTTAAGGCTAGATCCTGCCCCCTGCTGTGCTGGAGTACAAGTTGGGAAAGGGAAGAAATTGAAGCCTCTTTTTCCCTAGGCAAGGAGGAGGGCAGCATGTTTCCAAATGCAGGAGAGGTCTAGGTGCCGGGGGGAAGCCCTGCTGCCATTAGAGCTAGTGCACCAAATCCCCATGGGCTTGGTCCATTAGTTATTTGGTATTCTCAGCCTCCTACTATGTATAAAGGCAGCAGTCGTCAACACCTAGCTAGGGCTCTGTTCATCATAATATAGAGCACACCCTCTTCACCAGACTGCCTTGTGGAATCCTAGCCTGGTAGGCAGGAGTCTTATGGCAGAGGATGTACTGGGCAGCATCTCCGCTCATCCTCACTGTACCGACCAGGGGAGGGGTTGACTCTGGATGATCCTGAAGACTTTTGTCAGATAAAAGTCAGTCAGTTTTGGATCCTGAAGTGCCTAACCTTTTGCTCATAAATCAGACTCTTCTTATGATGTAACATGTGACTGACTCTCAATAGCTACTGCGAGTTACCAATGTACACCAAGAGGAATACATGCCCCTTACTACGTATAATACACTCTGTGTTAGGGCTGCTATGTTGGCCAACCCCAGGGATTGAACCAGTGATCTCCAGCTAAAAAGCACAAGTCCCTCTAGCTTGAGCTAGCATGCCAGGCTTTCTGAAGGTAAGAGCAGTAACAAACCCATATATTTTGTGGACTGGACACAGAGAGGGATAAAACACACACTGAGTGGGAGGGTTACAAGTGCAGAAAGACCCTTATTGTCTTAGGGGGAGAAGGGGTCAGTGACCTATGGGACATTACTGCTCTGTCTCTGAAACATCCAAGGGTGGGGCAGCCAGGGAGCACTGGATTGTCCTTTTGCCAGCCCCATGAGAAATCCTTGAGAAAGCCAATAACACACCTGTCCAGTAGAGAGTGTATTTAAAAAAAAATCACAAAAACCATTGCTGGGAAGCCACCACCAATTTTATGTTAAAATGTCCATGGTGCACTCTCAGGAATCACCTGCGGGAAACAATGCCAAAGACTTCACTAGATACAGTCGGGGCTGAACAACGAGGAAGATCTATATTCCTTTTATACTATTTTCTGATCCATAAAATATCTGTTGAGGATTCCCTCGAAGTTATACAGACTAAGAAAAGTGATAGACAATTTCCAGCTGCCCATAAGCCTAAAGATTCAGTTAACATTGCTGTCATTCAGCATAGCATTTACTGTACTATACATAAACACATTGTCACAGTGGGATCAGTGCATATGTGCGCATATGCTCTGGACACACTTTCAAAACTAGATTTGAAAGACTTTAGTCTCCCGCTAAAGCCACAACAGCTGAAGCTGCCAGTTTACAAAAAGCAGCCACAGACATATGCTAGCAACCAGCAGGGTTATAATCCAGAATGTTTCAATATGAGCTAGAAATGTCCAGTAAATGTATATTGTCATGTTTCCATATGGACCAGAAATGCCTTAATGGACATTAAGTCCTGTAACTGGAGAAAGTATCAGTGAAAACAGAAATAAATAGTGCTGAATTTTTTGTTGAAAGCCAAGAATGGATAAGAAACACAATGTGACAGTGAGCTGGTAGGAATTTCATACTGAAAATTATCTGAAGTTCTGCTCAGCCCTTTATTTGTGTTGCTGCTTGTTTGAAAGGATAGTGAAAATACACTCCAGAGACACATATTGGCAACATATCTAGACACAACATTGCAGGTGGTGAATGGGTACCATAACAAAAGGATGCTAAATAGTATTATGAAAGGAAAAATTACCATGATTACACATATATGCAATGTACTGTACTGCTGAAATTAATGAGACATAGAAAACATACAAGGACAAATATTAAGGACCAAAAGTACTGTATCTACATAAAATGTTTAGTGATTATATCTTATACTGCATGCAAGTGAAACAGACAATGCTCCAAAAAGTATATATTAACAGTTAGTTAAGCCTCAGCCACCTGCAGAAAATATGACTTTTTCCTTAGTTAATAGGAGGCACACAAATGAACTGAGTCATTGCAGACAAAGGAAACACTGGCTTGGATGGAAAAGTGTATGTGCTGGAACAAATCCATTACAAAAATGAGATATCCGCCCCAGACTGTTTTCTCTGCTGAAGAAAGGCAGAGCTATCCACAAGAAATGTTGAAAAACAAACATGACAAGAATATGAAAACATATTTCCAGAAAAATTGCCCCTGAACCATTTCTCACTCCAGGCTCAAAATGCCAGAGAAAACCCCTCTCCGACTTGCCTGACTCACACCATCAATCTCATCATGTAGAAAAGGTGAGCAGGATTTGTTCCCAGAAGCAACTGAGGTTTTAATTGCTGATATATAGCACCCTACTGAATTTCCATGAACAGACGCCAATCTGTTCTCAGTGCTTTAGCTCATTAATTGCCACCAGGTTATGCAACAGACAACTAGCGGTGTTGATTTTTGTCATGATTTGTACCAATTTGCATCTTCATTAAGTATAATGAAATGCAAAGATGCAAGCTAGACATTGGTCTTCATTTCCCTGTCTGTGGTTCACTGTCAGGATGGGGAGATCGAGACAAGCAAGCAGCCCAGGAGATAATATAATATACATTATAGCTTTAGTGGACCGACAAAACCCAATCCACCTTATAAAGGTCAAATGTTTATCCCCCCCACAAAGCCTGAGGGAATAGGTTTCACATAGGAGACTTTTATGAGTGTTGGAAGAGCCTCATCTGGGCAGCAGTGAACAGCATACCAGGGCAGTCACTCCCTCTCCCCTAGAGCGTTTGGCCCATGGATCCACATAATTTGTAAACCCATGGCTGTTCCCTGTGCCCACTGCTCCACGTCCCCTCCTTAGTCCCAGATAAAACCATCCTCCCATGGCCTTTCAGAGGGAGATGCTACTGAGCATTTCATGTGTGCCCCAAAGCAAAGTCTCTGCAGCCTGGCTCCTCTCTCACACACAGAGGAACTGATCTGATTCTGCTGCCCTTCAGGCCCTGTCCACCTGCAAGAAACAGGCAGCAGTGCCTAAATGTTTATTTGGACTTTTTCCCTGTTAGAAATTATACCTTTCATTAGCGACTCCCAGATGGGCAGCATTTTCCAGCCACTGCTCCTGCAAGTGACCTGTTATCAGACAGTATTTAATAATATAGACCATCCAAAAATAAACTGGACAGATGCTGTTTTAAGTTTGGCCACACTTGCTACCTTCAGATTTTATTATAGACAGTTTATGACTAAGATGCTGAATTTAGCAGCTCACAGATCTTACATGTAGCTCTGTAATGGAACAGTCAGTAGTTGAGAAGTTTGGAACTTAAAGCTGACCTACAATTCTGTTTGGGAATTGGTCCTGCTTTGAGCAGGGGGTTGGACTAGATGACCTCTTGAGGTCCCTTCCAACTCTGATATTCTATGATTCTACTGCAAAAGATTTGAAATCTTGTTGAAAAAAGCACTAAGAAATGGTAGCCAGTAGCAAACCAATAGCCACTCTAGCCCCTACTCTGTAGCATTTCCTCAAACTGGCATTTTGTGCTCCCTCTGGTGACTCTGGAAGGGCAGGAAACCAACAAACATTTTCCAGAACTGAACTTGTTTCTGGTGACATCAGCAATGGCACTGGTATAACTGAGCCTGGGTGGCTTCCACTGCTGTGCTGGAGAAATAGGTAAAGTATGCATGCATGAATGCATACCTGCAGGAATCGAGCTCATTACCAATCTTACAGAGAAACATAATTTATTTCATGTTGACAGCCATACAGGAAACACAGGGCAGCAGAGAGTGGACATGTTACAGAGAGGACTTGGAACAGCAAGAACCACACTCTTCATTGTGCATCCCTACCAGTTGGCTTAATGAGATTTTCTTTTCTGAGATTGCTGACGAGTTACGAGAAAGCATACAACACAGGGGGCCACATTCTCTTCTGATGTAAATTGGGGTTGGCTCTTCTGAAGTTGTTGATTTACCCAAGTTCAAGATTTGGCTCAGAGTGGGTCTCTGTTATTTTATTTTTGTTTGGGGGTTTTTTTTTTTGTATTCTTACTACAAAGTCTGTCCCAACATTCACGTTTTCAGAGTAGGACAAAGGAATGAACAATTAATGAAGCCTCGTAAGGGAAGATGTGCGATTAAGCAAAGAGAGGTCCACAGCATCTGTATTTGCTGTTCTGTAAATGACAAGATCAGATGCGTCATCTGTACATGATCAGTATTTCCTGATGCACAAAATTAGAGAAGAACCAACCTACAAAAGTTCCATATGCTTAGAGCCCTACCAAATTCACAGTCCCTGTCAGGGTCATAAGATTTTAAAAATCATAAATTTCATGATTTCATCTATTTAAATCTGAAATTTCACAGTGTTGTAACTGTAGGAGTCCTGACCCAAAAAGGAGTTGGGAGGGGTCGTAAGGTTCTTGTAGTGGGGGTTGTGGTACTGCTACCCTTATTTCTGCACTGTTGCGGGCAGTGGTGCTGCCTTCAGAGCTGGGCAGCTGGAGTGTGGCGGCTGCTGGCCGGGAGCCCAGCTCTGAAGGCAGAATCGCTGCCAGCAGCAGTGCAGAAGTAAGGATGGCATGGTATGGTTGTGATGGGTTGGATCACAGAAAACCCCCTTGGGACTGCCATCTGATGTGCTGAGACCACCTCTGAGCACATTTTCCCTGCCAGCTTGGGACTCCAGACCCTTGCCTTGTTTGACACTCTTGCCTGCTGCAAACACAGACCCAGGTCTGAACCACGTCCCCCAAAAGCTGCAAGCTTAACTGAAAACAGTTTAAGAAGTGTTCCTGTCTCCAACACTCAGATGCCCAGCTCCCAATGGGGTCCAAACCCCAAATAAATCTGTTTTACTCTGTATAAAGCTTATACAGGGTAAACTCATAAATTGTTCACCCTCTATAATACTGTTAGAAAGATATGCACAGCTGTTTGCCCCCCCCCCCCTCCGGTATTAATTACTTACTCTGGGTCAATTAATAAGTAAAAGTAGGATTTAAGTGGTTCCAAGTAATGACAGACAGAAGAAAATGAATGACCAAGCAAAATAAAATAAAATACACGAGTCCAAACCTAATACAGTAAGAAAGTGATAACAGATGAAATCTCACCCTCAGAGATGTTCCAATAAGTTTCTTTCACAGACTGGACGCCTTCCTAGTCTGGGCACAATCCTTTCCCCTGGTACAGCCCTTGTTCCAGCTCAGGTGGTAGCTAGGGGATTTCTCATGACTGCAGCCCCTTTTGTTCTGTTCCAGTCCCTTATATAGCTTTGCAAAAGACGGGAATCCTTTGTCCCTCTCTGGGTTCCCACCCCTCATTCTAACTGGAAAAGCACCAGGTTAAAGATGGATTCCAGTTCAGGTGACATGATCACATGTCACTGTGAGACCCCCAAGTCTTCATGCCTCCCAGCCTGACTTACAGGAAGGCCTGCAAGCAAACAGAGCCATCCACAGTCAGTTGTCCTAGTTGATGGGAGCCATCAAGATTCCAGGCCACCATTAATGGCCCACACTTTGCATAATTACACTAGGCCCTCAGAGTTATATTTCATATTTCTAGTTTCAGATACAAGTGTGATACATACATACAAATAGGATGACCACACACTCAGTAGATTATAAGCTTTGTAATGATACCTTATAAGAGACCTTTTGCATGAATCATATTCAAGTTATATTATATTCACACTCATTAGCATATTTTCATAAAATCTTATAGAGTGCAATGTCACAATGGTATTGCCATCCTTACTTCTGCGCTGCTGCCTGCAGAGTTGGGCCCTCGGTCAGCAGCCGTCACTCTGGTCACCCAACTCTGCAGGCAGCAGCGCAGAAGTAAGGGTGGCATGGTATCGTATTGCCACCCTTACTTCTGCGCTGCTGGTGGTGGTGGCGCCGCCTTCAGAGCTGGGTGCCCGGCCAACAGCTGCCGCTCTGTGGCCGCCCAGCTCTTAAGTCAGTGTAGAAGTAAGGGTGGCAATACTGCAACGCCCCTAAAATAACCTCGTGACCCCCCCGCAACTCCCTTTTGGTCAGGACCCCCAATTTGAGAAATGTTGCTCTCTCCCGTGAAATCTGTATGATATAGAGTAAATGCACACGAAAGACCAGATTTCATGGGGGGAGACCAGATTTCATGGTCCGTGAGGCCTTTTTCATGGCTGTGAATTTTGTAGGGCCCTACATATGCTGTAAAGTACCTCCAAATAACTAGCCTATTCTGTTAGGGCCAGAGTCAACCTGCTTAGCTGCTGTTCATGGAAGTACTTTCCTTGAAGGACAGAAAATGCAATCTAATAATTAACTACAGGGAACTGGGACTTACGATCCCTCCATTTCCAGCTCTGACACTGACTCACTGTGCAAACTTGGCCTTGTCACTGCACCTCTTTATGGCTGTACAATTAGGATAATACCTCACATGACAGTTATGAGGCTTAAAGTTTATGGAGGGTTAAAAGGTGCTACAGAATCACCAAGTTTTATGTCATAAAATAGCCCACTTCATTATACTTGTTTCTCCCTAGGATGTGACCTTACACTGGTGAAGTCCATTGGAGCTTTATTATTGACTTCAGTGGGTGCAAGATTAGCCCCTAAAGTAGTACACTAATTCCTTCTGATAAGTGACTATTGATTTTGAAATCTGTGTAAGTGGTGTCCATTAGTATTTCATGCAAGGGATAAGATCAAGGTTGAAAGTCTTTCTACATGCACCAGTAAGAGTCATTTTCTACTGATCATATATGAGTTGCACCACAAAGATCTCAGGAGAACAAAGCTGGTGACTGATCAGTGCTAAACATGGCAATATTTGGAAGTGTATTTTTGCTCAAACTCTCCAGTTAGACTCCATTCAGAAATGTTTACCTTTTTCAATAACAAATCCCCATGCAACATTTGCAAGGCACCAAAAGAATCTTTTTTCTATTTAAATTATGAAGTTCATAGCTTGCGTTCTGTCAGAATCTAGGTGACTAATTTTGGAAGGAACAATTTGAAAGGGAAAAAATAAAGGCATTTAAGCAAAGATTCCATTCTATGGGGAGGATTGCTTTTAGGGACTGTACATTCTCCCAGCTAACTAGAAAGAGACAAGACAAATGTGAAAAGGCAAGTGTTTAATCCAGCC
This sequence comes from Chrysemys picta bellii, assembly GCF_011386835.1. NCBI lineage: Eukaryota > Metazoa > Chordata > Testudines > Emydidae > Chrysemys > Chrysemys picta. The sequence goes on from NC_088797.1 coordinate 39,709,801, forward strand.
TTATCTCATTCTGACTAGACCAGCTGAAATAGTCTCACAATAGTTTTATACAAGTAGTGCAAATGTTCTTACAACATAATAGTGTTTCTTGAGCAATGAGCTGCTAAAGTTACCTTTAAAAAAATTCCACAATTTATAGCTATTACCAGTGAGAAATCAAAGTGCCTGAACATACGAACAGCTATATTTGATTTGCAAACATCTTCTTATGACATGCTTAAATATTAAGGGGGAGATCCTGAATTCTGCATGACACTGCAGAGGCACCAAGCAGGCAGTTAGCCCATGGATTTGGACACCTGAGGTTTCCATATCTAGGGAGGAAACTGCAGGCAGCACAGGACCACAGCAGGCACTCCTACCCCATCTCCCCCCAGCTCCTGGTGTAGGCGGTGTTTGCAGTAAAAGGGAGCAAAGCCAGAATGTCAGTATGTCCCAGTGATCCCTGGGCATCAAAGCAACTCTTAGCAGCAGTTGGCAGCAGGCACAAAACAGAGCAGACCTGAAGCTGCTCTACTTTATGCTGTGTGCCAGCCTCTCTCACTCATCTCGAGCTGCAAAGTGCACCTCAGTAACTGGGCCAGTGAGCTACATTCTGATTCTATCTTTGGGAGCCAGAGCTGCAATGTAAGAAGGTGCAAATGTGTAGCACCCAAATGGTACCCACTAGAGACATTCTACTTGTGGAGGGCAATGGCAAGCCAAATGTCTCTGGGGAGAGTGAGGCTTGGTCTACACTAAACCCCCAAATCGAACTAAGGTACGCAACTTCAGCTACATGAATAACGTAGCTGACGTTCGAAGTACCTTAGTTCGAACTTACCTCGGTCCACACGCGGCAGGCAGGCTCCCCCGTCGACTCCGCGGTACTCCTCTCGCCGAGCTGGAGTACCGCAGTCGACGGCGAGCACTTCCGGGTTCGACTTATCGCGTCCAGACAAGACGCGATAAGTCGAACCCAGAAGTTCGATTGCCAGCCGCCGAACTAGCGGCTGGGTATAGACGTACCCTGAGGGTGCAGTGGGGAGAGTGTGCTCAGATGTAGCAACTACTCTACCTTTCAAAAAGTGCAGCATTTGGCTTCCACAGCACCTGACTGAGTCCTCAGTGGAGGGGCAGCAGTGGTGAGATTGTTTCTAAACTCCCTGTCAACTCGTGCCTCAGCTTGGTTCTTGAGCACTCAAGGAGCCCCATTCTGGCTGCCTCTTGTTTAGGTGTGTGTGGAGCAGGGGGCAGTGAGAACTAAAGGCAACTGTCCTTGTTTGAAATGCGGTATCCTGTGGTGTGCCCACCACCTAGATATTAACAACGCTGCTCTCTGCATTGCTTTTTCTCCTTTTCTGTGTGACAAAGCTTGATTCTCCCCCTCTTATATCTTTACAACAGAGACCAATATGATATACACACCAAAATAATGAATGTGCTTCATTCACTTCCTTGGTAGGGTACTAACATTTGTGATGTCAATACATCAATAATTCATTATAGGTGTAATAAATTACAGTTTCTGAAGGTCTTGTGGATGTTCTGGTGACTTCATTACAACGTAGAGGGCCAAAGTGTAGTTATACATTCCCTTGCAGCTACCACTAAAACTTCAGACACATCCCTACATAAAAATCAGTCAGTGTTGCAAGTGCATTTATGGAGTTCAGCTAACACTTCAAAAATAATTATACTTTCTGTAGCTTAAAAAAAACCCAAACCTAAATGTCAAGAAGTCTAGTAATGAGCAGTTAAAGAATCCAGTCAATTCCAATTGCCCTATCACCCCATCCAAATTACATCATCCGCCCAAATTTAAATTTGTCCCCTCATTAAAAATAGTATATGCACAGGTCAAAACAACAACTATAAATAGAACATGATTACAGTTTTTAATGTAGAAAAAAGACAGGCTTTCCTTTGTCTCCATCTCTGCATCTCTCCCTTCCCTGTAGCCTCCTTACACTACATCCTTTCTGATGGCCCATACTAGTCCCCCTGTCCACTTCCATCCATGCCCCCTCAGTCCCTTCCATCATCTGCAGTCAGTACTTGCTTATCTCCTAAACACTAACATTTGCTAAGAGAAAAAAAATAGGGAGGGAAATCATTTTGAAAGGTTGTTTTGAAATATAAGCAGACAGTGCCATGAAATCACAGCTTGTATTGCCTTTTACTGTTTGGAAAGGGAATGAGTCATTCCTGGGGCATGAATAGCAGAACTGACAGGTAAGAGGGTCAGTGTATGAGTTAGCGCTTTGGGTAGTGCAATCAGTGTGACTGACTCTTAGATGAGAATATCAATTCACTCAGAGATTTTCATTCATGAACATCCAGTCATTTGGATGACTAAATGTTGCTGACACAGAAAGGAGGAAAGGCTGGGCTTTACATCAGCAATCCTGGACTGCTTAAGCTACGGGTATGATTGAATCACATGTTTAAAAAAATGATAAGCAGCATCCATGCTAAGTGCTCCTGCAAGTCTTCTAATAGATTTGAATGCTGGAAAGGATGTGGCGATATATGTAAATCTGTATTTCTGTTCTCCTTTCTCTGGAGACAGTGTGCAGAAATATTCCAACACTTTAATGAATACACATTTACAAAGGCTGGGAGTTAGGTGCCCAAACATCAATGGAATTTAGTGGGATTTGGGCAACCGTATCCAGGGCCGGCTCTAGGCACCAGCGCTCCCCAAGCATGTGCTTGGGGTGGCACTTTCCAAGGGGCGCGGCACTCCAGCCCCCCCCCCCCTTTTTGTTTTTTTTTGCTTGGGCCGCAAAAAGCCAGGAGCCGTCCCTGAACCAAGATATTCCCTGTCAGCTGAGGCTTTCAAGCTGAGCTGGAACTGACACTGCAGTTCTGGCTTCAGTAGATAGATGGCGCTCATGGCAGCCTGAGTTGCACAGGCTGAACTGCAGTTCAGGCTGCCCTGTCGCTGGAGAGCCAGAGCATCATCCCCCGGAGTTGAGCCCCTCTCGCCGCTGCAGCCTGGGCTCAGCTCCGGGGGATGATGCTCTGGCTCTCCAGTGGCAGGGCAGCCTGAACTGCAGTCCGGCCTGTGTGTGAGGAGCCGGGGAGGGAGGGAAGTGGGGCCTGGAGGAGGAGGGGTCCTGCTGCCGCTGCTGCTCTGCTCTGAGTCTCCCCAGGGCGGCGCGGCGTTTCCCCACCTGAGTGGGCTGTGCAGGGCGCCGCTGGGCTGGGAAGGGGGAGCGGATCCCGGCTCGCACGTTGACAGGGCGAGTGGCTGGGCAGCCTGAGCTGCCAGGAAACTGCCGCCGTCCCCTCCTGCCCCCGGACCTAGCCCACCGTGCACCTCCCCCGCCTCAGCCCCATGCTGCCTGCCCTGGGTGGGGAGAGGCAGAGCCCGGCTCCGTGCGGGGCAGCGGATACTGCCCCGCGAGGGGACCCCTGCGGCTCGGGCACCTGGGTCAGTGTCTGTCCTCTCGACTCTGCCTGCACGGGGCTGGGGATGCAGCTGTCAGTGCCTGCCCCCTCAGCCCTTGCACCCCCCATCCTGCTTGCAGCCCCTCCACTTGTACCTCCCCCCATCTCTCCTTTGCCACACCCCTTCCCCTTGTACGCTCCCTTCACCCACATCTCTCCCCTCGTACCCTCCCCCAGCCCTCTCCTCCCACCCCTCCCCCCTTCCCCTGCACCTCTTCTCCCGCACTCCTCCTGATACCCCCTCTCCTCCTCCACCCTCCTCCACGAGTACATCACACCCTGCTTCTCTGCCAGTGTAGCGCCCCCAAGCACCCCCACACCCGCTCCTCTGCCTGAACCCTCTATACTAGATCCCCATCCCTTTCTGGGTACAAGGTTTGAGGGTTAGTCCCTATGCCTTCAATCTGCATTTGGAGCACTAAAGATGGGGCTGCGGGGGACGGTGTGGGGGGGGAGATTTATTCTAAAGTGAAATAAAAATAGGAGAAATGGTTTGATCCCCACTGCAAGTGTAAACGAGGATTGCTGTGGTGAATGAGGAGATCACGTTTGTGGGGGGACCCCAGGGCTGGGGCAGCAGGGGGTGGGGGAGGGCACTGGTGGGGGGGAAGAGCCCAGGCTGGGGGCAGCCAACATTTTTTTTGCTTGGGGCGGCAAAATATCTAGAGCCGGCCTTGACCATATCCTTAAGGCTCCTTTGAAAGTCCCACCCCAAAACCTTAGTACAGCACCAGTGAGATGCAAGGAATGGATGGCAGTTACTGCTATCTGTAATGTTGGTACCTAGACACCATAGTAATAGACACATGATAGAGTGATTCAATAGGAGGTATTCTTGAGTGTCATATAACTCATACAAGAATATTCATATTGCAGAAAGAAGACCAGAAATACTTTGGAACCAATGTGCTCATGGATTACAGAGTAGAGGAAGGTGCTGACAGGTTCATTACTAATAACGTTTTAAGAGTTCTTTGACCAAAGTCATGTTTGTAGCATTGACAGTGTTCTTTCCTGGATGACGACAACAACAACAACAACAAACAAACAAATAAATAAATAAAGATACAAAATGCAATTTAGAAGTGTCTGAAGATGTAGGAAGCTTGTAGCCCCAGGAGGTTTTCACTGCCAGACCTTTTGATAGTTAATCATCTTATCACAGTGTGGCTGAGGGCAACATATCAGGAAAGACAAATTGATCCGCAGGGGAAAAATGAAACTGGAAACTGGAAGTAAGGCTACATGATCCAAAGGCTAGATCCTAGCGGGTGCCTTGAGATCTGTCTCAAATTTATTTTGATTTTCTTGATAGACTTGTTGTTGAAATTTAAGGTCTCTAAGTACTTGTTCAATCACATCAGATGGGATTAATTAGATTTTGGCCTTTAGGCTATGGCTCCTTGTGCTTTTCTGTTATTTGCTTTCTCCTATTACAGAAGAGCTAGATGGTGAATCCCTCGCTCACGGTGGTGTGAGTAACTGCCCACCAGTGTAAGCAAAAGATTCACAATCTGGCCCTAAGCATCTTCACTATTATGTGTTAGTAATGATTTTTGTTTCACTATTGAGAAGCAGATTCCGATGTCCTTTCTCGTGCTGAGTAGCATAATACTCCACAAGTAGCCTCACTGAAGTCAGGGAGACCATTTGTAAAATAAGGTGCTACTGCATGACTGAAGGTACCAGCATCTGTTCATAGTTCGTAAAACTCTTCCAGTCTGGGAGCATGTCTTTCTAAGTATTTGTATAGCACCTTGCACAATGGGGCCACAATTCCTTAGGCACTACCATGCTACAAATAAATGAATTCAATTAATTAATTAATTTAATTAATGTGCTGTGTCCCAATGTGTGTTTGCCACTATAAACTGTCTGATTGAATGAATACAATCAATAAGATATTTTTTCAGTAGATGTTCTAAAGACTTGCTAAACAATTGAACATTCATTTGATGTAGGGTGGGGAAGTAGTGCTTAAATAGGGTAGGAAGGAGGTTGCCAGGGATTGCAGACCCAGCAAATAATAAATAAATAAATAAACAATCAAGCCAGGTTGCTTGAAGCGTGCGCTTTAAAGATTGTCTTAACAAAGATGCTGCTTCCAGATTGATAAACTCCCTCCCTACACTTTTTTTTTTCAGACAACTTTAAGCACTGGGGAAAAGGGTACCTCTGACTCTAAACATGAAGAATAATGAATTGTTTTATATTGACCTTCAGATTGTGTGGCCTCATGTCCACCCACACTCTTATTGCAAATTAAAAAGCTGTTAGCATCTTTATTGGGGAAGTGTCTATGGGCCTGTAAAATCATGATTTAAAAATTGTTCTCCCTAAGTGTGAACTGGGCAATGGGTTTGTATTTTCAAATCAAGTCCCAAACAGTCAGTTTCACAGAACTCTCACTTCCCTATTCCTATCTCCTCATAGACCCTGCAGTCTCATTCTGTAGAAGTAGCTCAAACATTTAACACCCTAGTCTCACTTTCTCTCGTAAGAATGTGTTTTTCTGTTGCTCTCTTCCCTGAAGCACACTTCAGGTGCATGCAGAAGAAAATACGTTCTGATTTCTTACTCTGATTAATAATTTTGTGTATAGTTTGTGAGAAACTTAACAGCTTGTAAATGACAGTTGGAAATCACTTACTGATTTCCAGTCATTCTATCCAAAATAAGATTTACCAGGCAGAATGCAGAAGTCTTTTCTTTGGAACACTTAAGATGAATTTATTTTTCAAGTATTCAGTTAGCAAGTTGTCTTACATTATGACTACTGTATTTTCGCACCTCTCTGTTTACAGTGAGGAAATGGAAATATTCTCTTTCTTACACAATTAAATGGAGATGATGTTGCTAAATGTACTGTTGTTTAAAGCTGCTATTACCACTTCAAGAAGTTTAAAGTTGCTTTAATTTAAAACATATTAAATGGATATTAATGAAAACACACTCACAGTTTATGGAACAGCATTTTTAAAATGTTTTCACCGTGTTATGCAAATTACAAAACCAGTTAAACTGATGGATTGGGACAAAAGCTATGAGCTGAGATGTGTCTGGATTTGAGAGAAGCAGAGACATCTGGCCTTGTTTTTCTTTAAAAGGAACTTGGTTTTTTAAAAAATATTTTAAGTTAGTACCTTTTTGATTTGCAATGGATAAGGTCAATCTGTTATTAATCTTAGGGCAACACTGCATATTAATACAAGGAGGGGAACAAGGAACCTCTCTCCTCTTCCCAACAATGAACCAAAACAGTCTATGCAGGGTTGAACAAAATCTGGCCTTTGGGCTCAAGGGCTGCACAATACACTGATCAGAAAAAAAGTTTATGGTTTCTTTCCTTCAATAAAAATTTTAATGTGAATATTTTGGGAAAACAATCCCACTCTCACTCCTGCACTGTTGACATTTTTCCAATGGGGAAAAAAAGGGAGGGTAAAATTTCAAAAACCAGAGAAAAGGGGATATCCCCCACAATTCTGAAACAATTTTATTTTTTAATTTGTTGTTCTGAGATTTTATCAAAAACAGAAAGTTTAGATGAAAATGACTTTTTTTTCTGTAAAAAATGTTGCAAAATCACAAATATCATTTAGTCCTACTGCATGTGGTTAATCTAGCCCTCTCCAAAGTGGGTGGGGAAGAGGATGACTAATTGCCCCAGTCTTACCTTGCACCTCCTAGCAGAACTGACCACACCATTCCTAGTTTTCAGAGCCTAAGCCACAACATCTACACAGTAATTTTTAGTGGAGTAGTGCCAGCCAGAGTCTGTCAGCCTGGATTGGGAGACTCACTGCTGCAGGCTGTGTGGACATACTTTCAGACCAGTTATTCATGGTCAGTTGTCCATTGCTGCCCTCTCCTGCAAGGAGGTGATTCCCTCCAGATTGGTGTTAAGAATATAAGAACATAAGAATGGCCAGACTGGGTCAGACCATCTAGCCCAATATCCTGTCTTCCAACAGTGGCCAATGCTAGGTGCCCCAGAGGGAATGAACAGAACAGATAATCATCAAGTGATCCATTCCCTGTCACCCATTCCCAGCTTCTGGCAAACAGAGGCTAGGGACATCTTCCCTGCCCATCCTGGCTAACAGCCATTGATGGGCCTATCCTCCATGGACTTATCTAGTTCTTTTTAAACCCTGTTATATTGTCTTGGCCTTCAAGAGGCATATTGTTGAGCATAGGTGCCAACTCTGTGGATGCTCCGGGGCTTGAGCACCCACAGGGAAAAAATGGTGGGTGCTGAGCACCCACCTGCAGCCGCCCTACGAGTGCCCTCCCACCCTTCCAGCACCTCCTGCCCACTGACGGGCCCCACGGATCAGCGCCTCTCCCTCCCTCCCCTCTCCTCCTGCCTGCCGCAATCAGCTGTTTCACAGCGTGCAGGAGGCTGGGAGGGATGGGGGAGGAGCGAGGATGCGGCACACTCAGAGGAGGAGGGCGGAACTGGGCAGGAAGAAGTGGGGCAGGGGTGAGGCCTTGGGGGAAGGGGTGGAGTGGGAGTAGGGGGTGGGCACTTTCAAAAATCGGCGCCTGTGTGGTTAATGCATATTGGTAGGGTGGTGTGGAAAACCTTACTTTACTGTAGCCGCAGTGGTGTGGAACAGCTTACCCAGCCCATGCTGTGCCTCTTACTGCCTGTTAACTCTCCGGGAATATCCAGCCAGCACTTTTCAATAGCACTTAAAGGTGAGCTGCAAAACTGAGACCTGGATTTTACACACACTCCCACATAGAGACTTCTGTCTGAAGCTGTAGGGAGCATATTAGCCCAGTTTTTGATAATTCCTGGTTTGCTGAAGATTTGGCTTAGCAGGAGCTAGACAAATTCAAAATGGAAATAAAACAGGGTTTTAAATGGCCAGAATAATTAATATAACAGTTTACTAAGAGCTGTGGGGGACTCGCTGTCAGTTGGAATCTGTCGGTCTAGACTGGATGTCTTTCTAGAAGATAGGCTCTACAACAACAGGAAATACTAGGTGAGATTCTATGGCCTGTCTTATGGTTTTAAGATTAAATTAGATAAGTTTATGGAGGGAATGGTTTAATGGTAAAACACATTAGCTGAGGAATACCAAGCAATAGCAGGTAAATAGTATAATGGCTAACAAGGGTCAGGCTGGAGACTCTTTCCTACATGCTCGGGGTCTTACTGATCGCCATATTTGGGGTCGGGAAGGAATTTTCCTCCAGGGTAGATTGGCTGAGGCCCTGGAGGTTTTTCGCCTTCCTCCGCAGCATGGGGCAGGGATCGCTAGCAGGAGGGTTCTCTGCCAATTGAAGTCACCAAGACACAGGATTTGGGGACTTCATCAGCAGAGTCAAGGGAAGGGTGGGGACGGTTTTGTGGCCTGCGGCATGCAGGGGGTCAGACCAGATGATCATAATGGTCCCTTCTGACCTTAAAGTCTATGAGTCTATGAGGAGGTTGGATTAGATGATCCCTTCTAGCTCTGAAAGCTATGAATCCTAGAGTGAGTCATCCCAAATGCCATATAATACATGGGATGTCACAGAATGATACAAGAGGATTTCACACGGAGGAAAAAACTATTTTGGAGAGAGGAGTGAAAGCTTGTGTGTGCTGAATGTGCCCTGTAGCCTGGTTAGTGGGGATATTCAGCACAAAAATTCCTGCTTATCGCAGTTTGTATTAGCTCTGCAGTTCACTGTTAAGATATTTGTAGCCAGGCAGTAGCAATAGTATATGCTACCATTCTTCTGCATCACGATTCTGTTGCAATTCCCAAGTTTTTTTAGAACGTTTGCTAAATGAACCCCCTGTGTTTAAATGGCATGGACATCTCTCAGAGCTGTGGCAGTGGAGAACCAGAATGGTTTTAAAGGGAGAAGTTTGAATTTCCAAAGAAAACTTAAGGATTTCAAGTAATTGTTTTGAGTACTGGTACCAGGTTATAGTGGTGGGATTCATCAAACAAGGGCAGCATCTTCATTGCCCCTTGTCTACACTGCAGCTAAGAGGATTAGAAATATACTGAAAGATGAGATTCGTCCGACTACAAGAGCTGCGGCTTTAAAAAAAGAAAAAAGTGGAGGGAAAAAAAAGAAATCACAAGACTTGCAATAAAATCGTGTGTGAACAACAAAGCCTTTCCCCGGGGTCTATATTTGTGACTCTTTTCCTAAGGGACCTTGTTTTCTCAGTATATTTTCCTGAACTCTCACAGCTTTAATATCACAAATAAACCCCAGCGAATGTGTGTAAGCCAGTGTTAACAAGGAAGTGAGGAGGATAAATATTCCTTTACGACGTAAATCATTATGATAGAGTGTTAACAAAGTACTGAAAGCTTCTAATAAATGTGTTCGGTAGCAAAAAGTGTATACTAAAGCATATCCCTGGAAGTGTGGTTACACAAGGTTTTTGACTCAATGTCTGCCTGCAGTGTGTCAATGTGTCTATTGGATCTGGTAATTGTTTATGCTGGCGACATGAGATTAGAGTAATCTGCCAAAAAAAAAAATGTATACATGTGGAAAAGATGCTGGAGTGGACACAGTTAAAGGGTCAGGCTTAACTGGGAAGCCTACAAAGTGTTGCTGATGTAGGGGACATGGTGGGGAGAAAAAAAGAAAATGAACAGTTGTCTGTGCTCTGGAGAAATAAAGATCCATCCAGGGAACAGTCATGCTGATTCAGCTCTGCAGCAAGCATAGGGGTTAAGTGTGTCTGGTAGGAACTGCCCAGTGCTGGGGGCCTTGCCATGCCATCCTAATGGGAGCTCCAAGAGGGATTCTATCTCAGGGGAGTAACTGGCCAGGTTTGAGGAAGGGATGTAACTTGCTCTCTTTCAAGGGTTGCAATATCTTATTTTCTCTCCCTCCCCAAAGCTAAGTGTTGGGTGTGGGAGGAGTAGGGAAGGGGTGAAGTGGAGTAGAATGGATGCTCCATAACTGATAGATGCGTTTTCTGCCCTCTTACACGTGACACCTGAAAGGATGTGACCCTGCCCTCCAATCAGCAGCAGCAAGTGGAAGAACCCTCAAGGTTCTGGGGCCTCCCAACCCCATGAGGGGCAGAAGCTCAGGAGTGGGGTTGTATGTAGAAGGTGGAGACCCATGGTCTGAATGAGTTGTGGGATTTTTTTTTTAATGCGGAACTAATAATGCTAGGTAGAAGAATAGTCTGTATAGAAGAGAAAAAGGAACCAATTAAACAAATAAATGGTGGCTCGGGATAACTTTTTCCGGGAGTCGCACAAGTTTCAAATGTTCAGTTGCACAGGATGTTGTGGTTGTGATGGGTTGGGTCACAGAAACCCCCTTGGGACTGCCACCTGATGTGCTGCGGTTACCTCTGAGCCCGTTTTCCCTGGCAGCTTGGGACTTCAGTACCTTGTCTTGCTGTGCCAGTCATGCTAGCCTGCCACAAGCACAGACCCAGGTCTGAACCATGTCCCCCAAAAGCTGCAGGCTTAACTGAAAACAGCTTAAGAAATGATCTTGTCTCCAGCACCCAGATACCCAGCTCCCAATGGGATCCAAACCCCAAATAAATCCGTTTTACTCTGTAGAAAGCTTGTACAGGGTAAACTCATAAATTGTTCACCCTCTATAACACTGATAGAGAGAAATGCACAGCTGTTTGCTCCCCCAGGAGTTAATTACTTGCTGGGTCAATTAATAAGCAAAAAGTGATTTTATTAAATATAAAAAGTAGGATTTAAGTGGTGCCAAGTAATAACAGACAGAACAAAGTGAATTACCAAGCAAAATAAAACAAAAACATGAAGTCTAAGCCTAATACAGTAGGAAACTAAATGCAGGTAAATCTCACCCTCAGAGATGTTCCAATAAGCTTCTTTGACAGACTAGACTCCTTCCTAGTCTGGGTCCAGCAATCACTCACACCAGAATTATTTGCAGGTTATAACACTGCAATGTAAAACAGAAAAATAGGTTCAGAACTGTACTGATTAATTTCTCCCCAGCTAAACTTATTGAAGCTCAATAAACATTAATCTTACAACGGTTTTGGGAAAATAGCAAGGATACTTGGAGAGACTAGTATCAGAAACAATAAGCAAAAGAGTCTGTACTGAAAAAGCAGGAAAAAAGCCAAAGAGAGGGGTTATTATTTCCTTGTTTTCACCACTGTTTCAGAATTCTGCTTCTCGCACATCTGTTTTTGGTCTTGAATGTAGAGCAGATTGTTCCCTCTAGTCCAGGGGTTGGCAACCTTTCAGAAGTGGTGTGCCAAGTCTTCATTCATTCACTCTAATTTAAGGTTTCACGTGCCAGTAATACATTTTAACGTTTTTAGAAGGTCTCTTTCTATAATATATAACTAAACTATTATTGTATAGTAAATAAGGCTTAAGTTTAGGAAGCTTCATTTAAAATTAAATTAAAATGCAGATCTTATCAGTTTAGTGTGATCCTTGCCCTTGCTTTTCCTTGCTGAGTTTTCCAATGTCTGGCACGTATTTGGATACTTTAAGCTGCACACAGGCTTCTGAGTGATCAGTTGTTAACCAGCTCCGAGAGGGACAGAGGACAGATTTCATGTGTGAAAATACCTGTTCACACAGATACGTGGATCCAAATGCTGAAAGCATTGCAAACACAATTTTCTTCAAACAGTTAAATTTCACTGGCTGGGACGTCCAGCAGATCAGAATAGAGCCCCCATGATCTCTCTTGGTAGCTTCAAGTGGGGAATGAGGGATAGCTCAGTGCTTTGAGCATTAGCCTGCTAACCTTAGGGTTGTGAGTTCAATCTTTGGGGAGAGGATTTAGGGGGAAGGATAGCTCAGTGGTTCAAGGGGGCCATTTAGGGAACTGGGGTAAAAATCTGTCTGGGGATTGGTCCTGCTTTGAGCAGGGGATTGGACTAGATGACCTCCTGAGGTCCCTTCCAGCCCTGATATTCTATGATTCTAAGTGCACTCCACAGATCTCCAAACTTCGATGCTCACAATTCTGAGCTTTTTAACTGAATGAGCTTCATTTCGAAATCTTCAACACCCATCCACTGAAATACAGACAAATCCAAGTCGCTTTCGTTGAACTTTTCAGGTTTAATTAGAAAAGAAAGCATTGGGCCAAATCGCTGGAAATCTTGAAATCTGTCAGAAAATTCTGATTCCAGTTCTTGCATGTACATTCCAATCTCATCAACGCTGACAGTGCAACGTGTCAATAGCTTTTTTATGTGTTGGAAGTAGCAGAAAGTCAAAGTTCAAATGTCCCAAGAAAAAATTGCTAGTTTTACAACAAATGCCTTCCAGACTTCATAAAGATCCAGAACCATTTGCCCTGCACCCTGGAGACAGAGGTTGAGTTCGTTTAGGTGAGCGGTGATGTCAGTTAGAAACATGAACTTACACAGCCATTTGTCATCATCCAATTCGGGGTAGTTTTGTCCTTTTTCCGACAAAAAGGCCTTGATTGCATCAAAACAGTTTCAAAGCGCACCAACACCTTGCCACAACTTAGCCACCGAATGTTTCTGTGAAGTGGGATGTCGTTATAAGCACTGTCCATCTCTTCTAGCTGTGCTTGAAATTGTCTGTGAATCAAAGGAGATCGAGCAACAAGGAAATTCACAATTCGCACCACTGTATTCATCACATTTTTAAGCTCTGAATCAGAAATTTTAGCACACGGGTTTTCTTGATGAATGATACAGTGAAATTTGACTGTTGGGCGGCCAATTTGATCTTCAAGTAACTTTACAAATCCCTTCTGTTTTCCGACCATGACAGGAGCACCATCTGTTGTCACACAAAATATTTTTCTGATGTCAACTTCTCGTTCTTCAAAATGGTTTACAAAACTTTCCGCTATATCTTCCCCCTTTGTTGTGCCATGCATGGGTTTTAGGCAACAAAGTTCCTCTTGCATTTCATCGGAATCACAATATCTTGCAACAACTGCCAAACATGGAATGTCATTTATATCCACGCTCTCATCAATTGCAATGCTAAACACTGCTGTGTCTTTTAATGCTGTTGTCTGCTTTTCGTTAATGTTTTCTGCCATTTTGCTTACGCATCCCTCAACTGTTCTGGCAGAGACAGGCAGTTCTTTTATTCTAGATAAGATCATATCTTTATTCGGCAAATCATTGAAAAAAATCTCCGAACTGCTGAGAAAAACGTCTTTTATATATTCCCCATCTGTAAACAGTTTTCCGTTTTTTGCAATGCTCTGTGCAATCTTGTAACTTCCTTCTGTGGCTTGATTTTTACTTACACTTAAGTATTTAAAAACACTGCTTTGCTTTTCATATCCTGCTACTGCCTTTTTGATCGATTCAGTCTTGTCTGCTTTGTCAAGAAAGGTTTTCTTGTTCTTCGTTTGAAAATGTTCCATATGACGTGATTGTGATGTAAGCAGCAAATCAGGACTTAAAAATATCCCAGTAGTGGCGCTGGAACAATTTTTAAGGTGGGGGTGCTGAGCTGCACCCCCTCCTGGCCCTGTCTGCACCCCTCACTGCTCAAGGCTGGGGCCAGTGGGACTAAGCTGGGGGCGGCTGCAGAGCCCCTGGCGAAGGCCAGGAGCAGAGCCCCAGGCTGGCAGCGGAGCCCCCGGGACCAGTGGCTGGGACCCAGGGCTGGCAGCAGGCTGAGCGGGGCTGGCGGATGGAACCCTGGGTGACAGGGGCCCGGTGGCCAGTACTCCAGGCTGGCAGCAGAGCCCCTGGGACCGGTGGCCAGGACCCAGGGCCAGCAGCGGGCTGAGCGGGGCCGGCAGACGGGACCGTGGATGGCAGGGGGCTGGTGGTAGGACCCCAGGCCGGCAGCAGAGCCCCGAGGCCAGCGGCCAGGACCCAGGCAGTGTTAGTGCCACTCAAAAACATCTTGCGTGCTGCCTTTGGCACGTGTGCCATAGGTTGCCGACCCCTGCTCTAGTCCCTCTTCATGGGCTGGTGCTGAATGGATGCAGGGCCTTGATGCAGGGACTACTGTTGTGAGCAGCCCCCTGAGCAGCCACACAAAGTGGGAGAGCTTTCTTGCTCGCCCTCCTATCCCTGAATGGCTATGTAGAGGCGTTAGGTTCTTTTTATGCAGGCATGAATCCAGAGTAGCTCCACTGAAGTCAATTTACACGAGTGTACTGAGCCAGAATGTGAGGCTTTGGACCAAATTTTTGTAGGGTGTCTCAACTTGGGCACTGATATGCAGGCATGACTTTGCCTGCTCAGTTTTTAGATATATTGTTGTTAAGAATTAAATATACAAAAAACAGAAACATTTACAGATATTCATAAGGTAAACTGGGCTTTCAAAACTGCTCTGAGCTGTGCTAACTCCTCACTGTGAAGCATCCCACTCCTCATGGTTCCCTTGGTCGTATGCATCTCTGACATATTTGATGATGCCATATATGCGACTGTCATATTTGATGATGTGGGTGACAATGTAACGGCAGCAGCAGACGGATGGTGTGACCAACATCAGCATGGTGTTTATGGTGGGACGATTTCTGTCTTTTCATGTCCAGTGAGCTCTAAATGCACAGATATTTCTCCTGGGGGAATTCTGCACCACTGCACAAGTGCAGAATTAATGTCCCCCGCAGGTTTTACTCTTTCCCTGCAGAAAAATTGATTCAAACACCTCTCCTGGACAGCAGTTTGGGAGGGGGCAACTGGAGCAGCTGGGGGAGACATACATCACCACCTTGGGGGGCAGGGCTGGGCTCTTTCTGTCTCTTTCACAGTTGCCGGGCTCCAGCTGTTAATTCCAGCTGGGCTGAGGAGGGAGAGGGGGAACAGGACTTCCTCTTCCCCTGTACAGGCCAGGTCAGACCCACCTCTGGGAACCTCCTCTGGCTGCAGGAAGCTCCATATAACACCCCACCCCACCGAGCTCCCTACACCTGGACCCCCACCCACACACTGAGCCCCAACTAGCTGCACCCAGACCCCACCCTACCAAGCCCCAATCCTGCAGCTCCCTGCTCAGCCCCAACCACCTTCACGTGGATGCTCCCATGGAGTCCCATTCCCCCTGCACCTGGAACCCAACAAGCCCCTATGCATGCAGATCCTCTGCCGCACCTGGATCTCCCAATGAGCTGCCTGCACCCAGATTGCCGCACACAAAACCTAAACCCCATACCTAGCTCCCCCATACACTAAGCCTCTCTACACCTGCCAAGCTGAGCCTGGGGCATTTCCTGAATCTTTTTTGTTGTCTGTATTGTTACAGACATACTTGCTGATGGTATTTTGAAATAAATTACCACAGTAATTGAAAATGGTGTGATTGTGTTATTTTGACAAATAAAATATGCAGAATTTTGCTGAATTTTAAAATATTGTGGGCAGAACTTTAAATTTTTAGGCACAGAATTCCCTCAGGAGTAACATTTGTAATCTTTGTAACCTTGGTGTTAATAAGTGGGTTCCCTTGTTTGGTCAAACCACATCCTTTGTGTGGGTGTGCTTCAAAGCAATGGGGCAGTAAACTGCCATTTCTGCAGACTTAGCAGTGAGGTAATATTGGCACTGGCCTCTGCTCCATGATTTTTGGTTTTTTTTCAGTGGCAAAAGGAACAGCATGTGCCTTTCGGCTCTAAAGGAGTCAAACTGTGAGAGTTAAGAAGATTCTTGTTCCTTTGTACTTAATCTGGGTTTTTAGCTCAATAGAGTTTTCAGACATTGATTTTCAAAGGAGTCTCATAGTTTCATAGAGTTTAAGGCCAGAAGGGACCATCACATCATATAGTCTGACTTGCTATATATTACAGGCCATTACATTTCACCCAGATACTCCTATATTAAGACCAAAGACTTTAATTAGACCAAAGCAGTTAATTTCTCAGGAGACTAAACATGTGCCACAGGTAGAGAACAGGAGAGACCAAGATGTCACCAATTCCTGAGGCCGCTGCAGTGGTAGGGAGTTGTTTAGGTGAGATATTCCCAGATGATCCTAGCAGGTGAGCCATACCTCATGCTACAGAGGAAGACAAAAACCCAAGGTCTCTGCCAATCTGACCTGGGGTAAAATTCCTTCCTGACCCCAAATATGGTGATTTGTTTGACCCTCCACATGTGAGCAAGACACACTAGGCAGGCATAAGTCTAAGGGAGTTGAAAGTTAGTGGGCTCCTAAATCTCATAAATTCCTTTAAAAACACAAGCCTAAAGTATCAGCTTTCATTGTTTCTATATTATTATATTTCTGTCAATGTGACTGAACTACAGCTGGTCAAAACTCAGAATTTCAATTCTGCAAGAAATTCCAGCATTTCCAAATACAATAAAATAATTGTTCCAAACTGAAAAGAAAAAGAAAAATTTCCCACAAAATGAAATTTGAGAACAAAATTAGTTTTGAGTGAACTGAAATGTTTTGATAAAATCAGAAGATTTCATTTTGAATTTTTATATATTTTAAAATTATTTTATATTTTTACATTTTATTTTATTTTTATATTTCAAAATTATTTTAAAATTATGATATAATGTAAAATAAAATATTACAGTTGGTGATTGGCACTGGAATTGGAAATAAAATAAATGCCAACATGGAAAGGTGTTTTGAAATGAAAAACCCATTCTAATAAAGTCCAACCTTATAGAAATACTATGTTTTGAGATTTTTTTTTCAAAATAACATTTTGTCAGAAGTGACATGTTTTTGTGGAATTTTTAGATTTTGGCGATTTGGCATTTTCTGACAGAAAAATGTCTCTTGGAAAAATTTCAACTAGCTCTCAAGTGAATTATAATAGAGCCCAGGGCCTTATCCTCCATGGGAATGGAGAAATAGGGGATGTTATGGGAAACCCCTCCAGTTTGTACTGACTAAGTTCTCCCCCCGATTTCATTGGGAGGATGGATTTTCTCCTTTCTCTTCCAGGGATGTAGCAAGGAGTTCCGTTCCCACTTTCCAAGATCTCAAAGAGACTGAAGAAGGCAGGTCCTTCTGTGTGCAGTCCCTGTGACTCTGCGCCTACTCTAGGCTGCACCCTAGCTCCTTCCCAGAATGGTTCCAATACGAGCTCCCTACACACATACTGTCTCCAGAAACCACTCCTTCAGCTGGCATCCCACAATGGGAAGAGAATATGTGGGTAAGTTAATGTAGGGTTACCATATCTCATAAATAAAAAAAGAGGACCCTCCACGGGCCCTGGCCCCGCCCATTTCCCCACCCCCTAGCCCCGCCCCAACTCCGCCCCTTCCCTGCCCTAGCTCCGCCCCCTCCTCCCTCCCACTCCCAGCCAGGGGGAAAGGGCTGCCCCAGCGCTACCGGCTTCAGGATTTGCCGGGCAGCCCCCAGACCCTGCGCCCACAGCCGGCGCTTCCCCAGCGCAGCTGGAGCCCAGGAGGGGAAGCGCCCAGCCGGCATTTTCCCAGACATGTTCGGCTTTTTGGCAATTCCCCCTGGACGGGGGTTTGATTGCCGAAAAGCCGGACATGTCCGGGAAAAAACGGACGTATGGTAACCCTATGCATGGCAGAGGCCTGTAACCAGAGCTCCCCACCAGCGTCCATGGAGCTGCACAAGCTCCGGGTCACTCGGGGATTCTGCACCAAGGGGCTGACTGTGAGCTGCACCCCAGCAAAACCCTGGCTGGGCTGGGGAGGGGGTGTGCCCACCACCCCTGTGATAAGTGAGGGAGGGTCCCCAAAGCCCTGGTGAGCAGATCTTCCCTTCTCTCGCTCCGCTCTCGAGGAGCCACCTGCCCAAAGCATTGCTCCAAAGCACTGGTTCTCAATCGATTTCCCATTGTGGGCAGCACACGCGGCTTTCTGGGGGTTCTATGGGCTGCAGCCACACAAGATACGCGCTCCCTGTATGGCCCTGAGGATGGCACATGGGCTGCAGCCGGGTGCTGATTGGGCTGCAAGCGGCTGGCGGGCTGAGATTCACTGCTCTAAAGAGCCACAGCGTGCTCGCTCCACGTGGGGCTGAGTTAGCTGCCCCTACAGCACCCTGCCAGAAGAGGGCAGTCATGACTCGATTGCATCCTCCTGCCCCTTCTTCAACCACACAAACATTGGGGTGGATTTGGAGTTGAACTGAGAGGCTAGGCAAGCTTCGCCCACAGCAATGCCATGCCCCTCGTGGCTGGCCTGCAGCACCCCTGCCACACCAGCCTGATCCCCAGCCCTGCCATGCAGCACGCCCTGCTCTGCCAGCCCCCCCCAACGCACCACACACCTGCTCTGCAGCACCCCATGCTCCACCAGCCCGATCGCCTCTGGCCTGCGCTACACAGCCCCTGCTCTGCCAGCCCAGGACCCCCACCCTAGTGCTGGCTCTCAGCTCCCACAGGATTTGAAGTGGCTGGTATGTGAAGCCCAGCACCTGACCTAGCCCATGGCATCCCTCAGTGGCACTAGCATGTTTGCATCAATCTCCTGTCTGCAGACAGACTCCCCTCCCCCGTTACAGATTTTCCCCCCCACGTGCCCCAGGCCGGGCTGAGCCACGGTGGGGTCCCTGTCCCTTTAAGAGCGGGGCTGGGCTGAGCCGAGCCGAGCCGAGCCGAGCCGGCGGGGGGTGGCTCTGCTCCCGTCTGCAGCCTGATGCCGGAGCCTGGGCTGAGAGCCAGGCTCGTCTCCTGCACCAGCTCCGGGAGGGGCTTTTCTGCGGCTCCCCCAGTCCCCCCCGGGCCGAGCCGCCACACGGTAGGGGCGGGTTGCATGAGGCAGGGCAGGACCCGGTGGGGCCGAGGGCTGAACAGGCCCGGCAGGGCGGTGCGGGGGCTGCTGGAGGGGGAAGCTGGGGAAGGGGTGGCATGGCGTCAACCCCCTGGGGCTGCCTGCTCCGCGGAGGAGGCAGAGGGGCACAAGCCGCAGCAGGACCCCAGCCCCCGGGGGAGGGGATCTGGGGCCAGCCCGGGGAGGCAGGAGCAGTCCCGGGGGTGCTGGGCGTGTGCAGGGCAGAGCCCCGGGAGAGCCCCAGCCCCGCGGTGGGCAGTGCTGCAGAGGAGGAGTCCGCGTTCCCCGGAGGGTGAGGGGAGCCCCAGGCAGGGGGAGCCGGGCCGCCCGCACCCACCGCTCGCGGCTGCTCCCAGTACCGCTTTCAGCCAGCGCGGCTGCCCTATCAGTGGCTTTTGGGTCTTTAAATAGCCGTCGGGGGGAATCCCGGACATTTTTAGCTTTTGACAAATTCCCCTCGGACGGCTATTTAAAGACCCAAAAGCCGGACATGTCCGGGGAAACCCGGACGTATGGTAACCCTAGTTAATGATGACCCTGTAAGCAATAACTCACCAGCTGAAATCTTGTGGGTTTGGTGGGGGACAGTGCTACAGAGATCTCCTATCTGCCAGTACAGGCCCATCTTTCTCCTGTAAGGAGTGAAAGGAGAATCAGGTCCATGTTGTTTCACTGACGCTCCAGAGGGGCACTTATTCCCCCAGGGGGTAATCTAGGGATAGCAGGGTGAAGGTGGAGCTGAGTAAAATGTAAGTTGAACATCAGAAAAAAATTTCTACAAGTTGGATCTAGTAAATAGTGGAACACTCGCTTGTGGGAAGTAGTGGAAGCCCTGCCACGAGTGTCAGTTAAAGTACTTGGACACAATATTATAGCTGTCCTCTAGGGAGTGATTCTCCATTTGCAGGATGATATGGTGACCTGCAAGGTCTTTCTCCTCTGTCTTCTGATTCAACGCTTGTATATTTCATTTCCTGCTCCAGCAGATTTCAGGTATAAGGTTATGTGTGTGGCCAAGGCAAACTCCTTACATGAAATTTTGCAGGCAATTAGCAGATGAGCTTTTTGTTTTGTCATCTCAGTGTGTTGGGGACTTTGCTGTCTTCACATCTCTGATAAAGGCATGGGAGAGATACAGGAGGAAGAGAGTGAATGTGAAGGAAGCAGACAGACTGCTTCTCAGCATATCAGAGTATTTGGCTTGTGCGGGGGAAGTCTCCTACTTCACTGCTGAGTCGAGAGAGCAAATAAGATAAAATAAAGAAATGGCACTTTAATTTTGCAATTCTTACATATTAGACCAAATTCTGCAGTGGCGATGCAAGGCACCCAGTGCAAAATGTAAGCAACAGACATGGGTGCAATCCTATTGCTGGTAATGAGATAAGCTGTAATCAATGGGCCAGATTTTTATATCCTTACTCATGCTGCAAAGTAACCAAGGCTGTGAGTAGTCCCATTGAACTAAATGGATATTTGTGGAGTTAGGTACTACTCAACATGAGTAATGGTGGCAGAATCTGGCCCACAGTGCTTAGCTATCAAATTCTAATACTCAATCTCCTTGGGCCTGTTTGGGAGGCTAGCGCACACTTCCAATACTCCTATATGTATTTCCATTGTGCAATGGCGGAAGTTACTTCTACAAACTGCATCATGTTTTATTATATTGGTTTTTTTCTTCTTTTTGTACCAAAGAGTATTGGATTTTATAAGCTATCAGATAGCTTGCAGGCAGCCTAAACAGCATAAGATGAATCTGTGATCAGAGTGGAGTTTTCTGCCTATTTGAGATATAGGCTGCTCAGGCACCATATGGAAACATTCAGCTGGTGTAACATGAGTAATCAGTCTCCTGATTCACTCCCTGCAGGCAGCAGAGAAAAAAATACAACGCAAAACTAAATTCAGAAAATTGCCTATTCTCTGGCTTTTGCAGCCTCATCCTGGATGGTGCTAAGTGTTGATAGATGCTCTTTACTTTGCATGATTAGGTATCTAGAGAGCAGCGTGACCAACCAAAATGGATGCAAGTGACAAATACCACTGTATTTCTTAAATGCATATTGCTGAAATATATCATGGGGGGAAACGTCTAATCAAAATCTATACTGTACAAGTTAGATAGTATAATATAAGTACAGTGTACCCCTGTATTCCCGACAAGCCCTTGCAAATACTGTGTTTGCTGCTGTACTTTTATTTTTTAACTCCTGGAGAATGGGTGAGTTCCAAGAAAACTGGAGATGGGCAAACATAGTACCTGTCTTTAAAAAGGGGAACAGAGAGGACCTGAGGAATTACAAACCAGTCAGCCTAACTTTGATACCTGGGAAGACATTGGAACAAATTGTTAAACAATCAATTTTTAAGCCCTGGAGGATAATAAGAGTTATAAGGAATAGCCAGCATGGATTTGTCAAGGACAAATCATGCGAAACCAACCTAATTTCCTTCTATGACAGTGTTACTGGACTAGTGGATGGGGGAAGCAGAAGATGTGATGTATCTTGATTTTAGTAGGACTTTTGACATAGTCCCACTTGACATTCTCATATGCACACGAGGGAAATGTGGTCCGGATGGAACTATTATAAGGTGGATGCACAACTGGTTGAAGGACCATACTCAAAAGGCAGGTATCAATGATTCACAGTCAGACTGGGAGGGCGTATCTAGTGGGGTTCTGCAGGGGTAAGTCTTTGGTCTGGTACTATTCAATATTTTCATTAATAACTTGGACAATGGAGTGGAGAGTAGGCTTATAAAATGTGCAGATGACACCAAACTGGGAGGATTAAAATTCAAAATAACATTGACAAATTGGAGAATTGGTCTGAAATCAACAAAATGAAATTCAGTAAAGACAAGTGAAAAGTACTTCACTGGGGAAGGAAAAATCAACTGCACAACTACAAAATGGGGAATAACTGGCAAGGTGGTAGCACTGCTGAAAAGGATCTGGGGGTTATAGTGGATCACAAATTGAATATGAGTCAGCAATGTGATGCAGATGCGAAAAGGCTAATATCATTCTGGGATGTATTAATAGGAATGTCGTATGTAAGACACGGAGGTAATTGTCCCTCTCCACTTGGCAGTGAGGCTTCAGCTGGAGTGCTGTGTCCAATGCTTAGGAAAGATGTGGACAAAGTCGAGAGAGTCCAGAGGAGAGCAACAAAAATGATAAAAAGAATTAGAAAAACTGACCTATGAGGAAATGTTAAAAAAACTGGACATGTTTAGTCTTGAGAAAAGAAGAATGAAGGCGACCTAATAATAATCTTCAAATGTGTTGAGATCTTTTATAAAAAGGACTATGGTCAATTATTCTTTATATCCACTAAAGGTAGGCAAAGGAGATTTAGGTTAGATATAAGGGTAGTTAAACTCTGGAATAGGCCTCCAAGGAAGGTTGTGAAATCCCCATGATTGGAAGTTTTTAAAAACAGGGTAGATAAACACCTGTCAGGGATGGTCTAGGTTTACGTGGTCCTTCTACAGCACAGGGCACTGGACTTGATGACTTCTCGAAGTTCCTTCCATTCCTGTATTTCTATGATTCTATCGTCAAGGCAAGACATTCCAGATGACCTAAAACTAATGGAATTAAGCAAACACGTTTATATCGAAACAACTGAATATTCATTTTCTAGATTAAAGCAAACTGACTATGAGTCAGTGACCAAAGGGGACACAATTCTTAGCCTGAGAACTTTGGATAATTAGAAAACTCTAGTAGTATTTGGTTCTATGGACACCACTTGGAAAGAGAAAAAGAGGGAGACCTAGAAAAACATGCAGAACAATAAAGAAAGAAGTGAAATCCATCAGCATGACACACAGAAGCCTGAATAGACCATCACTTGACCAAAATAAATGGTGGAAACTGGTGGACGCCCTATGCACCTGAAGGTGAAGGAGGATAAAAAAAGAAAGAAGAGTTATTTTAATTTCTGAATTGTAAGAATGGATTAATTTATTAGTGGATTAAATATATATATAGATTATTGGTATCTATAAGGCATTCTAGGATCTTCTGGAATAACAAGCACTGCAGAACATTACAGTGGCAGGAAAAACAGCTTGTCTTTGTTACCAGTTAGCACGATACTTGTGGTTTGCACTGGAGTTCAAGGAAATTAAATATTGGCCTAATCCACAGGTGTAGCCGAGGTATGGTTGGGGCAGGACGTGGAGTGGGGGGAAAAGTACTTTTACATCACCTGTGTGCTCTCCTGATCTTGGGGAAGGCTGCCACAGAACAGCTTCAGGACTACACTAAGTTGTGCCTGGCTACAGCAGCCATCATGGGGCTGTTCTGCCAATGAGTGAGGTGGCATACCTTGGCTTTATGCCACCCAGGGATTCTTCAATGCCAAGAGAAATCACCAGCTGTTTAAACCAGCATTACAGCCCCTTTGAACCACCAGAGTAGGGGTCGGCAACCTACGGCATGCGTGCCAAACACGGCACGTGAGCCGATTTTGAATGGCACGCAGCTGCCTGCCGCGGTTCCGACCCCCAGTCACACTCAGCCCCCCCCGCCCACCACTCTCCCCTGCTGGGGCAGGAGGCAGAAGCTTCATCCTGCAGCAGCCAAGCTCCCCCTTCCCCGCTTCTTCCCTCAGCCATCGTGCAGCCTGCTTTCCTGCCCCTCCTCCTCTCCTTCCTTGCGCCGGCCCTTGCAAAGGGAGGGGGGAGGAGTGGCAGCGTGCTCGCTGCTCCGCAAAAGCCCCGCGGCCCCGCTCTCCCAGCCGGAGCTCCAGCCGGCGCACGGCAGCCCCGCGGCCCCTTGCTAAAGCTGGCCCTGGGTAAAGGAGGCAGAGTAGAGATAGAGACGGCGCCTTGGGAAAGGTGGTGGAACAGGACATGTCCCTTCCAGCCCCCTGCCATGAGCCGCTCAGGGCAGAGTGCAGGGGGCTGGGAGCACCCCCACGAGCCGAGCACCCCAGCCCTCTGCCCTGAACCCCCCCCCCACACCCATCCTTCTGCCCTGCACCTCCACACACACCCCAGCCCTCTGCCTTGACCTCTGAAGCCCCCCACACCCCCAGCCTTCTGCTCTGCACCTCCCACACCCGTCCAGCCCTCTGCTCTGACCTCTGAAGCCCCCCACACCCCCAGCCTTCTGCCCTGCACCTCCACACACCCCCAGCCCTGACCTCTGAAGCCCCCCACACCCACCCTTCTGGGGGTGTGGGGGGCTTCAGAGGTCAGGCCCCACTCAGTCCGCTGCCGGCCTAGGTGAACAGAACGCCAGGCTGGCAGCGAGCTGAGCAGGCTGGTGGCATAAGATCAGCATTTTAATTTTAAATAAAGCTTCTTAAGTATTTTGAAAACCTTGTTTACTTTACATACAACAATGGTTTAGTTATATAATATATAGACTTAGAGAGAGAGAGACCTTCTGAAAAACATTAAAATGTATTACTGGCACGCGAAACCTTAAATTAAAGTAAATAAATGAAGACTCGGCACACCACTTCTGAAAGGTTGCCTACCCATGCACCAGAGTGACACAACGGGGATGGAGCAGGGCTAAGGATCCTGTCACATTATGTGGAAACTACACCAATGTACACCACCTAAAACTCCCAAGTGCTGCCTGCAACTTCCAGGTTAGCCTGATTCCTCAGGTTCTGCAGAGCGCTGAATTACAGACTGGTATGAGGTAGTCTATGCTGATAACCATGAGACTGAACTCAGAACTGCCAAGTAGGGAACAGGAAGGTTTGCTTTTATTCTGCAAGCCCATGAAATCCTGTCTAGCTGGGGGCTTGCTGTTTGTTTTGTAACTGCATGTATTGAATTCCCATAATATTTTTTCTAAGTTGAAATATTTTTCAACCTAGCTTTCTGAAGGTATCAACCTCCTGTAAGCTCATGACAATCTACATTTCATTTTCATACATTAAACTACTTAATTTTTCAGTTCTTTTCAAACACACTCAGCAGGACAGAACTGAATGAGAAAAGCCTGTTGTTATCTTCCTCAAACACTTAGCACTAGCCAAACTCTAGACCAGGGGTCAGCAACCTTTCAGAAGTGGTGTGCCGAGTCTTCATTTATTCCCTCTAATTTAAGGTTTGGCGTGCCAGTAATACAGTTTAATGTTTTTAGAAGGTCTCTTTCTATAAGTCTATAATATATAACTAAGCTATTGTTGTATGTAAAGTAAATAAGGTTTTTAAAATGTTTAAGAGGCTTCATTTAAAATTAAATTAAAATGCAGAGCCCCCTGGACCGGTGGCCAGGACCCGGGCAGTGTGAGTGCCACTGCAAATCAACTCGCGTGCCGCCTTTGGCACGGGTGCCATAGGTTGCCTATCCCTGCTCTAGACCTTGGTTACCCATTCATGAACATTTCATAGTGCAAGAATAATAGTCTCACATTATACATAACAAAGCAAATATGTTTTTGCTTGCTAAAAGGGTTCTCTACTCTAAAAATAACCATTTTCTTGAGGGGTGACCTGCCCTTGATTTGTTCTTATTGACTCCAATAAGAGGGTTGGATTTTACAGCTTCTGTCCCTCCCAGTCCAAGCAGACTTTTAGCTATTTCTGCACACTGAGCACCTAAATGTATTGATCTTGAATAGCCACCCTACTGTGCCTGACATTAACACCAGTGTGCTAAGTGAGACAGGAGCAAAGAACATCTTGGTATTCTTGCTCAGTTCTCATGAGGCTTCCAAGTCCTTTCTATTTATGTCCAGCATCGCTATTGCAACACAAGAAATAACCCCATCATGTACCAGAAGTTTCTTAAGCAACTAAAGTATGAACATAAAATAACCATTTCAGGACTTTTAACATGCATCTGGTCTTTTTTTCTGTTCTAAGAGCCACTGATCTCACACAGCTTTGATATCTGCTAAACCCCAGTGTGTGGAACTTTCTTATCTCATGACTGCTAGAATGGCCATCTCTTCTGTCATTGGCTAGGAAACATGGAAACCGTAAAGAGACACTGGCACAATGGCATTGTTTTGAGCTTCATATAAACATTATGTTGACATTTTAGTGCAGATAACCAGGCTGTGACAATGTAGAGTTGTGACCACAGTACCATAGTTATACCAATTACCTGAGTAATTCCTTTCTATTTAAAAACAAAATCCATTTTTTTCCACTATCAGGGAGGGGGGAAATCTCACCATCCTTGAGGAGTGAAACTAGTCACTGGAAGTTAAATTGCCTGGTCCTTTGTGCCACCACAGTGTGGCCCACAAGCCTCCCAGGTAGCCCAGGGTTTAACTTGGCAGCTGCTGGGAAATACAGTTTGACTCTCTACCCATCACATGCAATCAAGGTCCCATCATGTCAAAAGTTAGGGATTTCTTTTTTAAAATATGAAAATCACAGAATCTATGATACAAATGCAGCCTTGCTACTGAGCAACAAAGGGTCCAAGATGACCCTTATTTTTGACCTGTGCACAGTCACAAATGTGAATTGTGGTTATCAGTCAGAGAAAGCATGATTCTCTTCTCGTTTACTACACACTGTGAATTGGGAGTAACTCCAGTGGTCACAATGTAAAACTAATGTAATGGAGTGGAGATTCAGGCTTTCCACACAAATTAACTGCAGGTGTGATCAGCTGCTTAGAAACCTAAATGACACTCACCTCCAGGGGTGACTCTATGTATTTTGCCACCCCAAGCACGGCAGTCAGGCAGCTTTCAGTGGCGCCCCTGCAGCTTTCAGCTGGTCACGCAGATTCGGTGGTATGCCTGCGGGAGGTCCGCTGGTCCTATGCCTTCGGCATACCTGCCGCCAAATTGCCACCGAAGACGCGGGACCCGTGGACCTCCCGCAGGCATTAAACATTAAACAGTATTTCATAAAACCTCTCTGATTGTTTCTAAGCATTTGAACTAGGAAGAATGAGTCACTATATTCACAGGAGGAGAGGAAACATTTCATCGGTTCTGAGGGAAAATGTAGTCTTTCCTTTGAATCCCAGTCCCTTCAGCATCTTCCCTAGTATTTGTGCCGTTGTTTGTTCAAAGACTTTCCTCTTACTAGAGAGGATAAGAAAATATTCTATAAGCAGAACTTTCTTGCCAAATATAAGGATCAAGCGGAGTGCCCCAAGGGTCGGTTCTGGGACCGGTTTTGTTCAATATCTTCATTAAGGATCTGGAGGATAGTGTGGATTGCACCCTCAGCAAGTTTGCAGATGACACTAAACTGGGAGGAGTGGTAGATACACTGGCAGGTAGGGATAGGATACAGAGGTACCTAGACAAATTAGAAGATTGGGCCAAAAGTAATCTGATGAGGTTCCACAAGGACAAGTGCAGAGTCCTGCACTTAGGACGGAAGAATCCCATGCACTGCTACAGACTATGACCGAGTGGCTAGGCAGCAGTTCTGCAGAAAAGGACCTAGGGATTACAGTGGACGAGAAGATGGATATGAATCAACAGTTGCCCTTGTTGCCAAGAAGGCTAACAGCATTTTGGGCTGTATAAGTAGGAGCATTGTCAGCAGATCAAGAGATATGATCATTCCCCTCTATTCGGCCTTATCTGGAGTACTGTGTCCAGTTTTGGGCCCCACACTACAAGAAGGCTATGGAAAAATTTGAAAGAGTCCAGCGGAGGGCAACAGAAATGATTACGGGGCTGGAGCACATGACTTATGAGGAGAGGCTGAGGGAACTGGGGTTATTTAGTCTGCAGAAGAGAAGAATGAGGGGGAATTTGATAGCTGCTTTCAACTACCTGAAAGGGGGTTCCAAAGAGGATGGATCTAGACTGTTCTCAGAGGATGGTAGCAGATGACAGAACAAGGAGTAATGGTCTCAAGTTGCAGTGGGGGAGGTTTAGGTTGCATATTAGGAAAAGCTTTTTCACTAGAAGGGTGGTGAAGCACTGGAATGGGTTACCTAGGGAGTGGTGGAAACTCCTTCCTTAGAGGTTTTTAAGGTCAGGCTTGACAAAATCCTGGCTGGGATGATTTAGTTGGGGATTGGTCCGGCTTTGAGCAGGGAGTTGGACTAGATGACCTCCTGAGGTCCCTTCCAACTCTGATATTCTATGATTCTATGATTAAATTCACTGCCACAAGATATCATGGAGGCCAAGAAGTCAACGGGATTCAAAAGAAGAATTGGACATGGATATGGATATTAAGAACATCCCTAACTTGCGTTAAACAGTACAAAAAGTATGCTGATTGCATGCCAACTAGTGATTATCTGGGGTTAGGAAGTAACTGCCCTTATGGGCACGTTATTCCATACTTGTCCATAATGGGATTTTTTGGGGGACCTCCCTCTCAATTTTATTGTACTATGATGTACTGTACGAAGACAGGACATTGGCTCCCTTCCAACCCAGAGGTCCCTTCCAACCCTGATATTCTATGATTCTATGATAAGACAGATGACTGAAGGCTACTAATAATTCCTAAGATGTGACAATTTACTCCCAGAGGCCAAGTTTCTTAGTGAGTTGCTAATTGTTTTCCTTAATATTTTCCGAATTTTTATAGTAGTAATTTTATTACTGGTAAGAACTGTGTTACTGCGCAGAAGTTCATATCTGACAAAGAACAAGTAATTTCTGAGCTTTATTGCAGTACAACCCCTTTATGCAGAAAATTGTTGAACAAAAGGAGGCTTTCATCCACAACCATTTTCCTGAATGTTCTGAATATTACAAAACGTACATTTTGGATAAAGGGGTGTACTGCATATTGCTTTGCTTACTGATGCTTATCATGTTTACATTGACTAAAATTTTAAATCAAATGTAATAACTTTAGAGTCAATGACCACAGAACAAAACAGTGTAATAATGAAAATAATGTTTTTGTTATGTCATTGTAGTAAAAGTTTTGACAGTCCAGTTAAAAGGCTAAAATATATATATTTAGAGATTGACTGATGTATACAGTGTGCACCTATGTGAAGCGACATCTTGGTTCTATTCCCCTGCTATGCTAATGAAGTGTGATCTTGGGTAAATTATGTAGGCCTTGTCTACAGGAGGGAAATTGGCTGGCATAGTTAATCTGGAATACCTATTCCAAAGTGGAGTCGTTATTCTGGAATAAAGTCACTTTAATTCTGGAATAAGGTGTCCACCCAAGGAATTATTCTGGAATAGCTATGCCTGTCAATTTTCCCTGTGTGCCTAAATTTTCCCATCTGCAAGATAGAGAGGGATAGGTCAGTGGTTTGAGCATTGGCCTATTAAACCCAGGGTTGTGAGCTCAATCCTTGAGGGGGCAATTTAGGGCAAAAATCTGTCTGGGGATTGGTCCTGCTTTGAGGAGAGGATTGGACCAGATGACCTCCTGAGGTCTCTTCCAACTCTGATATTATATAATGCTTTATATGTAAATGATGTATAGTAAAAGACTCAAGAAGCTCAATTTATTTAGCTTATCAAAAAAAGGGCTTTGGGTGACTTGATCACAATCTGTAAATATCTACACGTGGAATTTTGATAATAGAGGGATCTGCAATTTAGAAAGGTATAACAAATTTAAACTAGAAATAAGATGCAAATTTTCAGCAGTGGGGGTAATTAACCATTGGAACAATTTACCAAGGGTTATGGTGGAGTCTCCATCACTGGAAAATTTTAAATCAAGATTGGACATTTGTCTAAAAGAGACTCACTAGTTAAAATAGTCAATTCAGGGAAGTCCTACTGCCTGTGTTGTATAGGAGGTCTGACTAGATGATCACAATAGTTCCTTCTGTCCTTGGAATCTAGGAGATGTACAGATGAAAGGTGGGATTTTAAAAAGCTCTTCCCATTGTCCTAACTCTGCTCCCATTGGAGTCAGTAGGAATTTTACTATCACCTTCAGTGGCAGCAGAGTTAAAATATTCAAGAATGCTAAGCAATGGTCTGTATAAAAAGTGCTAAGTGTTATTATACATCTGAGCTACAAAATTTGTGAAATTGGAGACCACATAAACAAAAGACAGGAGTAATCTTCTCTGAATATGTCTGAGTGTTATATTTTGTATTATGTTCTATTTTTATACCACTTGAGAGGAGAGCAAGTCTGAAGAAAGAAACATCTTATCTCAGAGTGCAGCTTTAATGTAATGGCATAGTTAGAGTCCATAGTGTTTTTTCTAAAGCACAAACTGTAATATTTCACACTGGCAGAAATGATTGAGATAAGATAACTGTGTTTTCCCAAAGATGTTGGACACCAGCATGGGAGAAGAACCAAAGGCCTCTTTTCTGAATTTGATTTTTTCACTACGAAGTGAATGAATGCTGCTGGGTCAGAGGGTCACAATCTTTCAGTATGCTTAAAGTTCCCTTTGTTTTTCAGAATGCCAGAAGCACACTATCAGTCAAATATACGTTAGACAAAGCTGTGCTTTCGTCATTCCATGGGCTTCTTAAATTTTAATGTAGTAGAGTGATAATGTCTCAGACATGTCAGATAATGTCTCTTGAGTCACCAGTGCCACTGCACCTTTGCTTTTATTTCTATGTCATTTAAAGGGAATAAGCACAATTCAAAAATATTATACTCACAAGCCTGAAATGAAGCTGCCTAATTCACATTGGAGTTTTGCAGGTTCATAGCAACTCTACTGATTCATTGTATTTGGTCTGGCTACTTGACTTGTTCTCACATCAAATAAAAACTGAGTCCCTGGCCATTTGTGGGCATAAAAAATTCCACGTAAAATTTACAATGTTGCTCCTCTGTTTTTATTGCATTCCAATTATATTCCATGTTATTACATTCTGCCTACTTAAAATCCCCGTTATTTCAATTAGATATGACATTCTCCTTCACATCCCTTCCTAAGATCTATTGATGCAGAATGGCTGGCACATTCCATCCTAAGAGGCACCTGAATGTCAGGGTGGTAGGAGAAGTAATCCCTAAACTCTGTAAAGCACTTAGAATCCTATATATAAATATGAAGTTATAATTTATTATTGCTGATGAGAACAGGACCCTAAATGGTTCATTTTCCAATAGATTTTCCTATGGAGCCCTCTTGTGGCTTTCCTGGATGTCTTCCTTTGTCACTAATCTTAATTTTGCCATGAAATACTGCTTGGCTTGCTACTGAGGACTTATAATACTCACAAATTCTCCAATTCTGGGTCTTCTTAGCACCCATAGAGCTAGTGAGGAAACTCATGACATACCTTCCTTCAAGCAAACGGAATATAGTGGCATGGGATACATGGCTTCTCACACCGTATACCCTCTCTTAGCCAAGTAAGGCTGGTGTATAAAAATCAGCTGGAGGGCACCAGTGAAAGAAAGACCCCAACCCCTTTCTCTCTTCTGACTTAATGTGTCTTTGAAAGAGTCTAAAAGAACCTCCAAAGACTTTTGATATATCAGTTTATTTCCTTCTCCCTGACAACATGTGGAGATTCTCCCCATTTTATCTCTCTAACTTTCTCCTGTAAGGGACTGATCAGCCACCAGCCTGATAACTCAGGAGGAGCAGACAGCATTTGCTTCAGAGCCTCTTGACACCATTCCTTAATCAGTAGGTGTGCTTTGTCATGGAACTCCTGCCTACCAGAGGCTGAGCAAGGAGCCTCCACAGTGCCTTTCAAATCTGGGAGCCAAGAAACAAAGGCAAGATATATTGATGGGAAATGAAGCTGAAGCTGGGTCTGGGTCTGGCTGGCAGGACAGAGCAGAGAACATGCATCCCCCAGGCCAGACTAGTATGCCAGGCTGCTGCCTAGAAAGCAATGTGTAACTAAGAGGATCAAGGGCTCAGTCTATTTTACTGACTTTCTTGGCATTACTGAGAGAGATAATTGGAACATACACATTGATTGAGATAAGAAAACAATTTTTTGTTTAAAAATTTAATTTGGATTTATTGCATTTGCTTCCCTAGATCATCATCTATCTTGAGATTTGGATCAAATGAAAGGGATCATACTAAAATGAGTAAGATGTCAAACTGGCATATTGGGCATGTTTTTTCTTGTTACTCTTAACTTTTAGCATTCGTGTCAGAAATGCAGCCTCCCTCCCCTATCTTGTAGGCCTTACCCCAGGGTTGGCTAACCTGTGGCTCTGGAGCCGCATGCGGCTCTTCAGAAGATAATATGTGGCTCCTGTTAGGAGCTGACTCTGGGGAAAAAATGGTGGTTGCTCAGCACCCACCGGCAGCCCCATCAGCCCCTCTTTCCTCCCCCAGTGCCTACCACCCACTGGCAGCCCTCCCGATCAACGCCTTCTCCTCCCCCCATGCCTCTTGCCCGCTGTGATCAGTTGTTTTGTGGTGTTCAGGAGACTCTGTGGGGGAAGGGTGGAGGAGTAAGGATGTGGCATGCAGTGCCCCTCCTTCCCCTAGCCCCTCCCGCCCGCTGTGATCAGCTGTTTCACGGCTTTGAGGAGGCTCGGGGAGGGGGGGAGAGGAGCAAGGACATGGTGTGCAGCCTCCCCCCTCACTCTCCGGGTGCCTCCTCCCTGTGCCTCCCGCCCACCGCGATCAGCTGGTTTGCGATGCACAGGAGGCTCGGAGGCGGGGGGAGAGCGAGGACACAGCTCACTCAGGGGAGGGGGCGGGAAGAGACGGTGGGGACATGAGGAAAAGGGTGGAGTGGGGGGTGGGGCCTGGGACAGAGCCAGGGGTCCAGCGCCCCCTGGCCGGCAACAGTGTCTCCTTTAATAAAGCACACAGTGCTCAGCTGGTGTGGAAATTTTTAATCAAAAATTTTCTTACACCATCTAAGAATGGAAGGCAAGTGCAAACAGGAAAGAAAATACACAGATGAAAATCGAGGCTTCCAACAGAAGTGGGAGAATAAGTACTATTTCGTTGAACGTAATGGTAAGGTCATGTGTTTTCTTTGCCAGACGTGTGTCTCTCAGTTCAAACCTTCAAACTTGCAGTGTCATTTTGCTTCTAGCCATGCACATATGGATCAAGAATTCCCACAAGGTTCTGAACTCCACACTTTAAAACTGAAAACTTTGAAAAAAACAAACAGCTGTAGAAGCCAAGTTCTTCACCAGATTTGCCAACCGATCGCAGACTGTAATGTTAGCCTCCTATTATGTGGCCTGGCACATAGCCTGTGCGAAAAAGCCCTACTCTGAAGGAGAGCTTATAAAAATGTGCCTCACTGATGTTATTTCAATCCTGTCACCAGAGAACAGGAATCTACAGAAGAAAATTTCTGGCCTGCAACTTTCACATCACACAATAGAATGCAGAATCTCCGACCCGAACAGTGACATCGAATCACAACTGCAATCACAACTTCAGCAGTGTGAGTATTTGAGCATCACTTTGGATGAGTCATGCCATGCACAGGATAAACCTTATTATCGGTATTTGTCTGCACTATGTCTGACAACTGTGTTGTAAGGGAAGAACTCCTCGATTCCATGTCACTAAAGGACAGAACTCGTGGACGAGATCTAAAGGAGGCGTTGACGTTGGTAGTTGTGAAAAGCCACTTGCCTTTACAGAGGCTCACTATCATTGCAATGGATGGGGCTCCATCCATGTGGGGATCTGTGAATGGATTAGTTGGGCTTTGTAAGTCTGACAAGAGCTTTCCCGAATGTTGGACATTTCACTGTATTATTCATCGGGAGCAACTGATATATATAAATCTCAAATTTGATCACATCATGAAACCGGTCTTGCATATTATGAATTTCATTCTCTCAAATGCACTCAATCACAGACAATTTCAAAATCTAATTGAAAGAACTGAATGAATATGACTCCCCTGACGATTTCACTGTGCAGTTCGATGGCTCTCGAGAGGTTAAGTTAATTCTCGTTTTTTCAAGCTCCTGGAACCAGTAAAATTGTTTATAGAGGAAAAGCACAGAATACACCCTGAACTTACAGATCCTGGATGAGTTCTAAACTTGGCATTTCTTGCAGACATGCTGCTGCATTTGGATAAACTAAACGTGAACTTACAAGTAAAATTCCGATTGCTGTCTGAGCTAATGCAAGGCGTATTTGCGTTCTTGAACAAACTGCAGTTGTTTCACAGACAAATGCCTGAGGGAGAGCTGACATACTTTCCCTCAATGTCACAATTTCAAGACAGATCAAAAGAAGATGCAGCAGAACCCCTAAAATGGAGTACAACTTTAATCATGCTTGCATATCTAGATCTTAAGGACAGTTTTGAGGAAGGATTCCAAGATTTGTAGCAGAAAAAACCTTAGATCAGATTTCTGATTGACTCTTTTAGTGCTGAAGCCAATTGTCTGAAGCCCCCTTTAGTCACTGATGAAGCAACATCCCAGATGGAAATAATAGAATTTTTGGAAGAGGACAGATTGAAATCTGTTCAGAAGACACGGGGGGACACTTACTTTCTGGAAATCTGTACCAAAGGATAAATACCCCAACATCAGAGGTGCAGCCCTAAAATTAATCTCGATGTTTGCCTTGACCTATCTTTGTAAGTCTGTTTTCTCGACACTCAAACATGTGAAATCCAAGCACCAATCCGTTTTGACAGACAGCCACTTAAGAGAACTGCTGCATGTGAGCACAACTGAACACAAACCAAACTTCAAGGAAATTGTTGAAAGCAAAGATTGCCAGAAGTCCCCATATATATATACACACACAAACATATAGATATACGTATATAATCATTACATATTACTGTGACTCTTTGGCAATGTACATTGGTAAATTCTGGCTTTTTCTCAGGCTCAGGTTGGCCACCCATGCCCTACCCAATACAGAAAATTGTGCACACTTGTCCTACAGTGTGCAGGTGCAATCCCTCTTTAGAGTGCTACTGCTGCATGACTCTTGCTAGTGTGTAAAATCCATGCAATGCATTGCATGACGGCGCTGGGAGGGTCTAGAGAGCCTCTTTGTCCCTCTGCACCTGTTCAGGAGTGAAGGAGGATACACTCTTGAGTTTTAGGAGAGGGCTGGCTGATATACCTCCACACCATCCCATGGCCTCAAGGGGGTGTGAGTGGATGGCTTGAGGCCAAGCTTTCTGGGCACACGCTATAGTGGATAGCAAGTGCTGGAGAGGAGGCGTAGATGAGATAGTGCTGCAGAGAATGGTGATCCCACACACCTCTGAGGCAACCTGCTCTGTGCCAGAGTGTTGATTGCTATTGTTCTGCTCCACCTTTCCCCTATCCTGGCACACTCTTGGTGAGCTTAGCCAGGATTTTGCTGACTGTTTTTAAAAAAAAAAAAGTTGAATGGCCTGTGCATACTGAGCATGTGACAGCTCTACACCATCCCTATGTGGCTGAGGAATAGAAACTGCTCTAACAGGATGAGATCCTATCAGGAATAAATCTTAGCAGTGCAGAAAGTGCCAAGATGCTTTGAAGATTAGAGAGCGTTAACTTACGGGAAACCAGTTTCCAGCTCATCACATTTATAACCATGACTGGAGAATGAGGAAATGTCTCACCACCATGTGGAAAGTCCATCTCAGTGATGCTTCTGGACCATTTCCTGGATGGCTTTCAAAAACTTCTGAAGAAAAACAGCCAGAATTATCTGATGGCTGTTGCTATGTAGTAAGCTGAAGGCTGATTTTTAACTAACAGTTCCCTGATTAATAAGCGGTGTGGATGTTCTGTGAACAATAAATGTGTAAATAGGTGAACCAGACAGGTTTGGCTCAAATTACATTTAACTTGAACCATTTAAATGTTAACAGTCACTGGTAGATGAGGGTTTTTGTGTCTTGACACTTATTCATTGGGTCAAAATGTCCAACACACATGCAGAAACCTCAAGCATAATCCAGTGAAATGTACGTGACAGGTTTATACGTGTGCAGCTCACTTACTGTTAGGGACTACACAATTCAGCTGTTTGTTGTTTTGTGTACTTTCCTCTTTGAGGCATTACAGAGAATCACATCTGGGGAGCCCTTAGCTAAATTGTGTAGCTTACCCATTTGACAATCTCCTTTTCAGATGTGTTTTAATGACTTTGTATCACTGAGAGCCCTAGTTCATACTAAGTAATAGTTTTATTCTCCTTCTCACAGAGCAACAGTTTATGTTCACAGCCCTGTACTAAGATTCTTTTGGGTGTTATGTTTTATTTAAAATGTTGACCGTACAATTGTATTCATAATATAGACAACCCCCAGGCAGAATAGCTACAGAATATATCTTTAGCATCTGTGTAAGCCTTGGTTTGAGATACAGTCCTTGTTGTGAATCTGCAAGGAGGAAGTCAGCACAGGTGGATACACCTCTACCCCGATATAACGGGGAGAGAGGGATGGAGAGGGTGAGCTGCACACTCCAGCAGATCAAAGCAAGTTCGATATAATGCGGTTTCACCTATAAAGCAGTAAGATTTTTTGGCTCCCGAGGACAGCGTTATATCGAGGTAGAGGTGTATTTGCAGACCCATTGGGCTATCGCCACAGCCAGCTTCCTTCTGGTGGCCTGTTCCTGGATCTTTAGGAAATTATGTTAATTGGCCACTACACTCCCCATCTTTTACCTTCTGTGCAAGCTACTAGGTGAGGCAACTACCCCACACAATTTCAAGGCCTTCTATCCTGATCCTCCTACTTAGAGAAACAGGAGAGAGATGCCAAAATACATTTGTACTGGGCCACGAGGACAGATGCTGAAGCTCTAACGGCAGGACAAGTTAAGATTCAAAAGTATAACCTGATGATCAAAATATTTTAGTATTAATTATTACCAGATAGAAGTGACGGAAAGTGCACCATTTGTCTAAATGTGCAACACGTCCTATAGTTTTAACTTTCATTCCCTTCAATTTGTGATAAGTAATGATGGAAATATTTTGGGCTGGGTTTTTAGGTAGAATGAGAAATTGATAGTTTTAATCTGCAGGGGTAAGCAATTAACTCCTTCCAAGCCGGTGTATCCTGCTAGTGATCGTAAATATTATTGTAGCGGAGTGGTTACCCCGCTCCTGCCCTAAAGGGCTTAAAACAGCCCTGGGGGAAGGTTGTGGATGGGAGCTGCTAAGGTAGGCTGATTGGGAAGCAGCTGCAGCTGGGCCACACCCCAATCAAGTCTCAGCTGGCCCTATATAAAAAGGCTGTGATCCAGAGGCCAAAAAGTCTCCTCTGCATTCAGAGAGAGAAGGGCCTGGCTGCAGGGAGCTGAGACAGAGTACCTGAGTGGAGCAGGGCTGGGGACAAGCTGAGGAGCTGAGGAGCTCCAGCCAGGAAAGCCCCAGGCTGTGGCCTAGTAGAAAGCCAAGGGGTACTGGGGGTTGCAGAGGGCAGCCCAGGGGTAGGCCAAGGCAGCAGGTCCAAACCCAACCTTGCCTGTGATGAGTGGCCTATACTGCAGTCTGCCCCAGGGAGCGGGGCTAGTTGGTGACTGGCAGTGGCCTTATTCTGAGGCGAGGTAGGGATAGTGGGTGGGGGTTCCCCGGGGAGGGGAGACCCTAGTACTGAGGAGTGTACTGCCAGGGGGCAGCACCCCAGATAAAAGGGCACCGGGGTCCAGGACAGACACGGGGGCCAGAGGACAGGCAGATCACCAGTCTGCAGAGGGCGCTCCAGGACTCTGGAAGAGCTAATTCCTGAGACGACCAGCAGGAGGCGCTGCAGGGGTGAGTCCGCCCTTCTACAATTATCTTATGGTCAGCAGCATAACTGATCCTAGTTCCAACATCACATCTCTGGATATCACAACCACACGAAACAATAGAATCCTCCAAGGAATCTCTCATTTCTTCCTCCTGTTGCCAGTAACACAGTGGTTTCATGTGCAGAATATTTTTAGCCTCCCTAAAATAAAACTGTCAATAAAACATATGTACCTGTTTTTCCAGATAAAAGGCTTTCTTCCTTTAGTACATATTTTAATGTGACCCATTGTTCCCATATCCAGACAAAGCAAATGTACTAATAGAACTGTAGCTTCTGTTTCTGAATGATCCTAGACAAAACACTCTGAACTACGAGGGATAAACCTGGAATCCTATCAAACTTCTCCACTTAGGAGAATGGCTCACTCTCTTTGCCAGTGTCCTTTTAAATCATGTTCTCAGTGAAAAATTATTGGAAGTCTCCTGTAGGCTCCTCTTATATTACTTCCCATAACTTCATTGTTTGTGTTCAGAGACTTGAAAGGTCATTGTGACTTAAAAACTCATCTGGAAGCCTGAAGATGGGACAACATGTTTTAATCTCTAATGGGAATGTACAGTACACTGAAGTAGGCTAACTCAGCATAAGGCTCTGTACTTGGAAGTTTAACTGGGTTTTCATCAAGGAGGAAGCACGAGCCAATAGATGGGAAGTGGAAGACCAAAGTTGTATCCCCAGCTCTGAACTGAGTGGTCTCTTAAGCTTTCTGTGCCTTGTTACTCGTCTGTCAAGTGGGAGTAATGGAGTAGTTGTACCTGTCCACCAATGTGAAGTGTTGAAATCTTCAGAAGAGAAGCACTGTCACAGACAAATATTAGAACAATTGATGTAAATGGATGAAATGTCAGTTGCAGTTTAATATATAACTCTATAAGCAATGTGGCTAGTTAATTTCTTTTACTTTATCTTATAAATGAGAGGGTTTTCTGCACTATTGCTTCATTCCTAAAACTGAGCAGCCACTGTCATCCATCATAATTGGATGTATCAGCCTTTATTAAAAAAACAAAACACTGAATCCACCTTTACAAACAGAGTATCCTGAAATCTTTCTTTGCCCAGCACTATTATTTTTCCTGGATCATAAGAGCCTTGTTCCTGTATAAAATAACAGTGGAGAATTACAAATAAAAGAACAAAGGCATGAAAAGGAAAGAAATCCTGGTGCTTTTAACTATCAAGTCACATCCCTGTTTCCAACACATCTGAGTTTGAATCCTTCCTGGTCATAAACAGTTTCTGTTAGAACTAGGCTGTCCACAAACAGAGGGAGTTCCATTTTAATTAGAGATCGTAATTCAAAAACACCTATTGTCATTGTAAAATCTGGAATAACCTTAATCCAGAGATGGGTAAAACTCAGTGTTTTAACTTCACACAGATTAGAAGAAATAATAGAAATCTTATGAGGAGTTATTGGAAATGATAAAATGAAATAAAAAGATTGGGCCAGCATGGTCCTTACAGAATTTCAATATAATTTGTTGTCACTGAGAATTCTGTACAGGAGGATTTTCAGAATCAGGCCCAGTCCTATGTGATTGGGTTCTAGCGACACCATCATAGGACCCAACCACACCAGCCACACCATCAGGGGCTCATTCAACTGCACATCTACTAATGTGATGTATGTCATCATGTGCCAGCAATGCCCCTCTGCCATGTACATTGGCCAAACCAGACAGTCTCTACGTAAAAAGATAAATGGGCACAAATCACATATCAGGAATGGTAACATACAAAAGCTAGTAGGAGAACAATTTAATCTCCCTGGACACTCAATAACAGATTTAAAGTAGCCATTCTTCAACAAAAAATCTTCAGAAACAGACTTCAAAGAGAAACTGCAGAGCTACAATTCATTTGCAAACTTAACACCATCAATTTGGGCTTGAATAGGGACTGGAAGTGGCTGGCTTAAGCAATTTCCCTCTCTTGGTATTGACACCTCCTTATCAATTATTGGGACTGGACCACATCCACCCTGACTGAATGCCTACATCTGTAATTTTCAATCCATGTATCTGAAGAAGTGGGTTTTTACCCACGAAAGCTTATGCCCAAATAAATCTGTTAGTCTTTAAGGTGCCACCAGACTCCTTGTTGTTTTTCTATATTGATAAGAATTTCAGTAAAACAAAGGATATCACAATAATGATTTCCCTTGGATTTATTGGGCCAAATTCTCTGTGGGTGGATAACTTTACTGGAGTTAAAGCAGCAGAGAATTTGGCCCATACGTATTTGCTTCCAGTGTTAAATTATGTGGAGTAATAATTCAGGAGTAGATAGCTGAGGATCTACCTTCCCTGCAAAAAGAAAAGTGTTTTTTACATGGCGATAGCTAACTTAAGAAAGCTCTCTCAGGGTACATCTACATGGGGATAAAAGCCCTGTGGAATGGCTGCTGCTGGCTCAGGTCAGCTGACTTGGGTGTGGGGCTGTGTAGATGTCTGGGCTCGGGCTTGAGTCTGAGCTCTGGGACACTGCGAGCATGGAGAGTCCCACAACTGGGACTCCAGCCCAAGCCCAAATGTCTACACAGCAATTTTTCAGCCTCAGAGCCCAAGTCACCTGAGCTGACCTGAACCAGCCACAGGTTTTTTATCCCTGTGAGTCATACCCTCAATGTAAATCATAGTGCAGACAAGGCACAGGTAATTTTTACTTCAGTGTAGTTAGCTAACATAAACCCTGGATGGGGGTTCTAAGTACTCCTCAACTAGCTATATTGAGGTGTAAATCTACCCCGGGTTTATGTCCTTTAAAATTTTACATTGAGTCTGCTATCTTGATGTAGAAACCACACCTTTTTTTGCAGTAAAGCCATAGCTCTTTGAGACTCTTGGCTTTAATGAGTCTGATCATAGCTGAAATGTGAGGTTTGGGCTATTTCTGCAGCTAGTGTGTAGGAGGAGTTTGGTAAATTTACTAACATAGTACATGCAGCATTTCCCCAATGTTATGATTTTCAAAATTTTATCATTAAAATATTATATTGTGCACTTTTGTGGGTCTGGCATATCAGTTATGCCAAATATTTACATTCACATTAAGCATTAATCCTAAACAGATTTAAAAAATCAACTGATCCATTGGAGAAGAAACATTTGTTTTATATTGTGCCACTGTAAAATATACTGCAGATGTTTTGAACCTAGAGAATTCAAATGAAAAATATAGACCCTATCTGTAAACCTACCTACTTCAGTAGAAAACTTTTCATTTTTAAACTTTATGGCTGCAGTTCTTCTAGCAATATATTCAAGTTAATGCTATTGTTCGGGTAATGGAACAATAATTAACTT
Organism: Chrysemys picta bellii; assembly: GCF_011386835.1. Taxonomy (NCBI): domain Eukaryota; kingdom Metazoa; phylum Chordata; order Testudines; family Emydidae; genus Chrysemys; species Chrysemys picta. The sequence continues at coordinate 39,750,813 of NC_088797.1, forward strand.
TCCTCCTTGATTTAAATTTGTCTCTTTTATGACCTGTATGCAATCCTGATGCTTTTACCTATCATTGTTCCTAAAGTGTGACAGTTGGAATCCTCCCTCATCATTAGCAGGTCTCATTAGAACAGTACAGACTTTAGTATGCAGTTTGCCAAGTACTTCATAAACATGAATGAATTAAAGCTCCCAACGAGCCTATGAAAGGCAGGTAAAGAATATTTGATATCAAACTAAAATGTAAAAATGTGGATCACTCGCTCATGACTACCGCTGTTATGGGGAAAATATGATCAAGTATTAGTGACAACTTACATTTATGTTATAACTTTCATCCTGAGGTATTCCACAGTGCCTTACCAAACAATATTCTGGAATCATGTTACCTGCCACTGAAATGAACCCACCTCCAGTGTAGAGTTTGTCAGAAACTGAAAGATTTTGAATTGGAATAAAAAAAAAATAGAAAATTTGAAATGTATTGCAAAACTAGAAAAATAGAAACATTTTGATTCAACCTTATCAAAATATTTTCATTTTAATAAGGTCAAAGTAGTTTCATTTTCACTTTATCAACATGAGTATATAAGAATATAATTTAATTAATTAATTATAATTAATAAGTCCTCAATATGAGCTCTCAGTGCAGTGCTGTGGCAAAAAGGACTAATGCGATCCTTGACTATATAAAAAGGGGAATAGCAAGTAGAAGTAGGGAAGATAATCTTGTCTCTGTACACAGCATGGGTACGACCACTACTAGAATAGTGTGTGCAGTTCTGGTGTCCACAAACTTCAAGAAGGATGAGGGAATACTGGAGAGAGGTAAAAGAATGGCCACACCAGTGATCCAGAGGCTGGAAAACAAGTTTTATGATGTCCAGCTTAAAGAGCTCAACTTATCACCTTATCCAAGAAAAGGCTGAGAGGTGATTTGATCCCTGTGTATAGATATCAGAGGGGTAGCCGCGTTAGTCTGGATCTGTAAAAAGCAACAGAGTCCTGTGGCACCTTATGGACTAACAGATGTACTGGAGCTTATGCTTTCGTAGGGGCATTCACCCACGAAAGCTTATGCTCCAATACGTCTGTTAGTCTATAAGGTGCCACAGGACTCTGTCGCTTTTAACGGATACTTACACATGGAAAAGATAGGAGAGAGGGGGACTTTTCAACCTTGTTGATAAAGGCATAACAAGATCCAACTAGAAATTGAAGTTAGACAAATTCAGCCTTGAAATAGATGCAATTGCCTAATAGTGATGGTAATGAAACATTGGAACAAATTTCCAGGAGAAATGGTGTATTCACCATCACCATTAAAACCAGATAAGGGAGCTTTCTAAAAAATATGCTTTTATCGGGCTGGGTGGTTGCGGTGGCTCCTTCTGACCTTAGAATCTGTGAGTCTGCAAATTTATGAATCTCACTGATCATCCCCTTCCTTCATTGGCGACGGGTAGAACAGAATCGATTGCCTGCATTCTCCATTCACCATGCTCATAACACTTGCAACTCTGCATTACGACAGTGACTGTAATCAAATCTCCTTTACGGCTTCAACTGGTCGCATGCAGGAGTCAGAAAGGATTTTTTCCTCCCTGATGCAGAATCTCCTAGATGTATTATCTCTCCTCCTCGTCTTCCCTTTCTTCTAAAGTATCAGAGATTGGCCACAGCTGGGGATAGGTCACTCACAGGGTGTAATAGTGCTCTGAGGTGGTATTGTACTAAGAATCGTCTTTCTAGATGCCTGGCTGGTGTGTCTTGCTCACATGCTTAGGGTCAAACTGATCACCAGATTTGGGGTCAGAAAGGAGCTTTTCCCCCTGTAAGATTGGTAGAGATCTTGGAGTTTTTGGGTTTTTTTTGCCTTCCTGTGTAGCATGGGGCTTGGATCACCTGCTAGAATCACAGTGTCACATCCCACCAAATCTATTTCCTGCCTTTGCAGAGGCCTTGGGCATTGGTGGTACTTCAGTCTCTTGTGTTTTCTGCCTATGGTTCACAACACTTTAGTCTTCTGAGGACTGAAATGCTTTGGTTTAACTAAAGTCACTGGGCTCAGTATAAGGGTATCTAGGAGAAACTCAGTGGTCTGTGATATACAGGAGGTCAGACTAGATGATCTAATGGTCCCTTCTGGCCTTAAACTCTATGAAACTATTAATTATAAAAGTCAAAATGTTTTGACTATTATACTATGCGATGCCATATATATATCATGGCAGGACATTCTGATATGACATAATAGAGTCAAAACATTTCCACTTTGATATTATATTTTATTGCCTTTTTATCTTATTTAATTTACATTGTATTTTATTTTTTATTATATATTATAAATTGTGAATTGGTAATTGGTTTTTAAATTGGCATTTTAAGTGGTACTTGGTATTCTAACTGGCAACTACTATTCTAATTGCTTATTGAGGCTTTTGGTTAATTGGTACTCAGCTTGCTCAGTTGGTATTTTAAGTAGTTATTTGTAATTAGAGTTCTGATTGGTAATTGACATTTGTTTACTAATGGGTTTTGTAATTGGTAATGTCCAGTTGTAATTGATATTATATACAAATATAAAATAAACTAAACTGTGAGTGTGTGTGTGTATAAAAAATGGACAGTTAGGGAGCCAGCATCATACTAGAATATTGCCAAGATGTTGGACCTCTACTCTAAACAATCCTACTCTTGAGAAAAGTACCATGGGGTCTATAATGAGAACAAGGACCTCCAGGCTTGTCACATCCAATATACAGAATAATTCAAAGCTCTTTCAAATGTTAATTTCAGTTTCTTATGCATTGATTGACCTAGTGCGGTGAAATCAGCAAGCTAGCTTATTTCAAAGGAAATGTTTCTATTAGGGCTGTTTGAAAATTTCCCCTCAAACCTGTTTCTTGATGGAAAATCTGTTTTTCGATCAAAAACATTTTTTTCATGGAAAGTGTTCTCTTTGTGTGGAAAATTTCAAATTTGAAAAACCAAATGCCCAAAAAGCTTATGGTTTTAGACTGTAAACCTAAATATTTTGATTGAAAAATGCTGCTATGGTACCTCATGGGAGTGGACATTTGGTTATCTTATGTCTCCATTCTCCTTTGTGTGCCTGACTCCTCAGCCCAACTTTATCTCCTCTGATGCATCATGAGCATGTTACTCCCACAATGCACTGCCTCTCCACACCAAGACTCTCCACACCAAAATGTGGTGCATCATGGGAGATGATCAGGCAGGCTGGTATATAAAGGAGAAAGGAAGCATGAGGAACCTGAACTACAAATCTCATGAAACATCACAGCTGCTTTTACAAACTGAAAACATTTTCCAACCAGCTTTTGTTACTATATACAAAATAAATGAGTCTTTCCACATATCACAAATGGAAGGAAAAATAACTAGGTGTTTTGGACCAACAGAGCATTCCAAACCATTCTCAGCACTTGAATGGTATGTGTGGAGGAAGAAAAAAAATGTGCATCCATCTGGCTGAACAATGCACAACTAATTCTTTGAATACTGAAACACACACTTATTTAATGGTAGACATGGGAATTACCACTGACAGCTTAGAAAAGAAGATTCATAGACAGTGTTATTTAGGGTCATAAGAAGGTTGGGGCCTTCTATAATGAATGAGAATTATTTTATTAGAATTGATGTGCTTTAGAAGCATTAACAGTAGAGCTCATTCCAAATTTTCCAAATACTGATTTCTCAAAACTGATACTATTCGTGGGACAGGTTCAATTTCGCTAACTCTCCCGATTTGAAAAATTGTGAAAGAAAAAGTTTTGAAATTATCAAAATGGCCTGTTTTAACATTTTCAAAATGAAAAGTTTTGGTTTGGGGTTCAAAATGTCTTTTCGTTTTGAAAGAAAAAAAAGGCTAAAAAAAGTTGAAATCAAAGTGAAACCTTTCAAAATGATCAAAATAAAAGGTTTTGATTGACCCAATCCAATTTTTTTTTTATTATTGTTTCATGAAAACTTCCAACATTTCACTTTTTTTTCATCTGGATTCAGGATGGGAAAATTTTTGTGAAATCTCAAAAACTCTCATGGGATGGGAAAACCATTTCTAACCCATCTTTAATCAGCATGTTTATTGAGTATAGCCTATATGTTTTGATTAATGAAATAATTAATATGATGAAACAATTTTACAGGATTGTTTGGGGCCAATTAGATCTCTATGAATAATGAAAAATTCATATTTATATACAGATAAATAACTCATTGAATGCAGTGGGTCATAGTATTCATTATGTATAACATGTATAGATGACCCTGGAATTATATGTGAGTACCCAGAAAGCTTCTCAAAGTTTTACCAAAATGTGTGGTGGTTGCTCTTCATTCTCCTTCTGTTGTCGCTTCACTGACCAATCGAAAGAGCAAAATAATACCATGTGACCAATCACACACCAGTAATTGTGAATAATGAATAGCACATAGTTATAGTGAATAGTTTATGAATAGATCACAAACCAGCCATTGTCTGACAATTATTCGTCCAACAAGCTGGTAATACTTGTGAACAGTGACTACATTTACAGCCTTCAGTGCTGGGACTGTCTCATGCATATGTGCAGTTCTAGAATAACGTGGATGTAATCCCATTTGGGTTCCCTAGGTGGTACCATAAGCCCTCAAAGCTCATTAGTTTCAACAGGAGTCGAGGGCATTACACCACACAGAAGTGACTCTATAGTTTGAAGGACTGATGCCTTACTGTACAGTGCTCATATGAATCTCCCAAATCCTGTTCAATGCTGATGAAAATTAATTAAAATCCTATGTGTGTTGCTTGTGCTCTGATGGATTATTTAACTAGCCATGTGAAAAAATGCTTGATCCATGCCACGAAAACAAACAAAACCAGATTCACTGTACGAATCTTAAAAGTGATATTTAAGCAATTATGATAGAACTGTTCTGAGTGGGTTTTTAGTGTATTTTCTTTTCTCTGGTGATAGTTGAAACAAGGGAGATTTCTTTGTTATACAAATTCTTCAGAGCTGTCAATGAGATTGTAAAAAGCTGACAGTTGTGTTTTGTGGACAGATTGTCTCTTTTATTATATAATCATTCATTGTCCAAGTGGCAAAGCATTTGGTTGTGAACAACACAAGGAATGTTGTTGCTGATCTTAGCCACATATACACTAAACTACTCCTAGGAAAACAATTGTCAAGCAATGAAAAAGACACTGGGCCATATTCTTCCTTGGTATAACGTCACTGAAATGACTGGAGTTTAACAGCGTCAGTGAAGTTACACCAGGGATGAATTTTGCTCATTCATTTTACATCCTGTCTATTTTATTAAATATCTTTATCCTTGAATTTGAAAAGTTGCTCTCTGCCTGATATGCTTGAAACTAGTTTTACTTTTAAAGAAATGGACCACATCCTTGGGAGCCTTCTGGCCACACTGTGCCATTCCAGCTGCACATGGTAGCCATAAACCTGGCAGATCTGGCCATTTGATTCCTGCTGTCTGAAGGAATCCTTAGATGGTATAGAGCAGTGGTTCTTAACCAGGGATACATGTACCCCTGGGGGTACGCACAGGTCTTCCAGGGGTACATCAACTCATCTAGATATTTGCCTAGTTTTACAACAGGCTACATAAAAAGCACTAGTGAAGTCAGTACAAACTACAATTTCATACAGACAATGATTTGTTTATACTGCTCTATACTCTATACACTGAAATGTAAGTACAATCTTTATATTCCAATTGATGTCTTTTATATGGTAAAAAGAGAAAGTAAGCAATTTTTCAGTAATACTGTGTTGTGACACTGCTGTATTTTAACATCTGATTTTGTAAGCAAGTAGTTCTTAAGTGACGTGAAACTTGAGGGTAGGCAAGACAAATCATACTCCTGAAAGGGGTACAGTAGTGTGGAACGCTTGAGAGCCACTGGAATAGAGCTACAATAGTGACTTCTATAGCTAGTGTGTGTGGGGCATGGCCAAGTAAAAGGAGTGTGGTGTCTATGGCCCCCAAATCCCTGATTGCTGGAATGGCCCTTGAGGAATACTGGCAGTGGGTGAAAAATACAGCAGAGGCTGCTCTACTTTCCAGGGAGGCGCAGTCTAGGGAGAGTCCAAGGTTCACCTTGACCAACTAGGACGTGTTCAAATTCAGTGTGTTCTGTCTACACTAGAGTTTAAATCAAGTTAGTTCAAATGTGTTAGCTAACATATTTTAAAATACACCTTGTATCCTAAGGTTTGTCTACACAAGAGATTTTTAACCTGTACAGCTGTACTTTGTGCTCCTTTCGGCAGTGTGTAGTCGGGTAGCATGGGTATAAATAGCAGTGTAATCGGTGAGGCATGGCTTAGGCGAGTTGAGTACAGACACACCTGCAGCAGTAGGGCATGTGCCCGAGTACATACCCTTCATGATTCTCCACTTGCCAAAGCTGTGCCTCCCCCTATGCTGCTGTTTTTAGCCGTGTAGTGTCCTGTTGCCTTCCTGCTGCTGGAGACTTTCCCCACTGCAGGGAAAGGCTCTGGCAGAGGGGAGGCAGCTCAGAAAAGCCTTTCCCAGCTGCCTGCCTCTGTCAGCGCCTTTTCCGGCCGGCCGCAGTGATAGGCTCCAGCGTTGGGGGAACTGCTGAAGCTTTTCCCTGCTGTCTGTCCCATACCAGAGTCTTCACAGTGTAGGTGCAGAAGGCTTTTCACTGCAGCATGTAGCTACGCATACCGAAATGCTAATGGCAGTTGTAGTGTAGACATAGCCATAAGTAATTAACTTGAGGTCATTAGTACTTTTGTAAAGGCTAGTCTGCATATTTCCCAAATGTTTGATCCAGGCTAATATCTGTTAGAAATGTTTGGGCAGCATCAAGACCAGCCTTTAGAAAAGTGTTAGAAAGCTCAAGTTAATTAGCAATCACTTATCTCAAAGTAAAAAAATTGCTAGGGTGGACAGGACCCTAGTGGTCATCAGGCCCCCGGCTTGAGGGAGAACAGAGATAACGAAAAGCCATGCTTTATTCCATGATGTACTAAGCACAACTTGGACAAACCTCAGCTCTTGAACCTATTGGTTTTAAACTACAAAAACTGCATTTCTCTAGCTTTAAAAGTCTGACAAAACTCCATAAACAAAGGGATTCTCAGTTAAAGCTAAAACTCCTTCCATTGTACTATGGATAAAGACTTGCGTTATCAAAGGGTTTCCACCCAGACTGTACATTTATATCTCCAAGTCGGTAAGGGCAATTTTGTTGCAAACTCAAATGTCAACACATGCAATTTGGGTAATTGTATGACAGATACTATCAGTGTACACTCACAACAGATCCTGGATAGAAACATGGGTATTTGCACACCTTAAAACCTGCAGGTATACAAGTATTTGGTGTAAATCAATGGCCCAACCCTGCAAATTCTTGTTTGCTCACATGGGAAATCTAACTGATTCCGATGGGAGTATGGCATGAGTGAGGATTGCACATATGAGTAAGGTTTTGTTAGCCCAATGCATTATAGTGCTTACAGTATGACATGTAAAATCATTCAGTGGCTGAAGAATGTGTATCTAATTCTTGCAATATCAAAACAGATTCATTTATTTAAAAGTAAAATGGATTTAACACTGTCAGTTTAGGCATAAACCACAGGACAATGTTGTTTGAGGAGGTTAGACTGGAAACATGTAGTCCCCACTAGCTCTGAGTGAAGGACGGGATTTTAGCTAAAAGTCCTTGCTTCTGCAGAGTGAAATCAGATCCTTTTGGAAAACTCCAGCAATCATTAATTACAGTGCCACTAAAAGGCATCTCTAGAATATCATTATCCATGATGTTGTTTACAACATTGACACATACAATGTCCTTTCAAAAGTACTGACCATAATATTTACAATAACTTGTCACCTTCTGTTGAGACCCAAAGAGTAATTTATAATACAATATTAAACAGGACTTGAGGACCTTCTGTTCTACTCAAACACTTATGTGTCAGAATATTTTGTGCTTAGATTCGTTGAACAAAGCAATAGCATTTGCCACAATTATGTTGCTGATTATTTTCTGAACAAACATAGTTTGTGCATGACTTTAGATTTGTACAGCTTAATTATGTTTGTTCATAAAATAATTAGCTTGATTTCCTCTGTGCTGAATTACAAATGAAAGCCTACATTTTTAATTAACGTGTTTCAGAGAACAAACAAATCAGCAAACCAAAGTTAGAACACTTTCTTTCTACTCCCTGATGCTTTGAGACATGCTTATCTGGTGATGGTATAAACTGCCAATGTCTTGGCATTAGCGCTCCACTCTGTCTAATTGTAAACTTTAAATAACATTTTCTATACTGTGCAACTAACACCAAAAACACAAAACAAGAGCTTATTCAGGATCGTGCACACTCTCAAAGTATGCTCACCTGTGTTAGCTGTGAAGAGTTCCTGATACCGAACAGACAACTTCTGCCATTTGCTTTCAGTGAGCAGGACTGGGAAAATATTTTCCAAATCAAGCCCTTCCAACCAGTGATCAGATGCACATCATTTTATGGCACATTAGGAAAAGGAGTGGGGATGTGTGTAAAGATCAGAGCCCACTCCCGCTGCTTCTAGACCGTTAGGCATGTGTCAGCTATCTTCAGCGGGCACATTAGCTCTGGGATTCTATTTAAACTGCAATCCTTGCTGTATTTCCATTTCAGTATTTTTAATCCTGGAACTCTGCTCCCATTCTCACTTGTTCACATCCCTCCCAGCCCTTCCTGCCCTGCAGGGACCCGATCCCTGTCCCACTAAGGTCTTGCTGTCTACTGATCTCAAGACTGCCAAGGCACTGTTTGTCACTATTCAGTGTGTCCTGAAGTCCTGTCACCTAAGCGCTCTCTGGTTCAGATTTCGTTCCACCTCTCCCAGTGTTCCCTGGCTCCTCCGCTCTGGGACAGAAGCAGCCTGCGCTGGTAGGGTGGAAACCGCGCTGGGACTCCCAATAATATTCCCGGAAAGGACGAAAGGCTGAGGGAGGGAGATTAAATTACTCACGGAACAAAATGAGGAAGTTCTTCTGGCTCAGATAATCCCTTTTATAGGGCTTGGAGGGGGACGGGAAACTTTCCAGCTCCCCAGCGCTGTAAGGAGCACAAGCGCCCTGAGACTTGACAGGAGCGCACGCAAAGACAGGCAGGCAGGGCAGTGGGGTGCAAAGGGTGGAGCGGGAGAGGAGAAGGGGCGCACAGAGGCTGGGATGGAACCGGGGCGCACAGGGGCTGGGACTGGGCGCACAGAAGCTGGGATGGGACCGGGGCACACGGGGGCTGGGACTGGGCGCACAGAGGCTGGGATGGGACCGGGGCGCACAGGGGCTTGGACTGGGTGCACAGAGGCTGGGACCGGGGTGCACAGGGGCTTGGACTGGGGGCAGAGGGCTGGGACAGGACCGGAGCGCACTTGTTGCTGTTCCTCCTCTTCTGATTTCCCAGGCAGGGTCCGGGCAGGCAGCAAGGGAGCTTTGCTGGGTAGGGACAGGCGGCGGCTCTGGCTCGCTTTCTCTGTCTGTGCGTGCCTGGGGGCAGCTACTGTGCTCAGTCCCCGAGATCCCTTCCCTGCTGTCAGGAGCCGCGCGCAGCTGCAGCCACGGGCTTGCCTCACCTCTCTGGTGAAGGAAGTTTCCCGTGTGCAGCAGAGGTACGTGCCAGCTGGTTCCTGGGGTCTGTGCCGGTTCTTGTCCCCGCTGCAGGAAGGGCTGGCTCTGCCTGTCTTTAACTCCGGCGAAGCTGCGCCCTGCGGCGCTCTCTGTCTTTGTGAAGGAAGCCGGAACGTGAATGTGCGTCTCCTCTGCGCTGCTGGCCTGGGCTCAGACACTCCCACGCTCGCTGGGATTTTCCTCCCACTCCCCAGTTAAATGCCCATCCTTATGGGAACCATGTCTTGTCTTCGTCTTCTCACAGCTCTATCGGGAGGGGATGATCTAATTATCTCTCTCCCACTTCTAGTAGGTGGTAAGATGAGCTGACAGGCTGAAAGGCAAGTCTGGACCTGGTTTATATGTGGGCTGCACACACCCAGTGTGAATGCTCAGAACCTCTGAGAATCAGTCCAGAACTAGAGCTGGTCGGGAAATGTGAATGTATTGGGGAGGGGGAAGGAAATGGGTTTTAAAAAGGGTGTTTTTAAATAATTTCCTGCAAAAAAAGTTTGGGGTTTTTGGTTGAACAAACAAACAAACCAGTGCCCTAACAAGGGCAAAGAGACTGAGGCACTTGCCTAGGGCACACAAATCGGGGGGGGGGGGGGGAGTGGCACAGAAAGCGGTGGAGAGGGGGGAAAAAAAGCTGCTGGCAGGGAGAGATTTATAACCCAGGTGATCTCCCCCCGCCCCCCGTGCCTCCCCCGAGTGTCCCCCGACCCCGACTTGCTTTCCCCCAACCCTTCTTCCTGGCCCCGGAGCAGAGCAGCTCCATGCTACCTCCCTGCAGCAACTGCTGCCACAGGGTCCTAGTGCCCCCCATCTCCACTGCCAGGGCAGACTGACTCTGAGCCTGCCCTTCCCCCTCAGACCCTTTAATTTTCCAATGGGACCCTCCAGCAGCACAGGCCCCCGCCCGCAGTCACTGCTCCTGCCCCATGCTGGGCAAGGAGGCAGCCCCAGCCCTCACCCCCAGTGAGGCTACAGACAGGGGCAACAGCAAGGGAGGAGGCACACGCAGTGCCCCCCGGCACCCACCACGGGGGAGGCGAGGGAGATTCCTGGACCTGAGAGGGGCCCTAGGAGCACATGCAGTGACAGTGGTGAGGGTGAGTGTGCTGCTGGGGGACAGGAAAGGGTGGCTTCTCCCCCAGAGCTTGCTGCTGCCGGCAGGGAGAGGGCTGGGGGGAGTTCTCCTCTCTGGCCTCTGTCCCGGAGCAGCCTGCCTGCACCCCAAACTCATCCCCAGCCCTGCCCCATCCCAGAGCCCACACCCCCAGTCAGAGCTTTCACCCCCCCACCGCACCCTGACCCGCTGCCCGAGCCCTGAACCCCTCCAGCACCCCAAACACCTCATCCCCTGTCCCAGCCCTCACCCCCCACACCCCAACCCTCTTCCCCAGCCCTGAGCCCCTCCCACACCCCAAACCTCCCATTCCCAGCCCCAGACAGAGCCCTCACCCCCCACACTCCTACTCTCGCTCTGAGCCCCTCCCACTCCAAACCCCTCATCTGCAGCCACAACCCACTGCCCTCATCCCTTAACCCCATCCCTCTGCACCCCTCCCATCCCCAAACTCCCTCCCAGAGCCTGTACCCCAATCTCCTGCCCTGGGGCCTGCACCCCAGACCTCCTCCCTCACCCAAACTCCCTCCCAGAGCCTTGGGCGGGTGGGGGGGCAGAGTTTGGGTGGGGCATGTTCTGGGCACCACTAAAAATTCTACAAACCTGCCACGCCGATCCTGCCCTGCAAACCTGAACTCCCAGCATTCTCAGGACACATGCTGATCCCTAGTGGCCACTGCTGATATCCAGCACCTCCCTCCTCTCTTAACCTGTGAGTCCTTCTCTGGATTGGAATTGGACTGGAACCAAAGACCATCTTGGAAGCAACATTACCAGCCGAAGCAGTCAAAAATCATGAGTTGACCCCCCAAAATCACAGGCTCTACCACTGCCCCTTCATTCATTCTTCGGCGGCAATTCGGTGGCAAGACCTTCCCTCCGAGAGGGACTGAAGGACCTGCCGCCGAATTGCCGCCAAAGAGTCGGCCCTGGGGAAGGGCACAATTTTATATTCTTGCCTCGGGCGGAAAAATACCTAGTTACGGCTCTGAAATAAACCCCAGAAAATGTAAATAAAAAAAAATTTTTTTTGGTCAAAAAGCCATGCTTTTCAGGACCACTAAAAGCAAGCTTAAAATATTTCCATATAAGCACTGCAAATACATTTCATTTTGAAGAGCAAATATAAAACAAATCACACAGGCCTGAGAAAAAGCCAAGCAGTTTGTGCTTGAATTAGGATGAATAATACAAAAGTGCTTTAGAGAGAGCACCAGGGTGTAATTGTATTTGTTTATTTGATAAATAAGATGATTTTGCACTTCCATAGAATCTCTCTCAAAACGATCTTAAAGTGCATTGAAACATCAATATAATACTTATGAAGATATGATTCCCATTTTACAGATTGGGAAACTGTGATGCAGAAAGATTATGTGATTTGTCTGGAAGTCTGTGGAAGAGCCAGACATAAGACCCGGACCTCCTGTCTCCAGATGCTGTGCTGTAGTGGCAAGATTATGTTTCTACTTGCTATGAATAAACATGTGTGTGTGTGTAAATGGCAGAGGATGCGAGAGTGTTTGTGTTTGTGTGTGTTGTCCTGGGAGACAGTTTGCTCAAAAATATTTGAGATTCCCTGGGTCTTGCTTTATCATAACATATATTATATTATTACTGCACATTTTATACAAATTGCAATCATTCATAATGTGCACTTATGCAGAGCATCTGTTTTATGTTAAACATATAAACAGCTGTTCGATTTAGAAGATGTTATATTGTAATTTTTCTGTTTTCTTCCCCTGGTCTGTTTAAAATCACACTTGACTTTTTCATCCACTTTCCAGTTCTTTCCTGTTTAAATTGTATTACAAAAAGATACACTTAAACTCTGTTGGTAGATTGCGAAACAATTTCTTCTAGGTATTTTTTATCTAAATTACACAGAACTGATGAAACAAAGCTTTCTCATCCAGCCTAATTTACACAACCTGAGTATTCATCAACATGTATGTGTCATAGGATGAACTATAATGAAACAATTTCCCATAGGAGTAGTCCAGAGCTGGTATCAGCCAAATGCAAGGGAAATTAATAGTAATCCTTATTTGGTGTAGGAACAGCCAATTGTTCTTCTTTATGGCCGGTAAGTATGCAGTGGCACTATGTGGTGGAACTCCAAAGTATCAATATCAGAAAGACCAGATTCTGGCAGGCAAACAGTACATGGCTATAAACCTAACTGTTCTCTGTACACTTATTAAGGATACCTCTTTGCTACTGAAGACAATTCAAAATGTTCAAATACAATTAAGTAACTGTACAGTTCCTTAAGAAAGCAGGATGGTCTTTTTGGTTTTTTTTTTTTTGCTTTGTTTTTTAATCATTCTGACTATTTTGGACATTTGTGCTCAAGAACCTGATCAGCTAAATCTCACACATAAATTACTGTTCAACCATCTGTTTTGAAAGTTCTTTCTGTGGGATAGATAATACAGCCATCATGCCATCCATAAGGTCTACAGGGAAAATTGATACTTGTATTGTAACAAAGACTGCTGCACAGATAATTAGAGTTCAATTCTTCTTCCTGATTAGAGTTCAGTGCTTCCTTGTGTACTTGGTATTTATGCTCACCCACTACTCAGTTAATACTAGGGTTACCATATTTAAACATTAAAAAAAGAGGACACTCCATGGGGCCCTGGTCCCGCCTCTTCCCCGGCCCCGCCCCAACTCCGCCCCTTCCCCAAAGTCCCCACCCCAACTCCGCCCCCTCCCCTGAGCGCCCCGCATTCCCCCTCCTCCCTCCCATCCATGCGAAACAGCTGCCCTAGCGCTACCGGCTTCACAGTTTGCCAGGCAGCCCCCAGACCTCCAGACCCTGCGCCCCTGGCCAGGCGCTTCCCCAGCGCAGCCGGAGCCTGGGCAGCTCTGCTCTTCAGCTGCACAAAGCTGAGGTGTCTCGGGGGAGCTGCAGGTGGATTCCCCCGCGGGCTCCGGCTGCGCTGGGGAAGCACCCGGCCGGGGGCGCAGGGTCTGGAGGTCTGGGGGCTGCCTGGCAAACCATGAAGCCGGTAGCGCTCAGGCAGCTCGGCTCTTCAGCTGCACAGAGCTGAGGTGTCTGGGGGGAGCAGCAGCAGCAGCCGCCGCTGCCGCGGGGGAATCCACCTGCAGCTCGCAGCCTGCCGGAGCCGCTCTAAGGTAAGCAGGGGATTGGGGCAGGGATGCCGGCAAAACAAAGCTGGGAGTATTTTCCCGGACATGTTCGGCTTTTTGGCAATTCCCCCCGGACTAGGGTGACCAGACAGCAAATGTGAAAACTCGGGACAGGGGGTGGGGGGTAATAGGAGCCTATATAAGAAAAAGACCCCAAAATCAGGACTGTCCCTATAAAATCGGGACATCTGGTCACCCTACCCCGGACAGGGATTTGAGGACCAAAAAGCTGGACATGTCCGGGAAAATCCGGACGTATGGTAACCCTAATTAATACTGTGTTAAGCTTCATACCTGTAGCAATTTCATCTTCAGTCCACTCTACTGTGGCTGTTAACCTCCTAATTCACTCACACATAAGTTCAATGTTTGAGATACAACATCTTCTTCTTGAAATACTTAGATAATTTGCTGGGAGAAAATTAGGAATCGGTACTGTTGGTAACTTCCACTAATATATCTACTAGCAACATTTCCCCGTGGGTGTCCTAGCCCACTGACATATCAATTGTATTTCTTGCTGAGCACTCATTCCATACAAACACATGCCCCTGAAAACAGAGTTACAGGGAAAACAAACTGTCAGAAGCATTAACAACGAGGAGTCCTTGTGGCACCTTAGAGACTAACAAATTTATTTGGGTATAAGCTTTCGTGGGCTATAACCCACTTCATCAGATGCATGAAGTGAAAAATACAGTAGACAGGTATAAATATACAGCACATGAAAAGATGGGAGTTGCCTTTCCAAGTGGGGGAGGGGATCAGTGCTAACCAGGCCAATTCAATTAGGGTGGATGTGGCCCATTCCCAACAGTTGACAAGAAGGTGTGAGTATTAACAGAGGGACAATACGTTTTTGTAGTGACCCAGCCACGCCCAGTCTTTATTCAGTCCTAATTTGATGGTGTCAAGGTCAGAAGCATTGTCTCTGAAAAAAGGCTTAGGATGGTAAAGATATCTGGTCCAAAGAGTACTTAAGGGCCTTCCTCTGTGCATCTGGTGCCAAGTGCTATTGCAGGCAGGATGCTGGCTTAATTAGACCATTGAACTGATGAGACTATTATTATTACTTATGTATAGTGCCTTGAGAGCTCAGCAGAGATTGGGGCTCTGATGTAAGAGACAGTCATACAGCACGTCAGGGACCACTACAGGTCTTGAAACCTGGGCCACAAGAGTCTTAGGCACAAGCACACTCTAACCTGCCACCCAGTGACCTGTTAACAATTACTAGGATAGAAGCTGAACCCCAATAGAGGACCTAGTAGACAGACCCACAGGTTGTGAGTCAAAGTTAGGTTCGCATCAAGATACCAAGAGGTCAGAGGAAAGAGACAAACTGGAGATCGGAATGAGAAGTCAGACACTAGCAGTCAAGCCAATCTTGGATGCCAGGAAATCAAACCAGGGGATAGGTTGACAGATCGGCCATAAATTTAAATAAGCGTTCAGACTTAGACGAGATAATGACTCCAGATGGGCTCTGTGTGATTCTTGGGCAATTTCACATAACATAATTTCATGCAAGTGTTTACTGGTTTTTTGTTTTGTTTTGATGGTGGTTGTTCTGATTTTAGTTTTGGTTGTTGTTTTCAGACTACCAAGGGTTAGAACCTACTTCCCTGAGTTTCTTTGGAGCTTTAGGGTCAAAATCAAACTCTATCAGTACTTATAAATATAATTGATAGACAGAATGCTTGGAGTCCTGATTGGTCCACAGCTTCTATATAAACCCAGGACAGGAGCACCTAGTGCTCCTGCCCGTCTCTCCCAACTAAACTTCAGAATTTAGTTTCATTTCAATAAGCATCTGAGAGTATAAATGAACCCCCACAACACTTTGGGCCAAATTCCCCACTGTCATATACAAGTGCAATTCCACAAATCAATGAAGTTGTATTAACACTGTGTTAACCTTATATGCCTATGATCCTACCCTACTTATGCCTATCCATCACACCTTGATTAATTATAACAATAAATCTCTCTTAAATAATTAAATGAAATAATTGGCTACAACTGAAGCTGGCTCCTTGAATCTGCAAGCTATGGTTGGAAATATTTCAACACTCAGTAACTACATACAGTACAGTTCTAGCTACAATATTACAAGAACAGTCTCTGTTGCACTATTTTGTCATTGTCGGTTCTGCTGAGCCAGAAACACAAACGCACTAAATATTTATTTTAAAAGGTTTGATTCAAATTTGGTTCTAAAAATGGGAGATATTTCAGGTGGTTTATCTCTTTCCTGAACTATTTCTTCCATCTTTAACATAATCCAGTAATTTATGCAGGCATATAGGGATAGATGTTCCAGTGTGGTTCTGGACTGCCAGGGGAATCCGGTCCTAAAACCGGTGTAACCAGGGGTGGCTCCCGGCACCAGCACAGCATGCGTGTGCCTGGGGCGACAAGCCATGGGGGGCGGCCTGCTGGTCACTGTGAGGGCAGCAGACAGGCGGCTTTCGGCGGCATGCCTGCGGGAGGTCCGCTGGTCCCGTGGCTTCGGCGGCAATTCGGCGGCGCAGACACCCCTGGGTGTAATCCTGGGTGTAACCAGACCTGGGAGGACCACTCCATGAAAAAGGGAGCTACTTAGATCTCCAATAGAGGCTGCAGTACCACTTTTTCTCCCTGCTATCTACACAGCAGCAGAAACGGGGTGTGGCTGGGACTTCCCTGTGCCACTGCCAGGGCTGGCTCCAGGCACCAGCCGAGAAACTGGTGTTTGGGGCGGCAGATTGGACGAGGCGGCATTCCGCCCAATCCTATGGCAGCATGGCGGTTTTTTTGCTTTTTGTTCCGCTCCGGCTGCCCTGTAGGGGGCGGCAGAGCGGAGGATGGGAGCGCCCTGCAGCAAGCCCGGCAGGGCAGTCCTCGTCCTTCCCTCCCCGCCGACCGGAGCGGAGCCCTCCCGGCAGGCGGCACACGGCATGGCGGGAGGGGCTGCGTGGCAGCAACCCACTGTAGCCGCCCCCCTTCTCTCTCCCGCCCGCCCCCTCTGCCTCCTCCCCGCTAGCTGGTCCCCCTGCACCCACGCACAGATCACTGTTTGTTTGGTTTTTTTTTGCTTTGCCGTTCTGGCCGTCCCGTTTTTGTTTTTTTTTTTTGCTTGGGGTGGCCAAAAAGCCAGAGCCGGCCCTGGCCACTGCAGCCGCTAACTACAGAATCTGCCCTTTGGGATGGTTGTCGCTTGGCACAGGACTATTCCGGCATTGAAGCAACATTAGATTCTGCTTTAAGCCACCTTTATAGATGTGCACATGACTAGCACTCTGGGCACACCCCAGGGATCTAGCCTATGCAGTGTATAGTAGTAGCATGAGTTAGTTTGATACCCATTGTAAGAGCTCATGAGTTGCGGAAATGCAAAAGAACATTTCCACTGGAAATAACAGCCTGTAGCTTCAAGAACTTGAAGGGAGGTGCAAACTGCCTGCAGAGAGATTTTGTTATAAGAATTAAATTATCATATGTTATTAGTGTTCTGCATATGCACATACAGTATTTATTTCTCTCTCATTTATTATGCCATAGAGTAAAGAAGGTCATTATGTCAGAAATATAATGGATATATCTTCCTACTGTATTTATTACAGTGATGCCTTCAAATGTAGTTGCCCACCGAAATGTATATACAATTAGTATTCAGTTGCATAGTATTCATAGGGTTGGGTTCAATGTGAATAGAACTGATGATTCCTTTTCTGCAACTAAAACAATATCTCAAAGGCTGTTTGTATGATCGGTTTCAATCTGGAGCCAGAGTACAGTAACCCAATCTGGAACAAAATCAAGTACTATTACATAATGAACAAACATTTCATAAATATGTCATCTTGACAAGTCAGGGAAAAGTGGAACTTAAACTGGGTCATCAAAATCTTCATTTGGGTTCAGTCAGATGCATAAAATAAAAGCCATAAACAATGTACAGTCCAACACTTGAACTGTAAAACAATGTTATGAGAAATGCTTTAGTACTGTATTGAATGAGTGGTTTGTGCATTCCAGGACACGAATGAAAGTAGTGAGCGTTTATTAAACTGTAAGTGAGTTTCCTGCCTGATTGCCTGACAATTAGACATTCATATTTTCTGCCTCAAATGGTGAGATTCACCTATCAGTCAAATAACTGATCTTCTACCCAGGGGAGTTAAAAGTATTCCACAGTTTGGTAAGAAGAAAGTGAAATAAAAGGGCAGGAAGAGAAAAATCTAGCAATGTGGTTAGAAACACTAAAATCACTTTTGTGAAGTACAGGGGTGTAGTAAGATGAGGCCCTGAAACATAAACTCTAAACTCTATCACAGGGGAGTGAATAAAAAAGAATTTCAAAGTAAAAAACTGAAATTTAGTGGGTTAACACCTAAAATTGATGCATTAACACATGGAGTTGCCCCAAAACAGTTAACTGCAGCAAAAAAGGGCACTCCCACCATCCATTTGGCATGCACACAAAAGCAACAGACACTGGGGGAACAAATTCAGGTTTTACAAGAGCAGGTAACTACCCCCACTCTCCTCTCAGAGCCAGGATAAAAAGCAGGGGTGCAGTTCCCAACTGTGCAGGTTCCCAACTGCTTTGACCCACGGAACCACACTCTGCGCTCATATCTAAAAATATAATCTTTCTCAAATATTTTTACATACCGGTTAAGTTTTGTCCTTTATATGCTTTCTCAGTTTGCTAAACTTGCTTCTGCTGCTGCCTGTACTTTCAAATACCTTGATAGAGTTAATCTCTCTTGGCTCAGGTCTCCTTACCTTCCTAGGTTGCGCTTCACCCCCCCCTTCCCCCGCCTCTCCTCACTTCTGCTCCCTCTCTTTGTTTTAAAAGTTAAAAGTTATAGTTTTTACAGAAACCTCCAAAAAATAAAGCAATTGAAAACAACAAAACAAGAAACAAACAAAAAAAAAAAACAAGGGAAAAACTTTAAATAAATCCAGTAAATTAATTATTGTAACCCTTCAGGAATGCAACAGCTGAAATTATTCCTAACTTTCTTGAAGATATGGTTGCCAAGCAACAGAAATGCACACTCTGCTTCTAATCCTAACTAACTAATAACTAATATTTGAAACATGGGCTTTTCTTATTTCCATACAGCAGAGGTTTAAAATAATAAGTAAGTAAATAATAATAAGTAATGCAAAATTCCCTGTTACCAAATGATTGCAATACTTTTGGCAAATAATAATATATTTTTATCAATTTTTGTTAAAAGTTTTAAATAAGGTAATAACTTGTTTATTCAAATGTTTAACCCTTTTTATTTTTTATTTTTGCT
Organism: Chrysemys picta bellii; assembly: GCF_011386835.1. Lineage (NCBI taxonomy): Eukaryota > Metazoa > Chordata > Testudines > Emydidae > Chrysemys > Chrysemys picta. Next base: position 39,770,071 of record NC_088797.1, read on the forward strand.
TTCCTTATTTTGTATAGTTATGAATAGAATCCTGGCGCCATTTGTTTTTAATTGTAAGTTTGTCCTGTATGTCATGTGTGTGGCTTGTGTTGTATGTTGTGTGTGTCACGTGACTATTTTTTAATTATTTTTATTTTGTTGCAACAAAAGTCAATTTTATACACTTTTAATATATATATATATGTATATGTGGTACCACACTATTTTAAGATCATGGTTGGGGTATAATCATAGTATTATTAACACCAATTTTTTGTGCAAAGTTCAAGAAGATTTCAGTTACAAATATATGTACATATATTTCTGCCTCAACAAATAATGCAATTGCAAACAAAGAATTCTCTCTTATCAATCACAGTTTTGTTTTGTTTTTAAAGTTTTTTTTAATTTGTTATTCAAAGAAAAAATGTAAAGGGAAACCTCAACATTAAGGTAAAGATAACATTAAAAAATGTTAATTTCTTGTATGGGCTTTTTATAAACTTGTTTGCACTTTTAAATATAGTTATAAAAATGTCATAACCAAAATGTTTTAAAATAACAATTTATGCATAAAGCTAACCAAACAATTTGAACAGGTTTCCACCTTTGGCTCCCAAACATAACAAAGCATCATGAAACTATGTCCTCAAATACCCTCAAAGTATTTGCATGTACCTGTATTTAAAATTTATTTTGGTTAAATTTTATAGTTGGTTTAATTTTATACACTTTTCTTTTGTTATGTTATGTTAATGGGAAGCAATGGTTGTTAAAGTTTGTGCTTCTAAACAGTTAACAAGAATGAAGTTGGTATCACAAGCAAATTAACTCTAAAAAGCTTGTTAAAATTATGTTACTAACTCTTTTGCTGAAACAAAGTGCTCAGCAAGGGAAAGCAATATACCTTCTCATTGAAGATTGTGAACATTTATTTTAGCCGTTAAGCATTACATTGTGTATGAAATATTAGTAATGCATCTCAAATGAAAATGAATGTCTATACAATAATTGCAAAAGTATAGGTTGTGTTATAAAAGACTCGGTCCCTATTACATTGTTCTTATTACCTTGTAAACAAACTAAGTTAAACTGTGTATTAAGTTTGGGTTATTGAAAACAAAAACAAGCAAACAAACTAAACCTTTATTATGTTAACTAAAAGCACAGGAGTACTTGTGGCACCTTAGAGACTAACAAATTTATTAGAGCATAAGCTTTCGTGGGCTACTGCCCACTTCTTCGGATGCATATAGAGTGGAACATATATTGAGGAGATATATATATACACACATACAGAGAGCATGAACAGGTGGGAGTTGTCTTACCAACTCTGAGAGGCCAATTAAGTAAGAGAAAATTTTTTTTTGAAGTGATAATCAAGCTAGCCCATTACAGACAGTTTGATAAGAAGTGTGAGAATACTTACAAGGGGAGATAGATTCAATGTTTGTAATGGCTCAGCCATTCCCAGTCCTTATTCAATCCTGAATTGATTGTATCTAGTTTGCATATCAATTCCAGCTCAGCAGTCTCTCGTTGGAGTCTGTTTTTGAAGTTTTTCTGTTGTAAGATAGCCACCCGCAGGTCTGTCATTGAATGGCCAGACAGGTTAAAGTGTTCTTCCACTGGTTTTTGAGTATTATGATTCCCGATGTCAGATTTGTGTCCATTAATTCTTTTGCGTAGAGACTGTCCGGTTTGGCCAATGTACATGGCAGAGGGGCATTGCTGGCACATATCACATTGGTAGATGTGCAGGTGAATGAGCCCCTGATGGTATATGGCTGATGTGATTAGGTCCTATGATGATGTCACTTGAATAGATATGTGGACAGAGTTGGCATCAGGCTTTGTTACAAGGATAGATTCCTGGGTCAGTGTTTTTGTTCAGTGATTTGTGGTTGCTGGTGAGTATTTGCTTTAGGTTGGGGGGGTTGTCTGTAAGCGAGGACAGGTCTGTCTCCCAAGATCTGTGAGAGTAAAGGATCATTTTTCAGGATAGGTTATAGATCTCTGATGATGCGCTGGAGAGGTTTTAGTTGGGGGCTGAAGGTGACAGCTAGCGGTGTTCTGTTATTTTCTTTGTTGGACCTGTCTTGTAGGAGGTGAATTCTGGGTACTTGTCTGGCTCTGTCAATCTGTTTTTTCACTTCAGCAGATGGGTATTGTAGTTTTAAGAATGCTTGATAGAGATCTTGTAGGTGCTTGTCTATATCTGAGGGATTGGAGCAAATGCGGTTATATCTTAGAGCTTGGCTGTAGACAATGGATCGTGTGGTGTATCCTGGATGGAAGCTGGAGGCATGTAGGTAAGTGTAGCGGTCAGTAGGTTTCCTGTATAGGGTAGTATTTATGTGACCATCGCTTATTAGCACAGTAGTGTCCAGGAAATGGACCGCTTGTGTGGACTGATCTAGGCTGAGGTTGATGGTGGGATGGAAATTATTGAAATCATGGTGGAATTCCTCAAGGGCTTCTTTTCCATGGGTCCAGATGATGAAGATGTCATCAATGTAGCGCAAGTAGAGTAGGGGCGTTAGGGGACAAGAGCTAAGGAAGCATTGTTCTAAGTCAGCCATAAAAATGTTGGCATACTGTGGGGCCATGCGGGTACCCATAGCAGTGCCGCTGACTTGAAGATATATATTGTCCCCAAATGTGAAATAGTTGTGGGTGACGACAAAGTCACAAAGTTCAGTTACTGAGCTGGAATTGATATGCAAACTAGATACAATCAACTCAGGATTGAATAAGGACTGGGAATGGCTGAGCCATTACAAACACTGAATCTATCTCCCCTTGTAAGTATTCTCACACTTCTTATCAAACTGTCTGTAATGGGCTAGCTTGATTATCACTTCAAAAAATTTTTTTCTCTTACTTAATTGGCCTCTCAGAGTTGGTAAGACAACTCCCACCTGTTCATGCTCTCTGTATGTGTGTATATATATCTCCTCAATATATGTTCCACTCTATATGCATCCGAAGAAGTGGGCAGTAGCCCACGAAAGCTTATGCTCTAATAAATTTGTTGGTCTCTAAGGTGCCACAAGTACTCCTGTTCTTTTTGCGGATAGAGACTAACACGGTTGCTACTCTGAAATATGTTAACTAACTAGCTGTTTAAGTTGCAGCCCACAGACTAAAGACACCAGAAGATATCACACCACAAAAATACCAAATGATATACAGAAACCCCCAAGCATCAAGAAAAGAAAAATGAAGTGCTTATAAATAAGAGACTAGTCAAACACACCTCTATCTACCAGATATGGACAATTAAGTTAACAATCAGCTAAAAACCACTAGCTGGACCAGGATAAGCCGTCACTTAATTTCAAGTTGGTTACTATGTAAAAACAATTGTATTATTGCTGTACTACTGTATTATCATTGTAGTGTTGTATTATTGCTGTACAACATTTACAATGTGCATAACCTTGCTAAACTGTTTAACCAATATACAGGTAAAAATTAATAAACAAATGGCAGCAAACAACGTGAAGGCAAGGAAAAAACAAAGTGGTAAACAAACAAAACGTTACATAGTAACTACAAATTGGGTAAACAAATTGCCTGTTAGTACCAGTCATAATTTGGATCAGTGACACTGCATCCTAATTGAGGCACATGTTATTCAAAACAATCTTCTTCAGTGTCTGGGTACCAATACTACATCCTAACCCAGCACTATTTAATAAATTGGTTACTGTCCATCCAGTGGGTTATCTGGAAGACAGCATTCATTAAAAACAACTGGATCTACATCAACTACTGGTGTATCGCAGAGCCGTGCAACCAATGGAACAGAGAAGCTAGTCACTTCTGTTTCCTGCCCAGTAAAGCTTACCAGAAGGTGACAACCAGCAGTAAGGGTAACCTATAACATGAATGGACAGTATTGTGTAGTAACTAATTACAATATATTTATATATAAAGGCCTCAGTGGTAGTGTCACTACTCCAAATTTCTGTTTTACTTCTCATATACATAGCACTGTGGAACACACTATCACAATCCCTATCTGTAGCGGGGTGAACGCCCGCTCTAACCCTGAAGGGGTTGGAAAAGCCCTGCAGAGGGCTGGGGCTGTGTAAAGGGGCAAACCCCGGCTGATTGGGGAAGTGGCTGCAGCTGGGGCCACGCCCCAAACTGAGCCACTCAGCCTGATAAGAAGGCCAGGGCAGCCAGAAGCTGGGCAGTCTCTCTCTGACAGGAGAGAGAGACAGGCCTGGTTGCAGGGAGCTCACCCGGGGACCTAGAGTGAGGCAGGGCTGGGGAAAGGCCTTGAGAGCGGGGAAGCCCTAGGCCAGCAACTCCCCAGGCTGCAGGGCCTGGTCCTAGGCCATATAGGTATTGGGGTTGCAGAGGGACAGCCTGAGGGTGGGTAAAGGCAGCTAGTCCAAACCCCTTGTTGCTGGTGATGATTGGCTGATAGACTGCAGTCTGCCCCAGGGTGTGGCGGCTAGATGGTGACTGGCAGTAGCCACGACTGAGGTGACATTGGGATAGGGGGTAGGGGTTTCCTGGGGGGGGACCCAGAGAGAGAGTGGGGTACTGCTGGGGGGGCAGCACCTAAGCCAAGGGCACCGGGGTCTGGGAGGGACATGGGGGCCAACAACAGGTGGATCACTGGCCTGCAGATGGCGTGCCAAAGGCTGGTGAGCTAATTCTCTGGACGACCAGCAGGAGGCGCCGCAGGGGTGAGTCCGCGCCTGATTACACTATCCCAGTATTTCAAAACACTTGGCCTACTACTAATGATGAGACAGGTAATAACTGGAATTGCCCTAATAGGAGTGTGTCACCAAAGTAAAAGGGTCAGAGTACAACACCAGCCTGGAAAAACATGGTTCTGCTTGGATATAAGGTGGTGTCATATGTACATACTATACATATATGCCCGTACACACTACAAATATATATGCCATATCCATATAATTTATATATATTAATTATTTGGGAGTGCCTCTAAGGCTCAATTATAATACTACATTCTTCAGTCATGGTCCCAGGCCCACCATAAGGGACTAAAAAATAATAAAATCTGCCTATCAGTCATACGTGGGAATGTGCAGACTAAAAAGACAGATGGAGCATGAGTGTATAAATGGTAAAATAAGATAACCACATAACAGTGTTTAGCCCACTGGGTTATCTTTAGTCCATGCATTATGCTTTTCCGGGACGATGGGTAAACATCCTCCCAATAAAAAGACAAAAAGTGGGGGAATGTAGTAAGATGAGGCCCTGAAACATAACCCTTATCACAGGCCCAGTATGAGGCCTAAGGCCTGAACTAAAGTAATGGTCAAGACTTTGCTAACATAAAGCAAAGTTAAGCTGTGAGCCAGAGGCAGGCCCTGCTCACAGAAGCTGGCAAGGAAAGGGCTGATGCTGAAAAAAGAGACATACCTAAAAGATAATGGACACCAGATATCAGAACATTTGCATACTTGTACATTCCACACAGATAACAAGGAACAGGCTGACCCATCCCAATGACAGGGTCAAAAGGGGAATATGATGGATAGAGTTGTTTTGTTCGAACCAACATGTACAAGGTGAGAGGCGGCACCTTACTACGTAGAGGGGTTGCACCTCAATACGTCAGGAGTGATGTGTAACTTGTTTGTACCTCTGTATAAAAATGCACCCCTGAGTGGATGTCTTTGTCTGGCCTAGGGGGCAGTGGAAAGTCCTGCCACTGACTGAGCTGAGTCCATTGTCAGGGAGCACATAAGTACTAGCTAGCAGCACCTTGGACTTCTATGCCAGGGAGCTGGAGACTGTGTTTCTCTTCAACAATAAACCTGGCTGGGTGCCTTCGTACCTTACTAGAGTCTGTGGTCATTGGGGGTTCTCTCGGGGTCTGCTGTGTCAGCTATCTGCGCAGAGCTGGGGCAGCACACAGAGGGAACACGCACGCAGCCGATTGATATCAACATTGAATAGAGCAGAGCACCACACCAGGAGCATCTGACAACAAGGAGTTCTCAAACTGAGGGTTGGGATCCCAAAATAGGTTGCAACCCCATTTCAGTGGGGTTGCCAAGGCCGGTGTTAGACTTGCCGGGATCTGAAGCTGAAGCCTGAGCACCGCCACCCAGGGCCGAGGCCTGAGGGATTCAATCCTGGGCAAGGGGGCTAAGGTTACATGCCCCCTGCCCAGGGCAGCAGCCCTTGGGCTTCAGCTTTGGCCCCTCTGCCCAGGGCGGCGGGGCTGGGGTGGGCTCAGGCTTTGGTCTGCCCTACTGGGGTTGTGTAGTAATTTTTGTTGTCAGAAGAGGGCCACAGTGCAATGACAAGTTAGAGCAGCTACAGAACAGCTCTCACAGTCCCCTAAGGACTGTTCCACTAGATGGGGGCATGGCAGAGTGCATTGCAGTCCAGCTCCATTTTCTCCAACTGTCATGTCCCCTAGTGGCCCAGATATGTCCCTTGCAATTTATGCCTGCTAGGGGAATCCTCGCTTCTCCTTTAGGACAGTTTAAAGGTTACTTTGTACCCCTCGGGTGGTGCAGAGAGACCTTAGCAGGGCCCAGGATCTGGCTCATAACCTCTAAAGTAGCTAATTACCAGACCATTTATAATGTCTTATTTTTATTAATGTTATTTTACTTTTTAAAAAATGACTGTTGAATAGATTATTTTCTTAAAAAGTTGGAATAGGCATCTAGGATTATGTAGTTCAGATCCCTGAATCACCTATAAAATAGTTTTCCGTATCTTCTTAATACAATCCTAATAGTTCATTGTCTAGTCTTGAATGGTTTTAGGGAAATGATGATTCTACAATTTCTTTTTCCAGCTTTTTCCACTACCCAGTTGTTTTAACCGTACAAAGGAGATGTGGCCTTCCACCTTCAGTGAAACTATGGAAAAAGAAGAGTATACATTCCTTTGAATTGACATACGTACTCTCATGCTTCTTCTTGCACAATGTTAAAACTCTTACACTCTTGCACTGTTAGACACTCTCCTATGGCCTGGGTTCAGCCTGTACATCTCATCACACTTTCAAGATGACACTTCAACAAGCAAACAAACAGCCACAGCAACAAGATAGTTAAGTAGAACAACAACAACAAACAAACAAAAAACCCTACATTGCACCACCAAGAAGCAGCATCTTCCAATCCAGCACTGAATGTGCAACATGATGAAACTGATGAGACTTCAGCATCATGAATGAGATGGAGTTTGCAAAAGTACCACCAAGGGATTAGATTTAAATTTTTCTTGAAATGATTTTAATGGGAGATTGAAATGTGATTGGATTTTATGGTCTTAACAGCTTCTCCTGCTAAATATCAATTTATGTAGACTGTACCCCTGGAGGGGAGACACAAATTAATCTTGGTAAACAGAGAGGAATGGTGGGGAATCATTTGATTTTCATTTACCTGTCTCAAAACGGCTCCTGGAATGGCTTCTTTTAAGTAACTGTGTTAAATAGTTTCTGCGGTTCCATTGGACTTAGTTAAGATAATTTACTTCTGCCCATTTATAAACTGCTAGGTTATACACAATAAACCAAATAGGATTCACTGACCTTTAAAAGAAAATTCTTTTGCCCATCTATAAGCTGCCTTAGTTATCTATGATACATTGAGACAGGACTCACTGCTGATTTTGGAGATAATATACAGTACTTTGGTCTTAACTTACCAAGAGAAGAGCACTGTCCCCAGGATAGATGCATTCTCAAAGGTGCAATCTCTCTTGAAAGCTCTCCACAGAGAGACACACAGAAGAAATTATGACTGAATTAATCATTATTTATTGCTTTTTTTTTTTTACAAAAATATTATTTCATTTCCTTTCTTTAATAATAAAATAGTCACAGTGAACCACTGTGAGCATTCTGCTTGCCTTTAATCATGGGGGTTGCATTCCTGATCTGGCATTGAGAGGCAATCATTACGATTTGTCTCCCCATTTCTTGTTTCTCTCGACTATACATTTTTAGTAATTTGGGGAATATAATTACTCTGGGCTCAACACCTTACAACACTCCTTTCTACTCTACAACATGTTTAAGTGCTTTCCTGATTTGGGAAGTTTTCATGAATTGGGGCTAAGACTGGTACTTGGTCCTGCTATTGAATTTATATTTTCCCTTGCTTATCCTGTAACACATATAATCCTGGTTTATTCCCCAGATATTTAATGAAATCCATTACAACCAGTCTGCAAATATTTAGTGTTAAAATGAATAATACTGTCATGAGGTGTACCAACCCCACACTGGGCCAGAAGAAGTTAATGAAAGGCAATGTGGTCAGTCAGCCCTACCTCACCACACCTGCACTTGGTATCAAGCTGGAGAAAGGAGTGAATAGGGTTGAACCCAGCTCAGCTGGGGGTGCGCCAGGAAGGAGAGAAGCTCTCTGGCCCTCCCTCAGAGAGAGTAGCTGGGCAGAAATTGTGGCGCTGACTTGGACTGCTGGCATTTAGAGCCCTCCTGAAGGAAGGTATGTCTGCAACAGGGAGACCAAAGCAGTTGGGGTCAAGTGGGAGGCAGTGAGTCTGCACAGGATTCACTGAGGTGGTGGAGGGGTGTACAAAGAGCAGGAGGACTCTGGCTGAGCTGGGGCTCTGCAAGGGGAGTAGAAATAATTGTCCTGCAGCAGAACCAACTGGGTGGCAGAAAGTGCTAAAAAGCTCTGCAGTGAGCTTGTGGAAGAGGCTTAGAGAGGGAGGTGTTGATACACAGAGAGTCTGGGAAGGTGCTGTGGCAAAGGCCCAAGACAGGGCAGGGTAGAAAGTGGTCCTGGGAGGCAGCAAGGGATCTGTGTAGTCAGGCCTTGACTGCTTATTCAAGGGTTCCCTGGACCAGAGTGCAGAAGAGAGGGCGGGCTTGGGTTCCCTTACCAGCCCACTGAGGATGATGGAGATGGAACCCCCGACAAGAGATATGGACTGTTGAAACCCCTGGTGCCAGTGGTAACGACTAGCGAGCCTGGAGGCAGACCAAAGGCCAAACATGTGGTTGATGGAGTACTGTTTTTTGGACTGTTGGCATACCCTAGAAGGGGTTGGAACTACATGTCACCCAGCCAGACGGCCAAAGTGCAAGAAGATGCAGCCTCTCACATGGCCAAAGTGGCTACCAGCAGAGGACTTAAAAAGGGGAAGTCTGGTATGCCATGCCCGGCCAAATGGGGACACGCCAGCTAGCGAGTCACACTTATACAGTATAAATTGTGAGGCTGTGGGTACATCTTCCACTGTTCACGTGAGAGAAGTTCTTTAAAGGCAGTTTCAAATAGCTATGTGGTGGGCTTCTGAAGAGAGCTGTGAGCAGAGCAATGTTTCAAAATGAACCAGGATATCTGAAACTTGCACCATTTTGTTTCCCAGAATGGGTTAATTTTGTGTCTCCAGGAAAGCACTCTCAGTCTAAAAGTTAAGACTGAACTCCTGTGTTCCTCAGATGGTGTGCATCATATCGAATGAAAGTGTGTACACATGCATGCACTTGACATGGATCATATGTACTATTTGCTGCATCCCCTTAACAATTGCATCATATCATCAGTCTTCACAGCTTGTGATGAGCCTTGTTTTCTCAGTGAATGGCTAGGGATGACAAAAGTGTTGGCATGACAACTACTGCATAGCTGAGAGGAGTGTTCGGGGGAGAAAAAAAGGCCAGACATACAAAAATCAGGTAAAAATCAAAGTGTAGGTTCTATAGGTTGTTAATCAAATTAAAACAATGACCTTTTGCCATGGTTATGGGGTTAGCTGTGCCTCTGTCCCTTTTCAAGTCTCTCAAGATATGGGTTTTTTTATCCCTGTGTAGGTATAACTGTCCCAGGTCAGCTGACTTGTGCACCCAGGGCTTGGGCTCTGGGGCTTAAAAATTGCTTTATAAACATTTGGGCGCTGCAAGGGTTGAGGAGTCCAGAGCTCGGGCTCCAGCCCAAACTTGTACATCTACACAGCAATGTTTAGTCCTGCAGCTTGAGCCCTGCAAGCCCGAGTCAAGTGACCTGGGCCAGCCATGGCTGTGCTGCAGGGCTTTTATCCTGTGTAGACATACACTCACTGTACCCTCCTCATGTCTGGGACTCAGCCCTAGTTGCTTCAGGGTAGAATTTCACAGTTCTATCGCTCTTTAAGTGGGACCAGGGTCAAACTACCCTCATGTATACTAATCACCCCTGTGTTTGCTCCCTTCGGGAACCTGTTGACTAGCAGCCTTCTTAAAATAAAGTATTATTTTGTTTAGCAGATGGATTAAGAATTTTAAAATAACCTGTGTGCAGGTCAATCTTCCCTGAAGTACTACCATTCCATACTGGTGACCTAGATACCCATATGACTTCTTGAGTCTGAGGCCATGTCTACACAGGAAAGTGACGATTAATTAACTAAAGGTGTGATGTTAATGCATTCAAGTTAAAATATGTTATACCTCTAAGTTCCTGAGTGTCCCAGTGTGAACAAGCCCTGAGTCTCTCTCCCCTCTGCACTCCCGAGAGTGTCTCTTGAAACCCTGCTAAGTTTCTTTGTTCTCCAGTGCCTTGTCTTCACTAGGAAAAAGATGTTCTTACCTCACTTTAGCTAACCTGTGGTAAATAACACAAGGGTAAAATCCTACGGAAGACAAAACAGTTTGTAGTTTTAACATGAGTTAGCAGGTGAAGGCAAGCCCTAGGCTCCCCCATAGTGAACCTGCTGACACATGTGACAATTACAAACAGCCTTGTCTTCACTAGGATTTTACCTCAAATTAGTTAACTTGAATTACAAACACACCTTATTTTCCATAGTGAATATAAGGCCCAGAAGTTTCAAGAAGTGGCGGGGCTTGCCCACCCAGGTCAAACTAATTATATAGGCTGTGCTGCGGGGGGGCTAGAATAATCGGAGGTAATTGTTCTGGCATTGTCTCTTAGCAACCCTTAAGTGGAAGCTGCTAGGCAACCATTGTGAACTATCTCTGCCTTCTGGCCTGTGGGATGAACTTAATCAGAAATATTTGTGCAGAAAACCATGCCAGTAATAGGGCAAGCTACAGTATTCAAGAGCATCCCCATAATTGTTACAGTTTTCATGTGTGATAATGAGATCCATGAGATCATAGAATTCAATTTCATTGAGATAGGATACTAAATGAAAATAGCTAAAAATAGAGAGGCCACATTAAATCATTGGGACACTGTTCTGCCATGAGATATTTTGTCACAAAGTTTTTTCCATTTTGCATGTCTATTCTTGGATTTTAGATCTCTACCACTTAACACATGTAGAATGAAGCTGGAAGATTTTTGCACTACAAAATGACATTATCTTGGTTAACAGTAGTAAATGCAAAATGAGCCAATTTAAAAAGGGAGATTGATGGTGAAGTTTTCTTGAAAATAGTAATCCACTTTCTGAGTGAGTAGAAGCCATGTTACTTCTGAGCAATGACTTCAGTGTATCTGCTCTGAAGTCAAAGTAGTGCACCTGTTCTGAATGCTGCAGGCTTGAAAAGGTTTTGGAAAAGCACAGAAAAATATCCAGCTGCATTTTGAGGTTAACCACAGTTCATGTTGCAAAAACAACTTTCTCTCTCTCCTCTGCACAATCCAGAAATTTTCTGTATATAGTCACTTGTACTTTCCATAATTTGCTGCCATTTATTTTGTTGACATTTTATTTTACATTAGTGAAAACAAATGTGCAGTATAATCATCCCATTATGATACAGAAATCTCTTCCTATTTATGGGTTGTCTTTCAAACTGTATTAGGGAAAACAGTGATCTGATAGGCAACAATTGAACTTTCAAATCGCATTGCTACAGGAAATGCTTTCCTTACAGGTTCAAGCTGCATGTGAATTGTGTAATGGAATGAGAAACATTTGCGTGTTAAGGAAAAAGCTCCCCTGTAAGGCTGGGTCGATCTGAGTGTTTGAAAGTAATTTCTTGCTATTTTAACTAAGAACCCTTCTTGTTCATTGATGCATCAAATTAACAAGATCTGTCATTAGATTTTAATTTCTCCACAAGAAGTATCTTCTCCTGAAGGTAATGGCATGGTTTTCAAAAGGGCTGAGCCCTCAGCACCTCCCAGTGAAGTCCAGGATAATTATTAGGTGCTAAACATTATTATTAATTATTATATATATATATATATAATATATATTAAAGAAGCTCATTTTTTCAGGTGACTAAATATGGATTGGTTTAATTCTTAAACAAAGCAAACAAACAAAACCCCACCTTCTTTATAAGCAGAAAAGAGAGGAATGACATAATGAGTAAAAGGCTGGGGAAGATTCTACGTCTAATGGTCAGAATGAGGGCTAGGAGGCAGGAAACAAGTTTTATTTTTAGCTGTGCCATACCCAATATTTGAGCACGGAAAACTCATTTAACAGTTTGGTGTGTCACTTTCCCCGTGGGTAAAACTGAGATAGATAGATAGATAGATAGATTAGATATCTATCTATCTATCTTTGCAAAGAGTTCTGAGAACCTCAGCAGAAAGCGAAGCTCACTGAATTCAACAGGAATTGTTCCATTGGGCTTTGGAGCAGGCCCTAAATAAAGAAGACCTACTATTAGGTTTTTGTAGAAGCAGAAGAGCCAGAATTTCTAAAGAGAAACACTGTTCATCCAAGATTTCTAGCCTAGTTTTACAGACCGAAAAGGTTCAGGTAGTTCGAATAAAGATTCAGATATTTTGGTGGTTATCCAAATCAAAGCTGAACTCCAAATCGTTAAGATTTTTCCCATCACGGCTAAGATGATGTATTATTGCTAATAGGATGTTGCTTTGCCCATCACTAATAAGATGTTTTTGATGCGTGGCGTTGCACACTTTTAATTATTCCCAGTGTTCAGAAACAGCTTTCTTTTCCCAAGAGCAAAAGCACAACAGCGAATCAATTAAAATGTTGCACTCTATGACCATAGCAATTACAGTTCTAAAATGTGATAAAAGGGATATTGGAGAACAATGTATGAAGTTGTTATGGTAACTGATTAGCATTTGTGTATCTCAAACTGAAAACAGTACATTAAGCAAACAAAAGAAGCCTAATTCCCTGGCTAATTAAGCGGCCTGTCAAGAATGGTTACTCTGAAATGTATTTGCCCTCCTCCCCTTTTCTGAAATCAGTACTGTCTTTTAAATATCTCCCTGATAGTAATAAAATATTATCTGATTAAAAAAGAGAGCTGACACTGATTAACTTCCTAGCTCTTCTGTAAGGTAGCTCACAACCGCTGTGAGTTTGGTGCTCTGATCACACAGACCATCCCACCCCTACGCTGCTCCTTACAGTTCTATTCATGTCAGACAATGGGGAATCAAAACTCTTTGAGAATCCTGCTCTCCAAGTTCTTCGCTGTACAAGATTCTTGTTGATTTTACTCCCTGGCAGTTCTCAAGAGCAAAACTACCAGGATTTGTGGCAGGATGGTGAGACGGGCTTGCATACCTTTGTATTCTGGCAAAGCGCATGTTGCACTGGGTGTGCTTTTGTTGAATCACTATCTAGCTCAGGAACTATGATTTTAGTCTACCACAGATGCAGTTTGCATGGCTGATTATATCTCCTTTGCCCCATATCAGGAAGTGTTTTATTTTAATCTATTTTTAAAGGCAAATTAATTAGTAGTAGTATCAATCTTGACAGCATCCTCTTAAATATTACCAAAATAGAGTTCCATCCTGCAATGTTTACTCGAGTCTGTAATACTTGCTCATTAGGGTGACCAGATCAGCAATATAAAATATCAGGACGGGGGAAGCAAAAAAAAAAAAAGGGGTGTGGGGGGGCGGAGCAAAAAAAAAAAAAAAGGGAGTTTAAAAGGGGCTGGGGGCATTAGCAGGTCCCGGCCGCGCGCTGCCCTCCCCACGGAGCCTCCCACTCCCCCGTCCCACCACGGGCATATCCGGTGCGCGGTGGGTCTGGGCAGGGGCAGCACGGAGTGGGCAAGGGCCGGCTGGAAGAGGAAAAAGGTCTTACTTATGGTGCCAGTCTGGTTAAGGGAGAACCTATTCTGGACTGAGAGCAAAGGTATTTACCCTTTTCTATTGTAACAAGTATGTCTGAGAAATATTCCTCTAAGTGCAGCCCAGGGTACACTTGGTACAGTAAAGTTCTACCAGTCCTTTTGACTGGTCAGTCCCTTTAAACTATAGCCTAAGCACATACAAAATCTAATTGCAGGGTGGAGGCTAAAAATGTTCTCTGACTCCTTTCATTTCATGCGAAAAAGTATGCTTTCCCAAACACTCTGAACCTCCGGGATCTGACCAATTGTCTGGTAATAGTATAACAATTTTTCTTGTAAAAGCTTTGGCAGCAATATCTTGAGAAAGTATCTTGTGCAATTTGCATTTTTAGGAGCACTTCCTGTAATTCTCAAACTCGTGGAGGGGAAAATATTAGGCAAGTATTTCAGTGTTTTTAAAGAAGCTTGGGTAGTTTGAGAGTTATTATTTTTTTCAATCTGGTTCCCCATCCCTTACTATTATGTGGATTCACCATTACTGTTACACACATTTTTATATTATAGACCTGCCTTTGGAGGAACTGAGGGCCAAATTTTTAAAGCTATTTAGTCACCTAGTGGGGTTTTCAAAAGTACGTAGGTGCCTAAAACCAATTGAAATCAATGGGAGTAAGTTACCTACATGCTTTTGAAAATTCTACTTTGCACCTAAATACCTTTACAAATCCAGCCCTGGGACTCTTCCAGCTAGGCACTTGTAAAAGGGTGGCCTGCCCCCTTAAGGGCCAGAGGCCTGGGGACTGCCAGTCAGTTTACTAATCAGATGCAACTGAGAAGTGGACAGGTGGTCCTTAAAAACTGCTGCATGAGTGGACTCAATGGACATGAGAGCTGCCAGGGGGAGAGTGTCTTCTGTTGCTCTCCTTGAAGAGAGAGGGCTGCTGAAGAGAAGTAAAAGGCTAGACCACAGCTAGACAGCTGGGGGAGGCTCTAGCCCAAGAAGAGGCAGACAAGGGGAAGGACTCCAGGGAAGAGGCCCTGAGAGTCAGTGACTCAGGGGGAGCTGGGCCTCTGATGACTCAGCATTCTATGAAAAGAGTGGGGAAAACTCTGTGGAACATGGGAGGCGTAGCTGGGGGTGAAACGTGTGTAGAAAATTGAGCTCAAGAATGGTAGAGCTTATGTTCTGTTAATTTGGCTAGTGGAACTGATGATGAGCCCAGGTGGGGTAGAAGGTCTTGCTTATTGCTTTTGATTTATGGGATATATCATTTGGTTTGGACTTTGGTTACCTTAGAAAGGGGATGGAATTGAATGTGACCTGGCTGGAGGGCCGAGTCCCTACCCTAGACCACCAGAGTGTGAAGGAGGAGATGGGGTGAAGTTGCTGCAGTGCTGGGCCCCGTAATGAGGGCAGGGCCAGTGCTTCCACTAGGCGACCCTGGGCGGTTGCCTAGGGCGGCAGGATTTGGGGGCTGGCATTTTGCCGCCCTTGGCGGAAATTTGGTGGTGGGGGGTCCTTCCGCTCTGGGTCTTTGGTGGAAATTCGGCAGCGGGTCCTTCACTCGCTCTGGGACCCGCTGCCAAAGTGCCCCAAAGACGCGGAGCGGAAGGACCCCTGCCGCTGAAGACCCCAGGCCCCCTGAATGCTCAGAGGAGGAGCGCTACCGCCCAGGGTGGCAAAAACCCTGGCGCCGCTCCTGCATGAGGAGGTGTCTCTGGAACGGTGAATCTTGTAACAGTACTGCTGTTCTTGAATGTTTCCTTGACGTTTTAAAATACGAGAACAGGGTGAGGAAAACATTCCTCATACCCACCTGCTGTTCCAGTGAGCATTTGAAGGTTTCTGACAACAAGTACTTATATCCTGAGCCTGACAGTGGATATCTTTATCAGATAGGACACCCTGAACTGAAAATGCTGCAGCATGAGTTTTAACATCAGACAATGCCACCCTGTTAAGGTAGAGGGGTGTGTGTTTGGTGACAAGGTAACTTACTTCCATTACAGAACTTGGACTAGACAGAGGGAAAACTGTACAAGTGGCTGGGTAAGGAAGAGACGAAAATCTGCAGTGTGGTTATGACATAAGTTGGGGAGCTCAAGAAAATGAACTGTTGGCTCAGTGAGGACGGGCTACTCACTGCAGTGTGGTTACTGAGAACAGTTTTAGCAAAGACAAGTTTTCTGTCCTAGCAGAGAGAAGCATCTTATAGCATTCCTAGTGCAGAGCTTGATTCACTACAGTTATACTGATTTTCAGCCCATTTGTACAAATCAAGCCTGGGAGCATCATTTTCACAAACCCTGTCAGAAGAACCAATGCAGTGAGTCCCTAAAGCCCCAGAATTCTGCACACTGCTCCATATGGGACTAATCCTTTAGCACTAATTTGTCCCTTAAATGAAACGTTGGGAACATTTCAGAGGTGAAAGTACAGTGTCATGGCAGTCTGTAGTTCCAGAGACAAAAACCTGAAACTTACACGGTAAAAAGTTGCTAATCTTGTTTTTGGTACAAAGCACTAGGTTTCACCCAGGCCATTCCAATGATGTTGATTACATGTGATCCCAACCCCTGTTTGTTTTTTATCTGCATACAAAAAAAAACTGGAAGAACTTTAAACTTTGAATCCCATATAATCTAATAATTATTTATAAATACTGTACAATGTCCCATTTGTTATAAACCATGGCATTCGAAGTGCAGCACTCTGCAATGACTGGCTCTGCTTTTAGATCTTTTACAAGGCTTCTCCGATACCCAATGGAGAAGATTCAGGTTTGGCTTAAGGAGTCCTGATGCAGTCCAGTTGTGCTGGTTTTGATCTGAGAGAATTTAGATGGATTTTTATGCCTGATAGCATCTGTTTCTTTGTGCTGGTAGAGTATAGAGTTTGCAGGGAAAGAGAATTGTATTGGCTCAGAACTGCAGTATATTTTACTGTTGTCTGACTTCTCTCTCCCTCTGTGGGTGAAATACAGAGGATTGTAGACCTGCCAGGCATTTTGTGGTGGAATTTGAAATGGCATGGCCATCGGTACCATTCATTTTGGTGTTTAGCTCTCTCATCTGGTGATTGCTGGGAAGCTAAAAGCCAACAAACAGGAACTTAGTAATAACTTTAAAAAGAAGGAAGTTTCAGAGTCTTTGCTCTGATGAGACATCAGAGACAAATGGCTTTTTCTTTCTATTGTAAATGGATTTCTTTGTACCATTCCCCATAGTATTATCATTGTGTGGTGTATAGATACCCATAGAACTATAACCAGCTATGGTACAACAGCCTCCTCTGAGACACTATTTAGAAAAGGATAGGAATAAAAACCCCGATGGAAGTGTCTTTACTGTGTTTCAGTGAACTGGGGAGGGCATTCCATGAAGATGACCTGCTGGAAACTGGGAAAACAGATGATCTGAGAGAGTTTGAAAGTCACTTGGCTTTTCTTGGATTGTAGCAGAACATGTGGGTCCCCAGGAGAAAATATGATCCTGCTTGATCTTTTACACCCTCCATCCTTCCCCTTGTGCACCGGTCATTGCTACTTACTTTAAAGGTAGCCTGGACCCACACACAGCCTGTTTCTATATCTCCACAAGGAGCCTGAAAGAGGAGGGAAAGCAGAGTTAATGTCCTACAACCTAGGATTATATTAGTCTGCTAAACATCAAGTTTTTTGGGAGAGGGGTTCCTTGATCCTACAAAGACAATGCAATCTCCAATTTTGATACATTCACTTGGTACAATTCTCCGCCTAGAAGACCTGCAGGCGTTCACGCAGCCTCCTTGATTCTAAAGTATTGTTAGAAAAAGAAATCACCTTAGTGATTGAAGTGCTGAATTCCTCATTCTCATCTTCATTAATGACTGTATGTATTTCTCAGTTATCCATGCCCACAATAACTCAGCAAAAGATTGTTTGCTCTTTCTTATACTATTTACATCTCATGGGTGCCAAACACCCCTAGTGATTGGTGGTATAGCATCACTTCTCTTTAGAGCAAAAACCAATCCTGGCAGTGATTCCAGGATTATATCACTTTCCTTTGCAGCAGAAAACAAAACCAACTTCAGCCTAGTAGCAAATGTTTACAAACCCCACACTGCCAGTACAGACTGTGCATGACAGCAGATCTACCCTCCCCCATCTGCTTCCCAGTAAAAGTGATTGACTCCACTCCAGAAAATAGATTCTGAGTGTAGCCCTGGGGTGGGGGTGGGGCTTGAAACTCAAGCATTTCCCACAGAGAGCACCACAGAAGCAAAGACTGTAATGGCAACTAAGACTACCTACCTTGCCTGTGCCTGAGGGCCATAAAAAACGGTTACTCACCTTTGTAACTGTTGTTCTTCGAGATGTGTTGCTCATATCCATTCCTATTAGGTGTGCGCGCGCTGCGTGCACAATTGTCAGAGAATTTTCTACCCTAGCAACACCTGGTGGGTCGGCTGTGGAGCCCCCTGGAGTGGCGCCTTCATGGCGCTGGATATATACCCCAGCCGACCCAGCACCCCCTCATTTCCTTCTTGCCGGCTACTCCGACAGTGGGGAAGGGGGGCGGTTTGGAATGAATTTGAGCAACACATCTCGAAGAACAACAGTTACAAAGGTGAGTAACCATTTTTTCTTCTTTGAGTGCTTGCTCATATCGATTCCAATTAGGTGACTACCAAGCCTTACCTAGGTGGTGGGGTTGGAGTGAGACATTGCCATGTGCAAAACCGCTGACCCGAATACAGCATCGTCTCTGGATTGCTGTACAAGCGCATAGTGAGGCGATGACCAAACTGCCGCTTTACAAATGTCCTGGATCGGAACCTGAGCCAGGAAGGCAGTTGAGGAGGCTTGGGCCCACGTGGAGTGGGCGGTGAGGCGTGGCGTTGGGGCACCGGCCAGGTCGTAGCAAGCACGAATGCAGGACGTGATCCAAGAGGAGAGACATTGCGAGGAGACCGGTAAGCCTTTCATCCGGTCAGCCACTGCAACGAAGAGTTGTGTCGTCTTCCTAAACGGCTTTGTACGCTCAATATAGAAAGCAAGGGCCCTGCGTACGTCCAAGGAGTGCATACGCTGGTCTTGGTGTGTGGCGTACGGCTTAGGATGGAAGACCAGGAGAAATATATCCTGGTTCACATGAAAAGCTGATACCACCTTGGGAAGAAAGGCAGGGTGGGGGCGAAGCTGCACCTTGTCTTTATGGAAGACTATGTATGGAGGCTCAGACGTGAGTGCCCTGATTTCAGAAACATGCCTTGCTGAAGTGATGGCTACAAGGAAGCCTGTCTTCCAAGATAGGTAAAGGAGTGAGCAGGTAGCCAATGGCTCGAACGGGGGCCCAGTGAGCTTGGAGAGAACCAGGTTAAGATCCCACGCCGGAACTGGTTGATGTTGCTGTGGGTATAGATGGTCTAAGCCCTTGAGGAATCTGACGACCATCGGGTTAGAGAAGACCGAGGAAGCGTGTTCTCCTGGGTGGAACGCCGATATAGCGGCCAGGTGAACCCTGACCGAAGATATCGCCATGCCCTGCTGTTTTAGGGATAGGAGATATTCAAGTATAAGTGGAATTGACGCCTGCAAGGGGGGCATGGCTAGCTGCTCGCACCAACAGGAGAGACGCTTCCACTTGGCTAAGTAAGTGGTCCGTGTAGAGGGCTTCCTACTTCCCAGCAGAATCTGTTGCACGGGATGTGAGCATCGTAGCTCTGCCCGACTCAGCCATGGAGCATCCACGCCATAAGGTGGAGTGATTGCAGGCCAGGGTGACAGAGTCAGCCGTGGTCCTGAGAGATCAAGTCTGGGCACAAGGGAAGTGTGATCGGAGTTTGTACCGATAGCTCCAGAAGCGTGGTGTACCAGTGTTGTCTTGGCCAAGCTGGAGCGACTAGAATCATATGTGCCTTGTCTCTGCGTAGCTTGAGCAGTACTCTGTGGACCGGTGGGAATGGAAGGAAAGCGTAGAACAGCTGGTCTCTCCACGATAGGAGGAAAGCGTCCGACAGGGAGCCCGGAGATCGCCCTTGGAGGGAGCAGAACACGTGGCACTTCCTGTTGGCTCGTGAGGCGAACAGGTCGACCTGGGGAAATCCCCACCTCTGGAAGACGGAATGGATGATATCCGGGCGAATCGACCACTCGTGTGTCTGGAAGGTTCTGCTGAGATGGTCCGCTAGAGTGTTCTGGACTCCAGGGAGGAACGATGCCACGAGATGTATCGAGTGGACAATGCAGAACTCCCACAGGCGAATGGCCTCTTGGCATAGGAGAGACGACAGGGCTCCTCCTTGCTTGTTGATGTAGAACATGGCCGTGGTGTGGTCTGTGAGGACTGACACGCAACGGCCATGTAGGAGACCGAGAAATGCCTGACAGGCTAGGCGCATCACCATCAGCTCTCGAACACTGAATTGCAGAGCCAGTTGGGATGCGGTCCACAGGCCCTGGGTATGGTGCTCCCCGAGGTGAGCGCCCCAACCTAGAGATGAAGCGTCTGTGACCAGGTGCAGGGAGGGTTGCAGGGCGTGGAATGGCACTCCTGCGCAAACCACCTTGTGATTCAGCCACCAGTTGAAAGAGGTCAAAATTGGGTTCGGAACCATGACCACCAAGCTCAGGTTGTCCTGATAAGGACTGTACACCGATGATACCCAGGCCTGAAGTGGGCGAAGCCGAAGTCTGGCATGCCTGGTTACGTAAGTGCAAGAGGCCATGTGTCCCAACAGGCCAAGACACGTCCTTATCGTGGTGATTGGGAAGACCTGGAGTCCATGGATGATTTTTGTGATGGCGTGGAACCGAGCGTCTGGTAGAAGAGCTCTGGTGAGTGTGGAGTCTAAGACTGCCCCGATAAACTCTATTCTCTGGGTTGGCTCCAGAGTGGACTTTTCTTCGTTGAGCAGAATGCCTAACTCACGGAATGTTCGTAGTATTATCTGAACATGACGTGAACCTGCTCTCTGGTGCGGCCGCGCGCCAGCCAGCCGTCTAGATACGGGAACACCTGTATCCTTTGACGACGAAGGTATGCTGCCACGACAGCCATACATTCAGTGAAGACTCTTGGAGCCGCAGACTAGCCGAAGGGAAGGACGGCAAATTGGTAATGCACCTTGATTACTACAAACCGCAGGAAGTGCCTGTGCGGGGGGTAGATTGCTATATGAAAATATGCGTCTTTCATGTCGAGGGCGGTGTACCAGTCCCCAGGATCCAGGGAAGGGATGATGGTCCCCAAGGAGACCATGCGGAACTTCAACTTTACTATGAATTTGTTGAGTCCGCGTAAATCTAAAATGGGTCTCAGACCCCCTTTTGCTTTGGGGATCAGGAAGTAGTGGGAATAAAACCCCCTGCCCCTTCGCTCCGACAGAACCTCCTCTATGTCCCCCATAGAGAGGAGCCCAAATACCTCCTGGATAAGGAGATGCTCGTGAGAAGGGTCCCTGAAGAGGGACGGGGAGGAAGGGTGGGGGGGGGGACGAAGAAAACTGGAGAGTGTATCCCCTTTCCACCGTGCGAAGGACCCAACGGTCCGAGGTTATAAGGGACCAAGCACGGTGGAACTGGGAGAGGTGATCCTGAAATAAAGGAAATGGATCCTGGGTAGTGGCTAGTACGCCGTCCTCGAGCGCACCTTCAAAAATTTTGCCTAGGGCCTGAAGGTGGTCTAGGAGGGCCTTGGTTCTGACCCGGTTGGGGGCCGGTTGACTTTCATCTACCACCTCGTCCCCGCCTTCTGGGGAAGTCCTGTCTTGGATGAGGAGGAGGGTAGAACCTTTGTGGCTGGGGCCTAAAGGGCCTGTGCTGGGGTCCTGGGACATGCATCCTCAGGGAGCGCATGATGGCTCTGGAGTCCTTGAGGCTCTGCAAACGAGAGTCCGTCTTGTCTGAGAACAATCCCTGTCCCTCAAACGGCAGATCCTGCAGGGTCTGCTGCAGTTCTGGCGGTAACCCCGAAACTTGGAGCCAGGAGACGCATCGCATGGCTATTCCAGATGCTAGTGTTCTGGCGGCCGAGTCCGCTATGTCTCGGGAGGCCTGCAAGGAGGTCCTAGCCACCTTTTTACTTTCCTCTACTAAGGCCCCAAACTCCTCTCTCGAGTCCTGGGGAACCAACTCTTTGAATTTACCCATGGAGTTCCATGAGTTGTAACTGTAGCGGCTCAAGAGCGCCTGTTGGTTCGTGGCTCTGAGCTGCAGACCCCCCGCTGAGTAAACTTTATGCCTGAACAAATCGAAGCGTTTGGCGTCCTTCGATTTGGGCGCTGCCGCCTGCTGACCATGGCGCTCTCTTGCGTTCACTGAGGACACTACTAGTGAACATGGTGGAGGGTGTGTATATAGGTACTCATGGTTCTTGGAGGGGACAAAGTACTTCCTCTCTACACCTCTGGCAGTGGATGGGATGGAGGCAGGGGTTTGCCATATGGTATTGGCGTTAGCCTGAATGGTACGAATTAGCGGTAATGCCACCCGGGATGGGGCATCAGCTGACAGGATGCTCACCACCGGGTCCTGTACCTCCACTATTTCCTCTGCCTGCAGGTCCATGTTGCGTGCCACCCTACGTAATAGGTCTTGGTGGTCACGGAGATCTATTGGGGGTGGGCCAGAAGCTGTTGTGCCCGCCACCGCCTCATCCGGGGAAGACGAGGAGGATGCCGCAGGGGGTAAGGGATCCAAATGAGGGTCCAGCTCTAAGGGTCCCTGATGTGACGGATCTCCTGCCCCGGGGTCTGGGGCCTGTGCTGGTGTCGGCACGGGAGCCTCCATGCCCCCTGGGGGAGGACGGGAGATGGTGGCCTCCGGAACTCTGGGCTCAGATCGTGCCGAGCGAGAGGCCGCTGGTGGAACCCCTTGCACTTGGTGATACGCCCACGGGGTCCAGAAAGACCAATGCGCAGGGCCCTGTGTAGGGTCCTGTGCCCCCTCCTGCCAATGACCCAAGTCATCGGCAGCCTGACCCTGAGCAAGGTACGCTGATCGGGAAGCCCCATCGGACGAGCGAGACGCCCATCTTGAGGGCCAGGGCGGTACCGAGCGTGGTTGCATCGGCTTGGCCCGGTACAGTGCCGATTGGTGCCGGTCCACAGGTGAGCAGTCTCTGCGCGGTGCCGGTGAGTGGTACTGGGATCGAGAGTGGTGCCGATGGCCATACCGGTACCGAGATCCGGATCTGGATCGGCATGACGAAGACCGCCTGTAGAATCAGTGCCGGGAGCGGCCTCTTGAACGGGAGTGGCACTCGTACCGGTGCCGAGAACTGCGTCTGGACTCCGATCGGTACTGATGCTCAGGACGGTGCCGAGACGTAGACCGGTGCCGGGAAAAAGATCTAGGCCATGAGTACGACCGGTGCCGAGATGAAGATCGGCGCCGGGACTACGAGCAGCGTCGGGACCTGCTCTGAGACCGGGAGTGGTGCCACAAGTCCTGGCTCATAGATGGTGGCCGTACCAGGGCAGGCTTGCCCCTGGATTGCACGGTCCGAAGGGCAGGCGGTGCCGCGGGCTGAGACGGCACCGGCTCCGAGAGGGCGATGAGGTCTTTCGCTGTTGCGAAGGTCTCCGGAGTAGAAGGGAGACAGGGCTCCACCACAGAACGAGGTGGTGAGCCAGTCCGCACCGGACTCAACGGCCCTACCCCCGGTGCCAGAGTCAACGGTGTTGAGGATGTCTGCACCCTCTGGCGTTCCAAAGGCGGACGCGGCTCTACCACCGGTGCCGGGGGAGCCGGTGCCTGTAGGACAGCGGCGTCCTGGGTTTTGCGGGGTCTTTTATGTCCCAGAGACAGGGAACGGCTCCGAGGCGCTTGTGGCAGACACGGTGCCGAGGGAGGACGGTGCCGTGAGGCCTTATCCGCGTATGCTCGGTGGGTGCCGTTGGGGCGCTGCACACCGAGGCGCTCGGTGCCGGGACTTGGCGCGCCGAAGGAGGATCTGGGCTAAGTGCCGCCTCCATAAGGAGTTGCTTGAGTCTGAAGTCCCGCTCCTTTTTGGTCCTGGGTCTGAAAGCCTTACAGATTTTACACTTATCTTTCTGGTGAGACTCCCCTAAGCACTTCAGACAAGAGTCGTGAGGGTCTCCTGTTGGCATAGACTTAGCACAGGTCACGCACGGCTTAAAGCCAGGAGCCTTGGGCATGAGCTCGGCTGTGCGCTGGGGGAAAAGGGGGGAAAAGTAGCCCCCTTAACCCCCGCTAACTATTTACAACTACTTATACTAGTGAACAAACTATTAACAACAAACTACTAATCTAAAGAATATAACAACAACTATCTAGAATAACTAACGAGTAAAGCTAGGGAGAGTGGAGAACAGCTATGCCATGCTCCACAGTTCCAACGACCGTCACGGGCGGTAAGAAGGAACTGAGGGGGCGCTGGATCGGCTGGGGTATATATCCAGTGCCATGAAGGCGCCACTCCAGGGGGCTCCACAGCCGACCCACCGGGTGTTGCTAGGGTAGAAAATTCTCCGACGATCTTGCACGCGGCGTGCGCACACCTAATTGGAATCGATATGAGCAAGCACTTGAAGAAGAAACAGCTTCTAGGGGGCTGGACCAGAAGTCTGATTGACAAGCAGGATAACCAACTGCAGCCGCTGGAGAACCTGCACATGTCTGAGACAACCCTAACATGTGAGAGGCAGCCAACAGACCCCCTATCTGGGCAGAGGAGGAGGAGTTACTGGGGACAGAGCCTGACTGGCATGCCTGGGTGACCTACTGCAGGCCCTGGAGAGTCTGCACATAAGAGAAAGGAAGGGGCAGAGGGATATAGTTGGGAGAATGGTTGGGAATTGAGATTTTTTTTCTCATTTTCTCAGCTCTTGTACTCATGGGTCTGTGTTTCTTTTCTTCTTCCTGAACTCACCATGCTGCTGAAGGAGGGAAGAAAATGCATGAGACAGCACCATGCAGTTACTTCTGGTGCTTGGCTCAAGGTGTGGTCTCCCCACAAAACTCATTGCGAGGTGTTTTCCCACATCCACATCGTTTTTTTGTGGGACCCTAGTAGAATTTGGTGACTAGGGTTAGTTGAGAGGCACCCAGTTCCCCTGGTTAGGGTTAGCTTAGAGGCACCCAGTTCCTCTGTACCTTTCTTGGCCTGTTAAATGAGTACTGAGTTTTGCATTTATAATCCCATAATCTTCCACAGCAGAAGTAGATGGAAAAAATGCTGAGAAAAGTGAGGCTGGTTTGATACTAATTATGTTGCATCTCCTGCAAGCAGACAGATCTCTCTTGTCTGTCTCCAAATGGCCACTGGCGGTAGTATGTGAATAGACAACTGCTGTTATGGGCATGTCAAGCTGTGGGTTTGGCTATTTGCAAGTTCCCTTCCACCGCCCCATATAGTATCATGGCAATGAGTCACACAGTCAACATTTCATCCTCTTAGTCTTCTCTGAAATATAGTTCTAGTTTTAGTGTGGCTGGAAATGCAGGATGTGGCCTCCAAAGAGGCACAAGGAGTTTTTAAGAAGCACTAAATTTTTCATAATTGTTCAGCAAACTGAACGATGCTGCCAAAAAAGTCATCCCCTGAAAAATATAAGAAGGTGCAGCAAACAGCGCATTCAGTCATCTGGTTGGTAGAAGAATCCTCCCCTATATAACTGTAGAAAACTCTTACCTCATGACCCTCTGTAAGGAGAGGAAGTAATATGGCTGGTGTTTGGGTGAGCAGAGTTGCTGAAAAAAAGAGAGAAGGAATCCATTAGTTGGGGGAAGACAGCTGCTACCGAATTAAGGAGATTGGGGGACATGGTTTCAGCTTAATATCTTGTCCTGCAGAGGGACTTGACATTGAGTGGACCAAACTGGGGTGTCTGTAAAACTAATGGCAATTATTTCACTCTCACATGGTGCTGCTGGCCAATTACCAGCCCTCTACATTCTTCTTTCAGAACCCCACCATTCAATGGGCTAAACTGAAGCATGAGAGGGTGTGAGTCATGGAAAGTCCACACCACATTTAAGAGTTGACATGTTTTTATTTCTCCTCTTCGTCATCGTCTAGAGCTCACTTGCCACAGTGTCCCTTTAGGGGCACCCTCTGAGTCTGTGGAAATTCATTGTGTTCACAGCTCCCCTCCACCCTCCCTGGCCTGTGGCTACAAGCTCACAAACAATCCTGTAATCTTCCCCAGCAGATATTAATTGAAAGGTTCCACAGTTGTTTCTTGGATGCTAACATTTTTGTTGAAACTGCCCCAGGCAGTTCTAGAGTCCTCCCCTCTGCATTGTGGCTATTGATGTTACTCCCTGACAGTCCAAAAGAGAGAGCAGAGCTGTGTATTTGGGGGTATTGAGCTCTCTGTTTCACTCGCGGGCATCTGCAGGGGACAATAAGACTAGGGTCTGTCTGTTTTATGTATAATTCCAGGGTCTGCCTTTGTGCCAATGAGGGAGTTGATTCCCTCTTCACTGACACTTCAGTGCAGCCCTCCTATTTAATGATAGCATGGTTGCAACATACAGGACATTCATGCAAGTGAAGTACAGGAGAAGCCTCACATTTTACCGGACCCTTTGGCTCATAAGGTAATGAACTTGGGGTCCTGACTGAATGAAATCACATTAGTAACTTCACTGAAGCGTTTCCTGCTGCATTGCTAGATACTGTGGGAGCTTCTACAGTTGTGGTCATATCTCTAATGGAAAATCCTATTCCATATCCCTTGGGAGAGAATAAACCTCCAATCAGTGTCTTTCAGGGAGACTAAATTTTTGACCAGTGTTCACTGGGGAAGAATAAACCTCCCTTGAATGATCTATTAGGTATGGAGGTAGAAACATCTCTCTTCTTGGGGCAGAATAGAGTTCTACCAACATAACTTGTTTCTTTAATCTTTACTCTCCATGCTAATGCAGATGATGTAGTCTATCGGTTCCCCTGCTGGTGGTGTGAGAGAAATTGTTGAATCATATTGTAAATCATTTGCATATGCACCATTTCCAAACAGAGTGAAGGTCATTGGGCTAGTCCTTCTGGTCTTATAATCCTCTGCACCATTGAACACAGCCAATTGTACTCAAGGAACTACACTGGGGTTTGACTTCAATTGTAATACTAAATAATAATGCTGGAGACTGAATTCCTGCACCTAACTTCCCATTTCAGTTCTTAGTTATTCAGGATAGTAAGGAACAGGGCAGATCCAACTCCAGAAATTGGCAGTTAATTTGTTTGCCATAGCAATGACTGAGTCATCGAACCATTGCACAAATGATATAATAAAAAAAGACATTTCCCACTCAGCGAAGGAAAGGGATAGGAGAGAATATGACTATCACTACACAGATAGTAGCAGGATGAAGTTGGGAGGGAGGAAAAGGACTGTTTGCATTGCAAGAAGATGTTAACATGAGGAAGAATGGTTGGGGCCTGTTGGTGGTCAGACAAACCCCATCTTCCTTAAAACAGCTGCAGAGAATTTGTCTTGTGAGTGCATTTTTAGAAAGGTGGCAACTGTATTCCATGTCTGCACTCAAAACCCTGTATGTATATGTACATCTACCCACCTCCCCTCCCTTTCCATGTGCACGCAGGCAAAGAATCCTAATGCTCACTCTGTGGCAGAGGGTCCACTCTGTTCCAGCAAAGCTCTGTAACGCACGTAGAGCCGAGCCTCTGAGAGATCAGGGGCAGGCAAAGAAAGGTCATTGCTTAAACTGGCTCATGAGGGAGCACTCATGCTAAAATAAAATGAACGGAAAGGAAATATTAGCATCAGGAGAGCATTTCCCTCCTGTATCTTAAGAACATAAGAACGTACCGGGTCAGACCAAAGGTCCATCTGTCTACCGACAACGGCCAATGCCAGATGCCCCAGAGGGAGTGGATCTAACAGGCAATGATCAAGTGATCTCTCTCCTCCCATCCATCTCCACCCTCTGACAGACAGAGACTAGGGACACCATTCCTTACCCGTCCTGGCTAATAGCCATTAATGGACTTAACTACCATGAATTTATCCAGTTCTCTTTTAAATGCTGTTAGTCCTAGCCTTCACAACCTCCTCGGGTAAGGAGTTCCACAAGTTGACTGTGCGCTGCGTGAAGAAGAACTTCCTTGTATTTGTTTTAAACCTGCTGCCTATTAATTTCATTTAGTGACCCCACAAGTTGACTGTGC
The DNA here is from genome assembly GCF_011386835.1 of Chrysemys picta bellii. Lineage (NCBI taxonomy): Eukaryota > Metazoa > Chordata > Testudines > Emydidae > Chrysemys > Chrysemys picta. Next base: position 39,798,164 of record NC_088797.1, read on the forward strand.
GCTGCGTGAAGAAGAACTTCCTTGTATTTGTTTTAAACCTGCTGCCTATTAATTTCATTTAGTGACCCCTAGTTCTTGTATTATGGGAATAAGTAAATAAAAGACGGTTACTCACCGTTGTAACTGTTGTTCTTCGAGATGTGTTGCTCATATCCATTCCATTAGGTGTGCGCGCGCCGCGTGCACGATCGTCGGAAAATTTTCTACCCTAGCAACACCGGCGGGTCGGCTGTGGAGCCCCCTAGAGTGGCGCCTTCATGGCGCTGAATATATACCCCAGCCGACCCGGCGCCCCCTCAGTTCCTTCTTGCCGGCTACTCCGACAGTGGGGAAGGGGGGCGGATTTGGAATGGATATGAGCAACACATCTCGAAGAACAACAGTTACAACGGTGAGTAACCGTCTTTTCTTCTTCGAGTGCTTGCTCATATCCATTCCATTAGGTGACTCCCAAGCCCAACTTAGGTGGTGGGGTCGGAGTGAGACATTGCTGTGTGCAAAACCGCTGATTCGAAGGCAGCATCGTCCCTGGACTGCTGCACTAGTGCATAGTGAGCTGTAAACGTGTGGACTGATGACCAAACCACCGCTCTACAAATGTCCTGGATCGGAACTTGCGCCAGGAAAGCAGTCGAGGAAGCTTGGGCCCTCGTGGAGTGAGCGGTGAGGTGTGGTGCTGAGACACCTGCCAGGTCATAGCAAGTCCGGATGCAAGACGTAATCCAGGAGGATAGGCGTTGTGAGGAGACCGGTGAGCCTTTCATTCGGTCGGCCACTGCAACGAAGAGTTGCGTTGTCTTTCTAAAGTGCCTTGTGCGGTCAATATAGAAAGCCAGGGCCCTGCGTACGTCCAGAGAATGCAAACGTTGATCCTGGCGAGTAGCATGTGGTTTAGGATGAAAGACCGGGAGAAATATATCCTGGTTGATATGAAAAGGAGAAACCACCTTAGGGAGAAAGGCAGGATGTGGACGAAGCTGCACTTTATCCTTATGGAAAACTGTGTAAGGGGGCTCGGATGTAAGCGCCCTGAGTTCAGAAACGCGCCTTGCTGAGGTGATGGCTACGAGGAAGGCTGTCTTCCAGGATAGGTACAAAAGTGAACAGGTGGCCAGTGGCTCGAATGGAGGACCTGTGAGCTTGGAGAGAACCAGGTTGAGGTCCCACGTCGGAACGGGCTGACGTTGTTGTGGGTACAGCCGGTCTAAGCCCTTGAGGAATCTAACGACCATCGGGTTAGAGAATACCGAGGACGCGAGTTCCCCTGGGTGAAAGGCCGATATAGCGGCCAGGTGAACTCTAATTGAAGAGATCGCCAATCCCTGCTGTTTTAGGGAGAGGAGATATTCCAAAATGAGAGGAATAGGTGCCTGTAACGGGGACGTGGCTCGTTGTTCGCACCAACAGGAGAACCGCTTCCACTTGGCCAAGTATGTGGTCCGTGTTGAAGGCTTCCTACTGCTCAGCAGAATCTGTTGGACCGAGAGTGAGCATTGTTGCTCTGCATGGGTGAACCATGGAGCAGCCACGCCGTGAGGTGAAGAGATTGCAGGTCGGGGTGACGCAGCCGGCCGTGGTCCTGAGAGATGAGATCCAGACATAATGGAAGCGGGATCGGTGTCTGAACCGAGAGTTCCAACAGTGTGGTGTACCAATGTTGTCTCGGCCACGCTGGAGCGACCAGAATTACCTGTGCCTGGTCTCTGCGCAATTTGAGCAGTACCTTGTGGACCAGATGAAACGGAGGGAAGGCATAAAACAGGTGGTCTTTCCAGGGAAGGAGAAACGCATCCGAGAGGGAGCCCGGAGCTCGACCTTGCAGGGAGCAGAACACGTGGCACTTCCTGTTGTCTCGAGATGCAAACAGGTCTATCTGGGGAAATCCCCACTTCTGGAAGACGGAATGTATGATGTCCGGACGGATAGACCACTCGTGCGTCTGAAAGGACCTGCTGAGTCGGTCCGCTAAAGTGTTCTGGACTCCAGGGAGGAACGATGCCGTGAGATGGATTGAGTGGGCGATGCAGAAGTCCCACAGGCGAATGGCCTCTTGGCATAGAATTGACGAACGTGCTCCTCCTTGCTTGTTGATGTAAAACATGGCCGTGGTGTTGTCGATGAGAACTAACACACAGCGGCCACGTAGGAGATTGAGAAATGCCTGGCACGCCAGGCGCACCGCCATCAGTTCCCGAACATTGATGTGCAGGGCTAGCTGAGGTGCAGTCCACAGGCCCTGGGTATGGTGTTCGTTGAGATGGGCGCCCCAACCCAGAGATGAAGCGTCTGTGACCAGGTGCAGAGAGGGTTGTGGGGCGTGAAACGGCATCCCCTCGCAAACCACATTGTGATCTAGCCACCAGGTGAGGGAGGTCAGGACCGAGTTCGGGACCGTGACCACCATGTTCAGGCTGTCCCGATGTGGGCGGTATATCGACGACACCCAGGTTTGGAGTGGGCGAAGCCGAAGTCTGGCATGCCTGGTTACGTACGTGCAGGAAGCCATGTGACCCAGCAGGGTGAGGCACGACCTCACCGTGGTAGTTGGGAAGGCCTTGAGCCCTTGAATGAGGCCCGTGATGGTACAAAAGCGGTTGTCTGGCAGGATGGCTTGTGCACGTCTGGAGTCTAGGACTGCGCCGATGAATTCTATTCTCTGGGTAGGTTCTAGAGTGGATTTGTCCTTGTTGAGTAGGATGCCCAACTCGTTGAATGTGTGCACTATTATGTGGATGTGAGCTCGAACTTGCTCTTTGGTGCGACCGCGTACCAGCCAGTCATCTAGGTACGGGAACACCTGTATCCCTTGCCGACGAAGGTACGCTGCCACGACAGCCATACATTTCGTGAACGCTCTTGGGGCCGAGGATAGGCCGAAGGGAAGGACTGCAAATTGATAGTGCACTTTGCTTACTACGAATCGCAGGAAGCGTCTGTGAGGCGGGTAAATTGCGATGTGAAAGTATGCGTCTTTCATGTCGAGGGCGGCGAACCAGTCTCCAGGATCGAGGGAAGGGATAATGGCCCCCAGAGAGACCATGCGGAACTTCAACTTTACTACGAATTTGTTGAGTCCGCGCAAGTCCAAGATGGGTCGCAGACCTCCTTTGGACTTGGGAATGAGGAAGTAACGGGAATAAAATCCCTTGCCCCTTAACTCTACTGGAACCTCCTCTATGGCCCCCATAGCAAGGAGCGTGGAAACCTCCTGTATAAGAAGTTGCTCGTGAGAAGGGTCCCTGAAGAGGGACGGGGAAGGGGGGTAGGAGGGGGGGATTGAAGAAAACTGGATAGCGTATCCCCTCTCCACCGTGCGAAGGACCCAACGGTCCGAAGTTATAAGGGACCAAACACGGTGGAAGTGGGAGAGGCGATCCCGAAAGGAGGGGGCTGGATCCTGGGGGATGACTGGGGTGCCGTCCTCGACCGCACCTTCAAAAGTTCTGCCTGGGGCCTGCGGGTGGCCTTGGTGGCCCTTGGTTCTGACCGGGTTGAGGGCCGGTCCACCTTCGTCTACCACCTCGCCCACGCCTCCGGGCCGAGTCCTGTCTCTGACGAGGTGGGGGGGGGTAGAAGCGCTGAGGCTGAGGCCTAAATGGCCTGCGCTGAGGACCCGCAACATGCATCCCCAGGGAGCGCATGATTGTCCTGGAGTCCTTGAGGCTCTGCAGGCGAGAGTCCGTCTTCTCCGAGAACAATCCCTGTCCTTCGAAGGGCAAATCCTGCAGGGTTTGTTGCAATTCCGGGGACAAACCCGAAACTTGGAGCCAGGAGGTCCTTCGCATAGCGATGCCCGAAGCCAGGGTTCTCGCAGCCGAGTCCGCTATGTCCAAGGAGGCCTGTAAGGAGGTCCGAGCCACCTTCTTACCCTCCTCTACCAAGGCCCCAAACTCCTCCCTGGACTCTTGGGGAACCAATTCCTTGAACTTCCCCATAGAGTTCCAGGAGTTAAAGTTGTAGCGACTCAGGAGCGCCTGCTGGTTAGCCGCTCTAAGTTGCAGCCCTCCGGCTGAATAAACTTTACGGCCAAACAAATCGAGGCGCTTAGCCTCCTTCGATTTGGGCGCTGCGGCCTGTTGACCGTGGCGCTCCCTTGCATTCACTGATGACACCACCAGTGAACACGGCTGGGGATGGGTATACAAGTACTCGTAGTCTTTGGAGGGGACAAAGTACTTTCTTTCCACCCCTCTCGCTGTGGGTGGGATGGAGGCAGGAGTTTGCCATATCGTATTTGCATTAGCCTGGATCGTGCGGATCAGGGGTAACGCCACTCTTGATGGGACATCCGCCGCGAGGATATTTACAATGGGGTCCTGCACCTCCACTATCTCCTCCGCCTGCAGGTCCATATTACGGGCCACCCTACGTAGGAGGTCCTGATGAGCCCGAAGATCTATTGGGGGTGGACCTGTGCACGACGTGCCCGCCACTGCCTCATCCGGAGAGGAAGAGGAAGATGCCTCCGGTGGTAAAGGATCCAAGGGAGGGTCCTGGTCTCCCTGCTCCTGGGCCGGAGCATCACCTGCCCTTGGGTCCAGGACGTCAGGTGGTGTGGACACGGAAGCCTCCATGCCCCCTGGCGGAGGCCGAGAGATGGTGGACTCTGGGGCCCTTCTATCGGAGTGACCCGAGCGAGAGGTCGAAGTTATTGGAGCCCCTTGCGCCTGATGGTACGCCCACGGGGTCCAGAACGACCAGTGAGATGGGCCATGAGCAGGGTCCTCTGCTACCTCCTGCCAATGGCCTATGTCCTGCTCCTCGGCTTGCCCCTGAGGGGGGTATGCCGATCTCGATAAGTCCTCAGAGGAGCGAGACACCGATCTCGATGGCCATGGCGGTGCCGAGTGCGCCGAGACGAATCCCATGGGATGCGGTGCCGCACGGTGCCGGTCCGGAGATGTTCTATCTCCACGCGGTGCCGGCGATCGGTGCCGGGATCGCGATCGGTGCCGATGACCTCGCCGGTGCCGGGAGTCGGATCTGGACCTGGACGATGACCTAGAGTAGGCCCGGTGCCGGGAGCGGCCTCTCGACGTCGAGCGTCGATCGTAGCGGTGCCGAGAACTACGTCTCGATGTTGATCGGTGCCGACGATCATAGCGGTGCCGAGACGTAGAGCGGTGCCGCGACGAAGATCTTGGCCGCGAGTACGACCGGTGCCCAGGTGATATCCGGCGCCGGGACTGCGAGCGGCGTGGGGACCTGCTTCGGGACCTGGACCGGTGCCGTGGTTCCAGCCCCTGCGATGGAGAGCACATCAAGGCAGGTTTCCCCCTAGATTGGACCGGACGAGTCAACGGTGCCGGCGGTGCCGGTGGTTGGGGTGGTGCCGGCTCCGTAAGAGCGATCAAGTCTCTCGCCGTCGCGAAGGTCTCTGGGGTCGACGGGAGGCACTGTATCACCGCCGGTCGCGGTGGTGACCCTGTCTGCACCGGACTCAACGGCCTCGGAGCCGGAGTCGACGGTGCTGGAGGCACCTGTTTCCGGTGCTCCACAGGCGGACGCGGCTCTACCCCCGGCACTGGGGGAGCCGGCGTCTTCGGCACGGAGGTCCCCGTCTTATGGGCTTTTTTATGTCCCGGGGATAATGAACGGCGCCGAGGCACTTGCTGTGATTGCGGTGCCGACGAGGTCCGGTGCCGTGGAGGCTTGTCCGACGCCACTCGCGTGGTCGGAATGGTCGGTGCCGCCGGGGCACTGCGCACCGAGGTGCCAGGTGCCGGGGCCTGACGCGCTGATGGAGCGTCCGGGCTAAGTGCCGCCTCCATAAGGAGTTGCCGGAGCCGAAAGTCCCGCTCCTTCTTGGTCCTCGGTCTGAAGGCCTTACAGATCTTGCACTTATCTGTTTGATGGGACTCTCCCAGGCACTTCAGACACGAGTCGTGCGGGTCGCTCGTTGGCATAGGCTTAGCGCAGGAGGCGCACTGCTTGAAGCCGGGAGCCTTGGGCATGAGCCCGACCACGTGGCCGGGGGAAAAAGGGGGAGACAACCTCCTTAATCCCCTTGAACTATATAACAACTATTAACAAGTGAAAAAACCAACTATTTAACCAGAAACAACTAGAACTAGAACTATAACTGTGAATGACTGAATAAGCTAGGGAGAGTGGAGAACAGCTACGCCGCGCTCCACAGTTCCAATGACCGTCAGGGGCGGTAAGAAGGAACTGAGGGGGCGCCGGGTCGGCTGGGGTATATATTCAGCGCCATGAAGGCGCCACTCTAGGGGGCTCCACAGCCGACCCGCCGGTGTTGCTAGGGTAGAAAATTTTCCGACGATCGTGCACGTGGCGCGCGCACACCTAATGGAATGGATATGAGCAAGCACTCGAAGAAGAACTTTTCCTTATCCACTTTCTCCACATCACTCATGATTTTATATACCTCTATCATATCCCCCCTTAGTCTCCTCTTTCCCAAGCTGAAGAGTCCTAGCCTCTTTAATCTCTCCTCATATGGGACCCATTCCAAACCCCTAATCATTTTAGTTGCTCTTTTCTGAACCTTTTCTAGTGCCAGGATATCTTTTTTGCGATGAGGAGACCACATCAGTATTCGAGATGTGGGGGTACCATCGATTTATATAAGGGCAATAATATATTCTCAGTCTTATTCTCTATCCCCTTTTTAATGATTCCTAACATCCTGTTTGCTTTTTTGACCGCCTCTGCACACTGCATGGACATCTTCAGAGAACTATCCACAATGACTCCAAGATCTTTTTCTTGACTTGTAACTAAATTAGCCCCCATCATATTGTATGTATAGTTGGGGTTATTTTTTCCAATGTGCATTACTTTACATTTATCCACGTTAAATTTCATTTGCCATTTTGTTGCCCAATCACTTAGTTTTGTGACATCTTTTTGAAGTTCGTCACAGTCTGCTTTGGTCTTAACTATCTTGATCAGTTTAGTATCATCTGCAAACTTTGCCACCTCACTGTTTACCCCTTTCTCCAGATCATTTCTGAATAAGTTGAATAGGATTGGTCCGATGACTGACCTTGGGGAATACCACTAGTTACCCCTCTTCATTCTCAGAATTTACCATTAATTCCTACTCTTTGTTCCCTGTCTTTTAATCAGTTCTCAAGCCATGAAAGGACCTTCCCTTTGACATGACAACTTAATTTATGTAAGAGCCTTTGGTGAGGTATCTTGTCAAAGGCTTTCAGGAAATCTAAGTACACTATGTCCACTGGATCCCCCTTGTCCACATGTTTGTTGACCCCTTCAAAGAACTCTAATAGATTAGTAAGACACGATTTCCCTTTACAGAAACCATGTTGACTATTGCTCAACAGTTTATGTTTTTCTATGTGTCCGAAAATTTTATTCTTAACTATTGTTTTGACTAATTTGCCTGGTACTGACGTTAGACTTATCGGTCTGTAATTGCCGGGATCACCTCTAGAGCCCTTTTTAAATATTAGTGTTACATTAGCTAACTTCCAGTCTTTGGGTACAGAAGCCGATTTAAAGGACAGGTTACAAACCTTAGTTAATAGTTCCGCAACTTCACATTTGAGTTCTTTCAGAACTCTTGGGTGAATGCCATCTGGTCCCGGTGACTTGTTAATGTTGAGTTTATCAATTAATTCCAAAACCTCCTCTAGTGATACTTCAATCTGTGACAATTCCTCAGATTTGTCACCTACAAAAGTCGCAGTTCTGTACCCATCATGCACCACAGAACTGGATAATACACAGGGTGCTGCCCTAGGATCATCTACGAGTTGCTTTAGGTTCCTCATGAGTATGTTTGAAATCCCTAACCCAGGGAGTGGGCAGAACTTCTAAAATAGCTGCAATTCAGCAACCCACTAATCAGCTCTTCCTGATACAAAGCTGAGCACTGACCTGAGCTGAATGCATTGATGGCTGGGCTTGGGCCAGGGGACTTCATAATGAGGGGTGTGGTTAAATGCCATGCCAACCAGGTTTTATCTCCATAAAAGGGCAATGCACATACAGCCTTGCCCTGCCTACCCAAGTGTTTGTGATCATAGTGCCCTCTTTGGAGACTAGTCCAGTCAAAGCCCAATATGAACTTAAAAAATGTTGGTGCATTTAAAGAAATATTGATGAATGTCCTTAAATATTGAACTTTTCAAGAATGACTTTTTTGATACTAGTCATAGTGCCTGCACTCAGCTAGCAACTAACTTGCTTCCAAGATTCTTTAAAGTGGTAACAATTATTAAACCAGAATGTACACTGTGGAGTAGGTAAATACAGGTATTATCTCTGTTGTAAAGATGGATAAACAGAGGCTCAGTGATGATAGATATTAGGATATTTATCAATATTTATCAGTCATGAAATCACTTTCTGTTTATATTAATAACATTGTCTACACTAAGGGTGTGATTGAAAGTTCACTGTAGTCAATAGGGTCTCCATTGAATGAATGCAATTGATTTTGAATTAGGCCCTTAGATAACATAATACTTTGCTTTCAAGGATCTTAAAATGCCAAACAATAATTAATTCATAACTTTATTCATTTTGAAAACGGGAATAAGTATTTAAAAAGTGACACCTCAAAGGTCAATGATTGCCAAAATCAAAGTTAATCAATACTTGAAGTGAGTGAGGAGTTTTGCTTAATCCCTAATCTACCCACCAGAGCCCAAATTAGTGAGAATTCCTTCTGAATCTTCAGATGTAGTACAGACCCACCACACAGACCCACAATGTGGACATTTTCTGAAAGCCACAATATGATTAAAGTCAATGGGATTTTGTATTTTATTGTCAAAATGTATCAGTGAGCAGAGAACTCTGACTGACTATACTATAGTTGGACTAACCATCACAGTGGACATTCTGCTAAAATTCCTAATATGCTGAGTTACAACCTTTTATTTATTCCTTTTGTGTTATATGAGAATAGTGTAGTTTGAGAAGGACAGAAGAAATGTTTTAAGAACTCACTAATTAGTCTGAGACCCCTGTGAAACCACAACTCAATTAATATATAATTTACACAGTTGTGTTACATTGGCCATCTGAGAAAATTCACTTACTTCTATCAAAGGTCAGAATGCCAAGTCTCGTGTCCGATACCTCAGGGATTTAAAAAATCGCTGCAGTACAGCACAGCACCAACCAGCTCTCACGGAGGCCAAGTTGAGCACTGACTAGAGATCAGTTCCTCAGTAGCTGTGCTTGGGCCAGGTGATGTCATAATTAAAGATGTAGCAGAATTGCCATGACAACCAGGTGCTAACTCCCAAAATGGCAATATACTGGGTCTTATGTATGTGTGCATCCCTGCTTGGTCTGGCCCAACTGTTTGTGATTATCTTACCCTCTTTAGCCCAGAAAGAGAATAAAAGCCGAAATGTTAAGGAGATCTGAGAGTGATTCTTCTTTAGCTCAAGTGACAGAGGCCCTTTTTTTTTTTAAATTTATGATCCTGAGAGCTTAGCACAGGAAGCATAAAATACTTGGCTTCTGTTGTGTCTATCTGCATTCAGCCTCAGATTTAATAATAGTTATTTTATAACATCTGGAACAATAGTTAATTCTAGAGGAGTTTAGAAGGGGAGATTGAGACTCAGGAGAGCTGGTTTCCCATTGTAGTTATGCTCCTGGTTGTCTGTGACTTGCCAAAGTTATTTAACAACCCTGCACCAGGGAAAGAATGGGGATAATATCACCTAGTCTCTTCTTTTTAGGTAAAGCAGTGTGGTTTTCATTACCAGGGTGCTTTCGGGGAGGGGAGCCAAATAATTAGTTTGTGCTATGGGTGCATTGAGTGCAGAGTTAAATTGATTTTGATCACTGGTGAGAAGTAGGGAGAGGGGTTTGGCCTAATCTATGAATCTTATATTAATTATATTGATTACTTAAGAATTCCCAGTTATCTCTCTGAGGTTTGATAGGTTCTTGTCCCAAGATCAGGCCTAGTGTTATTAAAATTACTCTTTAGTTGGGAACCCTGATGTGCACAGTTTCAACACTTACACTTTAGGAACCCTTCTGCATTTACAATAGTTAATACATTTAGCAAAGTCACAAACACTCTGACCCAGCAAGGTAGATAGAAGTGATACAGAATGACATTTGAACATCCATATACTCTCACCATACCTTGGAGAACAACCTGATATGTTAGCCATCACCTTCCTTATCATCACCAGTGGCCATCATCCTGGTATCTCCCAAGGGTTACATCTCTCTTTCCTCCTGCAGGCAGGCTGGGTAACAACTTTTATAATATGTTATGCTGATGCCACGATGTCCGATGCATATTCAGTAGGGGTTTCTTGCCTCTTCCTTATTTGAATTTCCTCTCTCTGCTCATGTTGGGTTGCCCTTCTCCTCTAGGTTAGTATATTAATGATCTCAGCTTATTGTAAAATACATCAATTCGTTGACATGGCACTCTTCTGCAGATGTTCTATCCTAAGATATCCAAAAGCTGGTGTTAGCTCATGTTCGTGTGGTTTGCTGGTGTTGTTATGGACAGACTTCTCCCTTAAAACTCTCTGTTCCCAGTTCCCCAAAACTTAAGGGCTACCGTTAGGCCATTTACTTGGGCCAGAGTTCGAAGGCTGCAAGCCTTATGCTAACTGCTGAAGCCAGTGTCTTGCAGGGTAGAGGCCTGTAGGTTCCTTGTGTTACTTCTAAATAAAATAAATGCTAAAGCTAGTTCTATGAGCTACAAGAGGGAGAGTGAATTTCCTTTTTGTGATTGGGGTGAGTTTGGGGGAGTTAGCTGAGTTGCTTTTTGTAGGAGTAATTTTTTTTTTGGGGTGGGAGGGGAAGTTGAATTAGTTTTGGCTGTTTTGGTGATGAATTGGGTGTGGTTGCTGTGGGAGGCAGTGGCATTGTCTTTTATTGTTTCAGAGTGTAGGGTGGGGAGCTGAAATGGGTTTAGTTGCTAGGACATGTTGGGTATGGGGGAAATTGCTTTGATTTTGGCTGTTGGTGTAAGGGAAGTTGAATTGGTTTGGGTTGCTGAGCTGGGGAGTTTGATGGGTGGAGGAAAGAGTTGAATATTTATTTTTTCAGCAAGCTGAGTTGGGGAGCAACCGGGCGAAGGGCACTGATTTTGTCTTTTGGTCACTGGTGAGCCTTGTGAGAGGAGGCAGCTGAATTGATTTTGGACTCTGGCATGGTTTGGGAGTGGGAGAGATGAATTGCTTGTGGTTGCCAGGGTGCATTGGCATTGGAGGGGGGAGCTGAATGGATTCAGTTAGCTGAGGTGCATTGACAGGGGATGTTGATGTATTAATTTAGATGGAGTAAATGGGCCAAAAGCCCCAAAAGTGTTAGCATGACTCTGTCACTGTCCAATATTAAACCGTTTTAAACCAGGTTTGGGGTTTGGTATAGAGCCTTTGCTTAGTACCATGGCAAACAAACCATTCTAAGGGCTAGTCTACATTGGCAATGCTAAAGCTCTGCCATGGCAGCACTTTAATGTGACCCATGTGGTCATGGCTCTAAAAAACCCACCTCCACAAGGGGTGTAGCTACAACTGCTGGGAGCACAGCTCCCAGCGCTGGTGCACTGTCTATACTGACATTTTACAGTGCTGAAACTTGCTGTGCTCAGAGGTGTGGTTTTTTACACCCCTGAGCAAGAAAGTTGCAGCGCTGTAAATTGCCAGTGTAGGTAAGCCCTAAGTCTTTTTCACTTTTTTAATGATACAGAACAGGCAGGAAAAAAAAATTGAAGTATTGGAAATGTAAAGTAAGGTGTAATTTGAACATCCCTTGTTCCCTTTTCCTTTAGTTGGAGGGAGATTTTAGGTGGAACCCCCCCCCCGCCACCTGACAGTCTATTAGGTGGTGTTAAAGATAATTATTCTTTTTTGGGGAAAGTGAAGAAGTTAATGGAGATGGGCTGGAGCTATCATTGTTGCCATTGTTAAACTCTAATCCCATTTCTTTAAAACCAAGAGAAACACACATGAAAAGCTTCGATAATAAAGCCTCTATAACCAAAGCTTCTATAATAAGCAAGTTTTTATGTCCTTTGGGGCTAATGCAAGCCAAACAGTTTGGGGATCCTTTGTTTGTTTAGGAAGTAGGGCTGTCAAGAAATTTAAAAAATTAATTGCGATTAATCGCGCTGTTAAACAATAATAGAATACCATTCATTTAAATATTTTTGGATGTTTTCTACATTTTCAAATATTGATTTCAGTTACAACGCAGAATTCAAAGTGTACAGTGCTCAGTTTATATTTTTTAATATTTTTATAATAAATATTTGCACTGTAAAAACCAAAAGAAATAGTATTTTTCAAAACCTCATACAAATACTCAGACAAGTACTGTAGTACAATCTCTTTATCATGAAAGTTAAACTTACAAATGGCACTGTTGTAGCTGGCATCACAAGATATTTATATGCCAGATGTGCTAAAGATTCATATGTGCCTTCATGCTTTGACCACCATTCCAGAGGACATACATCCATACCGATGACGGGTTCTGCTCGCTAATGATCCAAAGCAGTGAGGACCGGCGCATGCTCATTTTCACCATCTGAGTCAGATGCCACCAGGAGACGTTTGATTTTCTTTTTTGGTGGTTCGGGTTCTGGTAGTTTTTGCATCGGGGTGTTGTTCTTTTAAGACTTCTGAAAGCATGATCCATGCCTTGTCCCTCTCAGATTTTGGAAGGCACTTCAGATTCTTCAACCTTGGGTTGAGTGCTGTAGCTATCTTTAGAAATCTCACATTGGTACCTTCTTTGCGTTTTGTCAAATCTGCAGTAAAAGTGTTCTTAAAACGAACAACATGCTAGGTCATCATCCAAGACTGCTATAACATGAAGTATATGGCAGAATGTGGGTAAAACAGAGAAGGAAACATACCATTCTCCCCCTAAGGAGTTCAGTCACAAATTTAATTAATGCATTATTTTTTTAACGAACATCATCATCATGAAAGCATGTCCTCTGGAATGGCGGCTGAAGCATGAAGGGGCATACAAATATTTAGTACATCTGGCATGTAAATATCTTGCAACACCAGCTACGAAAGTGTCATGCAAATGCCTCTTCTCACTTTCAGGTGACATTGTAAATAAGAAGTGGGCAGCATTATCTCCTTTAAATGTAAAAAAAACTTGTTAGTCTTGGTGATTGGCTGAACAAGAAGTAGGACTATGTGGACGTGTCAACTCTAAAGTTTTACATTGTTTTATTTTTGAGTGCAGTTATTTTTTGTACATAATTCTACACCTGTAAGTTTCACTTTCATGATCGAGATTGCACAACTTGTATGAGGTGAATTGAAAAATGCCATTTCTTTTGTTTATCATTTTACAGGGTAAATATTTGTAATAAAAATATAAAGTGAGAACTATACACTTTGTATTCTGTGTTGTAATCAAAATCAATAAATTTGAAAATGTAGAAAACATCCAAAATATTTAATAAATTTCCATTGGTATTCTGTTGTTGAACAGTGTTATTAAAACTGCGATTAATCACGATTTAATTTTTTTGAGTTAGGATAAGAATTTCCCCTTAACAGCGCACTAGGATCACCGATTCCCAAAGCTTTATCTGGTATCATCTGGGTCCTGGTGTGTTCTTCTTTTACCTACAAAACAAATAATAGAAAAATCTTCTCACTTCTCTCGGGAGTGCAAACATTCAATTAACAACTAGGTACACAATTATATTTGCAATTCTTTTCCAGGTTTTCCCTCCTATTACTTTAGTTGAGAGGCATGAAACCATTTTGATGCCCCCATTTTCTTTCTATCTATCTATCTATCTATCTATCTATCTATCTATCTATCTATCTATCTATCTATCTATCTATCTATGGGACTGGCTTTATTTTATCTGTCACTCTTGTGAATGCAAGATCAGTTTTAGTTTTATTTTCTTTTTTAATATTTATCACATTTCTCAGGGCTATTTTATTAGTTAGCTATTTTATTCTTTCTTTTTACCTATTCTGTCCTAATGAATAAATTTTCAATTTTAATTTAATATCTTTCACTTTTGATTGATTGTTAATTTGGGGAAATATTTCTTAACTAAGCTAGTATCTTTTAACAATCCCAGATTTATTTTCTCAAGATGCTTCTGGAGCTGTAAAGGTGCTTTTTTTTTTTAATAGGGGGCACAGTATATTTTTGTTATCCCACTTTTATTCCCTGAATGCTTTGGTTAGTATACAAGGTACCTACCTGTACCTATACATGACATTTTCTGTTTTAATTCTTATGTCACTAGGTTTTTTAACATGAAAACACACTTCCTTCTTCCAAATAAACAAAGTTTTTTTATCCCCTTCTAGTGTAAAAGTAAATTATATTCCTCTTGTTCATCATTACACTTTGGATTTTTGGTATGCCATTCCCCATTTTAAAACAACATTACGCATCTTCTTTTCCAAAGTTTTATTAAATATAATTTATTATTTAAACAATTAATGAAAGAACAATTGTAACAATATACACAACTGGTAAAAATATTTAACTTCCAAAAGAACCTTTATTTACTAAATCAATTGTAACATTGAGGTTTTGGAGAATATTAATACCAATAATACCATAGTTTCCTATGCTCTTTAACAAAAATCATCCTTTTAAATCTTTTGTCCTTATTTGGAATCTCATAAAAGAACTTAAGGGAACTAAACTTCTATATCCATTGATCCCAAATATTTTCTTCCATAATACTGGGGAATCATTTCTAAACATTCATTGGTTACTATCTGGAACACTTAGAGGAGAGCAAGTGGCCTCCCTATTCAGATAGCACAACTGGCTATAAACACCTTCCTCAATGACTACTTGAGTCATTGGCCTTCTCCACTCATTCACTATGAGCTGTGCTACTATTCCTGGACATAGTTTTAAAAAGGGCGAGCCTTTTTAAATAAACAGAATCTGTAAACTGTACCAATCCTTGCTTTTGCTCCTGGAACTCCTTGTTCATTCTTCTAAATTCTTTTCTTTTCTGGTAAATCTTCCATACTAAGTAAAGAAATATAATTGGGATTACTTACTAGTCTAACTTCAAGACTACTAATTATAACTAGATAATTTTATTATTATTTTTAAACAACTATATACTCCACTATTTTTAAATGGAATTTTATGCTCTGCTTTATTAAATCCTTGTAATATTTTCCGTTAGTAAGCTTCACATCTTTTGTAGGGCTCTCCAGGTATCCTGATCAAAATGTGCCATCAGCATGATCTTGTGTTGACTATGGGGAGATTGGGGGCATCCGGCCTTCGTATGCTGCTACTTCGATGGGGGGGGGATCAACTCCCTTATGATCTGCTAACCTTCGAGCAACTCGGCAGTGGATAACCTGCCAATTTGGTCCCTTCTCTCATATCAGAATAGTCGCTTCCAAACCAAACTCCTTAATGAGTTGTTATATTAAATGATGGGCAAAGTGCACAGAAAAAGGAAAGGAATGTGTAATATTCTAGACCTTCCTGTTTGGTGGAACTTTTTGCAATTAGGCACTATTTAATATTTCTTTGAAACTGATATACATGGGGCAGTGTGACAAAAACATATAAACTACCTTCGGTATTTGACCATTTGCAAGGCTTAGCCAACATTTACCTGTACCCTGAGCTTGGCTACCAGCTGATATCTTTATCAGTTAGGACACCCTATGTTGAAATGATGCAGTATGAGATTTAACATCAGTTAATACCATGCTGTTGAAGAGGCAGTGTTACCCCAAAAATGGATTTTGGGGGCACTGCTATAATAATCTGCCTATTATCCCCTTAGTCTGTTCTTCCCAAGGTAAAAGTTTCCTGGAGTTGTTAAGAAAACACTAAAGGACACGGATATAACCTTCCAATAAAGTAATTGACACAGGCAGTATTCTTTCTAAAATATTTTTTTATTAAAATAACTAATAATCCCTACTACAATATGATCACAAAATCCCTGAGACACAAATCCCCTTAATACAAATTAAACAGCACTTAAACTACAATAGCATATAGTTCAAATGATTCTAAGCAAGTGATCTGTTGCAAGTGACCAGTTTGCAACAAATTGCTGACACCATATCTTAAATTGCTTTAAAATTACAAAATATAATTAATGCACACCCACATTAAATACTACATAGCATCGTAAACTATACTTGTACTAAACTATACTTAAAAGATTATTAAGCTTATTCTATAAATCTGTTGCTGCTTTCTTTTAAAAATCAAATCACTGCTGCTGTTCAGCTCCTGGTCAGTCAGCTCTGCTCCGCTTTCTTTGCAGTAGCTTTTGTATGGCTTTTCTTGCTGGCTCTCCCTGCATGCCCCTCTCCTTCTCAGACTCCGCTTCTGGATTCCAAAACTGTTGCTGGCAGTTGGCCTTTTATGCTACATTGTAGCTCTTTCTTTACATACCTTCCTAGTCTTAGACAGTTACCTCACTCGCACTTGCTCAATCCTGACAATTACCTCAGAATTCCGAATGACCGTTGTGACCAGTATGAGTGGGTTCTGACCAGTTAGCTGCTTAACTGACTGAACTCTGTCACCCCTTACTGCACATGCCCAATAGTTGCCAATCTTGCACATGCTTATTGTTGTCCTTACCTCAGAGCTGTGATTCTGCCGAGCCCCCGCACCCATACTTGGCTTTTTGCCAGGGCACCTCCCCCCCCCCCCCCCCCCCAGAAATCCTAATTTTTTACTGAGCATGCTCAGGGTCCACAGCTTCCATCTCAGGTGGAGTTATTTTTACTTATTCAAAATGGAGTTCAGAAATACAGTAGAGACTGGAGAATTTTCTCTGGTAATATTCCCCTTCTTGAGGGTGTGATAATATCTATTATCTGACCCTCACTTTTACTAGTGAGTTCAATGGGTGTTTGACCGTGTCCAGCATTGGCTCAAAGCTCCTATTTAGGACCAAGCATGACTTTCTTCTTGTTGGCACAATACCTCACTACCCCGGATTCTGCCTTACTAGAATGATATGACTATCTTTGGCTTTATTTTAAAGCTCCTGAGCCTCCTTATATCATGCATCGGAATAAGCATTTCACTACCACCAAGATTTGAAGCATTAGGATTACCATACGCAAGATATACATTTTTCCTTTAAAATTTACTTTTATTGATAGGATGGTAGACAGTAATCACAACACTGTGTGTATACCAGCTTTGATTTCTATAACAGGTGTCTTCAGTTTGCCAAAACTGAGACAATTGCGACAAGCTTTTAACAATTACATTACATAAACACTTATAAATGGTAACTTAACATTATGTAACTAAATCTTAAACTATTACATAAACAATTTTTTACAATCATTACAAAAAATTTAAGATTGCTTATGTTGCTTTCTTTTAAACTTTCACACAAAAACAGTGAAATGCATTTGTTTACAGTTTTTAAAGTATTCTTAACAGGTTTGCCTTCAATTTCTAACTTTTCCTGAACTGATTTTAGACCTTTTAACAGACTGTTTTCAATTTCTAATCCTCTCTGGGCAAATTGGAATTTAAATAAAATTTTCCTGGTCTAACAGATTATTATAGATATTACACAAACAGTATGTTTCAGTTATCCATACAATAGGGTGCAGCATTTTATTTAAAATTCCAGTGGCAATAGGTGACCATCCCAAAAATACCTCTCACCAATTGTGTTTTGTATCTTTTTACTTGTTCCACAATTTGTTTAATTTCATCAGTTGAGTGATGTACAGTGATCATAGTTTTACATGCATTTTCCTCAGCCTTTTGCAAGTATCTTTGCAAATCAGAATGGTTTAGCAATTGTTTAACTAAACAGATATTCATACTCAGTGGCACTGGGTTGATACTTTATACTTAAGGTAATATAATTACCTTATATTCAACTTCAGGTAATGTAAAGTTAAAATCACATCCAATCACTGAAACTTTATTACATAAACATTGATTTTCATAAGGATTATGTCTTATATTAAACAATTAACATTAAACTGTTCTGCATCAACTTCTAATACATACACTTGTATTTCCTATATGCACAACCATAGATCCAGTGTTAGAAAATTGATTTAGTTGACAATGGCATTTCCCTTTTTTCCGGATTTAAATAGATATCATAAGATTGTATAACATCATTATTACAAATATATCCACTTCCATTTTCTTCCATACAAGTTTTAAGTTCTACTTTTTTTCCATATGGTGGTTTGATTTATGGCCCATAATTTGCGTTCCATTGGTTGCATTACACTTTAATTGACCTTTAATCCCAATCCCATAATAGGGGATAGCCATTCTATTTGAACACAAGTCATTTCATTTTGCTTCACATTATATGTAAAATTTATCATTTTCCACCAAGAATATAAATTTTGCTCATAGACAGTAACATGTTTCAACATGATACTTCTTATTTCAAATGGCAAAATACCACTTATAATCAGGAATGGAATATCTTTCACCACACCATTGGTCCATGTTTGTGCTTGTATGTAAGTTAGTGCCATAGACACATTGCTTTGAAGCACTTCTATTGTTTGTAACAGTACTAGAACTACTTCTTGCAACTTCTCCCAGCCGGGAAGTAGACTAGCTATCAAGTAATGACCAGCGCTTATTTCATTTAGGGGTATTTTTAGGGGTTTAGACAAAGCACCTAAATGCTGTTCTATTGCATCTAATTTATAAGCCAATACTCCCTTGCCATTACTGTTTAGCACCATAAGACCTGTTTCTGCTTCTCCTGAAACTGTACCAAATAAATCTCTTTTGACTCTTTCAGTAGAGGGCTTTGGTAAAATCTGAGTTTGGCTTTGCACCCATCTTTTCCATTCCTTAAGCAATGGTTCTATATACTTTGCACATTGTGGTTGTATGATTGAGATGTTCATGGGGGTTAAGTCTAGCACACTCCATTTTTAAGGAATATGTGGGCTCTATTATTAACTGTCGTTTGACATCTGCTTTTACCACATAAGGACCAATTTTCACTTGATTTGGCTTGGATATCCATATTACAGTAAAAGTTTTATTAAAACTATAAGAACCAATATATGGACCAATAATTTTACATATTCCACTTCTCATTATAGCTGTACTGCTTTCACACCAATATGAAAGCACAGTTTGAGTCTTATCTTTTTCATATCCACTACCCTGTTCTATTAGCTGACTAAACCAAGGTCCTTGTAAACTTAGCTGTCCCCTTGGTACAACCTTTTGCTGAGATGTACACTGAACTACTACCCTGCAATATCTACCTTGTGAGTAAACATTATTAAATATGTCATTCTTTATACTCAGATCATTATGACCCCATCTTAATATAGTTTCTTTTTCCTCTTTTATCCACTTAGGGGCATACCATGCTATAAAAGTATATTGGGAAATTGAAGGACCTGGATTTTTCCATATGGGTATAAGATAGTGGTGGTTGAATTAATTGTGTCAACCAGGAGACTAGTGGAGCAGGCAACTATCCCAGAACCTTCTCTTAACATACACTGCCATTGTCCTGACTGAACTGCTTTTTCCTGTATTATTCCTTTTTTCCTCTTCTATAAACCAGTTACATCCTGTTTGGCCTGGTGAAGGGAAATCATGGGGACATAAAACACCGCAAATGGTAGGAGCAGCAAAAGATAGAGAACATCTGCGGGTGTTTTCTGCAACTATGTCTGGATTTTTGACAGATCCCATTGTGACCTCAATAATCCAGTTCTTTATATTTTAACTATCAGGCTGAGGGATTGCAAAAAAGACAGCTAACCTCAGTATTAGTAAGAGCAGTTAAATTAGGTTTTCTCCATTGTATTGTCACTCTCAGTACTCCAGTCTCCGAACTCTCACCACCATACCAAGATCCAGCAAGCACCTATGCCAGGAAGAGAGAGGATAAATAGGGCTTCACCTTCTATCATCTGGGTTCCATTTTTTATTATGTCTATAAAACAAATAACAAAAAATGTCTCTCCCATTTTAGCAGGACTATAAACTTTTTACCAACAGCAATTTTTACTAGCTAAAAACAAAACAAAAAATTCCATCATTTTGTTCCCTATTATAATTTATATGGAAATTTGATAAAAACAACAAGGTTTATATTCTTAATCTCTTATAAAACTTAAGTGTTATTCACACAACTTTTTGATTAATTCTTTATTAGATTTACTATCTGTGACGGGTTGGATCACAGAAACCCCCTTGGGAGCTGCCACCCGATGTGCCAAGACTACCCCTGCTCCTGTTTTCCCTGCCAGCTCAGGACTCCAGCACCCTGTCTTGCTGAGCCAGACACTCCCCGTCTGGCTCCAGACACAGATCCAGGGTCTGAATCTCCTGTCCCAAAGCTGCAAGTTTACCTGAAAACAGCTCACAGTAGTGTGCTTGTCTTTAGCACTCAGATGCCCAACTCCCAATGGGGTCTAAACCCAGATAAATCCATTTTACCCTGCATAAAGCTTATGCATAAAGCTTATGCAGGGCAAACTCATAAATTGTTCGCCCTCTATAACACTGATAGAGAGATATGCACAGTTGTTTGCTCCCCCAGGTATTAATACATACTCTGAGTGAATTACTAAATAGAAAGTGATTTTATTAAATACAGACAGTAGGATTTAAGTGGTTCAAAGTAGTAACAGACAGAACAAAGTAAGTCACCAAGCAAAATAAAATAAAAATGCGCAAATCTATGTCTAATCAAACTAAATACAGATAATCTCACCCTCAGAGATGTTTCAGTAAGTTTTTCTCAGACTGGACACCTTCCAGGCCTGGGCACAATTCTTTCCCCTGGTACAGCTCTTGTTGCAGCTCAGGTGGTAGCTAGGGGATTCTTCATGATGGCTCCTCCCTCTCTCTGTTCTCTTCCCCCCTTTATATATCTTTTGCATAAGGCGGGAACTCTTTGTCTCTCTGGGTTTCCACCCCCCCCCCCCCACTGGAAAAGCACCAGGTTAAAGATGGATTCCAGTTCAGGTGACATGATCACATGTCACTGCAAGACTTCATTACTCACTTGCCAGCACACACATATACAGGAAGACTCACAGGTAAATACAGCCATCTGCAGGACAATGGGAGTCATCAAGATTCCAAACCATCATTAATGGTCCACACTTTACACAATTACAATAGGGCCCTCAGAGTTACATTTTATATTTCTAGTTTTAGATACAAGAGTGGTACATTTATACAAATCAGATGATCATACTCAGTAGATTATAAGCTTTGTAATGATACCTTACAAGAGACCTTTTGCATGAAGCATATCCCAGTTACGTTACATTCACTTATTACCGTATTTTTTCTAAAACCATCTCAGTTACATTATATTGACTTATTATCAAGTTTTTATAAAACCATATAGACTGCACAACGTCACACTATCATTGAAGGGTCCTTATCGTATTACGCTGAAAACTTTTACATTTACCTATATTTATTGATTTTTAACCTCTTTCCCCCCTATATATAGGTATAACCTATATGTCCTTACTAAAGTTTCCATGATACAAGTTATTGGAAGCACATTATTTGATCTATTAAAACCCCTGGAAACTTCCTAACTTCTAGCTGAAGTTAATCTATATCATCATTGGGAGACTTCTAATGGTGGTGATGGCACTCTACCTACCATCATCTATTTATTTGCCTGTTTTTGAATTCATTATTTTTTTTCATTATAGTTCCCTTTTGTTTAGTTAGGTCATTTTATACATTTATCTCTTTATCTGTAGCTAGTTAAAGAAAACAAAACAGTATTTTTTTTCCAAAACAGTTACAACTTTTATTTATAACAACTTTTACTCAACTGCAACTACATACAAAAGTTGTTATAAAGAAAATTAAACAAATAAACTTTGACAAATGCTTATATCAAAATTAATTAGCAACAAGAAATTTTTTTTTTTAGAAGATAAAAATACAAAGCTTTAGGAAGTGACCTCAGAACATATAGACAACAATTTAGGATAATTTATCATTAATAGCTATCTAAGTAGTAAAAAATAAAATAAAAAGAAATTTCTCTAATAAACTGTTTAACCAATCACTCCCCATAATTTTTTGTCTCGGCGGCAGAAGAGAGATACTGACCGTGGTTAAACCACAAAATTCTATAACTGCTGCTCACAGCCCGAGAGAGAGAGAGAGTGTGTGCTGCGCGCCACCCAAATAACTATTGTTACTAAAATTTTCTGATTACAATGCAGGGACACAGCTCTATCTACTGTATTAATTATTATTGTTAATTATTAATTACAATTTTATTATTAGGATAGAAATGTAGAAAGCCTGGTCTATTTGGAGCAATTTTCAATTTTTGCAAGATAATGTAGATTTTAAAATCCTATTTTATTATCTAAATTTTTAAGCATTTAAATGAAGTACAGATCAGACAAACATAACAAAAGGCAATGGCTATTTAGAGTACTTGTACAGTTAATACTGTGGGAATTTAGAACTTTATTTTTAATGCTAATTTATTTAGATTTTATATATAAACTAAAGCATATTTTGTGCCTGCGTATGTTACTTTACAATATTATTTGCATCAATTTTTCTGGTACAGACACCATTCAGTTTCGCAAGTAAAGCTAAGCTAATTTCAGTTAGGCAAATATTTTGGAGGATACACTGTTCTTCTTTTTAAAACACCCTAAAACAGATCATAAGCTAACAAATCCAGAGTTTCCTCTCTACTCCTTTTGGTGCTTCTTGTACATATATTAAAAAAAAAAAAAAACTAAAGTTACCTATTACCCTAAGTTTTCCCTAATAATAATAAAATTACTTCTTATACTACCTTAAATCTACCTTCTAGTTACCTTATTATAAACACTAGCCTGAATTATCAAAAGAAAAGAACTTATCTTATTTTCCAGAGCACATCATTCACAGTATCTATTGAGCAAGGCAGTTGACTGATTAAAGCCTGTGTCCCTGGCCTGCTTCCTCCCCTTGCCCACCTCCCCCGCTGCTGGGATCTCTCCCCAGCCCCATTCATCTTTCATCAATTTTGTTATTTTTGGATGCAATTCCAAAGATGGAGGTTCTTTAGATATTGAATGCTTCACAGAAGGGAGTCCAAATACTGAGATTTTCAGGAGGGGGAAATTCTGGTAATACAGGTTCAAGGGAGGAGGGTTTTAGCAGCAAGGAACCAGGGAGAAGAGACTGAGGTAGTGAGGATTCAGAAGGAGAAAATTCAGATAATGAAGAGTTAGACGGGGAGAATAGATCACAATTAAGATACGGTTCCAATGAAGGAAGTGATTCAAGGAATGAGGGTTCTAAGAGAGTAAATGTCCACTCCTGATTCTGTTCCTGAGTCTCCTGCATCTTTTTCCCTGACGTTTTCCTCCTTCACTGCCTTTTCTCTTTCTTATCTAAATTTAGAATTTAAAAGAATGCACTTATTCTTTTATATAACACTACTTATTATACTAACCTTATAATTAAAAAACCCAATTCCCTATTTCTATACTATATTACACATCCAACCCAACTAAGGTTCTCCCCCCAGAATTTCCTTTCAGAACTTTAGCTGAGAAGAACAAAACTATTTTGACCTCCCCACACATCAAATGTTAACTGATATACAGTGGGATTAGCTTTACTTGCAAAAGTGACAGATCCTACCCACACTGGGCAGAGAACATGGGCTTTTTCTTTGTATCTTTATACATCACCATGTCCCGTATTTCCATTCACTGTTTTTAGTAAGCAATTTGTACAACGGAATAGCTCCATCACTTTTTTTTGCATATTTTTCAATAAAATCTCCAAAAGAAAAGTTAGTCATACCCAAAAGGATCTTAAATTAGAAACATCTGTGGGAGTGACCTCCCCTCTTGTCCAGTGTAACTCCTGCTGCTGACACAGTTACGCTTTCTCTGGACTGACCTTAAATCCAGTTTCTTTTGTTTTCTGCAATATTTTCATATTTTTCTCCCTAGTTTTAATACTGATAAGAATATCCTCTACATATCTTAAACTATACAGGTTTACTTCCTAACTTCTGCTTTTCTAGGATGCTTTTGAAATCACCTCAAAGCAGATTATAAATTAGCAAATTACTGTATTTCAATACTGCAATTATTAAGAAAAACAGTCTAAAAACTCACAGTACTTGTGGACTAAAAACACTCTAGCTAAATATTCAATAACATTCCTATAATTTCATTAATACATTTGTAATTGGTCCCGTTTAAACTACATATATAATAAAAAAAAGAATAATTTGTTTTAAGGCTTCATTTCTCCTGCTCTAAAGTGGCATTTTATGCTGACACTGCAGAGATTCGGTGTGTTTTCTTATGCTATCTCCTTACAGCAATGGTCCCCAAACTTTTCAGGATCGTACCCCCCCTTACCCCTGGCCACAACCCCCCTGGGGCTGGGAGCATGGCCATGACTCCCGGGGAGGGAATAAGGACGCAGACAGGGGTAAGGGGGTCGAAGCTGTGGCTGCAGCTGGGGGAGGGTCCAGGGCCAGGACTGGGACTGGGAATGGAGCCACAGCCAGGGGCTGAGGCTGGGGGTGGGGCCAGGGCCAGGTTAGGGGTTGGGTACGGACCCACACCCAGGCTGCGGTTGGGGGCCAGTGCTGGGGGAGAGGCTGGGCGTGGGGCCAGGGGCCAGGGTCGTGGCTGGGGACAGGCCAGAGCTGAGTGGTGTTCCCTCACTGCCCCCTATGGGGGCTGGCCTGG
Source organism: Chrysemys picta bellii (assembly GCF_011386835.1). NCBI lineage: Eukaryota > Metazoa > Chordata > Testudines > Emydidae > Chrysemys > Chrysemys picta. The sequence goes on from NC_088797.1 coordinate 39,822,826, forward strand.
GCCCCGCTGTATCTCCCAAATGTTCCACCGTGCCCCCCTAGGGGAGCGTGCCCCACAGTTTGGGGACCTCTTCCTTAAAGGATGGAGAAGCTGTAAATTCAGCTTCCTCACAGTCAGATAGCTCTTGGAGCAATTTGGCAACCTAATATTGCAATAGTCGCTTCCAAGCTAAACTCCACAATAGGGCCAAGGTTTTTTGCTGTCTATTTTGGTATGGGACAACATTTTTGCCTTCATTTTCTTTTTATCCCTCTTTCCTTTATTCTACCTTGTTGGTCACCTTTGCCTGAGAACCATTGTCAGAGAAAGTTTCTACTGATACCTTCAAGTTTTTTTTCTTGAGGGGCCACCCTTTCCTCTGTATTTTACATACAGATTTATTCATAGTGGCATCTGAATTATTAAGCTTTTTCACTGTTTTCATTGCCAAACCTAATTCTAAATTTTGACCCAACTCTGAACATCCAGATGCTGATTCCCAAGTTATACTTGGCTTTGGTTTTCCCTTTACCTGCTGTTTCCTTTCAGGAGAGCACGTCATAGAATCCCCTCCTGGAAGAAAGATTTCATCACTTCTTTTTTTGGGCTAATTCTAATTCCCACTGGGGTTTGTGTAAGCCGTTGCATAATGGTAGTAGTGCAGCTTCCCAGTCTTTTCAATAATGAGTCTGATTCTGATAGTGTACAGTGCTTTGAGAATATTAGAATATGACTAGGGTCCTACATACAGCCACTGCTGCATAATGGGTTTATTCATGCCACCCTATGAATTCTCTTCAGATGGGAGCCTGTGTTCTGACCTGCATTGATGGGATACCATGCAGACATGCAGTTCGGTACCTAAGTCCCAGTTATGCTCTGATGAGCACACGAAGCAATGCAATCAGGAGACATCAGTTTTATTCAGCTAAATCATACCATCAGCGTTTTGCTTTTTGAAATAGATAACACATCCCTGCTGAAATATCATCAATTAGGTGAAGGAATCTCCTGGGTGGAACTCTTCACACATCAGAAAACTACATACAAATAATTCATGGGTTGGGCAGTGACCAATAAAAAATACAGGAATTAATTGCTAGAAGCGTAAATTTATTTTTTTCCTGTAACTCTCTAACCTTCTGAGATAAAGGAAACCAACTGCAGTTGGAGACATAATCATTCCCTGCATGCACCCAAAACTCTGCCTCTTAAATTACCACCTGCCAGAAGTGGGGAGATCTCCATACTTGCCATGTGAAGATAGCTGACAGAAACTATTTCTGCCAATGTTGTGGAGCTGACTCCTGAAAGTGGCAGATAGGACAGGAATGACAAAATGTATTTGTTTTCAGGTAGATGGCAACTCTCTATTCCATGCTTTACCTTGAGCCTTTACATACCCCTCCCCACACAAAAAGAAAGGAACACCCTATGTACCTGCAAAGTAGATCTCGTGTACTTGCTGAAATGGAAGAGGGTCTGCTCTAAATAAAGAAAGTCTCTTCTTTCTAGATGGAATGGTTAGACTGAGGCCTCCTGGGGGAATGAACACTGATCTGGTCAATGGCCCGATGCTGGATTCCACATCCTAAAAGGACAGAAATAAAGAACTAAATTTTCAGCCAAAGTTGAAAAATCCCATTCCATACCCTATATAGATCTAGAATCTAACCTGCCCATCACAGCTATAGAAATCCACTCTCCTTCCCTCAGACTCCTAATACATTCCATCATGTTTTAGAGGAGAAAATGCAAAGCCTCTCTGCCCAAGGAGGGCAGAAGTAACAAGTAAAAGATTGCAGTAGGCAGCAGTAAACTCCAGAAATAAGAACTCTGTATAAACATTGCATACATATTAATAAGTCAGCGCTAGCAGGCTCACTCACAATGGACAAGTCCCATTAAATTAGAATTGTTGGATCTGGCCATAAGTCAGATAATGCCCTGAGTGAGTCAAAGTTTGGTGCTTCCTTAGAATGGCTGTAGGCTCTAGTTCTTAATTTTCATTTTCAGCACCCAAAGCCCTGTACAAATTGGCAAATAGCAAACCCGTTTCTGAGGTACACTCAGGGAAGAATGGCTGAGACTCTGAATACTTACTGCGGGGAAGATGATGGTCAGTTGTGATTCAGTTGTGATTCAGGAAAGCCCCAGTCTAGAATCTGAGGTTGGTCTGGGGTAAAATAAGGGTGTTCAGCTGCCAGTGACGGTGCAATAGCTGTGATGGTGGAGAGCTCAGCCCTAAAGAGAAAGAGAGTTGAATTGTTAGCTGCTGCAGAGCTAACCCCTTTATCAGCTCTGCCAGTCAGTATTTCACTCATATCTGTATCAATCCTGCTCCCTTCTCTAATAAAATGTGTATTGCTTTAAAGGAAGCTATACAAGCATTTTTCATCTGGGTAAGGAGGAAGAAGCAGCAGGCAAAGAACTAAAGGAAGGGGAATAATGGAGTTTACATCTTTCACCTGTCCCTTGTCCAGAGAGATTGTAGGGTTTCTAAGTAGAGACCTTGCCTTCGTTCTTCTCTGTAAAGCACTGTTGGAACTATATAAATAAGGAAAGGGTGGGGCATTGCTCTAATTATGGATGTTAAGATGTGGAGTCATGGCCGGGGCTATTTAGTGGTCAGACAGTGCCCAAGGTGAGAAAGCGAATGTGGAGCTTTCTTACAATGCCTGGAATGAGAGAACTGTCCTGTATTTTCAGGAAGTTGGCAGCACTATTCCTCACATGCATTTGGACCCTTACAGACCCTCTCCCACACACAAGCTAGAATTAAGGAGAACTTGACTACTCACTGAAGAGGCGGGGGGAGGGATTGGAATTACATGGCCAGCCCAAACTTCATGGGGCCAATGACTGAATGTGAGCATCTGAGCTCTCTCCTAAAATAAGAGAATTAGATACAAAATATTATTAGCAGCTGAACAATGTCCCCACTTGTCCCCAATATGCCATACTGGTCCCTGTTAATGCAGAGTTAAATTCACCTGTGCCAGTACAATCTGTTTAAATCCCCTTTCCCTGCCTCCAACTTTTAATAAAATCCATAGTTCAAATAATTGTGAGAAGAGGAACAACCAAAGGTGCTTTACCCAAACAAGTGAGTCTATTACTCCATGGGATAATAGAGATAACATGATCTATCCCCACAAGTAGCTGAAACTAAATATCTTACTCCAAATCCCAAAATTGTCAGTGGCAGGTGCTAGGCCATGGGATTCCGGCTGATAAGGACCAGGGCAGCTCTGATTTCCAAATATAGGAATAGCAGTAAATTCCTCTGCTGTAGCAGGTGATTGAGTCTTTGAATTACTGTGCAAAAAATATTAAGACTTTTTTCCCCTCCACTGAAGTGCAGTAATATGGGAGAATGACAATCACTACATAGGTAGTAGCAGGATGAAGTCAGGAGTGAGGGAAAGGTATATTTGTATTGCAAGAATGTTAATATGAGAAGGAATGGTTGGTCAGAAAGTGCCCAATGTGAGACAGAATTTGATTCTTCCTTACAACGACTGCAGAGAATCTCTTGTCTTGTGTTTATCTTTTTAGAAAGGTGGTAACCGTGTTGCATGTTTGCACCCGAAGCCCTGTACAGACATGTCCACACACCCTCCCCAATATACACACAGAGAAAGAAGTGAAGGAATCCCAATACTTACTCAGCAGCAGAGGATCTACCTTGCTCAAGGAAAGCATCGTAATGCATGAAAAGCTGAGCCTCTGAGAGTACCTGGGCAGGCAAAGGACAGTAACTGATTAAATTGACCCATTAGGGAGCACTCATCTGAAAATAAAATGAATGGAAAGGAAATATGCCTCCCAATATGCCATAATCTACATTAATAACACCCCATAATTCTACTTCCCAGTAACATGATTGTTAATCTAGCTTCCTTCCATTGTCTAATAAAATCTCTATTCTTTCGTCAGCAGAAATTTCAAACTGATTTTGGGAACTGGGCTCCTGCATACCGGGAAATTTTCATATCAATGAAATGAGCAAAAGCACGGGCCACCAGTGAACCCCATGATTACCTAGTCCCTATACGGTCCCTTCTATGTGGTTTGTTTCATCAGCCATTCTTGCTGGTCTTGGTCACTACATAAGGAAAAATAAACTCCATCTAATCAGGGATGGAGTGTTACACTACTCAGAGGCAAAGGATTTTAGGGAATTATCTCTTTACAAGTGATTATTGGGATCTTTGGAGGAGCTCTCAGTTACCCCTTCCCCAAACTGGACCTTTACAAATACATTGTCCTCCCGGTAGAGATGTTCCTCACCCTCTGCCTATTATACAGTTCAAGGGAAATACAGAGAAGAAAGTTGTGATAGAACTAGTGTTGTGACTGCTGCATTTTCTGTTCCTAATTCCCTTATTTTCTCTCGCTTGAGAGGGGCCTCAAAATGTAGAAAAATGTGTCCCAAGCTCCAGACATGGACATTCCTTAGACCCAGACTTTGCAGGAGGAGTCTAGGCAGGACACAGATCTCTCCCTAGGGAAGAGGGTTTTTTTTAACAGGACTGCATCCACATTTCCATACATGTACCTGAAACCCTGCAGTCCCTGAAGTACTGTACCCTAGAGGAATGAGTGTGCGAATTGCCAGAATTACCTGCTGAATGAGGATTGATGTGCCTTTGTGAGAGGTGAAGAGGCTTCATTTGGGATGAAGTATGTGAGGGGCCAAAAGGTAGCTGCAAAATGGCTGCAGATACGTGGTCTGACCCTCAATAGAGACTTCATCCTAAATGAAATAGAAACAACAAAATGTTAGGAATGGCGGGGCACCAGGAGGAGTCATTATCTATCGATTTAGGGTGGAAATACACAATATGCTTATTATTGTGTGCCTGTGAGTAAAATGACAGGAAAATATCCCAGTAAATTCGTGAGGATATTTTACCAGTAACCAAAGCAACTAATAGACCGTGGGTTTAAGGAAGGCAGTGAGGAGTAGTGGAGTTAAAAGCATTGCTGACTCCAGCATGTACACTGTGGAGTAGATAAATATCTCTGTTTTAAAGATGGATAAACAGAGGCTCAGTGATGATAAATATTAGGATATTTATCAATATTTATCAGCCCTGAAATAAATCACTTTCTATTTATATTAATAATATTGTCTGTACAAAGGGTGTGATTGAAAGTCCACTCTAGTCAATAGGGTTCTCCAGTGAATGTAATTGGTTTTGAATTAGGCCCTTAGATAACATAACATTGTGCTTTCAAGTATCTCAAAATTCCAAACAATAATTAATAACTTTTTAAATACTTACCATTATCCTCATTTTCAAGATTAATAAAGTGAGGCACGTCAAAGGTCAATGATTGCCAAAATCAAACTTAATCAATGCCTGAAGTGTGTGAGGAGTTTTGCTTAATCTACCCACCAGAGCCCAAATTGGTGAGAATTTCTGCTGAATCTCTAGCTGTAGTACAGCCCCACCACACAGACCCACAATGTGGACATTGCCTGAAAGCCACAATTTGATTAAAGTCAATGGGATTTTCTCTTTTATTGTCAAAATGTATCAGTGAGCAGAGAACTCTGACTATACTACAGTTAGACCAACCATCACAGTGGACATTCTGTTAAAATTCCTAACATGCTGAGTTACAACCTTTTATTTATTCCTCATGTGTTACATGGGAATAGTGTAGTTTGAGAAGGACAGAAGAAATGTTTTAAGCACTCACAAATAACTGGTCTCAGACCCCTCTGGAACCACAACTTACTTAATATATAACTTACACAGTTGTGTTACGTTGGCCATCTGAGAAAATTCACTTACTTTTATCGAAGGCCTGTATGCTAAGTCTTGCGATGAACACCACAGGTATTATCAAAATTGCTGCAGTATTGCACAGTGCCAACCAGCTCTTCCAGAGGCCAGGTGGAGGACTGACTTGAGCTCAGTGCCCCAATAGCAGTGCATTGGCTGTTATGTACGTGTACATCTCTTCCCAGGTCTGTCAAAGTGTTTATGATCTCAGTGTCCTCTCTAGCGACTAGTCCAGTCAGAGCCCCATACAAACATGAAAATGTTGATGCATTTAAAGAAATATTGATAAATATTTAATTTTTCAAGAATAACTTTTTTTATTATACTCACAGTGCCTGCACTCAGCTAGCAACTTGTTTCCAAGGTTCTTAAAAGTGGCAACAATTATTAAGACAGAAAATATGCTGTGGAGTAGTAAGTATTAGTTCCATTTCAACGATGGATAAGCAGAAGTGCAATGAGGATCAATACTGATAAATATCCTATTATCTAGGATTAAATCTGAAATAAATAACTTTCCATTTATATGACTGATGCTGTCTGCACTTAAGGTGTGATGGAAAGTCAATTGTAGTCAATAAGGGTCTATCATTACATTTATCTGGCTTTGGATTAGGTCCTGTGATGTGCCAAGAGCAGTACAAAGCAGAAGACAGTCCTTAATCTGGGAAGTTGACAGTAGAATCAGGATGTATAACCTTTCAGTTGATGACATTGCGGTTGCTTATATGAGGTCTCATAGTAGAGATTTTTTCCTGATGGACATGCAGTCCAAGGGTACAACATCTCACAGGAGATGTTTCCAGTAGATGAAACTATGGCCGATTGTAGGTGGTTTTATAGATGTTTCCCATGGATATCTGCCAAATATGTGGTCTCCTAGGAGTTGTTTCCTAGAGATGAGGCTGGAACCAGATGGCGTTTCCAGATGTTTCTTTCTAGCTTGATGAATATTCCATTTTGGACAAACATGGAACCTAAAAAAGCAGTCCAACATTTCCAGTTTAGTTTTCCATATTCTCCTGTGAGAACTTGTGAAAACTCATTCTTTCAGCAATCATAGGAGATATTGACATATCCTTCAGAATATCAAGTAAATTCATATGCTCATATCATTGGAACTAGGGAAAATGTGTAGGGAGGATGTGGGAGATGTTCTCTGGGCGATGGAAATTTAGTTTTAATTTACTAACCTAGAAGAAAGGAGAAGGTGGTGAGCAAAAGGAGAAAGTTTTTTGAAACCCATCTTACTCTTGCCTGTGAGGTGGGAAGCAGCTGTTCTAACATCAGTACAGGTGTTCTTTCCCCAATCAGTACAGCTGGTGATTAGGAAATTCAGCCTTTGTCAGTGGTTCTGCACATACAAAAAAAGGAAATGAACATGCAATATTCTAGAACTCTGTTTGGTGGAACTCTTGCAACTAGGCACTGTTTAATATTTCTTTGAAACTATGAAATACAAGGGGCAGTGTGAGGAAAACATATAATCTACGTTGTTCATTGACTATTTACAGGGTTTAGCCAACATCTACCTGAGCCTGGCTGCTAGCTGACATCTTTATCAGATAGGACACCATATGCTGAAAATACTGTAGCGTGAGATTTAACATCAGTCAATACCACACCATTAAAGAGGTGTGTGTGTGTGTGTGTTTGATTAGGTAACTCACCTCCATTACAAAACTTGTAATGATCACAGGGCAATCTGAACAGGTGGTTGGCAAGAAGGAGGTAAACACTCACAATGTGTTTATTGCATAAGAGAGTAGAGCTAAATAAGATGTGGGTGCCAGAGGATTGGCTACTTACTGCAGTGTGATTATTGAGAACCATATGAAAGACCAAAACTTATTTAAGAGCTGACACGTTTTTACTTTTCACTTCTCTCCTCTTCCTCCTCCTGAGCTCTCTTGCCTCATTCTTCCTTTGGGGGAACCCATAGGCCCCGTGTGAGTTCAGGGGGTTCACAGTTCCTCTCCACCCTCCCTGATCTTGGGGCAGAAGGTCACAGACAATGCTATAATCTCCCACAGCAGAGATACTAGTTGAAAGGTTCAGACTGAACAAATGTTGCTTTGATATCAATGTTTTTGTTGGAATTGCCACAGGTAGTTGCTGGGTTCTCCTCTCCTCATCACTGTGGCCAGTAATGTTGCTCCTTGAGGGTGCAGGAGAGTGAGCACAGATATACATTTGGGGGCACCTGAAATCTCTCTTTGGTTCACACTCCTGCAGGGGGCAATAAGCCCAGGGTCAGTCTCTATGATGTGTTTCTACCTACAGGCTCTGCCTTTGTGCCAGGGAAGGAGTTTTTCACATCTCATCTAATGCTGTGGCACCAACCTTGTATTTAATGATAGAATAGATGGGCAGCAAACAGGATATTTATGCAACTGAATTACAGGACAGTCCTGTCGAATTATCTGAGACTGCATCCTAAGATTATGGTCTTGGGGTCCCTATTATCCTGACTTCACACTAGTAACTGCACCAAAGCTTTCTTGCAGCTCATATGCTGCATTGCTAGACATTATGGGAGTTTGTACAGTTGCGGCCATATCTCTGTGATGGATAATCCGAATCCCTGTCTTCTGGGAGGGACGAAACCTCTGATCAGTGTCTTGCTGGAGACGCTAAACCTCTTCCCAGTGTTCACTGAGGAGAATAAACCTCTCTTGAATGATCTGTTGTGTATGGGGGTAGAAACATCTCTTTCACCATGGACAGAATAAAGCTCCAGGAACTTAACTTGTTCTCATTCTTAGCATGTTAATAGAGATGACGTAGATCCTTGTTGCAATATGTTGTTCAGTTGCAGCACCTGCAGAGTTTCCAAATACAGTATAAGGGACTGGAATAATCCTCTTTCCTGCTGAACCCTGAACTCACTTAACTTTAGTTTTCAGCTCTGAGTTTTGGTTAGGTTTAACTACTTATCAGCTCTAAATAAGGATTCCTAATCTTTGTCCTCACTAGTTTTTGTACTACTAGGACGCCTGGTAGTTTGGAGATATAGGACAAGTATTTTTTCATTTGTGTTGTTTCCTGATTGCCATTGATGAAGGTTCTGGATTCTATCACTGGTGTCTTCTCTGCTACAAGGGAACTAGAAGAAAGGCAGATTTGCCATTTGGAACTGAGCTGTTCAATAAAAGGAACAGATATACTGCTACCAATCTGACAGTGTACATAAGTTTAAGGGATGAGGAGAACTTGTCTGGGCCACACAACATTTCTGAAAATAATACTGATCTCAACCCCAAAAACCTGTGTAGTATTTCCACAGCCTACAGTAAAGGAAAGGAGGCATTGCCTCCTACCATAGTCAAGGAATAAGGAACTCTGCATAAACATTGCAGATGTATTAATAAGTCAGCACCAGCAGGCTGGCAAAGGACAAGTTCCATTGTGCGAGATTTGTTAGATCTGGCCATAGGTCAGACCGTGCCCTGAGAGAGTCAGAGTTTTGTGCCTACTTAGAATGGCTGTAGGCTCTAGTTCTGAATTTTCGTTTTCAGCACCCAAAGCCCTGTACAAATTGACAAATAGAAAACCTGTTTTTGAGGTACACTCAGGGTACGTCTACACTACGAAATTAGTTCGAATTTATAGAAGCCGGTTTTATTGAAATCGGTTGTATACAGCCGATTGTGTGTGTCCACACAATAAAATGCTCTAGGTGCTCTAGTCGGCGGACCGCGTCCACAGTACGAGGCTAGCGTCGACTTCCGGAGCATTGCACTATGGGTAGCTATCCCACAGCTATCCCACAGCTATCCCACAGTTCCCGCAGTCTCTGCCGCCCCTTGGAATTCTGGGTTGAGATCCCAATGCCCGGATGATGCAAAACAGTGTCGCGGGCGGTTCTGGGTACATGTCGTCAGGCCCCTCCCTCCCCCGTCACAGCAATGGCAGACAATAGATTCGCGCCTTTTTACCTGGGTTACCTGGGTTACCTGCGCAGACAACATGGAGCCCGCTCAGCTCAGCTGAGCTCACCGTCACCATATGTCCTCTGGGTGCCGGCAGACGTGGGACTGCATTGCTACACAGCAGCAGCTGCTAACTGCCTTTTGGCGGTAGACGGTGCAGTAGACTGGTAGCCTTCATCGGCGATCTGGGTGCTGGCAGCCGTGGGGCTTGCCTTTTGGCAGTAAATGGTGTATTACGACTGTTAGCCATCCTATTACAAGTTGGGTCATCGTACGTTAGCAGAGTCTTCCCTGAGCAGCCGATTGTGCAATAGGCCTGAAGACCATCGTCATACACCATCCCGTATTTGCTGCCAAGCACCCAGAAAGATGCCGAGGGCTATCAGTCACGCTGCACTGTCGTCTTAAGATGTAAAAAAATAGATTTGCTCTGTATTCATTTGCTTCCCCCTCCCTCCGTCAAATCAACGGCCTGCTAAACCCAGGGTTTTCAGTTTAATCTTTGGGGGGGACCAGTCTGTGACAGTTGTTTGTGTCTCTCCCTGATGCACAGCCACCATTCTTTATTTTAATTCCCTGTGCCTGTACGCCATGTCGTCACTCGGCCCCCCCTCCCTCCTTCCCCTAGTCCGTCAGATACTACGTTTGCGCCACAGCTCAGAGAGCCGAGAAGCGGTTCGCGCCTTTTCTTTGAATTCTGGGTTGAGATCCCAATGCCCGGATGATGCAAAACAGTGTCGCGGGCGGTTCTGGGTACATGTCGTCAGGCCCCTCCCCCCTCGTCACAGCAACGGCAGACAATAGATTCGCGCCTTTTTACCTGGGTTACCTGCGCAGACAACATGGAGCCCGCTCAGCTCAGCTGAACTCACCGTCACCATATGTCCTCTGGGTGCCGGCAGACGTGGGACTGCATTGCTACACTGCTGCTAACTGCCTTTTGGCGGTAGACGGTGTAGCATGAGTGATAGTCGTGGGGCTGGCAGCCGTAGGGCTGCATTGCACCAGCCCCTTGCCAGGCGATGGTATATTATGACTGGTACCCATCATCGTCGTACTGGTGTGACTGTCAATCATGGCCACCTGGGCAGACATGCTACTGTTTCGATGATGATGGCTACCAGTCGTAATATACTATTTTCTGCCAATTGCCCAGTATTGTCTGCTAAGCACCCAGAAGAGGCCAAGGGCGATGCTGGGTGCTGGCGGACGTGGGGCTGGCAGACGTGGGGCTGCATTGCTACACAGCAGCAGCCCCTTGCCTTTTGGCAGATGATGGTATATTATGATTGGTACCCATCGTCGTCGTATTGGTATGGCTGTCACTCATGCTGCACCGTCGGCTGCCACCTTAAGATGTAAAAAATAGATTTGTTCTGTGTTCATTTGCTTCCCCTTCCTCCGTGAAATCAACGGCCTGCTAAGCCCAGGGTTTCCAGTTTAATCTTTGGGGGGACCATTCTGTGTGACAGTTGTTTGTGTTTCTCCCTGTTCCTGTACCTGTACGCCATGTCGTCACTCGGCCCTCCCTCCCTCCCTCCCGCCCTCCTTCTCCTGGTCCATCAGATACTACTTTCGCGCCTTTTTTCTGACCAGGCGCCATAGCTAGCACTGGGATCATGGAGCCCGCTCAGATCACCGCGGCAATTATGAGCACTGTGAACACCACGCGCATTGTCCTGGAGTATATGTAGAGCCAGAACATGCCAAGGCGAAACCCGGACCAGGCGAGGAGGCGATTGCAGCGCGGCGACGAGAGTGATGAGGAAATTGACATGGAAATAGACCTCTCACAAGGCACAGGCCCCAGCAATGTGGAAATCATGGTGTCACTGGGGCAGGTTGATGCCGTGGAACGCCGATTCTGGGCCCGGGAAACAAGCACAGACTGGTGGGATCGCATCGTGCTGCAGGTATGGGACGATTCCCAGTGGCTGCGAAACTTTCGCATGCGTAAGGCCACTTTCATGGAACTTTGTGACTTGCTTTCCCCTGCCCTGAAACGCCAGGATACCAAGATGAGAGCAGCCCTCACAGTTGAGAAGCGAGTGGCGATAGCCCTGTGGAAGCTTGCAACGCCAGACAGCTACCGGTCAGTCGGGAATCAATTTGGAGTGGGCAAATCTACGGTGGGGGCTGCTGTGATCCAATTTGCCAGGGCAATGAAAGACCTGGTGATAGCAAGGGTAGTGACTCTGGGAAACGTGCAGTCAATAGTGGATGGTTTTGCTGAAATGGGATTCCCAAACTGTGGCGGGGCCATAGACGGAACCCATATCCCTATCTTGTCACCGGAGCACCAAGCTACCGACTACGTAAACCGCAAGGGGTACTTTTCAATGCTGCTGCAAGCCCTGGTGGATCACAAGGGACGTTTCACCAACATCAACGTGGGATGGCCGGGAAAGGTACATGATGCTCGCGTCTTCAGGAACTCTGCTCTGTTTCGAAAGCTGGAGGAAGGGACTTTCTTCCCGGACCAGAAAGTGACCATTGGGGATGTTGAAATGCCTATCGTGATCCTTGGGGACCCAGCCTACCCCTTAATGCCATGGCTCATGAAGCCGTACACAGGCAGCCTGGACAGGAGTCAGGACCTGTTCAACTACAGGCTGAGCAAGTGCCGAATGGTGGTGGAATGTGCATTTGGACGTTTAAAAGCGCGCTGGCGCAGCTTACTGACTCGCTCAGACCTCAGCGAAAAGAATATCCCCATTGTTATTGCTTCTTGCTGTGCGCTCCACAATATCTGTGAGAGTAAGGCGGAGACCTTTATGGCAGGGTGGGAGGTTGAGGCAACTCGCCTGGCCGCTGATTACGCGCAGCCAGACACCAGGGCGGTTAGAGGAGCACATCAGGGCACGGTGCGCATCAGAGAAGCTTTGAAAACGAGTTTTGTGACTGGCCAGGCTACTGTGTGAAACTTCTGTTTGTTTCTCCTTCATGAACCCTCCAAACACCCCCCCGACCCGGTTCACTCTACTTCCCTGTAAACCAACCACCCCACCCCACCCCACCCTCCCCTCCCGCTTGCAGAGGCAATAAAGTCATTTTTTTTAACATTCATGCATTCTTTATTAGTTCCTTACAGAGGTAGGGGGATAATTGCCAAGGTAGCCTGGGATGGGTGGGGGAGGAGGGATGGAAAAGGACACACTGCATTTTAAAACTTTAAGTCTTATTGAAGGCCAGCCTTCTGATGCTTGGGCGATCATCTGGGGTGGAGTGACTGGGTGGACGGAGGCCCCCCCACCGTGTTCTTGGGCGTCTGGGTGAGGAGGCTATGGAACTTGGGGAGGAGGGCTGTTGGTTACACAGGGGCTGTAGCGGCGGTCTCTGCTCCTGCTGCCTTTCCTGCAACTCAACCATACGCTCGAGCATATCAGTTTGATGCTCCAGCAGACGGAGCATTGCCTCTTGCCGTCTGTCTGCAAGCTGACGCCACCTATCGTCTTCAGCCCGCCACTTGCTCTGTTCTTCCCGCGATTCAGCCCGCCACCTCTCCTCTCGTTCATATTGGGCTTTTCTCATCTCCGACATTGACTGCCTCCACGCATTCTGCTGTGCTCTATCAGCCTGGGCGGACATCTGCAGCTCCGTGAACATCTCGTCCCTCGTCCTACGTTTTCTCTTTCTAATGTTCACGAGCCTCTGCGAAGGAGAAACATTTGCAGCTGGCGGAGGAGAAGGGAGAGGTGGTTAAAAAAGACACATTTTAGAGAACAATGGGTACACTCTTTCATTACAAGGTCGCATATTTCGGCTTGCAGGCAGCCATCGTAGGCCACAGTGTTTTGGCTTTTTTAACCTTCTTAACATGCGGGAAAGGTTGCAAACAGCAGCGCATTTCCCATATCAAGGATGAATTGGGTTGTCCATTTAAAATGGGGTTTCAATGTAAAAGGAGGGGGCTGCGGTTTCCCGGTTAACATGCGGCACAAACACAAGTAAACCACCCCCCCCCCCCCACACACACACACGATTCTCTGGGATGATCACTTCACCGCTCCCCCCACCGCGTGGTTAACAGCGGGGAACATTTCTGGTCAGAAGAGCAGGAACGGGCGCCTCTGAATGTCCCCTTAATAAAATCACCCCATTTCAACCAGGAGAGCTTTCTGGAGATGTCCCTGGAGGATTTCCGCTCCATCCCCATACACGTTAACAGACTTTTCCAGTAGATGTACTGGCCGCGATTGCCAGGGCAAAGTAATCATTAAACACGCTTGCTTTTTTTTTGTAATGTTTACAAATAGTTACAAAGTAACACTCACCAGAGGTCTCCTGTGTGCCCTGAGGGTCTTGGGTGAGTTCGGGGGTTACTGGTTCCAGGTCCAGGGTCACAAACATATCCTGGCTGTTGGGGAAACCGGTTTCTCCGCTTCCTTGCTGCTGTGAGCTACCTACAGTACCTCCATCGTCATCTTCCTCGTTCCCCAAACCGTCTTCCCTGTGTGTTTCTCCAGTGAGAGAGTCATAGCACACGGTTGGGGTAGTGGTGGCTGCACCCCCTAGGATCGCATGCAGCTCCGCGTAGTAGCGGCAAGTTTGCGGCTCTGCCCCGGACCTTCCGTTTGCTTCTCTGGCTTTGTGGTAAGCTTGCCGTAGCTCCTTAATTTTCACGCGGCACTGCTGTGTGTCCCTGTTATGGCCTCGGTCCTTCATGGCCTTGGAGATCTTTTCTAATACTTTTCCATTTCTTTTACTGCTACGGAGTTCAGCTATCACTGCTTCATCTCCCCATATGGCGAGCAGATCTCGTACCTCCCGTTCGGTCCATGCTGGAGCTCTTTTGCGATCCTGGGAGGACTCCATCACGGTTACCTGTGCTGATGAGCTCTGCGGGGTCACCTGTGCTCTCCACGCTGGGCAAACAGGAAATGAAATTCAAACCTTCGCGGGTCTTTTCCTGTCTACCTGGTCAGTGCATCTGAGTTGAGAGTGCTGTCCAGAGCGGTCACAATGAAGCACTGTGGGATAGCTCCTGGAGGCCAATAACGTCGAATTCCGTCCACACTACCCCAATTCCGACCCGCAAAGACCGGTTTTATCGCTAATCCCCTCGTCAGAGGTGGTGTAAAGAAACCAGTTTAAAGGACCCTTTAAGTCGAAAGAAAGGGCTTCGTTGTGTGGACGTGTCCAGGCTTAATTCGGTTTAACGCTGCTAAAGTCGACCTAAACCCGTAGTGTAGACCAGGCCTCAGAGAAGAATGGCTGAGACTCTGAATAGTCACTGCGGGGAAGATGGTCAGTTGTCATTCAGGAAAGCCCCAGTCCAAAATATGAGGTTGGTCTTTGTAAAATAAGGATCTTCAGCTGCCAGTGATGGTTCAATGGCTGATGGTGGAGAGCTCAGCCTTAAAGGAAAGAAGAGTTGAAACATCAGCCGCTGAAGATTTATTCCCCTTTTCAGCTTTGCCAATCTGTATTTGACTTACATGTGTCTCAATTTTCCTTCTTTCCCTAATAAAAAGGGTGTTCCTTAAAAGAAGGCAATAAATAGAAGACTCTTTGCTGTGGTTGAGGAGGCAGGAATAGCAGACAAAGAACTATAGGGAGGGGAATAATGGGCTTTACATTTTTCACCAGTTCATTGTCTGCAGAGATTGTAGAGTCTCCAAGCAGGGATCTTGCCTCGATCCTTCTCTGTAAAGCACCATTGGAACTATATAAATGAGGGGGAAGAGTAAGACAATTTTCACTAATTATAGATGTTAAGATGTGGAGTCATTGCTGGGACTATTTAGTGGTCAGACAGTGCCCAAGGTGAGAGAGAGAAGGTGGAGCTTTCTTACAATGCCCGGAATGAGAGAACTGTCCTGCATTTTCAGGAAGGTGGCAGCACTATTCCTTACATGCATTTGAGTTCTTACAGAGCCTCTCCCACACACCATCCTTAATGTATGCACAAGCTAGTATTAAAGAGAACTTGAATACTCACTGAAGAGGGAAAGGGGATTATGATTTCATGGCCAGGCCAAACTTTATGGGGCCAATGATTGAATGTGAGCATCAGAGTTGTCATACAATGTACAATGGGTCCTAAAATAAGAAAAAAAATACAATTAGCAGCTGAACAATTCTCACTTCCACTTGTCCCCAATGTGCCATAATGGTCCTTGTTAATGCACAGCTAAATCCATCTCTGCAATTACAATCTCTTTAAATCCCCACTCCGTGCCTTGGACTTCTAATAAAATCCTTTCAGTCCTGGTTGAGGCAGTAGAAAGAAAGCTAATTGTGGGGAGGGGAGCCACAAAAACCTTTGTATCCAAATATTTGTTTGTATCACTCCCTGGGACAGAGTTATCATGATCTATCCAAACAAGTAGAGGAAAATAAATATCTTACTCCGAATCCCAGGATATGTTTATAGTGCAATTAGACACCCACGGCTGTGGCTTGCACCAGCTGACTCAGGCTCATGGAGCTCAGGCTAAGGGGCTGTTTAATTGCATTGTAGACATTCGGGCTCAGATTAGAACTTAGGCTCTAAGACCATACAAAGTCAAAGGGTCTCTGGGCTTGGACTGCAGCCTAAGTACATATGTCTATGCTGCTATTAGTCAGCCCCTTATTCTGAGCCTCACAAGCCCGAATCAGCGGGCATAGGCCATTCACTGGTTTCATTGTGCACATAGCCAGAGTGGCAGATTCCAGGCCCTGGGATTCTGAATAATAAGCAACAGGGCAACTCTGACTTCCAGCTAAAACTCCTCTGCCACAGCAGTGATTGAGTCTTTGAATCATGCATCCAATGAAGTGGGTTTTAGCCCACAAAAGCTTATGCTCAAATAAATTTGTTAGTCTCTAAGGTGCCAAAAGTACTCCTCATTCTTTGTGCAAAAAATGTTAGACATTTCTCCTCCACTGAAGTGCAGTGATATGGGAGAATATGACAATCACTAACTAGATAGTAGCAGGGTGAAGTCAGGAGGTTGGGAAAGGTCTATTTGCATTGTAAGAGAACGTTAACATGAGAAGGAATGGTTGGAGCTGGTTGTTGGTTAGAAAGAGCCCAGTGGAACGAGAGAATTTGGTTCTTCCTTACAATAACTGCAGAGAATCTTGTCTTCTGTTTATCTTTTTGGAATGGTGGCAACTGGATTGCATGTTTGTTCCAAATCTCTACACTGACATGTCCCCACACCTCCTCAGTATACACACAGAGGAAGAAAGTGAAGGAATCCCAATACTAACTCTGGGGCAGCAGGTGCACTCTGTTCGAGGAAAGCTTCATAAAGAATGAAGAGCTGAGCCTTGGTAGTACAGGGGCAAGCAAAAGAGGATCACCAGTTAAATTGGCTTATGATGGAGCACTCATCCTAAAATATGAATTGAAAGAAACATTAGCATCAGTAGAGCCATTCTCTCTTGTTGCTCCTATCTCCCTATAGGCCATAATCTACATTAACACTTTATGATCTCACCTTCCAGGAAGATCAATGTTAATCCAACTCCTTCCATCATATATTAAAATCTCTCTTGTTTCATCAGCATAAATTTCAAATCAGGTTGGGGAACAGGGCTCCTGCTGTTGCCCTTGGTCCTTAAGGGAGAAAACACCATCTGATCAGGGACGAGACATGACATTACTCAGAGACAAGGAATCTTCTCCTTACAAGTGATTATTGGGGTCTTCAGAGGAGCTGGCAGTTCCCCCTTCCCAACACCAGACAGTAGAAATGCCTTTATAAAGACACTATCATCATAGTAGTTGTCCTTACCCTGAGCCTGCCCTACAGTCTCCAGTGAAATACAGAAAGTGAAGCTGTCATCACACTAGCGAGGTGATTAATTCATTTTCTGTCCCTAATGCCCTTCTGTTTTCCTCTATGAAGAAAAGCCTCGTCACCTAGAAAAGTGGGTCCAAGGCTGAGGGCCTGAGCACTCCAAGAGTATTTTAAACCCAGAGTTGACTGGGGTCTAGGCAGGACACAGACCTCTGGCTGTGGAAGTGTTTTTCAATGACTGCATCCACACTTGCTGAATGGTGGGAGTTCAGCTCCACACCCGCACTCACTGAAATGCTGTACTCTCAGGTGAGGAGGAAGGTGATCTCAGAATTACCTGCTGGATGAGGAATGACGTGGCTTTGTGACAGATAAGGAGCCTTCACCTGGGATGAAGAAGTATGTGAGGGGCCAGAGGGATGCGACAAATTGGCTGCGGACACGTGGTCCGGCATTCAATGGAGCCTTCATCCTAAATGAAATAGAACAAAATAGTAGCAGAGGGTGGGGCACTGGGTGGAGTCATTGCCTATCCATGTAGGGTGGCAATACACAATATGTTTGTTATGCTGTTCAATATCCCAATGAGTTCCTGATAATAATGTTTTATCAATAACCAAAGCAATTTAGGGACAGTGGTTTAAGACAGTGAGCAGTAGAGGAGCTAAAGCATTGCTGACTCCAATATTGAACTGGAAAGCCCATTGAACATAGTAGCTTCATGAGTCTTTGCGGTACTTAGAAAAAGAATATTGAGGAATGGGATCTCTAAGAAGAACCCAGACATTCAGCCACACAACAGTCAAGAGATTATGAAGGAGACATGATAAGTTGCCTACAGGGTTATCTGTGAAGTTGACAGCCTATGTGCCATTCTGAAGCTTTTTGGCTTAACTATGTGGTTCAAACCCCCCGCCTCCCGCGCGCTCACTGTACAGTATGTGTAATACAAAACTGTTTTCTTACCAAGAAACCAGCACTGACTTCATGTAGTTCATCATCTTCCAATAAGTGCTCTGACTATAACTGGATAAAAACAGACATTTACACTAAGCATTAGAAAAATAGATAGACTTAAATAACTAGAAAGTTAAATAGCAATGCTCTGGCCAAAGGGGAAAAACTGCCTAGAGCAGTAATTGAGGTTCCATCATTGGAGGTGTTTATAAGTGAGTTAGATCAGTGTATTCTCCCTTTCAATGCTGTAGATTTGGTAAGAACGTTCCATTTTCACGTACTTTCTCAATCCTCCTTGATTTTGTTCTCAGTTTATTTCTTCAAACCATCAGAAAGGGTTGTGTTTACCTCTCATGGTCTGTGGATAATAGAGAAGCACTGGTTTAGATGAATTTATGGTAGATTAATATAATAGAGAATCTTAAATTATGCAAGGTGGGAGGCAGGTAGAGTGGATGATATTCTAAATTCCACCCAATTCTGATGAGCAAGGAGACTACTCAGGAAAGGGCATGTTTCTCATCATGACTATCATCTTGTTTTATCATCTCCATTTACTGCAGGAGCAAAATACATAGATGCTACAGTGATTGGCACTACGTACAAACCTTTGATCACTAGCCAAAGAGGGGATTATAATTGACATTGGACGTATTTTTCCCAGGTGATTATCATTAATCACCTCATTAATGACACAGGACAGGAATTTATCCAGGAAAGATGCGATTTCTGCAGCTGGGCATGTAGTCAAACTGTTTCTATCTCATTCAACAGAAAGATGGAAAGGCCTTCCCTTCAGAAGCCCCCCAGTGAGCAAGTGTGACAAAGAAGTTTTCTGGTAGTTCCTTCAGGACAAGTCCAAAATTAGGGTGGGAGCCCTTGGAAATGCATTTTGCTTCTTTGCCCCACACAGCAGCTGCTTTTTCAATGAAGTTAATGTGATCATGAAACAAATAAAAAGCCAGCATTTTCAACCAAGAGCCAAATAACTCATCTGCATTGCTATGACTGTTAACTCTCCCAGAGCCGTTATGTAAAGAAACATCATAATATGCAGCCTAGGTGCTGCATTCCGGTATATGCTCTCCGACAAATCCTTTCCCAGATGTGCCATCATGCACCACAAAACTGGATAATACACAGGGTGCTGCCCTAGGACCATTTAGGAGCTGCTTTAGGTCCCTTCATGAGTATGTCTGAAATCTCTAAACCAGGGAGTGGGCACAATTGAGGGTGTGGCAAGATTACAAGTTAATATCTAGTTATCGTGGCAAAGGGTAGCTCACCTTATAGTAGAAACAGGTGCCTCTGCTATTTCCTTATAAAGGACATAGTGAGCCCCATTTTTACTAAATTCAGACACACAACAATCCATGACCTGGATTTCAATCTAGGATTAGTGTGGGCCCATAAAATTCCTAAATTATTTACAGCAGGAAATGATTTTTTCCCTGAGTCTTTGAATATCACAGGATTTGAAACAGAACTGATGTTATTAAACCTACAGAATCATTATAATGTGGGGACTGAGTGGTTTAGGGGAATTGACTCTAGGACACGGTTACTTATATCAGGGGGTAGCCGTGTTAGTCTGTATCTATAAAAATAACAGGAGTCTATCATCTACCTAGGATGAAATATGAATTCACATTCTATTTATATGAATAACATTTTCTGCACAATGTTAGTGACTGAAAGTCCACTGTAGTCAATAGGGGTCTCCATTTAATTTAATTGGTTTTGGATTAGGCCAAACATTACACTTTGCTTTCAAGGACCTCAAAATGCCAAATAATAAGTTATACAACATCTTTTCAAATCCTTACTGTTATCCCTATTTTAAAAGTGAATAAAGTGAGGTACCACGAAGGTGAATCGTTTCCCCAAACCACATCAAATCAATTCCTGAAGTGAGGGTAGAGCTCAAGAGTTGTGCCTCCCTAATCTAACTACCAGAACCCAATTTAGTGAGGATTCTTGCTGAATCTCCAGCTGTAGTACCCACCCTCCTGTCTGTTCAGGAGATTTCTCAGGATGAGGATGAAGAAGGTCTGGGGCCCCAGGAGATTGTGGTGTGTCAGCCATGATGGGAAGTTCCTTCCTTCCTTCCCCCTTCTCTTGTCCTTCAGTCAGGCAGCATTTCCCTTTGTTTCACTTCCACACCTCCCATATTTCCCCCCAAAGTACCAGAAAAGTGGGTGAGCGACGGAAGAGCCCATCCCCTCATTATTATGTTCATTAATTAGGCCTAATTTCTGCCACACCGATTTTGGTCCATCAATTTCTGGTCCTGCCCTTCTCTTGTTTACCAACCATGGTCTTAACAGAGTTCTTGAATTATGTCAGTAGGCCCTTTTGTTTTAACTAATCCAGTGTTTTTGTCTCCGTTTTGCACCTTTTCCCATCAACAGTTATTGTGATAGGTTATGGTGACATTTTATCAACAATCACTCACTGCTTACACTTGAATTCACAAGTAGGGTAAATTTGTAGGCCCAATTATGAGACCAGTAAATTGATTTGGTCACTGTGGTGCATTTTTTGGGGGAGCTGAATTAGTTTTGGTCACTGGGGTGCATTAGGCAGGGAGGTTGGACTGGTTTTGGGCACCTGGGTTGGGCTGTGGGGGATTGTATTGATTTACATCACCAGGGAAAGCCCCTCTACAGCAACAAATCAGTTCATTCATCCAGGAGGTTTTTACTTTTTCTCATGGTAGTTATCTTAGAAATTCTTAACATACACCTCTCGCCAGCCCTGCGTGTTAGATGGTGCATTGGGCATGTGGCTTGAGAAGAGTGTATGAGGTAAACAGAGTTTGGAGCAGCCATGGGATTTGAGCAGATCAGGGGGTTATAAAGCTATTAGCAGCACAGCTGGTTCCAGGAGCAGCCTGTGCTGTTTTGATGGAAACAAAAGCTGAGTGGCACAGTAGTTCAGCGCTCCCTGGTAGTTAGTACCCAGGACAACCGCCCTGCTTGCCCACCCCTAGAACCAACCTGACTGGTTCAGTGTACTGAACTGACAGTTCTTCTTTGACTGCTGTCCCTGTGGGTGCTCCACGGTAGGTGGTGTGTCCTGGCGCCATTCATTGGAGACTTTTGGTAGCAATGTCTGGTCAGGACGTGCATGCGTAGTAGGTGCCTTGTGTCGCCATTAGCGCTCGTGCGTCCCGGCCCCCCTCAGTCCCTTCTCAACCATCCTCAGCTGTAGATGGAGCTCCATGAGTGATGTCTGAAAGAGAGAGAAAACAAAATAATTAGATAGTAGAGTTAGTTAATAAGTAGCTATGTGTAGTAGATAGTGTAGATTTCATCTTAAGTTTTAGTTTTCAAATTAGTAACCTCCCCCCCCCCCAAAGTGGAGAGATCATGTCCCCCTTTGTTTTTATAAATAGTTAAAATGTAGTAAAATAATGCTAGGCTCGCCTGGATTCAAAAGATGCACTTTGTGCAAGAAAGTGATGACTGTCTCAGACAGACACTCACAATGCGTCCGTTGTTTAGGAGAGATGCATGTCCCTCAGAGATGCGCACACTGCAACAATCTCAAAGCCAGAGCAAGGAGAGACAAGGTTCCTGAGACTAAAAATGATTTTGATGGAGAAATCCCTTACTCCTCCATTGGACAACAATAAGGACCAGGGAGAAAAAACTCCAGGAACTGCCTCCCTGGACAGGGGAAGCACCCTAACCTCCAGAAAAATCGAGGAAAAGGGATGCCTCACCCTCGCAGAGGGAGCCATTAAAGAGAAAATGGTCTCTGGTGAGATCATTACTCTCCATGCCGACGGCCAGCAGGATTAGCACAGTCAATGCTCTGGGCACATTCAGCACCGGCTGCATTGCGAGCGCGAACAATAAAGAGAGGGAGTCGAGTGGAAGGCATAAGACTGTCTCCTCCTCTGTCAACCCCAAGGAAAGACCCGGTGCTGACAATACCTAAACCGGTGATGCCACCCCCAGTACAGACTCCATCGGAGCAGTTACCAGCAAAGGCTAAATCAGCCACATTGGCACTGACTAAAGTGATACACAAGAGGTCAGTAATGAGGCAAGTCCCCTAACAGACGTATACGGCACCAATGACCCCGGCCCTGATCGGACCAATAACATCAACACCAGGGTCCTCTATACTTGATACCGATGACTCGCTGGTGCCCTTGGCAGTGATAAACCAAGACCCAAAGTCTGTGCCACACTTCTCTAGCGAGGAGGAAGAAGATATCGAGGAGGGAGTATTCTACTCAGGTCACTCCTCCCCCTCCGGTGCTGAACCTCAACCGCCACTTACTAATACCAAAACACGTCCGAGCAGAGATATGCCTCCATGGTTGACCAACCCATGGATGTGCCCCCCCCTTCCATTCCCACTGCAATGGACACATTGGGACCCATGAGTAACGTACAAAGTGCAAATGCAAGGGATCCGTGTCCCTCAAAAGAAGCAAATACAACCACTTGCAGAGACAGCCACAGAACCATCACAGGCTCCTGAGGAAACTATAGAGGAGTTGGATGAAACATAAGAAATGTCACCGGACCACAACTCCTCTTCATTGCCAGAAACAATTCCAAGAATTGTTTAAGAGAGTGGCCCAAAGCCAAAATACCACACTGGAAGAGGTGACGGAGAATCAACATCAGCTACTAAAGATATTCCACCCTACATCCACAACTAAAATAGCACTCCCGGTGAATGCCACACTGTTGGAACCAGGAGACGCAATCTGGCAAACTCTAGCTACCATACCACCAACGAGTAAGAGGCCGACAGAAAGTATTATGTTCCCAATAAAGGAGTGAACTTCCTATTCTCCCACCCTCAACCAAATTCATTGGTGGTGGACACTGTAAATCAGAAGGATAAACAACCCCAATTCAAGAGTACACCCCATGACAAAGATGCCAAGAAATTAGAGCTCTTTGGCTGAAAGGTATATTCGTCTGTGACCCTCCAATTCCGAATGGCTAATTATACAGCACTGCTGGCGACATACAATCATGATAACTAGCAAAAAATGAATTAATTCCTACCTCATATCTGAGGAAAGGAAGGAACAGTTCCAAGCAATAGTGGCAGAGGACCAACTAATAACAAGAACAGCATTACAAGCTGCACTAGACACTGCTGACACAGCAGCCTGTACAACAGCTACGGCCATAGTAATGAGGAGAGCCTCCTGGCTACAAGCATCGGGCATATCCAGAGAACTTCTACTTTTGATTGAAGACTTCCCTTTTGCTACAGAAAAATTATTTTCAGCAAAAGCTGATGACGTCTTGCACTCACTAAAAGACTCCCAGGCAACTATGTACACAAGGAATATAACCCCCCCCCCCACCACCACCCAACAAGATTCCAACCATATAACAGGAACTGGGACAACCCAAATTAAGGACAACAGCAATGTCCATTTGACAAATGTGTGCTCGGTGGCAAGATCTAAAGACATTGACCACCACAACTTCCAGTGCAAATTACATCCCATACCCAAATCTTTGGCTATTGTCTTCGACCATTCTACTGAGTGTGGGCAGCCATTATGATGGACAGCTGGGTACTGGAAATAAGATCTGGATATACCATCGCCTTTACCTCCATCCCCACTACCCACTCCCCTTCCGCGTCCCTCTTCAGGGACCCTTCTCATGAGCACCTCTTGATACAAGAAGTGAAACATCTCGTCCAAATAGGTGCCGTAGAACAGGTTCCAACAGAACACAGAGGGAAACAGTTCTACTCCCACTACTTTCTAACACAAAAAAAAAAAACGGGGGATGGAGACTCATCCCCAATCTCAGGAAACTCAACACATTCGTTCTCACCCACAAATTAAAAATCGCCACGCTAATGTCAATAATCCCTGCACTGGAGGAAGGGGACTAGTTTTCAGCCCTCGACCTACAAGATGCCATAGGTGCCAACTTTCTCCGGTGGCAGTGGGTGCCTGCGCCCCCCACCCCGACTCCACCCTTTCCCCACCCCTGGCCCTGCCCCCATTCCAACCCCATCCCCAAAGTCCCCACCCTAACTCTACCCCCTCCCTGCCCCTATTGGATCCCTTCCCCAAATCCCTGTCCCAGCCCCACCTCTTCCCCCAGTGTGCCGTGTTTCCCCTCCTCCCTCCGTGCAAATCAGCTGTTTTGCGGCACAAGTGCAGTGCTGGGAGGGAGGGGGGAGAAGCAGGATGTGGCGGCATGCTTGCAGAGGAGGTGGAGGTAAGCTGGAGCAGGGGGGGGTGGGGCGGGGAGCTGCCGGTGGGTGCTGAGCACCCACCAGTATTTTTCCGTGGGTGCTCCAGCTCTGGGGCACCCACGGAGTCGGCGCCTATGCAAGACGCATACTTTCACATAACTATACACCCAGCACACCGACAATTCCTACGTTTCAAGGTAGGCAAACACCACTTCCAATACAGAGAGCTACCGTTTGGATTATTCACAGCCCCAAGAGTCTTCACTACCCACCCTCCTCCCCTCTACTCTGGAGTTCTAAATTGGAGCTTTGCAGTAGAGAAGGAACTAAGGGCGGGGCACAAGGCGCCTACTGCGCATGCACATCCTGACCAGACACTGCTACCAAAAGTCTCTGATCAGCGGTGCTGGGATGCTCTGCCTACAGTGGAGCACCCATAAGGACACGCATCTCGAAGAACCTCAGTTACTGCACAAGTTGAGTAACCTTCTCATCTACTTCTGAGCTAGTAGAAAATTGCAAAGGGGCTTGTGAAGCTGAGCTGCAGAGGGACCTGCCGGCTGGCAGAAATCTGGGGAAGGAGCCTGAGGCCTGCTCTGAAGCTCCTGCTCACAGTGATGCCAGCACGCATTGTGATTTTTGGAGGGATGGGGGAGCGACAGGATTTTAGCTGAGGGTGTATCCCAGTCTGTGATGACACAAGAAGCTCCACCCCTTGGGGAAATCTCCCTCTAGCTGGCTTCCTGCCTGCCCCACTTCGGTCTGCTGGGAAAGAACAACAAATCAGAGCTGCTGTAGGAAGAGATCTCTCCCCTTTCCCTTCTTCTTTGCATCCTGAAGCCATTTTAGTGTGGGTGGAAAGGGGCAACAGAAGAAGTCCAGTAGCTCAGGGTACATCCGTTCCCTCCTCCACCTCTGGTCCTGTGAGAATGAGACAGCTCCTCCGCTCCCCTCCACAGACCCTAGTCTAGGAATGGGTAGAGAGAGTGGAAGGGAGAGAGGGGACCCTGCTGTAGCCCCGCAAAGCTTCTGGGTGGTGGTGGGGGGAGGGTTGCAGAACTCCAGGAGGAGCAGAGGTCAGGCTGGGGGGCTGAACTGATGGAGTGTGAGGGGGACAGGCAGAACTGCTCAGTGCCCCAATTGATGTGGGGACTTGAGGAACTGGATTGATTTGGATGTTGTGGGGCCAGAATTAATTGTTGGGCAGAGGATGGGCAGATGTAGGGATCATTTGCCTGTAAATATGGGGTGGTCCTGGCTGCTTTTCCTACGTTTATCTCTCCAAGGACCCTTCAGATCTTTTCTTTGTCAGACAGGTGTACCAGCCCCGGAGTCCCTCTGCTAGAGGTCTCGTGGTCCTATTTCCTCTACTGCCCTTTTCTGGGGCAGGGTGTGAGTCCTCCAAGCTGCTTAGAGTGGCTGTGTGGGACGCAGCCAGTTAGAAAGAGGCTGCAGGGAAGCAGCCAATCAGGGCCCAGCAGGACCATATAAAAGGAGCAGCAGGGCTCAGTGGGCAGGGACTAGGGAGTGAAGAAGGTGCTTCTGGCTGGGTGGGTGGCTGACTGGCTGCTGGGCTCAAAGAAAATAAGGGCTGTGGGGAAGTGGCCCAGGGAAATGTAGTTAGTTAAAGGGAATGTGGTACATGCGTGCTACTTATAGGGATAAGTTGGGATCTGGGGTAGTGAATGGGGTTGCCCCCCAAAAACAGCCTCTGGGGAAGAGGCTAAGCCCCTGAACAAGGGAGTTTAAATAGGACCAGGGAAGTGCTGTATCTGTGTACATGGGTTTGCCGGGGCTCAACCCCCTCCGGGGCGGCAGGGAGCCATACCGGCTCCCTACACACAGTTAAGGTTCGGGGGAATTAGTCTGGCCGCGGGGTCTTCCTCAGCGGCCGCGAGGTCTTCCTCAGCGGCCGCGAGGTCTTCCTCAGCGGCCCTTGCGTTACTGGGACAATCACCGTAAGCCCAGGCCCTGGGTCAGGGCGGGGCAACACAGAGTCTGGTGCTCAGGCAGGGTTGAGCAACCACCATACAATAGAAATAGGCCTAGGCCCTGGAGTGGGGCAACAATAAGTCAGGGGCTCAGGCCTTTCGGCAGGGCTGGGCAACAAAGTACAATTAGTAGCAAGCCCAGGCTCTAGGACAGGGCAGGGCAGTACAGAGGCAGGAGCTCAGGCCCTCAGGCAGGGCTGAGCAACAACAGTACAAATAGTAGCAAGCCCAAGCCCTAGGTCAGGGCGGGGCAACAAGGAGTCAGGGGCTCAGGCCCTCAGGCAGGGCTGAGCAGTAGCAGTAGGCCCAAGCCTCCACAGGCTTGGGAAAGGGGGAGACTGCCACCCACAAGTTGGGTGGCAGGGAGGATGCAGGCCCTCCCACTCCACTGAATCCCAGCCCAGGGCCCTAGCAGTGGCAGAAGACCCGCTGCTTAGTCAGTGGGGATCCTGGCCACAACACACTGACATGGGATCTGGCAGTGCTGCATCCAGACTAGGGTCAGCTGCCCCCGAGCTACTTCCAGACTCCCCCTCGGGTAGTACCAGGGTCAGGGTGTTGTCCTCTGGGGGTCCAGCATCATGGGTTCCTCAGGGTAATGGGCAAGCGGCAGGCCTAGCAATTCCTCTGGGTAGCGGGCGCAGGGTAGGCCTGGCCACTCCTCCAGATAGCGGGCGCAGGGCAGGCTTGGCCACTCCTTCGGATAGCGGGCGCAGGGCAGGCCCGGCCACTCCTCCGGATAGCGGGTGCCTTGGGCCGCAGGGTTTTCCCAGTTGCGGGCTAGGCTGGAGGCGTCTGACCTCTCCAGTGGCTGGGGCCTTATTGAGCTCTGAGGGTGAGCCTTTATATTTCTGGGTCGCCATCTGACCCTCTGAGGGGCGGGCACAGAGCTCCCTAGCTCCGCCCACTCGGGCCTCCGGATGGGCTCGTCCCCCTCCAGGGCGGTGGGGAGCCACACTGCATCACTACAATCTGGAACTATGTTACCCCGGAAGGGGGCTGAACTGAAACTGACTCAGTGGGAGAGCTGGGGTCCGTGAGCTGAGTTCAAGAGGAGTGGCTCAGCTGGAGAGCTGGGGTCACTGAGGACTTAAGAGAAGGCAAAGTGTCAGCAGGGAGGAAGTCTTGGGGTGCTACTCCATCCCACAGTAGGAACCTTTGCCAGGTAGCCAGACCCTACCTGACGGTACTGTGATGGGCCCTGTTGGACTATTAATGGACTGAGCCCATGGAGGGCTGCAGGACATTACTGAGGACAGCGAGATAGTCCTGGTTGGACAGTATACCCCAGAAGGGGTTTGTTTTGTTTCACATATGGACTGTGTGAGACTTGGCCAGAGGGCTGAGTCACCAAAGACCTGCCTGATGAGCTCAGCGGCCGACAGGAGGCACTGTGCGCAGAGACATTGAGGGGGAAAAACAGCAGGCATGCACACACTTGCTTGCGTTCAGTGAGTGGACTCTGCTACACACCGATTGACAACACCTTCAACTTGTGGGTTTGAAAAACCAGCAAGCTTTTATTCAACCTGATTAAACATTACAAGAGTGTTCGGTAACCCTTCTTACTGCCAGAGGAAAAGCCTCATGTCTGTGAACCCCATTACATATATTCTTTTCAGTCTTTGTCCCACAACATACCCCATCATATAATTTTGCTTAATACTTCTCCTAGAACAACAGCTCAGATCAAAAAATTCCAAGTTAACATCCGCTGTTCTCCGCAATAATAAATTTGGGAGTGTGTGCAACAGGAATTGTCTCTCACTCACACACACACACAGGATGGGCATGGGGGATACAAAATCAAGAGCGATCAAAGAAACATATAATAATCTTTTTAAAAAGACTTATGATTATTTTTGGCCAATCTCATGATTTTGTGTAGCCTGACTCATCATAATTTTTTATCTTCAGGCTGATAATGCTATAGTGTGGGCCATCCTCAATCCACTCTCTTTCCCTATTGGCTTTGCGGAGGCAGAGTCAAGCAGAGTTTTCTAAAAATGTTAATTGCTTGAACAATTTCTTATCTCAGCCCTTGCAGAAGCCAGTTTCAAAGGTTACCCAGAGGCGAAGCTTTGTGGTATTAGGGGATTGTGTAGAGCAAAGGGAAGGAGACAAGGAAACATTAGGCAATTAGCAAAATATTTCTAAAGGAGGCAAATGTTAGGGACTTACTTTTCAGAACTGATACTAGTTATCAACTCTAAAAAACAGGACTTTGGGGAGGAGCCTGGAGCAGTGGAGGTGCAGGGTTTTTGCCTGGAGCTGGAGCGGAGCCAGAGAACAGGAAAAAAACAGGAAGTGTGTGGGGATTCTTCCAAATCTGCCTCAAAATGGGATTGGGTGCAGTCCTGTATGTGGGAAGGCTACAACACTGCATAAAGCAATGACCTGACAGCTGACTGGGTGAGGGTGAACAAAGCCACAATGCACCAATGATCCAGGACTGGACTGTCCCATAGGGTTATTTGAACATTTCTTGGCAGGCCCCTGTCACTCAATGCCTGTGTCTGTCTTTAAAATTTTCCTCTGTGTATTGAAGGAGAGTCCTGTTTTTTTTTTAAAATCATAGAGAACCAGGGGACTTGCTGGGAAGCAACAGTAGCTGCTCTGCATTCATGATGCCAGCACCTCACATTACCCCGGAATGCACTGCGGGAGCTTGAGCCAGAGAGTGAAGCTGCCTGAGCCGTATGCAGAATGGATCTTTGCAGCAGCCTGAGGAGGGTGGTGGTGAAGGGCTGCCTGTCTCTCCACTGAGTCCTGATGGGGAATGGGGAATTTGAAGAGCCTGGCAGGTGGCTGAGTTCAGGATGCTCCCTGCAGCAGTAGCTGTGACAAGCCTGTGATGGCTCCCTGCAGCAGGGTGAGAAGCCTGTGATGGCTCCCTCAGACCTGGTGAAGCAGTGAAGAGTTTCAAGTAGCCCAGAACGTGGCCATGAAGAGGAGCTTTCAGTGGGTATGTGGAGAATAAAAATGGGATTTGTTCACAGTCGATATGTTTTTTTGAGAGGGGAGGTATTGCATTGGTTTTGGTCTCTGGCGTGTGCTGAGGAGGGGAGGAAATATAGAATTGGTATTGGTCGATGGGAGTGAGGTATTTGTTTTTTCTTTTAGTGGTGGGAGGCAGTTGAATTGATTTTGGTTGCTGGGAATGAGATTTTTTGGCAAAGAGTGTGTGTTTAATGTGTGTTTTTGGCAAAGAGTGTGTGTTCATTGGCGTGCATTTGACGTAGAGTAGCACCATATAAGACAGCTGGGATTCTTGCACAGGACTTGATGTGTCCAGTCAGCTGCTCTAGAAAGACGCATGGGCCTACATGCGCAGGTGGCGCATTGCTGATGATTGCATCCAAAAAGGAGTCATCAATAAACCGTATATTTGGAGTCTGCATGTTGATGGTTTAATGGGTTGAAGGAGGAAGGAAATGTTTTTACTGTCACCCTCCTAAGAGTTGTTTTTCCTGTTTAGAGTGGATGCTTCATAAATATCACACGTTGTTATGGGAAGGGGGAGGAGTAGGAGAAAGGAGCAGAAAAGAATTAGATGTTAATTTCCCAATATGTTTTGTCAATATGGGGGAACTGTGCTGCTGCAGCTGATTTGTTTGTAAACGTTGAGGGGAAATTCAAGAAAGCAGCTTGTAAATACCCACATTAAATCTTGGGCAGGAAACCCAAGTTAACATCCGACTCTTGTGAAGACTGGAAGTCGCTGATTCAGGAGTACAAGTAAAAAACGGTTACTCACCTTTGTAATTGTTGTTCTTCGAGATGTGTTGCTCATATCCATTCCAATTAGGTGTGTGCGCGCGCCGTGTGCATGATCGTCGGAGAATTTTCTACCCTAGCAACACCCGGTGGGTCGGCTGTGGAGCCCCCTGGAGTGGCGCCTTCGTGGCGCTGGATATATACCCCAGCCGACCCAGTGCCCCCTCAGTTCCTTCTTGCCGGCTACTCTGACAGTGGGGAAGGGGGGCGGGTTTGGAATGGATATGAACAACACGTCTCGAAGAACAACAGTTACAAAGGTGAGTAACCGTTTTTTCTTCTTCGAGTGCTTTCTCTTATCGATTCCAATTAGGTGACTACGAAGCCTTACCTAGGTGGTGGGGTCGGAGTGAGACATCGCTGTGTGCAAAACCGCTGATCCGAATGCAGCATCATCTCTGGATTGCTGTACAAGCGCATAGTGAGTGGCAAAAGTGTGGACCGATGACCAAACCTCCGCTCTACAAATGTCCTGGATCGGGACATGAGCCAGGAAGGCAGTCGAGGAGGCTTGGGCCCTCGTGGAGCGGGCGGTGAGGCGCGGCATCGGGGCACCAGCCAGGTCGTAGCAAGCACAAATGCAGGACGTGATCCAAGAGGAGAGACGTTGCGAGGAGACCAGTAAGCCTTTCATCCGGTCGGCCACTGCAATGAAGAGTTGCGTCGTCTTCCTAAACGGTTTTGTATGCTCAATATAGAAAGCAAGGGCCCTGCGTACGTCCAAGGAGTGCATACGCTGGTCTTGACGGGTGGCGTCCGGCTTAGGATGGAAGACCGGGAGGAATATATCTTGGTTCACATGAAAAGCTGACACCACCTTGGGAAGAAAGGCAGGGTAGGGGCAAAGCTGCACTTTGTCTTTATGGAAGACTGTGTATGGAGGCTCAGACGTGAGTGCCCTGATTTCAGAAACACGCCTTGCTGAAGTGATGGCTACAAGGAAGGCTGTCTTCCAAGATAGGTAAAGGAGTGAGCAGGTAGCCAATGGCTCGAACGGGGGCCCCGTGAGCTTGGAGAGAACCAGGTTAAGATCCCACGCCAGAACGGGTTGGCACTGCTGTGGGTATAGCCGGTCTAAGCCCTTGAGGAATCTGATGACCATTGGGTTAGAGAAGACCGAGGAAGCGTGTTCTCCTGGGTGGAACGCCAAGATAGCTGCCAGGTGAACCCTGACCGAAGATATCGCCAAGCCCTGCTGTTTTAGGGATAGGAGATATTCAAGTATAAGAGGAATAGATGCCTGCAAGGGGGGCGTGGCCTGCTGCTCGCACCAACAGGAGAACCGTTTCCACTTGGCTAAGTAAGTGGTCCGTGTAGAGGGCTTTCTACTTCCCAGCAGAATCTGTTGCACTGGATGTGAGCATCATAGTTCTATCCGATTCAGCCATGGAGCATCCACGCTGTAAGGTGGAGCGATTGCAGGTCGAGGTGACAAAGTCGGCCGTGGTCCTGAGAGATCAAGTCTGGGCACAAGGGAAGCGTGATCGAAGTTTGTACCAATAGCTCCAGAAGCGTGGTGTACCAGTGCTGTCTTGGCCAAGCTGGAGCGACTAGAATCATACGTTCCTTGTCTCTGCGTAGCTTGAGCAGTACCCTGTGGACTAGTGGGAATGGAGGGAAAGAGCTGGTCTCTCCACGATAGGAGGAAAGCGTCCGACAGGGAGCCCGGAGATCGCCCTTGGAGGGAGCAGAACACGTGGCACTTCCTGTTGGCTCGTGAGGCGAACAGGTTGACCTGGGGAAATCCCCACCTCTGGAAGATTGAATGGATGATATCCAGGCGAATTGACCACTCGTGCATCGGGAAGGATCTGCTGAGACGGTCCGCCAGAGTGTTCTGGACTCCAGGGAGGAACGATGCCATGAGATGTATCGAGTGGGCAATGCAGAACTCCCACAGGCGAATGGCCTCTTGGCATAGGAGAGACGACCGGGCTCCTCCTTGCTTGTTGATGTAGGACATGGCCATGGAGTTGTCTGTGAGGACTGACATGCAACGGCCATGTAGGAGACCGAGAACTGCCTGACAGGCTAGGCGCACTGCCATCAACTCTTGAACATTGATGTGCAGAGCTAGTTGGGATGCGGTCCACAGGCCCTGGGTATGGTGCTCCCCGCGGTGAGCGCCCCAACCTAGGGATGAAGCGTCCGTGATCAGGTGCAGGGAGGGTTGTGGCGCATGAAATGGCACTCCTGTGCAAATCGCCTTGTGATCCAGCCACAGGTGAGAGAGGTCAAGACCGAGTTCGGAATCATGACCACCATGTTCAGGCTGTCCCGATAAGGACGGTACACCGACGATACCCAGGCCTGAAGTGGGTGAAGCCGAAGTCTGGCATGCCTGGTTACATAAGTGCAAGAGGCCATGTGTCCCAACAGGCCGAGGCACGTCCTTATTGTGGTGATTGGAAAGACCTGGAGTCCTTGGATGATGTTTGTGATGGTGTGAAACCAAATGTCTGGCAGAAGAGCTCGGGCGAGTCTGGAGTCTAAGACTGCCCCGATAAACTCTATTCTCTGGGTTGGCTCCAGAGTGGACTTTTCTCTGTTGAGTAGAATGCCTAAGTTGTGGAATGTTTGCAGTAATATCTGGATGTGAGCTTGAACTTGCTCCCTGGTGCCGCCGCCTAGATACGGGAACACCTGTATCCTTTGTCGACGAAGATATGTTGCCACGACAGCCATGCATTTGGTGAACACTCTCGGAGCTGCGGACAAGCCGAAGGGAAGGACGGCAAATTGGTAGTGCACATTGTTTACTAGAAATCGAAGGAAGCGCCTGTGTGGGGGGTAGATTGCTATATGAAAATATGCGTCCTTCATGTCGAGGGCGGTGTACCAGTGGCTAGTACGCCGTCCTCAAGCGCACCTTCAAAAGTTTTGCCTAGGTCCTGAAGGTGGCCTAGGAGGGCCTTGGTTCTGACCGGGTTGGGGGCCGGTCGACCTGCATTTACCACCTCGTCCCCGCCTTCTGGGGAAGTCCTGTCTCGGATGAGGAGGAGGAGGGTAGAACCTTTGTGGCCTAAAGGGCCTGCGCTGGGGTCCTGGGACATGCATCCCCAGGGAGCGCATGATGATTCTCGAGTCCTTAAGGCTCTGCAACCGAGAGTCCATCTTGTCCGAGAACAACTCCTGGCCCTCGAACGGCAGATCTTGCAGGGTCTGCTGCAGTTCTGGCGGTAACCCCAAAACCTGGAGCCAGGAGACGCGTCTCATGGCTATCCCAGACACTGGTGTCCTGGTGGCCGAGTCCGCTATGTCGAGGGAAGCCTGCAAGGAGGTCCTAGCCACCTTTTTACCTTCCTCCACTAGGGCCCCGAACTCTTCCCTTGAGTCCTGGGGGACTGTCAAGGCTGCTTCCCCACTCTGAACTTTAGGGTACAAATGTGGGGGCCTGCATGAAACTTCTAAGCTTAACTACCAGCTTAGATCTGGTCCGCTGCCACTACTCCCAAAGTGCTATTTCCCTTCCCTGTCTAGCCTTGAGAGACTCTTCACCAGTTCCCTGGTGAATACAGATCCAAACCCCTTGGATCTTAAAACAAGGAGAAATTAACCATCCCTCCTCCTTTCTCCCACCAACTCCTGGTGGATCAAGATCCAACCCCCTTGGATCTAAAAAGAAGGAAAAATCAATCAGGTTCTTAAAAAGAAGGCTTTTAATTAAAGAAAAAGGTAAAAATCATCTCTGTAAAATCAGGATGGGAAATAACTTTACAGGGTAATCAAACTTAAAGAGCCCAGAGGACCCCCTTCTAGCCTTAGGTTCAAAGTTACAGCAAACAGAGGTAAACACCCTAGTAAAAGGTACATTTACAAGTTGAGAAAACAAAGATAAAAACTAACACGCCTTGCCTGGCTGTTTACTTATAAGTTTGAAATATGAGAGACTTGTTCAGAAAGATTTGGGGAGCCTGGATTGATGTCTGGTCCCTCTTAGTCCCAAGAGCGAACTCCCACCAAAACAAAGAGCACAAACAAAAGCCTTCCCCCCACCAAGATTTGAAAGTATCTTGTCCCCTTATTGGTCCTTTGGGTCGGGTGTCAGCCAGGTTATCTGAGCTTCTTAACCCTTTACAGGTAAAAGGATTTTGGAGTCTCTGGCCAGGAGGGATTTTATAGTTTTGTACACAGGAGGGCTGTTACCCTTCCCTTTATAGTTATGACAGGGACCAACTCTTTAAATTTACCCATGGAATTCCATGAGTTGTAATTGTACCGACTCAAGAGCGCCTGTTGATTTGTGGCTCTGCGCTGCAGACCCCTCGCTGAGTAAACCTTGCATCCAAACAAATCAAAGCATTTGGCGTCCTTCGATTTGGGCGTTGCCGCCTGCTGACCATGACGCTGTCTTGCGTTCACTGAGGAGACTACCAGTGAACACGGCGGAGAGTGTGTATAGAGGTATTCATGGTCTTTAGAGGGGACAAAGTACTTCCTCTCTACACCTCTGGCAGTGGGAGGGATGGAGGCTGGGGTTTGCCACATGGCATTAGCGTTAGTCTGGATCGTACAAATAATGGGCAACACCACCCGGGATGGGGGCATCAGGTGAGAGGATGCTCACCACCGGGTCCTCCACCTCCTCAGCCTGTAGGTCCATGTTCCGTGCCACCCTACGCAACAAGTCTTGGTGGGCACGGAGGTCTATTGGAGGTGGGCCTGAGGCTGTTGTACCTGCCACCGCCTCATCTCGGGAGGATGAGGAGGACGCCTCAGGGGGTAAAGGATCCATATGAGGGTCTGGCTCCAAGGGTCCCTGATGTGCAGGATCCCCTACACCGGGGTCTGGGGCCTGCGTGGGTGTCGGCAGTGGAGCCTCCATGCCCCCTGGGGGAGGATAGGAGATGATGGCCTCAGGAACCCTGGGTTCAGAGTGTGCCGAGCAAGAGGCCGTTGGTGGAGCCCCTTGAGCTTGGTGATATGCCCATGGGGTCAAGAAAAACCAATGTGCAGGGTCCTGTCTAGGGTCCTCTGCCCCCTCCTGCCAATGACTGAAGTCATCTGCAACCTGACCCTGAGCAAGGTATGCTGATCGGGAAGCCCCTTCCGATGAGCGAGACGCCAATCTTGAGGGCTAGGGTGGTACCGAGCACCTGGTACGGTGCCGAGCGGTGCCGGTCCACAGGCAAGCGGTCTCTGTGCGGTGCTGGTGAGTGGTACCGGGATCGAGAATGGTGCCGATAGCCATGCCGGTACCGGGACCCAGATCTGGATCACAAAGACGAAGACCGTCTGTAGACTCGGTGCCGGGAGCGGACTCGCGAACGGGAGCGGCGCTCATACTGGTGCCGGGAACAGCGTCTGGACTCCGACCGGTACCGATGATCAAGTCGGTGGCGAGAAGTAGACTGGTGCCGGGAGGAAGATCTGGGCCGCGAGTACGACCGGCGCCGAGATGGAGATTGGTGCCAGGACTGCAAGCGGCGTCGGGACCTGCTCCGAGACTGGGAGCAGTGCTGCGAGTCCACGCTCAGAGATGGAGGGCGTATCAGGGCAGGCTTGCCCCTGGATTGCACAGTACGAAGGGCATGCGGTGCCGCGGGTTGAGATTGCGCCGGCTTCGTGAGGGCGGTGAGGTCTTTCGCCGTTGCAAAAGTCTCCGGTGTAGAAGGGAGACAGGGCTCAACCACAGGACGAGGTGGTGAGCCAATCCGCACCAGACTCAACAGGCCTACACCCGGTGCTGGAGTAAATGGTGTGGACGATGCCTGCACCCTCTGGCGCTCCGAAGCCGGACGCAGCTCTACCACCAGTGTGGGGGGAGCCGGTGCCTGTTGGAAGGCAGCATCCTGGGTCTTGTGGGGTCTTTTATGCCCCGGAAACAGGGAAAGGCGCCGAGGGGCTTGCGGTGGACGCGGTGCCAAGGCAGGACGGTGCCGTGGGGCCTTATCCGCGTCAGCTCGCGGTGCAGTACTGGAGGGTGCCGCTGGGGCGCTGTGCACCGAGGCGCTTGGTGCCGGGACTTGGCGTGCCGAAGGAGGATCTGGGCTAAGTGCCGCCTCCATAAGGAGCTGCTTAAGTCTAAAGTCCCGCTCCTTTTTGGTCCTGGGCCTGAAAGCCTTGCAGATCTTGCACTTGTCCGTCTGATGAGACTCCCCTAAACACTTCAGACAAGAGACGTGAGGCATAGGCTTAGCTCAGGACGCGCATGGCTTAAAGCCAGGAGCCTTGGGCATGAGCCCGGCTGCGCGCCGGGGGAGAAAAGGGGGGATAATAGCCCCCTTAACCCCCGCTAACTATTTATAACTATTTATAACTACTCTACAAACTATTAACAACAAACTATTAATCTAAAGAATATAACCAACAACTATCTACAAGAACTAACGAGTAAAGCTAGGGAGAGTGGAGAACAGCTATGCTGCGCTCCACAGTTCCAACGACCGTCACTGGCGGTAAGAAGGAACTGAGGGGGCGCTGGATCGGCTGGGGTATATATCCAGTGCCACGAAGGCGTCACTCCAGAGGGCTCCACAGCCGACCCACCGGGTGTTGCTAGGGTAGAAAATTCTCCGACAATCGTGCACGCGGCGCACGCACACACCTAATTGGAATCGATATGAGCAAGCACTCGAAGAACGAGCCCTTATTTGTAAAGAAGGCAGCAAAAGCAATGATCATTTGGAGAGTATTTTGGCCTTGCAGTTTCCTTTATTCAGCTCCTTGTGTCTCCTGTGAACAGAGTGCTGCTCTAGGGAGCAGAGTTGAATTTTTACACTAGTCTTTTGCTGTCTCACTATGCATTGAGAACACAGAGCTGAGCCTGTGCTCTGCCTCAGAGAACTGAAGCCTGCGTGTTCCCACCCTGAACCTCTCAAGAGGCCATGTGTGCGTATTTGCCTCCGTGGGGGAAATAACTATTTGTTTTAGTTCTCCTGTATGAGTTTTTGAGGTATGTTGTGAGGTTTAACTAGCTTATGTTTGGGAGGCACTTTGAAGCTGAATGGTAGTCTGAGGTTTATAACTGCTAAGAATTACCAGGGCCTCACATGGTTTGAAGTGTGCAGAGGCCCAGCTCATTGCACACACAACAGGGCTTCTTGCATCCCTCCATTTCCCCACAAGATCCTTGTGTTCCACCCTCCCATCCCCCTGTATTTTAGGGATTCCCTGCATCTCCACCATCTCCTCGCTGCCACGATTCTGTGTACCTTCCATTCCTGCTCCTCACATACCAGGGTTTATAACTGTTAAGAATGGCCATCATTTTGCACAATAACCAATGACCTCATGTTGGCGTATTTGTGCTCCTTCTCTGGGCTTTATTGCTAGCAGCAGTTCAGCAGGAGCAGAACCAAAGGGAATAAAATGCAGATGGCTTTGCTGATGGTCCAGCTTCAACCAGCATACTGTAATGCTATACAGTTGTAGTGTAATGGAAAAATGGAGAGAGAGAACAGCTTCCAAAACTCATGCATTCTTACAGGTTCAGCACCATCCTGTTGAGAGAGATCACATAAAGATTCTCCAGCAGTAGAAAGAAAACAGAGAAACACTAGAGAAAGTAGTAAATGAGTTATTATATACAATGGTGTGCTAAGTACAGTACAAAACAGAAGACAGTCCTTAATCTAGGAAGTTGAGAGGAGAACAGGGGTATGTAACATTTCAGTAGATGATATTGCAGTTGATTATATGAGGTCTCACAGGAGAGATTTCTCCTGATGGACATGCATCCCAACGGTACAAGATCTCGTAGGAGATGTTTCCAATAGATGAAACTATGGCTGATTGTATGTGGTCTTTTAGGAGATGTTCCCCATGGATAATTTGCCAAATATGATGTCACCTAGGACTTGTTTCCTGGAGATGAGGCTGGAACCAGATGGCATTTCCAGATATTCTTTCCAGCTTGATGAATATTCCATTTTGGACAAACATGGAACCTAAAAAAGCACCTCAACATTTCCAGTTTAGTTTTCCACATGCTCTTGTGAGAGCTTACAAAAACTCATTTTTTCAGCAATCACAGGAGATATTGACAAATCCTTCAGAATATCAAGTAAGTTCATATGAGCATCATTGGGACTGGGGAAAATGTGTAGGGAGGATGTGGAGGGGGGATGTTCTCTGGGTGATGGAAGCTGAGTCTTATATTGCTAACGTAGAAGAGAGGAGTTGGTTGTGAACAAAAGGAGAGAGTTTTCTGAAACTGATCTTACTCTTACCTGTGATCTGGGGAGCAGTACTTTTCTGTTATAGTGTTTGTGTTGTTTCCTGATTACCATTGATGAGGTTCTGGATTCTATCACTGGTGTCTTCTCTCCTTCAAGGGAACTAGAAGAAGGCAGACACACTCTTTAGAACTGCGCTGTTCAATGAAAGGAACAGATGAACTGGTACTGATCTGACAGTGTCAATAAGTCGAAGGGATGTGAAGAACTTGTCTGGGCCCCACAATATTTCTGAAAATAATACTAATCTCAACCCCCAAAACCTGTGTAGTATTTCCACAATTTACAATAAATGAAAGGAGGCATTACCTCTGGCCATAGTCAAGGAATAAGGAACTCTGCATAAACGTTGCATATGTATTAATAAGTCAGCGCCAGCAGGCTGGCAAAGGACAAGTTCCATTGCGCGAGATTTGTTAGATATGGCCATAGGTCAGACTGTGCCTTGAGAGAGTCAGAGTTTTGTGCTTACTTAGAATGGCTGTAGGCTCTAGTTCTGAATTTTCGTTTTCAGCACCCAAAGCCCTGTACAAATTGACAAATAGAAAACCTGTTTTTGAGGTACACTCAGAGAAGAATGGCTGAGACTCTGAATAGTCACTGCGGGGAAGATGATGGTCAGTTGTCATTCAGGAAAGCCCCAGTCCAAAATATGAGGTTGGTCTTGGTAAAATAAGGATCTTCAGCTGCCAGTGATGGTTCAATGGCTGATGGTGGAAAGCTCAGCCTTAAAGGAAAAGAGTTGAAACATCAGCCGCTGAAGATCTATTCCCCTTTTCACACTTTGCCAATCTGTATTTGACTTATATCTGTCTCAATTTGCCTTCTTTCCCTAATAAAAAGCATGTTCCTTAAAAGGAGGCAATAAATAGAAGACTCTTTGCTGTGGTTGAGGAGGCAGGAATAGCAGACAAAGAACTATAGGGAGGGGAATAATGGGCTTTACATTTTTCACCAGTTCATTGTCTACAGGGATTGTAGGGTTTCCAAGCAGGGATCTTGCCTCCATCCTTCTCTGTAAAGCACCATTGGAACTATATAAATGAGGGGAAGGATAAGACAATTCTCACTAATTATAGATGTTAAGATGTGGAGTCATTGCTGGGACTATTTAGTGGTCAGACAGTGCCCAAGGTGAGAGAGAGAAGGTGGAGCTTTCTTACAATGCCCGGAATGAGAGAACTGTCCTGCATTTTCAGGAAGGTGGCAGCACTATTCCTTACATGCATTTGAGTCCTTACAGAGCCTCTCCCACACACCATCCTTAATGTATGCACAAGCTGGAATTAAGGAGAACTTGAATACTCACTGAAGAGGTAGAGGGGATTGGGTTACATGACCAGCCAAAACTTTATGGGGCCAATGACTGAATGTGAGCATCAGAGCTGTCATATAATGTACAAAGTGTCCTAAGGTAAGAAAAATAAATACAAATATTATTAGCAGCTGAACAATTTTCAATTCCACTTGTCCCCAGTTTGCCCATAACAGTCTCTGTTAATGCAGAGCTGAATCCACCTCTGCTATTACAATCTCTTTAAATCTCACCTTCTTTTCTCTGACTTTTAATAAAATCCATAGTTCAAAGCCTTTCAGTCCTGGGTAGGTCTGTAGAAAGAAGAAAAATGATTGTGGGGAGTGGAACAACCAAAGCCTCTTTATCTAAATAAGTGTTTGTATCACTCCATGGGACATCAGAGTTATCATGATCTATCCGAAGAAGTAGTTCAAAATAAATATCTGACTCTGAATCCCCAAATGATCAGAGGATATGTTTACACTGAAATTAGGCACCTGCGACTATGGCCTATGCAAGGTGATTCAGGATTGAGGGTCTTGAACTAAGGGGTTGTTTAATTGCATTTTGGACATTTGAGTTGACACTGGAGCTTGGGCTCTAGGACAATGCAAAATGAGAGAGTCTCAGGGCTTGGACTGCAGCCCAAACACATATGTCTATGCTGCAATTAATCTGCCCCTTATCCTGAGCCTCGTGAGCCCGAGTTAGCTGGTATGGGCCAGCCATTGGTTTCTAATTTCAGTGGGGACATAGCCAGAGTTGTAGATGCCAGGCCATGGGATTCTGGATACTAAGGAACAGGGCAGTTCTGAGTTCCAGCAAAACTTCTCTGCCATAGGAGTAATTGAGTCTTTGAGTCAGTGTCCAAAAAATGTTATTTAGAGTTTTCCCTTGCACTGAAGTGCAGTGATATGGGAGAATATGACAATCACTAACTAGATAGTAGCAGGGTGAAGTCAGGAGATTGGGAAAGGTCTATTTGCATTGCAAGAGAATGTTAATATGAGAAGGAATGG
Organism: Chrysemys picta bellii; assembly: GCF_011386835.1. NCBI lineage: Eukaryota > Metazoa > Chordata > Testudines > Emydidae > Chrysemys > Chrysemys picta. The sequence goes on from NC_088797.1 coordinate 39,863,684, forward strand.
TTGGAGCTGGTTGTTGGTCAGAAAGTGCCCAGGGTGAGAGAGAATTTGGTTCTTCCTTACAATGACTGCAGAGAATTTCTTGTCTTGTGTTTACCTTTTTAGAATGGTGCAACTGGATTGCATGTTTGTTCCCAAATCGCTGCACAGACATGTCCACACATTTCCTCAATATACACACACAGAAAGAAGTGAAGGAATCTGAATACTCATTCTGGGGCAGCGGATGCACTCTGTTCGAGGAAAGCTTCATAAAAAATGAAGAGCTGAGACTCAGAGTATGGGGCAGGCAAAGAAGGATCACCAATTAAATTGGCCCATGATGGAGCACTCATTCTAAAATAATATGAATTGAAAGAAACATTAACATCAGTAGAGCCGTTCTCTCCTGTCACTCCTGTCTTTCCATAGGCCATAAACTACATGTTCCCACCTTCTAGTAAGATCAATGTTAATCCAACTTCCTTCCATCATATAATACAATTTCTCTTGTTTCGTCAGCATAAATTTCAAACCAAATTGGGGAACAGGGCTCCTGCTGTTGCCCTTGGTCCCGAAGAGTGAAAACTCCATCTGATCAGGGATGAGACATGACATTACTCAGAGGCAATGAATCTTAAGGACTATTCTCCTTACAAGTGTTTATTGGGGTCTTCAGAGGAGCTGGCAGTTCCCCCTTCCCACTACTGGACAGTAGAAATGCCTTTATAAAGACACTATTATCATAGTAGTTGTCTTCCTCACCTTGAGCCTGCCCTATAGTCTACAGTGAAATACAGACAGTGAAGCTGTCATCAGACTAGCAAGGTGATTAATTCATTTTCTGTCCTGACTCCCTTCTGTTTTCCTCTCTGAAGAAGAGCCCCATGACCTAGAAAAGTGGGTCCAAGACTGAAGGCTTAAGCACTCCCAGAGTATTTTACACTCAGAGTTGATGGAGGTCTACGCAGGACACAGCTCTTTGGCTGTGGAAGTGTTTTTCAATGACTGGATCCACACTTGCCGAATGGTTGGACTTTGTCTCATTGAAATGCTGTTCTCTCAGGTCAGGAGGAAGGTGGTCCCAGAATTATCTGCTGGGTGAGGATTGATGTGCCTTTGTGACAGATAAGAAGCCTTCACTTGGGATGAAGAAGTATGTGAGGGGCCAGAGGGATGCAGCAAATTGGCTGTGGACATGTGGTCTGGCCCTCGATGGAGTCTTCATCCTACATGAAATGGAAACAACAAAGTATTAACAGTGGATGTGCACTGGGTGAAGTCATTGCCTATGCATGTAGGGTGGGAATACACACTATGTTTGTTATGCTGTTCCTCTGTGTAAAATAACAGACAATATCCCAGTGAGTTCCTGATAATAATAATTTATCAATAATCAAAGCAATTTAGGGATAGTGGGTTTAAGGAAGACAGTGAGCAGTAGTGGAGCTAAAGCATTGCTGACTCCAATATTGAGAAGGAAACCCCATTGAAAATAGTAGCTTCATGAGTCTTTGACCCACCTAGAAAAAGAAAATTGAGGAACAGGATCTCTGAGAAGAACCCAGACATTCAACCACACAACTGTCAGGAGATTAAGAAGGAGATATGCTATGCTATATATTAACCTTGCCGGCAGCTCTTATCTGTGAAGCTGTCAGCCTATGGGCCAATCTGAGGCTTTTTAACTTAACTATGTGGCTCAAACACTCATCTTCCCCTTCACTAATGCACATAATGCAAAACTCTTTTCTTACCAAGAATCCAGCACTGACTTCATGTAGTCCATCCTCTTCCAATGGGTGCTCAGACTGCAAATTTATAAAAACACAGACATTCACACTAGGCATTAGAAAAACAGAGAATGTTAAATAACTAGAAAGTTAAATAGCAATGTTCTGGCCAAAGGAATAAACTGCCTAGAGAAGTAATGGAGGTTCTGTGACTGAAGATGTTCATAAGTGAGTTAGATCAGTGTATTCTCTATTTTCCATGATGTAGATAATTTGGTAAGAGTGTTCCGTTGTCATGTACTTTCTCAATCCTCCTTTATTTTGTTCTCAGATTTTTCTTCAAGCCATCAGAAAGAGCTGGGTTTACCTTTGATGGTCCGTGGATAACGTATAGAGATTCACCGTGTTAGATGAATTTATAGCGGATTAATATAGTGGAGAATCTTGAATAATGCAGGGTGGGAGGGAGGTAGCGTGGCTGATGTTCCAAATTTCACCCAATTCTGATCAGCAATGAAGCTACTGAGGAAAGGATATGTTTCTCATCACGACTATCATCTTGTTTTATTGTCACCATCCTCTGGAGCAGTGAAATACATAGATGCTGTGGTGACTGGCACTACCTAAAAACCTAGGATCACTAGCTAGAGAGGGAATTATAATTGACATTGGAAGGGCTTTTCCCAGGTGATTATCACCTCATTAGTGACACAGGACAGGAATTTATCCAGCAATGATGTAATTTCTGCAGCATGGCATGGTAGTCAAACTGTTTCCATATCTCATACAACAGAAATATGGAAAGGCCTTCGCTTCAGAAGCCCCCAGTAAGTGCGACAATGGAGTGCTCTGCTAGTTCCTTCAGGACAACTCTACAATTAGGTTTGGAGCCTGTACCTATTGGGTTCCGGGAAGTGGGTGGGCATTTGGAGCCCGTACCTATTGGGTTCCGGGAAGTGGGCGGGCGTTTGGAGCCTGTACCTATTGGGGTCCAGGAAGTGGGCGGGCGTTTGGAGCCTGTAGCGGGACAGTTACCCTGCTCCTGAGAGAAAAGGCTAGGCTGATTGGGGAAGCAGCCACAGCTGGGGCCATGCCCCAATCAGGCCATAGCTGGCCCTATAAAAGGGCTGTGAGCCAGGAGCTGAGTCAGTCTCTCTCTAGCAGTGGAGGGAGAAGGACCTAGCAACCTGGGAGTAGGGTACCAGAGGTAGCACAGTGCTGGGGAAAGGCAAGAGGTGGTGCGGAGCTCCAGGTTGGCAACTCCCCAGGCTGCAGGCCTTGTGAAAGGCCTAAAGAAGATACTGGAGTTGTAGAAGTGCAGTCTGGGTTTAGGCAGAGGCAGCTGATGATGAGTGGCTATGACAGACTGCAGTTTGCCCCAGTGAGTGGGGGCTAGATGATGACTGGCAGTAGCCACTGAGGCAAGGTTGTTGAGAGGGTTGGAGGTTCCCCTGGGAGGGGAGACCCAGAGCATGGTGGGATACTGCTGGGACAGAACCCCGAGGTAAAGGGCACCGGGGTCTGGGAGGGACATGGGGGGCCTGAGGCAGGTGAGCCACTGGCCAGCAGAGGGTGCTCTGAGCTGGAATTGAGCTAATTCCCAGGACAACCAGCAGGAAGTGCCACACCGGTGAGTCTTCGCTTCACTACAGAGCCCTTGGAAGGGCATTTAGCTGCTTTGCCCCATACAGTAGCTGCTTTTTTTCAGTGCAGTCAATGTTATCATGAAACAAATTAAAAACCAGCATTTTCAATGGACAGCCAAATAACGCGTCTGCATTGCTATGGCTGTTAACTCTCCCAGAGCCCTATGTAAAGAAATGTCATAATATGAAGCCCTAGGTGCTGCATTCCAGCACATGCTCTCTGACCAGTCCTTTCCCAGATGTGCCCATCATGCACCACAAAACTGGATTATACACAGGGTGCTGCCCAAAGATCATCTAGGAGCTGCTTTAAGTCCCTTCATGAGTATGTTTGAAATCTCTAAACCAGGGAGTGGGCAAAATTGCCATGGCAACTAGATATTAACTTGTAAAGGGTAGATCACCTTATAGTAGAATCAGGTGCCACTATTATTTCATTATAAAGGACACAGTGAGCCTCATTGTTACTAAATTCATCAGACGCATAACAATCCATAACATGGATTTCAATCTAGGATTAGTGTGGGAGAGAATTTTTTTTATAGCCCATAAAACTCCTTTCTTAAGTTAGATTTAGCAGGAAGTGATCCCCCCCCAGTCTTTAAATATCACAGGATTGGAAGTAGAACTGATGTTAGTAAATTTACAGAATCAATATTATATGGAACTGAATGGATTAGGGGATTGTCTCTAGGATACTACTATTTATATGGGCCAGATCAATATGAATAGAAAGCCTGTGGCAGAATTGGGACTAAATCTCAGAAGTCTGGCTCTCAACCAGGAGCAGTGCCAAGGTTTTTGGCGCCCTAGGCGGAGGTCCTTCCATGCTCCCAGTCGTCATCAGCAATTCTGCGGCAGGGGGGTCCTTCCATGCTCCCGGTCTTCGGGGAACTTCGGCGGCGGGTCCAAGAGCGAGTGAAGGACCCGCCGCAGAATTGCCGCCGAAGACCCGGAGCGTGGAAGGACCCCCTGCCGCTGAATGGCCGCCCCCCCAAATCTTGGTGCCCTAGGCGATCACCTAGGTTGCCTGAATGGAAGCGCCGGCCCTACTCTCAACTCCCAGCATTAATTACAGGGGAAACATCCATTTTGATAACAAATGATCCATACTAAAATTTCCATGACTGAAGAGGATTGATAATCTTATATGTAAATAGGTGATAGCCTATTAGTAGATATTAAAAAAAAATGTTCAGGTTAGACTGAAATATACAACAACCTTGAAAGTCAGAGCTGCAGGTGGATTCAGCATCTCAACTGGCATGCTGTCTATAATTTCTGCCCTCCAGGCTTTGCTTTATTGTCTTTTGCTTTCCCTACAAATAGTCCAGGTTCAAATTAGGAAAAATCTCTTCAATATCCACTAAAACTGGGCTGAAACACCAGTGGCCCCAGAACTCCATTCTCTCTTATTACTATCAATAAGGGAGAAGAGAATCACTTTCTGCTATATGAAGTTTGAATGCGAAATCTTGAATCTGACACAGCAAAACTTCTAAAATAACTGCAATACAGCAACCCACTAACCAGTTCTTCTAGATACAAAGCTGAGCCCTGACTTGAGCTGAATGCACTGGTAGCTGGGCTTGGCCTGGGGGACTTCACAATGAGGGGTGTGGTAGAAATGCCATGCCAACCAGGTGTTAATTCCATAAAAGGGCAATGCACAGGCTACTATGTATGTATACAGCCTTGCCCTGCCTACCCAAGTGCTTGTGTTCTCTAGAGGCTAGATCAGTCAAAGCCCAGTATGAACATGAAACGTTGATGCATTTAAAGAAATATCCATGAATGTCCTTATAAATACTGAGCTTTTCAACAATGAGTTTTTGATATTAGTCAGGGTGCCTGCACTAAGCTAGCAACTTGCTTCCAAGATTCTTAAAATGGCAACAATTGTTAAGACAGAATACACAGTGTGGAGTAGGTAAATATTATCTCAATTTTAAAGATGGAGAAACAGAGGCTCAGTGATGATATATATTGAGATCTATTTGGGTGACCAGATGTCCCATTTTATAGGGACAGTCCTGTTTTTTGGGACTTTTTCTTATACAGGCGCCTATTACCCCCACCCCCAGTCCCGTTTTTTCACAGTTGCTATCTTGTAACCCTAGATATTAGGATATATCTATCAACCATGACATCAATCACTTTCTATTTATATGAATAATATTGTCTGCACTAAAGGTTTGATTGAAGGTCCAGTGTAGTCAATAATGGTCTTCATGGCATGTAATTGGGTGTGGATTAGGTCCTTAGATGAGAACACCATGCTTTCAAAGATCTCAAAATGCCAAATAATAAGTTATACAACATCTTTTCAAATCCTTACTATTATCCTTATTTTAAAGGTGAATAAAATGAGGTGCCATGAAGGTAAATGATTTCACCAAACCCAGAGCAAATCAATGCCTGAAGTGAGAGTAGAACCCAAGAGTTGTGCCTCCCTAATCTAACCACCAAAGACCAATTTAGTGAGAATTCCTGCTGAATGTCCAGTACTGACCCACCACACAGACCGACAATGTGAACATTGCCTGAAAACCTCTATCTGATTAGTCAGTGGGATTTTGTATTTTATTGCCAAAATGTATCAGTGAGTGGAGAACTCTGACTATACTACAGTTGGACCAACTATCCCATTCTGCTACAATTCTGAACATGGTGAGCGGTAGCCTTTTATTTATTCCTCATGTTTTCCATGGGAATAGTTTCACTTCAGGAGGACAGAAGGAATGTTATAAACTGGTAACTGGTAACAACTGGTCTAAAACCTCTGTGGACCCACAACTCAATTAATAGACAATTTACACAACTGTGTTAAGTTGGCCATCTGAGAAAATGCCAAGTGTCAAGTCTGACACCACAGGGATTTCCAAAATTGCTGCAGTACAGCACAGCACCAACCAGCTCTCTCGGAGGCCAAGTTGAGCACTGACTAGAGCTCAGTGCCCAGAAGCTGTGCTTGGGCCAGGTGATGTCATAATGAAAGATGTAGCAGAATTACCACGACAAGCAGGTGCTAACTCCCAAAAAGGGAATATACTGGGTCTTATGTATGTGTGCATCCTTGCTTGGTCTGCCCAAGTGTTTGTGATTATCTTGTCCTCCCTATCCCAGAAAGAGAATAAAAGCCCAAACATTAAGGAGAGCTGAGGGTGATTCTTCTTTAGCTCAAGTGACAGGCCTGTTTTTTTAGAATTTATGATCCCGAGAGCTTAGCACAGGAAACACAAAACACCTGGTTTCTGTTGTGTCTATCTGCATTAAGACTCAGAAGCAGTAATTTATCACATATGGAACAATAGTCAACTCTAGTAAAGTTTAGAAGGGGAGATTAAGACTCAGGAGAGCTGTGTTCCCTTTGTAGTTATGCCACTGATTGTCTGTGAACTTGCTTATGTTACTTAACAATGCTGCTCCAGTGGTAGAATGGGGATAATATTGTAACCATCTAGTCTTTTAGCTAAAGCACTGTGGTTTTTATCACCAGGGTACATTGGTGGAGGGGAGACAAATAATTTTGTTCTATGGGGGTGCATTTGGGGCAGAATTATATTGATTTTGATCACCAGGGATAAGTTGCAGAGATGGGGGGAGTTGAATTTCCTTTTGTGGGTGGGGTAAGTTTTGGGGAGGGAGATGAATTTGTTTGTGTTTTCAGGAGTGATTTTTTGGGGGGGGAGAGAAGTTGAATTAGTTTTGCTTCGCTGGATGATGAATTGGGTGTGATTGCTGGGGATGGGAAGAGGAGTTTAATTGTTTTCGGTCACTAGGTACATAGGACAGAAAAGGGTTTGAACTGTTTTGTTCCCTGGGGGTCCATTGAAGGGAGAGAGGAATTGATTTTGGTCACTGAGTGATATTAAGGGGGTGCTGACTCTCTGAGTTGCCTGGGCCTGATGGTGGAGTGAAGAATTGAATTGTTTTTTGTCACAGGCCATGATTTTAAGGAGAGATAGTGGCACTGTTTTTTGTTACCCCGGAGTGTTGGGCGGGGAGTTGAACTGGGCTTTGTCAGTGGGGTGTGCTGGGTGAAGGGGAAAATTGCTTTGGGTTTGGCTGTTGCTGTAAGGGAAGTTGAATCGGTTTGGGTTGCTGGGGTGAGGGAGTTGTATTTGGCTTGATTACTAGGGTGCTTTCATGGGTGGGGGAAAGGAGATTGAGGGGGTGGTAACTATGATAGTGAAGCTCATTCCTTCCCCTTTCTCTCATCCTTCATTCAGCCAGCATTCCCCCCCACTTTTTTTTTTGCCTCCATGTCTCCATATTTCCCCTCCAAAGTCTTTTAAAAAACAAAACAAAACCCAAAGAGAGTGATGGACAGAGTAGCACACCCCCTCATTATTGTGTTCACCAATTAGGCCTGATTTCTGACACCCGAATTTAGTCCATTAATTTCCAGTCCCATTCTGCTGTTCTTTACCAGGCATGGATTTTAACACAGCCTTTGAATTATTTCATGAGGCCCTTTTGTTTAAACTAATTCAGCCTTTATCTCTGTCATGCTGTCAGGAGTGACTCACAAGCATTAGTGTCAACCTCAGGCAGACTGAGCTAAGCTAGTAGAGAGTTGCTAAGAGGTTTGTGGAACTGAGCTGCAGAGGGGGGCTACTGGCTGGCTTAGGGAGCTGAGGTAGGAGCCCGAGGCTAGTACTGAAGCCTCTGCCAACTCTCACTTTTTTTTGTGAGCAACAGGGTTTTGGCTGGGGTGGAGCCCAGTCTGGAGATGATGCTAGAAGCTCCAGCCCTCTGGCTGGCTGCCTGCCCGACTTGCCTGTCGCCTAGACCAGAGCAACCAGTCAGAGCTGCTGTAGGAATAGCTCTCTCAGGACTCATTTGCCTGTGAATATCGGGTGATCCTGGCTGCTTAACCTATCTATCTGAAGGCCCTGCAGGTCTTTTTCAAACCCACTAATTGACAACCCCTTTGATGTCTGCGTTTAAAAAACCACTAAGCTTTTATTCACCCAAATTAAACATGCAGAATTTTCTAAGGTTAATTTCTTGAGAACTTTCCTATCTCATCCCTTGTAGAAGCCAATTTCAAAGGTTACCCAGAGGTGAAGCTCTGTGGTATTAGGGGATAGTGTTGCACAGATGGAAGGTGACAAAGGAACATTAGACCATTAGCAAAAGATTTTCAAAGGAGGCTGTGACGGGGGCCACTCACCTCAGTGCTCCAACCAGTCGGGTATGTCTGCATGTGCACTCTCTCTCTGCTTGTGCTGCTGGCAGTTAAATTTTTTCTGGCAGACTTTAGTGACTCAGCCCTCTGGGCGACTCACGTACAATCTGTATGTGAACACACACAAAACAGACCCCTTCCAGAGTGCAAGGTTCAACAGGGCCTATCACACTCAGTACTGTGATTGCCATATTTGAGATCAGGAAGGAATTTTCCCCCAGGTCAGATTGACAGAGACCTAAGTTCCCTCTAAGCTGCGTGGCCGCCTATTAAGTGCTGCGCAGATGCTCAGGGCTGTGACAGGGAGAGATGCCCTGCACTCGGCCCTGGGCCTCCTGGCCCTGGCGCTTGGCTTTCCATAATGCTCTCAGTGGCTCTTCTTGAACTCCCTTCTCAGGAGTCTTACTAGGGTCCGCTGCTCCCTTGCCAGCTGCCCCATCTGCTCTTGGAGGGCCCACTGCACCTCCCATAGTCCCTCTTGGGTTTCCCGGATCCCTTGCAGCAAGGACTCCCATCTCCCTCACGGGTCATCTGCTCCCTTCCGCCAGGGCGCTGATGCCAGGGCCCAAGCAGGGGTGGCATAAGCACCTTCCGCAAAGAACATCTCCATGTATTGGGGATCCATCATCCCTCAATAGTGGAACAACTTGCCCAGTCTCCACAGTTCCCTTTGTATTGGGATGGACCGCACGTGCTCATTTTCTCCACCACGTGCTGTGAGCTGTGGCGCAAACGTAGACCTCTGACTCACCAGCACGGCACCTCCTGCTGGTTGTCCGGAAATTAGCTCTTTCAGCCCTACAGCGACCTCTATGGGCTGGTGTCTCGCACTTTGTTGCCTATCCCTCTGCAGTCCCTTTATCTGCACCATGTATAGGCCCCACGTCCCTCCTGGACCACGGTGCCCCTTACCTTGGGGTACTGCCTCTCACTCAGGGAACCCCATATGCGCCCTCGCTATCCACAGGCCCAACATGTCTGTCCCCTCTTGGGTTTCTTCACCCAATGGGCCATCCCAGGGTCTTGTCCCTTCCCCTGTTCTGGGTGAGGCTTCTTGCCCCCAACCCAGTAGGGACAGTCCCCTCTCAAATGTCCCCGCCTCCCACAGGTGGAGGTGGAACCGCAAAAAGCTCAAAAGGAGAAGGAAGACCTGGCCTTGAAGTTGAAAGAAAGTGAAGAGAAGCGAGAGCGACTGGTGGGACACCTCTGCGTCGCCCAGGCTAGGAGACCCCCTACGCCCAGAGGTGGGATTTTGAGGGGGAGGGTGAATAGCGGGGCGAACACCCGGCTCCAGAGAGAAAGGGGTTAAAACCAGCTCTGGGAAAGGGCTGCCCCAAGGAGCCAATCAGGCAAAGGCAGGTAGCAGTAGGCCTGGTAGGGCTGGTATAAAGAGGGTTGTGAGCTAGGAGACAGGCAGTCTCACTCCAACTTTGGGGTGGGAAGGACTGGGCTACCTGGGAGCATAGGGTACCTTCAACAGAGCAGTGCTGGGGAAGGGGCAGGCTGAGCTGGGAGCTGAGGCTGGTGAACTCCCAGGCTGAAGCCTGACAGGAAGGCCTAAGGAGGTAATGGGGCTGCAGGGAAAGGCAGCTGGTCCAACCCCCTAGCCAATGATGAGTGGCCACTTCAGACTGCAGTTTGATCGTGAGTAAAGGGGCTAGATGAAGACTGGCAGTGGATCACTGAGGTGGGGTGGGCTCAGGGGAGTGGGGTTCCCTGAATGAGGGGCAGCACCGCAAGGTAAGGGGCATCCTGGTCCGGGACGGACATGGGGCTTATACGTGATGGAGATAAAGGGACTGCAGAGTGGTAGGCAACAGAGGGTGAGACACCAGCCCATAGAGGGCGCTCCAGAGCTGAGAGAGCTAATTCCTGGACAACCAGCTGGAGGTGCCACAGCAGTGAGTCAGCGGCCTTACTACAAGGACCTATCAGAGTACTCTGGGAAATAAACAAGAAAATCATGGAAATGTACACACAGTAATGCAGTTTTCACTACATTAATACAGAACTTTTAAATTGCCTATTTAAACCTTATATAATGCTAATTACCTACCAGATTAAGTGTTAGTGTAAAATGGTCATTTACTAACAGAGCTTTCCACGATTCTGAAACAGCATGTTGTACATTGCCAAGTTGTCATCTTTGATTGAGCATCTGTCATCTTGCAAGATAACTTTGTGAGATGAAAATTATCTCTCGCAGTCCACACTGTTATTGGGCAGCGATAAACATCTCAAAGCTATTATGGCCAGACTTGGAAAGTGATCGTTTAAGTTGCCCCAAAATTCCAGAATGTCAAGGCACTTCATTTCAAAACTGCACTGCTGTAGCTACTAAACTCTATTTTTGTCAACTCATTGTCTTCAAACATGGGAATAGACTCAAATACATTTAGTAATACAAGGTCAAGAAGTTTGCCCTGATTGGAATCAAACACTCGGCAGGTTTTAAGAAAACTGGCAGCGGGTTGACAAAAACGTTCAGAACCAGTCATGTAGGCTTCGATTTTACACTCTTAGCTAACAGGTGGTCAGTCATGCCACTGAAGGACTTTGACCAACTGGCAAGATCAGTCAAATCATTGACCACCTTATGTGATCTGATTTCTGTTTTTTCATAAACTGCAAGACTTGCCATTATTCTTGGTGCAAATGCTTCAATTGCTGCAATATTTTCTTTTATTTCCATTGATTTACTTAAAGTGATCACATCTGCAACAGATGAACTATAGCTTCGCTCACACTCCTAAAAAAAATCCACATAATCCTGCAGGTGGCTGGTATGAAAATGGACAGCTTCAAACCAGCTGTTCGACTGACTGATTATTGGGATAGATGGAATTGCAGGAACTTTCCCTTTTCCCTGCAATGATTGACGGAACCATGCTTTGCAGCCAGGGCAGGCAGTGAATGCATGTTTTACAGCAATGGGCAAGTTCATTTACTATTCCAAATGTTTTTCTCCAGGTATCACCCAGTAAGTTGAGATGATGTGCAGTGCATGTTACGTACACTGCATTCAGAAAAAGTGCTTTGAGGCTTCGTTCCCAGGTTTTGTTCATATATGCAGCATTGTCAGTGACAAAAGCAGTGACTTTATTAAAAGGAATTCCCTATTTCTGAACTGTTTCCACCATTGCATGACTCACAGTTTTAAAGTTAACAGTCTCGAAACATATATACTCTATTAGCAAAGACTTCAATTCCAAACTATCTTCCCCTTGTCAGCTTGAAATGTCGTTTACAGACAAACAGGGCACTGCCAGGATATTCAATATGTAGCACCCTTCAGCATCAGTTGTTTCATCTGCTTTGAGACTAATTCTAAAACATTGATTCAGCAGTTCTTTCAGGTCATTGACATGTCTTTCAAACTTTTTTTTGGCAAGTATGCTCTTCGGAGATGATCTGAAGTAGGTATAACACCAATGTTTTTCAGGGAGTTTTCTAGATAACCCTGCTATGAAAAGCTATCTAGGTCATGTTGGTACAGAAAACCTCTATAAGTCGACCTTTTGTCCTGTGATGCAGCTGTTCTTCGATCTTTACAGTAAATAGTTCACTCACTGTTCTTAGTAGTTTAGCTTTCTCACTTGGGCCTGATTAAAGTTATTGTGCCTTACGTTTATGCAAAGCACTTTATATATGTTTGTCACAGCTTCCTTTTTGTGTGTAATCTACAGGAACATTACATGCTGTACAAAACATCAACCCGCCACTTTCATGAAACGGTCCCTTTGGGTGTTGACTACTTCTCTGCTTAGCAGTGGTTTTTGCAACTTTGCTCTTCAGTGTACTTGGGGTTGCCATTTTTTCCTCTCAGCCAGCTAAACCTTATGCATATACTCTGGATGCTCCTATAAGATTTTTTTGTAATTAAACAGTGGCTAAGCAACAACCAGGACCTAGAGTGGCCTGGGCCCAATTCTGTCTTCTGCTGTCAGGAGGTGAAGCGGAAGCCCAGGGCTGGCCCACAACATTTTGGCACCTGAGGCGGGGAGCTCAAATGACTCCCCCATGCCCCCTCACTTAGGCCAAAACTTTGAAAGGTCTCAATTCTGCCTTCTTCCTATTCTACTCCTCTCATGGTACTGCTCTGCTACCTACCCCAATAAAGGAGAACTAACAACTTAAAATGCCTTGTTCAAAAATTTTAAGTAACACTTAACTTTCAAATGCCTGACCAGCAAATGTAACTTTTCTTGTCTGCATAGTAAACACTGGCATTGTTATCTGTTTGAATAATCAAAGTGGTGCCTTCTTGGTTGCAAAGATTTGAACTGCTTCCTGCTGAAGGTCCACAGACTGGGCCAGCTCATGCTCTATTGAGATGATGGCATGGCCGACCAGCCTCTCCTGTGTCATTGTGGAGTGTAGATGTGTTTTTATTAACTTAAGCTTGGAGAAGCTGCGTTCTCCACTGGTAAATACTACAGGAAGCGTTAGAAGTATGTGCAGAGCAACAAAAGCATTTGGAAAGAGGGTGGTCATGTTATTTGTGCACATATATTCCAGAACAGCCTTTGGTGTTGATGTATCTTGAAAGGGCTTTCAGTTCATCACCTAAATCACTCGCATCAATATCGCGCATGTCATCATGTGTCAACACTGTCTCTAGTGCCCTGCATTGCCGGTGTAGGTCTTCTTCAGGTATAGTGAGGAGTTTTGGAATATCATACAGCATCCCAAATATACTGCTGTGTTCCTTGAGCTGCATGAATTGTTCTTCAACTGACTGTATTGCACAATCTAGCACCTGGTTAAAGAATTCAACTTTGAATTGCTGTTTGGGGTCTCTTATGGGATTATCCCGAGCCTCGTAATCAAAATGTCATTCTTTGGTGACTCTTGTATTCTTGAATGGGTGGGAAAATAGCTTCAGTGTGATGTTCCTCTGCCAACTTCTGTGCACTCTTCAAAATGTTTTGAAATCCCTCATCTGACCAGTAAGACTGTAGGTATGACTTTGCTTTGTCCAGTTGTTCCATTGCTCCAGATATATCGAGGTCAACACCTTGGAGTCTCTTGCTTACAACTTTTATTTCAAACAGTATGTCATGCCACAACACTAAGCCACACAGAAATTTGAAGTTATGTATGTTTCTGGTGATTCCATTTCCTTCTGCCACTGTTCTCCCATGAACAGTTCCTGTCATAGCATTATCCTCCATAATGGCAACTATCGCATCATCTATCTTCCCAATTTGGTGTTTGATAGGTTTTATTGCCTCCACTCGACTTTCCCATCGTGTGGCACTCAGTGGTTTCAGTGTCAGAGAGGATGTTCCCAGATGTTGCTTTAAAATTTGCGATCGATGAGTTGATGCAGAGAAAAATACATAGATGCTTTGAATTACGTTAAAAAATTCTGCAGCCTCACTAGAAGCTGATGCTGCATCACTGACCACCAAGTTCAATGAATGAGAACTGCATGGGACAAAAAAAGCTCAATGGTTTAACTCTCGGATCCATGTCTGCACTCCCCTATTTTTTCCTCTCATGTTGGCACCATTGTCATAGCCCTGACCTCTCATGTCAGCTATCGCAATTCCTGTATCTTCCAGCTTTTTAAGAAGCCCATTTGTCATACCAGCTCCTGTAGTATCATCAAGGTCAATACATTCTAGAAAATGCTCTCTGGCAGTCCCCATTTCAGGGACATTTTCATTAGGTTCTGTAGTTGTTACAAAAAGCACCATTAAAGTCATTTGTTCCGTATGGCTGATGTCAGGTGTTCAGTAGAGAATAACAGAGATAATATCTTGCTGACTTCAGATCTGCCACAATCTTCTGTTTGACTTTTGTTGCCAGTAACTGTATGATCTCATTTTGAATTGTTTTTCCAAGGTAGTGGTGTGTATACATTTCTTGGGTGGTGACTCTTCTTAGATGCTCCTGGAGTACAGCATCAAACTCAGCCATCAGCTCCACAATTTTAAGGAAGTTTCCATTGTTTGGCACATACAGCTGATCTGAAGTGCCATGCAGTGATAGGCTTTGGGTAGTAAGCATTCTCACAATGGCAATGAGCCTTTTCAGAACATTTTGCCAGTAAAGAGTCTCTGATGCAATCTTTTCTTGATGCTGATCATCTATGGTGACCTTTAACCTTAGTCTCATCTCAAGCTCTTTCCATCTATGGAATGCTCTCTGGTGATTTGCTGCCTTCTCATGGCATGCCAGATTTCTAGCAAGATTTTTCCAGTCCTTTGTTCCTTGTGACAGACCCAGACCAGTGGGGTACAGGAGTCTGGTAGAGGGGAAATATACTGGTCACTGGATGAGTAGTTTTCTGTTCCCTGAGTGACCAGAGCACTAGAGTAATCAGGAACCTAGGGGCTGCACTAGAGTAATCAGGAACCTGCTAGAACCAGTTAAGGCAGGCAGGCTAATTAGGACACCTGGAGCCAATTAAGAAGAAGCTTCTTGAATCAATTAAGGCAGGCTAATCAGGGCACCTGGGTTTTAAAAAGGAGCTCACTTCAGTTGTGGTGGGAGTGTGAGGAGCTGGGAGCAAGAGGCACAAGGAGCTGAGAGTGTGCTGCTGGAGGATTGAGGAGGACAAGCGTTATCAGACACCAGGAGGAAGGTTCTTTGGTGAGAATAAGGAAGGTGTTTGGAGGAGGCCATGGGGAAGTAGCCCAGGGAGTTGTAGCTGTCATGCAGTTGTTACAGGAGGCACTATAGACAGCTGCAGTCCACAGGGCCCTGGGCTGGAACCCGGAGTAGAGGGCGGGCCCAGGTTCCCCCCAAACCTCCCAATTGACCTGAACTGTGGGTTCTCCCAGAGGGGAAGGTCTCTGGGCTGTTCCCCAACCCACATAGTGAATCTCTGAGGCAAGAAAATCTGCCAATAAGCGCAGGACCCACCAAGATAGAGGAGGAACTTTGTCACATCCTGTAGAACCCAATGTGGCTAGAACAGTAGACTGGAAGAGTTTGCAACAAAAACAGTATGCAGCATTCTGGGTTTTTGAGTACACAAGCCATGGCTTCTCCACTTTGTCACCATTGGGGATTTCATACCAGTAATGTGTTGGATGGAAACTTCTATTTTCATTGTCTTTGGGGAACATGAAGTTTTTCACTTGCTATGGCCCATGCAGTACAAGGAAGTCCCTCAGGCTACTGCTCAAGTGGGTCCACAGTCCTGGATCACCTAGACTTAAAGAAATTAACTCAGCAGCAGCTGTTTCTTGTGCCTTCACCACACTCTTCTCTGATCTACACTTTTCTTCAGGAATGTGCATGGTTACATCCATTTGAGATGGAGATATGGGTGCTTCAGTAGCTGCCAGTCACCTGCACTCTGACTAACTGGAAGATCAGGCATCTCCTCACCACTCACATCCTCACTGGGGCCGCAAGGCTCACTGTGAACATTTGTGTCTCTGTATCTCAGGAGAGCTCCTTCCTGCTTAGATAGAAAAGCTTCCTTTGCTTTTGCTTTTTCTGAATGCTGCCCCAGAGAGGCGTTTTCTTCTTTCACTCATGACTGCTGTTCTGTGCCAGCTATATTGGCTCTTAATGCTCAATTGAAGAGGACAAGTAAGCAGGCTGGTAGCAGGGCCTGAGTGAGGGAAGATATCAGTGTCTTAAGGGCCTACCTGGCTCCTATTACTTCAGTTGACTGCCTGTTCTCCTCAAGTGGGTTCAGGGAAGCAGTAGGAACAGGAAGCTCCCTGAGAAGCTGGTGTTAATCAGTCCAGGCTCCTGGGGGTTCTAGAGAGGTACATAAGAGGCTCCCCCTCCTCTCTCTCCCTGCAGCTCCTGCTGCTTTCTGTTATTCCCTCTCACCGTTTCTCCTGTCTGCCTGTTATGTCTCTTGTGCCCTCCTTTCTCCAGCACAGCACTCCACCATCTCTATGCATCTAGAGAAGAGAGAATACATATGCACCAGCAGCAGACACAATTTTCTACACTCTGGGCCCTAGGGGCACCTCCCCACAGTCTGCCTCAGTTCACTTCATGGTAAGGCCAGCCCTGCGGAAGCCCAGCAGCCAGGGCCTGACTGCCCAAGCCCCACCTACCACAGCTAACAGCCCCTGAGGGCCTGACTGCCCTAGCCACGCTGGCAGGGGGTTGACAACTGGCTGGTGTTGAATGCCTAAGCTCCTGCTGAAGGGTCTGATTTCTCTGTGTCCCAGGAATTGCTGCTGGGGCTCCTGCCTGGTGGCTGTCAGCCAGTCAGTTGCTGGGTGGGCTCCTGCAGGGGGGCTGTCCACATGTCGGTTGCTGGATGGGCTTCTGCAGGATGGGAGGGGAGGGGGGGAGGGGAGGCTGCTGTCCACAGCCAGTTGCTAGACAGACTCATTTGGGGGAGGGGGGCTGAGTACTCCTGTCTCAGGGACTCCGCTCCAGCAGCTGCTGCGGGGCCCTCCCCGACCAGTTGATCTGTGGGCCTCCTGCCTGGGGCTGTCCTTCGACCAGCTGATGGGCGGGGGGGAGCTCCTGGTGCTGTGGGGCCATTCTCCAACCAGCTAATGGGTGGGGGGGAGGGGCTCCTGGTGCCAGAGGACCATCCTCTGACTAGCTAATGGGTGGGTGGGGCTCCTGGTGCCACGGGGCCATCCTCCGACCAGCTGATGGGCAGGGGGGCTCCTGCAGCGACGCTGTCTGTAGGCCAGCTGTTTTTATGGCCCTGGGGACCCTTGTTTGGGGGACTGCTGCACTCCTGGACTGACAGCTGCTCTAGTCCTGCCAGGGTGGAAGAAGTCATGGAATTCATGATTTCCGTGACCTCCATGGCCAACTCATACCCTCTCTGCACCCTCCCACTAGTCTGGGCCCCAGCCCAAGGACACCATAAGTAGCAACCATCTGCTGTTTCACTTTAACTGCTTGCTGGTGCGTTTACCTGGGCCACTTCCCTTCTCAGCCCTATTTTTTTTCTTGCTTGCCCGGCTCCAGCCAACAAGTGATCTGTCAAGCCCTGCATCTGGCCAGGTGTACAGTTCTTGCTCCCTGGTTTCAGCCAGCAAACTGCTCTGTCCAGGTACTGCAACTGTTGCAAACAGCCAGGAGCACCATCTCTGCTCTTCTGGCTCCAGACAGAAACTGAATCTGCTCTGTCTAGCAGCTCCTTTTATATGAAACTGCTGGGCTCTGATTGGATCCTCCCTGTAGCCTCTCTCTGATTGGCTGCTTCCCCATAGCCTCTCCAGCAGGGCTTCCAGGCCTCGTACAACCTGTCATAGAGGCAAATTTATGTAGTTAATTTTCAGAACAGATACTAGCTACCAACTCTAAAAAACTGAAAGTGTGTGGAGGTTTTGTTTTAAATTTACAAGATTGTTCCAAATCCGCCTTATAATGGGATCTGGGTACAATCCTGGATGTGGGAGAGGCTACAACTCTCCATAAAGCAATGAACTGACAGCTGACTGGGTGTGGGTGAAACTGTGACTTAAAAGTCTCAGAGCACCATTAATCCAGGACCAGATACAGAGAAATCTCCTGGGGAGCCCCTGCCAGCCAATGCCTTTCTCTGCTTTTAAAATTCTCCTCTGTATATTGAAGGAGAGGCCTGTCTCTTTACATCTCAAAAGCTGTAGGCCCCTCCATTCTCTCCATCCTGCAGGGGATGTGCTGGGAAGCAACAGCTGCTGCCCCATGTTCATGATGCCAGCACCTCAGATTGCTCCAGAATGCACTGTGGGAACTGGAGCCAGAGAGCAAAGCTACCTGAGCCCTGTGCAGAGTGGATCCTCACAGCAACCTTGGGGTGGTGGTGGTGAAGAGTTGCCCCTCTCTCCCTTGAGTCCTAATGGGGAATTTGACGAGCCTGTCAGGTGGCTGAGCTCAGGATGCTCCTGCAGCAGTAGCTGTCTCCTGGCTTGCAGGGAGGGTGGCTGACAAGTGTGTGATGGCTTCCTCAGACCTGGTGAAACAGTGAAGAGTAGCAAGTAGCCCAGGATGTGGCCATGAACATGAGCCTCCAAATAGCTACAGGGAAACTAAAAGTGGGTTTTGTCACAGAGGGTGAGTTTTTGGCATTGCATTGGTTTTGGTCTCTGGGGTGTGCTGAGGAGGGAGAGGAAATACTGAATTGGTATTGGTCTCTGGGAGTGAGGGATTTTTTTTTCTTTTGGGGTAGGAGGCAGTTGAATTGGTTTTGATTGCTGGGAATGAGATTTTTTTTTTTTTGGTGTAGGATATGTGTTTATGTGACTCTGTATGGAATATGGGAGACACTTTAGGATATCATGAATAGCAATATTGTAAAATGGCAATAAGTTGTGCCAGATATGCTTTGCGAACAGGGGCTGCTAACAGGGAGTTTCACAAGGGAGTTCTCCAGGTGAAGGAGGAGCAATACAGCACCCTTTTGGGGTAAGTGACTGTCTGTAGTGTGTGTTTGTTTGTGTTTGAGGGTTACTTGCTGTGTGCTGAGCTTGTGTTTGTCAGTCTGTTTGTTTGTTTTGGTTGTTTGAAGGACCGTGTGCTGTGGCTGGCAGTTGGAAGCTGTGAGCTTCAAAGGAAGGTTTGAAAGCTAGAAGCCTCTGGTAAGTGGCTGAGCCTTAATCAGTGGGCGGGGCATTCATACAGGCCAGGGCTTTATAAAGCAGCGCACAAGCGACCAGGGGCTGCTAACAGGGAGTTTCGCAAGGGAGTTAGGAAGGGGGCGAGGGTCCCTTGCCGGTTCCATCTGTTTTCTCTTTATTCCCCTTAATACCTATAAACCAACTACATTAAAAACTTCTTGCTTAAACAACCCTTTCAGCTTACAGGGGGCTGCAGAGGGGAGTTTGATAGAGGGAGGCTTACGATGGTTAGGAAGACCCGCAACACCTGTGCCAGCACTGCTTCTATCTCCTCCACCTGTGCCTGTAGCCAGACAGAGCACCTGAACGTGGATGCTTCTACCCAGATCCTGGTGTGGTTTTGCAGAGACTGTAACTTGCAATTTCCACTTACTGATATCCAGACTGGGGGGACCATCCAATGTGAGAGGTGCCTGCTGGTGGAATCTCTCAGGCAGCAGGTGGGAGAGCTACAGGAGGAGGTGGTTAGGTTGAGGAGCATCCTAATCCACGAGCAATTCCTCGACAGTGTACTTGTGGAGACAGCTGAGGTAGCTGTCCCAGTACACATGACTGCTGATACACCACTGGTGGAGGAGGAGATGGCTCAGGGTGGACACTGGCAGCT
Source organism: Chrysemys picta bellii (assembly GCF_011386835.1). Lineage (NCBI taxonomy): Eukaryota > Metazoa > Chordata > Testudines > Emydidae > Chrysemys > Chrysemys picta. The sequence goes on from NC_088797.1 coordinate 39,883,387, forward strand.
GGTTACTTCTGTCAGCAGGCAGCGCTCCACCCCTGCTCCGAACCCTCCTGCCGTGGTTATAGGTAACCGTTATGCTCTTCTTGATACAGGAAAGAAGGAATCACTCCCTACAGTAAAGGAGGAGAAGCCTCGTACCCCTAAGGCTGGGAGGTCTGCTGCCACCACTGCGAATAGGAAACGTAGGGTAGTGGTGGTCGGAGACTCTCTGCTGAGGGGGACGGAGGCGCCCATCTGTCGCCCTGACATTTCATCTCGGGAGGTATGCTGCCTGCCGGGAGCCCGTATCCGAGACGTTATGGAGGCATTGTCGAGGATTATCCAGCCCTCTGACTACTACCCCATGCTACTCATCCATGTAGGCACAAATGATACTGCACGGTGTGACACTGAGCGGATCAAGAGTGACTATAGGGCTCTGGGAGTACGGGTGAAGGAGTTTGGAGCGCAGGTGGTATTCTCTTCAATTCTTCCTGTCAAAAGTAGGGGCCCAGGCAGAGACAGATGCATCATGGAGGTGAATGCCTGGCTGCGAAGATGGTGTCGCCAGGAGGGCTTTGGCTTCCTAGACCACGGGATGCTATTCGAGGAAGGACTGCTAGGCAGAGATGGCGTTCACCTTTCGAGGAGAGGAAAGACCCTATTTGGACACAGACTGGCTAACCTAGTGAGGAGGACTTTAAACTAGGTTCGACGGGGACAGGTGAGCAAAGCCCACAGGTAAGTGGGGAACATGGAGACCGGGGAGATGGGTCAGAAATGAGAGGGAGTGTGGGCTATATTGGCAAAGAGAAAGGAGGGTCAGGACAAAACTGGGAGGAAAGAGCAAACCAGTATCTCAGATGCCTATATACAAATGCGAGAAGTATGGGGAATAAGCAGGAAGAACTGGAAGTGCTAATAAATAAATACAACTATGACATTGTTGGCATCACTGAAACTTGGTGGGATAATACACATGATTGGAATGTTGGTGTGGATGGGTACAGCTTGCTCAGGAAGGATAGACAGGGGAAAAAGGGAGGAGGTGTTGCCTTGTATATTAAAAATGTACACACTTGGACTGAGGTAGAGCTGGACATAGGAGACGGAAGTGTTGAGAGTCTCTGGGTTAGGCTGAAAGGGGTAAAAAACAAGGGATTTGTCATGCTAGGAGTCTACTACAGGCCACCTAACCAGGTGGAAGAGGTGGATGAGGCTTTTTTTAAGCAACTAACAAAATCATCCAAAGCCCAAGATTTGGTGGTGATAGGGGACTTCAACTATCCGGATATATGTTGGGAAAACAACACAGCGGGGCACAGACTATCCAACAAATTCTTGGACTGCATTGGAGACAACTTTTTATTTCAGAAGGTTGAAAAAGCTACTAGGGGGGAAGCTGTTCTAGACTTGATTTTAACAAATAGGGAGGAACTCGTTGAGAATTTGAAAGTAGAAGGCAGCCTGGGTGAAAGTGATCATGAAATCATAGTTTGCAATTCTAAGGAAGGGTAGAAGGGAGAACAGCAAAATAGAGACAATGGATTTCAGGAAGGCAGATTTTGGGAAGCTCAGAGAGCTGATAGGTAAGGTCCCATGGGAATCAAGACTGAGGGGAAAAACAACTGAAGAGAGTTGGCAGTTTTTCAAAGGGACACTATTAAGGGCCCAAAATCAAGCTATTCCGCTGGTTAGGAAAGATAGAAAATGTGGCAAAAGACCACCTTGGCTTAACCACGAGATCTTGCATGATCTAAAAAATAAAAAGGAGTCATATAAAAAATGGAAACTAGGACAGATTACAAAGGAGGAATATAGGCAAACAACACAGGAATGCAGGGGCAAGATTAGAAAGGCAAAGGCACAAAATGAGCTCAAACTAGCTACGGGAATAAAAGGAAACAAGAAGACTTTTTATCAATACATTAGAAGCAAGAGGAAGACCAAAGACAGGGTAGGCCCACTGCTTAGTGAAGGGGGAGAAACAGTAACAGGAAACTTGGAAATGGCAGAGATGCTTAATGACTTCTTTGTTTCGGTCTTCACCGAGAAGTCTGAAGGAATGCCTAACATAGTGAATGCTAATGGGAAGGGGGTAGGTTTAGCAGATAAATTAAAAAGAGAACAAGTTAAAAATCACTTAGAAAAGTTAGATGCCTGCAAGTCACCCGGGCCTGATGAAATGCATCCTAGAATACTCAAGGAGCTAATAGAGGAGGTATCTGAGCCTCTAGCGATTATCTTTGGAAAGTCATGGGAGACGGGAGAGATTCCAGAAGACTGGGAAAGGGCAAATATAGTGCCCATCTATAAAAAAGGAAATAAAAACAACCCAAGAAACTACAGACCAGTTAGTTTAACTTCTGTGCCAGGGAAGATAATGGAGCAAGTAATTAAGGAAATCATCTGCAAACACTTGGAAGGTGGTAAGGTGATAGGGAACAGCCAGCATGGATTTGTGAAGAACAAATCATGTCAAACCAATCTGATAGCTTTCTTTGATAGGATAACGAGCCTTGTGGATAAGGGTGAAGCTGTGGATGTGGTATACCTAGACTTTAGTAAGGCATTTAATATGGTCTCGCATGATATTCTTATTGATAAACTAGGCAAATACAATTTAGATGGGGCTACTATAAGGTGGGTGCATAACTGGCTGGATAACCGTACTCAGAATTGTTATTAATGGTTCCAAATCCTGCTGGAAAGGCATAACGAGTGGGGTACTGCAGGGGTCTGTTTTGGGACCGGCGCTGTTCAATATCTTCATCAACGACTTAGATATTGGCATAGAAAGTACATTTATTAAGTTTGCGGATGATACCAAACTGGGAGGGATTGTAACTGCTTTGGAGGACAGGGTCATAATTCAAAATGATCTGGACAAATTGGAGAAATGGTCTGAGTTAAACAGAACGAAGTTTAACAAAGACAAATGCAAAGTGCTCCACTTAGGAAGGAAAAATCAGTGTCACACATACAGAATGGGAAGAGACTGTCTAGGAAGGAGTACGGCAGAAAGGGATCTAGGGGTTATAGTGGACCACAAGCTAAATATGAGTCAACTGTGTGATGCTGTTGCAAAAAAAGCAAACATGATTCTGGGATGTATTAACAGGTGTGTTGTGAGCAAGACACGAGAAGTCATTCTTCCGCTCTACTCTGCTCTGGTTAGGCCTCAGCTGGAGTATTGTGTCCAGTTCTGGGCACTGCATTTTAAAAAAGATGTGCAGAAATTGGAAAGGGTCCAGAGAAGAGCAACAAGAATGATTAAAGGTCTTGAGAACATGACCTATGAAGGAAGGCTGAAAGAATTGGGTTTGTTTAGTTTGGAAAAGAGAAGACTGAGAGGGGACATGATAGCAGTTTTCAGGTATTTAAAAGGGTGTCATAAGGAGGAGGGAGAAAACTTGTTCACCTTAGCCTCTAAGGATAGAACCAGAAGCAATGGGTTTAAACTGCAGCAAGGGAGGTCTAGGTTGGACATTAGGAAAAAGTTCCTAACTGTCAGGGTGGTTAAACACTGGAATAAATTGCCTAGGGAGGTTGTGGAATCTCCATCTCTGGAGATATTTAAGAGTAGGTTAGATAAATGTCTATCAGGGATGGTCTAGACAGTATTTGGTCCTGCCATGCAGGCAGGGGACTGGACTCTATGACCTCTCGAGGTCCCTTCCAGTCCTAGAATCTATGAATCTATGAATATACTGTGTGAGGTATCTGCAAAAATGTTATAATTTGCCCAGTATGATGATCTTGTTTATATGTTTGTATCACCTTTTTCTTATGAGTTATAGATATGTAGGGTATGTCTGTATTTCAAACTTGTGCTGTGTGTCTGGGTGACGCCCCCAGACAGATTGACATTAGCACTGCCTAACCTGCTTGATGCCCCGTCAAGGGACATCAGCTATACAATTGACCCATTTAGAGAAGGCAAGGGATACACCCTGTGACTCAGCAAGGCATGCAGGGATATGCCTATGGACAGGAGTATGGAATGGCTTCCATATGAGGAGAGATTAATAAGACTGAGACTTTTCAGCTTGGAAAAGAGATGACTAAGGGGGGGATATGATTGAGTTATATAAAATCATGACTGGTGTGGAGAAAGTAAATAAGGAAGTGTTATTTACAAGAACTAGGGGTCACCAAATTAAATTATTAGGCAGCAGGTTTAAAACAAACAAAAGGAAGTATCTTTTCACACAGTGCACAGTCAGTCTGTGGAACTCTTTGCCAGAGAATGTTGTGAAGGTCAAGACTATAATAGGGTTCAAAAAAGAACTAGATAGGACCATCAATAGCTATTAGCCAGGATGGGCAGGGATGGTGGCCCTAACCCCTGTTTGTCCGAAGCTGGAAATGGGCCACAGGGGATGGATCACTTGATGATTACCTGTTCTGTTCATTCCCTCTGGGACACCTGGCATTGGCCACTGTCAGAAGACAGGATACTCGGCTAGATGGACCTTTGGTCTGACCCAGTTCGGCTGTTCTTATGTTCTCTCTGTACTGGACCTAGGTGCTGATTGGGAGCCAGAGAACTAGAATGCAATAAAGGGGGCAGTGTGATTTCTTTTTTGCTTCTTGATAACCAGTGTGGGGGATCAGAAAAACAGTTTGTGACCAGTTGTGGAGTTTAACTTCAGTGTTACCCACCAGTCTTGGGAATATCTTCTCTCCCTTTTGTAGCAAGCCCTGACCTGGGCATTTCCAGTGTGGGATGCCCTAGGCAAACCGGGTCACATTGGAGTAGTCGGCAGGATACACGGAACCAGATCATTTGGGTTTTGGATCAGAACCCCATGCTATTCCAAATTTGAAATTTGATACTGAGTGTTAAAGGTTAGTTAGTCAGCATGAGTGATCCACAGTCATAACTGCAAGCCCTGGAATATTGTAATCCTCTGAGTTTACTGTGTGTCTTTAGTCAGAATCCATCATGAATGGCATGGTATTAAACATGAAGTTATAGTAGGTGTAAGGAAGTTATTTTGCCTACAGATCTTTTGATTGGGAATGATATGAAAGCTATGTTTTATCAGGGTAATGCCAGAAAAAGTATGAATGTGAATCCTCTGTATTATCTGTATCTAACACAGAAGTGTGTGTGTGTGTGTGTGTGTGTGTGTATGACCAGGTGGAAGACCTAACTGAGGAAGGAAAGAGAAGATTTTTGGTGGGTGATGGATTGTTGGCAAGTAAAGTTTGTAAAAGTGAGCCTGAACAAGGTAAAAGTAATTTGCTTGAAGTAGCTCAGTATGCTGAGCCCCTGTTTGTGAAAAACACCAGTTTCTGTGGAAGAATGTCTCCAGTTGTTTGTCTGTTGGGAATGGCAACCTGCCTGTTAAGGAAGCTGCCCCAGTCTCTCAAGGCTGAAGGAGAGGAATAGGAGCCATGGTCAGCAGGTTCATGAACCACCCATAACACTTCTTTCTGCCAAGACCACTCTTGTCCTCTGGGGGATGGTTTTCCCCTCATTTCCTCTCATGGGAAAACATGGAGGACAGAGGAGTCAAGAATTGGTCTAGAGTGGGGAATCCATTCAGTGATTGACAAGCAACTTGATACTCATCATTATGTTGTGCTTATCAAACGGAAAACTGGTGCCCTGAAGACTGCTCCCCTCTGTTATCAATTTACTAGCTGCAGTGAACAGAGTGACTAGGTAGCTTTCCCAGTTCTGACCAGGGAATGACCCATACGTATCTGGATCCCATTTCCTAAGTGAAGTCACTAGAGAGGGGACTGTGGCAGAGGCACTAGAAAAAAGCCCAGATAGCTTTTGTCATGTCCAAATGTGGCCCCAAAGGATAACCTCTCATTCTCTCCTTTTAGTTAAAGATGATAATGGAAGACACCAGAAGAAATAGACATTGTGTACTTTTGAGAGAGGAGCAACTTCCCACATGTTGATTTTAGCATGATGGAGGAAAATCATCACAAACCGCAGCTCCTTTACACTGGTTCTGTCAGTTGTGCAGTGGAAGTTAAAGATCCATTGCACGCTTTCAAACCATGTGAAAATTTTGGGCCCTGGTGTCCTAGACCAATGTTTCCTTCTTGCGTAAGAACAGCTTCTCATTTCCACTTGGGTTTGTGTGAGCCATTGCTGGGTCTGTAATGATAGCAGTGCGGCTTCACAGTCTTTACATCAATCAAGAGTTTGACACTGATTAAACAGTGCTTTGAGAATATGACTAAGGTCCTACATAGAGCCACTGCTGCATACTGCGATTATACACGCCACCCTTCAGACAGGGGCCTTTGTTCTGACCTGCGTTGATAGGCACCAGGCTGTATGGTATTCCAAGCCCCAGTTCTGCTCTTATGAGCACAAGAAGCAATGCAATCAGCAGACATCAGTTTTATTCAACTAAATCATGTCATCAGTGTTTCTCTTTTTGAAACAGGTAACGCCTCCTGCTAAAATATTATAGATTAGAGTAGGAATCCCATGAGCAGAACTCTTCAAAAATCTGAAAACTAGATACAAATAATAATTCATGGGCTGGACTGTGATCTATTAAAAATTACAGGAATTAAATGCTATTTCTGTCGGTGTTGTGGGCCTGACTCCCAAAAGTGGCAGATAACAGGAGAGGAATATATTGTCTTCATCCAGAAGGAGGAAAAAATTGTATCTATTAAAATCTCTAGTAATATGCCCCTTTGCCCATCTACCAGTCAGATCTGTATCAGTCTGCCGCCTTTCTTTCAAACTTATATTAAAATTCCATTGCCTTAAAGGAGCAAATTCAAAGCCTCTTGGTCCAAAATGGGACAGAAGACACAAGAAACATATGTTGAGAAGGGGTGCAACATAGGGAGTCTGAAATAGCCAATCCTAGGATGTCAAGAAGAGAATACATTTCAAATCTTCATGTAATTTGCAGAGTGCCTAGATAGTATGGAGACTGGCACCATGGTTTGCTGTGACAGTTTTAGTAAGGCATTAAACAACTTAATTGCATGCCATAGGCAGTTGAAAAGGGAATCCTCTATGTGGTGTGACTTTGCATAGACAGTGCATGCATGATCATGCTTTGTGGACTCATCTTCTACAAGATGGCCTTCTCTCTGCGGGTTGGATGGATCTGGCCCATGGCCGCTAGTTGAGCAATGCACAGCCAGTTAGACATATAGTACAAGCCTTGCATATATAGATGGCATGACACTGAATTGATATCAAATATCTAAAATAGTAGCAATAGATTGCAGGATATCCCACTGTTTTCACCTTTCTCGTGCTCTATTGCCCCTGGGAGTAATGTGAAAATTTTGGGATATGTTGGAGAAATCTAAATCTTCAATGAGATCCTGCAAATATGAACCTATTCCTGACTTCAAAAGCACTAGTAGCCAGAGGAGCCAGTGTGTTTAAGGAAGAGAGCAGGAGCTCTCTTCATCCTAGAGCTTTGCAGTAGTCTCCACCCACTATAAGAATCAACTGAGTATTGGAACAAATACATTGAAAACACAGGAAAAGAGGCAGTACTCCACAGGTCGAGGGGAAAGGGAAATTGATAAATACTTTATATACATGTGTAGGATGATGATAGGAAGGAGGGGAAGGAGAATGTTATGATGAGAAGTTCTGGCTGGGATGGTGTATTGGTAAGACAGTATTTTGGCTGAAGCAGTATTTGGTGCCTTTGGTAATGCCTGAAGTATTTGCCTCATTGTGCATTCCCATTATCAGGGAAGTGGCAGCCCTGGTGCATGCTGGTATGCACAGCTTCTCTCCTCTAGACATATCCCTGATCTATAAACAGGCAATAACCAAAGTGATCCCCACTTTCACCGTATGAAAGTTTCTGATTCAAGAATGCCTCATTCCAGGCTATGAGGCTAGTCTGGGGAAATCAATTATTTGTAAGCAGATAAACTACCCATTGCCATAGCCCTTGTTCTAAAAGAAGAGACATGGCATCAAAATATTATAGCTGCTGAAAACCTCCCCACACATAATGTTAATATTTATATACAGGATAATAAACTGCCACCCAGATCCCTATATGCATGTGATGGGTCAGAATCCTTGCACCTTCCTTCCAAATTAATAAAATCCAACAATACCATTTTAAATGAGAAATTGTAAAGTATCCCAGTCCAAGGTGAAGGAGGTGGGGGAGGCAATAAAACTGAGTATGGGACATAGTGCCTCATAATTGTCTACAGAGTGTAAATGGTCTGGGGCAGGGATTTAGACTTCATACTTCTCTGCAAAGTGTTCAGTGTTATGTTGGCACCATATAAGTAATACTAACTAGGGAAAAGGTTTCTTCTCATTGTCACTGAATGGGAAGATGAGTAAGTGGAAGGCCCTGTTGTTTGTGACACAGAATTTGATGCCTCCTTACAATGTGTGCTGTGGTCTAAGGAATCTGCATTTACATTTTTATCAGGTGACAGCTTATTCCCTCTATTCCATACCGCTATGCACACATATGTACACCTTCTTTCTCTCCATTGTTCAGTGAAGCAGGAGCTGAAACTACTTCCAGTCACATTGGTTGTCAGTTGGTCTACTCTGAATTATGAAAGTCTCTTTGACACATCAAGTGTCTGCAAAGCCTTAATCTGGGTAGTGATGGAGGGCTCATCCTGAAATAAGAGAAGTAGAAATAAAACTATAGGCAGCATCTGAAAAATCACCTTTTCCAGTTCCCCACACATTCCAATCTAATCTAGAGCAAGGATCATCCCACCTCTTTGTGAGGTCATGTAATAAAATGGAGCCGTTCAATGTATCTCTGTCCAGAGTGAAGCAGTATTGGGAGGCAGGGAAATGTGAGCATAGGTGCAGTGTCATGCAACTGTATATTGACATCTAGATGACAAGCTTTTCTGGACAAGGTATGTTGTTCTCTTACTTATCTGTAACTTGCTTTGCATGCTTCTGGCCCATACAGTCAATATTAATAAATGAAATGATTATACACATTAGATAGGAAAAACGGTAAGGTCTAGATGCTGATAAGACAGTATCCTGAATTTAATTTTGGATCAAAATGCCTGCAGTCCCTTTCTATCAATACATTTGAGTAAAACTGCAGCTCTGTTATATTGCTTAACGCCCAAGATCCAACAATCCATCTCCTGTCCAATGCAAAACCAGGCCAGAATAGAGGAGAACTTTAACACTTACTAGGTAGAAATGGAGTCAATCTTATTAAGAAAGCCTCATTCAGGACCACATGTTCATCCTGTGATTTAATAGGGGCTACTTATTGGCTGTGAAAAGCAACAAAGAGTCCTGTGGCACCTTATAGACTAACAGATGTATTGGAGCATAAGCTTTCGTGGATGAATACCTACTTTGTCAGATGCATGTAATGGAAATTTCCAGAGGCAGATATAAATATGCAGGCAGTCTAGAGATAATGAGGTTAGTTCAATCAGGAAGGGTGAGGCCCTCTTCTAGCAGTTGAGGTGTGAACACCAAGGGAGGAGAAACTGCTCTTGTAGTTGGCTAGCCATTCACAGACTTTGTTTAATCCTGAGCTGATGGTGTCAAATTTGCAAATGAACTGAAGCTCAACAGTTTCTCTTTGAAGTCTGGTTCTGAAGTTTCTTTGCTGTAGGATGGCTACCTTTAAAACTGCTATTGTGTGGCCAGGGAGGTTGAAGTGTTCTCCCACAGGTTTTGTATATTGTTTCAATTATTTCAAATTTGGTGACGATATATACCTCCAGACCACTGGCACCGCTATGGGCACCCGCATGGCCCCACAATATGACAACATTTTTATGGCTGACCTGGAACAACGCTTCCTCAGCTCTCATCCACTCACGCCCCTTCTCTACCTACGCTACATTGATGACATCTTCATCATCTGGACCCATGGGAAGGAGACTCTGGAAGAATTCCACCACAATTTCAATAGCTTCCAACCCACCATCAACCTCAGCCTGGACCAATCTACACGGGAAGTCTACTTCCTAGACACCACAGTACAAATAAGTGACGGTCACATTAACACCACCCTATACCGAAAACCCACTGACCGCTATGCCTACCTTCATGCCTCCAGCTTCCATCCCGGACACACCACACGATCCATCATCTACAGCCAAGCACTGAGGTACAACCGCGTTTGCTCCAACCTCTCAGACAGAGACCAACACCTACAAGATCTTCACCAAGCATTCTCAAAACTACGATACCCGCATGAGGAAATAAGGAAACAAATCAACAGAGCCAGACATGTACCCAGAAGCCTCCTGCTGCAAGACAAGCCCAAGAAAGAAGCCAACAGAACTCCACTGGCCATCACCTACAGTCCTCAGCTTAAACTTCTCCAACGCATCATCAGTGATCTACAACCCATCCTGGACAATGATCCCTCGCTTTCACAGACCTTGAGAGGCAGGCCAGTCCTCGCCCACAGACAACCCGCCAACCTTAAGCATATTATTGGCTGTGGCTTCTGAAGGTTCCTAAGGAAGATGGCATCAACCTGAAATAAGAGAAATGGAAATAGAATATTAGACACAGCTGAACAATCCCCATTTCACCTTTCCCATTTGCTTTTATTGTCCATGTTGATATACCCTCAACTTCACCAGCAAGCTGGATCTACATGACTCTTCAAAAGGATAAAATAGAGTCGCCGTCCCTACAGTGGATCAGAAGAAGCAAGCAAAGAACTGTGGGTAGAGAAAAGTAGACTCCAGTATATCCCAAAGTGTTTAGTAGAGTGAACCCCACTGACTTGCATGTCTAGCTAATCTGTATTGTTCTGGGGAAGGTTGTAGGAGACAATGCCAAGGAACTGTGGAAAACTAGATCCTGTTCCCAATCTCATAAGCACAAATAATCAGAGTAGCTGCTAATGATTGTGTTTGACAAGAGGGAGGAACTAAGCAAGGGCAGGAGAACTGGTGACTCCAGGCCTTAACAGTAAAATTAATTTAATATTGCAGATAACTGAGTCTGTAATAAAGGAAACAAGGCCCTCACTCACACATAACAGAGAAGGAACAAGATAGCATGATACAGGGTAAAGATAGGGAGGGGAAAAGGATTTACTGCTGGGGGAATTCATATGGCCTGCATTTTTCTGTGCCTCTGCACAGAAAAATGCAAATAAAATCTACGGGGGACATGGCCTCTTCCCCAGCAGCGCGTCTGTTCCAGCATGCATGGAGCAACCTCAGAGAGGGGGGCGGGAGGCTGGGCATGCATGCCTGCATGATTACTGTCAGGGGGCGCTGGTGGTATGTGCGTGAACAATCGAGAGAGACTCTGTTCCTCTCCCTTGCTACAACAGCTCACTGGTGTGGAAGGGTAGGGCTTTTTATTATGCACGAGGCAGTCTAGAGGCACAAATGTAGTAGCCCTGCCTGAGTTAGATTCATTCTCTGAGGCATTAGCAGCCTGACTATGTAGTTAGTAATGTCGTTAAAGTTGCTGTTGATGGTTAATTGATCTCATTCTCTGAAGCAAAAATGTAGCAGCCTGACTGTTAAAGTTAATGTTGTTAATGTTGCTATTGTTAGTTAACTGTTCCCATTCTCGGTCAATTTCCCCAGGAGTATAAAACCTGTAAAAGTTTTAAGGCCCCTACATTGCCAGAGTGATGTAAAGGAGCCTTATTATAAATGAGAGTAAGGGAATCCTCAGCTAGGAAGATCTATGTGCTTTCTCACTTTATTTCTGTGCCAAAGTGGCACAATGGGGTTAGAAATCATCTCAGACTTTGAGGGCAAATAAAACATTTACCAAAGAGTCAATAAAATGTCAGGACAATCAGAACCAAGCACTTCCCAAAGTACCCAGCCAGGTCCAGGACAATGATTACCAAAACTGTATGACTTTCATGTGTTAAAGTCTGAACAATTTAAAATGACATTCTACTTTTTTTTTTTCCTGTTTGGTGTTCTGTAATGTAATTTAAATGAAAGGGTATTAGTTACCAAGTGTTTGTAACTTAACTTTCATGTGCTTAGGAAATGCTGAATAATTATTGTGTTTTTTCTGTATTGTAGTTTAAATAAATTACCAAAACAGTTGAATCTGGTGTGATTATATTGCATTATTTTGACAAATAAAGGATGCAGAATTTTGCAGAATTTTGATTTTTTTTTTTGGTGCAGAATTCCCCCAGGGGTAAAGCATGATTGACTTTTGAAGGAGATGCTAAAATGAGAAGCTATGACCAAGTTTTGTCATAGACCAGGCAGTGCCCTGAGTGATCCAGAAGCTGGTGCTTCCTTAAAATGCCTGCAAGGTGTGATCATCCAACACTTCCCCTTTCAGGAAGTTGATTGCCATATTACACGCCTCCACCCTACTCCCTACACTGACGTATCACCCTGTGTGGTTTTTGAGGAGGGAGGAACTGAAGAGAGACTCAGTATTCGCTGGGCAGAAGATGGCCCATTCTTCAGTTGATCTGCCTGAGACTGTAAAGTTGGAGATGAAGGAGATCTATGTCTCAAGGGAAAAGAAGCACAAACATTTGCATCAGCACAATCCCATTTTACTACCTCTCAGTAAGATCTGTATCAATGTGCTGCATTGTAAGCTCTTTTGTGCAGAGACATTGTATGCTGCTCTTTAAAGCTCTGATGACATGATATAAATTGGAAAGTAAAGAATCATTCTTTCTTGATGTAAATGCTAAGATGAGAAGCAATAGTTGGGAGAAGATGTTGGTCGGCCAGTGTCCTGAGGAATCTGGAATTTGGTGCCTCCTTAGAATGCCTGGAGCAACATAATCATCTTGTATTTATGTTTTCAGGTAGATGGCAACTCTATTCTATGCTTTAACCTGAGCCTTTACTGACCCCTCCCTGCACAAAAGAAAGAAAGATGTCCCTGCACAGTAGATCTCCTGTACTCACTGAATGGAAGAGGGTCTGCTCAAAATTAAAGCAAACCTCTTTCAGGATAGAATGGTTGGACTGAAGCCTCCCAGGGCAACGAACACACTGTGATCTGTTCAGTGGCCAAATGCTGGAGATAAGGAAAGGGTGGGACAATTTGCTCTAATCATGGATGTTGGGGTGTGGAGTGTTTTGGATGTTAAGGTGTGGAGTCATGGTCAGGGCTATTTAGGGGTCAGACAGTGCCCAGGGTGAGAGAGAGAATGTCGAGCTTTCTTACAGTTCCCAGACTGAGAGAACTGTCCTCCATTATCAGGAAGGTGGCAGCACTATTCCTTACATACACTTAAGCCCTTACGGATCCTCTTCCACACCATTCTTAATGTACGCACAAGCTAGAATTAAGGAGAACTTGAATACTCACTGAAGAGGGGATTGGCACTACATGGCCTTCTTGGGGCTGATCACTGAATCTGTATGTACACTGTGTCCTAAAATAAGAGAAATAGATGCAAAATATTATTAGCAGCTGAACAATGTCCCCACTTGTCCTAAATATGTCATAGTGGCCCCTGTTAATGCACAGCTAAATTCACCTCTACCAGTACATTCTATTTAAATCCACTTTCCTTGCCTCCAACTTCTAATAAAATCCATAGTTCAAAGCCTCTCAGGCTTGGCTGCGGCAGTAGAAACAAGTAAATAATTGTGGGAAGGGGAACAACCAAAGCTGCTTTACCCAAACAAGTGTTTCTATTACTCTATGGGACTACAGGGATAACACAATCTATCCTACAAGTAGCTGAAATCAAATATCTTGCTCCGAACCACAGAATTGTCAGAATGGCAGGTGGTAGGCCATAAAATTCAGGATAATATGTAACTGGGCAGCTCTGAGTTCCAACTATAGGAATAGTAGTAAACTCCTTTGCCAAAGCAGTAACTGAGGCTTGGTCTACACTGTGGGGGATCGATCTAAGTTACGCAACTTCAGTTAAGTGAATAATGTAGCTGAAGTCAACGTACTTAGACCGCATGTTTTCTCTGCGGTGGCTCCACTGTTGACTCTGCCTGTGCTTGTCGCGGTGGCGGAGTACAGGAGTCAATGGGAGAGCACTAGGGGGTCGATTTATCATGTCTAGACTAGACGTGATAAATCGACCCGTGCTGGATCGATCGCTGTCCGCCAATCCGACAGGTAGTGTAGACTTTGAATCACTGAGTCTTTGAATCACTCTGCAAATACGTTAAGACTTTTCCCTTCCACTGAACTGCAGTGATAGGGGACAATATGACAATCACTAACTAGATAGTAGCAAGGTGAAGTCAGGATTGCAGGAAAGGTAAATTTGTTAGTCTCTAAGGTGCCACAAGTACTCCTGTTCTTCTTTTTGCGGATACAGACTAACACGGCTGTTACTCAGGAAAGGTATATTTGCATTGCAAGAGAATGTTAACGTGAGGAGGAATGGTTGGAGCTGGTTGTTGGTCAGAAAATGCCTAGGGTGAGAGAGAATATAGTTCTTTCTTACAATGACTGCAGCAAATATATTATGTGTTTATCTTATTAGAAATCTAGTAATATTCTCTACACCCAAAGCCCTGCACAAACTTGGACATGCACTCTCCCCAGTATAGATACAGGTGAAGAAATCCCAATACTCACTCAGGGGTAGAGGGTCTGGTCTGTTTGAGGAAAGTTTCATAAAGCACAAAGAACGGAGCCTCGGGAAGTAAAGGGGCAGGCAAGGGAGAGTCACTGATTAAATGAACCCATGATGGAGTATTCATCCTAAAATAACATGAATGGAAAGGAAATATGAGTATCAGGAAAGAAATTGTCTCATGTATCTCCTGCCTCCTCATATACCATAATTTACATTAATAACACTGAATGATCCCACCACCTGGTAAAATCAATTTTAATGCAACTTTCTTCTATCGTCTAATAAAATCTCTATTGTTTCATCAACAAAAATTTCAAATCAATTTGGGGAACTGGGCTCCTGCAGACTCCTAAATTCTCATATCAGCTAAATGGGCAAGAGAAAGGAAAAGCAGTGAGCCCCATGACTCCCTAATCCCTATATGGCCATCAGCTGTCCCACCACGAGCTTTATTTCATCAGCCATTCTTCTTGGTCTTGGTCACTACCAAAGGAGAAAATAAACTCCATTGAATCAGGGATGGAGTGTTCCATTACTCACAGGCAAAGGATTTTAGGGAATAATCTCTTTACAAGTGATTGAGATCTTTGGAGGAGCTCTCAGTTGCCCCTTCCCCAAACTGCACTGTAGAAATACCTTTGTAAGTACGTTGTCCTCTGAGTAGAGCTATTCCTCACTCCCTGCCTACTCTATAGTCCCAGTGAAATACAGAGAGCAAAGTTGAGATCACACTAAACATGTGACTGCTGCATTTTCTGTTCCTAATTCCCTTCTTTTCTCACTCTTGAGAGCATCATAAACTAGAAAAATGGGTCCCAAGCTCCAGATATGGGCATTCCCAGACTTTGCTGGGGTCCAGGCAGGAGGCACACCCTTGGCTAAGGAAAAGTTTTTTGAACAGTGCTGCATCCATATTTTCAGAAAGATTGGGGCCCTGTTCCACACATGTACCTGAAACCCTGCAGCCTCCAAAGTACTCTAACCTAGTGCAAGGAGTATGCTCATTGCCAGAATTACCTGATGAAGGAGGATGGATCTGCCTTTTTGAGAGGTGAAGAGGCTTCATTAGGCAAGAAAAAGTATGTGAGGAGCCAAAAAGTAGCTGAAAATTGGGTGTGGACACGTGTTCTGGCCCTTGATGGACCCTTCATCCTAAATGAAATGGAAACAACAAAATGTTAGACTCCTCCCAGTGCCCTACGCATTCCTATCGATTTAGGGTTGGAAAACACAGTATGTTTATTATTCTGTTCCTCTGCGTAAACTGACAGACAATATCCCAATGAGTTCCTAATAAGAGTATTTTACCAATAACCGAAGCAATTTATGAACTGTGGGTTTAAGGAATGCTGTGAACAGTAGAGGAGATAAAGGATTGCTGACTCCAGCATTGAGCAGGAAACCTGATTTAAAAGGGTGAGTTTTTGAGGCACCTAAAAATATTATTTTAGGAAGGGATCTCTGAGAGGAACCCAGACATTTAACCACTCAACTGTTAGGGGGTTCAGAAGGAGACATGCGACACTATACACTAAGCAGAGCTGCCTGCAGGTTTATGTGTGAAGCTGTCAGTGGCCTACATGGTATTCGGAGGCTTTTTGGCTACACTATGTGGCCCAAACTCTGACCTTTTTCCCTGTCACTTCCCCTCCCCCATATACTTTGTCATTCTGTACAGTGTGTACAAGGTAAAACTTTTCTGATCTTCTTACCAAGAATCCAACATTGACTTCAGGTAATTCATCATCCACTAATGGGTTCTCAGACCTTAATTGAATAAAAATAGAGACATTTACATTAGACATTAGGGAAATCTTACATGCGGTTAAAGAGAGATGATCGGACAATGGGAGTATCTTGTCTTCTGAAAGTGACCAGTGCCAGATGCTTCAGAAGGAATGAACATTACTGGGCAATTTCAAGTGTTGTATAGTCCCAGCTTCTAGCACTAGAGGTTTAGGATACCTGGAGCCTGGGGATTGAGTCCCTGACCATCTTGACTAATATAGCCATTGATGGAGCTATCGTCCATGAATTTATCTAATTCTTTTTTGAACCCAGTTATACTATTGGTCTTCACAACATCCCTTGGCAATGAATTCCACAGGTTGACTATGCATTGGGTGAAGAAATACTTCATTTTGTTTTAAATCCACTGCCTATTAATTTCATTAGGTGACCCCTTTTTATTGTGTTATGTGAGAGGGAAATAATACTTCCCTACTTTGATAGATGGATAGAGAGATGTTGTGGTGATTGGTGATATATATATATATATATAAAATTCACTGGCTAGACAGAGGATTATTATTGACTTTTGAAGATAGGACTGTTTTTCTGGTTGGTACTCATCTCATTAGTGATGGGGCAAAGGAATTAATTAAACAATGAGGTGATCTCTGCAGCTGAAGATGGCCTTAAAACTGTTCCCATATCTCATACAATATCCCTCTGTTTAAGAGACTGATCAAGTCCTATTTAAGGTTTTTCCCAGAAAACAAACCCAGTAAGCTATTGCGACAGTGGAGTAGGCTCTGCTGCTTTCTTTAGGACAAGTTCAAAATTAGGTTTGTAGCAGTTGGAAAGGCATTTAGCAGCTGCCTTTTCAAGGCAGTTAATATGATCATGAAATAAATTAAAAACCAGCATTGTAAACCAAGAGTCAAATAATTTCTGAGCAATTCTTATGGCATTAACTCTCTCTGAGTCCTTATTTCTATAATGAAGTTAAGAGTCCTTCAATATAAAGAAAAGTCAGACAGTGAAGCCCTTGGTGCTGCAGGGCAAAACATGCTCCTTGAACAATCCTTTGCCAGATCTACCCATTGTGCCCACAAAAGTGGAAAATACACAGGCTACTGCACTAGGATTATAGTGGAGCTGCTTTAGGTCACCTAATCATTGTCTTTGCAATCCATAAAACAGGGAGTGGGCACAAGTGAGGGGATAGTGAAACAACTAGATTTTAACTTGCAAGCGGTTACCCATCTTATAATGGACACAGATACCACTAATATGTGCATATGTGGGATAAAGTGAGCCTCACTGATATTGAATTTATAAGACACATAACAATACATGACATGGACTCCTGGATTAGTATGGGGAGAATTATTTAAGGGCCATAAATTGATTTTCCTAGATTATTTCAAACAGGATGGATTTTATTCTTAGTCTTTTAAGATCTCATAATTTGAAGTAGATCTGATGTTAATAAAATATATTATGAAGAGAACTGAGTGGATTAGGGGATTGATCCTGAGAACACTGCTCTTTATATAGGCCAGATCAGTATTGAAAGCAAGCCAATGGCAAAGCTGGGGACTAGATCTCAGAAGTCTGGCTCTCAACCCCCAGCACTAACTACAATGAAAATATCCAGCCGAACAACAAATGATCCATGTTAAAACCCCCATGACTGAAGGAGTTGAAAACACCGGTGTAAGTAGACAACAGACAGTTTAAAAAAGAATAGACACCAAGTAATGTTCAGGTATGCCTGAAATGTCTTGAAAGTCAAAGCTGCTGTTTGATTCAGCATTCTGTCTATCATTCCTGCCATACTAGGTTAAGATTCTTTTCAGGCTTTTCTTTGTTAGCTTTGTTTTCATTTGGAATCATCTTGGTTCAAAGTTACAGGATTAATCTATCTAATGCCCACTAAGAACTAGGCTGAAACCCCTGTGGCCCCACAACTCCATTCATAAAAAAACTCACACAGTTTTCTTATATTGGGTACATGAAAAAATTCACTTACTTCTGAGGTCTGAATGCCGAATCTTGAATCCTATGTAACAGAAATTGTCAAAATTGCTGCAGTACAGCACAGCACCAACTGTCTCTCTCTGAGGCCAAATTGAGCACTGACTTTTGTTCATTGCCTCAATAGCTTTGCTTGGGCTAGAGGATGTCACAATGAAGGATGTGGTGCAATTGCCATGACAACCAGGTGTTAACTCACAAAAAGGGGGTGATGTAGTGGCTGTTATGTATGTGTGCATCCCTGCCTGCCCTGCCCATTTGTTTATGATTATATGCCCTCTCTAGAAACTAGCCGAAAAAGATAAAGTAAAGCTCCAATTTTAGGGAGAACTGGTGGTAAAAATTCTCTTTGTGCTCAAGTGACAAAGGCCTATTTTTGGAGCTGAAGATCCCGAGTTCTGCTTCCCATGCTTGGCTAACAGCTGGCATCTCTGGTGTCTGTCTGCAGTCAGCCCTGGTTCAGTAAAAGTAGTTCATCACATAAGGTGTAGTTCATCACATGACAGGTAGCTATAGAGAGGAAGATAGAACAGGAGAATTAGGAGGTCTGGGTTCTTTATATGGTTCTGCTTCGACTGACAGTGACTTGTAGAAATTACTTAATATCTGTGCCCCAGGGACAGACTACAGATAATATTTCAATTATCTACTTTGTCTTTTTAAGTAAAGTACCTGCTGAAGAAAAGCATTATATATCTTTTTCATCAAGCTATACATTGTACAAATACATTTATAGTTATAAACTGACAACTGCTCTAAATATCAGATATTAAAGCAATGCCCTAATTAACTCTTTCTGATCCTTTCATCATCAAATATTGAAGTGCCAAACATTAATTAAGCAACAGAACACCCTTGTGAAGTAATTAATTATTATTAACCTCATTTTGGTGGAGTGAGTGTAAGTGGTGTAAGGGAAGTCAGTGACAGAGGTGGGAACTGAATTCAAGTTTTGATTTTCACATCCCTGCTCTAACTACTAAAAAACACTGATATGGTCTTAAAACATTTTGTGTACTGACTACAGGTTAACTGACCTTACTTTTAAAAATAAAACTGCTCCATGGATGTGATATCTCAAACTTTACTTAGCACATACTACGTAGATATGTAATACTACTATGTACAAAAGGGCTCAGTTATCTTAAGTTCCTTTGGCCATTTGTCATTCACTCTAATTTCCTTAGTGTGGTATGCTACATGAAATGCTGTATCAAGAGTGTCTCTCTTTTGGCTTTAAAACATACAATTAAGAATTGGTCTCTGCTGCTATGGGTCTTACCAGAAGATACAAAAAGATCTGATGTGATTTCTACATTCTTGCCAGAAAGCACCACATATGAGATTGCCAAACATGATGGGTGTGATCAAAGATGCGAGCCCAGCTAAACATTAGTGCCCTATCTTAGCTGTTCTGAAAGCCAGAGGTGCATGGTTCTGCAGTAATTACAAGGAAACTGTTGAAGTGGAAATTGTTGCCATGGAGCTGCTGTCACAGTGGTTTCAGGAGTATTCCAGAACTTGGATGGTAAAGGAGATGGATTTTTGTGGATGGACTCTTAGGAGGGGTTTTTCCTCAAAGGGTTCAGCAGTCTGGTGTTTTGGGAGCTGTTATTCTCACAAGTGCTTGTCCTAATTTGTGCCCACAGCTTCTGCAAGCAGTGGTTGGTAAAGAGCTTTATCTGCCAGAACCGAGGTCATGTAATAGATGATTCTGCTTCTTTCTGTGCAGGAAAGTAAGTACAAATGTTCATTTAGTCTAGTCACTAAACACAGTGTGGAGCAAATAGGTATTCTCTCCATTTTAAAGATGGATAAACTGCAGCACAGTGAGAATTAATACTGATAAATAGCCTATTAAAATATCAAACATTAAATGTATCACCTTTTTATTTATATGCAACACTTTTTATTTATCTCATGTAATAGAACTGTCATATTCACATGTACATTAATCAATGATATAATGCTTCCCTCTTTTAGTTTCTCCAAGTCTTTCTCCCAGTATCCTAGTTTATTATTTATTTATATTTTTGGAAAAGAACACAGAAAACAAGAAAAAACTTGTATATTTTATTTATCTATCACAACTTAATATTTGTCAAAAAAGAACATGAAATCCCTGATAGCACAGTATGAACTGTCATACAGAGCTAGTAATTTCACAGGCTGTTAGTACTGCTTCCTCTCTCTAGTTTTTAAATTCCTTTTTCTGACTCTACATTGTTTTTAGTTTCTAATTTTATTTTCACTTTTTTGTCACTTTTGCAGAGATATGCACATGACCCCTGAAAGCATATATTTGTTGTAGTTGTGTGCTTTTTCAGATATCCAAGTCATGTGTAACTTACTGAGTGATTTTGTGTGGTAACATGCTGAAAAACTTAACACATTTTAATTCAACAACAAACTAAACAGAATGACTGATGGCTGTGGAGGTGGGAAGATGGCAGAATGCAACTCATTCATCATAATAGCTTGATATTAATAGATTATAACCAAATGTTCTCTATTACTAATTGCTGTTGGCAAGAGATTTGTGTATCTGGCGATGTGGGCATCATGGCAAATTTTAGTAAAAGTCATAGAAAGGTCATAGTTATGTTAAAAATAACCAAATTTGGTTGTATCCAAATTAAACACCTTTAACTTTATAACAATAGTATTCATCAGATACCGTCTCCCTACCAAAGCACTCAACATACAGTTCAACTGTATTGTTCAGTTACATTACATATTTATGTATGCACACGTGTATGTATATATATATATATATATATATATATATATATATATATATATATATATATATATAAAATTAAAATTAAAGCCTTTACCAAAAATAGAATTGTAATTTCTAAGATATAAACAATTTTGACTGAAAAAGATGTTGAGAAGATTACAACCCAGAAGAAAAGAGGGGAGAGGGATATGCATCTTCAATTTGTGTAGTTCATAAATAAAATTTATATAAATTTAGTGTGTAAATGACATTAGACTTCAGTTAGGATCCATCACATTGTTGCTGCTAGAGAAAAGCTCTGTTAGAGAGATTGTGGGGAAATGGGAACATACTTGCACACGTGGTAGATGTGTCCAGGAATTAGAAAGTTTTGAGAGGAAATTATTAAAGAGATTCATCTTATGACAAAATGCTGGCTTCTTAGCAATCCCCTGACTTCCTTACTTAATGCTCCAGTAAAGGATCTGCATTTTAAACAAAATGGCAAAGTATTTTCTTCTTATTGCTAGCAGCTAGACTTTGTATTGCACATTACTGGAAAAATGTGACTCCTCCTCCTATGGAATTGTATTATATAAATAGGGGGTGTTATATAAGAAAGTAAAATGTGGACTGTCCTTGTAGTGGAAAAGCTTTCACACCAAGTACTTACACAAGCGAAACTCCAGAAAAAGGATAGGTTTTTAGAAATTTGGTCATCCTTTTTAACACACTCAGAGGAGGAGAACTCAGTCAGCAAACCAGAATCTTTAGCCAGGTTCTCTGAATATTAATCTGATCCTGAATAAATAATAAGTAATGTATAATTAGTCTGATTACAACCAATAATGTAACTTTGCCTTAATACAAAAAATTAAAAAATACAAATAAATTAAAAGAACCAAAATACTGACAGTTTTTCCAGCACTAATGGAATAAACTTGTCTCCAGTGGTTTCAGGAAGACCAGGATGAAATGATTAAGTCAGATCACCAGTGGTATAAGAACAGTAAGAAAAATGTATGCGCAGTGCTAAAAGTGGTGAGCTTTGGACACTTCTTTTCCTAGAAACAATTCTTGGTACAGTAAATCCTCACTTAAAGTTGTCCCGGTTAACGTTGCTGATCAATTAGGGAACATATTTGTTTAAAGTTGAGCAATGCTCCCTTTTAATGTCCTTTGGCAGCTGCCTGCTTTGTCCACTGCTTGCAGGAAGAGCAGCCTTTTGCAGCTAACTGGTGGGGGCTTGTAACCAGGGTGGACCAGTAGCCCCCCCATCAGCTCCCTGCTCCCCTAAGTTCCCTGTGCTGCAGCTGCCCAGCAGGCTATCAATTGCCAGCAGTTCAGCTGTCCCTTCCCCCACGGTCATGTGCTGCTCCTGCCCTCTACCTTGGAGCTGCTCCCAGACACTCCTGCTTGCTGTGCGTGGTG
Organism: Chrysemys picta bellii; assembly: GCF_011386835.1. NCBI lineage: Eukaryota > Metazoa > Chordata > Testudines > Emydidae > Chrysemys > Chrysemys picta. The sequence goes on from NC_088797.1 coordinate 39,905,785, forward strand.
GGGGGGGAAAGAGGGGCTAATGTCAGGGTGTCCCCCTCCCCCTGCTCCTGCACCCCGCTTACCCCTTCTCCATATAGAGCAGGGAGGGGACACAGACGGAGAGAGACAGAGAGTGCTTGGGGCAGCAGCTGCTGTCTCAACTTCCTGATCCACTTAAAAAGACAATGCACTTAAGAGTGGGTCAGCTTACTTAAAGGAGCATTGTGCATCTCTCTCTCTCTCCCACAAACAAGCTATGTGTCTGTCTCTGTCTGCTATGCTGTCTCCCCTCCCTCATGTTCGTGCTGCCTTGTGTGAGAGGCTACATTAACAACAACATGTTAATCCTTGAGGGCTCAGCCAAGTGCTAGTTCATCATTTAGCAGCAAGGCATTCCCTGGGAAATATCCCTCCCTCTTCCACCCTCTAACTTCACCTCCTCAACCAAGCTTCACAATCATCATAGTTGTGAGCAGTATTAAATTGTTTGTTTAAAATGTATACTGTGTGAATATCTATATAATATATAGTTTTTTGTCTGGTGAAAAAAATTTCCCTGGAACCTAGCCAGCCCTATTTACATTAATTCTTATGGGGAAATGGGATTAGCTTAACATCGTTTAGCTTAAAGTCGCATTTTTCAGGAACATATCTACAATGTTAAGCGAGGCGTTACTGTACACCTTGCACCTAGAAAGTGATGGCCATTCATATGTAAGCATTTGTTAACAGTGATTGCATCATGACATCTGAGATTATTTCTTGGCATCTGTTAACTTTTAGTACCTTCTTGGATATATAGAAAAATAGAAACAATTAAAAATTCTATTTGGACAATTCCTAGCAACGCAGCAACAAAATGGAGGATTGTGAACAATTCGGACACGAAGGGCAATAAAGAAAGTAGACAAATAAATGCAACTGTGATGGGGGGTTCACCCCATACTTTCCTTGAAAGGGTTAATGCAGACTGAGAAGAGGGCTAATTAACCCAATAGGCCACAGCGGAGAGGAATCAGGTGACTAAGCAATCCACTGATTGAATGAGGAAGCCAGCTGAGGAGGTGATTATAAAGGCTGGAAATTGGCAGCAAAGGAGGGGAAAGTCTGTAGTCACACCCTGGGAGAAGGGAGGTGTGTTTGGGCTGGCAAACCCAGTGAGAGGAGAAGTCAGGACAGGGCTCAGGAAAGGCAATAAGGTCTAGAAGGGAACAGGCTTTGATTGCTGGCCAGAGGGTCCCTTAGCCAGAACTCAGTGTAGCGGGCTGGCCCGTGTTTCCTTGACAGCCATTGAGGGAGTTGCACTACAAGGCAGTGAATGGGAAGACTGCTTAGGACTTCTGAAGGAAGTCTTTGGTACCCCAGGAGAGAAAAACAGGAAGAGTGACTGGTTGTTGTCATAAAGAGGCAGGAACAGCTCATAGTGTGATAGAGGGGATGCAGACTCAAAGAGAGGTGGAGAGACAGTGGGCAACTGCAGAAAGAGGTGGAACTTTCTTTTGTTGCAAGCTATTTTTAGAACCTCCAAGAGGAGGTGCCATCTTAGCAGTGCGTGGAACCCCTCATCACAGCATCTTTTATTTATTTAAAGAAATAATATTCTTCTTCAAGTGCTTGTTCATGTCCATTCCAATCTGGTGTGTGCGTGCCACATGCACTCCAGCCAGAAGATTTTTCCCTTAGCAGCATCCGTAGGGTTGGCCTGGGTGCCCCCGGGAGTTGCGCCTTCCTGGCATCCAATATGCAGCCCTGCTGACCCATAGACTCATAGACTTTAAGGTCAGAAGGGACCATTATGATCATCTGGTCTGACCCCCTGCATGCTGCAGGCCACAAAACCGTCCCTACCCTTCCCTTGACTCTGCTGATGAAGTCCCCAAATCCTGTGTCTTGGTGACTTCAATTGGCAGAGAACCCTCCTGCTAGCGATCCCTGCCCCATGCTGCGGAGGAAGGCGAAAAACCTCCAGGGCCTCAGCCAATCTACCCTGGAGGAAAATTCCTTCCCGACCCCAAATATGGCAATCAGTAAGACCCCGAGCATGTAGGCAAGAGTCTCCAGCCTTACCCTTGTTAGCCATTATATTATTTACCTGCTATTGCTCGGTATTCCTCAGCTAATATGTTTTACCATTAAACCATTCCCTCCATAAACTTATCTAATTTAATCTTAAAACCAGACAGGTCCCTCGCCCCCACCGTTTCCCTCGGAAGGCTGTTCCAATATTTCACCCCTCTGACGGTCAGAAACCTTTGTCTAATTTCAAGCCTAAACTTCCCCACTGCCAGTTTATATCCATTCGTTCTCATGTCCACATTAGTACTAAGCTGGAATAATTCCTCTCCCTCCCTGGTATTTATCCCTCTGATATATTTAAAGAGAGCAATCATATCCCCCCTCAGCCTTCGTTTTGTCAGACTAAACAGCCCAAGCTCCTCTAGTCTCCTTTCATACGACAGGTTTTCCATTCCTCTGATCATCCTAGTGGCCCTTCTCTGCACTCGTTCCAATTTGAGTTCATCTTTTTTAAACATGGGAGACCAGAACTGCACACAGTACTCCAAATGAGGTCTCACCAGCGCCTTATATAACGGAAGCAGCACCTCCTTATCCCTACTAGATATACCTCGCCTAATGCATCCCAAGACCGCATTTGCTTTTTTCACCACCACGTCACATTGTCGACTCATACTCATCCTCCGGTCTACCAGAACCCCTAGGTCCTTCTCCTCTTCCGTTACTTCTAACCAATGCGTCCCCAGCTTGTAACTAAAATTGTTGTTAGTCATCCCTAAATGCATCACCTTACACTTTTCACTATTAAATTTCATCCTATTTCTGATACTCCAATTCACAAGCTCATTCAAATCTCCCTGCAGAATATCCCTATCCTCCTCCGAATTGGCAACGCCTCCCACCTTCGTATCATCCGCAAACTTTATCAGTCCACTCCTGCAGTCGGTTCCAAGGTCAGTTATAAATAGATTAAATAAAATGGGTCCCAAAACCGAACCCTGAGGAACTCCACTGGTAACCTCCTTCCAACCTAACAGTTCACCCTTCAATACGACCTGCTGCATTCTGCCCATTAACCAATTCCTTATCCACCTCTGGATTTTCATATCGATCCCCATCTTTTCCAGCTTAACCAATAATTCCTCATGGGGTACAGTATCAAACGCTTTACTGAAATCCAGGTATATTAGGTCCACCGCATTTCCCTTATCTAATAAGTCCTTTACTTTCTCGAAGAAGGAGATCAGATTCGTTTGGCACGATCTGCCCTTCGTAAAACCATGTTGTAATTTATCGCACTTGCCATTAACCTCAAGGTCCTCAACTAGTTTCTCTTTCAGAATTTTCTCCAGCACCTTGCACACTACAGATGTTAAACTAACAGGCCTGTAGTTACCCGGATCACTTTTTTTCCCTTTCTTGAAAATAGGAACCACATTAGCTATTCTCCAGTCTAACGGAACCACCCCCGAGTTTACAGATTCATTAAATATTATCGCTAATGGGCCTGCTATTTCTTGCGCCAATTCCTTCAATATTCTCGGATGAAGATCGTCCGGTCCTCCCGATTTAGCCCCATTAAGGCGTTCGAGCTTTGTTTCTACCTCGGATATGGTAATCCCCCATTCTGTTTGCCCCTCTGTCACGGTGCTAGTATCCCTAATACCTTCATTGGCCTCATTAAACACCGATGCAAAATATTCGTTGAGATATTGCGCCATGCCTAGATTATCTTTAATCTCCTCTCCGGCTATAGTCTTCAGCGGTCCTACTTCTTCCTTCTTTGCTTTCTTCCTATTTATATGGCTGTAAAACCTCTTACTATTGCTTTTAATTCCCCTCGCTAGATCCAACTCTACACGGCTTTTGGCCTTTCTCACTCTATCTCTACATTCTCTGACTTTTCACTAAGGTAAGTTTCCTTACTGATCCCTCCCCTCTTCCACTCTTTGTACGCTTTCTGTTTCTTCCTAATCGCCCCTTTGAGTCGGTCACTCATCCAGCTCGGTCTAAATCTCTTGCTTAGTAATCTTTTTCCCTTTTTTGGGATACAGGCTTCTGATAGCTCATGCATCTTTAACTTAAAGTAATACCAGGCTTTATCTGCCTTAAGATTCATTAATACGTTTGCCCAATCCACTTCCCTTACCAGTCCCCTTAGTTTGTTAAAATTGGCCTTTTTAAAATTATAAACCCTAGTCTTTGATTTAATTCTGTTACTCCTTCCGTTTAGTTTAAAGCGGATTAGCTCATGATCGCTGGAGCCCAAGTTGTCCCCTACTACCACTTCCTCAACGAGGTCCTCACTAGTCACCAAAATCAAATCTAAAATGGCCTCCCCCCTCGTCGGTTCGGCTACCACTTGATGAAGGAAATGATCAGCAAGCACATCTAGGAACATCTGAGCCCTATTATTGCTACTAGCGTTTGTTCCCCAATCTATATCCGGGAAGTTAAAGTCCCCCATAATTACACAGTTCCTATTAGTATTTACTTCTCTAAACACATTAAATAGTTCTTTATCCATATCCTGGGTTGATCCTGGCGGTCTATAGCACACCCCAAGCACTATCCCCGGGGAGGCTCTAGTAGTCCTTTTACCCAGTGTGAGTATTGCCCAGACGGATTCCGTGTTATCTATTCCATCAACTATTATTTCTTTACAGCTTATCTCACTATTGACATACAATGCCACCCCGCCACCCTTACCTTTGTTCCGGTCTTTCCTAAACAGCGCATACCCCTCCATACCTGTATTCCAGTCGTGACTGCCGTTCCACCACGTTTCAGTTATTCCTACGATATCCGGTTGCAATTCTCGGACCAAGAGCTCCAATTCCTCCATTTTATTACCTAGGCTTCTCGCATTGGTGTATAAGCACCCTAATGTATGTCGTTTAGCCTGTCTCCCATTAGTAACACTATATGTTACAGGCCTCTTTGTGTCCTTCCCCCCTATCCTTCTTATGTCCAATCTCATCTCCCCGGCTATATCTCCTCTTATCTCACTCACCATTTCAATGTTGGAATCTGGCGTGGAGATTAACTGTACATCTCCCAACCGTCTCCCCAAACTTCCTAGTTTAAAGCTCTTTTGATAAGATGAGCCAGCCTCCCTCCCAGAAGTCTATTTCCTTCCCTACTCAGGTGAAGTCCATCCCGCGAGAACAGCTGTCTGTCCCCGAAAGCCTCCCAGTGGCCATACATCCCAAAGCCCTCCTTACAGCACCACTCCCTTAGCCAACTATTTATTCTCACAATCCTATCAGCCCTTTGCTGCCCTTCCCTATGAACAGGCAGAATCCCACTAAAGATAATCTGAGCCTCTATCTCCTTAAGTGTCTTCCCCAGCCTGGCATAATCTCCCTTGATTCTCTCTAACGAGAACCTAGCCATGTCATTCGTTCCTACATGAAGGATTATCAAGGGGTTCTTACCTGCTCCTTTTAGGATCCTTTTTAACCGCAGGTCCACATCGTGAATCTTTGCGCCCGGTAGACAGCACACCCTTCTGTTCTCCGGGTCCGCCCTGGTCACAGGCCTGTCCAATCTCCTCAGTAAAGAGTCTCCAATAACATATACCTGCCGTCGCCTGGCAACAGTGCGATCTAGTAATCTAGTCTCTGATCCCTCTAGTCCTGACCTGTGTCTGTTCCTATCTTCTCTTATGCTCCCCCTTGTGCCTTCCTCTATCCTCTGGGGGCCCAGGTCTTGCGCTGTCTCCATCAACACCTCCCCTCTCTCTATTGGACTAGCTGCTCTTCTCTTCTTCCTCACCCTCCCACCTTCCGTCACCACCTGCTGCCCCTCCACCTCGTTACCCAAACACCCAAACCTGTTCCTGAGTTCTATTCCCCCCTCACTAGCCCTCCTTTTCCTTGGCCTGCTTCTCACTGTCACATACTTCCAATTCCCTTGTTCTCCCCCTTCCATTCCCCTCTCACTTTTGTCTACTTCTACCTCCTCCTGCACCCTAGAGCATTCCCCTTCAGCCCCGCCTTGCCTGTCCTCCATCAGCTGCTCAAACCCCCGCCTAAACTCCACCAGGGTATCTACCTGCATCTCCAGCCCCTTAATCTTTTCCTCCAGTAACACTATGAGGCGACACTTCATACAAACATACCTGTGTTCCAGCTCCCCTGCTAGGACCATATACATACCACAGCTTCCACATGCAGCCATCTGCATTCTGTCTGCTGCTGTCTGGCTCATGGCTGCTGCAGTCTCTGCCCACAGCACCTGGGGACACAGAGCACACAACACACCGCGCCCTCCTCCCTCCCCCTTGACCTCCCCCTGCAAACTCCCTCTCAAACTCCCGTTAGCCGCCCTGTTTGCTGCCTCCGGTAACTAAAATTGTTGTTAGTCATCCCTAAATGAACCCCCTCAGTTCCTTCTTACTGCCGGTGACGGCTAGCTGGAACAATGTTGCTCTTGCATTGCAAGCATTTTTGGCAGTGTCCACTTCAGTTTTCATAGTTTAAATAGTTGTAGTTAAGAGTTCTTGGGGGTTCCCCCCCAAACAACGTTTTCCTTGGTTCTGGGGTATGCCCCGGTCCCTAGGTTTCAAACTCTGTGAGGACTGTAGCAAGTTTATGATGAAGAGTGACCCGAGTGACCCGCACTCTTCCTGTCTACGGTGCCTTGGGGAGAGCCACCAGAAGGACAAGTGCAGAATCTACAAGGGATTTCACCCTAGGACCCTTAAAGACCGGGATCAAAGGCTGCAAATCCTGCTAATGGAAGCAGCACTCCAAGCGCAATCCGACTCGGGGTTGGCAGAATCCACGCCGAGCACTTCCTCATTGGTCCGCAGTGCTGTGGTGCTGTTGCTGCACTAGCCGATGCCGAAGAAGGACCCTAAGGACTTACAGCACTGCCACGGCTCCGCCCAAAATATACCTTCTTCTGTCTGGCACCATTCTTAGTCCGCAGTGTCACAGAAGAAGAAAAGGCCGGATAGGGGTTGCTCTCCCCCTCCAAAGACCAAGGGACCTGCAGCATCGAAGCACATTTTTGAGCCAGGCAACCTTGTCTCTCCCATCTTCCAGGGTCTCGTTGACTCCTGCCCCATCTCGGGTACAGTTGAATCTGAACCCTCAATGGTCCCCGGACCACCAAGGGGATCACCTCCAGCTCCCCTCAACACCAGAGGCATTTGAGGCAGCCAAGGACCTTATACGCCTCACGGTGCCGTCCTCCCTGTAGAGGAGAGACAAGTCACCAGTGACTGTGTGGCCCCAGTTCCAATCAAGGAACAAACCAATGAGGATAGGGCACCAATCACCATCTTGGGCGTACCTCTCCCTGGCATGCTTCACCCACACTGGGGAGCTGCACCACTCTCCGGCGGCCCAGAGTACCACTCCTCCATGGTCCTCCTACTTGGAGACCTCGGAGTCGGAGGCGGAATCCTACTGCTCCGATAGGACCAGGAGCAGGAGGTCCAGATCCCACCACAACCAGCCCTACCCTGCACTGTGGCCTCCATAGTGGCAACCTTCGATGCAGTGGCCCTTTTGGACACCCTGGGTGTATCACCAGAGCCAGGGACAGATCCAGGGCTCAAGGTCCAGGTCAGCGTCGTTGTCCTCAGCATCCTTCATCCCCCTGCAGACAGCGGAACCACCAGCAGAAGCACTGCTGACACCATTGTTGTCCCCTGCAGTTCTAGCACCGACAACAGCACCACTGACAACTTCATCCTTGGTGCCACTGGTGTCAACGATATCGGCACCGCCAGAATCAACAACTTTGGCACTGCCTGTCTTGGCACCAATATTTCCGCTCCCAGTGGCCCTGGCACTGCACACTTTAGACCTAGGGGGTCAGCAATGCTGCGAGACCCTTGGGGTGCTGAAGGGAGTGAGCGGGGCCCGCTGCCAGGCCTCTCCTCCTCATCCTTCCCCGATGAAGCTGTGGCGGGGACGTCGATGGCCCCAGCTTTGGAGGATGACAGGGTCCTCCAACATCTGTTATGTTGCATTGCCCAGAACTTGGGCATACAGGCAGAGGAGGTGGTGGAGGAATCCAGCCCAGTTGTTGACATCCTTGTGCCCTCTGGACCCTCTCGTATCGCCTTGCCCTTAATAAAGATGATTACAGAGACAATGAAAACCCTATGGCAGACCCTTGCATCTCTGGCCCCTACAGCCAAGAGGAATGAGAGGTGGTACTTTGTCCCTTCTAAGGGATATGAACATTTGTACATCCACCCACCCACCCCCCGACTCCCTGGTGGTTGATGCAGCCAATCAGCGAGATCGCCAGGGTTACCAGGGCCCCTCCCCTAAGAATAGGGATCCAAAAAGACTAGACCTTTTTGGCAGGAAGGTCTGTTTCACTGGGGGGACTATAGCTCCGCATTTCAAATCAACAGGCCATTGTGAGCAGATACGCACACAATATGTGCTGCGATGGCCAAGTTTGCGGAGCTCCTCCTTAGTGGAGGAGGGAAAGCTGGTCTCCCGAGCATCCCTACAGGCAGCATTGGACGCAGCAGATGCAGCCTCATGTACAATGGACACGGGGGTTGTCATGAGGAGGAGTTCCTGGTTGCAGGTCTCTGGTCTGCCCCATGAGATCCAACAAACAATCCAGGACTTCCCCTTCAAGGGGTTGGCCCTCTTCTCCGATAAGACAGATAAGACTGCATAGTCTGAAAGACTCAAGGGCCACCTTCAGATCTTTGGGGCTCCATACTCCCGCCACTCAACGAGGGCATTTCTGGCCGCAGCCTCCCTCTAGGTTCTACCGAGCTCAGAACCGTGAGGATGCTCCTCGTAGGAAGAATAGGAGTGGTAGAAGAAGGCAGCCCCCCTCCTCAGGTCAGGGCTTGGGCCAGACCGAGCCACCACCTGGCACCAGACCAGCCTTTTCAGGGTGTGATCGAGGATGGTACACCAGTGCTGGAACTGGATCCAACCTTACTTACCTTTTCGTCCCAACTATCCCTTTCTACCATACATGGTTCCATATCATTTCAGACCGCTGAGTGCTCCACACAGAAGAAAGGGGATATTCCATCCAATTCTGTGCCCTCCTACTCTTCCACCCCCCTTCCCATCTCTCTTCAGGGACCCCTCTCATGAACAACTTCTTTGCTCCTCTCTGTAGGGGCAGTGGAAGAGGTTCCTTGGGAGCAAAGGGGCAAGGGCTTCTACTCCCGGTATTTCCTAATACCGAAAGCCAAGAGTGGGCTCAGGCCCATCCTAGACCTGCAAGAACACAACAAGTTCATCAAAAAACTGAAGTTCCACATGGTTTCTTTGGCCTCCATTATCCCCTCATTGGATTCAGGAGACTGGTATGCCGCCTTCGACTTGAAGGACGCATACTTTCACCTAGCGATAATTCCACCCCACAGAAAATACCTCAGGTTTGTGATGAACAACAGCCACTATCAATTTATTGTCTTCCCATTTGGCCTGTCAGCGGCATGTCGGGTGTTCACCAAGTGCATGGCAGTCGTGGCGGCGTTCCTGTGCAAGTAGCAGGTAAAGGTGTTCCCGTATCTCGATGACTGGCTGATCAAAGGCCACTCCAGATCTCGAGTGGAGGCACAGGTTGGCCTCATAAGAAGGACGTTTGATGAACTGGGTCTCCCTCTAAACGAGGCCAAATCGACTCTCTCCCCTGTACAGAGGATAGAGTTTATAGGGGCAGAGGTAGATTCGACTCAAGCCAGGGCATACCTCCCAGAATCCAGTTTTTTTGTCACTGGGCGACATAATACGGGGCCTCAGGCAGTTTCCCACCACTACAGCAATGAATTGCCTGAAACTGTTGGGGCATATGGCCACTTGTACCTACGCAATACAACTTGCCAGACTCAGGCTTCGCCCACTTCAGTCATGGCTAGCGTCAGTATATCAACCAGTTCGAGACGCTTTAGACAGTATCATAACCCTGCCTTGCCTGATACTAGACTCCCTCCTGTGGTGGCTCAACCTACAGGTAGTATGTGCAGGGGTCCCCTTCACCAGCCCACAGCCATCCCTCTTGTTAGCGATAGATGTGTCAGATTTGGGATGGGGGGCACATTTGGGAGACCTCAGAACACAAGGCCTCTGGTCTCAGTGGACCTTGCTCTGCATATCAATGTCAGAGAACTGAGAGCGGTGCACCTGGCGTGCCAGGCTTTCAGAGTCCATATATGAGGGAGATGTGTATCAGTCCTCATGGACAACACCACGGCAATGTTTTATATCAACAAACGGGGGTTACATGCTCCTCTCCCCAGTGCCAGGAAGCCTGGGCAGAACACACAAGCAGAGTGAATTATGTGATGGCAGAAAATGTCATGCTAGTGCCATAATATTTGTGAGTTAGGAGGGGATCAGCTAAATGGAAGGGGGTTAAGGGGACAGGGTGTGGCGAAGAGGGAATAAAGGAGAGGTGTGGAATGAAGCTAAGGTGAAGAGATTGTGAGGTGTCAGATGGAGGAAACAGCTGGAGCAAACAGTGAGCACAGGTCAGAGTCCAGCCCAAACTGTAAAAGTTCTCAGTGGCTGAAGGTCCCCTGCTTTGCCTGCTTCTGCTCCTACCGGCTGGATACTCTCTGCAGTTTCCCGAAAAGGCTACATGGTTGAGGCAATGGGATACACCACTTGGGTCCTAGTGCCCGCAGGGTTGGGTAGAGATCTCCCCTGCCCAGTTCTGGGTCCAAAAGGATGCTGGAGGGAGGTGTGACCCTGGCTGGGCCCCATTTTACCCTCTCTCCCTGCAATATAGCAGTCCCTGCTTTGGATGCTTCTGCTGGCTGGAGTCTTTGGCTGGCTCCTCTTTGCAGTTTTCCCCCCAGGCCACAATATATGAGTAAGTTTTATGCACATATCCAGGGGATGTGATTCAGTTTGTTTTTGACTTTGACTATGTTTTTTTCCCACCTACATTGTTTTCCTCAGTCCTGCTAGTGTAACTCCAGATTGTTTGCTCTCCACTCTTCTAAGTGACCAAAATGTTTGTTCAAGCAGTTTCGCAAATGGAACAAAGCTCTCAACACATCTGTTCGGGTCTGGCTACCAATTCCATCCTGTGTACATCTTTCATCAAAATGACCTGATATGATGCTAGTATTGCTGACTCTGCAGCAGTGTTTTCTCAACATGTCCCCTTTATGAGAAGATGGAATGCCACCTCGAAGTGTCATGACGCATCTTCATTTTTTGGATGGTTATTTTCTCCTATCAGTCCAAGTTAGCATTTACAGTCTTGAGAAAAGTGATTAAAATGGCCATTCATGTGCTGTAACTATCTTTCATCTTCCAGTAAGCTGGGGTCTAAACCATTACGTCAGTTTGCAAAGAAGGACCCTTCCTGACAGCTTGCTCTCTATCACCATGAGCATGTTCGGACTCAAGCAGCAAACAGTACTCTATCATTTTGTTGCCTTAGCTCCTCAAAAGAGGTGAAATAATTAGTTTGTGGGGGAATTGGATATATGTCACACATTAACTAGGACAATTTTAGCTTGATTACTATAGTGCTCTTTATACTGCGACTCCTGCTGCAGTTGTTTGTATCCTTCTTCTGTATCCCCCTCAACAGTTCTGCAAGATAGCTGACTGAATTCTTACAGGGCTAAGAGACCAAATTAGATGGTTTCACCGCCTTTCAGGGAGCTGACTTTAAATCTCTGGTCCATACATATTAACCAATAATTGTATTTTATACCAGTTCATTTATATGATAGGTACCCCTACAGGAAGGTTACGCTAATTAGAGATTGGAACCAAGTTCCAGGTACAGTTTGTGTACACAAATGGTATGGGTATATCTGAATATACAAATATGCCTCCCCACTCTGACACTGAAGGCAGAAAACACAGTTTAGGCTGGCTCCTAGAGGAGATGCAGGAACCCAAGCTGCTGCCTGTTTCAAGTCAATTTTCTTGTTTAATAATCCAGATATTCCCTTCTGTAAAAAAAAAAAAAACCAAAAAAAACCCCCAGCACATGAGCAATGTCTATTGCACCGCAAAATTTGAATGCAACAACATTTTGCTGTGGTGGAGTTGTGCTAATGCAATACAAGAGTGTTTTTTTGTAAAGACTGACAATGCACCTCATTTTTCTGATGCTGAGAGCAATGCAAGACGCTGCTCTGAACATGGAACCAGGAATTCCTGAGTTCTAATTCTAGATCTAGCCCTTACTTCCTCTAATGGTGAGTAGAAGCTTTATACAAGTAGAGAGCAGGGAAGGGGTTAATTCAGGTCAGAGGGAGATTGGCAGTGGGTCAGGTGCGGTCCATTAATGAAGACTGGGTTTTCATAGACCACCCTCTTTGAGACAGCAGAGAATGAAGCTCTAGAGTGGGCTTTACACACCCCCAGGTACTTTCATATGTGGAAGTCTGTGTACCCTGACTTTCTCCAGTATGCCTAGAGCACAAAACTGCCCTTCCTGCCAGACAAGCTGGGAACAACTGGGAAACTGAGGTAGCAACTGTACCCAGCAGAAAGAGGTAAGGCACTCCTACACAATCCCACTGTGATGCTAGACCTGTCACTTGACTTCTCTGTCCCTAAGGGCCCACCTTGTAAAATGAGTATAATGTAACTATCCAATTTAAAAGCATGTGATGTGTGTAAATTCACTGTACTGGGAATATTCTTTGAGATGGCGAAGCTAAGTATTTTGTTCTTGCTATAGGAAAAGTAAGAACGTCCTTAAGAAACAAAGAACACTATTAGACATAATGAGAAGTGCTACAATCTTAGAGTCCACAGGGCTGTGAGAAAACAGTAGTAAAGATCAAAGGGAAACAGTGTCTAAGAAACACTGAATCCTGCAGGAGAAGCACAGGCAGCCTCATTCCCTTCTCCCTGCCCCTTTATTTACACTGGTGTGCATCAGGAGTAATTCTCCTCAAGTCAGTGGCAATACAGCAGTGGATAAACAGCATGAGGTTGGAATCCAGCCTGGACTCTGGAAGTTTTGATTATTAGCTAGAATCAAAAAATCACTGGAGCCTCAAGAGAGTGCTAATGAATGAATACAGTCATTAAGGAGAACCTGATAAATGACCCTGCTTGTAAGGGGAACCTTCATTAGATTCAGTCTGGTTTTAGCTACAGTAGCAACAGAGCAAATAGATGCAGTTTTGCATAAACAGTTGAAATAGCACGCTAACCCAGCACAAGATCTACATATTGTTTTTTCATTCAAAAGCAGTTATACTATGCTGGCTACTAAGATTAAAGATCTCAACGTGCTTTACAAACAGTAATTAGTTTAGTGTGTCACTACTCCTGGGAGTTAAGCAAGGTAAGAAAATAGGCAACATTTTAAAAAAATGGATAAAAAGGAAACTTTTTTTTGTAAAACATGATGCATAATTAACATGTTTAACAGTGAGATTCAATTGAGATATCACTCAGGCCAAGATATTAGCATGTTTAAAACATAAACATAAGGATTAGTCACTTTTTATACAGAATAAAGCCAACATTCACAGTGATTAGATAGGCTAGAAAAATGTTATCAAGGGTGTAAACCTTCATGCAGGAGGGCATAAACCAGCCACTGGCTGTCTGGGTTAGGAAGAACTCTTTCCTATGGGCAGGTTACTCCATAACTGTCCATCTTTGGGTTTGTTGCACCTTTCTCTGAAGCAGCTAACACTGGCCTCTATGGGAACAGGACACTGGACTGTGTGGCTCGTGGGTTTGATTTGTTATGGCAATTTCTATGATATCCTCCTTTTGAAGATGGGGAAAAAAATGAGGTAAAATACACAGTGCTAAACTTGCTCACAGTTACACTGCAAAGCCTGAATTATAACTCACATCCCTGGGCTTCTGGGACTGGATCTTAACCCCGAATCCATCTCTCCTGAAATAGAGATTACAGAAGAAAAAGGGTTAATCCAAATGGTTACTAATCAAGCATTTAGATTCTGCAATCTCAAGATTCTTTTGCAGAATAGAGATGGAAGGGAGAAATTGGCAATAGTGATGTTGAAGTGGTCCTATATAAAGAGGATTATAGGGATTTAGTAAATGGCAGCAAAAGAAATGCTTCTTCTTGAAGGAGAGCTACTCAGGATTCACAAGGAAAAACCCTCAATTTCATTACTAATCTTAACCTGAGTCAAGAGATCTTTTCTTCCAGAGCTGTCATTTGCTTGCATAAAAAAGGCAAATGGCTGAAGGAGCCACTTGAGGATTATGAAGCAACCAAGAGAAGAGAACTTCAGTTATGTGCTGTGATAAGTGTGTGACTTTGGTTAATTAAGACTTTAATTGTATTGCCAAGTCTGCAGCTAAATGGTATTTAATATCCAATATCCTGCCCTAATGACTTTTCATTGCCTGTCTGAGGCCATGTTTCAGATTTGTTTTATCGTTTTATAACTTTTCTGACTAAACCAAAGAATAAAACTCTTCCCTACATGAATGAGCATAAAATTAGTGACCAAGACCCAGATCCTCAAATGAATGTTGTCATCTAATTCCCACTGCAACCAATGGGAGTTAGAGGTGGGATCCACAAAGGTACTTAGGTGCCTAAATTCCATTTTTAGGCCCCACTGAGATCCACAAAACTCCCCTTTGACTACTGCTTACCCCTGCACGTTCCTAAACTAATTCAGTGCCGAATCATGTGCAGAGGGAGTACCCTAGGTGCCTACATTTCTGCCTGTGTGCATGTGCTCTGCTGCCTCACTGTAGGCGCCCAGACGCTATCTTCTATCTGTGCTCCAGACTGATCCACAAACCAGGGAAGACAGGCATTTGTCCACCTAAATTGCATGCTGGGCCTGATCAGGTAGGCATGCCCAGAGGCTGCTTACAGGATTGGGCCCATTAGTTGAGTTAACGCAACAGTTGCAGGTGGTGGAGGGAGCCTTCCTTTTTAACCTTTAGTTTAGTGGTTATGGGATGTGGGAGACCCCCAGTTCAAGTCCCTCCTCTGCCTGATGAGGAGAAAGAATTTTAACAGGGATCTACATCGCTCAGGTGAGTTCTCTAATCACTAAGGTATAGTGTCATTTAACTTTGTCTAGCCCCATTAATATATAATTACTTAATTTAAGTTGAAAAACTTCAATAGAAGAGACTGAGGGAGCCCCATGTCAGGATATTTCATATCATAGTGTTTAGGGTTCTCACCTCAGATGTGGCAAATCCCTATACAAATCCCTGCTTCCCCTCAGGAGGTTGGGGGTGGGGGACTTGAATGGGTGGGGGGTTGTCTTCCACATCTTGGGTGAGTACTCTAACCACTAGGTTAAAGGTTATAAGAGAGCTGCTCTCTGTCCCTCTTTCTCCCCAGCTGTTTTGTGTAAACTCATCTAAAAGTCCTGATCCAGTTGGTGGCATCTGAGCACACCTGTCAAATCAGGCCCTGTATTTTTTTTTCTCTTGTTCTGATTCTGCTTTACTGTCCTGAAAGTGACTTTTTTGCTGTCTTAAAATGCCTTCTATGTTGGCACTTTTTTCTTCCATTGATTTGTATTTTCCGTGTAGATCTACAAGTTCTTTTTCAATTTCTTCATATCTTTCAATGAGTGACAGTCTTTCCTCCTTATGTCTTCTGGACAACTCAGAAATGCCTTTTTCTCTTTCGTTTAAACTATTAGAAAGAAGTATGTTTGTTTCTAGTAAGTCTACTTTTTATTGTTCTAAAGCCTTGTTGATGCCTTTAAGGGTTCCATTTTCTTCAGTAAGGTCCTCAATTTCTTTTTCATGTAAGGAAAGCATTGTAGACATGTCTTTTTTTCTCCAAATTCAACGTGTCAAACACAAGTTGTAGCTCCTTTACTGAATCCTCAAGCAATTTATTATTGCTTTTTAAATCCCGAATCTCTGCTTGTTGTGTTTCTAATTCTATTTCCTGAGACAAACTCTTATCTATAATAATAAAAAAAATTAAGTGGTTAATTTGTGAAAGCAAACTATGTCAAATATGCAATATTAGCTTTTATGGGTAACACTATAAAATGGCAATATTGACAATTTTCAATTTTTCACCTAGCAATAAATTTTCTTAGTATTTCAGAATATAATTACGTATATGTTCTAAAACTGCCTTTATTCCCAAACCATGAAATTGTATAGCTGAAACAATTTTAGCATTGCCAGAATTCAGTTTTGCAGAAAGAACATACTGCTAGTCAAATCGCTCTATGCTTCACAATTCAAACTCTGTTTCTACAGTCCATCTTCACTGAGGTCTGATGGCTTGTACTCTGAAACTCCTGGTTGACAGGTAGCTGTACCAATGGCTAGATAAAGAATTTTGGTTCCCTATTTGTCCATTTTCCTGTCTTCAAAATCCAGAATATATAAAAATGATCAAGGTGTTTGATGGACTGATTTATGGAGTAAAATTAAGAGACAAAGACAATACAAGAGATTTCCTGTATTGCAAAGAGAATTCTATTGAATAACACCAACTTACCATATAAAACAAGACTATGCATTCCCTTCCTACAGGACAAGGAAAATTTAGTGTCTCCAAGACCCAGAACTTGGTGAGAAACAGGGGCAGAGAGGGGAAGGGAAATGATAGCAATCAGCAATTATTTGAAATATGTCAACACATAGGATGGGGAAGGATTATTTAGGGTGATGATTCAAAGTGGATGTACTTATTGGGGTCCACTGCTAAAGGGTCCCCCCCCAGCCTAAGGGGAGGATCCACAGGCCTGAAACCCAAATGAATACAGGGAACAACTAATGTAAAAACAGGGACAGGAGTGCAGTCAAAGGGTCAAAAGAAGGGAACCTGACGGGGACACTGAGCAGAGAATCCCGGACAGCGCCCACTGCTCCTCAAAGGCGTCAAGGGAACCAGTAGACGCCACCCAGAGAAACTCTGCCTGGATACGTGCGTAAATGAGAAGGTGAGGGGAAAAGTGCAACCAAAAACGGAACATAATATCGGTGAAGAGCAGGTGTAGGGGCTGCAACCTGGCGCACTCCAAGTAAATGTGAGCCAGGGTCTCCCTCACGCTGCAGAAAGGACAGGTATCCAGGACAGGGGTAAACTGCGCCAAGTACATGCCCGTGCTCATGGCCCCATGAAGGAGCTGCCAGCTGATATCCGCGGTGGGCTGGCCCACCAGGGCTTCTCACCCTCAACAGGTGGTAGGAGGTTCCGCCACTTTGTATCAGAGCGGGACACGAGGGTGAGGAAGTGAAGGGTGTGGAGCACGAGCGTGTATAGATGTTTCCTTGGCGTGGTTTGGAAACGAACCGGCTGCAAGTCGTGCATCTGGCTCATGGAGAAGGGGCGGGGGGGCCGGTTGGGTCCATGGGGCAGGGGCCCGATGAAAAGGTCCAGAGGGCCAGGGGTGTCACTCTCTGTAGTGGGGTGGATACCCGCTCCTGCCCTGAGGGGTTTGGAATAGCCCTGGGAGAAGGCTGTTGCAGGGAGAAGCAGCTACTGGGCTGATTGGGGAAGTAGCTGTAGCTGGGCCACGCCCCAATCAGAGCCCAGCTGGCCTGTATAAAGAGGCTGGGAGCCAGGAACTCAGAAGTCTATCTCTGCCTTCAGAGGGAGAAGGCCTGGCTGCAGCGAGCTAGAGACAGGGTACCTGCGTGGTGCAGGGCTGGGGAAAGGCTGAGGAGCTGGGGAGCTCCAGCCTGGAAAGCCCCAGGCTTTGGGCCAAGAGGTATTGGGGGTTGCAGAGGGCAGCCCAGAGGTAGGCCAAGGCAGCAGGTCCAAACCCTCCTTGCCAGTGATGAATAGGCTGATACTGCAGTCTGCATTTTCAGGAAGGTGGCAGCACTATTCCTTACATACATTTGAGCCCTTACGGACCCTCTCCCACACCATCCTTAATGTACACACAAGCTAGAATTAAGGAGAACTTGAATACTCACTGAAGAGGGGATTAGCATTACATGGCCTTCTTGGGGCTGATCACTGAATCTGAGAGTCTGATCTCTCAGCTAATGTACACTGTGTCCTAAAATAAGAGAAATAGATGCAAAATATATTAGCAGCTGAACAATGTCCCCACTTGTCCTAACTATACCATAGTGGGCCCGGTTAATGCACAGCTAAATTCACCTCTACCAGTACATTC
Organism: Chrysemys picta bellii; assembly: GCF_011386835.1. NCBI lineage: Eukaryota > Metazoa > Chordata > Testudines > Emydidae > Chrysemys > Chrysemys picta. The sequence goes on from NC_088797.1 coordinate 39,923,822, forward strand.
TATTTACATCCCCATTCCTTGCCTCCAACTTCTAATAAAATCCATAGTTCAAAGCCTCTCAGGCTTGGCTGTGGCAGTAGAAACAAATAAATAATTGTGGGAAGGGGAATAACCAAAGCTGCTTTACCCAAACAAGTGTTTCTATTACTCTATGGGACTACAGGGATAACACAATCTATCCTACAAGTAGCTGAAATCAAATATCTTGCTCCGAACCACAGAATTGTCAGAATGGCAGGTGGTAGGCCATAGAATTCAGGATAATATGTAACTGGGCAGCTCTGAGTTCCAACTATAGGAATAGTAGTAAACTCCTTTGCCAAAGCAGTAACTGAGGCTTGGTCTACACTGTGGGGGATCGATCTAAGTTACGCAACTTCAGCTAAGCGAATAATGTAGCTGAAGTCAATGTACTTAGACCTACTCACCGCATGTCTTCACTGCGGTGAGTTGGCTGCTGCCGCTCCACTGTCGACTCTGCCTGCACTTTTGCGGTGGTGGAGTACAGGAGTCGATGGGAGAGCAGTAGGGGGTTGATTTATTGCATCTAGACTAGATGTGATAAATCGACCCCCGCTGGATCGATCGCTGCCTGCTGATCCGACGGGTAGTGTAGACATACCCTGAGTCTTTGAATCACTCTGCAAATACGTTCAGACTTTTCCCTTCCACTGAAGTGCAGTGATAGGGGACAATATGACAATCACTAACTAGATCGTAGCAGGGTGAAGTCAGGATTGCGGGAAAGGTGTATTTGCATTGCAAGAGAATGTTAACGTGAGGAGGAATGGTTGGAGCTGGTTGTTGGTCAGAAAATGCCCAGGGTGAGAGAGAATGTAGTTCTTCCTTACAATGACTGCAGCAAATATATTGTTATGTGTTTATCTTTTTAGAAATGTGGTAACCATATTGTCTACACCCAAAGCCCTGCACAAACTTGGACATGCACCCTCCCCAATATACATACAGATAAAGAGATGAAGAAATCCCAATACTCACTCAGGGGTAGAGGGTCCAGTCTGTTTGAGGAAAGTTTCATAAAGCATGAAGAACGGAGCCTCGGGGAGTACAGGGGCAGGCAAGGGAGAGTCACTGATTAAATGAACCCATGATGGAGTATTCATCCTAAAATAACATGAATGGAAACGAAATATGAGTATCAGGAAAGGAATTGTCTCATGTATCTCCTGCCTCCGCATATACCATAATTTACATTAATAACACTGAATGATCCCACCACCTGGTAAAATCAATTTTAATGCAACTTTCTTCTATCGTCTAATAAAATCTCTATTGTTTCATCAACAAAAATTTCAAATCAATTTGGGGAACTGGGCTCCTGCAGACTCCTAAATTCTCATATCAGCTAAATGGGCAAGAGAAAGGAAAAGCAGTGAGCCCCATGACTCCCTAATCCCTATATGGCCATCAGCTGTCCCACCATGTGCTTTATTTCATCAGCCATTCTTCTTGGTCTTGGTCACTACCAAAGGAGAAAATAAACTCCATTGAATCAGGGATGGAGTGTTCCATTACTCACAGGCAAAGGATTTTAGGGAATAATCTCTTTACAAGTGATTGAGATCTTTGGAGGAGCTCTCAGTTGCCCCTTCCCCAAACTGCACTGTAGAAATACCTTTGTAAGTACGTTGTCCTCTGAGTAGAGCTATTCCTCACTCCCTGCCTACCCTATAGTCCCAGTGAAATACAGAGAGCAAAGTTGAGATCACACTAAACATGTGACTGCTGCATTTTCTGTTCCTATTTCCCTTCTTTTCTCACTCTTGAGAGCATCATAAACTAGAAAAATGGGTCCCAAGCTCCAGATATGGGCATTCCCAGACTTTGCTGGGGTCCAGGCAGGAGGCACACCCTTGGCTAAGGAAAAGTTTTTTGAACAGTGCTGCATCCATATTTTCAGAAAGATTGGGGCCCTGTTCCACACATGTACCTGAAACCCTGCAGCCTCCAAAGTACTCTAACCTAGTGCAAGGAGTATGCTCATTGCCAGAATTACCTGATGAAGGAGGATGGATCTGCCTTTTAGAGAGGTGAAGAGGCTTCATTTGGCAAGAAAAAGTACGTGAAGGGCCAAAAAGTAGCTGAAAACTGGGTGTGGACACATGGTCTGACCCTTGATGGAGCCTTCATCCTAAATTAAATGGAAACAACAAAATGTTAGGAATGGGTAGGGCACAGGGAGGAGTCTATCGATTTAGGGTTGGAAAACACAGTATGTTTATTATTCTGTTCCTCTGTGTAAAATGACAGACAATATCCCAATGAGTTCCTAATAAGAGTATTTTACCAATAACCAAAGCAATTTATGAACTGTGGGTTTAAGGAATGCTGTGAACAGTAGAGGAGATAAAGGATTGCTGACTCCAGCATTGAGCAGGAAACCTGATTTAAAAGAGTGGCTTAATGAGTTTTTGAGGCACCTAAAATATTATTTTAGAAAGGGATCTCTGAGAGGAACCCAGATATTTAGTCACTCAACTGTTAGGGGGTTCAGAAGGAGACATGCGACACTATACACTAAGCAGAGCTGCCTTCAGGATTATGTTTGAAGCTGTCAGTGGCCTACACGGTATTCTGAGGCTTTTGGCTACACTATGTGGCCAAAACTCTGACCTTTTCCCCTGTCACTTCTCCCCCACCCCCGCATACACTCTGTACAGTGGGAACAATGTAAAACTTTTCTGATCTTCTTACCAAGAATCCAACATTGACTTCAGGTAGTCCATCCACTAATGGGTTCTCAGACCTTAATTGAATAAAAATAGAGACATTTATATTAGATATTAGGGAAATCTTCCATGCGGTTAAAGAGAGATGATCGGACAATGGGAGTACCTTGTCTTCTGAAAGTGACCAGTGCCAGATGCTTCAGAAGAAATGAACATTACTGGGCAATTTCAAGTGTTGTATAGTCCCAGTGTCTAGCACTAGAACTAGATACCTGGAGCATGGGGATTGAGTCCCTAACCATCTTGACTAATAGCCACTGATGGATCTATCCTCCATGAATTTATCTAATTCTTTTTTGAACCCAGTTATACTTTTGATCTTCACATCATCCCTTGGCAATGAATTCCACAGGTTGACTATTGTGTGAAGAAGTACTTCATTTTGTTTTAAATCTACTGCCTATTAATTTCATTGGTTGACCCCTTTTTCTTGTGTTATGTGAGAGGGAAATAATACTTCCCTACTTTGATAGATGGTTAGAGAGATGTGGTGATTGCTTTTTTATATATATATATATATATATATATATATATATATATATATATATATATAGGATCACTGGCTAGACAGAGGATTATTATTGACTTTTGAAGATAGGACTGTTTTTCAGGTTGGTACTCATCTCATTAGTGATAGGGCAAAGGAATTAATTAAACAATGAGGTGATCTCTGCAGCTGAAGATGGCCTTAAAACTGTTCCCATATCTCATACAATATCCCTCTGTTTAAGAGACTGATCAGGTCCTATTTAAGGTTTTTCCCAGCAAACAAACCCAGTAAGCTAATGCGACAGTGGAGTAGGCTCTGCTGCTTTCTTTAGGACAAGTTCAAAATTAGGTTTGTAGCAGTTGGAAAGGCATTTAGCAGCTGCCTTTTCAAGGCAGTTAATATGATCATGAAATAAATTAAAAACCAGCATTGTAAACCAAGAGTCAAATAATTTCTGAGCAATTCTTATGGCATTAACTCTCTCTGAGTCCTTATTTCTATAATGAAGTTAATAGTCCTTCAATATAAAGAAAAGTCAGACAGTGAAGCCCTTGGTGCTGCAGGGCAAGACATGCTCCTTGAACAATCCTTTGCCAGATCTACCCATTGTGCCCACAGAAGTGGAAAATACACAGGCTACTGCACTAGGATTATAGTGGAGCTGCTTTAGTCACCTAATCATTGTCTTTGCAATCCATAAAACAGGGAGTGGGCACAAGTGAGGGGATAGTGAAACAACTAGATTTTAACTTGCAAGGGGTTACCCATCTTATAATGGACACAGATACCACTAATATGTGCATATATGGGATAAAGTGAGCCTCACTGATATTGAATTTATAAGACACATAACAATACATGACATGGACTCCTGGATTAGTATGGGGAGAATTATTTAAGGGCCATAAATTGATTTTTCTTAGATTATTTCAAGCAGGATGTGATTTTATTCTTAGTCTTTTAAGATCTCATAATTTGAAGTAGAACTGATGTTAATAAAATATATTATGAAGAGAACTGAGTGGATTAGGGGATTGATCCTGAGAACACTGCTCTTTATATGGGCCAGATCAGTACTGAAAGCAAGCCAATGGCAAAGCTGGGGACTAGATCTCAGAAGTCTGGCTCTCAACCCCCAGCACTAACTACAATGAAAATATCCACCCGAACAACAAATGATCCATGTTAAAACCCCCATGACTGAAGGAGTTGAAATCACTGGTGTAAGTTGACAACAGACAGTTTAAAAAAGAATAGACCCCAAGTAATGTTCAGGTATGCCTGAAATGTCTTGAAAGTCAAAGCTGCTGTTTGATTCAGCGTCTCAGTTGACATTCTGTCTATCATTCCTGCCATACTAGGTTAAGATTCTTTTCAGGCTTTTCTTTGTTAGCTTTGTTTTCATTTGGAATCATCTAGGTTCAAAGTTACAGGAATAATCTATCTAATGCCCACTAAGAACTAGGCTGAAACCCCTGTGGCCCCCACAACTCCATTCATTAAAAAAACTCACACAGTTTTCTTATATTGGGTACATGAAAAAATTCACTTACTTCTGAGGTCGAATTCCAAATCTTGAATCCTATGTAATAGAAATTGTCAAAATTGCTGCAGTACAGCACAGCACCAACTGTCTCTCTCTGAGGCCAAATTGAGCACTGACTTTTGTCCATTGCCTCAATAGCTTTGCTTGGGCTAGAGGATATCACAATGAAGGATGTGGTGCAATTGCCATGACAACCAGGTGTTAACTCACAAAAAGGGGGTGATGTAGTGGCTGTTATGTATGTGTGCATCCCTGCCTGCCCTGCCCATTTGTTTATGATTATATGCCCTCTCTAGAAACTAGCCGAAAAAGATAAAGTAAAGCTCCAATTTTAGGGAGAACTGGTGGTAATTCTCTTTGTGCTCAAGTGACAAAGGCCTATTTTTGGAGCTGAAGATCCCGAGTTCTGCTTTCCATGCTTGGCTAACAGCTGGCATCTCTGGTGTCTGTCTGCAGTCAGCCCTGGTTCAGTAAAAGTAATTCATCACATAAGGTGTAGTTCATCACATGACAGGTAGCTATAGAGAGGAGGATAGAACAGGAGAATTAGGAGATCTGGGTTCTTTTTATGGTTCTGCTTCGACTGACAGTGACTTGTAGAAATTACTTAACATCTGTGCCCAGGGACATACTACAGATAATATTTCAATTATCTACTTTGTCTTTTTAAGTAAAGTACCTGCTGAAGAAAAGCATTATATATCTTTTTCATCAAGCTATACATTGTACAAATACATTTATAGTTATAAACTGACAACTGCTCTAAATATCAGATATTAAAGCAATACCCTAATTAACTCTTTTTGATCCTTTCATCATCAAATATTCAAGTGCCAAACATTAATTAAGCAACAGAACACCCTTATGAAGTAATTAATTATTATTAACCTCATTTTGGTGGAGTGAGTGTAAGGGAAGTCAGTGACAGAGGTGGGAACTGAATTCAAGTTTTGATTTTCACATTCCTGCTCTAACTACTAAAAAACACTGATATGGTCTTAAAACATTTTGTGTACTGACTACAGGTTAACTGACCTTACTTTTAAAAACAAAACTGCTCCATGGATGTGATATCTCAAACTTTACTTAGCACATACTACGTAGATATGTAATACTACTATGTACAAAAGGGCTCAGTTATCTTAAGTTCCTTTGGCCATTTGTCATTCACTCTAATTTCCTTAGTGTGGTATGCTACATGAAATGCTGTAGCAAGAGTGTCTCTCTTTTTGCTTTAAAACATACAATTAACATTGGTCTCTGCTGCTATGGATCTTACCAGAAGATACAAAAAGATCTGATGTGATTTCTACATTCTTGTCAGAAAGCACCACATATGAGATTGCCAAACATGATGAGTGTGATTAAAGATGTGAGCCCAGCTAAACAGTAGTGCCCTGCCTTAGCTGTTCTGAAAGCCAGAGGTGCATGGTTCTGCAGTGATTACAAGGAAACTGTTGATGTAGAAATTGTTGCCATGGAGCTGCTGTCACAGAGGTTTCAGGAGTGTTCCAGAATTTGGATGGTGAAGGAGATGGATTGTTGTGGCTGGATTCTTAGGAGGGTTTTTTTCTCAAAGGGTTCAGCAGTCTGGTATGTTGGGAGCTGTTATTCCCACAAGTGCTTATCCTAATTTGTGCCCACAGCTTCTGCAAGCAGTGGTTGGTAAAGAGCCTTATCTGCCAGAACCGAGGTCATGTAATAGATGATTCTGCTTCTTTCTGTGCAGGAAAGTTATACAGATGTTCATTTAGTCTAGTCACAAAACACAGTGTGGAGCAGATAGATATTCTCTCAATTTTAAAGATGGATAAACTGGGGCACAGTGAGAATTAATACTGATAAATAGCCTATTAAATATCAAACATTAAATGTATCACCTTTTTATTTATATGCAACACTTTTTATTTATCTCATATAATAGAACTGTCATATTCACATGTACATTAATCAATGATATAATGCTTCCCTCTCTTAGTTTCTCCAAGTCTTTCTCCCAGTATCCCTAGTTTATTATTTATTTATATTTTTGGAAAAGAACACAGAAAACAAGAAAAAACTTAAATTTTTAATTTATCTATCACAACTTAATATTTGTCAAAAAAGAACATGAAATCCCTGATAGCACAGTATGAACTGTCATACAGAGCTAGTAATTTCACAGGCTGTTATACTGCTTCCTCTCTCTAGTTTTTAAATTCTTTTTTTCTGACTCTACATTGTTTTTAGTTTCTAATTTTATTTTCACTTTTTTGTCACTTTTGCAGAGATATGCACATGACCCCTGAAAGCACATATTTGTTGTAGTTGTGTGCTTTTTCAGATATCCAAGTCATGTGTAACTTACCGAGTGATTTTGTGTGGTAACATGCTGAAAAACTTAACACATTTTAATTCAACAACAAACTAAACAGAATGACTGATGACTGTGGAGGTGGGAAGATGGCAGAATGCAACTCATTCATCATAATAGCTTGATATTAATAGATTATAAACAAATGTTCTCTATTACTAACTGCTGTTGGCAAGAGATTTGTGTATCTGGCAAAGTGGGAATCGTGGCAAATTTTAGTAAAAGTCATAGAAAGGTCATAGTTATGTTAAAAATAACCAAACTTGGTTGTATCCAAATTAACACCTTTAACTTTATAACAATAGTATTCATCAGATACTGTCTCCCTACCAAAGCACTCAACATACAGTTCAACTGTATTGTTCAGTTACATTACATATTTATGTATGCACACGTATATATATATATATATAATTAAAATTAAAGCCTTTACCAAAAATCGAAATGTAATTTCTAAGATATAAACAATTTTGACTGAAAAAGATGTTGAGAAGATAACAACCCAGAAGAAAAGATGGGAGAGGGATATGCATCTTCAATTTGTGTGGCTCATAAATAAAATTTTATATAAATTTAGTGTGTAAATGACATTAGACTTCAGTTAGGATCCATCATATTGTTGCTGCTAGAGAAAAGCTCTGTTAGAGAGATTGTGGGGGAAATGGGAACATACTTGCACACGTGGTAGATGTGTCCAGGAATTAGAAAGTTTTGAGAGGAAATTATTAAAGAGATTCATCTTATGACAAAATGCTGGCTTCTTAGCAATCCCCTGACCTCCTTACTTATTGCTCCAGTAAAGGATCTGCATTTTAAACAGAATGGCAAAGTATTTTCTTCTTATTGCTAGCAGCTAGACTTTGTATTGCACATTACTGGAAAAATGTGACTCCTCCTCCTATGGAATTGTATTATATAAATAGAGTGTGTTATATAAGAAAGTAAAATGTGGACTGTCCGTGTAGTGGAAAAGCTTTCACACCAAGTACTTACACAAGCGAAACTCCAGAAAAAGGATAGGTTTTTAGAAATTTGGTCATCCTTTTTAACACACTCAGAGGAGGAGAACTCAGTCAGCAAACCAGAATCTTTAGCCAGGTTCTCTGAATATTAATCTGATCCTGAATAAATAATAAGTAATGTATAATTAGTCTGATTACAACCAGTAATGTAACTTTGTCTTAATATATAAAATTAAAAAATACAAATAAATTAAAAGAACCAAAATACTGACAGTTTTTCCAGTACTAATGGAATAAACTTGTCTCCAGTGGTTTCAGGAAGACCAGGATGAAATGATTAAGTCAGATCACCAGTGGTATAAGAACAGTAAGAAAAATGTATGCGCAGTGCTAAAAGTGGTGAGCTTTGGACACTTTCCTTTTCCTAGAAACACATCTTGGTACAGTAAATCCTCACTTAAAGTTGTCCCGGTTAACGTTGCTGATCAATTAGGGAACATGCTTGTTTAAAGTTGTACAATGCTACCTTTTAACGTCGTTTGGCAGCTGCCTGCTTTGTTCAGTTGCAGGGTATCATTTGTCAGCAGTTCAGCTGTCCCTTCCCCCACGGCCATGTGCTGCTCCTGCTCCTGCCCTCTGCCTTGGAACTTCTCCCAGAGACTCCTGCTTGCTGTGGGGGGGGGGGAGCGGAGGGGGAAAGGGGGACTAATGTCAGGGTGTTCCCCTCCCCCCTACTCCTGCACCCCGCTTACCCCTTCTCTATATAGAGCAGGGAGGGGATATGGACGGAGAGAGACAGAGAGTGCTTGGGGCAGCAGCTGCTGTCTCAACTTCCTGATCCACTTAAAAAGACAATGCACTTAAGAGTGGGTCAGCTTACTTAAAGGGGCATTGTGCATCTCTATCTCCCTCCCACAAACAAGGTGTGTGTCTGTCTCTGTCTGCTATGCTGTCTCCCCTCCCTCATGTTCGTGCTGCCTTGTGTGAGAGGCTACATTAACAACAACGTGTTAACCCTTGAGGGCTCAGCCAAGTGCTAGTTCATCATTTAGCAGCAAGGCATTCCCTGGGAAATATCCCTCCCTCTTCCACCCTCTAACTTCACCTCCTCAACCAAGCTTCACAATCATCATAGCTGTGAGCAGTATTAAATTGTTTGTTTAAAATGTATACTGTGTGTATATCTATATAATATATAGTTTTTTGTCTGGTGAAAAAAATTTCCCTGGAACCTAACCCCCCTATTTACATTAATTCTTATGGGGAAATTGGATTTGCTTAATATCGTTTAGCTTAAAGTTGCATTTTTCAGGAATATATCTACAACGTTAAGCAAGGCGTTACTGTACATCTTGTGCCTAGAAAGTGATGGCCATCATATGTAAGCATTTGTTAACAGTGATTGCATCATGGCATCTGAGAATATTTCTTGGCATCTGCTAACTTTTAGTACTTTCTTGGATATGTAGAAAAATAGAAACAATTAAAAATTCTATTTGGACAATTCCTAGCAAGGCAGCTACAAAATGGAGGATTGTGAACAATTTGGACACGAAGGGGAATAAAGAAAGCAGACAAATAAATGCAGCTGTGATGGGGGGTTCACCCCGTACTTTCCTTGAAGGGGTTAATGCAGACTGAGAAGAGGGCTAATTAACACAATAGGCCACAGCGGAGAGGAATCAGGTGACTAAGCAATCCACTGATTGAATGAGGAAGCCAGCTGAGGAGGGGATTATAAATGGAAATTGGTAGCAAAGGAGGGGAAAGTCTGTAGTCACTCCCTGGGAGAAGGGAGGTGTGTTTGGGCTGGCAAACCCAGTGAGAGGAGAAGCCAGGACAGAGCTCAGTGATGCTGTACCTTGAGTTGCTCCACTTTGGAATAAAGACACCATAATGTACTAAAGATGCTCAGACTAAAAATCAAAACAAAAATTTCAGTTTATAAGAAAACAATTTGACGGTTAATTAAGACTCTGTCTAAATCTAAATGTGATCTTATTACCCCAAATACTATGCAAGCAAAAATAGTATCAGCCATACATATTTCTTCAATACCAAAAGGTACATAGGCCACAAATTCTATGCATTTAAAGCACGCACTGCTGATTTGGCATTTGTCACTATACTCTCCTGAGCAGAACAAACAGCAAGCACCCAGTTCTTTGAATAGGCTGGTGTCCTTCTCCTTGTAGTTATCTTCTTGATGCAATAAGTAAAAGCAGGCCTGTGAGCATCAGGTCTCAGGGGAGAGATCTTCACCTCTTCTCTAGTATGGCTAACTCCCTCTGCGTCTGGCTGAACTAACTGAAGAGTTTGGTGCCTTTTTGTTTTTAAAAAAAATTGGAGTGGAATTGGCCCCCACCTTGGAGCTGCGCATGCTCTAAGTATTTGTGAACTTTGTTTTTCCCGCTAGTCCCAGACCAGCTGGAGTTGGTGGACAGCTGCCTGCTCCACTCTTTGGGCAAAAAAACCAAAAATCCTGATGACTGCTGTTGGGGGAGGGATAGCTCAGTGCTTTGAGCGTCGGCCTGCTAAATCCAGGATTAAGAGTTTGATCCTTGAGGGGGGCCATTTAGGGATCTGGAGAAAAACAAAAACACAACTGTTAGGGACAGTACTTGGTTCTGCTAGTGAAGGCAGGGGACTGGACTCAATGACCTTTCAAGGTCCCTTCCAGTTTTATGAGATAGGTATATCTCCATATTTAAAGACCATTGACAGAAGCATGGGCTATGTATACAGATAAAAAACTTAGTATTTGTAGAATAGGATTTTTAATAGCCAAGCTGTTAGAGGTGGACAATAAAACACTATCACTGTAATCACAAAAACTATGTAACTTCCAACCCAAGTGCCTGTTAGTAGAAGTGTCAAAAAAGACGGTTACTCACCGTTGTAACTGTTGTTCTTCGAGATGTGTTGCTCATATCCATTCCATTAGGTGTGTGCGCGCCGCGTGCACGATCGTCGGAAGATTTTCTACCCTAGCAACACCGGCGGGTCGGCTGTGGAGCCCCCTAGAGTGGCGCCTTCATGGCGCTGAATATATACCCCAGCCGACCTGGCGCCCCCTCAGTTCCTTCTTGCCGGCTACTCCGACAGTGGGGAAGGGGGGCGGGTTTGGAATGTATATGAGCAACACATCTCGAAGAACAACAGTTACAACGGTGAGTAACCGTCTTTTCTTCTTCGAGTGCTTGCTCATATCCATTCCATTAGGTGACTCCCAAGCCCAACTTAGGTGGTGGGGTCGGAGTGAGACATTGCTGTGTGCAAAACCGCTGATCCGAAAGCAGCATCGTCCCTGGACTGCTGCACTAGTGCATAGTGAGCTGTAAACGTGTGGACTGATGACCAAATAGCCGCTCTACAAATGTCCTGGATCGGAACTTGCGCCAGGAAAGCAGTCGAGGAAGCTTGGGCCCTCGTGGAGTGAGCGGTGAGGTGCGGTGCTGAGACACCTGCCAGGTCATAACAAGTCCGGATGCAAGACGTAATCCAGGAGGATAGGCGTTGTGAGGAGACCGGTGAGCCTTTCATTCGGTCGGCCACTGCAACGAAGAGTTGCGTCATCTTTCTAAAGTGCCTTGTGCGGTCAATATAGAAGGCCAGGGCCCTGCGTACGTCCAGAGAATGCAAACGTTGATCCTGGCGAGTAGCATGTGGTTTAGGATGAAAGACCGGGAGAAATATATCCTGGTTGATATGAAAAGGAGAAACTACCTTAGGGAGAAAGGCAGGATGTGGACGAAGCTGCACTTTATCCTTATGGAAAACTGTGTAAGGGGGCTCGGATGTAAGCGCCCTGAGTTCAGAAACGCGCCTTGCTGAGGTGATGGCTACGAGGAAGGCTGTCTTCCAGGATAGGTACAAAAGTGAACAGGTGGCCAGTGGCTCGAATGGAGGACCTGTGAGCTTGGAGAGAACCAGGTTGAGGTCCCACGTCGGAACGGGCTGACGTTGTTGTGGGTACATCCGGTCTAAGCCCTTGAGGAATCTAACGACCATCGGGTTAGAGAATACCGAGGACGCGAGTTCCCTTGGGTGAAAGGCCGATATGGCGGCCAGGTGAACTCTAATTGAAGACATCGCCAACCCCTGCTGTTTTAGGGAGAGGAGATATTCCAAAATGAGAGGAATAGGTGCATGCAACGGGGACGTGGCTCGTTGTTCGCACCAACAGGAGAACCGCTTCCACTTGGCCAGGTATGTGGTCCGTGTTGAGGGCTTCCTACTGCTCAGCAGAATCTGTTGGACAGAGTGCGAGCATTGCTGCTCTGCCTGGGTGAACCATGGAGCAGCCACGCCGTGAGGTGGAGTGATTGCAGGTCGGGGTGACGCAGCCGGCCGTGGTCCTGAGAGATGAGATCCGGACATAATGGAAGCGGGATCGGTGTCTGAACCGAGAGTTCCAACAGTGTGGTGTACCAATGTTGTCTCGGCCACGCTGGAGCGACCAGAATTACCTGTGCCTGGTCTCTGCGCAATTTGAGCAGTACCTTGTGGACCAGAGGAAACGGAGGGAAGGCATAAAACAGGTGGTCTTTCCAGGGAAGGAGGAACGCATCCGAGAGGGAGCCCGGAGCTCGACCTTGCAGGGAGCAGAACACGTGGCACTTCCTGTTGTCTCGAGATGCAAACAGGTCTATCTGGGGAAACCCCCACTTCTGGAAAACGGAATGTATGATGTCCGGACGGATAGACCACTCGTGTGTTTGAAAGGACCTGCTGAGTCGGTCCGCCAGAGTGTTCTGGACTCCAGGGAGGAACGATGCCGTGAGGTGGATTGAGTGGGCGATGCAGAAGTCCCACAGGCGAATGGCCTCTTGGCATAGAATTGACGAACGCGCTCCTCCTTGCTTGTTGATGTAAAACATGGCCGTGGTGTTGTCGATGAGAACTAACACACAGCGGCCACGTAGGAGATTGAGAAATGCCTGGCACGCCAGGCGCACCGCCATCAGTTCCCGAACATTGATGTGCAGGGCTAGCTGAAGTGCGGTCCACAGGCCCTGGGTATGGTGTTCGTTGAGATGGGCGCCCCAACCCAGAGATGAAGCGTCTGTGACCAGGTGCAGAGAGGGTTGTGGGGCGTGAAACGGCATCCCCTCGCAAACCACACTGTGATCTAGCCACCAGGTGAGGGAGGTCAGGACCGAGTTCGGGACCGTGACCACCATGTTCAGGCTGTCCCTATGTGGGCGGTATATTGATGACACCCAGGTCTGGAGTGGGCGAAGCCGAAGTCTGGCATGCCTGGTTACATACGTGCAGGAAGCCATGTGACCTAGTAGGGTAAGGCACGACCTCACCGTGGTAGTTGGGAAGGCCTTGAGTCCTTGAATGAGGCTCGAGATGGTGCAAAAGCGATTGTCTGGCAGGATGGCTTGTGCACGTCTGGAGTCTAGAACTGCGCCGATGAATTCTATTCTCTGGGTAGGTTCTAGAGTGGATTTGTCCTTGTTGAGTAGGATACCCAACTTGTTGAATGTGTGCACTATTATGTGGACGTGAGCTCGAACTTGCTCTTTGGTGCGACCGCGTACCAGCCAGTCGTCTAGGTACGGGAACACCTGTATCCCTTGCCGACGAAGGTACGCTGCCACGACAGCCATACATTTCGTGAACACTCTTGGTGCCGAGGATAGGCCGAAGGGAAGGACTGCAAATTGGTAGTGCACCCTGCTTACCATGAATCGCAGGAAGCGTCTGTGAGGCGGGTAAATTGCAATGTGAAAGTATGCGTCTTTCATGTCGAGGGCGGCGAACCAGTCTCCAGGATCGAGGGAAGGGATAATGGCCCCCAGAGAGACCATGCGGAACTTCAACTTTACTACGAATCTGTTGAGTCCGCGCAAGTCCAAGATAGGTCGCAGACCTCCTTTGGACTTGGGAATGAGGAAGTAACGGGAATAAAATCCCCTGTCCCTTAACTCCACTGGAACCTCCTCTATGGCCCCCATAGCAAGGAGCGTGGAAACCTCTTGTATAAGAAGTTGCTCGTGAGAAGGGTCCCTGAAGAGGGACGGGGAAGGGGAGGAGGAGGGGGGAATTGAAGAAAACTGGATAGCATATCCCCTGTCCACCGTGCGAAGGACCCAACGGTCCGAGGTTATAAGGGACCAGGCATGGTGGAAATGGGAAAGGCGATCCCGAAAGGAGGGGGCTGGATCCTGGGGAATGACTGGGGCGCCGTCCTCGACCGCACCTTCAAAAGTTCTGCCTGGGGCCTGAAGGTGGTCTAGGTGGCCCCTGGTTCTGACCGGGTTGAGGGCCAGTCCACCTTCTTCTACCACCTCGCCCTCACCTCCGGGCCGAGTCCTGTCTCTGACGAGGCGGGGGGGGGGGGTAGAAGCGCTGAGGCTGCGGTCTAAATGGCCTGCGCTGAGGGCCCACAACATGCATCCCCAAGGAACGCATGATCGTCCTGGAGTCCTTGAGGCTCTGCAGGCGAGAGTCCGTCTTTTCTGAAAACAACCCTTGTCCTTCGAAGGGTAGATCCTGCAGGGTTTGCTGCAGTTCCTGAGGCAGACCCGAAACCTGGAGCCAGGAGATCCTCCGCATAGCGATACCTGAGGCCAGGGTTCTCGCAGCAGAGTCCGCTATGTCTAAGGAGGCCTGTAAGGAGGTCCGAGCCACCTTCTTACCCTCCTCTACCAGGGCTCCAAACTCCTCCCTGGACTCTTGGGGAACCAACTCCTTGAACTTCCCCATAGAGTTCCAGGAGTTAAAGCTATAGCGGCTCAAGAGCGCCTGCTGGTTAGCCGCTCTAAGTTGCAGCCCTCCGGCTGAGTAAACTTTACGGCCGAATAAATCAAGGCGCTTAGCCTCCTTTGATTTGGGCGCTGCGGCCTGCTGACCGTGGCGCTCCCTTGCGTTCACTGATGCCACCACCAGTGAACACGGCTGGGGGTGGGTATACAAGTACCCGTAGTCTTTAGACGGGACGAAGTATTTCCTTTCCACCCCTCTCGCTGTGGGTGGGATAGAGGCGGGAGTCTGCCATATCGTAGATGCATTGGCTTGTATCGTGCGGATCAGGGGTAACGCCACCCTCGATGGGGCATCCGCTCCGAGGATATTCACGATCGGGTCGTGCACCTCCACTATCTCCTCCGCCTGCAGGTCCATATTACGGGCCATCCTACGCAGAAGATCCTGGTGAGCCCGAAGATCTATTGGAGGTGGACCTGTGCACGATGTGCCCGCCACTGCCTCATCCGGAGAAGAAGAGGAAGATGCCTCCGGTGGAACAGGATCCAAGGGATGGTCCTGGTCTCCCTGTTCCTGGGCCGGAGCATCACCTGCGCTTGGGTCCAGGGCGTCAGGTGGTGCGGACACAGAAGCCTCCATGCCCCCTGGCGGAGGCCGAGAGATGGTGGACTCCGGGGCCCTTCTAGCGGAGTGACCGGAGCGAGAGGTCGAAGCAATTGGAGCCCCTTGCGCCTGATGGTACGCCCACGGGGTCCAAAACGACCAGTGAGATGGGCCATGAGAATGGTCCTCTGTTATGTCCTGCCAATGGCCCGAGTCCTGTTCCTCGGCTTGCCCCTGAGGGGGGTATGCCGATCTCGAGAGGTCCTCCGAGGAGCGAGACACCGATCTCGATGGCCACGGCGGTGCCGAGAGCGTCGAGACGATTCCCGTGGGCTGCGGTGCCGCACGGTGCCGGTCCGGAGATGATCTATCTCTACGCGGTGCCGGCGATCGGTGCCGGGACCGCGACCGGTGCCGATGACCTCGTCGGTGCCGGGAGTCGGATCTGGACCTCGACGAGGACCTGGAGTATGCCCGGTGCCGGGAGCGGCCTCTCGACGTCGAGCGTCGACCGTAGCGGTGCCGAGAACTACGTCTCGACGTTGATCGGTGCCGACGATCATAGCGGTGCCGAGACGTAGAGCGGTGCCGCGACGAAGATCTTGGCCGCGAGTATGACCGGTGCCGAGGTGATATTCGGCGCCGGGACTGCGAGCGGCGTGGGGACCTGCTTCGGGACCTGGATCGGTGCCGAGGTTCCAGCCCTTGCGATGGAGGGCGCATCAAGGCAGGTTTCCCCCTCGACTGGACCGGGCGAGTCAACGGTGCCGTCGGTGCCGGTGGTTGGGGCGGTGCCGGCTCCGTGAGAGCTATTAAGTCTCTCGCCGCCGCGAAGGTCTCTGGAGTCGACGGGAGGCACTGTATCCCTGCCGGCCTCGGTGGAGACGCTATCTGCACCGGACTCAACGGCTTCGGCGCCGGAGTCGACGGTGCTGGAGGCACCTGTTTCCGGTGCTCCACCGGCGGACGCGGCTCTACCCCCGGCACTGGGGGAGCCGGCGTCTTCGGCACGGAGGTCCCCGTCTTATGGGCTTTTTTATGCCCCGGGGATAATGACTGGCGCCGAGGCACTTGCTGTGCTTGCGGTGCCGACGAGGTCCGGTGCCGGGGAGGCTTGTCCGACGCCACTCGCGTGGTCGTCGTGGCCGGTGCCGCCGGGGCACTGCGCACCGAGGCGCTAGGTGCCGGGGCCTGGCTTGTAGATGGAGCGTCCGGACTAAGTGCTGCCTCCATCAGGAGTTGCCGGAGCCGAAAGTCCCGCTCCTTCTTGGTCCTTGGTCTGAAGGCCTTACAGATCTTGCACTTATCTGTTTGATGGGACTCTCCCAGGCACTTCAGACAGGAGTCGTGCGGGTCGCTCGTGGGCATAGGCTTAGCGCAGGAGGCGCACTGCTTGAAGCCGGGAGCGTTGGGCATGAGCCCGGCCCCGCGGCCGGGGGAGAAAGGGGGAGACGACCCCCTTAATCCCCTGAACTACAATAACAACTAGAACAACTTTAAAACTATTTAACTATTTAACTGTAAACACTAGAACTACAACTATAACTATAACTGCGAATAACTAACTAAGCTAGGGAGAGTGGAGAACAGCTAAGCAGCGCTCCACAGTTCCAACGACCGTCAGGGGCGGTAAGAAGGAACTGAGGGGGCGCCGGGTCGGCTGGGGTATATATTCAGCGCCATGAAGGCGCCACTCTAGGGGGCTCCACAGCCGACCCGCCGGTGTTGCTAGGGTAGAAAATCTTCCGACGATCGTGCACGCGGCGCGCACACACCTAATGGAATGGATATGAGCAAGCACTCGAAGAAGAACTATGATTACTATGATATATTTGGACATTTAACTGAAGCATATTGTCTTTCTCCACTTCATTCCCTCCCCACTTTTAACAGTATAGATAGTTACTTGGATGAGTGTAATGATATAAGTAATTCTCTTTTGTTTATCACCTTAAATATTCAGTGGAATATAGAGATGACTAAAGTCAAGATCCGTACATACTTTTCTGTTTTCAGTATGTATTCCATAACTAAAGTGCATCTGCAATGGCACATTCTTATGTAAAAAAGCCCAAATATTAAAAGAAACAATGCCCTTCACTCCCATGCCCAACAATCCAGTGGGTTGTATAGCAGGAACATCTAGTAATCATCAGATTATGGCAATTACTAGAAAATCACTTTGCTAAAAAATTAAGCAAGGAACACACAAAGGCCACCTGAATATTCCAGAGCTTTCAAATAGGACAACTCAAACTGTGCCTTAAAAAAACAAAATATAAAACATGCACTCAACCCTTGGAATGAATATTGATAATACAGCAAAGTCACTGTTGCTATTGTACAGTCACTCTAAAAGAGCTAATATGGATCAGTGGCTGCTACTGCAATATAAATAATTAATAATAATAATAATAATAATAATAAGCATGGTGTGTGACTTTAAGAGGGATGGTTTGTATAAGAGGGATTGTTTGTATTATGCCTTGATGTAAATTTACCCACTTGTTGAAAAGATGTCACACTTAGAAATTAAGCTATACATCTGAATCTTGACTTAAGGAAAGTGTTGGTTGTAGATATAATCTACCAAATTTCTCCATTTATACCTTGCAAGAGAAATGTTCCCTCTTCTCCAGGACAACCTCAATGAATTAAGAGCTTATTTACAGGAGCATTCAGTGTGGGTCACAGGGAAGATGCTCTGATAGTGTGATCAATCAAGTACTGCCTGTTCTGTCTCTCATAACAAGTTCTCTCATTAACAGTTCTGTCACTGGACTTCATTATTAGAAGCCCATCTCTCATTTGAGGCGTGACTAAACCTTTTAATTCATTGCAGCAAATGGATCTTAAAATAAAGCATCATGTTGAAATGGATTAGATTTCTAACACTCATTTCTGTTAGATGCCTGCACAACATGGCTACACAGGTGTAATGGGCATAATATCCTTCAACTAAGGCTAAGCCATTGTGTAGCATTCACCCTGGTGTGTTTTCATCTGCATTATAAAAACACATTAATCTGACCCAGTAATATGTTAAACTTTATGCCTGGTCCTACAAGATACCGAGCATCTTTGCCTCATCTTGCCTTTGATGCAAATAGAAGATACTTGGCAAGGTTGGGTCCTTAGAAATGCAAAATGGAACTTCATTCATATTCTTAATTAGCTTTATCGATGTTAAAAGCTAATTTTGTCTTAGTCACATCTGAATATCTTGGTGCATAGTTCTGAATTATACTATTTGAAAGATCAAAATTACAATGCTTGCAGGAGAACAAAGAACTAAGCTCAGTGTTTAATCACATGCCTCCCATTTTCTGAACAAAAAAAAAATCAATATTTGCTGTTTTGTGCTATAACTAGTCAGCTAATGCCTGCATAGCGCAAAGAGAAAGATGAGTGTGTTTGCACCAAATCATACAGTTATTAGACTAACATTCATCTTCATATAGGTTTCTATGGCTTACCTTCTTTATTTCAAAGATCCTATAGGGACTCTCTGCTACCAATCCTCAGTGAAATGCATAGAGGCTATTAGAGATCTGTAGCCACTTTAATACCCAGCTGTGATGCAACACTGGATGGTGCTGATACAGGTAGAACTGGGTGAAATTTCAGTGGAAGAGTCTATTCAACAAAAATTGCAGTTTTGGGGCAAAAGTATTCATGAATTTAGGTCAAATTTGGCAAATAGTTTCAGATGAAGGGGAAAAAAATCAAAAGTTGAAACAGTTTGATGGCCGTTTGTCAAATGAAACATTTCAACTTTTCATCTTGAAACAATGTCTTGTTTCACATTTCAGCTAAAACTAAGCTGAGGTGAAGTGAAACAGCTTTTAACTGTCCAACAAGCTGCATATACTGTAATGTAACAGGATTTAGTTCACTGGCAATTGGAACATGTTGTAAAGGAACACAACAAAATGAGATTTGTTTTGGTCAAAGAATGGGGTGTGCAGGCTGAAGCAGTTCACTGTTCTCTTCAGGGATGCTGCGTTTTATCTTTGACACAGCAGCTTTTGTAAGGAAACAGTCAGCTGGAAATCGAACTCTTTATTTCCACTTGGTACTCTTTGTTTTTGTTTTTTTAAGTCTGTTTGCTAAAGTCAATTAAAAGGCTTAGTCTCTCCCACCACACGTGAAAGATGGGCTCCAAGCAAGGAAGCTGTGAGACAGAGTGGTTAATGAGAGAGGAGGCTGAGTGATGCAGACATGACGGTACTTGACCGATCACAGCACGTGGGCTTTTACCTCGTGCCATGCACACAACTTGCCCATAAACAAGCTGCCTTTTAGTACAGTGAGGTTTTTGCAATGAATGTTTTAAACTAAAGATCTATAGGCTTAATTTTCATCTATGTAATTTGAAAATTTATGAAAAATTGGATTAATTTTTTTGCAAAAATGTTCATGAAAAAATTGTCTATTGTTCTAGCTGTGTCTGAAAGACACTTATTTGAAAGAAAACAGGGACCGTTTTTCCTCATTTTTTTTTAAATCATCCAATTTTTTTGACCAGCTGTACTGAAAGTACAAGTTTTGCCCTGTTTGAAAACATTAAGTCCTCTCATGTAGTAAATTCTTTAATGCTCTGACATCTGTTGAGATTAGACTTGATTAGGCAAACCTGTAATCTTTAGTTTGCCATTCTATAGTACTTTGTAATTGGCTGGGGACCAGAGGACTAGAAAAGGGGTAATGGGAGGTTATGGTCAGGGCTGGCTCCAGGGTTTTGGCGCCCCAAGCAGCCAAAAAATAAAAAAAACAGGTGCGATCGTGATCTGCGGTGGCAATTCGGCGGGAGGTCC
The DNA here is from genome assembly GCF_011386835.1 of Chrysemys picta bellii. Taxonomy (NCBI): domain Eukaryota; kingdom Metazoa; phylum Chordata; order Testudines; family Emydidae; genus Chrysemys; species Chrysemys picta. Next base: position 39,944,060 of record NC_088797.1, read on the forward strand.
TTTGCTCCGAGCCGGAGTGAGGGACCATCTGCCGAATTGCCACTGAATAGCTGGACGTGCCGCCCCTCTCCAGAGGGGCCACCCCAAGCACCTGCTTGCCAGGCTGGTGCCTGGAGCCGGCCCTGGTTATGGTGCCTTTTTCTTCTACCTCAAGGTCCCATACTGGATCACCAGCAAAAGCTGCTCCCTTTTCCTTGCTGGCACACTGGGGTCCCTCTACCCAAAACCTTGCCCACCCTGATACAATGGTACCAACTAGAATGGAAATGAAGGACCCAGTACATAAGGGGCTAAAAAAGGCCCCAAATGTCCCCATCTCTTGTAACAGCCATCCAAGAGAGGGGACTGGATAGCATGCGCCCCTCAGCTATCTAGGAAAAAGCTGGATGCTACCAGCAGCCAAGAATGGAAATGAGAGCAAGTAGAGCTCTACCCCTGCCTTTGATCCTTTTAAGTGCTGTGTGGGCTGGCACAACAGATGCTGGGATATTGGACCATGAACCAAACTGCTGAATTCTACATCCTGTGAGGAAGGAGGTGGAGCACCACTGCTTCAGGCAAGGGCCTCTGATTGCCATTACCAACCTGGGACAAAAGTTCTCACTGCCTGCTTGGAGTGGATTTGTGATTACAGTCCAATCTCAGAGCTGACACTGGTTTAATTCAAGTGCAGGAAAAAAAACCCATTTGGCACCCTTCCTGGTGCTCTTGGCAGGCAGGTCGTCCAAGGATTATATTTGCAGAAAGCTGAACTGGCCCCTTGTTCCTAGAGGAGGTACCTCCAAGTGAAGTTTGAAGCCCTCTGGCCCACCAGGGTACCAGCCTCTTTTCCCCTGACTGTTCTTTCTCCTCTTGTTGCTTTTGATATTGGAAACTGAAGAAATGTAGGCCAACTCTATCTCACTCTCCCATTGTGGACCTGTGGGGACTGAAGCTGTGTCTACCCAGTGACAGATGAGAAAATAATATTTATGCTTTACAAGAGAGACTAAGAAAATGACATAGGATGGGGATTTCTGTTTCTGGCAGAAATGGAATGGAGCCAGGGATGCTCTTTTGATTCCTTTCCGTCAAAGATGTACACTAGGCTGAGAATGAATGGCGTGACCGTGGCTCTGCTGCTTCTCGGCCATCATTCACCCTCCGTTGAATAAATTGTTTCTGAAATTCAAAGCTGTGCAAGACATTTGCATATAAAGTGAAAGCAGCACTGTGTGCTGACTCCATGAGTAGATGGAAAAACCCTAACCTCCCCAGAAGAGTGGATTTCAGACTCTCACAGACAGCGTTTGTGGAGCAGTCCTTGCACGGTGCTTGAAGTAATGGTCTTAATGCTCTGCTTCTGTTCAAGGCTGTGCCTAAAGGCACACTCTAGTCCTAGGTTTGCATACTTAAGCATTTGCAGTGGAAGTGATCTGTTTTTATATGGCATGGGACAGTGCTTCACAAGGTAGGCAGATGGGATGCCAAAAAGCCAGGGCACACAGGTAATTAAGGGCCTGATTCAAAGGCCACTGAAGCAAATGGAAAGACTCCTATGGCTCAAGCTGTAAGTGAGCAGGGCACGGCAGGGCCCAACAGCACTTTTTGCAGCTAGGACCACAAACACATATAGGATAATTTTCTATCAGCACTGCAGCCCAGCAAATTCAGTGTGTTCAGAATATTTTATATGGATTCATTTAATACAGCAGGGGGCTAGTGCTCCCATCCCCCACCTGAGAACTAGAGATGGTTGAAAAACATGTATCTCAGATATCATGAGCAATTTTTACGGTTTTTCTCCAAAAATTATTGGTGAAATTTTCAAAAATCAAAACATTATTTTCAGATAGGAGAAGGGAAGGTGGGAAAACTAGTTTTTCCTTAACATTTTGGTTTTGAATTTTAAATTGGATTATATGATTGAAAATTGTAAAATTCATCAAACTCAGAACCCTGGCAAGTGGGCAAAGAAATGCACCAGACTGGCATCTGGTGACCTTCACAGCTAAGGCCATGGATGCACGCTAAATGATTTTAAACTGACTCATCACATTCACACAAATATAAACTCTTTACTCAGCTAATAAATCTTAGAGCAGCCTTACTTTCTTGGGAATGATTCCTTGGCAAAGCTTATGTGGCCCAAAAGGGAAAAGACCACATTTTCTGAGATTCCCTAACCCTTCTGTTTATACCTTCTACCTACCCTCAAAGGCTTTTCTACAGGGGCATGCTATGTTACACTAACTAGTTAATTCACAAATGTCTTGTGTCCACACAACCTGTTTTCAAAGTGATTAATTTGGCATCATAGTTCACAGTAAGTAATCCTCCTTGGAACAGAAGTAATTCCACTTTGTAGTGAGTTTGTTTGCTTTAGGGTTCAAGTGGACCAATTTCTAATCGCTAGACTGCCAGCAGTCCTCCAAATGGTATCCCACACCTCACTGGACTTGGATTTGACCAGTCTTGCTATCTGTATGCCCTCCACTACTCTGGGGTCAACTTGACTGGATGTAACCTCTGTTTAAATGCTGGTGGGCCCCTTCTTGATACCAAGAATAGTGAGTTTGCACATCTGTTACAGCAGTCATGCTCCCCACTGTGCTTCTACGTGGATCCCTGCAGAGGCCCTGGACTTGATTTCCGTCTTTGGAGACAGGCTTGTCCAGTCTCATCTCAATAAGCATTATGGGAATGAAGATATCTACAAGACAGTCAGAGGTAGGGAGGGAGCACTTTGAGAGCTGGTCCCAGTACTGGATCAAAACAAAGGGCCTCTAGTGGAAATACCTGTAGAAAAGGGACAAGAAAAGGACCTCCTTTAATGGTCCTGCTAGCTGTTCACATTATCAGGAACCGGACTGCAATTTTGCATGTGGTGCCATCACCAAACCCAAGGTGCTGTGTTGGTAGCACAGAGAATGTGTAACCATCCACCAAACTGTTGACTGCTCCCTTGACTCCACAAATGCCATGGTGTCCAACCAGCAGGAGGTACTTGTTTTTTCTTATGTCCCTTACCACCTGTAACTGTGTGAAGAAGGTAGTTTATCCTGTGCAGCGAGGCTGTCAATTCTCACAGGGGGTGGGGTGGGGGAGATAAAGATGATCTATTCCATGAAATATTCAGTTGATGTCAGCAGAGGGCCATGAAGGTAGAGGCTGGAGTGCAGTTTTCTGAACATTCTCAAAAGATCAGAATGGAGCACATGGCCCTTGAGAGGGATATGCTGCAGACAATGCAGAAGCAAAGATCTGTGGTGGGGCATCTTCTGATGCAAAGGCCAAACACTGCTCCCTAACAATCCAATGTCCTTCAAAATGTAGAGAATATACCACACTGGCACCACCATTTCAGTCAACCTAACTACAGATCCTTCCCACCACAATCAACCTCACAGGAGATGGAGAACCCTGCTGAGCACATCACCTATAGTAGTTTGTGAGCATGCCTTAGTGCTCAATACCAGTCTCCTTAAGTTTGCACTGCCTTCCTTGTTAAACTGTCTTTGTTTATATTTAAGAATCAGTGTTACTTTTAAAAACTCAATAAATGTATGTTCTAACATGTATGAAAAAAGTGAACTAAAGTACAGCTCAACTCATAAATGGCATAACTCCCACCACCCCATGCAATTAATTCACTATAAAATCAAATCAAAACACATCTCCTTGATTACAGAGCATTCATTAATCACCAACCACCATTAATATTGGTGAACCTTCCATGGTGATTTGTGCAGCAGCATGGGGAAATAACCCTTCCTGTCTTTGGCTTGATGTGGGAGGCAAAGAACAGGCTGTATGTCTCATCAATAGCACCTATGCAGTTTGGGAACTCTGTGCAAAGCCATCGATAACCTCTTGATCATTGCCAAACAGCACCCTCCTCAGATCTTCATAAACCTCCATGAAAACATTCCTGAGAGTTGATCTACAGACAATAAAGCAGGTAGCTATTGACGGGCTGCAGTTGGGGGTGATGAACTTTTAGATGGTGATAGCAGCGTACTTCTCTACACTGAGGGGAACGCTTGTGTTAGTCTTCTACTGCTGCTCTGGAATGAGCTCTGCGCAGATCTCCAGGAAAGTGGAGTCATCCCAATTCTGCACCACTATCCCGTCCCACCAGTCCCTGCTAGCTGGCTGTGCCTATAAGTGGTGCTTCACTGAGAAAAAATACTCAAGGTACATACTCTGCAGAATTAACTAGTCAGTTTCATCCTCTTGCTCCACCTCCACCATTAACCAGGCCACAGCAGCATTACCAGCCCTATGAAATTGCGAAGCCAAATCCATCCACCTGCAGAACTCAAAACACATGTGCATTATGCTGTTTGTAATAATGACTGTGATGATGTGGTGCCCAGCTCTAAGTCCTCCATGCTGCCTGACACGTGTTTGAAAATAGTGCTGGCAAAATGAATGGATGACCCCCAAGTCCCACAATTCCTGTAGTTTCCAGTATGTGTGTATATATATATATATATACACCTCAGAATATAGTGCATGGAAAAAGCCCAGAGCATCAACCAGAGCAGCAGAACAGTGTACCATGGGATATCTGCCTAGAATGCTGAGTGGTTAATTTGCATTATTGCAGAGTGGTATGGACTCAATGATTAACAATGAAAGTTCCACAACAAAGTGGTGTGTGCTCACTTTGGTTTGCTACAGTTAAATCACCTCATTTAGGGCTAACAAACAGCACTGATGTAACATCTCTGTGCAGATGTGGCTTAAGAGAGTCAAAGCCCTTTCTTCAAGCCCTCCTCCTGATTCTAGGAGTTATGCTCATCCAGTCTGGGGACACAGCCAATGTCATGTGACCAATCACATCAATCTAAATACTTCAAAGGATTTTATTTTGTTGAATAAAAGTCACAATCCCCCACCCGCAACCCCCAGTTTATAATTTCAAATAGCTGCTAAATGTGAAGAAATCATATTCTGCCTATGGAAAGCAACAAAGACTACATTAACTGAAGATATTTTGTTGTGAATTATTTAACTCTTATCTTGATACACAACAAATAAATTATGCATTGCACATATTAGTATGGTTACTTAAACCTATTTGGATTGATTTTAATGCTCCTAAAGTCAATCATATGTCTTAAGATTTTTTTTTTCCATACCTCTCTATACTTGCAGGCTCTTTTAACCCATAACTTGAGTGTGAGTTCAAAAGGACTTCTAGATGCCTTTTTACTTTTTTCCTTTCCCATTTGGTATGTACAAAGATATTTAAAGTGAACGGGGGACGTCTAGACAACAGAAGCTTTATGTCCCTAAAGTACCACTATGAATTTCAAATCCGATAGTTGGAGACATCAGAAAACTACTTTGTAGCTTAGTTGGACAGAGCTGTGCAAAATCTTTTTGCATCAAGAATAGTTTTGTAGACTTTAACATCCTGGATGTCATAAGCCATTAAATTTCATCCTCATGGCCCTTTACTCAGGCCAGGACTGTTGCCTATCAGAACCTCCCCAGGGGAAAGTAGGCTTGGTGTGGAAAGATTATCTTGTTTGGTTTCCATGACCAACTTAGGCTTGTACACCCAGTATGGGTGGAAGCGTTCATTTTCTTGTTATACTGTGGAATATGGGAGGAGTAGGAGCCTGCCAAGCACCGAGACAGCTGGGAAACAGAAGCAGAGCCACTGCCACACTGCACTACGTGTGTGGGAGGGTGTGTGACCAAAGGCATAGAGATAATGGGGATAAAAGAAAGGTCCCATGTACTCCTTCTGCTCTCATTTTCCCACTGGGGAAAAGAAGAAAAATAGAGGAGAAGGTTCACATCTCCCCTGACATCTCCTTTCCATCCCCTTAGGTTAGATGACCTTTACTGACCTTCATCTAGACACTAGTGGCACACTGATCAATTTCATCCTGACAGAAATCCCTCCCCTACTACAGTTCAGAGAAAATCTCAGTTGGTAGATCCAAGACTTCCAGATCCAGTGTCCTGTCTGGGGTCTAGAGGCCATTCCCAGACACGCTTTTGGAGAGGGAACACTTGGAGCCAAGGGAACACCAGCAAACAGATCTGGATCTGGATGAGCAGTCCTCTCCTGATGATACTCTGGGAGTTTGCCTCTGTATTACCCCCATCAAAACATGTACTTCAGTTCCATGAGCTGGTGGATAGAATGACATAGAATTTAAAAATTTATTCTGTTTCAGTGGAAAAGACCTCACCAGGTTTTTAGTATTTTGGGCTCTCCTAAAAACTGGAACACCCTCTCTCTCTTGGAAGGGGTGCTACAAAGAGATTTTGAACGCTCCTGCTTCCAGCCAGTCTATGGCAAACAAAGCTGACAAACTGCATGAGCTGCATTCTGAAGCATTTTCATTCTTCCCTGCCCACCTGGCTCCCAACTCATAAGTGGTTTCAATGGCAGTCCAGGGGTCAAAAGGAGGTGAGGTACTTTCCACTCCATCAGAAAGAGAGGGCAGGAAAGTTTTCTCCTCAGCATCTTTGGTAATCAGAGCTCCTAATGCCCAATCTGCAATGTCCAGGTATCAATACCATTTGTAGAAGAATGGCATTAGGCCATGCCTGATGAGCAAAAGAAATTAGCCAAGGCCTTGATAGCAGGAGGACAGCTAGTGGCAAACACAGGCTTAGAGCATCCTTTGACTCCTCTGATATGGCTTCAAGAGCAGTAATGACAGTCACAACATTGAGACATCACATCTGGCACAGATCATTGAGTCTTCCACCAGAAACTAGAACAAGCCTGGAGGACCTGCCTTTTGAGGGGGATGGCATGTTTAATGTGAGAACTGACATCCTGGAAAAAAATGAGACACCAGGTTAACAGTCAGATCCTTAGGGGTTAACCAACCATTAAGAAGAAAGCCTACATGAAACACTTCTCACTAGATCTAGCATCCTGGTTGGATGCTTAGTTTGGAAGAGCAGTACTCCAGTTGCTATTTAATAAGACTCTGTGTCCCACCTTCCTCAGTTAATGGTAGTGCTTATCAAAGTATCCCATGAGTTGGAATGTGCAGAGGCCACTCAAAGAAGAAAGGAAGGATTCACTTCTGTAACTGTAGTTCTGTAAGGAACTTGCAAATTCATACTCCGAGTCACATTCCCCTCTTCCTTGGAGTCCTAATTACAATCTCTGACCTGAGATTGTGGTGGAAGGATGTACGTCAGCCAGAGCACCATGCCACTTTTATAGCCTCATCCTCAGATGTTCCGGAACAGTGAGGAGGAGAAGCAGGAGGGCACATGATAGTACTCAAACGGGAACTGCTAGGAAATGATGCACCGTTAGAACTGCACCATTTGCATATGCCATGAGTGTGAATATGCAGAGTCCATCTCTAAGAACTCCAGTTACAGGTGAGTAACCTTCATTTTCCTGTTTATAAGCTGCTCTACACAAGGAGAGTACACTAGTATAGCTATCCTGGTATAGCTATACCAGCAAACCTTTTCTAGTATAGACTAGCCCTTAGTTCCATAGAGTCAGACACACCTGAGTGGAATAGTATAGCATCAGGATGATCCTACAGCAAAAAGCTTTTGTCAACACTTTAATTAAACCATCTTCCTACATGCTCCCTCCTTTGCTGTGAGTAAATTGTTCCAAAGGAAGGGTTGGTTCATAGGTTTCTGACTTGAGAGTTATCTCTCTCATTAAAAGTTGACCAAGGGTACTTCAATTTATTTTTGTTTTGAAAAGGAAGAGATTTCCCCCTGTAACAGGGCAGGACTAATCCCTGTGGCACCTCCTACTGGTTGTCCAGGGAATTAGCACTTCCAGCCAATTGTCCCTTCTGGACCCTGGTGCCCCTTTCAGGCCAGGGTGCTGCCCCCTGGCAGTAACCCCACAGATCTGGGTCTCCCCTCCCCAGGGAACCCCCACCCTCTATCCTCACCTCGCCTCAGACTATGGCTACTGCCAGTCTCAATCTAGCCTCCATTCACTGGGGCAGACTGCAGTGTAAATGCCACTCATCACCAGCAAGGGGGGGGTTGGACCTGCTGCCTCTGCCTACCCTTGGGCTGCCCCTCTGTAACCCCAGTACCCTTTCCAGCCTTTAACAAGGCCGGCAGCCTGGGGGGTTTCCAGGCTGGAGCTCCCCCAGATCCTCTAGCCTTCCCCCAGCCCTGCTCCACTTTAGGTACTCTGTTCAGCCAGGCCCTTCTCCCTCAGCAAGCTAGAGAGAGACTGTCTGCTCCTGGCCCACTGCCCTCTTATAAGGGCCAGCTGGGCCTGATTGGGGCGTGGCCACAGCTGAGGCTGCTTCCCCAATCAGCCTTTCCCCAGCCACAGCCCTCCCCAGATCTGCTTTTAACCCCTCTGGGCTGGAGCTACACCTCCCCGCATCCCTTTACCCTTCCTCCTCTTCACACAGGCATTACATCTTCGGAAGAGCAAGGTGTCTGGATCTTAATAGTTAAACTTGGCAGACACTAATCTTTCTTTTTGGACAGCTGCTCGTAGGAAAGATAATTTTTCATGCAAACAAAAAATGTTCATTTAGGCATTTCCCACAAGCTCTTCATGGATGATGGTTTCAGTGCCAAAATATTAATTTCACTAGCAATCTGCCATGACCCCCATCTGTCTCCCCAAATGAATGAAATTTCTTACATTCTATTTAGTACCAGGGAAGATGGCTATCAATTATAACTGCAGCCTCTTTGGAGGCTTTTTTTTAAATTCATGTATTAATATTTTCTGTTAGAACTAACTGCACATTCTAAAGGAAATGTGTGTGTGTGTGTGTGGTACAAGCACAGGGAAGAAAATATTTGATGGATTTCTTTAGTCCAAACATTTATAAACTTATTTCTGAAGATGAGTCAAGACTTTTGCCAATGCATATATTAGTTTACAGTTTGGGATGATACTGTTAGGAGGCAAAAGTAGCATCCAAATCATTTAGTGCCTATATTTGGAAATATCAGTCTCCGTTTCTCATAGACTGACAGTTTTCCTTGTTTTTTTTATCTTTGTTCTGTGAGCTGGAAAAATAATTCAGCTACCCAGACAATCTGACAGAGGAGTAGCTTCAGAGGACAGAACCTTTCTTACAAGTATGGAATAGTCAAAAATATTGGCAAATGCATGAAGCTCTTGAAAGGAAACAAACAGCTGTAGAAATTGTTAAACCTTTTGATGCAATTTTATTTAAGTCTTAGTGATGTTTGCAGGATTTGTCAAATTGTACTGGTTTTGTTTAAGGTCTACTAATACAACCCAATGGTTTTAATATGCTATAGTGACATAAAAACCAAGCTAGATAATAGAAAGCCAGTGATTGATAAAGGAGATCCTTACTGGAGTTGAGACAAATTTGGTTTTAGCTTCATACCACTGTGTAAGGTGGAATTGATGGCACTCACACCCTCACCGATTCCCTGGTGGTTGGAGGAAAAACAGCATAAAGGTATCAGACTGTGGGAAGGCTCAGGCAATGTCAGTCTCACAGGCACTATGCCCACCCCTTTGCAGAGGACCAACACAAGGCCTCAAAACCGGGCTTAAGAGGGATTTAAAGTGGAGCATAGGCCTTTCGAAATAAGTTCAAGAAAGTAGCCGATTTTTCCTCATCTGCTACCTTATCTACCACCTCGCCCCGCCTTCTGTGGAAGTCCTGTCTTGGACGAGGAGGAGGAGGGAAGAACCTTTGTGGCTGGGGCCTAAAGGGCCTGCGCTGGGGTCCTGGGACATGCATCCCCAGGGAGCGCATGATGGCTCTGGAGTCCTTGAAGCTCTGCAACCGAGAGTCCGTCTTGTCCGAGAACAACACCTGGCCCTCGAACGGCAGATCTTGCAGGGTCTGCCGCAGTTCTGGTGGTAACCCCGATACCTGAAGCCGGGAGACATGTCTCATGGCTATCCCAGACGCTAGTGTCCTGGCGGCAGAGTCCGCTATGTCCAGGGAGGCCTGCAAGGAGGTCCTAGCCACCTTTTTACTTTCCTCCACTAGGGCCCCAAACTCATCTCTCGAGTCCTGGGGGACCAACTCTTTAAATTTACCCATGGAATTCCATGAGTTGTAATTGTACCGACTCAAGAGCGCCTGTTGGTTTGCGGCTCTGAGCTGCAGACCCCCCGCTGAGTAAACCTTACGTCCAAACAAATCGAAGCATTTGGCGTCCTTCGATTTGGGCGCTGCCACCTGCTGACCATGACGCTCTCTTGCGTTCCCTGAGGAGACTACTAGTGAACACGGCGGAGGGTGTGTATAGAGGTACTCATGGTCTTTAGAGGGGACAAAGTACTTCCTCTCTACACCTCTGGCAGTAGGAGGGATGGAGGCCGGGGTTTACCATATGGCATTAGTGTTAGCCTGGATCGTACAAATAATGGGCAACACCACCCGGGATGGGGCATCACCTGAGAGGATGATCACCACCGGGTCCTCCACCTCCACTATCTCCTCAGCCTGTAGGTCCATGTTCCATGCCACCCTACGCAACAAGTCTTGGTGGGCACGGAGGTCTATTGGAGGTGGGCCTGAGGTTGTTGTGCCACTGCCTCATCTGGGGAGGATGAGGAGGACGCCTCAGCGGGTAAAGGATCCAGATGAAGGTCTGGCTCCAAGGGTCCCTGATGTGCAGGATCCCCTGCACTGGGGTCTGGGGCCTGCATGGGTGTCGGCACGGGAGCCTCCATGACCCCTGGGGGAGGATGGGAGATGGTGGCCTCAGGTACCCTGGGCTCAGAGTGTGCCGAGCGAGAGGCCGCTGGTGGAGCCCCTTGAGCTTGGTGATATGCACATTGGGTCCAGAAAGACCAATGTGCAGGGTCCTGTCTAGGGTCCTCTGCCCCCTCCTGCCAATGACCCAAGTCGTCTGCAGCATGACCCTGAGCAGGGTATGCTGATCGGGAAGCCCCTTCCGACGAGCGAGACACCGATCTTGAGGGCCAAGGCGGTGCCGAGCGTGATTGCAGGGGCTTGTCCTGGTACGGTGCCGAGCAGTGCCGGTCCACAGGCGAGTGGCCTCTGCGCGGTGCCGGTGAGTGGTACCGGGATCGAGAACGGTGCCGATGGCCATGCCGGTACCGGGATCCAGATCTGGATTGCGAAGACAAAGACCGTCTGTAGACTCGGTGGCGGGAGCGGCGTTGCGAAGGGGAACGGTGCTCATACCGGTGCCGGGAACTGCGTCTGGACTCCGACCGGTACTGATGCTCAGGTCGGTGGCGAGAAGTAGACCGGTGCCGGGAGGAAGATCTGGCCCGCGAGTACGACCGGCGCCGAGATGAAGATCGGTGCCAGGACTGCGAGCGGCGTCGGGACCTGCTCCGAGACCGGGAGCCGTGCCGCGAGTCCACGCTGAGAGATGGAGGGCGTATCAGAGCAGGCTTGCCCCTGGATTGCACCGTGCAAAGGGGATGTGGTGCCATGGGCTGAGATGGCGCCGGCTCCGTGAGGGCGATGAGGTCTTTCGCCGTTGCAAAAGTCTCCGGCGTAGAAGGGAGACAGAGCTCAACCACAGGACAAGGCGGTGAGCCAGTCCGCACCGGACTCAAGGGCCCTACAACCGATGCCGGGGTCAACGGTGTCGACGATGCCTGCACCTTCTGGTGCTCCGAAGTCGGACGTGGCTCTACCACCGGTGCGGGGGGAGCCAGTGCCTGTTGGACGGCAGCATCCTGGGTCTTGTGGGGTCTTTTATGTCCCGGAGACAGGGAACGGCGCCGAGGAGCTTGCGGCGGATGCGGTGCCGACGGAGGACGGTGCCGTGGGGCCTTATCCGCATCTCCTTGCGGTGCAGTACTGGAGGGTGCTGCTGGGGCGCTGCGCACCGAGGCGCTCGGTGCCGGAAATTGGTGTGCCGAAGGAAGATCTGGGCTAAGTGCCACCTCCATAAGGAGCTGCTTAAGTCTAAAGTCCCGCTCCTTTTTGGTCCTGGGCCTGAAAGCCTTGCAGATCTTATACTTGTGCATCTGGTGAGACTCCCCTAAACACTTCAGACAAGAGTCGTGAGGGTCTCCCGTTGGCATAGGCTTAGCACAGTTCGCGCACAGCTTAAAGCCAGGAGCCTTGGGCATGAGCCCGGCTGCGCACCGGGGGGGAAAAGGGGGAATAATAGCCCCCTTAACTCCCGCTAACTATTTATAACTACTCTACAAAACTATGAACAACAAACTACTAATCTATAAGTATATAACCAACAACTATCTACAAGAATGAACAAGTAAAGCTAGGGAGAGTGGAGAACAGCTATGCCGCGCTCCACAGTTCCAACGACTGCCACAGGCGGTAAGAAGGAACTGAGGGGGCGCTGGGTTGGCTGGGGTATATATCCAGTGCCACAAAGGCGCCACTCCAGGGGGCTCCACAGCCGATCCACCGGGTGTTCCTAGGGTAGAAAATTCTCCGACGATCGTGCACGCGGCGCACGCACACACCTAATTGGAATCGATATGAGCAAGCACTCGAAGAAGAATAAATGATGCTTTGTTTTGAAGAAGCTGTTTCTATATCACTGCAAATGTATGCTGTCATAGGGTCCTGGAGAAAAAGGGTTTGCAGGCGCTAGACAATGCTGGACGTATTCAAGTAGTCCCCAGCTGCAGTGTAGGCATGCTGTAAGGGTGGGCGTATTGTGGAATTCCATCCCAGGGGCAGTAAAGCCCTGAAGCCAGATACCTGTGGCTGTGTACTCAGTGAGACCCTGAGAAGGGACAGCAGTGCGGCTAGCCTGGTGACCAAGACAATTACTACAAATAGTGTACACCTCAGGCCACATATCACAACTGTAACTTTTTCCCCCTTCAACTCTCCTTTCTCCTCACACTTCTCTACCAAACTACCCCTTGTGAACACTATTAGTTCTGTAGGTTTTGTTTAGTCACGTGTTGTATTGGTAGGAGATAGCTTGGTAGAGGGTGTAATAGAAGGCTGATATCCTTTGGGAGGGCAGAGTTATAAGGTTGCTCTTCATGTCTCAACTATTGGGTCTAAAGCTGGGTACTCAGAGATAGTTTTAAGAGTTATGGGATAGGTGACTCCCAAGGTTAAAGGGAGTTGATGCTACAGTGCTGAGAATAGAATCCAGATTTCCTCATTTCCAGGCCTGTGCTATCTGCAAGGTCTGTCCTCCCTGTTCTGTGTTCTGTATAAATGGAAAACAAAGCATTTCAGATGTAAAGGTTTATTTTAGATTAGAATAAAGCAAGAAAGACTGTACGTACTCTTTGTTGGAGAGCACATAGTGAGTGTGTTTCTTTTGCCAGTTTGTACTGAACTTAGATTGTAAACTCCTTGGGGCAGGGACTATCTTTTTGCTGATTTTGTACAGGATCTAGCACAACAGATTCCTGGTCCATGACTGGGGGTCCTAGTATTATGGTAATACTATTAATAACTAAGAGCAAAATAGGTGCTAAACTCTGCACATGTAGTGTTAGGAATTTAAAGGCTCAGTACACAATAATGAAAGACATCACCGCTTCATAGTTGCATTACATTCCCAGAGTTTACTCCTTCAGTTTCCTCCCAACTCATATTCTAAACCCAAAATATCTAGAAGCACTAAACCAGCATTTCTCAAACTGGGGGTCCTGACCCAAAGGGGGTCGCAAGACTATGGGAGGGGGGGTTGCGAGAGAGGCAGCAGCTGACTGGGTGCCCAGCTCTGAAGGCAGCACCGCTACCAGCAGCAGTGCAGAAGTAAGGGTGGCATTGTATGAAGGGGGCTCATCACAGCCTGAAATATTTTCAAAGAGGGTCCCAGCCAAAAAAAGTTTGAGAACCCCTGCACTAAACCAATTTACCATATGCCCCTGTTCCTCAGTCTCTGAATTAATAGGAAAAAGCCTAACCACTTTCTTCTGCTATTGTTCTTGTTGCTAAACTCAGCTGTCAGCTTCCCTGCTGAGTGACTCAGAACATCCTCTAAGCTCTCATCCCACATATGTGACAAATCAAGGGACACAAAGCATTACAGGAAGCAGTACAGAACAAGTGGAACCTACTCTGGCTCCCACTAAAGTCAATGGGGGTTTGCCATTTATTTCATTGAGTAGTGGGGTCCTTGAATTTCATCGATAAAGTTAATTGTTACACTTGGCAGTAGAACACAAATAACAGGAAGTGGGGAGCTACATTTTCCTGAACAATATCTAGTTTCCCCATTAGGTTGGACTACTTACTGAGTCTTGTAATTTATCTATATGTGTACTGGACACCACTTTGAAAAATGGGGCACTCACTCCTAATATCCGTTAAGTAAGTACTGTTAAAATGCAATGCATTGCAGCACAATATGCTGATCTTATTTCTGAACATGTTCCACAATTTTAAAACATTTATTATGATACAGCACGTAGAGCCACAATTTTACCCATTATTGACAGCAGGAGCAAAATATCATTAAAAGCCTTTTTTAATGGATAGTGGATAGTTCTCTGAAAACATCTGCTCAATGTGCAGCGGAAGTCAAAAAAGCTAACAGAATGTTAGGAACCATTAGGAAAGTGATAGATAATAAGACAGAAAATATAATGCCCACATCATGAATACTGCGTGCAGATGTGGTCGCCCCCTCTTAAAAAAGATATATTTGAATTGGAAAAAGGATAGAGAAGGGCAACAAAAATAATTAGGTGTATGGAACAGCTTCTATTTTAGGAGAGAGTAAAAAGACTGGGACCGTTCAGCTTGGAAAAGAGACGACTAAGGGGGGGAGATATGACAGAGGTCTATAAAATCATAAATGGTGTGGAGAAGGTGAATAAGGAAGTGTTATTTAGCCTTTTTCATAACACACAAATCAGGGGTTACCATGAAATTAATATGCAGCAGGTTTAAAACAAACAAAAGGATGTACTTTTTCACACAATGCATAGTCATCCCGTGAAACTCATTGCCAGGGGATGGTGTGAAGGCCAAAAGTATAACTGGGCTCAAACAAGAATTAGGTAAGTTCATGGAAGTTAGGTTCATTAATGACTATTGGACAAGGGATGCAACCCCATGCTGTGGGTGTCCTTAAACCTCTGACTCCTAGAAGCTGAGTGGATGACGGGATGGATTGCTTGATAAATTGCCCAGTTCTGTTTACTCTCTCTGAAGTGTCTGGTGCTGGCCACTATCAGAAGACAGGATACTGGGCTAGATGCACTATTGGTCTGACCCAATAGGGTCATTCTTATGTTTTCTTATAAAAATACAGCAACTCCACAGCTATTGATCTGATCTCCAACTGCATGATACAACCAGACTTATAAACTTGCTCGTCACTGCTTCCTCCTGGTTTTCATTGACTTTCTGAAGTGTGCTGATCCTGTCTCTCAACTTTTCCTTAAATGGAAATCTGTCAATGTCTGGTAGAGATCAGTGTGGTAATAGATGGCCACTACTCTCTGATTTGTGGGAATAATTTGCTCATCTGTACAAAGATTTGGTCAGTAAAGACACACTGAGAAATTCTTAGAATCTGTTGTCTACCATTAAATTGTATAGCATGGCTAGCAAGGAGAAACCTAGGAAAAGCCAGACTGGGTCAGACAAGTGACTATCTAGTCCAGCCTCCTGTCTGACAGTGGCTAGTATCAGATGCTTCAGAGGAAGATATAAGAAACCCCATAATGGACAATTATGGAATAACCTGCTTGTGACATTGCACCCCATATTCATCATAGTCATATTATTATGATATGATTATGGCATAAATATGATGCATTTGGTACAAGATAAGTCATGTGAGATGTCATTGGAAAAGTTATGATTTGCTGAATATGATTATCCTATTTGTATGCATGGATCATTTTTGTATCTGAAGTTATGAATATTGACTAGGGATCTGTATTTCATCTGGGCTTACTCTGGACAACACCCACAGCTAGCCTTTCAGGTACAACAATGAAGAAGCCAGACAGGGCTGATGGCCCATCAGCAAAGATAATGGTCTGTGGAATAGTTTAACCTTCCACAGGGGAAGTTTCTCCTAAATCCTCAACAGTTAGAGATTGGCCTATAATCTGAAGTACTAGGTTTCCTTTCCTGTATCTCTTTTTCCCTATCTCATATAACTGTGTATGTTTGCATTATCCAAATAAATATCGAATCCTTTTTTAAAATCCTGCTAAGTTTTTGGCTTCAGCGATATCTTATAGTAATGAGTTCCACAGGATAATTGTATGTTGTATAAATATAGACTTTCTCATCTGTTTTAAATTTGTTGCTTTTCACTTTAGTTGATTATCCACTTGATCTTGAATTATGTAAGAGGGTACATAGGAGCCATTTGTTGTTTTGCATACCTCTAACATGTCCTCTCTATACTTAAAATTTATATTAAAATTTCTTTCACTTTGAAAGCTTCAGCCTGAGAGAGAGATTTTCTATTCTTAAAATGGGGAATGCAGGTAGAATTGATAATCTCTCTCATACAAGCAGAATTTTACTTGTGACACTTGTATGACTTAGATTGCATAGAGTACATCATTGCACTATTCGATGGGACAATGTAATGGAGGTCTGTGATGGGGTGTGCAAGCCCCACACTGGAAAGGAAGGGGTCGGTAATGTCCCTATCCCCCATCCTGTGTCAACCCTGCTGCTGATATCAATTGGCCCTTTGACAGAACATCATGCTTTCGTCCTTAGCCCTTGTTCCCCCGTCAACCTCCTGGGAAGGGATCTGTTATGTAAATTAAACTGTTCTATCTTTTGTACTCCTAAAAGGGTGTTCCTGGAGGCTCCAGAGACTGCACAGCACAAGGTCTTGGGGGTCCTGCAGGCACACTCCCCCGACAAAACAACAAGCCCAGATCTCTCCCCAGTACAGAAAGAAATATTGGCCCAAGTTCCCCCAGCTTTGTGGGAGGATTATCCAAATCAAGTGGGCTGTATAGAATCAGCGCAGCCCGTTAAAATTCGGTTAGACCCAACTAAGCCTTTCCCAGGATCCCACAATACCCCCTTTCTAAAGCGGCTAAGGAAGGGATCAGGCCAGTTTTGGTATCCCTGATTCAACAGGGGGTTATTGTTAAAACTAGTAGTGAATGTAATACCCCAATCCTGCCCGTCCGAAAACCAGGAACAGGGAAATGGTGCTTTGTTCAAGACCTGCGAGCTGTAAATGTAGTAGTCCACCCCCTGTTCCCGGTTGTGCCCAACCCTGCAACCATTCTCTCTTGCATTCCCCCCTCAGCTACCTATTTCACAGTAGTAGATCTATGCTCAGCCTTTTTCTCTATCCCCATTCACCCAGAAAGCCAGTATCTGTTTGCCTTTACTTTCCAGGGCCTGCAGTACACCTGGACCAGACTGCCACAAGGTTACACGGAATCGCCTACCATTTTCTCCCAGATCCTCAGGAAGGACCTGGAGAATGTTACGCTTCCTAAAGGGTCCACTTTAGTCCAATATTTGGACAATCTCCTGATAGCCTCTCCAACGTTGGAGGCTTGTCAGGTGGATTCTCTGGCCCTGCTGCAGGCTCTGGCATAAAAGGGGCATAAAGCTTCCAAATCAAAGCTGCAACTTTGCCTCCCCCGAGTCCACTACTTAGGGCACGATTTGACTGCAGTATAGAGACATTTATCTCGCAATAGAATTAAAGCATTACTGCAGGTTCCCAGACCCGCTACTAAAAGGCAGCTGTGTGGCTTTCTTGGAATGGCAGGCAATTGCCAGCAATGGATAGCTGAATACGCCTCTGTTGCCAAACCTTTACATAACCTAACCCACAAGGATGTGCCTGGACCCAAACAGCTGAAACCGCTTTCAAAACTCTTAAAGAACTATTGGCTAGTGCCCCAGCCTTGGGCATACCCAACTACTCTAAAACCTTCACCCTCTTTTGCCAGGAAAAGGATGGAATAGCACAGGAGGTGTTGACTCAAAGACATGGGGACTCCCAACGGCCTGTCGCTTATTATAGCGCCCCTCTAGACCCAATGGCGGCAGGACTGCCCCAGTGTCTTAGAGCAGTAGCTGCAGCGGCAATTTTGGTGGACACTCGGCCACACTCGTTCTGGGTTTCCCTCTCTTTGTGTCAGTACCCCATGCTGTAACTGCACTCCTCCTAAGAGGAGCGACCCAACACATGTCCAATTCTCACTTGACTAAATATGAAATGTTGCTTCTAAATGCCCCCAGCGTAACCCTAGTCTGTTGCCCTGTTCTTAACCCGGCTTCTCTGCTCCCAACAGTCTGGGATGGGGAGCCTCATGACTACCAAGTGGTAACCACTGAACTATGCTCTTCCCGGATAGATTTGGGAGAGACCCCCTTTCCTAACCCCGAACTAATATATTTTGTCGACGGGTCCTGTTTAAGAAACCCCAAGGGTATCCTTGTAGCAGGTTATGCTATATGCTCACCCCACGACTTAGTGGAAGCTCACTCCCTTCCAGGGGTGAACTCGGCTCAGGTTACTGAATTGATCGCCCTTACCCGTGCCTGCACCTTAGCGGAAAAATGGTCCGTTAACATCTACACCGATTCCCGCTATGCCTTCTGGGTAGTACATGATTATGGACAACTCTGGAAGTACCATGGGTTCCTCATTTCTGCAGGGACTCCCATCCGAAATGGGCCTTCTGTTAATGCACTTCTTAATGCTCTTTTACTCCCTTCTGAGATAGCCATTATAAAATGCACTGCCCATCAAATTCCTTGTGATGAGGTCACACGAGGAAATGCTCTGGCTGACGGATCAGCCAAGCAAGCGGCCCTTCCCGGGTCTCCGGCTGAATTTTCTGCTATTTGTTTTATAGCCCTAGATAACTCCAACCTAGGCCTGACCCCTGTCGAACCATCTTCTCCTGACATGCCCCCAACCCTCATACGAGACTTGGCGGACATGCAGGAGTCGGCAGAGGAAGGGGAAAAGAACTACTAGAGAGCAATGGGTTGTGAAAAGTCTCCTGACAACGTATGGCGCACACCGGAAGGTCGCCCGGTGGCACCTGGAGGCTTGCTCCCTTACTTGGCCCGCCTGGCCCATGGACTAACCCATGTAGGGAGCAGGGGAATGATACAATCAATCGAACGGCATTGGTATGCCCCAAATTTTGCAGCAATGGCCCGACATTACTATGGCACCTGCCCAGTGTGCCTTGCTCATAATGTGGGAAAGCCTGTGAAGGTCAAGCCTGCAGCCCATCCCTCTCCATGGGGCCCTTTTGTAAATATACAAATTGACTTTGTCAGCATGCCTAAATGCTGCTCGTTTGAATATATTTTGGTGTGTGTCTGTAGATTTTCAGGATGGGTTGAGGCCTACCCCTGTGCCAAAGCCAACTCCCTGATGGTGGCAAAGAAACTGCTACATGAATTCATTTCCCGGTTTGGACTGCCCCTTTCTATCAACAGCGGTCGGGGTACTAATTTCACAGGCCAAATCATGCAGCAAGTCTGCAAGGCACTAAGGATCACTCAGCACTTCCACTGCGCTCACCACCCACAAAGTGCTGGGGCAGTGGAACGAGTAAACGGAGTGCTGAAAAACAAAATTGCTAAAATGTGTTCAGAAACCAACCTTAAGTGGCCAGTCGCCTTACCCCTGGCCCTAATGGAAATGAGGGACACCCCTGCCCACAAACATGGTCTTTCCCCCCATGAAATTTTAACGGGTAGGCCAATGAGGATACCAGTGGCCCCTCCCATCCCAACCAGCTGTCTAGATACACAGCTAACAGATGAGAGGGTCCTGGCAAATTGTAAAAAACTCATGCAATGTATTAAGTGTTTACACAAACAGGTTCAGTGTGCCTTCCCTGCTTCACGGACTCCTCCTGTCACGACTTGCAATCAGGAGAGTGGGTATACATCAAAAGATATCAACGAAAGAATTGCTTGGAACCTCGCTGGAAAGGCCCGTTCCAGATATTGGTAACCACCCACACCGCTGTCAAGTGCCACAACCTGCCCAACTGGATCCACACTTCCCAGTGTAAGCGAGTCACGGCCCCAGTTGACATCAGAATCTCACCTCCACTCTGGGAAGCTGCGGAGGAGGCTCAAGGCCTCTCCTATAAAAGCCCTCACTACTCATTAAGAGAAAGAAAAAAGAAAGGCCAAAATAAAGCCTCCTGAAAATCCTGTGACGAGCCAAGCGCCTGCAGGTACAACCGTGTAACTATGACAGATCCAGCCGATAGAATTAAGGAATCTGCTAAAGTACAGAAATGGCTCATGCCTTCCATCTGGTTTATGTGCGTGACTATGCTATTGCTGCTAATCCTAAACTTTCATGATTCGCTTGTTTTCTATTGGACTTCCGGGTTGACTCCTGCCCAAGCCTCAACCCTCGGACCAGCACCCTCTACATCCCAGCCCCAGGCTTCCCAGAGAACCCGAGTCGTCCGATCTTTGAATGCCCTGAAGGAAAAGAGACTAATTACAACAGAAGACATTAAAAACTTGCCATGGTACCAGCGAAGAAGTATTATTACCTGGCAGGGAGGGACATGTGGTTTGACTTCTTGGGAATGTAGGGTTCACTATTACCTAGGATTTCTCCCAGGGGAAGCCCCTTGCCGCTACCCCCAGGTTCCTTCCTGGTGCACTGCACTCCCCAATTGGGTGGACGAGTCAGTTACCGGTCAGGTTGTCACCCCTTCCCCTCTAAGCCCCGTGGGCACTCCCCTAGCTAGATCCCAAGCCACTGTCGTAAATGCTTCCAACTGGCCTAGGCCAGAAGGTCCCTTTTTGATTAAAAATTTTTGTTCTACCCTATTCTCAACAGAACCTAACGGCCACCTGTATGGCCACACTATCAAGTGGCGTAAAAACAAAACCGTCACTAAGGAATCCTTCCCCTTTTCCCTTACGGACACCAACCTTGAGGCTCTAAGGGAAAACTCCCATGCAGGAATTGACATATTAGCAACAGCTGGCACCTGCAAACTGTCTTAAAGAAGGAACTTCCATGCAATGCTTTGTAATCAGTTACCTACTTTTTGGTATTCCTACCACTTATTCCGGTTGTCATCCTAAATTTACCTTCACTTGCAGGAGAGGGACCCCTACTCTACATGACTGCCTCATAGCCCATCATTACAATCCCCACTCCCCAGTTGCTCCCCCTCATATCTTCTCCAATTCCCATACAAATCTATCTGGCCGTGGCCTCAGAGAGATTCAAGTCTCAGACCAACAAATGTGGTATAGCGCACCCTACCGACGGGATTATCGTTTCCGCCAGTGGATTGTGCTAAATGCTACTATAGGGACCACCACTTTCTCATTTCCCATTTCCACTTTCCAAATAACTACCCTATACCCCAATTGCACCCAAGGAGCAGCCATTCGGTTAGCCCAGCTTATGCAGTGGGAAAATTTTTGGAGGAAAAGAGGCTTGCTGGAAGGGGCCTTGCATGGTCTAACTGGAGCAGCCGCTATCTGGACAATAGAGAAGGCCCAAGACCATAAGCAACACCTGGGTAGTTTGGAAAGGGCATCAGGCCTTCTTACTGAGGCAGGGTTAACCAGCACCCACTCAAATATAGAAACCCTCCATGCCCTGTCAGGGCTGGGAACCACAACCCAAACCCTCTTAACAAAATTAATAAACACCCTCGTTTTAATAGGGAAAGACACCGGATGGGATTCAGCTTGCAGCCAGATGCAGGATTTCTTTAATGGTCTCTTAGCAGAAATGCGGAGCGATGTTCTCAGTCAGCGATGGCCCAAAGCCCTTAACATTACTGCAGGAGTGCCACCCGAGCTGTGGAAATGGAGGCATACGTGGACGTTATCAGGATGGGCCTGTGAAGCCTCAAAATGCTCTTTCCAGGCCTCGGGGCCTGTCAATGGCACATGGGCCCCAGTGCACTTACTTTTGCCGGGACCCTGGGCGGGCTGTCTATGGGACTGGGTTATCGGCCGGCAGGTATGGGAAGTCAAGCCACCCCACGAACCTAGCCGTTTTATCACCACTCCCCATGATTTCGCTGCTCAACACGTCTGGGTGGGAATCAAAACCTTATGGTCCTTATGGCCCTTGGAACCCCCACAGCTGTTTTGTCTCCGTAAGTTACACCCTGGGGAATTACTGAACATCTTTAATACAGTTTGTTGGGAAGGAGAAGCCATAGGTAAGGCCCCAGGAGGAGAACTCCTGTTTAGCAAAAAGGATGGTTGCGCCCTGCCATCAAATCCCCACACCCCTCTTCCCTTTCACCTTAACTTAACCACTACCCAGGGTAGCCACTTTATCACATGGCCTGCTAATCCCCAAATCTACGTAACCCTCCACCCAGCCGTCCCCCCTTACTTTCGATTGGACTTCCCTCATCCCAAACCGCTTCCTAAATTTGACTTTTCTGATCTCCCTCCTCTTCAACATATCTCACCTCCAAGACCAAATAAAACATCTAACAGAGGTCGAATACAACAGAGAGGCCAAAGCATTCCAAACTGCCTACCGGGTGGGTACCCTATGTTCTTCCCACGACGTTTTGTGCTTTGCCTCTAAAGAAATCACCCAAGCCACGTCCAGCCTCTTCGCATCCTCAGTCTTAAAAATACTAGCTGGTCTGATTCTTGCAATCTGTTGCGTTTTATTAATCGCCATCTTTTGTTGCCTGTGCAGGGTGTGTTGTTTACTCCAGCTACAGGTTCAATCACCA
Organism: Chrysemys picta bellii; assembly: GCF_011386835.1. NCBI lineage: Eukaryota > Metazoa > Chordata > Testudines > Emydidae > Chrysemys > Chrysemys picta. The sequence goes on from NC_088797.1 coordinate 39,966,624, forward strand.
CCCCAAGCCCTTCTTTTTCCCATCGATACCCCCAATACAACACTATACTTTCCTACAGACCCAGAAGTTAGTCACCTTAGTGTCCACCCCTCCGGTACTGCCAGTCTCGTGTCCACTGATCTCCTTTTACAAGAAACTAAGCCTAAATACGGCACTATGGCCTCTTTAGCAAATTATAATAATGATGCCTACATGGCATCAGAGGAGGGAAATTGTGGGGAAAAAGAACTAGGTGGCCTTCTTTATGACAGCCAAAGTAACACCGAAGGCCCAAATTCAGGCCCTCTAACAGAAGCTGACTATACAGACGGCCTTTACATAACACAGTACAGGCCAGGGCTTGAACAAAATTAAGCTGTACAATTCCCTGCCAAATATAGTCATGGGCTTTGACCAGAGGAGGGAGGGGAAGGAAGCAATGCAATAGGACTTAGCCACAGAATAACTGCTTGTTTATGAAATACATGATAAACTGCCTGTCTGTAAGAACATGATAACCGCTTGGTTATAAAACATAATACCGCCTATATGAAGAAATTTCTTCTAGTAAAGGTTAACTTCCCCTATAGTTCCAGCTATCTGCCAAACAGCCAATCATATATCATCTTTGGGCGTCCTGTAACAAACTCCCATGCCCTTAACCACAGAACGCCGGAAAAAACAGTATGTACCCTGATGAGAACAACACTCCAACTGGTGCCAAGTACCACCCATGTCAGAAACCACCAAGAAACACCCCCACCCAATAGGCACCCAATTCTCGTAAATAATGACGGAGCTACCGGGAAAAAGGGACAGACCCCTACTCTTATTTTTGCATAAATGACGTATTATTTGTACTATGCTTGTGGTTTGATGGAATAAAGGCAGCCTGCGTGCTGTGCTAGGTTGGTAGTTTTCGGACTGCTACCCCACCGCGTTGGTATGTTTTGCAATAAACTGGCCTCAGGCTTGAGTCTGTGAACTAAAATCAATGCATGGGTGACTTTTTCCACGACACCACTTAATTTGATTAGTGCACCATTAGATCCACGGGCATGGGAGGGATTGTGAGATGTGATGCTATAACCAGAATATGTGTGAAAGGGATAGTGAAAGATTTCTTCAAAATTCCCTGCTACTGAAGTTTGAAGTGTCAGCTGCTGAGGAGTGATTTTTGAAATGGACTTCAGTCCTGTGCTTGTAGTAAGACATCATAGGCTGGTTATTGCAGTCTATCTTATGGCAGAGTAATGTATCCTGGTGGAAGCAGTCTCATGTTGTATTTACCTTGCTGAGCAGGTTTGTTCACCTAAATTATGTCTTGAAACTCCAATGACTTGATTTTTCTGTGTACCACGCCTTTATACTTCTAAGCACATTGCCCATGTGCAGAGACGGCAGCTGCTTTTTTCTTCATTTTCTTCTCAGAGTTGAGCCTGTGGTGAATAAGACGTCACTGTGCTGTCTCAGGGAGACTTTACATTTGTTCATTCTTTTTTTCTTCTTCATCCAAATTAAAATTAATTTTAGACTGAAAGTATGTCTGTCTTTCTGTGTAAAGAACATTGCAGCTGCATTATCACATCATTTCAGTCAACAAAGATTGTTATTCATACTTTTAACTTTGACCATTTTTGGAATTATTTTTGGCTTTACAGCCACTTAAGTAAACTCCATTAAGTATGAACACTCAGAATAGTATCCAAAGTAAAATGTCTCTGATCTTAGTTTTAACTCGAATCAGAAGTACTCACACAATTCTAGTCCTGATTCACAGTCCATTGATATAACCTTTATACGCTTTCCTTAATTAAACCAGGTTCAAACTTTAAAAAGAATTACTGTGGCATTTTCTCAGATAATCTTTAATGTGCAAAAAAAGAGACAACTGGTTCAGGGAAATAAACATTTTCACATCAGTGATAACTGGGAAAGAAAAATTTAGGTGCTATAGCTAAGAAATGTTATTGATCATTCAACAGTACACTCCCATTGAGTCAGTACTGACTGCTAGGGGCTACTGAGCTGCTGGAGGGACCTGTCTGTCGATGGACCCTGAGCATTGGTGGCCATTAACCTTACTACTCTGAAGTGCTCTTCTTACCCAGACACTTCAGTGGCATGTCAGGCAAGCTTTGTGATCAGATGGTTGCAGTGCTCTCTTTATGCTGCAAGCCTTAGAACTGATGTAGCTGGCCAGGAAGCAGCTTTTTCTGAACCAGTTCTGTAGCTTTTTCCACCAATGGCCTTTCCTCCTGTGTGTGTGTAGCTATTTAAAGGTGCGAAATGAGATGTCAACATTTACAAGTTTTGCTTTTTAGATGACATTTGGGAGACACTGACTTTTGTAGGTCAGGAAAGAAGGCCTTTGGTTTCCATTCATTCCATGTTTAGGAGGCTATAGCCTCTGCTGGTGAGCCTTCCAGAACATGAAGTGCAGGCCTTGGTCCCATGGCAGTCTGCCTGCTTCCAGGCTGATATCCACCCCACCCTGAGCCATGCTAGCTAGCCTGAAAAGTATTGCATGAGGTCCTGTCTGCCCTTCTCCATCCCTCCTCTTATTTGTAGGATACTGGCTTATTTCCAGTCTCAATGTGTTCCAGTTTTTTGTGTGTGGTGGGATGGCTCCTCATGATCTGGATTCTCAGCCATGCCATAATGCACTAGGCTCACAAACAATGGCTACTCATTGACAGGGTTTCCTCTTGGAACCACCTGCAATCTGTGTGTTTTGGATATCAGAACTTGCTATGGGACCAGTTAATGGTTTAGATTTTTAAGAGCTTTGGTAAAGCCCTTCTCCTCATCCAACAACCAATGTAACTTCCAGTGGTAGACTCCTAAATCAGGTTAAAAAAAACAACAAAAAACAACCTCCAGGAGTCTTCCAATGCCTGCCTCATTCTGGATCAATTAGCTCCTAGTAAATGGTTCTTTACAATGTTTATTGCCCAACTGCCTAGAAGTGTCACAGAGACACTTCTGCAAAGTCTAGAGGTTGAGCAGATTTCTCTGAGCACACAGGAAACTCTACCAGGAGGTAGTTCCTGAGTCCCTAAGGTAGAAGGTTGAGATATGGCAGCTGAGAGATGGAAGGATGGTTTGGGAAGCAAATGTAGCTAGGTAGGCCAAAAAGTCAGAAACAACTCCTCTCAGGGGGACCAACAGAAAAGAGAGAGAGGCCAGAGCAAGGGAAGCATTTCTTATCTCCATAGGTGAGCCACTGGATCCCTCTGCCTCTGAATACTACGAGGATGCAGGCAGACAAAAGAGGGCCCAAAGGCAGGAGGAAAGGCCATTGGTGGGAAAAGCTACAGAACTGGTTCAGGAAAAGCTGCTTCCTGGCCAGCTACATCAGTTCTAAGGCTTGCAGCATAAAGAGCATATGATCTCAAAACTTGCCTGACATGCCACTGAAGTGTCTGGGTAAGAAGAGCACTTCAGAGGAGTAAGGATAATGGCCACCAATTGTCAGGGTCCATCTGACAGACAGTCCCTCCAGCAGCTCAGTGGCCCCTACCAGTGAGTACTGACTTAATGAGCGTGTATTGTTGAATGATCAACATTTTTTAGCTATAGCACCTACATTTTACTTGGAGGTTTCTCACCCCACTTCCCCACCAAGCTGTTCGGAAAGATACTGAAAAGATATGGGTGCTGAGCAACATTTCAGAACCTTCCCAATGCACAGAATAACATACTACAGACTTCATGTGCTCTATGAGACCAGGCCTGTATAAGCTGTAGACCAAAGCTGAATTAATTCGATGCAGAGCCATGGATACGTGAATTATTGTTAGGTGACTGGGAAGATAGGGCTGAACAGACCACCCATTGGGCATGGATAGAATTAACCAGCTGAAAAAGATGGGACACAATCCATACAGTTTTATCCTAATAATTTGGCTTTCTTCTTCGAGTGCTTGCTCATATCTATTCCAATTAGGTGTGTGCGCGCCGCGTGCACGATCGCCGGAGAATTTTCTACACTAGCAACACCCGGCGGGTCGGCTGTGGAGCCCCCTAGAGTGGCGCCTTCATGGCGCTGGATATATACCCCAGCCGACCCGGCGCCCCCTCAGTTCCTTCTTACCGCCCCTGATGGTCGTTGGAACTGTGGAGCGCGGCATAGCTGTTCTCCACTCTCCCTAGCTTATCCTGTTATTCTGTAGATAGTTGTAGTTATAGTTGTTGTATAGTGTTAGATAGTTGTTCATTTTACTTTTTAATAGTTGTAGATAGATAGCGGGGATTAAGGGGGTTGTTCTCCTCCCTTTTTCCCCCCGGTGCATAGCCGGGCCCATGCCCAAGGCTCCCGGCTTTAAGCAGTGCGCGTCCTGCGCTAAGCCTTTGCCCACGTGTCTGAAGTGCCTAGGAGAGTCCCATCAGTCAGATAAGTGTAAAATCTGTAAGGCCTTCAGACCGAGAACCAAAAAGGAGCGAGACTTTCGGCTTCGGCAACTCCTCATGGAGATGGCACTTAGCCCGGACCCTCCATCGGCGCGTCAGGCCCCGACACCGAGCGCCTCGGTGCGCAGCGCCCCTGCAGCACCAACTGGTTCTGCACCGCGGGTAGAGTCCGACAAGGCTCCACGGCACCGGCCTCCTTCGGCACCGCACCCGCCACAAGGGCCTCGGCGCCGATCCTTGTCTCCGGGACATAAGAAAGCCTGCCAGGCGCAGGATACTGCCGTCCTGAAGACGCCGGCTCCCCCGGTGCCGGGGGTAGAGCCGCGTACGACTTTGGACCACCAAAAGCAGGTGCCTGCTACGCCGTCGACTCCGGCTCCGCGGCCGTTGAGTCCAGTGCGGACTGGATCACCACCTCGGTCGGTGGCGGAGCCTTGTCTTCCATCGACCCCAGAGACCTTTGCGACGGCGAGAGACCTTATTGCTCTCACGGAACCAGCACCGCTCCAACCACCGGCACCGTTGGCTCCTCGCCAGGTGCAATCCAGGGGCAAGCCTGCCCTGGTGCGCCCGCCATCTCAGGGAGTGGACTAATGGCACCGCTCCAGGTCGCGAAGCAGGTCCCGACGCCGCTCGCAGTCCCGGCGCTGACTATCACCTCGGCACCGGTCATACTCGCGGCCAAGATCCTTGTCGCGGCACCGCTCTACGTCTCAGCACCGTTACGATCATCGGTACCGATCGAACTCCAGATGTAGTTCCCGGCACCGGTACGAGCGACACTTGGCTTCGAGGGGCCGCTCCCGGCACCGTGTCTACTCGCGGTCGTCTTCATCCAGGTCCAGATCAGGATCTCGGCACCGACGTGGTCATCGGCACCGATCCCGATCTCGGTACTGCTCACCGGCACAGCACAGGGACCGATCATCTCCGGATCGGCACCAAGCGGCACCGTATCATCCGGAGCCGATTTCGGCGCGATCGGCACTGCCCTGGCCCTCGAGATCGGTGTCTCGTTCCTCCGATGGGGCCTCGAGATTGGCATACCCCCCTCCGGGGCAGACCGCTGAGGCTGACATGGGCCACTGGCAGGAGGTAGCAGAGGATCCCGCTCAGGGACCTATGCACTGGTCGTTCTGGACCCCGGGGGCGTATCACCAAGCGCAGGGGACTCCACCATCAGCCTCACGCTCGGCACGCTCTGAGCACAGGGCTCCGGAGGCCACCATCACCCGCCCCCCCTCCCAGAGGGCATGGAGGCTCCCATGCCTGCACCACCTGAGGACCTGGACCCAGGGGCAGGCGACGCTCCGCTTCAGGACCCCTTGGAGCAGGACCCGCCATTAGATCCCTTGCCACCTGAGGCATCCTCCTCATCTTCCCCAGATGAGGTGGTGGCGGGCATAACAGCCACAGGTCCGCCCCCGATAGATCTTCGTGCACACCAGGACCTATTACGTAGGGTGGCACGTAATATGGACCTCCAGGCAGAGGAGATAGTGGAGGTACAGGACCCGATTGTGAACATCCTCTCTGCGGATGCCCCATCCAGGGTGGCATTGCCCCTGATTCGCACGATTCAGGCTAATGCCACTGCGATATGGCAAACTCCTGCCTCTATTCCACCCACAGCTAGAGGGGTGGAAAGAAAGTACTTCGTCCCCTCAAAGGACTATGAGTACTTATACACTCATCCCCAACCGTGTTCACTAGTGGTGTCATCGGTGAACACAAGGGAGCGCCACGGTCAGCAGGCTGCAGCGCCCAAATCGAAGGACACTAAGCGCTTCGATTTGTTTGGGCGTAAGGTATATTCAGCTGGAGGGCTGCAACTTAGAGCGGCTAACCAGCAGGCGCTCTTGAGCCGCTATAATTTTAATTCCTGGAACTCTATGGGGAAGTTCAAGGAGTTGGTCCCCCAAGACTCCAGGGAAGAGTTCGGGGCCTTAGTGGAGGAGGGTAAGAAGGTGGCACGGACCTCCTTACAGGCCTCCTTGGATATAGCAGACTCGGCTGCGAGAACGCTGGCCTCAGGTATCGCCATGCGGAGAGTCTCCTGGCTCCAGGTCTCGGGCTTGCCTCCGGAACTGCAGCAAACCCTGCAGGATTTACCCTTTGAGGGACACGGGTTGTTCTCGGACAAGACGGACTCTCGACTGCAGAGCCTCAAGGACTCGAGAACAATCATGCGCTCCCTAGGGATGCGTGTTCCAGGACCCCAGCACAGACCCTTTAGGCCCCAGCCTCAAAGGTTCTACCCCCCCCGCCTCGTCCGAGACAGGACTCTGCCAGAAGGCGGGGACGAGGTGATAGGAGAAGGTTGACCGGCCCTCCACCCGGTCAGAACCAGGGGCCACCTAGCCCACCTTCAGGCCCTAGGCAGAACTTTTGAAGGTGCGGTCGAGGACGGCGCCCCAGTCACCACCCAGGATCTAGCTCCCTCCTTTCGGGATCGCCTCTCCCATTTCCACCGTGCTTGGTCCCTTATAACCTCGGACCATTGGGTCCTTCGCACGGTGGAGAGGGGATATGCTCTCCAGTTTTCTTTGTTCCCTCCCTCCCACCCCCCCGTCCCTCTTCAGGGACCCTTCTCACGAGCAACTTCTTACACAGGAGGTTTTTACGCTCCTGTCTATAGGGGCCACAGAGGAGGTTCCACTAGAAGGAAGGGGCAGGGGGTTTTATTCCCGCTACTTCCTGATCCCCAAGTCCAAAGGGGGTCTGTGACCCATCTTAGACTTACGCGGACTCAACAAATTCATAGTAAAGTTGAAGTTCCGCATGGTCTCATTGCGGACCATTATCCCTTCCCTCGATCCTGGAGACTGGTTCGCCGCCCTCGACATGAAAGACGCATATTTTCATATAGCAATCTACCTGCCTCACAGGCGCTTCCTGCGATTCGTGGTAAACAAGGTGCACTATCAATTTGCAGTCCTTCCCTTCGGCTTATCCTCGGCCCCAAGAGTGTTCACAAAATGTATGGCTGTCGTAGCAGCATACCTTCGTCGACAAGGGATACAGGTGTTCCCGTATTTAGACGACTGGCTGGTACGCGGCCGCACCAGGGAGCAAGTTCGAACTCATGTCCACATAATAGTACACACATTCCACAAGTTGGGCATTCTACTCAACAAAGAGAAATCCACTCTAGAGCCTACCCAGAGGATAGAATTTATTGGGGCAGTCCTAGACTCCAGACGTGCATGAGCTATTCTACCAGACAATCGCTTTCATACCATCACAAGCCTCATTTGAGGGCTCAGGGCCTTCCCAATTACCACAATGAGGACGTGCCTCGCCTTGTTGGGTCACATGGCCTCTTGCACGTACGTAACCAGGCATGCCAGACTTCGGCTTCGCCCACTTCAGGCCTGGGTATCATCGGTATACCGCCTGTATCGGGACAGCCTGAACATGGTGGTCACGGTTCCGAGCTCGGTCTCGGCCTCCCTCACCTGGTGGTTGGATCACAGTGTGGTTTGCGAGGGAGTGCCGTTTCACGCCCCGCAACCCTCCCTGCACCTGGTCACAGACTCTTCATCTCTAGGTTGGGGTGCCCATCTCGGCGAACACCATACCCAGGGCCTGTGGACCGCACCCCAACTAGCCCTGCACATCAATGTTCGAGAGCTGATGGCGGTGCGCCTGGCTTGCCAGGCATTTCTCAATCTCCTTCATGGCTGCTGTGTGTTAGTTCTCACCGACAACACCACGGCCATGTTTTACATCAACAAGCAAGGAGGAGCACGTTCGTCGCTTCTATGCCAAGAGGCCATTCGCCTGTGGAACTTCTGCATCGCCCACTCGATACATCTCACGGCATCGTTTCTTCCTGGAGTCCAGAACACACTAGCGGACCGACTCAGCAGGTCCTTTCAGACACACGAGTGGTCAATTCACCCAGACATCATCTATTCTGTTTTCCAGAGGTGGGGATTTCCCCAGGTAGACCTGTTTGCATCTCGAGCCAACAGGAAGTGCCACGCGTTCTGCTCCCTACAAGGGTGAGCTCTGGGCTCTCTGTCGGACGCGTTTCTTCTACCTTGGAAAGACCACCTGTTTTACGCTTTCCCTCCATTTCCTCTGGTCCACAAGGTGCTGCTCAAACTGCGCAGAGACCAGGCAGGAGTAATTCTAGTTGCTCCAGCTTGGCCGAGGCAGCACTGGTACACCACACTGTTGGAGCTCTCGGTTCAAACACCGATCCCACTTCCGTTGTGTCCAGATCTCATCTCTCAGGACCACGGCCGACTATGTCACCCCGACCTACAATCACTCCACCTCACAGCGTGGTTGCTCCAGGGCTGAACCAGGCGGAGCGACAATGCTCGCACTCTGTCCAGCAGATTCTGCTGGGTAGTAGGAAGCCTTCGACACGGACCACTTACTTAGCCAAGTGGAAGCGGTTCTCCTGTTGGTGCAAACAACGAGCCAAGTCCCCGTTACAGGCGCCTATTCCTCTCATACTGGAATATCTCCTACCCCTAAAACAGCAGGGCTTGGCGATATCTTCAATCAGAGTTCACCTCGCCGCTATTTCGGCCTTCCACCCAGGAGAACTCGCTTCCTCGGTATTCTCTAACCCGATGGTCGTTAGATTCCTCAAGGGCTTAGACCGGATGTACCCACAACAACGTCAGCCCGTTCCGACGTGGGACCTCAACCTGGTTCTCTCCAAGCTCACAGGGCCCCCATTCGAGCCACTGGCTACCTGTTCACTCCTGTACCTATCCTGGAAGACAGCCTTCCTTGTAGCCATCACCTCAGCAAGGCACGTTTCTGAACTTAGGGCGCTTACATCCGAGCCCCCATACACGGTTTTCCATAAGGACAAAGTGCAGCTTCGCCCACATCCTGCCTTTCTTCCCAAGGTGGTCTCACCGTTTCACGTGAACCAGGATATATTTCTCCTGGTCTTCCATCCTAAGCCACATGCTACTCGCCAAGACCAGCGTTTGCATTCTTTGGACGTACGCAGGGCCCTGGCTTTCTATATTGACCGCACAAAGCAGTTTAGAAAGACGACGCAACTCTTCGTTGCAGTGGCCGACCGGATGAACGGCTTACGGGTCTCCTCACAATGCCTGTCCTCTTGGATCACATCTTGCATTCGGGCTTGCTATGACCTGGCCGGTGTCCCGACGCCGCACCTCACCGCTCACTCCACGAGGGCCCAAGCTTCCTTGACTGCCTTCCTGGCTCAAGTCCCGATCCAGGACATTTGTAGAGCTGCAGTTTGGTCATCAGTCCACACATTTGCAGCTCACTATGCACTGGTACAGCAGTCCAGGGACGATGCTGCATTCGGATCAGCGGTTTTGCACACAGCAATGTCTCACTCCGACCCCACCACCTAGGTAAGGCTTGGGAGTCACCTAATTGGAATCGATATGAGCAAGCACTCGAAGAAGAAAAGACGGTTACTCACCGTTGTAACTGTTGTTCTTCGAGATGTGTTGCTCATATCCATTCCAAACCCGCCCCCCTTCCCCACTGTCGGAGTAGCTGGCAAGAAGGAACTGAGGGGGCGCCAGGTCGGCTCGGGTATATATCCAGCGCCATGAAGGCGCCACTCTAGGGGGCTCCACAGCCGACCCGCCGGGTGTTGCTAGAGTAGAAAATGCTCCGGCGATCGTGCACGCGGCGCGCACACACCTAATTGGAATCGATATGAGCAACACATCTGGAAGAACAACAGTTAAAAGTGAGTAAGCGTCTTTTCACATGAGTTATATTGTAGAGAGCAACATTTATAATGTCTAGCAGGCCCAGACCAGGGATGAGGTGAGCTATTGGTTTGGAATAAAAATGTGCCTACAACTCCAGTATTTTACTATTTTTAACTTCTGTTCTGTTTTGTTAGAGAATGGGTGTGTGGGCCCCTGCTCTCCCTGGATGGTGCCTCATTGTGGTTATCAGATGGGTTTTATTTTTAGCAAACTTCAAAATCGTTACTGGATTTCTCATGAAGTGATAATTCAACAAAGGAATGTAAGGAATGTGAGTTGATGCAGATATAAAGAAAACAGCCTGTGTGTCAAACATTTTGCTAGTAACAAGATTCTGTGAAATGATTAATTCATATCTTAAAGAATATGAGAACAAATAGAAGTCCCGTGACCAAATAAGTATATAGAAATGGAAAAAAAAAGAAGTGTGTGTGCGGGAAGGATTAAAAAAACAGAAAGATGAGAAGAAATGAGTAAAAAATCTGAAGGATCCAAATTCAATTGTAATTTTGGGAAGAGATGTTTTTTTCACTCTCTTTCAGAGTTACTATGCTATTTGGATTGTCAGCATTGAATGCATTTAAAACTACAGGGGCAGCCCAGAAGCCAGAAGAGTCGCACTTGGTGTTTTGAATTGAGGGACAGTTCCAGAAGGCTGATGAATTTGATGTTCCTAGTCAGGGACTTGTTAACCAGGATTTTTAGTTGTTGGTTCTCTACATTCCAACTAGCATTTGAAGAGAAGTATAGATTTAAGTTACAGTACATTTATGGAAGCAGAATAAGTACCATTCAAGTAAGACCTTTACTTTTGGAGAGATGTGATTGGCTAGCAGTCACATGATTTTGAAAGTATCATTTAAGATGTGTATTCCGAGTACAAATGTCACAGATTTTAGACTGCTCTGTATTAGACAAACCTTACAGCAAGTCAATGATCTTCAGTATGCATCTGTCCACACTCAGAACGCTTGGCAAATTGAGCTGAAATAACCGGTATGTGAAGCTCATTAATAACAGGCTGTTAACCTGTCAGTGGACCAACAGACAAGTCACAGAGCAGATCCAGCGACCATTGTTCTGTGACATAAAGACAACAAAAATGTGTTAAAGTAGCATACTAGTCCAGATCCATTTAATAGAGAGCAAAAATGATGTATTTAAGACTAGACAAGCACTAGACTTAAGCTGTGTGTGTGTCATGGAGAAATCTTTGATTAACAAAGGCTGCATTTCCATTATGATCACTCACCAAGCCTAGAGGAAAGGCCAGGAGAGTGTAAGTTATTGTGACTGAATTATCCAGTAGATCTAGATTATTTAACAGAAATCAGTTCCCAAAATGAAAATTCTGGCACCAAAACAAGCAAGTACAGTCATTTATTATTATTTTCTTAAACTGTTCTAACATAAAAGAAACTAACTACATGCTAACAATTCCCCACCTCCCCCCAATAAAATAAATCCTCCCTCTATATACCTGATGGCAGGCTAGCAGTCCTATCTTTGCTTGTTTTGCTCCAAGAGGGCAGAAGGACCTGCATTTGAAGTCTGCAGGCTCTACTTTGCTAGGTTATTTTCTGTGCAGGTAATACTTGTCAGTCATAGAATATCAGGATTGGAAGGGACCTCGGGAGGTCATCTAGTCCAACCCCCTGCTCAAAGCAGGACCAATCCCCAGACAGATTTTTGCCCCAGATCCCTAAGTGGACCCCTCACAATCCTAGAAAGAAGAACAGGAGTACTTGTGGCACCTTAGAGACTAACAAATTTATTAGAGCATAAGCTTTCGTGGACTACAGCCCACTTCTTCGGATGCATATAGAATGGAACATATATTGAGGAGATATATATACACACATACAGAGAGCACGAACAGGTGGGAGTTGTCTTACCAACTCTGAGAGGCCAATTAATTAAGAGAAAAAAAATTTTTGAAGTGATAATCAAGCTAGCCCAGTACAGACAGTTTGATAAGAAGTGTGAGAATACTTACAAGGGGAGATAGATTCAATCTCTATCTCCCCTTGTAAGTATTCTCACACTTCTTATCAAACTGTCTGTACTGGGCTAGCTTGATTATCACTTCAAAAGTTTTTTTTCTCTTAATTAATTGGCCTCTCAGAGTTGGTAAGACAACTCCCACCTGTTCGTGCTCTCTGTATGTGTGTATATATATCTCCTCAATATATGTTCCATTCTATATGCATCCGAAGAAGTGGGCTGTAGTCCACGAAAGCTTATGCTCTAATAAATTTGTTAGTCTCTAAGGTGCCACAAGTACTCCTGTTCTTCTTTTTGCGGATACAGACTAACACGGCTGCTACTCTGAAACCTGTCACAATCCTAGGTTTAGCAGGCCAATGCTCAAACCACTGAGCTAACCCTCCCCTCAATGTAGTATAACACATCCCTCTTTGTTACCTTTAAGAAACCCAGCTGGTCTCTGTTTCTTGTTAAGTCATCTTAAGAGCTCATTCCCTTAGCTGTTAGAACAAGTCTTTTAGCTGGCCCAGGTGTGTATCCCTGAGCCTCAGCCCTAAACAATGCAGTCAATCCAGACCGGTAAGTAACAGATTTGGAGAGCAGAAGCTATGTTCTAGGAAGTCCATGTGCCTCGCCTGTACCCTCACATTTCCAGATGCTGATTTGGACAGCATAAGGACTACTCTAACTTGTACCCCATCTACAATGGCTTTTGTGGGCACTGTGGCCAGCAGCTCTGCCTCCTCCCCACCCTGATACAGCCTCAGCTTGCTTGCTTCCTTCTTGGAGTGGGGAAAGAATGAGCTGGTGTACTTTTGTGGGGGATGGGGGCCTTATGGCTGCTTTGTGGTGATTTTAATGCTGGCTTAGGGTTGGACATTTGACTAGTCCAAAAATAACTGTTCAATTGACCAGTCAAACTTTATTGTTGAATAATGTCAAAAATGGTTAAATGTTTTAAAGCATTAAACAAAAAAAGAGTAAAACTTCATAGTCTTCAATGGATTTAGCCTTAGATATTTATGGCTAATTAGACAAACCAAGTTACTTAACTATTATTTTAACTCAGAAAAATGCAAAACATAATGAAGTTCTAAAAAATGAATAAATAATAATAATTACCTTTTTAACAATATTAGGTTAGCGTTTAAATGTGAACATTATTCAAGACTGAATTGTTACGAAAGTAAAATTAAACAGAAGTAAATGAAAATAAATATAAACACATAGCAACCATATAAGGAAAGTCATTTTTAAATCCCTACCTCACATAAGTGCAACAGGCCAACCCTTCAAGCATTTTGCTTTCATTATCTCTTTCTGTCTCAGTTTCAACTGCTTCATCCAGATCTTTGTCATTACATTCATCTGTTTTATCCTTCTTCCTCTCCAGCTGATGAATATTGAGTCAACTCTTCATCTGCCATTTTTCTTCTCTAATCTTAAATTGTGATATACAGTCATCAGCTTCCCACCATTGGTCTGTTTCTGGTTTTTGAATGAATGGTTCCCCAAACTGACCAATTTCCTTTCACACATGCAGTTATACATGGAAGTGTTAAAAGAATTTCTGACACTACAGCAAGCATACAAGGATGACACAACCTTTTCTACCATGACAGCTGCTGGTATTGAACTTCACATTATTATTATTATTATTATTTTTTGACTAAACAGGCTTCTTCTTGCTTTATAATTTGCTGCCTCTTTCAGAATTGTTTGTTTGTACAGCATTTAAAATTTGCAACAGTCATTATGAGGTCCCAAGCTGCATCAATTAATCTTCAGAAAGGTCTTGGTCCTGGAAGTATGGCTTAGGAAATTAGGCAGCATTATGATTTTTCTGTGATATTATTTTATTATGTTTCTCTTCAGCTTTTAAAAGTGGACTGCATTCAGTATTTTTAATATTCAAGAACTCATTCTTGACATCAGATGATGTCGAACTAGCATTTTCCATGTTCTGAATGGACTAAGTTATGGTTCAAACAGTGAAATTAATTTTGAGTTTCACCCCAAAAGACATCATCAAGAATGTCAGTGCTGATTATTTGGGTGCAACACCTGGCCATCCCTTCTTCAACAGCAGCTGCTTGAAGGGCTTTCCTACATATTTGAAGATCTTTGAGATGTTTAATAGAAGATGCCTAAGACTTACTCAGTATGGATAAAACCAAGTGCTGTGCTAAGCGTCACTGAAAAATGGCTGCTGGTAGGATTTTTGACTCTATGAAATGGTGTGTTGCTGGCAAAAATACCTCTAGCAAACATTTGGTCAAGTTTTTCTGGTCATGGGACATTTTATCCAAAAACCTCATAATACCAACATCTGAAGACTTTCCAGACATTATTTGGCCAGTTCATTGACTGGCTTGACAAGCCTCTGTTGGCTTTCCTGGTATAAAATGGCTGTTGCACACCCGATATTGAAGGAGAGAGCCTGGCTCCAATGTTGTTTTATAAGACAAAATAGAATCTCGGGGTAACCGGAGGTGGTGCATGGTGTTTTTCTTTCCCATTTTTTTAATTCCACTGTGGTCATTCCCGTGTGGTCACTGGCCAGAAACCTCAATATGGGAACAAAATTACACAATGAGGAAGAAGGTAATTTAAAGAAAGCTTTGATTTTTAATTTAAGAAGAAAGAAGCAGTATAACTTCCAGGCTTAGACTTCATAAATCAGGGTGACAACAAAGAGTGAGCAAAGATGTGTCAGCAGCAGTGAGACAAAAATAGAGCTAAGCACCATCTGTGCCCCTGGCCCATGCTAATCGTGAAATGAAGCACAGAGAAGAAATCTGTAAATACCGCAGAGCTGAAATAATTCAGCCTCATAACTCCATAGTGCACCCTGCCTAGATCAAGGAAAATGAGACTCCTAACTATAAACCAGGATTTCTTTTCATTTTAGCAGCAAGGATTAGGAAAGCACTGGTAGGAAGGTTTTACCAAAGATAAACTGAGGGTAGATAAAAGAACAACCCATAGACACAGAAATAACTGAACCCATTTCAACACTAGTTTGTCTCTGTACAAAGTTAATTATATACAGTACATCAGCACTGCAAATGAAGGTGTGATTAAGCTCATATCACCATGTCTTCATTAGTATTGTCACTTCTGCTAGCAAACATACTTTAATTTGTGGTGTAGTGAAGAGGCTAGTGAAGTGTCAGGGACTATCGCAGCAACACAGTATGTATCTGCTTTGGAAAAGCAAACCTGGTATTCATAATTTAATGTCCTCTCCATAAATAATAAGAGGTTCTATTGTCATTTTTACAGAGATGTTCATGTGGGTCAGTACCCTCTTACTTTACAATGGAAGTATACATGAGCAATGGATGAAACAGCTGGAAAAATAACAGTACTGAAAGTTCTCACTATTAATATAGGAAGGAACAGTGTGTTCACAATTGAAGTGTATTCTGAGGATCCGGAAACAATAGACCTGGATAAATAATTCACAGCAAATAATTTCACTTCCTTACTGTCACTTTTTCTGCTTGCATTTCTACAAAATCTCAGTATCTGTCAATTTATGTGCCAAATCTCTTCATTTTACTTAGTCTAGTTGTTGTGAATATTCCAAATTTAGACTCTTGCTTTAGTTGTGATATTGTTTCTTTTGCTTGTCTGGATCAGTGCACAATCATATCTGTTACAAATACCAAAGTTAGCTTTTAGCTTGGGCTCTGCCCTGCTCAGCTTCTAAGTCTTGTTAGTGTATGATGATGGTTTGCCGAGATGTAAAAGTCCTACTTTGCACCAAGTTCATGATGAGTCAGATGTACAACTGGTAAGAGGGCTTACTCACATGTCATGAAAAACAACGAGGAGTCCTTGTGGCACCTTAGAGAAAGCTTATGCCCAAATAAATGTGTTAGTCTTTAAGGTGCCACAAGGATTCCTTGTTGTTTTTGCTGATAGAGACTAACATGGCTACCACTCTGAAACCTGTCTCATGTCATTATTTCCTTTATTTCTTGCCATGTAACTCAGAAAGAAAGTGGTTAGTCACACTGAATTGTCACCCCAAATCTCTGCTTAGTAGTGAAAAGTTAATAAAATAGTGAGTCTTTTTATTATGATAAGAGATGATCCAAGGACAAAGTAAAATCAGGAGTTGGCAATAGTGTGTTATCAGGATTTGGGTGATATTTGGTGGCTTTCCTTAAAGCCACAGCTTCTGGAGTCACATGATTGCATGAGACTCTCAGCCTTTTGTCCTTAAAGTAAGAGTTTAACCTTCTTGGTTGCAGAGAAAATAGTGAAAAGGCGAACTCATAAGGGGGGCGGTGTGGTCTAGTGGTTAGAGGACCAGCCTAGCACTCCAGACTCAGACTTGTATTTTATTTCCAGCAGCTCACTTCATTGTTTTGTGACTCTATTTCCCAATCTATAAAATGGTAATACAGAGGCCTCATTTATAGAGCAATTTAAGATCTACTGATAAAGAGCAAGCTGTTATTGAAGGCTCAAAACAGCAGTTGAATAAAAAACCTAAAATTTGTTGTTTCTAACAGCTCATGTTTTTACAGGGCCTGACTCC
This sequence comes from Chrysemys picta bellii, assembly GCF_011386835.1. Taxonomy (NCBI): domain Eukaryota; kingdom Metazoa; phylum Chordata; order Testudines; family Emydidae; genus Chrysemys; species Chrysemys picta. Next base: position 39,983,286 of record NC_088797.1, read on the forward strand.
TGGTTTTTGAGTGCTTGGTCTGGCAATACGATTGACATTCCTCCAACTTGTCTCACCCAAGTAATAATGATTAGAACTGTGCAAATGCAGTAAAAAACATTCAGTGGTTTTTTAAAAAAAATTGATTCTCTTTGACTGCATACATGCCTCTCATGTCCGCAGAGTCCTCCAGATCTGCAAATATCCATAGACCGTGTTTGTGGATCACAGATCGGATGCAGATAGAAATTTTGTATCCACACAGGGCTTTACATTTCTGGTCTTCACAGATTCTAGTGAATGAGGTAATTGGCTGGAATGTTCTCTGAAACAGCAAGTTTTTAAATCAAGTATTGTAGAAAGTGAATTTTAAATTCATAAAGCACTTTCCTAAACACAACTCTCAGAATCAAGTTTTTAGGGAAACAGAAACACATGTGATCTATATGTCCAATCAAAATAGCTCAGATTTTCAATATCAAATATTACCATTAAACTGCTCACCGGTAAGCTAAAGGTCAAGAGTAATTTCAAATAATAACTAAATGAGAATAAGTGTCTCATTCACTGACAACTTGAGTAGTCCAAAAGAGGTGAGATTCATCTGATCCATTTGCAATTAATTTCAGAGTTTGCTCCCCTGTAATAAAAATACTTAGCACTTTTATACTACTTTACCTGTTAAAATTCTGTACTCCCATTATATAATGAATTTAAATGAAGTTTAAATTATACTCTTTTCACAGAAATGTCAATAACTCTGCAACAAGCCAAGAAGAAATTCTGGGTTGACTGGGTTTGATCAAGGCCAAGTACATTTAATGAGGGAAGGAAGGAAGATTTTTTTCGTAGTGGGATTAGAGAAGCTTTTAAAATACATACTTTCGGCAGAGCAGTTCATGCAGACCATTCTCGGTTGCTCTAGGTAAAATAATGTGTGGCAAGAGGCGATCTTCATAATCTAGGATTTGCACATTTTAAAAATAATCTGGAAATACCGGTACTTGAGTCCACTCAGCTATTGGCTGCAGGTATAATATGGTTGCACAGGTGGTCCTACTGGTCTATTTCTTATATTTTTCCTTTTTGGATATTCACTTATCTTGCTTGACTTGGGGTTCCCTCTATGTTGTTGTTGCTATTTATTTATAAATGTTGCAAAGAAATAAATCTCACAGGCCTTCAGAGAGAACAGTCACACAGATTTTTCTCCTTCATGAAAATATAATCTTGCATTAAGAAGAATAAAATTGGGTTGTGGCTTCTATTGTTTCTAGCTATTTCACTAAATAAAGGGGTTTAATTTCTCCTTGCCCTTGGGCCTGAAAGAAAGGTGCTTAGCAAACCCAATTGTTTTTATCTAGGTCTATAGATCAAAGACTTGCTGAACGGCAGCTATTATCACATTCTAGCATAACCTTACCTAGTTCTGAGGGTAATGCTGTTGTATAACAACCCCTGCTCAGCTGCCTCCTAACCCTGCAGACATCTAAAGTCCATAGGCACCTATGTTTCAGTGGGCTGGGTCCATGGACAACTGAGTGAGTCCTGACACTGCCCAACAGCTGGGCACTTAACTTGTACCTAAGCCCGAGCAAGATTCGCAAAGTAGGCCTTTCCCCACCTATCCTGACTTCAGGGTCTGCTCAGGTAGATGTGCTTAGAGCACACCTAATCCCCCACAAATCACGCCAGTGGTGTCCTTAGAACCAGTGGCTAAAGCTAAGAGCACTCACTCAGAATGTAGGAGACCCAGGTTCAAATTCCTCCTGCCTGCTGTGGAGCATATTTACTTACCTTGTATTCCCGTGGGTATAATTTGGGTCCTGGATTTAGGCCACCTTAGTCCGAGTTGTTGTACCCGTAAGAGAGAAATTTCTGTTGTTACTGTATGCGTCTTTTCTCCATTCTTTCATTGTACCTCAGTTTCCCCATAATAAAACCCCAGTTGTTAGGTTCACATACATTGATTCCGTCGCTTCATTTCTATAGAGGGGATGGGGTGGAGTGGAGGGGAAAGAGTATACTTATTGTGGATGGATTGGCATCTACCCAGGTGACAGATACTGGAGTTTACAGTAGGAACCAGAGAATCTGTCTTCTGTTAGGGGATTCCTTGCAGCCTTATCTGTTATTATCTATTATTATTTTCCTGACCTAACAGTTATGACTTCCTTTAAGTGGCAGGGCACCAAAAGTTAGATGTTGCAACTGTTACCTCAAGGGGAAGAAGGCAACGCTTAAAGGAAAAATTCTAGAAATGATAAGGAAAAAGGAAATAAGAAAGGAAAGCCCCTTTTTTCGAAGCTGCAGACTCGACTCTCTCCTGTGTCTATCACCCTCCCTCCTGTATAGTATAAAATCAAATAAAGAGGAAGCCAGATAATCAAGTACAAACAAGGTGAGTGTATTAAGGGTAAAAGGTACAGGAAACTGGGGAGAATGGGGGAGAAATGCAAGAAAAACACAGTAAAAGAGCAAAACCATGAATCAGTAAAACAGTGAATCAGTGACTGACTCTGAGAGCTTGGAGCTCTGACCCATAAACCCTCCCATGGGATTCTACAAAACAATAAACAATACCCCAACACAGAAACCTTTCTCCTATTGCTCTGATGTAGCAGATGTCACGTACAGGCGTGATGCCCAGGACCTACAACTCTTGGACTGATTTAGAGCCCTTGAGGAGGAACACTGGGGAGTCCAGATGACTGATGGTTCTCATCGCTGGCGAGGAGACCCTCTGCGATGATGGACACCAGGAAATGCAGGATATAGGAATGACGATGACAGGACTCCTCTTCTTCAAACACACTACGGGATAGATGTTGTTCTTTGATCTCAGCTCTGGAGCTCTGCGAAGACCCGACCGCGTACGAGCTGCCGCTGGAATGGACCGCCCCACGCAGGCGCTGAACAAGTCCTTATAAAGCCTTTTTGGCGGGAAGAGTTCTGAGGTGATGGAATGCTTCTGAGGTGATGGAACACTGAGAGCTGGTCTTGGCGGGAAAAAACGGTTCTGACTGGTTTAAGCTAGAGTCTTTGTAGTAAGCCCTCTTTGTAGTAAACAAGTCCCCTCTCAAAGATGGAGTTCAAAGTTAGAGTTCATATACTCCATTTTGAATTTCAGTTTAAAGTCTGTGATTCACTTAACAGTATTTTAAAAACATCTTATTAATAGTTAATTGAAACAGTATATTTTATCTAATACAATGCTTAGCATGAAGGAAAAGCCCAGTGGAGGGATCTTGCTTTCGGATTCCTAGAGGCCAATTTTCAGGGGGAACCCTGCATGCAGGCCTGGGACTCACCAGCTCCCCACACAGCCAGTCCTACCCTTGCCCTGGCTGGCTCCAGACTGACTCAAAATGGCTTCTCCCCTTTCCTGAACTCCCTGGGAGGGGCATCTCACTCCCTATTGGTTGCTGGGCAGACTCTGATTTTGGCTCCCCCTCCCTACCAGGGACAGTGTGCCTCTCCCTGAGCTGCCAGCAGACAAAGCCCCAGGAATCTAGGTAATCTCCTTGGGGGTTACATACACTTGAGTTATTCCTTTCAAGTTAGCCTAGTTTGAGTGAGAGCAGCCACCCTGCTAAATAGCACTGGAGCTGCTATGTCCACACTGGTGCTGCTATGTCCACACTGGTGACGCTAGGACTTCTGGGGGCATATCCCATAGTTCCCTGTGCTTCAGGAAGCTGGGTGGCTCTCTGAATTCTTTCCCAGTCAATTGTGGGAGAAGTTATCTGTTCTTTCTGGGCACATGGGGGGAATTGTGGGAAAGCATTGGAAGAGCAGGGGAATGTAAGTGATGCTAACCTATGTCCACACCAGAGAATGGCCATGTTAGCAACTGACTGGTTGTGCTAACTCAGGCTGTAGCATACACCTCCTGACAAGCCAGCCAACTTGAGTTACAAGCATCACCAGACTTGCATTAGGGGTTGTTGTGTGTGGATAAGGATCAGGGCCAACACTCCTGTTGTAGCCTGTGTTAACTTTGCAGTGAAGACAAATCCTAAGCTATCACTTCTACTGTGCTTAGAGAAATAGGTGCCCAATGCACAGACTGAGCCAGCTGAGCCTGACTCTGAGGAGTAGCTCAAAGTGTGGGCAGAAGGCATCTCTTCTCTTCTATTGTGGAGTAGCTGCTCGGCTATCCTTGTCCTAGTTCAAGTATGGAATAACCCGTGTGTGGTACCTGTACCCCATAAGTAAAAGGAAACCACTGATCCTAATTTCAGTGTACTCCTGACCCAACAAACCTGATCAGCTGTGGCATGCAAGGAGTCCTTGCAGAGCTGGGTTGTGTGTACTCTGTGTGGGCACCCCAAATCCTGTTCATCCTCCTCTGCAATAGTACCATGCCCATAAAAAAGGGACAGTATTTGAGTTGTGTAGCTTATTACTCAAGTAACAGATATCTCTGTGGTACAGGCAACAATCTTCCTAAATATTTTCTTCACTGAAGTCTTTAAACATAATGTGATTATAGGATAAAGAAAAGGTGGGATGCTGTTTCCAACCACAAAATTTATAATGTTTGATTCTGAATGGAAAACACTTCCTCTGCAAACAATAGCAGATGTGGTTGTAGAACTATGGTTTGTTCATAAATATTTACAGTTCTTGAAAGCATGGATGCCGGAAAAATATTTTTGTTTAAAATAAAACAAATCCTTTAATGCCAAATGGTGCTCCCAGTAGTCATCCGCTGAGCTTCATGTAGTCGAAAATCGTCAGCCTCAGCAATGTTCCCACCTGAAATACAATTCCGTAAATTTGCCATAGAAATGTTCATGAAAGAGAAGGGGGAAATGTATCATACCATATGTCTTATGTAGACAGGACAAAATACTAGTGACTATACGCTAGGCAAAATACTAGTGACTATACACTAGGAACATTGTGCTGACAGAGAGGGATCAAAAGGCTTGGGTGGAATTTTCCATTTAAAGATTCTGTGGGTCGGATTCTAATCTAAAGCAGAGTAGCAGTGGTAAAATCAGTGGTCTTTACTACTGTGCTTAATCCCATTGGTTTTTGAATGGTAATAAGCGCTACATAGGCAGTAAGTGTTTGCAGGAATGGGCTCATAGTCCTTGCTGAATATTTATGGCTTTGCTTGGTTTGGAATGGGGTGGGGGAAAGGGAAAGTTTTGCATTAACCAAGATATTATGACTTGCAAACTGTATGCTGAGGATATGCAGTAGACATGTTCTTTAACATTACAGCTGTGTCTTAAAGCAAAGACTGCTGTGAAAGTGTCTGCAGCTAGGTAAGTGTGCAGATATGTGCAAGCTTGTTGACTTAAAGAATTCAGTGCCTGGTGAAACTTACAAACTCCACTGTCAGTTATAAACTCTCTACTCTGAACACCTTACACATTCCATTGGTTTTATTCTATGGCATCCGCTTGCAACCACTCTATGGGATGTGTGTGGAGGCTCACATCAGGGTGCATCAAGGATGAAGGAGACATGGCTGATTGGCAATCTGCAATGCTCTTCTCTATCTGGCATAACTAACCCTATGGGCCATTACTGCTGATGCAATTCAGAGTGACCCTTGTGCTGGGGGCTGAACTGGCCCCAGTATATTCCTTGGGATTGGAGCTATACAGCTACCTTTAGCTGTCCACTCATTATTTCCGACCTCCCTGGGTTCTGTGCCAAGCGCAGGTCTGCCAAGCTTGAGGCCTTAGAGCAGAGTGGGAGACAACAATTCCATTTTCGGGCAACTTCTGAGGTTTTTGAAGTTTGTTTTTGCTGTGTATTTGAACGAAAACCAAACCTTTCAAACATGTTCACAAAACCATAGTTGTGTCAATGTCTGTTTCCAGACTGGAGAGAGAGAGTGTGACATTCATGGTGGCCTGGGATGTTAAAGACACAGGTTCAAAACCCTGCAGCTGTTTTTCATACCAGGTCTCTCTGAATCAGGCAAAGCAGGGATTTGAACCTGGGTCTCTCACATTCCATACCAGAGGGACTGGGGTAAATCATGGTAATAACTTGTAACCATAAATGTATGTTTAATATCTTTACCAATTTTATCACCCACAACAGGGGTGGCCAACCTGTGACTCCAGAGCCGCATGCAGCTCTTCAGAAGATAATATGTGGCTCCTGCTAGCAGCTGACTCTGAGGAAAAATGGCGGTTGCTCAGCACCCACCGGCAGCCCCATCAGCCCCTCTTCCCTCCCCCAGGGCCTACCACCCACTGGCGGCCCCCCCAATCAGCGCCTCCTCCTCCCTCCCCCGTACCTCCCGCCCACTGCGATCAGCTGGTTTGTGATGCACAGGAGGCTCGGGGGGGGAGGGGGAGAGCGAGGACACAGCTCACTCAGGGAAGGGGGCGGGAAGAGATGGTGGGGACATAGGGAAAAGGGTGGAGTGGGGGGCTGTTAGGTTGGGTTCACTTTCAGATGTTTTGTGACTACAAGAATCCATGTTGGTTCCAAAATGGAGTTTTATGCCCACATGAGCTATGGATTACTTTTTTTTTTCCTTTCCTAAGGGGTTTCCCAGAAGGGGTTTCCCGCCTTTTCTAAGGGGTTTCCCAGGCAAGTGTATAAAAGGCTGCCCCAGACAGGGCCTCAGGGCTGTCCATCTGAGTGACAGTCAGGGATGGTTACGGGTCACGGGTCTTACCTTCAGGCATCTATCCATCCTGGTGGTAGAAGGGTTAGGGATTTTCTCCAACAGCTTCCTCACCTGTAAAAAGAAGAAAGAAAGAGAAGAAACAACATTTCCTGAGTGTCCCATCTGTTCTGCTTTCCCGTGATCTCGAAGGAACATCAAGGGACTCCTTGGAGCTCCTCTCCAAAGGCTTGCCATTAGTCAGAGGATTGAGGTCCCAAGCACCTGCCGGCGCTTTGATCTATGAAGAAGGGTTTTTTTTAAATGTGTTTATTGGGTTGAGTTTGAGGGGGTAATCACTGTATAGCACCATTTTGCTGTTTATTCCCTCTTTTATCTGCCCCACTCTTTGTTATAAACCCTTCAATACACTTTATTTGATTTTATCTTTATTAATTGACTCCTCGTTATTTAGGGTGGGACGGGTCCTCTTTGCAGGGGAAGGGCTCCTACCAGAGGACAGATGCTGGACGAGGAGGCTGAACCTAGGAAGACAGAAAGCATAAGGGTCTCTTGTCTTTACACACACACACACACACACACACACACACACTCTCTCTCTCTCTCTCTCTCTCTCTCTCTCTCCTCCTTTTGCCTTTCTGTCCTTTTTCCCTTCTAACAATTGCCGACCGTGGCAGGACCTCTCTTTAGGGTTTCCTTTCTCTGAGAGGTCCTGTGTTTCATTTTAATTTGTGATACAGTGATTAATCTCAGCCCATTGGCTTGGGGTGGGATTGAGAGTGGGCGGCTGTCCACCGGGAACTGTGTCTCCATACCTGACAGCTGGGGAAGACTGGACGCAGTTTCCCTGTGAAGCCATTTCTGATGGAGCAAGGGGTGGTTAACCGTACCTTCTTTCCCATTTTTTTTTCTTATTCGGGTCTAAGGAAAAAATCCTGCAATCAGGAGTTAGGGCAACAGACAATAGTGAGTCCGACCCTGACAGTAGCAGGTAGCCGGGTTCTGCAAGCCCCTGTGGATTGGCTAGTGACAGGAGAAGAGTGCCGTCACGGGGATGCGTCGGCCATATTGTTGGCAGGGTGTCTTCTTTTCTGAAGATGGGCTGGCACCTTATCGCAGACAGTAGAGCAGGGAGGGTGATAGCCCGTAAGGCCTACTTGGGACTGCTGTGAGCCACTCCACAGCCGGGGAGCTATCTTCATTGGTAGTCTCTGTATTGGCACCCTTTTACCTTTGAATTTTAAATACAGACCCCGAACATTTTTTTTTTAGAGAACTGAGGGTAAGCAGTTCTTAGATACAGCATGGATCGAGTTTTCAGCATGAGAGGATGGGAGAGTGAGCACAATAAAAATTCAGTGGATCACGGTCTTGAGTTATTTGGGAAAGGTCATAATCCCTGGAAGCAGGGGTCCATATCTGGAGTGGACTCCCTGAAAACATTTAATACTTTGTGGGAGAGATATTCCATTTGTAAACCCCTCCCACCCAAAAAAAGTGAGCGGTGAAGTGCCCTCCTCTATGGATTAGCTATGGTAAGCAAGGAGCTCCACCAGCAGGTTGCCTTGCTGAAAAAGGAAAAAGACCAAGCACAAGAGGGAAAACAACAGGCAGAACAATTAGCTCAGCAGCAGCTAACAGACCTGCTAGCAGGAAAGTCAAGAGGGACAACATTGACTCTCCAAGTCTCCCAATTGGAGACCCAGATTAGGGAGATAAGTGAAAGAGCCTCAGTTGCTGAGAAAGTAGCTGAAGTAAGGGCTCTAGAGTTACAAGAAGCCCAAGCTGTAATCAGACAGCTAATGAAAGAGGTGCATAAGCACAAAACCTCCCAAGTTAATCATGCGGAATGTCAGCACCGCATTAGCAAGCTACAGAAGGAACTGCAGCTTGAAAAGGGAATAAAAAGAGCTACCTGTAGTGACCCCCTTGCTGCTTACCATGCAGAAGGGGAAGACACAGACACCGACCCAGACTCAGAGGTGGAGGATCGTCCTCCCAGATCCTCAACGGGGAGGGAGGAGGGAGGAAGACTCCTCAACAGGCCACCCCTTCAGCCCCAGAGGAGTACATACAGGAGGCAAATGCCCATCAAAACCTCCCTCTGTCCCTTGTGGTAACATCAGTAACCCGATATGAAGGTACCAATCACCCACCGACTATAAAATGAGAGAATAAAGCCTTAACCCCAGAACAAGCACGGGCCCTGGGTAAACAGTTCAGGAAGTGTGATAAAGAGAATGTATTAGACTGGTTAACAAAAGCTTCTGCAACACCTAATGTGACTCATGAGGATTTTGTTAGCATGTTAAGGGAATGTATGTCACCTGAAGATTTTGCAAATGTTCCTTATGATGTGTTAGCTAATGAGGATAAAGGTCAAGTTTTTGCATATAGAGAGATCTATCATATATTTTACGCTAATGAAAATGTGATTGGTCGGGCTTATGCTGAAAAACAAAGGAATGATGAAAGACCTGAGAAATATTTCCTCAGGAAAAAAATATTATTTTGGTTGGCGGGTATGGGAGTGGATAGAGGAGGTATTGTCAGCTATGACACCCCAGAATTGCGGGAGCTATACTTACAGGGATTAAACCCTGGTATAAGGCTGGCAATGGGCCATGTAAACACCCGTTGGACTAACTTAAGAGATTTGGAAGGGAGAGTAAAAGAAATTTATGAATTACAGCAAATGACCAATCCAAATTTAACCGTGAAAAAGAGAGCAGCCGCTTTCAATGGTAACAAAGATAGGGAAAAATCCCAACAGTCTAAGAAGCAGGTGAACCAGGACAAATACATGTTTAGGGGTAGCTCTGAGGAGATGAAGATAACGAAAAGAGTGTTGGCATGGAGACTAGCCAAATATGAGTCTGAAGACCATCTAACAAAGCTCTCTGCTGAGGAACTTTTAAAAAGACTAACCAAATATGAATCTAAGCAACCAGCAACATCAGTGTTCCTGCCTCAGCAGGAACTTCTTTGGAAAGCCCATATTGAGGGTGCCGGGATCCCCAAGGCCCTGGCATGGTGGCACCCCTGATTAATGATCATTGGGGACGCCCCACTGTGAACAGCTTACTGAAAGGGGATTTCGGCTGCATAACACAAAGAGTCTTGGTGGATACTGGGGCCTCCACCAGCCTCCTCTGTATAAAAGGACGTGACAAAAAGAATTTTCCAATTAAAGAGATTAGATCCTTAGTCTCTTTTAACGGAAAGGAGAGTTTAACTCCTTTCACTAAGGAACTAACGTGCATATTGGGACTTTTAAGAACAAAAGAATCATTCGGTCTGCAAGACCTGGATGGTCAAGGAATAATGGGTATCGATTTATTAAGAAAATTTGGGGTGATCGTGGACTTACCACATACGGCACTATGCAAGGCTGAGGAAGGCAAAGCAGGCAATGTCATTCCAGCAGCACACTGGGTAGCAGCCACCAAAGCACCCGAGGCTCTCTCCCTGCCTAAGTGGGAAGAGGAAGTAGTCCAAGTGGCTGGAAAACATCTAAAAGCCTTTGCGACTTCCAAATTGACCTGTGGAAAAATAAAAGCACTGGTGAAAGTCAAAGGACCTGACCCTAAGCCTGTAAGGCAATACAAGTTCTCAGCTGAGGCACAAATGGGAATAAAACCAACTATAGAGGCTTTAATGCAGCAAGGAGTGCTGATCACCTGCGATAGCCCATGTAACTCCCCCATATTGCCAGTGAGAAAATCGGATGGGAAACCCTGGTGCCTTACAGTAGACTATCGTGCCTTAAATAAGGTGACGCCAAGGATGGTACCCGTGGTGGCCAAATTTCCTGAGATCATGGCTCTGATAACAGCAGGAGTGCGATGGTACTCAGTATTAGATTTGGCAAATGCCTTTTTCTTGATACCCCTTGATCAATCATGTCATCATAAATTTGCTTTTACCTATGACAATAGACAGATTACATTTACACAGATACCACAAGGACTGCATAATGCACCTAGCATTTGCCATCAGCATGTGGCCGCAATGTGGAAAAGCCTGAGGTACGCCGACTGCGTAATCAGCTACGTGGATGATGTGCTGATTGCAACCAAAACCAGGGAAGACAACCTTAAGGCGCTGGATGAGGTGCTGGAGGCAATTCAAACAACAGGCTTTCTGATAAATCCAGAGAAGGCACAGCTGCTGAAGCAGGAAGTAAGTTATCTTGGAGTGCAGCTGGGTCCCACAGGGAGAAAATCTGATCAGGCCCGAGTGGAATTAATCTCCAACCTTCCTTCCTCATCAGACATCAGCACATTACGAACATTCCTAGGCCTGGTAGGATTTTCGAGGGATTTTATCGAAGGTTTTAGTGAAAAAGCCAAATCCCTCTACAACCTGCTAAAAAAGAACCAGGAATGGCGATGGGGAACAGAGGAACAAGAAGCGACTATGCTGCTTAAAAAGGCCTTAATGGAAGCACCTGCCTTAGCGTTTCCTGATCTCAGTAAGCCATTCCACTTGCAAATTGCCAGCACTAAATCAGCCATCAGTGCAGTCCTGCTACAACAACAAGGGACATCTGTAAAACCGGTTACCTGCGGGTCTTGAATTCTGAAACCAATAGAGTCACAGTTCACTGCTTGCGAGAGGGAAGTGCTAGCCCTAGTTTGGGCAATGGCCCACTGGGAATACATAATAGGAATGTCACCTATCCTATTGAGGACCACCCATACCCCAGTGAGGTATGTGCTCTCTGGCTGAGTAAATTCAGGGAGAGTGAGCCATCCCAGACTGGCGAACTGGACCCTTGCCCTTATCAACAAAGACATCACTGTTGAAAAAACCAACACACCAGGCAAGATCCCTTTTGCACTTTGTGTGACAGTCCCAGATAGTGATTCCATCACAGATCATGAATGTCCTATCCTTCCAACAACTCCACCAGAAATCTAATCTCCATTCAAGCTGGAGGAGAAATTTGAGGATGCCAAAACCCAGAAGAAGGATCTCTGGGTAGTGGATGGCAGCAGTCTGTACGTGGATGGAAAGGCAGCCACGGGATTCGCAGCCATGCATGTTGCATCGGGCAAGGTGTTTCAAGGCACCATCAGACAACATTCAGCTCAAGCTGCAGAAGTGGTGGCGGTAATATCAGCACTGGAAAATGCGGATCCTTCCGTCAACATTATCATCTGTACGGACTCAGATTGGGTTACCAGAGCATTCATTGACTGGATGCCTGTGTGGAAAACAAGGGACATGAGGACTAGCGATGATCACCCAGTGGCCTATGCCGAGTATCTTCATTATGCCTGGCAATTGGCAGAGCAAAGATCAGGGGATACTTACCTATTAAAGGTGCGAGCACATCGGAGGAACTTGGTAGAGATATCCATACTGAACAACCAAGTGGACAAATTAGCCAAGCAGGCTGCTAAAATGGGCCCTGAATCGCTATGGGACAAAGTAGGATCTACTATTCAGGCCTTGACGAACTCCATTCCACCAGATTGTAGCGACATCATCAAGCTGCAACGAAAAGACACAGAAATACAACAACTCCTCAAGAATGGCAAAAGTAAACTGTAGACCATCAATCAACATAGCTCAGGTCTAGTGATGGCAGAGAAAGAAGGCGATAAAGATAAGGAAATACAACTTCCTGTATTGGTTGTCCCATCAGTATTGAGGGGAGAATTGATTCAACTGGCACATGCACAGGGTCATTTCGGATTACAGAAGACCCTACATCGTCTGTCTTCAGTACGATGGTGGCCTAGTATCATACGGGACACAGAATATCATATTAATAACTGTCTTCAGTGTGCTGCAAATAACCCCAACCCCCATATAAGAAAAGGCCCTCTGCTACATCAGGCTACAGGAGGTCCTTGGCATCGTATTCAAATAGATTATATAGGGCCTCTTCCTCGCACCAAAAATGGGAATATTCGTTGCCTAGTGGTGGTGGATTAATTTAGTAAATGGATAGAGGTGTACTCCAACACTGTCAAGTTGCTGCTAGAACATGCTTTCAGCCGTTTTGGGATTCCCAACATTATTGACTCGGACCAAGGAAGCCAGAGAAGTAACAAAACAACTATGTGTAGCCCTTGGAATTAAGCAAAGGTTTCATATTGCAGGCCACCCACAGTCATCTGGATTAGTCGAACGAACAAACCGAACCCTAAAAACTGCTCTATGGAAGGTAATAGAATCATCTGGACGAGACTGGGACAGGCATCTGACCATGATTCTAATGACCATCCAATCAACCATAGGAGCTCATGGATTTACACCCCATGAAGTGCTCTTTGGAAGGCCAATGAGGACTCCAGAGGCCTGGTGGTTGCCAGGAGGGGTTCCCCCAGATGAGTTTAAGCCAAGACAAACAACAGATGAATATATCAAAGACCTCCTTAAAAATATCTCTGAAACCCAAAAGGCAGCTGCAGTTCATTTAAAGAGCAACATCAAGGCAGTAGATGACCGTTTAAATAATAATTTAAAATTTCAGGAATGGAACATAGGAGACTATGTATTTTTCAAATCTTATTCAGAAAAAGATAATGTTCTAAGTCCTAGAAGGGTTGGACCATCAGTCATTATACAAAAGGCTGGACCCACTGTGTATCAAAGTGAGATCAATAATGGGAAAAAGAACAAGCCAACTAAATGGTTCCATAGTTACAGCTAAAATCATGGAAGGGAAACGTCTATACTAATCCATCTAAAAAGGAAAGTAATAAGAAAAGTGATCAGAAACTGCCATAAATAAAACTAATTGTTTTTGTTTTCCTTCATAGGATGCTGAAAAGGAAAAGTATGAACACTTCTGGAAGGTCTCTAATGTATATAGTTATAATACGGTTATGCCTATGGACTTATAAATGTTTAATAGTTGGAAAGTATAATGACAAAGAAGCCAAAAACCAAATGAGAAGAAAGGTACTAATTGAAGCCCCTACGAAGCCTTTCCCAAAAGATGTTAAAACAGAACCATCACCTAAGGGACCAGTCAAGATTCGCACCCTTGGATTCAGCCGTCGGGGAAGACGAAGCCTACTGCCAGCTCAACTTGTTCTTAATGTGTCTCTTCAAGGAAGTAAATTCTTCCCAATCGAGGTAAATCAGTATTTAAAGTGTCAGGTTAACCCAGCAATAATAAATAGATGGAGAAGTCCACCACGTACAGAAAGGTATCCAAGAAGGCTTCAAGGCCAGGAAAAACAGCAAGGAAGTTCTATAAAAGAAAGTGGTACAACAAAAATCCTCAAGTGACCATTAGCCAAAGAAATAAACTCTTTAGAGTAAGGCATCATGGAAGAGGAAAAAGAAATGTAAATAATCATGAAAATTGGTAGTGGGTAACAATAAGGGCTTACAAATTAATGAGACATTGTTACTTAGCTGTCAGCTTTTTGGTCCCATACGCCCAGGATATGAATGTGTATGGCATATGCCCACCATAATGTTCCCCCAATTGCAACGAAGATCTTTTCCAATGCGTTTCATTTAACATCTCATTTCCCTCCATGGTTATGCCCAGAGAAATGAGATTATCAATGCAAATGTACCATCAACCAACTCACGTGGATTTTGTAGACATTTATGTAAAACCTCCGAATCACAATAGTACTGTGTTAAGAGTAACCTGTAACTCTTCCCCATTGGGTTATAACATCTCTTTGAAGAATCACATGACCTCAGAATTTTGTATTTCTAATAACGAAATCAATTAATTTAAGGAATTGTGTACAAATGTTCTTACAATGAATGTTACCTTAACACATTCTGGACTATGGTCTATACGAGGTCCACTAGAGTTCGAACATACAATAGAAATACAAGTGGTGATATCACCTTCTATTCATCATGTGGGACCACTAATGGTAAAAAAGGCTGTGGCAAGAACTCTAATGATAGACCCTCAGTACTCCATCAAAAGGATCATTATGCCTTTACAGTTGTCAATTGCATCAGTATATAATCAATGTGCGCAATATACTGAACCATTGTTAGTGGGATGGAGAGCCTGGGTGCAAGGAGTGCTACCTCCTTCCTACAAATCATCCCAAAGGCAAAAACGTGACTTGGTCATAAAGATCCTAGGAGGGGGTTGGAGCTGGACTAGGTGTATTAAATACAGTGGACCAGCAACTTTTGGTGCAACGAATTGGACATTTAGGCCATGATGCTGCCTCCCTTTCCAAGCCATTAACATCTGCATTCCAAGCCTTAGGCACTACAACATTCAATATCACCGAGATTCTTCCTTATTGGGCTCAAGGTTCAAGAGCAAGATCATATGCAAATATTGGGGGCTTTGGGAATTCTTCAATCAAATCTTTCCGAGGCTCTGGTCTGTATAGAAGCACAACAATGGTTAATAACAGTAGCTAAATCCATTGTTAGGGATGGTTTTAATCAACAATTGCCTCTGGAATTAAAGAAAATTATCTATGAAGATGCCAATGACTTTGAAAAGGCTCACCATCAATGGTGGCAGTTATTAACTTTTACTTATATTTCAACATAATGATACTATCATGGCATTGGTACTTACCTTAAAATCAGCCAATCAGGAAACAATATATCCTTTGGTTGCTTTAGGACTATATGCCAGTCGATCTTTGTTGGTGCCTGTAGAAGAACACAAATGGGTGCATGTGACTGCCAACAATTCTTATGTCCCCATTAACCTCCAAGCATGTGTAGAACAACTCAATTTAGGATACACCTGTACCATTCAGGTGTGGGAAGAAGATTCTGCCTGTTTAAATCCCATAGAGGGAGCCTATCATTATGAGATATTTCATCATTCCCTTAGCAAAGCCTCGGCAATAGTCCAAGAAGATATTCATTGTTTCTGTATTCGAAGTTTATGTTCACACTTTTTAGTAAATAACTTCTATAGGATCAATAACACAGGGATATGAAATTTGTGTATATGCCACACCATGCAAATTATTGGTTGTGATATCAATGTTACGGTACATAATGTGCATGCCAATCATGTACATGGCGAATATAAACTGTACAATGCAGTAACACCAATCCATATTGGGGCAAATTTGGAGGCCATTCAAAAGCTTTTACACCACCAAAAGTTGGCTCAGGACCTAAATAACTTAAAAATTGAAGGGAAAAAACCCTCCTTATGGAGGAGGAAAAAAAACCCCTCAACATTCTGAGGTCAGAAATAAAACGTATTTCGGAGAAAATTAGGGATGAAACCACCCTACTTATTGGTGGGAAGCAATTTTCAACACTGATATGGGGAACGTAAAATTGGTATGGTACATCCATTTGCACCCAATCATGATACTCTTAATTGTTCAGTTCCTTTTAATCATATATGTAATAATATTAACTGTTTATTTGTGCAAGCATAAAAAGGTAAAGGAAAATTTAAACAGGTTCCCTTTAATATTTCTGTCTTAGATACCCTGTAAATGTTTGTCTACTATATTGTCTGTAAACTATGTATATGCATTATTGTTCTGTTCACGTTTTCCTGTTATTACTGTTCTACATCATATTAAGGTTGTTTTGGGACCTTTTATCTTTGGTTAAGTAAAAAGTCCCAAGGAGGGGATTGTTAGGTTGGGTTCACTTTCAGATGTTTTGTGACTACAAGAATCCATGTTGGTTCTAAAATGGAGTTTTATGCCCACATGAGCTACGGATTACTTTTCCCGCTCTTTTCTTTCTCCTGAAGTTGTAAACAACTTCCAGTCAGAATGTTTTTTTTTTCTTTTCCTAAGGGGTTTCCCAGGCAAGTGTATAAAAGGTTGCCCCAGACAGGGCTTCAGGGCTGTCCATCTGAGTGACAGTCAGGGATGGTTACGGGTCACGGGTCTTACCTTCAGGCATCTACCATCCTGGTGGTGGAAGGGTTAGAGATTTTCTCCAACAGCTTCCTCACCTGTAAAAAGAAGAAAGAAAGAGAAGAAACAACATCTCCTGAGTGTCCCATCTGTTCTGCTTTCCCGTGATCCCGAAGGAACATTGAGGGACTCCTTGGAGCTCCCCTCCAAAGGCTTGAGGTCCCAAGCACCTGCCGTCGCTTTGATCTATGAAGAAGGTTTTTTTTAAAAAAATTGTTTATTGGGTTGAGTTTGAGGAGGTAATCACTGTATCATGCCATTTTGCTGTTTATTCCTCCTTTTATCTGCCCCACTCTTTGTTATAAACCCTTCAATACCTTTTATTTGATTTTACCTTTATTAATTGACTCCTCATTATTTAGGGTGGGACAGGTCCTCTTTGCAGGGGAAGGGATCCTACCAGATGACAGACGCTGGACAGGGAGGCCGAACCTAGGGAGACAGAAAGCATAAGGGTCTCTTGTCTTTATATACACACAGACACACTCTCCTCCTTTTGCCTTTCCATCCTTTTCCCCTTCTAAGAGGGCGGGGCCCGGGACAGAGTCGGGGTCCAGCACCCCCTGGCCGGCACCGGTGTCTCCTTGAATAAAGCACATGGTGACTAGCTGGTATGGAAATTTTTAATCAACATTTTTCTTACACCATCTAAGAATGGAAGGCAAGTGCAAACAGGAAAGAAAATACACAGATAAAAATCAAGGCTTCCAACAGAAGTGGGAGAATAAGTAATTTTTTGTTGAATGTAATGGTAAGGCCATGTGTCTTCTTTGCCAGACGTGTGTCTCTCAGTTTAAACCTTCAAACTTGCAGTGTCATTTTGCTTCTAGCTATGCACATATGGATCAAGAATTCCCACAAGGTTCTGAACTCCACAGTTTAAAACTGAAAACTTTGAAAAAACAAAGAGATGTAGAAGCCAAGTTCTTCACGAGATTTGCCAACTGATCGCAGACTGTAACGTTAGCCTCCTATTATGTGACCTGGCACATAGCCTGTGTGAAAAAGCCCTACTCTGATGGAGAGCTTATAAAAACGTGCCTCACTGATGTTATTTCAGTCCTGTCACCAGAGAACAGGAATCTACAGAAGAAAATTTCTGGCCTGCAACTTTCACACCACACAATAGAACGCAGAATCTCCGACCTGAACAGTGACATCAAATCGCAACTGCAATCACAACTTCAGTAGTGTGAGTATTTGAGCATCACTTTGGATGAGTCATGCCATGCACAGGTAAATCTTATTATCGGTATTTGTCTGCACTGTGTCTGATGACTGTGTTGTAATGGAAGAACTCCTCGATTCTGTGTCAGTAAAGGACAGAACTCGTGGACGAGATCTAAAGGAGGAGTTGATGTTGGTAGTTGTGAAAAGCCACTTGCCTTTACAGAGGCTCACTGCCATTACAATGGATGGGGCTCAATCCATGTGGGGATCTGTGAATGGATTAGTCGGGCTTTGTAAGTCTGACAAGAGCTTTCCCAAATTTTGGACATTTCACTGTATTATTCATCGGGAGCAACTGATGTATATAAATCTCAAATTTGATCACATCATGAAACCTGTCTTGCACATTATGAATTTCATTCTCTCAAATGCATTCAATCACAGACAATTTCAAAATCTAATTGAAGAACTGGATGAAGATGACTCCCCTGCTGTTTCACTGTGCAGTTTGATGGCTCTCAAGAGGTAAAGTTAATTCCCATTTTTTTGAGCTCCTGAACCCAGTAAAATTGATTATGGAGGAGAAGCACAGAATACACCCTGAACTTACAGATCCTGGATGGGTTCTAAACTTGGCATAATGTAATTTACAAGGAAAATTCTGGTTGCTGTCTGATCTAGTGCAAGGCGTATTTGTGTTCCTGAACAAACTGCAGTTGTTTCACAGACAAATGCTGACATACTTTCCCTCAATGTCACAACTTCAAGCCAGATCAAAAGAAGATACAGCAGAACCCCTAAAATGGAGCACAACTAGATATGAGAGCATGAGTAAAGATCTTAAGGACAGTTTTGAGGAAGGATTCCAAAATTTGTAGCAGAAAACACCTTAGATCAGATTTCTGATTGACTCTTTTAGTGCTGAAGCCAGTTGTCTGTAGCCCCCTTTAGTCACTGATAAAGCAACATCCCAGATGGAAATAATAGAACTTTTGGAAGATGACAGATTGAAATCTGTTCAGAAGACATAGGGGGACACTTACTTTCTGGGAATCTGTACCAAAGGATAAATACCCCAACATCAGAGGTGCAGTCCTAAAATTAATCTTGATGTTTGCCTCGACCTATCTTTGTGAATCTGTTTTCTCGACACTCAAACGTGAAATCCGAGCACTGATCCGTTTTGATAGACAGCCACTTAAGAGAACTACTGCGTCTGAGCACAACTGAACACAAACCAAACTTCAAGGGAATTGTTGAAAGCAAAGATTATATATATACACACACACACAGACATATAGATATATGTATTGTGACAGACCCAGACCAGTGGGGTACAGGAGTCTGGTAGAGGGCAAATATACTGGTCATTGGATGAGTAGTTTTCTGTTCCCTGAGTGACCTGAGCAGGGGCTGCACTAGAGTAATCAGGAACCTGCTAGAACCAGTTAAGGCAGGCAGACTAATTAGGACACCTGGAGCCAATTAAGAAGAAGCTTCTAGAATCAATTAAGGCAGGCTAATCAGGGCACCTGGGTTTTAAAAGGAGCTCACTTCAGTTTGTGGGGCGAGTGTGAGGAGCTGGGAGCAAGAGGCTGAGAGTGAGAGGGTGTGCTGCTGGAGGACTGAGGAGCACAAGCGTTATCAGACACCAGGAGGAAGGTCCAGTGGTGAGACTAAGGAAGGTGTTTGGAGGAGGCCATGGGGAAGTAGCCCAGGGAGTTGTAGCTGTCATGCAGCAGTTACAGGAGGCACTATAGATAGCTGCAGTCCACAGGGCCCTGGGCTGAAACCCGGAGTAGAGGGCGGGCCTGGCTTCCCCCCAAACCTCCCAATTGACCTGGACTGTGGGTTCTTCCAGAGGGGAAGGGCTCTGGGCTGTTCCCCAACCCACATGGTGAATCTCTGAGGCAGGAAAATCTGCCAATAGGCGCAGGACCCACCAAGATAGAGGAGGAACTTTGTCACAGTATATAATCATTGCATATTACTGTGTCTCTTTGGCAATGTACATTGGTAAATTCTGGCTCTTTCTCAGGCTCAGGTTGGCCACCCCTGGCCCACAACAAAGTCAGGGTACAAGTATTCTGACTCCATGGCTGAGCATTAATCCATACAAGACATGCCATTTACTTTGATGGGACTCTTACGGGTAAGTTTCTACCAATTGTTCAATTTCAGTATCATTCAGAATTTAACGCCTTTCATTTCCTCCTCCTGCTTCTTCTGGCAAAATCAACACTGTTTTTTCCATCAGTTGGCGATGAGGAGGTCAAACGATTTAAGGCACACACCATTGTTAATGTGATTAACAGGAAGGAAGTTGCATTTGCAAGGAGGGGCAGAATGAGTTTGGGTGTTTCCTGGTACTGTCACACAATAATCACATCTGCAGTGTGTTAGGCTCTGACAGGGATGGAGCATGTCTTAAATCCAGCTCTCCCAGAGCAATTATGTCTTGTGTAGCCAAATTACTTAGCGTACATCAGGCATCAGTGATATCTAATTGGATACTCTTGTAGTGCTTTGTTAGACTACCATTGATTTTTCAATGGCACTAGTTAAAGGTCATCTTATAATTCCTCACAGTGAAATAGCCAGGTCTATAAACAGCAGACTCCTTTTGTTGCAGTCTTACAATTATCTCTGATGGGAAATAATTAGTCGGAAATCTTGTTGATTTGTAGGAGGCTATGCAACCATCATAGATAGTACAAAACTGTCTGATTTCCAGCACTCTTTGAAGAACATGTCACCTTAGACCAGCATTACTCACTGTATACAATTCTTAACAAACAAGAAAGAGGTAAACAAAATATTGCTCTCTTGCCCAAAATTAATTAAATATGTATTTACCATTTTACAGTTATATATTCTTAAGACCCTTAAATATCACCTTTTGTACCAGTGAGATTTTTGATATTTTCTCTGCAAAGTCTCAGAACAATACCACACCGTTGTTGATAAATACATTAGTGAAAAGTCTGACCACCTGAATCCTTGGGCCAGGTCTTAAGTTGTGATGTGAGTGTTATAAGAGGTCTCCTTTAAGAGCAGTTGTCCCGAGGGTCAGCCAACTGCTCTCCTAATGGGAAAAAATACTCATGTAAGGACTACATCTTTCAAACAAGAAAAATCTGAAAATGTATTAGAGCTGGTCAGAAAACAGATTTTTCTGTCCGGCAAAAAATTTAGATTTTTTTTTTCATCTTCAATCAGGACAAAAAAGGCAAATCTCAAAATTGTTCATTTAAATGAAGTTCCAAAAACATCTTAATTTCAGGTCAGTTAAAAAACATTCTGTCAATTTTAACCATTGTAAACAAACAAAAAAATTAATATAAAATCAATTTTGAAATGAAAAATCTTTTTGAAACAAACAGTTTAAACTTTACAGTCTGAAAATGTCAAAATGGTTTTGACCTTTAGAAATATGTTTTCTTTTTTCAAAAGAAAATTTTGTCAATCGATAACAGTTTTGTGAAAATTTCAGTTTAATTGAAACAACATTTTCCAATGAAAAACTGTTTCAGTAAAAATCTTTCAACCAGCTGTAGTGCTAATAATGCCAGATGCCTGATCTTTTATGATTTTCCAAAATTTCATAATCACAGGGTAGTATACTTATACAGTTGGATTGTAGCTTTGTTACAGAACTGTTTGACTTGAGTTCAGAATGAATAATGAATGATAACCAATGTGCCAAGGGTGAGCTGATTTATTGGTTATGATTGAGTAAACCTCTTAGAAGAAAAGGCAAGAATAAAACTATTTTTTCCAGTTAATACAATATTTGAACAGTGTTAACAGGTCCATCAAACACATTAATGTAGCTATTTTTGGAGAGGGCATAGGGGATTTTAAAGCAAAATATATAATGGAGTTTAGAAGTGAATGAGGTTTAACATATCTTGAAGGAGAAGCCGAGCTCTCCCAAGCAAATGTTTATCTTGTTTGCCATATCCTTTCTGGTTTTGGCACAAGAAATGAGAGTAGTAATTGAGTCTTGTAGAGGCAGAATATATGATGGACACCACCATCGTTCTACCTGTAACTCAGGCCTGTCACCTGGGTATCCTCTTCAACTTGGACTTCTCTCTAGGTCCTCACATCAAGGCTCTATCTGAGTTTTGCAGATACTTTCTGCATGACATTTCTAAGATATGGTCTTTGTTACCCATCTACACAGCTAAATCTCTTGCCCAGGCTCTCATCTCACATCCCTGTTACTGCAACCTCCTTGTCTTGCCCCACTGATATGTTTTCACAACTGTCTATGATGTCAGTCTCCAGTGCCTGCTTGTTAAACTTTCAAACAAGCACTTTTGTGTTTTCTCCTATGCTGCCCCATGTGCTTGGGAGAAGATGCCTGTCAAATTAACTTCTTATCCTCCTTTAAAAGCCTCCTTAAAACTCATATGCCACGAGGCCTACAAAATACTTAACTTTGATTAGGCTGCTGAAATGCTGAGACCACTGCCTAGTATGCTGCCCAATACTGTCGCATTGTTTCCTTATACTTCCCCCTCCCCCCAATTTGTCTTTATTTATCTGTTGTCTCTTGCCTTATACTTAAATAGGAAGTTCTTAGGGGCAGGGACTGTCTTTCTGTTCTGTGTTTATACAGCACCTAGCACAATGGGGTCCTGGTCCATGACTGGGCCCAAAAGTGCTATGTTACAAATAAATAATGTTTTGTGGATGTGCTGAAGTATCATGTCTTTCCATCATAAAATCACTGGAAACAAAGCATCGTATTTTTAATGGTAGGTACTAACTGAGATTGGGACCCCGTTGTGCTAGGTGTTGTACAAACACAGAGCAGTAGACAGTCCCTGGTCTGAAGAGCTTAAACATCTTAGTAGTTTTTGGTCTACTGCATGGCTATGGTTAAAGGTCAGAAAACATGACCTGTGAGGAAAGATTGAAAAAAAAAAATTGGGTTTATTTAGTTTGGAGAAAAGAAGACTGAGGGGTGTGGGGGCAGGGACTAACAATCTTCAAGTATGTAAAAGATTGTTATGAAGAGGAGGGTGATAAATTGTTCTCCTTAACTGCCATGGACAGGACAAGAAATAATGAGCTTAACTGGCAGCAAGGGAAATTTAGGTTAGTTAGGAAGGCTCTTCCTAAAGTCTGTAAGGGTAGACGAGCACTGGAACAAATTACCTAGGGAGGTTGTGGGATCTTTGTCTAACCTGTCTGTGTTAAAATAAAAAACAAAAAAAACCCCCACACCTCTAATGTCAAATACCTGCCAAGGATGGTCTAGCTCAGTGATACTCAGACCTCATTGGTTCAGAAGCCAAGTTAGCGATCAACATTACCCGTAAGAGCTGCAGTAGTGTGAATTCATTGTTTCATTTACTATAGTACTGTATAGTCATATTTAAACAGGATGACTGGGGAAATATTTAGTTTTTTATATATATAATTCTCACAGCAAAGTGACTGATAAAAGTATTATTATTCTGTCACCTACATTGATTAATAACATGGTAAAAGCATCCTGATTGGTTAATAACATAGTTTACTAATTAAATCCCACAGCATTTTAATATCATGTGATGCAAAGAGCCACAGGAGACACATTAAAGAGCCACTTATGGCTCAAGCTTCAGTCTGAGTATCACCGGTCTAGATAATATTTAGTCCTGTGTCCGTGCGGAGGATTGAACTAGATGACCTATCAAGGTCTCTTCAGTTCTACATTTCTATGAATGTGTTATATACATGTCAATAAATGACTGTCACATAAGGCATAGTTTTCAGGGCACTGATCTCTGGCAGCTCCTTCTGACTTCAAATGGAGCTGAAAGTACTTGACATCTCTGAAGATTAGAATTGCATTTCACCAAGGGCTGAAGACAGTCAGAAAACAATTAGCTCTAATGTGAACTTGCACTTCTACCCAGACCTTAATTAGACTTTTACAAGAGATGGGACAAACTCTTTTCTTTTTCTTTAAAGAGGAGAGCTGGAAAGAGGCAATTTTTTTTTTTTTTACATTTGCAAGGATCTTCCATCAGATGTTTTACAAAGCATTAGTTATAGCCATATCTACACAACAAACTTTGGTCAACGCAAGTTACTCTGGCATAAAGCCGCCATAGTTATATCGCTTGTGAGTGTGCATACTTGGCTTTTTGTGTTTGGTGCTGTGCATCTTCACAAAGAGTGCTTGTGTCAATTCACAGGGTGGTGAACTATGGGTAGGTATCCCACTGTGCAGTGTGCTGTCTTTTGGGAAGTTTTGGCAGTGCATGATAGGGCAGAAATGAGTTGCATGGGGTGACTGTGAGTAAGGGGTAAACTTCCCAGCATGCAGCTTTCTCCATCCCATAATGTCATGTATATCCCAAAATTGTTATGCCTTTTTAAAAAAATCCCACAAACCCATGCAAGCCCTCCTCACTGTCTGCCATCTCTGACAATCATGGAGTCTGCATAGCTCTTCACTGTTGTCATAAGCATTGCATGCACAGGATGCACGATCCTGTGGTATTTGCAGAGCCATAAGAAAACCCTTAATGGCGAGGAACATGATGATTTCTTGAAGGACAGATTGCCATGGGATATAGCACCACTTCCAGGCCCAAGAAACGATCAGGGACTGGTGGGATGACTTCAGTCAGAAATCATTTTGGAATTGGAAAATTTACTGTGGTGACTGTTGTCATGCAAGTGTGCAGGACCATAAATTGTTTCCTGAAGCACAGGACTGTGACTCTAGGCAATGTGCAGGAGATAGTGGGTGGATTTACAGCACAGGGTTTCCTGAATTGTGGTGGAGCAATAGACAGCACACACATCCCTATTTTGGCACCAGACCACCTTACTACAGCAAGGGCTATGGTTATGCAAGTGTTGGTGGATCACGGGGGATGCTTCACTGACTTCAATGTCGGCTGCTCAAGGAAGGTGCATGATGCTCATGTTTTTAAGAACACAGGACTGTTCAGAAAGCCGTGAGCAGGAATTTTCTTTCCTGACTGGCAGATTACCACTGGTGGTGATGAAATGCCAATAATGATCCTTGGAGACCCAAACTATCCCTTGCTCCCCTTGCTCATGAAGCTGTACATCAGCCACCTTGACAGCACCAAGGAAAGATTTAACTACCAGCTCAGCAGGTACAGAATGACAGTTGAATGCACTTTGGGTAGATTGAAGAGACGCTGGTGTTGTTCACTCACAAGTTTGGATCTCAGTGGAAAAAGCAGCCTAATGGTACAGTTGCTTGCTCTATCCTGCATAATATCTGTGAAGCAAAGGGGGAAAAGTTGCCACTGGGGTGAAGGTGGAGTAGCAGTATGCTGAGTCTGAACAGCCAGATACAAGGACTATTAGAAGAGCTCAACACGGAGCTTAGGGAGGCTTTGAAAGACGACTTTAACAATGAGCCACTGGAATGCATTGTGGTGTACTGTGCTCTACCTGGCCCTGCTGTTTTGGGGCTGTTAGGAATTGTGTGGTGCTTGGTGTACATCTCTGTATATAACACTATCAATACAGTTATTAATTTTGCAGGCTTGCTGTACATTTATGATTATCACACTGTGTTTGCTACTGATTCTATGAGTTGTCACACACACTAAGAAGTGGATGCTTTTGGAACTCCTGGGCACGCCGCAACATATTGTGAACTGAAAAAAAAGATGAATTATTTTCCAAATAGAATTTTATTCAGTAACAAAATCAATGCAAAGAAGAATCTGTGCAGTTTAAAAGCAAACACATTAAATACTTTTAATAAATTAATGGAACAGAACTTAACAAGGGGAAAACATTCATGTCCATTTCATGCGCACATACAGCAACTGTGGTTTTCACAGGTCAGTGTATGTGAAGCTGTGGCTGTCTTTAATATTTCCTGGGGTGAAGGATGTGGCCCCTGATGCCACATGAAATATGAAGGGGGGGGCGGTGCAGGGATATGCTATAATGAAGTTCTCAATTGACTGCACAGGGAGGCAAACCTGTAACTGTTGAACCTGTAGGTCCACAAGAGTCTGCAGCATGTGTGTTTGCTGCCAGAGACAATCCATTATGTCCTGGTGCATCTTCATTTCCTTCTCCTGTCTGCTCTTTCCTTGAGAACATAAGAATGGCCATACTGGATCAGACCAATGGTCCATCTAGCCCAATATCTGTCTCCCGATAGTGGCCAATGCCAGATGCATCAGAGGGAATGAACAGAACAGGGCAACTATTGAATGATCCATCCCCTGTGCAGTTCCAGGATCTCATAGTCTGAGGCTTCGGGACATACAGAGCATGGGGTTGCATCTCTGTCCCTCTTGGCTAATAACCATTGATGAAGCTATCCTCCATGAACTTATCTAATCCTTTTTTGAACCCATTTATACTTTTGGCCTTCACGACCTCCCATGGCAATGAGTTTCACAGGTTGACTTTGTGCTGTGTGAAGAAGTACAATTTTTTGTTTTTTAAACCCGCTGATTATTAATTTCATTAGGTGACTCCTGGTTCTTGTGTTCTGTGAAGGGAATAAGGAAGTGTTATTTACTCCTTTCTCCTCACCATTCATGATTTTATAGACCTCCATTGTATCTTCCTCAGTCATCTCTTTTCCAAGCTGAACAGTCCCATTCTTTTTAATCTCATCAGATTCTGTTCTCATATTTTCCATACCCCGAGTCACTTTTGTTGTCCTTCTTTGAACCTTTTCAAATTCTAATGCCTTTTTGAGATGGAGTGATCAGAAGTGCATGCAGTTCTGAAGGTGTAGGCATACCATGGATTTATATAGTGGTATTATGATATATTCTGTCCTATTATCTATCCCATTCCTAACATTCTGTTTGCTTTTTTGACTGCTGCTGCACATTGAGCAGAAGTTTTCAGAGATCTCTTTCTTGAGTGGTAACAGCTAATTTTGATCCCACCATTTTGTATTTATAGTTGGGATTATGTTTTCCAAAGTGCATTTCTTTGCATTTATCAATGTTGGGCACAAAATGGCAGATGAAATTCAATCACCCATTTTTGTGAGATCCCCTTGTAACTCTTAGTTTTAGAATTAAATGACTGCTATCTTGAGTAATTTTGTATCATCCACAAACTTTGCCACCCAACTATTTACCCCTCTGTCCAGATCATTTATTAATGTGTTGAACAGCACTGGTTCCAGTACAGATTCCTGGGAGACCCTGCTATTTATCTCCCTACACTGTGAAAACTGACTATTCCTACCCTTTGTTTCCTGTCTTTTAACCCGTTACTGATCTGTGGGAGGACCTTCCCTCTTATCCCACGACTGCTTAGTTTCCTTAAGAGCCTTTGGTAAGGTACCTTCTCAACGGCTTTCTGAAAGTCCAAGTACATTGTATCATTTAGGTTTCAGAGTAGCAGCCGTGTTAGTCTGTATCCGCAAAAAGAACAGGAGTACTTGTGGCACCTTAGAGACTAACAAATTTATTTGAGCATAAGCTTTCATGGGCTACAGCTTATGAAAGCTTATGCTCAAATAAATTTGTTCTTTTTTTGTATCATTTAGATCATCCTTGTCCAGGGGTTTGACCCCCCCTCAAAGTATTCTAATAGAATGGTGAGGCATGATTTCCCTTTACAAAAGCCATGTTGGCTCTTCCCCAACAAATCATATTCATCTGTGTTTGATAACTCTGTTCTTTACTATATTTCACCCAATTTGCCTAGTACTGAAGTTAGGCTTACTGGTCTGTAATTGTCATGATCACCTCTGGAGCCTTTTTAAAAAATTGGCATCACATTAGCTATCTGCCAGTCATCTGGTACAGAGGAGGATTTAAGTCATATGTTACGTACCACAGTTGTTAGTCCTGCAACTTCATATTTGAGTTCCTTCAGAACTCTTGGGTGAATACCATCTGGTCCTAGTGACTTGTTACTGTTTATCAATTTTTGTTCCAAAACCTCCTCTATTGACACTTCAATCTGGGACAGTTCCTCAAATTTGTTATCTAAAAAGAATGTGCAGGAATCTCCTGCACATCCTCTGCAGTGAAGACTGATGCAAAGAATTTGTTTAGCTTCTCTGCAATGGCCTTATCTTCTTTGAGTGCTTTTTTAGCACCTTGATTGTCCAGTGGTTCCATTGATTAATTGTTTGGCAGGCTTCCTGCTTCTCATATACTTAAAACAAATTTTGCTTTTAGTTTTTGTGTTTTGCTAGTTAATCTTCAAATTCTTTTTTGGCCTTCCCAATTATACTTTTACACTTGCCTTGCCAGATTTTATGCTCATTTCATTATCCTCAGCAGGATTTGATTTCCAATTTTTAAAGGATGTCTCTAACCACCTCTTTTACTTTGTCTAGGCATGGTGGCATTTTTTCAACCTCTTATTTTTAATTTGGGGGTATACATTTAATTTGAGCCTCTATTATGCAAGAGTGGCAGGTTTGTATAATTTTTGGTGGTGTCCAGAACGGGTCCAAGTCCTGCCTCCTCCCCACCTGCCTTGTAAGCTGATATATATTTTTTAAATAATGTAAAAATGTGAGGACTCTGGGGTAGGGCTGAGCAGTTTGGGGTGTGGGAGGGGCTCAGGCAGAGGGTTGGGGTGCAGGGGTGAGCTGTGGGGTGGGGCCAGGGATGAGGAGTTCACAGTGCAGGAGGGGGCTCAGGGCTGGGGCAGAGGGTTAGGGTGTAGGGGGTGAGGGCTCTGCCTGGAACCATGGGTTCTGGGGTGGGGCAGGGCCAGGGATGAGGAGTTTGGGGTGCAGGCAGGCTGCCCCTGGCTGAGGCCAGAGAGGAGGACTCCCCCCAGCCCTCTCCCTGCCAGCAGCAGCGAGCTCCGGGGGAGAGACCCACCTCCTGCCCAGAAGCACACTCACCACTATCACTGCATGTGCTCCTAGGGCCCCTTTTTAGGTCCAGGAAGCTCCCTCGCCTCCACTGCCATTACGTGTGCACCTCCTCCCCTGCTGTTGCCCCTCACTGTAGCCTCACTGTGGGTGGAGGATGGGGCTGCCCCTTGCCCAGTATAGGGCAGGAGCAGTGACTGTGGGCAAGGGGCCCCCTGTGCTGGTGGATGGTCCGCCGGAAAAGGGAAGGGAAGGGTCAAGGTTAGCCTGCCCTGGTACTAGTGGTTGGGGGGCGCTAGGACCCTGCAGCGGCAGTTGATGCCAGGAGACAGCAGAATGGAGAGCAGTGTGGAGCTGCAGGGGCAGCTGCTCGCTGCCCAGGGGCACAGGCAGGGGTGCTCGGGGAGGTGTGTGGGGGTGGCAGGCGGGGCCCGGGGAGAGACCTGGCCCTGAACATTGGTGGAGCCGGGCCCCTGGGCCCTGAATATTGCTGGAGCATAGGCACCATGGGCCCATATAACTTGCCGCCCCTGCTATTATTATGTTTTTAAAAAAGTTTCCATGCAACTTTCAGGCATGTCATTTTTTGG
The DNA here is from genome assembly GCF_011386835.1 of Chrysemys picta bellii. Taxonomy (NCBI): domain Eukaryota; kingdom Metazoa; phylum Chordata; order Testudines; family Emydidae; genus Chrysemys; species Chrysemys picta. The sequence goes on from NC_088797.1 coordinate 40,012,299, forward strand.
TGACTGTTCCTTTTAATTTCCGTTCAACTAGGTTCCTTGTTTTTGTGTTGTTCCCCCTTTTGAGGTTAAACACTACTGTGGTGGCTTTTTTGGCATTTTCCCCGCCATCCCCTGGATGTTAAATTTAATTATATTATGGTCTCTATATTCAGCTCTTGGACCAGATCCTGTGTGCCACTGAAGGGGAGAGGCAATTCTTGATTTAGTCTTGTGGGTTCCAGGACTAGCTGCTTCAAGAAGTCATTAATGGTGTCTAGAAACTTTATCTCTGCATCCAGTCCTTAGATGACAGGTTCCCAATCAATATGAGGATAGTTGAAACCCCCCCGCATTATTACTGAGCTTTCTATTTCTATAGCTTCTCATCTCCCTGAGCATTTCATCATCACCATCCTGGTCAGTACACTGGCCAATGGGAGCGGGGGGAGTGGTGCTTGTAGGTGAAAGCAGCACATGCTGTGGAGCCTCCTGCCCCCGCCCACGAGCGGGACCTGCTAGCCGCTTCTAGGGCACAGCCTGGAGCCAGGACAGGCAGGCAGCCTGCCTTAGTGCCGCTGACCGGTAGCCACCCAAGGTAAACCCGTGCCCAAACCCTAAGCCCTATCCCCTTGCCCCAGCCCTTAGCCCCCTCCTGCACCCTAAACCCTTCATCTACAGCTTCACCCCAAAGGCTACATCCCCAGCCCAGAGCCCATACCCCCTCCTACACCCCAGCCCCTCCCCACCCAGAGCCTTCTTATGTGCCCCAAACCCCTCAGCCCCAGTCCCACCCCAGAGCCCTCATCCCCTCCTGCACACCAACCCCACCTCAACCCAGAGATCCCTCCCACATTCCGAATCCCTTGGCCCCATTTCCCCAACATGGAGCCCCATCCTGCACCCCAAACTCCCCAGCCCCACCCCAGAGCCCACACCCCCTTCTGCACACCAACCCCCTGCCTCAACCAGCAGCCTCAACCAGCAGCTCACTCCTGCACCCCAAACTCCTCATCCCCACCCCCACCCCAGAGCCAGCACCCAGAGCCCTCACCCTCTCCTCCACTCCTGCCCCAGTCCAGTGAAAGTGAATGAGGGTGGGGGAGAGCGAGCCACCGATGGAAGGGAAATGTAGTGAGCGTGGCTAGGGTGTTCAGTTTTGTGCCAATAGAAAGTTGGCAACCCTACCAGGCCCTGTGACTCGGGCTTCTAGCATATATCCACAGGGCGCTGGTAGTAAGATCTCTGCCAAGTATGGCATGCAGGTCTTTTTAAAAGTGGCTTGTCTGCAGCTTAGCACCAGATTGACTGTTCACCTCCCTGGCCTTCTGATATGCCTGACACCATTCTTCACTTTCATGAGGCACTGCTGTGGTCCCTGTTGTACCCCTTCTCCTGCATCCCCTGTGCAATCTGCTCATAGATGTCCATGTTTCTATGGCTGGTCCATAGCTGTGCTTGCACACACTCTTCTCCCCACAGCTCAGGAGATCCATATTGCCTGTCTACTCCAAGCCAGAGCATGTAGCCAGCATGGTTAGCTGGGCAGTTGGACACAAGACGCAGAGCTGCTAGGTATGTCAGGAAAGGACATATCAAAAATGCACAGAACTTTAAAGAGGAGGGGGCCTGCCAGTCCCCATGACTCCTGAGCAGTGGAGTTTACAATTGTGACCAGAGCGCAGTAGCGTAGCTAGGGAGGGAGCAGGGGGCACAGCTGCTCCCCGGAGGACATTTTCCAAAAGCGGTGCCTTCCTGCACAGCCAGCACTGGGCTCCGGAATCTGAGTCCGGAGCTGGGTTTTGCGCGCAGCCACCGGCTTGCTCTCGGCTCTGCACCGCCCTCCCGCATCCCCAGCCCTGCTCGCTCACTGGCTCCAGGCAGGTTTGGCTGGTTGTCTGGCTCCCCAGGGGATGAGGAGGCAGTGGCTCCGGGCAGATCTACCTCCCCGTAACCCTAGGTGTTAGACAAACCTTCTTACAGTCGTCCTGACTCTGAGCTGAGTCCTAGGGCTCTGAGCTTAGAACCCAGGCTTAATCCATCACGCACAGCTCTGTGTTCACCCACACCTTGCAATAAACCTCGCTGCAAAGCAACAGCCTTCTCTCTCCTTCCCCCAGTTTCTCTGACCTTATCTATCACACAGGCTGTTTCTGCCTCTGCTCATGCTGCTCACAACCAGCTCTACTTATCAGCACTGTGGGAGGAATTGAGAGAGTTTGCAGCAGCCACAGCCCAGGGAAGGAGGGGTGGCATTCTACTGTTTAAAAATGTTGCAGACATGTTTTCTCCCAGCAGTAATTTTCAACCTGGTCTTTGGGCTGGGCTGGACTCTGGCTTTCTAGCCAATAGGAAAACCAGCTTCCTAGAGATGTTTGTCCATGATGCTTCTAGGCTCTTGCTCCTGAGGAGGTTTGGAAAAATTAGATTTTTTTCCCTCAAATCGGTAAGTGTCAGTAATCGTAGATTTCATCACAGGTGCACAAACTGACCAAAAAACCCCCACTGCTGATAACTGAAACTGACAGACAATGTAGCTTGATCACTTCTCAGAGTTTGATTTAAGGCTCTTGACATTTTGTATAGTTTGACAGGTGATGTTGCCAACGGGTGTTAACGGTTTATGAAGCTTTTACTTGTTGAATGTCAGCACTGCCCGATAAGTAAATATTGCCTGACCCCTCTGCCCCATTTCCTGCAACTGTGAAGATAAAAATGGTTTTAAGCATTTTCCCCTATCATTTTGCACAGCCATGAAAACTTATTTTTAAGTTTTTTAAAATCAATCTGTTGAAATTATAAAAAAGTACAAATTGAGTTGTACCACTTGCCTTGTGACATTTGCCAGTTAGCAACATCAAACCTTGAGCTAAATACTTGGGGGGGACACTGAACCCCCAACCTCTTTGTAACCAACAGACCTGGAGGGCTAGAGGCAGGTCTCTGCCCCAAGAAGTGTAGGGAGCATCTAGCCACTGCAGCGGGGAGACTTGTGTTAGCTCAAGCTTATCTAGCATTAAGAACAGTTCTGTGGATGGTGTAGCTCTGCTTAGCCCCCTGAGCTTGGATCTCAGTGGGCAAACAGGGGGGGTAGCCTGAACTGCTGCCCACGCCAAATGTCTGCTCAGCCTGGGAATCATCCAGTGTAGGCATACCCTTAGAGTTCAACCAGAGAGGCTGATCCAAGCCTGAGGTGGAGCAGAACCAAGGTCATTGCTGGAAAGCTTCACAGAAACAGCCTGGGCAGGGAGGAGTGGAAGGGGGGGGGGGAGCTGCAAATAAGGGAGGCAGCGCCGAGGCCGAGGGGCTGTTTGTGAAAGAAGGGGCAAAGATAAGAATGATGCACCAGAGTAGCAATGTGTATTGATGAGGAGGCAGACTGTACAGAAATGAGAAGTAATGGAATGGATAAGAGAGTCTGGGCCAAAATTAGTTGGGGGAAGAAATCTACCAGAGGGGCTTCCCCTGGGCTAGTGACTGGCGTGTGCTAAAGCTCCCAGGATCTGATCTGGAGAGGGAGAGAAACCTTTGTAATGCATTTAATTAAATAAAATACTGCTGGGAATTGTGTAATTGTGGGAGACTAACTTCCCAGATACAGAGTGGAGGACAAGTGCTACTAATAATAGAAGGACCCAGATTTTCCTGGATGTGACAGCTTTCTTCACCAAATAGGCACTGAACCAACAAGAGGTGGAGCCATTTAGATTTGGCTTTGGTGAGCAGTGAGGATCTCAGAGAAGAGCTGGTTGTAGGGGACAACCTTAAATTAAATGGAAGGATAAACAAAGAGCTCTGCAACTAGGGGCCTTGATTTCAAATGTAAGGGGACTGTTGCCCCCTTACTAACACTCAGTGGGGGTGTTTTGGTTGGCTACCTCCCAGCACTAAAAGGGGAAGGGTCGATGGCAAATCAGGAGCCTGAGACTGACAGTCCCCAGGTACAATGGGGAGAGGCCAATGCTCCAGATCAGCCTGATTGACAGGGTGGGCAGGCTAATCAGGGAGTCAGGAGGCCAGAGGGGGTCCCGTCCTCCGTGTGAACTGGAATGGCCTGAATCAGACAGAGTTGGGCCGAGCTAAGGAGAGAGCAGGGGCCCGAGCTAAGCTGCTGGGAGCAGAGCTGCAGCCCCAAAAGCCAGAGCACAGCCCAGAGAGAGCAGACCTGTAGCAACCAGAGCCAGAGGGGCCAGACAAGCAGCCAGGAAGCAGGTCAGAGCTGGGAGCAGAGTCACAGAAGCAGCCTGCAGAGCTGACCTGTCCTGGGGGCAGAGCTGCAGCAACCAGAGCCAGAGGGGCCAGACAAGCAGCCCAGGGAGCTGAAGGCAGAGCAGCAGCAGCAGCCGTGCTGAGGCAGAGTGGAGCTGGAGCCGGGGCTGGAGCAGTCCAGAGCTGGGGCTGGGGCAGTCCGGAGCCGTGTGCAGTCAGAGTGTGGTGAGCAGCTGGGGAGAGTGAGGGACACCCTGGGCACTGGGCCCAGCACAGGGAGACGCCTCAGCCAAGAGGCCTTGCAGGCCAGACTTGCAGGGGGATCATAACCCCGACCGGGCGGGGGCGACACTGGGAAGAAGGGTCCTGCCACCTAGAGCCTGAGAGCATGTGGCCACCACCAGAGCAAGTGTCCAACCCACAGCGTCCCTGCAGCACAGACAGGGCCTGAGAAGCAGGCCTGGGACCTACAAGGAACAGACTGAACTGCCCTGACGTTCCAGAGACACTGTGATGTTCCCTGCCACAGAGCAGGGTGATGTGTTTTCCTTTAACCTTTCCCATTTTTCCTTATTCTTTTTTAAAATTAATTGTTAATTAAACAACTTGTATTTGCTTTAAATTGTATGAAATGATCAGTGGGTCAGGGAGGTGCCCAGTGCAGAGAGAGTACCCCGGAGTGGGGACACACTAGCCCCTGTCCTGGGTGACCACAGCAGGGTTGGGGGTCGAGCCCCCCAGGAATCCTGGGCCCAGCCTTGTCGGGGTTTACGAGGACACTGCCAGACAGGAGAGTGGAAGGGGAGTCCTCGAGGGCAGGGAGGCCTCTGGGTAAAGGAAGTGGGAGCGAGGACTCAGATCCTTTCGCTAGCCCACTTCACCGGGGTAGTGCAGAAGCCAGGAAAGTTCCCCACAATAGCGGGACCATTCCCCCGCTTACACAAAGGGGCAAACTTTAAAACATGAAGGGAGTTAGTTAGGGAAGTGGACTGGACTGAAGAACTCAAGGATCTGAGGGTGGAGCTGGCTTGGAATTACTTTAAATCAAAGCTGCAGAAGCTCTCTGAAGCCTACGTCCCAAGCAAGGGGGAAAATATTCATAGGGAAGGGTTGCAGACCAAGCTGGATGAGCAAGCATCTCAAACAGGTGATTGGAGAACACCTACAAGGAATGGAAGATGGGAGGGATGAGCAAGGAAAAGGTCAGAAAGTGTAGTAATACAGTGAACTGCCAAAAGCCAAGCTAAGTTGGACCTTGCAAAGGGAATTAAAGCCAATAGTGAAAGGTTCTATAGCCATATAAATAAAAGGAAAGAAGAAGTGGGCCCACTAACCACTGAGGAGTTAAGTTAAGTGCCCATGGGGACACAAGAACAAATGAACAGAAACTGGCCATCAACAAGTTTAGGCTTGAAATTAAACAGTTTCTAACCATCAGAGGAGTGAAGTTCTGGACCACCTTCCCAAGGGGAGCACTGGGAGCAAAACCCTAACTGACTTCAAGAAAAAAGTTTATGGAGGGGATGGGATGGGATGGTGGGGCAGCCCACGATGGCATGTAGCTGATCCGCAACTGCTAGCAGCAAAGATCTCCAATGGCCGGTGATGGGATGCCTCCCGCCCGCCCGCAGCTGTTACTTATACCTAGATGCACTCCCCTTTCCCACCCGCAGCCCTATGCATGCTGGCTTGGGAATATCATTGCTGTAGTGTCAGCTTTTAAGAGAGCTTCACATGCACCACTTCTAGTATTACGATAAGTTAAAACAAGCTATAGTACATTGTGACATTAATACTCTATTAGTGTTTGCATTAGCATATTAAAAGCAATAATACTTAACAGACCAGTATATCCAGGACATTACTAGCACACTTCCCCCCACCAATACTTAGTATTTGCACTGTTATCTCCCATAGCTACTTACGTTGTAGCTTTTTTTGTTAAAACTAAATTGGGAAGAAAGACTACTGTTTCAGAACTTGTTTGATGGTTACTTTATTGCTAAAGGGTGTAGTGGGGTGTAGGTAGGGTGACCAGACAGCAAGTGTGAAAAATCAGGACAAGGGGTGGGGGGTAATAGGAGCCTATATAAGAAAAAGCCCCAAATATCGGGACTGTCCCTTTAAAATCAGGACATCTGGTCACCCTAGGTGTAGGCTTGGAGGGAGGAAGGTTTCTATGATGTAGGCAAGATCAGGTGTTTTATCCAAAACCAGAATATGAACGGTGCTGGTCTTCTTGGTGGCTGACCTTGAATTATTGTCAAAAAAAGTTAGACGGCATACTCTTCTCCTTCCTCACATTTTGGTTGAGGATTCCATTGATAAAGGGATTGGCCTCAAATACCTGGTTGTACAACTCTTCCATAGTGTAGTTTTCATCTTGGGTGGCCCGGTCCTAATTATATTAAAGCATGTACTTTAGTCTTTTTAATTATCTGTTATAACTCTGTAGCTTTTTATGAAGGCAGGAGTAAAATAAAAGTAGCTGCAAAGTTCCACAGGTAACTAAAACTGAAAAATTTACATAATTTAAATCAGACTCCCAGTCTTAATTTTTGCTTAATAAATAAATCCACAAGAAAACTGAGAAACTGCTACAGTTTACTTATAGGAGAAGTGCACTTTCTATAGGTCATAAGGATCCTATCTGTCTAAATACTGGCTGCTCTTTCTTTCTTTGATCAGCAGAGTGACTGATGCTTTTCAGACATCAGTTGTGGGTACAGGAGGGTTTGCATGTTTTCTTGGCCCCAGCTACTGTTCTCCCTTGTTGCATTGATAGTGGGTGGGTGTGTCTCACTTTTTTTTTTAAATCATATGTGCTAGGGACAGTCTTGTCCTCTTCTCCTCTCCAGGCAGTGCAAAATGTACTACAGTCATATGCATTTGAGATACTAAAGCTGCATTTCTCTGATCTGAGGTTTGAAGAACAATGTGGAGCTAGCTATTTTACGTGATGTCTAGATTTCATTCCTGTATTAACAGAACTGGTGATAGGAAAGCAGGCAGAGGTTTGTTTTTTGTTGGTGTGTGTGTAGCTTAAATTGGTTAAAAACCCTAACTTTCAGTACTCAGTGTTTCAAAAACGTTAGACTGCCAACCCGTGTCGTAGAGATGTCTTTTGTTAGACTGCTCCTCCCATGAATAAAGCTACTTTAAGGGAAATTACTGCTTTGTCCAACTCCAGAGAGCTATGAGATCTTTGTTCACCAATTCTCAAAAATTGTATTTCTCATGCATTTTTGGTGGCTTTAGTATTACGATCTATTATAAATAAAGTGCATTTCATTGATTGCTTTTAAAAAGAAATTAGTAATTAGAAAAAATGGCCAGTATTTTTTTTAAACCTGTGACAATTGTAAGCTACTGTATTCTGTCATTTACTTTCTAGAATCTAAAGTATATCCAAGTATAATCTAAAGTTTTCCTGTGAAATGCCAGCTGTGCAAACCCTTCCGTGGCTAGATCATTCTTGTTTTTATTTTAATTACAAATAAATGTTTAACAAAGTTAAAAGGATGTAATTAGTAATTTGATATGTCAGGTGGTGCCCTTTTTTAAGGTGTTCGCTCCCCCTGATGTTAGAACCTGGCTACGCCACTGCCAGAGCGGTCAGTGTTGGGCATTGTGGGACAGCTGCTGGAGGACTGCTTGGGTCAACATAAGTAATGCAGTGTCTACACTTGCATGGTGTTGACCTCAGTACACCAACCATGGCTCAACGCCGCATAGGGAGGTGGTGTTACTGTGTCACTGTAATAGGGCACTTACATCGGTGGGAGAAAAAATGTTGAGTGTAGACACGTGCACAACTAGGTTAATGCAAGGTGGCTTATATTGACCTCACTTTGTAGTTTAGACCAGGCCTGAGATTCACCACATCTCCTTGGTAAGTTGGTATTTATTTTCATCCCCTTATAAATGGGAAAACAAAGGTACAAAGAAGTTATGCAATCTGCCCAGGAAGAGCTAGGAACAGAACATATTCCTGTGCCCTAACCACAAGACTCTCCTTCCTGTAACTAGCATTTTACTCTCCACTGAACTCCTGAGAGACTAGCTAATCTTTAGAGACACAGCTATTGACAGAGCTGCTGCAATAACTATGAAGTTACTACCTTCTTATGTAATGTCTTTAACCTAAGGGATCCCAAAGTACTTTAAAAGCCTATTTTACCTACAGTATTAGAAATGCTTCACTCACCACATAGTTACTACATAGACACTTCTGGAGTTGAATATTAGGATAAGCAAAGATAGTCTTTCCAGTCATGAGTCACCATTTCCAAAGCTGTGCATTCACTACTCTAGTGAGAGTATGCTTTGTGGTGCAAATGCTTAAAACTTGGCTCCTGAAACTGCAGAGGGAATCTTAGATTGGTAGGATTGGATTATCAGAAATGGAAAATGGTGAGGGCACTTGGCCATCAAATACAATGCCTCCAGATTTCATGAAGTGTTGATGTGATCTTAACATTTAGGACTCAGTTTTACATCTCTCTGGAAAAATAGCAACTCCATCTGCACAGTGTCCCCGACTTCATGCTAATCCTTAGATGCAATATTGACTCAGAGGGAAGAATGGCAGTTACTGAATTCCCATCACTAGTTTCTACTACAGAAAGACTGACTCATTACATTTTCCTTGCTATCCCAAGGTTCTCATAATACATTTCTCTTAGAAAGAGAAATAGATCACAAACTTAGATTTGAATCTCACTTTCCTAAAGTTCAGGCCAATATTTTATTTTCCCTTTTATAGTAACTTAGTTGTTAATACTGTATCTCCTTTTACACACTCTCTCTCAATCTAGTATCAGAGCGGTAGCCATGTTAATCTGGATCTGTAAAAAGCAACAGAGTCCTGTGGCCCCTTATAGGCTAAGACTTATTGGAGCATAAGCTTTTGTGGGTGAATACCCACTTCATCACCCACGAAAGCTTATGCTCAGGCAAATCAGGAGCCTGAGACTGACAGTCCCCAGGAACAATGGGGAGAGGCCAATGCTCCAGATCAGCCTGATTGACAGGGCGGGCAGGCTAACCAGAGAATCAGGAGGCCGGGGGGGTTCCATCCTCCATGTGAGCTGGAATTGCCTGGGTCAGACAGAATGGGGCCGAGCTAAGGAGAGAGCAGGGGCCCGAGCTAAGTTGCTGGAAGCAGAGCTGCAGCCCCAAAAGCCAGAGCACAGCCCAGAGAGAGCAGAGCTGTAGCAACCAGAGCCAGAGGGGCCAGACAAGCAGCCCATGAAGCAGGTCAGAGCTGGGAGCAGAGTCACAGAAGCAGCCTGCAGAGCAGACCTGTCTTGGGGGCAGAGCTGCAGCAACCAGAGCCAGAGAAGCCAGAGAAGCAGCCCAGGGTCTGAAGGCAGAGCAGCAGCAGCCGTGCTGAGGCAGAGTGGAGCTGGAGCCGTCCGGAGCTGGGTGCGATGAGCAGCTGGGGAAAGGAGGGGGACTCTGGGCAGTGGGCCCAGCACAGGGAGACGCCTCAGCCAAGAGGCTCTGCAGACCAGACTTGGAGGGGGATCATAACCCCGACCGGGCAAGGGCAATGCTGGGAAAAAAGGTCCTGCCACCTAGAGCCTGAGAGCGTGTGGCCACCACCAGAGCAAGTCTCCAACCCACAGCATCTCTGCAGCACAGCCAGGGCCTGAGAAGGAGCCTGGGACCTACAAGGAACAGACTGTGAACTGCCCTGATGTTCCAGAGACACTGTTTGTAATGTTCCCTGCCACAGAGCAGGGTGATGTGTTTTCCTTTAACCTTTCCCATTTTTCCTTATTCTTTTTTAAAATTAATTGTTAATTAAACAACTTGTATTTGCTTTAAATTGTATGAAATGATCAGTGGGTCAGGGAGGTGCCAAGTGCAGAGAGTACCGTGGAGTGGGGACACCGTAGCCCCTGTCCTGGTTGACCACAGCAGCGTTGGGGGTTGAGCCCCCCAGGAATCGTGGGCCCAGCCTTGTCAGGGTTTACGAGGACTCTGCCAGACAGGAGAGTGGAAGGGGATCCTCAAGGTCAGGGAGGCCTCTGGGTAAAGGAAGTGGGAACGAGGACTCAGATCCTTTCACTAGCCCACTTCACCGGGGTAGTGCAGAAGCCAGGAAAGTTCCCCACAATAGCGGGACCATTCCCCCGCTTACATAAATAGAGAAGAGTTCCTATAGTGTGAGCATTGCAAATGTGCACATCAAGGCTCCCAACTATACAGTAATTTTAATAATACTGGGCCTGATCTTGGGACAAGAACCTGTCTACCCTCAAAGTGATAACTGGGAATTCTTAAGTAATCCATATAATACATAATCTATGGATCAGGCTACAAAGTCAGTGGGAGTCTTACTGTTGATTTTAACTGACGCTGAATCAGGCCTTTGATAGTGTGGGACACTTATTTTGAAAGCTGATCATATAAGACTACATTTTCAAAGTTGATTTGAGAAACTTTGTCCACAAGTTAGATAGAAGCAAAGCATTGTTCACACAACCTGCATTTGCAAGTGCATGAAACAATGTGTTCACAAATCTGACGTTATAATGTGGATGTGAGACAAAATTTTGGTTTCTGATTATTTAAAAAAGAAAAATGCCCATTTTATAAATAGAGAAACAAAGTCAAATGATGCTGTGACACTGACAATATCCTTCACAAACCTTACGGAATTAAGATAAACTTTATTTAAGTTAAACCTTATTGAATTAGGTTTAATACCTTATGGAGTCCATTGTATTAAAAATGCTATTGTTTGTGTTATTGTAGGATTGTATTTAACTTTTCTAGGGATGTGACTAAAGTAAGTGTTAGGAATTGTTTAGGACTGTGTGACATGGGTTTCCGAGGAGTTACTTGGGAAGCCTTTGGAACTTATGTGGCGGGAGGGGAAGGGAGAGCTCCATTGTCTATGAATTACCTACTCTTGGAAACTTCAGATCAAAGACCCCTGAACTGTATAAAGGAAGGAATAAACTTTTCATGAGGGTGCTAGTTCTGAGCTGAGGCCATTATGAACATGTGACCATAGAAGAAATCCCTGCTCCTAAGTCAGAGTTGGGATGATGACTTATCAACTTATTAGTATACCTGTAGGTCCTTTTATTGTTTTAATTAGGGCTGTCAATTAATCAGTTAGCTCACGCGATTAACTCAAATTAATTGCAATTAAAAAAATTAATTGCAGTTTTAATTGTTAAACAATAGAATAAAAAATGAAATTTATTAAATATTTTGGATGTTTTTCTACATTTTCAAATATTTATTTCAATTACAATGCAGAATACAAAGTGTACAGTACTCTATTTTTATTACAAATATTTACACTGTAAAAACGATAAACAAAAGAAATAGTATTTTTCAGTTCACCTCATACAAGTACCATAGTGCAATCCCTCTATTACGAAAGCGCAACTTACAAATGTAGGGTTTTTTGTTATATAACTGCATCAAAAACAAAACTATGTAAAACTTTAGAGCCTACAAGTCCACTCAGTCCTACTTCTTGTTCGGCCAATTGCTCAGACAAACAAGTTTGTTTACATTTACAGGAGATAATGCTGCCCGCTTCTTATTTACAATGTCACCTGAAAGTGAGAACAGACGTTCACATGGCACTTTTGTGCCCTTGCTGTATCATAGAGGGGAATACAGGTGCAGTTGTCTTGAACTGTGACAGATGCAAACCCAGCCTCTGATTGTAAGTGTGTCTACAACTGGGTTTTTCTTGGTAGCTGATTGTTTGCACAAAAAGCAGGTCCCACGATCAGCTATATGTAGACACCAGTCTGGCAAATAGGTGATATGGGTGTTGTGTGGGTGTACAAGCAGCAGCTTTGCATTCAAAAATGAGTGCAAGGAAGATACCAGCTTCAGCCGGGCTGAAAATGTGAATAAATAAAGACAGTGGGTTAGAATGAGTCTTTCCGTAGGCCAGTATTTCTATAGGCTTTCCATTACACAGTCCAGTGTGATGCAAATGATAGACCATTATATTACACACACGGAATGGGAGTTTGAGGATCTCTAGGGATTCTGTAATTGTTTTAAAAATAAACTAAGCAACTCTGAGCTGATCTACTGTGAAAAATCTAGTGCTCAGTGGCCCTCAAAATTTCTCATTGCTCACCAGTTGCGCAGGTGCTTAGTGACTACACATTAGGCTCTCTTTCCATGCCTGGGGTTTATGGTCCTTTTAGCCGTCCAAGGGATCAAAGATCTCTCTAGGATGCTCTCAATTTCACTTTCCCTCAAAGGCCCTATTGTACTGACTCATATAAAAGGCCTACAGCAGTGGTGGGCAACCTATGGCCCATGGGCCTCATGCGGCACGTCAGGGTAATCCATTGGCGGGTCACCAGACAGTTTTACATTTGCATGGCCGCCCGCGGCTCCCAGTGGCTGCACGGTCAATGTAAACAAACTGTCTCATGGCCCACCAGTGGATTACACTGATAGGCCACAGGTTGCCCACCACTGGCCTAAATGTACGAGACCTGTGGATAAAGAAACGAAACAAAAACATCCTCCATCCACACCACCACAACAGGAGGAAATGAAGCTAAAACTCTATGGTAAAAATCCTGGAAAAGTCACATAAAAACTTGGTTCATGGGAAATGTCTAATTGATCCAATTAGGGTAGCTAGACAAATTATGTGGGCAAAGAGCTGGACATTCACCAGTTACTTAATGCTGGTTACAGCCTTTGAAGATATAGCACTCTTTTTTGGTGGTGTGAAAATGAAAGTCCAATTTTTAAATAAATCCCAGAACTTGACTCTATTATTCTTTACTTTATACCTGTGAGAATCTTGTCTTCATACCAGGAGAACCGGGTATTTTAGGCTAGACCTACTAGGCAGATCATAAAGGAGAATTTGACTCCCCATGTTTAAAGTATGATTCTATTCTGAAAGTAGCTATGTAAAAATGGCACCTTCTTATTTTAAAGATCTTGATTGTGTCTCTTTAAGGTCATAGTTTGTCATTGTTGACAAAACTATATTTCTACTGCTTTTTTTCCTCCCCTAAAGAGATAGATTGAAAAATCCCAAAGAGTGTTAAAAGAAGTTAGTTTGGAGAACTTTAGCTTCTGTCTTACTGGCTGAGAAGTTGGTCCAATATAAAATATTATCTCACCCACTTTCTCTCAAATATCTTGGGACTCGCACAGCTACCTCAACACTGCAAAATACTGGCTGATTTGCAGTCATGAAACCACTATCTATATTAAGCCAGTTTTCATGAATTAACTTAAAAACATTTTACCTTTCATGCAGTAGATAAAGCAGTGATTATTTGGCCTTTGAAGTATGGGGAGAGGTCACCTCGTGTTTTGAGTTGGAAGAAGCATGCTGGAAAGACATGTTTAAATGTGTCTCTGTCATGAACATACAGCTAAGGGTAGCATAAAATCTTTCCTTTATCTGTAAAGGGTTAAGAAGCTCAGATAACCTGGTTGGCACCTGACCAGAAGGACCAGTGGGGAAAGAAGATACTTTCAAATCTGGGGGGTAAAAAGGCTTTGTTTTGTGCTCTGTGGGTGTTCTCTCAGGAGACAAAGGGAGAGACCAAGCAAGTAATCCAGCTCCTACTGAAATAATACATCTAATATTACAGAAATAGTAAGTAATAGCAAGGAAATGCATTAGAGTATCTTTTGTTTTGGCTTGTGAATTTTCCCTGAGCTAATAGGGAAGTTTATCCCTGTTTTTGTAACTTTAAGGTTTTGCCTAGAGGGAAATCCTCTGTTTTAACTCTTATTACCCTGTAAACTTACCTTCCATCATGATTTTACTTTTTTTCCTTATAATAAAAGTTGTGTTTTTAAGAATCTGATTGATTTTCAGTATCCTAAAGAACCAGGGATTTGGGGTCTGTGCTCACTTTGTAACCAATTGGTTAGGATATTATTCTCAAGCCTTCCCAGGAAAGGGGGGGGGTTAGGGCTTGGGGGGATATTTTTGGGTAAGAGAGGGCTCCAAGGGGCCCTCCCTGAAGGTTTGTTAAATCACTTGGTGGTGGCAGCATACCATCCAAGGACAAGGGATTTGTGCCTTGGGGAAGTATTAACATAAGTTGGTAGAAATAAGCTTAGGGGGGCTTTCATGTGGGTCCCCACATCTGTACCCCAGAGTTCAGAGTGGGGAGGAAACCCTGACAGCTTCATTCTTAAATTTGTTTTTCTGGCCTCCATTTTTTTTGTAGGCATGCGTGTCTGTTGCAATTGGAGTTTGATTTCAGATAATGCTGCCTTAGTTTCCTGTTTACACATACAAGGCTGGTGTTTTTTTAAAAACACAAAATGTGAAAGTGATGATTGAGTTCCAGGCTTATGAATATGATAGTCACATCTTCCTGGTAAATGATGATATTAATGTATGGATCTACAAAATAAAGCATTACCCTGTAGACTGAAACTTGCACCTAGGGTTTTCCCCTTGTAGTGGGCTTCTCTTGGAGACCAGCAGGCCTAGCTGTCAGGCCACAACCAGTCTCTCTCTCTCTCTCTCTCTCTCTCTCTCTCTCTCTCAGCCTGGAGACAGCTCTTCCAGGCAGACGGAGGTCCCAGTGGCCAAGCTATAGTTTGTTGCTCCAATGGAGTCCTCTGGGATATCTCAGAAGGCTGGGAGAAGAGGAAAGGATGGGGGGGGGCAGGGCCCTCCCTCTCTACAGGGTCCTGGCCCAGAGCCCTAGGAGAGAGAAACAAGGGATGATTCAGTCCTTTCTGGCTGCCACTGCAGATCAGCCTCCCCTGAGCTGCTTCCTACCTTCCCTGTTTCCCTTCAATGTGGGGCATATCTCCAGCCTCCTGCTTACACAGTCTTAATTGTGTGGGGCTTCCACTGGGAGGGGAACGCTTCCCAGCTAACCCTCAAGGTATATTTACACTGCAATTAGACATCCATGGTTGGCCCATGTCAGCTGACTCCAGCTCATAGGCTCAGGCTAAGGGGTTGTTTAATTATGGTGTAGACGTTTGGGTTCAACTTGCAAGGTCCTTGAGCCTGGGCTTCAGCTTAAGCCTGAATGTCTACACTGCATTAAACAGCCTTGCAGCTCAAACCCTGCGAGCCGGAGTCAGTTGGCATGGGCTAGCAGTGGGTTTTAACTGCAGTGTAGATGTACCCTCAGAGTCCAGTTGTTCCTCCCCATACCTTAGTCAGTGGGAAGCAGAGGTCCTGGCCAAGTCTTACTGTCCCAGTCCTTCCCCTACAGATTGTTCTGTCTCAGGGGCTGCAGCTTGCCTGCCTTGATGCAGCCAGTCTCTTCTCCACACACCTCTGCTGCATTGCCAGAACTCCCTTTTAAGCAGGTCCTCCATAGGGAGCATGCCTGGAAGCATGGCTCAATACTGTTCCACCACTCCTTTTACTTTAGTGTGGGTCTGTAAAACCCCATCCCACCCATTTATGCGAAGAAATCTGATAGAGCTGTAGCCTTCCATATCCATGTTCAGATCTAGAAATGTTTGGTTATTAACATTTTATCAGCTTCCTATTCATAAAGAAAAGTGTGTCCTGGAAGGAGGAATTGGTAGCAGAGAACTAATGGGGATTAGAATCAGAAATGCATATGTATGAAATGTCAGATATTGCTAACCTTCACCATAATCATTTTCTACAGCAATGTAATCTTTCTTACTGTGTTACATCCTACTGGTTGTTTCTCTACATTTACTCTGGCTTTAGATGTGTGCTGCCCTCTTCATTTTTCCCTTTGGGAAGACTTATTCTCTCTGTTACTATCAAACATTTATATTTGTTCTTCTTTCATCTGTTTAGTCAGGATAATCTTTGAGAGCTGCATTCATTTTAACTGGAGTTCCAGCTGGGTCACTTTGCAAGATCTGTATATTTAATCTTGTGCAAAAGAAGAGAACAACGTCAAAATTCTGGAATCTGATTCCAAAGTGGTGGTAATAAATTTAAATTGGCTATCTGTGCCCTTGCAATTAGAAGCTGCGTTTTGGTGAGGTGTCTTTGCTACGAGAAAAATCTCAGCACTCTGCACAATCTGTTGAAAAATATACATTGAAAATTAGACAATAATTAAGTGTGACAAAAAAGCAACCTAGACAGAAGGATAAAAAGAGTAGGATAGGGATTCAAAATATTAATTAGTAGGTGAAATGAGGTATATACTGACGGGAGATATGAAAAGCCCGTTTCCTAGTAATTAAACTATTCAGTGCCATAACCTGTTATACTATTTATTCATTTAACTCTGCAGTTGGGGTGGATGAATGGCCCAGATGCCTGAAACTCTCCATTTATTCAGAAAATGGATATCTCATGAGTGGTTGTGGTGCCAGATATCTCACTAATGCGTCTTCCCTTAGAACTAGATGCAACAGCATGCACATGCAGTCCTCGGCCTCTGTACAGAGGCTATTAACCAAGGTACTTGTGCTGCAAGTAATCTTTTGATGTTGACACTTGTCCATTAGGAAGTAGACCCTCAAGTAGCTGTCAGGTACAGTAGCCGTCTGAGCCAAGTTCTCTGCTGGTATAAATGGATGATACTGAGAGCTGAGCAGAGCGGGAAATTCTGCTTTGTGAAAGATTTTAAAATTTGGTTTCATTTTTAATTGAAAACGAAACCCAAAAATTACAAAATTCTCTGGAGAGAAATTCCATTTTTTGGGGACAAATCAAAACATTTTATATATAATAAAATTCTTTACAAAGTTGTTTCAAAATGGAAACATTCCAAAAGTGTTGACATGGGATATTTTCAACATTGTTAGAAGTTTTCCTGTTTTTTTTTTCCTCCAAAACAAAATCCACACTACTTCATGGAGTATTTTGTTTTCAATAGACTGCATTTTCCAATGGAGAATGTTTGTGTCAAATTTTGTTTAACTAGCTCTAGCGACACTCTTAAAGACAATGGAGCTGGGCAGAAAATTTGACCTCCTGATCTTACCTTGGTAAAATACAGACCAGTAGCTTGGAGGTGCAAGCTTCAGATCCCTTACCAATCCTGAGCCATCTGCTTTCCTTCCCATATATGTGCATTCATATATAGCCTGCAAGGGCTACTTGCATTCTGCAGTGGGATTGATTGCAGAAAGCATGCAGCACAAAATACCTGCAACACAAATACTCTGACCAGAATGTTTGTGCTCTCCTATGGACTAGAGCATCCCATCCACTCATGCACAGAAAGCCCCTTTTGGGGTTGTACTTCCCCTGCCAGTTGTGATAAACTCAGGACAAATGGCTGCAAGGGGTAGGGGGATAAAAAACAGTCCCAGAACGTTAAAAGGCCCTCCTCCCTATCAACTGGGGAGGGGTGACTACAGGTCAATCAGGTTCATCTGAGAAGGGGTTACCAGAGATCAATTGGGATCAGCTGAGAGGGAGTTACCTGAGGTCAATTAGGATCAGCTGATTCCAACTAAGGGCTGCCTGAGACCTTTTAAAACCCTCCCCTGTGGGGAGGTGGGGGGGATGTGAGTGAGTGAAGCGAAGCTACCAGCATGCAAGTAACAGCAAGGGAGTAAGCCTCTCCAGGAGAGGAGGTTGCCTTCTCTCCCATAAGGGAGAAAAACAAGCCCAAAAGACTGGCTGAGAGACAGATGGGCTGCCCCTGTGCAGCCAAGAGGGACTGTTTTACCCCATGCCCATGTCACCAAGCCTAAAAACAGCACAGGTTGGTGTGACCGAGAAGGTGCTTTGCCACACAGTACAGTAGCAAGGGCAAGACTGCTTCTATGGAAATAGGTGTATCCTACTTCCCTTGTTCCCAGTAGCATGTATCTACTGACATTTTGGGCAGAAACTGGATAAAGGTGATGTAGTACAAGGGCTGTTGGCCTCTGTGGCACTATCCTATGCTCAACCTGTGGATATCCTGCAAGTATCTTAAGAGTCAATGCTGGGATGTCCCCTCCTTTAGAGGCTGCTGCTGAGCAACTGACGGAGCACTCATTGATTGTAGCATGGCCCCAGCAATAGCAATAGTTATACTGCTATTATGTGACTGGGAAGCCTTGGCCCCTGCCAACTGTTTGATCCCCAGGACCTTCGGGAATGCATCCTGGAAAAACTCTGTGGGATGAAATTCATGGTGTTTTCTGGTCCCCTTCTGTGGGTTTTCCTAGAGGGAGAACTGATCTGACCCTATAATTCAATATTCACATCAAACCGGTACTCAGGATGTATCTAGCCTGGTAATGTTGTACAAACTATATATATAAAAGAACACAATCACCTATGCAGTGAAGGTTGACCATCTTACATGGACAGAGTCCTTTATGTAATGCTTTTTTTCTTTCTTAGACTTATTTAAAGAGGAGTTAAAATTGCCCAGGGTATGAATAATATATAATCTCAGTGATGTCTGGAAAAGGCAGTCATGGGTTATAAAATAGATATTATTTTAAAAGCTAGCAAGGGACTGAAACATCAGGTGTGTAATGAGGCAATCACAGTTCTAATATTTCAAAGCACAGAATTGTTACATCTCCAGTAGTGACTGTCCAAGCAAACCAAAGTGTCTTGATAACATAAGATCAGTAAAGGTGCAGTGAATCACTGTAACTTGCAGAAATTTAATTCCTTAAATCAAAGCTACAAATTATATAAGCCACAACAACTGCCTATGCTTAGATATACCCTAATCATAATTAAGGTAATTAATGACTGGAGGATAGCTAATGTGATGCCAATTTTTAAAAAAGGGCTCCAGAGGTGACCCTGGCAACTACAGGCCAGTAAGCTTCACTTCAGTACTGGGCAAATTGGTTGAAACTATTGTAAAGAACAAAATTGTCAGACACATAGATGAACATAATTTGTTGGAAATAGTCAACATGGTTTTTGTAAAGGGAAATCATGCCTCACCAATCTACTAGAATTCTTTGAGGGGGTTAACAATCATGTGGACAAAGGAGATCCAGTGGATATAGTGTTTTTAGATTTTCAGAAAGCCTTTGACAAGGTCCCTCAACAAAGGCTCTTAAGCAAAGTAAGCTGTCATGGGATAAGAGGGAAGGTTCTCTCATGGATCGGTAACTGGTTAAAAGATAGGAAACAAAGGGTAGGAATAAATGGTCAGTTTTCAGAATGGAGAGAGGTAAATAGTGGTGTCCTGCAGGGATCTGTACTGGGCCCAGTCCTATTTAACACATTCATAAATGATCTGGAAAAAAGGGTAAACAGTGAGGTGGCAAATTTTTCAGATGATACAAAACTACTCAAGATAGTTAAGTCCCAGGCAGACTGTGAAGAGCTACAAAAGGATCTCATAAAACTGGGTGAGTGGGCAACAAAATGTCAGATGAAATTTAATGTTGATAATTGCAAAGTAATGAACATTGGAAAACATAATCCTAATTATACATCTACAATGATGGGATCTAAATTAGCTGTTACCACTCAAGAAAGAGATCTTGGAGTCATTGTGGATAGTTCTCTGAAATCATCCCCTCAATGTGAAGCGGCAGTCAAAAAAGCAATCAGAATGTTGGGAATCATCAAGAAAGGGATAGATAATAAGACAGAAAATATCACATTCCCTCTATATAAATCCATGGTACGCTCACAACTTGAATACTGCATGCAGATGTGATCTCCCCATCTCAAAAAAGATACATTGTAATTGGAAAAGGTTTAGAAAGGGGCAACAAAAATGATGAGGGGTATAGAACGGCTTTCATATGAGGAGAGATTAATAAGATTGGGATTTTCAGTTTGGAAAAGAGGTCACTAAGGGGGGATATGATAGAGGTCTATAAAATCATGGGTGGTATAGAGAAAGTAAATAAGGAAGTGTTATTTACTCCTTCTCATAATACAAGAACCAGGGGCCATCAAATGAAATTAATAGGTAGCAGGTTTAAAACAAACACAAGGAAGTATTTTTTCACACAACGCACTGTCAACCTCTGGAACTCCTTACCAGAGTGTGTTGTGAAGGCCAATACTATAACAGGGTTTAAAAGGGAGTTAGATAGATTCATGGAAGATAGGTCCATCAACGGCTATTAGCCAGGATGGGCAGGAATGGTGTCCCTAGCCTCTATTTGACAGAGGCTAGGATTGGGTGACAGGGCATGGATCACTTAATGCTTACCTGTCTGTTCATTCCCTTTGGGGCACCTGCCCATTGGCCACTGTCAGAGGACAGGATACTGGGCTTGATGGACCTTTGTTCTGACCCAGTATAGCTGTTTTTATGTTCTTAATGCATTTTAGACCAGGAATTTAAATATTTTTCTAAGCTCTCTTGGAGCCATGATTGTGCAGAAATATTGGGGTTGCTCCCTCCTTTGTTTTTTTTAAATAAAGGAAAAGGACACCCTTTACTGAGCTTGTGCATAAGCATTGGGAATTGACATACTTAAGGCTAGCACTTACAAAAATGTGTGCAGACTACATATAGGTGTGCATTGGCTTGGATATTTATGCATCCAATCTCCTTTCTTCCCATCTCTGAATATGCTGCCACAACGTTAAGCAACATGGGGCTGCGTCTGTACTATGTTGGGAAATATCTAAGGAACACCTTACCTGTATTGCACTCTTCATTCTATTGGTACTAAACCAATACTCCAGCACAGGATCACAGAGTTGCCAACGCATGCAATTGTATTGCAAGTTTCACGCTATTTTGTGTATTTCTTAAAGCCTTAGCTCTAGCAGTAATGTGGTATGGAAGAATATGAACTTTCACTTAAAAAAAAGTTTTCTGGCTCTTATTGTTATGGAGTAAAGCTTTAAAACATCCATTCTAAAAGCTCAAAAACCAGAAGGCAAATAGAAAGAACCCAACATGTATTTTTTTTAAATCTCATGAGACTTGTTTAAAAATGAGGATTATGGGTGCCTGGCTCATGATTTTTGAATGCTTGGCATTAGCAATACTGAGATTACAGGGTTCTGTGCTGTTGGAGATATCATTTTTCAGATGATATGTATGAGAGAGACCCTCACCATTTGAGGGTCCTACATACATCCTACTTTTTAAAAGAACAAGGATGTTAGCTTCACTGGGTCCTGGTCAAGTGCTAACATTTAACTTTGGATTCTGCCTAACTAAGAATCACACTCTTCCAGTTGTTGTAAAGGTCTGCTTCACTTCGTATCTTAAACTATGTAATGTTGCTGTGTTCTGCTGGTTGCCATGCTTCTCCCCAGGAAGTGCTGCAAATAGGGAGGAAATCTGAATCATTCCTGAAGACAACACAGGAAAAGGGAAAAAGTGTTTCCACCATTGTCCAATTACAGAGATCTAATAATGAGGCCAAATTCTGTCGTTGTTCAAATTTGAATAGTAGCTTATTCTGTGAGTAGTCCCATTCAGAAACAATAGGATGGCGGCACTGGCTACTATTCAATGTGAATAATAATGGCAAAATCTGGCCCCTGACATGGAAAATTTCAAAGAAGAATTAGGGAACAAAAACTTCCAGGGCTGGTGACTCACTTTATAACCATAAACTCTCTGTATTTCTTTCAGTTCTTAATGGGGAATGACATGGAAAAGGGAGAATTGAGCCCACTATCTTCTCTCGAACCAGGTAGCTATCAGTGTTTCATTGTCATTTTCCTGTTTCATTTGTGTTCATGGCTCTACCCAAGAAAACAAGGAGCTGAAAATCTTCTTCTATTCTGGTGTTTGTTTTGCAAGCCATCTTGTTTCTCAAAATGCCTTCCTTTCTATTTTCATCAGTTCCAGCACATTGTAACCTCTTACTCATCAAATTCATTTAGGATTTGCTTTATCTTTATGCCATTTCTTGAATTTCCTACCTTTCTACAAACTATTCCTTGACTGCTCAGTAATCCTCTTCTCTATGGGGTTGGCTGAGAACTGAATATGAAGAACGTTGCTTTTGTTGTTTTCCTGTCTAAATACATTTGTTTATAAGATTTCTTCCATGTTTTGTGCAGACCTCTCCAGATATAAAAGGGAAATATAATGTAATTGGGTTTTACCCTTGAGTGAATTATGTACTCACTGAATTACTATTGTTTAACTGAATTACTTACTTAATTGGCCTGTAAACTGGATATATTCAGATATAGTTAGATGAGCAATGTACTGGTATAAGCCCTGTGGCCTGAGTCTCTGGAGAGTAAAGAGCTCTCTGCTCCCATCTGTTGGTGAACAGGGAAAGTACAGCTGCAGTTTGATTCATTTGCATAAGCTTTCTACCCAGAATTCCTCCAGTGATAATTTGGGAACTACCATAAGTGTACACAAACTCAGAATTGGGTTGGAAAATGGAACTGAACAGTGAGAGGAGAAGGGCTTTTACTCTGTGGTAAGGACTTTCTAGCTACAATGTGAAATTGTGAATGGGGTTTAGTGGAAGTGAAATGATGAAGTGGTAAAGTTACATTTGCCTATTAGGTGTTCATGCCAGCAGGTGGGGAATTAAGTTAACAGACTACTGTCAAGGTTACTGTGAGGGAGTCTTTTACTTATTGGTCACATAAGTGTGTGGTTGCTGTGTTTTCCCCAAGTTGATGCTATGTTTCCTTTTTCCCTCTTGTTTCATACACAGACTCCCTGCTTGCAGTCTCAATAGTATGGGAAACCAGTCTTCTGGATGACAAACTAACTAGACTAATTGGGTAGGCAATAAATTAACAAAAGGAAATATTGTAAACAGTGGTAGTGCTCAGATATATAATTGACTTAGTTATTTGGGGTCTGGAAATCAGGCCTTAGTGAGAGTTAAGAAGCTCAAGTTATTTTGCTCAAAAAGAAGGTTAAGAGATCATCATCTAAAGGTATCTACATGGGGAGAAATTTTTTGACAGAGAACTTTTTAATCAAGCAGACAAAGACATAACAAGAGCTAGCGGCTGGAAACTAAAGCTAGGCAAAATTCTAACTAGAAATATGGTGTAACATTTTTACAGTGAGGGTAATTAAGCATTGGAACAACCTACCTAAGACTGTGCTAGATTCTCTATTGAGTGAAGTCTTTTTAATAAAGATAACATATTTGAAAGATATATGTCACAGGGTAACTACACCTGTATTCCCCTGCCATGGTCCCTCAAAGGCACTTTCTTAAGTTTTCTGAATCCCAGCCATTGTCTTTCTTGGGTGGAGATCGGTGTCTTTCTCCTTTCTGATTGGGGGCTTTAAGGCTGCACAGTGCCCTGCCTACACTATAATATCCTCAACAAACTAGTCTGCCTAAAGGCCAGCACCTGTGCTTTGCTTTCTCTTTCCAAGGGCTATGAACAGCTTATAGCCAGAAGTTACAAGTTACTACACACCTCTTTCTAAGCAAATGTGTTTATTCTTAAGGTAAAAACATTATAGAGAAAACATATAAAAACAACAAAAGTTCCTATACAATGCTAAAAATTTACCAGAGCTCACCCATCAGTCTCATTGGGCCTTAGTAAATCAAAGCCTTTCCAACTTTTCAAGGATAAGACCTGCCTTGGACAGAAGGCCCTATGTCAATTCAAACTCATCCTTTTATACCAGAAGTTCTTTTTTGTCTCCTGGTCTCTGGAAAACCCAGCTTGAACCAGTATATGCAAATTACTCCAGGGATAGTAGCTCTCTAGAATTGTTTAGTCACAGTGACTCACCTTAATCATTCCCCATTGGTTTTAGTTCCTGTAGGAGCTGTAGTAACCCTCCCCCATGGAGTAGAATATAATCATACCTATGCCATTCATAAATTTAATCCAGTGGTTCCCCAAAGATATTACATGGGATTGCAAAATCTCTCACCATATGCTCTAGCTCAACCAAGATTTATGGGCTTGATTACTGTATGAAATTCTATGGCATATGTTTTGCAGCAGGTACGTCTAGGTGATCTGAAAGGTCTCTCCTGGCTCTAAAATCTGTAATTGCCTCTGGGAATGGTCTCTAAAGCAGAGTCTATAGAGACATAAGAAAGGAAAACTAGTCAGGTTTTGAGAAGTACCATTTCTATGGTTATATGTTCATAAAATGCTAACATGATCTTTTTAACATGTCTCACTGTCACTCATTTCCATGTTTCACTCACTTTTCCATCAACTGTTACCAGCCTTTCATGCACAAAGTCAAAGTGCCCTATGATGTGTGGTTACTGTCAAGTACTACAAAGAGTTGAAAAGCTAAGTGAAAGAGTCTACTTTTTTTGTTAATGGGCACAGAGTTATTTTATAAGCATATCGTCAGGCAAATCTCATTGTTTTCTGAGCATTGCCACAGAGGACACAAAGGAGCTCTTTTAATTGTTTCATCTCTAAGTGCTACATTAGAGAGTTGAAAGCCTATTTGACTTACATTAAATTTTCTTTCTAAAGGTTACGTGTCACTCCTTTAAAAGGAATGAAGCAGAATGTGAGGAGGTGAAATCCAATTTGTGTTCCCTATAAAACATCTCTTTCTAGGTATTTGTATCCCACTCTGAGCTGGTATCCAGCATAGATAATTGAGATGCAGCATTTTATATGCTTGTGAGACAGATAAAGTAAAGGGAAACACAACTGCCAGAGGTCCCTGATGCAGATGCAGGTGTTGGACCCAGTGTCCCATATCTGTACTGTATTTTGGCTAATTGCAGTCTCACTTTTCAAACTCAGAGCTGATCTTAAACTGTCAAATTCTTTAGGGCCTTGTCCAAAGTCCATTGAAGTCAGTGGAAAGACTGGATCAGGTTCTCAATTAATAATATTTAACTATAAAAACTGTCAGTTGACAGTAGCTAGCTAGATATGTGACTAAATGAGACTACAGCCTACTGTGCAAAATATGTTCATTTTATCATTTCCTTGTCCTCCCAATGTTCACCTCAGCTTGTCTGTTTGTCCACCTGTCTCAGCATAAACCTAGATTATTAGTTCCTTAGGAGACAGGCTCTTAGTATGTACATCACAGAGCATAATGGGGGGATCCTTGACTGGGGACCTCAGGTGCTGCTGTAAGACAAATGGTAATAAAGCTGTTAAAAAACTGACAAATATATTAATCCAATAAACTGTTCAATGATAAACTGCAACAACAGCTATAAGTATTAAACCACCTCTAATGGGAAGCCAAATTCTGCATTTAGATGTTCAAACAGCAATGAGAACACAGCATAGTTGTTTAGATGCTTACGGAGAGATTTGGACTTTCTGTAAATTTGCATCTCTTTGAAAACTGGGCTTTCTAGAGAAAAAAAAGATGCCCTTGTGCATAAGGGAGTGGATGAGGAGGCTCAGGAGATATGGATTTGATTCCCAGCACAACTGAGATATGTCTGAGTCTCCATACCGCATCTGTAAATAGGGATAATGGTAAAAGTGTTGTAAGGATAAATTGATTAATACTTGTGAGGAGTACCAGTATTCCAGTGATGAACACCATAAAAAGTCAAGAAATACTATAGAAATACAGATTCTTAATTTATTCAACTAGGTTTAATTGTATGCTAATTTTAATTTTCAATTGTCTCTTTTGAGTTGTCTGAAATAACCTATCACTATTCGTTTTCTTCTTTGTCCTTTTTTTCCATAAAAGAATAGAGATTATTAGTAAAGGCTTTCAAGAGAAGGATTTAGAGTAACACACACATTTGTCTGCTAGCCTGGAAAGAGAAATGCAAGTTTCACTAACATGCATTGTGAACAAATACCATTGAACAGTTTGGTGGAGCGCAGGTATCTGTTTAAAATGTTTTGCTTTTGTGTACAGAACAGTACGCTTACAGGATTTCCCTGTCACCCTTTCCATAGGCATTCTGCAAAATAGACTGCGCTGTATGCAAATGTACATACATTTGTGCACCTTGCATGCCTTTTCTGTACTCAGAAAGCACAATAGAAGCCTCATTTGGTTCAAAACAAAACAAAATGAAAACCTCTACCAAAGTTGTTTTTAAGTAGTCCATACAAGTAAGTGTCTTCTGAATGTTATTGTCTAGAACAATGCATAAAGCAGTGAAGTATGTCAAAAGATCCTTCATTCACAGGTTTCATTCCTCCCAACCCAAACAGATTTATCATCTTCACACAGTCTTAGATTAACTGTCTGCATCATTAATCCTTCTCTAATCCCCTCCTCTCATTCCTTCTGAATTTGGTACCCCATTCTGGGCCCACTCTAAAGCCTGTTCTACTCCCAGGCTCCTCACCCTATCCTATGCATTGCATAGTGTTAGTCAGTCTCTGGATTGTGTGCTTCATACTGTACCCTAGGAAAGACTAGGCACTTTGGAGATTTAAAGAAAGGAGCTTAGCCAACATAGGTTGACAGATGTACTGATCTGTTGCACAGTATGTATGGGCTATTGATGAAAGAAAGCAGGCCTGCTAGGAGCTTGGACTGAGTAGAATGAGTATATCCCAAACTTCCGAAAAAGCTTTCATTTGGGACACTTCTGTCTTTATTCATTTTTTTTTCAAACCAGTTTCATCCCTCTCTAGTCATTTAAAAAAACCTGCACATTTCTGAGAGAACTTACTCTGACTCCAATGCATACCTCCCAATCCAGGGTTAATCCAACAAGTGATTTATATCTTATTGCATTAAAAAAACCCTCCTCCATTCTCAATTTGGTTCCAGAACATGTGCCCTTGAATTCTCGCTTTTCCTATGCTATACACTCTTTCTGACATCATGCACTTGTTCATTACTATTAGGTCATCTTTTTAATGTATCCAATGCTTTGGCTGAGGTTCTCTTTTTAAGTCTGATATTTACAGCTTCATACATTTGTTTTGGGGGGAATTGATATAAAGCGAGAGTGACATCCTGTGGCCAGAGAGATTAGTGAAGATGGCATAATATGCTCTGATAGATGGAATTAGATTTTCATTTTTATTATAATACCCCTAGTTTTGTGAAATCAAGCCATAGCTGAGCAATGGACACCTATGTCTAAAATGCACATTAGCCAGAAGTCCTATGAAAAGACTAGAAACGTATTCACTACCGACAGTGAGTCTCTTCTCAACTATGTGCCTACAGTTACCATCTGTGGAGGGAAAAGTACTTCAGCACATCCAGATTTACACTGTTGCCCAAGAATACCATTTTAGGAGTACAACTTTTTATTAAGTTGGGTACAATAATAAAGGAACATGACATCATCCAAGTTGATAATAATATCCCCATATCTATAAGGTGAGTCAGCACTTTGATTACAGGGTATGCAACTCCAGTGATTTCAAGGATTACCCTAAAAGGCTGATACAGTAAACTAGAAGTCATTTATTCATGCATTATTATTAATTCTCAGGCTCTCCAAAATAATCTGACAATCTCTTTCAGTTGTCATTAAATGCCTAGTATTGGACACATAGCAAACTGCCTGAGTTAAATGTTGCTGTTCAAAAGTGTGCTACGTTCCAACATTCAGTGTGTAGTGGACTTTATTGGACAGAATAGGATCTGTAAGAGCATCTATAGTTGCAATGCACTTCCTAAATCAATCACATATTCCATCCAAACCAAGGCTGACACGTTTTAGAGATTAGATGTGCCCAAACTGAGACAAAACCAATTCTGGCACTGTAGCGTCATTAACCCCAAAGCATTAAACAGAATTAATGCTTTGATATTTATTCTAGTCTCCAGCATAAACTTTTCTGAAAACTTTTCCATCCTCTACAAACCAGATACCCCTATCAGGAGCCATGCTGGCCTGAGAGCTGAGGTTTGATGAAGTCCTTCTCTTCTCGTGAATGTGATCTTCCCTCACCAGCAGCTATAACAGAATGTTTCAGTGATACTGGAAGGGCAGGGCAAGTCCCATTTACTCTTCTTCCCTCTTGAAGATATTTTTAGTGCTAAAGGTGATTAAAGTGAGGTGCATTTCTAAAATGCATCTAATTAACAATCTCCTCTCCCTAAACTACTGCAAACACATTGATAATGAGGAGACAGTGCAAAACGTCTACAGCACATTCTACTCTTGCAGATCCCTGAGATTTTAGATAGGATGACCTATTCCTGCTCAAAGCCACTAGGAGCTTTTTAAACCAAGAAGAAATTGTGAAGGGGCTGACTGGACTGCTTCAATAGAACATAGTGGGCAAAGAAATCCAGAATGTACTCCAGTTTCACAAAGCCTCCAAGCAGAAGAAAGAGTCTGGATACAAATGTGGTTGAAGAGGGTTTAGCTAATACCATACATAGTTTCTAAAATTATGCTGGATAAAGGAGTTGTTACAAAGACTGGGTGAATTGTTTGGGTAAAAATTCTAAATATACCCAAATGTTCAAGTCTGAATTCTCAGATGTGAGTACAGCACATCAGCCAAGACTCTAGCAAAGCACGAGTGGCAGTAGGCTGCCAGCTACTTTCCATGGGAAGACGAGGGCAGCTTGTATTCTCTGAGCTTATCCCCAGACACAACAGTAGGAGAGGGCCAGCCATATGGAGAAGCAAATGTTCAAGGATATATAGTGGCTGGGAGCCCATGCCCAAAGAGCAACAGGAGTTCAGTTTCAGGTAATATGGATGCTCACCAAGGTTTGTGATTAACAGAAGCTGAAATTCCATGGGTTGTGCCTCCTCAGCCATAGATTAAATCTTTAGCTGCAGAGGGCTCACCTGAGTACAACTGAGGAGAAGGTAGCTTTAAGCTATCTTTCTGCCTCACCCATTCCTGGGGCTGCCAGGATCCCCAAAAGCCCCCCGGGTAACTTTGATCAGTCTATGGAGTGTTCTAAATTACATCACTGGCAGCAGTCCCGCAGGGCACTAATTAGGGATCCCCCATGCCTATGCACATCCCTGACCCACTCTGCCCATTCCCAACATGCCCACTATACAGAAGGGGGCACAGATGGTGTTTTAGTTGAGTGAAGACAAAACCACAAGCTGAAAACTCATAAATGTAGCCTGGTTTGGGGGCCAGAACTGTGAATCTTTGACAATTTCCATCTGTAACATCAAAATTGATTTTAAATCCAGAAGGGGCAGTTACTATCTAGTCTGACTTCCTGCATAACACAGGCCATAGAACCTCACTCAATTCCCATATCAAGCCCCTCACTTTTTGCTGAGCTATTGCATATCTTTTAGAAAGACATCCAGTCTTGATTTAAAAAGACTTCAAGTGGTGGAGAATCCAGCATGTCCCTAGGTATGTTGTTCCAATATTTAATTACTTTCACTTACAATTCCCCCCTTATTTCTAGTCTGAATTTGCTTTGCTTTAGCTTCCAACCTTTGGATCTTGGTATGCCTTTTTCTGCTAGAGTAAAGAGCTTCTACTATCAGACTGCTAAATTGGTCAAAGCTAGATCAAAACATAGCTGAAGTTTACTTTTACTGGCATAAAGTTGCTTGCACAAAGTTGCTTGCGGTATTTAGGAACTAGGACACGTTAGCCAAAATTAGCCAAAGGTTGGGGTTTCTAAAGAAAAAAACCCTCCAAATGTACAATTGCATAATGATAATCTTTGAGGTGAAATATAGAAACTTCATACTACACATAACTATTAGAACTGCGCAGAGGACTGAGCTTGTATTTTTCAGTGGATTTTGAGATTCCAAAATTTGACTTTGTTCCAAATCAGAGTGAAAACAGAAAATATCAATTCTCCACAAAGAAGAGCTCTGGAAAAAAAATCAGGTAATTTGAAACATGTCATTTTGATAAAATCAAAATATTTTGTTTAAATTAAACCTTTTTTTATTTGGCATTTAGTCTATCACATATAACACAAAATAAAAAAATCAAAATGAAAAGTTGTTTTAAAATGACTAATTGAAACATTTTATCCCAAAATGTCAAAAATAGGATATTTCAACATTGTCAGAACCTTTTTTTCCCTTTTTTAAAAATGAAATTCTGGCAAAATCAACCCCAGTTTTGCCAAACACTTTAATTTCTATGAACTGAATATTCTGACAGAATACAGTTCCATCGAAGTTTCTCCGACCAGGTGTAGTAAGTATCATGAAAATGGAGAACTAGAGCAGAGAGAGTGTAGCTGACACAGTGCCTATGCCAGGAGGAGTGAGATAGAAGATCAAAACATTGGGATAAACTGTCTGCATCAGAGTTCTAGCAATGATAAATTTTGCTCATTTTGCCTGAATGTGCTGCTGGTATTTATCACTTCATGCAGGCAAGCAATTTGGTAGAAGCAAACCTGAAAGGAAGAAACATGCCTCTCTCACTGGAAGACTCTATTGGGGTGAGACAGCTGATCTACATAGGGCATATCTAAAGGAAGATCAGAGCCTAGCCATGAGGGAAAGAACTCTGCTGTTCTGGCTGCCTCTGTGAGGCATTGAAAGTACTTCAGTGAAATAAGCTCTTCCCTGCAGATCAGTGAAAGCCTGGACTAAAGCTCGGTGTCATTCTATTTTTCTCGGCTCCTGCCTGCCCATAATGAACAGGATTTTGTCAGTCATACTGAACACATCCTGTGCAGTAATGCTAGAGTAGAGGAGGTTACCCTCTTAGCTGCCTGAGAACACTGGAGACACCGTTTGGCCCGGGAAGCCAGCTTCACAGCATTTGTTATATTTGTGACAGGTTTCCCCCTCCTCCAGGGTGCCACCTGATCTACTGGGGTTCCACCAGCCTGGGCTCCCATACACTGTCCTGCTGAGCCAGGCCCTCAAGCCTCCTCCAGCACATACACAGGTAGGGACACACCCAGCTGCAGAAAGACACAGACACTGAAATAAGCACTGCATGGGAAGACTCAGCTAGGGAATTGCCCAGCACTCAAGTGCACACTCCCTCTGGAGTATAAACCCAAAATTGTATCATCTTGCACTGCATAGAGAACTGTACAGCTTAAGCTCATAAAATTCACCCCCTCCCTCAATGTGGAGGAAGATATGCACAGCTTCTTGCCTCCCCAGTTATGAATTCCACAAATTGGTTTTAGAGAAAACAAAAACAAGTTTATTAACTACAAAAGATAGATTTTAAGTGATTATAAGGGATAGCAAACAGATCAAAGCAGATTACCCAGCAAATAAAACCAAAATGCAATAGAAGATTAAGATACTAAAAAATCTTGTTACAAGTAGTAGTTTCTCACCCTAAATGTTGTTTTAGGCAAATTGCAGAGGTTCTTGCAAGCAAGATGCTCTTGCTTGCAGCTTAAAACTCCACATATTTTTTTTCACAGGCAGGCACCTTCTCAGCCTGGGCTTAGTCCGCCTCCTTTGTCTTTGTTTCTTAGATGTTCACAGCAGTCATCCTGGGTGGGTATTCAGTGAAGAACAAATACACATTATGTCACTCCGCTGCATTAAATAGGTTTTACATAGGGCGGGAATCCTTTGTTTTCCAGTGTGATTCATCCGCCCCCCTGTGGAAAAATACTGGCATTCTATGATGGAGTCCAGTACTAGGTGACATGATCACATGACCCTGCAGGGTCAAAGCAGCCATGAGTCAAAAGCTGTTTGTAGCATCCCAGGAAGGTGGGAGATTTCAAAGACCTATTGTTCTCCCTAATAGTCCATTGACTTGTCCCTTGCTAGCCAGCCAGACTGATTGCAGTCTCTCCGGTGGGCGTTCCCCAAGTCCAAACACTTTTGTAGTACAGATGTTGTGATAAATGAAGGGGGCCGGGGGGTAGCTCCCTTTTATGAACACCCACCCAGCCAGGTAGCTATAAAGTCTCTCTTGGTGGCTGCTTGCTTTACCTGTAAAGGGTTAAAAAGTCCCCCAGAAAAAGAAAAGGGAATGGGCACCTAACCAAAAGAGCCAATGGAAAGGTAGAACTTTTTAAAATGGGAAAAAAGCTTTCCCTTTGTCTCTCTGTTCTCTCTGAGCTGAAGAGACGGGGGCAGCTGGAATGATGTATAAAGTTTGGACCAGGTATGAAAAATCATCATCCATACCTAGAAGAATTCATTGGGACAGGGAATGTTTAGATAGATGCAATTAGGTTTATTTCTTTTATTTTCTGTAAGGCTTGTGGACTCCTCTGTGCTAACCCCACATGCTTTTATTTGCTTGTAACCTTTAAGCTGAATCCCCAAGAAAGCTATTTTGGGTGCTTCATTTTTGGAATTGCTCTTTTAAAATCTAACAAATGCCTAAGTTCCAGATGTATTTTCTTTCTTTTTGTTTTAATAAAATTTACCTTTGTTAAGAATCTGATTGGTTTTGTGTCTTAAAAGGTCTGTGCATGTTTTTCAATTAGCTGATGGCAACAGCTGGGTTTCCCTCTTGTTTGTTTTCTTTCCTGGCTTCCCCAAGGAAGAGGTGGAAAAGCTGAGAGGCCTTAGGGAAAACTTCTCCAGTGAGTTTTTCCAGGATTTGCAGGAGGCACTTGGGTGGTGGCAGCGTTTACTAAGCCAAGGTCAGAGAAAAGCTGTAACCTTGGAGGTTTAATACTAGCCTGGAGTGGCCAGTATATTATTTTTTTAAAATCCTTGTGGCCCTCCACCTTCTGCACTCGAAGTGACAGAGTGGGGAATCAGCTCTGACAGCTGTCTAGTAAATATTCCTAACTTTAGATACAAAAATGATATATGCATACAAATAGGATAATCATATTCAGCAAATTATAACCTTTTCAATGATATCTCACATACCTTATCTTGCACAAAACATACCATAATAATGCTATAATCATATTATAACAATATTTCTATGAAGAATATGGGGTGTAGTGTCATAACATTCTCTTCCTGTTTTTTCTCCATGTTCGCATATCCATTTGGTGGAACATGTCGTGTTCCACTAAGGCCTGGACAGGAACCTAATTTTTTCCATCAGGACATAGCATTGCAATGGCATATAGTGTTGAGCAAGAGCCGTTATATAGCTCCAGCATAACACAAGCTCACTCTCAAGCAAGCACAGTAGCCACGCTGTTTGGAGTTGTAGTTTTCAAATCTGCCATTGCATAACTTCTAGTAATGCTGCAGAATCTGAACAGCATGCTGTTGGGAGGTGGAGGCAAGATGCGGGGAGTGGAGTGGAATAGAGGAGAAGGTGCCATAAAAAATTCTCACCTCAGCAGTCCAAGCAGGGTGAGACAGGCAGAGGCAGTCTCTGCACCACAGCTTAGAAGTGGGAGCTGTGGGGAGTGATTCTTTCCCAAGATAGGGAAAGGAGAGGGAATTCTTCCTTATTCTAACCACAACTCACTTTGTATATCTCTTGCATTGAACCATAAACTGGAGTGAGAGGAGAACCATGCCCTTGAAGTCCATTGACTTTAGCAGAGTTAACCCTGACTCACACAAGTTTAGCCAAGAAGAGAAAGATCTACAGAGCTATCAGCAGGCACTGGCATCGGTGTTGGGGATGTGAGGGAGAAAGGGCGGGTGAAGAGCATGTAATGTAGGATGGGGAGCCCCAAACTACCAGCCTTTTTGATAGCCTATTATTAAACATTTCTGATTAAGTCATTTTCTAGAGGACCCAGGGTGCTAGGCACTACCTTCCCACAAGACAGCCAATGGCCCAAAGATCTTTAGATTGTGTATTTAAAAGGGCAGTTCTTTCTCAGGTTTGGTATCTCAGTTAAACAATTGCTGAAATTGTTCAACAGTTAAAGAAAAGGTGGAGGGAATGCAAAAATAACCTCATCAAATTACAAATCAACAATGTTAAAGTTCTGTAAGGTACATTCCTTATTTGGAAATTTGGGATTACTATACCTGGTTGCAATTTTTCAAACAAATCATCTCCTGCCCCTTTTAAAAACCCTCACATTTTTCTCAACAAATTGTCAACATATGAAATTATTTTGAAAAAAATTTAATTTGTTTCAACTTTGGAAATCAAATGCATTGAAAATGGTAAAGCATTTTGTTTACTGAAACCTGGATTTTACGTTAATATACTTCAATAAATGTTTTAAATATAAATTTAGAAAAAAACTATTAGGAGAAAGTCACAAAAAGGTCCACTTTGAATACTTCTGATTGAGAACTTCAGTATTTTGAATTTTTTTCACAAAAATAGGTTTTTATTTTTCAACTAGCTCTGGTGGCCATTTAAACTTAAAGTATGTATTGCAAGATTGTGTTAAACATGCATTATTGGATGTGCACCTGTACTGGTGGATTGCATGTGCAGACATGAGTAATGCAAATTTGGTTCAGTCCGATCATACATATTGCTCAACAGACATGTATCCATGTAAAATTGGGGGGTTAGGTGTACATATCTGGTAGAGGGAAAGTAAGTTAGGTTGACATTTTCTTCCATGTTAATTTTGAGCCTAAAGGCACACTGAAAAATAGACTTGGAATTTATGTTGTTAACATTTCATTTATACTAAACATTCTTTCACCGTTTGATGGCACTGTTTAATCAAAAAAAATTGTATAAACATTTGACCTAAAAAGTAATTCGTGAAACAAAATCCACCTTTCCTCTGTTAGTCACTGAAAAGGTATAACTCTTCCTCTGGGTATTTGATTTTTCTTTTATCACAAGGGGGAAAAACCTATAAAATTATTATACTGATATAGTGGAGGTTCAGGAGCCATGCATCCTTATTCTTGTTTTCCTTTTTATTTAATGTTTATATTCCAATAGTGCCTGGAGTCTCATTGGGGTCAGGACTTCATTGTTCTAGGTTCTGCACAAAACACATGAAGAAGTAGCTCATGCCTCCAAGAATTGAATGTTTTCAGTATAGCCAACCCCTTCTTTACAGCACACACTTTTTTAAAAAGCTGTAAGTCCTATCCCCCTGCAGCCTTTGTTTAGGTATGAAATAAGACATACTGTAATACACCGAGAGAAGCTGCCAGGCCATATTGTTTGTCATTTTCCCAAGGTGTTGCTCTTAAATAAATCACTAAACTATATAAAATAAGGTTTTTTTCCTCTCTATAAATTGAGAACAGGCCACATTTTCTGCCCTTACAGCTCTTTGCTGGAGCTGGAAGAAGCTTGTAGGTACTTTATACTTCAGATGGTGATTCAGCCAACCTGTGGACTGACAAAAAGAAGCACAGTTCCTGGCTCATAAAAACACTTTCTCTTGCGTTTGTTTGTTGAGTAAAGAAGTGTTTCCTGGGATGCAGCTGTACATTATGTTTTGCTTGTGTGGAAATAATGGTCTCATTATCCATTTAACTAAATTGTTTTGTAGCCTCCACAGTCTATTGGTATGCACAGTATTCTCTGTGGGTTCAGCAATATGGAAACAAAAATCCTACCGATTCCATTAATATACATAGCTGTCACTACAGCAAACAACTCAGTTCTGTCTGTCTAGCAAATAGTTATACACACAATGGCATAAGTGCATTAAAAGTCCCTAAGCACTGTGAAATCATAGCCTTTATGTAATGAGAAGTAAGTGTTGTATTGTGTGCTAAAGAGTAAGTGCTCTAGGCAGTGGGGAGCTGCCACACCTCTTGTACACTCTTCACTCAGACCTTGGCTTTCTGTGACACTTCCTGTGGGCTGGGAACTTGGGGAGCCTGGGGCAGAAACAAAGGAGCCCGCAACAGCGCAGTTACATTCTGCAGCTACACAGAGCAGTAGAAAGTTTACTTCAGTACTATATATTATTCCTATTAACAATAAAAAGTTTATCCTGACATCTGTTTGCTCATCAGTAAGATACTACATGGCACTGGGAGTGGAAGGCACACTTCACTGGGGAGGTAGCATTGAAATGGCTGCTGCAGAGCCTGTGCAGCTGCATGTAACTTCCCCATCAGCCCTGAGAATCGCGGGGAATGCTGGATGTGCCTGGCAAAGACTCAAACAGCAATTTGAGCTGCATGAAAGCCACAGGGGCAAACAAACTGGAGGATCAGTAAAAGATTGCTCTACTCCGAACAGTGGCAGAGTATAGGCAGGCACAGAAGCCCCAGATGTAGATAATGCGTTCCATGCAGATGGTGGTGGTGGTGGGGAGAGAGGAAAGCTTTGCAAAGCTAATGAAAATGTTTGAGGATCATTGTGTCCCTAGAAAAAAATATTACATATGTGAGATATATATTCAGGAGGAGAACACAGAATGAAGAGGAATTTGTCACAGAGTTAAAACTGAAAAAAGTCAGTCTTGTGAATATGGGGTATTAAAGGACTCTTTTATTAAAGACCAAGTTGTCTTGGGGTATAACGATAAAATCTGTGAATGGCTACTAAGGAATATGGATCTGACACTATCAAAGCCAATATGTATATGCCAACCAGCAGAACAGACAGAAAAACAAATAAAAAGCCTAGAGAAAGGCACAGTGCATATGACTGTGAGTTCCATAGCTAAACCAGCAAGAGCAAAGTTCACAGAAATTAAAATGGCCAAGGACAGAAACGTGGGAAAGCAGGAAACAATGCCAGCAATATGACAACCAATATGAGTATAGAAAATGCCCAGCATTTGGGCAAATATGTAGAAACTGTGCAGAGAAAGCAGGAAAGTACAAGTATTATGTGAAGGAAGGGATTCCTCAAGTGAAGAGGAAGAGCTGTTCTTAAGTATGGTAAGCAGGGAGATTGAAAATTCAAAAGACTGTCCAATTAAAATGTGGAGAAATGGCATATATGTGACATAAAAGATAGACCCTGGAGCACAAGTAAATATAACATAAATTGAAATAGAAAGATGTAACGATCACATAAAAGTTGAAGAGTCAAGAATGTCTGTGAAAGGCTATAATGGAAGAATAATTCCAATGGTGGGAGAGTGAACATTGATACTTAAATACAGAGGAGAAAATTATAAAACAAGAGTTTGTGGTGGCACACAGAGGTAAGCAACCAGCCTTGAGCCTACGTATATGTGAGGTGCTTGGGCTCGTTAAGAGTATGTACATCACAGAGAGTCAGAAAATAACACAGAATCAGGAAGACAACACAGAGCCAGATAATGAAAGGATTTAATAGCATCCTATGAAGATGTATTAATAGGAAATGGGTCCCTCCCAGTAACATACAAGGTATGGTCAAGAGAAGATGCAGAACCTGTGGTTACTTACTACTTGAAAAGTTCCACAAGTCTTAGGCTAAAAGAAGAGCTGTGAAACATGACATGGTATTGTTCGGAGAATAGGCAAACCAGCCAATTGGGTTCACCCCTTAATAATTGTAGAGAAAAAAGGAAGGGAACTACAGCTGTGTATGAATTCTAAATAGCTGAACAAAACCATAAAATGAGAACACTTCCACTTGTCTGGGATGACAGGACACAAATTCTTCAGCAAAGAACTAAGAGTTCCAGGATATGCTCTTTCAACACACCTTTTGGCAAATAGTGCTTTCTAAGACTGCCTTTTGGAATCTGTTTGGCTCCAGATGTATTTCATCATACAAAGTCAGATGCTAAAGGAGCTATCAGGTGTGAAAGTATACATTGATGACATAATAATTAGGTTGCCACTTCTGTTGAACATCGGGAATGACTGAGGAGAATACTGGAAATTGTGAGAGCTAGTAACCATACACTGAGTAAGGCTAAATGCCTTTCAGTGGAAATAATGTACTTGGGAGAGAGACTGATCTCAAAGGGAATCTTGCCCAATTAATCAGATTCAGGCAATAATGAACATGCCCAGGCCTGGAGGGAAAAAAGGAATTCAAAGGCTGCTAATCACGTTGAATTATGTCAGAAAGTTCAGACCTAACTATACAGCTTGCACAACACACCTTAGACATCTCTTCCACAAAGTTGCTGAATGGGCATGGATGCCACAGCATGAAAGAGAGTTCAGTGATTTAAAGCACATTCTGACATCAGCACCAGTGCTGCCATTTTTTGATCCATTGAAAGACAATAATCTCTCCATGCAAGCCTCAAAAAGAGGGCTGGGAGAAGCATTATTACAAGGTCATGGAACTGATGGGTTGCCAGGGCAATGACAGCCGCAGACCAGATGTACATACAAATTGAAAAGGAGACACTACATCTGGTGTATTGATGTATAAGATTTCTGAACATTCTCTGTGGTTGTAACTTCAGAGCAGAAACTGGTCACAAATCACGGACTGCAATACACAAAAACAAACTTGGAGAAGCACCACCAAGGACACAGAGACTACTTCTGAAAATACAAAAATATGATGTGACCGTTGAGTTCTAGCCTTGATGTCACTTAGTAATGGCAGACACACTCTTAGGAGTACTTCTCCACCTGTCAAGAGACAGTCTGATGATGTGGACATGATAAAAACATCACATGCTTTATCTCCAGGCTTATGAGATGAATAGGAGACAGAGATTGCTAACAACGAAGTGCTGCTAGTAGTGATACCAGTGATAAGTAACGAAGGAAAACAATCAACACTTCCCAGCTGCCTATTTCCATTATAAAAATGAGCTCTCAGTGAGCTCGAGTGCTCTTGAATGGGACACAGATTGTGGTTCCCACAGTGGTGAGAAGGAAAATACTCGTACAAATACATGAAGGGCACTGGGAATGAGCAGATCAAAAAGGAGAGGTAAGGAAGTTGTATTCTGGCCTCAGGTGAATAGTGACATTGAAGAAATGGAGAGCAGGTGTAACATTTTAGAGTTAGAGAGGTTCCCAGCAGAAAGAACCGATGATACTGCAGAAACAACTCTCAATTCCACAATACCAGCATTGGAATTGACATATTCATCCTGAGAAGACATGGGCACCTGGTTGCAAGTGGCCTACTGTACTGGTTTCCCAGAAGTAGTTACTCTTGAAGATACCAAATCTCCAACACTAATAAGGCATATTACATCTGTATTTGCACATCATGAAATTCCAAGAACAGTAATAACTATAAATGGACCAAAATACAAGAATAGAGAATTCTTGGTCTTTGCTAAAGTGTACAACTTTATGAGACATCTAGTCCCAGATAACCTCAAGGCAATGGATTAACTAAATGTGGAGTATGCATAGTGAAGAATGTGATAAAAAAAAGCAATGGATACAAGAGAACATCCATATTTGCTACTTCTATACTATGTAGAAAAGTGGAAAGTCACTGCAATGTGGAAAGTCACCGATTGTTTGCCTCTACAATAGATGTCTAAATACTCGATTACCAGATATGGGACAAAAGCAAAGGATGATTAAGGAGTCTGTGATAACAAGGAAAACACTGGGAAAGTACAATTAGAAAAAACATTACAATATAGGAACAAGACTCTTCCCACTGTTGAAAAACAAAGACCCTGTGAGAATTTGGCAAGATGGACATTGGCCAGTTAAAACTACAGTGATTAAAGAAGAGTCACCTCACTCATAGTCTGTGATCACAGATGAAGGCAAAAGCATCTGCTCGAGATACCTGAGTACTTGGCTGAGACAAGTGAAGTCAGGGCAGATATACCAGTCAAATATAATTCACAACCTGATGCTGTTGTTGACTCTGAGATTGAACAGTCTGTTACAGACAAAGATTTGACTAAACAGGGTTGGCAATACAGCCGATTAGGAAGATTGCTGAAATGCCCTGGCCCCTAAGAGACTGATCGAAACATGTAAAGGTTGCATTAAAGTCAGTTATTGTGTTTATTATAGTTTGTTAATTTTAATTTTAATAGTGTTTTAGTTCAGTCAGGAAATTTAGAAAGGGATCTAAAAAAGGGAGGGTGTGCTACAAGTTAAGTTCTCCAGGCAGTGTAGAGATGCCACACCTCCTGTACACTCTTTGTGCAGACGCTGAGTTCCTGTGGCACTTTCTGCAGGCTGGGGAGCAGAAACTAAGGGCTAGTCTGCACTGGCAATGCTAAAGCATTACCACGTCCCTTGTGTGGTCACAGTGCAGCGCTGGGAGAGAGCTCACCTTCATGAGGGGCGTAGCTCCCAGTGCTGGGGCACTGTCTACACTGGCACTTTACACCGCTGAAACTTGCTGCGCTCAGAGGGGTCTTTTTTCACACCCCTGAGCGAGAAAGTTGCAGCATTGTAAACTGCCTGTGTAGACAAGCCCAAAGACGCCCAGGACACGGCAGTTGCAGGCTGCAGCTACAGAGTAGTAGGAAGTTTGTTACCTCATTTCCTGTTCATAATAAAGAGTCTATCTTGACACTGCAACAGAGGGTCTCTTGCATCTGAAGAAGTCAGGTTCTTACCCACAAAAGCTTATGCTCCCAATACTTCTGTTAGTCTCAAAGGTGCCACGCGACCCTCTGTTGCTTTTTACAGATTCAGACTAACACGGCTACCCCTCTGATATCTTGACACTGGTTTGCTCATCAGTAAGATACTGCAGCATTAATTTAAGAGGTTGTCCACATGAACAATTAACTCACAGAAAGCTGGGGTGTGAATCTATCCCAACTGGTCTGTCTTGGTCTAAGTCAGTGGTCCCCAACGTGGTGCCCGGCAGGGCATCTATGTGCGCCCGCCTACTGGTCGCTGGACAAGCAGCCGCCGAAATGCCGCCGAGAAGCAGCAATGTCAAGAAGCGTTGCCACCGAAATGCCACGCTCCTCAGAGGCTAGTCGTCCGGCACCCGCCACACTGAAAGGTTGAGGACCACTGGTCTAAGTGTACCTTTGCACCCTGCTGATGAATGTTAACAGTTTGTTAGAGCACTTTGAGCTAGTCCTGTTTCAAACAGGAATAGATTAATGCACTTTAATGAACCGTTAATGTGTATCAGTCAGCAAGGTGCATTTGCCCTAAACGAATTGTTTACATAGACAAGCTCCTAGTTCCATTTATTTAGGTGAAAACAAACACATAGGTTATTATGCCAGAAACATTCCCATCCAGGTTTTGCATAATGCCATGGCACTTTTCATGTAAATAAGGGCAAAATCCCCAGTGTCCTGGAAAAATTTCAGTTTGGTTATTTACATTCCGTTTGACTGAAATTCCCATGGAGTTTCAGTTGGCACAGCTTGGAATGAATTGATGATTAGCTTAATATCAACCTGACTGAAGTGCAGTGAGGCAGGTAGCTGCATGTTTGCAGCAACCTTTAGGTTCAGAAGCACCTACATTTGTTGGGAGGAAAAGTAACATCTGATCATAAAGAAGCGTATAACAATTAGCATCTGTGGGGCTATGATTATCCACTGGTATTGGCTATTCTTACAGTCCCATGTAACTGAAATACAGTTAGTACCATTTTAGGTTCTACTAAGTATCCACATGAATGGGACTTAACTTCCAGAACATTTTGAGGTCAAAAAGTAGAAGATAGTCAGCTTGAAACTACCTGAGTTTTGGTTTGCTCTCTCCTGTAGGCTTCTGCCCTTGGCTAATACTCTCTACAAATTCAGGGACACATGGCTACATCCTTGTTTTTTTTCTTCATTTCGGAGCCCAGTTTGAAGTGTGTTTATTTCCAGGATTATGTAAGAGCTTAGAAACCTGTCTTCCCAGGTACCGAAATCACAAGCTGAGAATGAATTGCACACTGCTGAGAGAGGAGAAAATTAGTATGTTTACCTGCTTTGAACCTAGACAAAGCCACACAGATTGGCTGGCTTGTGTCTACATGTATATTTTCCTCTATCTTCCTTAACCTCGTCCAGCTGCGGTAATTGTATAAGTTCTAATGTTTTCCCCAAAGTGTGAAATAAAGAAACCTCCTTACACGTTGCTACACTTCTCTAATGGTATAATTTCACACCTGTATCAACAGTGAACAGGCAGTTTTTGGGGTCACAGAATTTTTGGTAGGTTTGAGTACAAGGACATAAAATGCCATTCAGAATCACAGCAGCAATGGTGAGATGGATTAAAAGTGTATCCATAAAATTATACAGAAAAAGATACCAAAAGAAGAGGTATAATTATTAAAAGGGCATGTAACTCACTGGCTGATTGCATTTTAAGGGGCTGGTTTCACCATTATATAATCAGAGGACAATTCTAAGCAGCAGCTTGTTACCAGTACTTTAAACAGTGACCTACTAATTAAAAACAACAATAGGAGTCTACCCAAATCCAAGTACAATGTACATGGCGTGCTTCCAGGAAGCCAGAGTTAAAATGCAAATTTAATAAGTGATCCAATTCAAAAACTTTATGATCTGCTACAAACAACAAACTCTGTTTAGGGAGTGACTACGGCTTTTCTACTGATGAGATAACCTTTTTCAGCTCACTCAAGATTTTACCACTCATGAGTTACTCAGTCACACCAAGTCATGGAATGTAAAGGTAGATTCAGATTCCAAGTACAAAATCTGATATATTTGTGTAAAACTTGTATACAAAGCATATGCTGGTGAGCAGAGGAAAATACTTTGAAAAGTTTGCAGCCTCAGTGCAGTCTACTTTGGTTGAAGGCAAACATCCACAATTGGTTAATTCAGTTTGGGATTGCTATTGAATTTCTTGCTGATGTTAAGCTCTCACATAGAAAGCATTACTCATGGCAATGTCTCTTGTTGGCTTGGAGACTCCATCCCATCCTGGTGAACAATGACCCAGCCTCACCTCTGATCTGGACTACAGAAACATGATATATGTGGGCAAGAAGCCCTCAGCACCTAGGAAAATCCAGCTGCTACAGAATGCTGCAGTGTTCTCTCTCCTCAGATACCACAGAAAGGAGCATTTTTGTAAATTGAAGAAGACTGTAGCTTGTATGTTAGACTAAACTGGGCTTGCTTGTGATAGAACTAAGGAAGAGTTCTTACCTATATCTTCTCTGAATTTGTCCTAATTTATGACATATTGTTGAAATAAACCTTTGCAGTACATCTCCTATGTGAAAATCTGATTTGAACAGACTAACATCAGCATTATTTCCAATTTTCATCCTAAGATACTGTCTCTGCTATAATATTTGAAGTGAACTAGGGAGTGTATATTTTGGATGGACTGGAAAATATGGATATGAGAAGAGATCAGAGTAGTTAACTCAGAAGAAGGCCAACATGTGGATCAAAGCATAAACAGGTTAGACAGAAAGGGTAGCATCCTTGATACACTGCCAAGGAAGAAGCAGTAAGGGCTTAGACTAGGTGATAGATTGGACGGGTGTTAAATGGAGAGAGGAGTCAAAGTGGACCTCAGAGTTGAGAGTCTGAATGACAAGTGCAACACTGGTAGCAAAAAGAAGAGGTGGAGCAGGTCTGGGAGATAAAAATGAGGACAGTTTTGTCCATATTTAGATGTGGTGGACTCTCTGGAATGTTGTGTCAAAGATGTGCTATTGGACATGAAGATATAGGTCAGGTGTGGAGAGAGAGATTTCTGACTCAGCAGAAAAATGATAGCTGAAGCCATGTAAAGAGGGGTCATCCAAGAAAAGAGCCCTGGAACCAAGGACAGAGAGCCCTGTGGCATTCCCGGGGCGGGGAGGGGGAACTACCATAGGGAAACTGCTGGAAGTGCCTTTGGAGAGTTGGGAGTAGACCCAAGCCAGGATGGGCCCACAAAAGCCAACGGAGGGCAAAGTGTCAGAGAGGGCCTGATCAATTATAAAGATCAGTGAGAATGAGGCCTCAAAAGCTGACCAGGGACCAGGTGTGATGTGATCACTTTCAGTGGAATGGATATATTGAAAGCCAGATTGGAAGGGCATGCAAAAGGGAATTGGAGGACACCAAGGCTGTGATTGGAAACAGCTTGTTCAAGGGGCTTAGAGGTGAGGAGCAGTTGAGTGGTGGTAGTTAAAGGTTGCTTTTTTAAGAATAAAGCATTCTTGAATGCTAAGGGGAAGACAGAGGAGATGGGAAGGATGGCACCTTTTATCCAAGGATTTCAAAGGACAAGAGCAAGGGAAGTCAGTAACTGGGAAGAAATGGGCACAATGAGGACAGGTGCAGGGGCTGGAGATAGAAAATAGGCAAAGCACCTGAAGTAAAGGAATAAAGGTTATTGGGAGAAGAGAAGCAGGAGAAGTTGATCTCATGTCTTCCTTTGAAGAATGTGTTGAAATCCTGGGCAGCGGAGGAATAAGGTAGAAGGACAGTTAGCAGAGTTGCAAGCTTCTCAGCTGTTAAAATTATCTTTTTCACCCATTGGACCATGGCACTTCCACTCTGCTGGCTCTCCTTCCCTACCCTATCAAGGATAAACTTATGTCCCCACAACTCCATGTCCCCACACTCATTTCTTTGTGCCATCTTCTATGCTTCCCCCTTTGAATACGACAACACACTAGTTCAAGTGCACCAGGCTCCTACCCCCTTCAAATACAAATTCTCCTAAACAATCACTTCTTCCATGGGGCCCATGAACACTAACCCAGTGCAAATAAATACCCTCTTCATCCAGACACAATGAGAGGGGATGACAGAGAGATTACAGTCTGGAAGGTTTGAGACTGCCCCATGAGAACCTGTAGAAATTGCTTGGATTTGGCAATTTGCTACTCAAAGTGATGAAAGGAGATGACATGAAAACGTGCGTGTGTGAAGATATCTAGTGTGTCACGTCACACTGCATTAAGTTATCCCACATCTAATGTGATGCATGAAACAGTGCAGCATTACAATACAACCTGACATAACCGGTCACAAAGCTAGCAATCAATGAGCAGCATTACCTTGCTCAAGGCCACACAGCAAGAAATGACACAAAAAAGAATAGAACAGTGGAATCCTAATTCCCAGTTCCCTGCATTTCCCACTAGACTACACTTCCTAGCATCCTGTGTTGCAAACAAATAAATCAGACAATAAAGAGATCTTGTAGCAAAAACGAATAGAAAGGAGTGAATTGAACACTTCTCTTCTTTGACAGTTTGGTATTTTACTTCTGTAAAACACTTTTCAAACGG
This sequence comes from Chrysemys picta bellii, assembly GCF_011386835.1. Taxonomy (NCBI): domain Eukaryota; kingdom Metazoa; phylum Chordata; order Testudines; family Emydidae; genus Chrysemys; species Chrysemys picta. Next base: position 40,057,015 of record NC_088797.1, read on the forward strand.
TCTATGTAACTACATTTCCCGTGTCCTGCTGATAAGACAAATGTTCTGTCTTGTAAACAGAGTTAAAGTGTAATTGAACTCATCCAGAGATGTTGTCTTATTAAACTGACTCATATTATACATCTTGAGTGTTCAAGCCAATGTACTTGGCCTTAGGGTCTCTCCTTCTAAGACAGGAACCTTTCTATTAAAAAAATAAAAAGATGTCACAACCTTTTTCCATGTTCGGGAGTGTTAAACTCCGTGTCTTAAGAGATAAAAGGGGTTGAGCCATTAGAAAGACAAGTAGTTAAACATGGGGGAAAGAAATATGCAGGAGAACTGACTTTGGTCTCCGAGCCAACTTCTGCAGTGAGCTTATCATTTGGCTGTGACAGTATATGAAGCAGCAATGGTAGAAACAGCATTTACAGAGCTGGTTCAAACTGGCAGGAGTATTACTAGCAGGGAAACAGGAAGGATGAGGGAAACTCCTAAATAAGGAAGGACAAATGCTATTTATCTTCTAACTGTAATACACAGACTCACAAACATGTAATTCTAGGCAAAGAGGGTAGTGCCATCTATAGTTAAGTTTGTCCAACTCTTTCCATTATCAGACCCTGTTTTCATTTGCTAGTAACCTTGCCAAACTAACTGTTTAGGCTGAAATTTCCCATGCTAGGTATCTGCCTCAGGCTGAGTTTAATTGGAAAGTACCAGCTAAAATGATGTCTGAGTATGAGACTAGGGAAAAATATGTTGTTTTACAACTGATTTCCTGAGAAGCTCTAGCACCTCCATGCTTTGGTGAAGGGACTTGAAATTTGGCAGGAATGTTGCCCTGGTGCCAGGAAAATGCCTTTTTCCATCCTTATGAACGTCTGCCCAAATATGGCCAAGTTATAAACATCTGACAAATCAGTTTGCACATACTCAGTAGAGACTTGTTAGAGTTTCGCAGCTAAATTCCCTGAAAATTCCATCTGCACTGAGCATGCTTCAGCCTATGGCTGCAGGGGACTGAGCAAGACTTTCCCTGCAATTGCTCCTCCCAGGTGCTGCAGGTTGCTGTGGCACCAGGCACAGGGATTGACAGCAGGGAGACAGTCTCCTGTCCGCTCAGTGCTGCTGTTGCCCAGGCAGCCTGGAGGAGAAAAGGAAGCAGCCTGATTGGGTGGACAATAGGAGCAGAAGGATTGTAGGAGCCAGAGCGTGCGGAGCTGGTGGTATATACACACACATAGGGAGGGACACATGATCGCCTCAGAGGGGGACAAAGACAGACTGCATCATAACACATCTATGCAAGGGGCCCAAATTAATTCTGATCTTTCCTAACGTAAAAGTGCTTGACTCTGCAACCTTAATGCAGTTTTTCAATGTAATATATATGGATGTGTGTGTAATGGCAATTGTGAGTACAGCACAAAATATGAGCTCAAAGTGGCAGTTAAAGAGTTTTCTGGGGAAGAGAGAAGCGGTCCTATGACTGGACCAAGTCCTTCTCTGCCCGTAGAGCTGAGACCCTGTGTGAGTGCCTAAACCCATATCCTCCCAGTGTTACCCGGGATTCTTTCAACCCAAAGCTCTTGGTAACTTTTACTCTGTGTGAGGTGGTGTCAGGAAATGAATCAAGGGAGACACGGCCATCCAACAGATAGATGGCTGGCACAAACAGGGCAACACAAGAGTGCTTTCACTTAAAGCTAAACTTTACTTAGTCTCAAGCACTTACATACGTCCGCAACAGGTTAGTAAAACATCCCCAATCCTCAATAATTATGGAAGCTGAGTGTGGCTCTCCAGTGGCACAGAGGCAGCCTTCTCGTGGCCAAATCTTCCATCTGCCGGTGGGGACCACAAGATGTGTCCAGTGGGAGAGTCCAACCACCTCAAAATTTTTTCCCTTATTTATACATTAGTAATAGAATGACTTGTCACTTAAAGAAAACTTGTTAAGCAAGCAGTTTCAAAGGTCAAGCAAGAGGTTTCCTTCTAATCATCAATTAACCCAGGTGTGGTTTTATTCAGAATTTGCACACCTTGAGGCCCTGACAGACACATTCCTGAGGGCACATAGACAAGCTTCCTGTTCTTCTAAAATGCATGTATCAGCAATTTCAATACAATTCTTATCAGGAAGGATGAGGGGTCAAGCTGCCCTCTCTGTGGCACCCAGAACCTCCTCCCTTCTGCTCCTGCCTTGGTTAAGCCGAGGCTACTGCACGGCCAATTTATGGCCTGCTGACATAGCTGTTTTTAGCAATAAGTAATAGTGGTTTCAGGCACTTTACTGGTTTGCCAAAATCTCCCCGTACAGTTCCCCTCCTTAAAGGTCACCTTTCACACAAGGGGTGGGTTTACATGATCGCTGTCATACTTTTTCTGGATGCACCTGAGTTGAGATCCAACAAAAGCTCAAGGCTCTCAGCCGAGACTGTGCAAATGAGCTTGTTGGCATCCCATACTCAGCACACCAGCATAGCAATTGACAAATGATCATTTTAGCCTCCTTTCCCATTTGAGGGAGGGGCGACAAGTTCGATATGTTCCTTTTCAGGGGGTACGAGTGCCGATGGCAATAACCACTGACTCATTTGTTGGGGGATTTGCAATTGCTGGATTTTGCACCAGGTCCAGTATATCATTAGGCTGGTAACAAAACCCACTACTATTTGGTACCCCAAGATTACTATGATGGGGTGTAGAGCCAAATTCAGGATGCCTGTGCCAGTGGGGGACCATCCCAATAACACTTCCCACCAGTGGTGTGACAGGTCCTGGCCAATTCTTGAAAATACCCGTTTAATTTCATTGGCATTATGATGCACAGTTACTGTCAGGGTTCCCTCCCCACTCTGAACTCTGGGGTACAGATGTGGGGACCCGCATGAAAGACCCCCTAAGCTTATTTCTATCAGCTTAGGTTAAAAACTTCCCCAAGGCACAAATCCTTTCCTTGTCCTTGGACGGTATTGCTGCCACCACCAAATGATTTAAACAAAAATTCAGGGAGGGGCCACTTGGAACCCCATCCCCCCAAAATATCCCCCAAGTCCCTTCACCCCCTTTCCTGGGGAGGCTTGAGAGTAATATACCAACGAATTGGTTTACAAAGTGAGCACAGACCAAATCCTTTGGTTTTTAGGACACTAAAAACCAATCAAGTTCTTAAAAGAAGAATTTTATTATAAAATTAAAAGTAAAAGAATCACACCTGCAAAGTCAGGATGGAAGGTAACTTTACAGGGAATAAAAAGATTTAAAACACAGAGGACTCCCCTCTGGACTCAACTTTACAGTTGCAAAAAACAGGAATAAAAACTCTCTCTTAGCATAGGGAAAATTTACACGCTAAAACAAAAGATAAGCTAACACATTTTCCTTGCCTTACTTACAATTTTTGTAATTGTAGATGCTCATTTCATGTATGTTTTTAGGATATTTTTTTTCTGCCCTGGTCTCTCTCTCCATCCTGAGAGGGAACAAACAAAGAGAGCACAAACAAAATCTCTCCCCCGCCCCCAGATTTTAAAGTCTTTTGGTCAGGTGCAACTAGATTAATTGAACTGATTAACCCCTTACAGGTAAGACAATTCAGTAGAGCTACTCAGGAAGGATTGTATGCTTCCCTTAGCTCTATGTTTATTACATTAACCATGACTCTGTGCCCTTCCTGTTTTGCAGTATATAGCTGGTTGTGTAAATCAGGGTGTACAAACAATGTTTGTAAAGCAGTTAAATTCATTCCAAGGAGCACAGGTTCTACAACAGAATACAAAGCATAAGACACTTTTAATTGACTATATTTAAATTCGGGTACATGAACTTCAAAATCACTTCCCCTAATTGCTATAATATGACAAACATTTATTCTCATAAGGATTATGATTTACTTTATGAACAAAATTAACAAGAAACATAGGACACCAACTTCTAAGACATACACAGTGATGTCCTAGATACACAAGCACAGAATTGTTACTTACAAATGAGTTAATAGCATAATGGCATTTTCCTTCAGCAGCAACAACACACACAGCGATGGGGGCTGGCAGGTGGGGGCTGCAGCTCCAAGGGGAACCACTACCTACAGCAAAGCCACCTCTGTCCCCGGTTTGGTCCTGGCATGTGGAAGGTGTGAGTGGGCCAGCGGGGGCAAGAAAGGGGAATCCATGTGAGGCACTGGATGGAGCAAAGCATCCTTATAGAAACTCCCACATTGGGACATACAGCTCATCTCGTTGCTCTCCCTGTTGTCGTGCCATGCCTTGAGATGAATGTGCTGCATGTTGGCCCTTTCCAAGCCACAATTTCACATATGGCATGGGATTCCACTGAGTATAAGGAGGACCCACACATGAAATGAATAGCATGTCCGCCACATGATGAGTGGTAAGTGCAGTCCGTTTCACTGTAATGATGTTGTTCATCACACTGAATCCCCTTTCGCAGTCAGTGTTGCTTGCAGCAAGGGTGTCCACTGCAAGGACAAGTTTTTTAAGTTTACCAGGAATGTTTTTTCCTCCAGAAGCCTTGAATTCAACAAATTCCAAGTGTGTTTCCTGTTGATTGATTCTCAGTTGATCAGCCAATGCTCTTATTTCCTTTTCTCCAAAGTGGGGATTCTCTTGCCATTTTTCGGGATTAAAAACCGACAAATTGTTAATTAAGTTCTCATAATTGGAAGCCCTTTCTTCACGTGTGCTTTGATCAGCTTTGTTTGAGGCAGTTGTGAATAGTTTTGTCCTCATATTGTCAATGACTGCTTGGATGAATTGAGACTAATTAATTCTGGGGCTTTTTCCAGCACCGTTTAATTTGCTGGTTTTGAACATCATAGATCGTTCAGCCTTCTGAGCTTCTTCAGAGTAAATTCCTGGGTCTGTTTTTAGACTTTCTATCCTCTTGATGTATATTTGCATTAGGTTTTCTGCTTTTGGAATGGTCTTGTCTTGTTCCTGTAACATCTCAGACAATACGTTCACTTCCGACTCTTGCCAGGTCTTGTGAGGCTGCCTCGAAGTGTTTTGCCAAAGCAAGGTATGTTTACCACATTGCATTGACTGCTTTCCATGTTGATGCCACCCACTTTAAATTGAACACTTTGCCGATTTTTTGAAGTACAATGTGTAATTGATTGGCATGAGCACTCAGTTCACGAGAATTTTTTGGTGATTGACTCTACAAGGAATATAATGCATTCAAAAAAGCCTTAAGGTCATTTGTACCTCTGGTGACTTCTAAAGCTTCTTCAACAGCAAGTTCCAGTCTGTGGTTGAGGCAATGCCATAATATCACATTAGGAAAGTCTGTTTGTAGTAGTTTTCCAACACCAGCTTTGACTCCTAATATCACATTTGCGCTGTCACTACAAAAGCTGATCTACACTTCCAATAATAGTTCTTTAGTGAATCCACAACACAGCAAGCATTTCAAAATTTCCCCTTTAATGGCTGCTTCTGTTGCACTTTGCAGCTCTATCAAGTCCAGTGGAAACGTAAGTGGCCTCATAACTCCTTCTCTACTGGCTTTCAAAAAAATGTTAAGAGTCGAGTTTCCAGTGAGAATAGTTGATTCATCGACAAGTACTGTAATTTTTGCCTTATTGTCTATGATTTTGCTAACAATTCTCTTTTATTTCAGTGGCTAGATGATTGATTATGTCTACAGAAACTGTTCTACTATGCAAAAAACACCCCATTTCAATTCCATTGATCTGCTGTAGGTCAATGAGGGTCTTGTGGTCACTGAGTGGTCGATTTGTTTTGGCAATGTAGTAGGCTGTTTGGAATACACGAGCAGTAGTTTCAAATGCTGCTTCTTCACTTTTAGCATTCAGATTAAGAAGCGTTCCTTTTTTAGCCATGGCTTGAATTTTTTCAGCCTCCATGTGAGCTGCAGATTTCTTATGTTCATTTATTTTTTTGCGAAGGGAGGACAGCTCTGTCTCTTTATTCTTTCTGTACGAGGATATTTCACAAGAGGCCCAGTTTGGAGAGATGTTAACCCCTCTTGCAGAATGCAGCTTCAAATCGGAAACGTCATGATGTACTGTGCACCCAAGTTTACCGCCTGAAGCAAAAAGCCAGTAGTTTTTCTTTTTGAACTCCTCAAATTTCATTTTTGACCACACAGCAGGGTATGGTGATGGAGTATCAGTTTTCTGACCCGGCAATTCAGCATTTTCATTTGTCTCCTCTCTTTGTGGTGGCTGCGGCTCAGCACATGACAAAGGTGTAAAGGTATCAGTGTTTTTTCCCTGTGGACTAGTTACAGCTTTTTCATTTGTTGCTGTTCTTTTTGACTGACAATCCCCCATTTCCGCACTTTTACATTTAAACATACCTGTTAGGGTCTGTTGAACGTGTATCTTCGTAGGCGGCATTTTTTCCCCACTTACTGTCATCCTACTGTTAATTGCGCGCCTGACAAGACTTGACCAATAAGAAGCAAGGCTGCGTGATTACCATGTGGCAGTATGGCACTCAAAAGCTAACGTTTGGAACAACTACGTGAACATCTTCCTGTGAAAACAAACTCTTTTTGTCTTGCTTGACAGATCTAAATCTACTCTGATCCAGGTATGTTATAAATGTATATGTGCAGTATGGATGGATCTCTCAAAAAAAATAGCTCTTCAGTGTAGGAGTCGGACCAACAGCTCCCATGGGGCAACACACACATTAAGCAGAAGTTCCTGAGATGTTATCAGCAGAAACACTGTTTTCCTGGCCCCCCACCCCTCAAAAGGGCGCTGGCGTCCTACCCATGGGCTGCACGCCTGGAGAAATGCGCCTGGCCGCTGCACTGGGTAGCCGCTTGCTTGCACAAGGACAGTAATACATACAGTATGTATGTGTATGAGCGTGTCACATACAATGCAGCTGCAGCCTGCCGCCATCCAGCAGCGACCCTGCTGGGCTGGGTCTGCCAAGGAGTAAGTAACAGAGGCAAAACCCCCAGCCAGACAGCCAGGGGTAGGAAGGCTCGGGGCTGCGCTGCGCCATGCCCGCCAGTGCCCTGCCTGCCCTAGACCCTCCCTATTTCCTAGCAAGTCAGATATCAAGGATTGTTTAATCTCCCTTCCAGGCACATAAAAGGGTGCAGGGGGCACACCAATGGGTGGCTAGTAGTAGGGGAAGGCAGGGGTGAATGAAGGACAACTAGAATAGCCTTCATGAAATATACAATATACTTAGAGAAAGTTTTGTCAATTTCAGCCTCCGCACTTGCAGGACACTGACAAAACATAAAAAAGAGACCTGAGATCGCTCCCTTACATCCTAAGGACATTTCAGGTGTTTAATTCAATATATAAAGAGGGTGAAATGAAAACTTTTATTTCTTTCAAAGGAGGCACAATAATTTCCCTGAATATCCAGTTTTCCCCTCCAATCGCTTTGTGGTTTTGTCTATCGGGCTATTTGCTTTCCCTGTGAATATTTAGTTGCTTTAGCAAAATTCCTTTGCCCAAAATAAACTCCAATCATCATGACACATCTTCCCACCACATTCTCCATGTTTTTTTTTAAACAGTAACATTTCAAAGAGGATCTGCAAGGAGTTTGGGTATCACAACCATGATCCTCTGGTGGGGAGAAAATGGGATAGATTTTATCTTGGAAATGGTTCCCGATTTTGATTGTATTTTTTGCGTATTATACTATTGGAGATCCCCTCATCCAGGGGGCAGAAAAGAACTGCCCCTGCCTTGGTCACACACACACACACCCACACACACACACCTGTGAGTGAAATTAACAAGGATGCCAGAAATGGCCTCTAATCCCGCGGGCTGACCTGCGGAGGGAACAGCTGAGTTTAAACTGTTATTACGCAGGTGGCAGGCGTCCTGAGCAGGCTTTTCCCTGAGCCAGTCCCCCTGGCTGGAGGAGGAGGAAGGACAAGGAGAAAAATATGACAGTGAGTTTTCACTTTTTCAAGCTTATTCCAATATTAAAGTTTTATTACAGACAGTATTGGTAGTAGTAGTAGCTTTATTTTCTATATCTAAGTCATGCAATGGGAGGGATCCATGAAGTATGTAGGAGAGGTGGGCTGCTTGCGATTTGACCGTACCAGTAGGAAATGTAAATTACTTTCACCCCGGCTTACTAGATGTACAACTTTACATTTGGATGTATTGAAATGCATCCTGTTTACTTGCACTCCCCTTATCAAATGACCCAGATCATTCTATATCAGTGATTTGTTCTCTTCCTTATTTACCACACTCCCAATCTTTGTGTCATTTGAAAACTGTATCAGTAATTATTTTTTCTTCCACACCATTGATAAAATATTAAGTAGCATAGGGCCAAGAACCAATCCCCCTATCCGGACCCCACTAGAAACACACCAACTAAATGATTCCCCATTTATAATTACATTTTAAGACCTATCAGTTAGCCAGTTTTTAATCTATATAATGTGTGCTGTGTTGATTTTGTATCATTCTAGTTTCTTAATCAAAATGTCATGTGGTATCAAGTCAAATGCCATACAGAAGTCTAAGTATATTACATCAACACTATTACCTTTATCAACCAAACTTGTAATTTATTTTTAAAAAATCAAGTTAACTTGCCAAGATCTTTTTTTCCTCACAAACCCAGGTTGATTTGTATTAATTATATTATCCTCCTTTTCATTCTTTATTAACTGAGGCTTGTATCCGCTATTACATTATTTTGCCTGGGGTCTACGTCACACTGACAGCCCTATAATTACCTGGGTCATTCTATTTACCCTTGTTAAATATTTGTACAACATAAGCTTTCTTCCAGTACTCTGGAAATTGCCCAGTGTTCCAAGACTCTTTCAAAATTAACATTAGTTGTCCAGGGAGCTCCTTGACCAGCTCTCTTCAAACACTTAGATGCAAGTTTTCTGGACCTTCAGATGTAAAATGTCTAATTTTATTAGCTTCTGTTTAACATCCTTCTAAGTTACTGTTGGAAAGTATTTAATCATCATCAACATATATGAATACATCATCTAACTTTTCCCAAATACAGAACAAATATTTATTGAACACTTCTGCCTTTTCTGCATTATTCAAACTTCTACCATTTGCATGTAGTCAAGGACCAGTACCATTGTTAGGATTCCTTTTCCTCCTAATATACTTAAAGCACCCCCCCTCTCAACTCTCCTTTTAAAAGTTTTTATTGTCCTTAACTCTAACCATATAGTTCGCTTTATGTCCTTTTGCTTCCCTTATTGATTGTCTACAATTCCTACCTCTTCATTTATATTCATTGCTATCGATTTCCCCTTTTTTCATCTGTTAGATTTATATTTTTTTATAGCTGCTTTAATTTCTCCTCTAAACCAGGTTTTTTTTTTTTTTAAACCAATGTAGCCTTGTTTCTGGATTGTGGCTTTTGGGGCATCTCGTAAAAAGTTCTGAAACCGTTCCAAATTATCATTCACATTATTCATTATCAATTCTTTCTCCTAGATGACTTGGCTCACAATTGTTTTCAGCTTTGTGAAATTGGCTCTTTTAAAGCACTAATTACATATTTTACTGATTTTGATTTTATTCTGTTACAGTTCTTATGCTCCTGTTTGATTTGAAAGTTTCTCTTACCTACTAGACCACTAAACATAAAACTTTTCTGAAGACCCCTAGAAACTATAGTACCGGTGCATTATTTAGCAATAGGCTAAATAATGGAAAATCACCAAGGGCTGACATCCAATGGAATGACTTAGAAGGACCTGCCTTCATGGAATCCAGAAATTCTCCCAGCCATTCCTCAGGCTTGGCTGCTCCTTGGGTTCCCTGCTATCTGTCTAAGACTCTAGCTCCCTCAACAGAGAGGAAATCTCACCTTGCTCAACTATCCTGGTGGGTCATCAATAACTAACCTACAGCTTCTTCAGAGGCCCCAATAGCAAGTTCAGCAACAGCACAGCCCTGTTACCATTATTGTAGCATGGGTGGCATGCATGGCAGCTTTGGAACAACCATGATTTAGAGTTCTGTATGTACTAACAAATTATGGATCTTTAGATTGCAGCCATCTTTGGGGAATAACTTTTGTGTAACAAAATTATTTGTTTGGGGGACCCCAGGTAGGTCATTAGGATGGGTCTTTTTACTCCAAACTGTTAATTTGAAACTAGCTATAACAGGAGTGTAGCGGGGTGGTCACCCCACTCCTGCCCTGAAGGGCTTAAAACAGTCCTGGGAAAGGGCTGCAGCGGGGGAAAAGCTAGGCTGATTGGGAAATCAGCCACAGCTGTGGTCAGTTTAATCAAGGCCCAGCTGGCCCTTATAAGAGGGCTGTGGGCCAGAAGAAAGAGACACTCTCTCTAGCTTCCCAAAAGAGGGAAGGACCTGGCTGCCTGGGAAGCCAAGGAGGGTACCTAGGGTGGAGCAGTGCTGGGGAAGTGCAGAGGGAGCTGGGGAGCTCCTGCCTAGGAAAGCCCCAGGCTGCAAGTCTAGTTAAGGGCCCACAAAAGGTACTGGGGCTGCAGAGGGGCAGCTCAGAGATAGGCAGAGGAGGCTGGTCCAACCCCCCCTTGCCAATGATGAGTGGTTTACAGACTGCCGTCTGCACCAGTGAGCAGGGGCTAAATGGAGACTGGCAGTAACCACTGAGGCAAGTGGGGAGACCCTTGAGTGTGGGGGTACTGCAGTGGGCAGAACCCCTGGGCAAGGGGCACTGGGGTCTGGGAAGGACACGGGGCCAGCAGCAGGCAAGACACTGGCCTGCAGAGGGCGCTCCGGGCTGGATGAGCTAATTCCCTGGACGTCCAGCAGTAGGCGCTGCACCGTTGAGGTGTTGCCCCGTCACAACGTGTGATTAAAATCCATTCATTTGAAATAGAGGTTACGTCTGCACTATACAGCTTTTAGCGACACGGCTGTGCTGCTACAGCCGTGCCGCTAAAAGTCGCGCAGTGTAGCCACTCTCAGGAGAGAGCTCTCCTGCCGACAAAAAACTTCCACCCCCAACGAGCAGCGTTCACACTGGTGATTGTCATCAGCAAAACTTTTGTCTTTCGGGGTGTGTTTTGTGTGTGTTTATTTTTTTTAACACCTCTGAACGAAAAAAGTTTTGTCTTACACTTGTCAGTGTAGACATAGCCAGAGAGAAGTGCTAAACTGCACAAAGTAAAACACACATCTGGCAAGCCACAGAACCTGCCCTGCTTCCCTAAACCAGAATATGTTTGAAAGGGATGCTTGTTCGTATTATTCATATTACTGAAACTCACTCCTGAAGTGTTATCACATTAGCAGGGAAAGGTCTCAGAGCTTTTAAGCACTTATTGTTGCTAGGGCAACCACTTCTTTGGTATCCATATGAGATGGAGAAGTGTTTGTCTTTCACTCTCTAGATCGAGTCCCTAGGAGGCAAACTGTGTCACTGCAAAAACAAATGGGACAAAGAAAGCAAACCTGGCGGTAGCAAGTTACTAAAATCAGGAATGTCCTGCGAAAATCTAGATGAATCATGCCGACTCTAACTGCACAGTACAGGAAGTCCTGTCAGGCAGTATAATATCTGCACCTTCAGAAAGCTTTGTATAAATAGATGAACTGCACACATAGAATCCAGAAGAATTCACTTGTCAGTTTCTTACTTAGCAACTAATAGCTTGAGAAATGGTAGCCTACATAAACTAGGATTTTCCTTGGGAGTGTAAGGGGGGAACTGTTAAATAATAACCAGATTTTTATTACAACAGTGCTTAGAGGCATCAACCAGGTTGAGCCCCATTGGGCTAGGCACCATACAAACACAGAAAATGACAGCCCCTGCCTCAGAGACTAATAGTCAAAATTCAATGGGAATCCGGCATCTCACTCACCTTTAAAATCCCAGCCCTAATAATACTGAATTTCACATTCAGAAGGTAGATGACCGATCAACTGAAAGTCTGGCTGTTAGTAAATCTCAGGCTACTTCTGCCTGTTTGATTTATTTTTAACATTTTCATTTATTTTATTATTCAATGATGTGTCAATTATTTTCATTTCTGGAAACAGACTTTTATATGAATAAAACTGACTGTCTCAATTTCAGTGGGATTTAGTCAAGATCATACCATATACCTTGCCCTCTTCAAATGAACCCACAACAAGTGTCTATGGCTTTGGAAATGTTACCTATAAGTGTGCTGCTCATGGCTTTCTTTCCTCCTCTCTATCGCTCATTAGCAAATTGCTACCTCAGAAAGTAGGTACCTGTAAAATTATGGGCAATGCTGATCATAGTTGGTCTAAAGAGAACTAGCACATAGGTTTTGTTTTAGGGTTTTTTTTACTCTACGTTGTTTTGTAAGTCATCATTATAATGAATACATCTTTGCTTACTGATTTTGTCTATTCTTGGTTAGCACAGTTTGATTATTTCCTGACTTCTATACAGCAGACATTAACAGGGCAGGTTTCTTGCATTGATTTACTTCCTTTGTGTACAGCATCAGTGAGCTTCGGTTATGTCAACACTAATCTGATCACATAATTTGTTAATTGCTGCTTAAGAACCGGTAAAAGGACAGAACTATATTATTAGGAGCGGCAACAAACAGCTTTTTCTTGCTGATAATTTTGGAGTTCTATTAACAATCAGATATTTAAGGCTAGATCCTGCCCCCTGCTGTGCTGGAGTACAAGTTGGGAAAGGGAAGAAATGGAAGCCTCTTTTTCCCTAGGCAAGGAGGAGGGCAGCATGTTTCCAAATGCAGGAGAGGTCTAGGTGCCGGGGGGAAGCCCTGCTGCCATTAGAGCTAGTGCACCACATCCCCATGGGCTTGGTCCATTAGTTATTTGGTATTCTCAGCCTCCTACTATGTATAAAGGCAGCAGTCGTCAACACCTAGCTAGGGCTCTGTTCATCATAATATAGAGCACACCCTCTTCACCAGACTGCCTTGTGGAATCCTAGCCTGGTAGGCAGGAGTCTTATGGCAGAGGATGTACTGGGCAGCATCTCTGCTCATCCTCACTGTACCGACCAGGGGAGGGGTTGGCTCTGATGATCCTGAAGACTTTTGTCAGATAAAAGTCAGTCAGTTTTGGATCCTGAAGTGCTTAACCTTTTGCTCATAAATCAGACTCTTCTTATGATGTAACTTGTGACTGATTCTCAATAGCTACTGTGAGTTACCGACGTACACCAAGAGGGATACACGTCCCTTACTATGTACAGTATAATATACTCTGTGTCAGGGCTGCTATGTTGGCCAACCCCAGGGATTGAACCAGTGATCTCCAGCTAAAAAGCACAAGTCCCTCTAGCTTGAGCTAGCATGCCAGGCTTTCTGAAGGTAAGAGCAGTAACAAACCCATATATTTTGTGGACTGGACACAGAGAGGGCTAAAACACACACTGACTGGGAGGGTTACAAGTGCAGAAAGACCCTTATTGTCTGAGGGGGAGAAGGGGTCAGTGACCTATGGGGCATTACTGCTCTGTCTCTGAAACATCCAAGGGTGGGGCAGTCAGGGAGCACTGGATTGTCCTTTTGCCAGCCCCATGAGGAATCCTTGAGAAAGCCAATAACACACCTGTCCAGTAGAGAGTGTATTTGAAAAAAAATCATCACAAAATCCATTGCTGGGAAGCCACCACCAATTTTATGTTAAAATGTCCATGGTGCACTCTCAGGAATCACCTGTGGGAAACAATGCCAAAGACTTCACTAGATACAGTCGGAGCTGAACAACGAGGAAGATCTATATTCCTTTTATACTATTTTCTGATCCATAAAATATCTGTTGAGGATTCCCTCAAAGTCATACAGACTAAGAAAAGTGATAAACAATCTCCAGCTGTGCGTAAGCCTAAAGATTCAGTTAACATTGCTGTCATTCAGCATAGCATTTACTGTACTATACATAAACACATTGTCACAGTGGGATCAGTGCATATGTGCGCATACGCTCTGGACACACTTTCAAAACTAGATTTGACAGACTTTAGTCTCCTGCTAAAGCCACAACAGCTGAAGCTGCCAGTTGACAAAAAGCAGCCACAGACATATGCTAACAACCAGCAGGGTTATAAGCCAGAATGTTTCAATATGAGCTAGAAATGTCCAGTAAATGTATATTGTCATGTTTCCATATGGACCAAAAATGCCTTAATGGACATTAAGTCCTGTAACTGGAGAAAGTATCAGTGAAAACAGAAATAAATAGTCCTGAATTTTTTGTTCAAAGCCAAGAATGGATAAGAAACACAATGTGACAGTGAGCTGGTAGGAATTTCATACTGAAAATTATCAGAAGTTCTGCTCAGCCCTTTATTTGTGTTGCTGCTTGTTTGAAAGGATAGTGAAAATACACTCCAGAGACACATATTGGCAACATATCTAGACACAACATTGCAGGTGGCGAATGGGTACCATAACAAAAGGATGCTACATAGTATTATGAAAGGAAAAATTACCACGATTACACATATATGCAATGTACTGTACTGCTGAAATTAATGAGACAGAAAACATACAAGGACAAATATTAAGGACCAAAAGTACTGTATCTACATAAAATGTTTAGTGATTATATCTTATACTGCATGCAAGTGAAATAGACAATGCTCCAAAAAGTATATATTAATACAGTTAGTTAAGCCGCAGCCACCTGCAGAAAATATTACTTTTTCCTTAGTTAATAGGAGGCACACAAATGAACTGAGTCATTGCAGACAAACGAAACACTGGCTTGGATGGAAAAGTGTATGTGCTGGAACAAATTCATTACAAAAATGAGACATCCGCCCCAGACTGTTTTCTCTGCTGAAGAAAGGCAGAGCTATCCACAAGAAATGTTGAAAAACAAACATGACAAGAATATGAAAACATATTTCCAGAAAAATTGACCCTGAACCATTTCTCACTCCAGGCTCAAAATGCCAGAGAAAACCCCTCTCCGACTTGCCTGACTCACACCATCCATCTCATCATGTAGAAAAGGTGAGCATGATTTGTTCCCAGAAGCAACTGAGGTTTTAATTGCTGATATATAGCACCATACTGAATTTCCATGAACAGACGCCGATCTGTTCTCAGTGCTTTAGCTCATTAATTGCCACCAGGTTATGCAACAGACAACTAGCGGTGTTGATTTTTGTCATGATTTGTACCAATTTGCATCTTCATTAAGTATAATGAAATGCAAAGATGCAAGCTAGACATTGGTCTTCATTTTCCTGTCTGTGGTTCACTGTCAGAATGGGGAGATAGAGACAAGCAAGCAGTCCAGGAGATAATATAATATACATTATAGCTTTAGTGGACCGACAAAACCCAATCCACCTTATAAAGGTCAAATGTTTATCCTCCCCACAAAGCCTGAGGGAATAGGTTTCACATAGGAGACTTTTATGAGTGTTGGAAGAGCCTCATCTGGGCAGCAGTGAACAGCATACCAGGGCAATCACTCCCTCTCCCCTAGAGGGTTTGGCCCATGGATCCACATAATTTGTAAACCCATGGCTGTTCCCTGTGCCCACTGCTCCACGTCCCCTCCTTAGTCCCAGATAAAACTATCCTCCCATGGCCTTTCAGAGGGAGATGCTACCGAGCATTCCATGTGTGCCCCAAAGCAAAGTCTCTGCAGCCTGGCTCCTCTCTCACACACAGAGGAACTGATCTGATTCTGCTGCCCTTCAGGCCCTGTCCACCTGCAAGAAACAGGCAGCAGTGCCTAAATGTTTATTTGGACTTTTTCCCTGTTAGAAATTATACCTTTCATTAGCGACTCCCAGATGGGCAGCATTTTCCAGCCACCGCTCCTGCAAGTGACCTGTTATCAGACAGTATTTAATAATATAGACCATCCAAAAATAAACTGGACAGATGCTGTTTTAAGTTTGGCCACACTTGCTACCTTCAGATTTTACTAAAGACAGTTTATGACTAAGATGCTGAATTTAGCAGCTCACAGATCTTACATGTAGCTCTGTAATGGAACAGTCAGTAGTTGAGAAGTTTGGAACTTAAAGCTGACCTACAATTCTGTTTGGGAGTTGGTCCTGCTTTGAGCAGGGGGTTGGACTAGATGACCTCTTGAGGTCCCTCCCAACCCTGATCTTCTATGATTCTACTGCAAAAGATTTGAAATCTTGTTGAAAAAAGCACTAAGAAATGGTAGCCAGTAGCAAACCAATAGCCACTCTAGCCCCTACTCTGTAGAATTTCCTCAAACTGGCATTTTGTGCTCCCTCTGGTGACTCTGGAAGGGCAGGAAACCAACAAACATTTTCCAGAACTGAACTTGTTTCTGGTGACATCAGCAATGGCACTGATATAACTGAGCCTGGGTGGCTTCCACTGCTGTGCTGGAGAAATAGGTAAAGTATGCATGCATGAATGCACACCTGCAGGAATCGAGCTCATTACCAATCTTACGGAGAAACATAATTTATTTCATGTTGACAGCCATACAGGAAACACAGGGCAGCAGAGAATGGACATGTTACAGAGAGGACTTGGAACAGCAAGAACCACACTCTTCATTGTGCATCCCTACCAGTTGGCTTAATGAGCTTTCCTTTTCTGAGGTTGCTGACGAGTTACGAGAAAGCATACAACACAGGGGGCCACATTCTCTTCTGATGTAAATTGGGGTTGGCTCTTCTGAAGTTGTTGATTTACCCAAGTTCAAGATTTGGCTCGGAGTGGGTCTCTGTTGTTTTATTTTTGGTTGGGTTTTTTTTTTGTATTCTTACTACACAGTCTGTCCCAACATTCACGTTTTCAGAGTAGGACAAAGGAATGAACAATTAATGAAGCCCAGTAAGGGAAGATGTGCGATTAAGCAAAGAGAGGTCCACAGCATCTGCATTTGCTGTTCTGTAAATGACAAGATCAGATGCGTCATCTGTACATGATCAGTATTTCCTGATGCACAAAATTAGAGAAGAACCAACCTACAAAAGTTCCATATGCTTAGAGCCCTACCAAACTGGCCAGGTTTGAGGAAGGGATGTAACTTGCTCTCTTTCAAGGGTTGCAATATCTTATTTTCTCTCCCTCCCCAAAGCTAAGTGTTGGGTGTGGGAGGAGTGGGGAAGTGGAGTAGAATGGACGATCCATAACTGATAGATGCGTTTTCTGCCCTCTTACACGTGACACCTGAAAGGATGTGACCCTGCCCTCCAATCAGCAGCAGCAAGTGGAAGAACCCTCAAGGTTCTGGGGCCTCCCAAACCCATGAGGGGCAGAACCTCAGGAGTGGGGTTGTATATAGAAGGAGGAGACCCATGGTCTGAATGAGTTGTGGGATTTTTTTTTTTTACGCGGAACTAATAATGCTAGGTAGAAGAATAGTCTGTATAGAAGAGAAAAAGGAAGCAATTAAACAAATAAATGGTGGCTCGGGATAACTTTTTCCAGGGAGTTGCACAGGTTTCAAATGTTCAGCTGCACAGGATGTTGTGGTTGTGATGGGTTGGGTCACAGAAACCCCTTTGGGACTGCCACCTGATGTGCTGTGGTTACCTCTGAGCCCGTTTTCCCTGGCAGCTTGGGACTTCAGTACCTTGTCTTGCTGTGCCAGTCTTGCTAGCCTGCCACAAGCACAGACCCAGGTCTGAACCACGTCCCCCAAAAGCTGCAGGCTTAACTGAAAACAGCTTAAGAAATTATCTTGTCTCCAGCACCCAGATACCCAGTTCCCAATGGGATCCAAACCCCAAATAAATCCGTTTGACTCTGTAGAAAGCTTGTACAGGGTAAACTCATAAATTGTTCACCCTCTATAACACTGATAGAGAGAAATGCACAGCTGTTTGCTCCCCCAGGAGTTAATTACTTGCTCTGGGTCAATTAATAAGCAATAAGTGATTTTATTAAATATTAAAAGTAGGATTTAAGTGGTGCCAAGTAATAACAGACAGAACAAAGTGAATTACCAAGCAAAATAAAACAAAAACATGAAGTCTAAGCCTAATACAGTAGGAAATTAAATGCAGGTAAATCTCACCCTCAGAGATGTTCCAATAAGCTTCTTTGACAGACTAGACTCCTTCCTAGTCTGGGTCCAGCAATCACTCACACCAGAATTATTTGCAGGTTATAACACTGCAATGTAAAACAGAAAAATAGGTTCAGAACTGTACTGATTAATTTCTCCCCAGCTAAACTTATTGAAGCTCAATAAACATTAATCTTACAACAGTTTTGGGAAAATAGCAAGGATACTTGGAGAGACTAGTATCAGAAACAATAAGCAAAAGAGTCTGTACTGAAAAAGCAGGAAAAAAGCCAAAGAGAGGGGTTATTATTTCCTTGTTTTCACCACTGTTTCAGAATTCTGCTTCTCACACATCTGCTTTTGGTTTTGGATGGAGAGCAGATTGTTCCCTCTAGTCCAGGGGTCGGCAACCTTTCAGAAGTGGTGTGGCAAGTCTTCATTCATTCACTCTAATTTAAGGTTTCACGTGCCAGTAATACATTTTAACGTTTTTAGACGGTCTCTCTCTATAATATACACAATTTTCTTCAAACAGTTAAATTTCTCTGGCTGGGACGTCCAGCAGGTCAGAATAGAGGCCCCATGATCTCTCTTGGTAGCTTCAAGTTCACTCCACAGATCTCCAAACTTCGATGCTCACAATTCTGAGCTTTTTAACTGAATGAGCTTCATTTCGACACCCATCCACTGAAATACAGACAAATCCAAGTCGCTTTCATTGAACTTTTCAGGTTTAATTAGAAAAGAAAGCATTGGGCCAAATCGCTGGAAATCTTGAAATCTGTCAGAAAATTCTGATTCCAGTTCTTGCATGTACATTCCAATCTCATCAACACTGACAGTGCAACGTGTCAATAGCTTTTTTATGTGTTGGAAGTAGCAGAAAGTCGAAGTTCAAATATCCCGAGAAAAAACTGCTAGTTTTACAACAAATGCCTTCCAGACTTCATAAAGATCCAGAACCATTTGCCCTGCACCCTGGAGACAGAAATTGAGTTCGTTTAGGTGAGCGGTGATGTCAATTAAAAACATGAGCTTACACAGCCATTTGTCATCATCCAATTTGGGGTAGTTTTGTCTTTTTTCTGACAAAAAGGCCTTGATTGCATCAAAACAGTTTACGAAATGCACCAAAACCTTGCCATGACTTAACCACCGAACGTTGCTGTGAAGTGGAATGTCGTTATAAGCACTGTCCATCTCTTCTAGCAGTGCTTGAAATTGTCTGTGAGTCAAAGGAGATTGAGCAACAAGGAAATTCACAATTTGCACCACTGAATTCATCACATTATTAAGCTCTGAATTAGAAATTTTATCACACAGGTTTTCTTGATGGATGATACAGTGAAATTTGACTGTCAATTTGATCTTCAAGTAACTTTGATCTTCAAGTAACTTTACAAATCCCTTCTGTTTTCCAACCATAGCAGGAGCACCATCTGTTGTCACACAAAATATTTTTCTGATGTCAACTTCTCGTTCTTCAAAATGGTTTACAAAACTTTCTGCTATATCTTCCCCCTTTGTTGTGCCAAGCACAGGTTTTAGGCAACAAAGTTCCTCTTGGATTTCATCAGAAACACAATATCTTGCAACAACTGCCAAACGTGGAACGTCGTTTATATCCACGCTCTCATCAGCTGCAATGCTAAACACTGCTGTGTCTTTTAATGCTGTCATCTGCTTTTTAATGTTTTCTGCCATTTTGCTTCCACGTCTCTCAACTGTTCTGGCAGAAACAGGCAGTTCTTTTATTCTAGATAAGATCATATCTTTATTTGGCAAATCATTGAACAAAATCTCTGATCTGCAGAGAAAAACGTCTTTTATATATTCCCCATCTGTAAACAGCTTTCCGTTTTTTGCAATGCTCTGTGCAATCTTGTAACTTCCTTCTGTGGCTTGATTTTTACTTACACTTAAGCATTTAAAAACATTGCTTTGCTTTTCATATCCTGCTACTGCCTTTTTGATCGATTCAGTCTTGTCTGCTTTGTCAAGAAAGGTTTTCTTGTTCTTCGTTTGAAAATGTCGTCAAACACTTGATGTGCGACAAACAACACTTTCACAACAGAAGGCACAAACAGTGTGGTCCTTCTTTAGAATAAATCCATATGTGTCTGTCCAAGAAGGCTGAAATGAACAGACATCTAATTTTGCTTTCTAAGAAGCTGACATTTTGTCAAATGTACCTCTCAACTTACAGTGGGAAAAAAAATCACGACAGACAACATCAAATGTAGTGTGCTGTTCCACACGACGTGATAGTGACATAAGCAGCAAATCAGGACTTAAAAATATCCGAGTACAGTGGCGCTGGAACAATTTTTAAGGTGGGGGTGCTGAGCTGCACCCTCTCTTGGCCCTGTCTGCACCCCTCACTGCCCCAGGCTGGGGCCAGTGGACCACAGCTGGGGGCGGCTGCAGAGCCCCCGGCCAAGGCCAGGAGCAGAGCCCCTGGCTGGCAGTGGAGCTCCTGGGACCAGTGGCTGGAACCTGGGGCTGGCTGCGGGCTGGCAGACGGAACCCCGGGTGATAGGGGGCTGGCGGTAGGACTCCAGGCCGGCAGCAGAGCCCCAAGGCCAGTGGCCAGGATCCAGGCAGTGTGAGTGCCACTCAAAAACATCTCGTGTGCTGCCTTTGGCACGCGTGTCATAGGTTGCCGACCCCTGCTCTAGTCCCTCTTCATGGGCTGGTGCAGAATGTGTGCAGGGCCTCGATGCAGAGACTACTGTTGTGAACAGCCTCCTGAGCAGCTACACAAAATGGTAGAACTTTCTTGCTCGCCCTTCTATCCCTGAATGGCTATGTAGCGGCATTAGGTTCTTTGGTTTACATTTTGGTTCTTTTTATGCAGGCATGAATCCAGAGTAGCTCCACTGAAGTCAATTTACACGAGTGTACTGAGCCAGAATGTGAGGCTTTGGAACAAATTTTTGTAGGGTGTCTCAACTTGGGCACTGATATGCTGGCATGACTTTGCCTGCTCAGTTTTTAGATACATTGTTGTTAAGAATTAAATATATAAAAAACAGAAACATTTACAGATATTCATAAGGTAAACTGGGCTTTCAAAACTGCTCTGAGCTGTGCTAACTCCTCACTGTGAAGCATCCCACTCCTCATGGTTCCCTTGGTCGTATGCATCTCTGACATATTTGATGATGCCATATATGTGACTGTCATATTTGATGATGTGGGTGAAAATGTAATGGCAGCAGCAGACGAATGGTGTGACCAACATCAGCATGGTGTTTATGGTGGGACAATTTCTGTCTTTTCATGTCCAGTGAGCTGTAAATGCACAGATATTTTACTCCTGGGGGAATTCGGCACCACTGCACAAGTGCAGAATTAATGTCCCCGCAGGTTTACTCTTTCCCTGCAGAAAAATTGATTCACACACCTCTCCTGGACAGTAGTCTGGGAGGGGGCATTTGGAGCAGCTGGGAGAGACATAAATCACCACCTCGGGGGGGCAGGGCTGGGCTCTTTCTGTCCCTTTCACAATTGCAGGGCTCCAGCTGTTAGTTCCAGCTGGGCTGAGGAGGGAGAGGGGGAACAGGACTTCCTTTTCCCCTGTACAGGCCAGGTCAGACCCATCTCTGGGAACCTCCTCTGGCTGCAGGAAGCTCCATACAACACCCCACCCCACTACATACAACTCCCCGCACCTGGACCCCCACCCACTGAGCCCCAATTAGCTGCACCCAGACCCCACCCCACCAAGCCTGACTCCTGCAGCAACCTACTCAGCCCCAACCACCTTCACCTGGATCCTCCCATGGAGTCCCATTCCCCCTGCACCTGGAACCCAACAAGCCCCTGTGCATGCAGATCCCCTGCTGCACCTGGAACTCCCAACGAGCTGCCTGCACCCAGATTGCCCCACACAGAACCCTAACCCCATACCTAGATCCCCGCACACTAAGCCTCTCTACACTTGGATCTTGCCAGGCTGAGCCTGCATGCCCCATACCTGAGGCATTTCCTGAATCTTTTTTGTTGTCTGTATTGTTACAGACATACTTGCTGATGGGTATTTTGAAATAAATTACCACAGTAATTGAAAATGGTGTGATTGTGTTATTTTGACAAATAAAATATGTAGAATTTTGCTGAATTTTAAAATATTGTGGGCAGAAATTTAAATTGTTAGGCACAGAATTCCCTCAGGAGTAACATTTGTAATCTTTGTAACCTTGGTGTTAATAAGTGGGTTCCCTTGTTTGGTCAAACCACACCCTTTGTGTGGGTGTGCTTCAAAGCAATGGGGCAGTAAACTGCCATTTCTGCAGTCTTAGCAGTGAGGTAATATTGGCACTGGCCTCTGCTCCATGATTTTTGTTTTTTTCAATGGCAAAAGGAACAGCATGTGCCTTTCAGCTCTAAAGGAGTCAAACTGTGAGAGTTAAGAGGATTCTTGTTCCTTTGTACTTAATCTGGGTTTTTAGCTCAACAGAGATTTCAGATGTTGATTTTCAAAGGAGTCTCATAGTTTCATAGAGTTTAAGGCCAGAAGGGACCATCACATCATGTAGACTGACTTACTATATATTACAGGCCATTACATTTCACCCAGATACTCCTATATTAAATCAAAAGACTTTAATTAGACAAAAGCATTTAATTGCTCAGGAGACTAAACATGTGCGACAGGTAGAGAACAGGAGAGACCAAGGTGTCACCAATTCCTGAGGCTGCTGCAGTGATAGGGAGTTGTTTAGGTGAGCTATTCCCAGGTGATCTTAGCAGGTGAGCCATACCTCATGCTACAGAGGAAGACAAAAACCCAAGGTCTCTGCCAATCTGACCTGGGGTAAAATTCTTTCCTGACGCCAAATATGGTGATTAGTTTGACCCTCCACATGTGAGCAAGACACACTAGGCAGGCATAAGTCTAAGGGAGTTGAAAGTTAGTGGGCTCCTAAATCTCATAAATTCCTTTAAAAATACAAGCCTAAAGTATCAGCTTTCATTGTTTCTATATTATTATATTTCTGTCAATGTGACTGAACTACAGCTGGTCAAAACTCAGAATTTCAATTCTGCAAGAAATTCCAGCATTTCCAAATACAATAAAATAATTGTTCCAAACTGAAAAGAAAAATCAAAATGTCCCACAAAATGAAATTTGAGAAGAAAATTAGTTTTGAGTGAACTGAAATGTTTTGATAAAATCAGAAGATTTCATTTTGAATTTTTATATCTTTTTAAATTATTTTATATTTTTACATTTTATTTTATTTTTACATTTCAAAATTAAAGTTGAAAATTATTTTAAAATTATGATATAATGTAAAATAAAATATTATAATTGGTGATTGGCACTGGAATTGGAAATAAAATAAATACCAACATGAAAAGGTGTTTTGAAATGAAAAATCCATTCTAATAAAGTCCAACTTTATAGAAATACTATGTTTTGAGATTTTTTTTCAAAATAAAATTTTGTCAGAATTGACATATTTTTGTGGAATTTTTAGATTTTGGTGATTTGGCATTTTCTGACAAAAAAATGTCTCTTGGAAAAATTTCAACTAGCTCTCAAGTGAATTACAACAAAGCCCAGGACTTTAACATCCCCTATTTCTCCATTCCCATGGAGGATATGGGAAACCCCTCCAGTTTGTACTTACTAAGTTTCTCCCCGCCTTATCCCATTGGGAGGATGGATTTTCTCCTTTCTCTTCCCAGGGATGTAGCAAGGAGTTCTGTTCCCACTTTCCAAGATCTCAAAGAATCTGAAGAAGGCAGGTCCTTCTGTGTGCAGTCCCTGTGACTCTGCACTGACTCTAGGCTGCAGTGTACCCTAGCTCCTTCCCAGAATGGTTCCAATAGAAGCTCCCTACACACACACTGTCTCCAGAAACCACTCCTTCAGCTGGCGTCCCACAATGGGAAGAGGATATGTGGGTAAGTTAATGATGACCCTGTAAGCAATAACTCACCAGCTGAAGTCTTGTGAGTTTGGTGGGGGACAGTGATACAGTAATTTCCTATCTGCCAGTAGAAGCCCATCTTTCTCCTGTAGGGAGTGAAAGGAGAATCAGGTCCAAGTTGTTTCACTGAAGCTCCAGAGAGGCACTTATTCCCTCCAGGGGGTGATCTAGGGATAGCAGGGTGAAGGTGGAGCTGAGTAAAATATAAGTTGAACATCAGAAAAATGTTCCTATGAGTTGGGTCTAGTAAATAGTGGAACACTCGCTTGTGGGAAGTAGTGGAAGCCCTGCCATGAGTGTCCGTTAAAGTACTTGGACACAATATTATAGCTGTCCTCTAGGGAGTGATTCTCCATTTGCAGGATGATATGGTGACCTGAAAGGTCTTTCTCCTCTGTCTTCTGATTCAACGCTTGTATATTTCATTTTCTGCTCCAGCAGATTTCAGGTATAAGGTTATGTGTGTGGCCAAGGCAAACTCCTTACATGAAATTTTGCAGGCAATTAGCACATGAGTTTTTTGTTTTGTCATCTCAGTGTGTTGGGGACTTTGCTGTCTTCACATCTCTGATAAAGGCATGGGAGAAATACAGGAGGAAGAGAATGAATGTGAAGGAAGCAGACAGACTGCTTCTCAGCATATCAGAGTATTTGGCTTGTGTGGGGGAAGTTTCCCACTTCACTGCTGAGACGAGAGAGCAAATAAGATAAAAATAAAGAAATGGCACTTTAATTTTGCAATTCTTACATATTAGACCAAATTCTGCAGTGGCGATGCCAGGCACCCAGTGCAAAATGTAAGCAACAGACATGGGTGCAATCCTATTGCTGGTAATGAGATAAGCTATAATCAATGGGCTAGGTTTTTATATCCTTACTCATGCTGCAAAGTAACCAAGGCTGTGAGTAGTCCCATTGAACTAAATGGATATTTGTGGAGTTAGGTACTACTCAACATGAGTAATGGTGGCAGAATCTGGCCCACAGTGCTTAGCTATCAAATTCTAATACTCAATCTCTTTGGGCCTGTTTGGGAGGCTAGCACACACTTCCAATACTCCTATATGTATTTCCATTGTGCAATGGCGGAAGTTACTTCTACAAACTGCATCATGTTTTATTATATTGTTTTTTTTCTTCTTTTTGTACCAAAGAGTATTGGATTTTATAAGCTATCAGATAGCTTGCAGGCAGCCTAAACAGCATAAGATGAATCTGTGATCAGAGTGGAGTTTTCTGCCTATTTGAGATATAGGCTGCTCAGGCACCATATGGAAACATTCAGCTGGTGTAACATGAGTAATCAGTCTCCTGATTCACTCCCTGCAGGCAGCAGAGAAAAAAATACAACGCAAAACTAAATTAAGAAAATTGTCTATTCTCTGGCTTTTGCAGCCTCATCCTGGATGGTGCTAAGTATTGATAGATGCTCTTTACTTTGCATGATTAGGTATCTAGAGAGCAGCGTGACCAACCAAAATGGATGCAAGTGACAAATACCACTGTATTTCTTAAATACATATTGCTGAAATATATCATGGGGGGAACATCTTATCAAAATCTATATTGTACAAGTTAGATAGTATAATATAAGTACAGTGTACCCCTGTATTCCCGACAAGCCCTTGCAAATACTGTGTTTGTTTCTGGCTGTACTTTTATTTTTTAACTCCTGGAGAATGGGTGAGTTCCAAGAAAACTGGAGAAGGGCAAACATAGTACCTGTCTTTAAAAAGGGGAACAGAGAGGACCTGAGGAATTACAGACCAGTCTGCCTAACTTTGATACCTGGGAAGACATTGGAACAATTTGTTAAACAATCAGTTTTTAAGCCCTGGAGGATAATAGAGTTATAAGGAATAGCCAGGACAAATCATGCAAAGCCAACCTAATTTCCTTTTATGACAGTGTTACTGGCCTAGTGGATGGGAGAAGCAGAAGATGTGATATATCTTGATTTTAGTAGGGTTTTTGACATAGTCCCACTTGACATTCTCATATGCACACGAGGGAAATGTGGTCCAGATGGAACTATTATAAGGTAGATGCACAACTGGTTGAAGGACCATACTCAAAAGGCAGGTATCAATGGTTCACAGTCAGACTGGGAGGGTGTATCTAGTGGGATTTTGCAGGGGTAAGTCTTGGGTCTGGTACTATTCAATATTTTTATTAATAACTTGGATAATGGTGTGGAGAGTAGGCTTATAAAATGTGCAGATGACAACAAGCTGCGAGGATTGCAATTCAGAATAACATTGACAAATTGGAGAATTGGTCTGAAATCAACAAAATGAAATTCAGTAAAGACAAGTGAAAAGTACTTCACTGGGGAAGGAAAAATCAACTGCACAACTACAAAATGGGGAATAACTGGCAAGGTGGTAGCACTGCTGAAAAGGATCTGGGGTTATAGTGGATCACAAATTGAATATGAGTCAGCAATGTGAGGCAGATGTGAAAAGGCTAATATTCTGGGATGTATTAATAGGAATGTCATATGTAAGACACGGAGGTAATTGTCCCTCTCCACTTGGCAGTGAGGCTTCAGCTGGAGTGCTGTGTCCAATGCTTAGGAAAGACGTGGACAAACTGGAGAGAGTCCAGAGGAGAGCAACAAAAATGATAAAAAGAATTAGAAAAACTGATCTATGAGGAAATGTTAAAAAAACTGGACACGTTTAGTCTTGAGAAAAGAAGATTGAAGGGGACCTAATAATAATCTTCAAATGTGTTGAGATCTTTTATAAAAAGGACTATGGTCAACTATTCTTTATATCCACTAAAGGTAGGCAAAGGAGATTTAGGTTAGATATAAGGGTAGTTAAACTCTGGAATAGGCCTCCAAGGAAGGTTGTGAAATCCCCATGATTGGAAGTTTTTAAAAACAGGGTAGACAAACACCTGTCAGGGATGGTCTAGGTTTACTTGGTCCTTCTACAGCACTGGACTTGATGACTTCTCGAGGTTTCTCCCATTCCTGTATTTCTATGATTCTATCGTCAAGGCAAGACATTCCAGATGACCTAAAACTAATGGAATTAAGCAAACACGTTCATATCGAAACATCTGAATATGCATTTTCTAGATTAAAGCAAACTGACTATGAGTCAGTGACCAAAGGGGACACAATTCTTAGCCTGAGAACTCTGGATAATTAGAAAATTCTAGTAGTATTTGGTTCTATGGACACCACTTGGAAAGAGAAAAAGAGGGAGACCTAGAAAAACATTATGCAGAAGAATAGAGAAAGAAGCGAAATCCATCAGCATGATACACAGAAGCCTGAATAGACCAGCACTTGACCAAAATAAATGGTGGAAACTGGTGGACGCCCTATGCACCTGAGGGTGAAGGAGGATAAAAAAAGAAAGAAGAGTTATTTTAATTTCTGAATTGTAAGAGTGGATTAATTTATTAGTGGATTAAATATATATATAGATTATTGGTATCTATAAGGCATTCTTGGATCTTCTGGAATAACAAGCACTGCAGAACATTACAGTCGCAGGAAAAACCACTTGTCTTTTTTTCCAGTTAGCACGATACTTGTGGTTTGCACTGGAGTTCAAGGAAATTAAATATTGGCCTAATCCACAGGTGTAGCCGAGATATGGTTGGGGCAGGACGTGGAGTGGGGGGAAAGCACTTTTACATCACCTGTGTGCTCTCCTGATCTTGGGGAAGGCTGGCTCAGGGCAGCCTCAGGACTACACTAAGTTGTGCCTGGCTACAGCAGCCATCATGGGGCTGTTCTGCCAATGAGTGAGGTGGCATACCTCGGCTTCATGCCACCCAGGGATTCTTCAATGCCAAGGGAAATCACCAGCTGTTTAAACCAGCATTATAGCCCCTTTGAACCACTAGAGTGACACAAACGGGATGGAGCAGGGCTAAGGATCCTGTCACATTATGTGGAAACTACACCAATGTACACCACCTAAAACTCCCAAGTGCTGCCTGCAACTTCCAGGTTAGCCTGATTCCTCAGGTTCTGCGGAGGGCTGAATTACAGACTGGTATGAGGTAGTCTATGCTGATAACCATGAGACTGAACTCAGAACTGCCAAGTAGGGAACAGGAAGGTTTGCTTTTATTCTGCAAGCCCATGAAATCCTGTCTAGCTGGGGGCTTTTTGTTTGTTTTGTAACTGCATGTATTGAATTCCCATAATATTTTTTCTAAGTTTATATATTTTTCAACCTAGCTTTCTGAAGGTATCAACCTCCTATAAGGTCATGACAATCTACGTTTCATTTTCATACATTAAACCACTTAATTTTTCAGTTCTTGGTGACAAACACACTCAGCAGAACAGAACTGAATGAGAAAAGCCTGTTGTTATCTTCCTCAAACACTTAGCACTAGCCAAACTCTAGATCTTGGTTACCCATTCATGAACATTTCATAGTGCAAGAATAATAGTCTCACGTTATACATAACAAAGCAAATATGTTTTCGCTTGCTAAAAGGGTTCTCTGCTCTAAAAATAACCATTTTCTTGAGGGGTGACCTGCCCTTGATTTGTTCTTATTGACTCCAATAAGAGGGTTGGATTTTACAGCTTCTGCCCCTCCCAGTCCAAGCACACTTTTAGCTATTTCTGCACACTGAGCACCTAAACGTATTGATCTTGAATAGCCACCCTACTGTGCCTGACATAAACACCAGTGTGCTAAGTGAAAGACAGGAGCAAAGAACATCTTGGTATTCTTGCTCAGTTCTCATGAGGCTTCCAAGTCCTTTCTATTTATGTCCAGCATCACTATTGCAACACAAGAAATAACCCCATCATGTAGCAGAAGTTTCTTAAGCAACTAAAGTATGAACATAAAATAACCATTTCAGGACTTTTAACATGCCTCTGGTCTTTTTTCTGTTCTAAGAGCCACTGATCTCACACAGCTTTGATGTCTGCTAAACCCCAGTGTGGGGAACTTTTTTATCTCCTGACTGCTAGAGTGGCCATCTCTTCTGTCATTGGCTAGGAAACATGGAAACCATAAAGAGACACTGGCAAAATGGCATTGTTTTGGGCTTCATATAAACATTATTTTGACATTTTAGTGCAGATAACCAGGCTGTAACAATGCAGAGTTGTGACCACAGTACCATAGTTATACTAATTACCTGAGTAATTCCTTTCTATTTAAAAACAAAATCAATTTTTTCCACTATCAGGGAGCGGGGAAAATCTCACCATCCTTGAGGAGTGAAACTAGTCACTCGGAGTTAAATTGCCTGGTCCTTTGTGTCACCACAGTGTGGCCCACAAGCCTCCCAGGTAGCCCAGGGTTTAACTTGGCAGCTGTTGGGAAATACGGTTTGACTCTCTACCCATCACATGCGATCAAGGTCCCATCATGTCAAAAGTTAGGGATTTCTTTTTTTAAATATGAAAATCAAAGAATCTATGATACAAATGTAGCCTTGCTACTGAGCAATTAAGGGTCCAAGATGACATCTTATTTTTGACCTGTGCACAGTCACAAATGTGAATTGTGGGTATCAGTCAGAGAAAGCATGATTCTCTTCCCGTTTACTACACACTGTGAATTGGGAGTAACTCCACTGGCCACAATGTAAAACTAATGTAATGGAGTGGAGATCCAGGTTTTCCACACAAATTAACTGCAGGTGTGATCAGCTGCTTAGAAACCTAACTGACACTCACCTTAAAAAGAAAGAGGCCAGGTTGAGCCTGGTCTCTATTCAGACTCACTAACTCAGTCCTGCTGAGTGAAGCTTGGTTTGATATCGAGAATAGGATTTTTTCCATCTGAAGTGCTTTGTTGATGATGATTGTACAGCCACCGTTCCACAGCTTCTATGGTAACCATGATATACGGAGAGACAGAACCACTGGGTCTTATGGAAGCTAATATAAAGCAGAAGTTCTGCTCTTTTTCCTTCAGTCCCACTAACTTCACACACAAACAGACTTTGTTTTAATGAGCTACAAGTAAGAGTACAGGGGAGTTGTAATGGTCTTTTAAATACTCGTATCACTAATGCAAGTTCAGACACAGACAGTGGGAAAGGAAGAGGAAAAATAAAGGGCTTGAGTCTTTTCAAAGCACAGTTTCCAGCTTTGATAAGAAGAATAAAAAGATATTCCAATAATAAAATGTAAAAGCTGTATTATTCTTAATGCCTTTGCTGCATGCTTTTGCATATTGTCTATCTGAATCATTATTTTAAACTGATTCATTCACTGGTTTCTCTGAAACAGCATTTCATAAAACCTCTCTGATTGTTTCTAAGCATTTGAACTAGGAAGAATGAGTCATTATATTCACAGGAGGAGAGGAAACATGGCATCGGTTCTGAGGGAAAATGTAGTCTTTGCTTTGAATCCCAGTCCCTTCAGTATCTTCCCAAGTATTTGTGCCTTTGTTTGTTCAAAGACTTTCCTCTTACTAGCGAGGATAAGAAAATATTCTATAAGCAGAACTTTTTTGCCAAATAGAAGGATCAAGCGGAGTGCCCCAAGGGTCGGTCCTGGGACCGGTTTTGTTCAGTATCTTCATTAAGGATCTGGAGGATAGTGTGGATTGCACCCTCAGCAAGTTTGCAGATGACACTAAACTGGGAGGAGTGGTTGATACTCTGGCGGGTAGGGATAGGATACAGAGGGGCCTAGACAAATTAGAGGATTGGGCCAAAAGTAATCTGATGAGGTTCAACAAGGACAAGTGCAGAAGCCTGCACTTAGGATGGAAGAATCCCATGCACTGCTACAGATTAGGGACCGAGTGGCTAGGCAGCAGTTCTGCAGAAAAGGACCTAGGGGTTACAGTGGACGAGAAGATGGATATGAGTCAACAGTGTGCCCTTGTTGCCAAGAAGGCTAACGGCATTTTTGGCTGTATAAGTAGGAGCATTGTCAGCAGATCGAGGGATGTGATCATTCCCCTCTATTGGGCATTGGTGAGGCCTCATCTGGAGTACTTTGTCCAGTTTTGGGCCCCACACTACAAGAAGGAGGTGGAAAAATTTGAAAGAGTCCAGCGGAGGGCAACAGAAATGATTAGGGGGCTGGAGCACATGACTTATGAGGAGAGGCTGAGGGAACTGGGATTATTTAGTCTGCAGAAGAGAAGAATGAGGGGGGATTTGATAGCTGTTTTCAACTACCTGAAAGGGGATTCCAAAAAGGATGGATCTAGACTGTTCTCCATTGTAGCAGATGACAGAACAAGGAGTAATGGTCTCAAGTTGCAGTTGGGGAGGTTTAGGTTGCATATTAGGAAAAACTTTTTCACTAGGAGTGTGGTGAAGCACTGAAATGGGTTACTTAGGGAGGTGGTGGAATCTCCTTTCTAGAGGTTTTTAAGGCCCGGCTTGACAAAACCCTGGCTGGAATGATTTAGTTGGGGATTGGTCCTGCTTTGAGCAGGGGGTTGGACTAGATGACCTCCTGAAGTCCCTTCCAACCCTGATATTCTATGATTCTATGATTAAATTCACTGCCACAAGATATCATGGAGGCCAAGAAGTCAACTAGATTCAAAAGAATCGGACATTGATATGGATATTAAGAACATCCCTAACTTGCATTAAACAATACAAAAAGTATGCTGATTGTATGCCAACTAGTGATTATCTGGGGTTAGGAAGTAACTGCCCTTATGGGCACGTTAGTCCATACTTGTCCATAATGGGATTTTTTGGGACACCTCTCTCTCAATTTTACTGTACTCTGATGTACTGTATGAAGACAGGACCTTGGATCCCTTCCAACGCTGATATTCTATGATAAGACAGATGACTGAAGACTACTAGTAATTCCTAAGATGTGATAATTTACTCCCAGAGACCAAGTTCCTTAGTGAGTTGCTAATTGTTTTCCTTAATATTTTACCAATTTTTATAGTAGTAATTTTATTACTGCTATGATCTGTGTTTCTGCGCAGAAGTTCATATCTGACAAAGAACAAGTAATTTCTGAGCTTTATTGCAGTACAACCCCTTTATGCAGGAAATTGTTGAACAAAAGGAGGCTTTCATCCACAACCATTTTTCTGAATGTTCCGGATATTACAAAACAAATATTTTGGATAAAGAGGCATACTCAGTGATGAGCTGCCAAAAAACTTAACAACCAGTTCCCTACCAGTCTTCAGCGGCACTTTGGCGGCGGGTCCTTCAGTGCTGCCGAAGACCCAGAGCGAGTGAAGGACCCACCGAATCGGGCCCTGCACTTCCTAAAGCCGGCCCTGCACATCGGGGTTGAAAAATTGTATTGGGGGCCGGGTAGGGAAGGCTGTGCCTCCCAAAACAGCCTGTCCCCCCCATCCGACCCCCACCCACGTCCTGCCCCCAACTGCCCCCCTCAGAACCCGCAACCCATCAAACCCCTGCCCCTTGTCCCCTGACCACCTCCTCCTGAGACCCCCCACCCTAACTGCCCCCCAGGACCCTACCCCCTACCCAATTCGTACTGCTCCCTATCCCCTGACTGCCACGACCCCATCCACCACCACCCCAACAGACCCCCAGAATTCCCATGCCTACCCAACGCCCCCGTTCCCCGTCCCCTGACTGCCCCCCCCCCCAGAACCTCCACTCCCTCCAACAGCTCCCTCATCCAACCTCTCCTACCATGCTGCTTAGGGCAGCGTGTATGGATGCTGCGCGGCCCACTGGAGCTCGCAGCCCCACCCCCTTACCATGCCACTTAAAGCGGCAGGAGCTGCAGAGCTGCCCAGGAGTGGTCCAGAGCGCTGGTGCCAGCGGCGTGGCTCGCTGAGGCTCTGCGAGAGGGGGGAAGGCAGGGGAGGGGCCGGGGGAGCCTCCCCAGCCGGGAGCTCAGGCGGGCTGGACAGGATGGTCCCGCGGGCTGGATGTGGCCCATGGGCTGGAGTTTGCCCACCCCTTTAACAACCGGTTCTAAACCGGCTTCTAAATTTAACAACCGGTTCGCGCGAACCAGCTCCAGCTCACTACTGGGTGTACTGCATATTGCTTTGCTTACTGATGCTTATCATGTTTATATTGACTAAAATTTTAAATCAAATGTAATAACTTTAGAGTCAATGACCACAGAACAAAACAGTGTAATAATGATAATAATGTTTTTGTTATGTCATTGTAGTAAAAGTTGACAGTCCAGTTAAAAGGCTAAAATATATATATTTAGAGATCGACTGATGTATACACCTATGTGAAGTGACATCTTGGTTCTATTCCCCTGCTATATTAATGAAGTGTGATCTTGCGTAAATTATATAGGCCTTGTCTACAGGAGCGAAATTGGCTGGCATAGTTAATCTGGAATACCTATTCCAAAGTGGAGTTGTTTTTCTGAAATAAAATCACTTTAATTCCGGAATAAGGTGTCCACCCAAGGAGTTATTCTGGAATAGTTATGGCAGTGTAGTTTTCCTGGAATAGCTATGCCTGTCAATTTTCCATGTGTGCCTATAGAAGGGTTTGGTTGGGGTTGCCCCTCTCTGGGGCAGCTGGGAGCCAGGCCGCCTCACTACTGAGGTCCGCTGAGTCAGGGAATTAGCTGGGTGAGGCTGGAAACAGTCAAGGGCTCAGGCCCTCGGGCAGGGGATGAGCAAATAGTTCAATATCAGGCCCAGGCCCTGGGTCAGGGTGGGGCCACACACAGTCTGGAGCTCAGACCCTCAGGCAGGGGCTGAGCAAATAGTTTAGGATAAGGAGGCCCAGGCCCTGGGTCAGGGCGGGGCAGCAAACAAACAGGAGCTCAGACCCTCAGGCAGGGGCTGAGCAAATAGTTCAGGATCAACAACCAAGACTCCTGGTTCTGAGCATCTGGGGCGAGGGAGAGACTGCCACCCGTAAGTGGGGTGGCAGGGGGGACGCAGGCCCGCCCACTCCACTGTGTCCCAGTCCGGGGCCCTAACAGCGGCAGGCAGCCTGCTGCTGTGTCAGTGGGGATCCTGACCGCAACACCCTGACATCGGCTCTGGGTGTGCCACAGCCAGACTAGGGTCGGCTGCCCCCGGGCTACTTCCTACCTCCCCCTCTAGCAGTATCTGCGTCTGGTCGGTGTCCTCCATGGAATCAAGCACCATGGGCTCCTCCAGGTACTCGGCGAGCGGTAGGCTTGGCAGCTCCTCTGGGTCGCTTCTCTCCGGTAGGGTTAACAGCTTCTCCTGGGTCTGGTCGTCATCAGGCCTTGACTGGTATGGCCAGTCCTCGGGTTGGTCACAGGCTGCAGGAGTCTCCCCAGCGGAAGCTAGGCCCCCAGCGTCTGGCTTCTACGGCAGCCAGGCAGCTTCTGAGCCCTGGGATGTGGCTTTTATACTTCTGGTCCTGCGCTTTGACCTTTGCAGGGCGGGCGCAGGCTCCAGTGGCTCCGCCCACTTTGGCATCCAGAGAGGCTCGTCCCTCTCTGGGGCGGCTGGGAGCCAGGACGCCTCACTACAGTGCCTAAATTTTCCCATCCGCAAAATAGAGATGATGATAATACTTAGATGCTTTTGTTAAATGCTTTTTATGTAAATGTACATATGTAAATGATGTATAGTTAAAGACTCAAGAAGCTCAATTTATTTAGCTTATCAAAAAGAGGGCTATGGGTGACTTGATCACAGTCTGTAAGTATCTACATGGGGAACTGAAATTTGATAATAGAGGGATCTGCAATTTAGAAAGCTATAACAAATTTAAACTAGAAATAAGATGCAAATTTTCAGCAGTGGGGGTAATTAACCATTGGAACAATTTACCAAGGATTACGGTGGAGTCTCCATCACTGGAAAATTTTAAATCAAGATTGGACGTTTGTCTAAAAGAGACTCACTAGTTAAAATAGTCAATTCAGGGAAGTCCTACTGCCTGTGTTGTATAGGAGGTCTGACTAGATGATCACAATAGTTCCTTCTGTCCTTGGAATCTAGGAGATGTACAGATGAAAGGTGGGATTTTAAAAAGCTCTTCCCATTGTCCTAACTCTGCTCCCATTGGAGTCAGTAGGAATTTTACTATTACCTTCAGTGGCAGCAGAGTTAAAATATTCAAGAATGCTAAGCAATGGTCTGTATAAAAAGTGCTAAGTGTTATTATACATCTGAGCTACAAAATTTGTGAAATTGGAGACCACATAAACAACAGACAGGAGTAATCTTCTCTGAATATGTCTGAGTGTTATATTTTGTATTATGTTCTATTTTTATACCACTTGAGAGGAGAGCAAGTCTGAAGAAAGAAACATCTTATCTCAGAATGCAGCTTTAATGTAATGGCATAGTTAGAGTCCATAGTGTTTTTTCTAAAGCACAAACTGTAATATTTCACACTGGCAGAAATGATTGAGATATGATAACTGTGTTTTCCCAAAGATGTTGGACACCAGCATGGGAGAAGAACCACAGGCCTCTTTTCTGAATTTGATTTTTTCACTCCGAAATGTATGAATGCTGCTGGGTCAGTGGGTCACAATCTTTCAGTATGCTTAAAGTTCCCTTTGTTTTTCAGAATGCCAGAAGCACACTATCAGTCAAATATACGTTAGACAAAGCTGTGCTTTCGTCATTCCATGGGCTTCTTAAATTTTAATGTAGTAGAGTGATAATGTCTCAGACATGTCAGATAATGTCTCTTGAGTCATCAGTGCCACTGCACCTTTGCTTTTATTTCTATGTCATTTAAAGGGAATAAGCACAATTCAAAAATATTATACTCACAAGCCTGAAATGAAGCTGCCTAATTCACATAGGAGTTTTGCAGGTTCATAGCAAATCTACTGATTCATTGTATTTGGTCTGGCTACTTGACTTGTTCTCACATCAAATAAAAACTGAGTCCCTGGCCATTTGTGGGCATAAAAGATTCCACATAAAATTTACAATGTTGCTCCTCTGTTTTTATTGCATTCCAATTATATTCCATGTTATTACATTCTGCCTACTTAAAATCCCCGTTATTTCAATTAGATATGACATTCTCCTTCACATCCCTTCCTAAGATCTATTGATGCAGAATGGTTGGCACATTCCATCCTAAGAGGCACCTGAATGTCAGGGTGGTAGGAGAAGTAATCCCTAAACTCTGTAAAGCACTTAGAATCCTATATATAAATATGAAGTTATAATTTATTATTGCTGATGAGAACAGGACCCTAAATGGTTCATTTTCCAATAGATTTTCCTATGGAGCCCTCTTGTGGCTTTCCTGGATGTCTTCCTTTGTCACTAATCTTAATTTTGCCATGAAATACTGCTTGGCTTGCTACTGAGGACTTATAATACTCACAAATTCTCCAATTCTGGGTCTTCTTAGCACCCATAGAGCTAGTGAGGAAACTCATGACATACCTTCCTTCAAGCAAACAGAATATAGTGGCATGGGATACATGGCTTCTCACACCGTATACCCGCTCTTAGCCAAGTAAGGCTGGTGTATAAAAATCAGCTGGAGGGCACCAGTGAAAGAAAGACCCCAACCCTTTTCTCTCTTCTGACTTAATGGGTCTTTGAAAGAGTCTAAAAGAACCTCCAAAGACTTTTGATATATCAGTTTATTTCCTTCTCCCTGACAACATGTGGAGATTCTCCCCATTTTATCTCTCTAACTTTCTCCTGTAAGGGACTGATCAGCCACCAGCCTGATAACTCAGGAGGAGCAGACAGCATTTGCTTCAGAGCCTCTTGACACCATTCCTTAATCAGTAGGTGTGCTTTGTCATGGAACTCCTGCCTACCAGAGGCTGAGCAAGGAGCCTCCACAGTGCCTTTCAAATCTGGGAGCCAAGAAACAAAGGCAAGATATATTGATGGGAAATGAAGCTGAAGCTGGGTCTGGGTCTGGCT
The DNA here is from genome assembly GCF_011386835.1 of Chrysemys picta bellii. Lineage (NCBI taxonomy): Eukaryota > Metazoa > Chordata > Testudines > Emydidae > Chrysemys > Chrysemys picta. The sequence goes on from NC_088797.1 coordinate 40,093,671, forward strand.
GGCAGGACAGAGCAGAGAACATGCATCCCCCAGGACAGACTAGTATGCCAGGCTGCTGCCTAGAAAGCAATGTGTAACTAAGAGGATCAAGGGCTCAGTCTATTTTACTGACTTTCTTGGCATTACTGAGAGAGATAATTGGAACATACACATTGATTGAGATAAGAAAACATTTTTTTTTTAATTTAATTTGGATTTATTGCATTTGCTTCCCTAGATCATCATCTATCTTGAGATTTGGATCAAATGAAAGGGATCATACTAAAATGAGTAAGATGTCAAACTGGCATATTGGGCATGTTTTTTCTTGTTACTCTTAACTTTTAGCATTCGTGTCAGAATTGCAGCCTCCCTCCCCTATCTTGTAGGCCCTACCCCAGGGGTGGCCAACCTGTGTCTCTGGAGCCGCATGCGGCTCTTCAGAAGATAATATGTGGCTGCTGTTAGGAGCTGACTCTGGGGAAAAAATGGTGGTTACTCAGCACCCACCGGCAGCCCCATCAGCCCCTCTTCCCTCCCCCAGCGCCTACCACCCACTGGCAGCCCTCCCGATCAGCGCCTCCTCCTCCTTCCCCCGTGCTTCTTGCCCTCTGTGATCAGTTGTTTTGTGGTGTTCAGGAGACTCTGTGGGGGAAGGGTGGAGGAGTGAGGATGTGGCATGCAGTACTCCTCCTTCCCCTAGTGCCTCCCGCCCGCTGTGATCAGCTGTTTCACGGCATTGAGGAGGCTCGGAGGGTGGGGTGGAGAGGAGCAAGGACGTGGTGCGCTGCTTCTCCCCTCCCTCCCCCAGTGCCTCCTCCCTGTGCCTCCCGCTCGCCGCAATCAGCTGGTTTGCGATGCACAGGAGGATTGGGGGTGGGGAGAGCGAGGACACAGCTCACTCAGGGGAGGGGTGGGGACTTGGGGAAAAGGGTGGAGTGGGGGGTGGGGCCAGGGACAGAGCCAGGGGTCCAGCACCCCCTGGCCAGCACCGGTGTCTCCTTGAATAAAGCACACGGTGACTAGCTGGTGTGGAAATTTTTAATCAAAATTTTTCTTACACCATCTAAGAATGGAAGGCAAGTGCAAACAGGAAAGAAAATTGAGGCTTCCAACAGGAGTGGGAGAATAAGTACTATTTCGTTGAATGTAATGGTAAGGCCATGTGTCTTCTTTGCCAGACATGTGTCTCTCAGTTCAAATCTTCAAACTTGCAGTGTCATTTTGCTTCTAGCCATGCACATATGGATCAAGAATTCCTACAAGTTTCTGAACTCCGCACTTTAAAACTGAAAACTTTGAAAAAACAGATGTAGAAGCCAAGTTCTTCACCAGATTTGCCAACCGATCTCAGACTGTAACGTTAGCCTCCTATTATGTGGCCTGGCACATAGCCTGTGCAAAAAAGCCCTACTCTGAAGGAGAGTTTATAAAAACGTGCCTCACTGATGTTATTTCAATCCTGTCACCAGAGAACGAGAATCTACAGAAGAAAATTTCTGGCCTGCAACTTTCACACCACACAATAGAACGCAGAATCTCCAACCTGAACAGTGACATCGAATCACAACTTCAGCAGTGTGAGTATTTGAGCATCACTTTGGATGAGTCATGCCATGTACAGGATAAACCTTATTATCAGTATTTGTCTGCACTGTGTCTGACGACTGTGTTGTAATGGAAGAACTCCTCGATTCCATGTCACTAAAGGACAGAACTCGTGGACGAGATCTAAAGGAGGTGTTGATGTTGGTAGTTGTGAAAAGCCACTTGCCTTTACAGAGGCTCACTATTGTTGCAATGGATGGGGCTCCATCTATGAGGGATCTGTGAATGGATTAGCTTTCCCGAATTTTGGAAATTTCACTGTATTATTCATCGAGAGCAACTGATATATATAAATCTCAAATTTGATCACATCATGAAACCTGTCCTGCACATTATGAATTTCATTCTCTCAAATGTACTCAATCACAAACAATTTCAAAATCTAATTGAAGAACTGGATGAATATGACTCCCCTGCCGATTTCACTGTGCAGTTCAATGGCTCTCGAGAGGTAAAGTTAATTCCCATTTTTTCGAGCTCCTGGAACCAGTAAAATTGTTTATGGAGGAAAAGCACAGAATACACCCTGAACTTACAGATCCTGGATGAGTTCTAAACTTGGCATTTCTTGCAGACATGCTGCTGCATTTGGATAAACTAAACGTGAACTTACAAGGAAAATTCCGATTGCTGTCTGATCTAATGCAAGGCGTATTTGCGTTCCTGAACAAACGGCAGTTGTTTCACAGACAAATGCTTGAGGGAGAGCTGACATACTTTCCCTCGATGTCTCAACTTCAAGCCAGATCGAAAGAAGATGAAGCAGAACCCCTAAAATGGAGCACAACTAGATATGCGAGCATGATTAAAGATCTTAAGGACAGTTTTGAGGAAGGATTCCAAGATTTGCAGCAGAAAAGACCTCAGATCAGATTTCTGATTGACCCTTTTAGTGCTGAAGCCAATTGTCTGAAGCCCCCTTTAATCACTGATGAAGCAACCTCCCAGATGGAAATAATAGAATTTTTGGAAGATGACAGATTGAAATCTGTTCAGAAGACAGGGGGACACTTACTTTCTGGAAACCTGTACCAAAGGATAAATACCCCAACATCAGAGGTGCAGCCCTAAAATTAATCTTGATGTTTGCCTTGACCTATCTTAGTAAATCTGTTTTCTCGACACTCAAACATGTGAAATCCAAGCACCGATTTGTTTTGATAGACAGCCACTTAAGAGAACTGCTGCATGTGAGCACAACAGAACACAAACCAAACTTCAAGGGAATTGTTGAAAGGAAAGATTGCCAGAAGTCCCCATATATATACACACACAAACATATAGATATACGTATATAATCATTACATATTACTGTGACTCTTCGGCAATGTACATTGGTAAATTCTGGCTTTTTCACAGGCTCAGGTTGGCCACCCATGCCCTACCCAATACAGAAAATTGTGCACACTTGTCCTACAGTGCAATCCCTCTTTAGAGTGCTACTGCTGCATGACTCTTGCTAGTGTGTAAAATCCATGCAATGCATTGCATGACGGCGCTGGGAGGGTCTAGGAAGCCTCTTTGTCCCTCTGCACCTGTTCAGGAGTGAAGGAGGATACACTCTTGAGTTTTAGGAGAGGGCTGGCTGATATACCTCCACATCATCCCATGGCCTCAAGGGGGTGTGAGTGGATGGCTTGAGGCCAAGCTTTCTGGGCACACGCTATAGTGGATAGCAAGTGCTGGAGAGGAGGCGTAGATGAGATAGTGCTGCAGAGAATGTTGATCCCACACACCTCTGAGGCAACCTGCTCTGTGCCAGAGTGTTGATTGCTATTGTTCTGCTCCACCTTTCCCCTATCCTGGCACACTCTTGGTGATCTTAGCCAGGATTTTGCTGACTGTTTTAAAAAAAAAAAGTTGAATGGCCTGTGCATACTGAGCATGTGACAGCTCTACACCATCCCTATGTGGCTGAGGAATAGAAACTGCTCTAACAGGATGAGATCCTATCAGGAATAAATCTTAGCAGTGCAGAAAGTGCCAAGATGCTTTGAAGACTAGAGAGCGTTAACTTACGGGAAACCAGTTTCCAGCTCATCACATTTATAACCATGACTGGAGAATGAGGAAATGTCTCACCACCATGTGGAAAGTCCATCTCAGTGATGCTTCTGGACCATTTCCTGGATGGCTTTCAAAAACTTCTGAAGAAAAACTGCCAGAATTATCTGATGGCTGTTGCTATGTAGTAAGCTGAAGGCTGATTTTTAACTAACAGTTCCCTGATTAATAAGCGGTGTGGATGTTCTGTGAGCAATAAATGTGTAAATAGGTGAACCAGACAGGTTTGGCTCAAATTACATTTAACTTGAGCTATTTAAATGTTAACAGTCACTGGTAGATGAGGGTTTTTGTGTCTTGGCACTTATTCATTGGGTCAAAATATCCAACACACATGCAGAAACCTAAAGCATAATCCAGTGAAATGTGTGTGACAGGTTTATACGTGTGCAGCTCACTTACTGTTAGGGACTACACAATTCAGCTGTTTGTTGTTTTGTGTACTTTCCTCTTTGATGTATTAAAGAGAATCACATCTGGGGAGCCCTTAGCTAAATTGTGTGGCTTACCCATTTGACAATCTCCTTTTCAGATGTGTTTTAATGACTTTGTATCACTGAGAGCCCTAGTTCATATTAAGTAATACAGTTTTATTCTCCTTCTCAGAGATCAACAATTTGTGTTCACAGCCCTGTACTAAGATTCTTTTGAGTGTTATGTTTTATTTAAAATGTTGACCGTACAATTGTATTCATAATATAGACAACCCCAAGGCAGAATAGCTACAGAATATATCTTTAGCATCTGTGTAAGCCTTGGTTTGAGATACAATCCTTGTTGTGAATCTGCAAGGAGGAAGTCAGCACAGGTGGATACACCTCTACCCCGATATAACGGGGGGCGGGGGAGGGGAGCCTGCACACTCCAGCAGATCAAAGCAAGTTCGATATAATGCGGTTTCACCTATAAAGCAGTAAGATTTTTTGGCTCCCGAGGACAGCGTTATATCGAGGTAGAGGTGTATTTGCAGACCCATTGGGCTATCGCCACAGCTAGCTTCCTTCTGGTGGCCTGTTCCTGGATCTTTAGGAGATTATGTTAATTGGCCACTACACTCCCCATCTTTTACCTTCTGTGCAAGCTACTAGATGAGGCAACTACCCCACACAATTTCAAGGGTTTCTATCCTGATCCTCCTACTTAGAGAAACAGGAGAGAGATGCCAAAATACATTTGTACTGGGCCACGAGGACAGATGCTGAAGCTCTAATGGCAGGACAAGTTAAGATTCAAAAGTATAACCTGATGATCAAAATGTTTCTTTAGTATTAATTATTACCAGATAGAAGTGACGGAGAGTGCAACATTTGTCTAAATGTGCAACATGTCCTATAGTTTTAACTTTCATTCCTTTCAATTTGTGATGAGTAATGATGGAAATATTTTGGGCTGGGTTTTTGGGTAGAATGAGAAATTGATAGTTTTAATCTGCAGGGGTAAGCAATTAACCCCTTCTAAGCCAGCGTATCCTGCTAGTGATCGTAAATATTATCTTATGGTCAGCATCATAACTGATCCTAGTTCCAACGTCACATTCCTGGATATCACAACCACACCAAACAATTGAATCCTCCAAGGAATCTCTCATTTCTTCCTCCTGTTGCCAGTAACACAGTGGTTTGATGTGTAGAATATTTTTAGCCTCCCTAAAATAAAATTGTCAATACAACTTATGTACCTGTTTTTCCAGATAAAAGGCTTTCTTCCTTTAGTACATATTTTAATGTGACCCATTGTTCCCATATCCAGACAGAGCAAATGTACTAATAGAACTGTAGCTTCTGTTTCTGAATGATCCTAGACAAAACACTCTGAACTACGGGGGGTAAACCTGGTATCCTATCAAACTTTTCCACTTATGAGAACGGCTCACTCTCTTTGCCAGTGTCCTTTTAAATCATGTTCTCAGTCAAAAATTATTGTAATTCTCCTATAGGCTCCTCTTATACTACTTCCCATAACTTCATTATTTGTGTTCAGAGACTTGAAAGGTCATTGTGACTTAAAAACTCAACTGGAAGCCTGAAGATGGGACAACATGTTTTAATCTCTAATGGGAATGTACAGTACACTGAAGTAGGCTAACTGAGCATAAGGCTTTGTACTTGGATGTCTAACTGTGTTTTCATCAAGGAGGAAGCATGAGCCAGTAGTTGGGAAGTGGAAGACCAAAGTTGTATACCCAGCTCTGAACTGAGTGGTCTCTTAAGCTTTCTGTGCCTTGTTACTCGTCTGTCAATTGGGAGTAATGGAGTAGTTGTACTTGTCCACCAATGTGACGTGTTGAAATCTTCAGAAGAGAAGCACTGTCACAGCCAAATATTAGAACAATTGATGTAAATGGATGAAATGTCAGTTGGAGTTTAATATATAACTCTATAAGCAATGGGGCTAGTTAATTTCTTTAACTTTATCTTATAAATGAGAGGGTTTTCTGCACTATTGCTTCATTCCTAAAACTGAGCAGCCACTGTCATCCATCATAATTGGATGCATCAGCCTTTATTAAAAAAACAAAACACTGAATCCACCGTTACAAACAGAGTATCTTGAAATCTTTCTTTGCCCAGCACTATTATTTTTCCTGGATCATAAGAGCCTTGTTCCTGTATAAAATGTCTTTCTTTAAATGTTATAAATACAGGTCTACCAGCAGTACATTTAAATGAAACTTTTTGTTCAAGTAATGGGAAAATAATGGGGTGTCAGCATTGATTTAAACCTGTCCCTAAGTGATTTCCTTATGTTAACAGTGGAGAATTACAAATAAAAGAACAAAGGCATGAAAAGGAAAGAAATCCTGGTGCTTTTAACTATCAAGTCACATCCCTGTTTCCAACACATCTGAGTTTGAATCCTTCCTCATCATAAACAGTTTCTGTTAGAACTAGGCTGTCCACAAACAGAGGGAGTTTCATTTTAATTAGAGATCGTAATTCAAAAACACCTATTGTCATTGTAAAATCTGGAATAACCTTAATCCAGAGATGGGTAAAACTCAGTGTTTTAACTTCACACAGATTAGAAGTAATAATAGAAATCTTATAAGGAGTCATTGGAAATGATAAAATGAAATAAAAAGATTGGGCCAGCATGATCCTTACAGAATTTCAATATAATTTGTTGTCACTGAGAATTCTGTATAGGAGGATTTTTAGAATCAGGCCCAGTCCTATGTGATTGGGTTCTAGCGACACCATCATAGGACCCAACCACACCAGCCACACCATCAGGGGCTCATTCAACTGCACATCTACTAATGTGATATATGCCATTATGTGCTAGCAATGTCCTTCTGCCATGTACATTGGCCAAACCGGACAGTCTCTCTATGTAAAAGGATAAATGGACACAAATCACATATCAGGAATGGTAAAATACAAAAGCCAGTAGGAGAACAATTTAATCTCCCTGGACACTCAATAACAGATTTAAAGTAGCCATTCTTCAACAAAAAATCTTCAGAAACAGACTTCAAAGGGAAACTGCAGAGCTACAATTCATTTGCAAACTTAACACCATCAATTTGGGCTTGAATAGGGACTGGAAGTGGCTGGCTTAAGCAATTTTCCCTCTCTTGGTATTGACACCTCGTTATCAATTATTGGGAGTGGACCACATCCACCCTGACTGAATTGGCCTTCAACATTGGTTCTCCACTTGCAAGATAACTCCCTTCTCTTCATGTGCCAATATATATTTATGCCTGTTTCTGTAATTTTCACTCCATGTATCTGAAGAAGTGGGTTTTTTACCCACGAAAGCTTATGCCCAAATAAATCTGTTAGTCTTTAAGGTGCCACCGGACTCCTCGTGGTTTTTCTATATTGATAAGAATTTCAGTAAAACAAAGGATATTACAATAATGATTTCCCTTGGATTTATTGGGCCAAATTCTCTGTGGGTGGATAACTTTACTGGAGTTAAAGCAGCAGAGAATTTGGCCGATACGTATTTGCTTCCAGTGTTAAATTATGTGGAGTAATAATTCAGGAGTAGACAGCTGAGGATCTACCTTCCCTGCAAAAAGAAAAGTGTTTTTTACATGGAGATAGCTAACTTAAGAAAGCTCTCTCAGGGTCCATCTACATGGGGATAAAAGCCCTGTGGCATGGCTGCTGCTGGCTCAGGTCAGCTGACTTGGGTGTGGGGCTAAAAATTGCTGTGTAGATGTTTGGGCTCGGGCTTGACTCTGAGCTCTGGGACGCTGCGAGTGTGGAGAGTCCCACAACTGGGACTCCAGCCCAAGCCCAAATGTCCACACAGCAATTTTTCAGTCTCAGAACCCAAGTCACCTGAGCTGACCTGAACCAGCCACTGTTTTTTATCCCTGTGAGTCATACCCTCAATGTAAATCATAGTGCAGACAAGGCACAGGTAATTTTTACTTCAGTGTAGTTAGCTGACATAAACCCTGGATGGGGGTTCTAAGTACACCTCAACTAGCTATATTGAGGTGTAAATCTACCTCAGGTTTATGTCCTTTAAAATTTTACATTGAGTCCGCTATTTTCAGGGATGGCTCTATGTTTTTTGCTGCCCCAACCACGGCAGTCAGACGGCCTTTGGTGGCACGCCTGCGGGCGGTCCACTGATCCTGCAGATTTGGTGGCATGCCTGCGGGTGATCTGCCGGTCCCGCGCCTTCGGTGTACCCACCGCTGAATAGCCGCCGAAGCCGCGGGACCGGCAGACTTCCCGCAGGCATGCCGCCGAAGGCTGCCTGACTGCCGCCCTCACAGCGACCAGCACACTGCCCCCCGCAGCTTGCCACCCAAGGCATGTGCTTGCTCCGCTGGTGCCTGGAGCTGCCCCGGCTATCTTGATGTAGAAACCACACCTTTTTTGCAGTAAAGCCATAGTTCTTTGAGATTCTTGGCTTTAATGAGTCTGATCATAGCTGAAATGTGAGGTTTGGGCTATTTCTGCTGCTAGTGTGTAGGAGGAGTTTGGTAAATTTACTAACATAGTGCATGCAGCATTTCCCCAATGTTATGATTTTCAAAATTTTATCATTAAAATATTATATTGTGCACGTTTCTGGGTCTGGCATATCAGTTATGCCAAATATTTACATTCACATTAAGCATTAATCCTAAACAGATTTCAAAAATCAACTGATCCATTGGAGAAGGAACATTTGTTTTGTATTGTCTCACTGTAAAATATACTGCAGATGTTTTGAACCTAGAGAATTTAAATGAAAAATATAGACCCTATCTGTAAACCTACCTACTTCAGTACAAAACTTTTCATTTTTAAACCTTATGGCTGCAGTTCTTCTGGCAGTATATTCAAGTTAATGCTATTGTTCAGCTAATGGAACAATAATTAACTTTCCTCCTTGATTTAAATTTGTCTCTTTTATGACCTGTATGCAATCCTGATGCTTTTACCTATCATTGTTCCTAAAGTGTGACAGTTGGAATCCTCCCTCATCATTAGCAGGTCTCATTAGAACAGTACAGCCTTTAGTATGCAGTTTTCCAAGTACTTCATAAACATTAATGAATTAAAACTTCCAACAAGCCAGTGAAAGGCAGGTAAAGAATATTTGATATCAAACTAAAACGTAACAATTTGGATCACTGGCTCATGACTACCGATGTTATGGGGAAAATATGATCAAGTATTAGTAACAACTTACATTTATGTTATAACTTTCATCCTGAGGTATTCCACAGTGCCTTACCAAACAATATTCTGGAATCATGTTACCTGCCACTGAAATGAACCCACCTCCAGTGTAGAGTTGGTCAGAACCTGAAAGATTTTGAATTGGAATAATAAAAAAAAATAGAAAATTTGAAATGTATTTCAAAACTAGAAAAATAGAAACATTTTGATTCAACCTTATAAAAATATTTTCATTTTAATAAGGTCAAAGTAGTTTCATTTTCACTTTATCAACTTGAGTATCTAAGAATATAATTTAATTAATTAATTATAGTTAATAAGTCCTCAATATGAGCTCTCAGTGCAGTACTGTGGCAAAAAGGACTAATGCGATCCTTGACGGTAAAAAAAGGGAATATCAAGTAGAAGTAGGGAAGATAATCTTGTCTCTGTACACAGCATGGGTACGACCACTACTAGAATAGTGTGTGCAGTTCTGGTGTCCACAAACTTCAAGAAGGATGAGGGAATACTGGAAACAGATCAAAGAATGGCCACACCAGTGATCCAGAGGCTGGAAAACAGGTTTTATGATATAAGGCTTAAAGAGCTCAACTTACCACCTTAGCCAAGAAAAGGCTGAGAGGTGATTTGATCCCTGTGTATAGATACTTACACATGGAAAAGATAGGATAGTGGGGGACTTTTCAACCTTATTGATAAAGGCATAACAAGATCCAACAGCCGGAAATTGAAGTTAGACAAATTCAACCTTGAAATAAATGCCATTGCCTAGTAGTGAGGGCAATGAAACATTGGAACAAATTTCCAGGAGAGGTGGTATATTTACCATCACCATTAAAACCAGATAAGGGCGCTTTCTAAAAAATATGCTTTAATCCAGCAATGGGCTGAATGGTTGCGGTGGCTCCTTCTGGCCTTAGAATCTGTGAGTCTGCAAATTTATGAATCTCACTGATCATCCCCTTCCTTCATTGGCAACGGGTAGAACAGAATCGATTGCCTGCATTCTCCATTCACCATGCTCATAACACTTGCAGCTCTGCATTACGACAGTGACTGTAATCAAATCTCCTTTACGGCTTTAACCGGTCGCATGCAGGAGTCAGAAAGGATTTTTTCCTTCCTGATGCAGAATTGCCTAGATGTATTCTCTCTCCTCCCCGTCTCCCCTTTCTTCTAAAGTATCAGAGATTGGCCACAGCTGGGGATAGGTCACTCACAGGGTGTAATAGTGCTCTGAGGTGGTACTGTACTAAGAATCTTCTTTCTAGATACCTGGCTGGTGTGTCTTGCTCACATGCTCATGGTCAAACTGATCATCAGATTTGGGGTCAGAAAGGAGCTTTCACCCATATCAGATTGGTAGGGATTTTGGAGGTTTTTTTTTTTTTTTTTTGCCTTCCTGTGTAGCATGGGGCTTGGATCACCTGCTAGAATCACAGTGTCATATCCCACCAAATCTATTTCCTGCCTTTGCAGGGGCCTTGGGCATTGGTGATACTTCAGTCTCTTGTGTTTTCTGCCTATGGTTCACAACACTTTAGTCTTCTGAGGACTGAAATGCTTTGGTTTAACTAAAGTCACTGGGCTCAGTGTAAGGGTATTTAGGAGAAACCCAATGGTCTGTGATATACAGGAGGTTAGACTAGATGATCTAATGGTCTCTTCTGGCCTTAAACTCTATGAGACTAATAATTATAAAAATCAAAATGTTTTGACTATTATACTATGTGATGCCATATATATATCATGGCAGGACATTCTGATATGACATAATAGAGTCAAAACATTTCCATTTTGATATTATATTTTATTGCCTTTTTATCTTATTTAATTTACATTGTATTTTATTTTTTACTATATATTATAAATTGTGAATTGGTAATTGGTTTTTAAATTGGCATTTTAAGTGGTACTTGGTGTTCTAATTGGCAACTACTATTCTAATTGCTTATTGAGGCTTTTGGTTAATTGGTACTCAGCTTGCTCAGTTGGTTAAATAGTTATTTGTAATTAGAGTTCTAATTGGTAATTGACATTTGTTTAGTAACGGGTTTGGTAATTGGTAATGTCCAGTTGTAATTGATATTATATACAAATATAAACTAAACTAAACTGTGAGTGTGTGTATAAAAAATGGACAGTTAGGGAGCCAGCATCATACTGAAATATTGCCAAGATGTTGGACCTCTACTCTAAACAATCCTACTCTTGAGAAAAGTACCAGGGGGTCTATAATGAGAACAAGGACCTCCAGGCTTGTCGCACCCAAATTACAGAATAATTCAAAGCACTTTCAAATGTTAATTACAGTTTCTTATGCATTGATTGACCTAGTGCTGTGAAATCAGCAAGCCAGCTTATTTCAAAGGAAATGTTTCTATTAGGGTTGTTTGAAAATTTTCCCTCAAATCTGTTTCTTGATGGAAAATCTGTTTTTTGATCAAAAACATTTTTTTCATGGAAAGTGTTCTCTTTGTGTGGAAAATTTCAATTTTGAAAAACCAAATGCCCCAAAAGCTTATGGTTTTAGACTGTAAACCTAAATATTTTGATTGAAAAATGTTGCTGTGGTGCCTCATGGGAGCAGACGTTTGGTTACCTTATGTCTCCATTCTCCTTTGTGTGCCTGACTCCTCAGCCCAACTTCATCTCCTCTGATGTATCATGGGCATGTTACTCCCACAATGCACTGCCTCTCCACACCAAGACTCTCCACACCAAAATGTGGTGCCTCATGGGAGATGATCAGGCAGCCTGGTATATAAAGGAGAAAGGAAGCACGAGGAACCTGAACTACAAATCTCATGAAACATCGCAGCTGCTTTTACAAATTGAAACCATTTTCCGACCAGCTTTAGTTACTATATACAAAATAAATGAGTCTTTCCACATATCACAAATGGAAGGAAAAATAACTAGGTGTTTTGGACCAACAGAGCATTCCAAACCATTCTCAGCACTTGAATGGTATGTGTGGAGGTGGAGGAAGAAAAAAATGTGCATCCATCTGGCTGAACAATGCACAACTAATTCTTGGAATACTGAAACACACACTTATTTAATGGTAGACATGGGGATTACCACTGACAACTTAGACAAGAAGATTCATAGACAGTGTTATTTAGGGTCATAAGAAGGTTGGGGCCTTCTATAATGAATGAGAATTCTTTTATTAGAATTGATGTGCTTTAGAAGCATTAACAGTAGAGCTCATTCCAAATTTTCCAATGAAACATTTTTTCATTGGAAAATACTGATTTCTCAAAACTGATACTATTTGTGGGACAGGTTCAATTTCGCTAACTCTCCCGATTTGAAAAATTGTGAAAGAAAAAGTTTTGAAATTATCAAAATGGCCTGTTTTGACATTTTCAAAATGAAAAGTTTTGGTTTGGGGTTCAAAAAGACTTTTTGTTTTGAAAGAAAAAAAGGCTAAAAAAAGTTGAAATTAAAGTGAAACCTTTCAAAATGATCAAAACAAAAGGTTTTGATTGACCCAATCCAATTTTTTTTTATTATTGTTTCATGAAAACTTCCAACATTTCACTTTTCTTTCATCTGGACTCAGGATGGGAAATTTTTTGTGAAATCTCAAAAGCTCTCATGGGATGGGAAAACCATTTCTGACCCATCTTTAATCAGCATGTTTATTGAGATAGTGAGTATAGCCGATACGTTTTGATTAATGAAATAATTAATATGATGTAACAATTTTACAGGATTGTTTGGGGCCAATTAGATCTCTATGAATAATGAAACATTCATATTTATATACAGATAAATAACTCATTGAATTCAGTGGATCATAGTATTCATTATGTATAACATGTAGCGATGACCCTGGAATTATATGTGAGTATCCAGAAAGCTTCTCAAAGTTTTACCAAAAAAGTGTGGTGTTTGCTCTTCATTCTCCTTCTCGGTTATCACTTCACTGACCAATCAAAAGAGCAAAAATAATACCATGTGACCAATCACACACCAGTAATTGTGAATAATGAATAGCACATAGTTATAGTGAATAGTTTATGAATAGATCACAAATCAGCCATTGTCTGACAATTATTCCTCCAAGCAAGTAGGTAATACTTGTGAACAGTGACTACATTTACAGCCTTCAGTGCTGGGACTGTCTCATGCATATGTGCAGTTCTAGAATAACGTGGATGTAATCCCATTTGTGTTCCCTGGGTGGTACCATAATATAAATTAAATAATAATAGAAAAGACATTGGGAACGATTTCTGTATCGTGAACCCAAAATGGCCTAAATATGTCAAAATTTTGGTTTGGCAAATACTATTTGGCCAAGTATAGACCCTGTAAGCTGGAGACTGCCCTCAAAGCTCATTAGTTTCAACAGGAGTCGAGGGCACTACACCACACAGAAGGGACTCTATAGTTTGAAGGACTGATCCCTTACTGTACAGTGCTCATATGAATCTCCCAAATCCTGTTCAATGCTGATGAAAATTAATTAAAATCCTATGTGTGTTGCTTGTGCTCTGATGGATTATTTAACTAGCCATGTGAAAAAATGCTCGATCCATGCCACGAAAACAAACAAAACCAGATTCTCTGTACGAATCTTAAAAGTGATATTTAAGCAATTATGATAGAACTGTTCTGAGTGGGTTTTTAGAGTATTTTCTTTTCTCTGGTGATAGTTGAAACAAGGGAGATTTCTTTGTTATACAAATTCTTCAGAGCTGTCAATGAGATTGTCCACAAAACACAACTGTCAGTTTTTTACAGATTGTCTCTTTTATTATATAATCATTCATTGTTCAAGTGGTAAAGCATTTGGCTGTGAACAACACAAGGAATGTTGTTGCTGATCTTAGTCACATATACACTGAACTACTCCTAGGAAAACAATTGTCAAGCAATGAAAAAGACACTGGGCCATATTCTTCCTTGGTATAACGTCACTGAAATGACTGGAGTTTAACAGCGTCAGTGAAGTTACTCCAGGGATGAATTTGGCTCATTCATTTTACATCCTGTCTATTTTACCAAATACCTTTATCCTTGAATTTGAAAAGTTGCTCTCTGCCTGATATGCTTGAAACTAGTTTTACTTTTAAAGAAATGGACCACATCCTTGGGAGCCTTCTGGCCACACTGTGCCATTCCAGCTGCACATGGTAGCCATAAACCTGGCAGATCTGGCCATTTGATTCCTGCTGTCTGAAGGAATCCTTAGGTGGTATAGAGCAGTGGTTCTTAACCAGGGATACGTGTACCCCTGGGGGTACGTACAGGTCTTCCAGGGGTACATCAACTCATCTAGATATTTGCCTAGTTTTACAACAGGCTTGTAGTGAGGCGGTGTGGCGCCCCTCCATCCCGCATAGGGCCGAACTTCCCCTAACCCCAACGTGGGCGGAGCCACCGGGTCCGGCGCCCGCCCCTCCGAGGTCACGGCCCCGACCCGGAAGTATAAAAGCCCGCCTGCAGAGCTCAGTGGAGCCCAGGCCGGCAGAAAGAGCAGACATCCCGGGCCGAGTTCCCACTTGGGAGACAGCCGCAGGCCGTGAGCCGCATGCTACCCCACCGTGCCGGTCGAGCCTACCTCTCGCCTGGTACCCCGAGGAGGACTGGCCAAGCCTGCCCCGGGCCCGCTACCCCGAGGAGGAGCCAAGCCTGCCCCATGCCAGCTACCCCGAGGAGGACTGGCCAAGCCTGCCCCGTGCCAGCTACCCCGAGGAGGATTGGCCAAGCCTGCCCCGTGCCAGCTACCCTGGTGGAGAGCTGCCGGACCTGCCCCCAAGCCCCGCACCAGAGGAACCGATGCTGCTGGACTGGCCCGAACCCGGCATCGCCAACGAGGTAGGCCCCGAGGGGGAAAACGGAAGTAGCCCGGGGTAGCCGACCCCGGTCAGGCTGCAGAGACATGTGAGCCGATGTCAGTGTGTTTCGGTCAGGACACCCCACTGACCAGCAGCAGCAGTAACTGCTGCTAGGGCCCCGGGCTGGGACGCAGTGGAGTGGGTGGGCCTGCGTTCCCCCCTGCCACCCCACACGGGTGACAGGCTTCCCCCTCACCCAACGCTCAGGTAGGAACCTGGGCCTCCCCCAAAGTGTATTGTTGCTCAGCCCCTGCACCAAAGGGCCTGAGTGGTGACTGTTTAGACCTCACCCTGATCCAGGGCCTGAGCCTACTTGAAACTGTTGATTGTTGCTCAGCCCCTGCACCAAAAGGCCTGAGCTAGCTGATTGTTTGCTCAGCCCTGCCTGAGGGCCTGAGCTCCCTGAACTGTGGGTTGCTCAGCCCCTGCGTAAAGGGGCCTGAGCTTTGACTGTCTGTGCTGTAGTGAGTTGGTGTGGCGCCCCTCTGTCCCAGAGGGTAGAGCCCCGGCGCGAACCTACTACACGGCTACATAAAAAGCACTAGTGAAGTCAGTACAAACTACAATTTCATACAGACAATGATTTGTTTATACTGCTCTATACACTGAAATGTAAGTACAATATTTATATTCCAGTGGATGTCTTTTATATGGTAAAAAGAGAAAGTAAGCATTTTTTCAGTAATACTGTGTTGTGACACTTCTGTATTTTAACATCTGATTTTGTAAGCAAGTAGTTCTTAAGTGAGGTGAAACTTGAGGGTAGGCAAGACAAATCAGACACCTGAAAGGGGTACAGTAGTTTGAAACGCTTGAGAACCACTGGAATAGAGCTACAATAGTGACTTCTATAGCTAGTGTGTGTGGGGCATGGCCAAGTAAAAGGAGTGTGGTGTCTATGGCCCCCAAATCCCTGATTGCTGGAATGGCCCTTGATGGATATTGGCAGCTGGTGAAAAATACAGCAGAGGCTGCTCTACTTTACAGGGAGGCGCAGTCTAGGGAGAGCCCAAGGTTCACCTTGACCAACTAGGACGTGTTCAAATCCAGTTTGTTCTGTCTACACTAGAGTTTAAATTAAGTTAGTTCAAATGTGTTAGCTAACATATTTTAAAATACACTTCGTATCCTAAAGTTTGTCTACACAAGAGATTTTAAAGCTTTACAGCTGTACTTTGTGCTCCTTTCGGCAGTGTGTAGTCGGGTAGCATGGGTATAAATAGCAGTGTAGTCGGTGAGGCATGGCTTAGGCGAGTTGAGTACAGACACACCTGCAGCAGTAGGGCATGTGCCCGAGTACATACCCTTCATGATTCTCCACTTGCCAAAGCTGTGCCTCCCCCTATGCTGCTGTTTTTAGCCGTGTAGTGTCCTGT
Organism: Chrysemys picta bellii; assembly: GCF_011386835.1. Taxonomy (NCBI): domain Eukaryota; kingdom Metazoa; phylum Chordata; order Testudines; family Emydidae; genus Chrysemys; species Chrysemys picta. The sequence goes on from NC_088797.1 coordinate 40,110,192, forward strand.
TGCCTTCCTGCTGCTGGAGACTTTCCCCACTGCAGGGAAAGGCTCTGGCAGAGGGGAGGCAGCTCAGAAAAGCCTTTCCCAGCTGCCTGCCCCTGTCAGCGCCTTTCCTGGCCGGCCGCAGTGATAGGCTCCAGCGTTGGGGGAACAGATGAAGCTTTTCCCTGCTGTCTGTCATAGAATCATAGAATCATAGAATATCAGAGTTGGAAGGGACCTCAAGAGGTCATCTAGTCCAACCCCCTGCTCAAAGCAGGACCAATTCCCAGCTAAATCATCCCAGCCAGGGCTTTGTCAAGCCGGGCCTTAAAAACCTCCAAGGAAGGAGACTCCACCACTTCCCTAGGTAACGCATTCCAGTGTTTCACCACCCTCCTAGTGAAATAGTTTTTCCTGATATCCAACCTGGACCTCCCCCACTGCAATTTGAGACCATTGCTCCTTGTTCTGTCATCTGCCACCACTGAGAACAGCCGAGCTCCATCCTCTTTGGAACCCCCCTTCAGGTAGTTGAAGGCTGCTATCAAATCCCCCCTCATTCTTCTCTTCTGGAGGCTAAACAATCCCAGTTCCCTCAGCCTCTCCTCATAAGTCATGTGCTCCAGACCCCTAATCATTTTTGTTGCCCTCCGCTGGACTCTTTCCAATTTTTCCACATCCTTCTTGTAGTGTGGGGCCCAAAACTGGACACAGTATTCCAGATGAGGCCTCACCAATGTCGAATAAAGGGGAACGATCACGTTCCTCGATCTGCTGGCAATGCCCCTACTTATACAGCCCAAAATGCCGTTAGCCTTCTTGGCAACAAGAGCACACTGTTGACTCATATCCAGTTTCTCGTCCACTGTGACCCCTAGGTCCTTTTCTGCAGAACTGCTACCTAGCCATTCGGTCCCTAGTCTGTAGCAGTGCATGGGATTCTTCCGTCCTAAGTGCAGGACTCTGCACTTGTCCTTGTTGAACCTCATCAGGTTTTTTTCGGCCCAATCCTCTAATTTGTCTAGGTCCCTCTGTATCCGATCCCTACCCTCTAGTGTATCTACCACGCCTCCTAGTTTAGTGTCATCTGCAAACTTGCTGAGAGTGCAGTCCACACCATCCTCCAGATCATTAATAAAGATATTAAACAAAACCGGCCCCAGGACCGACCCTTGGGGCACTCCGCTTGAAACCGGCTGCCAACTAGACATGGAGCCATTGATCACTACCCGTTGAGCCCGACGATCTAGCCAGCTTTCTATCCACCTTACAGTCCATTCATCCAGCCCATACTTCCTTAACTTGGTGGCAAGAATACTGTGGGAGACCGTATCAAAAGCTTTGCTAAAGTCAAGGAATAACACATCCACTGCTTTCCCCTCATCCACAGAGCCAGTTATCTCATCATAGAAGGCAATTAGGTTAGTCAGGCACGACTTCCCCTTCGTGAATCCATGCTGACTGTTCCTGATCACTTTCCTCTCCTCTAAATGTTTCATAATTGATTCCTTGAGGACCTGCTTCATGATTTTTCCAGGGACTGAGGTGAGGCTGACTGGCCTGTAGTTCCCCGGATCCTCCTTCTTCCCTTTTTTAAAGATGGGCACTACATTAGCCTTTTTCCAGTCATCTGGGACCTCCCCCGATCGTCAGAAGTTTTCAAAAATAATGGCTAATGGCAATCTCACCCGCCAACTCCTTTAGCACCCTCGGATGCAGCGCATCTGGCCCCATGGACTTGTGCACGTCCAGTTTTTCTAAATAGTCCCGAACTACTTCTTTCTCCACAGAGGGTTGGTCACCTTCTCCCCATGCTGTACTGCCCAGTGCAGCAATCTGGGAGCTGACCTTGTGCGTGAAGACAGAGGCAAAAAAATCATTGAGTACATTAGCTTTTTCCACATCCTCGGTCACTAGGTTGCCTCCCTCATTCAGTAAGGGGCCCACACTTTCCTTGATTTTCTTCTTGTTGCTAACATACCTGAAGAAACCCTTCTTGTTACTCTTAACATCTCTTGCTAACCGCAACTCCAAGTGTGATTTGGCCTTCCTGATTTCACTCCTGCACGCCTGAGCAATATTTTTATACTCCTCCCTGGTCATTTGTCCAATCTTCCACTTCTTGTAAGCTTCTTTTTTGCGTTTAAGATCAGCAAGGATTTCACTGTTTAGCCAAGCTGGTCGCCTGCCATATTTACTATTCTTTCTACACATCGGGATGGTTTGTTCCTGCAACCTCAATAAGGATTCTTTAAAATACAGCCAGCTCTCCTGGACCCCTTTGCCCTTCATGTTATTCTCCCAGGGGATCCTGCCCATCTGTTCCCTGAGGGAGTCAAAGTCTGCTTTTCTGAAGTCCAGGGTCCGTAGTCTGCTGCTCTCCTTTCTTCCTTTTGTCAGGATCCTGAACTCGACCATCTCATGGTCACTGCCTCCCAGGTTCCCATCCACTTTTGCTTCCCCTTCTAGTTCTTCCCTGTTTGTGAGTAGCAGGTGAAGAAAAGCTTTGCCCCTAGTTGGTTCCTCCAGCACTTGCACCAGGAAATTGTCCCCTACACTTTCCAAAAATTTCCTGGATTGCCTGTGCACCGGTGTATTGCTCTCCCAGCAGATATCAGGGTGATTAAAAAGAAGAACAGGATTGTGGTGAAGAAGGGTGATTAAAGTCTCCCATGAGAACCAGGGCCTGCAATCTAGCAACTTCTGCTAGTTGCCAGAAGAAAGCCTCGTCCACCTCATCCCCCTGGTCTGGTGGTCTATAGCAGACTCCAACCACGACATCACCCTTGTTGCTCACACTTCTCAACTTTATCCAGAGACTCTCAGGTTTTTCTGCAGTTTCATACCGGAGCTCTGAGCAGTCATACTCCTCTCTTACATACAACGCAACTCCCCCACCTTTTCTGCCCTGCCTGTCCTTCCTGAACAGTTTATATCCATCCATGACAGTACTCCAGTCATGTGAGTTATCCCACCAAGTCTCTGTTATTCCAATCACATCATAGTTCCCTGACTGTGCCAGGACTTCCAGTTCTCCCTGCTTGTTTCCCAGGCTTCTTGCATTTGTGTATAGGCACTTAAGATAACTCATCGATCGTCCCTCTTTCTCAGCATGAGACAGGAGTCCTCCCCTCTTGCGCTCTCCTGCTTGTGCTTCCTCCCAGGATCCCATTTCCCCACTTACCTCAGGACTTTGGTCTCCTTCCCCCAGTGAACCTAGTTTAAAGCCCTCCTCACTAGGTTAGCCAGCCTGCACCAGTATAGGTGCAGAAGGCTTTTCACTGCAGCATGTAGCTACGCATACCCTATATGCTAATGGCAGTGGTGTGTAGTGTAGACATAGCCGTAAGTAATTAACTTGAGGTCATTAGTAGTTTCGTAAAGGCTAGTCTGCATATTTCCCAAATGTTTGATCCAGGCTAATATCCGTTAGAAATGTTTGGGCAGTATCAAGACCAGCCTTTAGAAAAGTGTTAGAAAGCTCAAGTTAATTAGCAACCACTTATCTCAAAGTAAAAAAATTGCTAGAGTGGACAGGACCCTAGTGGTCATCAGGCCCCTGGCTTGAGGGAGAATAGAGATAACGAAAAGCCATGCTTCGTTCCATGATGTACTAAGCACAACTTGGACAAACCTCAGCACTTGAACCTATTGGTTTTAAACTACAAAAACTGCATTTCTCTAGCTTTAAAAGTCTGACAAAACTCCATAAACAAAGGAATTCTCAGTTAAAGCTAAAACTCCTTCCATTGTACTGTGGATAAAGACTTGTATTACCAAAGGGCCTCCATCCAGACTGTACATTTATATCTCCAAGTCTGTAAGGGCAATTTTTTTGCAAACTCAAATGTCAACACATGCAATTTGGGTAATTGTACAGACAGACAGCATCAGTGTACACTCACAACAGACCCTGAACAGAAACATGGGTATTTGCACATCTTAAAACCTGCGGGTATACAAGTATTGGGTGTAAATCAATGGCCCAACCCTGCAAAGTCTTGTTTGCTCACATGGGAAGTCTAACTGCTCCAATGGGAGTATGGCACGAGTGAGGATTGCACATATGAGTAAGGTTTTGTTAGCTAATCTAGCCCAATGCATTATAGTGCTTACAGTATGATATGTAAAATCATCCAGTGGCTGAAGAATGTGTATCTAATTCTTGCAATATCAAAACAGATTCATTTATTTAAAAATAAAATGGATTTAACACTATCGGCTTAGGCATAAAGCACAGGGCAATGTTGTTTGAGTAGGTTAGACTGGAAACATTTAGTCCCCACTAGCTCTGAGTGAAGGTCAGGATTTTAGCTAAAAGTCTTTGCTTCTGCAGAGTGAAATCAGATCCTTTTGGAAAACTCCAGCAATCATTATTAATTACAGTGCCACTAAAAGGCATCTCTAGAATATCATTATCCATGATGTTGTTTACAACATTGACGCATACAATGTCCTTTCAAAAGTACTGACCATAATATTTACAATAACTTGTCACCTTCTGTCGAGACCCAAAGAGTAATTTATAACACAATATTAAATATGACTTCTGTTCTATTCAAACACTTATGTGTCAGAATATTTTGTGCTTAGATTTGTTGAACAAAGCAATAGGATTTGCCACAATTATGTTGCTGATTATTTTCTGAACAAACATAGTTTGTGCACGACTTTAGATTTGTACAGCTTAATTATGTTTGTTCATAAAATAATTAGCTTGATTTCCTCTGTGCTGAATTACAAATGAAAGCCTACATTTTTAATTAACGTGTTTCAGGGAACAAACAAATCAGCAAACCAAAGTTAGAACACTTTCTTTCTACTCCCTGATGCTTTGAGACATACTTATCTGGTGATGGTATAAACTGCCAATGTCTTGGTGTTAGCACTCCACTCTGTCTAGTTGTAAACTTTAAATAACTTTTTCTATACTGTGCAACTAACACCAAAAACACAATTCCTAATACAAAACAAGAGCTTATTCAGGATCGTGCACGCTCTCAAAGTATGCTCACCTGTGTTAGCTGTGAAGAGTTCCTGATACCGAACAGACAACTTCTGCCATTTGCTTTCAGTGAGCAGGATTGGGAAAATACTTTCCAAATCAAGCCCTTCCAACCAGTGATCAGATGCACATCATTTTATGGCACGTTAGGAAAAGACAGGTGAAGGGTATGTGTGTAAAGATCAGAGCCCACTCTCGCTGCTTCTAAACTGTTAGGCATGTGTCAGTTATCTTCAGCGGGCACATTAGCTCTGGGATTCTATTTAAACTGCAATCCTTGCTGTATTTCCATTTCAGTATTATTAATCCTGGAACTCTGCTCCCATTCTCACTTGTCCACATCCCTCCCAGCCCTTCCTGCCCTGCAAGGACCCGATCCCTGCCCCACCAAGGGCTTGCTGTCTACTGATCTCAAGACGGCCAAGGCACTGTTTGTCACTATTCAGTGTGTCCCGAAGTCCTGTCACCTAAGCGCTCTCTGGTTTACATTTCGTTCCACACCTCCCAGTGTTCCCTAGCTCCCTCGGCTCTGGGACAAAAGCAGCCTGCGCTGGTAGGGTGAGAACCACGCTGGGACTCCCAATAACATTCCCAGAAAGGACAAAAGGCTGAGGGAGGGTGAGATTAAAATACTTACCGAACAAAATGAGGAAGTTCTTCTGGCTCAGATAATCCCTGTTATAGGGCTCGGATGGGGACAGGAAACTTTCCAGCTCCCCAGTGCTGTAAGGAGCACAAGCGCCCTGAGACTTGACAGGAACGCACGCAGATACAGGCAGGTAGGGCAGTGGGGCGCAAAGGGTGGAGCGGGAGAGGAGAAGGGGTGCACAGAGGCTGGGAGGGAACCAGGGCGCACAGGGGCTGGGAGGGAACCAGGGCGCACAGGGGCTCGGACGGGACTGGGGAGCACAGGGGCTGGGACTGGGCGCACAGAGGCTGGGACGGGACCAGGGCTCACAGGGGCTGGGATGGGACCAGGGTGCACAGGGGCTTGGACTGGGCGCACAGAGGCTGGGACGGGACCAGGGCTCACAGGGGCTGGGATGGGACCGGGGCGCACAGGGGCTGGGACTGGGCACACAGAGGCTGGGACTGGGCACACAGAGGCTGGGACTGGGCGCACAGAGGCTGGGACGGGACCAGGGCTCACAGGGGCTGGGATGGGACCGGGGTGCACAGGGACTTGGACTGGGCACACAGGGGATGGGACCGGGGTGCACAGGGGCTTGGACTGGGGGCAGAGGGCTGGGACAGGACCGGAGCGCACTTGTTGCTGTTCCTCCTCTTCTGATTTCTCAGGCAGGGTCCAGGCAGGCAGCGAGGGAGCTTTGCTGGGCAGGGACAGGCAGCGACTCTGGTTTGCTTTGTCTGTGCATGCCCAGGGGTAGCTACTGTGCTCAGTCCCCGAGATCCCTTCCCTGCTGTCAGGAGCCGCGCGCAGCTGCAGCCACGGGCTTGCCTCACCTCTCTGGTGAAGGAAGTTTCCCGTGTGCAGCAGAGGTACGTGCCAGCTGGTTCCTGGGGTCTGTGCCAGTTCTTGTCCATGCTGCAGGAAGGGCTGGCTCTGCCTGTCTTTAACTCCGGCGAAGCTGCGCCCTGCGGCGCTCTCTGTCTTTGTGAAGGAAGCCGGAACGTGAATGTGCGTCTCCTCTGCGCTGCTGGCCTGGGCTCAGACACTCCCACGCTCGCTGGGATTTTCCTCCCACTCCCCAGTTAAATGCCCATCCTTATGGGAACCATGTCTTGTCTTCGTCTTCTCGCAGCTCTATTGGGAGCGGATGATCTAATTATCTCTCTCCCACTTCCAATAGGTGGTAAGATGAGCTGACAGGCTGAAAGGCAAGTCTGGACCTGGTTTATATGTGGGCTGCACATGCCCAGTGTGAATGCTCAGAACCTCTGAGAATCAGTCCAGAACTAGAGCAGGTCGGGAAATGTGAATGTATTGGGGAGGAGGAAGGAAATGGGTTTTAAAAAGGGTGTTTTTAATAATTTCCTGCAAAAAAAGTTTGGGGTTTCTGTTTTTTTGTTGAACAAACAAACCCCAGAAAATGTAAATCAAAATTAAAAAAACAAAACACATTTTGGTCAAAAAGCCATGCTTTTAAAGACCACTAAAAGCAAATTTGAAAATATTTCCATATAAGCACTGCAAATATATTTCATTTTGAAGAGCAAATATAAAACAAATCACAGGCCTGACTAAAAACCAAGCAGTTTGTGCTTGAATTAGGATGAATAATACAAAAGTGCTTTAGAAAGAGCACCAGGGTGTAATTGTATTTGTTTATTTGATAAATAAGATGATTTTGCACTTCCATAGAATCTCTCTCAAAACGATCTTAAAGTGCATTGAAACATCAATATAATACTTCTGAAGATATGATTCCCATTTTACAGATTGGGAAACTGTGATGCAGAAAGATTATGTGATTTGTCTGGAAGTCTGTGGAAGAGCCAGACATAAGACCCTGACCTCCTGTCTCCAGATGCTGTGCTGTAGTGGTAAGATTATGTTTCTACTTGCTATGAATAAACGTGTGTGTGTAAATGGCAGAGGATGCGAGAGTGTTTGTGTTTGTGTGTGTTGTCCTGGGAGACAGTTTGCTCAAAAATATTTGAGATTCCCTGGGTCTTGCTTTATCATAACGTATATTATATTATTACTGCACATTTTATACAAATTGCAATCATTCATAATGTGCACTTATGCAGAGCATCTGTTTTATGTTAAACATATAAACAGCTGTTAGATTTAAAAGATATTATATTGTAATTTTTCTGTTTTCTTCCCCTGGTCTGTTTAAAATCACACTTGACTTTTTCATCCACTTTCCAGTTCTTTCCTGTTTAAATTGTATTACAAAAAGATACACTTAAACTCTGTTGGTAGATTGCAAAACAATTTCTTCTAGGTATTTTTTATCTAAACTACACAGAACTGATGGAACAAAGCTTTCTCATCCAGCCTAATTTACACAAACCGAGTATTTATCAACATGTATGTGTCATAGGATGAAATATAATGAAACAATTTCCCACTGGCGGAGTCCAGAGCTGGTATCAGCCAAATGCAAGGGAAATTAATAGTAATCCTTATTTGGTGTAGGAACAGCCAATTGTTCTTTTTTATGGCTGGTAAGTATGCAGTGGCACTATGTGGTGGAACTCCAAAGTATCAATATCAGAAAGACCAGATTCTGGCAGGCAAACAGTATAAACCTAACTGTTCTCTGTACACTGATTAAGGATACCTCTTTGCTATTGAAGACAATTCAAAATGTTCAAATAGAATTAAGTAACTGTACAGTTCCTTAAGAAAGTGGGGTGGTTGTTGTTTTTGTTTTGCTTTGTTTTTTAATCATTCTGACCATTTTGGACATTTGTGCTCAAGTACCTGATCAGCTAAATCTCACACATAAGTTACTGTTCAACCATCTGTTTTGGAAGTTCTTTTTGTGGGATAGATAATACAGCCATCATGCCATCCATAAGGTCTACAGGGAAAATTGATACTTGTATTGTAACAAAGACTGCTGCACAGATAATTAGAGTTCAACCCATCCTTCTTCCTGATTAGAGTTAAGTGATTCCTTGTGTACTTGGTATTTATGCTCACCCACTACTCAATTAATACTGTGTTAAGCTTCAGACTTGTAGCAATTTCATCTTCAGTCCACTCTACTGTGGCTTTTAACCTCCTAATCCACTCACACATAAGTTCAATGTTTGAGACACAACATCTTCTTCTTGAAATACTTAGATAATTTGCTGGGAGAAAATTAGGAATTGGTACTGTTGGTAACTTTCACTAATATATCTACTAGCAACATTTCCCTGTGGGTGTCCTAGCCCACTGACATATCAATTGGTATTTCTTGCTGAGCACTCATTCCATACAAACACATGCTCCTGAGTTACAGGGAAAACAAACTGTCAGAAGCATTAACAACGAGAAGTCCTTGTGGCACCTTAGAGACTAACAAATTTATTTGGGTATAAGCTTTCGTGGGCTAAAACCCACTTCATCAGATGCATGCAGTGAAAAATACAGTAGGCAGGTATAAATATACAGCACATGAAAAGATGGGAGTTGCCTTTCCAAGTGGGGGAGGGGATCAGTGCTAACGAGGCCAATTCAATTAGGGTGGATGTGGCACATTCCCAACAGTTGACAAGAAGGGGTGAGTATTAACAGAGGGACAATTAGTTTTTGTAGTGACCCAGCCACGCCCAGTCTTTATTCAGGTCTAATTTGATGGTGTCAAGGTCAGAAGCATTGTCTCTCAAAAAAGGCTTAGGATGGTAAAGGTATCTGGTCCAAAGAGTACTTAAGTGCCTTCCTCTGTGCATCTGGTGCCAAGTGATATTGCAGGCAGGATGCTGGCTTAATTAGACCATTGAATTGATGAGATTATTATTATTACTTATGTATAGTGCGTTGAGAGCTCAGCAGAGATTGGGGCCCTGATGTAAGAGACTCATACAGCAAGTCAGGGACCACTACAGGTGTTGAAACCTGGGCCACAAGAGTCTCAGGCCTGGTCTACACTAGGGGGGTGGTGATCGATCTAAGATATGCAACTTCAGCTACGAGAATAGCGTAGCTGAAGTCGACGTATCTTAGATCGACTTAGATTGACCTACTTCGCATCCTCGCGGCGCGGGATCGATGGCCGCCACACCTCCGTGGACTCCACTTCCGCCTTTTGCCCTGGTGAAGTTCCGGAGTTGACGGGGAGCATGTTCAGGGATTGATGTATCACGTCTAGACGAGACGCGATACATCGATCCACAATAGATCGATCACTACCCGCCGATCCAGCAGGTAGTGTAGACTAACCCTTAGGTACAAGCACACTCTAACCTGCCACCCAGTGACCTTCTAACAATTACTAGGATAGAAGCTGAACCCTAATAGAGGACCTAGTGGAAAGAGCCACAGGGTGTGAGTCAAAGTTAGGTCGCATCAGGATACCAAGAGGTCAGAGGAAAGAGACAAACTGGAGATCGGAATGAGAAGTCAGACACTAGCAGTCAAGCCAGGCTCGGATGCCAGGAAATCAAACCAGGGGATAGGTTGGCAGATCGGCCATAAATTTAAATAAGTGTTCAGACTTAGACGAGATAATGACTCCAGATGGGCTCTGTGTGATTCTTGGGCAATTTCACATAACATAGTTTCATGCAAGTGTTTACTGGTTTTGTTTTGTTTTGATGGTGGTTGTTCTGATTTTAGTTTTGGTTGTTGTTTTCAGACTACCAAGGGTTAGAACCTACTTCCCTGAGTTTCTTTGAAGCTTTAGGGTCAAAATCAAACTCTATCAGTACTTATAAATATAATTGATAGACAGAATGCTTGGAGTCCTGATTGGTCCACAGCTTCTATATAAACCCAGCACAGGAGCACCTAGTGCTCCTGCCCGTCTCTCCCAACTAATCTTCAGAATTTAGTTTCATTTCAATAAGCATCTGAGAATATAAATGAACCCCCACAACACTTTGGGCCAAATTCCCCACTGTCATATACAAGTGCAATTCCACAAATCAATGAAGTTGTATTAACACTGTGTTAACCTTATATGCCTATGATCCTACCCTACTTATGCCTATCCATCACACCTTGATTAATTATAACAATAAATCTCTCTTAAATAATTAAATGAAATAATTGGCTACAACTGAAGCTGGCTCCTTAAATCTGCAAGCTATGGTTGGAAATATTTCAACACTCAGTAACTACATACAGTACAGTTCTAGCTACAATATTACAAGAACAGTCTCTGTTGCACTATTTTTTCATTGTCGGTTCTGCTGAGCCAGAAACACACACCCACTAAATATTTATTTTAAAAGGTTTGATTCAAATTTGGTTCTAAAAATGGGAGATATTTCAGGTGGTTTATCTCTTTCCTGAACTATTTCTTCCATCTTTAACATAATCTAGTAATTTATGCAGGCATATAGGGATAGATGTTCCAGTGTGGCTCTGGACTGCCAGGGGAATCCGGTCCTAAAACCGGTGTAACCAGATCTGGGAGGACCACTCCATTAAAAAGAGGTCTACTTAGATCTCCAATAGAGGCTGCAGTACCACTTTTTCTCCCTGCTATCTACACCGCAGCAGAAATGGGGTGTGGCTGGGACTTCCCTGTGCCACTGCAGCTGCTAACTACAGAATCTGCCCTTTGGGATGGTTGTCTCTTGGCACAGGACTATTCCGGCATTGAAGCAACATTAGATTCTGCTTTAAGCCACCTTTATAGATGTGCCCGTGATTAGCACTCTGGGCACACGCCAGGGATCTAGCCTATGCAGTGTATAGTAGTAGCATGAGTTAGTTTGATACCCATTGTAAGAGCTCATGAGTTGCGGAAATGCAAAAGAACATTTCCACTGGAAATAGCAGCCTGTAGCTTCAAGAACTTGAAGGGAGGTGCAAACTGCCTGCAGAGAGATTTCGTTATAAGAATTCAATTATCATATGTTATTAGTGTTCTGCATATGCACATACAGTATTTATTTCTCTCTCATTTATTATGCCATAGAGTAAAGAAGGTCATTATGTCAGAGATATAATGGATATATCTTCCTGGATTTATTACAGTGATGCCTTCAAATGTAGTTGCTCACATAAATGTATATACAATTAGTATTCAGCTGCATAGTATTCATAAGGTTGGGTTCAATGTGAATAGAACTGATTATTCCTTTTCTGCAACTAAAGCAATATCTCAAAGGCTGTTTGTATGATCGGTTTCAATCTGGAGCCAGAGTACAGTAACCCAATCTGGAACAAGATGAAGTACTATTACATAATGAACAAACGTTTCATTTATAAATATGTCATCTTGACAAGTCAGGGAAAAGTGGAACTTAAACTGGGTCATCAAAATCTTCATTTGGGTTCAGTCAGATGCATAAAATAAAAGCCATAAACAATGTACAGTCCAACACTTGAACTGTAAAACAATGTTATGAGAAATGCTTTAGTACTGTATTGAATGAGTGGTTTGTGCACTGCAGGACACAAATAAAAGTAGTGAGGGTTTATTAAACTATAAGTGAGCTTCCTGCCTGATTGTCTGACAATTAGACATTCATATTTTCTGCCCCAAATGGTGAGATTCACCTATCAGTCAAATAACTCACCTTCTACCCAGGGGAGTTAAAAGTATTCCACAGTTTGGTAAGAAGAGAGTGAAATAAAAGGGCAGGAAGACAAAAATCTAACAATGTGGTTATAAACACTAAAATCACTTTTGTGAAGTTCAGGGGTTCTCAAACTGAGGATTGGGACCCCAAAATAGGTCGCAACCCCATTTCAGTGGGGTTGCCAAGGCCGGTGTTAGACTTGCCGGGGTCTGAAGCCGAAGCCTGAGCACCGCCACCCAGGGCCGAGGCCTGAGGGATTCAGTCCTGGGCAAGGGGGCTAAGGTTACATGCCCCCTGCCCAGGGCAGCAGCCCTTGGGCTTCAGCTTTGGCCCCTCTGCCCAGGGCGGCGGGGCTGGGGTGGGCTCAGGCTTTGGTCTGCCCTACTGGGGTTGTGTAGTAATTTTTGTTGTCAGAAGAGGGCCACAGTGCAATGACAAATTAGAGCAGCTACAGAACAGCTCTCACAGTCCCCTAAGGACTGTTCCACTAGATGGGGGCATGGCAGAGTGCATTGCAATCCAGCTCCATTTTCTCCAACTGTCATGTCCCCTAGTGGCCCAGATATGTCCCTTGCAATTTATGCCTGCTAGGGGAATCCTCGCTTCTCCTTTAGGACAGTTTAAAGGTTACTTTGTACCCCTCGGGTGGTGCAGAGAGACCTTAGCAGGGCCCAGGATCTGGCTCATAACCTCTAAAGTAGCTAATTACCAAACCATTTATAATGTCTTATTTTTATTAATGTTATTTTACTTTTTAAAAAATGTTGAATAGATTATTTTCTTAAAGAGTTGGAATAGGCATCTAGGATTATGTAGTTCAGATCCCTGAATCACTATAAAATAGTTTTCCGTATCTTCTTTGTACAACCCTAATAGTTCATTGTCTAGTCTTGAATGGTTTTAGGGAAATGATGATTCTACAATTTCTTTTTCCAGCTTTTTCCACTGCCCAGTTGTTTTAACCGTACAAAGGAGATGTGGCCTTCCACCTTCAGTGAAACTATGGAAAAAGAAGAGTATACATTCCTTTGAATTGACATACGTACTCTCATGCTTCTTCTTGCACAATGTTAAAACTCTTACACTCTTGCACTGTTAGACACTCTCCTATGGCCTGGGTTCAGCCTGTACATCTCATCACACTTTCAAGATGACACCTCAACAAGCAAACAAACAGCCACAGCAACAAGATAGTTAAGTAGAACAACAACAAACAAACAAAAAACCCTACATTGCACCACCAAGAAGCAGCATCTTCCAATCCAGCACTGAATGTGGAACATGATGATACTGCTGAGACTTCAGCATCATGAATGAGATGGAGTTTGCAAAAGTACCACCAAGGGATTAGATTTAAAATTTTCTTGAAATGATTTTAATGGGAGATTGAAATGTGATTGGATTTTATGGTATTAACAGCTTCTCCTGCTAAATATCAATTTTATGTAGACTGTGCCCATGGAGAGGAGACACAAATTAATCTTGGTAAACAGAGAGAAATTGTGGGGAATCATTTAAATTTCATTTGCCTGTCGCAAAACTGCTCCTTGAATGGCTTCTTTTAAGTAACTGAGTTAAATATTTTCTGTGGTTCCATTGGACTTAGTTAAGATAATTTACTTCTGCCCATTTATAAACTGCTAGGTTATACACAATAAACCAAATAGGATTCACTGACCTTTAAAAGAAAATTCTTTTGCCCATCTATAAGCTGCTTTAGTTATCTATGATACATTGAGACAGGACTCACTGCTGATTTTGGAGATAATATACAGTACTTCGGTCTTAACTTACCAAGAGAAGAGCACTGTCCCCAGGATAGATGCATTCTCAAAGGTGCAATCTCTCTTGAAAGCTCTCCACAGAGAGACACACAGAAGAGATTATGACTGAATTAATCATTATTTATTGCTTTTTTTTTTACAAAAATATTATTTCATTTCCTTTCTTTAATAATAAAATAGTCACTGTGAACCACTGTGAGCATTCTGCTTGCCTTTAATCATGATGACCCCTAAGGTCTAGCAAGAATCGTATGTGACTAAAATAATGGGGGTTGCATTCCTGATCTGCAATTGAGAGGCAATCATTACGATTTGTCACCACATTTCTTGTTTTAGTAATTTGGGGAATAAAATTACTCTGGGCTCAACACTTTACAACACTCCTTTCTACTCTACAACATGTTTAAGTGCTTTCCTGATTTGGGAAGTTTTCATGAATTGGGGCTAATACTGGTACTTGGTCCTGCTTCTGAATTTATATTTCCCCTTGCTTATCCTGAAACACCTATAATCCTGGTTTATTCCCCAGATATTTAAAGAAATCCATTACAACCATTCTGCAAAATTTAGTGTTAAAATGAATAGTACTGTCTTGAGGTGTACCAATCCCACACTGGGCCAGAAGAAGTTAATGAAAGGCACTGGGGTCAGTCAGCCCTACCTCACCACACTTGCACTTGGTATCAAGCCTGGAGAAAGGAGTGAATAGGTTTGAACCCAGCTCAGCTGGGGGTGCGCCAGGAAGGAGAGAAGCTCTCTGGCCCTCCCTCAGAGAGAGTAGCTGGGCAGAAATTGTGGCGCTGACTTGGACTGCTGGCATTTAGAGCCCTCCTGAAGGAAGGTATGTCTGCAACAGGGAGACCAAAGCAGTTGGGGTCAAGTGGGAGGCAGTGAGTCTGCACAGGATTCTCTGAGGTGGTGGAGGGGTGTACAAAGAGCAGGAAGACTCTGCCTGAGCTGGGGCTGCTCTGTGAGGGGAGTAGAGATAATTGTCCTGCAGCAGAACCAGCTGGCTGGCAGAAAGTGCTAAAAAGCTCTGCAGTGAGCCTGTAGAAGAGGCTTAGAGATGGAGGTGTTGATACACAGTGAGCCTAGGAAGGTGCTGTGGCAAAGGCCTAAGATGGGGCAGGGTAGGAAGTGGTCCCGGGAGGCAGCAAAGGATCTGTGTAGTCAGGCCTTGACTGCTTATTCAAGGGTTCCCTGGACCAGAGTGCAGAGGAGAGGGAGGGCTTGGGTTCCCTTACCAGCCCACTGAGGATGATGGAGATGGAACCCCTTGACAAGAGATATGGACTGTTGAAACCCCTGGTGCCAGTGGTAAGGACTAGTGAGCCTGGAGGGAGACCAAAGGCCAAACATGTGGTTGATGGAGTACTGTTTTTTGGACTGTTGGTATACCGTAGAAGGGGTTGGAACTACAAGTCACCCAGCCATAAGGCCAACGTGCAAGAAGATGCAGCCTCTCACATGGCCAAAGTGGCTACCAGCAGGGGACTTAAAAGGGGAAGTCTGGTATGCCATGCCCAGCCAAATGGGGACATGCCAGCTAGCGAGTCACACTTATACAGGTATAAATTGTGAGGCTATGGGTAAATCTTCCACTGTTCAAGTGGGAGACATTTTTTAAAGGCAGTTTCAAATAGCTATGTGGTGGGCTTCTGAAGAGAGCTGAGAGCAGAGCAATGTTTCAAAATGAATCAGGATATCTGAAACTTGCACCATTTTGTTTCCCAGAATGGGTTAATATTGTGTCTCTAGGAAAGCACTCGCAGTCTAAAAGTTAAGACTGAACTCCTGTGTTCCTCAGATGGTGTGCATCATATCGAATGAAAGTGTGTACACATGCATGTACTTGACATGGATCATATGTATTATTTGCTGCATCCCCTTAACAATTGCATCATATCATCAGTCTTAACCAGGGGCGGCTCTAGCTTTTTTGCCACCCCAAGCACGGCAAGCAGGCTGCCTTGGGCGGCGCGCCTGCGGGAGGTCCCCGGTCCCGTAGATTCGGTGGCATGCTTGGGGGAGGTCCGCCGATCCCGCGGATTTGGTGTACCCGCCGCCGAATCTGCAAGACCGGTAGACTATCCGCAGGCATGCTGCCGAAGGCAGCCGGACTGCCACCCTTGCAGGGACTGGCAGGGCGCCCCCCGCGGCTTGCCGCCCCAGGCACGTGCTTGGAGCGCTGGAGCCTGGAGCCGCCGCTGGTCTTCACAGCTTGTGATGAGCCTTGTTTTCTCAGTGAATGGCTAGGGATGACAAAAGTGTTGGCATGACAACTACTGCATAGCTGAGAGGAGTGTTCAGAGGGGGGGAAAAAGGCCAGACATACAAAAATCAGCTACAAATCTGTTGTTTGTTGATGGCATAAAATATTAATCAAATTAAACCAGTGACTTTTTGCCATGGTTATGGGGTTAGCCGTGCCTCTGTCCCTTTTCAAGTGTCTCAAGGTATGGGTTTTTTAAATCTCTGTGTAGGTATAACTGTCCCAGGTCAGCTGACTTGTGCACCTGGGGCTTGGGCTCTGGGACTTGAAAATTGGTTCCAGAGCTCGGGCTCCAGTCCAAACTTGTATGTCTACACAGCAATGTTTAGTCCTGCAGCTTGAGCCCTGCGAGCCCGAGTCAAGTGACTGGGCCAGCCATGGCTGTGCTGCAGGGCTTTTATCCCTGTGTAGACATACCCTCAGTGTACCCTCCTCAGGCCTTGGGCTCAGCCCTAGTTGCTTCAGGGTAGAATTTCACAGTTCTCTCACTCTAAGTGGGACCAGGTCAAACTACCCTTATGTATACTAATCACCCCTGTGTTTGCTCCCTTCAGGAACCTGTTGACTAGCAGCCTTCTTAAAATAAAGTATTATTTTGTTTAGCAGTTGGATTAAGAATTTTAAAATAACCTGTGGGCATGTCTAAAAGGGTGTCATAAGGAGCAGGGAGAAAACTTGTTCATCGTAGCTCCTAAGGATAGAACAAGAAGCAATGGGCTTAAACTGCAGCAAGGGAGGTTTAGGTTGGACATTAGGAAAAAGTTCCTAACTGTCAGGGTGGTTAAACACTGGAATAAATTGCCTAGGGAGGTTGTGGAATTTCCATCTCTGGAGATATTTAAGAGTAGGTTGGATAAATGTCTCTCAGGGATGGTGTAGACAGTATTTGGACCTGCTATGAGGGCAGGGGACTGGACTCGATGACCTCTCAGGGTCCCTTCCTGTCATAACTATAAAGGGATGGGTAACAGCCCTCCTGTGTACAGTACTATAAAATCCCTCCTGGCCAGAGACTCCAAAATCCTTTACCTGTAAAGGGTTAAGAAGCTCAGGTAACCTGGCTGACACCTGACCCAAAGGACCAATAAGGGGGCAAGATACTTTCAAATCTTGGTGGGGGGAAGGCTTTTGTTTGTGCTCTTTGTTTTGGGGGTTGTTTGCTTTTGGGACTGAGAGGGACCAGACATCAATCCAGGTTCTCCAAATCTTTCTGAACAAGTCTCTCATATTTCCAGCTTGTAAGTAAACAGCCAGGCAAGGCGTGTTAGTTTTTATCTTTGTTTTCTCAACTTGTAGATTTACCTTTTTGCTAGAGTGTTTGTCTGTTTGCTGTAACTTTGAACCTAAGGCTAGAGGGGATTCCTCTGGACTCTTTAAGTTTGATTACCCTGTAAAGTTATTTTCCATCTTGATTTTACAGAGATGATTTTTACCTTTTTCTTTAATTAAAAGCCTTCTTTTTAAGAACCTGATTGATTTTTCCTTGTTTTTAGATCCAAGGGGGTTGGATCTTGATTCACCGCGAGTTGGTGGGAGAAAGGAGGGGGATGGTTAATTTCTCCTTGTTTTAAGATCCAAGGGGTTTGGATCTGTATTCACCAGGGAATTGGTGAAGAGTCTCTCAAGGCTACCCAGGGAAGGGAATTAGCACTTTGGGAGTGGTGGCAGCGGACCAGATCTAAGCTGGTAGTTAAGCTTAGAAGTTTTCATGCAGGCCCCCACATTTGTACCCTAAAGTTCAGAGTGGGGAAGCAGCCTTGACACTTCCAGTCCTAGAATCTATGTCAATCTTCCCTGAAGTACTACCATTCCATACTGGTGACCTAGATAGGATTAGCTTCTCCAGATACCCATATGACTTCTTAAGTCTGAGGCCATGTCTACACCGGGAAACACAGGAAAGCAAGGATTAATTAACTAAAGGTGTGACGCTAATGCATCCAGGTTAAAACATGTTATACCTCTCTCTCTGAGTGTCCCAGTGTGGACAAGCCCTGAGTCTCTCTCCCCTCTGCACTCCTGAAAGTGTCTCTTAAAACCCTGCTAAGTTTCTTTGTTCTCCAGTGCCTTGTCTTCACTAGGAAAAAGATGTTCCTACCTTACGTTGGCTAACTAACACAAGGGTAAAATCCTAGGGAAGACAAAACAGTTTGTAGTTTTAACATGAGTTAGCAGGTGAAGGTAAGCCCTAGGCTCCCCCATAGTGAACCTGCTAACACATGTGACAATTACAAACAGCCTTGTCTTCACTAGGATTTTACCTCAAATTAGTTAACTTGAATTACAAACACACCTTATTTTCCATAGTGAATATAAGGCCCAGAAGTTTCAAGAAGTAGTGGGGCTTGCCCACCCAGGTCAAACTAATTATATAGGCTGTGCTGTAGGGGGGCTAGAGTAATTGGAGGTAATTGTTCTGGCATTGTCTCTTAGCAACCCTTAAGTGGAAGCTGCTAGGCAACCATTGTGAACTATCTCTGCCTTCTGGCCTGTGGGATGAACTTAATCAGAAATATTTGTGCAGAAAACCGTGCCAGTAATAGGGCAAGCTACAGTATTCAAGAGCATCCCCATAATTATCACAGTTTTCATGTGTGATAATGGAATCCATGAGATCATGGAATCTAATTTCATTGAGATAGGATACTAAATGAAAATAGCTAAAAATAGAGAGGTCACATTAAGTCACTGAGACACTGTTGTGCCATGAGATATTTTGTTCCGATGAATTTTTTTTTCCATTTTGCATGTCTGTTCTTGAATTTTAGATCTCTACCACTTAACACAGGTAGAATGAAGCTGGATGATTTTTGCACTACAAAATGACATTATCTTGGTTAACAGTAGTAAATGTAAAATGAGCCAATTTAAAAACGGAGATTGATGGTGAAGTTTTCTTGAAAATAGTAATCCACTTTCTAAGTGAGTAGAAGCCATGTTATTTCTGAGCAATGACTTCAGCATATCTGCTCTGAAGTCAAAGTAGTGCACCTGTTCTGAATGCTGCAGGCTTAAAAGGTTTTGGAAAAGCACAGAAAAATATCCAGCTGCATTTTGAGGTTAACCACAGTTCATGTTGCAAAAACAACTTTCTCTCTCTCCTCTGCAGAATCCAGAAATTTTCTCTATATAGTCACTTGTACTTTTCATAATGTTGCTGCCATTTATTTTGTTGAGATTTTATTTTACATTAGTGAAAACAAATATGCAGTATAGTCATCCCATTATGATACAGATCTGATAGGCAACAATTGGTAATAGAATAGAACTTTCAAATCGCATTGTTACAGGAAATGCTTTTCTTACAGGTTCAAGCTGCATGTAAATTGTGTAATGGAATGAGAAACATTTGCGTGTTAAGGAAAAAGATCCCCTGTAAGGCTGGGTTGATCTGTCTGAGTGCTTGTAAGTAATTTCTTGCTACTTTAACTAAGAACCCTTCTTGTTCATTGATGCATCAAATTAACAAGGTCTGTCATTGGATTTTAATTCCTCTGCAAGAAGCATCTTCTCCGGAAGGTAATGGCATGGTTTTCGAAATGGCTGAGCCCTCAGCACCTCCCAGTGAAGTCCAGGATAATTATTAGGTGCTAAACATTTTTTTTTAAGAAGCTAGTTTTTTCAGGTGCCTAAATATGGATTGGTTTAATTCTTAAACAAACAAAACCCTACCTTCTTTATAGGCAGAAAAGAGAGGAATGAAATAATGAGTAAAAGGCTGGGGAAGATTCTATGTCTAATGGTCAGAATGAGGGCTAGGAGGCAGGAAACAAGTTTTACTTTTAGCTGTGCCATGACCCAATATTTGAGCATGGAAAACTCATTTAACAGTTTGGTGTCTCACTTTCCCCTCGGGTAAAACTGAGATGATATGTATCTTTGCAAAGAGTTCTGAGAACCTCAGCAGAAAGCGAAATTCACTAAAGTCAACAGGAATTGTTCCATTGGGCTATGGAGTAGGCCCTAAATAAAGAAGACCTGCTATTAGATTTTTGTAGAAGCAGAAGAGCCAGAATTTCTAAAGAGAAACACTGTTCACCTAAGATTTCTAGCCTAGTTTTACAGACCGAAAAGGTTCAGGTAGTTTGAATAAAGATTCAGATATTTTGGTGTTTAAATCAAAGCTGAACTCCAAATCATTAAGATTTTTCCCATCACTGCTAAGATGATGTATTATTGCTAATGGGATGGTGCTTTGCCCATCACTAATAAGATGTTTTTGATGTGTGGCGTTGCTCACTTTTAATTATTCCCAGTGTTCAGAAACAGCTTTCTTTTCCCAAGAGCAAAAGCACAAGAGCGAATCAATTAAAATGTTGCACTCTATGACCATAGCAATTACAGTTCTAAAATGTGATAAAAGGGATATTGGAGAATAATGTATGAAGTTGTTATGGCAACTGATTAGCATTTGTGTATCTCAAACTGAAAACAGTACGCTAAGCAAACAAAAGAAGCCCAATTCCCTGGCTAATTAAGCGGCCTGTCAAGAATGGTTACTCTGAAATGTATTTGCCCTCCTCCCCTTTTCTGAAATCAGCACTGTCTTTTAAATATCTCCCTGATAGTAATAAAATATTACCTGATTAAAAAAGAGAGCTGACACTGATTAACTTCCTAGCTCTTCTGTAAGGTAGCTCACAACCGCTGTGAGTTTGGTGCTCTGATCACACAGACCATCCCACCCCTACGCTGCTCCTTACACTTCATGTCTTCCTCTTCATGTCAGACAATGGGGAATCAAAACTCTTTGAGAATCCTGCTCTCTAAGTTCTTCGCTGTGCAAGATCCTTGTTAATTTTACTTCCTGGCAGTTCTCAAGAGCAAAACTACCAGGATTTGTGGCAGGATGGTGAGACGGGCTTGCATACCTTTGTATTCTGGCAAAGCGCATGTTGCACTGGGTGTGCTTTTGTTGAATCACTATCTAGCTCAGGAACTATGATTTTAGTCTACCACAGATGCAGTTTGCATGGCTGATTATATCTCCTTTGCCCCATATCAGGAAGTGTTTTATTTTAATCTAATTTTAAAGGCAAATTAATTAGTAGTAGTATCAATCTTGACAGCATCCTCTTAATATTACCAAAATAGAGTCCCATCCTGCAATGTTTACTCGAGTCTGTAATACCTGCTCATGTAAATGGTCCCACTACAGTCTGCCTATCTGTCTGGGTATTTACCTTATGCTTATAATGGTGATATCTGAGTGCACAACAAAATGTATGTAGATCCAAATGTATGGTCCGCTTGAATTCTGTCGTCTTTGCCTATTTCTAGGATCAAGTCAATGGGGCTACTCATGAGTAAGCATTGCAGGACTGGACCTGGAACTCTTTAATGCATTTTTTATTTTATTTTTTCCAGTAGTTGAAAGTGAATATTGTTCTAGTGAAACTACAGGATTGACAGCCTTGGAGAGTGAAGGCTGCTCTCCATCCATAGAAAAGGGATGTCGGGCCCTGCACCTGCACCTACTCAGTACTCCTGACAGCATAATGAGTCAGCTCGGCTGCCTGATGGACAGCCCTGCCTGACTGGCTGAAAAAGTCAGCAGGCTGGTTCTGAAGCTCAGCAGCAATAGCTTTGTGGTTGCTCAGTGCACACACCTGCTGATTCTCTGCCTCCTTGTGGTGGCCTCACTCTAAGCCATGCACCCAGCCTTGGTCCTGTCTTGGAGCCAGCTCTGTTCCTGCCTTCCCTGACTCAGGTAATCCGGTTCTGACCTTCAGCTCTGATCCCTGGCTCTGACTCTGCTTTCACCTTGGGTTCTGGCAGTCGGACTCTGACCACTAGGTATGACTATCCATGATCTGGTCCCCTTATTAGGGGGGCCAGAACAAGAATACAAGCTTTGCTCAGGCTGCCCTGAGACTTGTGGGTCTCAAACACTGTTTTATAAAGAGCATTTCTGGGTATGAAGAGGGCATTGCAATCTCTATGACCTAATCAGACTACCAAGGATACCAGTGGGTATTGGCTGAAATAGTGGTTTGGTTTCCTTCATTTTAATGTATAACATACTGAATTTATTTTGGCATATAACCTCAATGCTAAAGAATGATGTTCTGTAAATCTTGGACCTGCATATCATTCATGCTTTTATTTTTGGGTGGGAGGGGAATTTTGTATTAAAGAGAACAAAGATCACATTCTCAGTGTTGCAGTAAAAGCTTTCCTTCAAAAAGAAAATGGACCCAATAGGCCTAATTTTCCAGAGTGAAGCAAAGGGAACATAGGGGGCCTGATTTACACTTACAGATCTGTCGCTTTTTATGCGCATTTAACATACACGATTTCAGCTTTACGCGGTCGGCAAAATCAAAAACAAAAAACAAAATAAGAGAAAAATAACAATTTTAATACTGTACCTGTAGTGCGGGCAATTCCGCACGCCATTACACTCAATGTAATTTTGATTATACGTGATTTTCGCTTTACGTGCTGACTGCAGAACGTAACCCCAGTGTAAGATGCGACAGACCCGTACACAGAATTTGTCATGGAATTGCCCTTTTTGAAAGGCTCTTTCTTCCCATGTGGAGTACAGCATTCCTCCTTTCCCCTTCCATACTAGAAAATTTTATGTTACAATAGAGTGTGTGTCACGCTGTCTAGCACTCACAACCACGAGTGCCTACCTCAGGGAAGATTGTCAAAAATAGGGTAAAAAGAAGAACAGGAGTACTTGTGGCACCTTAGAGACTACAGCCCACTTCTTCGGATGCATATCATATTATGCATCCGAAGAAGTGGGCTGTAGTCCACGAAAGCATATGCTCTAATAAATTTGTTAGTCTCTAAGGTGCCACAAGTACTCCTGTTCTTCTTTTTGCGGATATAGACTAACACGGCTGCTACTCTAAAAATAGGGTAGACACCTCAAACTGGTGATGTGGTTGAGAATTAGATTTCACCATGCCAGTAACAAATGTGAACTCCTGGATCACAATAGCAGTCTTAACATGGAGTTCTAGACAATCCCCTTAGACTCACCAGTCTACCTGGCCACCCAGACAAACTGGACTTAGTGATAAATGGTTATTTACACACAGATCACATCACATTCAGCTTGCTTCCAGTCCCAAGAGACCAGTCACTTACCCCAGATCAATTGGTACCCTAGAACTTACACCAAAGACAATGCCTGCAGACAATTTTGAAATAAACTATCTGAGACCTCTGTGAAACCACAACTCAATTAATATAGAAGTTACACGGTTGCGTTACATTGGCCGTCTGAAAAAAAATCACTTACTTCTATTGAAGGCCTGTATGCTAAGTGTCACAACGAACACCACAGGTATTATTAAAATTCCTTCAGTATCACACAGCGCCAACCAGCTCTCCCAGAGGCCAAGCTGAGCACTGACTTGAGCTCAGTGCCCCAATAGCTATGTGTGGGCCAGGTGATGTCATAATGAAAGCTGTACCAGAATCGCCATAACAACTAGGTGCCAACTCCTAAAAAGGGAATATATTGGGTCTTATGTATGTGTGTGTCCCTGCTTGGTCTGCCCAAGTTTCTGTGATTATATTGACCTCTCTAGCCCAGAAAGAGAATAAAGCCCAAATGTTAAGGAGATCTGAGTGTGATTCTTCTTTAGCTCAAGTGACAGAGGCCCTTTTTTTGAATTTATGATCCTGAGAGCTTAGCACGGGAAGCATAAAATACCTGGCTTCTGTTGTGTCTACCTGTATTTAGCCTCCGATTTAGTAATAGTAATTTATAACATCTGGGACAATAGTTGTCTGTGACTTGCCAAAGTTACTTAACAACCCTGCACCAGGGATAGAATGGGGATAATACCACCTAGTCTCTTCTTTTTAGGTAAAGCAGTGTGTTTTTCATTACTAGGATGCTTTAGGGGAGGGGAGCCAAATAATTAGTTTGTGCTATGGGGGTGCATTGAGTGCAGAGTTAAATTGATTTTGATCACTGGTGAGAAGTAGGGAGAGGGGTTTGGCCCAATCTATGAATCTTATATTAATTATATTGATTACTTAGAATTCCCAGTTATCTCTCTGAGGTTTGATAGGTTCTTGTCCCAAGATCAGGCCTAGTGTTATTAAAATTACTATTTAGTTGGGAACCCTGATGGGCACATTTGCAACACTTACATTTTAGGAACACTTCTGCATTTACAATAGTTAATACATTTAGGAAAGTCACAAATACTCTAACCCAGCAAGGTAGATAGAGGTGATACAGAATGTACATTTGAACATTCATATACTCATACCATCCTTTGGAGAACAACCTGATACGTTAGCCATCACCTTCCTTATCATCACCAGTAGCCATCATCCTGGTATCTCCCAAGGGTTACATCTCTCTTTCCTCCTGCAGGCAGGCTGGGTAACAACTTTTATAATATGTTATGCTGACGCCACGATGTCCGATGCATATTCAGTAGGGGTTTCTTGCCTCTTCCTTATTTGAATTTCCTCGCCCTGCTCATGTTGGGTTGCCCTTCTCCTCTAGGTTAGTATATTAATGATCTCAGCTTATTGTAATATACATCAATTTGTTGCCATGGCCCTCTTGTGGTCAGACTTCTGCAGATGTTCTCTCGTAAGATATCCAAAAGCTGGTGTTAGCTCATGTTCATGTGGTTTGCTGGTGTTGTTATGGACCAACTTCTCCCTTAAAACTCTGTTCCCAGTTCCCCAAAACTTAAGGGCTAGCATTAGGCCACTTATCTGGGCCAGAGTTCGAAGGCTTCAAACCTTATGCTAACTGCTGAAGCCAATGTCTTGTGGGGCAGAGGCCTGTAGGTTCCTTGTGTTACTGCTAAATAAAATAAATGCTAAAGCTAGTTCTATGGGCTACAAGAGGGAGAGTGAATTTCTTTTTTGTGATTGGGGTGAGTTTGGGGGAGTTAGATGAGTTGCTTTTTGTAGGAGTGATTTTTTTTTTTTTGGTGGGAGGGGAAGTTGAATTAGTTTTGGCTGTTTTGGTGATGAATTAGGTGTGGTTGCTGGGAGAGGCAGTGGCATTGTCTTTTGTTACTCCAGAGTGTAGGGCTGGGAGCTGAAATGCGTTTAGTTGCTAGGACATGTTGGGCATTTGGGAAATTGCTTTGGTTTTGGCTGTTGATGTAAGGGAAGTTGAATCAGTTTGGGTTGCTGGGGTTGGGAGTTTGATGGGTGGAGGAAAGAGTTGAATTTTTATTTTTTCACCAAGCTGAGTTGGGGAGCAACCGGGTGAAGGGCACTGATTTGTTTTTTGGTCACTGGTGAGCCTTGTGAGAGGAGGCTGCTGAATTGCTTTTGGACTCTGGCATGGTTTGGGAGTGGGAGAGATGAATTGCTTGTGGTTTCCAGGGTGCATTGGCATTGGAGGGGGGGGGCTAAATGGTTTCAGTTAGATGAGGTCCATTGACAGGGGACATTGATGTATGAATTTAGATGGAGTAAATGGGCCAAAAGCCCCAGGTTTGGGGTTTGGTATAGAGCCTTTGCTTAGTACCATGGCAAACAAACCATTCTAAGGGCTAGTCTACATTGGCAATGCTAAAGCTCTGCCGTGGCAGCGCTTTAATGTGGCCTGTGTGGTCATGGCACACAGAAAGCTGTCCCAGTGCTCTAAAAATCCCACCTCCACAAGGGGCGAAGCTACCACTGCTGGGAGCACAGCTCCCAGTGCTGATGCACTGTCTACATTGGCGCTTTACGGTGTTGAAACTTGCTGTGCTCAGGGGTGTGTTTTTGTTTTGTTTTTTTACACCCCTGAGTGATAAAGTTGCAGCGCTGTAAATTGCCCGTGTAGATAAGCCCTAAGGCTTTTTCACCTTTTTTTAATGATACAGAATAGGCAGGAAAAAAAATTAAAGTATTGGAAATGTAAAGTAAGCTGTAATTTGAACATCCCTTGTTCCCTTTCCTATTAGTTGGAGAGAGATTTTAGGTGGAATCCCACCCCCCACCCGACAGTCTCTTAGATGGTGGTAAAGATAATTATTCTTTTGGGGGGAAAGTGAAGAAGTTAATGGAGATGGGCTGGAGCTAACATTGTTGCCATTGTTAAACTCTAATCCCATTTCTTTAAAACCAAGAGAAACACACATGAAAAGCTTCGATAATAAAGCCTCTATAATCAAAGCTTCTACAGTAAGCACGTTTTTATGTCCTTTGGGGCTAATGCAAGCCAAACAGTTTGGGGATCCTTTGTTTGTTTAGGAAGTAGGGCTGTCAAGAAATTTTAAAAATTAATCGCGATTAATCGCGCTGTTAAACAATAATAGAATACCATTTATTTAAATATTTTTGGATGTTTTCTACATTTTCAAATATATTGATTTCAGTTAGAACACAGAATACAAAGTGTACAGTGCTCAGTTTATATTTTTATAACAAATATTTGCACTGTAAAAAACAAAAGAAATAGTATTTTTCAATACCTCATACAAGTACTCATACAAATACTGTAGTACACTCTCTTTAGCATGAAAGTTAAACTTACAAATGGCACTGTTGTAGCTGGCGTCCCAAGATATTTATATGCCAGTTGTGCTAAAGATTCATATGTGCCTTCATGCTTTGACCACCATTCCAGAGGATATACATCCATACTGATGACGGGTTCTACTCGATAATGATCCAAAGCAGTGAGGACCGACGCATGCTCATTTTCTCCATCTGAGTAGATACCACCCGGAGAAGTTTGATTTTCTTTTTTGGTGGTTCGGGTTCTGTAGTTTTTGCATCGGGGTGTTGCTCTTTTAAGACTTCTGAAAGCATGCTCCACGCCTTCTTCCTCTCAGATTTTGGAAGGCACTTCAGATTCTTCAACCTTGGGTTGAGTGCTGTAGCTATCTTTAGAAATCTCACATTGGTACCTTCTTTGTGTTTTGTCAAATCTGCAGCAAAAGTGTTCTTAAAACAAACAACATGCTAGGTCGTCATCTGAGACTGCTATAACACGAAATATATGGCAGAATGTGGGTAAAACAGAGAAGGAGACATACCATTCTCCCCCCAAGGAATTCGGTCACAAATGTAATTAACACATTTTTTTAATGAGTGTCATCAGCATGAAAGCATGTCCTCTGGAATGGTGGCTGAAGGATGAAGGGGCATACAAATATTTAGCACATCTGGCACGTAAATATCTTGCAACACCGGCTACAACAGTGCCATGCAAATGCCTGTTCTCACTTTCAGGTGACATTGTAAATAAGAAATGGGCAGCATTATCTCCTTTAAATGTAAAAAAAAACTTGTTTGTCTTAGTGATTGGCTGAACAAGAAGTAGGACTGTGTGGACATGTCGGCTCTAATGTTTTACATTGTTTTATTTTTGAGTGCAGTTATTTTTTTGTACATAATTTTACACCTGTAAGTTGCACTTTCATGATAGAGATTGCACTACAAGACTTGTATGAGGTGAATTGAAAAATGCCATTTCTTTTGTTTATCATTTTACAGGGTAAATATTTGTAATAAAATTAATAATATAACGTGAGAACTGTACACTTTGTATTCTGTGTTTGAAAATGTAGAAAACATCCAAAATATGTAATAAATTTCCGTTGGTATTCTGTTGTTTAACAGTGCGAGTAAAACTGCGATTAATCACGATTTAATTTTTTTGAGTTATGGTAAGAATTTCCCTTTAATAGCGCACTAGGATCACCGATTGCCAAAGCTTTAACTGGTATCATCTGGGTCCTGGTGTGCTTCTTTTACCTACAAAACAAATAATAGAAAAATCTTCTCACTTCTCTCGGGAGTGCAAACATTCAATTAACAACTAGTTACACAATTATATTTGCAATTCTTTTCCAGGATTTCCCTCCTATTACTTTAGTTGAGAGATATGAAACCATTTTGATACCCCCTTTTTATATCTATCTATAGATAGATAGTGGGACTGGCTTTATTTTATCTGTCCCTCTTGTGTGTGCAAGTTCAGTTTTATTTTTATTCTCTTTTTTAATATTTATCACATTTTTCAGGGCTATTTTATTAGTTTATTCTTTCTTTTTACCTATTCTATCCTAATGAATACATTTTCATTTTTAATTTAATAT
Source organism: Chrysemys picta bellii (assembly GCF_011386835.1). NCBI lineage: Eukaryota > Metazoa > Chordata > Testudines > Emydidae > Chrysemys > Chrysemys picta. The sequence continues at coordinate 40,138,419 of NC_088797.1, forward strand.
CTTTCACTTTCAATTGATTGTTCATTTGGGGTAATATTTCTTAACTAAGCTGGTATCTTTTAACAATCCCAGATTTTTTTTCTCAAGATGCTTCTGGAGCTGTAATGGTGGGGTTTTTTTTGTTTGTTGGTTGGTTGGTTTGTTTGTTTTTTAAATAGGGGGTACAGTATATTTTTGTTGTCCCACTTTTATTCCCTGAATGCTTTGGTTAGTATACAAGGTACCTATCTGTACCTATACATGACATTTTCTCTTTTAATTCTTATGTCACTAGGTTTTCTAACATGAAAACACTCTCCCTTCTTCCAAATAAACAAAGTTCTTATCCCCTCCTAGTGCAAAAAGTAAATTACATTCCTCTTATTCATCATTACACTTCAGATTTTTGATATGCCATTCCCCGTTTTAAAAAAACATTACGCATCTTCTTTTCCAAAGTTTTTTTTATTAAATATAGTTTATTATTTAAACAAATAATGAAAGAACAATTGTAACAATATAAACAAGTAGTAAAAATATTTAACTTCCAAGAGAATCTTTATTTACTAAATCAATTGTAACATTGAGGTTTTGGATAATATCAATATCCATAACACCATAGTTTCCTATGCTCTTTAACAAAAATTACCTTTTAAATCTTTTGTCCCTATTTGGAATCTCATAAAAGAACTTAAGGGGACTAAACTTCTATATCCATTGATCCGAAATATTTTCTTCCATAATACCGGGGAATCATTTCTAAACATTCATTGGTCACTATCTGGGACACTTGGAAGAGAGCAAGTGGCCTCCCTATTCAGATAGCACAACTGGCTATAAACATCTTCTTCAATGACTACTCGAGTCATTGGCCTTCCCCACTCATCAGAAACATTATCACCTCCTGGAAAGAAAGACTTTGCCACTTCCCTTTCTAGACTATTAGCATTACTTCCAATAGGGGAATTCAGAAAAGTTCTCTAGCTCTGTACCAGGGTTAACCCTCTTCCTCTCCCCCAAATGTATAAATACAGGGTTTTTTTTTCCCCAATGCTTCCCAAGCCACTGCTTTCCTGGGCCACGCTGCACAGCCTGCACCTCCTTCTACAAGCAAGCTGCTTCTTGCCAGCAATGTGCATGTCTAGTCACAGTCTATTGGTACTTTGAATCCAGAACCACAGCTATTGCTGCCTGTATGGCAGTTTCCCCTAAGCAGCAATCTTGCTCTTTTAATATTTCAGTTTCCTGCCGCTGCTTATCACAAGTTTGCTGCAGCTTTTCAATCTGCAGTTTATCCTTTAATACTTTTCCTTGTACTGTGGAGTTCTCAGCCTTAAGCTGAGCCTTCTTCCTAAGACAAAGCTCTGGTTGCTGCTGGAGCTGTTGAGTCTGAACTTGGGAAACTCCTAATGTCTTTGCTTTCTCTATCTCCTGTATTTTAAAACCATGCTCCTTAACCACAGTTCAGATATCTGTCCCTGTTATCACAGGCATGCAAGATGTCTTAGCCAACCATCAGTTACTGTACTTGTCCAATACCCTAATTTGTTCTGGGATGTAAGGTTTCTGAGGGAACTCCTCAAGGTTGTTCACCTCATAGTACAAATTGGAGGAATCCTTAACCCAAGGATTGGTCTCTTCCTCTTTATTGTACAAGTCAGGGAAATCACCATCCCAATTCCTCCCTTCTGGCCCCTTTGCTGCCACTATCGCTCCTTTTCTCACTTGCAACTCACTTTTCAGAGCATATTTTTGGCACTGACAGGCCTCGTGGCTAACCTTATTTTCCTCCTCTACATCTGTAAGCACAGCTCTCACTGCAGCTTGCCCATCTAACACTTTTTGTTTCCACTCCTCCACTTCTTACCTTAACTTGTCCTGTTCTATCTGTGCCCCACTTGCCTCTTTCTGCATGGCTATAGCCTGGGCTTCATGTGTTAATGCAGTTTTTCTTGGTGTCAGCCTCTACCTTTAGAATGTCAGCTTCTCCTTTTAAGTTAGCAGCTTCTGCCTCTGAATTAGCTAATTCCTTTTATTTCTCCTCTAATTCCTTCTCTGAGATAACAATTTGGGTAGTCTGCGCTAACATAGTGGCTCCTCACATATCAGCCTCCACTCTTAGACTATTCAATTCCTTCTCTAATTTAATAAACTCCTTTTCTAAATTAATTCTTGTTTTTCCTCTCTTGTTCTAAAATTATCAACCTCTTTGTTCAAAACAGCAGTTACCATTTGTAAACCCTGTAGGGCAGCCTTTTTACTTACCTTTTTGTTTGGTCCTCCTGTACAAATTCCTTTTTTCTTAGGCTTACCCCATTGCTCATATAATTGGCGATATGCATCAGGTCCAATAAAAGCACCAGGCTTCCAAGGGCCATTCTGATATTTTAAAACAAAATTCTCTAACCCCATTTTTCCTAACATAAATTCATTACCATTTAATTTTCCTTCTTTGCTGTCATTTTTTATGTTATTTTGCACACTTAGCCAGATAATAATACCTGAGTCCTAAATTCCCTAAGTAACTCATAGACTATGGCAGGAATGTAGATTATTACTCTAGTTTCTATCCTCTCACTTGCAGGATTGTGTTTTTTGGTTCTCGTCATGACCACAATTATGTTTTCCACAAAAACAACAAAATTGTTATCCATCCCATTAGGGAATCTGCCAGTGTTATACAGATATCCCTTCTCAGTGGGTCTACCTCTGTTTTCCACAAAAACAGTAAACATTTATTTTATCATTCAGTAGCTGTGACCTTTATCCTACTTTTGTAATACACATGCTTAGAAATATCACGTGACCCACAGCTTACAATTCTATATGACCTGCAGCTTCCAATGGTGGATTGACTTTTGCTTATTCAAAATGGAAGCTTGGGACACAAAATGGAGTCTGAGGAATTTCACTGGTATCAGGTGGGGGGCCAGAATTAATTGCTGGGCAGGAGATGGGCAAATGTTCAGAAGCTCTCACCCCAACCAGGGGCTATTTGCCTGTAAATAATGGCAAATAATGCCTGGCTGCTTTTCCTACTTAACTTATCTGAGGGCCCTACAGATATTTTCCAAACTCACTGATGGACAGCAGCTTTGACTTCTGGGTTTGAAAAACCACTAAGCTTTTATTCAACCAGATTAAACATGCAGAGTTTCTTATAAGGTTAATTTCTTGAACAGTTTCCTATCACAGAAGCCAGTTTCAAAGATTACCCAGACACAAAGCTTTGTAGTATTAGGGGATTGTGTTGAGCAGAGGGAAGGAGACAAGGAAACATTAGACAATTAGCAAAATATTTCCAAAGGAGGCAAACGTTAGGGACTTAATTTTCAGAACTGATACTAGTTACCAACTTTAAAAAACTGAAAATGTGTGTGGGGGGGGTTGTTTTTAAATTTACAAGATTGTTCCTAATTTGCCTTCTAATGGAACCTGGGTGAAATACTGGATGTTGGGAGGCTACAACACTCCATAATGCAATGAACTGATAGCTAACTCGGTGAAGGTGAAACTGTGAGTTAAAAGCTGCAGTGCACCAATAATCCAGGACTAGACTGTCCCATATGTTTGTTGGGAAATCTCGTGGGATGCCCATGCCAGCCAATGCCTTTGTCTATTTTTAAAATTCTCCTCTGTGTTTTGAAGGAGAGGTCTGTCTCTTTAAATCATACAGAACCATAGGTTCTTCCATTCTCTTCCTCCTGCAGGGAATGTACTGGGAAGCAACAGCTGCTGCCCCATATTCATGGCAGCAGCATCTCACATTATGCCCCCAGAATGCACTGCAGGAGCTGGAGCCAGAGAACGAAGCTGCCTGAGCCCTGTGCAGAGTGGATCCTCACAGCAGCCTGGGGAGGGTGGAGGCAAAGGGCTGCCTGTCTCTCACCTGAGTCCTGATGGGGAATGGAGAATTTGAGCCTGGCAGGTGGCTGGGCTCAGGATGATCCCTGCAACAGTATCTGTCTTCTGGCAGATGGAAGGTGGGTGACAAGGCTGTGATGGCTCCCTCAGACCTGGTGAAGCAGTGAAGAGTAGCAACTAGCCCAGGACTTAGCCATGAAAAGGACTGCAAATAACTTGGGGGGAGAATAAAAATGGATTTTGGTTGCAGGGGATGAGTTTTTTGGGGAGGGCATTTCATTGGTTTTGGTCACTGGGATGTGTTGAGGCTGGAGGTTTTGTTGATTTTGCTCACAGGGTATCTGAAAGCCCCCCTGCAGTGAGAAATCTATTAATTAATCCAGCTGGGGGACCTGAGAGGAGGTTTTTCAGTCTCCCTCTTCTTGTGGCAGTGATTTGGAATGTACACCTCTCCCCATGCCTAACGGTGGGCACCAGCCTGCTGGGAAGTTCTTCACTCCACTTCCCAACACTCAGGGAGGGACACTGGAATGTGATGGGGTTCTCTGGCCAGGGCATGTGTGGGGCTTGGTGTCAATGAAGATTCAAGAGATCCAGACAAACCAAGTAACCCCAGATAAGACAGCTGGGATTCTTGTACAGGACTTGAAGTGTCTGGTCAGCTGCTCTAGAAAGATGCATGGACCTACCCACCAGGTGGGGCATTCCTGATGATCACGTCCATAAAGGAGCCATCCCTAAACTGTGTCTTTGTAGACTGAATGATGATGATTTACTAGGTTGAAGGAGGAGGGAAAAATTCTTACTGACGCCCTCCTAGGAGTTGTTTTTCCTGTTTGGTGTGAAGTGTGGCACTGTGGATTCTTAATAAATATCACATGCTATGGGAAGGTAGGAGGAGTAGGAAAGAAGAGCAGAAAAGCATTAGATTTTAATTTTCCAGAAATTCAGGAAGGTAGCTTGTAAATATCCACATTAGAATTTGGCCAGGAAATCTGAGTTAATGAGAAAATTACAAGTGGCTGATTTAGGAACAATGGTAATGAGTCCTTATTTGTAAAGAAGGCAGCAAAAGTGATGTTCATTTGGAGAGCATGTTGGCCTTGCAGTTTCCTTTATTCTACTTTCTTGTGAACAGAGTGCTGCTCTTTGAAGCACAGTTGAATTTTTACACCCGTCTTTCTCTGCCCTGCAGTGGAGTGAGAACATAGAGCTGAGCCTGTGCTCTTCCTCAGAGAACTGAAGCCTGCGTGTTCCCACTCTGAACTTCTCAAGAGGCCACGTGCGGGTATTTGCCTCTTCAGGGGAATAACTATTTGTCTTAGTTCTCATGTGTGCGTTTATGAGGTATGTTGTGAGGTTTAACTAGCTCATGTGTGGGAGGCACTTTGAAGCTGAACTGTGGCCTGAGGTTTATAACTGCTAAGAATTACCAGGGTCTCACACACTTTGAAGCTTGTGTAGGCCAAGCTCATTGCACACACAATGGCGCCTTTTATCCCTCCTTTCTCCCACAAGCTCCTCCTGTATCATCCTCCCACCCCTCTCTATTTTAGGGATTCCCTGCATCTTTCCCCTGCCACAGGTTCTGCATGCCCCCCATTCTCATTCCTCTCATACCAGATTTATAACTGAAGAATGGTTACTATGCAAAATGATGGCTAATGACCTCATGTTGCAGTATTTGTGCTCCTTCTTTGTACCTTACTACTACTACTAGCACATCAACAAGAGGACACCCAAGGGAATAAAGTGCTTTGCTGAGCGTCCAACTTCTCCCAGTGTACTGCAGTGCTGCACAGTTGTAGTGCAGTGGAAACAATACAGGATGAGAACAGCTTCCAAAACTCATGCATTCCTACAGGTTCTCACCAGCATGTTGAGAAGGAGTATAATGAAGAAGGCAGATTCTCCAGCAGTAGAAAGAAACAGAGATACCAGAGAAAGAGTTGTTATATTAAATGATGGGCTAAGTGCACAGAAAAAGAAAACGAATGTGTAATATTCTAGACCTTTCTGTGTGGTGGAACTTTTTGCAATTAGGCACTATTTAATATTTCTTTGAAACTGATATACAAGGGGCAGTGTGACAAAAACATATAAACTACCTTCGGTATTTGACCATTTGCAAGGCTTAGCCAACATTTACCTGTACTCTGAGCTTGGCTACCAGCTGACATCTTTATCAGATAGGACACCCTATGTTGACAGTGATGAAGTGTGAGATCTAACATCGGTTAATACCATGCTGTTGAAGAGGCAGTGTTACCCCAAAAATGATTTGGGGGAACTGCTATAATCTGCCTATTGCCCCCTTAGCCTGTTCTTCCCAAGGTAAAAGTTTCCTGGAGTTGTTAAGGAAACACTAAAGGACACAGATATAACCTTCCGATAAAGTAATTGACACAGGCAGTATTCTTTCTAATAAAAAGATACTTTATTTTAAAATAACTAATAATCCCTACTACAATATGATCTAAAAATCCTAAACAAGGCACAAAATCCCTGAGACACAAATCCCTTAATACAAATTAAACAGCACTTAAACTACAATTGCATATAGTTCAAATGATTTTAAGCAAGTGATCTGTTGCAAGTGTCCAGTTTGCAACAAATTGCTGACAGCAGATCTTAAATTGCTTTAAAATTACATAGACAAAATATAGTTAATGCACACACGCATTAAATACTACATAGCATCATAAACTATACTTGTACTAAACTATACTTAAAAGATTATTAAGCTTATTCTATAAATCTGTTGCTGCTTTCTTTTAAAAATCAAATCACTGCTGCTGTTCAGCTCCTGGTCAGTCAGCTCTCCTCCGCTTTCTTTGCAGTAGCTTTTGTATGGCTTTTCTTGCTGGCTCTCCCTGCATGCCCCTCTCCTTCTCAGACTCCGCTTCTGGATTCCAAAACTGTTGCTGGGAGTTGGCCTTTTAAGCTACATTGTAGCTCTTTCTTTACATACCTTCCTAGTCTTAGACAGTTACCTCACTCGCACTTGCTCAAACCTGACCATTACCTCAGAATTCCGAATGACAGTTGTGACCAGTATGAGTGGGTTCTGACCAGTTAGCTGCTTAACTGACTGAACTCTGTCACCCCTTACTGCACATGCCCAATAGTTGCCAATCTTGCACATGCTTATTGCTGTCCTTACCTCAGAGCTGTGATTCTGCCGAGCCCCCACACCCACACTTGGCTTTTTGCCAGGGCACCTTCCCCCCCCCCCTCCCCCCCGAAATCCTAATTTTTTACTGAGCATGCTCAGGGTCCACAGCATCCATCTCAGGGTGGAGTGATTTTTACTTATTCAGAATGGAGTTCAGAAATACACAGAGACTGGAGAATTTTCTCTGGTAATATTCCCCTTCTTGAGGGTGTGATAATATCTATTATCTGAAAATTGCCACAAGCTTTTAACAATTACATTACATAAACACTTATAAATGGTAACTTACCATTATGTAACTAAATCTTAAACTTAAACTATTATATAAACACATTTTTACAATCATTACAAAAAATTTAAGATTGCTTATGTTGCTTTCTTTTAAACTTTCACACAAAAACAGTGAAATGCATTTGTTTACAGTTTTTAAGTATTCTTAACAGGTTTGCCTTCAATTTTCAACTTTTCCTGAACCATTTTTAGACCTTTTAACAGACTGTTTTCAATTTCTAATCCTCTCTGGGCAAATTGGAATTTAAATAAAATTTTCCTGGTCCAACGTATTATTATTACAGATATTACACAAACAGTATGTTTCAGTTATCCATACAATATGGTGTAGCATTTTATTTAAAATTCCAGTGGCAACAGGTGACCATCCCAAAAATGCCTCTCACCAATTGTGTTTTGTATCTTTTTACTTGTTCCACAATTTGTTTAATTTCATCAGTTGAGTGATGTACAGTGATCATAGTTTTACATGCATTTTCCTCAGCCTTTTGCAAGTATCTTTGCAAATCAGAATGGTTTAGCAATTGTTTAACTAAACTGATATTCATACTCAGTGGCACTGGGTTGACACTTTATACTTTTGGTCCTTAACTTCCTTATATTCAACTTCAGGTAATGTAAAATTAAAATCACATCCAATCACTGAAACTTTATTACATAAATATTGATTTTCATAAGGATTATGTCTTATATTAAACAAATAATTAACATTAAACTGTTCTGCATCAACTTCTAATACATACACTTGTATTTCCTATATACACAACCACAGATCCAGTGTTAGAAAATGGATTTAGTTGACAATGGCATTTTCCTTTTTTCTGGATTTAAACAGATATCATAAGATTGTATAACATCATTATTACAAATATATCCACGTCCAAGTTCTTCCATACAAGTTTTAAGGTCTACTGTTTTCCATACGGTGGTTTGATTTATGGCCCATAATTTGTGTTCCATTGGTTGCATTACACTATAATTGACATTTAATCCCAATCCCATAATAGGGGATAGCCATTCTATTTGAACATAAGACATTTCATTTTGTTGCACATTATATGTAAAATTTATCATTTTCCACCAAGAATATAAATTTTGCTCCTAGACAGTAACATGTTTCAACATGATACTACTTATTTCAAAATGGCAAAATACCACTTATAATCAGGAATGGAATATCTTTTACCAAACCATTGGTCCATGTTTCTGCTTGTATGCAAGCTAGTGCCATAGACACGTTGCTTTGAAGCACTTTTGTTGTTTGTAACAGTACTAAAACTACTTCTTGCAACTTCTTCCAGCCATGGAGTAGACTAGCTATCAAGTAATGACCAGCGCTTATTTCATTTAGGGGTATTTTTAGGGGTTTAGACAAAGCACCTAAATGCTGTTCTATTGCATCTAATTTATAAGCCAATACTCCCTTGTCGATACTGTTTAGCACCGTAAGACCTGTTTCTGCTCCTCCTGAAACTGTACCAAATAAATCTCTTTTGAATCTTTCAGTAGAAAGCTTTGGTAAAATCTCTGAGTTTGGCTTTGCACCCATCTTTTCCATTCCTTAAGCAATGGTTTTATATACTTTGCACATTGTGGTTGTATGATTGAGATGTTCATGGGGGTTAAGTCTAGCACACTCCATTTTTAAGGAATATTTGGGCTCTAATATTAACTGTCGTTTGACATCTGCTTTTACCACATAAGGACCAATTTTCACTTGATTTGGCTTGGATATCCATACTACAGTAAAAGTTTTATTAAAACCATAAGAACCAATATATGGACCTTCTCATTATAGCTGTACTGCCCTCCCACCAATATGAAAACACAGTTTGAGTCTTATCTTTTTCATAACCACTACCCTGTTCTATTAGCTGACTAAATCAAGGGCCTTGTAAACTTAGCTGTCCCTTTTTGGTACAACCTTCTGCTGAGATCTACACTGAACTACTACCCTGCAATATCTGCCTTGTGAGTAAACATTATTAAATATGTCATTCTTTATACTCAGATCATTATGAGCCCACCTTATTAATATAGTTTCTTTTCCCTCTTTTATCCACTTAGGGGAATACCATGCTATACAAGTATATTGGGAAATTGAAGGACATGGATTTTTCCATATGGGATAAGAGTAGTAGTGGTTGGATTAATTGTGACAACCAGGAGACTAGTGGAGCAGGCAACTATCCCAGAACCATCTCTTAACCTACACTGCCATTGTCCTGACTGAACTGTTTTATTCCTTTTTCTTCTATAAATCAGTGACCTCAGAACATATAGACAACAATTTAGGATAATTTATCATTAATAGCTATCTAGGTAGTAAAAAAATAATAAAAAAAAATCTCTAATAAACTGTTTAACCAATCGCTCCCCATAATTTTTTGTTCTGCAAATCCACCATGGCATTTAAGGTCTGTAAAATGTCTATGCTCATTACCCCAAATCTTTTCTATCCATGATTCCAACCCTCCCATACAAGGTTGCTGCTCCAACTTGTAGCTCAATTGTTTTTGATAATCAGGATCACCTCCAATGCTCCATTGAAGCCCGTTGCATGCATATAGCCGGTGATAGGCCAAAATAAATACCACTTAGATTTCAGTGCATTGATTATTGTAGTACCAGCTCCTGTATCTATTAGCATTTTTGTAACCACAAGTCCATCCTCGATTGTTACATTTACCAAGGGTCATCCATAACCATACATCTTAATACCTGCAATTGGCCAGGAGTACAGTCCATAATAAGTTGGTACCCTAAGTTTTCCCTAATAATAAAATTACTTCTTATGCAACCTTAAATCTACCTTCTAGTTGCCTTATTATACATACTAGCCTGAATTATCAAAATAAAATAACTTATCTTATTTTCCAGAGCACATCATTCACAGTATCTATTGAGCAAGGCAGTTGATTGATTAAAGCCTGTGTGCCCCTGTCCTGCTCCCTCCCACCGCCCACCTCCCCCACTGCTGGGATCTCTCCCCAGCCCCATTCATCTTTCATCAATTTTGTTATAATTTTTGGATGCAATTCCAAAGATTGAAGTTCTTTAGATATTGAATGCTTCACAGAAGGGAATCCAAATACTGAGATTTTCAGAGGGGGTAATACAGGTTCAAGGGAGGAGGGTTTTAGCAGCAAGGAACCAGGGAGAAGAGACTGAAGTAGTGAGGATTCACAAGGAGAAAATTCAGATAACAAAGAGTTAGTAGGGGAGAATAGATCACAATTAAGATATGGTTACAATGAAGGAAGTGATTCAAGGAATGAGGGTTCTAAGAGAGTAAATGTCCATTCCTGATTCTGTTCCTGAGTCTCCTGCATCTCTTTCCCTCACATTTTTTCTCCTTCATTGCCTTTTCTCTTTATCTATATTTAGAATGTAAAAGAATACACTTATTCTTTTATATAACACTACTTATTATACTAACCTTATAATTAAAAAAACCCAATTCCCTATTTCTATGCTATATTACACATCCAACCCAACTAAGGTTCTCCCCCAGAATTCCCTTTCAGAACTTTAACTGAGAAGAAGAAAACTATTTTGACACTCCTTTCCCCCCGTCAAATGTTAACTGATATACAGTGGGATTAGCTTTACTTGCAATTGTGACAGATCCTACCCACACTGGACTGAGGACATGGGCTTTTTCTGGCCACGACTCCCGGGGGGGGGGGGAAGGGGGACGTGGACAGGGGTAAGGAGGCCGAAGCTGTGGCTACAGCTGTGGGAGGGTCTGGGGCCAGGAATGGGACCAGGAATGGAGCCACAGCCAGAAACTGAGGCTGAGTATGGGGCCGGGGCCAGGATCGGGGTTGGGTGGCGTTCCCTCACAGCCCTCTGTGGGGCCTGGGCCCCACTGTGTCCCCCAAGCACTCCAACTTGCCCCCCTAGGGGGACATGGCCCACAGTTTGGGGTCCTCTTCCTTAAAGGGTGAAGAATCGTAAATTCAGCTTCCTCATAGTCAGCTAGCTCTTGGAGCAATTCGGCAACCTAATAGTGCAATAGTCTCTTCCAAGCTAAACTCCACAATAGGGCCAAGATTTTTTGCTGTCTGTTTTGGTAGGGGACAACATTTTTGCCTTTATTTTCTTTTTATCCCTCTTCCCTTCATTCTCCTTTGCTGGTCACCTTTTGCCTGAGAACCATTGTCAGAGAAGGTTTCTACTGATACCTTCTCAAGTTTTTTTTCTTGAGGGTGGCTACCCTTTCCTCTGTATTTTATATACAGTTTTATTCATAGTGGCATCTGAATCATTAAATATTTTCACTGTTGCCAAACCTAATTCTAAATTTTGACCTAACTCTGATCATCCAGACTCAGATCCCAAGTTATACTTGGCTTTGGTTTTCCCTTTACCTGCTGTTTCCTTTCAGGAGAGCACGTCATAGAATCCCCTCCTGGAAAGAACGATTTCACCTAGTATTACCTCCATGCAGGAACCATGTGAAAATTTTGGTCCATCGTTTTCTTCTTGCGTAAAAACAGCTTCTAATGTCCACTGGGGTTTGTGTGAGCCATTGCAGAAGGATAGCTTCCCAGTTTTTTTTCAATAATGAGTCTGATCCTGATAGTGTACAGTGCTTTGAGAATATTAGAATATGACTAGGGTCCTACATACAGCCACTGCTGCATAATGGGTTTATTCATGCCACCCTATGAATTCTCTTCAGATGGGAGCCTGTGTTCTGACCTGCATTGATAGGCACCGAACTGCATGTCTGCATGATATCCCAAGTCCCAGTTATGCTCTGATGAGCACATGAAGCAATGCAATTAGGAGACAGCTAAATCATACCATCAGGGTTTTGCTTTTTGAAATAGATAACACATCCCTGCTGAAATATCACTAATTAGGTGAAGGAATCTCATGGGTGGAACTCTTTAGACATCAGAAAACTAAGTACAAATAACAATTCATGGGTTGGGCAGTAACCAATAAAAAATACAGGAATTAATTGCTAGAACCGTAAACTTATTTTTTCTCCCTTTAACTCTCTAACCTTCTGAGATAAAGGAAACCAGTTGCAGTTGGAGACATAATCATTCCCTGCATGCACCCAAAACTCTGCCTCTTAAATTACCACCTGCCAGAAGTGGGGAGATCCCCATACTTGCCATGTGAAGATAGCTGACAGAAACTATTTCTGCCAATGTTGTGGGGCTGACTCCTGAAAGTGGCAGATAGGACAGGAATGGCAAAATGTATTTGTTTTCAGGTAGATGGCAACTCTCTAATCCATGCTTTAACTTGAGCCTTTACAGACCCCTCCCCACACAAAAAGAAAGGAATACCCAATGTACTTGCAAAGTAGATCTTGTGTACTTGCTGAAATGGAAGAGGGTCTGCTTTAAATAAAGAAAGTCTCTTCTTTCTAGATAGAATGGTTAGACTGAGGCCTCCTGGGGGAATGAACTCTGATCTGGTCAACAGCCTGATGCTGGATTCCACATCCTAAAAGGACAGAAATAGAGAACTAAATTTTCAGCCAAAGTTGAAAAATCCCATTCCATACCCTATATAGATCTGGAATCTAATCTGCCCATCACAGCCATAGAAATCCACTCTCCTTCCCTCAGACTCCTAATACATTCCATCATGTTTTAGAGGAGAAAATGCAAAGCCTCTCTGCCCAAGGAGGGCAGAAGTAACAAGTAAAAGATTGCAGTAGGCAGCAGTAAACTCCAGAAATAAGGAGCTCTCTATAAACATTGCATACATATTAATAAGTCAGCACTAGCAGGCTCACTCACAATGGACAAGTCCCATTAAATTAGAATTGTTGGATCTGGCCATAGGTCGGATAATGCCCTGAGTGAGTCAAAGTTTGGTGTGTCCTTAGAATGGCTGTAGGCTCTAATTCTGAATTTTCATTTTCAGCACCCAAAGCCCTGTACAAATTGGCAAATAGCAAACCCGTTTCTGAGGTACACTCAGGGAAGAATGTCTGAGACTCTGAATACTTACTGGGGGGAAGATGATGGTCAGCTGTGATTCAGGAAAGCCCCAGTCTAGAATGTGAAGTTGGTCTGGGGTAAAATAAGGGTCTTCAGCTGCCAGTGACGGTGCAATAGCTGTGATGGTGGAGAGCTCAGCCCTAAAGAGAAAGAGAGTTGAATTGTTAGTTGCTGCAGAGCTAACCCCTTTATCAGCTCTGCCAGTCAGTATTTCACTCATAACTGTATCAATCCTCCTCCCTTCTCTAATAAAATGTGTATTGCTTTAAAGGAAGCTATACAAGCATCTTCCATCTGGTAAGGGGGAAGAAACAGCAGGCAAAGAACTAAAGGAAGGGGAATAATGGGCTTTAGATGTTTCACCTGTCCCTTGTCCACAGAGATTGTAGGGTCTCCAAGTAGAGACCTTGCTTTCGTTCTTCTCTGTAAAGCACCATTGGAACTATATAAATAAGGAAAGGGTGGGGGCATTGCTCTAATTATGGATGTTAAGATGTGGAGTCATGGCCAGGGCTATTTAGCGGTCAGACAGTGCACAAGCTGAGAGAGTGAAAGTGGAGCTTTCCTACAATGCCTGGAATGAGAGAACTGTCTTGCATTTTCAGGAAGCTGGCAGCACTATTCCTCACATGCATTTGGACCCTTACAGACCCTCTCCCACACACAAGCTAGAATTAAGGAGAACTTGACTACTCACTGAAGCGGGGGGAGAGGGGGAGGGATTGGAATTACATGTCCATCCCAAACTTCATGGGGCCAATGACTGAATGTGAGCATCTGAGCTCTCTGCTAATGTACAGTATGTCCTAAAATAAGAGAAATAGATACAAAATATTATTAGCAGCTGAACAATCTCCCCACTTGTCCCCAATCTGCCATATTGGTCCCTGTTAATGATCAGTTAAATTCACCTGTGCCAGTACAATCTGTTTAAATCCCCTTTTGCCTGCTTCCAACTTTTAATAAAATCCATAGTTCGAAGCCTTTCAGTCTTTGTTGTGGTAGTAGAAACAAGGCCAAAATGCTGGTGTGAAGAGAAAATAAAAAGCTTAATCTCCTGGCTTTGAATGATTGTAACTGCAAAAAATCCACTATGCACTGAACTGCCGCAAGGGATTTGGCTGAACTGAGCAAAATGGAAATCCCAGTTCTTATCCAGCCTGAAGTCACTGTCACAATAAGCAACCACCACAGAATTGCAGCTTTTATTCTATTTCTGAAGCCAGCAGCACAACTGTACAAAGAGCAGGGGGGAAATGAGAACAGCACACACAACAAGTTAAACAAGAAGAGCTGTCTGGAATTGGCTAAAGACCTTTTGTGATAAAATGGAGGGCTGGTGAGAAGATTCCCATTGTGAGAGATTATCAGGTGCATAGACCAAAGTTCTTGGAGCAGAGTTACATATAAGATCTAAGAACAGAATTGATATGAGAAGTGAAGGATAAGAATGAGACCCCCAGATTCTTCTGTTTCATGAAATGGATAATATAGCAAGAATTTATCTCAAGGGGAAAAGGTAGACGATGGAGGGTCCTGGCCTATAAAGAGGACTTCAAGCTTTGGCTAGATTTAGCATCAAACATTTTGTGTAGTCAGTTTACGACATCAGCCAGGTGGCGTGAAATGCCTGGCCACTGTCCTGTGAGATGCTAACACACAGATCTTTCAAGCCCTCTGTGCACAGGTTTCCTATTGATGCCAATATGTGGGGGCACCAGTTATGAGTGTTTGTGTCCAATAGGTCCATAAAGGTCAGACTCTTTGGCCTTTTTTCCAGAAGCCCCTCCTAAGTCCACACACGACTGCTAAGAAGGTGAGCTCTGCAGTGTGCAGGGGGATGCATAGGCTCCCTGTGCAGCTTCCCAGCTTCCCGAGCCTTTGGAGACCAGAACTGTGGTAGCTCCATTGTGCTTTTGCCCTTCTGTGGCACTGAAGGAAAACACATAGCTAGAACTCCATTTTTAATGTCTCTGGATACTTTGTTAGAAGGAACACTCACTATTGAAGTAAATGAAATGTATAGTTCTTGGGTCTTCACCTGTAAACCTTCACTCACATGAACAGTTCATCTGAGGAGGGAGCTACTGTTATGACTGCCATGGCTTAAACACCTAGGGCCAGATCCTCAAAGGTATTTAAGCACCTAACTCACCTTGAATCAGTACCTAAATACCTTTGAAGATTTGGGTCCTATGTGTACAGGTACTTTAGAACAGAGCAGCATTCTGCATCTCTCTAGGAGGCAGGTTATGGATTGTAGAGTTAGTATAGACCTCCTATCCTGAAAACACATGTACATACTTTAAATTTAAAGCATGTAAGTCATCAAATAGACCAGAAAGAAATTAGCTAATGCAAAAAGCATCTATCCTCAAAAGAATTTCTTCCTTTCCCCTTTATAATAAACATGAAATAACTTATTTACAAAGCGGAATGACTTTGATAACACTGAAGGCTAGGTGCCCTGCTCAGAATTAAATATTACACCTACAGCAGGGCAAGAGTGGAAGAAGTATTGTTTCTAAGGAAAGTTACATACATCCACACATCAAGTACATCGGCATTATACAAAGAAAGAACCAAAGTCAATTCTGTGTTAAAGCCAATGTCACATAGACACTTAACAAAATCATAAGTTTTATATAAGTCTAATATTTCAATTATTGTTCAAATATCAAACGTACACGATCAATATCCATTGATAGATCTTCCATATAGGAGATACTTCTATCAGCTGTTACACTAAATGAAATAGCAGTGCTACTGAACAATAAGAAATTAACAGAGATTAATCTTTCTGGAACTAATTTGTAAATAATGGCCCTAATACTCAGCTCCAGCTGAGAAGCATGAGGCAAGATGGGTTTCAGCCACCTGTGCACTGCCCCCCATCCCGTGGCTGCTGTGCTGCAGGGATCACTGGGATATTCAAGCCATGTCCCCTTTCCCTTAATCACTCCCCCATCCACTGGCCACAAGGAAGGAGTGGCATAGCAGCCAGCATGGCATGAGGATACCCCCCAAGAATCTCCCTGCAGCGGAGTTACCCTCCAGTTGTCATCAAAGTGCCAACAGTGTTCCCACAAATCAGGTATGTTCTATCTTTTCCTAGTGCAGGGGAGAGTCTGGTCTCATATCCATCAAGGACCAGTCCAAATCTCTAGTATTGAATAGAGCAACATGAAAATGTGTTCACTTTACCTACCAATTTGTTCTAAATGGTGCCACTCTGGCCAGGGGGTTCATTTCCAGAGCCACACTCCCTTTGGGAGATTGGGGAATAAAAGAGTAATGGTTAAGAGGCAAGGACGAAAAATCCCACCTGATTACTTCCTTGTCACTGGAAGAGGAAAAAGGTCTTACTTATGGTGCCAGTCTGGTTACGGGAGAACCCATTCTGGACTGAGAGCAAAGGTATTTACCCTTTTATATTATAACAAGTATGTCTGAGAAATATTCCTCTAAGTGCAGCCCAGGGTACACTTGGTACAGTAAGGTTCTACCAGTCCTTTGGACTGGTCAGTCCCTTTAAACTATAGCCTAAGCACATACAAAATCTAATTGCAGGGTGGAGGCTAAAAAAGTTCTCTGAATCTTTTCATTTCATGCTAAACATTATGCTTTTCCAAACTCTGAACCTCCGGGATCTGACCAATTGTCTGGAAATAGTATAACTGTTTTTTCTTGTAAAAGCTTTGGCAGCAATATCTTGAGAAAGTATCTTGTGCACTTTGCACTTTTAGGAACACGTCCTGTAATTCTCAAACTAGTGGAGGCAAAAATATTAGGCAAGTATTTCAGTGTTTTTAAAGACGCTTGGGTAGTTTGAGAGTGATTACTTCTTTCAAAATGGTTCCCCATCCCTTACTATTATGTGGATTCACCATTACTGTTACACACATTTTTATATTATAGACCTACCTTTGGAGGAACTGAGGGCCAAATTTTTAAGATATTTAGTCACCTAGTGGGGTTTTCAAAAGTACCTAGGTGCCTAAAACCAATTGAAATCAATGGGAGTTAGTTACCTACATGCTTTTGAAAATTCTACTTTGCACCTAAATACCTTTACAAATCTAGCCCTGGGACTCTTCCGGCTAGGCACTTGTAAAAGGGTGGCCTGCCCCTTTAAGGGCCAGAGGCCTGTGGACTGCCAGTCAGTTTACTAATCAGATGCAACTGAGAAGTGGACAGGTGTTCCTTAAAAAATGCTACAGGAGTGGACTCAATGGACATGAGAGCTGCCAGGGGGAGAGTGTCTTCTGTTGCTCTCCTTGAAGAGAGAGGGCTGCTGAAGAGAAGTACAGAAACTCCTCACTTAACGTTGTAGTTATGTTCCTGAAAAATGCGACTTTAAGCAAAACGATGTTAAGCGAATCCAATTTCCAATCTATATAAAATGTCTTTTGTCTGGTGAAAAAAAATTTCCCTGGAACCTAACCCCATCAGTTACATTAATTCTTATGGGGAAATATATATATATATATATATATATATACATACACATACACACACACACACACACACACACACACACAGAGAGTGTAAGTTTTAATCAAACAATTTAATACTGGTACACAGTGATGATGATTGTGAAGCTTGGTTGAGGTGGAGGAGTCAGAGGGTGGGATATTTCCCTTATTGCTAAATGATGAACTAGCAATTGGATGAGCCCTCAAGGGTTAACTCTCACAACACTCTACAAGGCAGCAGGAAAGGAGGGAGGGCAGACAGAGACGTGTCCCCCCTGCTCTATAGAAGATCGGGTAAGCTGGGTGCAGGAGCATGGGGGAGGGGGAGACACCCTGACATTTGCCCCCCTTTATCTCCCTCCCCCCGTACAGCAAGCAGGAGTCTCTGGGAGCAGCTTCAAGGCAGAGGGCAGGAGCAGCACATGGCAGTGGGGGGAGGGACAGCTGAACTGCCTGCAATTGATAGCCTGCTGAGCAGCTTCAGCACAGGGAACTTAGAGGAGTGGGGAGCTGATAGGGGGGTTGTCGGTCCATCCTGGTTCCAAGCCCCCACCAGCTAGCTGCAATGGGCTGCTCTTCCTGCAAGCAGTGGACAAAACAGGCGGCTGCCAAACAACATTAGAAGGGAGCATTTCACAACTTTAAACGAGCATGTTCCCTAATTGATCAGCAACTTAACATCGAAACAACATTAACCAGGATGACTTTAAGTGAGGAGTTCCTGTAAAAGGCCAGACCACAGCCAGACAGCTGGGGGAGCAGGTTCTAGCCCAAGAAGAGGCAGACAAGGGGAAGGACTCCAGGGAAGAGGCTCTGAGGGTCAGTGACTCAGAGGGAGCTGGGCCTCTGATGACTCAGCAGTCTATGAAAAGAGCGGTAAAAACTCTGTCGAACATGGGAGGGGTAGCTGGCGGTGAAATGTTTGTAGAGAATTGAGCTCAAGAATGGTAGAGGTTATATTCTGTTAATTTGGCTAGTGGAACTGATGACGAGCCCAGGTGGGATAGAAGATCTTGCTTATTGCTTTTGATTTGTGGGATATATCATTTGGTTTGGACTTTGCTTATCTCAGAAAGGGGATGGAATTGAATGTGACCTGGCTGGAGGGCCGAGTCCCCACCCTAGACAACCAGAGTGTGAAGGAGGAGATGGGGTGAAGTTTTTGCAGTGCTGGGCCCTGTCATGAGGGGGTATCTCTGGAACGGTGAGTCTTGTAACAGCACTGCTGTTCTTGAATGTTTCCTTGACATTTTAAAATATGAGAACAGGGTGAGGAAAACATTCCTCATACCCACCTGCTGTTTCAGTGAGCATTTGAAGGCTTCTGACAACAAGTACTTATACCCTGAGCCTGACAGCGGATATCTTTATCAGATAGGACACCCTGCACTGAAAATGCTGCAGCATGAGTTTTAACATCAGACAATGCCACCCTGTTAAGGTAGAGGGGTGTGTGTTTGGTGACAAGGTAACTTACTTCCATTACAGAACTTGGAATAGACAGAGGGCAAACTGTACAGGTGGCTAGGTAAGGAGGAGACGAATATCTGCAGTGTGGTTATGACATAAGTTGGGGAGCTGAAGAAAATGAACTGTTGGCTCAGTGAGGACGGGCTACTCACTGCACTGTGGTTACTGAGAACAGTTTTAGCACAGACAAGTTTTCTGTCCTAGCAGAGAGAAGCATCTTACAGCATTCCTAGTGCAGAGATTGATTCACTACAGTTATACTCAAAAAGAACAGGAGTACTTGTGGCACCTTAGAGACTAACAAATTTATTTGAGCATAAGCTTTCGTGGGCTACAGCCCACTTCATCGGATGCATGCAGTGGAAAATACAGTAGGAAGATATATATACACAGCGAACATGAAACAATGGGTGTTACCATACACACTCTAAGGAGAGTGATCAGTTAAGGTGAGCTATTACCAGCAGGAGAGAAAAAAACTTTTTGTAATGGTAATCAAAATGGTCCATTTGCAGCAGTTGACAAGAAGTTGTGAAATGGACCATTTTGATTACCTCTACAAAACGTTTTTTTCTCTCCTGCTGGTAATAGTTCACCTTAACTGATGACTCTCCTTAGAGTGTATATGGTAACATCCATTGTTTCATGTTCTCATTTGTAGATAGATATATCTTCCTACTGTATTTTCCACTGCATGCATCCGATGAAGTGGGCTGTAGCCCACGGAAGCTTATGCTCAAATAAATTTGTTAGTCTCTAAGGTGCCACAAATACTCCTGTTCTTTTTGCGGCTACGGACTACCATGGCTGCTACTCTGAAGCTTATAGTTATACTGACTGTCAGGCCATTTCTACAGATCAAGCCTGGGAGCATCATTTTCACAAACTCTGTCAGAAGAACCAATGCAGTGAGTCCCTAAAGCCCCAGAATTCTGCACACTGCTCCATATGGGACTAATCCTTTAGCATTAATTTGTCACGTAAATGATACGTCAGGAACATTTCAGAGGTGAAAGTACAGTGTCATGGCACTCTCTAGTTCCAGAGACAAAAACCAGCAACTTTTTACCGTGTAAGTTTCAGATTTTGTTTTTGGTACAAAGCACTAGGTTGCAGCCAGGCCATTCCAATGATGTTGATTGCATGTAGTCCCATCCCCTGTTTGTACAGTATTTATAAGTAATTATTAGATTATATGGTATTCAAAGTTTAAAGTTCTTCCAGTTGTTTTTGTATACAGATAAAAAACAATGTCCCATTTTTTATAAACCATGGCATTCGAAGTGCAACCCTCTGCAATGACTGGCTCTGCTTTTAGATCTTTTACAGGCTTCTCTGATACCCAGTGGAGAAGATCCAGGTTTGGCTTAAGGAGTCCTGATGCAGTCCAGTAGTGCTGGTTTTGATCTGAGAGAATTTAGATGGATTTTTATCCCCGATAGCATCTTTGTGCTGGTATAGTATAGAGTTTGCAGGGAAGGAGAATTGTATTGGCTCAGAACTGCAATATATTTTACTGTTGTCTGACTTCTGTGTAAGTATTATGACTCTCTCCCTCTGTGGGTGAAATATGGAGGATTGTAGACCTGCCAGGCATCATGTGGTGGAATTTGAAATGGCATGGCCATCGGTACCCTCCATTGTGGTGTTTAGCTCTCTCATCTGGTGACTGCTGGGAAGCTAAAAACCAACAAACAGGAACTTAGTAATAGCTTTAAAAAGAAGGAAGTTTCAGAGTCTTTGCTCTGATGAGACATCAGAGACAAATGGCTTTTTCTTTCTATTGTAAATGGATTTCTTTGTATGAAGCACATTTCCCATGGTATTATCATTGTGTGGTGTATAGGTATCCATAGAACTATAACCAGCTATGGTACAACAGCCTCCTCGGAGACAATATTTAGAAAAGGATAGGAATAAAAACCCTGATGGAAGCGTCTCTACTATGTTTCAATGAACTGGGGAGGGCATTCCATGAAGATGACCTGCTGGAAACTGGGAAAACAGATGATCTGAGAGAGTTTGAAAGTCACTTGGCTTTTCTTGGATTGTAGCAGAACATGTGGGTCCCCAGGAAGAAATATGATCCGGCTTGATCTTTTATATCCTCCGTCCCTCCCCTTGTGCACCCGTCATTGCTACTTACTTTAAAGGTGGCCTGGACCCACACACAGCCTGTTTCTATATCTCCATGAGGATCCTGAAAGAGGAGGGAAAGCAGAGTTAATATCACACAACCTAGGATTATATTAGTCTGCTAAACATCAAATTTTTGGGGAGAGGGGTTCCTTGATCCTACAAAGACAATGAAATCTCAAATTTTGACATATTCACTAGGTATAATTCTCCACCTAGAAGACTTGCAGGCGCTCACACAGCCTCCTTGATTCTAAAGTATTGTTAGAAAAATAAATCACCTTAGTGATTGAAGTGCTGAATTCCTCATTCTCATCTTCATTAATGACTGTACGTATTTCTCAGTTATCCATGCCCATAATAACTCAGCAAAAGATTGTTTGCTTTTTCTTATACTATTTACATCTCATGTGTACCAAACACCCCTAGTGATTTAGTGGTATAGCATCACTTCTCTTTAGAGCAGAAACCAATCCTGGCAGTGTTATATCACTTTCCTTTGCAGCAGAAAACAAAACCAACTTCAGCCTAGTAGCAAATGTTTACAAACCCCACGCTGCCAGTACAGACTGTGCATCTCAGCAGATCTACTTTCCCCTCATTAGCTCCCCCAGCAAAAGTGATTGACTCCCCTCCAGAAAATAGATTCTGAGTGTAACCCTGGGGTGGGGGTGTAGCTTGAAACTCAAGCATTTCCCACAAAGAGCACAACAGAGGCAAAGACTGTAATGGCAACTAAGACTACCTACCTTGCCTGTGCCTGAGGGCCACAAACAGCCTCTAGGGGGCTGGACCAAAAGTCTGATTGACAAGCAAGATAACCAACTGCAGCCCCTGGAGAATCTGCACATGCCTGAGACAATCCTAACATGTGAGAGGCAGCCAACAGACCCCTGTCTGGGCAGAGGAGGAGTTGTTACTGGGGACAGAGCCTGACTGGCATGCCTGGGTGACCTACTGCGGGCCCTGGATAGTCTGCACATGAGAGAAAGGAAGGGGCAGAGGGATATAGTTGGGAGCATAGTTGGGGATTGAGATTTTTTTTCCTAATTTTCTCAGCTCTTGTACACGTGTCTGTGTTTCTTTTCTTCTTCCTGAACTCACCATACTGCTGAAGGAGGGAAGAAAATGCATGAGACAGCACCATGCGGTTACTTCTGGTGCTTGGCTCAAGGTGTGGTCTCCCCACAAAACTTATTGCGAGGTGTTTCCCCACATCTACATCATTTTTTTTTGTGGGGCCTTAGTGGAATTTGGTGACTAGGGTTAGTTAAGAGGCACCCAGTTCCCCTGCTTAGGGTTAGTTTAGAGGCACCCAGTTCCCCTGTACCTTTCTTGGCCAGGTAAATGAGTATTGACTTTTGCACTGATAATCCCATAATCTTCCACAGCAGAAGTAGAAGGAAAAAATGCTGAGAAAAGTGAGGCTGGTTTGATACTAATTATGTTGCATCTCCTGCAAGCAGACAGATCTCCCTTGTCTGTCTCCAAATGGCCACTGGTGGTAGTTGCCTAGCATGTGAATAGAGAACAAGAAGACTTTTTATCAATACATTAGAAGCAAGAGGAAGACCAAAGACAGGGTAGGCCCACTGCTTAGTGAAGAGGGAGAAACAGTAACAGGAAACTTGGAAATGTCAGAGATGCTTAATGACTTCTTTGTTGCGGTCTTCACCGAGAAGTCTGAAGGAATGCCTAACATAGTGAATGCTAATGGGAAGGGGGTAGGTTTAGCGGATAAAATAAAAAAAGAACAAGTTAAAAATCACTTAGAAAAGTTAGATGCCTGCAAGTCACCCGGGCCTGATTAAATGCATCCGAGAATACTCAAGGAGCTAATAGAGGAGGTATCTGAGCCTCTAGCTATTATCTTTGGAAAGTCATGGGAGACGGGAGAGATTCCAGAAGACTGGAAAAGGGCAAATATAGTGCCCATCTATAAAAAGGGAAATAAAAACAACCCAGGTAACTACAGACCAGTTAGTTTAACTTCTGTGCCAGGGAAGATAATGGAGCAAGTAATTAAGGAAATCTGCAAACACTTGGAAGGTGGTAAGGTGATAGGGAACAGCCAGCATGGATTTGTGAAGAACAAATCATGTCAAACCAATCTGATAGCTTTCTTTGATAGGATAACGAGCCTTGTGGATAAGGGTGAAGCGGTGGATGTGGTATACCTAGACTTTAGTAAGGCATTTGATACGGTCTCGCATGATATTCTTATCGATAAACTAGGCAAATACAAATTAGATGGGGCTACTATAAGGTGGGTGCATAACTGGCTGGATAACCGTACTCAGAGAGTTGTTATTAATGGTTCCCAATCCTGCTGGAAAGGCGTAACGAGTGGGGTTCCGCAGGGGTCTGTTTTGGGACCGGCTCTGTTCAATATCTTCATCAACGACTTAGATATTGGCATAGAAAGTACGCTTATTAAGTTTGCGGATGATACCAAACTGGGAGGGATTGCAACTACTTTGGAGGACAGGGTCATAATTCAAAATGATCTGGACAAATTGGAGAAATGGTCTGAGTTAAACAGGATGAAGTTTAACAAAGACAAATGCAAAGTGCTCCACTTAGGAAGGAAAAATCAATTTCACACATACAGAATGGGAAAAGACTGTCTAGGAAGGAGTACGGCAGAAAGGGATCTAGGGGTTATAGTGGACCACAAGCTAAATATGAGTCAACAGTGTGATGCTGTTGCAAAAAAAGCAAACATGATTCTGGGATGCATTAACAGGTGTGTTGTGAGCAAGACACGAGAAGTCATTCTTCCGCTCTACTCTGCTCTGGTTAGGCCTCAGCTGGAGTATTGTGTCCAGTTCTGGGCGCCGCATTTTTAAAAAGATGTGGAGAAATTGGAAAGGGTCCAAAGAAGAGCAACAAGAATGATTAAAGGTCTTGAGAACATGACCTATGAAGGAAGGCTGAAAGAACTGGGTTTGTTTAGTTTGGAAAAGAGAAGACTGAGAGGGGACATGATAGCAGTTTTCAGGTATCTAAAAGGGTGTCATAAGGAGGAGGGAGAGAACTTGTTCACCTTAGCCTCTAAGGATAGAACCAGAAACAATGGGTTTAAACTGCAGCAAGGGAGGTCTAGGTTGGACATTAGGAAAAAGTTCCTAACTGTCAGGGTGGTTAGACACTGGAACAAATTGCCTAGGGAGGTTGTGGAATCTCCGTCTCTGGAGATATTTAAGAGTAGGTTAGATAAATGTCTATCAGGGATGGTCTAGACAGTATTTGGTCCTGCCATGCGGGCAGGGGACTGGACTCGATGACCTCTCGAGGTCCCTTCCAGTCCTATAATCTAATCTATGAAACTGCTTTGGAGGGCATGTCAAGCTGTGGGTTTGGCTGTTTGCAAGTTCCCTTCCACCTCCCCCTATAGTATAATGGTAGTGAGTCACACAGTCAACCTCTTAGTCTTCTCTGAAATATAGTTCTAATTTTAGTGTGGCTGGAAATGCAGGATATGGCCTCCAAAGAGGCACAAGGAGTTTTTAAGAAGCACTAAATTTTTCATAATCGTTCAGAGTAGCAGCCGTGTTAGTCTGTATCCGCAAAAAGAAGAACAGGAGTACTTGTGGCACCTTAGAGACTAACAAATTTATTAGAGCATAAGCTTTCGTGGACTACAGCCCACTTCTTCTATATGCATCCGAAGAAGTGGGCTGTAGTCCACGAAAGCTTATGCTCTAATAAATTTGTTAGTCTCTAAGGTGCCACAAGTACTCCTGTTCTTCTTTTTGCATAATCGTTCAGCAAACTGAATGATGCTGCCAAAAAAAGAAATCCTCTGAAAAATGCAAGAAGGTGCAGCAAACAGCACATTCAGTCATCCAGTTCAATCCTCCCCTATATAACTGTAGAAACCACTTACCTCCTGACCCTCTGTAAGGAGAGGAAGTAATATGGCTGGTGTTTGGGTGAGCAGAGTTGCTGAAAAAAGAGAGAAGGAATCCATTAGATGGGGAAGACAGCTGCTACCGAATTGAGGAGATCGGGGGACATGGTTTCAGCTCTATATCTTGTCCTGCAGAAGGACTTGACATTGAGAGTGGACCAAACTGGGATGTCTGTAAACCTAACGGCAATTATTTCACTCTCACATGGTGCTGCTGGCCTATTACCAGCCCTCTCCATTCTTCTTTCAGAACCCCACCATTCAATGGGCTAAACTGAGGCATGAGAGGGTGTGAGTCATGGAAAGTCCACACCACATTTAAGAGTTGACATGTTTTTATTTCTCCTCTTCGTCGTCTAGAGCTCACTTGTCACATTGTCCCTTTAGGGGCACCCTCTGATTCTGTGCACATTCAGGGTGTTCACAGGTCCCCTCCACCCTGCCTGGCCTGTGGCTTCAAGCTCACAGATAATCCTGTAATTTTCCCCAGCAGACATTAATTGAAAGGTTCCACAGTTGTTTCTTGGAGGCTAACATTTTTGTTGAAACTGCCCCAGGCAGTTCTAGAGTCCTCCCCTCTGCATTGTGGCTATTGATGTTACTCCTTGACAGTCCAAAAGAGACAGCAGAGCTGTGCGTTTGGGGGCATCGAGCTCTCTGTTTCACGCGCAGGCATCTGCAGGGGACAATAAGACTAGGGTCTGTCTGTTTTATGTATACCTCCAGGCTCTGCCTTTGTGCCAATGAGGGAGTTGATTCCCTCTTCACTGACACTTCAGTGCAGCCCTCCTATTTAATGATAGCATGGTTGCCGCATACAGGACATTCATGCAATTGAAGCACAGGAGAAGCCTCACATGTTTCCTGACCCTTTGGCTCACAAGGTAATGAACTTGGGGTCCTGACTGAATGAAATCACATTAGAAACCACACTGAAGCGTTTCCTGCTCCTCATACGCTGCATTGCTAGATACTGTGGGAGCTTCTACAGTTGTGGTCATCTCTCTAATGGAAAATCCTATTCCGTATCCCTTGGGAGAGAATAAACCTCCAATCAGTGTCTTTCCAGGGAGACTAAACTTCTGACCAGTGTTCACTGGGGAAGAATAAACCTCCCTTGAATGATCTATTAGGCATAAAGAGAAACATCTCTCTTCTTGGGGCAGAATAGAGTTCTACCAACATATCTTGTTTCTTTAATCTGTATCTCCATGCTAATGCAGATGATGTAGTCTATCGGTTCCCCTGCTGATGTTGAGAGAGAAATTATTGAATCATGTTGTAAAGCCTTTGCATATGCACCATTTCCAAAGAGAGCGTAAGTCATTGGGATAATACTTCTGATCTTTTAATCCTCTGCACCACTGAATACAGTCAATTGTACTCAAAGGACTACACAGGAGTTTGACTTCAATTGTAATACTAAATAATAATGCTGGAGACTGAACTCCTCCACCTAACTTTCCTTTCAGTTCTTAGTTATTCAGGATAGTAAGGAACAGTGAAGATCCAACTCCAGAAATTGGCAATTAACTCGTTTGCCATAGCAATGACTGAGTCATTGAACCATTGCACAAATGATATAATAAAAAAAGACATTTCCCACTCCGCGAAGGAAAGGGATAGGAGAGAATATGACTATCACTACACAGATAGTAGCAGGATGAAGTTGGGAGGGAGGAAAAGGGCTGTTTGCATTGCAAGAAGATGTTAACACGAGGAAGAATGGTTGGGGCCTGTTGGTGGTCAGACAAACCCTATCTTTCGTAAAACAACCACAGAGAATTTGTCTTGTGAGTGCATTTTTAGAAAGGTGGCAACCGAATTCCATGACTGCACTCAAAACGCTGTATCTATATGTACATCTACCCACTTCCCCTCCCTTTCCATGTGCATGCAGGCAAAGAATCCTAATGCTCACTCTGTGGCAGAGGGTCCACTCTGTTCCAGCAAAGCTTTGTAACGCATGTAGATCCGAGCCTCTGAGAGATCAGGGGCAGGCAAAGAAAGGTCACTGCTTAAACTGGCCCATGAGGGAGCACTTATCCTAAAATAAAATGAACGGAAAGGAAATATTAGCATCAGGAGAGCATTTCCCTCCTGTATCTTCTGCTTCCCCATATGCCATGATCTATGTTAATAATACCACACGATCCCACCTCCCAGTAAGATCACTGTTAATCCAATTTCCTTCCATTTTCAAATGAAAGCTGTATTTTATTAAATAGCAGAAATATCAAAGCCTATTTTGGAAATTGGTCTCCTAAGTATCCCAAAATTCTCATATCATGTAATTGGGTAAGAGGCTCACTGGTGTTCCTCTCTAATGGCTGCCTAACCCCCCTATGGCCTTTAGCCATCACAGCAGGTGTTTTGTTCCATCAGACCTTAGTAACTCAGTCAGAAATTAGGGGTCTATTACAGGAGTGGGTTGCTGCGGTTCTGTGGCCTGCAATGTGCAGGAGGTCAGACTAGATGATCACGATGATCCCTTCTGACCTTAACATCTATGAGCTATTGTTGTTGCTCTTGGTCACAAAGGAAGAAAACTCCATCTGATCAGGGAGGAGGCATGACGTTACTCAGAGGCATTGACTCTTAAGGAATATTCTCCTTACAAGTGATTATTGGGCTCTTCAAAGGAACTGTCAGTTGCTCCTTCCCCAGACTGGACAGTAGAAATGGCTTTATAAAGACACTGACAACATAGTAGTTGTCTTCCTCACCTTGAGCCTGCCCTACAGTCTACAGTGAAATACAGACAGTGAAACTGTCATTACACTTCATTTTCTGTCCCTGAGTCCCTTCTTTCTCCTCTTTGAAGAGGAGCCTCATCACTTGAAAAGTGGGACCAATGCTGAGGGCCTGAGCCCTCCCAGAGTATTTTAAACCCAGACTTGACTGGGGTCTAGACAGGATAGAGATCTCTGGCTCTGGAAGTGTTTTTCAATGACTGCTGCATCCACACTTTCCGAATGGTGGGAGTTCGGTTCCCCGAAGTGCTGGATCACTCAGGTGAGGAGGAAGCTGATCCCAGAATTACCTGCTGAATGAGGATTGATGTGCCTTTGTGGCATATAAGGAGTCTTCACTTGGGATAAAGAAGTAAGTGAGGGGCAAGAGGGATGCAGCAAATTTGCTGCGGATATCTGGTCTGACCCTCAATGCAGCCTTCATCCTAAATTAAATGGAAACAATAAAATATTAATAGTGAGTTCCCAATAATAATAATTTATCAATAACCACAGCAATTTAGGGACAGTGCTATAAGGAAAACAGTGAACAGTAGAGGAGCTAAAGCATTGCTGACTCCAATATTGAACGGGAAACCCCATTGAAAATAGTGGCTTAATAAATCTTTCAGCTACCTAGAAAAAGAATATTGAGGAACGGGATCTCTGAGAGGAACCCAGACATTCAACAACACAACAGTCAAGAGATTAAGAAGGAGACATGATATGTTATATACTAAGAGCTGCCTGCAGGGTTATCTGTGAAGCTGTCAGCCTATGTGCCATTCTGAGACTGTTGGCTTAACTATGTGACTTTAATACTCATCTTTCCCAACCAGCCACATGATACAATGTGTGTAATGCAAAACTCTTTTCTTACCAAGAATCCAGTACTGATTTTATGTAGTCCATCCTCTTCTGATGGGTACTCAGCTTTTAACTGGATAAAAACAGACATTCACACTAGACATTAGTCAAATTTTCTAGGGAGTTAAAGAGTAATGCTCTGGCAAAAGCAATAAATTGCCTAGAATAGTAATTGAGGTTCCATCACTGGAGATGTTGAGAAATGACTTAAATCAGTGTATTCTCTATTTTCCACGCTGTAGACGATTTTGTAAGAGAGTTCCCTTTTCATGTACTTTCTCAATACTCCTTTCATTTGTACTGAGTTTATTTCTTCAAACCATCAGAAAGGGCTGTGTTTACTTCTGATGGTCCATGGATAATAGATAAAGAAGAACTGGGTTAGTTGAATTTATGGGAGATTCATATAGTGGAGAATCTTAAATGATGCGGGTGGAGGGAGGAGGGGTAGAGTGGATGATCAGCCAAATTCCACCGAAACCTGATCATCAAGGAAGCTACTCAGGAAAGAGTATGTTTCTCATCATGACTATCATCTTGTTTTATTATCACTATACTCTGCAGGAGCAAAATACATAAATGCTATGGTGATTGATAATACATAAAAACCTTTGATCACTAGCTAGAGAAGGGATTATAATCGACATTTGAAGGACTTTCCCCAGGTGATTATCACCTCATAAATGACACAGGACAGGAATTTATCCAGCAATGATGTGATTTCTGCAGCTGGGCATGGTAGTCAAACTGTTTCCATATCTCATGTAACAGAAATATGGAAAGGCCTTCCCTTCAGA
This sequence comes from Chrysemys picta bellii, assembly GCF_011386835.1. Classification (NCBI taxonomy): domain Eukaryota; kingdom Metazoa; phylum Chordata; order Testudines; family Emydidae; genus Chrysemys; species Chrysemys picta. Next base: position 40,168,090 of record NC_088797.1, read on the forward strand.
AGCCCCCAGTGAGCAAGTGTGACAATGGACTGCTCTGCTAGTTCTTTCAGGACAAGTCCAAAATTAGGCTGGTAGCCCTTGGAAAGGCATTTAGCTTCTTTACCCCACACAGCAGCTGCTTTTTCAATTCAGCTAATGTACCACAAAATAAATTAAAAAATCAGCATTTTCAACCAAGAGTGAAATAACTCCTCTGCCTTGCTGTGGCCGTTAACTCTCCCAGAGCCCTTATGTAAAGAAACGTCATAATATGCAGCCCTAGGTGCTGCATTCCGGCATGTGCTGTTTGACCAGTCCTTTCCCAGATGTACCCATCATGCACCACAGAACTGGATAATACACAGGGTGCTGCCCTAGGATCATCTAGGAGCTGCTGTAGGTCCCTCATGAGTATGTTTGAAATCCCTAACCCAGGGAGTGGGCAGAACTTCTAAAATAGCTGCAATTCAGCAACCCACTAATCAGCCCTTCCTGATACAAAGCTGAGCACTGACCTGAGCTGAATGCATTGATGGCTGGGCTTGGGCAGGGGACTTCATAATGAGGAGTGTGGTTAAATGCCGTGCCAACCAGGTTTTATCTCCATAAAAGGGCAATGCACATACAGCCTTGCCCTGCCTCCCCAAGTGTTTGTGGTCATAGTGCCCTCTCTAGAGACTAGTCCAGTGAAAGCTCTATATGAACTTAGAAAATGTTGGTGCATTTAAAGAAATATTGATAAATGTCCTTAAATATTGAACTTTTCAAGAATGACTTTTTTGATACTAGCCATAGTGCCTGCACTCAGCTAGCAACTAACTTGCTTCCAAGATTCTTAAAAGTGGCAACAATTATTAAGCCAGAATGTACACTGTGGAGTAGGTAAATATTACCTCTGTTTTAAAGATGTATAAACAGAGACTCAGTGATGATAGCTATTAGGATTTTTATCAGGCATGAAATAAATCACTTTCTATTTATATTAATAACATTGTCTGCACTAAGGGTGTGATTGAAAGTTCACTGTAGTCCACAGGATCTCCATTGAATGAATGCAATTGGTTTGGAATTAGGCCCTTAGATGATATAACATTGTGCTTTCAAGGATCTCAAAATGCCAAACAATAATTAATTCATAACTTTTTAAATACTTACCATTATCCCCATTTTCAAAACGAATAAAGTGAGACAACTCAAAGGTCAATGATTGCCAAAATTAAAGCTAATCAACGCCTGAAGTGAGTGAGGAGTTTTGCTTAATCCCTAATCTACCCACCAGAGCCCAAATTAGTGAGAATTCCTGCTGAATCTTCAGATGTAGTACAGACCCACCACACAGACCCACAATGTGGATATTTTCTGAAAGCCACAATCTGATTAAAGTCAATGGGATTTTGTATTTTATTGTCAAAATGTATCAGTGAGCAGAGAACTCTGACTGACTATACTATAGTTGGACTAACCATCCCAGTGGACATTCTGCTAAAATTCCTAACATGCTGAGTTAAAACCTTTTATTTATTCCTCGTGTGTTACATGGGAATAGTGTAGCTTGAGAAGGACAGAAGAAATGTTTTAAGAACTCACTAACTAGTCCGAGACCCCTGTGAAACCACAACTCAATTAATATATAACTTACACAGTTGTGTTACATTGGCCATCTGAAAAAAAAATCACTTACTTCTATTGAAGGCCTGTATGCTAAGTGTCACAACGAACACCACAGGTATTATTAAAATTCCTTCAGTATCACACAGCGCCAACCAGCTCTCCCAGAGGCCAAGCTGAGCACTGACTTGAGCTCAGTGCCCCAATAGCTATGTGTGGGCCAGGTGATGCCATAATGAAAGCTGTACCAGAATCGCCATAACAACTAGGTGCCAACTCCTAAAAAGGGAATATATTGGGTCTTATGTATGTGTGCGTTCCTGCTTGGTCTGCCCAAGTTTTTGTGATTATCTTGCCCTCACTAGCCCAGAAAGAGAATAAAAGCCCAAATGTTACGGAGATCTGAGTGTGATTCTTCTTTAGCTCAAGTAACAGAGGCCCTTTTTTTGAATTTATGATCCTGAGAACTTAGCACGGGAAGCATAAAATACCTGGCTTCTGTTGTGTCTATCTGCATTTAGCCTCCGATTTAGTAATAGTAATTTATAACATCTGGGACAATAGTTGTCTGTGACTTGCCAAAGTTACTTAACAACCCTGCACCAGGGATAGAATGGGGATAATACCACCTAGTCTCTTCTTTTTAGGTAAAGCAGTGTGTTTTTCATTACTAGGATGCTTTAGGGGAGGGGAGCCAAATAATTAGTTTGTGCTATGGGGGTGCATTGAGTGCAGAGTTAAATTGATTTTGATCACTGGTGAGAAGTAGGGAGAGGGGTTTGGCCCAATCTATGAATCTTATATTAATTATATTGATTACTTAGAATTCCCAGTTATCTCTCTGAGGTTTGATAGGTTCTTGTCCCAAGATCAGGCCTAGTGTTATTAAAATTACTATTTAGCTGGGAACCCTGATGGGCACATTTGCAACACTTACATTTTAGGAACCCTTCTGCATTTACCATGGTTAATACATTTAGCAAAGTCACGAACACTCTAACCCAGCAAGGTAGATAAAAGGCAAAACAGAATGTACATCTGGTTGCTGGGAGATGCAGTGGCATTGTCTTTTGTTACTCCAGAGTGTAGAGGTGGGAGCTCAAATGCGTTTAGTTGCTAGGACATGTTGGGCATTTGGGAAATTGCTTTGGTTTTGGCTGTTGATGTAAGGGAAGTTGAATCGATTTGGTTTGCTGGGGTGGGGAGTTTGATGGGTGGAGGAAAAAGTTGAATTTTTATTTTTTCACCAAGCTGAGTTGGGGAGCAACCGGGTGAAGGGCACTGATTTGTTTTTTGGTCACTGGTGAGCCTTGTGAGAGGAGGCATCTGAATTGCTTTTGGACTCTGGCATGGTTTGGGAGTGGGAGAGATGAATTGCTTGTGGTTTCCAGGTTGCATTGGCATTGGAGAGGGGAGCTGAATGGATTCAGTTAGATGAGGTCCATTGACAGGGAACACTGATGTATTAATTTAGATGGAGTAAATGGGCCAAAAGCCCCAAAAGTGTTAGCATGACTCTGTCACTGTCCAATATAAAACAGTTTTAAACCAGGTTTGGGGTTTGGTAGTGACTTTGCTTAGTACCATGGCAAACAAACCATTCTAAGGGCTAGTCTACATTGGCAATGCTAAAGCTCTGCCGTGGCAGCGCTTTAATGTGGCCTGTGTGGTCGTGGCAGAGCGCTGGGAGAAAGCTGTCCCAGCGCTCTAAAAATCCCACCTCCACAAGGGGCGTAGCTACCACTGCTGGGAGCACAGCTCCCAGTGCTGGTGCACTGTCTATATTGGCGCTTTACGGTGCTGAAACTTGCTGCGCTCAGGGGTATTTTTGTTTTGTTTTTTTACACCCCTGAGTGATAAAGTTGCAGCGCTGTAAATTGCCCGTGTAGATAAGCCCTAAGTCTTTTTCACCTTTTTTTAATGATACAGAATAGGCAGGAAAAAAAATTAAAGTATTGGAAATGTAAAGTAAGCTGTAATTTGAACATCCCTTGTTCCCTTTCCCTTTAGTTGGAGAGAGATTTTAGGAACCCCCCCCCCCCTCCACCTGACAGTCTCTTAGATGGTGTTAAAGATAATTATTCTTTTTTGGGGAAAGTGAAGAAGGTAATGGAGATGGGCTGGAGCTATCATTGTTGCCATTGTTAAACTCCAATCCCATTTCTTTAAAATCAAGAGAAACACACATGAAAAGCTTCGATAATAAAGCCTCTATAATCAAAGCTTCTACAATAAGCACGTTTTTATGTCCTTTGGGGCTAATGCAAGCCAAACAGTTTGGGGATCCTTTGTTTGTTTAGGAAGTAGGGCTGTCAAGAAATTTTAAAAATTAATCGCGATTAATCGCGCTGTTAAACAATAATAGAATACCATTTATTTAAATATTTTTGGATGTTTTCTACATTTTCAAATATATTGATTTCAGTTAGAACACAGAATACAAAGTGTACAGTGCTCAGTTTATATTTTTATAACAAATATTTGCACTGTAAAAAACAAAAGAAATAGTATTTTTCAATACCTCATACAAGTACTCATACAAATACTGTAGTACAATCTCTTTATCATGAAAGTTAAACTTACAAATGGCACTGTTGTAGCTGGCGTCACAAGATATTTACATGCCAGATGTGCTAAAGATTCATATGTGCCTTCATGCTTTGACCACCATTCCAGAGGACATACATCCATACTGATGACGGGTTCTGCTCAATAATGATCCAAAGCAGTGAGGCCCGACGCATGCTCATTTTCACCATCTGAGGAGATACCACCCGGAGAAGTTTGATTTTCTTTTTTGGTGGTTTGGGTTCTGTAGTTTTTGCATCGGGGTGTTGCTCTTTTAAGACTTATGAAAGCATGCTCCATGCGTTGTTCCTCTCAGATTTTGGAAGGCACTTCAGATTCTTGAACCTTGGGTTGAGTGCTGTAGCTATCTTTAGAAATCTCACATTGGTACCTTCTTTGTGTTTTGTCAAATCTGCAGTAAAAGTGTTCTTAAAACAAACAACATGCTAGGTCGTCATCTGAGACTGCTATAACACGAAATATATGGCAGAATGTGGGTAAAACAGAGAAGGAGATATACCATTCTCCCCCAAGGAGTTCGGTCACAAATTTAATTAACACATTTTTTTAATGAGTATCATCAGCATGAAAGCATGTCCGTTGGAATGGCGGCTGAAGCATGAAGGGGCATACAAATATTTAGCACATCTGGCACGTAAATATCTTGCAACACCGGCTACAACAGTAGCATGCAAATACCTGCTCTCACTTTCAGGTGACATTGTAAATAAGAAATGGGCAGCATTATCTCCTTTAAATGTAAAAATATTTGTCTTACTGATTGGCTGAACAAGAAGTAGGACTGTGTGGATGTGTCGGCTCTAATGTTTTACATTGTTTTATTTTTGAGTGCAGTTAATTTTTTGTACATAATTTTACACCTGTAAGTTGCACTTTCATGATAGAGATTGCACTACAAGACTTGTATGAGGTGAATTGAAAAATGCCATTTCTTTTGTTTATCATTTTACAGGGTAAATATTTGTAATAAAAATAATAATAGAACGTGAGAACTGTACACTTTGTATTCTGTGTTGTAATCAAAATCAATAGATTTGAAAATGTAGAAAACATCCAAAATATGTAATAAATTTCCGTTGGTATTCTGTTGTTTAACAGTGCGATTAAAACTGTGATTAATCATGATTTAATTTTTTGTGGTTAGGATAAGAATTTCCCCTTAACAGCTCACTAGGATCACTGATTTCCAAAGGTTTATCTGATATTATCTGAGTCCTGGTGTGTTCTTCTTTTACCTACAAAACAAATAGAAAAATCTTCTCACTTCTCTCGGGAGTGCAAACATTCAATTAACAACTAGTTACACAATTATATTTGCAATTCTTTTCCAGGATTTCCCTCCTATTACTTTAGTTGAGAGGTGTGAAACCATTTTGATGCCCTCTTTTTATATCTATCTATATGTAACTTTAGCACCCTTGTGGCCAAGATGGAGTCTGCTCTGCAGGCAGCTCTGGCCAAGAGAAAGTGTGCACAGGAATGCAGCAGGAAAAATCCCTTCCACCCCAGGGTCACCTGTTCCAAACCCCCCAGAGTGAACACACACACCTACAGGAAAAGTACAATGGATAGAAGAAAGGGAAATATTTATTTACAGAGGGATGAGAGGAGAAAAACAACAAGGGGAAATATAAGGGAGGGTAAAACAGGGCTGCATCCAAGCCAAGGCCCCACAGGCCCAGTGGTAGCACAGTCTGGAAGGGAAGACACTGAGCAATGTGTCTGCACACAGAGTTCAGCAGTCCTGAGCAAAATTCCAGTCCAGTGGTGAGTCTTGGGTGCTCCTGGTCGTCTTTGGCGCCAGTGAACTTTCCCCAACAAACCCCTCCGGTGCCCTCTTCTGCCGCTCTCTGCAAAGTCACACAGAACGACCACCTCCCCACTTAACTATCTAGCAATCTCCCTCCTTGTTCCCAATGCAGAGTCACAAGCCCCAGTACTCACAGCCCCATGCAGCTCTGGTCAGCCATGATACTGGGTCCAGATCTGGCCTGTCCTTCTCAGGCGATCCTGGCTCCTGTCCTGGGGTGTCCCCGATCGGCCACCCTGTCCTTCCCAGACTTCAGGCAAGTTCTCTGCTGCTTCCTTTGTGAGGGCCTGCGGGCTGCCTCTCTCTCTCCCTCTCCACTCCAGAGAGCCCCCTGGAGTTTCCCTCCTTTTTTTCTCATTCTCCCCCTCCCCTCTAGGAAAAAGATTTAAAGGGGCCATGATCTCTAAGCCCCAAAGGGGTTACATATAGATAGATAGTGGGACTGGCTTTATTTTATCTGTCACTCTTGTGTGTGCAAGATCAGTTTTATTTTTATTCTCTTTTTAATATTTATCACATTTCTCAGGGCTATTTTATTAGTTTATTCTTTCTTTTTACCTATTCTATCCTAATGAATACATTTTCATTTTTAATTTAATATCTTTCACTTTCAGTTGATTGTTCATTTGGGGTAATATTTCTTAACTAAGCTAGTATCTTTTAACAATCCCAGATTTTTTTTCCTCAAGATGCTTCTGGAGCTGTAATGGTGTTTTTGTTTGTTTCTTGGTTGGTTTTTTTGTTTTTGTTTTTTTTTAAATAGGGGGCACAGTATATTTTTGTTGTCCCACTTTTATTCCCTGAATGCTTTGGTTAGTATATAAGGTACCTACCTGTACCTATACATGACATTTTCTCTTTTAATTCTTATGTCACTAGGTTTTCTAATGTGAAAACACACTCCCTTCTTCCAAATAAAGTTTTTATTCCCTCCTAGTGAATAAGAGGAATGTAATATACTTTTTACATCTTTACACTTTGGATTTTTGGTATGCCATTCCCCATTTTAAAACAACATTACACATCTTCTTTTCCAAAGTTTTCTTTTATTAAATATAGTTTATTATTTAAACAAATAATGAAAGAACAATTGTAACAATATAAACAACTAGTAAAAATATTTAACTTCCAAGAGAACCTTTATTTACTAAATCAATTGTAACATTGAGGTTTTGGATAATATCAATACCAATAACACCACAGTTTCCTATGCTCTTCAACAAAAATCATCCTTTTAAATCTTTTGTCCCTATTTGGAATCTCATAAAAGAACTTAAGGGGACTAAACTTCTATATCCATTGATCCCAAATATTTTCTTCCATAATACTGGGGAATCATTTCTAAACATTCATTGGTTACTATCTGGGACACTTAGAAGAGAGCAAGTGTCCTCCCTATTCGGATAGCACAACTGGCTATAAACACCTTCCTCAATGACTACTTGAGTCATTGGCCTTCCCCACTCATTCACTATGAGCTGTGCTACTGTTCCTGGACATAGTTTTAAAGAGGGGGGCCTCTTTAAATAAACAGAATCCATAAACTCTACCAATCCTTGCATTTGCTCCTGGAACTTCTTGTCCATTCTTCTGAATCCTTTTCTTTTCAGGTAATTTCTCTATACTAAGTAAAGAAATATAACTGGGATTACTTACTAGTCTAACTTCAAGACTACTAATTATAACTAGATAATTTTATTATTACTTTTAAACAACTATACACTCCACTATTTTTAAATGGAATTTTACTCTCTGCTTTATTAAATCCTTGTAATATTTTCCATTAGTAAGCTTCACATCTTTTGTAGGGCTCCCCAGGTATCCTGATCAAAATGTGCCATCAGCATGATCTTGTGTTGACACTGGGGAGATTGGGGACATCCGGCCTCCATAGGCTGCTACTTTGATGGTGGGGTTCAGCTCCCTTATGATCTGCTAACCTTCGAGCAGCTCGGCAGTGGATAACCTATCAATTTGGTCTCTTCTCTCATATCACAATAGTCGCTTCCAAACCAAACTCCTTAATGAATCAGGGGATCTCCATTGTCCACTATTAGAACTTTTACCTGCCCTTTATTTTGTTGGCCCCCTCTTTCCTCAGGACCATTGTCGGAAACTGATACCTTCTCAATCTTCCTTTTCGGGGATGGCCATCCTTTCTTTTGTATTTTACATACAGCTTTTTCATACACCAACTCCCAAGCCATACATGGCTCTGTTTTTTCCTTTAACCACTGTTTCTTTTCAGGAAGTCACATCAGAGAACCCCTCCTGGAAAGAAAGACTTTGCCACTTCCCTTTCTAGACTATTAGCATTACTTCCATAGGGGAATTCAGAAAAGTTCTCTGGCTCTGTACCAGGGTTAACCCTCTTCCTCTCCCCCAAATGTATAAACACAGGGTTTTTTTCCCCAATGCTTCCCAAAGCACTGCTTCCCTGGGCCATGCTGCACAGCCTGCAGCTCCTTCTACAAGCAAGCTGCTTCTTGCCAGCAATGTGCATGTCTAATCACAGTCTGTTGGCACGGTGAATCCAGAATCCCAGTTATTGCTGCCTGTATGGCAGTTTCCCCTAAGCAGCAATCTTGCTCTTTTAATATTTCAGTTTCCTGCCGCTGCTTATCACAAGTTTGCTGCAGTTTTTCAATCTGCAGTTTATCCTTTAAAACTTTTCCTTGTACTGTGGAGTTCTCAGCCTTAAGCTGAGCCTTCTTCCTAAGACAAAGCTCTGGTTGCTGCTGGAGCTGTTGAGTCTGATCTTGGGAAACTCCTAATGTCTTTGATTTCTCTAACTCCTGTATTTTTAAACCATGCTCCTTAACCACAGTTCAGATATCTGTCCCTGTTATCACAGGCATACAAGATGTCTTAGTCAACCATCAGTTACTGTACTTGTCCAATACCCTAATTTGTTCTGGGATGTAAGGTTTCTGAGGGAACTCCTCAAGGTTGTTCCCCTCATAGTACAAATTGGAGGAATCCTTAACCCAAGGATTGGTCTCTTCCTCTTTATTGTACAAGTCAGGGAAATCACCATCCCAATTCCTCCCTTCTGGCCCCTTTGCTGCCACTATCGCTCCTTTTCTCACTTGCAACTCACTTTTCAGAGCATATTTTTGGCACTGACAGGCCTCGTGGCTAACCTTATTTTCCTCCTCTACACCTGTAAGCACAGCTCTCACTGCAGCTTGCCCATTTAACACTTTTTGTTTCCACTCCGCCACTTCCTACCTTAACTTGTCCTGTTCTATCTGTGCCCCACTTGCCCTTTTCTGCATGGCTATAGCCTGGGCTTCATGTGTTAATGCAGTTTTTCTTGGTGTCAGCCTCTACCTTTAGGATGTCAGCTTCTCCTTTTAAGTTAGCAGCTTCTGCCTCTGAATTAGCTAATTCCTTTTATTTCTCCTCTAATTCCTTCTCTGAGATAACAATTTGAGTAGTTTGCACTAACATAGTGGCTCCTCACATATCAGCCTCCACTCTTAGACTATCCAATTCCTTGTCCCTCTTTTCTTTTAGTGCCTGTATTTCTGCCTGAGATTAGGCAATTTCTTTTCTTCCACTAATCTTTCCTTCTCTAATTTAATAAACTCCTTTTCTAATTTAATTCTTGTTTTTTCTCTCTTGTTCTAAAATTATCAACCTCTTTGTTCAAAACAGCAGTTACCATTTGTAAACCCTGTAGGGCAGCCTTTTTATTTACCTTTTTGTTTGGGCCTCCTGCACAAATTCCTTTTTTCTTAGGCTTATCCCATTGTTAAGCCAGAAAATGTGCTGTGGAGTAGTAAGTATTAGTTCCATTTCAACGACGGATAAGCAGAGGTGCAAGGAGGATAAATATTGATAAATATCCTATTATCTAGGATGAAATATGAAATAAATAATTTTCCATTTATATGAATGATGCTGTCTGTACTTAAGGTGTGATGGAAAGTCAATTTTAGTCAGTAGGGGTCTATCATTAAATTTATTTGGCTTTGGATTAGGCCCTAGATAACATAACACCATGCTTCCAAGGCTCTCAAAATGCAAAACAATAATTAAGTTATACAACAACTTTTCAAATAGTTACCTCTCTCCCAATTTAAAGATGAATAAACAGAGGCAATCATGGATGTAAATGATTGCCTGATACCAAAGAAAATCAATACTTGAAGCGAGAGTGGAGCCATGTCAAACAAACCATTCAAAATCTTTTCCACCTATTATTTAAGATAACAGAGCAGGCAGAAAGAAACAATGAAAGTATTGGAAATGTAAACTAACAAAAACGCTTTAATTTTAACATCCCTTGTTTCCTTAAGCTGGAGAGAGATTTTTAGACAGAACCACCCCATCTGACAGTCTATTGGATGGTATTAAAGATAAGTGTTCTTTTGGGGAAAAAGTAAAGAAGGTAGCTGAGATAGGCTGGTGCTATTGTTGTTGCTGTTGTTAAACTCTAATCCTGTTTCCTAAAAACAAACAAACAAACAAATAAACAAACAAAAACCAAGAGAAAGAGACAAAAAGGGAAAGAAAAGAACAGCAAAGACAGAAAATGCAGCTTCTGCCTCTGCTGTTGACTTTCACTTACAACTCACTGCTGGAAAAACACAAACACAGCACATGGTCTTACCAACCATTCTGAGGCCGGGGAAACGTGTTCTATCATCAGGCTGTTTAGGGCATTGCTTTTAGCTGCCTCCTTCTGGTCAGAGGCTTACAGCACTATTGCAAAATAAGCAGTATTGGCTGGGGAAGAAAAAGGACACATGGGGTGGGGTTGGAGGGTAAAACAGAGTCTTATATCCCGGGTGGTGTTCAGGTTTTAACTGGAGCTGGTGGAGGTGCCAGTGTCATCTGGGTTCCTCTCTCTGACCTGGTCTGTTCAGGAGATCTCTTAGGAATAGGATGAAGAAGGTCTGGGGTCCCAGGAGACTGTGGTGGTGGCAGCCGTGATGGGAAGCTCCTTCCTTCCCCCTTCTCTTGTCCTTCAGTCAGGCAGCATTTCCCTTTGTTTCACCTCCACACCTCCATATTTCCCCCCCAAAGAACCCGGAAAGTGGGTGAGTGACAGAAGAATCCATCCCCTCATTATTATGTTCACCAATTAGGCCTAATTTCTGCCTTACCACTTTTGGTCATTTAATTTGTCCTCCGACCCTTCTCCTGTTTACCAGGCATGGTCTTAACAGAGTCCTTGAATTATGTCAGCAGACCCTTTTGTTTTAGCTAATTGCTTTGTTTTGTCTCCTTTTTGCACATTTCCCCATCAACAGTTATTGTTATAGGTTATTGTGGCATTTTATGAACAATCAATCACTCTTTATACTTGAATGCACAAGTAGGCTAAATTTGTAGGCCCATTTATCAGAACAGTGAACTGAATTGGTCACCATGATGCATTTTTGGGGGGAGCTGAATACATTTTGGTCACTGGAGTGCACTGGAGAGGGAGGTTGGACTAGTTTTGGGTACCTAGGGTAGGCTGTGGGGGATTGTATTGATTTAGGTCACCATGGTGGTGGAAAGTCCCTCTAGAGCCACAAATCAATTCGTTCATTCAGGAGGTTTTTACTTTTTCTCATGATAGCGAGCTGGGAGATTCTTAACACACACCTCTTCCCAGGTGATTGGTGGTGCATTGGGCATTTGGCTGGAGGACAGTCTATGGGGTAACCAGAGTTTGAAGCAGTCTTGGGTTTTGAGCAGATCAGACAGTCATGAAGATACTAGCAGCACAGCTGGTTCTAGGAGCAGCCCATGTTGTTTTCATGGAAATAATTTTGGGAGTGGCTACCCCCCCCCCCGAAAAAAAAACCACCCAACAACAAAGGCTGAGTGGAACAGCAGTTCAGCGGTCTCTGGTAGTTAGTGCCCAGGACAACCAGCCTGACTGGTTCAGTGTGCTGAACTGCCAGAACTACTTTTGAGCTAGTAGAAACTTGCAAAATGGCTTGTGGAGCTGAATTGCAGAGGGGCCTGCTGGCTGGCTCAGGGATCTGGGGGAGAAGCGTGAGGCCTGCTCTGAAACTCCTGCTCTAGTATAGTCATGCCAACTTCCCCAATGATCTTGTTGTTTGGGGGAGGGTGAGTGACAGGATTTTAGGTGGGGGTGCATCCCAATCTGTGATGCCACAAGAACTTCCACCCCTCTGGGGAAATCCCCATCTGGCTGGCTTCCTGCCTGCCTGGGAAGCAGGGCCGGCTCCAGGCACCAGGCAACCAAGCACATGCTTGGGGTGGCACCTGGTAAGGGGCGGCCAATCTTGGGGTGATGGGGGCAGTGCGGCGCGGCGCGGCATTCCGCGGGGCGGGGAGCGCTCCGGCAGTGCGGCGCTCGGTGGGGGGTGCTCCGGCGGCGCGTGGTGCTCAGGGGGGGTTCCGGCAGCGCGGCACTTGGCGGGTGGGGGGGCGGGCTCTGGCGGCACCGCGCTCGGCGGGGGGGGGGCGCAGGGCGCGGCGCTTGGGGGGAGGGTTCCAGCGGCGCTCGGTGGTGGGGGGGCTCAGCGGGGCGGCGCTTTTTTTTGCTGCTTGGGGCAGCAAAAAAGTTAGAGCCGGCCCTGCTGGGAAAAGCAACCAGTCAGAGCTGCTGTAGGAAGAGCTCCCTCCCCTTTTCCCTCCTCTGCAGCCTGAAGCCATTTTAGCAGGTGGGGAAGGGGGCAGCAGAAGGAGTCCAGCAGCTCAGGGTAGCTCCGTTCCCTCCTTTCCTCTTTGCTCCTGTGAGCGACGGGAGAGCTCCTCCGCTCCCCTGCACAGAACATGGCATGGGAATGGGTAGAGAGGGTGAAAGGGGGAGAGGGGACACCACTGCAGCTCTGCCAAGCCTGGGTGGGCAGATGAAAGAACTCCAGGGGGATCAGAGGTCAGCTGAACTTATGGGCTTGAGGGGGACACATAGAAATGCTGGGTGTCCCAACTGATGTGGGGACCTGGGGGAAAGGATTGATTTGGAAGTGGGGGGGGGCAGAAATAATTGCTGGGCAGGGGATGGGCAGATGTTGGGGTGAGAGGTCCTGCACCAGGGCCATTTGCCTGTAAATATGGGGTGATCCTGGCTCCTTTTCCTACCTCACTCTCTCCGAGGGCCCTGCAGATCTTTTCCAAACCAACAGGCTGTACTAAGCCGGGAGGCCCCCTGCTGGAGGCCTTGTGGTCCTACCACACCCTGCCCCAGAAAAGGACAGCCAGTCAGAAAGAGATTGCAGGGAAGCAGCCAATCAGGGCCAAGCAGGCGCATATAAAAGGAGATGCAGACTCTATGTTCAGTCTGCGTGTAGGGACCAGGGGAGCAAGGAAAGTGTTTCTGGCTGGTTGTTGGGACTCAAAGAAGATAAGGGCTGTGGGGAAGTGGCCCAGGGAAATGTAGTTAATTAAAGAGATGTGGCATATGGGTGCTACGTATAGTGTCCCTGCATTGGGACCCAGAGTAGTGGGTGGGCTTGGTTCCCTTCCAAACAGTCACTGGGAAAGTGGCTAAGCCCTGAGCAAGGGAGTTTAAACTGGCCCAGAGAACTGCTATATCTGGAACTGGGTTACCCCGAAAAGGGGCCAAACTGAGACTGACTCAGTGGGAGAGCTGGGGTCCATGAACTGAGTTCAAGAGGAGTGGCTCAGTTGGAGAGCTGGGGTCACTGAGGACTCAAGGGAAGGCAGAGGTATGAACTAGCGCTCTAGGAAGGAAGCCCTGGGGCGCTAGTCCATCCCAGAGCAGGAATCTTTGTCAGGTAACCAGAACCCAACTGAGGATACCATGATGGAACCTGTTAGACTGTTAAGGGACTGAGCCCATGGAGGGCTGAAGGATATTACTGAGGACAGCGAGATTGCCCTGGCTGGACCATATACCCCAGAAGGGGTTTGGTTTGTTTAACATACCGACTGTGTGTGACTTGGCCAGAGGGCTGAGTCACCAAAGACCCACCTGATGAACGCAGCGGCCTATGGGGGGCACCGTGAGTGAAGAAACTGAGGAAAAAAACTGCAGGCATGTGTAATACCGACAGACCCCGGTTGTCACCGGGCAGGATTGAAGCGGGGATTTCTGGAGCTTAGTACATGAGCCTCTACAGCATGAGCTAAAAGCAACCTGGCTGTTAGCTAAGGCTGTACAGCAGACTCTTTTTTTCCTCTCTCTCTCTCTCTCTCTCTAAATGGTCTCAGTGCCACTAGATGGGACAGAACACCACACTCAAGAGGTGTGTGGGTTACACATGCACACACTTGACCAGGTGGTGCTCGCATTAAGTGAGTGGACTCTGCTATGCACGCTTTGACAACACTTTCAGCTTCTGGGTTTGGAAAATCAGTACGCTTTTATTCAACCTGATTAAACAAGAGCATTCGGTAATCCTTCTTCTTACTGCCAAAGGAAAAGCCTCATATGATCAGAGCTTGGTAGTGCTTCCCTTCCTGACCACAGACTAGCTCCTCACCTGCTTCTGTGATCCTGCTCCCTCTCTCCTCAAGAGCCAGCTAATGACCCTTCTGATTAAAACCCCTCAGCATTCCAAGTGGGGGAGCTTCCATCAAAGAATCCAAACCTCCATCTCTGTGCACCCAACTCAGGGGTGAAAGTAAAATTCAACATTTACCGGTATGGGGGCCGGCTCCGGCTCCCAGAAGGGACGGGGCCTTGGCCGGAAGGGGCAGGGATGAGGGGTCAGTGTCCCCCAGCCAGCCCATCCATGCTGCCTGGCCCGTGCCGCCCGAGGCTCCAGCAGTGATGTAAAGGGCCCAGCACAGCAGCCGGAGCCCCAGGCCCTTTTAAATCACCGGGCCCTGGGGCAGCTGCTTCTTTTGCCCCCCTGTCAGGGCCCCAGGGAGGCAAAAAGGGCAACGATGTTAAAGCGCTGCTGAGGCAAAGGACCCTGCTTAAAGCCACGGCAGTGCTTTAACTTCGGCTGTGTATGGGCCGGGTACCGGTGGCTACTTTTTACCAGTACGCCGTAATGGACCAGACCGACTTACTTTCACACCTGACCCAACTACATATGTTCTTTTTGGTCTTTGTCCCACAACATACCCCATCATACAATTTTGTTTAACACGTCTCCTAGAACAGCAGCTCAGATCAAAAAATTCCAAGTTAACATTGTCTGTTCTCCATAATAATAGATTTGGGAGTGTGTGCAGCAGTAATTGTTTCTCTCACTCACACACACAGGATAGGCATGGGGGATACAAAATCAAGACAGATCAAAGAAACATAATCTTTTTTAAAAATACATGATTATTTTTGGCCAATCTCATGATTTTGTGTGGTCTGACTCATCATAATCTTTGATCTTTAGGCTGGTAATGCTATAATGTGGGCCATCCTCAATCCACTCTCTTCCCCTATTGGCTTTGCAGAGGCAGAGTCATGCAGAGGTTTCTAACAACATTAATTGCTTGAATAATTTCCTATCTTAGCCCTTGCAGAAGCCAGTTTCAAAGGTTACCCAGAGGCAAAGATTTGTAGTATTAGGGGATTGTTAGGGAGGCAAATGTTAGGCTCTTAATTTTCAGAACTGTTACTAGTTATCAACTCTAAGATACAGGAAATGTGTGGGGGTTTTGTTTTAAATTAACAAGATTGTTCCAAATCCTCCTCAAAATGGGACCTGTGTTCAATCCTGAAGGTGGGGAGGCTACAACATTCCATAAAGCAATGACCTGACAGCTGACTGGGTGAGGGTGAACAAAGCCACAGTGCACCAATGATCCAGGACTGGACTGTCCCATAGGATTATTGGGAAATTTCTTGGCAGGCTCCTGTCACTCAATGTCTGTGTCTATTTTTAAACTTCTCCTCTGTATATTGAAGGAAAGTCCTAGTTTTTTAAATCATACAGAACCATAGGTCCCTCCCTTCTCTCCCTCCTGTAGGGGACTTGCTGGGAAGCAACAGTTGCTGCTCTGCATTCATGATGCCAGCACCTCACATTACCCCAGAATGCACTGCAGTAGCTGGAGCCACAGAGTGAAGCTGCTTGAGCCATATGCAGAATGGATCTTTGCAGCAGCTGAGGAGGGTGGTGGTGAAGGGCTGCCTGTCTCTCCACTGAGTCCTGATGGGGAATGGGGAATTTGAAGAGTCTGGCAGGTGGCTGGGTTCAGGATGCTCCCTGCAGCAGTAGCTGTGACAAGCCTGTGATGGCTCCATGCAGCAGGATGAGAAGCCTGTGATGGCTCCCTCAGACCTGGTGAAGCAGTGAAGAGTTTCTAGTAGCCCAGAATGTTGCCATGAAGAGGAGCATTCAGTGGCTTTGGGGAGAATAGAAATGGGATTTGGTCACAGTGGGTGAGTTTTGTGAGGGAACATTGTATTGGTTTTGGTCTCTCGGGCGTGCAGAGGAGTGGCAGGAAATGTTGAATTGGTTTTGGTCGTTAGGAGTGAGGTATTTGTTTTTTCTTTTAGTGGTAATTGGTTTGTGTTCACTGGGCTGCAGTAGAGAGAGAGAGAGAAAGAGAGGAGTGGATTTGGCTTATGGGGTGCATTTACTGGGGATGATGGATTTATCTGGTAATCCTGGTCCCTCTTCTCATGCAGTGATTCAGAATTCACACCTCTCCCCAGGCCTCAGACTGCTTTGGTGATAGTCCAGCTCAACCAGTATACTGCAATGCTGCACAGTTGTAGTGCAATGGAAAAATGGAGAGTGAGAACAGCTTCCAAAGCTCATGCATTGTTACAGGTTCAGCAATATCTTGTTGAGAGACAGCATATAATGGAGAAGGCAGATTCTCCTGGACTAGAAAGAAAACAGAGAAACAGAGAAAGTAGTAAAATGAGTTATGTTATTATTTTCAGTGATATGCCAAGAGCAGTACAAAACAGAAGACAGTCCTTAATCTGGGAAGTTCACAGTAGAATAAAGATGTATAACCTTTCAGTTGATATTGCAGTTGATTATATGAGGTCTCATAGTAAAGATTTTTTCTGATGGACATGCAGTCCAAGGGTACAACATCTCACAGGAGATGTTTCCAATAAATGAAACTATGGCTGATTGTAGGTGGTTTTATAGGAGATGTTTCCCATGGATATCTGCCAAATACGTCAAGTATCAGAGGGGTAGCCGTGTTAGTCTGGATCTATAAAAAGCAACAAAGAGTCCGGTGGCACCTTAAAGACTAACAGATGTATTGGATCATAAGCTTTCGTGGGTGAATACCCACTTCGTTAGACGCAGGATTGGCTACTTACTGCAGTAAGTGATTATTGAGAACCATAATGAAAGTCCAAAACTCATTTAAGAGCTGACATGTTTTTACTTTTCACTTCTCTCCTCTTCCTCCTCCTGAGCTCTCTTGCCTCATTCTTCCTTTGGGGGAACCCATAGGCCCCGGGTGAGTTCAGAGGTTCACAGTTCCCCTACACTCTCCCTGATCTTTGGGCAGAAGTTCACAGACAATGCTATAATCTCCCACAGCAGAGATAGCAGAGATACTAGTTGAAAGGTTCAGACTAAATAGATGTTGCTTTGATACTAATGTTTTTGTTGGAATTGCCCTAGGTAGTTGCTGGGTTCTCCTCTCCTCATCATTGTGGCCAGCAATGTTGCTCCTTGAGGGTGCAGGAGAGAGAGTACAGATATACATTTGGGGGCACTTGAAGTCTCTCTTTGGTTCACACTCCTGCAGGGGGCAATAAGCCCAGGGTCAGTCTCCTTGATGTGTTTCTATCTACAGGCTCTGCCTTTGTGCCAGGGAAGGAGTTTTTCCCTTCTCACCTAACGCTGTGGCACCAACCTTGTATTTAATGATAGAATAGATGGGCAGAAAACAGGGTATTCATGCAACTGAAATACAGGACAGTCCTGTTGAATTATCTGAGACTGCATCCTAAGATTATGGTCTTGGGGTCCTTATTATCCTGACTTCACACTAGTAACTGCACCAAAGCTTTCTTGCAGCTCATATGCTGCATTGCTGGACATTATGGGAGTTTGTACAGTTGTGGCCATATCTCTGTGATGGATAATCCGAATCCCTGTCTTCCGGGAGGGACAAAACCTCTGATCAGTGTCTTGCTGGAGACTCTAAAACTCTTCCCAGTGTTCACTGGGGGAGAATAAACCTCTCTTGAATGATCTGTTGTGTATGGGGGTAGAAACATCTCTCTCACCATGGACAGAATAAAGCTCCAGGAACTTAAATTGTTCTCATTCTTAGCATCTTAATAGAGATGACATAGATCCTTGCTGCAATATGTTGTTCAGTTACAGTACCTGCAGAGTCTCCAAATACAGAATAAGGGACTGGAATAATCCTCTTTCCTGTTGAATCCTGAATTCACTTAAATTTCATTTTCAGCTCTGAGTTTTGGTTAGGTTTAACTACTTATAAGCTCTAAA
Organism: Chrysemys picta bellii; assembly: GCF_011386835.1. Classification (NCBI taxonomy): domain Eukaryota; kingdom Metazoa; phylum Chordata; order Testudines; family Emydidae; genus Chrysemys; species Chrysemys picta. The sequence continues at coordinate 40,186,399 of NC_088797.1, forward strand.
TAAGCATTCCTAATCTTTGTCCTCACTAGTTTTGTACTACTAGGATGCCGGGGTTTGGAGATATAGGACAAGTATTTTTGTTTGTTTGTGTTGTTTCTTGATTGCCGTTGATGAAGGATCTGGATTCTATCACTGGTGTCTTCTCTCCTACAAGGGAACTAGAAGAAAGGCAGATTCGCTGTTTGGAACTGAGCTGTTCAATAAAAGGAACAGATATACTGTTACCAATCTGACAGTGTACATAAGTTTAAGGGATGAGGAGAACTTGTCTGGGCCCAACAACATTTCTGAAAATAATACTGATCTCAACCAAAAAAACCTGTGCAGTATTTCCACAGCCTACAATAAAGGAAAGGAGGCATTACCTCCTACCATAATCAAGGAATAAGGAACTCTGCATAAACATTGCATACATATTAATAAGTCAGTGCTGGCAAAGGACAAGTTCCATTAAATGAGAATTGTTGGATCTGATCATAGTTCAGATAGTGTCTGAATGAGTCAGGGTTTGGTGCCTCCTTAGAATGGCTGTAGGCGCTAGTTCTGAATTTTCGTTTTCAGGATCCAAAGCCCTGTTCAAATTGGCAAATAGAAAACCCATTTCTGAGGTACACTCAGAGAAGAATGGCTGAGACTCTGAATACTCACTGCGGGGAAGATGATGGTCAGTTGTCATTCAGGAAAGCCGCACTCCAGAATATGAGGTTGGTCTCGGGTAAAATAAGGATCTTCAGCTGCCAGTGATGGTTCAATGGCTGATGGTGGAAAGCTCAGCCTTAAAGGAAAAGAGTTGAAACATCAGCCGCTGAAGATCTATCCCCCTTTTCACACTTCGCCAATCTGTATTTGACTTATATCTGTCTCAGTGTTCCTTCTTTCCCTAAGAAAAAGTGTGTTCCTTAAAAGGAGGCAATAAATAGAAGACTCTTTGCTGTGGTTGAGGAGGCAGGAATAGCAGACAAAGAACTATAGGGAGGGGAATAATGGGCTTTACATTTTTCACCAGTTCATTGTCTGCAGAGATTGTAGAGTCTCCAAGCAGGGATCTTGCCTCGATCCTTCTCTGTAAAGCACCATTGGAACTATATAAATGAGGGGAAGAGTAAGACAATTCTCACTAATTATAGATGTTAAGATGTGGAGTTTTGCTGGGGCTATTTAGTGGTCAGACAGTGCCCAAGGTGAGAGAGAGAAGGTGGAGCTTTCTTACAATGCCCAGAATGAGAGAACTGTCCTGCATTTTCAGGAAGCTGGCAGCACTATTCCTTACATGCATTTGAGTCCTTACAGAGCCTCTCCCACACACCATCCTTAATGTATGCACAAGCTAGTATTAAAGAGAACTTGAATACTCACTGAAGAGGGAAAGGGGATTATGATTTCATGGCCAGGCCAAACTTTATGGGGCCAATGATTGAATGTGAACATCAGAGCTGTCAAACAATGTACAATGGGTCCTAAGATAAGAAAAAAATACAAATATTAGCAGCTGAACAATTCTCACTTCCATTTGTCCCCAATGTGCCATAATAGTCCCTGTTAATGCACAGCTAAATCCATCTCTGCAATTACAATCTCTTTAAATCCCCACTCTGTGCCTTGGACTTTTAATAAAATCCATAGAACAAAGCCTTTCAGTCCTGGGTGAGGCAGTAGAAAGAAGAAAACTAATTGTGGGGAGGGGAGCCACAAAAACCTTTGTATCCAAATATTTGTTTGTATCACTCCCTGGGACAGAGTTATCATGATCTATCCAAATAAGTAGAGGAAAATAAATATCTTACTATGAATCCCAAAATTATCAGAGGATATATCTATAGTGCAATTAGACACCCGTGGCTGTGGCTTGCACCAGCTGACTCAGGCTCATGGAGCTCAGGCTAAGGGGTTATTTAATTGCATTGTAGACATTCGGGCTCAGATTAGAACTCTAAGACCATACAAAGTCAGAGGGTCTCTGAGCTTGGACTGCAGCCTAAGTACATATGTCTATGCTGCTATTAGTCAGCCCCTTATTCTGAGCCTCACAAGCCCGAATCAGCGGGCATAGGCCATTCACTGGTTTCATTGTGCACATAGCCAGAGTGGCAGATTCCAGGCCCTGGGATTCTGAATAATAAGCAACAGGGCAACTCTGACTTCCAGCTAAAACTCCTCTGCCATAGCAGTGATTGAGTCTTTGAATCATGCATCCGATGAAGTGGGTTTTAGCCCACAAAAGCTTATGCTCAAATAAATGTGTTAGTCTCTAAGGTGTCACAAGTACTCCTCGTTCTTTTTGCAAAAAATGTTAGACATTTCTCCTCCACTGAAGTGCAGTGATATAGGAGAATATGACAATCACTAACTAGATAGTAGCAAGGTGAAGTCAGGAGGTTGGGAAAGGTCTATTTGCATTGCAAGAGAATGTTACCATGAGAAGGAATGGTTGGAACTGGTTGTTGGTCAGAAAGTGCGCAGTGGGAGAGAGAATTTGGTTCTTCCTTACAATGACTGCAGAGAATCTTATCTTGTGTTTATCTTTTTGGAATGGTGGCAACTGGATTGCATGTTTGTTCCCAAATCTCTGCACAGACATGTCCCCACACCTCCTCAGTATACACACAGAGAAAGAAGAAGTGAAGGAATCCCAATACTAACTCTGGAGCAGCAGGTGCACTCTGTTCGAGGAAAGCTTCATAAAGAATGAAGAGCTGAGCCTCTGGGAGTACAGGGGCAGGCAGAAGAGGATCACCAATTAAATTGGCCCATGATGGAGCACTCATCCTAAAATAATATGAATTGAAAGAATCATTAGCATCAGTAGAGCCATTCTCTCCTGTCGCTCTGGTCTCCCTATAGGCCATAATCTACATTAACACCCTATGATCCCACCTTCCAGGAAGATCAATGTTAAACCAACTTCCTTCCATCATATATTAAAATCTCTTTTGTTTCATCAGCATAAATTTCAAGCCAGGTTGGGGAACAGGGCTCCTGCTGTTGCCCTTGGTCCTTAAGGGAGAAAACGCCATCTGATCAGAGACGAGATATGACATTACTCAGAGGCAAGGAATCTTAAGGAATATTCTCCTTACAAGTGATTATTGGGGTCTTCAGAGGAGCTGGCAGTTCCCCCTTCCCAACACTGGACAGTAGAAATGCCTTTATAAAGACACTATCATCATAGTAGTAGTTGTCCTCACCCTCAGCCTGCCCTACAGTCTGCAGTGAAATACAGACAGTGAAGCTGTCATCACACTAGCGAGATGATTAATTCATTTTCTGTCACTGATGCCCTTCTGTTTTCTTCTCTGAAGAAGAGCCTCGTCACCTAGAAAAGTGGGTCCAAGGCTGAGGGCCTGAGCACTCCAGGAGTATTTAAAACCCAGAGTTGACTGGGGTCTAGGCAGGATACAGATATCTGGCTGTAGAAGTGTTTTTTCAATGACTGCATCCACACTTGCTGAATGGTGGGAGTTCAGCTCCACACTCGCACTTACTAAATGCTGTACTCTCAGGTGAGGAGGAAGATGATCTCAGAATTACCTGCTGGATGAGGATTGACGTGGCTTTGTGACAGATAAGGAGCCTTCACTTGGGATGAAGTAGTATGTGAGGGGCCAGAGGAATGTGGCAAATTGGCTGTGGACATGTAGTCCGGCACTTGATGGAGCCTTCATCCTAAATTAAATGGAACAACAAAACAGTAGCAGAGGATGGGTCACTAGGTGGAGTCATTGCCTATTGATGTAGGGTGGGAATACACAGTACGTTTGTTATGCTGTTCCTCTGTGTAAAATAACAGACAATATCCCAGTGAGATCCTGATATTAATGTTTTATCAATAGCCAAAGCAATTTAGGGACAGTGGTTTAAGACAGTGAGCAGTAGAGGAGCTAAAGCATTGCTGACTCCAATATTGAACTGGAAACCCCATTTAAAATAATAGCTTCATGAGTCTTTGTGGTACTTAGAAATAGAATATTGAGGAACGGGATCTCTTAGAAGAACCCAGACATTCAGCCACACAAACAGTCAAGAGATTAAGAAGGAGACATGGTAAATTCCATGCAGGGTTATCTGTGAAGCTGTCAGCCTATGTGCCATTCTGGGGCATTTTGGCTTAACTATGTGGCTCAAAAACTCACCCCGCCCCCACTCACTGTACAGTATGTGTAATACAAAACTGTTTTCTTACCAAGAATCCTGCACTGACTTCATGTAGTCCATCCTCTTCCAATGAGTGCTCAGACTATAACTGGATAAAAACATAGACATTCACACTAGGCATTAGAAAAATAGATAGAGTTAAATAACTAGAAAGATAAATAGCAATGCTCTGGCCAAAGGGAAAAGAAAGTGCCTAGAGCAGTAATTGAGGTTCCATCATTGGACGTGTTTATAAGTGAGTTAGATCAGTGTATTCTCCCTTTCAATGCTGTAGATTTGGTAAGAACGTTCCATTTTCACGTACTTTCTCAATCCTTCTTGATTTTGTTCTCAGTTTATTTCTTCAAACTATCAGAAAGGGCTGTGTTTACCTCTCATGGTCTGTGGATAATAGAGAAGCATCGGGTTAAATGAATTTATGGTAGATTAATATAGTAGAGAATCTTAAATTACGCAGGGTGGGAGGGAGGTGGAGTGGATGATATTCTAAATTCCTCCCAATTCTGATGAGTAAGAAAGCTACTGAGGAAAGGATATGTTTCTCATCATGACTAACATCTTGTTTTATTATCTCCATCCTCTGCAGGAGCAAAATACATAAATGCTACAGTGATTGGCACTACGTACAAACCTTTGATCACTAGCCAGAGAGGGGATTATAATTGACATTGGATGTATTTTTCCCAGGTGATTATCACCTCATTAATGACACAGGACAGGAATTTATCCAGCAAAGATGTGATTTCTGCAGCTGGGCATGGTAGTCAAACTGTTTCTATAACTCATACAACAGAAAGATGGAAAGGCCTTCCCTTCAGAAGCCCCCAGTGAGCAAGTGGGACAAAGAAGTTTTCTGGTAGTTCCTTCAGGACAAGTCCAAAATTAGGTTTGGAGCCCTTGGAAATGCATTTAGCTTCTTTGCCCCACACAGCAGCTGCTTTTTAAATGAAGTTAATGTGATCACGAAACAAATTAAAAGCCAGCATTTTCAACCAAGAGCCAAATAACTAGTCTGCATTGCTATGGCTGTTAACTCTCCCAGAGCCCTTATGTAAAGAAATGTCATAATATGTAGCCTAGGTGCTGCATTCCAGCATGTGCTGTCTGAGAAATCCTTTCCCAGATGTGCCATCATGCACCACAAAACTGGATAATACACAGGATGCTGTCCTAGGATCATTTAGGAGCTGCTTTAGGTCCCTTCATGAGTATGTCTGAAATCTCTAAAATAGGGAGTGTGCACAATTGAGGGTGTGGCAAGATTACAAGTTAATATCTAGTAATCATGGCAAAGGGTAGCTCACCTTATAGTAGAAACAGGTGCCACTGCTATTTCCTTATAAAGGACATAGTGAGCCCCATTGTTTCTAAATTCATCAGACACACAACAATCCATGACCTGGATTTCAATCTAGGATTAGTGTGGGCCCATAAAATTCCTTTCTTAAGTTATTTACAGCAGGAAGTGATTTTTTCCCTGAGTCTTTGAATATTACAGGATTTGAAGTAGAACTGATGTTAGTAAACCAACAGAATCAATATTATATGGGGACTGAGTGGTTTAGGGGAGGGGATTTACTCTAGGACACTGTTACTTATCTGAGTCAGATCAAGCCCATGGCAGAGTTGGGACTAGATCTCAGAAGTCTGGTTCTCAACCCCCAGCACTAATTACAAGGGAAACATCCATTCTGACAACAAATGATCCATGTTAAAAATCTCCATGACTGAAGAGGAATTATAATCTCAGATGATAGCCTATTAATGGATGTTAAAAAATGTTCAGGTTAGACTGAAATGTACAAGAACCTTGTAAGTTAGAGCTGCAGATGGATTCAGAATCTCAATTGGCATGTTGTCTATAATTCCTGTCCTGCTAGGCTAAGTTTCTTTTCAGGATTTGCTTTGTCTTTTGCTTTCCGTGGGAATAGTCCTGGTTCAGATTAGGAAAAATCTCTTCAATATCCACTAAAACTGGGCTGAAGCACCAGTGGCCCCAGAACTCCATTCTCTTCTATTGATATCAAATAAGGAAGAGAAGAGAATCACTTTATTATATGAAGTTTGAATGCAAAATCTTGAATCTGACACAGCAGAACTTCTAAAATAACTGCAATACAGCAACCCACTAACCAGCTTTTCCTGATACAAAGCTGAGCCCTGAATGCACTGATAGCTGGGCTTGAGCCAGGGGACTTCATAATGAGGGGTGTGGTAGAAATGCCATGCCAACCAGGTGTTAGGTCCATAAAAGGGCAATGCACAGGCTGTTACGTATGTGCACAGTCCTACCCTGTGTACCAAAGTGTTTGTGATCATGGTGCCCTCTCTAGAGACTTGTTCAGTCAAAGCCCAGTACGAACATGAAAATGTTGATGTATTTAAAGAAATATTGATAAATGTCCTGATAATACTGAACTTTTCAAAAATGACTTTTTTGATACTAGTCATAGTGACTGCACTCAGCTAGCAGCTTGCTTCTAAAATTCTTAACATGGCAACAATTTTTAAGCCAGAATTCAGACTGTGGAGTAGGTAAATATTATCTCCATTTTAAAGATTGATAAACAGAGGTGCAGTGAAGATAGATATTGATAAATATTTTAGTTATCTAGGATGAAATGTGAATTAATTTTCTATTTATATGAATAACATTTTCTGCTCAATGTTGGTGATTGAAAGTCCACTGTAGTCAATAGGGGTCTCCATTGAATGTAATTGGCTTTGGATTAGGCCAAACATTACACTTTGCTTTCAAGGACCTCAAAATGCCAAATAAGAAGTTATACAACATCTTTTCAAATCCTTACTGTTATCCCTATTTTAAAAGTGAATAAAGCGAGGCACCACGAAGGTGACTCATTTCCCCAAACCACAGCAAATGAATTCTGAAGTGAGGGTAGAGCACAAGAGTTGTGCCTCCCTAATCTAACTACCAGAACCCAATTTAGTGAGAATTCCTGCTGAATCTCTAGCTGTAGTACAGACCCACACTGTCAGGGCCGGCTCCAGGGTTTTGGCAGCCCCAAGCAGCTCCCCGCCCCCCCAAAAAAGCCGCGATCGCGATCTGCAGCGGCAATTCGGCGGAAGGTCCTTCGCTCCAAGCGGGAGTGAGGGACCGTCTGCCGAATTGCAGCTGAATAGCTGGACCTGCCGCCCCTCTCCGGAGTGGCCGCCCCTGCACACTGTGCACATTGCCTGAAAGCCTCAATCTGATTACAGTCATTGGGATTTTGTATTTTATTGCCAAAATGTATCAGTAAGCAGAGAACTCTGACTACAGTACAGTTGGACCAACCATCCCAGTAGACATATTGCTACAGTTCTGAACATGCTGAGATATAAGCTTTTATTTCTTCCCATGGAAAACATGAGGAATAATTTCTCTTGAGAAGTACAAAAGAAATGTTTTAAAAACACTCACTAACAACTGATCTGAAATCCCTGTGGACCCACAACTCAATTAATAGACAGTTTACCCAGCTGTGTTACGTTGGCCATCTGAGAAAATTCACTTATTTCTATCAAAGGTCAGAATGCCAAGTCTCGTGTCCGACATCTCAGGGATTTCAAAAATCACTGCAGTACAGCACAGCACCAACCAGCTCTCATGGAGGCCAAGTTGAGCACTGACTAGAGATCAGTTCCCCAGTATCTGTGCTTGGGCCAGGTGATGTCATAATGAAAGATGTAACAGAGTTGCCATGACAACCAGGTGCTAACTCCCAAAAAGGCAATATACTGGGTCTTATGTATGTGTGCATCCCTGCTTGGTCTGGCCCAACTGTTTGTGATTATCTTATTCTCTTTTTGGTGATTCTTCTTTTGTTCAAGTAACAGAGGGCCCCCTCCCCCCTTCTTTTTTTTTTTGAATGCATGATCCTGAGAGCTTAGCACAGGAAACAAAAAACACCTGATTTCTGTTGTGTCTATTTGCATTACAACTCAGAAGCAGTAATTTATCACATATGGAACAATAGTTAACTCTAGAAAAGTTTAGAAGGGGAGATTGAGAATCAGGAGAGCTGCGTTCCCTTTGTAGTTATGCCACTGATTGACTGTGACTTAACTACGCTGCCCCAGTGATAGAATAGGGATAATATTTTCACCACCTAGTCTCTTCCTTTTAGGTAAAGCAGTGTGGTTTTCATCACCAGGATGCTTTGGGAGAGGGGAGCCAAATAATTAATTTGTGCTATGGGGGCAGAGTCATATTGATTTTGATCACTCGGGAGAAGTTGCAAAGATGAAGGATTGCTGAATTTCCTTTTGTGGTTGGGGGGTGAGTTTGGGGGAAGAAGATGTATTGCTTTGTGTTATCAGGAGTGATTGTTTTGGTGAGAAGGAAGTTGAATTAGTTTTGCTTGTCTGGGTGACAAATTGGGTGTGGTTGCTGGGGTTTGTTGGGGGTGGGAGCTGATTTGTTTTTTGGTCACTGAGTTGCCTTGTGAGGGGAGGGAGGTTCAGTTTGGGAGAGATGAATTGATTGTGCTTGCCAGGGTGCATTGGAGGTGGAGGGCGGGAGCTGAATGGATTTAGGTTGCTGAGGTGCATTGACAGGGGAAGATGATGTTGTATTATTGTAGAAGGAATAAATGGGCTGAAAGCACCAGGGATGTTAACGTGACCCTCTCTGTGTCCAATATTGAAGATTCAGAGTTTGGTATAGAAAGCCTGCTTAGTACCAGGGCAAACAAAACATTCAAAATCTTTGTCATCTGTTATTAAAGATACAGAGCAGGAAGGAGAAACAAAGCTCTGGAAATGTAAAGTATCAAGTAAGCTTTAATTTTAACATCCCTTGTTCCCCCTAGCTGGAGAGAGATTTTAAACAGAAAACCCTCAATCTTATAGTCTGTTGGATGGTATTAAAAATAATAACTCTTCTTTTGGGGAAAAAGTGAAGAAGTTAGCTGAGATGGACTGGAGCTGCTGTCGTTAAACACCAATCCTGTTTCCTAAAAAACCCCAAGAGAAACAGACAAAAAGGGAATGAAAAGAAGAGCAAAGACAGAAAATGCAGCTTGTCTCTGCTGTTGAGTCTCACTTACAAGCTAACTGCTGAAAAAACACAGACACAGCGCATGCTCTTATCAGCCATTTGAAGACCTGGGAAACTTGTACCAGCATCAGGTTGTTTAGGACATTGCTTTTAGCTGCCTTCTTCTGGTCACAGGCTGACAGCAGTGTTGCAAAATAAGCAGTATTGCAGTGATTCTCAAACTTTTGTACTGGGGACCCCGTTCACACAGCAAGCCACTGAGTGTGACTCCTTTCCCCCTTATAAATTAAAAACACTTTTAAATATATTTAACACCATTATAAATGCTGGAGGCAAAACAGGGTTTGGGGTGGAGGCTGACAGCTCACAACCCCCCACATAATAACCTCACAATCCCCTGAGGGGTCCCAACCCCCAGTTTGAGAACCCCTGCAGTATTGTCTGGGGAAGAAAGAGGACAGATGAGGTAGGGCTGGAGGGTAAGACAGAGTCTCACATCCCAGCTGGTGTTCAAGTTTTAATTAGAGCTGGTGGAGGTGACAGTGTCATCTGAGTCCCTCTGTGGCAGGGCAAAAACTCACCGGCACAGCACCTCCTGCTGGTTGTCTCGGGAATTAGCTATTACAGCCCAGAGCACCCTCTGCAGGCCAGTTACTCGTCTGCTGCTGGCTCCCATGCTCCTCCTGGACCCCAGTGCCCCTTTATCTTGGGGTGCTACCCCCTGGCAGTGCCCCACACTCTGGGTCTCCCCTTCCAGGGGAACCCCCCCCATCCCCACCTTGCCTCAGTGTCTACTGCCAGTCATCATCTAGCTCCCACTCCCTGGGGCAGATTGCAGTCTATAAACCACTCATCATCAGCAAGGGGTTTGGACCTGCTGCTTCTGCCTATATCTGGGCTGCCCTTCTGCAGCCCCAGTACCTTTGTGGGCCCTTAACTTGGCCTGCAGCCTGGGGCTTAGCTAGGCTGGAGCTCCCCAGCTCCCTTTGCCCTTCCCCAGCACTGCTCCACCCTAGGTACCAGCCTCAGCTTCCCAGGCAGCCAGGTCCTTCTCCCTCAAAAGGCTAGAGAGAGTGTATGTCTCAATCCCTGGCCCTCAGCCCTCTTATAGGGCCAGCTGTGGTCTGATTGGGACGTGGCCCCACCTGTGGCTGCTTCCCCCAATCAGCCCAGCTTTTCCCCTGCCACAGCCCTCTCCCAGGGCTGTTTTAAGCCCTTCAGGGCAGGAGCGGGATGACCACCCCGCTACACCCTCTCTCTGACCTGTTCTGTTCAGGAGATCTCTCAGGATTAGGATGAAGAAGGTCTGGGGCCCAGGAGATTGTGGCGTGTCAGCCATGACTGGAAGTTCCTTCCTTCCTTTCGCCGTCTCTTGTCCTTCAGTCAGGCAGCATTTCCCTTTGTTTCACCTCCACATCTCCATATTTCCCACCAAAGAACCAGAAAAGTGGGTGAGCAACGGAGGAGCCCATCCCCTCATTAATTAGGCCTAATTTCTGCCATACCAATTTTGGTCCATCAATTTCTGATCCTGCCCTTCTCTTGTTTACCAGCCATGGTCTTAACAGAGTTCTTGAATTATGTCAGTAGGTCCTTTTGTTTTAACTAATCTTGTGTTTTGGTCTCCGTTTTGCACCTTTTCTCATCAACAGATATTGTGATAGGTTATGGTGACATTTTATCAACAATCAGTCACTGCTTACACTTGAATTCACAAGTAGGGTACATTTGTAGGCCCAATTATGAGACCAGTGAATTGATTTGGTCACCATGGTGCATTTTTGGGGGGGAGCTGAATTAGTTTTGGTCACTGGGGTGCATTGGGCAGGGAGGTTGGACTGGTTTTGGGCACCTGGGGTGGGCTGTGGGGGATTGTATTGATTTAGGTCACCAGGGAAAGCCCCTCTACAGCAACAAATCAGTTCATCCATCCAGGAGGTTTTTACCTTTTCTCGTGGTAGTTAGCTTGGAGATTCTTAATACACACCTCTCCCCAGCCCTGCGTGTTAGATGGTGCATTGGGCATTTGACTTGAGGAGCATCTATGGGGTAAACAGAGTTTGAAGCAGCCATGGGATTTGAGCAGATCAGGGGGTCATAAAACTATTAGCAGCACAGCTGCTTCCAGGAGCAGCCTGTGCTGTTTTGATGGAAACAAAAGCTCAGTGGCACAGTAGTTCAGCGCTCCCTGGTAGTTAGTGCCCAGGACAACCGCCCTGCTTGCCCACCCCTAGAACCAACCTGACTGGTTCAGTGTACTGAACTGACAGTTCTTCTTTGACTGCTGTCCCTGTGGGTGTTCCACTGTAGGTGGTGCGTCCTGGCGCTGTTCATTGGAGACTTTTGGTAGCAATGTCTGGTCAGGACGTGCATGCGTATTAGGCGCCTTGTGTCGCCATTAGCGCTCGCGTGTCCCGGCCCCCCTCAGTCCCTTCTCAACCATCCTCAGCTGTAGATGGAGCTCCATGAGCGGTGTCTGAAAGAGAGAGAAAACAAAATAATTAGATAGTAGAGTTAGTTAATAGGTAGTTATGGGTAGTAGATAGTGTAGATTTCGTCTTAAGTTTTAGTTTTCAAACTAGTAAATCCCCTCCCCACAAAATGGAGAGATCATCTCCCCCATTGATTTTTATAAATAGTTACAATATAGTAAAATAATGCCAGGCTAACCTGTGTTCAAAAGATGCACTTTGTGCAAGAAAACGATGACTGTCTCAGATGGACACTCACAATGCGTCCGTTGTTTAGGAGAGATGCATGTCCCTCAGGGATGCGCACACTGCAACAATCTCAAAGCCAGAGCAAGGAGAGACAGGGATCTGAGACTAATAATGATTTTGATGGCGAAATCTCTTACTCCTCCATTGGACAACAATAAGGACCAGAGAGAAAATACTCCAGGAACTGCCTCCCTGGACAGGGGAAGCACCCTAACCTCCAGAAAATCGAGGAAAAGGGATGCCTCGCCCTCACAGAAGGAGCCATTAAAGAGAAAATGGTGAGATCATTACTCTCGGTGCCTACGGCCAGCAGGGTTAGCACAGTCAATCTCTGGGCACATCCAGCACCGGCGGCACTGCGAGCATGAACAATAAAGAGAGGGAGTTGAGTGGAAGGCATAAGACACAAGACTCCTCCTCCACGGCACTGTCAACTCCAAGGAAAGACCTGGTGCTGACAATACCTAAACCGGTAATGCCACCCCCAGTACAAACTCCATTGGAGCAGTTACCAGCAAAGGCTAAATCAGCCACATTGGCACTGACTAAAGTGACACACAAGAGGTCAGTAACGAGGCAAATGCCCGAACAGACGTATACAGCACCAATCACCCCGGCCCTGATTGGACCAATAACATCAACGCCAGGGTCCCCTATACTTGATACCGATGACTCCCTGGTGCTGTTGGCATCAATAAACCAAGACCCAATGTCCATGCCGCACTTCTCTAGCAAGGAGGAAGAAGATATGGAGGAGGGAGTATTCTACTCAGGTCACTCCTCCCCCTCCGGTGCTGAACCTCAACCGCCACTTATTAATACCAAAACACGTCCGAGCAGAGATATGCCTCCATGGTTGATCAACCCATGGATGTGCCCACCCTTCCTATTCCCACTGCAATGGGCACATTGGGACCCATGAGCAACATACAAAGTACAAATGCAAGGGAACCATGTCCCTCAAAGGAAGCAAATACGACCACCTGCAGAGACAGCCACAGAACCATCAGAGGCTCCTGAGGAAACTATAGAGGAGTTGGACGAAACACAAGAAATGTCACTGGACCACAACTCCTCTTCATCGCCAGATGAGGCAGTCATGCCCGCTTCAGCCACAGTGATGGATGATCCGAAACAATTCCAAGAATTGTTTAAGAGAGTGGCCCACAGCCAAAATATCACACTGGAAGAGGTGACAGAGAATCAACATCAGCTACTAAAGATACTCCACCCTACATCCATAACTAAAATAGCACTCCCAATGAAGTCCACACTGTTGGAACCTGCGGACACAATCTGGCAAACTCCAGCTACCATACCACCAACGAGTAAGAGGCCGACAGAAAGTATTATGTTCCCAATAAAGGAGTGGACTTCCTATTCTCCCACCCGCAACCAAATTCATTGTTGGTGGACGCTGTAAACCAGAAGGGTAAACAACCCCAATTCAAGAGTACACCCCACAACAAAGACGCCAAGAGATTAGAGCTCTTTGGCCGAAAGGTATATTAATCTGCGACCCTCCAATTCCGAATGGCTAATTATACAGCACTGCTGGCGACATATGATCATAACTATCAAAAAATGAATTAATTCCTACCTCATATATCTGAGGAAAGGAAGGAACAGTTCCAAGCCATAGTGACAGAGGACCAACTAATAACAAGAACAGCATTACAAGCTGCACTAGACATTGCTGACACCGCAGCCTGTACAACAGCTATGGCCATAGTAATGAGGAGAGCCTCCTGGCTACAACATAGAGCATATCCAGAGAACTTCAATCAAAAGTAGAAGACTTCCCTTTTGATACAGAAAAAATATTTTCAGCAAAAGCTGATGACGTCTTGCACTCACTAAAAGACTCACAGGCAACTCTATGTACACAAGGAATATACCCCCCCAAAACAGACGTAGAAGATTCCAACCATATAATAGGAACCAGGACAACCCAAATCAACAACAACAGCAATTTCCATTTGACAACTGTAGACCTCGCCACTGAGCACAAAGACATTGACCGCCACAAAACCAGATCTTGACATCACAAACACCATCAAACAAACCACAATTTTGAGGATTTGGTCGAGGGTCTGACCGACCTCCCACAACTTCCAGTGCAAATTACATCCCATTCCCAAATCTTTGGCCATTCTCTTCAACCATTTTACTGAGTGTGGGCAGCCATTATGACTGACAGTTGGTACTGGAAATAAGATCTGGATTTACCATCACCTTTACCTCCATCCCCACTCCCCTTCCCCGTCCCTCTTCAGGGACCCTTCTCATGAGCACCTCTTGATACAAGAAGTGAAACATCTCGTCCAAATAGGTGCCGTAGAACAGGTTCCAACAGAACACAGAGGGAAACGGTTCTACTCCCACTACTTTTTAACACAAAAGAAAAATGGGGGATGGAGACCCATCCTAGATCTCAGGAAACTCAACACATTCGTTCGCACCAAAAAATTAAAATGGCCACACTGATGTCAATAATCCCTGCACTGGTGGAAGGGGACTAGTTTTCAGCCCTCGACCTACAAGATGCGTACTTTGACATAACTATACACCCAGCACACAGACGATTCCTATGTTTCAAGGTAGGCAAACACCATTTCCAATACAGAGTGCTACTGTTTGGATTATTCACTCTGGAGTTCTAAATTGGAGCTTTGCAGTAGAGAAGGAACTAAGGGGGGCCACAAGGCGCCTACTGCACATGCACGTCTTGACCAGACACTGCTACCAAAAGTCTCTGATCAGCAGTGCTGGGACGCTCTACCTACAGTGAAGCACCCATAGGGACATGCATCTTGAAGAACTTCAGTTACTGCACAAGCTCAGTAACCTTCTCATCTACTTCTGAGCTAGTAGAAAATAGCAAAGGGGCTTGTGAAGCTGAGCTGTAGAGGGGCCTGCCAGCTGGCTAAGGGATCTGGGGAAGGAGCCTGAGGCCTGCTCTGAAGCTCCTGCTCACAGTTATGCCAGCACGCATTGTGATTTTTAGAGGGGTGGGGGAGTGACAGGATTTTAGCTGAGGGTGCATCCCAGTCTGTGATGACACAAGAAGCTCCACCCCTCTGGGGAAATCTCCCTCTGGCTGGCTTCCTGCCTGCCCCACTTCAGTCTGCTGGGAAAGAACAACAAATCAGAGCTGCTGTAGGAAGAGATCTCCCCCCCCTTTCCCCTCTTCTTTTCAGCCTGAAGCCATTTTAGTGTGGGTGGAAAGGGGCAACAGAAGAAGTCCAGTAGCTCAGGGTACATCTGTTCCCTCCTCCACCTCTGGTCCTGTGAGCAATGAGACTGCTCCTCCGCTCCCCGCCCCCCCAGACCCTAGTCTAGGAATGGGTAGAGAGAATGGAAGGGAGAGAGGGGACCCTTTGTGACGTTATTGATATAATCTGGGACCATATAGAACATGGTTGCAACCAAAGTCCTGTAGTGGCACCAAATCTTGTATAAAGGGGGTCAAATGAGGTGTCTAAGACAAGGTTATGGTTTACTGGTTATAATTATGCTGTCTATATGTGTGTATCAATTTTGTAGTTGAAGTTATAAATATTGGCTCTAAACTGTCTGTATTTCAAACTTATGCTATGCTTCTGGGAGACATCCCAGACAAGTTGGGGTTAGCTCTGCCTAGCCTGCTTGATGGCCCATTAAGGACCATCAGCTATACAATTGACCCATTGAGAGAAGGCAGATACGCCTTGCAACTCAGCAAAGTATGCAGGGACTGGCCCATGTGACTCCAGACTCCATTTTGCTGTAATTTTCCACAGTAAGGACGAAGAGGTGTTCTTACACCTGGAAAGGACTATAAAAGGCTGATGCCTCTCCTCCATCTTGTCTTCAACCCTGCTTCTTACCTCTGGAGGGACTTTGCTATGAATGGAAGCTCTACACCAGGGGTCGGCAACATTTGGCACGCGGCTCGCCAGGGTAAGCACCCAGATGGGCCGGGCCAGTTTATTTACCTGCTGATGCGGCAGGTTCGGCCGATCGTGGCCCCCACTGGCCGCGGTTCACCGTCCTGGGCCAATGGGGTGGCAGGAAGCGGCGCGGGCGAGCGATTTGCTGGCCGCGCCTTCCCGCCGCCCCCATTGGCCCGGGACGGCGAACCGCAGCCAGTGGGGGCCACGATCAGCCGAACCTGCCATGTTAGTAGGTAAATAAACTGGCCTGGCCCGCCAAGTTGCTTACCCTGGCGAGCTGCGTGCCAAACGTTGCCAATCCCTGCTCTACACAAAGGACTGATGACCCATCCCAGCTGGGGATGTACTCCAGAGACTTGATTTGAACCTGCAGTTTATTTCATCACTGCTACAAGCCTAAACCAAGAACTTTGCCATTACTGTATGTAATTGATTCCATTTAACCAATTCTAGCTCTCATCTCTATCTTTTTCCTTTTATGAATAAACCTTTAGATTTTAGATTCTAAAGGATTGGCAACAGCGTGATTTGTGGGTAAGATCTGATTTGTATATTGACCTGGGTCTGGGGCTTGGTCCTATGGGATCAGGAGAACCTTTTTTCTTTTACTGGGGTATTGGTTTTCATAACCATTTGTCCCCATAACGAGTGGCACTGGTGGTGATACGGGGAAACTGGAGTGTCTAAGGGAATTGCTTGTACGACTTGTGGTTAGCCAGTGGGGTGAGACCAAAGTCCTCTTTGTCTGGCTGGTTTGGTTTGCCTTAGAGGTGGAAAAACCCCAGCCTAGGGCTGTAACTGCCCTGTTGGAGCAAATTGTCCTAAATTGGCACTCTCAGTTGGGTCCTGCCAGAACCGCATCGTTACACCCTTCTGTAGCCCTGCAAAGCTTCTGGGTAGGGGGGAGGGTTGCAGAACTCCAGGAGGAGCAGGTGTCAGGCTGGGGGGCTGAATTGATGGAGTGTGAGGGGGACAGGCAGAACTGCTCAGTGTCCCAACTGATGTGGGGACTTGAGGGACTGGATTGATTTGGATGGTGGGGAACCAGAATTAATTGTTGGGCAGAGGATG
The DNA here is from genome assembly GCF_011386835.1 of Chrysemys picta bellii. Lineage (NCBI taxonomy): Eukaryota > Metazoa > Chordata > Testudines > Emydidae > Chrysemys > Chrysemys picta. Next base: position 40,203,279 of record NC_088797.1, read on the forward strand.
GGCAGATATAGGGGTGAGAGCTCCTGCATCAGGGGCCATTTGCCTGTAAATATGGGGTGGTCCTGGCTGCTTTTCCAATCTTTCTCTCTCCAAGGACCCTTCAGATCTTTCCCAAACCCACTGTCAGACAGGTGTACCAGCCCTGGAGTCCCTCTGCTGGAGATCTCCTAGTCCTATTACACCCTGCCCCAGAAAAGGGCAGTAGAGGAGAGTCCTCCAAGCTGCCTGGAGTGGCTGCATGGGACACAGCCAGTTAAAAAGCAGCTGCAGGGAAGCAGCCAATAAGGGCCCAGCAGGACCATATAAAAGGAGCAGCAGGGCTCGAAGTTCAGTCAGCGGGCAGGGAATAGGGAATGAAAAAGGTGCTCCTGGCTGGCGGACAGCTGGACTCAAAGAAAATAAGGGCTGTGGGGAAGTGGCCAGGGAAATGTAGTTAGTTAAAGGGATGTGGCACATGCGTGCTACTTATAGGGATAAGTTGGGATCTGGAGTAGTGAATGGGGTTGCTCCCCCTCCCCCCAAACAGTCCCTGGTGAAGAGGCTAAGCCCTCAGCAAGGGAGTTTAAACAAGACCAGGGAAGTGCTGTATCTGGGAACTGTGTGACCCCTGGAAGGAGGCCGAACTGAAACTGACTCAGTGGGAGATCTGAGGTCCGTGAGCTGAGTTCAAGAGGAGTGGCTTAGCTGGAGAGCTGGGGTCACTGAGGACTTAAGGGAAGGCAAGTCTTGGGGTGCTACTCCATCCCACAGCAGGAACCTTTACCAGGTAGCCAGACCCTACCTGACGGTACTGTGATGAGCCCTGTTGGACTGTTAAGGGACTGAGCCCATGGAGGGCTGCAGGAGATTACTGAGGACAGCGAGATAGTCCTGGTTGGACAGTATACCCCAGAATGGGTTTGTTTTGTTTCACATATGGACTGTGTGAGACTTGGCCAGAGGTCTGAGTCACCAAAGACCTGTCTGATGAGCTCAGCGGCCAACAGCAGGCACTGTGAGCAGAGAAACTGAGGGGGAAAAACAGCAGGCATGCACACACTTGCTCGTGTTCAGTGAGTGGACTCTGCTACACACCAATTGACACCACCTTCAACTTGTGGGTTTGAAAAAACCAGCAAGTTTTTATTCAACCAGATTAAACATAATAAACATTACAAGAGTGTTCGGTAACCCTTCTTACTGCCAGAGGAAAAGCCTCATGTTTGTGAACCCCATTACATATATTCTTTTCAGTCTTTGTCCCACAACATACCCCATCATACAATTTTGCTTAATACTTCTCCTAGATCAAAAAATTCCAAGTTAACATCATCTGTTCTCCGCAATAATAAATTTGGGAGTGTGTGCAACAGTAATTGTCTCTCTCACTCACACACACACACTGGGGATGGGCATGGGGGATACAAAATCAAGAGAGATCAAGGAAACATTTTTGGCCATCTCATGATTTTGTGTGGCCTGACTCATCATAATTTTTTTATCTCTAGGCTGGTAATGCTATAGCATGGGCCATCCTCAATCCACTCTCTTTCCCTATTGGCTTTACAGAGGCAGAGTCAAGCAGAGTTTTCTAAAAATGTTAATTGCTTGAACAATTTCCTATCTTAGCCCTTGCATAAGCCAGTTTCAAAGGTTACCCAGAGGCGAAGCTTTGTGGTATTAGGGGATTGTGTAGAGCAGAGGGAAGGAGACAAGGAAACATTAGGCAATTAGCAAAATATTTCTAAAGGAGGCAAATGTTAGGGACTTACTTTTCAGAACTGATACTAGTTATCAACTCTAAAAAACAGGAAGTGTGTGGAGATTTTATTTTAAATTTACAAGATTGTTCCAAATCTGCCTCAGAATGGGACTGGGTTCAATCCTGAATGTGGGGAGGCTACAACATTTCATAATGCAATGATCTGACAGCTGACTGGGTGAGGGTGAACAAAGCCACAGTGCACCAATGATCCAGGACTGGACTGTCCCATAGGATTATTGGGAAATTTCTTGGCAGGCCCCTGTTACTCAATGACTGTCTGTTTTTAAAATTCTCCTCTGTGTATTGAAGGAGAGTCCTGTTTTTTTAAATCATACAGAACCATAAGTCCCTCCCTTCTTTCCCTCCTGTAGGGGACTTGCTGGGAAGCAACAGTTGCTGCTCTGCATTCATGATGCCAGCACCTCATATTACCCCAGAATGCACTACCGGAACTGGAGCCAGAGAGTGAAGCTGCCTGAGCCGTATGCAGAATGGATCTTTGCAGCAGCTGAGGAGGGTGGTGGTGAAGGGCTGCCTGTCTCTCCACTGAGTCCTGATGGGGAATGGGGAATTTGAAGAGCCTGGCAGGTGGCTGGGTTCAGGATGCTCCCTGCAGCAGTAGCTGTGACAAGCCTGTGATGGCTCCTTGCAGCAGGATGAGAAGCCTGTGATGGCTCCCTCAGACCTGGTGAAGCAGTGAAGAGTTTCAAGTCGCCCAGAACGTGGCCATGAAGAGGAGCATTCAGTGGCTACGGGGAGAATAAAAATGGGATTTGTTCACAATAGGTGAGTTTTTTTGAGGGGGGCGGCCTTGCATTGGTTTTGGTCTCTGGTGTGTTCCGAGGAGGGGAGGAAATATAGAATTGGTATTGGTCGATGGGAGTGAGGGATTTGTTTTTTCTTTTAGTGGTGGGAGGCAGTTGAATTGATTTTGGTTGCTGGGAATGAGATTTTTTGGCAAAGAGTGGGTGTTTAATTGGTTTGTGTTCATTGGCGTGCATTTGACATAGAGTAGCACCATATAAGACAGCTGGGATTCTTGCACAGGACTTGATGTGTCCTAGTCAGCTGCTCTAGAAAGACGCATGGGCCTACATGCGCAGGTGGCGCATTGCTGATGATTGCATCCAAAAAGGAGTCATCACTAAACTGTATATTTGGAGTCTGCATGTTGATGATTTAATGGGTTGAAAGAGGAAGGGAAATGTTTTACTGTTGCCCTCCTAAGAGTTGTTTTTCCTGTTTGGTGTGAAGTGTGGCACTGTGGATGCTTAATAAATATCACAGGTTGTTATAGGAAGGGGGAGGAGTAGGAGAAAGGAGCAGAAAAGCATTAGATGTTAATTTCCCAATATGTTTCTTTTCTTTATGGATTGTCAATATGGGGGAACTGTGCTGCTGCAGCTGATTTGTTTGTAAACGTTGAGGGGAAATTCAGGAAATCAGCTTGTAAATACCCACATTAAAACTTGGCCAGGAAAGCCGAGTTAACATCCGACTGGCTGATTGAGGAGTACAAGTAATGAGCCCTTATTTGTAAAGAAGGCAGCAAAAGCAATGATCATTTGGAGAGTATTTTGGCCTTGCAGTTTCCTTTATTCAGCTCCTTGTGTCTCCTGTGAGCAGAGTGCTGCTCTAGGGAGCAGAGTTGAATTTTTACACTAGTCTTTTGCTGTCTCACGATGCATTGAGAACACAGAGCTGAGCCTGTGCTCTGCCTCAGAGAGCTGAAACCTGCGTGTTCCCACCCTGAATCTTTCAAGAGGCCATATGTGGGTCTTTGCCTCTTTGGGGGAATAACTATTTGTTTTAGTTCTCCTGTATGAGTTTGTGAGGTAGGTTGTGAGGTTTAACTAGCTTATGTTTAGGAGGCACTTTGAAGCTGAACGGTGGTCTGAGGTTTATAACTGCTAAGAATTATCAGGGTCTCGCACAGTTTGAAGTGTGCAGAGGCCCAGCTCATTGTACACACACAAGGGCTTCTTGCATCCCTCCATTTTCCCCACAAGCTCCTTGTGTTCCATCCTCCCATCTCCTTCTATTTTAGGGATTCCACCATCTCCTCGCTGCCACGGTTTCTGTGTACCTTCCATTCCTGCTCCTCACATACCAGGGTTTATAACTGTTAAGAATAGCCATCATTTTGCACAATAACCAATGACCTCATGTTGGTGTATTTGTGCTCCTTCTCTGGGCTTTATTGCTACCGGCAGTTCAGCAGGAGCAGAACCAAACGGGAATAAAATGCAGATGGCTTTGCTGATGGTCCAGCTTCAACCAGCATACTGTAATGCTATACAGTTGTAGTGTAATGGAAACATGGAGAGAGAGAACAGCTTCCAAAGCTCATGCATTCTTACAGGTTCAGCACCATCCTCTTGAGAGAGTTCACAAAGATTTCTCCAGAAAGAAAACAAAGAAACACCAGAGACAGTAGTAAATGAGTTATTTTATTATATACAATGGTGTGCTAAGTACAGTACAAAACAGAAGACAGTCCTTAATCTAGGAAGTTGAGAGTAGAACAGGGGTATGTAACATTTCAGTAGATGATATTGAAGTTGATTATATGAGGTCTCACAGGAGAGATTTCTCCTGATGGACATGCAGCCCAACGGTACAAGATCTCATAGGAGATGTTTCCAATAGATGAAACTATGGCTGATTGTATGTGGTCTTTTAGGAGATGTTCCCCATGGATATTTGCCAAACAACTCCAGGAGTTGTTTCCTGGAGATGAGGCTGGAACCAGATGGCATTTCCAGATGTTCTTTCCAGCTTGATGAATATTCCATTTTGGACAAACATGGAACCTAAAAAAGCACCTCAACATTTCCAGTTTAGTTTTCCACATGCTCTTGTGAGAGCTTACAAAAACTCATTTTTTCAGCAATCAAAGGAGATATTCTGAAGGATTTGTCAATATCAAGTAAGTTCATATAAGCATCGTTGGGACTGGGGAAAATGTGTAGGGAGGATGTGGGGGGGGGGGGGGAAATGTTCTCTGAGTGATGGAAGCCGAGTCTTATATCGCTAAAGTAGAAGAGAGGAGTTGGTTGTGAACAAAAGGAGAGAGTTTTCTGAAACTGATCTTACTCTTACCTGTGATCTGGGGAGCAGTACTTTTCTGTTATAGTGTTTGTGTTGTTTCCCGATTACCGTTGATGAGGGTTCTGGATTCTATCACTGGTGTCTTCTCTCCTTCAAGGGAACTAGAAGAAAGGCAGACATACTGTTTAGAACTGAGCTGTTCAATGAAAGGAACAGATGAACTGGTACTGATCTGACAGTGTCAATAAGTCGAAGGGATGTGAAGAACTTGTCTGGGTCCCACAATATTTCTGAAAATACTAATCTCAACCCCCAAAACCTGTGTAGTATTTCCACAATCTACAATAAAGGAAAGGCGGCATTACCTCTGGCCATAGTCAAGGAATAAGGAACTCTGCATAAACATTGCATACATATGAATAAGTCAGTGCCAGCAAGCTGGCAAAGGACAAGTTCCATGTTGCGAGATTTGTTAGATATGGCCATAGGTCAGACCATGCCCTGACAGAGTCAGAGTTTTGTGCCTACTTAGAATGGCTGTAGGCTCTAGTTCTGAATTTTCGTTTTCAGCACCCAAAGCCCTGTACACATTGACAAATAGAAAATCTGTTTCTGAGGTACACTCAGAAGAATGGCTGAGACTCTGAATACTCATTGCGGGAAAGATGGTCAGTTGTCATTCAGGAAAGCCCCAGTCCAAAATATGAGGTTGGTCTTGGTAAAATAAGGATCTTCAGCTGCCAGTGATGGTTCAATGGCTGATGGTGGAGAGCTCAGCCTTAAAGGAAAAGAGTTGAAACATCAGCCGCTGAAGAACTATCCCCCTTTTCACACTTTGCCAATCTGTATTTGACTTATATCTGTCTCAATTTTCCTTCTTTCCCTAAGAAAAAGCATGTTCCTTAAAAGGAGGCAATAAATAGAAGATTCTTTGCTGTGGTTGAGGAGGCAGGAATAGCAGAGAAAGTACTATAGGGAGGGGAATAATGGGCTTTACATTTTTCACCAGTTCATTGTCTACAGGGATTGTAGGGTTTCCAAGCAGGAATCTTGCCTCCATCCTTCTCTATAAAGCACGGTTGGAACTATGAGAGGGAAGGGTAAGGCAATTCTCACTAATTACACTGCTCTACAGCCAAAATGATTCTGAAATAAATGGTTTCAGAGTAGCAGCCGTGTTAGTCTGTATCCGCAAAAAGAAGAACAGGAGTACTTGTGGCACCTTAGAGACTAAAATTTATTAGAGCATAAGCTTTCGTGGACTACAGCCCACTTCTTAGATATGCATCCGAAGAAGTGGGCTGTAGTCCACGAAAGCTTATGCTCTAATAAATTTGTTAGTCTCTAAGGTGCCACAAATACTCCTGTTCTTTTTTCTGAAATAAATGTAGTCAAACTTTACTAAGTCTGGGTCACTGAGAACGAAAATGATGCTTAAAATTGTTGATTGGCTCTAGTTTTCAAGATATGCTATTGGGTCAGTATATACGACCCTTGACTTGGGAATGGTGGAGGATAAGTGATTTATAAAGGGAAGGGATCTCAATTTAAACCAGAAATGACTAAAATACATCTTTGACTGGATCTATGAATAAATCTATGACTGGGTTTGGACAGTACTTGCTTTTTAGGCAAAACAATGTATGATGCAATCTGAAGCTGGTATTGCGTCATATATGATATGAATTGCATCATGTTATTCCTAGAAGTCATGGATGATGCAATCATAACGAAGCTTACATCACTCTGCTGAACAAATTGCCCTATATATCAGCTCTAGAAATCATACAGTGTCGTGCTCTCTTATTTGTCAGTGTTTGATTTTGCAAAGGGACACATTTCTATTTAGCCAAAGTGAGCAGAGATGCCTCGTACTTGTGTGAACAGTGCAGATAACTTCTGCTATGTTTGTGGTGAAGTGACTTTTGCATCACAAAAGCGCAGCATAACCACTATGGTTAAGAAAGCCTATCACCTTTATTTTGGCTGCAAAATTGGAGATCAGGACAAGAGGTGGGCCCCACACATATGCTGTAACACTTGTGCAACAAATCTTCGCCAGTGGTTGAACAGGAAAAGGAAATCTAGGCCTTTTGCAGTGCCAATGATTTGGAGAGAGCCAGCCGATCATACCAGCAATTGTTATTTCTGCATGATGCCTCCAGTTGGGAAAGGTGTGTCAAAGAAGAAAAAGTGGACTGTGCATTATCCAAACATTCCATCAGCTATACGCCCAGTACTCCACGGAGAAGGACTGCCGGTTCCTGATGCACCAGAATCATTCTCACTTGAGTCAGATGAGGAAGAGGATGAAACTTCTGGTCCTGAACCATCAATGTCACAGGGCCTATATTTTCTCCCATCCTCCTCCTCTGAACCACACCTCATAACACAAGGTGAACTGAATGACCTTGTCAGGGATTTGGAACTACCCAAGAGTAAGGCAGAGCTGTTGGGCTCCAGACTACAGCAGTGGAATCTCCTGGCAGGTGATGTTAAGGTTTCCATGTTCTGTGACCGTCAAAAGGATCTTGTACCATTCGTCTTCATGGAAGGTGATCTTGTAGCCTGCAACAACATAGATGGTGTGATGGCAGCCCTCAACATCGTTCACGATCCAGATGATTAGAGACTGTTCATTGAAGATGAGTCTTAAAGCTGTTTTACTGCATAATGGCAATGTTTTGCCATCAATTCCAGTTGGTCATGCAATCCATATGAAGGAAAGCTATGACAACATGAAACAACTTTTGAGGTGCATAAACTATGACCAACATCAGTGGCAGCTTTGTGGCGATTTGAAGGTTGTTGCTCTCTTGCTTGGTCTGCAGACTGGATATACAAAGTACTGCTGTTTTCTCTGCGAATGGGATAATCGTGCAAGAGATTCCCACTACATCAAGAAAGATTGGCCACTCCGACAGTCATTGGAGCCTGGGAGGAAAAGTGTTCAGCATCCACCACTTGTTGAATCAAGGAAGATTTTGTTACCACCCTTACACATCAAGCTGGGTCTGATGAAGAACTTTGTCAAGGCCATTGACAAAACACAAGCAGCTTTCAAGTACCTCCGTGGAAAATTTCCAAGGTTAAGTGAAGCTAAGATAAAGGAAGGTGTCTTTGTTGGGCCTCAGATTCATGAACTTCTTCGAGATGATGCATTTGACCATGCACTGCGTGGCAAGGAAAAGACGGCATGGAAAGCCTTCCAGTTAGTGGCAATAAATTTTCTCAGAAACAACAAGGCAGACAACTGCAGGTTGTTGGTGGAAAACCTCCTCAAGGCATACAAAAGCCTTAGTTGCAACATGTCACTAAAGATACATTTTTTGCACTCTCATCTAGATTTTTTTCCACCGAACTGCGGAGCAGTGAGCGACGAGCACGGCGAGCGATTTCACCAGGACATTGCAACAATGGAGAAACGCTATCAGGGCAAATGGAGCTCATCAATGCTTGCAGACTATAGCTGGACAGTGACAAGAGATGCTCCATTTAATGAATACAAGAGACAAGCCAAGAAGCACTGAGTAGACACTGAATAGGACTAAACTATGTACAGAATAGTTTTTTTCCTTTTGTTTCATAATAAATTTTATTTATATAACCCTTTTGCTGATTTTTAAAGTGTTACATAAACAGGACAGGTGAAATATTATCATGTAAAGCAACCATAAACACATCAAAAGACCTAGGTTTACAATTTATGATTAAAACTCTACTATCTACACAATATACATAGACATAAAATGTAAAAACTTAAATATCTTAGAAATAGTAGCCAATCAGTTGTTTTAATTGTCATATTTGAATTCAGCACATCAAAATACATAATAAATAGTACATTTTATCTCTGAAGCAGACGACTTCTCAAAAATTGTATACCAGTGTTATAGATGTTAAAATGTGGAGTCATTGCTGGGGTTATTTAGTGATGAGACCCAAGGTGAAAGAGAGAAGGTGGAGCTTTCTTACAATGCCTGGAATGAGAGAACGGTCCTTCATTTTCAGAAAGGTGGAAGCACTATTCCTTACATGCATTTGAGTACTTACAGAGCCTCTACCACACACAAGCTGGAATTAAGAAGAACTTGAATACTCACCGAAGAGGTAGAGGGGATTGGGGTTACATGGCCAGCCAAAACTTTAAGGGGCCAATGACTGAATGGGAGCATCAGAGCTGTCATATAAAGTACAATGTGTCCTAAAGTAAGAAAAATAAATACAAATATTATTAGCAGCTGAACAATTTTCAATTTCACTTGTCCCCAGTGTGCCATAACAGTCTCTGTTAATGCAGACCTGAATCCACCTCTGCTATTACAATTTCTTTAAATCCCCCCTCCTTTTCTCTGACTTCTAATAAAATCCATAGTTCAAAGCCTTTCAGTCCTTGGTGGGGCAGTAAAAAGAAGAAAAATGATTGTGGGGAGTGGAACAACCAAAGCTGCTGTATCCAAATAAGTGTTTGTATCACTCCATGGGACATCAGAGTTATCATGATCTATCCAAAGAAGTAGTTCAAAATAAATATCTGACTCTGAATCCCAAAATAATCAGAGGATATGTCTACACTGCAATTAGACACCTGCAACTATGGCCTGTGCAGCGTGATTGAGGGTCTTGAGCTAAGGGGTTGTTTAACTGCATTTTGGACATTTGAGTTGATACTGGAGCTTGGGCTCTAGGACCATGCGAAGTGAGAGAGTCTCAGGGCTTGGACTGCAGCCCAAACGCACATGTCTATGCTGCAATTAATCTGCCCCTTATCCTGAGCCTTACGAGCCCGAGTTAGCTGGCATGGGCCAGCCATTGGTTTCTAATTTTCATGTGGACATGGCCTGGCATCTGCCACTCTGGCTATGGGATTCTGGATACTAAAGAACAGGGCAGCTCTGAGTTCCAGCAAAACTTCTCTGCCATAGCAGTAATTGAGTCTTTGAGTCACTATCCAAAAATGTTATTTAGATTTTTCCCTTGCACTGAAGTGCAGTGATATGGGAGAATATGACGATCGCTAAATAGATAGTAGCAGGGTGAAGTCAGGAGGTTGAGAAAGGTCTATTTGCATTGCAAGAGAATGTTAACATGAGAAGGAATGGTTGGAGCTGGTTGTTGGTCAGAAAGTGCCCAGGGTGAGAGAGAATTTGGTTCTTCCTTACAATGACTGCAGAGAAAATGGTCTTGTGTTTACCTTTTTAGAATGGTGCAACTGGATTGCATGTTTGTTCCCAAATTGCTGCACAGACATGTCCACACATTTCCTCAACATACACACAGAGAAAGAAATGAAGGAATCCGAATACTCATTCTGGGGCAGCGGGTGCACTCTGTTTGAGGAAAGCTTCATAAAGAATGAAGACCTGAGACTCAGAGTACAGGGGCAGGCAAAGGAGGATCACCAATTAAATTGGCCCATGATGGAGCACTCATCCTAAAATAATATGAATCGAAAGAAACATTATCAGTAGAACCGTTCTCTCCTGTCACTCCATAGGCCATAAATTACATGTTCCCACCTTTCAGTAAGATCAATGTTAATCCAACTTCCTTCCATCATACAATACAATTTCTCTTGTTTCATCAGCAGAAATTTCAAACCAAGTTGGGGAACAGGGCTCCTGATGTTGCCCTTGGTCCCTAACGGTGAAAACTCCATCTGATCAGGGATGAGACATGACATTACTCAGAGGCAAGGAACCTTAAGGAATATTCTCCTTACAAGTGTTTTTTGGGGTCTTCAGAGGAGCTGGCAGTTCCCCCTTCCCAACACTGGACAGTAGAAATGCCTTTATAAAGACACTGTCATCATAGTAGTTGTCTTCCTCACCTTGAGCCTGCCCTATAGTCTACAGTGAAATACAGACAGTGAAGCGGTCATCACACTAGCGAGGTGATTAATTCATTTTCTGTCCCTGACTCCCTTGTGTTTTCCTCTCTGAAGAGGAGCCCCATGACCTAGAAAAGTGGGTCCAAGACTGAGGGCCTAAGCCAGGGGTCGGCAACCTTTGGCATGTGGCTCGCCAGGGTAAGCACCCTGGCTGGCCTGGCCCTTTTGTTTACCTGCTGCGTCTGCAGGTTGGGCGGATCGTGGCTCCCACTGGCCGCGGTTCACCGATCCTGGCCAATGGGGGCCGTGGGAAGCCACGGCCAGCACCTCCCTCAGACCACGCTGCTTCCTGACGCCCCCATTGGCCAGGAGCGGTGAACCGTGGCCAGTGGGAGCCACGATCCGCCCAACCTACAGACACAGCAGGTAAACAAACCGGCCAGGCCCGCCAGGGTCCTTACCCTGGAAAGCCATATGCCAAAGGTTGCCGACCCCTGGCCTAAGCACTCCCAGAGTATTTTAAACCCAGAGTTGACTGGGGTCTAGGAAGGACACACATCTCTGGCTGTGGAAGTATTTTTCAATGACTGCATCCACACTTTCCGAATGGTGGGAGTTTGGCTCATTGAAATGCTGTTCTCTCAGGTCAGGAGGAAGGTGGTCCCAGAATTATCAGCTGGATGAGGATTGATGTGTCTTTGTGACAGATGAGGAGCCTTCACTTGGGATGAAGTAGTATGTGAGGGGCCAGAGGGATGCAGCAAATTGGCTGTGGACATGTGGTCTGGCCCTCGATAGAGAGTCTTCATCCTAAATGAAATGGAAAGTATTAGCAGTGGGTATGCACTTGGTGGAGTCATTGCCTATCCATGTAGGGTGGGAATACACAGTATGTTTGTTATGCTGTTCCTCTGTGTAAAATAACAGACAATATCCCAGTGAGTTCCTGATAATTTAATCAATAACCAAAGCAATTTAGGGATAGTGGGTTTAAGGAAGACAGTGAGCAGTAGTGGAGCTAAAGCATTGCTGACTCCAATATTGAGCAGGAAACCCCACTGAAAACATTCAACCACACAACTGTCAGGAGATTAAGAAGGAAATATGATATGCTATATACTAACCCTGCCGGCAGCTCTTATCTGAGGCTTTTTAGCTTAACTATCTTCCCATTCTCTCAGTGCATTAATGCACATAATGCAAAACTCTTTTCTTACCAAGAATCCATCACTGACTTCATGTAGTCCATCCTCTTCCAATGGTGCTCAGACTGCAAATTTATAAAAACACAGACATTCACACTAGGCATTAGAAAAAAAAAAACAGGCAAGTTAAATAGCAATGCTCTGGCCAAAGGCATAAACTGCCTAGAGAAGTAATGGAGGTTCTGTGACTGAAGACGTTCATAAGTGAGTGAGATCAGTGTATTCTCTATTTTCCATGATGTAGATAAGTTGGTAAAAGCATTCCGTTGTCATGTACTTTCTCAACCCTCCTTTATTTTGTTCAGTTTTTTCTTCAAACCGTCAGAAAGAGCTAGGTTTACCTTTGATGGTCCGTGGATAACATATAGAGATCCACCGGGTTAGATGAATTTATAGTAGATTAATATAGTGGAGAATCTTAAATGATGCAGGGTGGGAGGGAGGTAGCGTGGCTGACGTTCCAAATTTCACCCAATTCTGATCAGCAATGAAGCTACTGAGGAAAGGATATGTTTCTCATCATGACTATCATCTTGTTTTATTGTCACCATCCTCTGCAGCAGTGAAATACATAGATGCTATGGTGATTGGCACTACCTAAAAACCTAGGATCACTAGCTAGAAAGGGAATTATAATTGACATTGGAAGGACTTTTCCCAGGTGATTATCACCTCATTAGTGACACAGGACAGGAATTTATCCAACAATGATGTGATTTCTGCAGCATGGCATGGTAGTCAAACTGTTTCCATATCTCATACAACAGAAATATGGAAAGGCCTTCCCTTCAGAAGCCCCCAGTGAGTAAGTGTGACAATGGAGTGCTCTGCTAGTTCCTTCAGGACAACTCTACAATTAGGTTTGGAGCCTGTACCTATTGGGTTCCGGGAAATGGGCGGGCATTTGGAGCCTGTACCTATTGGGTTCCGGGAAGTGGGCGGGCATTTGGAGCCTGTACCTATTGGGTTCCGGGAAGTGGGCGGGCATTTGGAGCCTGTACCTATTGGGTTCCGGGAAGTGGGCGGGCATTTGGAGCCTGTACCTATTGGGTTCCGGGAAGTGGGCGGGCATTTGGAGCCTGTAGCGGGACAGTTACCCCACTCCTGAGAGAAAAGGCTAGGCTGATTGGGGAAGCAGCCACAGCTGGGGCCATGCCCCAATCAGGTCACAGCTGGCCCTATAAAAGGGCTGTGAGCCAGGAGCTGAGTTGGTCTCTCTCTAGTAGTGGAAGGAGAAGGACTTAGCTGCCTGGGAGTAGGGTACCAGAGGTAGTGCAGTGCTGGGGAAAGGCAAAAGGCCAAGCTGGAGCTCCCCAGGCTGCAGGCCTTGTGTATGGTGTCAGGGTGGTACTGGAGTTGCAGAGGTGCAGTCTGGGATTAGGCAGAGGCAGCTGGTCCAAACACCCTTGCTGATGATGAGTGGCTATGACAGACTGCAGTTTGCCCCAATGAGTGGGGGCTAAATGATTACTGGCAGTCGCCACTGAGGCAAGATGGGTGAGAGGGTTGGAGGCGCCCCTGGGAGGGGAGACCCAGAGCATGGTGGGGTACTGCTAGGGGAGAACCCCAGGGTAAAGGGCACTGGTGTCTGGGAGGGACATGAGGGGGACCTGAGGCAGGTGAGCCAGTGGCCAGCAGAGGGTGCTCTGAGCTGGAATTGAGCTAATTCCCAGGACAACCAGCAGGAGGTGCCACACCGGTAAGTCTTTGCTTCACTACAGCTGCTTTGCCCCACAAAGTAGCTGCTTTTTTTCAGTGCAGTTAATGTGACCATGAAACAAATTAAAAACCAGCATTTTCAACATACAGCTAAATAACTTGTCTGCATTGCTATGGTTGTTAACTCTCCCAGAACCCTATGTAAAGAAATGTCATAATATGCATATAAGTATGCACAGACTTACCCCTGTGGCACCTCTTGCTGGTTGTCCTTGGGAATTACCATCCAGTCTCCAGAGCACCCTCTTCAGGCCGGTGTCTCGCCACCACTGCTGGCCTCCGTGTCCCTCCCAGGACCCCAGTGCCCCTTTAACTGGGTGCTGCCTCCTGGCAGTAACCCCACAGTTCTGGGTCTCCCCCTCCCAGGAGAACCCCCACCCACTTCGCCTCAGTCTTGGCTACTGTCCAGTCTCCATCTAGCCCCCATTCACTGGGGCAGACTGCAGTATAAGCCACTCATGTTTCCAGGCCGGAGCTCCCCTGGCCCTTCCCCAGTCCTGTTCCCAATCTAGGTGTCTTGCTTGGGTCTCTGCAACCAGGTCCTTCTCCCTCTACAAACAGAGGGAGACTTAGTGGGCGTCTAGCTCACAGCCTCTTATAGGGGCCAGCTGGGCCTGATTGGGGAAAGTAGGCTCAGATGGGGCCATGCCCCAATCAGCCCAGGCTTCTTGCCACAGCCCTCTCCTGGGCTGTTTCAAGCCCCGCAGGGCAGGAGCAGGTAACCATCATGCTACAATGCAGCACTAGGTGCTACATTCCAGCACATGCTCTTCTTTCCCAGATGTGCCCATCATGCACCACAAAACTGGATTATACAGAGGGTGCTGCCCTAGGATCATCTAGGAGCTGCTTTAAGTCCCTTCATGAGTATATTTGAAATCTCTAAACCAGGGAGTGGGCAAGATTGCGATGGCAACTAGATATTAACTTGTAAAGTATAGCTCACCTTCTAGTAGAAACAGGTGCCACTATTCTTTCCTTATAAAGGACACAGTGAGCCTCATTGTTACTAAATTCATCAGACGCATAACAATCCATGACGTGGATTTCAATCTAGGATTAGTGTGGGAGAAAATTTTTTATGGTCCATAAAATTCCTTAAATTTTTTTTCAGCAGGAAGTGATTATCTCTCCCCCCCCCCCCCGAGTCTTTAAATATCACAGGATTGGAAGTAGAACTGATGTTAATAAATTTACAGAATCAATATTCTATGGGACTGCATGGATTAGGGGATTGTCTCCAGGATACTACTACTTATATGGGCCAGATCATAGAAAGCCCGTGGCAGAATTGGGACTAGATCTCAGAAGTCTGGCTCTCAACCCCCAGCACTAATTACAAGGGAAACATCCATTCTGACAACAAATGATCCATATTAACATTTCCATGACTGAAGAGGATTTATAATCTTATATGTAAATAGGTGATAGCCTATTAGTAGATATTAAAAAAAAAATGTTCAGGTTAGACTGAAATATACAACAACCTTGAAAGTCAGAGTTGCAGGTGGATTCAGCATCTCAACTGGCATGCTGTCTATAATTTCTGCCCTCCAGGCTTTGCTTTATTGTCTTTTGCTTTCCCTACAAATAGTCCAGGTTCGAATTAGGAAAAAATCTCTTCAATATCCACTAAAACTGGGCTGAAACACCAGTGGCCCCAGAACTCCATTCTCTTCTATTACTATCAATAAGGGAGAAGAGAATCACTTTCTGCTATATGAAGTTTGAATGCAAAATCTTGAATCTGACACAACAAAACTTCTAAAATAACTGCAATACAGCAACCCACTAACCAGTTCTTCTGGATACAAAGCTGAGCCCTGACTTGAGCTGAATGCACTGGTAGCTGGGCTTGGCCTGGGGGACTTCACAATGAGGGGTGTGGTAGAAATGCCATGCCAACCAGGTGTTAATTCCATAAAAGGGCAATGCACAGGCTACTATGTATGTATACAGCCTTGCCCTGCCTACCCAAGTTCTTGTGTTCTCTAGAGGCTAGATCAGTCAAAGCCCAGTATGAACACGAAACGTTGATGCATTTAAAGAAATATTAATGAATGTCCTTATAAATACTGAGCTTTTCAACAATGAGGTTTTTTGATATTTAGTCAGGGTGCCTGCACTAAGCTAGCAACTTACTTCCAAGATTCTTAAAATGGCAACAATTAAGACAGAATACAGTGTGGAGTAGGTAAATATTATCTCCATTTTAAAGATGGAGAAACAGAGGCTCAGTGATGATAAATATTAAGCTATATCTAGGGTGACCAGATGTCCCATTTTATAGTGAAAGTCCTGTTTTTTGGGACTTTTTCTTATATAGGCGCCTATTACCCCCACCCCCAGTCCTGTTTTTTCACAGTTGCTATCTGGTAACCCTAGATATTAGGATATATCTATCAACCATGACATCAATCACTTTCTATTTATATGAATATTGTCTGCACTAAAGGTTTGATTGAAGGTCCAGTGTAGTCAATAATGGTCTTCATGGAATGTAATTGGATGCGGATTAGGTCCTTAGATTATAACACCATGCTTTCAAAGATCTCAAAATGCCAAAGAAGAAGTCAGACAACAACTTTTCAAATCCTTACCATTATCCTTATTTTAAAGGTGAATAAAGTGAGGTGCCATGAAGGTAAATGATTTCACCAAACCCAGAGCAAATCAATGCCTGAAGTGAGAGTAGAGCCTGAGTTGTGCCTCCCTAATCTAACCACCAAAGACCAATTTAGTGAGAATTCCTGCTGAATGTCCAGTACAGACCCACAATGTGGACATTGCCTGAAAGCCTCTATCTGATTAGTCAGTGGGATTTTAATTCTGACTATACTACAGTTGGACCAACTATCCCAGTAGACATTCTGCTACAATTCTGAACATGGTGAGCTGTAGCCTTTCATTTATTCCTCATGTTTTCCATGGGAATAGTTTCACTTCAGGAGGACAGAAGAAATGTTTTAAATACTCAATAACAACTGGTCTGAAACCCCTGTGGACCCACAACTCTATTAATAGACAATTTACATAACTGTTATGTTGGCCAGCTGAGAAAATGCCAAGTGTCAAGTCTGACACCACAGGGATTTCCAAAATTGCTGCAGTACAGTACAGCACAGCACCAACCAGCTCTCTTGGTGGCCAAGTTGAGCACTGACTAGAGCTCAGTGCCCCAGTAGCTGTGCTTGGGCCAGGTGATGTCATAATGAAAGATGTAGCAGAATTGCCACGACAAGCAGGTGCTAACTCCCAAAAAGGGAATATACTGGATCTATGTGTGCATCCCTGCTTGGTCTTCCCAAGTGTTTGTGATTATCTTGTCCTCCCTATCCCAGAAAGAGAATAAAAGTCCAAACATTAAGGAGAGCTGAGGGTGATTCTTCTTCAGCTCCAGTGACAGGCCGTTTTTTTTGGAATTTAGGATCCTCAGAGTTTAGCACAGAAAACACCTGTCTTCTTTTACATCTATACTTTTGAGGCTGAATGCAGATAATTTATCACATATGAGAGAACAGTTAACTCTGTTGGAGTTTAGAAGGGAAGAATGAGAATCAGGAGAGCTGGGTTCCCTTTGTAGTTATGCCACTGATTGTCTGAACTTTCCTATGTTACTTAACAACACTGCTCCTGTGGTAGAATGGGCATAATATTGTAACCATCTAGTCTTTTAGCTAAAGCACTGTGGTTTTCATGACCAGGGTACATTAGTGGAGGGAAGACAAATAATTTTGTTCTATAGGGGTGCATTTGGGGCAGAATTATATTGATTTTGATCACTGGGGATAAGTTGCGGAGATGGGGGGAGTTGAATTTCCTTTTGTGAGTGGGTGGTAAGTTTTTGGAAGGGAGATGAATTTGTTTGTTTTCAGGAGTGATTTTTTTTGTGGGAGGGGAAGTTGAATTAGTCTTGCTTCCCTAGGTGATAAATTGGGTGTGGTTGCTGGGGATGGGAAGAGGAGTTAAATTGTTTTTGGTCACTGGGTACATAGGACAGAAGAGGGTTGAACTGTTTTGTTCCCTGGGGGGGTCCATTGAAGGGGGAGTTGAATTGATTTTGGTCACTGTGTGATATTAAGGGGCCTGGGCATGATGGTGGTGTGAAGAATTGCATTGTTTTTTTGTCTCAGGCCATGATTTTAAGGAGAGATAGTGGCACTGTTTTTTGTTACCCCGGAGTGTTGGGCGGGGAGTTGAACTTGGCTTTGTCAGTGGGGTGTGCTGGGTGAAGGGGAAATTGCTTTGGGTTTGGCTGTTGCTGTAAGGGAAGTTGAATTGGTTTGGGTTGCTGGGGTGATGGAGTTGTATTTGGCTTGATTACTGGGGTGCTTTCATGGGTGGGGGAAAGGAGATTGAGGGGGTGGTAACTATGATCGTGAAGCTCATTCCTTCCCCTTGCTCTCATCCTTCATTCAGCCAGCATTCCCTCCTCCCCCTTTTTTTTGGCCTCCATGTCTCCAGATTTCCCCTCCAAAGTCTTTTAAAAAACAAAACAAAACCCAGAGAGAGTGATGGACAGAGTAGCACATCCCCTCATTATTGTGTTCACCAATTAGGCCTAATTTCTGACACCTAAATTTAGTCCATTAATTTCCAGTCCCACACTTCTGTTCTTTACCAGGCTTCTTTACACAGGCTTTGAATTATTTCAGCAGGCCCTTTTGTTTAAACTAATTCAGCCTTTATGTCTATCACGCTATCAGGAGTGGCTCACAAGCATTAGTGTCAACCTCAGGCAGACTGAGCTAAGCTAGTAGAGAGTTGCTAAGAGGCTTGTGGAGCTGAGCTGCAGAGGGGGGCTACTGGCTGGTTTAGGAAGCTGAAGGAAGAGCCCGAGGCCAGTACTGAAGCCTCTGCCAATTCTCACCTTTTTTGTGAGCAACAGGGTTTTGGCTGGGGTGGAGCCCAGTCTGGAGATGATGCTAGAAGCTCCAGCCCTCTGGCTGGCTGCCTGCCCGACTTGCCTGTCGCCTAGAACAGAGCAACCAGTCACAGCTGCTGTAGGAATAGCTCTCTCAGGACTCATTTGCCTGTGAATATCGGGTGATCCTGACTGCTTAGCCTACCTACCTAACTATCTGAAGGCCCTGCAGGTCTTTTTCAAACCCACTAATTGACATCACCTTTGATGCCTGTGTTTAAAAAACCACTAAGCTTTTATTCACCCAGATTAAACATGTAGAATTTTCTAAGGTTAATTTCTTGAGAACTTTCCTATCTCATCCCTTGTAGAAGCCAGTTTCAAAGGTTACCCAGAGGTGAAGCTCTGTGGTATTAGGGAATAGTGTTGCACAGATGGAAGGAGACAAAGGAACATTAGACCATTAGCAAAAGATTTTCAAAGGAGGCTATGACGGGGGCCACTCACCTCAGTGCTCCTACCAGTCGGGTATGTCTGCATCTGCACTCTCTCTACTTGTGCTGCTTATGTTGACCCCTGCTGGCAGTTAAATTTTTTCTGGCAGGCTTTAGTGACTCAGCCCTCTGGGCGACTCATGCACAATCGGTATGTGAACACACACAAAACAGACCCCTTCCAGAGTGCAAGGTCCAATAGGGCCTATCACACTCAGTACTGCAATTGCCATATTTGAGGTCAGGAAGGAATTTCCCCCCAGGTCAGATTGGCAGAGACTTAAGTTCCCTCTAAGCTGCGTGGCCGCCAATTAAGTGCTGCGCAGACGCTCAGGGCTGTGACAGGGAGAGATGCCCTGCACTCTGCCCTGGGCCTCCTGGCCCTGGCGCTTGGTTTTCCATTATGCTCTCAGTGGCTCTTCTTGAACTTCCTTCTCAGGAGTCTTACCAGGGCCTGCTGCTCCCTTGCCAGCTGCCCCACCTGCTCTTGGAGGGCCCACTGCACCTCCCATAGTCCCTCTTGGATTTCCTGTCTCCCTTGCTGCAGGGACTCCCGTCTCCCTCATGGGTCATCTGTCCCTTCCACCGGGGCGCTGATGCCAGGGCCCAAGCAGAGATGGCATAAGCACCTTCCGCAAAGAACATCTCCATGTATCGGGGATCCATCATCCCTCAATAGTGGAACAACTTGCCGAGTCTCCACGGTTCCCTTTGTAGCGGGGTGGACCACATGTACTCACTATCTCCACCATGTGTAGTAAGGTTGCTGACTCACCAGCATGGCGCCTCCTGCTGGTCGTCCGGAAATTAGCCCTCTCAGCCCTGGAGTGCCCTCTATGGGCTCGTATCTCACCCTCTGTTGCCTACCCCTCTGCAGTCCCTTTATCTCCTCCACGTATAGGCCCCATATCCCTCCTGGACCATGGTGCCCCTTAACTTGGGGTGCTGCCCCTCACTCAGGGAACACCATATGTGCCCTCGCTATCCACAGGCCCAACATGTCTGTCCCCTCTTTGGTTTCTTCACCTAACGGGCCTTCCCAGGGTCTTGTCCCTTCCCCTGTTCTGGGTGAGGCTCCTTGCCCCCAACCCAGTAGGGACAATCCTCTCTCAAATGTCCCCGCCTCCCACAGGTGGAGCTGCAAAAAGCCCAAAAGGAGAAGGAAGACCTGGCCTTGAAGTTGAAAGAAAGTGAAGAGAAACAAGAGCAACTGGTGGGACACCTCCAGGTTGCCCAGGCTAGGAGACCCCCTACTCCCAGAGGTGGGATTTTGGGGGGGAAGTGTGTAGCGGGGTGAGCACCCTGCTCTGGAGAGAGAGGGGTTAAAACCAGCTCTGGGAGAGGGCTGCCCGAAGGAGCCAATCAGGCAAAGGCAGGTAGCAGCAGGCCCGGTAGGGCTGGTATAAAGAGGGCTGTGAACTAGGAGACAGGCAGTCTCACTCCAACCTTGGGGTGGAAAGGACTGGGTTGCCTGGGAGCATCAGGTACCTTCAACAGAGCAGTTCTGGGGAAGGGGTAGGCTGAGCTGGGGAGCTCAGGCCTGGCGACTTCCCAGGCTGAGGCCTGACAGGAAGGCTGAAGGAGGTACTGGGGCTGCAGGGAAAGGCAGCTGGTCCAACCCTCTAGCCAATGATGAGTGGCCACTTCAGACTGCAGTTTGATTGTGAGTAAAGGGGCTAGATGACTGGCAGTGCATCACTGAGGTGCGGTGGGCTCAGGGGAGTGGGGTTCCCTGAGTGAGGGGTGGCACCCTGGTCTGAGAGGGACGTGGGGCCTATACATGGTGGAGATAAAGGGACTGCAGAGGGGTAGGCAGCAGAGGGTGAGACACCAGCCCATAGAGGGCGCTCCAGGGCTGAGAGCTAATTCCCAGACAACCAGCAGGAGGTGCCGCAGCAGTGAGTCAGTGGCCTTACTACAAGGACCTATCAGTACTCTGGGAAATAAACAAGAAAATCATGGAAATGTAGACACAGTAATGCAGTTTTCACTACATTAATACAGAACTTTTAAATTGCCTATTTAAACCTTATATAATGTTAACTACCTACCAGATTAACTGTTAGTAAATGACCATTTTACACTCTAACAGAGCTTTCCATGATTCTGAAACAGCATGTTGTACATTGCCAGGTTGTCATCTTTGAGCATCTGTCATCTCGCAAGATAACTTTGCAAGATGAAAATGATCTCTCGCAGTCCACACCATTATTGGGCAGCGATAAATACCTCAAAGCTATTATGGCCAGACTTGGAAAGCGATCATTTAAGTTGCCCCAAAATTCTAGAATGTCAAGGCACTTCATTTCAAAACTGCACTGCTGTAGCTACAAAACTTGGTCTTTGCCAACTCACTGTCTTCAAACATGGGAATAGATTCAGATACATTTAATGATACAAGGTCAAGAAGTTTGGCCTGATTGGGATCAAACACTCGGCAGGGTTTAAGAAAACTGGCAGTGGGTTGACAAAACTGTTCAGAACAAGTCAAGTAGGCTTCAGTTTTACACTGTCTTAGCTAACAGGTGGTCAGTCATGCCACTGAAGGACTTTGACCAATTGGCAAGATCAGTCAAATCCTTGACCACCTTATGTGATCTGATTTCTGTTTTTTCATAAGCTGTGAGAGTTGCCATTATTCTTGGTGCAAATGCTTCAATTGCTGCAATATTTTCTTTTATTTCCACTGATTTACTTAAAGTGATCACACCTGCAACAGATGAACTATAGCTTCGCTCACACTCCTAAAAAAAAATCCTGCAGGTGGCTGGTATGAAAATGGACAGCTTCAAATCAGCTATTCGACTGTCTGATTACTGGGATAGGTGGAATTGCAGGAACTTTCCCTTTTCCCTGCAATGATTGACGGAACCATGCTTTTCAGGCAGGGCAGGCAGTGAATGCATGTTTTACAACAATGACAAGTTCATTTACTTTTCCAAATGTTTTTCTCCAGGTATTGCCCAGTAAGTTGAGATGATGTGCAGTGCATGTTACGTACACTGCATTCAGAAAAAGTGCTTTGAGGCTTCGTTCCCAGGTTTTGTTCATATATGCAGCATTGTTAGTGACAAAAGCAGTGACTTTATTAAAAGGAATTCCCTATTTCTGAACTGTTTCCACCATTGCATGACTCTCAGTTTTAAAGTTAATAGTCTCCAAACATATATACTCTATTAGCAAAGACTTCAATTCCAAACTATCTTCCCCTTGTCAGCTTGAAATGTTGGTTAAAGACAAACAGGGCACTGTCAGGATATTCAATATGTAGCGCCCTTCACCATCAGTTGTTTCATCTGCTTTGAGATTAATTCTAAAACATTGATTCAGCAGTTCTTTCAGGTCATTGACATGTCTTTCAAACTTTTTTTTGGCAAGTATGCTCTTCGGAGATGATCTGAAGTAGGTATAACACCAATGTTTTTCAGGGAGCTTTCTAGATAACCCTGCTCTGAAAAGTTATCTAGGTCATGTTGGTACAGAAAACCTCTAAGTCAACCTTCTGTCCTATGATGCAGCTGTTCTTTGATCTTTACAGTAAATAGCTCACTCACTGTTCTTCGTAGTTTAGCTTTCTCACTTGGGCCTGATTAAAGTTATTGTGCCTTACGTTTATGCAAAGCACTTTATATATGTTTGTCACAGCTTCCTTTTCGTGTGTAATCTACAGGAACATTACATGCTGTGCAAAACATCAACCTGCCACTTTCATGAAATGTTCCCTTTGAGTACTGACTACTTCTCTGCTTAGCAGTGGTTTTTGTAACTTTGCTCTTCAGTGTACTTGGGGTTGCCATGTTTTCCTCTCAGCAGCTAAACCTTATGCATATGCTCTGGATGCGCCAATAAGATTTTTTTTTTTAATTAAACAGTGGCTAAGCAACAACCAGGACCTAGAGTGGCCTGGGCCCAATTCTGTCTTCTGCTCCCAGGTGAAGCGGAAGACCAGGGCCGGCCAACAACATTTTGGCACCTGAGGCGGGGAGCTCAAATGACTCCCCCATGCCCCTTCACTTGGGCCAAAACTTTGAAAGGTCCCAATTCTGCCTTCTTCCTATTCTACTCCTCTCACGGTACTGCTCTGTTACCTACCCCAATAAAGGAGAACTAACAACTTAAAATGCCTTGTTCAAAAGATTTAAGTAACACTTACATTTGCTCTTCAGGCGTTTAAAAGTTAACTTTTCTTGTCTGCATAGTAAACACTGGCATTGTTATCTGTTTGAATAATCAAAGTGGTGCTAACCATGCCTTCTTGGTTGCAAAGATTTGAACTGCTTCCTGAAGGTCCACAGTCTGGGCTAACTCATGATCTATTGAGATGGTTGCAAGGCTGACCAGCCTCTCCTGTGTCAGTGTGGAGTGTAGATGTGTTTTTATTAACTTCAGCTTGGAGAACAGAACAGCCTTTGGAGTTAATCCTGCTGAAATGTATCTTGAAAGGGCTTTCAGTTCATCACCTAAATCACTCGCATCAATATTGCGCATGGCATCATGTGTCAACAGTGTCTCTAGTGCCCTGCATTGCTGGTGTAGGTCGTCTTCAGGGATAGTGAGGAGTTTTGGAATATCATACAACATCCCAAATATACTGCTATATTCCTTGAGCTGCATGAAATGTTCTTCAACTGACTGTATTGCACAATCTAGCACCTGGATAAAGAATTCAACTTTGAATTGTTGTTTAGGGTCTCTTATGGGATTATCCCATGCCTTGTAGTCAAAATGTCTTCTTCGGTGACTCTTGTATTCTTGAATGGGTGGGAAAATAGCTTCAGTGTAAAGTTCCTCTGCCAACTTCTGTGCACTCTTCAGAATGTTTTGAAATCCCTCATCTGACCAGTAAGACTGTAGGTATGACTTTGCTTTGTCCAGTTGTTCCATTGCTCCAGATATATTGAGGTCAACACCTTGGAGTCTCTTGCTTACAACTTTTATTTCAAACAGTATGTCATGCCACAACACTAAGCCACACAAAATTTGAAGTTATGTATGTTTCTGGTGATTCCATTTCCTTCTGCCAGTGTTCTCCCACGAACAGTTCCTGTCACAGCATTATCCTCCATAATGGCAACTATAGCATCATCTATCTTCCCAATTTGGTATTTGATAGACTTTATCGCCTCCACTTGACTTTCCCATTGTGTGGCACTCAGTGGTTTCAGTGTCAGAGAGGATGTTCCCAGATGTTGCTTCAAAATTTGCTATCTATGTGTTGATGCAGAGAAAAATACATAGATGCTTTGAATTACATTAAAAAATTCAGCAGCTTCACTAGAAGCTGATGCTGCATCACTGACCACGAAGTTCAATGAATGAGAACTGCAAGGGACAAAAAAAGCTCGAGGGTTTAACTCTCAGATCCATGTCTGCACTCCTCTGTTCTTTCCTCTCATGTTGGCACCATTATCCTAGCCCTGACCTCTCATGTCAGCTATCGTAATTCCCATATCTTCCAGCTTTTTAAGAAGCACATTTGTCATACCAGCTCCTGTAGTATCATCAATGTCAATAAATTCTAGAAAATGCTCTCTGACAGTCACCATTGCAGGGACATTTTCACTAGGTTCTGTTGTTTTTACAAAAAGTTTCATTGAAGTAATTTGTTCCATATGGCTGATGTCAGGTGTGCAGTCCAGAATAACAGAATAATATCTTGCTGACTTCAGATCTGCCAAATTTTCTGTTTGACTTTTCTTGCCAGTAACTGTGTGATCTCATTTTGAATTGTTTTTCCAAGGTAGTGGTATATGAACATTTCTTGGGTGGTGACTCTTCTTAGATGCTCCTGGAGTACAGCATCAAACTCAGCCATCAGCTCCACAATTTTAAGGAAGTTTCCATTGTTTGGCACATACAGCTGATCTGAAGTGCCATGCAGTGCTAAGTTTTGGGTAGCAAGCATTCTCACAATGGCAGAGCCTTTTCAGAACATTTTGCCAGTAAAGAGACTCTGATTCAATCTTCTCTTGATGCTGATCATCTATGGTGGCCTTTAACCTTAGTCTCCTCTCAAGCTCTTTCCACCTATGAAATGCTCTCTGGTAATTTACTGCTTTCTCATGGCATGCCAGATTTCTAGCCAGATTTTTCCAGTTCTTTGTTCCTGTAGAACCCAGTGTGTCTGGAACATTAGACTGGAAGAGTTTGCAACAAAAACAGTATGCAGCATTCTGGGTTTTTGAGTACATAAGCCCTGGCCTCTCCACTTTGTCACCATTGGGGATTTCATGACAGTAATGTGTTGGATGGAAGCTTCTATTTTCATTGTCTTTTGGGAACATGAAGTTTTTCACTTGCTGTGGCCTATGCAGTACAAGGAAGACCCTCAGGCTATGGCTTATGTGGGTCCACAGTCCTGGGGCATCTAGATGTAAGGAACTAAACTCAGCAGCAGCTGTTTCTTGCGCCTCCACCACACTCTTCCGATCTACACTTTTTTTTTTCTTTAGGAATGTGCAGTTACATCCATTTGAGATGGAGATATGGATGCTGCAGTAGCTGCCAGGTCACCTGCACTCTAACTGGAAGATCAGGCATCTCCTCACCACTCACGGGGTGGGGCCGGAAGGCTCACCATGAACATTTGTGTCTATGTATCTCAGGAGAGCTCCTTCCTGCTTAGATAGAAAAGCTTTCTTTGCTTTCTTGCTTTTTCTGAATGCTGCTGCAGAGGGGCGTTTTCTTCTTTCACTCATGACTGCTGTTCTGTGCCAGCTATATTGGCTCTCAACACTCAATTGAAGGGGACAAATAAGCAGGCTGGTAGCAGGGCCTGAGTGAGGGAAGATATAAGCATCTTAAGGGCCTACCTGGCTCCTACTACTTCAGTTGACTGCCTGTTCTCCTCAAGTGGGTTCAGGGAAGCAGCAGGAAGCTCCCTGAGAAGCTGGTGTTAATCAGTCCAGGCTCCTGGGGGTGCTAGAGAGGTACATAAGAGGCGGCTCCTCCTGTCTCTCCCTGCAGCTCCTGCTGCTTTCTATTATTCCCTCTCACCTTTTCTCCTGCCTGCCTGTTGTGTCTTGTGCTGTGCTGAAGGAAGGAGAGCACTCCACCATCTCTGTGCATCTAGAGAAGAGAGAATACATATGCTGCAGCAGCAGACACAATTTTCTATACTCTGGGCCTTAGGGGCACCTCCCCACAGTCTGGTGAGGTGGCTGCCTCAATTTGCCTCATGGTAAGGCCAGCCCTGCAGAAGCCCACCAGCCAGGGGCTGACTGCCCAAGCCCCACCTACCATAGCTAACAGCCCCTGAGGGCCTGACTGCCCTAGCCACGCTGGCAGGGGGTTGACAACTGGCTGGGGTTGAATGCCTAAGCTCCTGCTGAAGGGTCTGATTTCTCTCAGGGTCCCAGGAACTGCTGCTGGGGCTCCTGCCTGGTGGCTGTCAGCCAGTCAGTTGCTGGGTGGCCTTCTGCAGGATCGGGGGGAGGAGAAGCTGCTGTCCACAGCCAGTTGCTGGGCAGACTCCTTTGGGAGAGAGGGAACTGAGTACTTCTGCCCCAGGGACTCTGCTCCAGCAGCTGCTGCGGGGCCCTCCCCAACCAGTTGATCTGTGGGCCTCCTGCCATGGGGCCGTCCTTCGACCAGCTGATGGGGGAGGGGGGAAGCTCCTGGTGCTGCGGGGCTGTCCTCCGACCAGCTAATGGGTGTGGGGAGGGGCCTCCTAGTGCTGTAGGGCCATCCTCTGACTAGCTAATGGGCAGGGGGGCTTCTGGTGCTGCGGGGCCATCCTCTGACCAGCTGATGGGCAGGGGGACTCCTGCAGAAGGAAGTGGATCCTCACAGCAACCTTGGGGCGGTGGTGGTGGTGAAGGGCTGCCCCTCTCTTCTCTGAGCCCTGATAGGGAATTTGAAGAGCCTGTCAGGTGGCTGAGCTCAGGATGCTCCCTGCAGCAGTAGCTGTCTCCTGGCTTGCAGGGAGGGTGGCTGACAAGTGTGTGATGGCTTCCTCAGACTTGGTGAAACAGTGAAAAGTAGCAAGTAGCCCAGGATGTGGCCATGAACGTGAGCCTCCAAATAGCTACAGGGAAACTAAATGGGTTTTGTCACAGAGGGTGAGTTTTTGGAAAGGCATTGCATTGGTTTTGGTCTCTGGGGTGTGCTCAGGGGGGAGAGGAAATACTAAATTGGTATTGGTTGCTAGGAGTGAGGGATTTTTTTTTTTTTCCTTTTGGGGTAGGAGGCAGTTGAATTGGTTTTGATTGCTGGGAATGAGTGTGTTGGGTTTTTTTTTTTTTTTTTTGCATAGGATAGGTGTTTGTGACTCTGTATGGAATATGGGAGACACTTTAGGATATCATGAATTCTAATATTGTAAAATGGCAATAAGTTGTGCCAGATATACTGTGTGAGGTATCTGCAAAAATGTTATAATTTGCCCTGTATGATGATCTTGTTTATATGTTTGTATCACCTTTTTCTTATGAGTTATAGACATACCCTACATATCTGTATTTCAAACTTGTGCTGTGTGTCTGGGTGACACCCCCAGACAGATTGACATTAGCACTGCCTAGCCTGCTTGATGCCCCATCAAGGGACATCAGCTATACAACTGACCCATTTAGAGAAGGCAAGGGATACACCCTGTGACTCAGCAAGGCATGCAGGGATATGCCTATGGACAGGGGTATGGAATGGCTTCCATATGAGGAGCGATTAATAAGACTGAGACTTTTCAGCTTGGAAAAGAGATGACTAAGGGGGGGATATGATTGAGTTATATAAAATCATGACTGGTGTGGAGAAAGTAAATAAGGAAGTATTATTTACTCCTTCTCATAACACAAGAACTAGGGGTCCCCAAATTAAATTATTAGGCAGCAGGTTTAAAACAAACAAAAGGAAGTATCTTTTCACACAGTGCACAGTTAGTCTGTGGAACTCTTTGCCAGAGAATGTTGTGAAGGTCAAGACTATAATAGGGTTCAAAAAAGAACTAGATCAGACCATCAATAGCTATTAGCCAGGATGGGCAGGGATGGTGGCCCTAGCCCCTGTTTGTCTGAAGCTGGGAATGGGCCACAGGGGATGGATCACTTGATAATTACCTGTTCTGTTCATTTCCTCTGGGGCACCTGACATTGGCCACTGTCAGAAGACCGGATCCTGGGCTAGATGAACCTTTGGTCTGACCCAGTACGGCTGTTCTTATGTTCACTCTGTCCTGGACCTATGTGCTGTTTGGGAGCCAGAGAACTGGAATGCAATAAAGGGGGCTGTGACTTCTTTTTTGCTTCTTGATAACCAGTGTGGGGGATCAGAAAAACCGTTTGCGACCTGTTGAGGAGTTTAACTTCAGTGTTGCCCACCAGTCTTGGGAATATCTTCTCTCCCTTTTGTAGCAAGCCCTGACCCGGGCATTTCCAGTGCGGGATGCCCTAGGCAAATGGGGTCACATTGGTGTAGTCGTCAGGATACACGGAACCAGATCACTTGGGTTTTGGATCAGAACCCTACGCTATTCCAAATCTGAAATTTGATACTGACTGTTAAAGGTTAAAGTTAGTCAGAGTGCGTGATCCACAATCATAACTACAAGATTTGTGCTCACAAAGGACTTTATCCTTTAAGAAGAAAGCCACTGATTGAGAACTGAAAAACCTGCAAAAGAACTTTGACCAGAAAGAGGGTAACCAAATATACCCCAACACGGCCACCTTTTATGTAAATGCTATTACTGTGCGCTCAGGAGGAGGTAATCCCATAAATGGTGCCAATCTTATGTATCGGGGTGGTAATTGGAAACTCCTAAAGAATGTAAAAATCAATGGTAAAAGCTGTTTAAGGCAAGTTACAACTTCTAATGTCACCTAGTTAAAGCAGATCTTGTCAGAGAAGAAGATTACTTATCCGGTAAGAGTGTGAATATTGTAGTCTTCTGAGTTTACTTTGTGTCTTTAGTCAGAATCCACCTTGAATGGAATGGTATTAAACATGATGTTATAGTAGGCGTAAGGAAGTTATTTTGCTTACAGAACTTTTGATTGGAGAATGATATTAAAGCTATATTTTATCAGGGTAATGTCATAACCCAACCCCAGAAAAAGTATGAATGTGAATCCTCTGTATTATCTGTATCTAACGTGTGTGTCTCTCACCAGGTTGAAGACCTAACTGAGGAAGGAAAGAGAAGATTGTTGGTGGGTGATGGATTGTTGGCAAGTAAAGTTTGTAAAAGTGAGCCTGAAGTAAAAGTAATTTGCTTGAAGTAGCTCAGTATGATGAGCCCCTGTTTGTGGAAAAACCGCAGTTTATCTGTGGGAGAAAATGTCTCCAGTGGTTTGTATGTTGGGAGTGGCAACCTGCCTGTTAAGGAAGCTGCCTAAGTCTCCCAGTACACCTCTACCTCGATATAATGCTGTCCTCGTGAGCCAAAAAATCTGGTTATAGGTGAAACTGCGTTATATCGAATTTGCTTTGATCCACCAGAGTGTACAGCCCCACCCCCCTGGAGCACTGCTTTACCACGTTGTATCCGAATTCATGTTATATCGGGTCGCATTATATCGAGGCAGAGGTGTAGTTGTCTGTAAACAGCCATGAGTGCTGGGATAAAGGAGAGAAAGGTAAATAAAGTTCAGATGAGCCTAGGCAGCCTTGTGAGCTGATGGCTTTGTCTGATCAGCAGTTTGAGAAGGCAAGGTTAGTGGAACATGAGTATCCCTATACCTTGCCTATTACGAGTGTGGACAATTGTGACAGTGAAGGAAATGTTCCTGTGTCTGTTAGGGGTAATGACTTGTCCATGGAGGGAGCTACCCCAATCTGCAAGCAGTTGTCTGTGAACAGCCGTGTGTGCTGGGACAAGGGAAAGGAAATCTCAAATTGTTTGCCTGCTGGAGGAGAATATATCTCCAGTTCAGCAGTGCAAGTAGGGCAGTATGGTCCAGTACACTATACCAGCAAGATATTTATAGCTGGTACGGTGTACTGGAAAGAGCAGGAGCAGAAGGTGGGTCCGCTCGTGCATTCTTACAGGTTCAGCAGCATCGTGTTGAGAGAGAGAGCAAATAATGGAGAAAGCAGATTCCCCCCTAGTGTGGAGAGACAGAGGAAAAAACAAAGAAATAAAACTAAATATTTTATTTTATTCAATGATGTGCTATGTGCAGTACAAATTAGGATACAGTCCTTAATCCCAGGAAGTTAACAGTAGAACAAACATGTATAACTTTTCAATAGATGATATTGCAGTCAATTATATGAAGTCTCACAGGAGAGCTTTCTACTGATGGAAATACAGCCCAATGGTACAAGAGATGTTTCCAATAGATGAAGCTATGGCTGATTGTATGTGGTCTTATAGGAGATGTTTCCCATGGATATTTGCCAAATAGGAGGTCTCCTAGGAGTTGTTTTCTAGAGATGAGGCTGGAACCTGATGGCATGTGGTCTTGTGGATGCATTTCCAGATGTTTGTTTCCAGCCTGATAAATATTCCATTTTGGACAAACATGGAATCTAAAAAGCAACCCAAAACTTTGTTGTTTTTCCATATTCTTTTTGACACTTTATAAGCTCTCACTTCTTTCAGCAAACAGAGGCGATATTGACATATCATTTAGAATATAAAGTACATTATTATGCTCATATGAGCATCTCTGGGACTGGGGAAAATGTGCAGGGAGGATGTGGGAGATGTTGTCTGTGCGATGGAGGCTGAGAGGTTAATTGCTAAAATAGAAGAAAGGACTAGGTGGTGAGCAAAAGAAGAGTTTTTTGTGAAACTGATCTTACTCTTACCTGTGAGCTGGGAAGCAGCTGTTCTAACATCAGCACAGGTGTTCTTTCCCAGATCAATACAGCTGGTGATGAGGAAATTTAGCCTTTGTCAGTGGTTCTGTACATAGAAAAAAAGGAAAGGAATGTACAATATTCTAGAACTCTGTTTGGTGGAACTTTCTGCAACTTTGAAATTATGGAATACAAGGGGCGGTGTGAGGAAAACCTATAACATACCTTGGGTGTTCAATGACCATTTGCAGGGTTTAGCCAGCCTGTACCCTGAGCCTGATTGCCAGCTGACATCTTTATCAGATAAGACATCCTATACTGACAATGCTGCAGTGTGAGCTTTTAACATCAATTAAAGGCACCCAGTTGAAGAGGTGGAGGGGGGTGTGTGTGTGTGTGTGTGGGGGGGTATATTTTGACCAGGTAGTTTATCTCCATTACAAATCTTGTAACTATCATAGGGCAATCTGCACAGGTGGTTATTATATAAGAGAGTGGATCTCAACAAGATGTGAATGCCAGAGGATTGTCTACTTACTGCAGTGTGGTTATTGAGAACCATAATGAAAGTCCAAACTCATTTAAGAACTGACATGTTTTTACTTTTCACTTCTCTCCTCCTTCTCCTTCTCCTCCTCCTGATCTCTCTTGCCTCATCTTCCTTTGGGGGCCCCATGTGAGTTCAGGGGGTTCACAGTTCCCCTCCATCCTCCCTGATCTTTGGGCAGGAGTTCAGACAATGCTATAATCTCCCACAGCAGAGATACCCGAGATACTAGTTGAAAGGTTCAGACTAAACAGATGTTGCATTGATACTAACGTTTTTGTTGGAATTGCTCAGGTAGTTGCTGAGTCTTCCTCTCCTCGTCATTATGGCTAGCAATGTCACTCCTTGAGGGTGCAAGAGAGAGCATAGATGTGCATTTGGGGGCACCTGAAGTCTCTTTGGTGCACACAGCTGCAGGGGACAATAAGCCCAGGGTCAGTCTGTTCGTGTTTCTACTTCCAGGGTCTGCTTTTGTCCCTTCTTAACTAACACTGTAGCACCAACTTTGTATTTAATGATACAATAAGTAGGCAGCAAATAGGGTATTCATGCACCTGAAGTACAGGACATTTCTGCCAAATTATCTGAGACTGCATCCTAAGATTATGGTCTTGGGGTCCTGATTGTCCTGACTTCACACTAGTAACTGCACTGAAGCTTTCTTGCAGCTCATACATGGCATTGCTAGACATTGTGGAAACTTCAACAGTTGTGGCATATCTCTGTGATGGGAAATCTGATTCCCTGCCCTCTGGGTGGGACAAAGTCTCTGATCAGTGTCTTGCTGGGAAGTCTAAGGCTCTGCCCGGTGTTCACGGGGGGAGAATAATCATCTCTTGAATGATCTGTTGCGTATGGGGGTAGAAACCTCTTTCTAGAGAGAATAAATCTCCAGAAATGTAACTTGTTTTCATGTATTCTTACCATCCTTAATGCAGTATGTTGTGCAGTTGCAACACTTGCAGAGTTTCTCTACGTAGTATAAGGAACTGGACTAATCCCTCTGTCTTTTTATTCTCTTCCCTGCAGAACCCTGAATTCACTTAACTTTTATTTTCAATTCTGAGTTACTGGATAGGTTTAACTAATATTAGCTCTTAATAAGGATTCCCAATCTTTGTCATCACTAGTTTTGTGCTACTAGAATGCCTGTGTATAGAGATATTGGACAAATATTTTTGTTATAGTGTTTTGTGTTTTTCCTGATTGCTGTTCAATGAAAGGAACAGAAACTGCTACTGATCTGACAGTGTAAATAAGTCTAAGGGATGAGGAGAACTTGTCTGGGTCCCACAAGTATCTAAGTGAAAGGAGAGGAAACCCTGTCTAGTGCCTCTGGAAGCTGACCTGTCTATTCATCATAACTGTCTTGTATCTAATCATCCCCTCCCCACATTCTTCTCCCCACCCTCTCCAAATGCCCAGTCAAAAACTGGATGCCACCGAGGATTTACCTGATTTACTGAGGATAGTAAATCTTGAGGCCTAAACAGGTCTCACTCCCTTTCAAGCATCTGTATAGTCGAGAGGGCGGGGGGGGGGGCATTTGTTGGTCTCCTACCTCAACCTTGATGATCTCAATTCACTGCTATGCTGGCTCTGACTTAGATCGGGACTGAAATCCAAAGAGCATGGACGGGGTACACTTCATGCCCTTCATGTACAGCTCAATTCTCAAGGCTGAAGGAGAGGAATGGGAGCCATGGTCAGCAGGTTCATGAACCACCCATAACACATCTTTC
Source organism: Chrysemys picta bellii (assembly GCF_011386835.1). Lineage (NCBI taxonomy): Eukaryota > Metazoa > Chordata > Testudines > Emydidae > Chrysemys > Chrysemys picta. The sequence continues at coordinate 40,236,217 of NC_088797.1, forward strand.
TGCCAAGACCACTCTCGCCCTCTGGGGGGATGGTTTTCCCCCTCATTTCTTCTCATGGGAAAACTGGAGGCCAGTGGAGTCAAGAATTGGTTTAGAGTGGGGAAACCATTCAGTGATTGACAAGCAACTTGATACTCCTCATTACGTTGTGCTTATGGAACAGCAAACTGCTCCCCTCTGTTATCAATTTATTAGCTGCAGCGAATAGAGTGACTAGGTAGCTTTCCCAGTTCTGACCAGGGAATGACCCATACGTATCTGGATCCCATTTCCTAAGTGAAGTCACTAGAGAGGGGACTGTGGCAAAGGCACTAGACAAAAGCTATCTGGGCTTTTTCCATGTCCAAATGTGCCCCCAAAGGATAACAGCCCATTCTCTCCTTTTAGTTAAAGATGATAATGGGAGACACCAGAAGAAATAGACATTGTGTCTTTTTGAGAGAGGAGCAACTTCCCACACATGGATTTTAGTGTGATGGAGGAAAATCATCACAAACCGCAGCTCCTTTAACTTCCACTGCACAACTCACAGAGCCAGTGTAAAGATCCATTGCATGCTTTCAAACCACATGAAAATTTTGGGCCCTGGTGTCCTAGACCAGCGTTTCGTTCTTACGCAAGAACAGCTTCTCATTTCCACTTGGGTTTGTGTGAGCCATTGCTGGGTCTGTAATGATAGCAGTGCGACATCACAGTCTTTACATCAATCAAGAGTTTGACTGATTAGTCATATTCTCAAAGCACTGTTTAGAGTCCTACATAGAGCCACTGCTGCATATACTGCGTTTATACATGCCACCCTTCAGACAGGGGGCCTTCTTTCTGACCTGTGTTGATAGGCACCAGGCTGCATGGTATTCCAAGCCCCAATTATGCTCATGAGCACAAGAAGCAATGCAATCACGAGACATCAGTTTTATTCAACTAAATCATGTCATCAGTGTTTCTCTCTTGAAACGGGTAATGCTTCCTGCTAAAATATCATTGATTAGATGTAGGAATGCCATGAGCAGAACTCTTCAAAAATCTGAAAACTAGATACAAATAATTCATGGGCTGGACTGTGCCCTATTAAAAATTACAGGAATTAAATGCTATTTCTGTCAGTGTTGTGGGCTTGACTCCCAAAAGTGGCAGATAACAGGACAGGACTATATTGTCTTCCTCCAGGAGGAGGGAAAAACAGTATCTATTAAAATCTCTAGTAATATGCCTCTATGTCCATCCACCAGTCAGACCTCATAGACTTTAAGGTCAGAAGGGACCATTTGATCATCTGGTCTGACCCCCTGCATGCTGCAGGCCACAAAACCGTCCCTACCCCTTCCCTGGACTCTGCTGTTGAAGTCCCCAATCCTGTGTTTTAGTGACTTCAATTGGCAGAGACTCTCCTGCTAGTGATCCCTGCCCCATGCTGCGGAGGAAGGCGAAAAACCTCCAGAGGCTCAGCCAATCTTCCCTGGAGGAAAATTCCTTCCCGACCCCAAATATGGCGATCAGTAAGACCCCGAGCATTTAGGCAAGAGTCTGTTAGCCATTATATTATTTACCTACCATTGCTTGGTATTCCTTGGCTACTATGTTTTACCATTAAACCATTCCCTCCATAAACTTATCTAACTTAATCTTAAAACCAGACAGGTCCGTCGCCCCCACCGTTTCCCTCGGAAGGCCGTTCCAATATTTCACCCCTCTGACGGTCAGAAACCTTCGTCTAATTTCAAGCCTGAACTTCCCCACGGCCAGTTTATATCCATTCGTTCTCGTGTCCACATTAGTACTAAGCTGGAATAATTCCTCTCCCTCCCTTGTATTTACCCCTCTGATATATTTAAAGATAGCAATCATATCCCCCCTCAGCCTTCGTTTTGTCAGACTAAACAACCCAAGCTCCTCTAGTCTCCTTTCATACGACAGGTTTTCCATTCCTCTAATCATCCTAGTCGCCCTTCTCTGCACCCGTTCCAGTTTGAGTTCATCTTTTTTAAACATGGGAGACCAGAACTGCACACAGTACTCCAAATGAGGTCTCACCAGCGCCTTATACAACGGAAGCAGCACCTCCTTATCCCTACTAGATATACCTCGCCTAATGCATCCCAAGACTGCATTGGCTTTTTTCACCGCCACGTCACATTGTTGACTCATAGTCATCCTGCGGTCTACAAGGACCCCTAGGTCCTTCTCCTCTTCCGTTACTTCTAACCAATGCGTTCCCAACTTGTAACTAAAATTGTTATTAGTCATCCCCAAGTGCATCACCTTACACTTTCCACTATTAAACTTCATCCTATTTCTGACACTCCAATTCACAAGCTCATTCAAGTCTCCCTGCAGAATATCCCTATCCTCCTCCGAATTTGCAACGCGTCCCACCTTTGTATCATCCGCAAACTTTATCAGCCCACTCCTGCAATTGGTTCCGAGGTCAGTTATAAATAGATTAAATAAAATGGGTCCCAAAACTGAACCTTGAGGCCCTCCACTAGTAACCGCCCTCCAACCTGACAGTTCACCCTTTAATACGACCCGCTGCATTCTCCCCATTAACCAATTCCTTATCCACCTCTGGATTTTCATATCGATCCCCATGTTTTCCAGTTTAACCAATAATTCCTCATGGGGTACAGTATCAAACGCTTTACTGAAATCCAGGTATATTAGGTCCACCGCATTTCCCTTATCTAATAAGTCTGTTACTTTCTCAAAGAAGGAGATCAGATTCGTTTGGCACGATCTGCCCTTCGTAAAACCATGTTGCAATTTATCACAATTGCCATTAACCTCAAGGTCCTCAACTAGTTTCCCTTTCAGAATTTTCTCCAGCACCTTGCACACTACAGATGTTAAACTAACAGGCCTGTAGTTACCCGGATCACTTTTTTTCCCTTTCTTGAAAATAGGAACCACATTAGCTATTCTCCAGTCTAACGGGACCACCCCCGAGTTTAGATTCATTAAATATTATCGCTAATGGGCCTGCTATTTCCCGTGCCAATTCCTTCAATATCCTCGGATGAAGATCGTCCGGTCCTCCTGACTTAGCCCCATTAAGGTGTTCAAGGTTTGTTTCTACCTCGGATACGGTAATCCCCCATCCTGTAAGCCCCTCTGTCATGGTGCTAGTATCCCTAATACCTCCATTGGCCTCATTAAACACCGATGCAAAATATTCATTGAGATATTGCGCCATGCCTAGAGTATCTTTAATCTCCTCTCCGGCTATAGTCTTCAGCGGTCCCACTTCTTTCTTTGCTTTCTTCCTATTTATATGGCTGTAAAACCTCTTACTATTGCTTTTAATTCCCCTCGCTAGGTACAACTCTACACGGCCTTTGGACTTTCTCACTCTATCTCTACATTCTCTGACTTCACTAAGGTAAGTTTCCTTACTGATCCCTCCCCTCTTCCACTCTTTGTACGCTTTCTGTTTTTTCCTAATCACCCCTTTGAGTCGGTCGCTCATCCAGCTTGGTCTAAATCTCTTGCTTAGTAATCTTTTTCCCTTTTTTGGGATACAGGCCTCTGACAGCTCATGCATCTTTAACTTAAAGTAATCCCAGGCTTCTTCTGCCTTTAGATCCATTAATATATTTGCCCAATCCACTTCCCTTACCAGTCCCCTTAATTTGTTAAAATTGGCCTTTTTAAAATTATAAACCCTAGTCTTTGACTTAATTCTGTTACTCCTTCCATTTAGTTTAAACCGAATTAGCTCATGATCACTGGAGCCCAAGTTGTCCCCTACTACCACTGCCTCGACGAGGTCCTCACTACTTACCAGAATCAAATCTAAAATGGCCTCCCCCCTCGTTGGTTCAGCTACCACTTGATGAAGGAATTGATCAGCAAGCACATCTAGGAACATCTGAGCCCTATTATTGCTACTAGCGTTTGTTCCCCAATCTATATCCGGGAAGTTAAAGTCCCCCATAATTACACACTTTCTATTAGTATTTACTTCTCTAAACACATTAAATAGTTCCTTATCCATATCCTGGGTCGATCCCGGCGGTCTATAGCACACCCCAAGCACTATCCCCGGAGAGGCTCTAGTAGTCCTTTTACCCAGTGTGAGTATTGCCCAGACGGACTCCGTGTTATCTATTCCATCAACTATTATTTCTTTACAGCTTATTTCACTATTGACATACAGTGCCACCCCCCCACCTTTACCTTTGTCCCGGTCTTTCCTAAAAAGTGCATACCCCTCCATACCTGTGCTCCAGTCGTGACTGCCATTCCACCACATTTCAGTTATTCCTACGATATCCAGTTTCAATTCTCGGACCAAGAGCTCCAATTCCTCCGTTTTATTACCTAGGCTTCTTGCATTGGTGTATAAACACCCTAATGTATGTTGTTTAGCCTGTCTCCCATTAGTAACACTATATGTTGCGGGCCTCTTTGTGTCCGTCCCCCCCCATCCCTCCTATGTCCAATCTCATCTCCCCGGCTATGTCTCCTCTCATTTCACTCACCTTTTCAATACTGGAATCTGGCGTGGAGATTAACTGTGCATCTCCCAACCGTCTCCCCAAACTTCCTAGTTTAAAGCTCTTTTGATAAGGTGAGCCAGCCTCCCTCCCAGAAGTCTATTTCCTTCCCTACTCAGGTGAAGCCCATCCCGTGAGAACAGGTGTCTGTCCCCGAAAGCCTCCCAGTGGCCATACATCCCAAAGCCCTCCTTATAGCACCACTCTCTTAGCCAACTATTTATTCTCACAATCCTATCAGCCCTTTGCTGACCTTCCCTAGGAACAGGCAGAATCCCACTAAAGATAATCTGAGCCTCTCTCTCCTTGAGTGTCTTCCCCAGCCTGGTATAATCTCCCTTGATTCTCTCTAACGAGAACCTAGCTGTGTCATTCGTTCCTACATGAAGGACTATCAAGGGGTTCTTACCTGCTCCTTTTAGGATCCTTTTCAACCGCAGGTCCACATCGCGTATCTTTGCGCCCGGTAGACAGCACACCCTTCTGTTCTCCGGGTCTGCCCTGGTCACAGGCCTGTCCAATCTCCTCAGTAAAGAGACCTGTATCAGTCTGCCTGCCTGCCTTCCTTCAAACTTCTATTAAAATTCCATTGCTTTAAAGGAGCAAATTCAAAGCCTCTTGGTCCAAAATGGGGCAGAAGACGCAAGAAAAATATGTTGAGAAGGGGTGCAACAGAGGGAGACTGAAATAGCCAATCCTAGGATGGCAAGAAGAGAATCCATTTCAAACCCTTATGTAATCTGCAGAGTGCCTAGATCGTATGGAGACTGGCACCACGGTTTGCTGTGACAGTTTTTTAGTAAGGCATTAAACAACTTAATTGCATGCCTCAGGCAGTTGAAAAGGGCATCCTCTAGGTGGTGTGACTTTGCATAGACAATGCATGCATAGTTATGCTTTGTGGAGTTGTCTTCTACAAAATGGCATTCTCTGGGGGTGGGATGGATCTGGCCTAGGGGCTGCTAGTTGGACAATGGACAGCCAGTCAGACACATAGTGCATGCCTTGCGTATATAGATGGCATGACACTGAATTGATATTAAATAAATATCTAAAATAGTAACCATACATTGCAGGATATCCTACGATTTTCACCTTTCTCACGCTCTATTGCTCCTGGGAGCAATGTGAAAATTTTGGGATATGTTGGAGAAATTTAAATCTTCAATGAGATCCTGCAAATATGAACCTATTCCTGACCTCAAAAGCACTAGTAGCCAGAGGAGCCAGTGTGTTTAAGGAAGAGAGCAGGAGCTCTCTTCATCCTAGAGCTTTGCAGTAGTCTCCACCCACTATAAGAATCAACACATTGAAAACACAGGAAAAGAGGCAGTGCTCCACAGGTCGAGGGGAAAGGGAAATTAATAAATACTTTATATACATGTGTAGGATGATGATGATAGGAAGGAGGGGAAGGAGAGTGTTATGATGAGAAGTTCTGGCTGGGATGGTGTATTGGTCAGACAGTATTTTGGCTGAAGCAGCATTTGGTGCCTTTGGTAATGCCTGAAGTATTTGCCTCATTGTGCATTCCTATTATCAGGGAAGTGGCAGCCCTGCTGCATGCTGGTATGCACAGCTTCTCTCCTCTAGACATATCCCTGATCTATAAACAGGCAATAACCAAAGTGATCCCCACTTTCACCGTATGAAAGTTTCTGATTCAAGAATGCCTTATTCCAGGTGATGAGGCTAGTCTGGGGCAATCAATTATTTGTAAGCAGATAAACTACCCATTGCTGTAGTCCTTGTCCTAAAAGAAGAGACTTGGCATCAAAATATTATAGCTGCTGAAAACCTCCCCACACATAATGTTAATATTTATATACAGGATAATAAACTGCCACCCAGATCCCTATATGCATGCCATTAGTCAGAATCCTTGCATCTTCCTTCCAAATTAATAAAATCCAACAATACCATTTTAAATGAGAAATTGTAAAGTATCCCAGTCCAAGGTGAAGGAGGTGGGGGAGGCAATAAAACTGAGTATGGGACACAGTGCCTCATAATTGTCTACAGATTGTAAATGGTCTGAGGAAGGGATTTCGACTTCATACTTCTCTGCAAAGCGTTCAATGTTATGTTGGCACCATATAAATAATACTATCTAGGGAAAAGGTTTCTTCTCATTCTCACTGAATGGGAAGATGAGTAATTGGAAGGCCCTGTTGTTTTATGACACAGAATTTGATGTCTCCTTACAAGGTCTGCTGTGGTCTAATGAATCAGCATTTACATTTTTATCAGGTGACAGCTTATTCCCTCTATTCCATACCTCTATGCACACATATGTACACCTTCTTTCTCTCCATTGTTCAGTGAAGCAGGAGCTGAAACTACTTCCAGACACATTGGTTGTCAGTTGGTCTACTCTGAATTATGAAAGTCTCTTTGACACATCAAGTGTCTGCAAAGCCTTAATCTGGGTAGTGATGGAGGACTCATCCTGAAATAAGAGAAGTAGAAATAAAACTATAGGCAGCATCTGAAAAATCACCTTTTCCAGCTCCCCACACATTCCAATCTAATCTAGAGCAAGGATCATCCCACCTCTTTGTGAGGTCATGTAATAAAATGGAGCCGTTCAATGTATCTCTGTCCAGAATGAAGCAGTAGTGGGAGGCAGGGAAATGTGAGCATAGGTGCTGTGTCATGTAACTGTACATTGACATCTAGATGACAAGCTTTTTCTGGACAAGGTATGTTGTTCTTTTATCTGTAACTTGCTTTGCATGCTTCTGGCCCATACAGTCAATATTAATAAATGAAATGATTATACATATTAGATAGGAAAAATGGTCAGGTCCAGATGCTGGTAAGATAGTGTCCTGAATTTAATTTTGGATCAAAATGCCTGCAGTCACTTTCTATCAATACATTTGAGTAAAACTGCAGCTTTGTTATATTGCTGAATGCCCAAGATCCCACAATCCATCTCCTGTCCAATGCAAAACCAGGCCAGAATAGAGGAGAACTTTAACACTTACTAGGTAGAAATAGAGTCAATCTTATTAAGAGAGTCTCATTCGGGACCACATGTTCATCCTGTGACTTAATAGGGGCCACTTATTGGCTGTGGCTTCTGAAGGTTCCTAAGGAAGATGGCATCAACCTGAAATAAGAGAAATGGAAATAGAGTATTAGACACAGCTGAACAATCCCCATTTTACCTCTCCCATTTGCCTTTATGGTCCATGTTAATATACCCTCAACTTCACCAGCCAGCTGGATCTACATGACTCTTCAAAAGGATAAAATACAGAGCCACCTTCCCTACAATGGATCAGAAGAAGCAAGCAAAGAACTGTGGGTAGAGAACAGTAGATTCCAGTATATCCCAAAGTGTTTAGTAGAGTGAACCCCACTGACTTGCATGTCTAGCTAATCTGTATTGTTCTGGGGAAGGTTGCAGAAGACAACACCAAGGAACTTTGGAAAACTAGATCCTGTTCCCAATCTCATAAGCATGAATAATCAGAGTAGCTGCTAATGATTGCGTTTGACAAGAGGGAGGAACTAGGCAGGAGAACTAGTGCCTCCAGGCCTTAACAGTAAAAATTCATTCAATATTGCAGATAACTGAGTCTGTGATAAAGGAAACAAGGCCCTCACTCACATAACAGAGAAGGAACAAGATAGCATGATACAGGGTAAAGATAGGGAGGTGGAAAAGGATTTACTGCTGGGGGAATTCACATGCCCCACATTTTTCTGTGCCCCTGCACAGAAAAATGCAAATAAAATCTACCGGGGGATACGGCCTCTTCCCCAGCAGCCCAGGCAGTGCATCTGTTCCAGCATGCATGGAGCTACCTCAGAGATGGGGGCGAGGGGCTGGGCATGCATGCCTGCGTGATCACTGGTGGAGGGGTTGGGGGTATGTGCATGCCAAGAAGAGAACAATCGAGAGAGAGACTCTGTCCCTCTCCCTTGCTACTACAGCTACTGGTGTGGAAGGGTAGGGCTTTTTATTATGCAGGAGGCAGTCTAGAGGCACAAATGTAGTAGCCCTGACTGAGTTAATTGATTCATTCTCTGAGGCATTAGCAGCCTGACTATGTAGTTAGTAAGATCATTAAAGTTGCTGTTGATGGTTAATTGATCTTATTCTCTGAAGCAGAAATGTAGCAGCCTGACTGTTAAAGTTAATGTTGTTAATGTTGCTATTGTTAGTTAACTGTTCCCATTCTCGATCAATTTCCCCAGGAGCATAAAACCTGTAAAAGTTTTAAGGCCCCTACATTGCCAGAGTGATGTAAAGGAACCTTATTATAAATGAGAGTAAGGGAATCCTCAGCTAGGAAGATCTATGTGCTTTCTCACTTTATTTCTGTGCCAAAGTGGCACAATGGGGTTAGAATACAGCTCAGACTTTGAGGGCAAATAAAACATTTACCAAAGAGTCAATAAAATGTCAAAAAGAAGAACAGGAGTACTTGTGGCACCTTAGAGACTAACAAATTTATTAGAGCATAAGCTTTCGTGGACTACAGCCCACTTCTTCGGATGCATATAGAATGGAACATATATTGAGGAGATATATATACACACATACAGAGAGCATAAACAGGTGGGAGTTGTCTTACCAACTCTGAGAGGCCAATTAATTAAGAGAAAAAAAACTTTTGAAGTGATAATCAAGCTAGCCGAGTACAGACAGTTTGATAATAAGTGTGAGAGTACTTACAAGGGGAGATAGAGTCAATGTTTGTAATGGCTCAGCCATTCCCAGTCCTTATTCAAACCGGAGTTGATTGTGTCTAGTTTGCATATCAATTCTAGCTCACCAGTCTCTCTTTGGAGTCTGTTTTTGAAGTTTTTCTGTTGTAATATAGCCACCCGCAGGTCTGTCACTGAATGACCAGACAGGTTAAAGTGTTCTCCCACTGGTTTTTGAGTATTTTGATTCCTGATGTCAGATTTGTGTCCATTAATTCTTTTGCGTAGAGACTGTCCGGTTTGGCCAATGTACATGGCAGAGGGGCATTGCTGGCACATGATGGCATATATCACATTGGTAGATGTGCAGGTGAACGAGCCCCTGATGGTATGGCTGATGTGATTAGGTCCTATGATGATGTCACTTGAATAGATATGTGGACAGAGTTGGCATCGGGGTTTGTTACAAGGATAGGTTCCTGGGTTAGTGGTTTTGTTCAGTGATGTGTGGTTGCTGGTGAGTATTTGCTTTAGGTTGGGGGGTTGTCTGTAAGCGAGGACAGGTCTGTCTCCCAAGATCTGTGAGAGTAAAGGATCATCTTTCAGGATAGGTTGTAGATCTCTGATGATGCGCTGGAGAGGTTTTAGTCTGTCTGTACTCGGCTAGCTTGATTATCACTTCAAAAGTTTTTTTTCTCTTAATTAATTGGCCTCTCAGAGTTGGTAAGACAACTCCCACCTGTTTATGCTCTCTGTATGTGTGTATATATATCTCCTCAATATATGTTCCATTCTATATGCATCCGAAGAAGTGGGCTGTAGTCCACGAAAGCTTATGCTCTAATAAATTTGTTAGTCTCTAAGGTGCCACAAGTACTCCTGTTCTTCTTTTTGCGGATACAGACTAACACGGCTGTTACTCTGAAATAAAATGTCAGGACAATCAGAACCAAGCACTTCCCAAAGTACTCAACAGGTCCAGGACAATGATTACCAAACCTGTATGACTTTCATGGGTGAAAGTCTGAACAATTTAAAATGACATTCTATTTTTTTTTCTGCTTGGTGGTCTGTAATGTAATTTAAATGAAAATTTAGGATTATAACTGGAATGCAGGGTATTAGTTTTCAGGTAGATGGCAACTCTATTCCATGCTTTAACCTGAGCATTTACGGACCCCTCCCCCCACAAAAGGAAGAAAGATGTCCCTGCACAATAGATCTCCTGTACTCACTGAATGGAAGAAGGTCTGCTCTAAAGTAAAGCAAACCTCTTTCTGGATACAATGGTTGGACTGAAGCCTCCCAAGGCAATGAACACACTATGATCTGTTCAGTGGCCAGATGCTAGAGTCCACATCCTAAAAAGACAGAAATAGAAAACTAAATGCTCATGCAAAGCTGAAAAATTGCATTGCATACCCTGTAGAGACCTGGAATTTGACATGCACATCACAGCTCTAGGAATCCACTCTCCTTCCCTCAGACTACTAATAAATTCCATCATGTTTTAAAGGAGAACATGCAAAGCCTCTCTGCCAACAGAGGGCAGAAGAAGCAGATAAAGGATTGTGGTAGGCACCAGCAAACTCCAGTATATTACAGAGAACTTGCATCATTGGAGGGCAGTGAGTAAATGCTACTGTCATGCATGTCCTTCCTTCTGGGCAGTTGGAGCAGATAGTTGAAGGGAGTTGCTGAAAATAATACTAATCTCAACCTCAAAAACATGTATAGTATTTCCAAAGTCTACAATAAAGGAAAGGAGGTATTTCCTCCTGCCATAGTCAAAGAATAAGGAACTCTGCATAAACACTGCATGCATATTAAGTCAGTGCTAGCAGGCTGGAAAAAGACAAGTTCCAAGAATTGTAGGATCTGGCCATAGATCAGACAGTGCTCTGAGTGAGTCAGAGTTTGGTGTAGGCTGAATGGCTGTAGTTCTAAATTTTCATTTTCAGCCCTGTACAAATAGATAAATAGCAAACCTGTTTCTGAGGTACACTTAGGGAAGAATGGCTGAGACTCTGAATACTCACTGGGGGGGGAGATGATGCTGTTCAGTTGCCTTTCAGGAAAGCCCCAGTCCAGAATATGAGGTTGGTCTGGGGTAAAATAAAGGTCTTCAGCTGCCAGTGATGCTTTAATGGCTGATGGTGGAGAGCCCAGCCTTAAAGGAAAAGAGTTGAAAGATCAGCTGCTGCAGAGCAACCCCCCTTTTCAGCTCTGCTAATCTGTATTTAACTCGTATCTGTATCAATTCTCCTCCCTTCTCTAATAAAATGTGTATTGCTTTAAAGGAGGCAATATGAGTATCTTTCATCTGGGTAAGGATGAAGAAGCAACAGCCAAAAAACTAAAGGAAGGGGAATAATGGGTTTTACATCTTTTACCTGTCCCTTGTCTAGAGAAATTGTAGATCCTCCAAGCAGGGACCTTGCCTTCATCCTTCACTTTAAAGTACTGTTGGAACTATATAAATAAGGAAAGGGTGGGACAATTTGCTCTAATCATGGATGTTAGGGTGTGGAGTGTTTTGGATGTTAAGGTATGGAGTCATGGTTGGGGCTATTTAGTGGTCAGACAGTGCCCAAGGTGAGAGAGAGAAGGTGGAGCTTTCTTACAATCCCCAGACTGAGAGAACTGTCCTGCATTTTCAGGAAGGTGGCAGCACTATTCCTTACATGCATTTGAGCCCTTACGGACCCTCTCCCACACCATTCTTAATGTACGCACAAGTTAGAATTAAGGAGAACTTGAATACTCACTGAAGAGGGGATTGGCATTACATGGCCTTCTTGGGACCGATCACTGAATCTGAGAGACTCAGCTCTCAGCTAATGTACACTGTGTTCTAAAATAAGAGAAATAAATGCAAAATATTATTAGCAGCTGAACAATGTCCCCACTTGTCCTAAATATGCCATAGTGGGCCCTGTTAATGCACAGCTAAATTCACCTCTACCAGTACATTCTATTTACATCCCCATTCCTTGCCTCCAACTTCTAATAAAATCCATAGTTCAAAGCCTCTCAGGCTTGGCTATGGCAGTAGAAACAAGTAAATAATTATGAGAAGGGGAACAACCAAAGCTGCTTTACCCAAACAAGTGTTTCTATTACTCTATGGGACTACAGGGATAACACAATCTATCCTACAAGTAGCTGAAATCAAATATTGTACTCCAAACCGCAGAATTGTCAGAATGGCAGGTGGTAGGCCATGGAATTCAGGATAATATGTAACTGGGCAGCTCTGAGTTCCAGCTATAGGAATAGTAGTAAACTCCTTTGCCAAAGCAGTAACTGAGGCGTGGTCTACACTGAGGGGGATAGATCTAAGTTACGCAACTTCAGCTACGTGAATAATGTAGTTGAAGTGAATGTACTTAGACCTACTCACCGCATGTCTTCACTGCGGTGAGTTGGCTGCTGCCACTCCACTGTCGACTCTGCCTGCGCTTCTCACGGTGGTGGAGTACAGGAGTCGATGGGAGAGCGCTTGGGGGTCGATTTCTTGCGTCTAGACTAGATGTGATAAATTGACCCCCACTGGATCGATCACTGCCTGCTGATCCAACGGGTAGTGTAGACATACCCTGAGTCTTTGAATCACTCTGCAAATACGTTCAGACTTTTCCCTTCCACTGAAGTGCAGTGATAGGGGAGAATATGACAATCACTAACTAGATAGTAGCAGGGTGAAGTCAAGATTGCGGGAAAGGTGTATTTGCATTGCAAGAGAATGTTAACGTCAGGAGGAATGGTTGGAGCTGGTTGTTGGTCAGAAAATGCCCAGGGTGAGAGAGAATGTAGTTCTTCCTTACAATGACTGCAGAGAATATATTGTTATGTGTTTATCTTTTTAGAAATATGGTAACCATATTGTCTATACCTAAAGCCCTGCACAAACTTGGATATGCACCCTCCCCAATATACATACAGATAAAGAAGTGAAGAAATCCCAATACTCACTCAAGGGTAGAGGATCTGGTCTGTTTGAGGAAAGTTTCATAAAGCACAAAGAACTGAGCCTCGGGGAGTATAGGGGCAGGCAAGGGAGAGTCACTGATTAAATGAACCCATGATGGAGTATTCATCCTAAAATAACATGAATGGAAAGGAAATATGAGTATCAGGAAAGGAATTCTCTCCTGTATCTCCTGCCTCCTCATATACCATAATTTATATTAATAACACTGAATGATCCCACCACCTGGTAAAATCAATGTTAATGCAACTTTCTTCCATCGTCTAATAAAATCTCTATTGTTTCATCAACAGAATTTCAAATCAATTTGGGGAACTGGGCTCCTGCAGACTCCTAAATTCTCATATCAGCTACATGGGCAAGAGAAAGGAAAAGCAGTGAGCCCCATGACTCCCTAATCCCTATATGGCCATCAGCTGTCCCACCATGTGCTTATTTCATCAGCTATTCTTCTTGGTCTTGGTCACTACCAAAGGAGAAAATAAACTCCATTGAATCAGGGATGGAGTGTTACATTACTCACGGGCAAAGGATTTTAGGGAATAATCTCTTTACAAGTGATTGAGATCTTTGGAGGAGCTCTCAGTTGCCCCTTCCCCAAACTGCGCTGCAGAAATACCTTTGTAAGTACGTTGTCCTCTTAGTAGAGCTATTCCTCACCCCCTGCCTACCCTACAGTCCCAGTGAAACACAGAGAGCAAAGTTGAGATCACACTAAACATGTGACTGTTGCATTTTCTGTTCCTAAGTCCCTTCTTTTCTCACTCTTGAGAGCATCATAAACTAGAAAAATGAGTCCCAAGCTCCAGATGTGGGCATTCCCAGACTTTGCTGGGGTCCAGGCAGAACACACACCCCTGGCTCAGGAAGAATTTTTTGAACAGTGCTGCATCCACATTTTCAGAAAGATGGGGGGCCCTGTTCCACACATGTACCTGAAACCCTGCAGCCCCCAAAGTACTCTAACCTAGGGCAAGGCATATGATCATTGCCAGAATTACCTGATGAAGGAGGATGGATCTGCCTTTTTGAGAGGTGAAGAGGCTTCATTTGGTAAGAAAAAGTACGTGAGGGGCCAAAAAGTAGCTGAAAACTGCGTGTGGACACGTGGTCTGGCCCTTGATGGAGCCTTCATCCTAAATGAAATGGAAACAACAAAATGTTAGGAATGGGTAGGGCACTGGGAGTTGTCTATCAATTTAGGGTTGGAATACACAGTATGTTTATTATTCTGTTCCTCTGTGTAAAATGACAGACAATATCCCAATGAGTTCCTAATAAGAGTATTTTACCAATAACCAAAGCAATTTATGAACTGTGGATTTAAGGAATGCTGTGAACAGTAGAGGAGCTAAAGGTTTGCTGACTCCAGCATTGAGCAGGAAACCTGTTTTAAAAGGGTGGCTTAATGAGTTTTTGAGGCACCTAAAAATATTATTTTAGGAAGGGATCTCTGAGAGGAACCTAGACATTTAACCGCTCAACTGTTAGGGGGTTCAGAAGGAGACATGCGACACTATACACTAAGCAGAGCTGCCTGCAGGATTATACGTGAAGCTGTCAGTGGCCTACATGGTATTCTGAGGCTTTTTGGCTACGCTATGTGGCCCAAACTCTGACCTTTTTCCCTGTCACTTCTTCCCTCCCCCCCCCCATACACTCTGTCACTCTGTACAGTGTGTACAATGTAAAACTTTTCTGATCTTCTTACCAAGAATCCAATATTGACTTCAGGTAGTCCATCATCCACTAATGGGTTCTCAGTCCTTAATTGAATAAAAATAAAGACATTTACATTAGACATTAGGGAAATCTTCCATGCGGTTAAAGAGAGATGATCCTCAAGGAATCAATTATGGAACACTTAGAGGAGAGAAAAGTGATCAGGAACAGTCAGCATGGATTCACCAAGGGGAAGTTGTGCCTGACTAACCTAATTGCCTTCTATGATGAGATAACTGGCTCTGTGGATGAGGGGAAAGCAGTGGATGTGTTATTCCTTGACTTTAGCAAAGCTTTTGATACAGTCTCCCACAGTATTCTTGCCGCCAAGTTAAAGAAGTATGGGCTGGATGAATGGACTGTAAGGTGGATAGAAAGCTGGCTAGATCGTCGGGCTCAACGGGTAGTGATCAATGGCTCCATGTCTAGTTGGCAGCCGGTTTCAAGCGGAGTGCCCCAAGGGTCGGTCCTGGGGCCGGTTTTATTTAATATCTTTATTAATGATCTGGAGGATGGTGTGGACTGCACTCTCAGCAAGTTTGCAGATGACACTAAACTAGGAGGTGTGGTAGATACACTAGAGGGTAGGGATCGGATACAGAGGGACCTAGACAAATTAGAGGATTGGGCCAAAAAAAACCTGATGAGGTTCAACAAAGATAAGTGCAGAGTCCTGCACTTAGGACGGAAGAATCCCATTCACTGCTACAGACTAGGGACCGAATGGCTAGGTAGCAGTTCTGCAGAAAAGGACCTAGGGGTCACAGTGGACGAGAAACTGGATATGAGTCAACAGTGTGCTCTTGTTGCCAAGAAGGCTAACGGCATTTTGGGCTGTATAAGTAGGGGCATTGCCAGCAGATCGAGGAATGTGATCGTTCCCCTTTATTCGACATTGGTGAGGCCTCATCTGGAATACTGTGTCCAGTTTTGGGCCCCACACTACAAGAAGGATGTGGAAAAATTGGAAAGAGTCCAGCGGAGGGCAACAAAAATTATTAGGGGTCTGGAGCACATGATTTATGAGGAGAGGCTGAGGGAACTGGGATTGTTTAGTCTCCAGAAGAGAAGAATGAGGGGGGATTTGATAGCAGCCTTCAACAACCTGAAGGGGGGTTCCAAAGAGGATGGAGCTCGGCTGTTCTCAGTGGTGGCAGATGACAGAACAAGGAGCAATGGTCTCAAGTTGCAGTGGGGGAGGTCCAGGTTGGATATTAGGAAACACTATTTCACTAGGAGGGTGGTGAAGCACTGGAATGCGTTACCTAGGGAGGTGGTGGAGTCTCCTTCCTTGGAGGTTTTTAAGGCCCGGCTTGACAAAGCCCTGGCTGGGATGATTTAGTTGGGAATTGGTCCTCCTTTGAACAGGGGGTTGGACTAGATGACCTCTTGAGGTCCCTTCCAACCCTGATATTCTATGATTCTATGATCGGACAATGGGAGTATCTTGTCTTCTGAAAGTTACCAGTGCCAGATGCTTCAGAAGGAATGAACATTACTGGGCAATTTCAAGTGTTGTACCTAATCAATGTCTTTGCAATCCATAAAACAGGGAGTGGGCACAAGTGAGGGGATAGTGAAACAACTAGATTTTAACTTGCTTGGGGTAACCCATCTTATAATGGACGCAGATACCACTAATATGTGCATATATGGGATAAAGTGAGCCTCACTGATATTGAATTTATAAGACACATAACAATACATGACATGGACTCCTGGATTAGTATGGGGAGAATTATTTAAGGGCCATAAATTGATTTTTCCTAGATTATTTCAAGCAGGATGTGATTTTATTCTTAGTCTTTTAAGATCTCATAATTTGAAGTAGAACTGATGTTAACAAAATATATTATGAAGAGAACTGAGTGGATTAGGGGATTGATCCTGAGAACACTGCTCTTTATATGGGCCAGATCAGTATTGAAAGCAAGCCAATGGCAAAGCTGGGGACTAGATCTCAGAAGTCTGGCTCTCAACCCCCAGCACTAACTACAATGAAAATATCCACCCAAACAACAAGTGATCCATGTTAAAACCCCCATGACTGAAGGAGTTGAAATCACTGGTGTAAGTAGACAACAGACAGTTTAAAAAAGAATAGACCCCAAGTAATGTTCAGGTATGCCTGAAATGTCTTGAAAGTCAAAGCTGCTGTTTGATTCAGCATCTCAGTTTGACATTCTGTCTATCATTCCTGCCATACTAGGTTAAGATTCTTTTCAGGCTTTTCTTTGTTAGCTTTGTTTTCATTTGGAATCATCTAGGTTCAAAGTTACAGGAATAATCTATCTAATGCCCACTAAGAACTAGGCTGAAACCCCTGTGGCCCCCACAACTCCATTCATTAAAAAAACTCACACAGTTTTCTTATATTGGGTACATGAAAAAATTCACTTACTTCTGAGGTCGAATTCCAAATCTTGAATCCTATGTAATAGAAATTGTCAAAATTGCTGCAGTACAGCACAGCACCAACTGTCTCTCTCTGAGGCCAAGTTGAGCACTGACTTTTGTCCATTGCCTCAATAGCTTTGCTTGGGCTAGAGGATATCACAATGAAGGATGTTGTGCAATTGCCATGACAACCAGGTGTTAACTCACAAAAAGGGGGTGATGTAGTGGCTGTTATGTATGTGTGCATCCCTGCCTGCCCTGCCCATTTGTTTATGATTGTATGCCCTCTCTAGAGACTAGCTCAAAAAGATAAATTAAAGCTCCAATTTTAGGGAGAACTGGTGGTAATTCTGTTTGTGCTCAACTGACAGAGGCCTATTTTTGGAGCTGGAGAACCCGAGTTCTGCTTCCCATGTTTGGCTAACAGCTGGCATCTCTGGTGTCTGTCTGCAGTCAGCCCTGGTTCAGTAAAAGTAGTTCATCACATAAGGTGTAGTTCATTACATGACAGGTAGCTATAGAGAGGAAGATAGAACAGGAGAATTAGGAGATCTGGGTTCTTTTTATGGTTCTGCTTCGACTGACAGTGACTTGTAGAAATTACTTAATATCTGTGCCCAGGGACATACTACAGATAATATTTCAATTATCTACTTTGTCTTTTTAAGTAAAGTACCTGCTGAAGAAAAGCATTATATATCTTTTTCATCAAGCTATACATTGTACAAATACATTTATAGTTATAAACTGACAACTGTTCTAAATATCAGATATTAAAGCAATGCCCTAATTAAATCTTTTTGATCCTTTCATCATCAAATATTGAAGTGCCAAACATTAATTAAGCAACAGAACACCCTTGTGAAGTAATTAATTATTATTAACCTTATTTTGGTGGAGTGAGTGTAAGTGGTGTAAGGGAAGTCAGTGATAGAGGTGGGAACTGAATTCAAGTTTTGATTTTAATATCCCTGCTCTAACTACTAAAAAACACTGATATGGTCTTAAAACATTTTGTGTACTGACTACAGGTTAACTGACCTTACTTTTAAAAATAAAACTGCTCCATGGATGTGATATCTCAAACTTTACTTAGCACATACTACGTAGATATGTAATACTACTATGTACAAAAGGGCTCAGTTATCTTAAGTTCCTTTGGCCATTTGTCATTCACTCTAATTTCCTTAGTGTGGTATGCTACATGATATGCTGTAGCAAGAGTGTCTCTCTTTTGGCTTTAAAACATACAATTAACATTGGTCTCTGCTGCTATGGATCTTACCAGAAGATACAAAAAGATCTGATGTGATTTCTACATTCTTGCCAGAAAGCACCACATATGAGATTGCCAAACATGATGGGTGTTATCAAAGATGCGAGCCCAGCTAAACATTAGTGCCCTATCTTAGCTGTTCTGAAAGCCAGAGGTGCATGGTTTTGCAGTGATTACAAGGAAACCGTTGAAGTGGAAATTGTTGCCATGGAGCTGCTGTCACAGAGGTTTCAGGAGTATTCCAGAACTTGGATGGTACAGGAGATGGATTTTTGTGGATGGACTCTTAGGAGGGGTTTTTCCTCAAAGGGTTCAGCAGTCTGGTGTTTTGGGAGCTGTTATTCTCACAAGTCCTTGTCCTAATTTGTGTCCACAGCTTGTGCAAGCAGTGGCTGGTAAAGAGCTTTATCTGCCAGAACCGAGGTCATGTAATAGATGATTCTGCTTCTTTCTGTGCAGGAAAGTAAGTACAGATGTTCATTTAGTCTAGTCACTAAACACAGTGTGGAGCAAATAGGTATTCTCGCCATTTTAAAGATGGATAAACTGGGGCACAGTGAGAATTAATACTGATAAATAGCGTATTAAATATAAAACATTAAATGTATCACCTTTTTATTTATATGCAACACTTTTTATTTATCTCATATAATAGAACTGTCATATTCACATGTACATTAATCAATGATATAATGCTTCCCTCTCTTAGTTTCTCCAAGTCTTTCTCCCAGTATCCTAGTTTATTATTTATTTATATTTTTTGGAAAAGAACACAGAAAACAAGAAAAAACTTGTATATTTTATTTATCTATCACAACTTAATATTTGTCAAAAAAGAACATGAAATCCCTGATAGCACAGTATGAACTGTCATACAGAGCTAGTAATTTCACAGGCTGTTAGTACTGCTTCCTCTCTCTAGTTTTTAAATTCCTTTTTCTGACTCTACATTGTTTTTAGCTTCTAATTTTATTTTCACTTTTTTGTCACTTTTGCAGAGATATGCACATGACCCCTGAAAGCACATATTTGTTGTAGTTGTGTGCTTTTTCAGATATCCAAGTCATGTGTAACTTACCGAGTGATTTTGTGTGGTAACATGCTGAAAAACTTAACACATTTTAATTCAACAACAAACTAAACAGAATGACTGATGGCTGTGGAGGTGGGAAGATGGCAGAATGCAACTCACTCATCATAATAGCTCGATATTAATAGATTATAAACAAATGTTCTCTATTACTAACTGCTGTTGGCAAGAGATTTGTGTATCTGGTGATGTGGGCATCATGGCAAATTTTAGTAAAAGTCACAGAAAGGTCATAGTTATGTTAAAAATAACCAAATTTGGTTGTATCCAAATTAACCCCTTTAACGTTATAACAATAGTATTCATCAGATACCTTCTCCCTACCAAAGCACTCAGCATACAATACAACTGTATTGTTCAGCTACATTACATACATTACATATTTATATATGTATATGTGTATATATAGATAGATAGATAGATAGATACATCTATCTATCTATCTATCTATCTATCTATCTATAATAAATAAAATTAAAGCCTTTACCAAAAATAGAAATGTAATTTCTAAGATATAAACAATTTTGATTGAAAAAGATGTTGAGACGATAACAACCCAGAAGAACAGATGGGAGAGGGATTTGGAGAAAGAAATTGATCTGCACTAGTGGGTATATGTGTGGGAAAGGAGATATACATCTTCAATTTGTGTAGCTCATAAATAAAATTTATATAAATTTAGTGTGTAAATGACATTAGACTTCAGTTAAGATCCATGATATTGTTGCTGCTAGAGAAAAGCTCTGTTAGAGAGATTGTGGCGAAATGGGAACATACTTGCACATGTGGTAGATGTGTCCAGGAATTAGAAAGTTTTGAGAGGAAATTATTAAAGAGATTCATCTTATGACAAAATGCTGGCTTCTTAGCAATCCCCTAATCTCCTTAGTTAATGCTCCAGTAAAGGATCTGCATTTTAAACAGAATGACAAAGTATTTTCTTCTTATTGCTAGCAGCTAGACTTTGTATTGCACATTACTGGAAAAATGTGACTCCTCTTCCTATGGAATTGTATTATATAAATAGGGGGTGTTTTATAAGAAAGTAAAATGTGGACTGTCCTTGTAGAGGAAAAGCTTTCACACCAAGTACTTACACAAGAGAAACTCCAGAAAAAGGATAGGTTTTTAGAAATTTGGTCATCCTTTTTAACACTCTCAGAGGAGGAGAACTCAGTCAGCAAACCAGAATCTTTAGCCAAATTCTCTGAATATTAATCTGATCCTGAAAAAGTAATAAGTAATGTATAATTAGTCTGATTACAACCAGTAATGTAACTTTGCCTTAATACAAAACATTCAAAAATACAAATAAATTAAAAGAACCAAAATACTGACAGTTTTTCCAGCACTTATGGAATAAACTTGTCTCCAGTGGTTTCAGGAAGACCAGGATGAAATGGTCAAGTCAGATCACCAATGGTATAAGAACAGTAAGAAAAATGTATGCACAGTGCTAAAAGTGGTGAGCTTTGGATACTTTCCTTTTCTTAGAAACACTTCTTGGTACAGTAAATCCTCACTTAAAGTTGTCCCAGTTAACGTTGCTGATCAATTAGGGAACATGCTTGTTTAAAGTTGTGCAATGCTCCCTTTTAAGGTCGTTTGTCTACTGCTTGCAGGAAGAGCAGCCCGTTGCAGCTAGCTGGTGGGGGCTTGTAACCAGGGTGGACCAGCAGCCCCCCCATCAGCTCCCTGCTCCCCTAAGTTCCCTGTGCTGCAGCTACCCTGCAATTGATAGCCTGCTGGGCATCAATTGCCAGCAGTTCAGCTGTCCCTTCCCCCATGTGCTGCTCCTGCCCTCTGCCTTGGAGCTGCTCCCAGACACTCCTGCTTGCTGTGCGTGGGGGGAGAGGGGGGAAGAGGGGCTAATGTCAGGGTGTCCCCCCTCCCCCCTGCTCCTGCACCCCGCTTACCCCTTCTCCATATAGAGCAGGGAGGGGACACAGAGAGAGATAGAGAGTGCTTGGGACAGCAGCTGCTGTTTCAACTTCCTGATCCACTTAAAAAGACAATGCACTTAAGAGTGGGTCTATTTACTTAAAGGGGCAGTGTGCATCTCTCTCTCCCTCCCACAAACAAGGTGTGTGTCTGTCTCTGTCTGCTATGCTGTCTCCCCTCCCTCATGTTCGTGCTGCCTTGTGTGAGAGGCTACATTAACAACAACGTGTTAACCCTTGAGGGCTTAGCCAAGTGCTAGTTCATCATTTAGCAGCAAGGCATTCCCTGGGAAATATCCCTCCCTCTTCCACCCACTAACTTCACCACCTCAACCAAGCTTCACAATCATCATAGCTGTGAACAGTATTAGATTGTTTGTTTAAAACGTATACTGTGTGTATATCTATATAATATATTGTTTTTTGTCTGGTGAAAAAAAATTCCCTGGAACCTAACCCCCACTATTTTCATTAATTCTTATGGGGAAATTGGATTCGCTTAACATAGTTTAGCTTAAAGTCGCATTTTTCAGGAACATATCTACAA
Organism: Chrysemys picta bellii; assembly: GCF_011386835.1. NCBI lineage: Eukaryota > Metazoa > Chordata > Testudines > Emydidae > Chrysemys > Chrysemys picta. The sequence goes on from NC_088797.1 coordinate 40,258,338, forward strand.
TGTTAAGCGAGGAGTTACTGTACACCTTGCACCTAGAAAGTGATGGCCATTCATATGTAAGCATTTGTTAACAGTGATTGCATCATGGCATCTGAGATTATTTCTTGGCATCTGTTAACTTTTAGTACCTTCTTGGATATGTAGAAAAATAGAAACAATTAAAAATTCTATTTGGACAATTCCTAGCAAGGCAGCAACAAAATGGAGGATTGTGAACAATTCGGACAAGAAGGGCAATAAAGAAAGCAGACAAATAAATGCAACTGTGATGGGGGGGGGTTCACCCCACACTTTCCTTGAAAGGGTTAATTCAGACTGAGAAGAGGGCTAATTAACCCAATAGGCCACAGCGGAGAGGAATCAGGTGACTAAGCAATCCACTGATTGAATGAGGAAGCCAGCTGAGGAGGGGATTATAAAGGCTGGAAATTGGCAGCAAAGGAGGGGAAAGTCTGTAGTCACTCTCTGGGAGAAGGGAGGTGTATTTGCGCTGGCAATCCCAGTGAGAGGAGAAGCCAGGAAAGAGCTCAGTGATGCTGTACCTTGAGTTGCTCCACTTTGGAATAAAGACACCATAATGTACTAAAGGTGCTCAGACTAAAAATCAAAACAAAAATTTCAGTTTATAAGAAAACAATTTGACGGTTAACTGAGACTCCTCATAAATCTAAATGTGATCTTATTACCCCAAATACTATGCAAGCAAAAATAGTATCAGCCATACATATTTCTTCAATACCAAAAGGTACATAGGCCACAAATTCTATGCATTTAAAGCACGCACTGCTGATTTGGCATTTGTCGCTATGTTCTTCTGAGCAGAACAAACAGCAAGCACCAGTTCTTTGAATAGGCTGGTGTCCTTCTCCTTGTGGTTATCTTCTTGATGCAATAAGTAAAAGCAGGCCTGTGAGCATCTGCTCTGGCTGAACTAACTGAAGAGTTTGGTGCCTTTTTGTCTAAAAAAAAAATTGGAGTGGAATTGGCCCCCACCTTGGAGCTGCGCATGCTCTAAGTATTTGTGAACTTTGTTTTTCCCGCTAGTCCCAGACCAGCTGGAGTTGGTGGATAGCTGCCTGCTCCACTCTTCGGGCAAAAAAACCAAAAATCCTGATGATTGCTGTTGGGGGAGGGATAGCTCAGTGCTTTGAGCGTTGGCCTGCTAAATCCAGGGTTGAGAGTTTAATCCTTGAGGGGCCATTTAGGGATCTGGGGAAAAACAAAAACACAACTGTTAGGGACAGTACTTGGTTCTGCTAGTGAAGGCAGGGGACTGGATTCAATGACCTTTCAAGGTCCCTTCCAGCTCTATGAGATAGGTATATCTCCATATTTAAAGACCATTGACAGAAGCATGGGCTATGTATACAGATAAAAAAGTTAGTATTCATAGCCTAGTAGAACAGGATTTTTAATAGCCAAGCTGTTAGAGGTGGACAATAAAACACTATCACTGTAATCACAAAAACTATGTAACTTCCAACCCAAGTGCCTGTTAGTAGAAGTGTCAGAACTATGATTACTATGATATATTTGGACATTTAACTGAAGCTTTCTCCACTTTCTCCACTTCATTCCCTCCCCACTTTTAACAGTATAGATAGTTACTTGGATGAGTGTAATGATATAAGTAATTCTCTTTTGTTTATCACCTTAAATATTCAGTGGAATATAGAGATGACTAAAGTTAAGATCTGTACATACTTTTCTGTTTTCAGTATGTATTCCATATCTAAAGTGCATCTGCAATGGCACATTCTTATGTAAAAAAGCCCAAATATTAAATGAAACAATGCCCTTCACTCCCATGCCCAACAATCCAGTGGGTTGTATAGCAGGAACATCTAGTAATCAGCAGGTTATGGCAATTACTAGAAAATCACTTTTCTAAAAAATTAAGCAAGGAATACACAAAGGCCACCTGAATATTCCAGAGCTTTCAAATAGGACAACTCAAACTGTGCCTTAAAAAAACAAAATATAAAACATGCACTCAACCCTTGGAATCAATATTGATAATACAGCAAAGTCACTGTTGCTATTGTACAGTCAATATAAAAGAGCTAATATGGATCAGTGGCTGCTACTGCAATATAAATAATTAATAATAATAATAATAAGCAGGGTGTGTGACTTTAAGAGGGATGATTTGTATAAGAGGAATGGTTTGAATTATGCCTTGATGTAAATTTACCCACTTGTTGAAAAGATGTCACACTTAGAAATTAAGCTATACATCTGAATCTTGACTTAAAGAAAGTGTTGGTTGTAGATATAATATACCAAATTTCTCGTGTTATACCTTGCAAGAGAAATGTTCCCTCTTCTCCAGGAAAGCCTCAATGAATTAAGAGCTTATTTAAAGGCGCATTCAGTGTGGTTTCCAGGGAAGACGCTCTGATGGCGTTATCAATCAAGTACTGCCTGTTCTGTCTCTTATAACAAGTTCTCTCATTAACAGTTCTGTCACTGGACTTCATTATTAGAAGCCCATCTCTCATTTGAGGTGTGACTAAACCTTTTAATTCATTGCAGCAAATGGATCTTAAAATAAAGCATCATGTTGAAATGAATTAGATTTCTAGCACTCATTTCTGTTAGATGCCTGAACAACATGGCTACACTGGTGTAATGGGCATAATATCCTTCAACTAAGGCTAAGCCATTGTGTAACCTTCACCCTGGTGTGTTTTCATCTGCATTATAAAAACACATTAATCTGACCCAGTAATATGTTAAACTTTATGCCCGGTCCTGCAAGATACTGAGCATCTTTGCCTCATCTTGCCTTTGATGCAAATAGAAGATACTTGGCAAGGTTGGGTCCTTAGAAATGCAAAATGGAACTTCATTCATGTTCTTAATTAGCTTTATTGATGTTAAAAGCTAATTTTGTCTTAGTTGCATCTGAATATCTTAGTGCATAGTTCTGAATTATAGTATTTGAAAGATCAAAATTACAATGCTTGCAGGAGAACAAAGAACTAAGCTCAGTGTTTTATCACATTTTCTGAACAAAAAAAAATCAATATTTGCTGTTTTGTGCTATAACTAGTCAGCTAATGCCTGCATAGTGCAAAGAGAAAGATGAGTGTGTTTGCACCAAATCATACAGTTATTAGACTAACATTCATCTTCATATAGGTTTCTATGGCTTACCTTCTTTATTTCAAAGATCCTTTAGGGACTCTCTGCTACCAATCCTCAGTGAGATGCATAGAGGCTATTAGAGATCTGTAGCCACTTTAATACCCAGCTGTGATGCAACACTGGATGGTGCTGATACAGGTAGAACTGGGTGAAATTTCAGTGGAAGAGTCTATTCAACAAAAATTGCAGTTTTGGGGCAAAAGTATTCATGAATTTAGGTCAAATTTGGCAAATAGTTTCAGATGAAGTTGAAACAGTTTGATGGCCATTTGTCAAATGAAACATTTCAACTTTTCATCTTGAAACAATGTCTTGTTTCACATTTCAGCTAAAACTAAGCTGAAGTGAAGTGAAACAGCTTTTAACTGTCCAACAAGCTGCATATACTGTAATGTAACAGGATTTAGTTCACTGGCAATTGGAACATGTTGTAAAGGAACACAACAAAATGAGATTTGTTTTGGTCAAAGAATGGGGTGTGCAGGCTGAAGCAGCTCACTGTTCTCTTCAGGGATGCTGCGTTTTATCTTTGACACAGCAGCTTTTGTAAGGAAACAGTCAGCTGGAAATCGAACTCTTTATTTCCACTTGGTACTCTTTGTTTTTGTTTTTTTAAGTCCATTTGCTAAAGTCAATTAAAAGGCTTAGTCTCTCCCACCACACATGAAAGATGGGCTCCAAGCAAGGAAGCTGAAAGACAGAGTGGTTAATGAGAGAGGAGGCTGAGTGATGCAGACATGACGGTGCTTGACCGATCACAGCACGTGGGTTTTTACCTCGTGCCATGCACACAACTTGCCCATAAACAAGCTGCCTTTTAGCACAGTGAGGTTTTTGCAATGAATGCTTTAAACTAAAGAGCTATGGGCTGAATTTTCATCTATGTACTTTGAAAACTTATGAAAAATTGGATTAATTTTTTTGAAACAATGTTCATGAAAAAATTGTCTATTGTGCTAGCAGTGTCTGAAAGACACTTATTTGAAAGAAAACAGGGACCGTTTTTCCTCATTTTTTTTGCTCCGTTTGGAAACATTAAGTCCTCTCATGTAGTAAATTCTTTAATGCTCTGACATCTGTTGAGATTAGACTTGATTAGGCAAACCTGTAATCTTTAGTTTGCCATTCTATAGTACTTTGTAATTGGCTGGGGACCAGAGGACTAGAAAAGGGGTAATAGAGATTATGGTGCATTTTTCTTCTACCTCAAGGTCCCATACTGGATCACCAGCAAAAGCTGCTCCCTTTTCCTTGCTGGCACACTGGGGTCCTTCTACCCAAAACCTTGCTCACCCTGATACAATGGTACCAACTAGAATGGAAATGAAGGACCCAGTACATAAGGGGCTAAAAAAGGCCCCAAATGTCCCCATCTCTTGTAACAGCCATCCAAGAGAGGGGACTGGATAGCATGCCCCCCTCATCTATCTAGGAAAAAGCTGGATGCTACCAGCAGCCAAGAATGGAAATGAGAGCAAGTAGAGCTCTACCCCTGCCTTTGATCCTTTTAAGTGCTATGGGGGCTGGAACAACAGATGCTGGGATATTGGATCATGAACCAAACTGCTGAATTCTACATCCTGTGAGGAAGGAGGTGGAGCACCACTGCTTCAGGCAAGGGCCTCTGATTGCCATTACCAACCTGGGACAAAAGTTCTCACTGCCTGCTTGGAGTGGATTTGTGATTACAGTCCAATCTCAGAGCTGACACTGGTTTAATTCAAGTGCAGGAAAAAACCCCAATTGGCACCCTTCTTGGTGCTCTTGGCAGGCAGGTCGTCCAAGGATTATATTTGCAGGAGGCTGAACTGGCCCCTTGTTCCTAGAGGAGATGCCTCCAAGTGAAGTTTGAAGCCCTCTGGCCCACCAGTGTACCAGCCTCTTTTCCCCTGACTGTTCTTTCTCCTCTTGTTGCTTTTGATATTGGAAACTGAAGAAATGTAGGCCAACTCTATTTCACTCTCCCATTGTGGACCTGTGGGGACTGAAGCTGTGTCTAGCCAGTGACAGATGAGAAAATAATATTTATGCTTTACAAGAGAGGCTAAGACAATGACATAGGGTGGGTGTTTCTGTTTCTGGCAGAAATGGAATGCAGCCAGGGATGCTCTTTTGATTCCTTTCCGTCAAAGACGTGCACTAGGCTGAGAATAAATGGCGTGACCGTGACTCTGCTGCTTCTCGGCCATCATTTACCCTCCATTGAATAAATTGTTTCTGAAATGCAAAGCTGTGCAAGACATTTGCATATAAAGTGAAAGCAGCACTGTGTGCGGACTCCATGAGTAAATGGAAAAAGACCCTAACCTCCCCAGAAGAGTGGATTTCAGACTCTCACAGACAGCGTTTGTGGAGCAGTCCTTGCACGATGCTTGAAGTAATGGTCTTAATGCTCTGCTTCTGTTCAAGGCTGTGCCTAAAGGCACACTCTAGTCCTAGGTTTGCATACTTAAGCATTTGCAGTGGAAGTGATCTGTTTTTATATGGCATGGGACAGTGCTTCACAAGGTAGGCAGATGGGATGCCAAAAAGCCAGGGCACACAGGTAATTAAGGGTCTGATTCAAAGGCCACTGAAGCAAATGGAAAGACTCCTGTGGCTCAAGCTGTAAGTGAGCAGGGCACGGCAGGGCCCAACAGCACTTTTTGCAGCTAGGACCACAAACACATATAGGATAATTTTCTATCAGCACTGCAGCCCAGCAAATTCAGTGTGTTCAGAATATTTTATATGGATTCATTTAATACAGCAGGGGGCTAGTGCTCCCATCCCCCACCTGAGAACTAGAGATGGTTGAAAAACATGTATCTCAGATATCATGAGCAATTTTTATGGTTTTTCTCCAAAAATTATTGGTGAAATTTTCAAAAATCAAAACATTTTTTTCAGATAGGAGAAGGGAAGGTGGGAAAACTAGTTTTTCCTTAACATTTTGGTTTTGAATTTTAAATTGGATTATATGAATAAAATATGTCAGGCTCAACAAGACAGGGTTCTGGAGTCCCAAGCTGGCAGGGAAAATGGGCTCAGAGGTAATTTGAGCACATCAGGTGACAGTCCCAAGGGGGTGTCTGTGACCAAAAGCATCACACATGAACTCTTTACAGGAAGTAACAGGAAGTGGGGAGCTACATTTTCCTGAACAATATCTAGTTTCCCCATTAGGTTGGACTACTTACTGAGTCTTGTAATTTATCTATATGTGTACTGGACACCGCTTTGAAAAATAGGGCACTCACTCCTAATATCCGTTAAGTAAGTACTGTTAAAATGCAATGCATTGCAGCACAATATGCTGATCTTATTTCTGAACATGTTCCACAATTTTAAAACATTTATTATGATACAGCACGTAGAGCCACAATTTTACCCATTATTGACAGCAGGAGCAAAATATCATTAAAAGCCTTTTTTAATGGATAGTGGATAGTTCTCTGAAAACATCTGCTCAATGTGCAGCGGCAGTCAAAAAAGCTAACAGAATGTTAGGAACCATTAGGAAAGTGATAGATAATAAGACAGAAAATATAATGCCCACACCATGAATACTGGGTGCAGATGTGGTCGCCCCTTCTCAAAAAAGATATATTTGAATTGGAAAATGGATAGAAAAGGGCAACAAAAATAATTAGGAGTGCGGAACAGCTTCTGTTTTAGGAGAGATTAAAAAGACTGGGACCGTTCAGCTTGGAAAAGAGACGACTAAGGGGGAAGATATGACAGAGGTCTATAAAATCATAAATGGTGTGGAGAAGGTGAATAAGGAAGTGTTATTTAGCCCTTTTCATAACACACGAATCAGGGGTCACCATGAAATTAATAGGCAGCAGGTTTAAAACAAACAAAAGGATGTACTTTTTCACACAATGCATAGTCATCCCGTGGAACTCATTGCCAGGGGATGGTGTGAAGGCCAAAAGTATAACTGGGCTCAAACAAGAATTAGATAAGTTCATGGAGGTTAGGTTCATCAATGACTATTGGACAAGGGACGCAACCCCATGCTGTGGGTGTCCTTAAACCTCTGACTCCTAGAAGCTGTGAGTGGATGATGGGATGGATTGCTTGAGAAATTGCCCTGTTCTGTTTACTCTCTCTGAAGTGTCTGGTGCTGGCCACTATCAGAAGACAGGATACTGGGCTAGATGCACTATTGGTCTGACCCAATAGGGTCATTCTTATGTTTTCTTATAAAATTTCAGCAACTCCACAGCTATTGATCTGATCTCCAACAGCGTGATACAACCAGACTTATAAACTTGCTTGTCACTGCTTCCTCCTGGTTTTCATTGACTTTCTGAAGTGTGCTGATCCTGTCTCTCAACTTTTCCTTAAATGGAAATTTGTCAATGTCTGGTAGAGATCAGTGTGGTAATAGATGGTCACTACTTTCTGATTTGTGGGAACAATTTGCTCATCTGTACAAAGATTTAGTCAGTAAAGACACACTGGGAAATTCTTAGAATCTGTTGTCTACCATTAAATTGTATAGCATGGCTAGTAAGGAGGAACCTAGGAAAAGCCAGACTGGGTCAGACAAGTGACTATCTAGTCCAGCCTCCTGTCTGACAGTGGCTAGTACCAGATGCTTCAGAGGAAGATATAAGAAACCCCATAATGGACAATTATGGAATAACCTGCTTGTGACACTGCACCCCATATTCATCATAGTCATATTATTATGATATGATTATGGCATAAATATGACGCATTTGGTACAAGATAAGTCATGTGAGGTGTCATTGGAAAAGTTACGATTTGCTGAATATGATTATCCTATTTGTATGCATGTATCATTTTTGTATCTGAAGTTATGAATATTGACTAGGGATCTGTATTTCATATGGGCTTACTCTGGACAACACCCACAGCTAGCCTTTCAGGTACAACAATGAAGAAGCCAGACAGGGCTGATGGCCCATCAGCAAAGACAATGGTCTGTGGAATAGCTTAACCTTCCACAGGGGAAGTTTCTCCTAAATCCCCAACACTTAGAGATTGGCCTGTAATCTGAAGCACTAGGTTTCCTTTCCTGTATTTCTTTTTCCCTATCTCATATAACTGTGTATGTTTGCATTATCCAAATAAATAATAATCCTTTTTTAAAATCCTGCTAAGTTTTTGGCTTCAGTGATATCTTGTAGTAATGAGTTCCACAGGATAATTATATGTTGTATAAATATAGACTTTCTCATCTGTTTTAAATTTGTTGCTTTTCACTTTAGTTGATTAACCACTTGATCTTGAATTCTGTAAGAGGGTACATAGGAGCCATTTGTTGTTTTGCATACCTCTAACATGTCCACTCTATACTTAAAATTTATACTTAAAATTTCTTTCACTTTGAAAGCTTCAGCCTGAGAGAGAGATTTTCTATTCTTAAAATGGGGAATGCAGGTAGAATTGATAATCTCTCTCATACAAGCAGAATTTTACTTGTGACACTTGTATGACTAAGATTGCATAGAGTACATCATTGCACTATGCGATGGGACAATGCAATGGAGGTCTGTGATGGGTGTGCAAGCCCTACACTGGAAAGGAAGGGGTTAAAGAGCTATTCTGGACCAAGGCAGCCCCTCCCCACTGCACCTGCAAAACCTGCATGTGCTGGAGGAGGAGCTTAAAATGGGGCACATAGCAGCTCAGAGGAAGGCAGACAGTAGAAGTGAGCTGACCTGCACTCCTAGGAAGGCGCTCCACAAGGGCATTTGCTGCATGAGGCCTGTCAATAGTGACCAGACCAAGGCTGAAAAGAAGAGGCCTGTGATTCTTTAGAGGTATGTTTCTATCTGAGTGTTTAATTTTTTACTTTACTCTGCGGGAAGAGAGGGAACTAGTAGGAAGTGATCCAGAGAGACAGCTGCATAGCACCCCAAGGTGCAGGACTTAGCTGCTTACCAGTGGGCCGTGGATCAGAGTCTGGTGGAGAGAATGGGCCCAGGTTCGCCTACCAACCCCTAAAAAGAGGCAATGATGGAAGTCTATCCCTGGAAGGAAGATTCTGAAGTTAAGAGGATCTGAACCACAAGACTCCAACCCAAGGGGAAAGCCCTGAATCCCTCACTGAATTCTGAAGACTTGCCCGTTATCACACTCTTTATATGCACCCTGCTAGGGGTGGACTTGAAAGTGTGACCTGGCCAGATGGCTGAGCCACTGAAAGATCCATCACAGAACAGACCTTTAATAATTAAGGAGAATTCCTGGAAGGAATACAACCTGCCACGCCCCCACCTGACCACTGGGTGGCACTGGCGGTGAGTCATCTTCTTTCATATGGCAGCTAGGTGGCGAACGTTCTCCTTCCCCTTCACAAGGTCAAAAAGGTATTAGATGGAAATCCCATGAAGCAATTAATGCGAAGGAGCTGGAGTCCATTAACGATTAATGGATAAAAAAATTGAAACATGTCTAGTTTATTCTTCCAGCTCAAAATGTGTTTACTAAGCTGAACAAAAATTTTCAACATACAGGTACAATTGAGCAGTCATATCCATACCCCATATCTAGTCTCAAGATATACTTGCACTCTCAACTGTATGCTTTCCATTTAAAGAGAATCTATGGCTTCACACTGTATATGAATCAATTAAGTCTGTATTTCAGCACTGAAAGTCTCACTCATTTCCAGTAAGTTCTTAAAGAAAATCATTTAAAACATCCAGCTTGGATTTAATTTGAGTGCTAGATTTTTCCATCGTTTAAAATAGAAGGCAATAACCATTAATATTCATTGATTACTGCAGGTGTAGGATGAGCCATATGGATGGGCCAAATCCTGGTCCTTCTCTTTATGGGAGCAATGTGGCATATGAGGCAGGAAGGTGGCAGGGATGTCATGCAATAGCTGAATGCAACAACCCCCATAAAAGAGAAAATGAGTTGGGGAGGAAAAAACTTTTCTTCATAGGTCGGGGGAGCTTGAGACTCCCTGGAGTTGTGCCATCCCTTTGATTATTCTGGGCATTAGGTGGCCTTCAGATTGAGGGAATGTGTATCCTTAATTCTCTCCAGCTTCTATTCAGTAATGGGCAATCGCACTCCCCTTATTGGGACATTAGGGAAGCAGTTACACCAATTTCATCACTCCCTAGGTTATCCAGACAGCATGGTAGTTTCAAACACTACCTGTGGGGGACAGAGCATGACTCTATGGCCCCAGAGCAGCTATGTGGTGATGGCTGCTTCAGCTGCAAAGGGAAACTTCAGCCCCAAAAGATTTCATTTCTCTTCAGTGTTGTAGAACCTGACTGATCCAGAAGGCTTCACACCCAGTGCTCAATTTGTAATGGATGAGGCGCTGGGGCTCAAGCAATTTTTTTACTTTTGTAACTGACGTGGCAATTCCAGAGGTGCCAGGGTTATGAACTGCCAAGCCTAGAGGTGCCAGGGTTATGAACTGCCAAGCCTAGAGGTGCCAGGGCTCACACCACGGAGGAAAGTCACATGGGTCAGGATTTGTGCCATTATGCTTATTACTAAGCCTATGCTTATGGGAAAGAAACAGAATTTGCCATTATCTGCCTTGGCTTCCATTCTTTTCAGGAAGCAGAATGTACCCATGGCATCTGAAGGGAAAATATTGTCCTTTAGCTGTGAGTAGTCCATCCTATTTCTTTTGACCAAACACTGGGGCACAGCTCCCTTGATGTGAATTCTTAGTGGATGGGACGCAGACAACTCCCAGAAGTTAGCAGTTGGGGGATATAGGGCTCTTCACTTCTAATTTGAAGATGGCCTAAATCAATAACAACCAGAAGTTGTCACTATTTGTTAAAGGCCTCTCTCTAAAACAAACAGGGGTCTCAGTCCAGTTGCTAGTAGACAAGTGACCACATCACAAAATCACCTCCACTGCTGGCATTATGTTTTTCTGTCAGGGATAGCCTCTTCTCCTTATCTCCTCTCAGTGCTCCTACCTCCCTGTTGCTTAGCTTCATGGCCCTTCTCAGGACACTCAGAATTTGCACCTGCAAGTCCAATTCATAGCCTTTCTTTAGATTGTAAGAAACTACCATTCACATTATTCCTCCACACACCTTTGGAGACAGTTGCCTGCTCTCCAGGATGCAGATGAGTGAATGCAAGATGCATTGTTAGTCAAGTTAGGAATTAATTGGGAGGAGGGAGATGCCACTTAATTTGATTAGTGCACCATTAGATCCATGGGCATGGGAGGGATTGTGAGGTGTGATGCTATAACCAGAACATGTGTGAAAGAGATAGTGAAAGATTTCTTCAAAATTCCCTGCTACTGAAGTTTGAAGCGTCAGCTGCTGAGGAGTGATTTTTGAAATGGACTTCGGTCCTGTGCTTGTAGTAAGACATCATAGGCTGGTTATTGCAGTCTATCTTATGGCAGAGTAATGTATCCTGGTGGAAGCAGTCTCATGTTGTATTTACCTTGCTGAGCAGGTTTGTTCACCTAAATTATGGCTTGAAACTCCAATGACTTGATTTTTCTGTGTACCACGCCTTTATACTTCTAAGCACATTGCCCATTTGCAGAGATGGCAGCTGCTTTTTTCTTCTCAGAGTTGAGCCTGTGGTGAATAAGACGTCACTGTGCTGTCTCAGGGAGACTTTACATTAGTTCATTTTTTTTTCTTCATCCAAATTAAAATTAATTTTAGACTGAAAGTATGTCTGTCTTTCTGCGTAAAGAACATTGCAGCTGCATTATCACATCATTTCAGTCAACAAAGATTGTTATTCATACTTTTAACTTTGACCATTTTTGGAATTATTTTTGGCTTCACAGCCACTTAAGTAAACTCCATTAAGTATGACCACTTAGAACTGGATCCAAAGTAAAATGTCTCTGATCTTAGTTTTAACTCGAATCAGAAGTATTCACACAATTGTAGTCCTGATTCCCAGTCCATTGATATAACCTTTATACGCTCTCCTTAATTAAACCAGGTTCAAACTTTAAAAAGAATTACTGTGGCATTTTCTCAGATAATCTTTAATGTGCAAAAAAGAGACAACTGGTTCAGGGAAATAAACATTTTCACATCAGTGATAATTGGGAAAGAAAAATTTAGGTGCTATAGCTAAGAAATGTTATTGATCATTCAACAGTACACTCCCATTGAGTCAATACTGACTGCTAGGGGCTACTGAGCTGCTGGAGGGACCTGTCTGTCGATGGACCCTGAGCATTGGTGGCCATTAACCTTACTACTCTGAAGTGCTCTTCTTACCCAGACACTTCAGTGGCATGTCAGGCAAGCTTTGTGATCAGATGGTTGCAGTGCTCTCTTTATGCTGCAAGCCTTAGAACTGATATAGCTGGCCAGGAAACAGCTTTTTCTGAACCAGTTCTGTAGCTTTCCCCACCAATGGCCTTTCCTCCTGCCTTTGTTGGGCCCTCTTTTGTCTGCCTGCATCCTGCTAGTATTCAGAGGCAACTGAGTTTAATGGGGTTTACTATAAAAAAATCTTTGTCCAACATCCCTTATTTTAAAAGGAACAAACAAAGCAGATATATCAAGTCTTTGATTTACAGTAACAATCTGAACATTTAGGGCTGTTTTTGGAGTCAAATGATGTAATTTTTTTTCAGGATTGTTTTAAAGTTGTTAGCTTGTTCCTTACACCATTAAAGAGACAACCTCTAGAACTAAGGTTGCACAAACATTTCTTTTTTCAGATGTAATATTCAGTTGCTATTAACTCTCTGACTGAAATTTGGAAGGTTTCTTCCCAGTCCAGGAATGAATATTTTCATAAAGTGTGAGACAAAATGGTTCAGCCTTTCATTAGAACAAAAAGGGAAAAATTCATCTCAATAAATTTTTTGGGTTTGATTTTTGAACAGCATTAGCACCTCAGTGGCAGATAGTTGAAATTTGATAAGCATATAGTTCTTAAGTCTCAGCTCTGTCTTTGAAGTTAGTTTCAATTTGTCCACATTAGTGATTTGTTGTACTTCATGCATGCATCCTGGATTTTGTAATGGAATTTCTTATCAGTCTGCTAATGACCTTTGTTCCAATATGTGTGTGTGTGGCTATTTAAAAGGTGAGAAATGAGATATGTCAACATTTACAAGTTTTCCTTCTTAGATGACATTTGGGAGACACTGACTTTTGTAGGTCAGGAAAGAAGGCCTTTGGTTTCCATTCATTCCATATTTAGGAGGCTATAGCCTCTGCTGGTGAGCCTTCCAGAACATGAAGTGCAGGCCTTGGTCCCATGGCAGTCTGCCTGCTTCCAGGCGGATATCCACCCCACCCTGAGCCATGCTAGCTAGCCTGAAAAGTATTGCATGAGGTCCTGTCTGCCCTCCTCCATCCCTCCTTTTATTTATAGGCTACTGGCTTATTTCCAGTCTCACTGTGTTCCAGTTTTTTGTGTGTGGTGGGATGGCTCCTCATGATCTGGATTCTCAGCCATGCCATAATGCACTAGGCTCACAAACAATGGCTACTCATTGACAGGGTTTCCTCTTGGAACCACCTGCAATCTGTGTGTTTTGGATATCAGAACTTGCTATGGGACCAGTTAATGGTTTAGATTTTTAAGAGCTTTGGTAAAGCCCTTCTCCTCATCCGACAACCAATGTAACTTCCAGTGGTAGACTCCTAAATCAGGTTAAAAAAACAACAAAAAACAACCCCCAGGAGTCTTCCAGTGCCTGCCTCTTTCTGGATCAATTAGCTCCTAGTAAATGGTTCTTTACAATGTTTATTGCTCAACTGCCTAGAGGTGCCACAGAGACACTTCTGCATAGTCTAGAGGTTGAGCAGATTTCTCTGAGCACACAGGAAACTCTACCAGGAGGTAGTTCCTGAGTCCCTGAAGTGGAATGTTGAGATATGGCAGCTGAGAGATGGAAGGATGATTTGGGAAGCAAATGTAGCTAGGTAGGCCAAAAAGTCAGAAACAACTCCTCTCGGGGGGACCAACAAAAAAAGAGCGAGGCCAGAGGCAAGGGAAGAATTTCTTATCTCCATAGGTGAGCCACTGGATCCCTCTGCCTCTGAATACTAGGAGGATGCAGGCAGACAAAAGAGGGCTCAAAGGCAGGAGGAAAGGCCATTGGGTGGGGAAAGCTACAAAACTGGTTCAGGAAAAGCTGCTTCCTGGCCAGCTACATCAGTTCTAAGGCTTGCAGCATAAAGAGCATATGATCTCAAAGCTTGCCTGGCATGCCACTGAAGTGTCTGGGTAAGAAGAGCACTTCAGAGGAGTAAGATTAATGGCCACCAATTGTCAGGGTCCATCTGACAGTCCCTCCAGCAGCTCAGTGGCCCCTACCAGTCAGTACTGACTCAATGAGAGTATATTGTTGAAGGATCAACATTTTTTAGCTATAGCACCTAAATTTTACTTGGAGGTTACTCACCCTACTTCCCCACCAAGCTGTTTGGAAAGACACTGAAAAGCATGGGTGCTGATCAACATTTCAGAACCTTCCCAATGCACAGAATAACATACTACAGACTTCATGTGCTCTATGAGACCAGGCCTGTATAAGCTGTAGACCAAAGCTGAATTAATTCGATGCAGAGCCATGGATATGTGAAGTATTGTTAGGTGACTGGGAAGATAGGGCTGAACAGACCACCCATTGGGCATGGATAGAATTAACCAGCTGAAAAAGGTGGGACACAATCCATACAGTTTTATCCTAGATAATTTGGCTTTCACATGGGTTATATTGTAGAGAGCAACATTTATAATGTCTAGCAGGCCCAGACCAGGGATGAGGTGAGCTAGTGGTTTGGAATAAAAGTGTGCCTACAACTCTAGTATTTTACTACTTTTAACTTCTGTTCTATTTTGTTAGAGAATGGGTGTGTGGGCCCCTGCTCTCCCTGGATGGTGCCTCATTGTGGTTATCAGATGGGTTTTATTTTTAGCAAACTTCAAAATCATGACTGGATTTCTCATGAAGTGATAATTTAACAAAGGAATGAAAGAAATGTGAGTTGATGCAGATATAAAGAAAACAGCCTGTGTGTCAAACATTTTGCTAGGCAAAATTCCGTGAAATGATTAATTCATATCTTAAAGGATATGAGAACAAATAGAAGTCCCGTAACCAAATAAGTATATAGAAATGGAAAAAAAGAAGTGTGTTTGTGGGAAGGATTAAAAAAACAGAAAGATGAGAAGAAATGAGTAAAAAATCGGAAGGATCCAAATTCAATTGTAATTTTGGGAAGAGATTTTTTTTTTACTCTCTTTCAGAGTTACTATGCTATTTGGATTGTCAGCATCGAATGCATTTAAAACTACAGGGGCAACCCAGAAGCCAGAGGAGTCGCACTTGGTGTTTTGAATTGAGGGACAATTCCAGAAGGCTGATGAATTTGATGTTCCTAGTCAGGGACTTGTTAACCAGGATTTTTAGTTGTTGGCTCTCTACATTCCAACTAGCATTTGAAGAGAAGTATAGATTTAAGTTACAGTACATTTATGGAAGCAGAATAAGTACCATTCAAGTAAGACCTTTACTTTTGGAGAGATGTGATTGGCTAACAGTCACGTGATTTTGAAAGTATCATTTAAGATGTGTATTCCAAATACAAATGTCACAGATTTTAGACTGCTTTGTATTAGACAAACCTTACAGCAAGTCAATGATCTTCAGTATGCATCTGTCCACACTCAGAACGCTTAGCAAATTGAGCTGAAATGACTGGTATGTGAAGCTCATTAATAACAGGCTGTTAACCTGTCAGTGGACCAACAGACCAGTCACAGAGAAGATCCAGCGACCATTGTTCTGTGACATAAAGACAACAAAAATGTGTTAAAGTCGCATACTAGCCCAGATCCATTTAATAGTGAGCAAAAATGATGTATTTAAGACTAGACAAGCACTAGACTTAAGCTGTGTGTGTGTGTGTGTGTGTGTGTGTGTGTGTGTGTGTGTCTTGGAGAAATTTTTGATTAACAAAGGCCACATTTCCATTATGGTCACCCACCAAGCCTAGAGGAAAGGCCAGGGGAGTGTAAATTAGTGTGACTGAATTATCCAGTAGATCTAGATTATTTAACAGAAATCAGTTCCCAAAATGAAAATTCTGGCACCAACACAAGCAAGTACAGTCATTTATTATTATTTTCTTAAACTGTTCTAACATAAAAGAAACTAACTACATGCTCACAATTCCCCCCCCCCCCAATAAAATAAATCCTCCCTCCATATACCTGATGGCAGGCTAGCAGTCCTATCTTTGCTTGTGTTGCTCCAAGAGGGCAGAAGGACCTGCATTTGAAGTCTGCAGGCTCCACTTTGCTAGGTTATTTTCTGTGCAGGTAATACTTGTCAGTCATAGAATATCAGGGTTGGAAGGGACCTCAGGAGGTCATCTAGTCCAACCCCCTGCTCAAAGCAGGACCAATCCCCAGACAGATTTTTGCCCCAGATCCCTAAGTGGCTCCTTCACAACCCTAGGTTTAGCAGGCCAATGCTCAAACCACTGAGCTAACCCTTCCCCCAATGTAGTATAACACATCCCTCTTTGTTACCTTTAAGAAACCCAGCTGGTCTCTGTTTCTTGTTAAATCATCTTAAGAGCTCATTCCCTTAGCTGATAGAACAAGTCTTTTAGCTGGCCCAGGTGTGTATCCTTGAGCCTCAGCCCTAAACAATGCAGTCAATCCAGACTGGTAAGTAACAGATTTGGAGAGCAGAAGCTATGTTCTAGGAAGTCCATGTGCCTCGCCTGTACCCTCAGTTTTCCAGATGCTGATTTGGACAGCATAAGGACTACTCTAACTTGTACCCCATCTACAATGGCTTTTGTGGGCACTGTGGCCAGCAGCTCTGCCTCCTCCTTCTGCCTCCTGCCCACCCTGATACAGCCTCAGCTTGCTTGCTTCCTTCTTGGAGTGGGGAAGGAATGAGCTGGTGTACTTTTATGGGGGATGGGGGCCTTATGGTTGCTTTGTGGTGATTTTAATGCTGGCTTAGGGTTGGACATTTGACCAGTCCAAAAATAACTGTTCAATTGACCAGTCAAACATTTATGGTTGAATAATGTCAAAAATGGTTAAATGTTTTTTAAAAAGCATTAAACAAAAAAAAAGTAAAACTTCATAGTCTTCAATGGATTTAGCCTTAGATATTTATGGCTAATTAAACAAACCAAGTTACTTAACTATTATTTTAACTCAGAAAAATGCAAAACATAATGAAGTTCTAATAAATGAATAAATAATAATTATTACCTTTTTAACAATATTAGGTTAGCATTTAAATGTGAACATTATTCAAGATTGAATTGTTACAAAAGTAAAATTAAACAGAAGTAAATGAAAATAAATATAAACTCATAGCAACCATATAAGGAAAGTCATTTTTAAATCACTATCTCACATAAGTGCAACAGGCCAACTCTTCAAGTATTTTGCTTTTCATTATCTCTTTCTCAGTTTCAACTGCTTCATCCATATCTTTGTCATTATATTCATCTGTTTTATCCTTCTTCCTCTCCATCTGATGAATATTGAGTCAACTCTTCATCTGCCATTTTCTTCTCTAATCTTAAATTGTGATATACAGTCATCAGCTTCCCACCATCGGTCTGTTTCTGGTTTTTGAATGAATGGTTCCCCAAACTGACCAATTTCCTTCCAAACATGCAGTTATACATGGAAGTGTTAAAAGAATTTCTGACACTACAGCTGGAATACAAGGAGGGCACAACCCTTTCCACCATGACAGCTGCTGGGATTGCACTTCACATTATTATTATTTTTTGACTAAACAGGCTTCTTCTTGTTTTATAATTTGTTGCCTCTTTCAGAATTGTTTGTTTGTATAGCATTTAAAATTTTCAACAGTCATTATGAGGTCACAAGCTGCATCAAATTAATCTTCAGAAAGGTCTTGGTCCTGGAAGTATGGCTCAGAAAATTAGGCAGCATTATGATTTTTCTGTGATATTATTTTATTATGTTTCTCTTCAGCTTTTGTAAGTGGACTGCATTCAGTATTTGTAATATTCAGGAACTCATTCTTGACATCAGATGATGTCGAACTATCATTTTCCATGTTCTGAATGGACTAAGTTATGGTTCAAATAGTGAAATTAATTTTGAGTTTCACCCCAAAAGACATCATCAAGAATGTCAGTGCTGATTATTTGGGTGCAACACCTAGCCACCCCTTCTTC
The DNA here is from genome assembly GCF_011386835.1 of Chrysemys picta bellii. Lineage (NCBI taxonomy): Eukaryota > Metazoa > Chordata > Testudines > Emydidae > Chrysemys > Chrysemys picta. The sequence goes on from NC_088797.1 coordinate 40,276,628, forward strand.
AACAGCAGCTGCTTGAAGGGCGTTCCTGCATATTTGAAGATCTTTGAGATGTTTAATAGAAGATGCCTACAACTTACTCAGTATGGATAAAACCAAGTGCTGTACCAAGTGTCACTGAAAAATGGCTGCTGGTAGGATTTTTGACTCTATGAAATTGTGTTGCTGGCAAAAATACCTCTAGCAAACATTTGGTCAAGTTTTTCTGGTCATGGGACATTTTATCCAAAAACCTCGTAATACCAATTTGTTGAACATCTGAAGACTTTCCAGACATTATTTGGCCAGTTCATTGACTGGCTTGACAAGCCTCTGCTGGCTTTCTTGGTACAAAATGGCTGTGGCAAACCCGATATTGAAAGAGAGAACCTGGCTCCAATGTTGTTTTATAAGACAAAGTAGAATCTCGGGGTAACCAGAGGTGGTGCATGGTGTTTTTCTTTCCCGTTTTTTTAATTCTAGTATGGTCACTGGCCAGAAACCTCAATATGGGAACAAAATTACACAATGAGGAGGAGGGTAATTTAAAGAAAGCTTTGATTTTTAATTTAAGAAGAAAGAAGCCATATAACTTCCAGGCTTAGACTTCATAAATCAGGGTGACAACAAAGAGTGAGCAAAGATGTGTCAGCAACAGTGAGACAAAAATAGAGCTAAGCACCATCTGTGCCCCTGGCCCATGCTAATCATGAAATGAAGCATAGAGAAGAAATCTGTAAATACCACAGAGCTGAAATAATTCATCCTCATAACTCCATAGTGCACCCTGCCTAGATCAAGGAAAATGAGACTCCTAACTATAAACCAGGATTTCTTTTCATTTTAGCAGCAAGGATTAGGAAAGCACTGATAGGAAGGTTTTACCAAAGATAAACTGAGGGTAGATAAAAGAACAACCCATAGACACAGAAGTAACTGAACCCATTTCAACACTTGTTTGTCTCCGTACCAAGTTAATTATATACAGTATATCTACACTGCAAATTCAGGTGTGATTAAGCTCATATCACCATGTCTTCATTAGTATTGTCACCTCCGCTAGCTAGATTAAAGCTAGTGTGGTGTATACCTACCCATGCTACAAACATACTTTAATTTGTGGTGTAGCGAAGAGGCTAGTGAAGTGTCAGTGACTATCGCAGCAACACAGTGTGTATCTACTTTGGAAAAGCAAACCTGGTATTCATAATTTAATGTCCTCTCCATAAATAATAAGAGGTTCTATTGCCATTTTTGCAGAGCTGTTCATGTGGGTCAGTACCCTCTTACTTTACAATGGAAGTATACATGAGCAATGGATGAAACAGCTGGAAAAATAACAGTACTGGAAGTTCTCACTATTAATAGTCATTGTAAGAAGGAACAGTGTGTTCACAATTGAAGTGTATTCTGAGGATCCGGAAACAATAGACCTGGATAAATAATTCACAGCAAACAATTTCACTTCCTTACTGTCACTTTTTCTGCTTGCATTTCTACAAAATCTCAATATCTGTCAATTTATGTGCCAAATCTCTTCATTTTACTTAGTCTAGTTGTTGTGAATATTCCAAATTTAAACTCTTGCTTTAGTTGTGATATTGTTTCTTTTGCTTGTCTGGATCAGTGCACAATCATATCTGTTACAAATACCAAAGTTAGCTTTTAGCTTGGGCTCTGCCCTGCTCAGCTTCTAAGTCTTGTTAGTGTATGATGATGGTTTGCTGAGATGTAGAAGTCCTACTTTGCACCAAGTTCATGATGAGTCAGATGTACAACTGGTAAGAGGGCTTACTCACATGTCATTAAAAACAATGAGGAGTCCTTGTGGCACCTTAGAGAAAGCTTATGCCCAAATAAATGTGTTAGTCTTTAAGGTGCCACAAGGACTACTTGTTGTTTTTGCTGATAGAGACTAACATGGCTACCACTCTGAAACCTGTCTCATGTCATTATTTCCTTTATTTCTTGCCATGTAACTCAGAAAGAAAGTGGTTAGTCACACTGAATTGTCACCCCAAATCTCTGCTTAGTAGTGAAAAGTTAATAAAATAGTGAGTCTTCTTTTTATTATGATAAGAGATGATCCATGGACAAAGTAACACACTATTGCCAACTCCTGATTTTATCAGGATTCTGGTGATATTTGGTGGCTTTCCTTAAAGCCACAGCTCCTGGAGTCACGATTGCATGAGAATCTCAGCCTTTTGTCCTTAAAGTAAGAGTTTAACCTTCTTGGTTGCAGAGAAAATAGTGAAAAAGCAAACTCATAAGAGGGGCAGTGTGGCCTAATGGTTAGAGGACCAGCCTAGCACTCCAGATTCAGACTTGTATTCTATTTCCAGCAGCTCACTTCACTGTTCTGTGACTCCATTTCCCAATCTATAAAATGGTGTTACAGATGCCTCATTTATAGAGCAATTTAAGATCTACTGATAAAGAGCAAGCTGTTATTGAAGGCTCAAAAGAGCAGTTGAATAAAAAACCAAAAATTTGTTGTTTCTAACAGCTCATGGTTTTACAGGGCCTGACTCCTGGTTTTTGAGTGCTTGGGTCTGGCAATACGCTTGACATTCCTCCAACTTGTCTCACCCAAGTAATAATTATTAGAACTGTGCAAATGCAGTAAAAAATATTCAGTGGTTTTTTTTTTTTTAATTGATTCTCTTTGACTGCATACATGCCTCTCATGTCTGCAGAGTCCTCCAGATCTGCAAATATCCATAGACCGTGTTTGTGGATCACAGATCGGATGCAGATAGAAATTTTGTATCCACACAGGGCTTTACATTTCTGGTCTTCACAGATTCTAGTCAATGAGGTAATTGGCTGGAATGTTCTCTGAAACAGCAATTTTTTAAATCAAGTATTGTAGAAAGTGAATTTTAAATTCATAAAGCACTTTCCTAAACACATCTCTCAGAATCAAGTTTTTAAGGAAACAAACACATGTGATCTATATGTCCAATCAAAATAGTTCAGATTTTCAATATCAAATACTACCATTAAACTGCTCACCGGTAAGGTAAAGGTCAAGAATTATTAGCCACAATTATTCAATGAGTAATTTCAAATAATAACTAAATGAGAATAAGTGTCTCATTTATTGACAACTTGAGTAGTCCAAAAGAGGTGAGATTCATCTGATCCATTTGCAATTAATTTCAGAGTTTGATCAACTCTAATAAAAATACTTAGCACTTTTATACTACTTTACCTGTTAAAATTCTGCACTCCCATTATATAATGAATCTAAATGAAGTTTAAATTATACTTTTTTCACAGAAATGTCAATGACTCTGCAACAAGCCAAGAAGAAATTCTGGGTTGACTGGGTTTGATCGAGGCCAAGTACATTTAATGAGGGAAGGGAGGAAGATTTTTTCATAGTGGGATTAGAGAGGCTTTTAAAATACATACTTTCGGCAGAGCAGTTCATGCAGACCATTCTCGGTTGCTCTAGGTAAAATAATGTGTGGCAAGAGGCGATCTTCATAATCTAGGATTTGCACATTTTAAAAATAATCTGGAAGTACCGGTACTTGAGTCCACTCAGCTATTGGCTGCAGGTATAATATGGTTGCACAGGTGGTTCTACTGGTCTATTTCTTATATTTTTCCTTTTTGGATATTCACTTATCTTGCTTGACTTTGGGTTCCTTCTATGTTGTTGTTGCTATTTATTTATAAATGTTGCAAAGAAATAAATCTCACAGGCCTTCAGAGAGAACAGTCACACAGATTTTTCTCTTTCATGAAAATCTTGCATTAAGAAGAATAAAATTGGGTTGTGGCTTCTATTGTTTCTAGCTATTTCACTAAATAAAGGGGTTTAATTTCTCCTTGCCCTTGGGCCTGAAAGAAAGGTACTTAGCAAACCCAATTGTCTTTATCTAGGTCTATAGAGCAAAGACTTGCTGAACGGCAGCTATTATCACATTCTAGCATAACCTTACCTAGTTCTGAGGGTAATGCTGTTGTATAACAAATCTGTTACATTCAAGCAAGCTGGGGGTTGCCCAAGCTGCACTGTGCATGAAGAGAGCATTGCTGAACAGATAGCAAAATCTACACCCACCCACAAATGAAGGCAGGCTTCTCTGTGCAGGGAATAGAATATCTATGAGATACCCTTATGTCCAGCACATGGAATCTGGGAAATAAAAGTGTGTAAAGCTAAGGCACAAAGGGTAGGATTAACGAAGGTGCCACTGGCATTCACAGAACCCCTGCTCAGCTGCCTCCTAACCCGGCAGACATCTAAAGTCCATAGGCACCTACGTTTCAGTGGGCTGGGTCCATGGACAACCGAGTGAGTCCTGACACTGCCCAGCAGCTGGGCACTTAACTTGTACCTAAGCCCGAGCAGGATTCGCAAAGTAGGCCTTTCCCCACCTATCCTGACTTCAGGGTCTGCTCAGGTAGATGTGCTTAGAGCACACCTAATCCCCCACAAATCATGCCAGTGGTGTCCTTAGAACCAGTGATTAAAGCTAAGAGCACTCACTCAGAATGTAGGAGACCCAGGTTCAAATTCCTCCTGCCTGCTGTGGAGCAGAGATATGAATGTGGATCTCCCACGTTCCAGGTGAGTGCACCAAACGGTGGGCTATGGGGTATTCTGGGGCAAGCTTACCTGTTGAAGCTGTTCCACAGTGTGTCAATATTGATTGGGCTGTAGAGAGAGTGACTCTAGCCCAGTGATTAGGGTACTCAGCTGGATAGTAGGAGACCCATGTTCTAGTCTCTCTGCTCTAATGACTGTTTATATATACAGAGTGGAAAAGCTTCAACAGGTGCGACCTGTTACAGAGTACCCCCCAGCCCAGGGGTTAGGGCATTCACCTGAGAGATGGAGATGCATGTGCCTGCTCCACATCAGGCAGAGGGGGAATTTGAAACTGGGTTTCCCACATCCCAGCCCAGGATGTGCACAAACTACTGGGCTAAAGGTTATAAAGGGGGTGGCACCACTTTCTCCCCCAGTTTATCACAACACCCCACCATCCTGCAGGGGTTAGGAAGCATCTCCCATTGGCTGGCTTAGGCAGCTCCTTGCTCAGCGTGCTGGCTTTTGTGAATCCCATTCTAAGGAGCCTGTCTCTCCCTAGGTATTATATAAGAAGTCTGAGTACCTAACTCAGGGTTATGTTGGAGGCAAACCCCTAAAGCCTGTTTGTAATATTGATTTATTGTGTTTTGTTTTATTTGATTGGAATCCATTTTGTTTATAAAGGAATCCATTTTGGATATAAATGGAGTGTTTAGTCACTAGATGTGGCTAGACAGCCAGTTGGGACATTTTCCCGCCTTTTTCTTAACGGTTAATGGAACCTTAAGCTGTAACCAAATACCAGACCTAACCGGATTTTCCCGGGGGCTCTAAGGGGTTTCCTCCAGGGACTTCCTGCCCTAGAACTTTTAAATAGAGGGCAGTTACCCCAGACCAGGGTTGCCCAGTCTAATGGCAGAATGCGAAGGTTGCTTTCACAGGTACTCAGGAAGACTTCGATACTTACCATCATCAGCATTAGCCAGATGCCTGGAAGCTGCCTAAGATTCGCATGCCACCCGGAAAAAGCCTGCCACTATACCATCTGAAGAATTGAAGGAGGGAGAAACAAGTCATCGAGGGACGCCTTAGTGCTCCTCTCCGGAGGCTCTGAGAGAGTCAAAGGATTGAGGTCCTAAGTGACCGCCGGAGGGTGATTGTCTACATCAGGGGTAGGCAACCTATGGCATGTGGGCCGAAGGCGGCACATGAGCTAATTTTCTGTGGCACTCGCACTGCCCGGGTCCTGGCCACCGGTCTGGGGGGCTCTGCATTTTAATTTAATTTTAAATGAAGCTTCTTAAGCATTTTAAAAACCTTATTTACTTTACATACAACAATAGTTTAGTTATATATTCTAGACTTTATAGAAAGAGACCTTCTAAAAACGTTAAAATGTATTACTGGCACGCAAAACCTTAAATTAGGGTGACTAAATGAAGACTCAGCACAACACTTCTGAAAGGTTGCCAACCCCTGGTCTACATATTTACTTACCTTGTATTCCCGTGGGGATAATTTGAGTCCTGGCTTTAGGCCACCTTATTCCGAGTTGTTGTACCTGTAAGAGAGAGAAATTTCTGTTGTTACTGTATGCGTCTTTTCCCCATTCTTTCATTGTACCTCAGTTTCCCCATAATAAAACCCCAGTTGTTAGGTTCACATACATTGATTCCATCGCTTCATTTCTATAGAGGGGATGGGGTGTGTGTGTGGGGGGGGAAGAGTATACTTATTGTGGACGGATTGGCATCTACCCAGGTGACAGATACTGGAGTTTACAGTAGGAACCAGAGAATCTGTCTTCTGTTAGGGGATTCCTGACCTAACAGTTATGACTTCCTTCCTTCCAAAAGTTAAAATTTGCAACGCTTAGCATGACAGCACCTTAATCTCCCTTGTGACTCCCACCCAAAGGAGTTTGGAGCTCCAGTTCCCAGACAAGTCAATGGGAGCTGAGGAACAAACTCCCATTCCTCCCTTTGAAAATCTGCCTCTAAATACTTACATATTTCATGATACAATATTTAATATTGTGGTGGAGCGATTGCTGATCCATAGTTAAAGCTGTCTTATGTAACATCTGGATTCTAAGACTTCTATTTGCATATTCATTCTCTTAATATTGATGTATCATTGCTTTTTACATATGTAAATATGCAAATAGGAATCCCTCATAATATTGTCTGTCATACCATCCACATGGAAAGAATTTAAAATGTGCAAACTGACTATCCTGAAATACTGTGAACACCATTAAAAATAATAAATAAAATCCTTAACTGTGCAATGGGATTTTATTTAAACTTTGTATTCAAAAGACCTAGAATAGATGATCCAGTGACTACTGTGCCCACTTTAATTGCCAGGGAAGGCAAGTGTTATTTAATGTTTGTTGAATAGCATTCATCATATGATCTGTTTCAGCTTTTGTTCTTTGTTTGTTTTCCTCATTTTGCTTTAAAGTTAATATTTTTGAGAGCAAATATCAGTACTTCTGAGTTGTGTTAAGTGACAATGCTAACTGGAGGCCCTCTGACTAGATTCATTTGAGATGTGCAACCACTGCACCACCTTTGTTTGCCCTTTGAAGAAGGTACAGTTGAATGTCAGCCAATAATCACACTGAAATACTAAGCAACCACATTGAATAATCGGGTATAAAATGAATGGTAGTAGCAGCTCTACAGAAAGAATTGGCTTCTGCTTAAATGCAATGAGGGCAGATCAATCTTATTTGGCGTGTGGGGGATGTATTTCATTTTGTCTTTTTTGAAAGGTCCTTTTATGTGACTGATCATTTTCAAATGTTAGTTAACCTTTCTCTAAGAAATCTCATTCATAGACGATACTAAGGATTCATCAGATGCCATGCACTCATGGCTGTCATTGTATCTCTTTAGTTGGTGATGACTCAACTGGCCCATTATGAAGCAGAAATCTCTTAGGTTGAATTAGAAATAGTCATCATGCATGTGCCGAATTTTATCTTCAAATCAGGCCATTTAATCAAAGATGAGTAGAAGTGGTGTCTGAAATGAAAAACAACTGGGTTTATCATGAAAAACTTTGGATTATTCCATGTCTACCTCATTTTTCTTTCAATAAAAGGGCATTATTTTCTGACTAATCATTTATTTTGTCTTTATCTGGTTTTGCCTGGGAGGCATTATTTTTAATTCACAATATCTTAGAACTGTTGCCTAAAATACAGTAGATTAATCATAACCTCTGTGATTATCACTTGTATGACAGTAGTGCCTGGGTACATGAGGACCCCATTATGCTCAAGCTAACAGTATGTCCAATGAAGCCATTGGTGAACAGGGTCTATAGAACAAGAAGATGCATTGCTCACTAGGTGTCATTCCTCCTTCTCTAAGGATATGACTTCACTGCGCAGTTAGCTTCAGTTATCTATATGTAGTGCCTCCTCTCCACCCGGTTACCTTCTTTAATGCCAATCTGCTTACAGGTTTTGATGGACAGGTCTGGGTTCTTCTGGATCCCGCCACTCACTCAGCAGGGTGTATCTGCTTTATTTTTTCCTCTGAATTTATTTGGTGGTGCCTCCACCCCCCTTGCTCCTTCCTGGCATGGTCACCAGGGCAGCTTGGGAGGAAAATTCTAACCACAGGGTAATCCCCAGTTATTTGCCAGATAGTTGGAGACTCCCAAGAAATAACACAAACACATACAATATATTCAACACAATAATTATATTAAACAGGAGATAAATATAACATAACAGGGCAAAACACTATTGTAAGGGTCACTGGTGCCCACACTGCTAATAACAGTGACTTTCCCCAGTCACGTGACTTGATGTAGCAAATGTAAGATTAGTGTCCCATTGGTACGCATACTTTGTTGGGGCTCTTGATGACCTATGACCACAACATTCTTCTCTGCAGTGGTTTAGCAGTGTGGCTGACTGGGTTCAGGACAGCCAAAAGGACTCACAAGTGGGAGAAGGTGGTAAATCCCTCCACAGGTTTAATATGCAGCAGGTTGTAAAATCCCCAAATCCTTACTCCCTGGCTTGAGGACATAGTTCAGGGAGTAGGGGGTCCCCAAAACAAATTTCCTGACTAGCTAACAGATGGTGCACTCACAAACTCCATGAATGATCCTCAGGTTCAGAGATGACTCTGGACTCCTCAGTCACCTCAGAGGGGCTGATCTCTGCTGGCAGGGATCCTCTTCAAGCAGGAATCAGGCTGCTTTGGTCCCAGGATTTCCCCTCATCACAAAGGGGTGCAGGGCTCAAGATGCAGATTACACAACTACACTAAAATCCAAACTATAGTCTCCTAGCCCAGTGTTCAGACACACTCACTGCAGGCAGCAGCCCTGTACTAGCAGCCAGAGCAGAGCTGTCCATGTGGTGACTGGTCTCACCTAGGGATCTGGAGGGCTAACTCAGCCTGGCTGGGGAAGTTTCCCAGCAAAACTCTACAAACTGGGAGTCATCAGTGAAGAAGGAAAAGCCCAGCGGAGGGATCTTGCTTTCAGGTTCCTAGAGGCCAATTTTCAGGGGGAACCCTGCATGCAGGCCTGGGACTCACCAGCTCCCCACACAGCCAGTCCTGCCCTTGCCCTGGCTGGCTCCAGACTGACTCAAAATGGCTTCTCCCCTTTCTTGAACTCCCTGGGAGGGGCATCTCACTCCCTGTTGGTTGCCGGGCAGTCTCTGATTTTGCCTTGGCTTCCCCTCCCTACCAGGGACAGTGTGCCTCTCTCTGAACTGCCAGCAGACAAAGCCCCAGGAATCTAAGTAATCTCCTTGGGGGTTACATACACTTGAGTTATTCCTTTCAAGTTAGCCTAGTTTGAGTGAGAGCAGCCACCCTGCTAAATAACACTGGAGCTGCTATGTCCACACTGGTGCTGCGCTCACTTGTGTGTGACACTAGAACTTCTGGGGGCATATCCCATAGTTCCCTGTGCTTCAGGAAGCTGGGTGGCTCTCTGAATTCTTTCCCAGTCAATTGTGGGAGAAGTTATCTGTTCTTTCTGGGCACATGGGGGGAATTGTGGGAAAGCATTGGAAGAGCAGGGGAATGTAAGTGATGCTAACCTGTGTCTACACCAGAGAATGGTCATGTTAGCAACTGACTGGTTGTGCTAACTCAGGCTGTAGCATACACCTCCTGACAAGCCAGCCAACTTGAGTTACAAGCATCACCACACTTGCATTAGGGGTTGCTGTGTGTGAATAAGGATCAGGGACAACACTCCTGTTGTGGCTTGTGTTAACTTTGCAGTGAAGACAAACCCTAAGCTATCACTTCTACTGTGCTTAGAGAAATAGGTGCCCAATGCACAGACTGAGCCAGCTGAGCCTGACTCTGAGGAGTAGCTCAAAGTGTGGGCAGAAGGCATCTCTTCTCTTTTATTGTGGAGTAGCTGCTCGGCTATCCTTGTCCTAGTTCAAGTATGGAATAACCCGTGTGTGGTACCTGTACCCCATAAGTAAAAGGAAACCACTGATCCTAATTTCAGTGTACTCCTGGCCCAACAAACCTGATCAGCTGTGGCATGCAAGGAGTCCTTGCAGAGCTGGGTTGTGTGTACTCTGTGTGGGCACCCCAAATCCTGTTCATCCTCCTCTGCAATAGTACCATGCCCATAAAAAAAGGGACAGTATTTGAGTTCTGTAGCTTATTACTCAAGTAACAGATATCTCTGTGGTACAGGCAACAATCTTCCTAAATATTTTCTTCACTGAAGTCTTTAAACATAATGTGATTATAGGATAAAGAAAAGGTGGGATGCTGTTTCCAACCACAAAATTTATAATGTTTGATTCTGAACGGCAAACACTTCCTCTGCAAACAATAGCAGATGTGGTTGTAGAACTATGGTTTGTTCATAAATATTTACAGTTCTTGAAAGCATGGATGCCGGAAAAATATTTTTGTTTAAAATAAAACAAATCCTCTAATGCCAAATGGTTCTCCCAGTAGTCATCCGCTGAGCTTCACGTAGTCAAAAATCATCAGCTTCAGCAATGTTCCCACTTGAAATACAATTCCGTAAATTTGCCATAGAAATGTTCATGAAAGAGAAGGGGGAAATGTATCATACCGTATGACTTATGTAGACAGGACAAAATACTAGTGACTATACGCTAGGCCCAGGAACATTGTGCTGACAGAGAGGGATCAAAAGGCTTGGGTGGAATTTTCCATTTAAAGAGTCTGTGGGTCGGATTCTAATCTAAAGCAGAGTAGCAGTGGTAAAATCAGTGGTCTTTACTACTGTGCTTAATCCCATTGGTTTTTGAATGGTAATAAGCGCTACATAGGCAGTAAGTGTTTGCAGGATTGGGCTCATAGTCCTTGCTGAGTATTTATGGCTTTGCTTGGTTTGGAATCGGGCAGGGGGAAGGGAAAGTTTTGCATTAACCAAGATATTATGACTTGCAAACTGTATGCTGAGGATATGCAGTAGACATGTTCTTTAACATTACAGCTGTGTCTTAAAGCAAAGACTGCTGTGCAAGTGTCTGCAGCTAGGTAAGTGTGCAGATATGTGCAAGCTTGTTGACTTAAAGAATTCAGTGCCTGGTGAAGCTTACAAACTCCACTGTCAGTTATAAACTCTCTACTCTGAACACCTTACACATTCCATTGGTTTTATTCTATGGCATCTGCTTGCAACCACTCTATGGGATGTGTGTGGAGGCTCACATCAGGGTTCATCAAGGATGAAGGAGACATGGCTGATTGGCAATCTGCAAGGCTCTTCTCTATCTGGCATAACTAACCCTATGGGCCATTACTGCTGATGCAATTCAGAGTGACCCTTGTGCTGGGGGCTGAACTGGCCCCAGTATATTCCTTGGGATTGGAGCTATACTGCTACCTTTAGCTGTCCACTCATTATCTCAGACCTCCCTGGGTTCTGTGCCAAGCACAGGTCTGCCAAGCTTGAGGCACGTGTACCTTAGAGCAGAGTGGGAGACAACAATTCCATTTTGAGGCAACTTCTGAGGTTTTTGAAGTTTGTTTTTGCTCTGTATTTGAACGAAAACCAAACCTTTCAAACATTTTCACAAAACCATAGTTGTGTCAATGTCTGTTTCCAGACTGGAGAGAGAGAGTGTGACTTTCATGGTGGCCTGGGATGTTAAAGACACAGGTTCAAAACCCTGTAGCTGTTTTTCATATCAGGTCTCTCTGAATCAGGCAGAACAGGAATTTGAACCTGGGTCTCTCACATTCCATACCAGAGGGACTGGGGTAAATCAGGGTAATAACTTGTAACCATAAATGTATGTTTAATATCTTTACCACTTTTATCACCCACAACAGGGGTGGCCAACCTGTGACTCCAGATCTTCATGCAGCTCTTCAGAAGATATGTGGCTCCTGCTAGGAGCTGACTCTGGGGGAAAATGGTGGTTGCTCAGCACCCACCGGCAGCCCCATCAGCCCCTCTTCGCTCCCCCAGGCCTACTACCCACTGACGGCCCCCCCGATCAGCGCCTCCTCCTCCCTCCCCCGTGCCTCCTGCCCACTGCGATCAGCTGATTTGTGATGCGCAGGAGGCTTGGGGGGAGAGAGCGAGGACACAGCTCACTCAGGGAAGGGGGCGGGAAGAGATGGTGGGGACATAGGGAAAAGGGTGGAGTGGGGGGCTGTTAGGTTGGGTTCACTTTCAGATGTTTTGTGACTACAAGAATCCATGTTGGTTCCAAAATGGAGTTTTATGCCCACCTGAGCTATGGATTACTTTTCCTGCTCTTTTATTTCTCCTGGAGTTGTAAACAACTTCCAGTCAGAATGGTTTTTATTTTTCTTTTCCAAAGGGGTTTCCCAGAAGGGGTTTCCTGCCTTTTCCAAGGGGTTTCCCGGGCAAGTGTATAAAAGGCTGCCCCGGACAGGGCCTCAGGGCTGTCCATCTGAGTGACAGTCAGGGACGGTCATGGGTCACTGGTCTTACCTGCAGGCATTTATCCATCCCGGTGGTAGAAGGGTTAGGGATTTTCTCCAACAGCTTCCTCAACTGTAAAAAGAAGAAAGAAAGAGAAGAAACAACATCTCCTGAGTGTCCCATCTGTTCTGCTTTCCCGTGATCCTGAAGGAACATCGAGGGACTCCTTGGAGCTCCTCTCCAAAGGCTTGCCATTAGCCAGAGGATTGAGGTCCCAAGCACCTGCCGTCGCTTTGATCTATGAAGAAGGTTTTTTTTAAATTTTGTTTATTGGGTTGAGTTTGAGGGGGTAATCACTGTGTTGCACCATTTTGCTGTTTATTCCCCCTTTTATCTGCCCCACTCTTTGTTATAAACCCTTCAATACACTTTATTTGATTTTACCTTTATTAATTGACTCCTCATTATTTAGGGTGGAACGGGTCCTCTTTGCAGGGGAAGGGATCCTACCAGATGACAGACGCTGGACAGGGAGGCCGAACCTAGGGAGACAGAAAGCATAAGGGTCTCTTGTCTTTATATACACACACACACACACACACTCTCCTCCTTTTGCCTTTCCATCCTTTTCCCCTTCTAACAATTGGCAACCGCGGCAGGAACTCTCTTTAGGGTTTCCTTTCGCGGAGAGGTCCTGTGTTTTGTTTTAATTTGAGATGCAGTGATTAATCTCAGCCCATTGGCCCGGGGTGGGATCGAGAGTGGGCGGCTGTCCACCGGGGACTGTGTCTCCATATCTGACGGCTGGGGAAGACTGGACGCAGTTTCCCTGTGAAGCCATTTCTGACGGAGCAAAGGGTGGTTAACCGTACCTTCTTTCCCATTTTTTTTTCTTATTCGGGTCTAAGGAAAAAATCCTGCAATCAGGAGTTAGGGCAACGGACAATAGTGAGTCCGACCCTGACCGGTAGCGGGTAGCCGTGTTCTGCAAGCCCCTGCAGATCGGCTAGTGACAGGACAAGAGTGCTGTCACGGGGAAGCATCAGCCATATTGTTGGCAGGGCATCTTCTTTTCTGAAGGTGGGCTGGCACCCTATCGCAGACAGTAGAGCAGGGAGGGCGATAGCCCATGAGGCTTACTCGGGACTGCTGTGAGCCACTCCAAAGCCGGGGAGCTATCTTCATTGGTAGTCTCTGTACTGGCACCCTTTTACCTTTGAATTTTAAATACAGACCCCGAACATTTTTTTTTTAGAGAACTGAGGGTAAGCAGAGTTCTTAGATACAGCATGGCTCGAGTTTTCAGCATGAGAGGATGGGAGAGTGAGCACAATAAAAATTCAGTGGATCTCGGTCTTGAGTTATTTGGGAAAGGTCATAATGCCTGGAAGCAGGGGTCCATATCTGGAGTGGACTCCCTGAAAACATTTAATACTTTGTGGGAAAGATATTCCATTTGTAAACCCCTCCCAAAAAAAAGTGAGCGGCGAAGTGCATATTGGGACTTTTAAGAACAAAAGAATCATTCGGTCTGCAAGACCTGGATGGTCAAGGAATAATGGGTATTGATTTATTAAGAAAATTTGGGGTGATCGTGGACTTACCGCATAGGGCACTATGCAAGGCTGAGAAAGGCAAAGCAGGCAATGTCATTCCAGCAGCACACTGGGTAGCAGCCACCAAAGCACCGGAGGCTCTCTCCCTGCCTAAGTGGGAAGAGGAAGTAGTCCAAGTGGCTGGGAAACATCTAAAAGCCTTTGCGACTTCCAAATTGAGCTGTGGAAAAATAAAAGCACTGGTGAAGGTCAAAGGACCTGACCCTAAGCCTGTAAGGCAATATAAGTTCTCAGCTGAGGCACAAATGGGAATTAAACCAACTATAGAGGCTTTAATGCAGCAAGGAGTGCTGATCACCTGCGATAGCCCGTGTAACTCCCCCATATGGCCAGTGAGAAAATCGGATGGGAAACCCTGGCGCCTTACAGTAGACTATCGTGCCTTAAATAAGGTGACGCCAAGGATGGTACCCATGGTGGCCAAATTTCCTGAGATCATGGCTCTGATAACAGCAGGAGCATGGTGGTACTCAGTATTAGATTTGGCAAATGCCTTTTTCTCGATATCCCTTGATCAATCATGTCAACATAAATTTGCTTTTACCTATGACAATAGACAGATTACATTTACACGGATACCACAAGGACTGCATAATGCACCTAGCATTTGCCATCAGCATGTGGCCACAATGTGGAAAAGCCTGAGGTACGCCGACTGTGTAATCAGCTACGTGGATGATGTGCTGATTTCGACCAAAACCAGGGAAGACAACCTTAAGGCACTGGATGAGGTGCTGGAGGCAATTCAAACAACAGGCTTTCTGATAAATCCAGAGAAGGCACAGCTGCTGAAGCAGGAAGTAAGTTATCTTGGAGTGCAGCTGGGTCCCACAGGGAGAAAATCTGATCAGGCCCGAGTGGAATTAATCTCCAACCTTCCTTCCTCATCAGACATCAGCACATTATGAACATTCCTAGGCCTGGTAGGATTTTCGAGGGATTTTATCGAAGGTTTTAGTGAAAAAGCCAAATCCCTCTACAACCTGCTAAAAAAGAACCAGGAATGGCGATGGGGAACAGAGGAACAAGAAGCGACTATGCTGCTTAAAAAGGCCTTAATGGAAGCACCTGCCTTAGCGTTTCCTGATCTCAGTAAGCCGTTCCACTTGCAAATTGCCAGCACTAAATCAGCCATCAGTGCAGTCCTGCTACAACAACAAGGGACATCTGTAAAACCGGTTGCCTGCGGGTCTCAAATTCTGACACCAATAGAATCACAGTTCACTGCTTGCGAGAGGGAAGTGCTAGCCCTAGTTTGGGCAATGGCCCACTGGGAATACATAATAGGAATGTCACCTATCCCATTGAGGACCACCCATACCACAGTGAGGTATGTGCTCTCTGGCCGAGCAAATTCAGGGAGAGTGAGCCATCCCAGACTGGCGAACTGGACCCTTGCCCTTATCAACAAAGACATCACTGTTGAAAAAATAACACACCAGGCAAGATCCCTTTTGCACTTTGTGTGACAGTCCCAGATAGTGATTCCATCACAGATCATGAATGTCCTATCCTTCCAACAACTCCACCAGAAATCCAATCTCCATTCAAGCTGGTGGAGAAATTTGAGGATGCCAAAACCCAGAAGAGGGATCTCTGAGTAGTGGATGGCAGCAGTCTGTACGTGGATGGAAAGGCAGCCACGGGATTCACAGCCATGCATGTTGCATCGGGCAAGGTGTTTCAAGGCACCATCAGACAACATTCAACTCAAGCTGCAGAAGTGGTGGCGGTAATATCAGCACTGGAAAATGCGGATCCTTCTGTCAACATTACCATTGGTACAGACTCAGATTGGGTTACCAGAAAACAAGGGACATGAGGACTAGCGATGATCACCCAATGGCCTATGCCGGGTATCTTCACTTTGCCTGGCAATTGGCAGAGCAAAGATCAGGGGATACTTACCTGTTTAAGGTGTGAGCACATAGGAGGAACTTGGCGAGATATCCTTACTCAACAACCAGGTGGACAAATTAGCCAAGCAGGCTGCTAAAATGGGCCCTGAATCGCTATGGGACAAAATAGGATCTACTATCGAGGCCTTGACAAACTCCATTCCACCAGATTGTAGCGACATCATCAAACTGCTACGAAAAGACCCAGAAATACAACAACTCCTCAAGAATGAGTCAACAGTGTGCCCTTGTTGCCAAGAAGGCTAACAGCATTCTGGGCTGTATAAGTAGGGGCATTGCCAGCAGATCGAGGGACGTGATCGTTCCCCTCTATTCGACATTGGTGAGGCCTCATCTGGAGTACTGTGTCCAGTTTTGGGCCCCACACTACAAGAAGGATGTGGAAAAATTGGAAAGAATCCAGCGGAGGGCAACAAAAATGATTCGGGGGCTGGAGCACATGACTTATGAGGAGAGGCTGAGGGAACTGGGATTGTTTAGTCTGCAGAAGAGAAGAATGAGGGGGGATTTGATAGCTGCTTTCAACTACCGGAAAGGGGGTTCCAAAGAGGATGGATCTAGACTGTTCTCAGTGGTACCTGATGACAGAACAAGGAGTAATGGTCTCAAGTTGCAGTTGGGGAGGTTTAGGTTGGATATTAGGAAAAACTTTTTCACTAGGAGGGTGGTGAAGCACTGGAGTGGGTTGCCTGGGGAGATGGTGGAATCTCCTTCCTTAGAGGTTTTTAAGGTCAGGCTTGACGGAGCCCTGGCTGGGATGATTTAGTTGGGAATGGTCCTGCTTTGAGCAGGGGGTTGGACTAGATGACCTCCTGAGGTCCCTTCCAACCCTGATATTCTATGATTCTATGAATGGCAAAAGTAAGCTGTGGACCATCAATCAACATAGCTCAGGTCTAGTGATGGCAGAGAAAGAAGGCGATAAAGATAAGGAAATACAGCTTCCTGTATTGGTTGTCCCATCAGTATTGAGGGGAGAATTGATTCAAATGGCGCATGCTCAGGGTCATTTCGGATTACAGAAGACCCTACATCGTCTGTCTTCAGTAGGATGGTGGCCTAGTATCATACGGGACACAGAATATCATATTAATAACTGTCTTCAGTGTGCTGCAAATAACCCCGACCCCCATATAAGAAAAGGCCCTCTGCTATATCAGGCTACAGGAGGTCCCTGGCATTGTATTCAAATAGATTATATAGGGCCTCTTCCTGCCACCAAAAATGGGAATATTCATTGCCTAGTGGTGGTGAATTCATTTAGTAAATGGATAGAGGCATACCCCACTAGAAAATGTACTGCATTAAACACTGTCAAGTTGCTGCTAGAACATGCTTTCAGCAATTTTGGGATTCCCAACAGTATTGATTCGGACCAAGGAAGCCACTTCACCGGAGAAGTAACAAAACAACTATGTGTAGCCCTTGGAATTAAGCAAAGGTTTCATATTGCAGGCCACCCACAGTCATATGGGTTAGTCAAATGAACAAACCGAACCCTAAAAACTGCTCTACGGAAGGTAATAGAATCATCCGGACAAGATTGGGACAGGCATCTGCCCATGATTCTAATGGCCATCCGATCAACCATGGGGGCTCATGGATTTACACCCCATGAAGTGCTCTTTGGAAGGCCAATGAGGACTCCAGAGGCATGGTGGTTGCCAGGAGGGGTTTCCCCCGGATGAGTTTAAGCCAAGACAAACAACAGATGAATATATCAAAGACCTCCTTAAAACTATCTCTGAAACCCAAAAGGCACTGCAGTTCATTTAAAGAGCAACATCAAGGCAGTAGATGACCGTTTAAATAATAATTTAAAATTTCAGGAATGGAACATAGGAGACTATGTATTTTTCAAATCTTATTCAGAAAAAGACCATGTTCTAAGTCCTAGATGGATGGGACCAGCAGTCATTATACAAAAGGCTGGACCCAGTGTGTATCAAAGTGAGATCAATAATGGGAAAAAGAACAAGCCAACTAAACGGTTCCATAGTTACAGCTAAAATCATGGAAGGGAAACGTCTATACTAATCCATCTAAAAAGGAAAGTGATAAGAAAAGTGATCAGAAACTGCTGTAAATAAAACTAATTGTTTTTGTTTTCCTTCATAGGATGCTGAAAAGGAAAAGTATGAACACTTCTGGAAAGTCTCTAATGTATATAGTTATAATATGGTTATGCCTATGGACTTATAAACGTTTAATAGTTGGAAAGTATAAGAAAGAAGCCAAAATCCAAATGAGAAGAAAGGTACTAATTGAAGCCCCTACGAAGCCTTTCCCAAAAGATGTTAAAACAGAACCATCACCTAAGGGACCAGTCAAGATTCCAACCCTTGGATTTGGCTGTCAGGGAAGACGAAGCCTACAGCCAGCTCAACTTGCTCTTAATGTGTCTCTTCCCAATCGAGGTAAATCAGTATTTAAAGTGTCAGGTTAACCCAGCAATAATAAATCAATGGAGAAGTCCACCATGTATGGAAAGGTATCCAAGAAGGCTTCAAGGCCAGGAAAAACAGCAAGGAAGTTCCATAAAAGAAAGTGGTACAACAAAAATCCTCAAGTGACCACTAGCCAAAGAAATAAACTCTTTAGAGTAAGGCATCATGGAAGAGGAAAAAGAAATGTAAATAATCATGAAAATTGGGAGTGGGTAACACTAAGGGCTTACAAATTAATGGGACGTTGTTACTTAGCTATCAGCTTTTCGGTCCCATACGCCCAGGTTATGAATGTGTATGGCATATGCCCACCATAATGTTCACTAATTGCAACGAAGATCTTTTCCAATGCGTTTCATTTAACATTTCATTTCCCTCCATGGTTATGCCCAGAGAAATGAGATTATCAATGCAAATGTACCATCAACAAACTCACGTGGATTTTGTAGACATTTATGTAAAACCTCCGAATCACAATAATACTGTGTTAAGATTAACCTGTAACTCTTCCCCATTGGGTTATAACATCTCTTTGAAGAATCACATCACCTCAAAATTTTGTATTTCTAATAACGAAATCAATGAATTTAAGGAATTGTGTACAAATGTTCTTACAATGAATGTTATCTTAACACATTCTGGACTATGGACTATACGAGGTCCACTAGAGTTCGAACATACAATAGAAATACAAGTGGTGATATCACCTTCTATTCATCATGTGGGACCACTAACAATAAAAAAGGGCTGTGGCAAGAACTCTAATGATAGACCCTCAGTACTCCATCAAAAGGATCATTATGCCTTTACAGTTGTCAATTGCATCAGTATATAATCAATCTACACAATATACTGAAGCATTGTTAGTGGAATGGAGAGCCTGGGTGCAAGGAGTGCTACCTCCTTCCTACAAATCATCCCAAAGGCAAAAACGTTTATGACTTGGTCATAAAGATCCTAGGAGGGGTTGGAGCTGGACTAGGTGTATTAAATACAGTGGACCAGAAACTTTTGGTGCAACGAATTGGACATTTAGGCCATGATGCTGCTTCCCTTTCCGAGCCATTAACATCTGCATTCCAAGCCTTAGGCACTACAACATTCAATATCACCAAGATTCTTCCTTATTGGCTCAAGGTTCAAGAGCAAGATCATATGCAAATATTGGGGGCTTTGGGAATTCTTCAATCAAATCTCTCCGAGGCTCTGGCCTTTATAGAAGCACAACAATGGTTAATAACAGTAGCTAAATCCATTGTTAGGGATGGTTTTAATCAACAATTGCCTCTGGAATTAAAGAAAATTATCTATGAAGATGCCAATGACTTTGAAAAGGCTCACCATCAATGGTGGCAGTTATTAACTTATACCTGTTTTCAACATAATGATACTATCGTGGCATTGGTACTTATCTTAAAATCAGCCAATCGGGAAACAATATATCCTTTGGTTACTTTAGGACTATATGCCAGTCGATCTTTGTTGGTGCCAGTGGAAGAACACAAATGGGTGCATGTGAATGCCAACAATTCTTATGTCCCCATTAACCTCCAAGCATGTGTAGGACAACTCAATTTAGGATACACCTGTACCACTCAGGTGTGGGAAGAAGCTTCTACCTGTTTAAATCCCATAGAGGGAGCCTGTCATTATGAGATATTTCATCATTCCCTTAGCAAAGCCTCGGCAATAGTCCAAGTAGACATTCATTGTTTCTGTATTCGAAGTTTATGTTCACACTTTTTAGTAAATAGCTTCTATAGAATCAATAACACAGGGATAGGAAATTTGGGTATATGTCATGCCATGCAAATTATTGGTTGTGATATCAATGTGACGGTACATAATGTGCATGCCAATAATGTACATGGCGAATATAAACTGTACAATGCAGTAACACCAATCCATATTGGGGCAAATTTGGAGGCCATTCAAAAGCTTTTACACCACCAAAAGTTGGCTCAGGACCTAAATAACTTAAAAATTGAAGGGAAAAAAACCCTCCTTACAGTTCAACATTCTAGCGCAGAAATAAAATGTATTTCCAAGAAAATTAGGGATGAAACAACCCCTACTTATTGATGGAAAGCAATTTTCAACACTGATATGGGAAACGTAAGATCGGTATGGTACATCCTTTTGCACCAAATCATGCTACTCTTAATTGTTCAGTTCCTTTTAATCATATATGTAATAATATTAACTGTTTATTTGTGCAAGCATAAAAAGGTTAAAGGAAAATTTAAACAGGTTCCCTTTAATATTTCTGTCTTAAATACCCTGTTAATGTTTGTCTACTATATTGTCTGTAAACTATGTATACGCATTATTGTTCTGTTCATGTTTTCCTGTTATTATTGTTCTACATCATAGTAAGGTTGTTTTGAGACCTTTTATCCTTCATTAAGTAAAAAGGTCCCAAGGAGGGGATTGTTAGGTTGGGTTCACTTTCAGATGTTTTGTGACTACCATGTTGGTTCTAAAATGGAGTTTTATGCCCACATGAGCTATGGATTACTTTTCCCGCTCTTTTATTTCTCCTGGAGTTGTAAACAACTTCCATTCAGAATGGTTTTTTTTTTCTTTTCCTGAGGGGTTTCCCAGAAGGGGTTTCCCGCCTTTTCTAAGGGGTTTCCCGGGCAAGTGTATAAAAGGCTGCCCCGGACAGGGCCTCAGGGCTGTCCATCTGAGTGACAGTCAGGGATGGTCACGGGTCTTACCTGCAGGCATCTATCCATCCTGGTGGTAGAAGGGTTAGGGATTTTCTCCAACAGCTGCCTCACCTGTAAAAAGAAGAAAGAAAGAGAACGTAATGGTAAGGCCATGTGTCTTCTTTGCCACATGTGTGTCTCTCAGTTCAAACCTTCAAACTTGGAGTGTCATTTTGCTTCTAGCCATGCACATATGGATCAAGAATTCCCACAAGGTTCTGAACTCCACACTTTAAAACTGAAAACTTTGAAAAAACAAACAGATGTAGAAGCCAGGTTCTTCACCAGATTTGCCAACCGATCGCAGACTGTAACATTAGCCTCCTATTATGTGGCCTGGCACATAGCCTGTGCGAAAAAGCCCTACTCTGAAGGAGAGCTTATAAAAATGTGTTATTTAAAAATGTTATAAAAATGAAATGTTATTTCAATCCTGTCACCAGAGAACAGGAATCTACAGAAGAAAATTTCTGGCCTGCAGCTTTCACACCACACAATAGAACACAGAATCTCCGACCTGAACAGTGACATCGAATCGCAACTGCAATCACAACTTCAGCAGTGTGAGTATTTGAGCATCACTTTGGATGAGTCATGCCATGCACAGGTAAACCTTATTATCGGTATTTGTCTGCACTGTGTCTGATGACTGTGTTGTAATGGAAGAACTCCTCGATTCCATGTCACTAAAGGACAGAAGTTGTGGACGAGATCTAAAGGAGGCGTTGATATTGGTAGTTGTGAAAAGCCACTTGCCTTTACAGAGGCTCACTGCCATTGCAATGGATGGGGCTCAATCCATGTGGGGATCTGTGAATGGATTAGTTGGGTTTTGTAAGTCTGACATGAGCTTTCCCAAATTTTGGACATTTCACTGTGTTATTCATCGGGAGCAACTGATGTATATAAATCTCAAATTTGATCACATCATGAAACCTGTCTTGCACATTGTGAATTTCATTCTCTCAAATGCACTCAATCACAGACAATTTCAAAATCTAATTGAAGAACTGGATGAAGATGACTCCCCTGCTGTTTCACTGTGCAGTTCGATGGCTCTCAAGAGGTAAAGTTAATTCCTGTTTTTTTGAGCTCCTGAACTTACAGATCCTGGATGGGTTCTAAACTTGGCATTACTTTGAAGGAAAATTCTGGTTGCTGTCTGATCTAGTGCAAGGCATATTTGCGATCCTGAACAAACTGCAGTTGTTTCACAGACAAATGCTTGAGGGAGAGCTGACATACTTTCCCTCAATGTCACAACTTCAAGCCAGATCAAAAGAAGATACAGCAGAACCCCTAAAATGGAGCACAACTAGATATGCGAGCATGAGGAAAGATCTTAAGGACAGTTTTGAGGAAGGATTCCAAAATTTGTAGCAGAAAAAAACTTAGATCAGATTTCTGATTGACTCTTTTAGTGCTGAAGCCAATTGCCTGAAGCCCCCTTTAGTCACTGATGAAGCAACATCCCAGATGGAAATAATAGAACTTTTGGAAGATGACAGATTGAAATCTGTTCAGAAGACATAGGGGGACACTTACTTTCTGGAAATCTGTACCAAAGGATAAATACCCCAACATCAGAGGTGCAATCCTAAAATTAATCTCGATGTTTGCCTCAACCTATCTTTGTGAATCTGTTTTCTCGACACTCAAACCTATGAAATCCGAGCACTGATCCGTTTTGATAGACAGCCACTTAAGAGAACTACTGTGTGTGAGCACAACTGATCACAAACCAAACTTCAAGGGAATTGTTGAAAGCAAAGATTGACAGACTATATACACACACACACACACACACACACACACACACACACACACACAGATAATCATTGCATATTACTGTGGCTCTTTGGCAATGTACATTGGTAAATTCTGGCTCTTTCTCAGGCTCAGGTTGGCCACCCCTGGCCCACAACAAAGTCAGGGTACAAGTATTCTGACTCCATGGCTGAGCATTAATCCATACAAGACATGCCATTGACTTTGATGGGAATCTTATGGGTAAGTTTCTACCAATTGTTCAATTTCGGTATCATTCATAATTTAACGCCTTTCATTTTCTCCTCCTGCTTCATCTGGCAAAATCAACACTGTTTTTTCCATCAGTTGGCGATGAGAAGGTCAAACGATTTAAGGCACACACCATTGTTAATGTGATTAACAGGAAGGAAGTTGCATTTGCAAGGAGGGGCAGAATGAGTTTGGGTGTTTCCTGGTACTGTCACACAATAATCACATCTGCAGTGTGTTAGGCTCTGATAGCAATGGAGCATGTCCCAAATCCAGCTCTTCCAGAGCAATTATGTCCCGTGTAGCCAAATTACTTAGTGTACATCAGGCGTCAGTGATATCTAATTGGATACTCTTGTAGTGCTTTGTTAGACTACCATTGATTTTTCAATGGCACTAGTCAAAGGTCATCTTATAATTCCTCACAGTGAAATAGCCAGGTCTATAAACAGCAGACTCCTTTTGTTGCAGTCTTACAATTATCTCTGATGGGAAATAATTAGTTGGAAATCTTGTTGATTTGTAGGAGGCTATGCAACCATCATAGATAGTACAAAACTGTCTGATTTCCAGCACCCTTTGAAGAACATGTCACCTTAGACCAGCATTACTCACTGTATACTATTCTTAACAAACAAGAAAGAGGTAAACAAAATATTGCTCTCTTGCCCAAAATTAATTGAATATGTATTTACCATTTTACAGTTATATATTCTTAAGACCCTTAAAAATAACCTTTTGTACCAGTGAGATTTTTGATATTTTCTCTGCAAAGTCTTGGAACAATACCACGCCGTTGTTGATAAATACATTAGTGAAAAGACTGACCACCTGAATCCTTGGGCCAGGTCTTAAGTTGTGATGTGAGTGTTATAAGAGGTCTCCTTTAAGAGCAGTTGTCCCGAAGGCCAGCCAACTGCTCTCCTAATGGGAAAAAATACTCATGTAAGGACTACATCTTTCAAACAAGAAAAATCTGAAAATGTATTAGTGCTGGTCAGAAAACAGATTTTTCTGTCTGACAAAAAAATTTGATTTTTTTTTTTTCATCTCCAATCAGGACAAAAAAGGCAAACCTCAAAATTGTTCATTTAAATGAAGTTCCAAAAACATCTTAATTTCAGGTCAGTTAAAAAACATTCTGTCAATTTTAACCAATGTAAACAAACAAACAAAAATTAATATAAAATCAATTTTGAAATGAAAAATCTTTTTGAAACAAAAAGTTGAAACTTTACGGTCTGAAAATGTCAAAATGATTTTGACCTTTAGAAATATGTTTTCTTTTTTCAAAAGAAAATTTTGTCAATCGATAACAGTTTTGTGAAAATTTCAGTTTAATTGAAACAACATTTTCCAATGAAAAACTGTTTCAGTAAAAATCTTTCAACCAGCTGTAGTGCTAATAATGCCAGATGCCTGATTTTTTATGATTTTCAAAAATCTCATAATCAATAATCACAGGGTAGTATACTTATACAGTTGGATTGTAGCTTTGTTACAGAACTGTTTGACTTGAGTTCAGAATGAATTGTTTAATTCATGCCAGAATTTCTGCATGTACAACAGAGCTGTTCAGACACTTTAGACTAGACTGCTCATTGTATAGCGAAAGGTGTGATGAGTCATCAGTAAAGAATGGCAGTACAAAATAACCATAGCAATTTGATTTTGGTATTACTGCGCTGTTTGAGATGGAAGATCCTAACTGAGTGGTTATTATTTTTTTTTTTTTTAAGAATGATGAATGCCTCATGGCTCAGAATAATTTGATTCCAATAATATAATACTAAACCCTGAGACGTGCTGACCTCCAGGAAATCCCATTCACAGGGTGCTCTGCACACCTCTCCTGATTTGGCCCATGAAAATGATGTATCTATATTTTAAAAAGTCATTAATATGTTTGGCTTAGTGCCATATTGTCTGATTCAGGATGAATTGTGTCATCTGGACAAAAGGTGAGACTATTAACTAATAATGGATGATAAACAATGTGCCAAGGGTGAGCTGATCTATTGGTTATGATTGATTAAACCTCTTAGAAGAAAAGGCAAGAATAAAACTATTTTTTCCAGTTAAAACAATATTTGAACAGTGTTAACAGGTCCATCAATCACATTAATGTAGCTATTTTTGGGAGAGGGCATAGGGAATTTTAAAGCAAAGTATATAACGGAGTTTAGAAGTGAATGAGGTTTAACATATCTTGCAGGAGAAGCCAAACTCTCCCAAGAAAATGTTTTGCCTTGTTTGCCATATCCTTTCTGGTTTTGGCACAAAAAATGAGAGTAGTAACTGAGTCTTGTAGAGGCAGAATATATGGTGGACAACACCATCATTCTACCTGTCACTCAGGCCTGTCACCTGGGTATCCTCTTCAACTTGGACTTCTCTCTAGGTCCTCACATCCAGGCTCTATCTGAGTTTTGCATGACATTTCTAAGACATGGTCTTTGTTACCCATCTACACAGCTAAATCTCTTGCCCAGGATCTCATCTCACATCCCTGTTACTGCAACCTCCTTTTCTCTGGCCTTGACAAAGGCAGTCTTGCCCCACTGATATGTTTTCACAACTGTCCATGATATCGGTCTCCAGTGCCTTTCAAACAAGCACTTTTGTGTTTTCTCCTATGCTGCCCCATGTGCTTGGGAGAAGATGCCTGTCAAATTAACTTCTTATCCTCCTTTAAAAGCCTCCTTAAAACTCATATGCCATGAGGCCTACAAAATACTTGACTTTGATTAGGCTGCTGAAATGCTGAGACCACTGCCTAGTATGCTGCCCAATACTGTCGCATTGTTTCCTTATACTTCCCCCTCCCCCCAATTTCTCTTTATCCATCTGTTGTCTCTTGCCTTATACTTAAATAGGAAGTTCTTAGGGGCAGGGACTGTCTTTCTGTTCTGTATTTATACAGCATCTAGCACAATGGGGTCCTGGTCCATGACTGGAGCCCAAAAGTGCTATGATACAAATAAATAATAATGTTTTGTGGGTGTGCTGAAATATCATGTCTTTCCATCATAAAATCATTGGAAACAAATCATCGTATTTTTAATGGTAGGTACTAACTGAGATTGGGACCCCGTTGTGCTAGGTGTTGTACAAACACAGAGCAATAGACAGTCCCTGGTCTGAAGAGCTTAAACATCTAGTAGTTTTTGGTCTACTGCATGGATATGGTTAAAGGTCAGAAAACATGACCTGTGAGGAAAGATTGAAAAAAAACTGGCTTTGTTTAGTTTGGAGAAGAGAAGAATGGGGGGTGTGGGGGCAGGGACTAACAATCTTCCCATATGTAAAAGGTTGTTATGAAGAGGAGGGTGATAAATTGTTCTCCTTAACTGCCATGGACAGGACAAGAAATAATGAGCTTAACTGGCAGCAAGGGAAATTTAGGTTAGTTAGGAAGTCTCATCCTAAAGTCTGTAAGGGTAAACGAACACTGGAACAAATTACCTAGGGAGGTGGTGGGATCTTTGTCTAACCTGTTTTTTAAAAAACCCTCTAATGACAAATACCTGCCAAGGTTGGTCTAGCTCAGTGATACTCAGATCTCATTGGTTCAGAAGCCAAATTAGCGATCAACATTACCAGTAAGAGCTGCAGTAGTGTGAATTCATTGTTTCATTTACTATAGTACTGTATAGTCATATTTAAACAGGATGACTGGGGAAATATTTAGTTTTTTATATATATAATTCTCACAGCAAAGTGACTGATACTCCCATTGAAATTATTTGAAAAACTTCAGAGGCAACAGGATTGGGCCTTCCAGTAGACATTGATTTGTCCATGTCATGCTTCTTTCAAAATCGTATCACAAATGTCTGCTTCCCTCCCTTGATTTCCCGAGGCTAGCTAGATTAGGTCAGTCAGAACTCATTGCCCAGTCTAGTTCAATGAATACTAAAAGTAGGCGAATTTATCATTGCATCTGCTTTGGCTTTCAAAGGAAAGGCATGGTGTAGTTAAAAGAAGATTTGATAAAGCCTGGGCTCATATTTCTTACACAGGCAAAATGACTGAATTCTTTGGGAGTTTGGCCTGTTAGGAGTATGGATTGATGATGATCAAATTACACAGCTCTCTCTCTTAGCAGCTGATCTTTAAAATCATATTTCCAGCACTTTTAAGGGGTCATGGCAAGACCCTCCTGGGATTTACTCAACAATGTTCTCTAATTATTTCTCACTACTTTCTCCTAGAATTATCATCTCCTTTTGGAGAGAAGTTTCAATGTTATTGATTAATAACATGGTAAAAGCATCCTGATTGGTTAATAACATAGTTTACTAATTAAATCACACAGCATTTTAATATCATGTGCTGCAAAGAGCCACAGGAGACACATTAAAGAGCCACTTATGGCTCAAGCTTCAGTCTGAGTATCACCGGTCTAGATAATATTTAGTCCTGTGTCAGTGCGGGGGATTGAACTAGATGACCTATCAAGGTCGCTTCAGTTCTACATTTCTATGATTTCTATGAAAGTGTTATATACATGTCAATAAATGACTATAACATAAGGCATGGTTTTCAGGGCACTGATCTCTGGCAGCTCCTTCTGACTTCAAATAGAGCTGAATTGACTCTTTGTGTTTGGTGCTGTGCATCTTCACAAAGAGTGCTTGTGTCAATTCACAGGGTGGTGAACTATGGGTAGGTATCCCACTGTCCAGTGTGCTGTCTTTTGGGAAGTTTTGCCAGTGCATGATAGGACAGAAATGAGTTGCATATGGGTGTCTGTGAGTAAGGGGTAAACTTCCCAGCATGCAGCTTTCTCCATCCCATAATGTCACGTATATCCCAAAATGTTTGTGCCTTTTTAAAAAATCCCACAAACCCATGCAAGCCCTCCTCACTGTCTGCCATCTCTGACAATCATGGAGTCTGCATAGCTCTTCACTGTTGTCATAAGCATTGCATGCATAGGATGCAGGATCCAGTGGTATTTGCAGAGCCATAAGAAGACCCTTAACGGCTAGGAACATGATGATTTCTTGAAGGACAGATTGCCATGGGATATAGCACCACTTCCAGGCCCAAGAAACGAGCAGCGACTGGTGGGATGACTTCAGTCAGAAATCATTTGGAGTTGGAAAATTTACTGTGGTGGCTGTTGTCATGCAAGTGTGCAGGACCATAAATTGTTTCCTGAAGCGCAGGACTGTGACTCTAGGCAATGTGCAGGAGATAGTGGGTGGATTTACAGCACAGGGTTTCCTGAATTGTGGTGGAGCAATAGACAGCACACACATCCCTATTTTGGCACCAGACAACCTTGCCACAGAAAGGGCTATGGTTATGCAAGTGTTGGTGGATCACGGGGGATGCTTCACTGACTTCAATGTCGGCTGCTCAGGGAAGGTGCATGATGCTCATGTTTTTAAGAACACAGGACTGTTCAGAAAGCTGTGAGCAGGAATTTTCTTTCCTGACTGGCAGATTACCACTGGTGGTGATGAAATGCCAATAATGATCCTTGGAGACCCAAACTATCCCTTGCTCCCCTTGCTCATGAAGCTGTACATCAGCCACCTTGACAGCACCAAGGAAAGATTTAACTACCAGCTCAGCAGGTACAGAATGACAGTTGAATGCACTTTGGGTAGATTGAAGAGATGCTGGTGTTGTTCACTCACAAGTTTGGATCTCAGTGGAAAAAGCATCCCAATGGTACAGTTGCTTGCTCTATCCTGCATAATATCTGTGAAGCAAAGGGGGAAAAGTTGCCACTGGGGTGAAGGTGGAGTAGCAGTATGCTGAGTCTGAACAGCCAGATACAAGGACTATTAGAAGAGCTCAACACGGAGCTTAGGGAGGCTTTGAAAGACTACTTTAACAATGGTTCCTAACATTCTGTTCACTTTTTTGACTGCTGCTGCACATTGAGCAGATGTTTTCAGAGAACTATCCAAGATGATTTCAGGATCTCTTTCTTGAGTGGTAACAGCTAATTTTGATCTCATCATTTTGTATTTATAGTTGGGATTATGTTTTCCAAAGTGCATTTCTTTGCAATTTCATCTGCCATTTTGTGCCCAATCACCCATTTTTGTGAGATCCTCTTGTAACTCTTAGTTTTAGAATTAAATGACTGCTATCTTGAGTAATTTTGTAACATCCACAAACTTTGCCACCCAACTATTTACCCCTTTGTCCAGATCATTTATTAATGTGTTGAACAGCACTGGTTCCAGTACAGATTCTTTGTCGCTTCTCTAAATCTACTATTCAAAATATACCTAACTCCTGCATATTGTGCATACACAAGTAAACCTTGACTGAAGCTGGCTTCATGACTCACCAAAGTTGGCAACATGACTGAATTATGGCTTCAGAACCTAATCACACAACCTCAACACTTTTTAAAAAAAAATTGGCCCATGTCTATTTAGCAAGGCACTTTAAGCCAGATTTTCTAGGATATTTAGGTGCCTAAAGACGGAAATAGGTGCTTAGTGGGATTTTCAGCAGCATGCCCTCGGACTAAGGCACCTAACCTGTTGAAGCACTTTTAAAGTTCCTATTTGCATCTTTAGGTATATAAAAACCTTTGAAAATCTGGCCCTTGTGGCCTATTCCAAAGCCACTGATTTGAAGTTGTAACCCATAGGACTAGTTTGCCTTTATTATATTATATTTAGCAGTAATGCAAGGAACCAACAGGCCTGAATCTTGTAAGACATGAGCTTCAGTAATTAGCATGAGGCTTGAGGCATAGATAAATGATCTAACAGTCACCCCTAAGTTTTGAGGAACTGGAAATAGAGTGTAAGGGGGAAAATTGGCCATAACAACACCAACCAATCACAGAAACATGAGCTAAAGCCAGCTTTTGGAAACGTTTGGAAAGAACATCCAACCACAAGATTGCCATGGCAACAAATTGATGTATATGATAATTTGAGATTATTAATATACTCACCTATAAGAGAAAGGCAGCTCAACATTAATAGATTGAGGAAATACAAATAAGGAAGAGAAGAAATACCCTTACTGAATATGCATTAGACATAAAGGCATCAATGTTACAAATTATAATATTTACATCCCAGCCTGTGGGCAGTAGGAGAGAGAGAGATGTAGCCCTTGGGAGATGCCAGAATGATGGCCATTGGTGATGTTGGGGAAGGTGATGGTGATGAGGAAGATAATGGCTAACATTGTTCTGCAAGAGACCGTGTGAGTATATGGATGTTCGGAGTACATTTTGTAGTCTCTCTATTTACCTTGCTGGGTTTGAATGTTTGTGACTTTGCTAAATATATTAATAAACTATATATAAATATAGAAGAGTTCCTATAGTGTGAGCATTGCAAATGTGCACATTGAGGTTCCCAACTATACAGTAATTTTAATAATACTGGGCCTGATCTTCGGACAAGAACCCGTCTACACTCAAAGTGATAACTGGGAATTCTTAAGTCAATTCTTAAATCAATATAATACATAATCTATAGATCAGGCTACAAAGTCAGTGGGAGTCTTACTGTTGATTTTAACTGATGCTGAATCAGGCCTTTGATAGTGTGGGACACTTATTTTGAAAGCTGACCATATAGGACTACATTTTCAAAGTTGATTTCAGAAACTGTCCACAAGTTAGATAGAAGCAAAGCATTGTTCACACAACCTGCATTTGCAAGCGCATGAAACAATGTGTTCACAAATCTGACGTTATAATGTGGATGTGAGACAAAATTTTGGTTTCTGATTATTTAAAAAAGAAAAATGCCCATTTTATAAATATAGAAACAAAGTCCAATGATGCTGTGACAGACTGACAATATCCTTGACAAACCTTACGGAATTAAGATAAACTTTATTTAAGTTAAACCTTATTGAATTAGGTTTAATACCTTATGGAGTCCATTGTATTAAAAATGCAATTGTTTATGTGTTATTGTAGGATAGTATTTAACTTTTCTAGGGATGTGACTAAAGTAAGTGTTAGGAACTGTTTGGGACAATATGTGTGACGTGGGTTTCCGAGGAGGTACTTGGGAAGCCTTTGGAACCTATGTGGCGGGAGGGGAAGGGAGAGCTCCATTGTCTATGAATTACCTACTCCTGGAAACTCCAGATCAAAGACCCCTGAACAGTATAAAGGAAGGAATAAACTTTTCATGAGGGTGCTAGTTCTGAGCTGAGGCCGTTATGAACTTGTGACAATATAAGAGATCCCTGCTCCTAAGTCAGAGTTGGGATGATGACTTATCAACTTATGAGCATACCTGTAGGTCCTTTTATTGTTTTAATTAGGGCTGTTGATTAATCACAGTTAACTCACGTGATTAACTCAAAAATTGCAATTAAAAAAAATTAAGCAGTTTTAATCGCACCGTTAAACAATAGAATACAAATTGAAATTTATTAAATATTTTGGATGTTTTTCTACATTTTCAAATATATTTATTTCAATTACAATACAGAATACAAAGTGTACAGTACTCACTTTATATTATTTTTATTACAAATATTTACACTGTAAAAATGATAAACAAAAATAGTATTTTTCAGTTCACCTCATACATACAAGTACCATAGTGAAATCCCTCTATTATGAAAGTGCAACTGACAAATGTAGGGTTTTTTTGTGTTATATAACTGCACTCAAAAACAAAACAAGGTAAAACTTTAGAGCCTACAAGTCCACTCAGTCCTACTTCTTGTTCAGCCAATTGCCCAGACAAACAAGTTTGTTTACATTTACAGGAGATAATGCTGCCCGCTTCTTATTTACAATGTCACCTGAAAGTGAGAACAGACGTTCACATGGCACTTTTGTGCCCTTGCTGTATCATAGAGGGGAATACAGGTGCAGTTGTCTTGAACTGTGTCAGATGCAAACCCAGCTTCCGATTTTAAGTGTCTCTACAACTGGGTTTTTCTTGTAGCTGATTGTTTGCACAAAAAGCAGGTCCCACGATCAGCTATATGTAGATACCAGTCTGGCAAATAGGTGATATGGGTGTTGTGTGGGTGTACAAGCAGCAGCTTTGCATTCAAAATGAGAGTGCAAGGAGGATACCAGCGTCAGCAGGGCTGAAAATGTGAATAAATAAAGACAGAGTGTGTTAGAATGAGTCTTTCAGCAGGCCAGTATTTCTATAGGCTTTCCATTACACAGTCCAGTGTGATGCAAATGATAGACCATTATATTACACACAGAGAATGAGAGTTTGAGGATCTCTCTAGGGATTCTGTAATTGTTTTAAAAATAAACTAAGCAACTCTGAGCTGATCTACTGTGAAAAATCTAGTGCTCAGTGGCCCTCAAAATTTCTCATTGCTCACCAGTTGCGCAGGTGCTTAGTGACTACACATTAGGCTCTCTTTCCATGCCTGAGGTTTATGGTCCTTTTAGCCATCCAAGGGATCAAAGATCTCTCTAGGATGCTCTCAATTTCACTTTCCCTCAAAGGCCCTATTGTGCTGACTCATATGAAAGGCCTACAGCAGTGGTGGGCAACCTACGGCCCATGGACCTCACGTGGCACGTCAGGGTAATCCACTGGCGGGCCACCAGACAGTTTGTTTACATTTGCACGGCCGCCCGCAGCTCCCAGTGGCTGCGCGGTCAATGTAAACAAACTGTCTCATGGCCCACCAGTGGATTACCCTGATAGGCCGCAGGTTGCCCACCACTGGCCTAAATGTATGAGACCTGTGGATAAAGAAACAAAACAAAACATCCTCCGCCCAGACCACCACAAGAGAAGGAAATGAAGCTAAAACTCTATTGTAAAAATCCTGGAAAGGTCACATAAAAACTTGGTTCATGGGAAATGCCTAATTGATCCAATTAGGGTAGCTAGACAAATTAAGTGGGTAAAGAGCTGGACATTCACCAGTTACTTAATGCTGGTTACAGCCTTTGAAGATACAGCACTCTTTTTCGGTAGTGTGAAAATGAAAGTCCAATTTTTAAATAAATCTCAGAACTTGACTATATTATTCTTTACTTTATACCTGTGATAATCTTGTCTTCCTGCCAAGAGAACAGGATATTGTAGGCTAGACTACTAGGAAGATCATAAAGGAGAATTTGACTCCCCACATTTAAAGTATGGTTCTATTCCGAAAGTGGCTATGTAAAAATGACACCTTCTTATTTTAAAGATCTTGTCTGTGTCTCTTTAGGGTCATAGTTCATGTAATTGTTGACAAAACTATATTTCTACTGCTTTTTTTTTCTCCCCTAAAGAGGTAGATTGAAAAATCCTGAAGAGAGTGTTACAAGAAGTTAGTTTGGAAAACTTTAGCTTCTGTCCTACTGGCTGAGAAGTTGGTCCAATATAAACTATTATCTCACCCACTTTCTCTCAAATATACTGGGACTCACACAGCTACCTCAACACTGCAAACTACTGGCTGATTTGCAGTCATGAAACCACTATCTATATTAAACCAGTTTTCATGATTTAACTTAAAAAACATTTTACCTTTCATGCTGTAGATAAAGCAGTGATTATTTGGCCTTTGAAGTATGGGGAGAGGTGACCTCGTGTTTTGAGTTGGAAGAAGCATGCTGGAAAGACATGTTTAAATGTGCCTCTG
Source organism: Chrysemys picta bellii (assembly GCF_011386835.1). Taxonomy (NCBI): domain Eukaryota; kingdom Metazoa; phylum Chordata; order Testudines; family Emydidae; genus Chrysemys; species Chrysemys picta. The sequence continues at coordinate 40,310,321 of NC_088797.1, forward strand.
TCATGAACATACAGCTAAGGGTAGCATAAAAATATTTCCTTTACCTGTAAAGGGTTAAGAAGCTCAGATAACCTGGTTGGCACCTGACCAGAAAGACCAGTGGAGAAAGAAGATACTTTCAAATCTGGGGGGGTAAATAGGCTTTGTTTTGTGCTCTGTGGGTGTTCTCTCGGGAGACAAAGGGAGAGACCAAGCAAGTAATCCAGCTCCTACTGAAATAATACATCTAATATTACAGAAATAGTAAGTAATAGCAAGGAAATGCATTAGAGTATCTTTTGTTTTAGCTTGTGAATTTTCCCTGTGCTAAGAGGGAGGTTTATCCCTGTTTTTGTAACTTTAAGGTTTTGCCTAGAGGGAAATCCTCTGTGTTTTAACTCTTATTACCCTGTAAAATTACCTTCCATTCTGATTTTACTTTTTTTCCTTATAATAAAAGTTCTGTTTTTAAGAATCTGATTGATTTTCAGCATCCAAAAGAACCAGAGGTTTGGGGTCTCTGCTCACTTTGTAACCAATTGGTTAGGATATTATTCTCAAGCCTTACCAGGAAAGGGGGTGTAAGGGCTTGGGGGAATATTTTTGGGTAAGAGAGGGCTCCAAGTGGCCCTCCCTGAATGTTTGTTAAATCACTTGGTGGTGGTGGCAGCATACCATCCAAGGACAAGGTATTTGTGCCTTGGGGAAGTTTTAACCTAAGCTGGTAGAAATAAGCTTAGGGAGGCTTTCATGCAGGTCCCCACATCTGTACCCCAGAGTTCAGAGTGGGGAGGAAACCCTGACAGCCTCAATTTTTTGTAGGCACATGTGTCTGTTGCAGTTGGAGTTGTGATTTCAGACAATGCTGCCTTAGTTTCCTGTTTAAAAAAAAACACCAGCCTTGTGTGTGTAAAAACACAAAATGTGAAAGTGATGATTGAGTTCCAGGGTTAGGAATATGATAGTCACATCTTCCTGGTAAATGTTAATACTAACGTATGGATCTACAAAATCATAGAATACCAGGGTTGGAAGAGACCTCAGGAGACGGTGGGGGGCGAAGGACCTGTCTGGTTTTAAGATTAAGCTAGATAAGTTTATGGAGGGAATGGTTTAATGGGATAACATGATTTTAGTCAAAGGAACAGCGTGCCATGGCAGGTAAATAGTATAATGGCTAATGAGGGTCAGGCTGGAGAATCTTGCCTACGTGCTCGGGGTTTTACTGATCGCCATATTTGGGGTCGGGAAGGAATTTTCCTCCAGGGTAGATTGGCAGAGGCCCTGGAGGTTTTTCGCCTTCCTCCGCAGCATGGGGCAGGGATCGCTAGCAGGAGGATTCTCTGCTAATTGAAGTCTCTAAGCCACAGGATTTGGGGACTTCAACAGCAGAGTCAAGGGAAAGGGTAGGGACGGCTTTGTGGCCTGCATCATGCGGGAGGTCAGACCAGATGATCATAACCTTAAAGTCTATGAGGTCATCTAGTCTAACCCCCTGTTCAAAGCAGGACCAATCCCCAGACAGATTTTTGTCCCAGATCCCTAAATGGCCCCCCTCAAGGATTGAACCCATAACCTTGGGTTTAGCAGGCCAATGCTCAAACCACTGAGCTATCCCTCCCCCAAATAAAGCATTACCATATAAACTGAAACTTGCACCTAGGATTTTCCCCTTGTAGTGGGCTTCACTTGGTGACCAGCAGGCCTAGCTGTTCAGGCCACAACCAGGCTCTCTCTCTCAGCCTGGAGACAGCTCTTCCAGGCAGACTGAGGTCCCGGTGGCCAAGTTACAGTCTGTTGCCCCGATGGAGTCCTCTGGGATATCTCAGAAGGCTGGGAGATGAGGAAAGGATAGGGGGACCCCAGGCCCTCCCTCTCTACTGGGTCCTGGCCCAGAGCCCTAGGAGAGAGAAACAAGGGGTGATTGCCTCCCCTGAGCTGCTTCCTACCTTCCCTGTTTCCCTTCAATGTGGGGCATATCTCCAGCCTCCTGCTTACACAGTCTTAATTGTGTGGGGCTTCAGCTGGGAGGGGGAATGCTTCCCAGTTAACCCTCAAGGTATATTTACACTGCAATTAGACATCCACGGTTGGCCCATGTCAGCTGACTCCAGCTCATGGGCTCAGGCTAAGGGGCTGTTTGATTATGGTGTAGACATTTAGGTTTAACTTGCAAGGTCCTTGAGCCTGGGCTTCAGCCTAAGCCTGAATGTCTAAACGGCATTAAACAGCCCTGCAGCTCAAACCCTGTGAGCTGGAGTCAGTTGGCATGGGCTAGCAGTGGGTTTTAACTGCAGTGTAGATGTACCCTCAGAGTCTAGTTGTTCCACCCCACACCTTAGTCAGAGGGAAGCAGGAGTCCTGGCCAAGTCTTACTGTCCCAGTCCTTCCCCTGCAGATTGTTCTGTCTCAGCGGCTGCAGCTTACCTGCCTTCATGCAGCCAGTCTCTCCTCCACACACCCTCTCTGCTGCATTGCCAGAACTCCCTTTTAAGCAGGTCCTCCATAGGGAGCATGCCTGGAAGCTGCTGTGGGGCAGGGCCTTCATGGCCCAATACTGTTTCACCACTCCTTTTACTTTAGCATGGGTCTGTAACCCCCATCCCACCAGTTTATGCAAAGAAATCTGATAGAGTTGTAGCCCTCCATATCCATGTTCAGATCTAGAAATGTTTGGTTATTAACATTTTATCCTCCATCAGCTTCTTATTCATAAAGAAAAGTGTCCTGGAAGGAGGAATTGGTAGCAGAGAACTAATGGGGATTAGAATCAGAAATGCATATGTATGAAATGTCAGATATTGCTAACCTTCACCATAATCATTTTCTACAGCAATGTAATCTTTCTTACTGTGTTACATCTTACTGGTTGTTTCTCTACATTTACTCTGGCTTTAGATGTGTGCTGCCCTCTTCATTTTTCCCTTTGGGAAGATGTATTCTCTCTGTTACTATCAAACATTTATATTTGTTCTTCTTTCCTCTGTTTAGTCAGGATAATCTTTGAGAGCTGCATTAATTTTAACTGGAGTTCCAGCTCAGTCACTTTGCAAGATCTGTATATTTAATCTCATGCAAAAGAAGAGAACAACACCAAAATTCTGGAATCTGATTCCAAAGTGGTGGTAATAAATTTAAATTGGCTATCTGTGCCCTTGCAATTAGAAGCTGCGTTTTGGTGAGGTGTCTTTGGTACCAGAAAAATCTTAGCACTCTGCACAATCTGTTGAAAAATATACATGAAAAATGACAGACAATAATTAAGTGTGACAAAAAAGCAACCTAGACAGAAGGATAAAAAGAGTAGGAGTAGGGATTCAAAATATTAATTAGTAGGTGAAATTAGGTGTATACTTACGGGAGATATGAAAAGCCCATGTTTCCTAGTGATTAAACTATTCAGTGCCATAACCTGTTATACTATTTATTCATTTAACACTGCAGTTAGGGGTGGACAAATAGCCCAGATGCCTGATGCTCTCCATTTATTCAGAGAATGAATATCCCATGAGTGGTGGTGGTGCCAGATATCTCACTAATGCGTCTTACCTTAGAATTAGATGCAACGGCATGCACATGCAGTCCTGGGCCTCTGTACAGAGGTTATTAACCAAGGTACTTGTGCTGCAAGTAGTCTTTTGATGTTGACACTTGTCCATTAGGAAGTAGACCCTCAAGTAGCTGTCAGGTACAGTAGCCATCTGAGCCAAGTTCTCTGCTAGTATAAATGGGTTACACTGAGAGCTGAACAGAGCGGGAAATTCTGCTTTGTGAAAGGTTTTGAGATTTTAAAGTTTGGTTTAATTTTTAATTGAAAACGAAACCCAAAGATTACAAAATTCTCTGGAGAGAAATTCCATTTTTGGGACCAATCAAAACATTTTATATATAATAAAATTCTTTTAAAAGTTGTTTCAAAATGGAAACATTCCAAAAGTGTTGACATGGGATATTTTGAACAGTGTTAGAACTTTTCCTCCAAAACAAAATCCACACTACTTCATGGAGTATTTTGATTTTAATAGACTGCATTTTCCAATGGAGAATGTTTGTGTCGAATTTTGTTTAACTAGCTCTAGCAACACTCTTAAAGACAATGGAGCTGAGCAAAAAATTTGGCCTCCTGATCTTACCATGGCAAAATACAGATCAGTAGCTTGGAGGTGTAAGATTCAGATCCCTTACAAATCCTGAGCCATCTGCTTCCCATATATGTGCATTTGTATATAGCCTGCAAGGGCTACTTGCATTTTGCAGTGGGATTGATTGCAGAAAGCATATAGCACAAAATACCTGCAACACAAATACTCTGACCAGAATGTTTGTGCTCTCCTATGGACTAGAGCATCCCATCCACTCATGCACAGAAAGCCCCTTTTGGGGTTGTACTTCCCCTGCCAGTTGTGATAAACTCAGGACGAATGGCTGAAAGGGGTAGGGGGTAAAGAACAGTCCCAGAACGTTAAAAGGCCCTCCACCCTATCAACTGGGGAGGGGTGACTACAGGTCAATCAGGTTCAGCTGAGAAGGGGTTACCAGAGATCAATTAGGATCAGCTGAGAGGGAGTTACCTGAGGTCAATTAGGATCAGCTGATTCCAACTAAGGGCTGCCTGAGACCTTTTAAAACCCCTCCCCGGTGGGGAGAAGGGGATGGAGAGAGAGAAAGAGTCAAGCTATCAGCATGTGAGTAACAGTAAGCCTCTCCAGGAGAGGAGGTTGTCTTCCTTCCCATAAGGGAGAAAAACAAGCCCAAAAGACTGGCTAAGAGACAGATGGGCTGCCCCTGTGCAGCTAAGAGGGACTGTTTTACCCCAAGCCCATCTCACCAACCCTAAAAACAGCACAGGCTGCTGAGACTGAGAAGGTGCCTTGCCACACAGTACAGCAGCAAGGGCAAGACTGCTTCTATGGTCAGGTTTTGAGAAGTACCATTTTTGTGGCTATATGTTCATAAAATGCTAATATGGTTTTTAACATGTCTCTCTATCACTCATTTCCACGTTTCACTTTTCCATCAATTGCTACCAGCCTTTCATGCACAAAGTCAAAGTGCCCTGTGATGTGTGGTTACTGTCAAGTACTACAAAGAATTGAAAAGCTAAGTGAAAGTCTACTTTTTTTGTTAATGGGCACAGAGTTATTTTACAAGCACATCGTCGGGCAAATCTCATTGTTTTCTGAGCATTGCCACAGAGGGACACAAATGAGCTCTTTTAATTGTTTCATCTCTAAGTGCTACATCAGAGAGTTGAAAGCCTATTACACTTACATTAAACTCGCTTTCTAAAGGTTACATGTCACTCCTTTAAAAGGAATGAAGTAGAATGTGAGGAGGTGAAATCCAATTTGTGTTCCCTATAAAACATATCTCTTTCTAGGCATTTGTATCCCACTCTGAGCTGGTATCCAGCATAGATAATTGAGATGCAGCATTTTATATGCGTGTGAGACAGATAAAGGAAAGGGAAACACAACTTCCAGAAGTCTCCGATGCAGATGCAGGTGTTGGACCCAGTGTCCCATATCTGTAATGTATTTTGGCTAATTGCAGTCTCACTTTTCAAACTCCGAGCTGATCTTAAACTGTCAGATTCCTTAGGGCCCTCTCCAAAGTCCATTGAAGTCGGTGGAAAGACTGGATCAGGTCCTCAATGAATAATATTTAACTATAAAAACTGCCAGTTGACAGTAGCTAGCTAGACATGTGACTAAATGAGACTACAGCCTACTGTGCAAAATATGTTCATTTTATCATTTCCTTGTCCTCCCAATGTTCACCTCAGCTTGTCTGTTTGTCCACCTGTCTCAGCATAAACCTAGATTATTAGTTCCTTAGGAGATAGGCTCTTAGTATGTACATCACAGAGCATAATGGGGGGATCCTTGACTTGGGACCTTGGGTGCTGCTGTAAGACAAATGGTAATAAAGCTGTTCAAAAACTGACAAGTATATTAATCAAATAAACTGTTCAATGATAAACTGCAACAACAGCTATAAGTATTAAACCACCTCTAATGGGAAGCCAAATTCTGCATTTAGATGTTCAAACAGCAATGAGAACACAGCATAGTTGTTTAGATGCTTATGTAGAGATTTGGACTTTCTGTAAATTTGCATCTCTTTGAAAACTGGGCTTTCTAGAGAAAAAAAGATGGTCTTGTGCATAAGGGAGTGGATGAGGAGGCTCAGGAGATATGGATTTGATTCCCAGCACAATTGAGATGTCTGAGTCTCCATACCGCATCTGTAAATAGGGATAACGGTAAAAGTGTTGTAAGGATAAATTGATTAATACTTGAGGAGTACCAGTATTCCAGTGATGAACACCATAAAAAGTCAAGAAATACCATAGAAATGCAGATTCTTAATTTATTCAACTAGGTTTAATTGTATGCTCATTTTAACTTTCAATTGTCTCTTTTGAGTTGCCTGAAATAACCTATCACTATTTGTTTTCTTCTTTGTCCTTTTTTTCCATAAAAGAATAGAGATTATTAGTAAAGGCTTTCAAGAGAAGGATTGAGAGTAACACACACATTTGTCTGCTAGCCTGAAAAGAGAAATGCAAGTTTCACTAACATGCATTGTGAACAAATACCATTGAACAGTTTGGTGGAGCGCAGGTATCTGTTTAAAATGTTTTGCTTTTGTGTACAGAACAGTACATTTAGAGGATTTCCCTGTCACCCTTTCCATAGGCATTCTGCAAAATAGACTGCACTGTATGCAAATCTACATACATTTGTGCACCTTGCATGTCTTTTCTGTACTCAGAAAGCACAATAGAAGCCACCTCCTAGTTCAAAACAAAATAAAATTAAATCCTCTATGAAAGTTATTTTTAAGTAGTCCATACAAGTGTCTTCTGAATGTTATTGTCTAGAACAATGCATAAAGCAGTGAAGTATGTCAAAAGATCCTTCATTCACAGGTTTCATTCCTCCCAACCCAAACAGATTTATCATCTTCACAGTCTTAGATTAACTACTCGCATCATTAATCCTTCTCTAATCCCCTCCTCTCATTCCTCCTGAATTTGGTACCCCATTCTGGGCCGCCCACTCTAAAGCCTGTTCTACTCCCAGGCTCCTCACCCTATCCTATGCATTGCACAGTGTTAGTCAGTCTCTGGATTGTGTGCTACATACTGTACCGTAGGAAAGACTAGGCACTTTGGAGATTTAAAGAAAGGAGCTTGGCCAACATAGGGTTTACAGATGTACTGATCTGTTGTACAGTATGTATGGGCTATTGATGAAAGAAAGCAGGCCTGCTAGGACCTTGGACTGAGTAGAATGAGTATATCCCAAACTTCCGAAAAAGCTTTCATTTGGGACACTTCTGTCTTTATTCATTTTTTTTTCAAACCAGTTCATCCCTCTCTAGTCATTTAAAACAACCTGCACATTTCCGAGAGAACTTACTCTGACTCCAATGCATACCTCCCAATCCAGGGTTAATCTAACAAGTGATTTATAGCTTATTGCATTAAAAAAACCCTCCTCCATTCTCAATTTGGTTCCAGAACATGTGCCCTTGAATTCTCTCTTTTCCTATGCTATACCCTCTTTCTGACATCATGCACTTGTTCATTACTATTAGGTCATCTTTTTAATGTATCCAATGCTTTGGCTGAGGTTCTCTTTTTAAGTCTGATATTTACAGCTTCATACATTTGTTTTGGAGGGAATTGATATAAAGCGAGAGTGACATCCTGTGGCCAGAGAGATTAGTGAAGATGGCATAATATGCTCTGATAGATGGAATTAGATTTTCATTTTTATTATAATACCCCTAGTTTTGTGAAATCAAGCCATAGCTGAGCAATGGACACCTATGTCTAAAATGCACATTAGCCAGAAGTCCTATGAAAAGACTAGAAACGTATTCACTACCGACAGTGAGTTTCTTCTCAACTATGTGCCTACAGTTACCATCTATGGAGGGGAAAATACTTCAGCACATCCAGATTTACACTGTTGCCCAAGAATGCCATTTTAGGAGTACAACTTTTTATTAAGTTGGGTACAATAATAAAGGAACATGACGTCATCCAAGTTGATAATAATATCCCCATATCTATAAGGTGAGTCAGCACTTTGATTACAGGGCATGCAACTCCAGTGATTTCAAGGATTACCCTAAAAGGCTGATACAGTAAACTAGAAGTCATTTATTCATGCACTATTATTAATTCTCAGGCTCTCCAAAATAATCTGACAATCTCTTTCAGTTGTCATTAAATGCCTAGTATTGGACACATAGCAAACTGCCTGAGTTAAATGTTGCTGTTCAAAAGTGTGCTACATTCCAACATTCAGTGTGTAGTGGACTTTATTGGACAGAATAGGATCTGTAAGAGCATCTATAGTTGCAATGCACTTCCTAAATCAATCACATATTCCATCCAAACCAAGGCTGACACGTTTTAGAGATTAGATGTGCCCAAACAGAGACAAAACCAATTCTGGCACTGTAGCAGCATTAACCCCAGATATTTTTAGAGCTAAAGGTGATTAATTAACAATCTCCTCTCCCTAAACTACTGCAAACACATTGATAATGAGGAGACATTGCAAAACATCTACAGCACATTCTACTCTTGCAGATCCCTGAGATTTTAGATAGGATGACCTATTCCTGCTCAAAGCCACTAGGAACTTTTTAAACCAAGAAAAAATTGTGAAGGGGCTGACTGGACTGCTTCAGTAGAACATAGTGGGCAAAGAAATTCAGAATGTACTCCAGTTTCACAAAGCCTCCAAGCAGAAGAAAGAGTCTGGATACAAATGTGGTTGAAGAGGGTTTAGCTAATACCATACATAGGGTATGTCTACACTACGGGATTAATCCGAATTTATATAATTCGAATTTGGGAAACAGATTGTATAAAGTCGAATGTATGCGGCCACACTAAGCACATTAATTCGGTGGTTTGCGTCCAAGTACCAGGGCTAGCATCAATTTCTGGAGCATTGCACTGTGGGTAGCTATCCCATAGCTATCCCATAGTTCCCGCAGTCTCCCGTGCCCATTGGAATTCTGGGTTGAGATCCCAGTGCCTGATGGGACAAAAAACATTGTCGCAGGTGGTTCTGGGTACAGCCTCACCCCTCCCTCCGTCCCTCCCTCCCTGGATGAAAGCAACGGACGGCAGACAACCATTTCACGCCTTTTTTCCTGGGTGAACACTGCAGACTCCATACCACGACAAGCATGGAGCCCACTCAGCTCAAGACAGCAGTCATGAACATTGTAAACACCTCGCAAGTTCTCGTGGAGTTTATGCTGAGCCAAGACCAGAAAAACGAGGTGAGGAGGCAGCGGCGGCAGCAGCGCAACGACAAGCGTGATGAGGACATGGACATGGACACGGACATAGAATTCTGTCAAACTGCGGGCCCCGGTGCTTTGGAGATCATGTTGTTAATGGGGCAGGTTCTATCCATGGAATGCCGATTCTGGGCAAGGGAAACAAGCACAGACTGGTGGGAGCGCATAGTGTTGCAGGTGTGGGATGATTCCCAGTGGCTGCGGAACTTTCGCATGTGTAAGGGCACTTTCATGGAACTTTGTGACTTACTGTCCCCTGCCCTGAAACGCCAGAATACCAAGATGAGAGCAGCCCTCACAGTTGAGAAGCGCGTGGCGATAGCCCTGTGGAAGCTTGCAACGCCAGACAGCTACCGGTCAGTTGGGAATCAATTTGGAGTGGGCAAATCTACTGTGGGGGCTGCTGTGATGCAAGTAGCCAAAACAATCACTCAGGTGCTGCTACGAAAGGTAGTGACTCTGGGAAATGTGCAGGTCATAGTGGATGGCTTTGCTGCAATGGTATTCCCTAACTGTGGTGGAACTCATATCCCTATCTTGGCACCGGAGCACCAGGGTACCCAGTACATAAACCGCAAGGGGTACTTTTCAATGGTGCTGCAAGCACTTGTGGATCACAAGGGACGTTTCACCAACATCAACGTGGGCTGGCTGGGAAGGGTTCTTCAGGAACCTCGCGTCTTCAGGAACACTACTCTGTTTAAAGGGCTGCAGCAAGGGACTTACTTTCCGGACCAGAAAATAACCGTTGGGGATGTTGAAATGCCAATAGTTATTCTTGGGGACCCAGCCTACCCCTTAATGCCATGGCTCATGAAGCCATACACAGGCAGCCTGGACAGGAGTCAGGAGCTGTTCAACTACAGGCTGAGCAAGTGCAGAATGGTGGTAGAATGTGCATTTGGCTGTTTAAAAGGTCACTGGCGATCGTTATTGACTCGCTCAGACCTCAGCCAAACCAATCTCCCCATTGTTATTTCTGCTTGCTGTGTGCTCCACAATCTCTGTGAAAGTAAGGGGGAGACCTTTATGGCGGGGTGGGAGGCTGAGGCAAATCGCCTGGCTGCTGATTACGCACAGCCAGACACCAGGGCGATTAGAAGAGCACACCAGGAAGCGCTGTGCATCAGAGAAGCTTTGAAAACCAGTTTCATGACTGGCCAGGCTACAGTGTGAAATATCTGTTTGTTTCTCCTTCATGAAAACCCGCCCCCTTTATTGACTCATTCTCTGTAAGGAACCCACCCTCCCCCTTTCCCCAGCTTGCTTTCAAATCAAATAAAGTCACTATCATTTAAAAATCATTTATTCTTTATTAATAGATTATAAAAAGAGGGAGGGAACCCGAGTGGGGTTTGGGAGGAGGATCGGTGGGAAGGAAAAGGCCACTAAAAAAAGGTTAAAAAAATGACAGCCTTTTGCTTGGGCTGTCCACTGGGGTGGAATGGGAAGGTGTATGGAGCCCCCCCCCCCCCCCCCCCGCGTTCTTACATGTCTGGGTGAGGAGGATATGGAACATGGGGAGGAGGGAGGGGGGTTATACAGGGGCTGTAGCAGCACTCTGTTTTCCTGCAGCCGTTCCTGAAGCTCCACCAGACGCCGGAGCATGTCTGTTTGCTCACGCAGCAGCCCCAGCGTTGCATCCTGCCTCCTCTGATCTTCCTGCCGCCACCTCTCATCTCGAGCGTCCCTCCTGTCCTCACATTGGTCCCTCCTGTCCTCACGTTCACTGGCTTCTTTCCTATACTTTGAAACCGTGTCCTTCCACTCATTCAGATGAGCTCTGTCACTGCGGGTGGATTCCATGATTTCTGCAAACATCTCGTCTCGTGTCTTCTTTTTCCGACGCCTTATCTGTGATAGCCTTCGGGACGGAGGAGGGAGGCTTGAAGAATTTGCAGCTGCTGTAGGGAGGGGAAAAAAGAGAGATTTTTTTAAAAAGATACATTTTGCAGAACAATGCTTATACTCTTTCACGGTGACCAACACTATTCACATTACATAGCACATGTGATTTCTGTGCAAGGTCACATTTTGCCTCTTAATATTGAGTGCCTGTGGCTTTGCTGCTAGAGATCACAGATGCAGGTCCGGGCAACAGAATTCGGCTTGCATGCGGCCATGGTAAGCCATTGTCTTTCGGCTTCTGCGCCCTCCTTTCCCACATACCAAGCAAAGCCTGTTGAATGCTGCAGTTTTCCTGTTAACATTCAGCAGCAGCAGAAAACAAACTAACCACCCCCCCATCCAATTCTCTGGATGATCGCTTTATCCCTCCCCCCACCACGTGGCTGATATCAGGGAAGATCCCTGCAGGAACCAAACTAACCCCCCGCCCTCCCCTCCCGCCATTAATTCTCTGGGATGATCGCTGTACCCCTCCTCCCACCGCGTGGCTGGTAACAGGGAAGATCCCTGCTAGCCAAACGCGAAAAACTCAGGGCCAATTTCCCCCCCTGTGCTTGACTAACTGCAGGGAAGGATTTCTTTTCAGCCACAGGCAAACAGCCCAGTAGGAACGGTCACCTCTGTCCCCTTAATTAAGTTCCCGTATTTCAACCAGGTTACCATGAGCGATATCACTCTCCTGAGGATTACACAGCAAGATAAAGAACGGATGTTGCTTGAATGCCAGCAAACACCGGGACCATACGCTGCCAGGCTTTGTCAGGCAATGATACCAGATTACTTGCTGCAAGCATGGCGTGGTCAAGTGTCCTACCATGGAGGACGGAATAAGGCTGCACTGCCCAGAAACCTTGTGGCAAGGCTTTTGGGGTACCTCCAGGAGAGCTTCATGGAGATGTCCCTGGAGGATTTCCGCTCCATCCCCAGACACGTTAACAGACTTTTCCAGTAGCTGTACTGGCCGTGAATGCATCCCAAGTCCTCAGGGCAAAGTAATCATTAAAAAACGCTTGCTTTTAAAACAATTTTTATATTTTAAAAGGTAAACTCACCTGAGGTCCCTTCCATGGGGTCATGGTCTTGGATACTGGCTTGGGAGGGTTGGGAGGGTACTTCAGTCAGGCTGAGAAAAAGATCCTGGCTGTTGGGGAGAACGGAGTGCTGGGTGCTCTCTGCAAGCTCGTCCTCCTCCTCCTCCTCTTCCCCATCCGCAGAATCCTCAGGTGTAGCTGATGAGACTATCCCCGACCCGGACTCCACGGTCACAGGTGGGGTAGTGGTGGCGGCCCCCCCTAGAATTGCATGCAGCTCGGCGTAGAAGCGGCATGTCCGCGGCTCTGACCCGGAGCGACCGTTTGCCCCCTTTGTTTTTTGATAGGCTTGTCTGAGCTCCTTGACTTTCACGCGGCACTGATCTGAGTCCCTATTGTGACCTCTCTCCATCATGCCCTTGGAGATTTTTTCAAAAGTTTTGGCATTTCGTCTTTTAGAACCAAGTTCTGCTAGCACTGAATCCTCTCCCCATATAGCGATCAGATCCGGTACCTCTCATACGGTCCATGCTGGTGCTCTTTTTCGATTATCGGACTGCATGGTTACCTGTGCTGATGAGCTATCTGTGGTCACCTGTGCTCTCCACGCTGGGCAAACAGGAAATGAAATTCAAATATTCGCGGGGCTTTTCCTGTCTACCTGGCCAGTGCATCCGAGTTCAGATTGCTGTCCAGAGCGGTCACAATGGTGCACTGTGGGATAGCTCCCGGAGGCCAATACCATCGAATTGTGGCCACACTAACCCTAATTCGAAATGTTAAAATCGATTTTGGCGCTACTCCGCTCGTCGGGGTGGAGTACAGAAATCGATTTAAAGAGCCCTTTATTTCGAATTAAATGGCGTCGTTGTGTGGACGGGTGCAGGGTTAATTCGAATTAACGCTGCTAAATCTGAATTAAAGTCGTAGTGTAGACCAGGCCATAGTTTCTAAAATTATGCTGGATAAAGGAGTTGTTACAAAGACTGGGTGAATTGTTTTGGGTGAAAATTCTAAATATACCCAAATGTTCAAGTCTGAATTCTCAGATGTGAGTACAGCACATCAGCCAAGACTCTAGCAAAGCACAAGTGGCAGTAGGCTGCCAGCTACTTTCCATGGCGAGATGATAGCAGCTTGTATTCTCTGAGCTTATCCCCAGACACAACAGTAGGAGAGGGCCAGCCATATGGAGAAGCAAATGTTCAAGGATATATAGTGGCTGGGAGCCCATGCCCAAAGAGCAACAGGAGTTCAGTTTCAGGTAATATGGATGCTCACCAAGGTTTGTGATTAACAGAAGCTGAAATTCCATGGGTTGTGCCTCCTCAGCCATAGATTAAATCTTTAGCTGCAGGGGGCTCACCTGAGTACAACTGAGGAGAAGGTAGCTTTAAGCTATCTTTCTGCCTCACCCATTCCTGGGGCTGCCAGGATCCCCAAAAGCCCCCAGGGTAACTTTGATCAGTCTATGGATTGTTCTAAATTACATCACTGGCAGCAGTCCCGCAGGGCACTGATTAGGGTTCCCCCATGCCTATGCACATCCCTGACCCACTCTGCCCATTCCCAAAATGCCCACTATACAGAAGGGGGCACAGATGGTGTTTTAGTTGAGTGAAGACAAAACCGCAAGCTGAAAACTCATAAATGTAGCCTGGTTTGCGGGCCAGAACTGTGAATCTTTGACAATTTCCATCTGTAACATCAAAATTGATTTTTAAATCCAGAAAGGGCAGTTACTATCTAGTCTGACTTCCTGCATTACACAGGCCATAGAACCTCACTCAATTCCCATATCAAGCCCCTCACTTTTTCCTGAGCTATTGCATATCTTTTAGAAAGACATCCAGTCTCGATTTAAAAAGACTTCAAGTGGTGGAGAATCCAGCATGTCCCTAGGTATGTTGTTCCAATATTTAATTACTTTCACTTACAATTCCCCCCTTATTTCTAGTCTGAATTTGCTTTGCTTCAGCTTCCAACCTTTGGATCTTGGTATGCCTTTTTCTGCTAGAGTAGAGAGCTTCTACTATCAGACTGCTAAATTGGTCAAAGCTAGATCAAACCATAGCTGAAGTTTACTTTTACTGGCATAAAGTTGCTTGCAGTATTTAGGAACCATGACACTTTAGCCAAAATTGGCCAAAGGTTGGGGTTTCTAAATAAAACAACCCTTGTTGTGGAAAAAGTCACCCACGCATTGATTTTTAGTTCACAGACTCAAGCCTGAGGCCCATTTATTGCAATACATACCAACGCGCTGGGGTAGCAGTCTGAAACCTACTACCTCGATCCAAAGTACAATTTGCCTTTTTAAAGCTGAAAATCGCAACCATATTACACGTTACACGTCATTGACAGGAATAGGAGAATCTTTTTGGTGGTTTCCGATACTGTCATTTCTTTGCATCATTTGGGGTGCCTGTTACTTAAATGTTCCAGGCAGGGTACAATTACATAATGGGATATTTATGCAATTGGATTAGGGGGCGGGGGGGCATGATTAGTCAGTTTAGCCAATTACTACATTACTTATTGCTTCACACAAGCGGTTATTATATTTCGCCAGCTATAAACACCCACTTTATTATTGCTGCAGCTGAGGCTTTTCATTCTTTTCCTCCCCGGCCCCCCGTCCTCCGGTCATATCCTTTGACAGTTACTGGCAGAGAACATGACACTTAGTTTGGTTCAGGCCTGTGGCCTGCAGGGCGGGCCTATGTCGATTTAAAGCCTAAACTAATAGGGCTGGCTAGATTTTTTTTTTTTCCCCCCACAATCTCGCTCCTCTGATGCCATTAAGGTATCAACAAGATCCATTTATGTGGGGTGCAGCGGGCAATAATTGTTGCTGGACATGGCTGAGGATCGTGAACTGGCCAGCTCGGGAGTGCCGAGGTGGGTGCCGGCCTGTTTAAGGGAGTTGATGCTAGGGGTACTGACACTGAGTGGGCTTACAACCTTCGCCCGATCCCCCATTGCATACTGCACCTCCTTGAAACCTGCTTCATTTTTCTCGGGCTGGGTGATGGGGAAGAGCAGGATCTGAGGAAGGGGCAGGGTCTTTAGACAGAAAACAAAGGACATTAGTTTAGTGCAAAGCATAGTAGCACGGTAGCACTGACTATAAATTGGTTACATGCATTCTTTTTACGGACCTGGTAAGATTTGGTATGCGGGAGCCCACATCCTTCCGACCGGCCTGTGTGCTTGGAAGGAGCACTGCGATTGTTTACACTTTTACGTGTGCCTTTATGGCCACAGATTAGATGGTACTTCCGAGGTGTCTGGAAGGGCAGTGGGCCAGGCCTGGTGTTTGAGATTACTTTGAATGGTTATCAACTGGTTATTTAGGAAATTTTTTGAACTTCTGGACATGCCAAGTTCCACTGCAATGCCTTTGCAGCACCGGTGATATTTAATACCATTTTTGTTAGCAACCTTTGGGTTATTAGACTAAGAGCGGAAATGACATGCAATTTACCAACTTCAGCCTGGACCTGATTTAACTGTGCTTTGATAATAAGATTACAACATGGTACAGGCTAAATTAGAGGTAAAAGTTTCATCTTCAGGTAGTTTTGGCTAGCTTCTGCAAGCTATTCTTCAAGATTTCATAGTCATAGTTCACTTAGCTGTTTGGCAATGAGGCAGCAAGGGAGGGGTTACTAGCACAATCACCTTGCTTGGTTGGAGGCTTTGTGATGTCCTCAGGTAGAGAGGGTTTTTTTTTTTTTAGCAAGATCCAAAGGCTCAGTGGGTTTGTCAGCGGACAAAGGAGAGGTTACCGCTCTCTACCTTGTCCTTCACTTCTGTCGTCCAGAAGGAGCAACAACGCCAAAAGGAAAGATAGACCGATCATCAGTCGGAGAGTCATTACAGTGAGAAGCATGGGCAGGTAGTCAATTCTCAGCACTTCACAGCAGTGCTGAAAATTAACAAGACTCAATAAGGGTCTTTTAGCATGGGGCCAGGGTGTTTTCTTGCTGATGGACCTCTGTGTAGACCCAGTCTTTTGGTTTCAGAGTGGCAGGACTGCTGTATATAAAAACCTAACACATTTCATTAGTGCCTAGCAACAATTAAGCATTGTGTTATTTATTAAATAAATTTCCATTTGAGCCAGGGCCAACAGGGCACTGCTGGTAGTTACATTGGGCGATCCTGTTAGAAATGTATGAGGGCTGAGTTTGGTCTTTTGATTGGGAGCGGTCTTTTAAAAGGCCTTTGGCCATACTGGATCTGTGAAGCTGCACATAACTTTTTTTTTTTTTTATAACACTGCTCTACAGCCAAAATGCTTCTGAAATAAATGTAGTCAAACTTTACTAATTCTGGGTCACTGAGAACGAAAATGATGCTTAAAATTGTTGATTGGCTCTAGTTTTCAAGATATGCTATTGGGTCAGTATATGACCCTTGACTTGGGAATGGCGGAGGATAAGTGAGTTATAAAGGGAAGGGATCTCAATTTAAACCAGAAATCACTAAAATACATCTTTGACTGGATCTATGAATAAATCTATGACTGGGTTTGGACAGTACTTGCTTTTTAGGCAAAACAATGAATGATGCAATCTGAAGCTGGTATTGTGTCATACATGATATGAATTGCATCACGCTATTCCTAGAAGTCATGGATGATGCAATCATAACGAAGCTTACATCACTCTTCTGAACAAATTGCCCTATATATCAGCTCTAGAAATCATACAGTGTCGTGCTCTCTTATTTGTCAGTGTTTGATTTTGCAAAGGGACACATTTCTATTTAGCCAAAGTGAGCAGAGATGCCTCGTACTTGTGTGAACAGTGCAGATAACTTCTGCTATGTTTGTGGTGAAGTGACTTTTGCATCACAAAAGCGCAGTATAACCACTATGGTTAAGAAAGCCTATCACCTTTATTTTGGCTGCAAAATTGGAGATCAGGACAAGAGGTGGGCCCCACACATATGCTGTAACACTTGTGCAACAAATCTTCGCCAGTGGTTGAACAGGAAAAGGAAATCTAGGCCTTTTGCAGTGCCAATGATTTGGAGAGAGCCAACAGATCATACCAGCAATTGTTACTTCTGCATGGTGCCTCCAGTTGGGAAAGGTGTGTCAAAGAAGAAAAAGTGGACTGTGCATTATCCAAACATTCCATCAGCTATACGCCCAGTACCTAACGGAGAAGGACTGCCGGTTCCTGATGCACCAGAATCATTCTCACTT
The DNA here is from genome assembly GCF_011386835.1 of Chrysemys picta bellii. NCBI lineage: Eukaryota > Metazoa > Chordata > Testudines > Emydidae > Chrysemys > Chrysemys picta. Next base: position 40,327,793 of record NC_088797.1, read on the forward strand.
GAGTCAGACAAGGAAGAGGATGAAACTTCTGGTCCCGAACCATCAATGTCACAGGACCCACATTTTCTCCCATCCTCCTCCTCTGAACCACACCTCATAACACAAGGTGAACTGAATGACCTTGTCAGGGATTTGGAACTACCCAAGAGTAAGGCAGAGCTGTTGGGCTCCAGACTACAGCAGTGGAATCTCCTGGCAGGTGATGTTAGGGTTTCCATGTTCCGTGACCGTCAAAAGGATCTTGTCCCATTCGTCGTCTTGGAAGGTGATCTTGTAGCCTGCAACAACATCGATGGTGTGATGGCAGCCCTCAACATCGTTCACGATCCAGATGAGTGGAGACTGTTCATTGATTCATGGAAGACGAGTCTTAAAGCTGTTTTACTGCATAATGGCAATGTTTTGCCATCAATTCCAGTTGGTCATGCAGTCCATATGAAGGAAACCTATGACAACATGAAACAACTTTTGAGGTGCATAAACTATGACCAACATCAGTGGCAGCTTTGTGGCGATTTGAAGGTTGTTGCTCTCTTGCTTGGTCTGCAGACTGGATACACAAAGTACTGCTGTTTTCTCTGCGAATGGGATAGTCGTGCAAGAGATTCCCACTACATCAAGAAAGATTGGCCACTCCGACAGTCATTGGAGCCTGGGAGGAAAAGTGTTCAGCATCCACCACTTGTTGAATCAAGGAAGATTTTATTACCACCCTTACACATCAAGCTGGGTCTGATGAAGAACTTTGTCAAGGCCATTGACAAAACACAAGCAGCTTTCAAGTACCTCCGTGGAAAATTTCCAAGGTTAAGTGAAGCTAAGATAAAGGAAGGTGTCTTTGTTGGTCCTCAGATTCGTGAACTTCTTTGAGATGATGCATTTGACCATGCACTGCGTGGCAAGGAAAAGATGGCATGGAAAGCCTTCCAGATAGCGGCAATAAATTTTCTCAGAAACAACAAGGCAGACAACTACAGGTTGTTGGTGGAAAACCTCCTCAAGGCATACAAAAGCCTTGGTTGCAATATGTCACTAAAGATACATTTTTTTGCACTCTCATCTAGATTTTTTTCCACCGAACTGCGGAGCAGTGAGCGATGAGCATGGCGAGCGAGTTCACCAGGACATTGCAACAATGGAGAAATGCTATCAGGGCAAATGGAGCCCATCAATGCTTGCAGACTATAGCTGGACAGTGACAAGAGATGCTCCATTTAATGAGTACAAGAGACAAGCCAAGAAGCACCGAGTAGACACTGAATAGGACTAAACTATGTACATAATAGTTTTTTGCCTTTTGTTTCATAATAAATTTTATTTATATAACCCTTTTGCTGATTTTTAAAGTGTTACATAAACAGGACAGTTGAAATATTATCATGTAAAGCAACCATAAACACATGAAAAGACCTAGGTTTACAATTTATAATTAAAACTCTATCTACACAATATACATAGACATAAAATGTAAAAACTTAAATATCTTAGAAACAGTAGCCAATCAGTTGTTTTAATTGTCATATTTGAATTCAGCACATCAAAATACATAATAAATAGCACATTTTATCTCTGAAGCAGACGACTTCTCAAAAATTGTAGACCAGTGTAAGCAGTCCAGATATGCCAGATTGTGATACAAAATCCTTAACCAACGTGCATGCACAGACTCCAAGGTCTCCTGACCCGAAGCGCCAATGTCCGGGAAATGGCGCAAGGGGAACATTTCCTCAGTACGGGGAGACACTGTTTGAGGGGTACGTATAAGTGCTTTCAATACTAAAGGCGCTTAATATTTCTTGACCTTGGGCCTGTGGGGGCTGGACAGCAGTTTCCTGCCCAGTTCTGTCTTGGGGGACTTGCAGGCTAGGGTTATTTTTAGTATTCTTATTCCAAATTTTTATAAACTTGCAAGTTGAGGGAACATAATTTGAATACATGTACGCGGCAGGAGTGCCCTTTTCTGGCATGGGGCCCTGTTTGAAATTAGAGGCTCCCATTGTAAATGCCAGATGGACCACCTTCTTCACTTAGCTAGGTCCCTTTATGATGAGTTGGGTACAACCCGCCTCCTTTCTTTAACTGCTATATTACAATAAACGAGAAACACATTAGACCGGTTACACATAACATGGAACTAGCGCTATCAGCTCAGGCCTTCCTCTTGGCAAGGCCCTTTTCAAAAGCCCAGGTCTCCTTTCGTAGGGTTCCTTCCCTTAGGCGAGACCACCTTTCCTCACGCCAGCAAGCCAGGCCTCCTTATGCAGACGAGGCCAACGCCCAAGCCTCCTTATTCAGGCGAGGCCAATTCCTCAACATTCACACCAACAGGGAGGGCTTATAAGGGAGGTCCTTGCACACACCCCTTCCGTCAAAGAGCACCGGCCCATCCTTTAAAAGAATGGGGTAGGATACCCTATTGCCTCCAGTACGGCAGGCGATTTCCAGGGACTTCCCCTCTCTCCAAGCAAGGGGAGGGAGTCCCCCACTGCAAGCGGGACTGCTCCAAGTGGAAAATCAAGGGAGGAACTCGGTCGCAGGTCAACCAAACAGAAGGGCCAGGAAAGCAACGGTCCGCGCACGCCCCTCCCCCAGCAGAGAGCACCGGCCCACCTTCAAGAGAACAGGATAGTTTACCCTACTGCCTAGGAGTTCGTGGGCGGGTTCCCGGGTCCTCCTCGCCCTCCAGGTGAGGAGGGGGCATACGGCACCAACCCGAGGCACCAAGAGGGAAACAAGGGTAGGGCCACCACACGACCCACATTCACGCGACACACTTAGTCCGGGCACCAACACGGACATGGGCACCAACCCGCACGCGTCACTCCAGGCACCAACCCGGGGTCTACAGTGACCGTCCTTCGCCCTTCGGGGGGACTAGTGCCCGAAGTCGAAAACTCTTAGCAGACAAACAAAACCCATTCAATACAAAACATACTACCCTCAGTTACTCTACCTATTACAATACCAACAGACATTTACTTTTACAAGACAGACAAGTTACAAGATGAACAGTTACTGACACAAGACGAACAGGTGTCAGGCAAATGGGCAGCTCCCCACCGAAGCCCAAATAGAGACAATGGTCTTTTACCTGGCGCCTGGGATCGGTGTGGAAGCCGTCTGCGGTCCTCCGGTCTGGTGGGATGTCAAGTGATCCCGGACGAGCCCCCAAATTGTCGTGGAAAAAATCACCCACGCATTGATTTTAGTTCACAGACTCAAGCCTGAAAAGAACGCTGAACTGCCCCATGACATTGGGAAGTTAAAAACGCTGGCAAGGTACTGAACTGAAGCTGGTGGGTGCTCCAGACACCTCTTGCCCTTAGGAGGAGTTTTGCAAGGGGTTAGTGCGGAAGAATGTGTCAAATTGAGTGCCTCCTTCCTTACGTTATGACAGTCTCAATTAAAAACAAGTTTATCACACCTGTGTTTTAAAAATAGAGCTTAGACACAAACCAACGCAAGCCAGAACTCAACAGGCTGAATGGAAAAAAATCAAAATGAAAAGTTGTTTTAAAATGACTAATTGAAAAATTTTGTCCCCAAATTGTCAAAAATAGGATATTTCAACATTGTCAGAACCTTTTTTCCCTTTTAAAAAATGAAATTCTGGCAAAATCAACCCCAGTTTTGCCAAGCGCTTTAATTTCTATGAACTGCATATTCTGTCAGAATACAGTTCGTCTCTAAGGTGCCACAAGTACTCCAGTTCCATCAAAGTTTCTCTGACCAGCTGTAAATGGAGAACTAGAGCAGAGAGAGTGTAGCTGACACAGTGCCTATGCCAGGAGGAGTGAGATAAAAGATCAAAACATTGGGATAAACTGTCTGCATCTGAGTTCTAGCAATGATAAATTTTGCTCATTTTGCCTGAATGTGCTGCTGGTATTTATCACTTCATGCAGGCAAGCAATTTGGTAGAAACAAACCTGAAAGGAAGAAACATGCCTCTCTCACTGGAAGACTCTATTGGGGTGATACAGCTGATCTACATAGGGCATATCTAAAGGAAGATCAGAGCCTAGCCATGAGGGAAAGAACTCTGCTGTTCTGGCTGCCTCTGTGAGGCATTGAAAGTACTTCAGTGAAATAAGCTCTTCCCTGCAGATCAGTGAAAGCCTGGACTAAAGCTCGGTGTCATTCTATTTTTCTCGGCTCCTGCCTGCCAATAATGAACAGGATTTTGTCAGTCATACTGAACACATCCTGTGCAGTAATGCTAGAGTAGAGAAGGTTACCCTCTTAGCTGCCTGAGAACACTGGAGACACCGTTTGGCCCGGGAAGCCAGCTTCACAGCATTTGTTATATTTGTGACAGGTTTCCCCCTCCTCCAGGGTGCCACCTGATCTACTGGGGTTCCACCAGCCTGGGCTCCCATACACTGTCCTGCTGAGCCAGGCCCTCAAGCCTCCTCCAGCACATACACAGGTAGGGACACGCCCAGCTGCAGAAAGACACAGACACTGAAATAAGCACTGCATGGGAAGACTCAGCTAGGGAATTGCCCAGCACTCAAGTGCACACTCCCTCTGGAGTATAAACCCAAAATTGTATCATCTTGTACTGCATAGAGAACTGTACAGCTTAAGCTCATAAAATTCACCCCTTCCCTCAATGTGGAGGAAGATATGCACAGCTTCTTGCCTCCCCAGTTATGAATTCCACAAATTGGTTTTAGAGAAAACAAAAACAAGTTTATTAACTACAAAAGATAGATTTTAAGTGATTATAAGGGATAGCAAACAGATCAAAGCAGATTACCCAGCAAATAAAACCAAAATGCAATAGAAGATTAAGATACTAAAAAAACTTGTTACAAGTAGTAGTTTCTCACCCTAAATGTTGTTTTAGGCAAATTGCAGAGGTTCTTGCAGGCACCTTCCCACCCTGGGCTCAGTCCTCCTCCTTTGTCTTTGTTTCTTAGATGTTCACAGCAGTCATCCTGGGTGGGGATTCAGTGAAGAACAAATACACATTATGTCACTCCGCTGCATTAAATAGGTTTTACATAGGGCGGGAATCCTTTGTTTTCCAGTGTGATTCATCCGCCCCCCCCAGTGGAAAAATACTGGCATTCTATGATGGAGTCCAGTACTAGGTGATATGATCACATGACCCTGCAGGGTCAAAGCAGCCATGAGTCAAAGGCCGTTTGTAGCATCCCAGGAAGGTGGGAGATTTCAAAGACCTATTGTTCTCCCTAATAGTCCATTGACTTGTCCCTTGCTAGCCAGCCAGACTGATTGCATTCTCTCTGGTGGGCATTCCCCAAGTGCAAACACTTTTGTAGTACAGATATTGTGATAAATGAAGGGGGCCGGGGGGGTAGCTCCCTTTTATGGACACCCAGCCAGCCAGGTAGCTATAAAGTCTCTCTTGGTGGCTGCTTGCTTTACCTGTAAAGGGTTAAAAAGTCCCCCAGATAAAGAAAAGGGAGTGGGCACCTGACCAAAAGAGCCAATGGAAAGGTAGAACTTTTTAAAATGGGGAAAAAAGCTTTCCCTTTGTCTCTCTGTTGTTCTCTCTGGGCTGAAGAGACGGGTGCAGCTGGAATGCTGTATAAAGTTTGGGCCAGGTATGAAAAATCATCATCATCCATACCTAGAAGAATTCATTGGGACAGGGAATGTTTAGATAGATGCAATTAGGTTTATTTCTTTTATTTTCTGTAAGGCTTGTGGACTCCTCTGTGCTAACCCCACATGCTTTTGTTTGCTTGTAACCTTTAAGATGAACCCCCAAGAAAGGTATTTTGGGTGCTTAATTTTTGGAATTGCTCTTTTAAAATGTAGCAAAAGCCTAAGTTCCAGATGTATTTTCTTTTTGTTGTTGTTGTTTGTTGTTTTTAATAAAATTTACCTGTTTTAAGAATCTGATTGGTTTTGAGTCTTAAAAGGTCTGTGCATATGTTTTTAAATTACCTGGTGGCAACAGCTGGGTTTCCCCTTTGTTTGTTTTCTTTCCTGGCTTCCCCGAGGGAGAGGTGGGAAAGCTGAGGGGCCTTAGGGAAAACTTCTCCAGTGAGTTTTTCCAGGATTTGCAAGAGGCAGTTTTTCACTTGGGTGGTGGCAGCGTTTACCAAGCCAAGGTCAGAGAAAAGCTGTAACCTTGGAGGTTTAATACAAGCCTGGAGTGGCCAGTATTAATTTTTTTAAATCTTTGCGGGCCTCCACCTTCTGCACTCGAAGTGCCAGAGTGGGAAATCAGCCCTGACAGCTGTATAGTAAATATTCCTAACTTTAGATACAAAAATGATACATGCATACAAATAGGATAATCCTATTCAGCAAATCATAAGCCAGGGGTCAGCAACCTTTCAGAAGTGGTGTGCCAAGTTCACTGTAATTTAAGGTTTCGCGTGCCAGTAATACATTTTAACATTTGTAGAAGGTCTCTCTCTGTCTATATTATATAAATAAACTATTGTTATATTTAAAGTAAATAAGGTTTTTCAAATATTTAAGAAGCTTCATTTAAAATAAAATTAAAATGCAGATCTTATCAATTTAGTGTGATCCTTGCCTGGGATCCTTGTCTGGGGTTCCAGCCGCTGGCCCTGCTCAGCCTGCTGCCAGTCTGGGGTTCCATTCACTCAGCCGGCAGCAGGCTGAGCCAGGCCGGCGGGGGGCTGAGTGGTTCAGTCAGCTGCCATTCTGGGGTTCCGGCTGCTGGCCCCTTGCCAGTCAGGGTCCTAGCCGCCGGCCCCGCTCAGCCTCTTGCTGGCCTGGGTGAGCAGAATCTCAGGCTGGTAGCGGGCTGAGTGGTGCCAGCGGCCGGGGCCTCAGACCGGCAGCAGACTGAGCCACTCAGCCCACTGCTGGTCTGAGGTCCCAGCCACCGGCCCTGCTCAGCCTAGACCGGCAGCGGGCTGAGCAGGGCCTGGGATCCTTGTCTGGGGTTCCAGCCACCAGCCCCACTCAGCCCACTGCTGGTCTGGGGTTTCATTCACTCAGCTGGCAGCGGGCTGAGCGGGGCGGGTGGCTGGGACCCCAAACCAGCAGCGGGCTGAGCCACTCAGCCCCCTGCTGGCCCCACTCAGCCCGCCACTGGCCCGCTCAGCCCGCTGAGTGAATGGAATCCTAGGCTGGCAGCAGGCTGAGCGGCTCAGCCCACCGCCACTCTGGGGTTCCGACCGCCGGTTCCTGCCTGCCAGGGTCTCAGCCACCGGCCTGCTCAGCCCGCTGCCAGCCTGGGGTTTCTTGGGGGTCCCCAGGCCAGCAGCGGGCGCTGAGTGGGGCCAGCAGCCAGGACCCTGGCTGGCAACGGGGCAGCAGCCAGAACCACAGAGCAGTGGTGGGCTAAGCTGCTCAGCCCGTCGTGTGCCATCAAAAATTGGCTCGCATGCCACCTTTGGCACACGTGACGTAGGTTGCCGACCCCTGTCATAACCTTTCCAATGATCGCTCACATACCTTATCTTGCATAAAACATACCATGTTATAATATGATTATAGCATTACTAATATTTCTATGAAGAATATGGGGTATAGTGTCACAACATTCTCTTCCTGTTTTTAATCCATGTCCGCATATCCATTTGGAAGGAAGGTAGAACATGTCCTGTTCTGCTAAGGCCTGGACAGGAACCTCATTTTTTCCATCAGGACATTCTGACATAGCACTGCAATGGCATATAGCGTTGAGCACAGGGCCGGCTCCAGGCACCAGTTTGTCAAGCAGGTGCTTGGGGCGGCCACTGCGGAGAGAGGCGGCACGTCCAGCTATTCAGCGGCAATTCGACGGATGGTCCCTCACTATGGCTCAGAGCGAATGATCTTCTGCCGCAGATCGTGATTGTGGCTCTTTTTTTTTTTTTTTTTGGCTGCTTGGGGCGGCCAATACCCTGGAGCCGGCCCTGGTTGAGCAAGAGCCATTAAATAGCTCCAGCATAACACAAGCTCACTCTCAAGCAAGCACAGTAGCCACACTGGTTGGAGCTGTAGTTTTCAAGTCTGCCACTGCATAACTTCTAGTCATGCTGCAGAATCTGAACAGTATGCTGTCGGGGGAGGAAGGAGGGGTGGGCAAGAGGGGGGGGTGGAGTGGAGTAGAGGAGAAGGTGTCATCAAAAATTCTCACCTCAGCAGTCCAAGCAGGGTGAGATAGGAGGAGGCAGTCTCTGCATGCCAGCTTAGAAGTGGGAGCTGTGGGGAGTGATCCTTTCCCAAGACAGGGAAAGGAGAGGGAGTTCTCCCTTATTCTAACCACAACTCACTTTGTGTATCTCTCGCATTGAGCCATAAACTGGAGTGAGAGGAGAACCATGCCCTTTAAGTCCATTGACTTTAGCAGAGTTAACCCTGACTTACACAAGTGTAGCCAAGAAGAGAAAGATCTACAGAGAGCTATCAGCAGGCACTGGCATCGGTGTTGGGGATGTGAGGGAGAAAGGGCAGGTGAAGAGCATGTAATGTAGGATGGGGAGCCCCAAACTACCAGCCTTTTTGATAGCCTATTATTAAACATTTCTGATTAAGTCATTTTCTAGAGGTCCCAGGGTGCTAGGCTCTACCTTCCCACAAGACAGCCAATGGCCCAAAGACCTTTAGATTGTGTATTTAAAAGGGCAGTTCTTTCTCAGGTTTGGTATCTCAGTTAAACAATTGCTGAAATTGTTCAACAGTTAAAGAAAAGGTGGAGGGAATGCAAAAATAACCTCACCAAATTGTTGATTTGCAATGTTAAAGTTCTATAAGGTACATTCCTTATTTGGCAATTTGGGATTACTAGACCTGGTTGCAATTTTTCAAATGAATCATCTCCTGCCCCTTTAAAAAGCCCTCACATTTTTCTCAACAAATTGTCAACATTTGAAACTATTTTGAAAAAAAGTTAATTTGTTTCAACTTTGGAAATCAAATGCATTGAAAATGGTAAAGCATTTTGTTTACTGAAACCTGGATTTTATGTTAATATACTTCAATAAATGTTTTAAATATAAATTTAGAAAAAAAATTGGTAGAAAATGTCACAAAAAAGGTCCACTCTGAATACTTCTGATTGTGAACTTCAGTATTTTGAATTTTTTCACAAAAATAGGTTTTTATTTTTCAACCAGCTCTGATGGCCATTTAAACTTAAAGTATGTATTGCAAGATTGTGTTAAACATGCATTATTGGATGTGCACATGTACTGGTGGATTGCATGAGCAGACATGAGTGATGCAAGTTTGGTTCAGTCCGATCATACATATTGCTCAACAGACATCTATCTAGCCATGTACCCATGTAAAATTGGAGGGCTAGGTGTACATATCTTGTAGAGGGAAAGTAAGTTAGGTTGACATTTTCTTCCATGTTAATTTGAGCCCAAAGGCATACTGAAAAATAGACTTGGAATTTATGTTGTTAGCATTTCATTTATACTAAACATTCTTTCACCATTTGATGGCACTGTTTAATCAAAAACATTGTATAAACATTTGACCTAAAAAGTAATTTGTGAAACAAAACATAAAATCCACCTTTCCTCTGTTAGTCACTGAAAAGATATAACTCTTCCTCTGGGTATTTGATTTTTCTTTTATCACAAGGGGGAAAAACCTATAAAATTATTATACTGATATAGTGGAGGCTCAGGAACCATGTATCCTTATTTTTGTTTTCATTTTTATTTAATGTTTATATTCCAATAGTGCCTGGAGTCTCATTGAGGTCAGGACCTCATTGTTCTAGGTTCTGCACAAAACACATGAAGAAGCAGTTCATGCCTCCAAGAATTGAATGTTTTCAGTATAGCCAACCTCATCATGACAGCACACACTTTTTTAAAAAGCTGTAAGTCCTATCCCCCTGCAGCCTTTGCAGTAAAAGGTGAACATTGTTTAGGTATGAAATAAGACATACTGTAATACACAGAGAGAAGTTGCCAGACCATATTGTTTGTCATTTTCCAAGGTGTTGCTTTTAAATAAATCAACAAACTACATAAAATAAGTTTTTTTTTCCTCTCTATAAATTGAGATCAGGCCACATTTTCTGCCCTTACAGCTCTTCTGTTGGAGCTGGAAGAAGCTTATAGGTACTTTATACTTCAGATGGTGATTCAGCCAACCTGTGGACTGACAAAAAGAAGCACAGTTCCTGGCTCATAAAAACACTTTCTCTTGCATTTGTTTGTTGAGTAAAGAAGTATTTCCTGGGATGCAGCTGTACATTATGTTCTGCCTGTGTGGGAATAATGGGCTCATTATCCATTTAACTAAATTGTTTTGTAGCCTCCACAGTCTATTGGTATGCACAGTATTCTCTGTGGGTTCAGCAATATGGAAACAAAAATCCTACCGATTCCATTAATATACATAGCTGTCACTACAGCAAACAACTCAGTGTATAAGGTTCTGTCTGTCTAGCAAATAGTTATACACACAATGGCACAAGTGCATTAAAAGTCCCTAAGCACTGTGAAATCATAGCCTTTATGTAATGAGAAGTAAGTGTTGTATTGTGTGCTAAAGAGTAAGTGCTCTAGGCAGTGGGGAGCTGCCACACCTCTTGTACACTCTTCACTCAGACCTTGGCTTTCTGTGACACTTCCTGTGGGCTGGGAACGTGGGGAGCCTGGGACAGAAACAAAGGAGCCCGCAACAGCGCAGTTACATGCTGCAGCTACACAGAGCAGTAGAAAGTTTACTTCAGTACTATATATTATTCCTATTAACAATAAAAAGTTTATCCTGACATCTGTTTGCTCATCAGTAAGATACTACATGGCACTGGGAGTGGAAGGCACACTTCAGTGGGGAGGTAGCATTGAAATGGCTGCTGCAGAGCCTGTGCAGCTGCATGTAACTTCCCTATCAGCCCTGAGAATCGGGGGGAATGCTGGATGTGCCTGGCAAAGACTCAAACAGCAATTTGAGCTGCATGAAAGCCACAGGGGCAAACAAACTGGAGGATCAGTAAAAGATTGCTCTACTCAGAACGGTGGCAGAGTATAGGCAGGCACAGAAGCCACAGATGTAGATAATGCGTTCCATGCAGGTGGTGGTGGTGGTGGGGAGAGAGGAAAGCTTTGCAAAGCTAATGAAAATGTTTGAGGATCATTGTGTCCCTAGAAAAAAATATTACATATGTGAGATATATATTCAGGAGGAGAACACAGAATGAAGAGGAATTTGTCACAGACTTAAAACAGAAAAAAGTCAGTCTTGTGAATATGGGGTATTAAAGGACTCTTTTATTAAAGACCAAGTTGTCTTGGGGTATAACGATAAAATCTGTGAATGGCTACTAAGGAATATGGATCTGACACTATCAAAGCCAATATGTATATGCCAACCAGCAGAACAGACAGAAAAACAAATAAAAAGCCTAGGGAAAGGCACAGTGCATATGACTGAGTTCCATAGCTAAACCAGCAAGAGCAAAGTTCACAGAAATAAAAATGGCCAAGGACAGAAACGTGGGAAAGCAGGAAACAATGCCAGCAATATGACAACCAATATGAGTATAGAAAATGCCCAGCATTTGGGCAAATATGTAGAAACTGTGCAGAGAAAGCAGGAAAGTACAAGTATTATGTGAAGGAAGGGATTCCTCAAGTGAAGAGGAAGAGCTGTTCTTAAGTATGGTAAGCAGGGAGATTGAAAATTCAAAAGACTGTCCAATTAAAATGTGGAGAAATGGCATATATGTGACATAAAAGATAGACCCTGGAGCACAAGTAAATATAACATAAATTGAAATAGAAAGATGTAACGATCACATAAAAGTTGAAGAGTCAAGAATGTCTGTGAAAGGCTATAATGGAAGAATAATTCCAATGGTGGGAGAGTGCACATTGATACTTAAATACAGAGGAGAAAATTATAAAACAAGAGTTTGTGGTGGCACACAGAGGTAAGCAGCCAGCCTTGAGCCTACGTATATGTGAGGTGCTTGGGCTCGTTAAGAGTATGTACATCACAGAGAGTCAGAAAATAACACAGAATCAGGAAGACAACACAGAGCCAGATAATGAAAGGATTTAATAGCATCCTATGAAGATGTATTAATAGGAAATGGGTCCCTACCAGTAACATACAAGGTATGGTCAAGAGAAGATGCAGAACCTGTGGTTACTTACTACTTGAAAAGTTCCACAAGTCTTAGGCTAAAAGAAAAGCTGTGAAACATGACATGGTATTGTTCGGAGAATAGGCGAACCAGCCAATTGGGTTCACCCCTTAATAATTGTAGAGAAAAAAGGAAGGGGACTACAGCTGTGTATGAATTCTAAATAGCCGAACAAAACCATAAAATGAGAACACTTCCACTTGTCTGGGATGACAGGACACAAATTCTTCAGCAAAGAACTAAGAGTTCCAGGATATGCTCTTTCAACACACCATTTGGCAAATAGTGCTTCCTAAGACTGCCTTTTGGAATCTGTTTGGCTCCAGATGTATTTCATCATACAAAGTCAGATGCTAAAGGAGCTATCAGGCATGAAAGTATACATTGATGACATAATAATTAGGTTGCCACTTCTGTTGAACATTGGGAACGACTGAGGAGAATACTGGAAATTGTGAGAGCTAGTAACCATACACTGAGTAAGGCTAAATGCCTTTCAGTGGAAATAATGTACTTGGGAGAGAGACTGATCTCAAAGGGAATCTTGCCCAATTAATCAGATTCAGACAATAATGAACATGCCCAGGCCTGGAGGGAAAAAAGGAATTCAAAGTCTGTTAATCATGTTGAATTATGTCAGAAAGTTCATACCTAACTATACAGCTTGCACAACACACCTTAGACATCTCTTCCACAAAGTTGCTGAATGGGCATGGATGCCAGAGCATGAAAGAGAGTTCAGTGATTTAAAGCACATTCTGACATCAGCACCAGTGCTGCCATTTTTTGATCCATTGAAAGACAATAATCTCTCCATGCAAGCCTCAAAAAGAGGGCTGGGAGAAGCATTATTACAAGGTCATGGAACTGATGGGTTGCCAGGGCAATGACAGCCGCAGACCAGATGTACATACAAATTGTGGTTGTAACTTCAGAGCAGAAACTGGTCACAAATCACGGATTGCAATGCACAAAAACAAACTTGGAGAAGCACCACCAAGGACACAGAGACTACTTCTGAAAATACAAAAGTATGATGTGACCGTTGAGTTCCAGCCTTGATGTCACTTAGTAATGGCAGACACACTCTTAGGAGTACTTCTCCACCTGTCAAGAGACAGTCTGATGATGTGGACATGATAAAAACATCACATGCTTTATCTCCAGGCTTATGAGATGAATAGGAGACAGAGATTGCTAACAACGAAGTGCTGCTAGTAGTGATACCAGTGATAAGTAACGAAGGAAAACAATCAACACTTCCCAGCTGCCTATTTCCATTATAAAAATGAGCTCTCAGTGAGCTCGAGTGCTCTTGAAGGGGACACAGACTGTGGTTCCCACAGTGGTGAGAAGGAAAATACTCGTACAAATACATGAAGGGCACTGGGAATGAGCAGATCAAAAAGGAGAGGTAAGGAAGTTGTATTCTGGCCTCAGGTGAATAGTGACATTGAAGAAATGGAGAGCAGGTGTAACATTTTAGAGTTACAGAGGTTCCCAGCAGAAAGAACCGATGATACTGCAGAAACAACTCACAATTCCACAATACCAGCATTGGAATTGACATATTCATCCTGAGAAGACATGGGCACCTGGTTGCAAGTGGCCTACTGTAGTGGTTTCCCAGAAGTAGTTACTCTTGAAGATACCAAATCTCCAACACTAATAAGGCATATTACATCTGTATTTGCACATCATGAAATTCCAAGAACAGTAATAACTATAAATGGACCAAAATGCAAGAATAGAGAATTCTTGGTCTTTGCTAAAGTGTACAACTTTATGAGACATCTAGTCCCCGATAACCTCAAGGTAATGGATTAACTGAATGTGGAGTATGCATAGTGAAGAATGTGATAAAAAAAACAAATGGATACAAGAGAACATCCATATTTGCTACTTCTATACTATGTAGAAAAGTGGAAAGTCACTGCAATGTGGAAAGTCACCGATTGTTTGCCTCTACAATAGATGTCTAAATACTCGATTACCAGATATGGGACAAAAGCAAAGGATGATTAAGGAGTCTGTGATAACAAGGAAAACACTGGGAAAGTACAATTAGAAAAAACATTACAATATAGGAACAAGACCCTTCCCACTGTTGAAAAACAAAGACCCTGTGAGAATTTGGCAAGATGGACATTGGCCAGTTAAAACTACAGTGATTAAAGAAGAGTCACCTCACTCATAGTCTGTGATCACAGATGAAGGCAAAAGCATCTGCTCGAGATACCTGAGTACTTGGCTGAGACAAGTCAGGGCAGATATACCAGTCAAATATAATTCACAAACCGATGCTGTTGTTGACTCTGAGATTGAACAGTCTGTTACGGACAAAGATTTGACTAAACAGGGTTGGCAATACAGCCGATTAGGAAGATTGCTGAAATGCCCTGGCCCCTAAGAGACTGATCGAAACATGTAAAGGTTGCATTAAAGTCAGTTATTGTGTTTATTATAATTTGTTAATTTTAATTTTAATAGTGTTTTAGTTCAGTCAGGAAATTTAGAAAAGGATCTAAAAAAGGGAGGGTGTGCTACAAGTTAAGTTCTCCAGGCAGTGTAGAGATGCCAAACCTCCTGTCCACTCTTTGTGCAGACGCTGAGTTCCTGTGGCACTTTCTGCAGGCTGGGGAGCAGAAACTAAGGGCTAGTCTACACTGGCAATGCTAAAGCATTACCACGTCCCTTGTGTGGTCACAGTGCAGCGCTGGGAGAGAGCTCACCTTCATGAGGGGCGTAGCTCCCAGTGCTGGGGCACTGTCTACACCGGCACTTTACACCGCTGAAACTTGCTGCGCTCAGAGGGGTCTTTTTTCACACCCCTGAGCGAGAAAGTTGCAGCATTGTAAACTGCCTGTGTAGACAAGCCCAAAGACGCCCAGGACACGGCAGTTGCAGGCTGCAGCTACAGAGTAATAGGAAGTTTGTTACCTCATTTCCTGTTCATAATAAAGAGTCTATCTTGACACTGCAACAGAGGGTCTCTTGCATCTGAAGAAGTGAGGTTCTTACCCACGAAAGCTTATGCTCCCAATACTTCTGTTAGTCTCAAAGGTGCCACGCGACCCTCTGTTGCTTTTTACAGATTCAGACTAACACGGCTACCCCTCTGATATCTTGACACTGGTTTGCTCATCAGTAAGATACTGCAGCATTAATTTAAGAGGTTGTCCACATGAACAATTAACTCACAGAAAGCTGGGGTGTGAATCTATCCCAACTGGTCTGTCTTGGTCTAAGTCAGTGGTCCCCAGCGTGGTGCCCGGCAGGGCATCTATGTGCGCCCGCCTACTGGTCGCTGGACAAGCAGCCGCCAAAATGCCGCCGAGAAGCGGCAATGTCAAGAAGCGTTGCCACCGAAATGCCACGCTCCTCAGAGGCTAGTCGTCCGGCACCCGCCACACTGAAAGGTTGAGGACCACTGGTCTAAGTGTACCTTTGCACCCTGCTGATGAATGTTAACAGTTTGTTAGAACACTTTGAGCTAGTCCTGTTTCAAACAGGAATAGATTAATGCACTTTAATGAACCGTTAATGTGTATCAGTCATCAAGGTGCATTTGCCCTAAACAAATTGTTTACATAGACAAGCTCCTAGTTCCATTTATTTAGGTGAAAACAAACACATAGGTTATTATGCCAGAAACATTCCCATCCAGGTTTTGCATAATGCCATGGCACTTTTCATGTAAATAAGGGCAAAATCCCCAGTGTCCTGGAAAAATTTCAGTTTGGTTATTTACATTCCGTTTGACTGAAATTCCCTTGGAGTTTCAGTTGGCACAGCTTGGAATGAATTGATGATTAGCTTAATATCAACGTGACTGAAGTGCAGTGAGGCAGGTAGCTGCATGTTTGCAGCAACCTTTAGGTTCAGAAGCACCTACATTTGTTGGGAGGAAAAGTAACATCTGATCATAAAGAAGCATATAACAATTAGCATCTGTGGGGCTATGATTATCCACTGGTATTGGCTATTCTTACAGTCCCATGTAACTGAAATACAGTTAGTACCATTTTAGGTTCTACTAGGTATCCACATGAATGGGACTTAACTTCCAGAACATTTTGAGGTCAAAAAGTAGAAGATAGTCAGCTTGAAACTACCTGAGTTTTGGTTTGCTCTCTCCTGTAGGCTTCTGCCCTTGGCTAATACTCTCTACAAATTCAGGGACACATGGCTACATCCTTGTTTTTTTTCTTCATTTCGGAGCCCAGCTTGAAGTGTGTTTATTTCCAGGATTATGTAAGAGCTTAGAAACCTGTCTTCCCAGGTACCGAAATCACAAGCTGAGAATGAATTGCACACTGCTGAGAGAGGAGAAAATTAGTATGTTTACCTGCTTTGAACCTAGACAAAGCCACACAGATTGGCTGGCTTGTGTCTACATGTATATTTTCCTCTATCTTCCTTAACCTCGTCCAGCTGCGGTAATTGTATAAGTTCTAATGTTTTCCCCAAAGTGTGAAATAAAGAAACCTCCTTACACATTGCTACACTTCTCTAATGGTATAATTTCACACCTGTATCAACAGTGAACAGGCAGTTTTTGGGGTCACAGAGTTTTTGGTAGGTTTGAGTACAAGGACATAAAATGCCATTCAGAATCACAGCAGCAATGGTGAGATGGATTAAAAGTGTATCCATAAAATTATACAGAAAAAGATACCAAAAGAAGAGGTATAATTATTAAAAGGGCATGTAACTCACTGGCTGATTGCATTTTAAGGGGCTGGTTTCACCATTATATAATCAGAGGACAATTCTAAGCAGCAGTTTGTTACCAGTACTTTAAACAGTGACCTACAAATTAAAAACAACAATAGGAGTCTACCCAAATCCAAGTACAATGTACATGGCGTGCTTCCAGGAAGCCAGAGTTAAAATGCAAATTTAATAAGTGATCCAATTCAAAAACTTTATGATCTGCTACAAACAACAAACTCTGTTTAGGGAGTGACTACGGCTTTTCTACTGATGAGATAACCTTTTTCAGCTCACTCAAGATTTTACCACTCATGAGTTACTCAGTCACACCAAGTCATGGAATGTAAAGGTAGATTCAGATTCCAAGTACAAAATCTGATATATTTGTGTAAAACTTGTATAACAAAGCATATGCTGGTGAGCAGAGGAAAATACTTTGAAAAGTTTGCAGCCCCAGTGCAGTCTACTTTGGTTGAAGTCAAACATCCACAATTGGTTAATTCAGTTTGGGATTGCTATTGAATTTCTTGCTGATGTTAAGCTCTCACATAGAAAGCATTATTCATGGCAATGTCTCTTGTTGGCTTGGAGACTCCATCCCATCCTGGTGAACAATGACCCAGCCTCACCTCTGATCTGGACTACAGAAACATGATATATGTGGGCAAGAAGCCCTCAGCACCTAGGAAAATCCAGCTGCTACAGAATGCTGCAGTGTTCTCTCTCCTCAGATACCACAGAAAGGAGCATTTTTGTAAATTGGAGAAGACTGTAGCTTGTATGTTAGACTAAACTGGGCTTGCTTGTGATAGAACTAAGGAAGAGTTCTTACCTATATCTTCTCTGAATTTGTCCTAATGTATGACATATTGTTGAAATAAACCTTTGCAGCACATCTCCTATGTGCAAATCTGATTTGAACAGACTAACGTCAGCATTATTTTCAATTTTCATCCTAAAATACTGTCTCTGCTATAATATTTGAAGTGAACTGAGGAGTATATATTTTGGATGGACTGGATATGAGAAGAGATCAGAGTATTTAACTCAGAAGAAGGCCAACATGTGGATCAAAGAATAAACAGGTTAGACAGAAAGGGTAGCATCCTTGATACGCCAAGGAAGAAGCAGTAAGGGCTTAGACTTGGTGATAGATTGGATGGGTGTTAAATGGAGGGATAAGTCAAAGTGGACCTCAGAGTTGAGAGTCTGAATGACAAGGGCAACACTGGTAGCAAAAAGAAGAGGTGGAGCAGGTCTGGGAGATAAAAATGAGGACAGTTTTGTCCATATTTAGATGTGGTGGACTCTCTGGACTGTTGTGTCAAAGATGTGCTATTGGACATGAAGATATAGGTCAGGTGTGGAGAGAGAGATTTCTGACTCAGCAGAAAAATGATAGCTGAAGCCATGTAAAGAGTGGTCATCCAAGAAAAGAGCCCTGGAACCAAGGACAGAGAGCCCTGTGGCATTCCCGGGGCGGGGAGGGGGAACTACCATAGGGAAAATGCTGGAAGTGCCTTTGGAGAGTTGGGAGTAGACCCAAGCCAGGATGGGCCCACAAAAGCCAACGGAGGGCAAAGTGTCAGAGAGGGCCTGATCAATTATAAAGATCAGTGAGAATGAGGCCTCAAAAGCTGACCAGGCACCAGGTGTGATGTGATCACTTTCAGTGGAATGGATATATTGAAAGCCAGATTGGAAGGGTATGCAAAAGGGAATTGGAGGACACCAAGGCTGTGATTGGAAACAGCTTTTGAGGGAGGAGAAGTGGGGCTCTTTCACAAGGAAGTTTGCATTACTGAGAGGATGAATTCATAGGGGAAGTTCACAAGGGCCCTCTGTTTTCTCTAGGGACATGCAGTGGCATACACGTAATTGTAGAGGAGACATGTAGGGAGAGAGACACAAGGGCTCAGGGAGATGGAAGCATGTGACAAAGGTGTGAAGGCTAGAGGACAGTTAGCAGAGTTGTAAGCTTCTCAGCTGTTTAAATTATCTTTTTCACCCATTGGACCATGGCACTTCCACTCTGCTGGCTCCCCTTCCCTACCCTATCAAGGATAAACTTATGTCCCCACAACTCCATGTCCCCAAACTCATTTCTTTGTGCCATCTTCTATGCTGCCCCCTCTGAATACGACAACCCACTAGTTCAAGTGCACCAGGCTCCTACCCCGTTCAAATACAAATTTTCCTAAACAATCACTTCTTCCATGGGGCCCATGAACACTAACCCAGTGCAAATAAATACCCTCTTCATCCAGACACAATGAGAGGGGATGACAGAGAGATTACAGTCTGGAAGGTTTGAGACTGCCCCATGAGAACCTGTAGAAATTGCTTGGATTTGGCAATTTGCTACTCAAAGTGTTGAAAGGAGATGACATGAAAACGTGCGTGTGTGAAGATGTCTAGTGTGTCATGTCACACTGCATTAAGTTATCCCACATCTAATGTGATGCATGAAACAGTGCAGCATTACAATACAACCTGACATAACCGGTCACAAAGCTAGCAATCAATGAGCAGCATTACTAGTCAGCACTGTATTTCGGAATCGTGGGTAATGTGCTGCCAGTACAGTGTGTTTCTCTCAGCAAAATGCATTGTTACAGCAAACAATCAGCAAAAAGAGAGCTGCAGTGACCTAAATAATTGCTCTTTAGAAATGAAACCCAAATTTGGTAATCTGCAGGAAAGAAAATGGTTTGATGAAATGGGGGGGGGGGGAAGAAAAGAGAGATCTGTGTCAGAGGAAAGCATGCATGCACAGATTTATTAGTTTCTTATGCTTTAAGACTAGCCGGGTGATGACAGACCCTCTATGCTATACACCATGGTGTGGTTTTAATTCAGTTGAACTCCTTGTATTTTTAAAGCTCTCCATCATGATCACATGGTAATACCAAATGAAGGCTTGGAGGTTCAGAAGCACATCCCAGGCAGGAATGAAGGCAAAGCTAAATGGGTACATGTCATTTGATCACCTTGATATTGCCCTAGGCTGCTTAGCTGGCAATGGAGTCAGCAAAAGAATTAAGAGCAAGAGAATACCAGACAGATTCTCTCGTCCAAATTTAACTTAGCCCTTAGCTTTGGGAGTTTTAGGTGGATTCCCTCCTCTAGGGCCTTCCCAGATAAATTACTGCACTGCTCTGCCAGTCCTAGGAAGGCTGAGGGAGGTGGTGAGCATTGAGACAGTCCAAGGATGTAGGGAGGGCAAGAAGCAGGAAAGGCCAGGGAGCTGGAGATAGAGCAAATATAGGGAGGGGTTGCATAATCCATGAATTCTGAGAATTCAGTCCCCGGTAATGCAGGGAAAGCCATGTGGGCAAAAGAGCCTATGAAGTTCATTCTATAAGATTAGCATCATTTGGGGCTCCAAGACTCTAAAGTTTACAACTAGTTTCAGGAAATCCATCAGCTGGTAACACAGCATCTCAGGTTCTATCACCACAGCCTTAGTACACACAGCATTGCCAGCCTTGGGCGATCAGAAATGGGAGTCAGCCTCCCTAAAAAGTCACAAGATTTTTAAAAATAAATTTGAAGCTCTTTTTATTTGCCTCATGCTTTTGAGCATTTAGGCTTCATCTAAGCCTTCATCTAAGCTTGTTCTCTGCAGTCCTAAAGGGCTAGAAACTTATGTTTAATTTTTTAAAACAGCAGAAAGTCTCCTTTATAATCATATGAAAAAACAAAAAATGCAAACATCACAGGACTTACAATAAAGTCATGAGAGCTGGCAGAGCGCATGCATCATGGTTAATGCTGGGCTCTGCTGGGTGCCCGATATATTAGAATCTGATGCTATGCTCCCTACACACTTTAGCAAGCCAAATTTCCTCTACTTGAATTGGCCACAGAAGCAGCAGATGCTCCCATTACTTGTGTTATGCCCAAAGGTATTTCTCTGAGTGAGTTATCATTTTGGATGAAGTTCAACCTTTTGAGGAGGGCTATTCCAGGCCTATGCACTACTGGCACCTGAAGGCTTATGTGGGACTTAAGTGCTGCACACATCATGTGCTCTGCACAGTGCTTTATCATATTATTTTAATGGTGTGTTGATAGCTTCCGAACATTGTCAAATCTCATTCCACTCCTGTGAGGTGTGGTAGGGTAAGATTAACAGTGCCAAGTGCAGGGGGCAGTGTGAACTAGTGGGTAGAGCACTGCACTAGGACACAGAAGACCTGGCTCTGTTCTTGGCTCTGTCACTACCTGCAGAGTGACCTTGAGAAGTCACCTCATCTGCCTGTACCCCAGCTGTAAAGTGGGAATAATGATACTGACTTTCTTTGTAAAGCACTTTGAGATGTATTGATGAAAAGTGCTAGATGGGAGCTTGATATTATTATTCTGAAGAAGGGAAGCAGAGTCAGAGAGAGGGAAAGTACCTTGCTCAAGGCCACACAGCAAGAAATGACACAAAAAAGAATAGAACAGTGGAATCCTAATTCCCAGTTCCCTGCATTTCCCACTAGACTACACTTCCTAGCATCCTGTGTTGCAAACAAATAAATCAGACAATAAAGAGATCTTGTAGCAAAAATGAATAGAAAGGAGTGAATTGAACACTTCTCTTCTTTGACAGTTTGGTATTTTACTTCTGTAAAACACTTTTCAAACGGTCCATGTAACTACATTTCCCCTGTCCTGCTGATAAGACAAATGTTCTGTCTTGTAAACAGAGTTAAAGTGCAATTGAACTCATCCAGAGATGTTGTCTTATTAAACTGACTCATATGATACATCTTGAGTGTTCAAGCCAATGTACTTGGCCTTAGGGTCTCTCTTCTAAGACAGGAACCTTTCTATTAAAAAAATAAAAAGATGTCACAACCTTTTTCCATGTTCGGGAGTGTTAAACTCCGTGTCTTAAGAGATAAAAGGGGTTGAGCCATTAGAAAGACAAGTAGTTAAACATGGGGGAAAGAAATATGCAGGAGAACTGACTTTGGTCTCTGAGCCAACTTCTGCAGTGAGCTTATCATTTGGCTGTGACAGTATATGAAGCAGCAATGGTAGAAACAGCATTTACAGAGCTGGTTCAAACTGGCAGGAGTATTACTAGCAGGGAAACAGGAAGGATGAGGGAAACTCCTAAATAAGGAAGGACAAATGCTATTTATCTTCTAACTGTAATACACAGACACATAAACATGTAATTCTAGGCAAAGAGGGTAGTGCCATCTATAGTTAAGTTTGTCCAACTCTTTCCATTATCAGACCCTGTTTTCATTTGCTAGTAACCTTGCCAAACTAACTGTTTAGGCTGAAATTTCCCATGCTGGGTGTCTGCCTCCGGCTGAGTTTAATTGGAAAGTACCAGCTAAAATGATGTCTGAGTATGAGACTAGGGAAAAATATGTTGTTTTACAACTGATTTCCTGAGAAGCTCTAGCACCTCCATGCTTTGGTGAAGGGACTTGAAATTTGGCAGGAATGTTGCCCTGGTGCCAGGAAAATGCCTTTTTCCATCCTTATGAACGTCTGCCCAAATATGGCCAAGTTATAAACATCTGACAAATCAGTTTGCACATACTCAGTAGAGACTTGTTAGAGTTTCGCAGCTAAATTCCCTGAAAATTCCATCTGCACTGAGCATGCTTCAGCCTATGGCTGCAGGGGACTGAGCAAGACTTTCCCTGCAATTGCTCCTCCCAGGTGCTGCAGGTTGCTGTGGCACCAGGCACAGGGATTGACAGCAGGGAGACAGTCTCCTGTCCGCTGAGTGCTGCTGTTGCCCAGGCAGCCTGGAGGAGAAGAGGGAGCAGCCTGATTGGGTGGACAATAGGAGCAGAGGGATTGTAGGAGCCAGAGCGTGCGGAGCTGGTGGTATATACACACACATATGGAGGGACACACAATCAGCTCAGAGGGGGACAAAGACAGACTGCATCATAACATATCTATGCAAAGGGCCCAAATTAAGATTGCATGGAAAAAATTAATTCTGATCTTTCCTAACGTAAAAGTGCTTGACTCTGCAACCTTAATGCAGTTTTTCAATGTAATATATATGGATATGTGTGTAATGGCAATTGTGAATAAAGCACGGAATACGAGCTCAGAGTGGCAGTTAAAGAGTTTTCTGGGGAAGAGAGAAGCGGTCCTATGAATGGACCCAGTCCTTCCCTGCCCTTAGAGCTGAGACCCTGTGTGAGTGCCTAAACTCAGATCCTCCCAGTGTTACCCGGGGTTCTTTCAACCCAAAGCTCTTGGTAACTTTTACTCTGTGTGAGGTGGTGTCAGGAAATGAATCAAGGGAGACATGGCCGTCCGACCGATAGATGGCTGGCACAAACAGGGCAACACAAGAGTGCTTTCACTTAAAGCTAAACTTTACTTAGTCTCAAGCACTTACACACGTCCGCAACAGGTTAGTAAAACACCCCCAACCCTCAATAATTACTGAAGCTGAGTGTGGCTCTCGAGTGGCACAGAGGCAGTCTTCTCATGTCCAAATCTTCCATCTGCCAGTGGAGACCACAAGATGCGTCCAGAGGGAGAGTCCAACTACCTCAAAATTTTCCCCCTTATTTATACATTAGTAATATAATGACATGTCACTTAAAGAAAACTTGTTAAGCAAGCAGTTTCAAAGGTCAAGCAAGAGGTTTCCTTCTAATCGTCAATTAACCCAGGTGTTTTTTTCAGAGTTTGCATACCTTGCGGCCCTGACAGACACATTCCTGAGGGCACATAGACAAGCTTCCTGTTCTTCTAAAATGCATGTATCAGCAATTTCAATACAATTCTTATCAGGAAGGACGTGGGGTCAAGCTGCCCTTTCTGTGGCACCCAAAACCCCTTCCCTTCCCCTCCTGCCTTGGTTAAGCTGAGGCTACTGCATGGCCAATTTATGGCCTGCTGACATGGCTGCTTTTAGCAATAAGTAATAGTGGTTTCAGGCACTTTACTGGTTTGCCAAAATCTCCCTGTACAGTTCCCCTCCTTAAAGGTCACCTTTCATACAAGGGGGGGGGGGGGGGGGGGCTTTACATGATCGCTGTCACACTTTTTCTGGATGCACCTGAGTTGAGATCCAACAAAAGCTCAAGGCTCTCAGCCGAGACTGAGCAAATGATCTTGTTGGCATCCCATACTCAGCACACCAGCATAGCAATTGATTGACAAATGATCATTTTAGTCTCCTTTCCCATTTGAGAGAGGGGCGACAAGTTCGATACGTTCCTTTCCCGGGGGTACAAGTGCCGGTGGCAGTAACCACTGACTCATCTGTTGGGGGATTTGCAATTGCCGGATTTTGACCAGGTCCAGTATATCATTAGGCTGGTAACAAAAACCACTACTATTTGGCACCCCAAGATTACTATGATGGGGTGTAGAGCCAAATTCAGGATGCCTGTGCCACTGGGGGACCATTCCAATAACATTTCCCACCAGTGGTGTGACAGGTCCTGGCCAATTCTTGCAAATACCCGTTTAATAATAAATCTGCTCTCCTGGGCCAAAGAGGGGATATTACGATATGCATGAGGATAGTGATGTTTCCACCAATCATTCTGGGATTCTTTAGCCGCCAAAGTGGACTACCATTTACAGTCCAAACTAGTATACATGTTGATTCCCCACTCATTCCCACAGTGACGTTTATTTTGTTCAAACCTTTTAACTTCATGGAAGTGGGGCTGTATCCATCTGTAGGTCCTAGGAGGTGGAGACCTTCTCCTGAGACATATGTGGGATTTGGAGCAATGTCGAGGGCATTGTTTACTTCACAGTCCAGCGTCTTCCATGCATGGTTCTCCCATGTCTCGATCATGACGGCTTTTGGTGCACCAACATCAGAAGCGTAGACCCACAAACACA
This sequence comes from Chrysemys picta bellii, assembly GCF_011386835.1. Taxonomy (NCBI): domain Eukaryota; kingdom Metazoa; phylum Chordata; order Testudines; family Emydidae; genus Chrysemys; species Chrysemys picta. The sequence goes on from NC_088797.1 coordinate 40,352,409, forward strand.
AGAATCTAGATAGCAACATACACAGCGTGGATCACATCGCAGGCAGGGCTATTGGCCATCTGCTGACAGAGGACTCTGCAACACAAAACACACATAGACTGTTTCCCCCCGCCCCGCCTTCAAGAGGGAGGGAGAAGTCCTGAGTGTCCCCCATCGTGAGCTAGGGAAATCATTTTTGTTCTTAATGCTGCAGGAACCACCAAGACTGCTTCTGGTTCCTCTTCCTTAGTTGCTAGAATTAATTTTGATTCATTCTGCCACACTTTCCACTCCTGGTGCTTTCCCTTTTTCACTAACTCTGTCAGGCTGGGATCCTGGCTTTGGAGGGTTATTAAATATATTTGAACCTAGTCTCTTTTTCTGGCTGCTGCTATAGGAGCTACACCTCACCCATTTTTTTGGCTGCCACAATTTTCCTTCTTTGGCCCTCCTCCTTGTTTCCTCATCTGCCCGATTATTCCATTTGGACTCCTCAGTCCCCTTCTTGTGTGCTCTGACTTTTCCCAAGTGTACCACAGTGTTCTGGGCCTTCACCAATGCCCACACATATGTCAATTTGTCAGCATGGGCTCTGGGTTTCCTATCTGCTGACCTCATCCCTCTCTTTTTCCATTCCGGAACCCAATCCACTAGGGACTGAAGGATCCAGTCTGAGTCTGTGAAAATGGCTACCTCCTGAGTGGTGGGAGTATTTTCTAGGGCTACTGCTATAGACATAATTTCAGCTGCTTGGGCAGAATATGGTGTACACTGTCCCCTCAGCACTTTCCCTCCTTATTTATATATTAGTAATATAACGGCATGTCACTTAAAGAAAACTTATTAAGCAAACAGTTTCAAAGGTCAAGAGGTTTCCTTCTGATCATCAATTAACCCAGTTTTTTTTCCAGAGTTTGCATGCCTTGAGGCCCTGACAGACACATTCTTATCAGGAAGGACCTGGGGTCAAGCTGCCCTTTCTGTGGCACCCAAAACCCCTTCCCTTCCCCTCCTGCCTTGGTTAAGCTGAGGCTACTTCATGGTCAATTTATGGCCTGCTGACTTAGCTACTTTTATCAATAAGCAATATGGGTTTTAAGCACTTTACTGGTTTGCCAAAATCTCCCTGTACACTAGGGCTTTGCTTTCTTGAGACCCCAAAACAGCATAAGCCTCAGCCTAAGGGTATGTCTAGACTGCAATAAAAAAAAAAGTGTAACATCCAGTCAATTGACTTGAGCTCATGGGGCTTGGGCTGCAGGCTAAAAGTTGCAGTGTAGATGTTTGGGCTGGGGTTAGGGCCTCAGAGTCCAGGCTCCAACCAGAGCCCGAATGTCTACACTGCATTTTTTGGTCCCCAAGCCTTAGCAAACTGACCCAGCCACAGCCTTGCTGTGAGTCTTTTATTGCAGGGCAGACATACCCTAAACATCCTCCCTGAGCATGGCTGTCCCTACTATTTCCCTTCAGAGCCTCTTCCTAGATAGCCACTTTCAACTCCTTTATGCAGTTAATGAGCAGCACCTGCCCCATTGAGATAACAGCACTTCATCAGCTTTAGGCAGGTTTTAACACCTGCTAACACGCAAGGGGTTAACAAAAGAGTACCTGCTGCCCTTCCATATGTTCAAGCAGACCAGAAAATCTTAGTGGCAAAGAAGAAAAAGTGAATAAAATATGGATTATATTTAAAATGTTAGAGGATTCCCCGCCTACTATTTTCACTTATTCTCCAACTAGGAAGGATTTCTTCATGGCAGAATACATTGCATATAGCTTCCTAGAGCTGTTTTCAAGTGTCTAAATAACCAAATCATACACTAATAGCAATAAGCTACACCCAGATGCCTTTCTGGGGTGGACGAAAGCATTTGATGGCAGAGTTTGCATCCCAGTAGACGGTAAGCTCTTGCCCTGTTGGGGCACGTTCTGTTTTACATCACCAATGAGAAGGTGCAATTTAGGAGGATAAAGAACTGCTATCTTTGTACCAATTAGGGAAAGCACCTCTTTCTCAGTCTTTGCTGTTCTAAAAGTCTAAGCATGTGCACCCTTCTCCCGAGGAAGGTAAAGTGAACATTTCTCTGCTCTTGCATAGAATGCAGGGGCAAACTTTATTAGTAATGTGTGCTGTTTCCTCTTAAGCATTCTCAGAGGTGTGGACGTGTGGAGACAAGGTCCTGCAGACTACATCACTAGAAAACAGCCTTCATAAAGAGATTGATTGAATCTTAGTATCCACTGCCACTTCAAATAAGGTTGGGATCCCAAATGACAATTCTCCTGTTTCAAACTCAGCAAGGCAAATAATGGGCCACTTCTTGCTACTTGTGCCTTCCCCAACACCTTGCACAGCCACTTATGTAGAGGACACAATTTAGCCCTCAGTGCACCGTACAATGTGGTTATACCAGTACTACCTACAGCTCAGAAGTTATGCCCCCTCCAGTGTTCCAGCTGCTTTGTCTCCTTGCATGTGGTGAGTTAAAAGATGTGGCCCATTCATTACAAGCCAGCACATGTTTCAGTTTTGCTGCTTTCTGCCAACAGCTGTAGCATAAGGATGATTACAATAACTTTCTTAAAAAAAGACTTCAATTATCTTCAGGTGTCTAGAATTCTAAAGTAATTGATACATGCACCCGGTTTATCTAGAAATTGCCTAATGTAAATCCTGACTTTTACTTTGAGTATTCGCAGGCCTGTGGCTGTTACAGCTCAGATTTACCTGATGATATACCACAGTATGTACGATAATTTTTCATTATTTATATAAAAATCAGGTTAGTTTTTATTTAAAAAAAATATCATTTACAGTCTGTAAGAAACCTTAACTCTGTAAACAGAAGCTTTGAGTGACATTTGAATAGGACTTTTAAAGCTTGCTGCAATTATAGAGCAAAGAAGGGAAGTTTGTACTTCTGAAAGTCTAATTATATCCTCCATAATGGAGATCAGAAGAATTTTCTTCCTTTGGATTTTGTTTAATCTATTTATTTGTGTACCCTGATCAAAGTAGTACAGTGTTTATAACCAATCACTTTTTTCAGATGCTGCTTTAGGTGCTTTGCAATGTAGCTCTGAAGGTTCAGTTCTACTTGTCCACATCTGATTACGTTAGACAGCATCAAAGTTTCCCAGAGACCCTCTTTCTTCCCTTCCTGACCTCTATAGTGCACAGTTGCAAGTTGCAGGTCCTGAGAGTGCTACTGAATGTTGGCTACAGCACTCATGGTGCAAAAGGGGAGTGGAGAGATGTCTGGGTGGGACAAGGTCCGGGTCATGGCTCCACCCTTCCCTTGCACACCAATAAGTGCTAGGGAGAAGCACTGGCTATGCCTTCTGAATCTGAAGAGTATAACAAATCCTGCTGCTCATTGCTCTTCCCACAGGAGCCAGGACAAATCAGATCTGGGCATTTCCAGCTTATCAATGCCAGCAGGAACAGTAATTGCTTCTAGTCTGGGGAGATGATAAGATAACAGACCTTACAATCTGAGCATTATGTATGGGAAAGTTATTTGACACAGGGTTTTTATAGGGATACCAGGGATTTAATTTCTCACTGCCTCCCAGCTTTACACAAGCCGATTTATGACACAACAGAACATGGCTTTACAGGTGGAGGGAAGTAAACATAGTACTATTTTTTTTTGAGAATTCATGTTTGTTTGTTTGTTTGTTTTTAATTATCTCAAAGATTTCAAAACTAACTTGTCAATAAAATGTATGCATGCTGGTGGGTGCTCATCTACTCATGAGTAATATGACTTTCCTAGAATGTGATATGACAATTTATTCAAACCCTTATAACCTTTTCAGAATACAACCAGTTGTCACCAGACCACTGAAAGGCACTCTGCGAACCAGGGATTTTGTCAGATTTCCAGTTTCTATTTCAAAACCTCTGAGAATCTACAATTGTTCAAAGAGAAAAGTCACAACATTTTATTTAAAATGGGAAAAGTGTACTTGGTTTGATCTTTGTTTTCAAGAAAGAACATAACTAATTTTGCTTAAACTTGTCAAGAAGATTCATTCCTAGACTGAGACTCAATCTGCCAAATTTCAGCCCCCCAAAATACAGATTGGGAAAAGTTATAAGTAGCTGAGCATGAGCCCTTAGAATGAAAACACTTGTGCAGCCGTCTCGATCAGTGTCACTACTTGCTGTGCCCATAATAAGAATGGACATACTGCATCAGACCACTGGTCTATCTAGCCCAGTCTTCTGACAGTGGCTAGTGCCAGGTGCTTCAGAGGGAATGAGCAGAACAGGGCAATTATTGAGTGATTGATCATCCATTCCCAGCTTCTGGCAGTCAGGGGTATGTCAGGGAGTTGTGGTCTCTGACAACGTTGGCTAGTAGCCATTAATGGAGCTATCCTTGAGGAACTTATCTTATTCTTTTTTGAACCCAGTTATACTTTTGGTCTTCACAGTATTCCCTGGCAATGACTTCCACAGGTTGACTGTGCATTGTATGAAGAAATAATTCCTTATGTTTGTTTTAAACCTTCTACCTATTAATTCTTTGGATGACCCCTGGTTCTTGTGTTATGTGAAGGGGTAAATAACACTTCCTTATTCACATTCTCCATACTGTTCATGATTTTATAGCCCTCTTATTATATTCCCCCCTTAGTCATCTCTTTTCTAAACGGACCTATTTACATCACAATCATGTAGTGAAGATTTACTGGTGCTAGATGGCATGTATAGCTCATTAGTTTCAAAGTGCTAAGTATTATCGTTATGACCATAGGCATACAAAAATCCAAAGAGAAGATTATCTGTGGAAGTTTCATACTTGCTGGGCCAAATTCTTCTCACCTGCACCACTACTCATTGGAGTTACTCTGGATTAAATCAATAATTGCTCCAGACTTTTACCAGTGTGGCTGAGAGCAGAATTTGTTTCCTTATGTCATTAATAAGAACATTAACTATGGCTATTTGCAATATTAACACAAACCTAAGAACATAAGATGGGGAAAAAATGTATGCCAAAGGGGCTTTTTTGTATTAACATAACAAAAGGCTTCTTAGAAGTTGAACATACAGTAACCGAGCTAAAAAGACATGAAGTAATTGTCATATAAGGTTTCAGTTGTTCCTCTAAAGAATAAATTCTCTCATTTTAGCAGTGATAGTAACTAGTGAAATTTTGGCCTTCCCTTTTCAATTATTATTGGTCCTGTTGTTTATGGCTCATCAATGGTTTATTCCTGATGTGTATGTTTGTTAATTTAGTCTACATTATTGTATGGAGAAATTAGAATCCATCTTGTGAACAGCTAAATGAAACTAATTCCCTAGAGCAACCAAGGCATTGGGTCTAATAATGAGCTTGATCTAGAAATGTACTAGCAATGTAATTTGGCCATCAATCACTGTCAGTGCTGGAGCGCATGAGGCTTGTGGCAGCTGCAGGAACAGCTGTAACCCAGGTCTATTGTCTTTGTGACCAGCCCACGTATTTCTGTAGCCTATAAATGGCATTTTTAGGACTTGAAAACTGGATGGTTGTAATATAAATCTGAATATTCTAAATGACACTTACTCATTAGGCATCACTTTCCACAATAATGTCTAATTTTTGAGAGTTCACTTGGCAAAAAAAGGCATTTAAAATGGCACAAGTGCTACAGCTTTACAAATGTGACATTTTCTTTTTTAACACAATAAAACAGAGAGAAAAACATTCAACAGATGCATCTAATTTGCTCCTTTTACTCCATGCACTTTTATCATTTCCAAATATAATGGGCACGACTTTGCTTCTGTGAGCGTGGGGTGTATGGAACATGGCCTGGCATATAGTAGGGTCCTGAACCGAAGGTAGAATGGGTAAGGAGACTTGGAAAAACAATGCACTCTGTAGCAAGATAATGATTCTCCAAGAAGGAAACAACATGCTTCTGTTTAGCCACATGCTTCCATTGGTAGCAGGTGCACAGGGGTCAAGAGGCTGATCATGCCCCCAAGCTGGCCACCACACTCCTTGGGTCATCTATCTCCAGTATGTGTGTAGTAACTCCTCATTTAACATTGTTAATATTGTTTTCGTTGCTGATCAATTAGGGAACATGCTCGTTTAAAGTTGCGCAATGCTCCCTTATAATGTTGTTTGGCAGCCACCTGCTTTGTCCACTGCTTGCAGGAAGAGCAGCCCATTGGAGCTAGCTGGGCGGGGCTTAGAACCAGGGTGGACTGGCAGCCCCCCATCAGCTCCCCGTTCCCCTAAGTTCCCTGTGCAGCAGCCGCCCAGCAGGCTATCAATTGCCAGCAGTTCAGCTGTCCCTTCCCCCACTGCCATGTACTGCTCCTGCCCTCTGTCTTGGAGCTGCTCCCGGGAGCCTCCTGTTTGCTGTGCAGGGGAGGAGGGAAGTGGGGGGGGCTAATGTCAGGGTGTCCTCCTCCACCCTATTCCTGCCCCCCGCTTACCCCTTCTTCATATAGAGCAGGGTGGGGACAGGACAGGGCTCAGGCCGGAGAGAGCTTGCTAGCCACACTGCTGTTTTAACTTCCTGATTTTTTTAAAGGCAGTGTACTTAGAGTGGGGTCAGCGTACTTAAAGGGGCAATGCACATCTCTCTCTCTCACACACACAGGGTGTGTGTCTCTGTCTTTGCCATGCTGTCTCCCCTCCTTCCATTCGTGCTGCCTTGTAGAGTGTGAGGCTACATTAACAACAATGTGTTAACCCTTGAGGGCTCAGCCGAATGCTACTTCATCATTTAGCAGTAAGGCATTCCATGGGAAATATCCCACCCTCTTCCACCCTCTGACTCCCCCACCTCAACCAAGCTTCACAATCATCATTGCTGTATACAGTATTAAATTATTTGTTTAAAATGAATACTGTGTGTGTGTGTGTGTGTGTGTGTGTGTGTGTGTGTGTGTGTGTGTATAAATATAGTTTTTTGCCTGGTGAAAAAATTTCTCCGGAACCTAACCCCCATTTACATTAATTCTTATGGGGAAATTGGATTCCCTTAACATCGTTTTGCTTAAAGTCTCATTTTTCAGGAACATAACTACAATATTAAGCAAGGAGTTACTGTATTAGCCACATTTCCTGCCTAACACTCATAGCAGGTGTAGATTTGGTCCAGGATAAATGCACTCAAGGTGCACATTGGACTTTGCAAAAAACTGATGATGGAGGTAGTGTTCACCAAAGTGAAGAACTAGTGCATTGACTACTGAACTGAGCTCTGGGCGGTACTAGTAGTTACAGAACACTAGCAATGGAGTTTGCAGGGAGCTGGCTGGTTCCATACAATTGTTTTTTCTCCCTGCTTCCAGCTGTTAAGCACATTACAGGTATTTCATGTGTATCATCTACATTTCTTTTACCTGTAAACAGTTGGTGCAGTTGCCACAGGACTGTGTGTGTGTGCTGAGGGCAGCATGTAAAAGTTTCTAGACAATCAGTTACTCTCCAAACTTCCAGTCAGTCATTTTAATGCAGTGATTTGGAAAAGACATGATAATGATTTTGATACAGTCTGCTTGGCAACTGCAGGAACACTGGGTCAAATGTAGCCCAGTTGTAAGCAGCTGAAAGTTCCACTGAAGTCTAACGGCGCTTACATCAAGGCTGGATTTGGCTCTCAAACTCAGGTCAAAATTTTGCCAAAGGGGTCACTGATTTTTGAGTGCCCAGTTTCACACACCAAAAGGTAAGGTGCTCAGAATTCCAGACACCCCTGCCAAGTCTCACTGGTTATATCCAGAACCCCCCTAGCCCTCCATACCTGAACCCCAGCCTACTGAACCTCAACCCCTGCCTCTGGACCCCAACCCCTGCATCCAGACCACCCAGCACTGAGCTCCCTACACTCAAACCCCCATCCTGATGCCCAACCACCTGCATCACACTGAGCCCCCACATCCAGACCCCCACACCACTGACTCCGAAATAGCTGAACCCAGAGCCCCACCCCACCAAGCCCCACTGCTCCAGCACCCAGACTCCCCCACCCCGCTAGGCCCCCCACACCCAGACCCCTCTGCTGATCCCCAACCATCTTCACCTGGAAGCCCCTGCAGAGTCCCATTGCCCTGGCATCTGGAAACCCCCCCCCCTCCCATCAAGCCTCTGTGCATCCTGATCCCCCCACACCTATACCCCCCACTGAGCTACCTGCACCCAGATTGTCCCACACAGAACCCTCTCACCCCACACCTGGTCCCTCCACATTGAGCCCCTCCACACTTGGATCCTGCCTGGTTGAACCTGCCTGATCCACACCTGGTGCAGAGGGGCAGGGCCCCAGGGTGTTTGAGGCAAGCCCAGGCCTTGTGCTGTGTCAAGGTCAGGTGCAACCTCACTGCTGAGTCCATGTCCCGAATGTGGGGGTGCTGCAGGGAGATCTCCCCACTATCTGTGCTCCCCACTGCCATGCTGAAGGCTCTGCATTTATTTATTGACAAATAAAACTTGCAGAATTTTAAAATATTGTGCGCATAATTTTAAATGTATTGATGCAGAATGCCCTCAGGAGTAACACTTTCAGCTGTCTTCACACTGCCCTGCCAATATGCCAGACCCCTATTTTGAAGGGCACTGTAGAGGTGAAAAGTTGTCTCCATTAAGTTCTTAGCCTCGATTATAATGATGATTTGGACACTTGTTGATTCAGTACTGAATGAGACTTCCCAACTCATTTCATATAGATCACCAGAGACATCCTACAGGTGGCAATGACATTTGGCCACTATGGCTCAGAACTGGATTCAAACAAATGACCAAGAAGTGAAGAATTCCATTATCAACCCTTGGTGCCTTTTCTTCAGCTGGGCATTTCTGCAGTTTGTTATGTACGTTTCTCATGCTCCACCTACATCTGTGCTTTTGCTTGGTACCATAAAATGAAGTTACAATAGACATTATCACAATTTGATGCTGGCTTCAGCCATGCTGCTTTTGTTCTACAGATAGTGCTTGGCCGTCTACTGTTCTTTATTTACAATTAATTCAGCTTCAAGATTCTTGTATTTGTGACTTGGATTAATGATTTTGTTTAGAAAGCCTTTGGAAGAGAAGGCTGTATGCACAGGAATCCTTACTAATGCAGAGTTCTTGGTATGTTCACCTTCTTCAGCAGTGATAAGGACACCAGCGTTTTCTAGCTACAGGCTTTTATTTGAGAGCGGTAGTAGGCTTTTCTACTCTAGGTACTGCATGTTATAATTATCTTTGATGGCGAAATTCTACTTTGTACTAATATACCCTTTGTCCTGGAGGCAAAATGCTAGCACTGTTTTAAACCATTAATGAGCTTAACAAAGAGATCCTTGGCTCTAAAATGAAGAGCAAGACAACATTCATGTAGAATGATATCTTATGAGAGTGATTCCTATCATTATCTCTCTGACAGTTTCCACCAGTATTATTTTCTCTGCTAGAATCTTATTGAAAATAGAGACAGTGATAAAGGGCATCTTTGATTAGTTTATGTGCCCAAATTAAAATCAGAGACATACAGCTGTTTAGTACCTGTATCTAGTGTGAGAGACTAGTTCTCCAGTCACATTAAAGATGCACCAGCCAAGTTCATCTATATGAGCAAGTCATTTCCATTCTAACCCACTGAAAAATCCTCTACACTGAAGAATATTTTCATTGTTCTTTTCAAAATAAAAACATTACATTTTCCCATTCTTTTAGCTCTGCAATTCAAAACAGTGCTTTGTTGACATACAGAACCAGAATTCCATGTGGCAGAATGCCAGGACTGTACACAGTTGTGTGCTTAAATTGTGCACAAAATTCCTGAAATTACATGTCCAAAATTCAACTTAACCATCTAAACTTAACCATAAATTGCCAGTCTGCACAGTCATGGGAAATGCTGATATAAATTAGGTGTATAATTGAAGAAACATTTTAGTTTGCAATTAAGAGTTTTTATTCATTTGAAAATCTGGCTCTGTTATCCAATCATCATAGAAGCATGCAGCATATAAACATACATCACACATCTTGCAGTACTCACAAATGTTTATTTAACACAACATAATACATATGTTTAGTCCTTTGCGCCTCCTTCACTGTATAAAATATGCTTTTCACAAAGGATTACCAGTAAGCAGAAAGAATCAATGTTGTAGATTAGAGGGCAGCCTACTAAATTTAGTATTTCATTTTGAGTTGCCACATTCCATAAATGAAGCTTCTTGCATTGCAAGGCAGCAATAAAACCAGCACTAGCAATGATCCAAGTATTCTTAGAAATATACCTACTTTTACTGCTTTAGAAAAAAATAGCTAAGCAGTAGAGTAAGTTAGCATAGACAAACCTCATGATCAAAGTGATGTAAGAGTGGACTGATATAGGGAATGAGTAGCTCAGAGGTGTCCCACCACCAGTCCTTAAGGCCAACTTTTCACAGTCTTTATTCGATATTTTTATTCCCAATACTGCTGTTGAAGTACACAGTGTAAGCTTGTGACTGTGCTAATGTTATGTAGTGCACAAAGGTGCATCTGCACCTAAATGACCATTAAAAATAGGAAGCAGAAGCCATGAAGTGGTATGTAAAAGACTGGAAATATATGATAAGAACATAAGGATGGACATACAGAGACAGGCCAGTGGTCCATCTAGACCAGTTTCCTGTCTCTGACAGTGGCCAGTACCAGAGTTTTAGAGGGATTGTACAGAACAGGGCAATTTTGGAGAGATCCAGGCCTGTCTTCCATTCCCAGCTTCTGGTAGTCAGGTTTAGGGTCACCCTGAGTATGGGGTTGCGTCCCTGACCATCCTGGCTAATAGTCATTGCTCCATGAATTTATCTAGTTCTTTTCTGAACCCAGCTATATCATGGCCATCACAATATTCATGGCAATGAGTTCCATAGGTTAATCGTGCATTGTGTGAAAAAGTTCTTCCTTTTATTTGTATTAAACCTGCTGCCTACTAATTTCATCAGGTGACCCCTGATTTTTGTATTGTGGGAAAGGGTAAATAACATGTCTCTATTCACCTTTTCCACACCCTTCAGGATTTTATAGACCAATATCATATCCCCACCCTTAATTGTCTCTTTTCTAGGCTGAACAGACCTAATCTTTTTAGTCTCTCCTTGTATGGTGGTCATTCTGTACCCTTGATCATCTTTGCTGTCCTTCTCTGAACCTTTTCCAGTTATTCTATACCTTTTTGAGATGGAGCACGTAGAATTGGGCACTGTGTTCAAGGTGTGGTGCATGCACCATCGATTTATTTAGTTGCATTACAATATTTTCTGTCTTACTTTCTTTTTCCTAATAGTTCCTACCATTTTGTTAGCCCTTTTGACCACTGTTGTGCAGTGAGCTGAAGTTTTCAGTCTCCATCGTTATATATGTGTAACTGGGATTCTTTTTTTTTCCAATGTGCATTACTTTGTACTTATCAGCATTGAATTTCATCTGCCATTTTATTGCCCATTTACCCACTTTAGTGACATCCCCTATAACTCCTTGCAATTGTACAGTCATTGATCCATGAGAGGGCCTTCTCTGCTATGCCATGGCTACTTAGTTTCCTTAAGAGCTTTAGGTGAGGGACCTTGACAAAGGCTTTCAGAAAATCCAAGTACACTATATCAGCTGGATCATCCTCATCCACATGCTTGTTGCCAATCTCAAAGAATCCTAATAGATTGATGAGGGATGAATTTTCTTTACAAAAGCCTTGTTGACTCCTCCCCAATAAATTGTGTTTACCTATGTGTCTGGTAATTCTCTTATTTAATATAGTTTCTACCAATTTGCCCAGTACTGAAGTTAGACTCGCTGGCCTGTAATTGCCCGGATTACCTCTGGAGCCCTTTTCAAAAATCAGCATTAATTAGCTACCTTCCAGTCATCTGGTACAGAGGCTTATTTCAGTGGTGGATTACATAACCCCTGCCCCCATTCAAGCCCCCTGTTCCCTGCCCTCTGACTGCCCTGACCCCTATCCACACCCCCACTACCTGACTACCACCCTGAATTCCCCTGCCCTCTACCAACCCCACACTCTCTGCCCCCTTACTGCGCTGCCTGGCGCACTGGTGGCTGGCGGCGCTACAGCCGTGCCGCCCAGAGCACCAGGACAGGCAGCTGCACTGCCCGGCTGGAGCCAGCCGTGCCACTGTGCTGCCCCAGGAGCTCGCAGCCCCACCGCCCAGAGCATTGTGCTGGTGGCAGAGCGAGCTGATGCCGCGGGGGAGGGGGAACAGCAGGGGAAGGGCTGGGGGCTAGCCTCCCAGGCCAGGAGCTCAGAGGCCGGGCAGGAGGCTCCCGGGGGCTGGATGTGGCCCGCGGGCCATAGTTTGCCCACCTTTGATATAAAGGGAGCTGTACTGCTGGACCTGGTGAGACAATGCTGGCAACAGTTATAGACTGGTATCACTGTTATATGGTGAGGCAGTGTCCTCCAATAGATATGGCACTTGACTGGGATTCTTGAGGCTGCATTTGATTCCTGGCTTAGTCACTGGGCCATCTTTCGTGAATCACTGAATCTGTTTCCCTTTTTATAAAATGGAGCTAATGAGACTTGCCTCCTTTGTAAAGTGCTTTGAGATCAATGAGTGAAAAGTACAATATAGAAGCTAAGTGTTACTATTAATTTCCTTTCTCTGTGTGGTAATTTTTGTGTCTGCCACTTGGTGCTTTGAGTCTCATCTTTCCCTCATTTCTTAGAGCCTGATTTGCTTTTCCCTTTGCTTTGTTTTTTTCTTACAATGAAAATCAGCGAACAGATGACAAATATTGTTGTATGATGCAATGAATATGGCTTTACGTTGTACTCTCCTGGTTTTTTATTTCATTGTATTTGTGGTAGTTCTTTTTTCCCCCTTCATACAATAACAAAATTCAGTAAAAAATAACCAGTGAACATTTTGGAGAGGTACATCAATGGATTCAATCCCCTTCTTTTCGTCCTCCCCCACACTGTGTATTTTCCACTGTTCAAATCTCCAGCTAACTATTTGCTGCAAGCTCTAATTTCAGCCATCACAATAAAGCTTCAAAATTCAACGTTGTAATTACCCTGATGTCAGGCTGCTGATAGAGCCACTTTTAATCAAAAACCACTACACTGCAGTCAGAGTTTGCTTTGTTATGTGGTGGGTCTGATTATAACCTTGTCAACTCTTCCCATAGATAACTAACGCAGAGAGAGCGACTTCTGAATAATACTCCTCTTGACATATTTTCTAGTCATTTTTACACATTTCTGAAGACAGTGTGAGGTCAAGGACACTGTCATGAAGTGTCTTCAGGGAAAAGAGTGCTTATAAGTCCTTTGCCGGATCACTTCTGCTAGTTTCAATAAGCTGAGTTTCTACATTGTACAATGTGAGACTGCACTGCTCCATCAGACAAGACAATGCCAGGTATAAATTTTGGTATGGACACTTGATTTCACTGAAATAAAATATCCTGGATTCATTATCATACACATTATCTAAAATCTACAATAGCTGGTCTTTAAAATGGCGCGCATTGTAATTGATTCTGCTACCTCTCATTTAATTTATAACCAAGATTTTCTTCTCGAAGTTTGAGAAATAATAAAGATGAATACAAATTATTGTATTCTTTTAAATGGTCATGAAAAGAATTCTTAAACAGGCAGCTTACATTTACCAAGCTACTTTCACTAGAATAATATCCTTTGGTTTATAAAAAAAAAAATTAATAAAACAATTTGCCATCAGCTAAATAATTTTACTTTTAAATCCTTGGCTATCATTTCAGCCAAGACTCAGATTTATTTCTTGGTCTCTTATTTCCCTGTATTGATTAAAATGTCTCTTGATTTCCGCTGAACAGAGAGGCTTTGGCAATTCAGGAACTGACATCACAAATATTCTTGTAAGTTCCAAAATTGCCTGGAGGAAACATGCTTGCTCAGACTTCTTTCAGCAATAGTTTGATTTTAATTTCCAGATTTTTTCCTCCTTTTCCTTCACCACTGAGTATTCAGCAGAGAAACATAAATGGAAATATTTGCATTTCATACAATAAAGCACAATTTATGTTCTGCTTCTACCCCCATTAAATTCCATGGCTCTTATCCTGCTAAGACCTACATGTGTGCTTAATTGTACACACTGTCCATTTTCCCGTTGAAGTCAAGGGGATGACTTGCAGTGCATAATGTTAAGTCTTTGAAGTATCAGGGCCTGACTCTATAGAGGAAGAGAGATAGCTCAGTGGTTTGAGCATTGGCCTGCTAAACCCAAGGTTGTGAGTTTAATCCTTGATGGGGCCACTTAGGGATCTGGGGCAAAATCAGTACTTGGTCCTGCTAATGAGAGCAGGGGGCTGGACTTGATGACCTTTTTTTCCAGTAAGTATGTGTTATTCAATCACAAGTTATTGGACTAAGGGGTTCTTTAATCTAAAGGAGAAAAGTCATGACAAGAAACAGTGGTTTGAAGCTGAAGCCAGACAAATTCAATTTTTTTGAATTTTTTAACAGTAAGGGTGATTAACCACAGGAATACGCTACCAAGGGTAGTGATGGAGACTCCATTTTTTGATCAAGATGGGATGCTTTTCCAGTAAGTATGTGTTACTCAATCACAAGTTATTGGACTCAACACAGGAGTAACTGGTTGAAATGTAATGGCTTCTGTTATACAGGAGGTCAGACAAGAGGATCTGATGGTCCGTTCTAGCGATCAACTCTGAATATATTAATAGTTAAGCATCTGTTGTTACATGCTACAGAAATAATAGTTTGTACACAAAACAAATAGAGAAGTTTAGGACTCTTCCAGCTTAATGATCAGGCTCTAAGTTGCAAAAAAAAAAAGTAATATTAAAATGCCTGGCATATCGCCACACAGTTTATTGGAATGATTTTAAGTTCACTTAGTTTATTACTTTCTTTAAAAAGCCATTTATGCTAATGTTACCATAATATTATTAAGACACATTAGATTTACAGCATTTCCAATTATAGAGTTTTACAAGCTGAATACACCAGCAGGAAATTATATTCCAGTAACTGACTTCCTACAGCTTTGCATTGCAGCCTAATGAACTGATCCTCTTCCTGACACTTTTCTGTTTTGCCTCAGGTTAGACTAATGTGGTATCAAAACTGTATTCCATTAGCTGTGGGTGGTTCTGTCTCTCTCTCTTTTTTTTTTTTTCTTTTAAAGCTATATAGCTGTTTGGTGCAGATCCTCGGCTTGAGGAAATTGTCATAACTCCATGGCCTTCAGTGGAGCTATGGCAGTTTACATCAGTAGATGGTCTGCCCCTTTATATTTAAATGTCATTGAACAATGTAACTATCTTGTGTATTTAGGGGGGAAATCCTCCTCTTACCCAGGTCCCATAGTAGCAAAACCAGTATGGTGACACTGTGCAATGGTGAGGAAAGGCTTTTGGAGTGTGCAACCATTGTGCTCATGGGCAGAGTGGGGGCAGGACCAGAGGTGTAACTACTTGGTGTGGGAGCTGTTTTGGGGCCTTGAAATAAATGAAATGTCAGTCCCAGGTCTAGTGGTGAGTTCATTACCTTCCTTCATCTTTTATTGGACAGGGACTTTCATATATTTCAATGTGCTGCATAATTCATGGTTTGTTCTGTGCCACCAGAGAGGGACAACATGCTGCCTTTGATCTAGAGAGTCACAGCTTTGAAGCTCCTTGATTTATATGGAGTGCACTCCAGAGTACTCTCAGCATCTTAGCTGTGCAGCATATATATAACGTGGGCTGGGTCCTTCAAAAACTCCATAGGTGTGAAAGAAGGTGTATCCTTGAGCAAGTGGCAGCCTTAACTCTGTAGCCTGATTGTCACTGGCTATCTCAGGTGCTTATTTCTGTGGGTTTACATGAGTCTAACTAAGAGATGAATGTCTCCTTCTGTGCCTCATGAATGTAAAGAAATTAATGCCACTGGTACTGGCCACGGTTGGAGACAGGACACTGGATGAGATAGACCAGAGGTTTGCCAGGCAACCGGTTTTCGACTGGAACACCCAGTCGAAAAGAGACCTTGCCAGCTCCAGTCAGTACCGCTGACTGGGCTGTTAAAAGTCCGGTTGGCAGCGCAGAGGGGCTAAGTCAGGCAGGCTCCCTGCGGTTCCTGGAAATGGCTGGCATGTCCCTTGGGCCCCTGTGCGCAGGGGCAGACAAGGAGGCTCTGAGCACGGCCACCGCCCCAAGTCCTGGCTCCGCAGCTCCCATTGGCTGGGAACCGTGGCCCATGGGAGCTGTGGGGACAGGGCCTGTGGGTGCAGGCAGTGCGCAGAGCCGCCTGGCTGCGCTTCTGCCTAGGGGCCACAGGAACACATCGGCTACTTCCAGAAGCTGCCTAAGGTAAGCACTGCCGAGAGCCCACATCCCAAACCCTCTCTCACTCCCACAACACCTTTCCCCTGCCCTGAGCCCCCTTCTGCACCCTAACTCCCTCCCACACTCCAAAACCCTTGGCCCCAGACTGGAGTCTCTTCTTGCATCCCAAAACCCTCATCCCCGCCCCACCCCAGAGCCCATACGCCCAGATGGAGCCCTCACCATCTCCTGCACCCCAAACCCCTCATCCCCCGCCCCATTCCAGACTCCACACCCACTGCTGGAACCCTAACCCCCCCACACCCCAATCCCCTGCCCCAGCTCAGAGCCCTCTCCCACACTCTGAACCCCTAATTTCTGGTCCCAACCCAGAACCTGCACCCACAGCTGGAGCTCTCACACCCTCCCAACCCCTGCCCCAGCCCCAGCCCCAGCCCCGCCCCGCTCCAGCCCCAGCCCCAGCCCCAGCCCCAGCCCCAGCCCCACCCGGTAAAAATGAGTGAGTGAGCAAGGGTGAGGGAGTGGAGGGGGGGGGAGGGAATGAGCAGGGGCAGGGTCTTAGAGAAAGGGCGGGGCAAGGGTGTTTGGTTTTCTGCAATCGGAAAGTTGGCAACCCTAAGGTCTCGTCTAGCTTGGCAGCGCCTATGTTACCTCCACAGGCTGTTTGGGAAGAGGACATTGATAGTTCATATGATGTCTGTGCTATGAATTGCCAGTGACGTTTCTTACAATGGTTAAGATTTGAGTAGTTGTTTGGCCATGATGAAGTCATTCAAAGCTAATCGTTAGAACTTTGTCCTGAAACTTGTCACAAACTTACCCTCTTGTCAACCAAATCCTGAGAGCAATGAAGAAATACCCTTGAGGGCTGTGGAGTGAGTAGGGAACACACAGACTTAAAATACCTTCCAAATTACTAGACTTGTATAATAAGAGTTCATTTGAAATAGACTGGAAAGGACATAATTTAATTATACCTGATCTAGTTTCCATGCAGCCAAGTATGGTAGATAAGGTCTTGCAATGCTGCTATTGAATGCTATTGGGGCCAAAGAATAAATTAATGTTAAGAAAATTAATTCTTAGAGGTAAACCAGAACTGCAAAATTGTTTTAATAAACTGATTGTTAGGTCTAGCATGTGAAGCCTGCTCTAGAGATTTTGTACCAATAAAACCCTCAGCTAGGAGTATGATTTTATTTTACCAATATAGTTATCCAAAACTCAAACTTGAACCAAACTTTTTCTGAGGTTCTGGAAAAATCTGATAAGGACCCTACATTTCTGTCCTAGTCTCCTTCTGGAGGAGGCCATCCAGCCATTCCCATCCTCCTACAGCCCATTTTCCCCATTGAAAATTCTTTTTTGAGGAAGAGGTCAGGTGGCTTTCAGGAAATATAAAAGCATTATGTGGCTAAGCCACCACAGAGCATGGGATGGTACTCTTGAATTGGTATTCTAATCCTCCTGGTCTGCCTCAGGGCTTAACCCAACTTCTAACTTAATGGGAGGCAACAGCAAACTTTCCTGGGGTTGGAGGGAGCAGGTTATCCCATGACTTCCTACTGCTGGGTTTCTTGTACCCTTCCTCTGTAGCCACTTGTACTGGCCACTGTTGGAGACAAGATGGACCATAGGTGTCATCTAGCATGGCAGTGCCTATGTTTCCTCCCTATATAAATATTGTAAATAAATAAATGTTTGATAATATTTATATAAATCTAACCTATGCTATTTAAAATTTCTGCATGGCACAGCTAATGCAAAAGTAACAAATTATCCTTACTATATTTTACTCATAGTCCAGTAGTGATATATTCTGCTTCTCTTCAACTTCAGGGTTTTCAATTGGATATGCTGTGATTGGCTGCAATAAATTGTGATTCGTTAGCATGCTATTTTATGATGTAATTCCCATTCCTGTCTGCTGCAATTTCAAATGTAGTCCACCAGGTGGCACAAAGAAATAAATAACAATTTAAATGCGTATGGGCCAGTTTCCAAACATCAAGGAGGAGAGGGGAACTGATGTGTTTTTTGTCCAGAATCAAGGCGCCATTTTAAAATTTTGTTCCAATTCTCTTCTCTGAACAGGGATTGTACCACAATATGCATCTCTCTGTCTGCAGTCTTCACTTGCAGTGCTTTGAAAACCATTACATCTCCACTAGTCAGTATTGTGGACTTGTAGCGGGGTGGTCACACTGCTCATGCCCTGAAGGGCTTAAAACAGTCCTGGGAGAGGGCTAGAGCGGGGGGGGGGGGAGTTAGGCTGATTGGGAGAAAGCAGCCACAGGTGGGGCCACGCTCCAATCAGGCCACGGCTGGCCCTATAAGAGGGCTGCGGGCCACAGACTGGAAGAGACGCTCTCTCTAGCTTCTGAGAGAGAAGGACCTAGCTGCCTGGGAGCTGGGAAGGGTACCTACGGTGGAGCAGTGCTGGGGAAGGGCAGAGGGAGCTGGGGAGCTCCAGCCTAGCAAAGCCCCAGGCTGCAGGCCTAGTTAAAGGCCTACAAATAGGTACTGCGGCTGCAGAGGGGCAGCCCGGAGATAGGCAAAGGCATCAGGTCCTAAACCCCTTGCCAATGATGAGTGGTTTCCAGACTGCAGTCTGCCCTAGGGAGTGGGGGTGAGATGATGACTGGCAGTAGCTACTGAGACAAGGTGGGGATAGAGGGTTGGGGGTTCCCCTGGGAGGGGAGAGCCAGAGACAGCGGGTTGCTGCTGGGGGCAGAACCCTGAAGTAGAGGGGCACTGGGGACCGGGAGGGACACGGAGGCCAGCGGCAGGCAAGCCACCGGCCTGCAGAGGGCACTGTGGGCTGGAAAGAGCTAATTCCCAAGATGACCAGTAGGAGGCGCCGTACCAGTGAGTCACTGCTCCACCACAAGACTCCACAGCATTTTAAAGGCTCTGGTTTGGCTAAGAGAGTCAATTCATGTCCCCATGAAGGCACGGAGGGAATGCTGGCTGGTCATTGTAGAAGTGTTTTTCCCACCTGGAGATGGGACATTCTATTATAAAAGGGGTGTTTCATGGCTCTTGAAAAGCTAACCCTAAGTGCAAAGTAAATGTGAAGGATGAATAATAACAGCACTAATAAATTATCACATGCTGTCTGGGGTGTGCTTAGGGGATATGTCTGCTGGATCAAGCAACTTCCAGCTCTCCAAAATTTCTGTATCGTCGCCACAATGTTTAGTGGTAAATATTCATTCAAATCTGGCATGAAACATGCTCTGAGGATGCTTCTTAGTAGGGATGACCAGCATAGAGGTTAGCAGATCTACTCGACTCTACAATTTGGGTTCTTCAAAGTCAGGTGCCTGATTTGACTGCTTAGGTCACTACAGCACCTACTTTTGCTGAAAGAACATTTTATTCAATGAATTTTGCCTCCCTTTCTGCTCACAGACTGAGTAGATCACCTTTTCCTTGAAGTTCTTTGTTATTCAAAAAGACATCTATTTATTGTTTGGCTTCTTCTGTGGATTGATCGTGAATAGTTCACAATAAGAATTTGATCTTTGAAATTCAGGCTATGCTGGTTAGTTGTGATTGGTCACATAAGTCACATGGAATTGTTTCTCTTCCCTGGCTGGATAAGCATAACTCTCACAATTTGGAGGTGGCCTTGAAGGATAAGAATTTTAAAATTCTCAAGGGGGAGAGAGCAGGAATCTTAGAAAATGTCAAACCTTTTCCTTGTGGGGCCTGGCTCAAGGAATGATTTCCAGAAAAATGTGACTAAGACTGGCTGAGTATAATCTGGCTGAATATAATGCAATGCCCATTCCTGCAACAGGAGGCAGATGGCGGGCATGAAACACAGTGCGGGTCAATTCAGCAGTGGTTTATCATGCTGGGAAGGTAATGGAATGTCTTGGTGAGAAGATCATATACGCAGTGTAGAAATGGAGCAGGCCCTGTGTAACCAGAGGTTTAAAAACTGGCTAGGTCTACATAAACAGGCTGTGACTTTGGGTGCAGAAGAAGAGATTAGGTAGAAAGGCAGGAAACTATGCCCCCTGAGGGACTGTGAGAAGGCACTGGAGGACTATCAGATCATGAGTTCTGGAATCTGGATTACAACCTGCATCCACATTTTACACAAATGCAGGATTAGAGCCTGCATTAAAGTGAAACCCAGGCTCTAACCTGTATTCCAGCCGGGTAAGGAGGTCTGGGTTCAAATCCCAGAGATTGTCTTTTTGTTCTGTGTTTGATCATGGGGTCCTGTTCCATGACTAGTGCTCCTAGGTGCTATCATTATACAAATACATAATATAAACCCAGGTAAAAGCTGTTTTGTGTGGATGCTAAAACCCAGGAAGTAGCCCAGGTTAACTACAACAAAGACATGCCCTTCATGACTGGTGTCTTTGTGTCTTCATGATGTGACCATGTCTTTGTCCTTGGTGTAAAGAGTGTAGTACATTGGTACTACTATAGCATTATCAAATGGTATTGGTCGCTATATCCCAGAGGCTGTGAATGTGCCATTGTATCTCAGTCCTATCTGTAAATTGAGAGAATAGTGTATATACTAGACTTGTTCCCTCTTTGACATCCCTCTGAAAATCTTAGCAAAAGTACCAGTTAATGATTTGTGGAGGTAACTTTTGCTGAGGTGGGGGCACTTTGCTGTAGTAAGTGGATAGAAAGAAACGACTGTTTATTTGCCTGTATGAAATAAACTGGTAATCACTTTGGCGCTGTAACGTGGCGGGGAGGAAGCATTCACCTCTTGAGCACTGTCTGCTGCTACATGCAGTACCGTAGGTCATTTCCTGCTCTTGGACCCCATGTAAGCTGTCATCCTCACTGGGCATGTCTGCTGTGGCTTGGCCCTCTGGCCCAGTCTCACAATCAAAATGAACCCCGTCTGGAGTAGGGAAAGTCCAACAAAGCTGTCTGTCTGCCCTTCAGCCCCAGTCTTCAGCCCCAGTACTGGGCCCTTTAAATTCAGCCTTTCACTCAGGCCCTGTCCCCTTCTTGGGGTTTACACCATTTCACCAGTAGTTGGTGGGGGAACCCAGGACCACCCACTACTCTGGGTTCCAACCTTGAGACCATATAAACAGCAGCCACATAATGCTCACTTCAGTTCATTGCTGCAACTTCCCTGGGTCTCTTCCCAGCTTGCCCCGCTGGTCCCAGCCAGGAACTGACTTGCTGAGCCTTGAAGCTCCTTTTATTGGAGCCTGCTGGCTCAGAGTGGCTGCATCAGTGAGGCCTTCTAGGCAAGCCTAGAGGACCCACTTTCACTGCGCCTTTCCTGAAGTGGACTACAGTAGGACCACGGGACCTCCAGTAGGGAGCCAAAAAGGCTAGGTACACCCAGCCACAGGCTCCTAATCAGGAAAGCACATAAGCATGTGCTGAACAGGGGCTCTTGTGCAGATTTTTGGTCACCAGGCACAATGGTCCAGATTCAAAATAGCAACCTAGGGACAAGGCTCTCTATCCAACTGGCAATCCCCTTCGCCACCCACTCCCCCATCTACCAATGGATTTGTTTTGGAAAATTGCCTGCTATAAAAAAGAGTGGCTGTGACCCAGAAAATCACAGCTCAAACCACCACAAAAAAAAAAAAAGACTTACAAGGCAGATTTGCTCTATAAATTGCTTTGCTTTTTTATACATTGTTTCTGATTCTGTCTCCAAATTAATAGTTATCGATAAAGATGTAGTGTGTTCAAAGGATCCTAACACACTCGGATTAAACCTTAATTTAGCAAAAACGTTTTAGTCTGATGCTTGCAGATTTGGATTTATCCAGAGACTAGAACCACTCTTGAATTCCATGAACTAGGTTAGCTTTTAGTTGACACAAAACCTTTGTGGTATTTAATGTGTAAGTTGGTTTTTGATGTTTAGTATTTGGTTTGGTCACCTATAAAATGCAATACATTGCAGAAAATCCTGAGGTTTTATAATATGTAATGTATATGCACAAAGGGCTGTGATACAAGATACAATCATGCAAACAAAATGACAGTTTCTGTAGAACTGTCTTCCAACTATTCAGCTATTGAGCATTTGCTCTGAAGTGAATCTCTGCAAGCAGAACACACAGAGATAAACAAGCAAGGCCAGCAATATCATAGAGATATCACTGTTTGGTGGAGTGAGGTAATTACTAGATACTAGAAAACCAAACGTTAAAGATCCAGTCTGCAAAACAACCCTTGTTCCTGTACTGAGAAAATTCTCTTCTTATTCAGTCATGCTAAATTGTTCTAATTTCCAATGGCATCTTAACTGTTCCTGAGGCAACAGACTGATCTATGAAGGAGATATTCTTCAAAAAATAAATCCAAGCTACCAGCCCTCCCGCTTGCCTCCCTCAAGAGTGGCTGCATCGCCTCTGGGAATCAAATCCTCTTCTGAACTGGACGTCTCAATCACTAACATAGCGCTGGCAGGGAGAACTCTGCCTTTGGTTGTCTTAATGTGCTCTGTTTAGACACTAATAACTGAGTATAAGAAAGTTATTGGGGAAGATATTTCAGAATTTTACTCAACACAAACGTTAACTTCAGCTTTTAGCTCGCTATCAGGTACCATGAAAACCAGCTGTAACAAAGGACAGGGCAGGTTACCAAGAGGGAAATGACAAAGATTCAGGTATGTCCAATCTATGGGGCACTTCATTCGCCAGCATGGAGGTAGAGGGAAGTTCCTCACCACTCCTGTTTTGTCCATCCGTGCAGGGCTGGTGCTAATGTCATCCCCCCCACCATCACCCCCAGAAAGGCACTTCTGGAAGATGACACTTCTAGAGATGCTCATTGGCTGCTTTCTGAAGCCCAGAAAGTATGTGTTCTTGGGGCAGTGCTTCTGGGAATGACACATCTAATAAATGGATCATGTGGGTATTCTTAGAATACACAGAGGCAGGTACAGGCAATGGGCCATGCTACATCTACCCATCTTTAGGGGCTGCTGATTAGAAATCTAAATGCTCTGAGCTTGTCTTCATTCAACCTCAAAATAAAGCAAAAATGATTTCTACTCCCATGTACAATGGGCTCAGCACCTGGATAGGTTCAATTTTGATTTACCTATGACAATGCTGCAGCCTGATGTTTGTTTAAGGATCCCCTAGAAAATGAGTTGACTCAGACTAACAGCACAAGACATCTTCTTGATGCTCCCTCATTCTCTGACCGAATAGTAAATTTGAAGCTCATCTATGTCGGCCCTGAAGCAGCCTCCTGATTCAATGTGGTTTTTTTTAATACATTTGTCATTTGTGCAGATACTAAAATGTACAAAGCCATGGTTATGCAATGTGACATATTTTATTAGCATGAATTATATATGCAAAGCCAAACGTGAAACTGAGACACTTCAGGAAATGCAACCGACAAGCCATAGGTAAAGAAACTTGCTCTTACTTTCCAGAGTGTTTGTCTTTTTAAAAAAGAACAGGAGTACTTGTGGCACCTTAGAAACTAACAAATTTATTAGAGCATAAGCTTTCGTGGGCTACTGCCCACTTCTTCGGCTGCATATAGAGGGGAACATATATTGAGGATATATATATATATACACACATACAGAGAGCATGAACAGGTGGGAGTTGTCTTACCAATTCTCAGAGGCCTGTTGGTGACACCAATTTTTTAAAAAGGCTCCAGAGGTGATCCTGGCAATTACAGGCTGGTAAACCCTAACTTTAGTAGCAGGCAAACTGGTTGAAACTACAGTAAATAACAAAATTATCAGATACCCAGATGAACACGATTTGTTGGTGAAGAGTCAACATGGCTTTTGTAAAGGGAAATCATGCCTCACCAATCTATTAGAATTTTTTGAGGAGGTCAACAAACATGTGGACAAGGGTGATCCAGTAGATATAGTGTACTTGGACTTTCAGAAAGACTTTGACAAGGTCCCTCACCAAAGGCTCTTAAGCAAAGTAAGCAGTTTGGGGATGAGAGAGAAAGTCCTCTCATGGATCAGTAACTGATTAAAAGACAGGAAACAAAGGGTAGAAATAAATGGTCAGCCTTCACAATGGCTAGGGGTAAATAATGACGTCTGTACTGGGATTGTGCTGTCCAACACATTAATAAATGATCTGGTAAAAGCGGTAAACAGTGAGGTGGCAAAATTTGCAGACAATACAAAATCATTCAAGATAGTTAAGTCCAAAGCAGACTGTGAAGAGTTACAAAGGGAACTCACAAAACTGGGTGAGTGGGCAACAAAATTCAATAAAGATAAGTGCAAAGTACTTCACTTAGGAAGGAAAATCAAATGCATAACTACAAAATGGAGAATAACTGGCTAGGTGGCAGTCCTGCTGAACAGGATCTGGAGATTATAAAGGATCATAAATTCAGTATGAGTCAGCAACATGATGCAGTTGCAAAAACAGCTAATATCATTCTGGGGTGTATTAACGGGAGTGTTATATGTAAGACATGGGAGGTAATTGTCCCGCTCTACTCTGCAGTGGTGAGGCCTCAGCTGGAGTATTGTGTCCAATTCTGGGTGACACACGTTAGGCAAGATGTGGATAAATCAGAAATAGTCCAGAGGAGAGCAACAAAAACAATAAAAAGTTAACCTTCCCTCATATATCAGGTTTTCTTAACAAAACTGGGCATGTTTAGGCTTGAGAAAAGAAGACTGAGGAGGGATATGATAAATCTTCAAATATGTTAAGGGCTGTTACTAAGAGGACAGTGATCAATTGTTTGCCATGTCCACTAAAGATAGGACAAGCTGTAATGGGCTTAAACTGCAGCAAGGGAGATTTAGGTTATGTATTAGAAATGTTTTTCCGAATACAGGGGTAGTTAAGCTTTGGAACAGACTTCCAAGGGAGGGTGTGGAATCCCTGTCATTGGAGGTTTTTAAGAACAGGTTGGACAAACACTTGCCAGGGATGGCCTAGGTATACGTGGTCCTACCTCTGTGCAGGGAGCTTGATTAGATGACTTCTCGAGGTCCTTCCAGCCCTATATTTCTGTGACTGGCATTCAGTGACAAGACCAGCATTCCAGGACAGCAAGCACATGGAGGCCAGTATTTAAGTCCCAGAGATGAATCATCAGGACAGGGTTTTAGAGGAGGTGGCCCTGAAGAACCAGGAAGCCAACTAGGTGCTGAATGGATGCTCGCAAAGGCAGTAGAGTTACAGGCACCTCAGGGAAGAGCCAGTTAGCATAGGAAATGGGCAGTAAGCTAGTTAGCGGTGGAAATGGTCTCCAGTGCAGGCAAACCCAAGAACCATGCTTCCAGCAGACAGAGCTCTGAGGGGGGCTTATTTCCTGAAGAGCAGTTGTTTAAAGGGCTAACAGCAGTATTGAGACAATTGTTGGGCCTGACTCATAGGCACCGACTTCCTCTCTTCCCGGGGGGTGCTCGACCTCTGCTCTGCACCAGGCCCCACCCCCACTTTACCCCTTCCACCAAACCCCCAGCCTTAAGAACTGATTGGAAACCGGAATTCCCATCCCCCGGGAAACTCCAAAATTTAAAAAAAAAAAAAAAAAGTTCTAAAACAGAACAAAAAAATGAAATGTTGAAATTTCCTGCAGAATGGAAATTCCAAAATTTTGTTTTGAAAAAAATCAAAACATTTCAGAAAGGTCAAAACAAAATGATCTCTGAGGCTCCCTGAGCTGCTGGGAGCTCTACCAGCCCATCAGGTGGGGAGCCTGTGAGCTTGGGCCAACACAAAAATCACACAATCAGATATTTGCACAGCCCTGTGTGGAAGCCCTGTGATTCCAGGCTGCCAGGGAGCTGCCAATCTGGCCCCTTGGGAGCAGGTGAGCTGTCAGGAAACCAGGCAGGTGTTGGAAGCTGCCTGCCTGCCAGCTGTTGGGATTTTCTGCAGAATGTTTCAGTTATGACAAATGAGCATTTTCTGACAGATTCCTGACCAGTTCCAGTGATAACATTGATAGTACTTTTGTCAGTGCATCCTCACTTGAATCTTCTGTTTTCAGTATAGAGCCAAAGGCTACTGTTGTCATTAGCAACTTCCATCTTTCTCAGATTGCTATGGGGAAACTTTACATAACCTTTATTCATTTATTTTAATGGCTTTATGAATAAGGGCAGGCTCTTGTTCTAGGATAGTAGGGCTTTCTGAGTCTCTTTGTTTGGCCTTTCTTAAATGCCTAAGGCCATTTGGTCTATACACAAACTGAACATCACACTGAAGCAAGCTGCCAAGCAGTGCAAGAATTGCAGGGTTTTTTATTATTATTTTTTATTATTGTACTGTATTTCTCACTTCTTTGCAATTTTCTCTCCAAATCCTATTGTCACAAGCTAGAGTTTCCAGGGGGACACTTTGATCTAATAAACATAATTAAAGATTTTAACACAAAGACACAGTGCAAAAGAGAAGGCCAGTGTTGTTGCTGCACAGATGCCTGGGTCTGGCCTCCTCCCTCCAGCGACTGAGAAGGGAATGCGAATGTTGATTTTGCTGCTTAGAAAACACTGCCAATGCTGTGCTGAGGCACTGCCCAGCAGAAAACCTCTCTAACAGAATTAAGAGAGATGTTAACTAGCTCTTCAAGAGCTTTAAATTCAAAGCACCTGCTTTTCAGTCAGGATTATTTCAAACTGTAGGGGAAAAAATGGGCCCAGAAAAACACAGACCTGAAAAGGTTTTACAGACACAGGTCTCATGGAGATATGTATATAGGAGAAGAGCTGCCAGATCAGCTGCTAAACACCAGCCAAAAGCAGTGGGCTCTGATTAAAATGATCCTGCTTATGATTAACTCTTGCAGCCAATATGAGCACTTGGAGAAGATGAGGAGTCTTATGGGCTGGCACCCATCCATTGGCTGCTGGGACACTTATCCCTTCACAGATGTCCTAGTAATGCTTCCAGCTGTGTAATCCTCAATATCCTCAGGTTGCAGGTAGCAGCAGCCTGAAAAACTTGCAAATAATTATAAAAGCAGCACAAATATGCGAGCCCTGGAAATCATGCCCAGAGCTGAGGGAAACATACCTACGATGAAAGTGGGCTGCTGTGGCCATTAAGATACAAACAGATCTTGTAGTACATGTGGAATTGGAGAAATGCCCCTGGAGGAAGGGGGATGAAAAGGGGAGAGTTGGTAATAAATAGTGGTACAGGTAAATCTCACACACATCAAATCTGCTACTATTTGAAACCAAGGATGTTGATTCCAGTGAGAGAAGGGAAATCTACTGTAATGCACAAGGGTGTAACTAAGAGTAATTGGATGAAATTGAGAAAGGGAAAGTTTCTTGACAATTCAATGTAGTAGTCTCAAATGGAAAATGGTGGAAGTCCCATCTCCTGGGACTCAAGAAGATACTGAAAAAACTGTAACATCAGGGGTATCCAAAGGAATGAGGCAAGACGTTTTTTTCTAAAAATCCAACCAACTTTAATGGAGCCAAAGTCCTCACACAGCAGCACCTGCCTCCCATGTTGACAAGTGCACTGTCCAACACAGGAACTCTTTGTTTCAATACCCATCTCCCCCCCACCCCAAAACTGCAACCCAGCCAGTGGGGGCAGGGAAGCCCATTGCAATGCCTAACAGAGATGAATATGGTAGAGAGATCTAATATGGCCTAGCATGAAAACTCATTGGGGCAGGGACTATCTTTTATTTCATGTTTGTATAATGGCACACTGGTTGGTTTGTGCCTTGGAGCATGATAGGTAAAACTATAGGGAATATAAACCTCTCTCATGTGCATGTGCTCATTACTCTTCTAAATGTCTTCTGTTTCTGTGAATGCTGCTAAACCCTTGAGCTCAATGCAGTCTTGTAGCAGTGAGTTTCACAGGTTAATTAGGCATTGTGTAAAACATTTTCTTTTATTGGTTTCTATATTAATTGCTTTTCACTTTCATTAGATGCCAATTTGATTTTTGCATTATGCCAAAAGGTAAATAGGAGCACCTGGCTAACCTTTTCATTTGTTATTTTGCATATCTCTATCAGGTCCAATTTATTTCCTTTCTAAACTCAGTGTTGCCTTTTCTCATTACACTTTGTCTACAGCTATTGAGTCAGGTGTCAGTCCATAGAAAAATGATTTCATTCAAGCAAATCTGAATTAGCTATTCCATGACAATTTCATAAGACATGATATCAAAAGTTTTATTCGTGCATAAATATATTGCATCTACTACCCTGTTTCCCCGAAAATAAGACAGTGTCTTATATTAATTTTTGCTCCCAAAGATGCGCTAGGTCTTATTTTCAGGGGATGTCTTATTTTTCAGAAATGAAAAATGCCTTATTATCGGTGGATGCCTTATTATCGGGGAGGTCTTATTATCGGGGGGATGCCTTATATTACAACGAGAGGCAAAACTGTAAGTAGGCCTTATTTTCGGAGGATGTCTTATTTTCGGGGAAACAGGGTATATCCCCGTGTCCACTAAAATCTATTAAGAACAATGCATTTTGTCTGGGGAAATTTTTTTTTTTAATAATCACTTCATACCGCTTATTGTTTGTGGTTCAGTTATTATCTGGATACTGAATGGTTTTTTTCTCTTAATATTTACTTCATTATTTTGCTAGGAACAGAAGTTAAGCTTACAGAATAATAATAACCATGATCACTTATTTACTTATTATGCATATTTTCCTCCATTAAGCACAGCAGACCCACAGTCTTTAGTCTCTACTAACTCTCTCGGTTGCAGGAATGCCACGTATAGACCCTTTCCCCCCAGCAAGCCTTTCTGGTGCTGGCCTTTTAATTGGTCAGAACTCTAGTAGAGCTACCCTAAAAGGGCCATTTTGCCACTGATTGCTGCTGAATGTCTCTCGGTCTCAGATAGTTATGTTTTCCTACTTGTTCAGTTTGGTAGGTGAATGGCTCGTTCTCACAATGTGCTTTCCTGTTTCTTCATGTTTTTCAATAGTAACTAGTTAATGTTTCAGTGAATTCACTAAGTAAGTTTCTTTATGCAGTAGGATATGTAGTATCTGGACTAACTGATTCATTTGGCAAATAGTCCTTTACCTGCTCTCATACAGTAGAACAAATTAATAGAATATTAGGGGTGGAAGGGACCTCAGGAGGTCATCTAGTCCAACCCACTGCTCAAAGCAGGACCAATCCCCAACTATTTTTTTTGCCCCAGATCCCTAAATGGCCCCCTTAAGGATTGAACTCACAACCCTGGGTTTAGCAGGCTAATGCTCAAACTACTGAGCGATCCCCCACCTTAATTATGATGCTGAGCCTGAAGTGTTGGGTTTTATTTATAATGGGTCCAAACCAGCTTCTCTTTGAATTTGCAGAGAGTTTGGATCCAATCAAAATATCACTGCTTGAGCCCATCTCAAAGTTTTTAGATAGCTCTTATTGGGAGCAGCTGCTGCTGCTGTTTTGTTTCTGGCAGTTACCAGCAAACCCATATAGTGAATGGCAGCAAGATAGTCCGTTGTGGTGTTGGTACTTGCTGGAGCTGGCAGCTTTCTCAGATGGAATGGTAGAGCCCTGAGCTCCACTTCTTTGATATAAACAGGGGCAGTGTTTTGACTTACAGGCTGTGATAGAATAAGAAGGAAATGCTGACTATAATAAATTATCATTGCAGGAGTGATTAATCAAAGCCATTACCACAAGTAATTTGTGTTTATGTTAGGTCTCTTTGGCCACTTGATAAGACAGGGGAAGTAGATGAAAAATTGCTGAGACATGAGAGCCCGAGGGATTGTGTAATATGATTAACTTGGGTAAAATTGGGGCTTTAAGAGGATATGAGGGAGCCACAGGTGCATGGATTGAATACAACTAGTGGAAGAGAATATTAATTAAAGATAAACAAACAGTTAAAAGCAGAGAGAACTACTGATGGGCAGTTCTGAACTGCCCTAGCTTTGCGTGGTGATGAGGGAATTTTACAAACTAAACTTGAATTTTGCAGCTTTATTTCCATAATGAGCCGAGCCAAACCAAACCTCAGATCTGAACTTCAAAGTATTTGAAATCCAGATCCAGATGTTGTGGTTTAGTGCCCCTCTTTAGGAATAAATGTGGTGGTGGTGGTGGGGAAATAACTCCAGAAACTGCACAGGGAACTTTAACCAACAGTCTCCACTACAGATCAACCTAAAGGATAGGAATGAAGAATGCAGACACATACAGGCAATTTAGAAGAGTGATCTAGGAGAAAAGGTGGATGTGGGGGTCTTTCTTAATTAACATGTTGCACGGAAGCTGTACAGCAGACAAGACTGACCGTATCGTTCCAACCCATGCAGTTTAGGTGGATTTTCAGAGGCCCTGTGAAAAAAGTTTCCTGTGATAGGTGTCTGCATACACTGAGAGTTCAAAGGATCCAGTGCAAGACACAAGTGAACAAAATGAAAGCAAACAACCCTCCCCCCCCTCCTGTTTAAACACTACAGTACAAGGAGTATTTGTAAACAAGGTTTGCAGGTCTCAGCGATTTTAACTATTAGTAATTCAGCCAGAAGTAGCAGTCAGAGTAGATGACAGTTCACTAGGAGAACTGTTATGCTCACAACCTCTTCTTTAATAAACAGAAAAAAAACAAGCATTTGTCTGATACTGTGATGCACCTGTCACTTGCTCGTGGAGCATCAGTTTATATTTGGTTATCTAACAGTTCAAGATAAACTGATAGTAACAGACTGAGTGTGGCACTGTGTTGTGTTGCAGTTTATACCCATATTACCTTATAAAAACAGGTGGAGGTGGATAATTACCAAAGAACGAGATCTTCCCATGTTCCTCATGGAAGAATATGTGTAGATTGTCTAATGCATGAACTCATCCCTCCACCCAAAGTAGCTTGGCCAAATTACATCAGAGTGGAAAATAGAGCCAAGCAGAGGGCTGTGCTAAGCTACATTTTCTGGTGAAGACAAAAAATAGGGGAAAGTAAGAAGAATCTAAGGTTCTGCATAGGAGAAATTGCACTGTCTGTGAGTGTAGCTAATAAGCCAAAGGCAGAACAGTTGTATGATTGGCTGAGCCACTGCTGTTTTTTTTTTCAGGACACTATCGTGGTGACAAATATAAATTCCACATTACTGAAAAGCAAAACATGTGCATTTCACGCTGTCACGGGTTCGTGCTTTTGTTGGCTACAATAGTGTATGGTTTTTAATAGTAAATAAAATTAGCTTGGAGGAAAGGAGTTGTGGAAGCTCATGTCCTCAGTTCACATGGACATGTCATAAGGTCCTGTAGAAACAACGGAGTTATTTTAAAATCATAAAGCACTTGGTCCTGTGCATCTTAGAGAACACCCAGGGAGCATGAGAGACATAACAGAGTAGAGAAATTCCAGCTAAGTGTTTATTCTTTCTGCTAGAATCTTAATGTCTGTGCCTTTCTGTTCTCAACTATTGCCACAGAAACTACAAATGGGCACCTGCTAAATGCCAAGGTCCAAACATTCCTGGACTTCTTGGGCCTATTGCTAGTAGAAATTAAAACTTGTGATCACTGTTGCATCTGTTATGCTAGACCACTCCCAGCTCTGCCACTCACTTGCTAAGGTACCTTGGGCAAGTTGCTTAAACTGTCTTTGCCTCAGTTGCCACATTTGCAAAATATGTTTATATAATGATTCCTCAGAAGAGCATTGTAGGGCTTAATTGATGTTTTGCTGTTGGACTAGATGATCTCCTGAGGTCCCTTCCAACCCTGATATTCTATTATTCTAATGGAAATGCAAAGTAATTAATAGTTTTATTAGCCTACTCCTTCCCAAGGCTCTGCTTTGGCTAGGAATCAAACTGAGTAGGAACCACTAATAACCAAACTCTAATATGCCACTAGTCTAGAATGTTACTATCTCCTATTACGTCATTAACACTATTAAGATGTGGCTTTTTCTGTTCTGGCAGTAATAGGCAATTATGAACACTGTTCAAATTCTATTGTAGTGTTTAAGCAGGAGGG
Source organism: Chrysemys picta bellii (assembly GCF_011386835.1). Lineage (NCBI taxonomy): Eukaryota > Metazoa > Chordata > Testudines > Emydidae > Chrysemys > Chrysemys picta. Next base: position 40,384,620 of record NC_088797.1, read on the forward strand.
GGGGTTGTTTGCTTTTATTTTGTTCACTTGTGTCTTGCACTGTTCACATTCCTTGTTACAGTGTGTGCTGCTCTGTTTTGCGGTTAATAATATATTCTGTGCCACATCTCGTTAAGACGCGATATATCGGTCCCCGAACGCGCTCACCGTCGACTCCGGAACTCCACCAGAGCGAGCGGTGGTAGCACAGTCGACGGGGGAGCCGCGGCCATCGATCCCGCACCGTCTGGACCCCAGGTAATTCGATCCAAGATACTTCGACTTCAGCTACGCTATTCGCGTAGCTGAAGTTGCGTATCTTGGATCGATCCCCCCACCCCCAGTGTAGACCAGCCCTTAGTATTAAAAATGGTATGTGTGCACATGTTGAAGATCTATAATATCAAAACAGCAATAAAATTCTGTATGGAAGTATCAGCTGTATATTAATAACACCTGCTGTGAAAACTATAACATTTTTAAGTTAGTGGAGCACTACAAAACCATTCATGATAGTTAGCATTTGTGCTACTAGGCACCAGGCTCTGTGCTGCTGCAGGAGCTGTCTCTCAGACAGCTTGAGTATTCATGATCCTAACGAATTATTCTCATTAAAGATTCCGTGTCACTTTTCATAAGAGTGAATAAAAAATCACTTTCAATGAGCTGTTTAGTCTTTTACATGCTTCAAATGGCACATTTGTAAAAAAATAATAATAAACAAATGAAGTCCTGTCAAGACTATATATTTTTAGCTCACCTACAGATGTGAGTGCGCCTAGGGGCAGAGAATGTAGATACTGAAAGACCCTTCACCATAGGACTACAAATGGGCCACCAACACAAATAATAAATATCCACTAAGACTAAAAGACTAGTATGAGGACAAGCACAAACCCCTGAGCCACTGAATAAGACTCTTAAGAGGAGGTTTAATTGACGGTCTTGAAAACTTTAACGACTTAGAAAATGTCAACTTGAGTGACTATTTTTAGCCCAAAGTGGCTAAACAGGACAAGAGGATGTGCATGTAAATTAAAGCGAACCTGATTCACCTCAGAAGGCCAGAGGAGCTTACTTCCAAAGAGGAAATTTTAAATGTGTGGACAGCCTACCAAGAAAACATTCCCTAGGCTTAGAACACTGTGGATGTTCAGAAAAATGTAGGAGGGTTATTACTAAAACAGATTGCACACAGTCTGCTGTGGAATTTCCATAGGGCTCACTAGGAAGTGCATAAAGTATTTAGGGAACAAATAATGAGATTTGAACTCATGCTAATATACCCCTCCTCCCCCCTGCATTCCCTTGGATGGGACCATTCTCTTTTTTGCTACGCACACAAAGAGGACTTGTTAAAACAGAGATGAAATAAACCGAGTGAACATGTTTTAGGAAATAAAGTAAATATGGGGGAGAGGGAGCCACAAAAAAAAACACAAAGGGCAAGACCCTCCGTTGGCGTAAATCCTCATCAGTCCATTGCCTTCAAAGGAGTGACACCAACTTACCCCAGCTGAGGATCTGGCCCAGAGTATTTAGAAAATGCTTTTGAGAAGGGGACTTCTTGCTATTCTCTGATTTTATTTTTATCCAGAGTTTTATATTTGAAAACAGCCACATTTTGCCTTTCTGCCCCTTTCTTCTGATAAGCAGCTTCCTGTTTAATTCTCCTCCTGCAGTTGCAAGAGTTGACAATGGGTTCTCTTGCAAGGGTTTTGCAAGTGTTGCTTCATAGACTGGCCATAAGAAACATTCAGAAGGGTCAGAGTCTTGTCTGAAACTTGTTAAAGCTTTTTCAACCAAACACAATGTTTTCTTGCATGGCTTTAAGCATTGTGTGGCGGTGATGGATTTGGAGTAGAAAAAAAGCAATCTATAGTAGGCACCTGTTTGCAATAGTGACTAGTGGTTTTGGGAGCCCAACTGGAGATACCTTAAACAGGCTTGATTTTCAAATGCCTAATGCTCAACACTTCAAAAATGAAGCTCTTTTCGGGTGTTTCAAGCTCAACTTGAGTATCGGCTCCATTCTCTTGTTATATACATACTATAGGAAATAATCCTGAATGATCCAAACCCTAAGCCTAGCTCCCTGCAATTCTTATTTAGTTATATCAAACAAACTGGCAAATTTTATATACTACTAGTGTACCTTCTCCATGTGGGCACTAACGATACTGCCAAGAATGACCTTGAGCGGATCACTGCAGACTACGTGGCTCTGGGAAGAAGGATAAAGGAGTTTGAGGCGCAAGTGGTGTTCTCGTCCATCCTCCCTGTGCAAGGAAAAGGCCGGGGTAGAGACCGTCGAATCGTGGAAGTCAACGAATGGCTACGCAGGTGGTGTCGGAGAGAAGGCTTTGGATTCTTCGACCATGGGATGGTGTTCCAAGAAGAAGGAGTGCTAGGCAGAGACGGGGTCCACCTAACGAAGAGAGGGAAGAGCATCTTCGCCAGCAGGCTGGCTAACCTAGTGAGGAGGGCTTTAAACTAGGTTCACCGGGGGAAGGAGACCAAAGCCCTGAGGTAAGTGGGGAAATGGGATCCTGGGAGGAAGCACAAGCAGGAGAGCGCAAGAGGGGAGGACTCCCGTCTCATGCTGAGAAAGAGGGACGATCGATGAGTTATCTTAAGTGCCTATACAGAAATGCAAGAAGCCTGGGAAACAAGCAGGGAGAACTGGAAGTCCTGGCACAGTCAGGGAACTATGATGTGACTGGAATAACAGAGACTTGGTGGGATAACTCACATGACGGGAGTACTGTCATGGATGGATATAAACTGTTCAGGAAGGACAGGCAGGGCAGAAAAGGTGGGGGAGTTGCGTTGTATGTAAGAAAGGAGTATGACTGCTCAGAGCTCCGGTATGAAACCGCAGAAAAACCTGAGAGTCTCTGGATAAAGTTGAGAAGTGTGAGCAACAAGGGTGATGTCGTGGTTGGAGTCTGCTATAGACTACCAGACCAGGGGGATGAGGTGGACGAGGCTTTCTTCTGGCAACTAGCAGAAGTTGCTAGATCACAGGCCCTGGTTCTCATGGGAGACTTTAATCACCCTGATATCTGCTGGGAGAGCAATACAGCGGTGCACAGGCAATCCAGGAAATTTTTGGAAAGTGTAGGGGACAATTTCCTGATGCAAGTGCTGGAGGAACCAACTAGGGGCAAAGCTTTTCTTGACCTGCTACTCACAAACAGGGAAGAACTAGTAGGGGAAGCAAAAGTGGATGGGAACCTGGGAGGCAGTGACCATGAGATGGTCGAGTTCAGGATCCTGACACAAGGAAGAAAGGAGAGCAGCAGAATACGGACCCTGGACTTCAGAAAAGCAGACTTAGGGCTTGTCTATACTTACGCGCTGGTTCGGCGGCAGGCAATCGAACTTCTGGGTTCGATTTATCGCGTCTTGTCTGGACGCGATAAATCGAACTCAGAAGTGCTCCCCGTCGACTCCGGTAATCCTGCTCGCCGCGAGGAGTACGCGGAGTCGACGGGGGAGCCTGCCTGCCGGGTCTGGACCGCGGTAAGTTCGAACTAAGGTACGTCGACTTCAGCTACGTTATTCACGTAGCTGAAGTTGCGTACCTTAGTTCGATTCGGGGGTTTAATGTAGACCAAGCCTTTGACTCCCTCAGGGAACAGATGGGCAGGATCCCCTGGGAGAATAACATGAAGGGCAAAGGGGTCCAGGAGAGCTGGCTGTATTTTAAAGAATCCTTATTGAGGTTGCAGGAACAAACCATCCCGATGTGTAGAAAGAATAGTAAATATGGCAGGCGACCAGCTTGGCTAAACAGTGAAATCCTTGCTGATCTTAAACGCAAAAAAGAAGCTTACAAGAAGTGGAAGATTGGACAAATGACCAGGGAGGAGTATAAAAATATTGCTCAGGTGTGCAGGAGTGAAATCAGGAAGGCCAAATCACACTTGGAGTTGCAGTTAGCAAGAGATGTTAAGAGTAACAAGAAGGGTTTCTTCAGGTATGTTAGCAACAAGAAGAAAATCAAGGAAAGTGTGGGCCCCTTACTGAATGAGGGAGGCAACCTAGTGACCGAGGATGTGGAAAAAGCTAATGTACTCAATGATTTTTTTGCCTCTGTCTTCACGCACAAGGTCAGCTCCCAGATTGCTGCACTGGGCAGTACAGCATGGGGAGAAGGTGACCAACCCTCTGTGGAGAAAGAAGTGGTTCGGGACTATTTAGAAAAACTGGACGTGCACAAGTCCATGGGGCCGGATGCGCTGCATCTGAGGGTGCTAAAGGAGTTGGCGGGTGAGATTGCAGAGCCATTAGCCATTATTTTTGAAAACTCATGGCGATCAGGGGAGGTCCCAGATGACTGGAAAAAGGCTAATGTAGTGACCATCTTTAAAAAAGGGAAGAAGGAGGATCCGGGGAACTACAGGCCAGTCAGCCTCACCTCAGTCCCTGGAAAAATCATGGAGCAGGTCCTCAAGGAATCAATTATGAAACATTTAGAGGAGAGGAAAGTGATCAGGAACAGTCAGCATGGATTCACGAAGGGGAAGTCGTGCCTGACTAACCTAATTGCCTTCTATGATGAGATAACTGGCTCTGTGGATGAGGGGAAAGCAGTGGATCTGTTATTCCTTGACTTTAGCAAAGCTTTTGATACAGTCTCCCACAGTATGCTTGCCGCCAAGTTAAAGAAGTATGGGCTGGATGAATGGACTGTAAGGTGGATAGAAAGCTGGCTAGATCGTCGGGCTCAACGGGTAGTGATCAATGGCTCCATGTCTAGTTGGCAGCCGGTTTCAAGCGGAGTGCCCCAAGGGTCGGTCCTGGGGCTGGTTTTGTTTAATATCTTTATTAATGATTTGGAGGATGGTGTGGACTGCACTCTCAGCAAGTTTGCAGATGACACTAAACTAGGAGGCGTGGTAGATACACTAGAGGGTAGGGATCGGATACAGAGGGACCTAGACAAATTAGGGGACTGGGCCGAAAAAAACCTGATGAGGTTCAACAAGGACAAGTGCAGAGTCCTGCACTTAGGACGGAAGAATCCCATGCACTGCTACAGACTAGGGACCGAATGGCTAGGAAGCAGTTCTGCAGAAAAGGACCTAGGGGTCACAGTGGACGAGAAGCTGGATATGAGTCAACAGTGTGCTCTTGTTGCCAGGAAGGCTAACGGCATTTTGGGCTGTATAAGTAGGGGCATTGCCAGCAGATCGAGGAATGTGATCGTTCCCCTTTATTCGACATTGGTGAGGCCTCATCTGGAATACTGTGTCCAGTTTTGGGCCCCACACTACAAGAAGGATGTGGAAAAATTGGAAAGAGTCCAGCGGAGGGCAACAAAAATGATTAGGGGTCTGGAGCACATGACTTATGAGGAGAGGCTGAGGGAACTGGGATTGTTTAGTCTCCAGAAGAGAAGAATGAGGGGGGATTTGATAGCAGCCTTCAACTACCTGAAGGGGGGTTCCAAAGAGGATGGAGCTCGGCTGTTCTCAGTGGTGGCAGATGACAGAACAAGGAGCAATGGTCTCAAGTTGCAGTGCGGGAGGTCCAGGTTGGATATCAGGAAAAACTATTTCACTAGGAGGGTGGTGAAACACTGGAATGCATTACCTAGGGAGGTGGTGGAGTCTCCTTCCTTGGAGGTTTTTAAGGCCCGGCTTGACAAAGCCCTGGCTGGGATGATTTAGCTGGGAATTGGTCCTGCTTTGAGCAGGGGGTTGGACTAGATGACCTCTTGAGGTCCCTTCCAATGATTCTATGATTCTACCTCCAGTTGGAAATACTTTCAGAATAGCTGCAATGAGTATTTCGATGTGTCTGCTCCTAAATGTAGGAACTGGAGACATGCCAAAGAAGGTTTTTTTAAGTTTTACCAAACATTTTAGAACCTAATCAAACCAGATCTTGTTGCTATTGTTACCAGCAAAGGTTCAAGCTGGGTTTTATATCATCCAAGTGTTTTCACCTATCCTTGCTAATCACTGAAGAAAGAAACTATGAAAAAAGTCTATAAAACTAGTGGACACTTAGTATGTGATTCAGTATTTTCATAAACATAATTGAAAGTTAAACTATATATTAACAGGGAAATAGCTGCAATATGGGAAGCAAAGACTAGTAGAGATGATACATAGGAAAAAACTATCTGAAAGTCACTTTGCCCCTCAAAGATTCAGATTCCAATGTTTGCCATTGCAAATGTGCTTGAGTGGGTCCTAATTACTGAATTCCTGCCTATCTGTGCCTTCATCTCTACTGCAGGTCAAAACTTACCATTTTAATGGTATTTATTAATTTTATTGACATACATGCTCCTAGTGCTTAGAAAAAGACAGGCATAAGCTTTGTCCCAATTGAAGTGGTGTTAAAGAGCATCTAGTGTGCCCATGCCAGCACAAAATGGTAATGATGTTTTTATTCTGCCACATCAGATGATGTATATGCAGCATCTGTGTGAATGGTGTTGACTGATGCTAAGGTCATGATTTGTGTGACATCAGTGCAGGATGTTGCTAAGCGACACTTAGCAACTTGCAACCCACATTGTGTTCCTTCCATTTCATATTCTATATCTATCCTGACACTCCTGTGTTCAAAGTCTAGACACACTGAACACACATTTTTGTATGTTTTTTACATGGGGTAATTAGGGATGCTAGAACCCATTTTGCCTAATTTGAGCCTGCTGTAATGGAGTGGCTTGGAGGCTGGAGTCTGATGTTATCAGGTAGATGTTCAAAGTAGGAGAGACTGTAGAAAAAAGCAGCAGAAAATGGGGAAAATTAAATCCCCCCAAAATGAGGCCTCCAGACTCTTCAAATAGGACTACATTAGTGTGAATTGGGGACCTTTTAGTTCGCACCTGCAGCATCCATGTGGGGGAGTTACAGTGCAGCACTTTGGTGTGCACAGCAGTTCACACTACTGCGATCTGAACTGTGGGGCAGAGTAGACATGTTCTTAGACACATGTGAGGATCTTGCAAACTTGAGCATATGTTTTGCAGACTCAAAATAGGTTTGGCAAAATCTCATTGGTTTGCCCACCTCCACAAATAATGTAGGTATCTAAAATGCACTACACACAGGTTCAAATTAGGAAATGTGTTCCTATGTCACCCATATTTTATATTTGGCTACACTTTGAGCTGAAATCTATTGTATAATTTCTACAGCGTCTTTCACGTGAGCATCTGGAAGTACTTTACAAACACTAAACAAACCTGATTGTGGGGTATTATTCCCATTTTACAGTTGAGGAAACTGAAGTTGAAATAGATGAAGTAACTTGCCCAACAACTATGGTAGAGCAATAAATAGAATCCAGGTTTCCTGACTCCTAGTCCTCTTATCACATGCCGCAGGGATCAGGTATCCTTCAATACCTACAAAGAGCATACATCCACACTATATTTTGACAGCTTCCATTGTCAGTTATAGTGTCAACCTTATACAAATCTCCAATTAAGCAGTAGTGCCACCAATATTAATAGAAAACCATACCTGAAAAACTATTGGCATGCTACAAGCACTGAGGTTTGCTAGAAAGCGCTAGGTTTGGTGTTTATTCATTGCAATCTGAGCAGATACTGTTGATGTGGGTGTGGGGATGGAGAAGAGGGATAATTAGCCCAAGACACTAACAAGCAGATAGAAAATTCAGCTGACTGCTTTGCAAATCAGTCAGGATCTTGAAATTTGTTGCTTGTGTAAAGCATTAAATATGATGCCAATCACTATCTTTCACAAAGATGTAAGTAGTTTTCATAACACTTATTTGCATAATGCTACTTATTTGCATATTGGACCCACCCACTCCATACCAAAGTCCTAGATCTGCTCTTTTACTGTTGTACTAGGCAGTGAGTGCTGACAGTGAGTTGCTTATTTTCAGCTCTCTTCACATTTGGCAAACCTGCGTTTATTGGTCCAATTATGAACACAAATGGACCCGGCCTAGCAAAATCCACTAGAAGAATAAATGAGGACTCTGATTTAAAGCTTGATTTGCAGGACACATATAAGAAAGAAACAAAGAAAATGTATGGTGCATGCATGGGGCATAAAATTAGTTATATTTGAGAGGGACTAGTAGTATCATGTACCAGTATGGCTGCCTTAAGCAAGGTCTGCTAGAAAGTTAGTGAATGTTTCTTCCATAATCCTCAGGAGAAGCAATGGCAAGCTAAGACCCATCAGATGCCCACATTACAAGATTATCAATGTTGTGCACTTGAAGGAATGACCTTTGGCACACTGGAGTTGACTAAATGGTGTCCTTTTATAGCTATACAATTAACAAGCAGAAGTATTTTCACTTTTAGTTCAGTTTCTTCTGTTTTATCATCTATTCTCAGCTATTCTGCTGCCTTTCTCACCCATGTGTATCATGTTATCTCACAGAGATTTTACAAGAGTCCTCCAAGAGGACTCCTCAGGCATTTTAATGGTTTTTTAGGATAACTCTTCTTTCCCTGCTCTTTCCTATTAAATCATGCATCCCATGGCCTAGTTTTGCACTTTCATTACCGTTGCATTAGTAACCCGGACCTTTTGGTTATCACTTTCCCCCTTCTCACAGATTCTCACTAAATGATACAAATATCAGCAGTTTCATCTCACACTCATTAATTGTCAAGATTGGTAGCAATAGAAAAACAATTAGCTTTTCAGGTAAATCCGCTGAAGAGAGGATGCTCAGTGCAGCAAATCTGCTGCTTGGCTACCTTATTTATCTCTGCATATTCTCTACTGCTTTTGAAGTAACTGCACTGCCTACTAAGTGATCTCCCTTAGGCTCTGTGTATTTCTGATTGTCCCGACAGGAGGTTGCTTTCTAGTTTTTCATTTTCACCTGTCCATAAATGTCAGGAAATGGGGAAGTCTTCAAGTCTAAAATGCTATTTTTCAAGTTGGAATGAAGAGGTGTCCTGCTTCTGTGCTGAGCATGGAGAGGAAACTTGCTCAACGCACTAATGAGACAGGGACATGAGAGATCAACTTTTCAAAATAGCCCAGGACCAAATTTTCAAGTACTCAGCACTCTCACCAGGGGCCAGTTTCTCAAAAATACTCAGCTCCCATTCAGACACCAAAATAAGGTCCAGATTTTCAAGATTGCTCATGACTCAGTAGCTACCAATGTGAAATTTATGGCTGAGTTTTCAAGAACTTGACACCCAATGAGCACACTCTAATTGGAAACTTGAGGGGCCTGTTTTTTTTTTTTTTTAAGATCGGGCAAAGCAGGGACATAGTAAGTGAATTAAAACTTCAAGAACAGACCTGCAGGCTTCAATTATTTAATTGTTAAAAGATAGAAATCTCTTAAAGGGCTAGTTTGGAGAGGTGAGCCCCCAGGAGAATATGGATAGAGTAACAAATAAACATCTCAGACTGTAAAAGACAGAGAAGCCAGACAAGAGGAACTGGAGCTTGTGCTTTCTGTAGAGAACAGAAAATGTCATACCTGCCAACACTGCGAGTGGCTAATGTGGGATGCAATAAAAATAATCAATACTGTGATTATGTTTATGAGGGATGTTTGTTTATTGTCAAAGGCATATTGTCATATGATGATAACCAATTCAAAATAATGAAAGAAACTAAGCCCAATAAATGTCTATCTGGCTTCACCATTGACAAACATCCCAACCCTGTCCCTCAACACCAGGGCCAGCTCCAGGCACCAGCTGAGCAAGCTGGTGCTTGGGGCGGCAGCTTGTAGGAGGCGGCATTCCGCCCAATCCTAGGGCGGCACGGCCACTTTTTTTGTTGTTGTTTTTTGTTCCACTCCAACTGCCCTGTAGGGGGCAGCGGCATGGAGGACGGGAGCGCCCTGCAGCAAGCCCGACAGGGCAGCCTGCGTCCTTCCCTCCCAGCTGACCGGAGTGGTGCGGAGCCCTCCCGGCAGGGACACGGTGGGAGGAGCCGCGTGGCAGCACCCCGCTGAAGCCCTGGCCGCCCCCCTTCTCTCTCTCCCACCCACCCCCTCCCCCTCCTCCTGCACCCTGGCTCCGGCCACGCCGCAGGTTTTTTTTTTTTTTTTTTGCTTTGCTGTTCTGGCCGCCGCGGTTGTTGGTGTTGTTTTTTGTTTTGTTTTTTTTTTGCTTGGGGTGGCCAGAAAGCCAGAGCCGGCCCTGCTCAACACCCCTCATTCCATCCACAGTCTACATCTATTGCTCATCCCCCCCAACCCTTATCCCACAGATCCCAACATTCCCCATAGCCCACTGGTCACTTGCCCCCGCCTCTCACCCACTACTCCCAGAACCTTCCTGACTACTCAACAGCATCCCCCAAGCTCAGCACTCTGCTCCTGTCCTGGACTAGGGCAGCTCCTCCCAATACTGGCCGTCCAGCAGTTCATCCCAACTCCAGATGTCCGGTGCTTCTGCTCACTTCCATTTCCCACACAGTGCAGGCCAGATTTGAGTGAGCGAGGCAGGTGGCAACACCACTCATGTTTGGCCAATTGCAATGCCACGCGCCCAAATCCAGTGGTTGGGGGCCCCCCTGAGATGGGGGCCTTGTGCAAGTGCACCAAGTGCACACTAGTTAATCTGGGCCTGAATTAGAGCCCTGAAACCTGACCCAAACCTGACAGAACTCAATTACAGATGCCAGGTACAAGTTGAAAAACAATTTGACCTGCTCAGGTTGGGTCGGGTCTGCTCTCCTCAGGACCTAGGAGTTCTGACTTTTAATTCGCTGTTCCAACCACAAGACTACATTCCTACATGTACTGTATTACATGCTGACAATGTGTACCAGGTTGTATGATCAATTTAATCAAAGAGAGATGCTGATCTCCTGTAAATTTGCTCTTTCTGTATCAAAATGTCTAGAAATGTGGGGGTAGGCTGTTATGAAAAATTAAGAAAATAAGATTTTTTTTATTCCATGGGAGGGACTGGAAAAGATCAGACTCTTCCTTGTAAACTTTTCACATACCGCATTATATTTCAAGCGCTTTAGTTATTTCACATAAAAAAGCCTCCTTACATTATCTTGGATAATTCACTGTCCCCGCTTGAGACTATGGATGGGCAAACTGTGGTGTAATTATTGCAACAGCAAACATTGAGAGCATGCTTAGAAGTAACAACAAAAAGAGGTTGTCCGGTTTACCTTACCTGTTCATCTTGAATTTTTTTTACTCCTTTTTCATAGTTCCCAGAGCTCTTCCTTTTTTCAGTATTCTTTGTATGTTTCAATAACTATTTTTCAGTGGAATGTAGATTTTTTTTTTAATGTATGGAGAGAACAGATAAAATTTCTTCATGGTATTTCTTGATAATCTAATTATTTATAGGCTTTCCTATGGCCTTGGAACCTGAGTGCATCATAAACATTGATGAATTTATCTTCTTTATGTTGAATTTAACAGCTTTGGCTTGGTGAGGTAGGGAAGTAGTATCCTCACTGATTGATTAGGAACTGAGACTGAGGCTACATCTACACTACGGGGGGGGGGGTCGATTTAAGATACGCAAATTCAGCTATGCGAATAGCGTAGCTGAATTCGACGTATCGCAGCCGACTTACCCTGCTGTAGGGACGGCAGCAAAATCGACCTCTGCGGCTTCCCGTCGACGGCGCTTACTCCCACCTCCGCTGGTGGAGTAAGAGCGTCGATTCGGGGATCGATTGTCGCGTCCCGACGTGACGCGATAAATCGATCCCCGAGAGGTCGATTTCTACCCGCCGATTTAGGCGGGTAGTGTAGACCCAGCCAGAGACAGTGACTTATCTAAGGTCACATGAGAAGTCTGTGACAGAAGTAGGAATAGAAGTCAGGCCTCCTGGGTCTCAGTTCAGTGGCTTTAACCACAAGACCATCTTTTCTCTCTCTTTCTAAAAGTCCCTGTTTAAGGCTCTATCTACATGGGGAAATGTACCAGCATAATTATACTGTTATAGTTATACTTGTAGAACTCCCAGTGCAACACTTTATTCTGGTATAAGTGTGTATTTTTCTGGTTTAGCCTATGTTGCTTTGGAAGTGGTATAAGCTAAACTAAATTAGAAAAAAATATATTCTTATTCTGAAATACAAGTGTCCACACAGTTATACCAAGGTAACTATAGTGGTATAATTATGCAGGTAAATTTCCCCCATGTAGATAAGCCCTAAATTTAATATGGAGGAATTTGATAAATTACTGTGTGCAATTTCATTGCATGGTTAATAATCGAAAGTGATATAGAAGATCTACAGTTGCTGTTTTCAAGGAGGCAATTATGAATGAGATAAGATGACCATATTATATCTCCTGCTGGTTTCATTTAAAGTTTTAACAAATTAGAAAGTCTGCTGTATACCCTGAGAACATTTAGAAAGGTAAAGAGTGCAGTGATAGGCAAAGTCTTCTGCAGTGTTAGTAAAATAAAGGAAGTGGTTGAGGCAAAGCTGGGAGAAGAGCAGGCTAGCATTTGACCTGGAAGATCATGTGTTGACCAGATTTTCACTCTAATAAATAATTATCAAAGAGAGTATCAAATTGCAAAACCCACTCATCACAAACTATAGGTTTTAAGAAAGTATTGGAAACTTCCATTTGCAATTCACTCTGGAACAGCTTGAAGTGTTGTGGTATACCAATAAAATAACGATCATCAGTGCATTATATCAAGATGCAGCTTGCACTGTTAAAGTAAACACAGATTTGAGTGAATGGTTTAAAATAGGCACTGATGTCAAACAAGGATGTATTCTCTCACCTCTTCTGTTTGGCATTGCTAATGACTTCATCATGATAAAAAGTGGAGACAGATGCAACAGAAGCATCTCATGGATTAACAACAGTACTCTAGAAGAGTTATGTCTTCAGAAAAATCTAAGTGACAGCTCAACCAACATGCAAGCAAAGACCAAATGACTATCCAGAATTGCAAAAAAGGTGGGATTAATAATCATTTATGAAAAAAACAAATCTAATGAGAACTCCAGCAACTCCCAACTCAAGCATTGGTTTTGGAAATCAAAGGAATACAAGAGATGAGTCAATTCATGTGCCTTGACAGTAATGTGTAAGCCAATGGGGATATGCAGAAGGAAATATCAAATTGGCAAGGTGTTTACGCTGGTGAATGCAGCTGCCAAGTTTTGGTCATAGAAAATCTACAATATCAAAACCAAACTACAACTCAAATGTTATTTCCACTTGAACATATGGGTGTGGAAGCTGAAAATACACCAAAGGTATAGCCAGATGTCTAAAGGGACTAAAAGCAAATGCCTCAGGGAAACACTAAGTATTCAGTGGAATTAATTTGTAACATAGGCCAAGATTGGTCAGAGATTTTGACAGCTTGTTTTCTCCAATGCTTTCCAGAAAAGAAGATGGGAAATATTTGGGACTTGTATTAGAATAAAGCCAGGGCACCAGCCATAGCAGGTTTGCCATTTGGAAGCTGAGAGAAACAAGTAAAGGAGCTGACCAAAGTAATTCCTCTCTTGAACAGTGCTGAGAGAGGAAAGACATAAAGAACATGCGAAGAGGAGCCCAGGGTAGACTGAGACGGCAAAGCCCTGTTCGTGTCCTCAGTGATGTCTGAAGGCACAGGAAGGATTCAGATTCAGCAAGTGCAGAATGACATAAAGTACTTCAATCCTGCAAGCTTCCAGTGCTATGGACCAAGGCAGTCAGCAGCAGTGGAATTATCTGCAGCTTTAAAAGCAGGATGAAAGAGGTGGTGATTGAGGAATGTGCTTGTCTTAGCAGTCTGGTGTGCCTCCAGGGAAGCTGATTACCTTTAAATGCATACTGGAGACATGTTGACCACTCAGCCCTAGGATTTAAAGTTCAATGGCAGCCCAAGATTCCCCCTCTTTAATATGCTTTTGTAGTAAAAATTATAATTAATTGTGATGTCTACTGCACCTCTCTTTGCTTTCAATGGCGAGATTCGCTAGGGGGCAGAATGGTGTTATGTGAGCTCTTGTGGTATTGCTCTGATTGTGGAAATGTGGGAGACTGCAGGCACCTACAGCAGTAGTGAAGAGCAGGGAAGCAAATATTATGTAGCTAGTTTGGGGAGGGCTGTAAGCTTTATTTTCCAACAGCAATAAAATGTGATGTTACTAACACCACATCCTCTGGGAACCAGCTTATGCTCATCAAGTCACTTCACGTGCACTGCAATCCCCAGCCACCAGCTAGCATTCAAAAGCAACCACTGGATAGTAATTTCAGACATTGCTGATTTGGACCAGTAAACTAGCAGTGAAAGGCTTTGTCTCCCATGTACAATTCTCTGAGCTGTTTGGTGTCCTTCTCAGCATTTATTTGCTATTTCAGCTCAAACACTTTAAATGTTGGAGAGGGTATTAAAATTTACATTTACCCATATATAAAAATATACAGTAACCATATATGCATGCATCTCTGTGGAGAGAGACAGTCATGCAAACACTCCTTTGAGCACTCATTTGACTAGTAACTTGGAAAGTGTCAATACTGTGAGAATTGGCAGCGTTTTTTTGAAATTTTAACACATCTGAGAAGATCTAGTATATTGCAGGCAGAGGATTGTAATTTGCTTGTTGCTGACACAATGTCATTAACCGTTGATCTTTAGAAGCTGTATGTTAAATTAGGAGCCACCTAATCATTTTATTCTTAACATATCTGTGAAAAAAAATTCCTATATGATTTTGTATCCTCCTTATTAGTGCTGTTGGAAACTTTGTCCTCTGAAGCTGAAGGAGTGGATATATGACATATGCAGCTTGAAATTGTTATGTTTCTGGTTTCTGTGTACTGCAACTATAAATTTGTATGAATCTTTCAATTTGTGAATTAATAACAAATAGTGTAGACTCTGATCCTCCCACTGGACCTGTTGTAAAGTGCCCTGCAACAGATGGCAACCTCACAAATTCTGAATGGCTTACTTGCTGCTCCTACATACTTTATTGTGGAAGCCTTAGTTTCTCCGTGGTAAAGGCTGTATCAGCTTTACAGTTCACATACAATATTGGTAAAGAAGCATAATTTAATTTTCCAGTTGTTTTGCATGCTGTCTATAGTGTCTAGGTGACAGGGCAGGTTGTAATAAAGGCTGTGCCACAGAAAGATAATGCTCAGTTTGTCTTAAGTTCAGCATTAACTTTGTTGTTCTTTCACCTCCAGGAGGAAGAAAAGCAAAGCAAAAATAGTTGTACTTTCTACCATTCTTATTTATTCTCACCCCCAGCACCCTATTAAGATGCACAGCTACAGCAATCAAATCCTCAAACTATTGCCCTGTAGCTTTTAATGCCCCTGTTACTGCAGCTTTGGATGTTGTAGACATAATTTCAGTAGCTGTTGCAGAGCTAAACATGATTGCAGTCCAAATCACTTAAATGGGTAAAGCCAATATTTTAAAGCTCTGCCATTGCATATGCTCCTCTGCTTTGTTTAATTTCTCCGATCTTGACTTGGATGCAGTTTTGAGAGAACCAGTCTTTTAGGAAGACAGAGTGCATGAGATAATATCATTTATTGGACCGACTTCTGTTGGTGAGACAGAAAAGCTTTTGAGCTACACAGAGCTTCCTCAGGTCAAGGGAACCAGAGATAATGGTCTCTTGAAACATGTGTTAACTCCTTCCAGGTGAAGTGGGCTATTAACACCTCTACAGTCCTAGGACAAAGGAAGGTAGTGGGTTACAGATTCTTGTAATGAGCTATGAAATCCAGTGGCTTTAATAAGTCCATGATTTTTGGTGTCTAGCAGAGTTATGAATTTAAGTTCCCCGACTTGTCTTTTGAAAGTGTTACGCGGATTTTCTTTGAGGACAAGGATGGAGAGGTCAGATGTACAGTGAGTGCTTTGTGAAAAGTGTTCACCCACGGATGATAGGGCGTTTTTATCTTTTATCATTTTTCTGTGTGAGTTTATTCTTTTAGGAAAGCCTCAGTGTAACACCATTTTAGTGGGTCCTTTTCCCCCATAGTTTTAAGGCTGGAGCTCTCATGTTTGTATTGATCCTGCAGGGTATAATAACCGCTTTGACAGTGACAGATACTTCATTAATGCTTTGATACAGATTGCTTACTGGAGGATAGATAAAATGACAGCATTTTTGTCTTAATACCTTATGGCAATTTCTTTTACCAGTTTACATGTCTTAGTTAAAAAAATACAAAGGAATAAAAGAGTGGTCCCAAGTAACTGCCTGGCACCCTAGTAATATCCTATATTCTCTTCTGTGCTTCAGACAACATCAGTGCAGTCATAGGAATATAGGAATTGCCATTCTGGAACAAATTCATGATCCATCTAGTCCAGTATACCATCCCAGACAGTGGCCAGTCCCAGAGAAAGCAGTCAAGTATCAGGGGGTAGCCACGTTAGTCTGTATCCACAAAAACAACAAGGAGTCCAGTGGCACCTTAAAGACTAACAGATTTATTTGGGCATAAGCTTTCGTAGGTAAAAAACCTCACTTCTGAAGTGAGTGAGGTTTTTAACCAAGAAAGCTTATGCCCAAATAAATCTGTTAGTCTTTAAGATGCCCACCGGACTCCTTGTTTTTTGTTTTTTTTTTAAGAGAAAGCAATGACACCTACCTGAACAAATAGAGCATGTCTCTTTCACTGCTCTGCTACATTTAGGGCTTCTGAGAGATTAGGCTGCACATTAGCCCTTCTTCTGGGATGTCTCCTGTTGCTTAGCCCACAGGTAGTATCCATATTTTCTGTTTGTGCCCTCAATATTGTAGTATAGTCCTTTAAAATTGCTGCTAGCAAGTATGTTCTGGCTGCTGGTGAACAGCTAACTCCTCTCCTGCTCCCTGAGCTCCCTATCTACCTCAGATTTTCAAAAGTGACTAGTGATTTTGGGTGCCCCTCTGGAACCTCCACCCTCTGAAAATCCAGGGTCCTTGAGGTGGTCTCAATTTAGACACAAACAATTACTAATCACTTTTGAAAATCTTGTCCTGCATTTTTACACAAAGCAACTCTGAAAGCTGTGGGGCAGCAATCCAAATAAGTGGCCTTTGGTTTGAGGATATTTTAAAACCAAAATTATTTTGCTATTTTGAATATGAAAGCTTAATGAATGCTAATATGAGTCATGTTTTTGTCCCTTTCTGGCTGTGTATATTCTGCTTGTTAGTTCTCTTTAACTTAACGTTGGAAGATTTTTTTCCCTACAGTTTGACAATGTGACTAAGCAGAATTGCTGCCACAAAGAGTTGAAAAGTAAATGTGCTTAGCAAGTTCTCTCCCCCACTTTCGCCTCTTCCTACTATTGATACAAAGAGCAAGTAGAATTTGATGTCATGTTAGATACTTACTGTCCCCTGTATACCTGTTGGAGATGGAGATTCAATTAAGTACAAAATAAACATTGTGTGCCAAAAACATAATATAAACATTAAGAAAAGATTAGGTTTAATGAGGCCATTAGTTTCTCTGTAAATTCAGGGGAAGAACTATTAAGCAGTGGAGATGAAGTGCTGCGGCTGGCTTCTACAGTTCATAAACCATTCCTCGGCTGATGAGTGTAAATGATAATTGTCATGACTATCATCAAGACAAGGAAGCCTCATTGATTTGGCTCAGGCAATATGAAGCCAGTAGACTATGAAGCACCATTAGAGAATTGTGAAAGTACAAATTGAAACAGCAATCTTTCTTCTCGGAGCAGAAGATAAATGAACCAAGAGCATAAGGCTGTGACTCAAGTAGGAGAAAGGAGATGCAGGAGAAATACAAACTGACCTGTTGTTGCATTGAGGGTGTGTCATCTCATGAACGGGTCTGGTGAGAGAACTTTCATGCATAGGGGATTCTCAGTGGCAGCTATGTATTTATTAGAAACCATTAAAATCTGTAACTTTTCAATATCTTGGTGGGTTATAGCATTTGTCTGTTATCCCTCAAGACCAGGGATCAAGTCTGATTTAAGATCCCAAGTGAAATGATTTTGCTGTAGAGTGCTCCTCCTTAACATTACAGAACCAGCAGGCATCTCTAAACACCACTGTCAGCTCTTGCTGAGGAGGGGCCCTGGATTGAGTTGATAAGAGTGGAACAACCTCTCGCTAGTCAGCTAGCTATTCTTTGGCTTGAAGCCATTGGCAGGATAGCATGGGGAAGCTCTGAACTTAGTTCTTCAACCGTGCTTGGCGTGTGGCATAAAGGGGGGCTGACATTTTCTTCGATGAATGATAAA
Source organism: Chrysemys picta bellii (assembly GCF_011386835.1). Lineage (NCBI taxonomy): Eukaryota > Metazoa > Chordata > Testudines > Emydidae > Chrysemys > Chrysemys picta. The sequence continues at coordinate 40,402,763 of NC_088797.1, forward strand.
TATGTCCAGTCCCCACACCCACCAAATCTCCTTACACACTAGGCTTCTTGGTACCATGTTACTTGTAGATGAAGAGCCAGTCGATATTTGATGCAATTAAAAAAGTCTTCCAGCCATGTGAATAAACTACTAGTGGACTTTGACTGATGCGCTGTGACTCCAGGAGCTCCTTGTGGGTTAGACTGTTTCTTCATCAGTCCCAGTTTTGTGGAGCCACGATCTTAGTGCCAAATATACTAAATGCCCAGGCATAGCAGTTAAGTGGATCTCTAACAAGGAACTACCCTACTCATCTTCACTTGTCTCTATTGTCAGACATTAGAGGTTTACCCAACCACTAAAAAATGGCAAGATAAAGCAATGCACAAAGTATGCATTGAAAACTATTTAGCATGAACTCTGATACCGTGGGAATCTGCTTATACTGCTGTGGACTGTAAACCCCACATTTTGTTCTGATGCATTGCCATGTGCCAGTTATAATTCCAGTTCTAGTGAGTTGCCATTCATTATAAAGTTCTGTTTGTTTGGAAAGAATGGACATTACATTATCTTCACTGCAAAAAGGTGTGTATTTTACACTGAGATCACTAACTTGACATAAAAACACACCTTTTTGCATTAAAGACATAGCCTATAATAAGATTCCACTCCACATAAAACTGTATAAATCACACCTCCACACATTGCAATGAGCTATCTAGGCAGTGGAACTACTGCATAAACATACAGCAGTGTTAATTAGCATATTCCCGAGCAAACATCTTTGTTTGAAAAAAGTTAAAGCTGAAAATGTGCTTCACTGAGTCCAGCTAACAATGCCCAAAATTGCTTGATCTCTATACAAATATTCTAAAACTTCCAAAAATTCAAAGGTTGGCTAGATGAATACAATAGTTGTATGGCTAGAAATAGAAACTATACATAGAGGGATTAGTGTTAGAGGGATCAGAGAGATTTAAAAAAATTAGATCTTCATCAGGACAATATTTCAGTAGAACCACTCTGCAACATCTTCAGTTTCATATAATGGTTTCTTAGTGACTATCCTATGTATAAATAGATGCCCATGGCATTAATAATACCAGTGTCATGTGAGGTGCTGAATGCTGTACTGAGTACAGACTAGTTCTGTGGGATATTTTTAGCTGCTGCCTTATCCTAAGCACCCTAAAATAACAAAACCAGTTAAGCCATATAATGGCAAATGTTACTTCCACTTATATGTGTTCCCGATACATTTATATATTGGGGTTGTGCCTATTTAACCACTATCTCTGCATCAGGCTAAACTCTGTGTATTTTCAGAGGCTGAGCTCTGTGTATTTCAGTGGACACATTGAAGTCAATGGCAAAACTTCCATTGACTTGAATGGGCGAGGATTTCACTCTGAAACTGTGCAAGGTTAAGGCACCAAAGTCCCCCTTACTATGGCACATGTAGACAAAACTTTCCATTCCCTCTAGATTGCTTTCCATTCTTTTAACCTGATCTACCTTCCAAAGTGTCTGTCCTTTCTCATTCATGAATTCTCTCAGTTTGGGTCTGGAGACTTATTGACTGTTTTATAGATGTGTGAAACAGATTAAAAAACAGGGTGACCAACACTGTGATTTCTGTGCTGCACCTGTACTCAATCTTGCAGCTCTTCTCTGAATATAGTTTAAATAAAAAAAAATTATGGTTGGTTCTCCCTCCAGCAGGATGGCTTAGCTCTTCCGTCTTCTACTACAAATCTCAGGAGCCTCTGGCCTTAAATTGGTACATTTGAATGGCCAGAAAATCATCCTTGTCTTCCAATAGTCTTCATATGAAAGTGAATACATACTATAAATAGTACTCTCTTTACAAAGTGCCATCCAGCATAGCTGGAATCTGGATGGGAATCCTCAAAGGAGAACTTTAGTGTGCTGCCAAAAACGATTCAGTAGACGGTCATCTTCCCCCCGAGTATATTACTGAGGCTATTGTCTGGTAAAGTGCTATGTACTGACTACCTCTGGAATTATCTCAGGGCAATTTAACCTGGGTCCTGGCCAAATTTTGGTTTGAGGACTATTCTGCCTACCTAAGTTCCCTGTATAGTTTCAGTTGGATGTTGTCGCCTTCATTTTTGTCCTGAACAGTTGCATATTGACTCAGTGATCTTTTAAAGAGCTGTCATGATCTGGAAATGGTAACATTTTAGTGGTGGCTGAATTCACTCCTCTGTCTGTAGGGTGCCAAGGATCTCGCCATAGTCCATAAGGTGTTGAGTTGCTTTAGGATGAAAGCCATTGTTGGTCTCCTGAATGGCAAACTCCTAAAGGCAGGAATCATGTCTTTCTGTGCAGCACTGAGCACACTGGTGGCTCTTGATGTACAAGAAAAAATCTGTTATGTAAATGGAAAGTATTCTATTTTGCAAATGTCTCTCCCAACGTGAGAGGAATGATCTAATTTCAAATGCACAGGTCTGTTGGAGAACTTTCTTGAATCCAAAGGCTCAAATCCCAGTGAGGAAATTCCTTGGCTCCAGAGGACTGATTAGAGCCTGCTGGGTAGTCGCTAGTGTGCTGCCAGGAGACTCTCAAAATGCTGTGGTGAGGGCTGCTGGTGTACTGCTAAGGGATCTGAGGGAAGAGAGTTGGAATTGGGCCTTGTGAGGACTTCTCTACATGCAACCCCTCGGCTGCTTCGTTAACATAATTGGGCTGAGGATTTATTTAGCACAACTAAAATTGTTTTCATGGGAGTTGGCCTATGTGATGTTCCCCTGGGAGTGCTATTGCAGCAGGAGATTTCTCAGAGCTTGTTGGAGAGCTTGCATTAGGGAATTAACTATAATGATATGTGTATTCCTTTTCACCCTGATTCAGCAAGGTACTTAAGCAAGAGTCTAGTTTAAGCACGTGAGTAGTCTCACTGAAGTCAATGGGGACTTAAATTTAGGCCCATGATTGAGTGCTTAGCTGAACTGGTGGCCTTTGTGGGCTGCTCTAACTTACATTAGAGGAACTGGCCCCTGCAACCAGCAGCCCGAGGGTCAGAGCAGAAATATGAGTTTGCAGCACAAGCATGGCATAATCACGCAGACCTCTTCAGGCTGCGCTGCATGCAATTATGCCAGACTGAATCTGGTACTCTGTCTTTATAAAGTGACACATCAAGGAATGAAGCCATGACTACACCGGCTGATAAGTGCTGCCTGACAGAGTGATTGTAGTAATTCCTGGAAGTTATAGGGATTTGAGGAGGTGATATGTGTATGGATTAAGACAACCGAGATGGTAATTACCAACTGGTTCAGAGGCAGATCTGGTGGTAAAAATAGTTGATCTACTAAGAGAGTAGATACCCAGTTAGAAGCATTCAGAAGTATCCATTCTGAACTAACCCCCTTGTGGTTCATCCCTAATGCATGAACATTAGTGATGTATAGTTCTGGGTTTTTTCCAGGGTCAGGTTGGGAGTGGATAATGTGGAATTTAACAGGAAGGAAGGAATTTAACAGGTTAACTGAGATCCCAGCTGAATTAAATTACTTGTTCTGTAGTGGTCAGTTTGGATGCTTCATATAGGCAGAATGTGTAAGTTGCCAGTGGATACACTACAGTATTACAATATGTTAAGGCGATTTCACACGAAAGAAATGTAGAGAAATGAAATGATTGATGAGGAATAACATTGGCATTAGCAGTTTGAGGTTATAACTCAAGCAATCCATCAGATTTTACTTTGGTCCATTTATTTTGTACTTCTCTTGCCCCAGGGTTTGTTTCTCATTGCAACGAAAGGTCAACATCCAGCACTAAGCAGAGCAGGAGCGGCACAGTTCAATAAGATGCAAAGCAAAGAAAATGCCAGCTGAGGGTTGATATTGATAATAACCTGCTAATAAATCTCTCCCTGCTTTTTATCATTTCACTCCAGTCAGTATCTGGCATGTAACTTCCATGGCATCCATCAGTTTGAATGTCATACACGGGGGGCATCTAAATCAGTTTGACTTGCTCCATGGTATAAATGATTCTTCTAAAACCTGACAAGGTGTGAGCATTTTCCGTGACCCCTAGCTCTACAGAGAGCTGCTATAATTAGAGCTGAGATGTGAGCCTCAAGCCAGTGAAGATTGGAGGCAGCCTTTCACAGCCCACTGTGCTCACAGGTCATTCAAAGCTCATGCAGCTGCTGCCAAACACTGGTTAAAATTAAGTAATAGACATTCTGAACAGTGCAGTGTGGGTGGTGCTCAGTTAAAGCACAGAGGAGCTTCAGAGTTGAGTTTGAAGCTGAGACATACTATTTATGATTGGTTTTGGTTGTGTTTTTTTTTTTTTTTTTTGAAAACTGGCTCAGAATTGGAGTTGTGAACCTGGGAAAAATCAAACCAGTCTAAACTCAAAGGGAAGCCAGTGTCCTGTAATGATGAGGGATGTGCTCTACATTCATTGATGCTTACTGTACTGGAGAGTAACATTATCAGGCACAGCAATGCTGAGATTAAAATAATTATGTCTGAAGGTTCTGGAGGTGCACAAAGACAGAGGGAAATGATCCTGACCCGGTTGTCTGATCGCACATCATGTGACCTGCAAGCAATTTTCCATCAAATTAAATTACTGCGTAAATGCAACAGAAAAATCTCATTTTCACCCATGGGTGCTTCTATCATTTTATAAGTTTAATGTCTTGCTGGAATTGCAAAAGCACAGCCTGGGTAATTCATTATAACTCTGATTATATTATAGACAGTGGTGCGTTTGCACATATTCTGTATTTGCACATATTGTTGTATTGTTCTATTCATAGTTTCCCATTTCAGTGCAAATATAAATGTAACTGACAGAGGGGGAGCAGAACAAACAAATAAGATGAAACGAAGTGTCACTAGGCCTCCCTTTCCTTAAGTTGCCATGCTGCTTCTCACTGCTGAATTTCTAGCCCTTCTGCCATGCTTCTTGGCTGCCTGTCAGAGCTGGGAGTGAACTGGAAGAGCCTTTTCTAGCTGACTAGAGGATTTAGACAAAATTGCCTTCTACCTATGACCTTTGGATTTTCTGGAGAAAGCCTAGCCTGGGCATAATGCTTCATCACTGCACTGCCAACTACATATGTTACAACAAACAACCCATTGTGCTGAATTTTACAATTCAACCTCTGATGGAAACACTTTGGTTGGTTACTTGGTGAACCTGACAGCATGTAAAACCCTGATTTATAAATGAGCCATGTAAATAATGAATATTTTTGTCTCTTCTTAATTAGCATTCCTCCGTTAGTTCCCCATAAAGCATGACCTGTCCCTGCAGCTATCACCTATGTCCATTCCATCCCAACTATTCTGTCATCACTCTCCCCATGGTGTGGTGTGATCCCTGCAGAGCTATATTGCAGATGAGTGCAGAATGGATCTTGGCTTTTTTCTCTTGCTGTTGGTAAACTATTGATTTTTCTGGTCATTATTTTAATATAAAACAAAGCTTCCTGACATCATTATTTGGTATACTTGTGTGTGTCTCCATAACTGGTTTGGCACATTGCTGAGCCTTTCAGTAGCCGCGCTGCTGCAGATGCCCTTCTGGCCAGATCTGCTGTCACAGAACCATAGCAGCCTTTTGCATCTGAACGTGGCGGCACTGCACTTGTGCAGTAGCTTGACAGCTTGACTACTGCATGGCTAAGCGTGGATGGACAGGCATGCTTGGCCCGTGTCCAGCAGGTCTTGCTGGGTAGCAGGAAACGCTTCACCAGAGTGACTTACCTAGCCAAATGGAAAAGATTCACCTGCTGGGTCTCGGAATGGAGTATTCGGGCTGAGCAGGCCACGTTGCAGGAGATCCTGGATTATCTGATGCACCTCAAACTCCAAGGTTTGTCCCTGTCATTGATCAAGGTCCACCTGGCCGCTATCTTGGCTTTCCATCCTCCATTCCAAGGCAGGTGGATTGTCGCTTGTGACATGATGACACATTTTTTGAAAGGTCTGGAATGTCTCTACCTGCACGTCTGGGATCCCGTCCCCTCCTGGGACCTGAATCTCATGCTTTCAAGGCTCACGGGGCCTCCCTTTGAGCCTCTGGCTTCCTGCTCTCTCCTGGAAGGTCTTGTTCTTGGTTGTGATAACGTCAGCCTGCAGGGTGTCCAAGATCAGGATGCTTACTTCGGAGCAGCCCTACATGGTCTTCTACAAGGATAAGGTCCAGCTGCGACCACACCCAGCGTTTCTGCCTAAGATCATTTCCCAGTTTCATACTGGCCAGAATGTATACTTACCCCATCTTCTTTCCAAAGCCTCATGCATCAGATGAGGAGCGCAGGCTACACACCCTGGATGTCAGGAGGGTGCTGGCCTTCTACATCACGGGTGGGCAAACATTTTGGCCTGAGGGTGACATCTGGATATGGAAATTGTATGGCGGGCCATGAATGCTCATGAAATTGGAGGTAGGGGTGCGGGAGGGAGTGAGGGCTCCAACTGGGGGTGCGGGATAAGAAGTTGGGGTGCAGGAGGGTGCTCTGGGCTGGGACCGAGGGGTTCAGAGGGCAGGAGGGGGATCAGGGCTGGGGCAGGGGGTTGGGAGCCGGAGGGCACACATGCCAGCTGCTTCCCAGGAGCTGCGTGGAATGGGGCAAGTCCCCGACCCCACTCTCTGGAGGGAGCTCCAGGGCCAGATTAAAAGTTCTGATGGGCCCGATGTGGCCCGCAGGCTGTAGTTTGCCCACCCCTGTTCTATATAGACAGAACAAAGCTATTCCGTAAGTCAACACAGTTGTTCATTGTGGTGGCAGACAAAATGAAAGGTCGCCCAGTGTCTGCTCAGAGGATTTCGTCCTGGATCATGGCCTACATTTGCTACTGCTATAAGCTGGCGAAAGTGCCTCTGCCAGCTATTGTGATGGCACACTTGACTAGGGAACAAGAGGCATCAGCGGCCTTCCTGGCACAGGTACCAATCCAAGAGATCTGTAGAGTCACTACCTGGTCATCTGTGGACATGTTCACGTCTCATTATGGGCTTAACCAGCAAGCACAAGACGAAGCTGGCTTTGGCAGAGCAGTGCTGCAAGACCGTGAACTCTGAGCTCACCTCCATTGATACTGCTTGTGAGTCACCTAGAATGGAATCGACATGAGCAAGCACTTGAAGAAATAAAAACTGTTACCCACCTTTTTCATAACTCTTGTTCTTCGAGATGTGTTGCTCATGTCCATTCCATTACTTGCCCTCCTGTCCCTCTGTCAGAGTTGTCGGCAGGAAGGAACTGAGAGGGTGTAGGGCCAGCAATGCCTGTTATACCGACGCATGAGTGCAGCTCTCAAGGGGGCGCCACAGCTGGCCCTACGGATACTGCTAAGGCAAAAATCTCCAACATCCACGCACACACCTAGAATGGAATGGACAATGAGCAACACATCTCGAAGAACAAAAGTTACAAAAAAGGTGGGTAACCGTTTTTTCTTTCTGTACTGCTGACACATTGGGTAGTTCTTTCAATTGCTCATTAGTTGTGATATGTCTTCTCAGGTAATGGCAATGCAGTCAATATTTTCTGTCCCTGTCTTCTGCCAGTTCTTCCTTGGCCTTCTCTGCTTTCTCTCATCCCCTGGGGTATCCAATTTAGTGGTTGCTTAGCATGTCTCCCATTTTCCACCTGAACCTTCTTTCTTCATTGCTATTTTCTAGCATGTCCTTCTCTCTGAGTCCCCGACTCTTACATTTGTCATTGTCTTTCCATTAAATGTCTAGTATCTTCCCCAGCCATCTTTGATGGGCAGCTTCCAACCTCTTTGTTAGCCACTGTCATCAGCCAGGTTTCTTTTCCGGACAGTAGTGTGCTCAGTACAATCACATGGTATAATCTGACCTTTAGTTTGGGGTGGAGACCTCTGTTTGACCAGAGATTATTCATCCCTCCAAAAGGGATTTTTGCTTTTCCTAATCTCATATGACTATATTTGTCACAGCTACCTTAAAATGTCAGCACACTCCCAGATTGCAGAGCTCTTCTTCATGTTCAATTTCTTTTCCATCCACATATTCCTTTGTATCTTCTGTGAAGTTTCCTACCTTAATAATTGTGGGTTTTTTTCTACATTTACTTTCAGTCCAATTTGTTCTGATTCCTGTTCTACCTCTGATGTAAGGGCAATCATTCCGTTCCACATCATACTTAGCAAAGCAATGCCGTCGGCAGAGTCCAAGTTGTGTAGCTCGTTTCCGCTAAGCTATTTTATACCATCCAGGATGCCTTTTGTTGCTCACTTCATCACCCAGTCTACTGCTAATGCATAGAGGATTTGTGATAACACACACCCCTGTCTAACTCCAGTCACAATATCAAATCACTTACTTAGGCCTTTATCTGATCTTACTGCACATCTACTTCCATCATATAAACTCCTTATTACGTTGTTCAGCTTGTCTGGTATCCAATAGCTTCTACCAATATTCCTCAGGGACGCTATCAAACATTTTCTCAAAGTCAATATGGGTTTTTGCCAAACAGTAACTTTTTCAATGATTGGTTGAAGAGTGAATGCCTGTTCGCACAACATGATCTATCTGGATGGAACCCAGCTTGCTCTTCTCATAATATATCATCAAGGGGATCAATGAAGGGAGCTCTCTGAAAGGAAATAAATAGACAAAAATAGCTAACACCATGCTCCTTAAAATCCCTGCATGTGTAGAAGCAGGACATGCTTTTGGTGAGATGCTCCACTGCTTCACCCCTTGTGTTGTCATTTACCCCTGTGTAAAGTAAATGGAAAGTGAGTGTAGATTGCTGCCAACTCGGGGCTTGTTTACATGTACAGCGCCACTTTAGTGAAGACACCACTATGCTGACAGGAGAGCTTCTCCCGTCAACCTAGTTAATCCATCTCTGTGAGAGGCAGTAGCTATGTCAATGGGAGAAGCCCTCCTGTAGACAGAACATTGTCTACACAGGGGTCAGATTGATATAACTATCACCCAGAGGTGTGGATTTTTCACACCCCTCAGCAACGTAGTTTTGCCATTGTAAGTGTGTAGTGTAGACCTGGCCTCAGATTCTCCACTCACTTACACCGGCGACAGTGTTTGTTAAACTCATGTCTGCACAGTTGTCAATGACAACTACACAAGGTGTACAGCAGAAGAGGATCAGGTCCTAGATACCGATTAGCAACCGTTAAATAATTAAAATCTGATGGATACTTTTGTGAATACAAGTGCTGAGTTAATCTTTTAGGTCCTATTATCTGTTCATAATGTTAAGACATCAGCTTATGAACATGTTGAGTTCTAAATGCTTCATAAACTTTAGCATGAATGATTATTAATCCAAAAATTCAGACAGTACAAGGAGTGTTCTCCATTATCGAGGATCTAGTATTTGGTATTTTCTCATTTAAAAAGCCTGTCCTCCAATAAAGGAGACAAAACAATATCATGTTTTTTTAAGAGACCAATCACACAACACAAATAGTGAGCAGTGGAAGTGAATATTTCATGAATAATCTTTAGGTGGAAATTATTCAGCCAGTCTATTTGGTGAATGTTTACAAATCACAAATTTATCAGAAGAAATTCAGGATCCATTCATAAATAATTTCTTAAATAAGGAGGGGCTAAATCTGAAATGTTAATAACTACCATTCCTAACTCTGAGTATTTAAATACAGATAAACCACCAGGGCCTAAGTTGGATATATAGGATGTCCAATGCATGTACATTTTTATTCTATAGAAAAAGTTGCTATTTTTAAATAAACAGTAGAATCCATTACCTACCACAGTTAGTGGCTCTTGCTTCTGGGTATTGTGAAGTTTATCCAAAAGCCGTTTCATCAGGGCTCCATTGGGTACAGCAGTCTGTCTGCATGCTGTCAATGGCAAGATCAAAGCCTGAGAGTAGCAAGTAGACAAGCAGTGATAGGATTTCAGTGCTTAAGGGTCATGCCTGTTCTTTGTGTGTACAACTCACAATGATAGAGTCCATGACCCTTTAATAACAACCTTGCTACAATATGCACTGAAGTGTTTATAGCTGTTATTGGATAAAAATTACATCAAGGAATGATGGGAAGCCCTAACCCTTTAGGTATCACATCCTCATTACCCTCCCTTGACTGAGAGGTGCTAAACATACTGCAATGACAGTGACAATAGCAGTAACAGTCCCTGTTTAGGAGGGTATGGGTCACTTGTAAGCAAAAATTCCTTATTTGGGGGGAAAGAAATGAAACTAGGTTTATGGCTGGAGACTTTGTCTAGGTGTTGCCAAGAGGAGTCAAATTCTCATGACTTGTTTTCTGGAAATTATTTTTTTCTTAATTGTCTTTTCACCTCCTTCCTCCCCCAGTTTCCCCTGTTAATGTTCCCTTGTCCCAGTCCCAGTGCAGACCTGTGTTTGAGACATGAAATTCTTGAAAGAATGCTCAGCAGCCTCTAACCTTTTATCTTGCTGGTAAACCAGGATGCCAGGGATGGGTGAGGACATGAGACTGGCTGCTGCTAGCACTGTCCTTTGGGGAATCATGGCCTGCTAGCACAAACACCAGTCCTCCCTCCCCGGCTCCATGACAGGAACACTGTCCACTATCATTGACATGTGCTCATTTTCTGCTAGCTGAGAAAGAGAATCTGGAATCCATATCCGAGCCTGTGTATCTCTAAGGCCAGCAAAATGTTTTGGCTGCTAAACTGCTTGTCCAGTCTTCCAAGCATTTTAATTATTTTTGAGCAGCTTTTTTTCTGGCCTTTCCCTCTGCAATACATAAGCATTCATCTGTTAGCTAAATTTTTTGTGTGTATTTTTTTCCTTTGCATATATTTGTTACAAAGTTTACTGGCCTTCCTCAACTTCTTATGAGATTGTATATATTCATAAAAAGCTACAAAAAGTCCTGTGGCACCTTATAGACTAACAGACGTATTGGAGCATAAGCTTTCGTGGGTGAATACATTGTACATTCATCTGACGAAGTGGGTATTCATCCACGAAAGCTTATGCTCCAATTCATCTGTTAGTCTATAAGGTGCCACAGGACTCTTCGTCACTTTTTACAGATCCAGACTAACACGGCTACCCCTCTGATCCTATATATTCATAGAATCCTGTTTTCCATAGCCGGTTACACCAATGATTATAACATTCATATGTATTGTAAGGAACTTGTTATTTTGAGGGAAACATTACAAATTGGAATCTCTAAACTAATGAAGAGTGAAATTTTAAGAAAATATTTGAAATATTTTAGAAAAACATCTGAGGTCAAGTTTCTTCTGATTTCCTACAATGTATGTGTTCATCCTTTTCCTAAGCACCACATCTTCCAGGCATGGTATTTCAATTCCTGCAGGACTAAGAAATCAGGAATTGCAGCTTTTGCATTTAGGCCCTGATCCAAAACTCAGGGAAACCTTCCATTGATTTCAGATAGTGCCTTTAATAAGTAAAATATAGTAAAGTAAATAAATAAAAAAAACACAAATATAATAAACAGAAATGTAAAACTCCAAGCTGAACAAGGGATGAAAGGGATGTTAAATCAATATGGCTTCTATAAAAGACAATCATGCCCGGTCTAAGCTATTAGAATTCTTTGAGCATGTGAACAAAATTGTCCAATAAGTGGCTGAGCTTCTAACAAAACTTTCAGTCTTATTAAGCGGCACTGGACTGGGACAATCATGCCTTTCTGATCTCTTAGGATTCTAGGAGCAAGTGTCATCAACACATTGGATAATGGAGAACCAGTTCATGTGACTGATTCGACTTTCAAGAGGCTTTTTCAAAAGTTCCTCATGAGAGGCTGTTAAAATTAAACTGTCAATGGGGTAAGATGTAAAGTACTGTCATGGATTAGAAACCTATTAGGAGACAGAAAAATAGTAGTAATATATGGCTAACTTTCAATATGGCAGATGGTTTACTTTGGGAACTGGCCAGTGTTCTATATTAAGACTGGCCTATAATGATCCAGAAAAGGGGACAAACAATGACGTGGCAACATTTGCAGATAGTACTTAAAGAATAGAGAAGTCTATGAGAAATATGAGAGTCCCTAACCAAGGTAGGTGAATGGACAATACTCTGGCAGATAAAATTCAATGGCAATAAATACATAGTAATGGAGACTTGGCAGAAAGAATTTGAACTATTCAGATGCATTTCTGTGGAGAGCTCAGTGAAACCCTCCACTCACTGTGCAGTGCCAGTTAAAAAAGCATAACATGTTACAGTATTTAAAGAATATGATAGAAAATAGCACAGAAAATATGATGATGTGATTCTATAAAACACTTCCTCATTTCCCGTTCTGGTCTCCCTCTCTCAAAAAACATACCATGTTATAAAATAGATGGGCAGCAAAACTGACTAACAAATTGGAGAGGCTTTTCCCTGAAAAGATTTGTTCAGTTTAGACTGATGAACAAGAGGTGACATGACAGGTAGAGAGAATAACAAATAATATGGAATCAGTTAATCCGGTGCTACCGTTTCCTCCTGTTTTAGGAGGTACAATCCCTCTATCATGTAGGGTGGGGTAAACAAAGGCTCCTTTGAAAGGCTCCTGCTCCCTTCTGCCTGTAAGGGGTGTGTGTGTTTGTGAGAGGAATCCACAGCACAAAAGAAGCCATGGAAGGGTTAATACAAGCTGCATGGGGGAAACAATTCATGTCTTGCCAGCTTTCATCCTCCCACCCCTCCAGCTGTGAATCCCTGACCCCATGAAGGGTGTTCTGGCAGGGCCTAGACTTATTTCTTCCCTCCCCACACTGCCTCTAAATGGGAAGTGGTGGATCTGTACAGAGGTGAACTTCTAAATAGCTAGGGTTGACCTTGGGACCAATCCTGATCCCATTGAAGGCAGTGGCCAACTCCAATTGACTCCAATGGAATCAAAATTTGGGCCTGAATGTGATGAAAAGGAGCAAACTCTTTACTGTATACACCAGAGCTAACAGAATCCCACAGCTTTCATATGCATTTTCTCCTAGAGGGGCTACTGAAAGCATTAGTCAAAGCATTACAATGGTACTGTTTTCCACCTGACCTGTCAACACATCCGTGTGCAATGGAACTGAATAACACATGAACAAAGGGTTAGAAGCAATTGTTCAACATCACAGGACACCCAAGATCAAATTCTCTCCACGCTTTATGTTCATGCAGTCCCACCAGTCAGTCAATGAGGTAATCGCATGCAATAAGCAAGGGCAGAATTTGGTCTATGGTTTTCATAAATTCGAGGTGAAAAAGAAGAAAGGAGGGTGGAGTCAACTATTTAGGGAGAGTTGGATTTTGAGATCCATGAACAGTTCTCAGTGAACGAAAACAGAGTCTAATTTATTCCTATTGTCACTCTAATGAAGCAAATAAGAATTAATTTTGCTCAGTAAGGGCTTAATCCTGCAAAGTCCCAAATACTCTGGCCCCTATCCCACAAAGCACATGCATAGTTCCAACGTCTGATACTACACATGCGCTTAAGAGATTTGCTGAGTCAGAATCAGGGTACTCAGCACCTTGTGGGATTGAACCCTAAATCTGGACTTGGAATCAGTGCAACAGTGTCTCTCTAGAATTAACCCGGGACATAGCACCCTAACAGCTCTGTTGCTGCTGGCAGAAAAGGCTTCTGACATTATTTCTCACACTGGCGCACTGATTTTAGAGTTATTTACTTATTCCCATAATACAAGAACTAGGGGTCATCAAATGAAATTAATAGGCAGCAGGTTTAAAACAAATAAAAGGAAGTTCTTCTTCACGCAGCACACAGTCAACTTGTGGAACTCCTTACCTGAGAAGGTTGTGAAGGCTAGGACTATAACAGAGTTTAAAAGAGAACTGGATAAATTCATGGTGGTTAAGTCCATTAATGGCTATTAGCCAGGACGGATAAGGAATGGTGTCCCTAGCCTCTGTCTGTCAAAGGATGGAGATGGATGGCAGGAGAGAGATCACTTGATCATTGCCTGTTAGGTTCACTCCCTCTGGGGCACCTGGCATTGGCCACTGTCGGTAGACAGGATACTGGGCTAGATGGACCTTTGGTCTGACCCGGTACAGCCTTTCTTATGTTCTTATGTTCTTACTTTCACCAGCTGCCCCTTTTCCCTCTTAGAAAGCTATTTTAGATGTGCCATCAGTTCCTGTTCCCAAGGCCTTATGTAGCTTGCTGTCTGTGCTGCAGATGCTACTGTAAATACCCACACACTAATCAAATAGAGGCGCTGCTTCAAACATGTCTGCTCTTGTCCTTGTGCCTGTGACAGTCCTACTGCCATTCCAAGTTCCTTCATGTTTTAGTCTCTGCTGCTTTTTGCAGCCATTTCTGTAGATGAAAATACAGCAGTATCGTTTGGGGGTGCTCGGTTAGTACTGACTTATTTTTCCTGAACTCCCCTTTGATTGGATCAACAAGTGAATGGGTCTCAAAAGAATATTTGTTAGTAAAGATTGGGACTTTCATCAAAAATACTGTTAATTGGCATGAAATTTTGCAGTTGTGACGGGTTGGAGCATAGAAATTCCCTTGGGAGCTGCCATCTAATGTACCAAGACTACCTCTGCTCCTGTTTTCCCTGCCAGCTCAGGACTCCAGCACCCTGTCTTGCTGAGCCAGCCACTCCTGTCTGCTCCAACACAGACCCAGGGTCTGAATTATCTGCCCCAAAGCTGCAGGTTTACCTGAAAACAGCTCACAGAAGTGTGCTTGTCTTTAGCACTCAGATGCCCAACTCCCAATGGGGTCTAAACCCAAATAAATCTGTTTTACTCTGTATCAATCTTATACAGGGTAAACGCATAAATTGTCCAACCTCTATAACACTGATCGAGAGATATGTACAGTTGTTTGCTCCCCCAGGTATTAATACATACTCTGAGTTAATTAATAAGTAAAAAGTGATTTTATTAAATACAGAAAGTAGGATTTAAATGGTTCCAAGTAGTAACAGACAGAACAAAGTAAGTCACCAAGGAAAATAAAATAAAATGTGCAAATCTATATCTAATTAAACTAAATACAGATAAGATCCTCACCAGTTCCAGAATGCTCCCTTTTACAGGCTAATCTTCTTTTAGCCTGGGTCCAGCAATTACTCACATCCCTTGCAGTTACTGTCCTTTGTTTCAGTTTCCTTTAAGTATCTTGGAGGGGTGTGTGTGGAGAGGCTCCTTCTTTAGCCAGCTGAAGACAAAATGGAGGGGTCTCCCAGGGGTTTAAATAGACTCTCTCTTGTTGGTGGAGACCCCCTCCTCACCCTGTGTAGAATCCTGTCACAAAATGGAGATTCGGAATCACATGGGCAAGTCACATGCCCATGCATGACTCAGGACTTGCAGGTAGCAGCCATTACCCACATGCTACCTTGAACGTCCTCAGGTAGACTTCTTATGTGGATTAGAGTCTTCCAAGCTCTTTTGTCTGTTACGTGCTCCCTGGTTGAGCACCTAATTTGCACATTCCTTTCCCAAAAAGTGACCAAATGTTCTAACTAAGGCTACTTAGAAATGAAGCAATTATACAGCCAATGTTCATAACTTTGAACGCACAAATGGTGCCTGCATACAACTAGGATGAACCTAACCAGTAGATCATAACCTTTACATAGATATGTTACATGGCATATGTAGCAAAACCCTATTCCAGTTATATCATACATACATTTATAAGCACTACTTAAATATTCTGTCTCTATAAGTAAAGAGAAACTGATCTACCATATAGCCAATTACTGGTCTCAGTCCTGTTCTCTGGTGTCAAGGTGTACGGAAGCGGCACCTTTTGGATTAATTTTTGTGGTAGAAAGTTGACCCCTCTGAGTTCAGTGACATGTCAGGAGACCCTTTGCCTGTCTGCTTTTGAACAATAGAATGGCTGTGATGATCCATGTAGAAAAAAACATTCTTATGAAAAAGTCTATAGAATTCACAGGGTGAAACCAATAGACTTCTGTAGGAACTAAATCCCCATAGAATTTAACAGAGAATCATCTTCTTCCCTTAGATTGTTTGACCCATTATACAGGATTTTATACTTGGTGGGGGTATAGGGTTTTTTTTTTCCTATTAAAATTTATAGGATGGGGTTTTTTTTTTAATGTAAATGTTCTTTTGTTGTAAGGGATATATTTATGAGGCACTTTGCACTTTTTTTTTTTTTGTAAATTACAGTTCCCTCACCCTAATCCCTCTAATCCTCTAATCATCATAAATTAGCTCTAAAATTCATTTCCCCACTGAGATTTTTTAACACTTAAAAACAGCACTCTCACAGGAACACAGAATGCATTCCGCCATTATTTTGAATGACTGGTTTTTGTGAGAACTCATTTTCTCTGTAAGCACATCAATTTCAACTCCTTGACTGTCAAATTAAGAATCTAGTCTCCTCCCATCACATACAAAATTTATGTTACAATGTTCCTGAACATTGAGGCTAAAGAGAATAGCTTTGATTCAAAGAGTGAGCATGACATCAGCTGATACTGTACTTTTGTATCCTCCCTTTGTGCCTAGAGCTGGAAGTACTGTATATAATTGAAAGGAAAATAAATCATTTTTATAACTGTAGGCAAAATATCTTACCTCTTTCCCCAGCCCCTGCTTTTTGTCATTATATGGTTATATGAGGGTGAACAAAGTGTCTACTATGATCCAGCCATTGCTGCTGTTGCGAGTTATCTGATCAGATTGTTCCTTCAGAGTTGCTTAATTTTTATAATAATGTGCATTAACACATTACTGTAGTTTACTCTGCTTTGGTGCATTTGTGCTGATATGTTTAATGATACAAAAACTGTGAACCAAGTGGGAATGTTTGAACCAGTTAACTACTCAGTAAGTTTTGGAATAAAGGGATACTAAAATCCTAATGACTATTTAGATTGAAATTCTGTTATCAGATTTGCACAGCAGAGATATACTCTGATATTATCCCTCTCTACATGCACACACATCTGTGAGCTTTATACATGAAGGGAATTCTTATTCTTTGAATAACAGTAGTCCCTACAGACACCAACTGAGATTTTGGTCACATTGAGCCAAACATTGACTGATTGAACCTATAGCAAGTGCTGCTACTTGCCCAGAACACCGTGCTATTTAACAAGATGAGACAGATGAAATTGTGGAGAAAGATAGAATTATTTCCATTTTACTGATAGAGAATTGAGGCCCAGAAACAGTAAGGGCCAAGTCATCAGCTGGAGCAAACTGGGGTAGCTCTAGTGAAGACAATGGGTGCTCTGCCAATGTATAGTATCCGAAGATGGTGCCCTAACTGATTAAAGCTGGAGTTGATCTCTCAGAACAGCTCAAGGGGTAAGAATTTTACCCTTCTTGAACCTAAGAATACCACCTACATATACAAGCCAAATTATAAATCTAAACATGTTGGACGTTTAAGATCTCCAAAACTAATTGGGTTGTATTGTGTATGAATTACTGGACAAAATGTAAGCAGCTGGGGAAGTGGTACATCTTGTAAAATAATCCTGAAGCAGGATATTTTTTTTTATACTTGAAAAGATGTATGAGGGGTGGGGACACAGAAGGAGTAACTATACTTTATGGTTTAAATTGCAGCCTGGAGCAACTATACTTTATGGTCAAGTTATAAACCTTTGATAATAGAGGTTGTAAAGAAAACTAATTCTACACCATTGCAGCATACAAATGATGCTGTATTAATAATTTATGGCATACGTGTGATTTAAATATTTGCAGCAATAACTTCCTGTTTGTAAAGTCCTGCTATTTTGTCCATAAACAATATTTACTGTCTCTTCAATTGAAAAGTATTATGGTTCGTTAATTGATTCTCCTTTTTATACTCTTTCTAAGAACCTTACCAGATGTGCACTTTGGCAATGCAAGGATAGCACTGCTTGCTTTAGTGCAGACTGGTGAGATGAGATTTAATATAGTATGAAAGACACTGAGCATCAGAGAGAGAGAGAAAGTTTATGCTCCATTCTTGTCAGTGTAGTTTTTCCCTTGGAATATCTATTCTTTTGCTGTGCACTAGAAGGACCTAAAGCATGTGAAGCAGCCACGTTGCCTAGCAACTAGAGGTGAACAAACCTGTTTGGAGAAATAAAGGCTAAGGGGAGGGAGAGGGATCATTCACATACATTGATCTGAAATTTCCTGATTTCACTTTTCTGTAGAAATAAGACAGAGAATCATTTGCTGAGGCTTTTTCTATTAGTCTTATTTTTCTCCCCATAGCAAACATCCTTTCTGACTGTCTTGCTAAGCAGCATGCATCCAGCATGCATAATATTGTGAATGTCATGTGGGAAGAAATTTGTTGGCCTGGAAACCACAGAAAAGAAGGCTCCCCAGAGTGAATAAGATGCAAAATATAGTAGGGGGAACTTGGATTCAATCTGTTTCATTGTTTGAATGTAGAAAGCTAGATCCAGGACTAGCTCATCCCAGTTCTTCTGGCTGAGTTCTGCAAAGCCTGGAACACAGGTGGGATCAGGGCCGACTCCAGGCACCAGCTGACCAAGCACGTGCTTGGGGCTGCACCTTGGAGCGGGGCGGCGCTAGGATTTTTATTTATTTAGTTAGTTAGTTTGGTTCGGCGGCGGGGCGCTCGGGGTGGCTTGGCGCGGTGCTCGGAGGGGGGGCGAGGGTGCGGCGCTCGGAGGGGGGCGGGGGCTTCGGGCGGCGTGGTGCTGGGGGGTGGGGGCTTGGCGTGGCGCTGGGGGGGGTGGGGGCTTGGCACGGTGCTCGGAGGGGGGGGAGGGCAGTAAGGTCTGCAGCCATAAAGGTTAGAAAATGATCTTGACAACATGAACCCAATATACCTTAAAGGCTCAGAAATCAGAAAGGAAATAAAAAGATCCCTAAATGTATTCTTTAAAAAAATCTCATGAATCTTTGGGGCCTCACTTATGATGTTTGAATGCTTCAGGTTGTCAGTATTGTATTACCTCTCTGTATGTCCCCAGCCTCTGCCACTATTGGATATTAAACAAAAAGATGTGCAAAGGCACATTACTATTAAGGTCAGCTGTAAGAAATGCCTCATTCAGTTTCCAGCTGAAAGAAAGTTAGCATGGCTCCTTCTAGCCTGACCAGAGGAAAACTTTTGGCTCACCTTTTAGGGATTAATGCAGGGGAAAAATGAGTAAGGAAGTTTGTTCCATGTTGTTTACCATTAGATATCTTTTGAGTCTAATAGCATGTCTGACGTGGTTTTAATGAAGGTAGTAAAGAGAGCAGAGTTGGAACAGCAAACTCATTCCGCTTACACATTTTGCTATATACGACCAGAATCATCTGAGTCACTCCAGTAAGGGTTGAATTGGCCTTTGGTCTCAAAAGAGACCATTGTCTGTATGTAAGCTTCCAAGGATAAAGACAGATCTTGTGTGAAACAATAAAGGCTACATTAATAAAAATGTGTGGGCAGCTCATTTTGCCCCTGTGGTAAAGTGTGTGGAATGCATGTGTGTGTTTAAGCGTGTTAAAAAACTGCTGGGCTTTCTGTGTGTAAAGGCAGGGTAGGGACATAAAGTATTTTTTACTTTAAATTTTAGCTTATAGCCTGAGTGCTAGGTGAATAATCAGTTATCTTTGAAAGCACATATATAGAATAATTCAAGCTGACCTAATGCTGAGACTGAAATACTTTCCAGCCCCCCAAACAGCCCTGGCATCTTATCCCACCTCCTTAGAAAATGTCAGGGTAAACAGAGAGTCGTTGTAGTGAGCCTGGAAAATTAACAAGCACACAGTGTAGTATGTTGCGGAGGGGGTTAACTGGAGGTTACTAAGAGTACATATTTCTATTCAAAATCAGAGCCATGTACTAGCGTGGAGTTACTTCACAACATACTCATAAATGAAAATATCCCTGTGATTAAATCCTGCTTTACTTACTCATGCCAGCAGTCCTATTTACTTCAGTGAGACCAACATTTATTTAGACCTGTCACAAACATAGGCCCTGATCCTGCAAGTCAGTTCAGCACTACAGACCTCTGTACAGAGGAACAGGGGTTCATTGTAGGATCAAGACCAGAGTTGATGCAGAAAACTTTAATGTGACCTGAAATATTTGGGGCCTGATTGAGAGTCCCATGCAACAGGTGACATGGATGTGTGTCACTCAGACTTTGCTTCATAGGATTTTTTCCTCACAAGCAAGGCTTTCCTGTAGATTTGCTGCATCCCATAGTTCAATCTATTTAGCTTAACAGAAAGAAGGTTTCTGGGTGACTTGAGCACAGTCTATATCAGAGATCGGCAACCTTTGGCACGCGGCCCGCCAGATCCCAGATCCCTTGGCCAGCGCTGCTTCCTGCCATCCCCATTGGCTTGGGACGGCGAACCGTGGCCAGTGGGAGCCACGATCGGCTGAACCTGTGGACACGGCAGGTAAACAAACTGGCCCGCCAGGGAGCTTACCCTGGCGGGCCGCGGGCCGAAGATTGCCGATCCCTGGTCTATATGTACCTATACGGGGAACATAAATTGGATAATAGAGAGCTTGTCAGTCTAGCAGACAAAGGTATAATAAGATTGAATGGCTGGAAATTGAAGCTAGACAATTTCAGACCAGAAATAAGGCGTACATTTTTAACAGCAAGGGTAATTATTAGAACAATTTACCAAGGATTGAAGTGTATTCTCCATCGCTGGCAATTTTAAAATAAAGATTGGATCTTTTTAAAGATATGCTCTAGTTAAAAAGGAATCTTCTGGGGGCACTTCTGTGACCTGTGTTATTCAGGAGACAACACTAGATGATCAGAATGGTCCCTTCTGGCCTTGGAATCCATGATCTACTGAGTCCCAGTGCCCTAACTTTGAGCCCATTTTTGCTTCCTCAACCGCTAAAGTTCTCTGGTAGTCTGGTGGGTCTCAAGATGATCGCATTCTACTATTGTAAACTGCCACCATGGTATTCAGTTATCAGGGACTTTGGATGTAGGTATTGCCCTAGATAGTCCAAATGCCTGCTTATGGCTTCACTTGGCCTTTGCGTGGAAAGACAATTGTGTGTATATGGTGGAAGTTGGGTAGGGGAACTGCTACCTTCCCATCCAGTTCCTGTTCAGATTTGATTCATAGTTTGCTTTGACTGTGAACTGAGACAAATGTTCATGTCTTGAAAACCTGTGGGTTTTTTTCTTTTCTTCTTCTTTTTTTTTTTTCTCTTTAAGTAGTGGAGGGGGAAGGCTATTTGTACCTGAGTAGAGTTTTCTCATCAACATTTTAATTTTTTAACTGTGTTTTTAAAGCCTGTTATCTTAGCACATAATTAATTCATTTTAATAAGCAATCTGTGCATAGCACTCAGTATGGTTAACACAGGATCACCTTACAGCTGGGGTGTGATTAAAATATAGCCAGGAAAAGGGCTCGTGTTTATATCTGTTGTTCTGATATCTTTCAGATTTACATACAAACAAATCATTTAACAAATGATTTTGTTAAATTAGGTTGATCCCCAATATGTTCCATTTAATAAGATAGCATTTTAATGTTGAGGCTGACATGATTAATCAACTTAGCAGAGCAACATTGCGCTGCTCTTCATCCAAACTGTCTTTTTAATTGAAGCTAATTTAAGCATGAGTTTTTGTAAATAAGGCATATAGAATCACATGCTATCTTGATGTTTTTGTGTAGGTCTTTGAAATGTTCATCTAGAGTTAAACCCTTTAACAGGGAAAGCTTTGCTGGTGGTGTTCTTGACCTTGGCATGTCCTCCAGAATTACTGAAAGCATTGCTGAATTGCTTTGAGGCTAATCTCAGTGAAGAATCCCATGTATATATGATGTCAGTTACATGCCCCAAGGCTGGGAAGGTAGCAAGTGCAGAAGAAAAAATAATATTCTCTGCATTTTGTTTCAAAATCTTCTCTAAAAATGTTATTTTGTGACAAGAACAAATTTTACTTCAGCCTTTTTTGTTGGGGGAAGAAAGAGTGGGAGAAAGGAAATAGTTGGGGGTGGGGAGGGATGTGATAAGGAAATACTCAGACAAATATAGAATATTAACTCTTCAAATATATAGCTGCTTAGCAGAAGAGGGAATAAAACAAACATGCACAATTCTTGCAATAAGAGAGGGGAAGACTGCAAAAATCCAAGAATGTTACTGGTTCAGATTATACTGACTGATCCAGTGAAGGGAGTTACGTTAATGTGGGCTGTTCTGCTCAGAAGCCTAAACTGGATTAATTGTGTCTGTAATTTTATTTTAATATATATTACATTGCTGTTGCGAGGCTTCTATTTAGACAAAAGAGTTATGGGGAAAATGGAACATTTTGGTTTAAAAATAAAAATAAGAGCTGATCTGTAATCCAGTAGATTTTAAAATTCCCAGCAAGAGTGGTGTTTGTTTATGAGCAAATGGAATATACCAGCCCTTCAAGGTCACTTATATGGGCAGTGTTTTCATCCTGCTCTACACATTCTATGCAAATTGGGAGTTAAATATGTATTTCATAGGTGAAAGTAGAGATGTTTATTATTTCATTCTGTGGCAACTACTTCTAATAAACATCCAATAAATAGCTGCAGTATTTTGCATCCGGCATCAAACAGAACCTTTGAAAATACCAGAAAAGGAATTTCTGATGAAAAACTGGGATCAGTCAGTGTTGTTTCAAAGTTGTCGAGATGAGAGTAGTGGATGTCTTCTCTCTTCATGGGCAAGGTTGCAAATGACAATGAAAAACACGAGACTAATTGTTCATATATTGTAAGAAATAAAAACAACCTTTTCCCATTTTACTACAGCCTTGTTTCCATTTAGTAAGTCTGTAATTGTAAAGTACTTGACCATGAGGAAAGAATGGTTTAAAATATCAAACAAGAGGATTATACTTTGGCAGGACTGGCTGTCCCAGGGAATGAGTAATGGAATATAGGGTCTGTTGTTGCAAATTCTTACTTGTCCCAGGTTTCTAAAGAAACTTGGGTTTCATTCAAACTGGTAACATTACTAGAAATGAAAGGCTCTATGTGCCATGATCCTGCATACCCTTATTTATGCAAATACTCTCACTGATTCCTATGGGGCTACTGTAATTAAAGGTTTGCATGCCCATCTCTAGGTCACCAGTTTAAATCCAGTCAGAGTTAGTAACAGTGATTTGCCCTGATTGAGCAAGACTTGCTTGCTCGCTATCTGACCGATCTCAAAAAGTAGTTGTCAATGGGGGAATCATCACCAATTGGGAGTGTTTCTAGGGTTCTGCAGGAATCGATACCAACCATGATGCTAGCCAGCATTTTCATCACTTCTCTGGAATTAAATATAAAGTCACTGCTGATAAAAATTGCAGATGACACAAAGATTGACGGAGGAGTAATGAAGGATGAGGCTATGCAGAGTGATCTGTATTTGCTTGGTAAGTGGGCCCATTCAAACAAAATGCTTATTTAATAAAGCCAAATGCAAAGTTATGCATCTAGGAATGAGGCGTACAGGAGGTACCTAGAGAATGGGGGACTGCATCCTGGAAAGCAGTGACTCTGAAAAGGATTAAGCTGTCACACTGGGTAAGTAACTCAACATGAGCTCCCAATGCAATGCTGTGACAAGAAGGGCTAATGTGAGCCACGGATGTACAAACAGGTGAGGAGGAGTAGGGAGGTGATTTTACCTCTATAAAGGGTTTTGGTAATGCCTGTCCTGGAATCCTGCAGGTGCCAATATTTGTGCATAAAAGAATGTGCCTAAAAGAGCCACAGAAATGATTTGAGGATTGGAGCGAGTGCCTTACAGTGAGTGACTCTAAAAGCTTGACCAGTTTAGCTTATCAGAAAGAAAATTGAGAGGTGACTTAATTACAGTGTATAAGTGCCTTTATGGGGGGAAAATAGTGGGTACTAAAGAGCTCTTGAATTTAGTGGAGAAAGGTGTAACAATGGTGGAAAACTGAAGCCAGACAAACTCAAAATTGAAATCAATCTCTCTCATTGTTTTTTTTTAATTGCCTAATGTTTGAAACAAACTGCAAAGGATTTGCCATCTCTGGAAGTCTTCCAGTCAAGATGGGATACCTTTCTCAAAGATAGGCTTTAGCGCGGGCCGGCTCTAGGCACCAGCAAAACAAGCTGGTGCTTGGGGCGGCACATTTTTAGGGGCAGCATGGCCGGCACCAGAATGCCGCCCCTAAAAATGTGCCCCGGCCGCCCTAGCTCACCTCAGCTGCTGCTGCCACGGCGCGCAAAACAGCTGATTCGCGCGCCGCTACTCGCCCTCCCTCCCAGGCTCTCAAACCTGGGAGGGAGGGGGAGATCCCTAGCGGCCGTTTTGCACGCCGCTGCTCCCCCTCCCCCCCAGGCTTGGGCGCCTGAGAGGGAGGGGGAGAAGCGGCGCCCACGCCGCGGCCACTCGGAGTCTCCCCCTCCCTCCCAGGCTCTCAAACCTGGGAGGGAGGGGGAGACTCCGAGTGGCCGTGGCGTGGCGCCGCTTCTCCCCCTCCCTCCCTCCCCCCTAGGCTTGAGAGCCTGCGGGGAGGAGGCAGGGCTGGGGATTTGGGGAAGGGGCGGAGTTGAGGTGCAGCCGGGGGTGGGGTAATTAAACAAGGGGGGGGGGCGGCCAAAATTGTTTTTGCTTTGGGCGGCAAAAATCCTAGAGCCGGCCCTGGCTTTAGCAAAATACAAGTTATGCTTTAGTCAAACACAATTTAGCAGGTTCATAGAATCATAGAATATCAGGGTTGGAAGGGACCTCAGGAGGTCATCTAGACCAACCCCCCTGCTCAAAGCAGGACCAATTCCCAACTAAATCATCCCAGCCAGGTCTTTGTCAAGCCTGACCTTAAAAACCTCTAAGGAAGGAGATTCCACCACTTCCCTAGGTAACCCATTCCAGTGCTTCACCACCCTCCTAGTGAAAAGGTTTTTCCTAATATCCAACCTAAACCTCCCCCTCTGCAACTTGAGACCCTTACTTCTTGTTCTGTCATCAGGTATCACTGAGAACAGTCTAGATCCATCCTCTTTGAAACCCCTTTCAGGTAGTTGAAAGCAGCTATCAAATCCCCCCTCATTCTTCTCTTTTGCAGACTAAACAATCCCAGTTCCCTCAGCCTCTCCTCATAAGTCATCTGCTGCAGCCCCCTAATCATTTTTGTTGCCCTCCACTGGACTCTTTCCAATTTTTCCACATCCTTCTTGTAGTGAGGGGCCCAAAACTGGACACAGTACTCCAGATGAGGCCTCAGTAATGTCAAATAGAGGGGAACGATCACGTCCCTCGATCTGCTGGCTATGCTCCTACTTATACAGCCCAAAATGCCATTAGCCTTCTTGGCAACAAGGGCACACTGTTGACTCATATCCAGTTTCTCATCCACTGTAACCCCTAGGTCCTTTTCTGCAGAACTGCTTCCTAGCCATTCGGTCCCTAGTCTGTAACTATGAATGGGATTCTTCCGTCCTAAGAGCAGGACTCTGCACTTGTCCTTGTTGAACCTCATCAGGTTTCTTTTGGCCCAATCCTCTAATTTGTTTAGGTCCCTCTGTATCCTATCCCTATCCTCCAGCGTATCTACTACTCCTCCCAGTTTAGTGTCATCTGCAAACTTGCTGAGAGTGCAATCCACGCCATCCTCCAGATCATTAATGAAGATTTTGAACAAAACCGGCCCCAGGACCGACCTTGGGGCACTCCGCTTGAAACCGGCTGCCAACTAGACATGGAGCCATTGATCACTACCTGTTAAGCCTGACGATCTAGCCAGTTTTCTATCCACCTTACAGTCCATTCATCCAGCCCATACTTCTTTAACTTGCTGGCAAGAATACTGTGGGAGACTGTATCAAAAGCTTTGCTTAAGTCAAGGAATAACACATCCACTGCTTTCCCCTCATCCACAGAGCCAGTTATCTCCTCATAGAAGGCAATTAGGTTAGTCAGGCATGATTTGCCCTTGGTGAATCCATGCTGCCTGTTCCTGATCACTTTCCTCTCCTCTAAGTGCTTCGGAATTGATTCCTTGAGGACCTGCTCCATGATTTTTCCAGGGACTGAGGTGAGGCTGACTGGCCTGTAGTTCCCTGGATCCTCCTTCCCTTTTTTAAAGATGGGCACTACATTAGCCTTTTTCCAGTCATCCAGGATCTCACCTGATTGCCATGAGTTTTCAAAGATAATGGCCAATGGCTTTGGAATCACATCCGCCAACTCCTTTAGCACCCTCGGATGCAGCACATCTGGCCCCATGGACTTGTGCTCGTCCAGTTTTTTTAAAATAGTCCTGAACCACTTCTTTTTCCACAGAGGGCTGGTCACCTCCTCCCCATGCTGTGCTGCCCAGTGCAGCAGTCTGGGAGCTGACCTTGTTTGTGAAGACAGAGGCAAAAAAATCATTGAGTATATTAGCTTTTTCCACATCCTCTGTCACTAGGTTGCCTTCCTCATTCAGTAAGGGGCCCACACTTTCCTTGACTTTCTTCTTGTTGCTAACATAGCTGAAGAAACCCTTCTTGTTACTCTTAACATCTCTTGCTAGCTGCAACTCCAAGTGTGATTTAGCCTTCCTGATTTCACTCCTGCATGCCTGAACAATATTTTTATACTTCTCCCTGGTCATTTGTCCAATCTTACACTTCTTGTAAGCTTCTTTTTTGTGTTTAAGATCAGCAAGGATTTCACTGTTGAGCCAAGCTGGTCGCCTGCCATATTTACTATTCTTTCTACATATCGGGATGGGTTTTTCCTGCACCCTCAATAAGGATTCTTTAAAATACAGCCAGCTCCCCTGGACTCCTTTCCCCCTCATGTTATTCACCCAGGGGATCCTGCCCATCAGTTCCCTGAGGGAGTCAAAGTCTGCTTTTCTGAAGTCCAGGGTCCGTATTCTGCTGCTCTCCTTTCTTCCTTGTGTCAGGATCCTGAACTTGACCATCTCATGGTAACTGCCTCCCAGGTTCCCATCCACTTTTGCTTCCCCTACTAATTCTTCCCGGTTTGTGAGCAGCAGGTCTAGAAGAGCTCTGCCCCTAGTTGGTTCCTCCAGCACTTGCAGCAGGAAATTGTCCCCTACACTTTCCAAAAACTTCCTGGATTGTCTGTGCACCGCTGTATTGCTCTCCCAGCAGATATCAGGGTGATTAAAGTCTCCCATGAGAACCAGGGCCTGTGATCTAGTAACTTCTGCTAGTTGCCGGAAGAAAGCCTCGTCCACCTCATCCCCCCGGTCTGGTGGTCTATAGCAGACTCCCACCATGACATCACCCTTGTTGCTCACACTTCTAAACTTAATCCAGAGACTCTCAGGTTTTTCTGCAGTTTCATACCAGAGCTCTGAGCAGTCATACTCCTCTCTTACATACAATGCAACTCCCCCACCTTTTCTGCCCTGCCTGTCCTTCCTGAACAGTTTATATCCATCCATGACATACTCCAGTCATGTGAGTTATCCCACCAAGTCTCTGTTATTCCAATCACATCATAGTTCCTTGACTGTGCCAGGACTTCCAGTTCTCCCTGCTTGTTTCCCAGGCTTCTTGCATTTCTGTATAGGCACTTAAGGTAACTCGCTGATTGTCCCGGTTTCTCAGTCTGAGACAGGAGTCCTCCCCTCTTGCACTCTCCTGCTCATGCTTCCTCCTGGTATCCCATTTCCCCACTTACCTCAGGGCTTTGGTCTCCTTCGCCTGGTGAACTTAGTTTAAAGCCGTCCTCACTAGGTTAGCCAGCCTGCCTGTGAAGATGCTCTTCCCTCTCTTTGTGAGGTGGAACCCATCTCTGCCTCGCACTCCTTCTTGGAACACCATCCCAGGGTCGAAGAATCCAAAGCCTTCTCTCCAACACCACCTGCGTAGCCATTTGTTGACTTCCACAATTCAACGGGCTCTACCCAGGCCTTTTCCCTGCAGAGGGAGGATGGACGAGAATTCCACTTGCACCTCAAACTCCTTTATCCTTCTTCCCAGAGCCACGTAGTCTGCAGTGATCCACTCAAGGTCATTCTTGGCAGTGTCATTGGTGCCCACGTGGAGAAGCAGGAAGGGGTAGTGATCCGAGGGCTTGATGAGTCTCGGCAGTCTCTCCGTCACATCATTAATCCTAGCTCCTGGCAAGCAGCAGACCTCTTGGTTTTCTTGGTCGGGGCGGCAGATAGATGACTCAGTCCCCCTGAGGAGGGAGTCCTCGACCACCACCACCACCTTCCTCCTTCTCTTGGGAGCGGTGGTCATGGAACTCACATCCCTAGGACAGTGCATCTCATGCCTTCCAATCGGTGGAGTCTCCTTCTGCTCCCTTCCTTCAGATGTATCATCTAGTCCACTCTCTGCATTAGTACCTGTGGAGAGAACATGAAAACGGTTGCTCACCTGTATCTCCATTGCTGGTACATGGACGCTCCTCTTTCTTCTTCTGGAGGTAACATGCTGCCAAATTTCCTCACCGTCCCGCAGTCCCCTCAATATATGGGCAACGGGGTGACATTTAATAGCCTGTGATATACAGGAGGTCAGATTAGATGGTTCCGTCTGGCCATTAACTCTATGAATATGTATTTAACCACATGAGTAGTGTCATTGCAATCAGCTTGCTGGATCGGGGCCTGAAAGTTGCTACTAGTCTGGTAGACTTGTGTGAAATGTGTTTGTTGATGAATCCAATTCCCGCACAACATTGCAACTCCCCTCCTTCTTGGCACTTTCAGTGGAGAGGCTGACAAATGACTGATGTGGAGACTACTCATAGGTGGTCCCTCCTGACTGTAATTATCGTATATCTGTGGAGTAGCATTGGGAAGCTTTTACTGCTACTTCCAAGGCCAAAAATGTTTAGCAGCAGTCATAAACGTGGAGGATGGGATTATCTAGAAATTGACACTAACAAAATTTTAATTAATTGGGTCCAAAATATGAGTTAAATGTTTCCTTATTTTTTTAAGTTCCTGCATAGATTATTGCAGAAAATAGAGCAATCTGATATTTTTAAGCCAATCTAGATACTCTGCTTTGCAAAGAAATGCCTGGGAGGCATGTGTGGAGGATATACATGGATGAAGGAATCGCAGTTGATCCTGGAGCAAATATTAAACAGAGAAAGATTCTTAGTTGATGTGTCTGGAATTATGGGGTCATGCCATCAGTGTGATGGGGGTGGACTCCCCACACTAGCCCTGCAAGAGGTGAATTAGGTCAGGTGGGCCCAATGAGCTAATTAAACTACAAGCAGGAGCAATTTAGGCTGGAGGCAGATAATTAAGGACAGACTCACCTGTGTAGGAACAGAGAGAGTCTGTATAAAGCCAGATAGCTGACTGCAGAGAGGGGGGTTGATGCTGGGAAAAGCTTCAGGGAAGTAGGCTGCAATCACTCCTTGAGCAGAGGCTGGCAAACCCAGAGAGGGGGGAAGCCAGATATGTAGGAAGAAGCCCCGGGAAACAGCAGCAAGAGGTTGGATTGTACAGGGACTGTGGCCGCTTTTATAGGGTTTCTGGGCTGGAACCCAGTATAGAGGATGGGTCTGGGTTCCCCTACCAGCCACTGGGGAGTGGCAAGGGCGTTGGAAGCACCAGTCAGCCAGCAGCTCTGGAAAGACTGTGAATTCTCCAGAAGGGGAGGACTTTAGTGATCTAGTACTTTAGTGCCCAATTTACGTTGACATACAGCCACCACAGTTATTAAATCACTTGTATGTGTGCACACTTGGCTCCTTGTGCTGATAGTGCGTATCCTCACTAGGGGCATTGTATCAATTGTACTGTCAACTTGGGGCATTGTGGGATGGCTCTTGAAAGCCAATAACAGTTGATGTAAGCAACACAGTGTCTGCAGGGACACTGCGTCAACCTAATTACATTGACCGACTCTACGCCTCTCGGGGAGGTAGTGTTACTAAATTGGCATAGAGAGGCACTTATGTTGGTGGAAGCCAAATGTAAGTGAAGATGCTTCCACAGCTGGGTCAATGCAAGGCAGCTTATATTGACCTAACCATGTAGTGTAGACCAGGCTTTAATGTCCTATTCAGTCAGTCAATTTCTCTTAGAGCTTTCAACTCCCAAAGAAGGTGGATAGGGGGGATATTCAAGTCCCAGTTACTAGAGCAGCCTTCACAAAACTGTTTCCACTCCTGGTCCAGCTCTCAGCATCAGCCTTGCTTCTTGGTGCCACATGCAGCTCGTTTCCCCCTGTTCTCCTGGGCTACCAACATCCTTTTAAACTGTTCCTCCACTGGGAACATGCCTTCCAACTGTTGAGGGGCAGGGCGTCCCTAGCCTAATATTGCTCTCCTCTCTGCACTGGTTCAGCATAGGGCCTGTGGACCCTATCACAGGAAGATAGTTAATGTGCAGAATGAGTGTCTAATGAATTAGAATTTCTGCATCCTAGTCAATCAGTCGACCCAGTTCTGCTGTAGAAATCCTTAAAGCAATATCATAAGCTTACTAGAGTCTGTTGATATTTCAACAAATTGAAGGGAAGGAAATATAGAAAAAGTGCTCTTTATCTGCTGTGTAGGTTATAAGTGCATTCACAATCAGCTCCTTAACTAGATTAAGAATTTAATCTTCTATCCCTAACGCAAGCTCACAATGAAACTTTTTCTCTTGGAAAATAGGGTTGCCAACTTTAGTAGGATGAATTCCTGGAGATTTCATCACATGTCACAATCTTTAATTAAAGATTAATCTTTAATTCCTGGAGACTCCAGGACAATACTGCAGGGTTGGAAACCCTAATGGAAAAGCATTTCAGATCTCCAAAGTCCTAAAGCCTGCATGTACAGTTCAAACCACTGTTCATATCTTATTGCTGTGTCAACAGGTATTTTAATTCCAGATTCTTGTATGTGGTCTATAGCAGAGCCTTTGAGTGAAAGAATTGACTTTTCATGACTATGGATAGTCATGTATGTAAGAGATAAAAGCAAGTTCATTCTATGTGATTCCACTGACGGCACATATGGAATGAATGAACCTGTGTCTTGTTAGACACATGCAGAGGGGTGGTGAAGGGAAACAATTGGAAAACGATCACTTTACAGTGGCAATGCTTCAGGCCTTAACTCTGGTTTTTAACACTCTAGGAGAAAATTGGTCCAGGCATGTACACTAAGCAGCATCTCTAGAGTTTGTTTTTCAAAACCAGCTGGTTCCCAAGCCCTCAAATTTGTTCCAGCTGCAAAGCTCATGTGATGTGGTTATTAGCTTGATTGGTAGGCAAAGCAAGATGTTTTAAAGACAGTTTAATGAGGTAAATTATTGTGTTGCTGGGCCTAGTTTTAAAATACTTTGTGTGCAACAAATTCTCTTAGAACATTGGAAAGAACAGTCTATTCTTCCCTAGAATTCATTTTCAGAGTGGTCCTTAGTCCACATACAAGTGGACAGACTGTCCATATCCAAAGCAATGAAACCCCAAAGGACCCTATTAAAAAAGCTTGTAGAACCTCATGGTTCATTGAAACTTTAGAAGGAGGGATGAGCATCATGGGAAACTCTTCTTGGCCCTTTTCTGCCTACTGTTATTTGGGCAGAGGGGACTTTTTCGTTTATCTTCAGGATATCTCAAGTCATGATGACCATCCTGCATTGAAAGCTGAGGATGTTAAAAGAGGCACTGAACATATACTGTGATTGAGGGGTGGCCAAGAAGAGGCTGTATAGAGCATGATCCCTGGTGGACAGCTCTGGAATGATGTGAAGTAGTTTGTGGGAATTCAGGTGAATTATTTTCCCTGTTCACATATGTGCTGTTATTGTTATTAGTATTACAGTATAATCCAGAGTCCCAACTGAGAGTAGGTCCCCATTGTAATATGTGCTGTACAAAAACATAGTGAGGGACAGCTCCTGTCCTGAGGTCCTTTAAGTCTAAATAAATAGAAAGAGAGACAAAGGATGGAGGGGAAACAGGAAGAGAGGTGGCTAGTGTACTTAGGTTTTCAGAAGCCTTTGACAAGGTCCCTCACCAAAGGCTCTTAAGCAAAGTAAGCTGTCATGGGATAAGAGGGAAGTCTCTCATGGACTGGTAACTGGTTAAAAGATAGGAAACAAAGGGTAGGAATAAATGGTCAATTTTCAGAATGGAGAGAGGTAAATAGTGGTGTCCTCCAGGAGTCTGTACTGGCTCAGTTCTATTCAACATATTCATAAATGAGCTGGAAAAAGGGGTAAACAGTGAGGTGGCAAAATTTGCAGATGATACAAAACTTCTCAAGATAATTAAGTCCCAGGCAGACTGTGAAGAGCTACAAAAGTATCTCTCAAAACTGGGTAACTGGGAAACAAAATGGCAGATAAAATTCAATGTTGCTAAATGCAAAGTAATGCACATTGGAAAACATAATCTCAACTATACATATAAAATGAGGGGGATCTAAATTAGCTTTTACCATTCAAGAAAGAGATCTTGGAGTGATTGTGGATAGTTCTCTGAAAACATCCACTCAATGTGCAGTGGCAGTTAAAAAAGCAAACAGAATGCTGGGAATCATTAAGAAAGGTATAGATAATAAGACAGAAAATATTATATTGCCTCTATATAAATCCATGGTACACCCACATCTTGAATACTGCGTGCAGATTTGGTCGCCCCATCTCAAAAAATAAAAATAAAATTGGAATTGGAAAAGGTTCAGAAAAGGGCAACAAAATGATTAGGGTATGGAACAGCTGCCATACGAGGAGAGATTAATAAGACTGGGACTTTTCAATTTGGAAAAGAGACGACTAAGGGGGGATCTGATTGAGGTCTATACAATCATGACTGATGTGGAGAAAGTAAATAAGGAAGTGTTATTTACTCCTTCTCATAACACAAGAACTAGGGTTCACCAAATGAAATTAATAGGCAGCAGGTTTAAAACAAACAAAAGGAAGTATTTTTTCACACAACGCACAGTCAAGCTCTGGAACTCTTTGCCAGAGGATGTTGTGAAGGCCAAGACTATAACAGGGTTCAAAAAAGAACTAGATAAATTCGTAGAGATAGGTCCATCAATGGCTATTAGCCAGGATGGACAGGAATGGTGTCCCTAGCCTCTGTTTGCCAGAAGCTGGGAATGGGCGACAGGGGATGGATCACTTGATTACCTGTTCTGTTCATTCCCTCTGGGGCACCTGGCATTGGCTACTGTTGGAAGACAGGATACTGGGCTAGATGGCCTTTGGTCTGACCAAGTATGGCCATTGTTATGGCTTACCCAAAGTGGCAGACATAGGAATAGAACACAGGTTTTTGGATTACCAATATCATGCTCTCTCCACTGGATGACACTCCCTCTCCCAGTCAAGATTCACACGTGTCGAATATACCAAGTAAGGTCCTGGATGCATGTGAGGCATGGAAGGCCGGTTGAAGGGAATTGGCATTCTGCATGCAAAGCTCATGCAGGATTGAGTCCAGAAAGGGCAAAGTTGACGTACATTCATCTTGTCAACAATATTTTTCTATTTGTAAATGTAGAACATAGTGCTACAAAGTACAAACGTGCTGTACAGCCCAGCATCTCTAATCTCTGAGCAAGGGAAAGGAAAACAGTGATGCCTTTGGGATGACTAAAATAAATTATGTGGTTTCATGTTGAAGTATTTGCTCTGCAAGCAGATCTGCAGAAGTGCAGTGTGTGCACGTGTCTCATCTGAGCATGTGCAACTCAAAATGTGTGTGTGCAAATACACATACACTGGTTGGTGATCAGGGTTGCGTGCATGCAAATTCAATATGTGTAAAATTGCACCTTTTAAAAACCTAGTTTAATATGAACCAGTGAAATTATGTTGTCGATTACACTGATGTAACTTCTGGTCAGTTATGCTAGAGTTATAAGGGATACATGAGTAGAATATAGCCCAAGAACTTGGCAATTAGTTGCAAATGACATTTAGGGGGAACACTGAGCATTTGTACAGTGAGATTGCCAATAGTAATGAGTGGTGTTTTCAACCTTCTGTTAGAATATGAATTTATATTTGTGGTAATACATGGTGGAGGTTATGGTACCTTGACCTCATACATGCCATTGTAAAGATACACTTTTCTGGTGGTGTCAGTCAAATGAAGGGCCTGTACATAGTGGAACATCAAGAAGTCTGAAAAATAAGCAAGCAATAGGGTAGGAGAAACATCCATTCAGGAACATTTTTCATCTCCCACCTCTATTGAGAGACTGATGTTGGCTAATATAAGCACACTTAAATCTACAGACCATTAGTTTGATCCAAATGGAATCTTTCCATTAACTTCAGTGGTCTTTTGACCAGGCCATACATGTCATCATGTGTCCCTGAGCCTTTGGAGATGCTGATCACACTAACTAGTCCCTGGCTGTCTTTGGAAATTTTAAAAGAAAATCAATTAAAACAGTTTTCCAAGTTGTGTGTCTACTTCAGGCCACAATGCTGCAAGTCCTCTCGATATGAAACAGCCACTGAAGTTGGTGGAAGTTCTGCATGTAGAGAGATTGTAGAAGGAAGCCCTCAGTGGATGTCTCTGCTATGACTGCAATAGCTACGACAGTGAATATGATTATAATTTTGAGGGTACTTTCTATTTTTTGTTTTCTGTAGGAGCTTCAGAAAAGGTTAAAGTCCCAACAAAGGCAGAAGCCTGATGCAGTCTCAGTTGTGGTGGAGTCACTATTGCTTCACCATACTACATGGAAAATGCTCAGCTTTTGTCCCTACAACTGAAATGTATATTAAAGTTTCAAACAAATTTATTGATGGGTTGAGATTTAGCTCTTCGACTTTCAGAATTCATTTCAGTGAGGACGGGATACTCAAAAACACTCGCCACTGGCCTGACTCTGCTCTCATTGACACCAGTGGGAGTTTTACTTTCTCCTGCAATAGGTGGTGTTAGGTCAATGAGCAGTTTTGATAACCATGCCCATAGTGTACAATGTGATGAGATGGGAGAGAGACATCTTTTTTTTTTCTAGCCATATATGCAATATTTTTTTAGCTTCATTTTGGCTTCAAAAGTAATTGGCCCTGAGAATGTGACAGCAGTTTTTCATTTCACTTGTGGCAGGTTTTTTTACGTCAGCATGAGGGGCGAGGTACGGTGTCTCTGCCTTTTTATAGTGGCAGGAAAATGTCTTTCTCTCCTGCAATTAGTAATATGTGATTGAAAAAGAGCAAAGGGGATGTTTTGGCCTTAGTTGAACATCATAAAAGCTCATGTGCTTTAATCGCTTATTTAAATGTTATTCCCTGATGCACTAATTGGGGAATGATCTCTGGGCTCATACAGTCCTTCACCTATCTACCTATCTCCCATTCCACAGTGAGAGGAAACAAAGTCAAAATAAATGGCTGGCTTATTTCTGCTGTCACACCTCCATTTAGAGTAAATATCTCTCTACAGGTCACGCTTTATTGTGAAGGATCCTAAAAGTTAATAAGGAAATTATTACGATATTATTCGGATTGTAGTTATTGAATGGGAATGGGAAATTAGGGCTGATAAAATAGGATTACCTTAAACTTCCTTCCTTAGCCTGAACTTTCTTAGGGTAAAAAGCTCTCTGAGCTACTTTGAAATTTTAATTATTATTCACTTTCACATGCCTGCATGCTTCCGTGTACCAGCTGGGAACAGCAGTGTTGTGGACTGGCTGTTTGCTCCAACCCTCTTCTCACCCCCTGAGTTTCTTCACCTCAGTCTCACTCCACACCCACACCTGTTATCCTCTCTTCCCCTGCCCTGGTCCAGTAACTCCGTGGTGCAGAATTCCCCCCCCCACACACTTCCCTTCAGTGTCCCTCTCCCTTCACTTTTCTTTCCATTTACACTCCTGGGGGAATTCTGCACCACGGTGCATGCATAATTAATGAGCCATGCATACTTTTAATTTTTTGCGCAGAAAAAAGCTTCTGCTGAAAGGCAGCAAGGGTGCAAGGCAACATGGGGATGGGGAATGGGTTTCTGAGTGGAGGTGGAGGGACAGGTGGAGGTGGAGGGATACGTGGACATGGGATGCAAGTCATATGGGGGTGCAGGGACACATGGGGGCAGGGGCAGATGTGCCTGACTGAATGGGAGAGGCTGGGGTCAGCCAGGGTCTGCATGGGAGAAGGTCCCTAACAGTCCCTCCCTGCCCTCCCTCAAAAAAACCTTGTTCCATACTTTTTCCACCGATACCCAATAGCCCTCCAAGTTCACACGTAGGCTCCTTCCCAGCAATTATTTCTGTCTCCCTCAGCTCTTCCCTTACCCCTGACTCCCCCCAGCCTTTGCACTGCTTCTGGGGTGTGTGTGAAATATGGTTCTGTATTGTAGTTTAAATGAATTATTTCTCAGAGTTTTGTACTAAGGAATCTAATAAGAAATCTGTGTCAAAAAACATTTTCTGAATCTTTTTTGTTGTCTGTATTGTTACAGACATATTTGCTGACAGGTATTTTGAAATAAATGGCCAAAAATAATTAAAACTGGTGTGATTATATTGTGTTATTTTGACAAATAGAATACGCAGAATGTTGCAGATTTTGAAAATATTGTGCACAGAATTTTTTATTTTTGGCACAGAATTCCCCCAGAAGTACATTTAGTTGATCCCCTTCTAACTAAAGTGACACACAAAATAAGTGCAATTAACCTGACATTTGCTGTCATCACATTGTTCACTTTGCTTGTGTGTTCTACACCTTCCCCCACCCTGAGTCTGTCTTGTCTTGTCTATTTAGATTTAAGCTTTCAGGGTAGAGATTGTCTCCTACTGTATGTGCAGTGCCTAGCACCCATTCTTGGGTTAGTCTTTAGGCACTACCTTAATAAACATGATTATTATTAATGAAATAGAAGAGTAATGCTGTTCAAAGACTGCTAGAAGCTGCAAGTCCTGGAAATGTCATGAGAGAATTTGTTCTCGTGCTAGTTCCAGCCCATCTGACTTGAAGAGTTGTGGAATCAGTCAGGTCAGCAAATAACAGGTTGGGTGCTTATCTAAACACAACTGAAGCCATTACTACTCAGGACCTATAGTTGGTAGTGCTTGAGAAACACTAATTAATTACAGTTGACAACAGTCCAGTGAGGAGATTCCCAGTTAGGGGAATTTGTGCCCCTTAGATCTAAGTATGACAGAAGCCCTCTGCACATGGATCTCCGAGTGCCCCATGGAAGGGGTGATCAGCTGCCTCCATGGCTAGTGCCTCCTCATTAATCCCCCATATTCCATGGCAGGTGACTGTGGTGTGTGAAGGGTCAGCCAGGCCCAGTATTACCCCTGTTTTACAGTCATCAAGCAGACACAGGGAAAAGCCTATATTTTCAAAAATGTCAACTGCTGTCTCACATTGGGCTGTCAACACTTAGGGCTTGGTTGTTTTCGGTCTACTAAGTGACCACCCTCCAATCAGCTTCAGTGGCAGGGGTGGCTGCCTGGCACTCTTAAAAATAAAGCCTTACATGTCTCAATTTGGACACCCAAAAATGGGGAGGCACAAAATTAACAGGCTCCTTTTTAAAGGTAGGCTTAGGTGATGCCCCTCAGGGCACACATCATATCTGCTGCTTGGTAGAGACAGGATATGAACTTGTGTGTGCCCGAGTTGTAATCTTTTGCTTACTTCTCTAGCTAGTACTGCTTCTTCCAACCCCTGACCCTTTCGAGGCTCACACATTGCTAGTCTTGACATCTCACTCTAAGAGCACTGCAAGCCCCAAACTGATGGGCAATCTCTAGCTGCCACTGCTTCTTAAGTGTTCAACATGTGCAACTGGATATGATTGGTTCATAGTGAGTTTAGTAGGGATTGTTGCTAAGCAAAGCATGAAATGTGTGTTCTATAAGAAAGGCAATTCTAGACCTGGCATTTTCATTTAATTATAAGAAAAATGGCTAACTATTAGCACCCCTGCTACCAACAAAGGAAATAAAAAGATGGCAAAGCACTGTCAACAATTAGTAGGGTTCATTTGTGTGTGAAGTCATTTCTAACTTTCCAAGTGAATTCATGTGGCTTAAGAACATATTTTAGTCTAGGTCTTCAAGAGAAACATGCATTGCTTAAGCCATTAATACAGCTGAATAAATGTGTCATCCACTATAATTTATTCTCAATTTTTTTAATTGTAATTTCTTTCAAATGTTAGATTTGCAAGATATATTTGTGTTTCAAAGTCCTTGTTGTTCTGGTTTGTTTAAAATAATGAAAATAAAACCAGCCATCCGTGATCTAAGAATTACCAAGAAATACAATGTGATCTAATACCCATTCTTCTGTAGCAAACTGGCTTTCATTTTTAATCATAAATGCTGCCATTCATAGCTTTTGAATAATTACAATTTATATCAAACTGCCTAATAAATGTACTGTGCTCTGAATGAAGGGGACTAGATTATTTCTGTCTTCTGTTGAAAAGGGCTAAACCAGAGTATCAGAGTTCTGGTACTTCAGTAAGAAAAATAGGAACGTTATG
This sequence comes from Chrysemys picta bellii, assembly GCF_011386835.1. Lineage (NCBI taxonomy): Eukaryota > Metazoa > Chordata > Testudines > Emydidae > Chrysemys > Chrysemys picta. Next base: position 40,441,134 of record NC_088797.1, read on the forward strand.
CCCAGTATGTCTACAGCAGAACCACAGTTCTTTCCTCTCTGTGACTGCTATTTTTCATTTTGTGCTGATGACAAGTAAAGGCATAGTTATATACTATGGGACTGGATTAACACAGTAGAAGGATAGCCTTCCCCAAACTCCTTGCAGATCTCTGGCTTGAAGGCAAATAAATGAGCCAAATATGGATCTGACCATACCCTTTGAAACTAGGGGTACATAAGGAGGACATAATTACTTTCAATATGTTCACACTACAGTTGTGACCATGTTTTAATGCATGTTAATTAATCCAAAGGTCATATACTGCTATTGACTTTAGTGGAGCAGGATTTAGTGTCAAAGTTAGGTGACAACTTAATCTTGACCCCATATGAACTGATGGCCAAACTTGCATTTGACTTCACTGGCACAAGGATTAGAACCTAGGTGATAAATATGGCTCATACACAATAGAATGAAATGCGGGTGAGTTCCCCCGCTCTCCTCCCAGCCTCCGTCCCCACTTTCATTGCATACACAACACCGTATACAGCACAGTCACTTTAAATTATCAACTGTTATCTCAGTTCTTGAGTTGAATCTTAGCCCTTAGGAAAGAAAACAAGTATAAGCATTAAAAATCCTTGTATCTAGCTGCACATGTAGCAAGAATTTCCATAAGATGATTATTCCTGAATAATCACCAGCTCATTTTGCTGCACACTACAGTGATCACATTACCATAAATTTGCAAGGCAATTTCAGGTTTGTTTAAAAAACATGCTTGACACTCTTTTGTGAACAGCAACAAGCTAGTGATTGTTCATATGTTGATCAAGGTGCTATTCCAAAGTTACATATAGTGTGATGCCTTAGACGTTAAACCAATTACAAATAACCATTCAAAATGCCAACTGGATTAATAAAATTGCTCTATTTGAGGATAACTTGCAAGCAATAGAGATGGCTGGAGGACACAAAATGTTGTCCATGCTGATGATGGGTTCTGCTCGATAACGATCCAAAGCAGTGCAGGCTGACGCATGTTCATTTTCATCATCTGAGTCAAATGCCACCAGGAGAAGGTTGATTTTCTTTTTTGGTGCTTCAGGTTCTGTAGTTTCCTCATCTGAGTGTTGCTCTTTTAAGACTTCTGAAAGCATGCTCCTCACCTCGTCCCTCTCAGATTTTGGAAGACACTTCAGATTCTTAAATCTTGGGTTAAGTGCTGTAGCTATCTTTAGAAATCTCACATTGGTACCTTCTCTGCGCTTTGTCAAATCTGCAGTGAAAGTGTTCTTAAAATGAACAACATGTGCTGGGTCATCATCCGAGACTGCTATAACATGAAATATATGGCAGTATGCGAGTAAAACAAAACAGGAGACATACAGTTCTCCCCCAAGGAGGTCAGTGTCAAATTTAATTAACGCATCGTTTTATTAACAAGCGTCATCAGCATGGAAGCATATCCTCTGGAATGGTGGCCAAAGCATGAAGGGACATACGAATGTTTAGCATATCTGGCATGTAAATACCTTGCAACATCAGTTACAAAAGTGCCATGCGAACGTCTGTTCTCACTTTCAGGTGACATTGTAAATAAGAAGCAGGCAGCATTATCTCCAGTAAATGTAAACAAACTTATTTCTCTTAGCGATTGGCTGAACAAGAAGTAGGACTGAGTGGACTTGTAGGCTCTAAAGTTTTACACTGTTTTGTTTTTGAGTACAGTTATATAACCAAAAAAAATCTACAGTTGTAAATTGCTCTTTGATAATAAAGAGATTGCACTACAGTGCTTGTATGAGGTGCTTTAAAAATACTATTTCTTTTGTTTATCATTTTTACAGTGCAAATATTTTTAATAAAAATAATATAAAGTGAGCACTGTATAATTTGTATTCTGTGTTGTAATAGAAATCAATTGAAAATATAGAAAAATATCCAAAAATATTTAATACATTTCAATTGCTATTCTATTGTTAACAGTGCGAATAATCATGATTAATTTTTTGAGTTAACTGCGATTAATCACGTGAGTTAACTTTGATTAATCAACAGCCCTAGTTTTGAATCATGGTGTACTGGAAACCTTTCAGCTACTGTGAAGTGGTTGCTTTAGAAAGGGGATTGTCCGTTTTTGGGGTATAGTACTGATGCTGGCTTCACTGGATAGCAATGGAGCAGAAGCATCGATGGGTGATGGGGCAGGAGAATGATGGATTTTCTAGTAAACACCTGACATACCCTGTAATGTCAGAAATGTTATTTTAAAAGCTGATAGGTGCTACCGGAGTGAACAATCAGCTCTGAGCTGAAGGAAATATTATCAAGCAGTGGAAAACTCATTAAAACCCCTACAAGTCTTGGGACAGGCCAGTACTTCCCTATCTATCTATCTCTAATTATACTGCATGCACTCAGGGGATTTCACATGTGTTATCTCCAGATAGTGCAACTTGGTGTTCCGTGAGAATGGGCTATTGTCTGTGTCCTAGTACCGATGCAAAATGTTGTGCACAATGCCAGTATAAGTTTATACACCAACACAGTTTTGTTGAACCATTTGTTGATTATGCAGCTCTTGGTGAAGGTTTATAGATGGTCTGTCTGTCAAAACCTTTCATGCAGCTTTACAGCTGTTTCTCAACAATGTTTTTATCTGAAAAAGTTACTGTTCTAGCAGTTTGCAAGATGCTACTTCCTGCTGCTATTCTGATAGACAGCTTTTCAAGGTGTATATGGAGAAACCTATTCAAGGGAGATATTTGAAAAATGGATATTGAAAGATGCTCATACTGTTCTCCCCTCGCTTTAAAGTAGAGCTGGTTACTTGCCAGTCACTTGATTGCAAATTTAGCTCTTTGTCTGAAAGTTTGCTTGTGTCCTGATCTTGATTCATATATGTATACATATAGTCATTATTCATAATTCACTGAACAGATTATGTCACCAGTTCAGCCTATGGAGTGTTTGTGTTCACTTAGAATATTCTATATTCACTATTGGTTACTTGTGGTTGGTTGCTTAAGTCACATGGTATTGTTTTGGAAATGTTTTAGCTAGGGTAATAGCATAGGAAGAGTAGCAAATCACATGTTACTGGTGCAAGTGATGAATAATTTGACCACAGCAACATTAATGAATCAGACTCTGAGATTTTATTCACAAAAATATCCATGGAACTATTATAACCTTCAACCAGCTCTACTTCAAAGAAGCAAATAGTGGAATGTATTTATTAAGGCACTGCTACGTCCACTTATGAGAAGATGGGCTGAGCTGCAATATTTTGCATTTACATAGGTAAGATCCTCAGCTGGTGTAAATCATGCTAATCCATTGACTGCAGTTGGAAAGCAAATGTAAGCTTGATAAAAGGAGAGAGGAGAAGTTTATTTATAGGAGTTTGGAGCTGAGTACACCCTCTATCCCTCGCTTTCTGTCACATGACCACACTTCTTTCTTACCAGAAGAACAATCCCATGAAGAATGATGTAATGATACCACATTTTCATTCAGAGCATTACTTTTTATTCCAGAATCTCCACTGAACAGGTTGTATTTAGGTGGTTCGGTTTTGGGGAGCCCTTATTTAAATTTGATCTTCCTCATGAGTTTAAGGGCTCATTCAGACTCCTGACCAAGAACAATTGTGTAATGCAAACTTCAAACAACTTTAGGGGTCATTTGGGATTCTAATAAAGAGTTTGTTACAGATCCAGTTAAAATGAATCACATGCTGGTCCCTTATGCCACACTGTTATGGTGCAAGCTATACTCAGTAATTAAAACAAGTGATGAATGCTCCCTCCCCCGTGTCTTTTAAAGATTTTGTTAAGTCATTTGAGAACCTTGGTTACTGACTGAAATCTTCTGCTAATCTATAGAGCAAATCCAGTCACAAGGTAAACTTCTCCACAATTCCCCAATCCATTTGAACATCTGACTTGTGGCTGCAGCTGCCAACAAAAGTGTCAATTAATATTAGTTATGAAGGTGGATTTTGTGCTGTGTGGATAATTGTCAGCAAGAAACTGGGGTGATAACACCAACTCACAGTTCCCTCATTTATGTCCCTGTTCTTTTTATAGGCTGCCTCTCTCCTAAAGCCAGTCAGATAATGGGGTACGCGGTGGGAGAGTTGCTAAATATTTTGATGACTGTCTTTTTTTTCCTGATGTTTGTTTTTGACTTTTTTTCAAAAGACAGAAAACCTAAAACCTTTTCAGTTATTGGTTGCTAAAAACTGAAACATTTTGGGCCTCAAAATGAAAATGTTTGGGTCCAAAACCAAGAATATGTTGGTTTTCTAACTTTTTTGAAGAAAGAAAACATTTTCATTTAGTCAGGAACACAAATATTTAGATGGAAATTTTTCAACAAGTTGATCATTCCAGCAGTTGAGATCTGCTGAGATGCTCTTGCTAATGGTCCCCTGGCCATTTAGAGTTGGGGTATTTGCTTCCTCCTTGGGTCTTTTAAAACTCTTAGTGTGCACTGGAGATTAAAAACTAACACTTCTCTATTCACTTCAGTTTGTGGTTGAGTGGCTATAACTTTGTGAATTGAAGAGAGATTTCTTTGATTGACTTGTTGCCTATTCTCTGTTTTGTTACTTGGGGCTTTACATTGTTATATGTATATCCAGAGATCACAGTGGATTTAATATATTAAAAATAAATAAATCTACAGTAGGCAGCTGGTCACTACTAATCTAGGCTAGATTCAAAGCAATGACCTAAGGTAAAAGGCTCCAGGTGGCGGAATCAGGAATCCATGCCAGAGCCATGACCAAGTTGGAAGGGACCAGGGCTTCTGTGAGTGTCATATCAAACCTTGGACACTGTGTTGGGCTATTTAGAGACTTGGACACCTCTATTCCTAATAATTGTATGTGTGAGGTCACGCCACATGGAGGGAGCCATTTTATACAGAAACATGCCAGATGCTTCAGAGGGAATGAGCAGATCAGGGCAATTTATCAAATGATCCATCCTCTGTCATCCAGCCTCAGCTTCTGGCAGTCAGAGGTTTAGGGACACTCAGAGCATGGGGTTACGTCTATGGACATCTTCACTAATAGCTGTTGTGGCACCTATCTTCCATGAACTTTTCCAATTCTTTTTTTAACCCAGTTATACTTTTCTGCGGCATCCATAACTTTCAGTACATTGCAGTAACACATGCTTTTCCATGTCAAAAGTTACGGGAGGGCCAAAGTTAGTTGTAAAAGACTGTACAAATGTTTTTTGTTTGTTTGTTTTGCTGAATCATTCCCCTATAAAGAGTAGAAGGCATGGGCCTCCAGCTCCATAGATATACCAGGATCCACAGGGCAATCCTGCAGGGCTTGGTCCATTTGCAGGATCCTACCTTCCCCAGAGTGCAGCTACAGCCCCCTAGGGCCACATGGAACCTAGAGGTCTGTTCTTCTGCAGTGGGTCTGAAAAGACACACTCTACATTCTTGTGGGTTTGCAGGGGGATTATGCTCCAGAGGACACCTTGAGCCCTTGGGCCACAGCTAATTTGCCAACCTAGCACCTCAGACAAAGAAGGCAGACCTCACATGGAGTGGGTGGAGCTGTGGAGACTGATGTGGATAATTCCACTTTGGCTCAGTCTTTCCCCACCCAATCTGAGATGTTTGACAAAGAAAGAGGACATCTTTCTGCTATTTTTCACCAAATGTGGGTGGAATTATATGGCCCTGTGAGAATTTGTAAATGTTTAGAAAGACAAGTGTTTCCTTACTGTTTGTTTTGATTTGTTGAATTATGTCTATTTTGCCTTAAATTCTGTGCTTTTCTGGTGAAACTCAGTTGATGCTATTCTGTATGAGCAAATTCAAAATACTGTAAATCCTCTTATCTCCAAAACTGTCAACTTGCAGCAATAGTGCTGTTTTCATTGAACTTCCAAAAGCATTGGTCATGGTGGATCATAGGATTGTACTGTTTTAAGGGTAGTGGTTGTTAGCTGTTAAATTTGAGTTTTCAGATTTCTCCAGGCCAAAATAGATGATACATTTTTCCATAGCACTGGTATCAGACTTTTAGCTCGGGATCTATCTGACATTCTTTGCAAGTGGAAGAAGTCTGTTCAGGAAGTGATAAGCCAGATATGATTTTCATTTGGGTTTTTAAATATCAGTCTAATAAATTTCTATTAAATGAAGAGAAAACAGCATTGTGATCTTTGACTCCTAGGAGCATCTTCCCTTTGGCATTTTTTCTTATTTAGAATAGCTCAGTTGTGAACTATGAAAAGGAAGGTAAAAAGGATAGAAGAAAAGCCATGATAGGAAAACATATTAGTGGAAGAACTTTTACATACACAAAATCTTTTGCCAAATGTGGTTTTTTGTTTTTTTTTGAAAATAGAACAAAATGAATATACTGACTAGATCTGCTCAGAACAGATGTAAGAGTTAGCATTCCAGATATGCAGCACATTACATTTGTTCATCATATGTAACAAAATAATAATGTATCCTCAAATAAAAATAACAAAAAATAATGTAGTTGTCTGAAATTAACAATTATTTTCACATCATTTTAGATAACTTTCAGGCACTTTTGTGCAAACAAAATCTTGATTTTGGGGGGATTAACAAAATCGGAGTTTTAACTTTAAATGCAAAAATTGAGTTTTTGTTGATTTCAATATGAAAATTAATCTTTTCAAAAATTGAGATTTTTGCAAAATATAGATTTTTTTCAGAATGAAATTAAAAAATATATAAAATGGTCAAATTTCATTAGATCTTCATTAATAAAATATGAAAACCTCCAGTTTCAAGGTTTTTGCATTTGGTCATGACTGCTTTGCAAAGCCCGGTTTCAGTGGATTGTTTTCTTTATTTTTTCATTATTCCCCAGTGCTTCTCAGCATAGAACACTCCCAAGTAACAGAGGGATTTTCAAAATCACTCTGTATTGATCTAACTCTGCTGTCATTGAACCCACTGGAGTATTACTGCTGGCTTAAGGGGAGCTCAGATATATCAATGACAATGATTTTTGAAATTCCCACCCAAAATAAACATACAAGGTAACATTTTCAGAAGCACCTGAGTGATTTAAGAGCATACGTACCACTTTCAAAGGTGACTTTCTCGGTTAGGTCTAAATCCTCAGAGGGACTTAGGCAGCTAATTGCCACTTCAGCTCAGCATGGCAATGTGCAAGTCTCTTTATGGACTGAGGTCTTGGGAGCCTATGTCCCACTGACTTTCAATGAGACTGAGGCTTCTAAAGCCAGATTTTTAAAGGCATTTTGGTGTGTAAAGATGCAGATAGGAGCCTAGTGGAATTTTCAAAAGTTCCTATGCAAATTAAGTATGGAATCAATGGGAGTTAGGCATCTAATGGGATTCTCAAAAGTGCCTATCTGCTTCTTTAGGCACTTAAATACCTTTGAAAATCTGGCCGTTAGTGCATAAGGCTCATTTTTAAAGGTGTTTAGGCAGTGCTGCTCTTAACTTTGCAACACCTAAATGATTTAAGAGCCTAAATCTCATTTTCAAACAGGATTTAATCACTTAGAAGTGCCTAAATCCCTTTTGAAAATGAGACTGAATTTCTTAAATCAGTTAGGCATGGTGACACTGAGCACTGCAATGCCGAAATAACTTTTAAAATCTGGCCTCAGTCAATTTTGCAGATTGGACTTCAGCGCTTTTGAATATTTTATCCAAAAAACAAATTTTATACAGAAGTGTAAAGGGGCTTGATACTCCACCGACACCATTTTTACATTTATCTGGAGTTACAGCTGATCTACAACAGTGTAAATGAGAAGGGAATTAAGACCACAACCCTTAGACTGCATGCATTGATATGTGCATTCATATCATTATAAAATGGTAGTCAGACGTGCCGTATAGTGATGGAATTGTAATATACAGAGGGAATTGTAAACTTCAGTCAAGGGATGTCTCTTAATATGTGATGTGCAGTACCTAGCACTAAGATCCTGATTGGAACTTCTTGGAGCTACTGCAATTTGAATATTAAATCATAAGTCATTTTTCAAAATTCATAATGAAGAAGAGCAAAGTTCTTATTCACCAATTTCCTAATGGAGGTAGAGATGGATTTTCATATCAGTGCACGGGGAATATACCCACAGCAGGTACAGTAGCTCACAGAAAGATTATCCCCAGATATTGTTTTAAACTCTCATTAGGAGAGACTTTCTGTGGTTATAGGCAAGAGGTATTTTGCATGGACAGCACGGACTAGGTAAGGATCTAGGAATAAATTTATCCCAGGCATAAGCAAGCCCAGTTTTTATGTAAATCAATTGAAAATGTTCTCAGTTGCACCAGAGCTAAATTTGGCCATGAGATTTGAGCAGTTTTACAATAGTTTATTTCTTAAGTGGCTTTCTCTGGGTCTACACCCAGCAAGAAAACAGTATTTAAACCTTGGAAGCAGAAAACATTATTAAGTCTGTGTTTAAAAATAGAGGGTTTTTTTAAAATGGGTTAAAATAATAATAACTATTAATACCTAGCTTTTATGTAGCCGTTTCCATCCATAGATCTCAAAGTAGGGTGACCAGATGTCCTGATTTTATAGGGACAGTCCCGATTTTTGGGTCTTTTTCTTATATATGCTCCTATTACCCTGCACCCCCTGTCCCAATTTTTCACTTTTGCTGTCTGGTCACCCTATCTCAAAGTGCTTTAAAAGGAGGACAGTATCATGACCCCTGTTTTACAGATGAGGAAAATTGGGTCCAGAGAGGGAAAGTGACTCACCCCAGGTCACCTAGCAGACCAGTGGCAGAGGCAGGGATAGAACTCAGCTCCCTGAGTCCCAGTCCACTGCTTTCGCACAAGTATGGTTGGGATCTGATATTAAAGGGAATTAGCACACATAAGCTTCCTGTGTTTCACTGAGGCTTTCTATGGGCAAAATTCAGACCTGTTGCTTTTCATCAGTGCAACCCCTTCAATTGCAGCAAAGGTGGAAGTGGTGGTGCAGACAGGGTGAAGACATTTTTTCCACTGTGTTTCCTAACCCAACTTTGAGTAAATATATACATACACGTACACCCCATACAGCATTTCTTCTTTGTAACTTTATGTCCATAAAGCACCTTGTTACATTGGAAGTGTAGCCCTCAGCTATTCAAAGCTAAGGTGTTTTGGTTTTTTTATATGTTGAGGGAATGTGTTTTACAAATTATTTCTATTCTGAGACTAGTTGTGTGTACTCAGAAATCAGAGAATCAGATGGCAGCACAGATATTATTTCCTAATGGAAATTATTTTAAAAGTTTTTGCTGCATTTGCATATCTTATAAGAGCATTCATTCACTCTGATAAAGTAGTCTCAATACTGGTTGTCATGGAAATTGTACCCGCTCTGAAATCTCTTGCTTGATTTAGCTCTTCAAATTATACACTCTGTTTCTTTACTTTGCTTGCTCCAGAAACTAGTGTTGGTATGAGATGGCAGAAGAAATCAGGACTGTTGTTTTTCTTTGAGTATTGAATAACCCTTAGGCCTGAAAATGACACAAGTTTTTAAAAATAAGTTCTTAAGTATATAATTACATTCTAATCACTATTTAAGAAGAAAATGCAGGCGAGGCATAGACACTGGAATCAAAAATCTTTTAAATACCTTTGTGGGAGGTGTGGGGAATTTCTCATTTGAAGCCACTTTGTAATTAATCCTCTTTATCCAGTTAGCTGATGCTTATAAGAATATGAATGGGGTTTTTAGGCTAGGCTGACACCAGCTCTCCTGCTGATTAAAGGTAAAAGCATCATAATGATTCTTACCTGCTTAAAACAAACATACAATAAAAACACCCCAACTTGCCATTTTGTACTTGGTGGTTCAATAAAAAAATCTGTACAGATCTCTGTTAGAGCAGGTTTATTTTGTTTTGCCTCAGGGAAGACACCAGTTAATCAGCCATCCAAAATGTCTTTGGAGCTGAACAGAAAATGACATGTTTTGCTCCAATAGTCAAGTTGTAACCATTCCAGGACCATGCAGGCTATTGCAAGGTGCTCAGGAGTATGGGAGGAGGCAGCAGACATTACTGAAGCAAAAAAAGATTTTTGTGCCCTGTGTTGCTGAGGGAGAGGGGGCACACAATTGGCTTGGAAGGCAAGGAAAACCTGGTGCTGGTATATCTTCCAGGACTGCATTCACTTGCGAGGACCTGCCTTCTATTACTCCTCCCTCAGAGCTGGAGCATTTCTTCTTCCCTGCCCCTGTCAACTGGGTCAGCATCAGGAACTCAGCCCCTAGCTACTCAAGTGTTTTTCCTCTCTCAGTTCACCTCCCCACTGGTCACTCTCAGCGGCCACGGATAAACCAGGCTCTAGCTCTCCATCAGTGCCAGTGGAGGCCAATGTCCATGTGGGGAGAGATGGTGTTTACACTGCTGACCACTTCCCTTCTGCAGGAGCTGTGCCAGAGGAGAAGCAGCTTCAGAGTGCAGTGTGGGGTACTTTGGCAGTGGAGGTACCTGGGGAATGTCGTGAACCAGCCTATCCTCTGGCTTCCCTGGCAATGTCCACTTCCCTGTTGGGATTCCTCACCTTCAGGATGCTGTTTGCTGACTAGAGTCCTCATGGTAGAGCAGGGATTGAGGTTGTCGTGTATCACTGCAGTCCTTCTCTAGGTTGACTCTCTGCCACTGGGAGCTCTTTGTCCTGGCATAACCTGGGGCTGAATCAAACTCAGGACAGCAGTGACCAAAAACAGCATATGAAACCATAGTAGTAGTGAAGTATCAGAGGGGTAGCCGTGTTAGTCTGAATCTGTAAAAAGCAACAGAGGGTCCTGTGGCACCTTTGAGACTAACAGAAGTACTGGGAGCATAAGCTTTCGTGGGTAAGAACCTCACTTCTTCAGATGCAAGTAATGGAAATCTCCAGAGGCAGGTATATATCAGTGTGGAGATAACGAGGTTAGTTCAATTAGGGAGGGTGAGGTGCTCTGCTAGCAGTTGAGGTGTGAACACCAAGGGAGGAGAAACTGTTTCTGTAGTTGGATAGCCATTCACAGTCTTTGTTTAATCCTGATCTGATGGTGTCAAATTTGCAAATGAACTGGAGCTCAGCAGTTTCTCTTTGGAGTCTGGTCCTGAAGTTTTTTTGCTGTAAGATGGCAACCTTTACATCTGCTATTGTGTGGCCAGGGAGGTTGAAGTGTTCTCCTACAAGTTTTTGTATATTGCCATTCCTGATATCTGACTTGTGTCCATTTATCCTCTTGCGTAGTGACTGTCCAGTTTGGCCAATGTACATAGCAGAGGGGCATTGCTGGCATATGATGGCATATATAACATTGGTGGACGTGCAGGTGAATGAGCCGGTGATGTTGTAGCTGATCTGGTTAGGTCCAGTGATGGTGTTGCTGGTGTAGATATGTGGGCAGAGTTGGCATCGAGGTTTGTTGCATGGGTTGGTTCCTGAGTTAGAGTTGTTATGGTGCGGTGCGTGGTTGCTGGTGAGAATATGCTTAAGGTTGGCAGGTTGTCTGTGGGCGAGGACTGGCCTGCCTCCCAAGGTCTGTGAAAGTGAGGGATCATTGTCCAGGATGGGTTGTAGATCACTGATGATGCGTTGGAGAGGTTTAAGCTGAGGACTGTAGGTGATGGCCAGTGGAGTTCTGTTGGTTTCTCTTCTGGGCCTGTCTTGTAGCAGGAGGCTTCTGGGTACACGTCTGGCTCTGTTGATTTGTTTCTTTATTTCCTTGTGTGGGTATCGTAGTTTTGAGAATGCTTGGTGAAGATCTTGTAGGTGTTGGTCTCTGTCTGAGGGGTTGGAGCAGATGCGATTGTACCTCAGTGCTTGGCTGTAGACGATGGATCGTGTGGTGTGACCGGGGTGGAAGCTGGAGGCATGAAGGTAGGCGTAGCGGTCGGTGGGTTTTCGGTATAGGGTGGTGTTAATGTGGCCATCGCTTATTTGTACGGTGGTGTCCAGGAAGTGGACCTCCCGTGTAGATTGGTCCAGGCTGAGGTTGATGGTGGGGTGGAAGCTGTTGAAAGCATGGTGGAATTCTTCCAGGGCCTCCTTCCCATGGGTCCAGATGATGAAGATGTCATCAATATAGCGTAGGTAGAGAAGGGGCATGAGTGGATGGAAGCTGAGGAAGCGTTGTTCCAGGTCAGCCATAAAAATGTTGGCATATTGTGGGGCCATGCGGGTGCCCATAGCGGTGCCACTGGTCTGGAGGTACATATTGTCACCAAATTTGAAATAATTGTGCGTGAGGATAAAGTCACAGAGCTCAGCAATAAGTTGTGCTGTGTCATCATCAGGAATGCTGTTCCTGACAGCTTGTATTCCATCTGTATGTGGGATGTTTGTGTAGAGAGCCTCTACATCCATGGTGGCTAGGATGGTGTTTTCTGGGAGGTCACCAATGCATTGTAGTTTCCTCAGGAAATCTGTGGTGTCACGGAGATAGCTGGGAGTGCTGGTGGCGTAGGGTCTGAGTAGGGAGTCCACATATCCAGAGAGTCCTTCAGTGAGAGTGCCAATGCCCGAGATGATGGGGCGTCCAGGATTTCCAGGTTTGTGGATCTTAGGTAGTAGATAAAATAACCCTGGTCGGGGCTCTAAGGGTATGTTGATTTGTTCCTGTGTTAGTGTAGGGAGTGTCCTGAGTAGATGGTGTAGTTTCTTAGTGTATTCCTCAGTGGGATCTGAGGAAAGCGGCCTGTAGAATTGGGTATTGGAGAGTTGTCTGGCAGCCTCCTTCTGGTAGTCAGACCTGTTCATGATGACAACAGCACCTCCTTTATCAGCCTCTTTGATGATAATGTCAGGGTGGTTTCTGAGGCTGTGGATGGCATTGCGTTCTGCACGACTTAGGTTATGAGGCAAGCGATGTTTTTTTTCCACAATTTCTGCCTGTGCACGTCGGCGGAAGCATTCTATGTATAGGTCCAGACTGTCATTTCGACCCTCAGGAGGAGTCCATGTGGAGTTCTTCTTCCTGTGTTGTTGGTGGGAGGGTATCTGTGTATCAGTGCGCTGTTCAGTGTTATCATGAAAGTATTCTTGGAGTCGGAGGCGGCGAAAGTAGGCTTCCAGATCACCACAGAACTGTATCATGTTCGTGGGGCTGCTGGGGCAAAAGGAGAGTCCCCGAGATAGGACAGACTCTTCTGCTGGGTTGAGTGTGTAGCTGGATAAATTGACGATATTGCTGGGTGAGTTAGGGGTACCCCTGTTGTGGCCCCATGTGGCAGGTAGGATTTCAGACAGCTTACGGTCCTTTTTCCTTTGTAGAGAGGTGAAGTGTGTAATGTAGATCTCCTGTCTTATTTTAGTAAAGTCCGTTTGTGTGGAGGGTTGGTTATTTATGAGAGTCTCCAGGTTGGAGAGCTCTTTCTTGATGTATTTCTAACTCAGGAACCAACCCATGCAACAAACCTCGATGCCAACTCTGCCCACATATCTACACCAGCAACACCATCACTGGACCTAACCAGATCAGCTACAACATCACCGGCTCATTCACCTGCACGTCCACCAATGTTATATATGCCATCATATGCCAGCAATGCCCCTCTGCTATGTACATTGGCCAAACTGGACAGTCACTACGCAAGAGGATAAATGGACACAAGTCAGATATCAGGAATGGCAATATACAAAAACTTGTAGGAGAACACTTCAACCTCCCTGGCCACACAATAGCAGATGTAAAGGTTGCCATCTTACAGCAAAAAAACTTCAGGACCAGACTCCAAAGAGAAACTGCTGAGCTCCAGTTCATTTGCAAATTTGACACCATCAGATCAGGATTAAACAAAGACTGTGAATGGCTATCCAACTACAGAAACAGTTTCTCCTCCCTTGGTGTTCACACCTCAACTGCTAGCAGAGCACCTCACCCTCCCTGATTGAACTAACCTCGTTATCTCCACACTGATATATACCTGCCTCTGGAGATTTCCATTACTTGCATCTGAAGAAGTGAGGTTCTTACCCACGAAAGCTTATGCTCCCAGTACTTCTGTTAGTCTCAAAGGTGCCACAGGACCCTCTGTTGCTTTTTAGTAGTAGTGAGTGATGTTTTGACTGTCTTCCACCTTCGTGGTAATTTGAGTTGGTCAAAATATTTTGGCAACATATGTGTCTTTGTCAAAGCTGAGATGTTTCACAGATAAAGAACTGGTAAAACTATGAGTCATGATGGCATCTGGTGACTCCCACTGTAACAATTGCTTGGATTACTAATAATTACAATGGTACTTATAGCCCCTCTCTCATACACACACACACACACACACACACATACACAAAAGAGTATATGTAGCAACCATGACAAGCAAGGAATTGTGGGAAAACCTGATGCACTCAAATGTTACAGCGACAAGGGCTATATAAGTAGGCCCCTAGCAAATTCATGGCCATGAAAAATGTATCACAGACCTTGAAATCCGGTCTCTTGTGTGCTTTTACTCCATACTTTACAGACTTAATGGGGGGAGACCAACGTTTCTCAAATTGGGGTCCTGACCCAAAAGGGAGTTACAGGGGGTCATAAAGTTATTTTAGGGTGGGGTCACGGTATTGCCACCGTTACTTCTGCGCTGCCGTCAGAGCTGGGTGGTCAGAAGGTGGCAGCTGTTGGCTGGGCACCCAGCTCTGAGGGCAGTGCCCTGCCAGCCGCAATGCAGAAATAATGGTGGCAATACCATACCATGCCACCCTTTCTGCTGCGCTGCTGCCTTCAGAGCTGGGAGGTCAGATAGTGTCAGCTGCTGACTGAGGGTCCAGCTCTGCAGGCAGCAGTGCAGAAGTAAGGGTGGCAATACCGTACCATGCCATCCTTACATCTGCAGTGCTGCTGCTGGCGGCGTCTTTGCCTTCAGAGCTGGGCTCCCAGCCATCAGCTGCCACTCTCCAGCTGCCCAGCTCTGAGGGCAGCCACTGCTAGCAGCAGCGCAGAAGTAAGGGTAGCAATACCGCAACCCCCTACAATAACCTTGCGACCCTCACACAACTCCTTTTTGGGTTGGACCCCTACAATTACAACAACATGAAATTTCAGATTTAAATAGCTGAAATCATGACATTTACTATTTTAAAAATCCTATGACCATGAAATTGACCAAAATGGACCGTGAATTTGGTGGGGCCCTACTTATAAGTAACCAAATAGGTAGAAAGTTAATGAATGTTGTAGCTTTGGTGCAAATGAGCTGAGTTTGATCTAAGCTAAACTGTAGCCTATTGTCTCCATCTGTAAATCTTCCTCCTGCACTGGGGAATGGGGGAGCAAAAACCACCAAGAAACCATTAAAGAAATACTATTTACTGTGGGACAGAGGAAGTTATGTAGCAAGGGCTTGATCCTGCTCAATACAGGAGGAGGACAAAGCACATGTAAGTGCAAAATAAAAAGTGATGAGGCCAGAGACCACGGGGGGAGTCTGACCCTGAGTAAGAAATGCTGCTGCATGGCCGCACAGTTGACTTCTAGCTGGTGTTGGGAAACAGGTATTGTGTCACTAGTAAGGAAATGGCAATGCTAATGAATTGATGTAATGTCTCTCTGGAACTGACAATGCTAATGGTCATATTAAACCACTGAGCATGCTAGGGATCTAAATGCTTCTAGAAACCTGCATGTTCTTGGGCAGTTGATGATAAATATTGTGCCTTGTCTTTCGATCATCTTGCTTCTGGAGTGTTTCAATATTTCACCCTAGCAGGAATTAAGAGAGGAAAGTGTAGCTTAGCATCTTTCTAGCACAACAAAGATCATGTGTCCTCAGACCTGCCCAGGCCTCTCCCCATTTAATGGGAGCAAGTGCTGAGGGGACTCAGTGCAGATGATACCTTGCCATTCATCTTATTTATGCCTGGTGTCCTTACATTAGGGTTACCATATTTTGTGCCTCCAAATGGAGGACACTCCACGGGGCCCCGGCCCCGCCCCCAGCCCCGCCCATGCCCCGCCCCAACTCCGCCCCCTCCCAAAGTCTCCGCCCCCTCCCCTGCTTCCCGCGAACATTTAATTCGTGGGAAGCCTGAAGCAGGTAAGGGGGGGGGATGGGGGGAGGAGGTGCGGCCCAGGCTGGCCCCCCCGGCCCGCCCAGCGCACCCCCCCGGCCCCGCGACCCCGGACCGGCTCCCGGACCGGCCCCCCGGCTCAGTGCACCCCCGCGGCTCCCGGCCCGGCGCACCCCCCGGCCCGGCGCACCCCCGCGGTTCCGCGACCCCGGACCGGCCCCCCGGCTCAGCGCACCCCCCTGGCCCCGCGGCCCGGCGCACCCCCCCGGCCCCGCGACCCCGGACCGGCTCCGGGACCGGCCCCCCGGCTCAGCGCGGCTCCGCGGCCCGGCGCACCCCCGCGGCTCTGCAACCCCGGACCGGCTCCTAGACCGGCCCCCCGGCCCGGCGCACCCCCGCGGCCCCGCGCACCCCCGCGGCCCCGCGGCCCGGCGCACCCCCGCGGCCCGGCGGCCCGGCGGCCCAGCCCCTTGCTCCCCGCCCGGCCCCGCGCCCAGCCCGGCCGGGCACTGCGACCCCGGCCCGGCCCGGCCCCGCACCGGCCCCGGCCGAGCCCGCCCTCCCTCCCTCCCTCCCGATTTTCCCGGACATGCCCGGCTTTTGGGGATTTCCCCCCAGACGGGGATTTGAGCCCCCAAAAGCCGGACATGTCCGGGAAAATCCGGACGTATGGTAACCCTATTACATAGCCTTCACTTACATTTGTAGTAGAGCACAACAACCATGTATACCCTGCTGTATGTCACACTTGGGTCTTCAAGATAAAGGCCCAAGCAGCATTCCCCAGTCATACGTTTATTGGATTAAGGCAGGAAGGGAAGAGGGCATTGGTTTGAGGTTGAAGAGCAAAGGAAGAGGCAATACAAATACCTAAAAATAACTAGAGCAAATGCACTGAATTCTATCATCGCACAAGCTTTATTCAGCGTGGTCTGCACAGTTGCCTAATGCGTTAGTATTAACTTTATCCTGGGCACTCAGGAAAATGATCCCTAGCAAGAACTTAAATTTAGTAAAGTCTTTTGTGGTAATAGAATTTGCTAATATAAGAAACCTTGAAGAAATAACAACTAAATATTTTTGACAGAAACATTTCATGAATTCTTGTAGAATTCACTGAATTGTTTCATGTGGAAAACAAAATTCCAAAAGTCGAAACATTTCATTTTGATCTTATCAAATTGAAACATTTTAATTTTTTTTATTCAAAATGACTTTTTGTTTAAATTTTTATTTCCATATTTTAAAAAGGTGTTAAAAACCCCTTGAAAATGGAATACTTTGTTTTGGGTTAAACTATGAGTTTGTCTACATGGGAAGTTAGCGTGCAGCAAGTGAGGGTATGAATGTACAGTCCGCAAGCTACTGTGCACTAACTCCCTATGTGGATATTCTTACCGCACACTAAAAGTGTCTTTGTGCCCATTAGCTTTAAAGTGTACAAGACTAACCCACCTGAGGACACTTTTAGTGCACACATAAGAGTGTTCATGTAAGGAGTTAGTGTTCACTAGCTTCTCTATATAGACAAGTCCTAAATGTTTCATTTGACGCTTTTTGTTTTGCTAACATTTTTTTTTATTTGATTTCACTGAACTGAAAAACTGGTTATTCACACAGCTCTACTCAAGAGCCATTATCTTACCTCAGGACTTAAGTCTCATGGAATGTCTACCCAACAATTAAATACCTGCAGCTGGCTTGCATCAGCTGACTTGCAGGACTTGGGGTGTGGGGCTGTAAAATTGTTATGTAGACGTTTGGGCTTGGGTGGGAGCCCAAGCTCTGGAACTCTGTGAAGGGCGGAGGGTCCCAGAACTCGGGCTCTAGCCCAAGCCGAAACATCTACACCCTGCAAGCCTGAGTCAGCTGACCTGGGCCAGTCATGTCACTTAGGCACTTTGAAAATTTTACCCTACAGCTTAAAACCTTCAGCTAGGTTATTTTGTCAAGCATTGTCCTGACCTAACTCAAGGTATTTCTGGAACAGCTAACTTGTATATCCTGCCAAACTTTGTAGGGATATGTGGCTACTTTTCTTTGTAATTACTGTTTCCAGTCCCATCTGTTCAGAAAGATTTCTATGGGAGTTCTCGCAGCATCATTGTTTGCTAGGGCTGTTTCATAATGTGCTGTCTTGAAGCTGCTGGTATGGTTTTATTTAGCTGGTGTGATGATCCATGGGGGTACTGGAGAGAGACAGTAAAATGTATTATGCTTTAGAATAGAGACAGAAGTTTGAGCCCATTGTTTGAGGCTGTTCAGGCTAGGCATGATAAAATAACAGAATATGTTTATTATTGCATTAATAACTGTGTTAATATAAGGAATACTTTATTTAAATGTAGCCCCTCTCTTCCTGTGGGTATTCTGCAAATACATCACTTCCTTATTGTGACTGAGTGAATATCTTTTCAAGTACTTTACATTTATGGATTATAAAAATGTTTGAAAATGTGGCTGTGCTGCTTAGTTGTAATTGGTCAGATAAATCACATAGTGTCTTTCCTCTCTGACTGCATAAGCATTTCCTGCACAAATCCTTACTTGTGCAAATAATCTAATATTTGGTTTCTGCATATATCTATGCACATGGCTTTGAAATTTGCTTTCTGTGGAGGTTTATGCTGGTTGAATTTGGGCCCCCAAATGTGTGTCAGCTTTCCCCCCCTGTAAAATGGGGATAAATCAGGTTTCTCTACCTCATTATGGGTGTGGTGAGGATAAATATATTAACAGTTGAGGTGCTCAGGTACTTTGGGGTTGGGCACCATATAAGTACCTGTTGCGGTGCAAAGGGGGGTTTATTATGGGCCAGGATGAGGACTTCCATATGCAATAGTAGATTGCAAGCCTTTGGGGGCAAGGATCATCTTTTTGTTCTGTGTTTATACAGCGCTGAACTCACTGGGGTTCTGTTCCATGGCTGGGGTTCCTAGGTTCCACTGCAATATAAATAACAATAATAGTAGTAATAATATCCAACCGAGCTTTCTTAGTTGTGATAGTTTGTGTTATCAAATACATTTTGTCATCTTCGGTTCTGGAAAACCTCAAATGTCAAGTGAATAAATTATGATAAAATGCTCTCACGGTTAAGCAAAATCACTGCCTGATTTTGTTGAAGAAGGGAACGCAAATATGAATTAAGTGCCTTCTAACTATGAATAACCTTTCTTTGGTCCTTTAACTTTTTTAAATGACCCTGTAATATTCCTTTATGCTTCATCATCTCTCCTTTGTCCTAAGGCAGTCATGTGGCTCAGGGTTCACGAGCAAAATTGACATATTCTAGTTTAAAACATTAAAATCACATCTTAACCTTTCTACAGCTATCCCCACTCTAATGTTGCAAAGGATGTAGTAATGAAATAAAGTGATAGATTTACCAGGGGTGAAATTCACCTCTGAGCCGAGGATTGTTTCAAGGCCTGCGTGTTATACACTGTTCTTTCCTGTAGTGGGAGTCTGCCTTCCATTGTCCTACAACAAGAAATATTACTGTACATTTAAAGAATATGTGCAGTCGTGTAATAGTGAATGTAATGATGACCTTCTGTTTGTAGTACACATAGTGCTGTATTTCAAAATGGATTCCAAAGCACTTTGCAAAGTCAGCAAGCTTGTATGTAAATGATGTGCCAGGATCATTTAATCAACTAAATATAGCCACTTCTGGGGTGGAATGTGCATGGGTGTGGTTTGCTGATCAGTATTATGTAATGAAAATGGTGGGGGAAGATTGGTGTTTGCAAGACTGACTCTGTCATATGAAAGGATCAGGCAAGTGGCATCAAAGAGACAGGCACTAGTCCCTTCTGTGCAGATATGCACTGGGGCAAGAGCTAGGAGTGTGAAGTGGGCACATGGGGCAAGTGGGCTGGAATCTCTGTGCTTGCAATCTGTGAATATAAAGGAGCTATTCTTATTCATAGATTCATAGATTCTAGGACTGGAAGGGACCTCGAGAGGTCATCGAGTCCAGTCCCCTGCCCGCATGGCAGGACCAAATGCTGTCTAGACCATCCCTGATAGACATTTATCTAACCTACTCTTAAATATCTCCAGAGACGGAGATTCCACAACCTCCCTAGGCAATTTGTTCCAGTGTTTAACCACCCTGACAGTTAGGAACTTTTTCCTAATGTCCAACCTAGACCTCCCTTGTTGCAGTTTAAACCCATTGTTTCTGGTTCTATCCTTAGAGGCTAAGGTGAACAAGTTCTCTCCCTCCTCCTTATGACACCCTTTTAGATACCTGAAAACTGCTATCATGTCCCCTATCAGTCTTCTCTTTTCCAAACTAAACAAACCCAATTCTTTCAGCCTTCCTTCATAGGTCATGTTCTCAAGACCTTTAATCATTCTTGTTGCTCTTCTTTGGACCCTTTCCAATTTCTCCACATCTTTTTTAAAATGCGGTGCCCAGAACTGGACACAATACTCCAGCTGAGGCCTAACCAGAGCAGAGTAGAGCGGAAGAATGACTTCTCGTGTCTTGCTCACAACACACCTGTTAATACATCCCAGAATCATGTTTGCTTTTTTTGCAACAGCATCACACTGTTGACTCATATTTAGCTTGTGGTCCACTATAACCCCTAGATCCCTTTCTGCCGTACTCCTTCCTAGACAGTCTTTTCCCATTCTGTATGTGTGAAATTGATTTTTCCTTCCTAAGTGGAGCACTTTGCATTTGTCTTTGTTAAACTTCATCCTGTTTAACTCAGACCATTTCTCCAATTTGTCCAGATCATTTTGAATTATGACCCTGTCCTCCAAAGTAGTTGCAATCCCTCCCAGTTTGGTATCATCCGCAAACTTAATAAGCGTACTTTCTATGCCAATATCTAAGTCGTTGATGAAGATATTGAACAGAGCCGGTCCCAAAACAGACCCCTGCGGTACCCCACTCGTTACGCCTTTCCAGCAGGATTGGGAACCATTAATAACAACTCTCTGAGTACGGTTATCCAGCCAGTTATGCACCCACCTTATAGTAGCCCCATCTAAATTGTATTTGCCTAGTTTATCGATAAGAATATCATGCGAGACCGTATCAAATGCCTTACTAAAGTCTAGGTATACCACATCCACCGCTTCACCCTTATCCACAAGGCTCGTTATCCTATCAAAGAAAGCTATCAGATTGGTTTGACATGATTTGTTCTTCACAAATCCATGCTGGCTGTTCCTTATCACCTTACCACCTTCCAAGTGTTTGCAGATGATTTCCTTAATTATTTGCTCCATTATCTTCCCTGGCACAGAAGTTAAACTAACTGGTCTGTAGTTTCCTGGGTTGTTTTTATTTCCCTTTTTATAGATGGGCACTATATTTGCCCTTTTCCAGTCTTCTGGAATCTCTCCCGTCTCCCATGACTTTCCAAAGATAATAGCTAGAGGCTCAGATACCTCCTCTATTAGCTCCTTGAGTATTCTAGGATGCATTTCATCAGGCCCGGGTGACTTGCAGGCATCTAACTTTTCTAAGTGATTTTTAACTTGTTCTTTTTTTATTTTATCCGCTAAACCTACCCCCTTCCCATTAGTATTCACTATGTTAGGCATTCCTTCAGACTTCTCTGTGAAGACCGAAACAAAGAAGTCATTAAGCATCTCTGCCATTTCCAAGTTTCCTGTTACTGTTTCTCCCTCTTCACTAAGCAGTGGGCCTACCCTGTCTTTGGTCTTCCTCTTGCTTCTAATGTATTGATAAAAAGTCTTCTTGTTTCCTTTTATTCCCGTAGCTAGTTTGAGCTCATTTTGTGCCTTTGCCTTTCTAATCTTGCCCCTGCATTCCTGTGTTGTTTGCCTATATTCATCCTTTGTAATCTGTCCCAGTTTCCATTTTTTATATGACTCCTTTTTATTTTTTAGATCGTGCAAGATCTCGTGGTTAAGCCAAGGTGGTCTTTTGCCACATTTTCTATCTTTCCTAACCAGCGGAATAGCTTGCTTTTGGGCCCTTAATAGTGTCCCTTTGAAAAACTGCCAACTCTCCTCAGTTGTTTTTCCCCTCAGTCTTGATTCCCATGGGACCTTACCTATCAGCTCTCTGAGCTTCCCAAAATCTGCCTTCCTGAGATCCATTGTCTCTATTTTGCTGTTCTCCCTTCTACCCTTCGTTAGAATTGCAAACTCTATGATTTCATGATCACTTTCACCCAGGCTGCCTTCTACTTTCACATTCTCAACGAGTTCCTCCCTATTTGTTAAAATCAAGTCTAGAACAGCTTCCCCCCTAGTAGCTTTTTCAACCTTCTGAAATAAAAAGTTGTCTCCAATGCAGTCCAAGAATTTGTTGGATAGTCTGTGCCCCGCTGTGTTATTTTCCCAACATATATCCGGATAGTTGAAGTCCCCCATCACCACCAAATCTTGGGCTTTGGATGATTTTGTTAGTTGCTTGAAAAAAGCCTCATCCACCTCTTCCACCTGGGTAGGTGGCCTGTAGTAGACTCCTAGCATGACATCTCCCTTGTTTTTTGCCCCTTTTAGCCTAACCCAGAGACTCTCAACACTTCCGTCTCCTATGTCCATCTCTACCTCAGTCCAAGTGTGTACATTTTTAATATATAAGGCAACACCTCCTCCCTTTTTCCCCTGTCTATCCTTCCTGAGCAAGCTGTACCCATCCACACCAACATTCCAATCATGTGTATTATCCCACCAAGTTTCAGTGATGCCAACAATGACATAGTTGTATTTATTTATTAGCACTTCCAGTTCTTCCTGCTTATTCCCCATACTTCTCGCATTTGTATATAGGCATCTAAGATACTGGTTTGATCTTTCCTCCCAGTTTTGTCCTGACTCTCCTTTCTCTCTGCCAATATAGCCCACACTCCCTCTCATTTCCGACCCATCTCCCCGGTCTCCATGTTCCCCACTTACCTGTGGGCTTTGCTCACCTGTCCCCGTCGAACCTAGTTAAAGCCCTCCTCACTAGGTTAGCCAGTCTGTGTCCAAATAGGGTCTTTTCTATCCTCGAAAGGTGAACGCCATCTTTGCCTAGCAGTCCTTCCTCGAATAGCATCCCGTGGTCTAGGAAGCCAAAGCCCTCCTGGCGACACCATCTTCGCAGCCAGGCATTCACCTCCATGATGCATCTGTCTCTGCTCGGGCCCCTACCTTTGACAGGAAGAATTGAAGAGAATACCACCTGCGCTCCAAACTCCTTCACCCGTACTCCCAGAGCCCTGTAGTCACTCTTGATCCGCTCAGTGTCACACGGCGCAGTATCATTTGTGCCCACATGGATGAGTAGCATGGGGTAGTAGTCAGAGGGCTGGATAATCCTCGACAATGCCTCCGTAACGTCTCGGATACGGGCCCCCGGCAGGCAGCATACCTCCCGAGATGAAATGTCAGGGCGACGGATGGGTGCCTCCGTCCCCCTCAGCAGAGAGTCTCCGACCACCACTACCCTACGTTTCCTATTCGCAGTGGTGGCAGCAGACTTTCCAGCCTTAGGGGTATGAGGCTTCTCCTCCTTTACTGTAGGGAGTGATTCCTTCTTTCCTGTATCAAGAAGAGCATAATGGTTACCTATAACCACGGCAGGAGGGTTCGGAGCAAGGGTGGAGCACTGCCTGCTGCCAGAAGTAACCAGCTGCCAGTGTCCACCCTGAGCCATCTCCTCCTCCACCAGTGGTGTATCAGCAGTCCTGTGTACTGGGACAGCTACCTCAGCTGTCTCCACATGGACACTGTCGAGGAATTGCTCGTGGATTCGGATGCTCCTCAACCTAGCCACCTCCTCCTGTAGCTCTCCCACCTGCTGCCTGAGAGATTCCACCAGCAGGCACCTCTCACATTGGATGGTCCCCACAGCCTGGATATCAGTAAGTGGAAATTGCAAGTTACAGTCTTTGCAAAACCACACCAGGATCTGGGTAGAGGCATCCATGCTCAGGCGCTCTGTCTGGCTACAGGCACAGGTGGAGGAGACAGTAGCAGTGCTGGCACAGGTGTTGCGGGTCTTCCTAACCATCGTAAGCCTCCCTCTGTCAAACTCCCGTCTGCAGCCCCCTGTCAGCTGAAAGGGTTGTTTAAGCCAAAAGTTATGAATGTAGTTGCTTTATAGGTATTAAGGGGAATCAAGAGAAAACAGATGGAACTGGCAAGGGACCCTCGCCCCCTTCCTGCTCCCCTTCCAAACTCCCTTGCGAAACTCCCTGTTAGCAGCCCCTGTTCGCAAAGCCTGCATGTGTTTTCCACACACTGCTGGGACAGATGTATCCCAACATGGCAGCATCTTTAAAAAACACCTTTAGCTGCTTCATAAGAAGGTGCAAGAGAAACCAGCAGTAGCCAGTAGAAAGATAATCTTCCCCCTCAACCCCACCTAGTAAGTTTCCTCCTGACCCTGAATAATCAGAGGTTGAGTTATGCCATGAAGTATGAGGGTGTATTATGTTGATTATAAAAATCCTGGATATTGTTGTTACCTTTATGAATGTCTAACCCTGTTTTGAATCCTGCTAGCCTCTTGGCCTCAATCATATCATGTAGCAATGGGTTTCACAGGCTAATTGTGCATTGAGTGAAAAAGTACTTCCTTTTATTAGTTTTAAATTTGCCATATCTCAATTTCAATGAATGTCCCCTCGTTCTTGTGTTATAAGAGAGGGTGAAGAAAAGTCCCTGATCTATCTCATCTGTACCATTTGTTATTTGTATACCCTTATTCTCCATGTTATTTCTTTCCTTTCTCAGATAAAAAGTTCCAGACTTTCTTTATATGCAAGTTTTTGCATATCCTTAATCGTGTTCATAGGGTTCACCTGAAAAATATGTTTATAATGCATGGATCTTAATACTTGTCAAGGCTGACAAGAGACTCTAATAGGATGGACAAACCTCTGCATTTGGGGGAGAATGGAATTAGGAAAGATATCTGCATTTTTTGTGCTGTATCTGTTCCATTAGCTAATTTAGAGTGACTTTTAATCCTAACTGCTTGATAGCTGCCAGGAGACTCCTCTGCAATCAAGAATTCCTTTTGAGAACATTCAAGAACTTTCTTTACGTGCTGTAAAGTTCTCATGAAGAACTCCACACTTCAGAGGCTGCACAATTTCCCGAGACGCTTGCATTTCAGGACAATTGAAAAGGGATTGTTCAAAAATTAATTCCTCTTTATCAGTTGCCAGAATATAAGGTTAAAAGATGGCTTTGGGAGAGAGCTGTTTCAGCTGTAGTTCAGTTCCTTGATAAAGTGCTGGTGGAATGTGGTGGGTAAAAATATTTCTCTTTCACCAGTGAAAATGAACACACATAACAGAGAGTCTTTACTGGGAGAGGCAGAAGAGTACTTTATGGCTGGAGGTATATTTATTCTTTTATATCCTGTTGTGGAATAAAGGAAGCATGCACTGGTACCCAGTCTGCAGGCACAAGTGTGAGAATTTCTTATACAGATTAGGCATTTGTAAACCCAGCTTCGAGCTGGTCAAAAAATTTCAGTTAGTGTGGTTTTGGTAATTTGTCAAAATTGGCATGTTCCACAAGAATGTGTTGATTTGAAAATTTCATTTTAAAATAATCAAAACAATTTGAAATGGTGTTGGGTTTCTTCTGCATTCCCAATCCTATAATTCTTCTGTGAAGAAAACTCCCTTTGATTTCACATTGTCCATGGCATATTGTCATCAAAATCAATAGGTCATTAATAAGAAATTTTAGTACAGTTTATATTGATGCCAAAAGTTAACTGATAAGGTACTTGTAGAGTACAAGATACAATACTGTATACTGAAAAGTCAGCACTTACTAACAGTTACTACACAGCAGTTGTGTATCTCAGGGGTGCCACAGTATTTAGTTATACTTAGAATAAGAAATAACTATGCTGTCTCAGATAGCACTGCTGATAAATGTTGAAATGTTAATGACCCACTCTATGAGCCTGAACTTGCATTCCCATTCTGCCAAGAGATTTCCATAAAGTTCAGTGCCAGTTTGATGTGTAAAGGAAACAGGATCAAGCTTTAAGATTATGCAGTCTCGTTTCATAATAAACACAAGACTTCAATAGTGCTATGCTGAGGGGTCTGCCTATGTGTTGTAACTTGCAGGACTGGGACCCAAGTTGTTATCAATCCAGACATAGGTGGGGTGAAATAATAGAGAATGAAATAAAAGCAGAGTCATGTATTTTTTTTATCATGATCAAACATCAGTTTCTTAAAATGTTTACACTACATGATTCTCCAATCAGGCAACCTTCTTATAGTAACTTTGTTCATGATTTCTGTGCTTGAATTTTATACTGTAAGAAACACAAACAAAAAGTAATAATCAAATGCTCTTTAGCTGACAAAATGACAGCGTTATGATTGTACCAGAAGATGCTGTCATGTGGTATTTTTCAGAGCACAAATGGATAGAGTACTTAGACCAGCCTTTGGTGCAAGGAGACATACTTAGCTATGTTATCTAATCAATGGGACCTCCCACAGAGCAACATTCCTAGAAGATGACTGACAGTGTTTAACAAACACAAGCTTCTCCTGCTGTTTTCTTTGGCAGAATTACAATTGCTCTTTTTAGAGCTAATTTTTTCACATTATGAATACAGTGGACTATGTATAACCACTTCTAATCCATGAAGTTAGGAGCCAGTTTTCTAGTAGCTTTCTAACAGAAAGCCCCATAGGAAATCCTATTGTATGCAGTTGTTGCTGTCAACTAGTAAATAGATATTTTCTTCCAAGTGATAATGCACAGGAAGAAAGGGAACGAATTCCAGTTCAGTAAGAATAGTAATGTCTGTATTTTTAGAAGTCACCAATGATTTTGGGAGCCTCTGGTTTTGAGTGCCCAACCTGAGTCACCCAAAAAGGGGCCTGATTTTTTTTTTTTGACTGTAGGTGCACATGACTTCCTGAAAATCAAGCCCCGTTCAGATGTCTCTAGTTGAGCACCCATAAGTTGAGACACCCAAAATCTCGAGTGATTTTTTTAAAATATAGGCCATTTATCTTGTATTTATAATAGTGTAACACACAGCAGAATGTGTGTTACAGGTCCCCCTCTGTACTTGTTACACGAAGGATGAGTTTTTACAATGCCCAGCACCCTAGACTTGGCTTTTTTGCTTAGCTGTACAGCTCATGCTTTTAGGTCTGTAGATCCCCAACTCAGTTCCCAGTGTGTCAGGCACGAGGGCAGCCATCACAATAGCGCTAATTAAAGGCCTGCATGTGTGACCTTTATTCACATTGAGTGGCACTTAACAAAGTGTGTGACTACTTTTGTGAGTAACAACTACGCAGCATGAATATGGATTCAAGGATGAGGCCTGGGGTGTTTTTAGTCCAAGGCTGGCATTTTTAAAGGGTCTGAAGAGAATTCAGTGCCCAATTCCTGCTCCTGCTTTCTTTACAAACATGAAGGCCCCTATTCAGCACTGAAGCATGTTAATTTACCTTGGCAATACTTTGACTTCATTGGGATTTAAGCTTGTACTTAATTGCTTTGCTGATTGGGGATGGGATTACCCGTCTGCTTAAAGCTAAACACGTTGCTAAGTATTTTGCTGAATTGGGGCCTTGTATAGCAACTTGCATCAATAGATTCCAATATGCTTCAAAAATTGTGCTTACAGTGAGTGTCACATTACTGTGCAAGAAGTCCCATTGGTATCAGGCATTGCCCCTATATAAGAAGTGCATTCACCTCTTCTGGTGAAAGGTGGCACAGCACAGTGCTGCTACACATCAAATTAAGAAAGGGAAGGATCTAGTTGAAGTCCTAGGAAAAACATCAGTAGGCAGAATGGAATTACCTCAGCTGGAATTTCACCAAAACTGGGGATTAGCACCCCCTTGGATGAGACTTTCAAAGATTATCAAAAGGTTTATCCACACACCCACCATTGACATGAATGGGAGCTGTGTCCTAGTCTGCCTTGAAAATCTTGATGCTAGTATATTCATTCATAACAGGGTGGTTGAATTCCTGCTTTAAATGCAAAACTCAGATCAACCTTAATTCAGTTGGTGCCTCTTTAACAAACACAGTTAGAATGGCAGTGAATGTGTGATATACATGGGAGCAATGGGATGTTGTTATCATATTTTAAAGGAATCGATGTAGGGTTTTAGATATTAGGTTTGAATGGAAAGTTGGTTTCACAGTTAATTTTTATCTCTCAAATTGAAACATTAAGCATCCTAATTAAGTTTACACAGTGGCTTATTGAGTTTATTCCACAATTACACTCTCAGTTTGTTAGTCTTGAGGGACGAAAAAATCATTACTTCTCAGCAGAGTGCTCTGGGAGATTGTCTGGCATGTGATGTTGGACAGGTGAAGATTAAATGACTGCTGGATCCATGGGAGACCGATCCCTATAGATGCTGAGCACTGAGAGATGCTGAGTGCTTCCCTCTCCCTTCCCATTGCAGTCCAGACTTAGGCCTGGTCCCCACTTAGTCCAGACTTCGGACTAAGGTACGCAAATTCAGCTACGTTAATAACGTAGCTGAATTCGAAGTACCTTAGTCCGAACTTATCGCGGTCCAGACGCGGCCGGAAGTCTCCCCCCGTCGACGCCGCGTACTCCTCTCGGCGAGCTGGAGTACCGGCGCCGACTGTGAGCACTTCCAGGATCGATCCGGGATCGATTTATCGCGTCTTAACCAGACGCGATAAATCGATCCCAGAACATCGATGGCGTGCCGCCGGACCAGCCGGTAAGTGAAGACTAGGCCATAGAAGCCCATTGGGACTCTTTTCAGATGACAGGTGTATGTAGGTCAATGGGAGCTCCTTGAATAAGGTCCTGTACCCTAGAAGGTTAGCTTGCTTGCTTGCCTTTATATCTTATGGTTTTGATTGTTTGTTTTATAATAATAGGTTTATAGATTTATATTAAAGTAGTTTGGCTGTAATGTAAGAGACCTACAGGCCATATCCTGTTTGTTAAGCTAAGGCAAAGTTAGCATACATATGTCTGAGACCTTTCACCTAGATAGATAGTGATAAGTTAAACACATAAGGTCCGTATATGGCAGCGACCTTTAACTTAGATAGATAAAGGATGCATTGAAGCAGGGGGGCATAGGGGCTTTCCAAAGTTCATGCCCTCTGTAAACAGGTACTCCACAAGGAAAAAGCCAAAATAACGGGGAGAGCAAAAATAAAAATGTGTGAATGTTCTAATGTCATTATAATATGTATGTATATGTCATCAATACGTACAAACATACCAGCCTATGGAGTAAGTGTATCCCAACATTTTGGTGGATGAGGGAACTAAATTTGGATATAGAAGGAGGGCTCAAGCACTCATGCCCTATAAGAGGGGTGACACACCTGTGCCACAACTCACCTTTTATCTAATCTAATCTAAGTGTCTATGCGTCTAAGCTTCAAGCGTCTTTCTTAGTTTATTAGTCTTTTAATTTAATTTTAAATTTTAAGTCAGTTAGTTAAGTGAAATTCTAAGCCAGCTTCCATAGCTCTTCGCTCTCGCTTCTTCTAAGCTCTGCACCTCCCACTCAAGAATTGAGGATTCCGAGGCGAGGCTGGTCCTTGGTCTCTGATAACCAGGTCATCATGGCTCCCAGGGAGAGGAGGTGCTTTACCTCCTGATCTAGAAGGAGCGCATGTTCCGGGTCCTCCGCCGACTCCCTGACCGGAGGGCAACTGGGAGGGGGCAAAACAAACTGCAATCTGTACCCCAGGGATATAGTGTTGAGGACCCAGTGGTCCATAGAGATACGGAACCATTGCAGACGGAAGGCAGGTAAATGATTTGCAAACCTGAATTTTATTAACTGGGGGGGGTTAACCCGGCAACAGGCCCGGTGACCCCCCGCAAGCAGTCAAAAACACCGCTTTCCCATCCTCCTGGTGACCCCCCGCAAGCAGTCAAAAACACCGCTTTCCCATCCTCCTGGCCTTAGAGGTCCCCGGACAAGGGGCCAAACGGGATTGGCGCTGTGACCGGCCCCTCTGCTCCCGCTGCTTCTTAGGTGGGGCCTCATATCTGCCCCGAGCCTGTGGCATGGAGATGTGAGGCCTGGGTTTGTCCTTGGCCGGTGGGACGTACAGGCCCAGCGTCTGCAGGGTGGTACGGGAGTCTTTCATCCCGTGCAGACGCATGTCTGTTTGATCTGCAAACAGGGCCCGACCATCAAACGGCAGGTCCTGCATGATCGACTGGGACTCAGCCGATAGCCCAGAGAGCGAAAGCCAGGACGCCCTTCTCATGGAGACAGCCGCAGCCATCGAACGGGCGGCCGTGTCCGCCGCATCGGAGGCCGCCTGAAGCACTGCCTTAGCCGCCGCTGTACCTTCATCCACCAGAGCTCTGAACTCCTTCCTGTCCTTCTCGTGGAGAGAGGGCTCAGATTTGGGCAGGGACCCCCAAAGGTTAAAATCATATCCGCTCAAGAGCACCTGGTGGTTGGCCACTCTGAGCTGAAAGTTCGCAGACGAATAAACCTTTCTTCCAAAGGAATCTAGCCTGCGAGCATCTTTGTCCTTGGGGTTGGGAACGGGTTGGCCGTGTCTCTCTCAGTGGGTCACGGACTCCACCACTAGAGAGTTCGGAGTTGGGTGGGAGTAGAGGTACTCGTGTCCCTTTGTGGGCACAAAGTACTTTCGCTCAGCCTTTTTAGAGCTAGGGCCGAGAGAGGACGGGGTTTGCCAGAGGCCAATAGTAATATTGGCCACCCCCGATGAAGTGGGAAGGCTACATGTCCCGGCTTTGAGGAGGTAAGGACATTAAACCATGTGTCTGAGGGTTCCTCCATCTCCTTGGCCTGGAGCTGGAGGTTCGATGCCACCCTCCTGAGCAGCTCCTGGTGGGCCTTGAAATCCTCCTGAGAGACAGGAGGAAGGGCGGCCACGGAGTCATCTGGTGCTGAGGAGGTCGGTGCCACGGTGTCGTCGGTACCCGGTGGTACCGGTAGCTCGACATCCTGACCTGGGGCCCTAGTCGGTGCCGAAGGGTCGGTGCCCACTGCCTCATCATGGTGCGGAGGCGGTGACATTGGCTGGGCCTGGGACGCTCCCGCCACGGAGCGGGGTCCCGGCGGTGCCGGTCCCTGGGACCACGGTGCCCACTGGCACCACTGTCCCTGCCAGGGAATGGCCTGGCCCTGGGACCCAAGGGGGCCCGAGAGGGCTGACGGGTCCCGCGGCACCGAGCGAGTCAAAGAGGGACGGCTGGGTGCTGAAGCGGAGGTTCGGGACGAGCGGATGGTGCCGTACGAATGGCTGGAGCGGTCCCGAACATGACATCTACGACCCCTGGAGGAGGAAGACAGGTAGGAATCGGGAGTGCTGTCCCTGTATTCTCTCCGCCCATGGCCACGACGCCTTGGTCCCCAGGAATGGAGGAGCTAAGCTCGCTAGCAGACGACTCTGCTTGCAGCGTGGAGATGTGCCTCGGTCCGCGGCTTGGCCCTTCCTGCCGGGACAGCGCCTCAACCACGGAGACGTCCGGCGAAGGTTGATGGGCGCTTAAAGGTGGCTTCCCACGGGATCGGGGGCCCAATTGAGGCGGCACTCCTGGCACTGGAAGTGTCAAGATGTCACACACGGCTTGAGCTGCCTCCGGCATCAAAGGCATTCTCACCTCTGACGAGGCCCGCATGAACAGCATCGGACTACTCCGTTCCACCCGAGTTGGAGGTCTCGGTCCCGATGGGGATCATGGGCTGCCCAACAGGGTCTTTCTCCCGGTGCCACTGAGTCTTCCCTTGCTTCTTAGAAGGGGAGCGGTGCCGGCTCGTCGATGGCGCCTCGCTGCGCACCGACAACATGGTACCAGGTGCGGAGTCAGGACGGCACACCAGAGGCACTTCGCTGCGCACCGAAGACACGGTGCCCGGTGCTGGGTCAGCTCGACGTGCCAGTGCCGGGGCCAATGCCGATTCCATTAGGAGCGCTCAGAGTCGGATCTCACTCTCCTTAGTTCGCGGCTTGAAGGAGCAGCAAATTTTACACTTCTCACTAATGTGAGCCTCGCCCAGTCAGCAAAGACACTGAGTGTGTGGATCGCTTCTGGGCATAGAGTTGCGACAAGAGTCGCACGACTTGAAGCCTGGGCCATGGGGCATGCCCCGAGCCAGGCACCGATCGAAAGAAAGTTCAGCAAGGAAAGTTCAGTGAAACAGGATACCACTAAGGCTATAAACGCTGCAGCCAAGACTGGAGCACAAGTTCCGACTACCTTCACTGGCGGCAAGAAGGAACTGAGGGTGGGGGGAGCACGCAGCCCCCTTTATGGCGCGATATGTCGGCACCACTCCAGGGGTCGCAGCGGTGCTCCCCCACTATGGATGCTGCTAAGGGAAAAACTTCCAGCACCGTGCAGGTGGCGAGCACGCACACCTACTGTGGAATACACAGGAGCAATCACTCGAAGAAGAACTCTGATTATTTTACCGTTTGATTACTATTTAATTATAATTCCTTTTTATCTCAATAAAAGTATTTAAGACTATATTGGTCTCAGGGTGAGTGTCCTGTCATACCCCCGAGAGTCCTGTGCATATTCTGTGTAACCTGATTCTGGGACAAGACCTTATTATCTTCTGATCAGATTGATTGGTGAGCCTATAACCCATACTATCCAAATTAATAATATTAACCTCCTAAATCAGGCAACAGCCCAATGCAGTGTTTTGTGTTTAACGTTTTTATCATCAATTGTTCTTCATATACTTAAAGCTAATACTACTTTGTGCTAGGGTCAAATCTAGTGAGCTAAGTGGTACTGATAAATTGTTTACATACTTGGAGATGTAAACAAATGGCAAAGATTTGGAATTAACAACTTTATGTTCAAGATAAGATTCCATGGGAAAGACGGGACAGAACCGCCTCACTCATTATCTGGCTGTGCAAACTAACAAGGACAATAAGTTCAAACTTAAGTAGCATCTAACACTGATGAGCTTCTATTCTGAGAGAGAATGATTGAATTCAAATTAGTCTCCTTCTTTTATTGTAAAACAGCTGTGGGGGGGAAAGTAATCCACCTGCTCTTCCTTTACAGCTTTGGCCCCAGTTTCAGTAAAGTTATGACTGCATGACACCTGTACAAAAGTGGAAACCAGAGGTTAGCAAGTCTTGTAAGGACAGTCTAGCTGAATCTTTACTGTTACTGAAGGTAGAGTTGGATGAACTCTTCACAGGGAACAATCTGAATTGTTGAACTTAACCCTTTCTCCCTGTCTGTGATCTGTGATGCTACACAAAGGACTGTCTTTTGCTGATGGGCTCTGATCTGGTTAAGCCTCTAGGTGTTGTTATGATACAAACAACAGGAAGTAATAATAAACACTGCAGGGACGGACACAAACATTTGTGGAATGAGAAGTGATGGGGATGTTAATATATGGATCATTAATTGGGCTTCAGCAAAATCATACATGGTCTTTTATTAAGGTTCACCGGAATGTTGTCACGCCTCATTAAAGTAATAGCTGCCAAATTGTTCTGAACTCTCTCCACTAAGACTAAGCTGATATCATTAATCTCATGTCATTGAAGACATGAGCTGACCCTGTGTCATAAAGCTAGAGGTTGAAAGCCACCGAGCTCTCAAGCATATGCATTTATTAGTGATTTTTAAGAAAACTGAATTCTCCTCCTTCTTTGCCTTCCATTGTTTGCATCTCACTAAAAAAATGTATGTGGTACGTTTGAAGACTTAGCCAGTTTTGGCATTTGTACTTACAGTGACAAAATGCTAGTCTATGCAGAGCATTGGAGGAACATTGTTCTGACAGCCCATTGAGTTGTATATCTCCAAACTTTTCCTGGTTAATGTACCATGCAGCATGTTCCACCCCTACCCCTCGTGATCCCTCCCTCCCCTCTTATGCTGATGACACTGTTCTCTGAAGCACTATTTATCATGGAACATACCAAAGAAACACTGCTTTGAGCTGGAAGCATCCCAGCACCCCTGTCTGAAATGCTTTCAGCTGCAAACAATGGGGGAAGTATCTTCCCCTATGTTTATTTCACAATACTCCTCACCAGAAGAAATCTGGGTATAGCAGCACATTATTACATTTAATGTAAAAATGGTGGCGATTCTGCTAAAAAAGATTTTAGAAAGAAATGCCAGGGAGAAGGCAATAAAAATACCCCAATTAAGCAGCACCACTTCAATGTATAACAATTTGACATCAATACAAGGCTGCAGTCGGTTTTGTTTTAATTTGTGTGCTTATGTTAATGGCACCTTCTAATTAGGGTATCCATTAAACCTCTATAGTACTAATTTAACAGGGAAACTTTTCAATTAAATGTATTCAAATTGGGCAGCAATTTGCACAAAGTAATGCCAAGCCCATTATGTTCAGTTCCACAGGATTGTACAGTTTCATTGTATATGATAAACAGGTTATATAAAGCTGAGCAGAGTAGTAACATACATTGATAATGTATTTTTTAAGATTAATAAAAGCTTCTGAGGAAGCAAATGTTGCCATACAAGCACAAAGGTGTATGGAATTCAAGCATCAAAATGCAAGTAATGTGGAGAATGTAAAGATCTAAAATGAGAGGTTATTACTTGAGTATTACTATATTCTTAGGAATCTGTTCTGTTTTTTGTTTTGTTTTATTACCATTTTATAAGAAATACTTCTAAATTCTGTGAAATGGAGCCCATAAAAGAGGAAGGCTTGAAAGCATGACAGCAGTGTAGTCATAATATTGTTTCTGAACATGAAGATTTATTTCAGACCATTCAGGAAAACACTTTTTTTTTTTTTGTATATGTCAAAAATGCACCTTTATGGCAGGAACCTGCAAAATGCTGAGCATCAAAATTAAGCACATGATTGATGGGAATGAGTGTTTTTTCTTTACTGGTACTCTCCCCTCCCAATCGGCACTTGTAGAATGGGTCTGGCATAACGTCCATGGGACTTTGCATGTGCTTAGTTATACAGATGCTTAATTTTGCTTTTCTAGGTGAAAGCCATGACACTTGGCCACTTGCAGGACTGAGGCTGTGAACGTGACCTGTCTAGGATACAAGAGAGGTAGAAATGTTAAAACTTCTTAAGTTGATACTCAGCTATTCAGTTCACAAAACTCATGTAATCTATCATTGTCTGACACAGCATAGCACAAATTCTATGATTCAACTTGTGTCGTTTTGTTTTCACTTTTTCTTAAACTGAAAAAATTAAGTGAAAGGACTTTTTATGTCAAAACAAAATGACCTTTTTTGTTTAATTTCAAAATGCCTATTTGAAATAAAAACTTGTAGTTCAACATTTCTTGATGTAAATTTGAAAATTTTCACTGGAATTGACACTTTCTCATCAAAAACCAAACCAAACCGATTAAATGAAACTGTACTTTTATACAAGAAAACTTTCCAGATGAAAATTTGTAATAAATTCTAGTATTCTCTGCTATTAGTTTGCCCAGCCCTAGAAGGGATGAATTAAATCAAGGTAATTAGCCTACATCACAATGGGTTTAAGTAATCCAGTGTGGAAAAGCAAGCGAATGAGGTTGTCATTTCAGTCATACCATTTTCCTGGTCAGTAATCTCCGGCTGGTATTTAGCAAGCCCTTTCAGTTTATAATAATACAACGTAATGGCTTGTGACTACATATATTTTTATTTTCTAAATGATGAAACACGTCAGACTTGTTCATATGCACATAGCAGCCCTCATTACCTGAAGTAGTGCAGACACACTTTTAGTTCACTTCCTGTTTTTCTGATGTTTGCCATGAGTTATATCCCCAATATTATACATCTGTGATTGGGTAATTGTTGTGTTATCTGTGAACATAAGTTTGCCAATTGAGGCCCAACTGTTGTACTAAGCTCCAAACTGCAGCTCAAAGAAAAATGAAAAAAATCATGAACATTTGAAAAAAAAATTTCAAAACATGAAAAAGACGTTGTTTTTGAATAAAAGTTTCAGGTTTTTTGTTTTTTTTTTAAGCATCGTATCAGCTTAGTTGCATGGTGGGATTTAAAAAAAAAATCAAGATTTCCAAAAGTCAAATGTCTTATTTGAAAAATTGAAAAATCTTGATTAGAAATTTGTGAAGTTTACAGAATTTCAGAACAATTTTTTTGTGAAAAATGTCAAAGGGTATTTTCGATTAAATATTTTTATTAAAAATTAATCAGCTCTACTACAAACTACAGATATTTTGCATACAGGTTAGGGATGAGATCTCTCTTAACTGGTCTTAGAAATCTACTAGTTGTGTATTGATTTACCAGTCCTGTCTCTTGCAAGGTATGTTAAACTTGTTATACCAGCTATCTCTGGTAGAGTGGATTTTTTTTCCAGCTTATTGTGTAGTTAAAAGTTGCAAGTTCAAGTCCTGATGTTACATGTATTCATATTACTGAAGTAGGCTGTCCTATTTGTACATGTGACCAAAGATTGTGATGCCTCTGACTCAGCAAGGTACATAAACCCATGCCTAAACTTAAGTACGTGAGTTGTCCTACTGAAGTATAATATAGCAATGAAAAGTATTGTGCTAATTGAAAGTTCTGCGTAGTAATTGATATTGATGGAGATATTCATTGTGACCTTTCTCCTTTATTCCTCATTTTCAATATGGACTATGTGTGTATTTACCATTTCCAGTTAGTAGCAGTCGGTGCCAGTATTCTGTTTTCACATAGCCATTCATTTGATCAGAATTAGAAATAGTAATTTTTTTTTTAACATGTAACTCTTGTAATACAAAATCACCTCTGGCTGGAATACAGCCAGTGTGTTTAGATAAAGTACTAATTTAAATTTGTTTTTTCCATGCCATTAACTATCAAAAAGAATATCCATGTGTTTCAGGTTTTCCATTGTTTTGAGTATGTAAATATATGTGCACTTTTTGCTCTCAGCTATTTACTTGGTGTGTACAGGAGATTTTATCTGAGCAGATACATGTATTCACAAATGGGCTACCCTGGACTTTGATCTTGTTGGACAGATGAAATATTTTCATACCTGTTTTGTTTTATTTATTTATATTGTTTTGCCTTTTTTCAATGCTATAAAAACGAGCTAACCATGAGATATTTACTCTAGATCCTCATTCCTTTACATCAGAAATACCATCTTTTCCCGAGGGATTTAGATGAACACACAATGTTTTCATTATCTGAACCTCTAGCCTTCAGTTACAATCATCATCTCTATATAAATTACCTTTAAAAAGAAACAGTTTATCCTTTATACAAATCATCCAGTTTCCACAAGTCCCTTTATCACAAAACTACATTATGCTTGATGGAAGTGCTAGTAAAACAGCCATCAGCACAGCCTGCCTTGTCACCACTTCAACTAACAGTTTAATGGACTTACTGTAACTTAGGAGGTGTCTCTTATTTTCAGTCAGCTACATGGTAGCTTTGCTACAGCCCCTGGTGTCAGGGAGCACGTGGATGTACCAGCACAGGGAAGTGTGCCTCTTAGGTTTGTCCACACAGTAAAGCTGTACACAGGCTGGCCTGCCGAGCTAGCTTGAGTCCAGCCAGCGCAGCTAACAATAGCAAAGAAGACAGCACAGCATGGGCTTCTGGGCAGGTAGTACAAACTACCTGTATACACTCAGCTTGCTAGCCTGCTATGAATTGTCTTTGCTGCTATTGTTACCCAAAGTAGCTGGATTCAAGCTAGCTCAGGTAGTTAGATCCTGCAGAGCTTTTGCAATGTAGACATATAGGGTATGTCTACACTGCATACTAAGGCCGGACTCTGATTCTAGTCTGAACCTAAGCCTGCTTCTGTCTACATGCAGATCAGTCTGGCTTGGGTAAGAAAGCATTCAGGACCTGGATCCCAGAACCCTGCTGGGGGGGTGTATCAGAGCCTGAGTTCCACTGTGATTTGGATCCAAGCCTGTCATTTTGCAGTGTGGACACAGCTCAAGCTACAGATCTGAGTCAGAAATATGGATGTGTTCACATAGCTGAGCGACCCAGGCCCAGCAATTGTAAACTCAGGTTTACAGTGCAGTGTGGACACTCAAGAACTGGTTTGGAAACATTGAGTCCACAAGCCCCAAGTCCCACAGTGCCAGGTTTAGTGAACAGTAATCACATGCCCAAGAGGACCCTGTTCAGCGATCCATCCCTATTCAAAGCACATAAGCACATGTTTAACTTTAGGCATATGCTTAAGTCATATTGACTTTGATGGAACATAACCATATGCTTTAACGCTTTGCTGAATTGCAGCCCAAGGACGCCAAAGCAATGGGGAAAGGTGTCATTAGACAATGATTTTGTTCAGTCAGGCTGAGCCTGACTCCTAAAGGTCACAGCTCACATTTGATTATAGTGATGCAGGACAATGGACCTAATTAATCACTGTGCCAATCTTCTGTCTTTGATGGAATTAAGCCTTGGATTAATTTAATCTAATTGGTTTGGGAGGGTTTATCCTTAGCTGGGTTTCTACTCAAATTCAGTTCAAAGAAATCCAGATTTTAATTTAAGGACCCTGAAGCAGACATTGACAACTAAAGCATTGTGATCCTTTAGGTACCAGCACAGTTCAGTTTGTTGGAAAGTGTCAGTGATTGTCCTTTGTATGCTAAAGATAAGAGTTTGTGCAAAGATATCATTCATTGCTAATATACAACAATTGGTAAAGAGCGAATTAAAAATGCTGGGCTCTGTCATTTTCAGGGCAAAGTTACTGTTTCCTTCAGTGTAAATTGGTGTTTCTTCCGCAATGTTTTGATTAATTATGGTGGTCACTCATTCAAGGAAACATTTTTGACACACTGCAGTGAACTGAAATGACCTAGAAATAATTCCCTAACAGAACCTGACACTTCTGTTTATCTCTAGATAGATATTTATTGTCTTGCTCAGAGAAGATTTTTGGCAAAATACTACTGAGTTGCTCTCAGGGCAGCTACATACCATAACCTGCAATACCAGAATGCATTAAACATGCCAAGACATTTAATGACTTTCTGCACCGGAAGTTCTGGGATTTGGGAATGAACATTTGCTTGTAAAGATTCAGAGGCTGCCTGTTGTCTTGATGCTTGGAAACATACAGTGGCACCAAGAAAAGATGCAGCATCTTTTTAGGAATCAGCTGTGGCAGCATCAGACTCCTCCGCACAAATTGGTTGGCCTTCCCCTTCCCTGTAATATAAAATCAATGCTGAGCA
This sequence comes from Chrysemys picta bellii, assembly GCF_011386835.1. Lineage (NCBI taxonomy): Eukaryota > Metazoa > Chordata > Testudines > Emydidae > Chrysemys > Chrysemys picta. The sequence goes on from NC_088797.1 coordinate 40,480,290, forward strand.
CAGATGGAAGCAGCTCATTGCTGTTATTGTCTTTAAAGAGCCATGCTGGTAAAACCTCATATAATCAAGAAACTGGGGTTAACAAGGGTGGGATCCTATATCTGAGGTGCTCAGCATATCTCTGTCATAACTATAAAGGGAAGGGTAACAGCCCTCCTGTGTACAATACTATAAAATCCCTCCTGGCCAGAGACTCCAAAATCCGTTTACCTGTAAAGGGTTAAGACGCTCAGGTAACCTGGCTGACACCTGACCCAAAGGACCAATAAGGGGACAAGATACTTTCAAATCTTGGTGGGGGGAAGGCTTTTGTTTGTGCTCTTTGTTTTTTGCGGGGGGGGGGGGGGGTTGCTGTTGGGTCTGAGAGGGACCAGACATCAATCCAGGCTCTTCAAATCTTTCTGAACAAGTCTCTCATATTTCAAACTTGTAAGTACAGCCAGGCAAGGCGTTTTAGTTTTATCTTTGTTTTCTCAACTTGTAAATGTACTTTTTGCTAGAGTGTTTACCTCTGTTTGCTGTAACTTTGAACCTAAGGCTAGAGGCGATTCCTCTGGGCTCTTTAAGTTTGATTACCCTGTAAAGTTATTTTCCATCCTGATTTTACAGAGATGATTTTACCTTTCTTTCTTTAATTAAAAGCCTTCTTTTTAGGAACCTGATTGATTTTTCCTTGTTTTAAGATCCAAGGTGTTTTGGATCAGTGTTCACCAGGGAATTGGTGGAAGAGTGTCTCAAGGCTACCCAGGGAAGGGACTTAGCACATTGGGAGTGGTGGCAGCGGACCAGATCTAAGCTGGTAGTTAAGCTTAGAAGTTTTCATGCAGGCCCCCACATCTGTACCCTAAAGTTCAGAGTGGGGAAGGAGCCTTGACAGTGCACAGCATATCGCAATATCTGACCCCATAATGTAGGGAGAGGAGTGGAAACACTGTCTTGTTCACATGTACGTGGTCCCGTCTTTGTTCTTCATGGACTTCTGTAATTGGCGTAGAAGTTTAGGTGAGTTGTGCTGGTATAGGAAATGTGCTTATTGCAAAGGTTTTTGAAAATCCTTTTTGGAAAATAAAACCAACCTCCCAGACCTTTCAAATTCACCTCTATTTGGCTTTTTTAGACTTCATTGCTTTGCACTAAAGTCCTTGTGTTGTACAGAAATTATGCTTCTGCAATGTAATAAACATGCCAATCAGTTGATTGAGTTTTTACATGTACAGGTTGGGTATTACTTGATTTGCTCCAGTGTTGTTTGTGCAGAGAAAATTCCAGGCCCAAATATAAAGATTGTTCTTGTAAAATTTGATCCTTTTCTATGCAATGTTGCTTTAAAATGTTCAGTAACTGAGTGCTCCAGTTTTTATTCTATGCAAAGACAGATGATTAAGATATTGCATTATGACTAAAGCACCATTGCTGGCAAAACAAATTAATTTCTAGTTCTTGTGACACTTCCTCATCTGTCCTGTCCTTCTCTAAGGCAGTTTTGGCCACATTTAGCACCATCAAGTACTCATGACTCACAAATAATTCACCAGATTACTTCAGCCTTAACGATCAAAATAAGCATAAAGATCTGCTATTAACCCTAATATCGACCACTTAAGACCTGGAAAAATGACACCTGCTAGATTGAAAAATAGTATAAAATCTGTTTTATTATTATACTATCATGAATTTTCAAACCCTGCTCCTGGAAATTAAGAGATGATGTTTATACAAGTATATTTTTCAGAGTGTTTTACCAGTACACTCAGCAATAGTTCTTTATTTTCTATAGAGAAGACTGATAATCAAGGATGGTATTGAGATACCAATACACATATTTCTCTTGTAAAAATTGAGTTGTTTATGTCAGCAAATGGGGTGCTCAGCTGGGAACTGTACAAACTATGATCTGCAGCATAAAAGTGTAAGTCTGGAAATGACCTCACCTTCCTGAAAATATCATAAAAAATAAATTTGCATAGTGGACCCAAAAAGTGATTTTTACATCACTTGAAAAAAAAGAAAATAAGAAAACAAAAAAACCCTGCTAGCAAAGAAAGCTTCATCCAGATATATTTTCACCAGTGAGATTTAGCATGTAAATTGATTGAAATTGTTTTCTGGGGAATAAGACTAACAGACATCTGTAGAGTGATATTTTAAACTATTTGGACCAAATTGCCACCCTCATTCCACCTGTTCTGTCATGTTGATGCCGCCTCAAATCTCTTTTTTTCTATAACCTGTGCTCCTCCCTGCGAGTCCCATGCAGGTTACTACATTGGCCTTATGCCTCTACACAGAGCAATGACCCTTTTCTTGAAGCCATTCTGGGATTACATAGATACACTCTCAATTATAGTCTAACAGGTTTATTCCCAAAATGTCATTTTTAAAAGCAATATTAAAAACATTGTCCAGGTCTTGAAGCTACTCCGACTTGTACCAGCTGAGGATCTGTCCTGTTATCCAAATTGCATACTCTTCCTGGTATCGAGGGAAACCCCTTTAATTTACTCAGGTATCTGTTATGGTTGGCACCAGAATAAATCTGGAACTCTCAAGCCTCCAAACATTGAAATCAGAGTTCACAGTTATATTCCAAGACAAAAACTATGTTAAAATGGAGTTAAGGTTGGGAGTACATATCACTAACTTAAGGGTGAAAAAGCATTACAGGGATATTATAATTAACCCCAAATCCAGGCATTCCAAACCCAGGAAATTTAGAATTAATGTTACTTTTAAAAGAAATCCAAACTTCTTAAGGTACCCAAACAACCTTAAGACTGCCCTATAGTGACTCCCTTCAATATCCATATCATTATCATAAGGACATTTTAGTGTTTGTGGTCCCAGATGAGATGTAACATAAATCTTTAAAATATATGTTTGCCTCATGATGTCACTAACTACCCAGGTGATTTTAGATCTGGGAAAAGAAAGAATTAAGAAATTCAAGGTGCGGGGGGAACCCCAATAAGCTAAGAGTATCTGAGGAATGAGGCTAGGTTATTTCTAGTGTCTTCACACACACTTACCTTACTGGTCATTTTCCATCTTGAATTTTTTAGTTATTCCTTGAGAAAGGAGGGACAATTATCTGCTAGAATCTCATGGTATGGAAAATGTTCTCTTTGGTGCTGTAAGACCTTTACCTGATGTAAATGGGTGCAGTTCCAAACTTAACTCAATGCTGCTCCGCTGATTTCCACAGACTCCGGATCTAGCCCATAGCAATAAGAAGTTTACTGCAGGCCCTCCGGAGCGCTTCATGCTTCGAGTAGACTTGGCTCAAACTCTAGATCTTACCTTGCCATTATCACTGACCAGTGGAGCACCCTTGTGAAACTCTAACCCTTAGGGCCAAATTCAACCATACTCTTTTAGTCTCATTTTGTTTTATGTTTAATTAGGAAACAAAGGGCCAGGACATGCTTGGCAACCTTCAAGCTGTTCTGAGGTAATATGCCACTGAATGTGCATCATCCAGGCAATACCCTAATTAGGTCCAGGGCAACGGATTTTCAAAGGGAAGCTAGGAAAACGAGGAAACAAATCAGCTTTTCAGCCAGTAATGTGAGCAGGAGTTACAATACACTGCACACGCTTCCCTTCCCTGCAAGGAGCATTCTGGGTGATTGACCATTTTGCACCTTAGGAGAGAGTGCGCTTAAAGATTCAACTTTTGTTCTTAATTGATTGGCGTCAAGAATTTTGAGTGCTGCCTGCTCATATATTCATGCTGTTCATGGCTAGAGACACAGTGACAAGTCTGACTCCATTTGTGACCAGAGACTTAGGGGAAAATCCCTCCACATCCACAACCAGGAATGGGGTGTTGGATTAAAAGTAATAATTAATACATTCATTATTTTGGGGAAAATATGGTCCAGTACAGACCCCGGATTTGGCTTGTATTATTAGAAAGAAATATGTCTCTCAGCCTGTTCTCTCAGCCTGCTGAATTTGTGCTAAGTGAAGCAGGCCTGTTAGTTTGCAAGGTCTGTGCTAATTGTAGAAAAACATTCAGAGACAAAGAGTTTGTCCTAAAAGTGATAAGATAACAACATGTTACAAATGTTTTTTCTGAATTCGCGAACAAGATTTGTTGTTCCTCCACTTTTACATTCCTATCTTGCTTGTGACAAGTGGGATGGATAGATTCATTGGCATCTGTAATGCCCCAATGATTTGAGAATAGTTATGTTAAGTGAAATAGGGTGTGATTGTAAATGTATGTTTGAATGAGTAATAAAAGGTTGATGTGCCAGCCTAATAAATAACTACCCAGGAACATTCGGCTGAAGAATACGCAGAATGGAAATAACCGGATGACCCCATAGGGCAAAAAGGAATCCACCCCGAACTACCCCAAGGACAGAGGGGCAGAAGAACCGAAGAACAAAATAATAACAAGCTGTCACTGCTGTGCCATCTGCATGATGGACTATCATTTTAAACGTGAGAGCCGTGATTGATTATCACTTCAAATGTGAAAACAGCATGACGAAGCAAACCCTATAGATTTGAATGAGGATGAATCCCAATAAAGACAGACTCTAAAAACGGAGAACTTTGAGTCTGGTTCTGCAACCACCCTCCAGGAGCATCAGATGTGCATCTGACAATGACTCGGCTCCACCCTCGTGTCCAGGCTTCCTGGCCAGTAACATGGCACGAGCAACCGCTAGGCTGGTAACGATAACAACTTAAGCTTGCAGAACGTGTGTGTGTGTGTGTGTGTGTGTGTGTGTGTGTGTGTGTGTGTGTGTGTGAATAAAGGATAGTAGTTATAGGACACTGTATTTTGTTTTTTCATATCTGAATTTCAACCTTGTATTCACAATAAATGTGGCTTTTTGCCTGATCCCCTTTACAAGATCCTGTTGGTCTTTATTGGTATAACAATAACCCTGAAATAGGAGGAGGAAGGAGTCAGGATGGGACGATCCTATGATCCCTGCATAACATGGCTGTAGTTCACAGGGTTTCTTTTTGTCCCTGTGCACAGAAGGAATTTGGAAGGCGAAGGTAGTAGGAGCCACTGGGTCCATTGCTGTTGCTCTGCTATTCTTGTGATTTCTGGGGTGGAAAGGTTCCTTCCCTAATGAGTTTCACAGGACTCCAGTTTATATGGACTGGGGACAGTACTCAGGATTTAGTCCTTGATCAGTTTTATCTTCCAGTGTCTCCAGAGCCAGAAACCTTTGTATTTAATAGTGATACTATCTCAGTTTTTTACAGTGTAATGTCCTGCATCCACAAGGAGCCCCAAAACAATCTTCAAACCAGTCCTGTAGCTTTTTCACAAACAAAACTCCTACTGATGTGAATGTGACATCTTGCTTGAGTAACAAGTGTGGATGTGACCCCATAGAACAAACTTTCAAAACTAATTTCACCTTGCAAAATATGTTTGTGTTCAACAAACCAACCAGTCTACAGCAGCGCTACACAACTGACCAGGACAGTAAATGAAGAAGAATCCTGTATTCATTTAGTATTTCTGTCCAGCACAGAGAGTGACGTAGAAAATAAAACATTTACTACATGGGGTTAATAAAACTTTGGGTTTTTGTCTATTGCCATCTAGTCTATGGCTGAGAAAGAACACTTCCATAAAATTATGTTGGGAAGTGGTGTGCTGGATTCAGAGCAAATACGTTTTCCTTTGATTTTTACAAATTTCTAGCCCAATGTTGGTAACATATAGAAGTGCTATGTGTGCATCATTATAAGCAATAAAAAGCAATGCTGTTTAGAGTTGCTGTGATTTTTAGTTTTCATTATTCAGTGCAATTCATTTAGATTGAATTTCAAAGCACTGATGGCCCTGGGATCATCCAGATAAAACCCCTAGTGTGTCTTCTCCAAACCAAGCCCGTCTGCAATGGCAGCGTGGTGTCTAAACATCTCTCTGGATATCAATTGGCACTTTGAAAAATAAATTATTTTAATCCTATGCAGTCAAATCTCGATTAAATCCTCTCCATTAAATTAATTTAAAATGCCTGACATTTTATTTTAAAAATTGCATTTTAAAATATGACCTGTTTAACTACCCAAAGTGTGTGTGTGTGTGTGTGTGTGTGTGTGTGTGTGTGTGTGTGTGTGTGTGTGTGAGAGGTGGGGGGAACACACCACACATGAACTATGCATTCTCTCTGCCCCATCTAAAAAGTGTCTTATTTAGATACTTCTATGGAACCCATTATCATAATATCTGAGAACCAGATTTTAAAGGTTTTTAGGCACCTAACTCTGGCTGATTTCATTGGACATTAGTGGCAAATTTTAAAAAGTATTTAAGTGTCTGAGTGCCCAACAATCTTTAATGTATTTACCCCTGTGAAGAGTAGGTTACTCACCCTGTGCAGTAACTGACGTTCTTTGAGATGAGTGTCCCTGTGGGTGCTCCACTGCAGGTGTTGGTGCGCCCCTGCGCCTTCGCTCGGAGATTTTTACAGCAGTATTTGTACCGGTCGCGCATGCGCAGAGCCTGCCCTCGCCCCCGCTCTGAGTGTACCTTAATAGTACACGTGCACGACCGGTCTCCTCAGTTCCTTCTCTACAAAGGAGGCTACTCCAACTCTGAAGTAGAGGAGGGTGAGGAGTGGAGCACCCACAGGGACACTCATCTCAAAGAACGTCAGTTACTGCACAGGTGAGTAACCTCCTCTTCTTCTTTGAGAGGTGTCCCTGTGGGTGCTCCACTCCAGGTGACTTGAGAGACACTGCTTTTAAGGAGGTAGGGACTTCAGATTTGGTAAGAATGCGGTAGATAATACAGCTCTGCCTAATCGTGTATCAGAGAGAGAGGGCCTTGAGTAAGGGTGTAATGCTTAATAAATGTGTGTTCAGAAGACCAAGTGGCCGCTTTGTAGATATCAGCCAGAGGAACTTTGCGTAGAAAAGCCACGGAGGTAGCCACAGATCTATTGGAGTGAGTTATGATGCCGGCAGGAGGCGTAACTTTCTTTATCTGGTAGCACAGTCAGATACACTCAGAAATCCAGTTTGAAAATCTCTGGGTAGAAATAGGTGTCCCCCTGGAGTGCTCCGCAATGGAGACAAAGAGTCTGGAAGAGTTCCCAAAGGGTTTGGTTTCATCCAGATTGAATGACAAAGCCCTGTGTACATCTAATGTATGCACTGTGGAGTCAAAAGAATTTGCACATGGTTTAGGAAAGAAGGTTGATAGGTGTATCGGCTCGTTGATGTGGAATGACGAATGCACAGTAGGGGACAGGTTGCGGAAGCTTGGCGAGGAGCTAAGTGGCGGACCAAGTATGTGACTGAATGTGAGCGGAAGCAGTTGAAGGCCGTGCAATGAACTTTGTTCGGCAGATCCTGCCAAAATGTAGTTTAGTATAGTTCAGCATGTTTTTGTCTGTAAACAAGTTAGCTTATATAACGAGTACGATTTATGAATGCAATGAATGTAGCCAGCTGTTGACCCCATGTAACCTGGAGATAAGCGCGGGGGGATATAGCATTGCAGCGGACTCCCTTCAGTGAAGTCCTGCCTGGCCAGCTGTCCCGGACGGTCAGAGTTCCCCCGCAGCCCCTCCGCACATCTCAAGAGGCTCCCCGCGCCGCTTGGAGTGTAAGTTCTTCCCTCAGTAAAGCCTTGCTTTTTACTCTCAGGCACCGAGTGTCATTCTTTTGCCGGTATTACAGCCCCCCTTGTTGGCACAGCACCTTTGGAAGAAACTTGGGATGTAGTCAGAAGGTAACCTTGTCCTTGAAAAATAGTGTATAAGGTGGGTCTGCCATGAGAGCTGCTATTTCTCCTGCCCGTCTGGTGGAGGTGATTGTACTAAGAATGCTGTTTTCATAGAAAGGTGTAAGAAGGAGCAAGTGGCTAGGGGCTCGAATGGTTGTTGAGTTAAGCATGATAATACTAAGTGAAGGTCCCCCGGAGGGGTAGGAGGTTTAATGTCCAGGTATAGGGATTGTAGCCCTTTAAGAAAACACTTGGTGATTGGCTGAGCAAAAACAGAGGTATCGTCAATCTTGTCATGAAAAGTTGTAATAGCAGCTAAGTGGACTTTGATGGAGCTGAAAGAAAGGCCCGATTCCTTGAGGTCTAAAAGGTAGTTGAGTATGAGCCAAAGAGGTGAAGAAGTAGGAGGATGTTGTTTACTTGAGCACCATTGTGTGAATCACTTCCACTTGCAGAGATAAGTGATTCGAGTAGATTGTGTTCTGCTATGTAGGAGCATGCTTTGAACCTGCTCAGAGCATGCTAGTTTGTTTTGGGAGAACCATGTAGGAACCAAGCTTTGAGATGAAGCATGGACAGGTTGGGATGAAGAAATCGGCCATGTTGCTGTGATAGGAGGTTTAGAGTGAGGGGCAACGAAATTGGTGGGTGAAGTGACATTCTGGTGAGGAACGGAAACCACGGTTGTCTGAGTCACGACGGGGCAATCAGAATTACTGTGGCATGATGTGTTCATATCTTTGTCAGAACTCTGTGGAGGACAGGTATTGGGGGAAATACATATAGCAGGTCCTGGTCCCATGAGATCATGAATGCGGATCCCAGGGAATGTTTGCCCAGTCCTGCTCTGGAGCAAAATTTGGGACATTTCATGTTTTTCACTGTTGCGAAAAGATCTATGGTTGGCTATCCCAAAATGCAAAATATGTTGCGGATGATTGTGTTGTTTATCTCCCATTCATGATCCCAGGGAAATCATCTGCTTAATTTGTCTGCTGTGGTATTCATAGCTCTGGGAAGATAGGCGGCTGATGTTGTTCGCAAGGCTCCAATTCCAGAGCTTTATAGCCTCTGTGCAAAGTGAATGAGAGCGAGCTCCTCCCTACCTGTTCAGATAGAACATGAGGGCGATGTTGTCTGTCATTATCCGTACATGTTGGTTCCAGATCAATGGGAGGAAGTGACGGCAGGCACTGCATATGGCTCAAAGTTCTAGGACATTTATGTGTAGGGAAGTTTTGGTTGAAGACCATAGCTCCTGAGCTGTGTGGTGAGATATGCATGCACCCGACCCTGTGAGGGATGCATCGGTAATCATTATGAGGGATGGAGCATCCTGTAGCAAGGGAACTTCAGAGCAGAGGTTGGAGGGAACTGTCTACCATAGGAGAGAGTCTTTGACTCTGAAGGGTATGGATAGATGCTTGTTTAGAGCGTGTACATTTGGTCTGTAAACCGTGGCCAACCAAGCTCAGAAGCACCTCATGTTGTGCATTTTTGACCACGAAAGTGCATGAGGCCATGTGACCCAATAGATGTAGACCGTCTCAAGCAGTGACCTGAGGACTATTGCGAAGTTTCATGGCCAGTAGTTTTATGGTGTTGAAGCGGTCGGGAGGGAGAGATGCTAATCCCGTCCAGGAATCAAGGTGAGCTCCTATGAACTCCAGGTGCTGAGTAGGAGCTAACCTGGATTTGTTTTTGTTTATTTGTAGGCTGAGGGATAGGAAGCAAGCGACGGTGAGTTGCGTGAATCGAAGCACTTCGTTGAGCATTGTGACTTTGAGGAAACAATCATCGAGGTAAGGAAATATTATGACCCCTTGTCTTGTGAGGTAGCCAGTGACTATGACTAGGAGCTTGGAAAAAACTCGGGGGGCGGTGGATAGGCTGAAGGGTAGCACCCTGTATTGAAAATGTATCGAGCCGAGGGTAAAATGAAGGAAATGTCTGCGGGCTGGATGTATAGTCACATGAAAATAGGCGTCCTGTAGGTCAAGGGTTGAAAACCAATCCAGCTCCAGCTCTGGGATTATGGTGGTGAGGGTAACCATTTTGAACTTTTGCTTTTTGATGAATTTGTTGAGATGCCTGAGGTCGAGAATTGGTTGCCATCCCCATTTTCTTTTCTGTTAAAACATAATGGGAGTAGAAATCTTTTCTTCTGTGTTGTTCGGGCACAAGTTCCACTGCTCCTAGTAGAAGGTGTTGTACTTCTTGGAGGAGCAGTTACTCGTGAGAGGAGTCCCTGAAGAGGTACGGGGAGGGTGGGTGGGTGGGAGGCAAGGATATGAAAGGGATGGAATAGCCAATTGTGATGACCTCTATAACCCACTTGTCAGTGGTAATGTTTTGCCATTGGTGGTAGAATGGCCATAGGCGGGGTGTCCAAAAATAGGGACATGGGGTGTAAGTGCTGAAGTGGGAATGTTGTTTTCTATACCCTCGACCAAGGCTTCAAACCTGCTTATTAGTCGGAGCGGGTTGAGATGCTGCCAAAGAATTGGGGCAGCGATGCTGGTATCTGGGTCTCTGGAGTTGCTGCTGCTGTTGTTGCTCAGGTGACCTATGGAATTGCTGGGTGTATGCAGGGTACCGTGGGTGCTGGTAAGGTTGATATCTATATTGTCACCTTCTGGTCATAGGTGTTTGAATTCCCAGGGATCAGAGAGTTGCCCTTGAGTTCTTCATTGAGAGAAGTATGTCGTTCATCGTGGAGGCAAAGAGTTTGTTGCCATCGAAGGGAAGATCTTCAATGGTACTCTGGGCCTCTCGAGGAGAGGAGGAGGAGGAGAGCCATGAACCTTGGCACATGACAACTGCTGTAGCAGTAGATTTTGCTGCAGTATTGGCTGCATCGAGGGATGCTTGAAGAGTGGTATGTGAGATGATTTGTCCCTCGGAAACTAGAGCCGTAAATTGTTGTTTCTTTTCTTCCAGAATTTCATCAATAAAGTCCATGAATTTGTTATAATTTTTGTGGTCCTATTTTGCCAGAACAGCAGTATAATTAGCAATGCAAAATTGTAACGTAGAAGATGCGTATACTTTGCGTCCGAGCAGATCTAATCGCTTACTGTCCTTATCAGATGGGGTGGATGGGGAAACTGGTGCTTGGTCTTTTGGTTGACTGCATCTACTACCAACGAGTTTGGCGCAGGATGTGTAAAAAGGAATTCACAGCCCTTGGAAGGGATGAAGTACTTGCGGTCTGCTCGCTTACAAGTTGGTAGGCTTGCAGCGGGAGTCTGCCAGATGGCCTTAACAGGTTCCAAAAGGATTGCGCTGATCGGTAATTCAATCCTAGAGGAAGAAGAGGGTTGCAGGATGTCCGTTAACTCATGCTGCTGTTCAGGAACCTCCTCCAAGCTAATTCTTAATTCACTTGCAACTCTTTTTTGAAAAGATCTTGAAATTTTGAGAAGTCGTCTGAAGATGACTGGGGAGGAAGCAGTAGAGCTTCATCAGGGATAACAAGTGGGTCTACTGGGTTGGAGGCAGGTCGTGACTGATCCTGCAGTTGTGATGGTGCTGCCTGGACCCTTACGTCAGTGGCAGGTTCGTCAGCGGCAGTGGCGGGCAGGTGTCATGCCTGGCTGTGGCGATATAGCGAGTGTTGTCTCGAGGATAAGATGCCCATGGAGCCCAATATTGCCACTGTCGTGGGAAGGGCATGGGTGGTGCCATCCAAGGGTTCATGCACCACGGGGCAGGTTCCTGAGAGTATGACGAGGTGATTTTTCTATGAACTCTATTGATTGGGATCTGAGGGTGGGAGATTTGATATGGTGAAAACTCCCCCTGCAGACCAGCTTCCTCATCAGTGGAGGAAGGCTGTCTGGATCCTGACTGAGCATTTGGGAGAGAAATAGGCATTAAGTAGGGGTGACTGCAGGATAGGTGACACCAGCAGGTCCCTCAGCTGTGTAAATTGAGGTGCTGGAGTTGAGTGCTGTGCAAGAGAAATCTGCTGTGAAGAAAGGTTCCTCTGCACTGGTGTCCTGAGCATTGTTTCATTGCCAGTCAGTTCAGTGGGAGACGGTGCTGGGAGAGCAAGAATAACCTGAGGTGGGTCAGATATGTCGACATGTGTCAGCACCACTTCCATCACGGTGCCGAATGGTGCTATGAGAGAGGCAGGCAACTGGAAGCCTGAAGCCTCGGCACCAGAGCTTCGCATTACCGCCGCAGCCATAGGTGGGTTTCGCACAGCACCGGAGGAGCTCCGCGTTTCAAAAGTGCTCAGTCAGGGAAGTGCCGGGAGGGAGGCTGTAGACCTGCCCGGAAAAGTCTTGTCCCACAAAGAACTCTTTGCCGGTGAGAGAGGGTGCCCTTTTTCTGAAGCCTTTTTGTCTTTCTTTGAGGTGGGGGTGTCACAACCCAATGCCCCCCTCCCATTAGGAAGTCCCCTGGGAAGATAGATCAGCACTGTATATTGCTAACACTGTTGCAAGAATCACAAAGCATTTTGCGGAGGGTTAAAGGTGTGTGAATGGAGAGTGGAAGATTCTTTTGCAGGAGTACGAGAGGCTGGGGGGGATGGGGAGAGAAAGAAGAAAGCAGAGAACAGTTAACTCAACCCTGCAGCTAGCAAGCTCAGTCCGAAGATAAGAAGCTGACTCCAGCCCAAGGCCACTGCTACCTGCCAAGACAGAAGGGGGGAAGTCGCTTTCTTTCTTTCTTAACGCTTTCTTTCTTCCCCTGAGTGACGTGGGGTCATTCCCAGCACTCTCTGCTGTTATTTTATTATTTTATCAATAAAGCTTTCAAATTTAAACAGTTGGTGTTCCTCGTCATCTCCTCCCCAAAAGATCCTGTGGCCCCAACCTGATCAATTGTGGCCTCAGGCAGATTGGTAACAAAAATCTGTCACAGGGGGGCTGTGGTGTGTAGTTGAGTTGGGACCTGGGTCTGAAGCTGGCCCTAGAGATTTCTGAAGGAGGCGCAGTTTTAATCTCAGCTCCCTGTCCTTACATTCCCTGGATTGAAGTTTGCTGCAGTGAGCACATTTTGGGGGGATGTGGGACTCCCCCAAACATTTTATACATTTGGAATGGCCATCCGAAAGAGGGATGGCATCATTGCAATTAGAGGAGTGCTTAAAGCCTGGGGAGCCAGGCATGTCAGAAGCGGCTGCCGCTGACAAGAACAAAGTTTTTTTGTAGTTTTAGTGAGAAAAGACAGGAAAACATTATCTAATTACTACTGGTAACAAACTAACTAACAGGGAAGGTATATGAATAAAGGAAGAAAAAAGTCTCTAACGAGTCTGCTGAGCGCCGTCTCAGACCAGGGACGGTAGAAAAGGAACTGAGGAGACCGGTCGCGCATGCGTACTAGTAAGGTACACTCAGAGCGGGGGGGGAGGGGGGAAGGTACTGCGCATGCGTGACTGGTACGAGTACTGCTGTAAAAATCTCAGAGCGAAGGCGCAGGGACGCACCAACATCTGCAGTGGAGCACCCACAGGGACACCACTTGAAGAAGAACTAGGGATTTACTGCTATCCCCATTTTGCAGATGTGGAACTGAGGTACAGAGAAACTAAACCCTGGATCCTTGAAGGTATTTAAGACCCTAAGTGACTTGACCAAAATCGCAGAGGCATTCTGTGGTGGAACAGGGACATAAGCCCTAGTCTCCCAAGTGATATACTAGTGTCCTAACCACTGGACCATCCTTCCACTCAAAGTATCTATATCTACCAAAAGTTGTGTCTACATTCACACGCCTTTCAGTGATGTGTAGAATACATACACTACACCTCCCCCAAGCATGGGTATAAATAGCAGTATAGTAGATGGGGAGGCACTGCCTAGGTGAGTAAAGACACACCTGAACCTTGTGGGTACACACCCTACACGGCTCTCTACTTACCCAAGCAGTGACTCCCCAGTCTATACTACTGTTTTTAGCTGTGTAGTGTCCCACAGCTACCTCCCTGCAGCAGGAGACTTTCCCTGTTGTGGGGACCTGCCAAAGCCTTTCCTCATTGAAAGGAAAGACTCTGGCAGGGGAAAGGCAGCAGAAAAAGGCTCCATCAGCTCCCAGATGCTTCCTCCCTGCCAGAGCCTTTCACTGACACATTACATGCCACAGGGTGGACACAGCCTGTTTTTCACTGTGGCATGTGGATACACATACGCTATATGCCACCACAAGTGGTGTGTAGTGTAGACGTATCCTTGGTCATCACTGAAATACCACACCTTCTAACAAAATGCTCCAATGACATACAACTCTAAACTGAATGCTGGGGTTTTGCTGAATGTAGTTTTTTTTCTCCTGCAGAATAAAGAATCAGTCCCTGCAAAGTACATGTAAAACATGAAAATATCAGTATCAGCTGTATTATTTTTAAACTAATTTTTGCACAGAAGACCAGCAATACATACATGAATTAAATCTTCACGAAAAAGATGTCAGCTACTGAAAGGCTCAAACTCATCCCCTTTAGGCTAACAAAGGCCTTTTCAACTCAAATCGAGAATAGAAATTTCAACAAAGGGGGAAAACAGTTATTATTTTATAAAAATCAGTAAGTATTTTTAGTTAGTCACAAGTCTTCTGCCTTTATGTCTGAAGCAGGAAGAAATGTCATATCTTATTGCATTCTAGGATTAGTTTGCTGGGTTGATTCCCGCATAGCTTAGAAGAGCAAAAGTAAGCCAGACAGGACAGAACTGACAAACATACAATGCAAATGCTTAGAGGATTAGTCACTCACATTCATGATTCATTTCATTCTAAGGAATGGAAGGAGTGAGAGCAGTAGAATGAGGACAGTGGACTTCAGAAAAGCAGACTTTAAGAAACTCAGAGAACTGGTAGGTAAGGGTCCCATACGAAGAAAAGGATAAAGGAGTTTAGGAGAGCCGGCAGTTTCTCAAGGAAATAATATTAAAGGCAAAGCTGCAAACTAACCTAATGTGAATGAAAGATAGGAGGAATAGTACGAGGCCAATATGATTCCATCAGGAGCTCTTTAATGACCTGAAAATAAAAAAGGCATCCTACAGAAAATGGAAACATGGATGAATTGCTAAGGAGGAGTACAAAAAAATAGTACAACTATATAAGGACAAAAAGCAGAAAGGCTAAGGAAGAGCATGAGTTACACTAGCAAGGGACATAAAAGGCAACAAGAAGAGGTTCTTTAAATATATTAGAAGCAAGAGAAAGATGAAGGAAAGTGTAGGTCTGCTACTTCGCAGGGAAGGAGAGCTAATAATGGATGCTATCAAGACACCTGAGGTGTTTAATGATTATTTTGTTTCTGTCTTCTCTAAAAAGGTTAATATAGATATTCAAAACAATTAGAAAGGGGGAAGGACACAAGCGAAAATAGGGAAAGAATATTTAAATAAGTCAGATGTATTCAAGTCAACAGGGCCTTAGGAAATCAACCTATGGTACTTAAGGAACTAACTGAAACAATTTCAGAATCATTAGCAATTATCTTTGAGAACTCACGAAGGACGGGTGAGGTCCCAGAGGACTGGAGAAGGGTAAAGAGGGGAACAAAAAGGACCCAGGGATTTATAGACTGTTAAGCTTAACTTCAATACCTGGAAAGATACTGGAGCAAATTATTAAACAAAAACATTGTAGATACCTTGAGGCTAAGAGGGTTATAAGCAATAGCCAGATGGATTTGTCAAGAACAGATCATGCCAAACAAATCTAATTGTCTTTGGCAGGGTTACTGGCCTAGTGAATGGGGGGAAAGCAGGAGACATGATATAGCTTGATTTTAGTAAGGCTTTTGCACAGTCCCATGTGACATTTACATGAGCAACCTAGGGAAATGTGGTCCAGATGAAATTACTATAAGGTGAGTGTACTACTGGTTGAATACCATACTCAGCGTAGTTATCAATGGTTTTCTGTCATACTGGGAGGGTGTATCTAATGAGGACTCTTGGGGTCAGTCCTGGGTCTGGTACCATTCAATATTTTCATAATTTACTTGGAGTGGAATGGAGCGTATGCTTATAACATTTCCAGATGACATAAAGCTTGGAGGGAGGAAGGGGCTTCAGGCACTTTGGAGGACAGAATTAGAATTCAAAATGACCTTGACAAATTAGAGAAATGGGTCTGAAATCAGCATGCTCAAATTCAGTAAAGAAAAGTGCAAAGTATGTTGTTTTATATTCAAGTAATCCACTAGTCTTAATATTAATTCATGGCTAGTAACTTAACAACAGTCTTTATTAGATATGTAGTGATAACCATCTTAACTCAATCAGTCTAACCTAAAACCAACTTCCTGGAGATCCCATTCATTCTCTTAAAGCCACAATAACACCACCTCTTCTTTCAATTTTTTAGCACAAATTTATTCTTATATATATATATATATATCAGAATTATCTTAACTTTCTATAAGTCTTTTAACAGGTCTCCTCTGAGGCAATGGCTGTCTAATTTCTATATTTGTGTATTATTTGTGGAAAAAGAAAATAAGAGAAAAAGGAGGATCTAGGGGTAAATGTCTTTAGGCCATTTTAAAGTTTTGAGCAAAAGGTAACTTTGATCCTAACAATGCGAGAGTTGTAAGTGATTCAGTTTTCGCCTTGCTTTAGTTAATAAAAATGGAATGCTGACTTAAGCAAAAACCTTGAAATAAGGTAGTGTCTGGAAACAGTTTGTATAATCGAAGAATAACCGTTAGCTGTTGATGTATGTAATGGGAACCTATAAATACTTGTCTTATGCTGCTTGTAGGGGGAAGATCTGCCTAAGGTCAGGGGGACCCCCTGTCCGACTGCAGTCTTCCCTTGCAATCGTTCGTAATAAACTGTCTCTGACTTCTTGCTAGCAAACACAGAGTGAGGACTTGTTTTCTTCTACATATTGAATTTGTTCTTATTGCTTAGTGGAATTATGTCATTTTCATTTTCTTGGTGCTCTTGTTGCTGTACTGTATCATTTCTTCTTTCAGCTGAGTCTGGTCTTCCAGGTAACCATTGCAAATGTCTCCACTTTCATCTATACATTTGACCATTATTAGTCATGACATCATAAGATTGAGATGCTACCTCTTTTGTTACAGTAGCTTTCTGAGCCCAATTTCTACCATTATAGCTTCATATTCTATCATTCAGTTTCAAATAAGGTAGTTTGTGCAATCCTCTATCATGGCTCCGGATGTCACGTTCCTTTTTGAAATATTAACTAATGATTTATGCTCTGTTTCTGCCAGTACAGTTCTACTAAATATAAATGTGATTTTTTTTTTTTGCCTGCAAAAGCTAATGCCAAAGCATCTTTTTCTGTCTGCGCGCGCAGATATTCTGTTTTTGCCATATCTCTAGATTCATAAGCAACTGGTTTCAATGGATGACCATACTGTTGTAGTGGAACTGCTCCTAGGCCTTGTTTGGAAGACAATTTGAACATCTCTTACTATCAAATAGTTTTATACTGCTGCTATTTTTATTAGTTACTTAAGCTGCTTAAATTCTTGTTGATGTTGACAGTCCCAGATCAATTGATTATTTTTACAAAGTAAAGCCATTAAATCTGTTGTTTTTCTGATAGGATAGGTATGTATTTTTCTATTAAATTAACTATACCCAAAATGTTCTGTAAAGTTTCCTTTTCTTTTGGGTAAACAATATTATCAATGGCTTGTATTCATTGTGGAGCAATCTGTAATCCTTGACTGGTCAGTATTTCTCCTAGAAACTTTAATTCCTGCTCTCTAATAACATTTATTTCAAATTCTGCTGCTTTTGCTCTAGATAATGCTTTAGTTAGTTAATCTTATAGCATGCTCTTCTAGAGTTCTTCCTCATTATTATATCATCTATGTACACTTGTGTGACATCTATATTTTCAAAAATCTTTTGTATTTCTCTATGAAATACCTCTGGAGCGGAACATAATCCAAAGGGAATCTTTTTTAAAAGAGTAGCATTCAAAAGATGTGCTAAACATACATAGCAAGTGACTTTCTTGTGCCAATGGTATTTTCCAAAACCTATTAAAAGCATCTAAAGAAGAAAAGTATTTTCCTCCTATTTGTCCAAATATTTTTTCCTATGAAATATTTTAAAATGTTCCTTTTTAACATACTACCTTAAGTATTTTGGATCTAAACATAACCATAAGGATCTATCTTTCTTGTTACTATTATTAATGAATTTACCAACTCACTCAGCTCTTCCACTCTTTTAGTGATATCTAAATTAACTAACCTTTCCAATTCCTTTTGTAGCCTATTTCTTAAAAGCTAAGGGTATTTTTCTAGTTGCATGGATAACTGGTTTCTTTGCTTCATTTAACTGTATTTTATAGATTGCATCCAATTTACCAATGCCAGGGCATAACTGTAAATTAACATTCTGTTTCCAGTATTTCAGAATCCTGAATAATCTGAAATCTGCCAATTAGATTTAGTGATGAATCTAAAATAGAAATTCCTTGTCCCTTAACTACTACAAATTTTATGTTTTCTAAATTATCTTTAGGTTACACCTGTAATTCATAAATTACCTATAACAGGATTTTTTTCACCACTATACAATTGTAAATTAATATGTATTTGTTCCCTTACTACAGGTTTTACTTTTAGGCATTTTATAATTTCTTCTCAAATTACATTAGTTTGTGCACCTATACCTATTACATATTAAATAAATGTTCTATTAGTAGACAGTGAAACTGTTCAATCCTCCTTGTAGTTCACAGAGTATTTCAAAATACCCAGAAATAAATTTTCTTAATCTATAATGACAGCTCTGTTTTTCTTACTCAATATCTTCTCTGAAACTTTTGAATTTTGAACTAAAGGAATATTTCTAATTTTTTTCAGACATCTCAGTTTACAAAGTTTTGCAAAATGACTGATTTGAACATATGTTGAATATTATCTAGGTTGATGCCTCCTTCCACATCTAGAACATTCTTTCATATGCTCACATATTTTAACTTTCATTGGTTTCCTCTATAGATTTTTTTTACTTTTTCTTATTAAGTTCATATTCACATCAATTTGTTTTCTTTCTAAAATGTGCAATTGTTGCTGATTAAGTTAATCAGATTGGCAAATTCTTACTGCTTTTTTCCAGTTTTCCATCTAGCTCTTCTAACAAAGTCTTTTTCTTACTCTGATATCTTTTTATACCCATCACAATTTGATCTCTTATCATTGACTCAGACAGATTTTGGAAATTACATGTCTGACTTCTTATTCATCCATTTGATTTCTGGAGTGAAACTGAAATATTTCCAATGTTTCATTCCTTTTTGGTAAACAATATTCCTCAAAAATTTTTAAGACAAACTCATTTTCAGCTTGTTCTCTAACATTTGAGCTCAAATGACCTATATAATGAAATTCCTTCAGTACTTGCAATATTCAAAAAAATGGCAATCTTTTGTTCAGCTTCCTCCTGAGTAAATCCTGATGCCCTCAAAATAAATCAAATTCTTCTTTAAAACTTTCCCAATTTTCTGCAGCATTTCTTGGCATTTTTAGAAGTGCAGGAAATCTTAATTGATCCATCTTATTCCATTCAAACTTGTTTTTCACTTCTGAGTAACTTTCACCTCAGGGTTTTTTGTTTTTAATTTCTTCTGGTTCTTTTTATCACTTACCCTACTTCTGGATCCATTTGTTGTTTTAATATTCAAGTAATTCATTGCTAGTAACTTAAGAGTCTTTATTAACACATATACAGAGCATCTTAACTCAATCAGTTCAACCTAAAACCAACTGCCTTCTCCCACTGTCAGCTCCCACACTCTGGAGATTCTATTCATTCTCTTTAGAGCCACAGTTGCACCATACAAAAGTACTACACTTGGGAAGGAAAAATCAAATGCACAAGTACAAAATGGGGAATAACTGGGTTGGTGGTAATACTGCTCCAAAGGATTGTGGGGTTATAGTGGATCAAAAATTGAATATTAGTCAACAATGTGATGCAGTTGCTAAAAAGCCTAATACTATTCTGGGCTGTATTAACAAGCCTGTTGTATGTTACCTCCACTGTATAATTGTCCCCCTGCTCACGACTTGTGAGGCCTCAGCTGTGTTCAATTCTGAGCACCACACTTCAGGAAAAATGTGAACAACGTGGTGAGAGTCCAAGGGAGAACAACAAAAATAATAGGTTTAGAACAGTGGTTCTCAGCCAAGGGTACACGTACCATGGGGGTACGCAGAGGTCTTCCAGGGGTACCTCAACTCATGTAGATATTTGTCTAGTTTTACAACAGGCTACATAAAAAGCACTAGCAAAGCCAGTACAAACTAACATTTCATACAGACAATGACTTGCTTATACTGCTCTATGCACTATACACTGAAATGTAAGTACAATATTTATATGCCAGTTGATTTATTTTATAATTACATGGTAAAAATGAAAAAGTATACAATTTTTCAGTGCTAGTGCTTTTTATGTATCCTGTTGTAAAATTATGGAAATATCTAGATCAGTTGATGTAGCCCTTGGAAGAATTCTTAGTACCTCCAAGGGTACACATACCCCCGGTTGAGAACAACTGACCTACAGGCTTACTCAAAAGGTATTGTCTTCTGTCTGTTTTATGCTTTCTTCAGATTAGTTATAGGGAAACAAAGAATCATAGTTTCAAAAATAGCCTCTAAATTTTCACACTTTATCACTGACGTGCACATACATGCACATCAGAATTCTATTATTTGAGCATAGAAAACTACCAGAAAAAATCTAGTTGGGGCTTTTTGTGTTAACAGGCCAACAGTGAGGGATACTACTTAAAATATTGGACTAGCATTTGCATTTCATTGAGGAAAATTCGGTCATGGAATTTTTCTCTCTGGCCTGCCACAAGCATTCATGTTCATGCTGATCTTAGTTGTGTCAAGAGCTGGTGCAGCTGAGCATTGTGGGAAGGAGATTGTTGGCATGCCTAAAGGCTGAAAAATGGAAAAGGATCAAGGACAATTCTTGGTAATTGGCTCCCCAGGTGAACTGTTTTTTCCTAAGGTGATATGCAAGCTTCTTTCTGGTAAATTTTGGCAGGGAAGAGAGCTGGCCTACTTGTTATCTTTAGTACTGGTTGAAAAACTGGGGAACCTTATTTAGCAATCTGAAGATATGTTATTTATAGCGGTTTGGAAGATAAATGATTTTTTTGTACACTTGTAATTTTTCATGATCATTACAAAGTTTTTCTTTGCACTGTTGCTATTTCTCCATTTCCCCCGTTTGGCCTCCATTTTTCCTTTTTATTTTGCCACAGAAAAGTGTGTGTGTTGGGGGTGGGGGGAGATAAGGGGGAAAACAATGAAAAATGGGAAATTCCGAAGAAACTTTGAGTAGATCTAGTTGTTTTCCGTTTTATCCTCAATCTTGGTGAGGATTTTGTTCCCTTGGTGCCACCCAGGCACCACCAGTGTTTCAGAGACTTATTCTGGCTTGGTGAATTTTACCTTCTGCACCACTGTGCACACAGGGGGAAGCGCAAGAAGAGTTTTAAATATTTACTCACTGAACTACCCCCCCCCCCCCACTAATGATTAAATGTCTGTAAAAATTAACCACTTAACTAATAGCTTACAGCTGAAAGGGTTCTCAGCCGCTTGTTAAAGAAACGGGGTGGGGGGCGGCTAGATTCTCCTTTTCACTTTGGGAAGCAAAGCAGAACTGAACCAAATAGAATGTGATTGGCATGAGGTAGGTTAAAGATCAGCTGGCTCTGATGCATGCTCCCATGCACTTTGGGATGCTGTTGAAGCCCCTATGCCAGGGCTCCATAGGAGCCAGCCACCTAGCCAAGGATGCCCATTCAGGGGCCTGCAGGCCCATGACAGAACCATAATCAAAAAGCTTTGCAACATGCAATAGTGTCAAATCCCAGCTGCATCCAACATTGTGTCATGGCACAAAAGGGCAGGAGTGAACAGTACAAACAAGTACATAGCGCACAGCAGCAGCCTCCAGCATCTGACAACCCTTTGGTGCCTCTGAAAATTGAATATAGCAGAACAAGCTTTTCTTTTGCATGCTGAATTAGTTATAGCAATGTAACTGAAAGTGCAGCCACATCGGACTTGATCTTGATAATGCTAAACTGTCTTCTCTCGGTGTTTAGCCCAACTAAATAATTGTAGTAGTTGTACTAAATTTAAGGCATTGCATAGAGGGGTCTTGTGTTCCCAACACAGCTTTGGTTTTTTGGGGTGTGAACACTAAAACACCAGCATTATTTTAGAGTTAAAACACAAGCAGTTCAAACGAATACTCCTGATAACCAAATATAAGAAGTTCATAGGGGGGCGTGCTGGGGGGAAGAAGTGACCTTATTGGCATTTTCTCATCCAATTGCTGTCCAGGATTCCTTCAGGAGAGGGAGAGAAAGTTCCTCGGGGAGAACATGGAAATATCACTGTGTTAATTAGCTATCCTTAAACTAGAACTGCTTTCTTTGCTCATGCCTAGCTCAGGGCCAATGCTACTACCTGCCCGAAATGTGGTGTTTGTCATGTGATGTTTAATTTAAAGACACTAGCCCACAAAATACCATGAATGAGATTTAGACTTGGTCAAAAATTTTCGAAAGAAACATGTGTTTGGAAGTTGCCTCCACCCTCTCAAATAAGTTCCATGTTCTGATAAAATTGTAAAATAAAGTCATTTTCCTCCCTGTGGTTTTTTTAAAAAAAGGTGAGGGGAAGACCACCAATGGGGGAACAAATTAATTAAAAAACAAACAAACTAGGAGCACATTAAGACTCCAAAGCAGGGTTATGGTACACTCATCATGAAGCCAGCAGCAGCCTCGCTGTTGAGTGTAGGCGTTGCTGGACTAGGACTAATTGGGGAAGTGCACCTTTGTCAGGTAAGGGAGTATATGCACCAGCTTTGAAGTAACTGTTTTTCAGAGACCCAGGCAATGGAGAAAAGCCAGGCCGGGGGTTAATGTTCTCCTGCTTCCAGTTTGGGGAGAGAGGTAGCTGCCATGCCTCTGTGTATCCCAGGCAGCATTTTAACATAAAGCTCATGTTAGAATGCTTCATTCCATTACAAATGGCATTCCCTTTGAAAATACACACAACGAGGATTGCCTAGTAATTACAAGGGTTTAGCTTTTCAAAGCTACCTAATTTTAATGGAACTTGCTTGGCTAAAGCAGCTTTGAAAATTTCAGCCAATAAGTAGATATTTTAGGCTTTTCCACAGTTTTTACTTCTGTGGCTTTTTTTAAACGCCTAAACAACACTGATGCGCTCAAACTGTTTTTTTCACTGCCAATTTTTTCATTTTGATTTTTTTTTCTCTCCTGTGTTTCAACTTCCTAATGGATCAGCACCCACCATGAGTACTTTGTTGTTGGTTCATTGTCATCTCTGATATGGTAAACTCCTGAAATGTTGTTGAAATTCACTGCTGCATCACAGCTGGGAGCAATACATTGCTTTCTGTCAGCACCATAAACCATGTTGTTTTTTTTATTGCTTGGCAATGGAATAGTGTTTTATTTACAAAGCAGTATCAGGCTTGCATTACCCGATCCTACTTTGGTGAATAACTCTTAGACAGGTATATACCTTGGGCCAGATTCTCCATTGCCTTATATTTTCTGTAGTTGTTTAGGCCTTAATACAGCTAAGCAGGTGCTAAAGTCCCTCCCTATTCAGCAAAGCACTTCAGCAGGGGCTAAATCCCATTGCCTTCAGGGCTTTGCTGAATCAATGTCTTATGCCTGTCCAATGTGGATACAAATTGCTTCCTATACAACTTGCAAGTAGGGTGACCAGACAGCAAGTGTGAAAAATCAGGACAGGGGGTGGGGGGTAATAGGAGCCTATATAAGAAAAAGACCCAAAAATCGGGACTGTTCCTATAAAATCAGGACATCTGGTCACCCTACTTGCAAGGCAGTGGGGATCAGGCCAACTACATTCCCTGAGAACATTTGGGGAAGGGTTATTTACCGTAGTGAGGATTCCACAATTGGACCCTTTATTCTCTGGTTTTTACATAACTACCAGAAAGGCTGGTTCTGATGATATACTTGAATGTCAATTTGTCAATTGTATTGTGTGGTTAGCTGTTGAGTATTAATTTAAACTATTTATTCCAAATGAAAACCAATAATGGTGACAGTTGTGTGCCACTGCTGCTGCAAGAGACCTGAAATAAAGAAACTATTGGTTTGGGAGGGGTTATACAACACCTTTCCTGCGATCCTTGGTTATTGTGTAATTACAGGCAAATTATTGACTAATTTATAATTGCACCATACTGATGGATAAATACACATATACAGAGTGTGATAACACTAATTTCTTAAAAGTTTAGAATTTGCTTCATGGGATAGGAAAATAAAGCTATCTGAACAAACCTTGTTTTCATCTAGTGCAGGATATAAAAACATCACATCATTTAATGTATAATATAACCTTTATTTTTTTTCTAAACTCTTGGAAAGTTACATAACAACCGTGCTTTAATTATGACACCATGTATAGACATTTAAAATGCATCTTAATTTATAAATATTTTACATTTGGTCCATAGAACAGGTTGCAATTTACTAAATAATACTGTACTCTTTTAAACAGGCTCTGTATATATTTTAGAATATGCATATATTACATATATATTTTTATATAGAGATAGATTTGCTTGGTGTTCAGAGAATAATTCCTTATTGCAAAAAACATATATGATCATACAATAATTTTTCTTCTTTAGGGCAAATACTACAAAAAGATACAGCTATTCACAGTTTACACACAGTAGTTCTACAACACTATTTTTTGTGCTATATATGATAATAGTTTGTACAGAACTCTGCTAAAGAGCAGGTCTGCCAAACATCTGTCATAATTGTTTACAATCAAACATTAAATACTGCATTTTTCTTAGAACAACATGGGACTTGATTACATTAAACAATAAAGCAAAAGTTGGAATTTTTCTTCTTAGTCTAATGAGAATCACAATTATCATGTGTATGTATGATTTTTTTTTCTAAACCCTGAAAACTTACAAGACTTTTGCATTTAGGTATGAATTCAGCTATAGACATTTAGAATGTATCTTAGATTTCAGAATATTTTTACAGTTGACCTACTGTATGAAACAGTTTAGAAGCTACTAAACAATACTTTGTGATTTTATGACATAGGTTGAAATATATGTATATATATATTTTCTACAATAATGTGCTTGACATTCTGAGAATAATACGTTATTGCAGGAACATATGTTTGTCACCTTCAGACAAAAACAACAAAAAACCCGACGTTCACAGTTAGTTAATATGTTTTTCACATAGTAGTTCTACATAAAATGTGTGCTATCTAACATCGTACGTTGCACAAAAGTTTGCTGAAAAAGCATGTTTCATTGCACAGTTCTGTCACAGTCATTTACAATCAAACATCAAATACTGCATTTCCCATAACTCTTGCCATCCTACTTATAGCTGCCAAATAAGAAACGCTGAATAGGGCCTGATCTTGCATTCTCTACACAGGAAGAACTTTCATTAGCTTCAGTGGGAGTTTTAGCTGTGTGGGAAATTCAGAGTAGAACCCATAATGGAGCTTTTGTATTATAGCAATAACCTTGTGCCTTCATCATCACCACGAACAATATGTACATCAATGAAAAAAATCAAAAGAATAAAAAATTTGTCTTCAAAGTGCTAGAGTGGTCCACAATTTATCATTTACTTGTTAGTTACAAACTGTGTTGAAAGACCTTTAAACAGACTGAATACCACAGTCCATGATCTAAAGCTCTAAATTAGAATTATAGGGAGATGGTTCAATATTTAAACTATTGTTTTGGTTTCTATTTTGATGGCAATACAATATTCTTGTTAATGGTGTAATATAAACAGAAACACTACCTGGCTTCAACTACAAATAGTTTTGTACTGCTTTAACCTGGGAAGAGCTCATAATAGTTTCATATTATTATGCATTTTGCTAAAACATTAGAATGAAACATTTTGCTTCTACAATGTGTATCTGAAATTTATAAATATAAAAATAGAAATAAAATGTTTTTAAAAGATACAGTATATTTCACTATAAGACTATATTATGAGTTTGTGGAAGTAAATGCAGAAAGCCTAAGCGTAGATAATGTATTTAGCTAGTATGTAAGAAATTGTTTATACTGTATTTATATAAATATCAATCAAATTGAACATGTATCGGAATGGTTTATAACATAGCTAAACTTAAGTTGCCTGAAAAATAATTAAAGAGAACCAAAAAAAGAATAGTGTTTGTTAATACGAATTTCAAGAGCGAAATTTTCATTGGAAATCATCTGTGTACAAAATTCTTGGTCTGTAAAAAACAGCTTTCAAATTTAATTGTACTTCCTGCAAAGTCAGAAATAACAGTCTTGGGATTCTGCTGTAAGAAATATTATCATTAAACTACTAAAAATCATCAGCACAAAACATCAAATTGTTATGCTAAAAGATAGATTAAAAATGTCCTGCACCTTGGTTTACAAATTCCAAGATAGTTAACTCTTATTGTGAAAGGATAAAAACATTAACAGTCTGTGGATTGCCAGAAAACATAACACTTCCAACATTTGGGCCCCCAAATGGTTTGATTGTACCCCCATCAATTCCCTTATAGTGGTGATGGTCTTTTTTTTTCTTTTTTTCTTTTTGCCACTAGAGGTAGGTAATTATATTCTCAGACATAAATTTGTGGCCATATTCAACCATATTTTTTTTTCCAGAGTAGCATTTGTACCTCTCCAACACAGAAATTTAGATATATGCCTCTTTGTTTGCAGAGTTGCTCTGCTGGGCCTGGTCCGGACCATTTTCAGGATGAGTAATGTCTTCACTTGGCTGAATCATTATTTGGATGCGCTATTTAAAAAAAAAAAAGAGTGAGAAGAAGTCACTGAATATTTCTAAACTTCACATCCAATCTAAACATCTTTCTCTGGCCATTGCTGTTGAGAGAGACAATCCTGTCCAGTCCACCTGCTGATGCAAAGGTTTAAATATCTATGCAGTCACATTTGCTAAACATCTTAGTAACGAACACCATTAAAAGTGAGTATTTGGTCTTCTTAATCAGGACAGGAATGGGAATTATTTGTAAATGGAATTTGGCTTAATCAAGACAAAGGGGTTTCTGCTAGGCAAATCATACTTTTTTGGCAACAAATCTTGTTCCAATTATTGCATAAGATGCACCCAGACATCAACGTACTTTGATGGTTTTGGTTAGCTTTTGACATTGTGTTAAAGAAAACAATGTTTAATGTAGGTACATGACAATGAAGAGCTTATTCCCCCTGTCACAATGCATGGCTTTAGACCTAACAGTGCTGCTAACTGTCTAACTTTAAACAGTTTGGCTTACATTGTACGATTGCTATACTTTTTTCCTCTCTTGATGTTTTTATTACTCAGGACATATTAAAAAAATAACGTGTCTGATCCTCAGTCACTTTCTGTAGCTCACTTGAAATCATAATCCTGCATTGGTAATGTCAAAGGTCCTGAGTGAGAGTTCTTTAGCAAAAGACTTGCAGGATTGAATCTGTGATCAGCAAGTAAGTTTTAGAGCTGGTCAGAAAATGGAATTTCCATTCTGTGGGAAATTCCAACATTTAGACATTTGTTTTCATTCTGCAAAAAAGTGAAAAATAATCTTAACTAGAAAATTTCGACCCTCTACAGAAGATCACTTTGAATTTCGGATAAAGGTTAACATTGTTATAACTTTATCTGCATGGTTTGCCTATCTATAGTTAGCAGTCAAACTCTATATTCAGTTACTACTTATAGTTTATAAAGGGTTGATAAATGATGTTTTAAAAATAGCTAATCAAATGTTATTGTTTGAGTCCAATTTATAACTACACACCGTCTACTGCTATTCTTTTAAACGTCTATAATGTTATTCATGTCTGTAATCATTTATCAATCCTTTCTAAATAGAATCTTAAGATAAAGGATAACCAAGTTGGTGAACTTCTGTCATGGTATCATATAGCACCTCCGAAAAGCAGATCTGCTCCTAAGGTTCTATTTCCATATACATATCCCAGTACTAATAATAATTAGGGAAAAGAGATTCCAAAAATATGACACCCACCATCAGTGTCCCAAAAAATAGAAAGTTTTTCATAGTCTTCCATGAAACATCAGTGAGGCTTTAAGGCTGAGTAAAGACAAGTGTTTGGGCAGCAGATCTGAGCAATTCATGAGACATCACTAGTCAGCTGTGCTTAGGGTCATCTGTCTTCTTGCAAGGATTGCTGTTTATAAACTGACATAAGGAATATTCTAGAAAATCTGACATGAATCTGACAAGCTTTGGCTCCTACAGTCATGAAGGGAGGAAATATATATTCCTGCAATTTTGCTGAAGAAATCTTTCTCTAAAACAAAAATCACAATGTGTAAAGTATAGTATATGCTCAGATAAAATCTATTTGGTGATGATGTTAGATAGTTAGGTAATGAAATATGTAACATTTTGCTGTTCTATAGGCATCTACCTGATGGTCTCAAACAGCGTTAGAAATATTAATGGTATAAGCCTCTAAACATCCCTGTTAAATTGGAAGTGCTGATATCCCCATTTTATAGATGGGAAAATGGGGCAGAGAGAGATTAAGAATACACTTGCAGAATAAAAAAAAAGGCCTTTATTCAAGTTGTTTAATTGAAAGATTAAACAATGGTAAAGCATAATTGTATTCAATGGACTTGATTTGGGGGGCAATTTCCCTGCCAGAATAGCACTTTGGGGCACTGGGCAGACAGACATAAATTAAAGCAGCCTCCAGGCTGCTCAACTATGTCAGGGGCCAGAACAGATTGGGAGAACACAAAAGTGAGCTAAGGCTTCCTTTGCTGCCACCCTTTCCCCGTCAACCCCTTTCTACACCACAGCTTAACCACACCACTGGATCTAGGACAATATGTATGGGGATACTTTTGGGTGGTCTCAAGACAGATTTCTCTCTCTCAGGTTCAGAGATTCAGGCCAAAAGGGACCATTATGATCACCTAGTCTGATTTCCTTCATGGCATAAACGATGAAACCTAACCCAGTGATTTTTGCATAAAGCCCATAACTTTGGATTGAGCTATAGCATATAATTTGGAAAGGTCTCCTCTCAAGTTACAAATCTTCAAGTGACAGAATCCACCACATCCCTAGGTCTTCACTTCCCTCATTTCTGGAGGACTTTGGCAAAATCTTTTAGAGTACAAATAATGATATTGCACAAAGCTTCTCTCCTTCCCCTAGGGAGGGATCCACTTCAAAAGGCAGAACTGTCACTCATGTCATGGCCTCGTGTGACATCACTATCCCAGGGAAGTTAGGAGCCTATGTAAGTTTGAAGATCTAGGCCTTTCTAAATACACATTTATGATGTCACCTTCATACATGCTAAAGGAGCCAGGAAGGGTAAAAACCAAACACTTTGCATTGGCTTATATGTTGCCTTTCAGTGACTTGCTCCAAGACAGCAGGAAGTTTGTGGCAAGCCAGGAACAGATCCCAGACCTCCCGGTGAGGGGTCCTGTGCAGTGTGCACTGGCCTATCCTGCAGCCTTTGCTCATGAGAGTAGTCACACAAAAATATTAGGGCTACAGCATGTGGACTCCAGTTACACCATGCGGGATGTCCAGTCTCATCAAGAGCAGAGATATAGCAGGGATATAGGCAGGATTCCTTGTGGGAATCATTATCTGTATGGACTTCTGGGGGGTTTTATGTTCTTCAGCAGCAGCCAAATCCTTCACTCATTACACAGGGAGATTTTTATTCAACCTCACTGGGAATTTTGCCTGAGGAAGAACTGCAAGATAAGGCAGCAGAGCCCAGATTTTTCCAGTCTGCTAAGGCCACTTGGTGCTGTTACGTCAACGGGGCAGGACGGATGGAGGTGGTGGGTTGGGGCGGGCTGGGGGCTTGGTGAAGCTGAGCTCCACTGCTGTAAGTGCCCTTATGCCAGCACCACAAGTTAGAGCAGGATTCTGCTCTACATTGTGCGGAGGGCAGGCAGCCACAATCAACTCTCTGTAGCCCAGAGCAGGTTGGACACAGTGGAGAATTTGGGCCCAGATCTTCAGTAACAGGGAGGGATAGCTCAGTGGTTTGAGCATTGGCCTGCTAAACCCAGGGTTGTGAGTTCAATCCTTGAGGGGGCCATTTAGGGATCTGGGGCAAAAATCAGTCTGGGGATTGGTCCTGCTTTGAGCAGGGGATTGGGACTAGATGACCTCCTGAGGTCCCTTCCAACCCTCATATTCTATAATCACAGCCACAGCCTCAGATGGTATCAATTTGTTTAAAGCCACTAGAGTCAAGGGAGCTATACTGACTTGCTGCTGCGGATCTGGCCCCCAGATCCCTAGACCTACATCAGCCTTATCATTGATCTATTGTGCTACAGCTGCCTACTGTGTTAGGAGTAAATTGCACTTAATGGGCTAAAGATCGGCCATTTTGTTTGCCATCCTCGTACTTGTAGCTGGCAGGCTTCCAGAGCTGACATTGTTATGGTAGCAAGCTATGTTAAGATCTGATGTCTTCAGAAAGACTATATACTAAACTGAGGCCAGGAAGAGTAATCATGGCTTCCACATTCTTCCGTTCGCTGCAAAATGACTGAGCTAAGACAACTGATGCCAAGGCAACTAAGCTCACCAATCACATGTCCAGTATCACTGTACGTATAGCTTACAAAGTACAGTATAATCATGCTCACATAAATAAAAAAGCCTTACCTGTTTTAAGGAGCCTTTTAAGGTAAGAAACATGTATGCCATGTAGCCTGGAATCAGCACCATAGACGAGAGAGCCATGAACCAGCCAACCCCTTGGCCCCATTTTGGGAAAACATAACTGCCCATCTTGAGAGGAGTCATTTGCACAGCGCTGAAGATAAACACTCCCTGAAAAAAAATGGAAAAAAATAATGAGACTTCGCTGTGACCTATATTCATCTCTGTGTCTTTTAAACCACTCTGCTGGACTTACTGGGCTCAATCCTCAGCCTGCCTCTATCCCCATGGAGAGGTGAGGAAAGGAAGGTAGGCAAAAAGTGTCCCCTTACTTCCCTGAATGAGCTACCCACATCACCAGACCCTACTTGGGGATGGGGGATAGCCATCACTGCTGCAAGGTGGAAGAACCTTGGCTCGGCCCTCTCCACCCCACACTCTGTGCCAGCC
The DNA here is from genome assembly GCF_011386835.1 of Chrysemys picta bellii. Lineage (NCBI taxonomy): Eukaryota > Metazoa > Chordata > Testudines > Emydidae > Chrysemys > Chrysemys picta. Next base: position 40,511,201 of record NC_088797.1, read on the forward strand.
ACCACAGCTCTGCCACTGCAGAAGGGGAACTGAACTGAGGCAGGGAAACAGCTGGCATGGGTCACTTCTCCCACAGAGCTAGGGGAAAGTAGGAACCGAATTCTGGCTGAGTTCTATTTTTGGCCCTGCCCTGCTCCAGTCCACCCCTGTGAGATGCCAAGAAGCATTAGTTTGAGGAATGGGAGGCATTTAACTGCTTTGGGCTTTTTACTGAAATACCCTGTAAAATGTTAAACAGCGTAACAGTTACTAAAAGAGATGTGAACTTGTGATGTACATAGTGGCTGCATTGGGCCAAAGTTTGACTTGTGATGACTACTAGCTCATGCCAGAAAACCAACACCCCCCTGTAGCAGGCTGACTTATCGGTCATTGTTTAGTGTCCCTTCAAAAACCTCCCAGGCAGGCTCCAAAGATGCTCCATGACCAGAGACCATGTTCTGGCCTAGGAGTTCGGCTTTGGTCTGCATGTTTTTGTGCATAAACTCCTTGACCTTTTAGCATCCTCAATGCATATTCCCTAGGCAGGTTATCTCTACTCTTAGGAATAGATCCTGGAAGGTATGCATGTGTGGAACTTAGCCAGAAGACAGAACAATGCTTTTGCAGTATATATGATGACATAATTTAAGAGAAAGGTGTTCTTTCTTTCAAATTATATTAGGCCTTTTTCAAAGCACTTGCCAGAATTTGGCCTATAGGTTTTTAATTAAACGCACTTGTTAAAAGGACAGAGCATCCTACAATTAAACAGCTTTGGCAGATATTACAGCTGTTGGCCAGGTCAGCCATAACCATTCACTCAGGTCTAAAGCATGGCAGGTAGCATCTTAGCCCCAAAATGAAGGTATACTATGTTGACAAAAACTAACTGAAAAAGAACCATAGCTTTGGGTCAGCTACTCGCTAGTATAAAATTTCATCGCTCCATTTAAGTTGATAGAGCTATACTGATTTATACCCTCTGAGGATCTGGCCACTTATTGAAGCTATAATTGCACATACAAAGAAAACAGGTTAGATTTTCACAAGTATGGCCAAATTTTGGTGTTTGTGCCTGCAGGGAACTGCTCATTCCCTCTTGAAACTGTGTCCCTAGTTCTTTCTTATTTCAGTTGCTGTCTATTGTATGCATTGGATTTAGGGGATAGATATATTGCATGTGATTCTTGTCAAGTTCTTACTCCTGTTCAATTACAAGAACAGAGAGAAGAGATCATGAGTGTGTGTGTCTCAGTTTGGGTGAATCTCCCAACTCAAAAATGTTTTGAAAGATGCCATTTCAACATTTTTGCAATAGAAAGTTTGGGGTTTTTCGAGTAGCAATAACTTAGTCTAACTTTCTTTTAATCCTCTGTTTGTTTAAACAGATCAAAATCAAAGCAAAACATGTCAATTGACCTGAACTCAATGCTTTTTTGGTTTAGTGGTTCACAACAGTGAAATTTTGACTCTCCGCCCTGATTTGGGATGAGAGAATTTTTGAAATCTCCACTTCTCACTGGACAGGGAAACAGTTTTCTGTCCAGTTCTAGTGGGAGCGCAATCTACTGAAGCTTGAGGCTAAAGTGGAGTTGTTGCAGATTTTTGTCTATATCACAGAGCAAAACATGGAATGGAAGGCCAGCACCTCCACTCACCAGGTACAATAGGACTGACTTTTGTTGGTAAGACAGAGAAAAGTTTTCAATATACTGCATGTGGAATACCATTTGCTTTGTACCACCCCGATGCCATCTTGTACTAATTGGACTTGCACTATCAAGTGATGTCCATCTAATCCCCCATTTATCATGTTGAAAAAATTACCTTTTGATATTTAATGCAGTCATTTTTCTATAAATTCACCAAAACAAAGTCCTTTCTTTCCTAGCCTGCTGCAAATGGCTAACGCAGCATACCTCGGGGGCAACCTTGTTAACTGAATCAAGAAAGAAAGCAAAGCTCACTTTGCTCACAAGTTCAATCTTTATTTGCAAAGGCCACACATAGAAAGTTTTGCCAAAGAGGGAAATGTAAGATGGCAGCTTTTAGATCACATTATCATCACCTGTGAACTCAATGTGAACAATGGATTCCCAGAAATAAAGATTTTTACAATGAAAAGCAATTATGCTCCCCTCACTCCTTCCATTGCAATTTATACAGTTCCCCAAACAATGTTTCTTTAATAATTATTTTCAGAGAATTGAGAGGTGGGTCACTGCATTTGGGGAATGGGTGAGTGCAAAATACTGGGTCAGTTCTCTTTAGTATTGTTGATCTGTTTGGCTGTGGCCTTCAGCTATTACAAATGATTGCTCATTAATCCTTTAATGAGTAAGGCACAAACTTTAACTGTACACATGCTTTATATATGATTCCAGAATCTGAATGCATGCATCTGTATGTGCGCTGTGTCTTGCACACAACCAAGAGCCAGGTTCTGATTCCCTCACTCATGGTGAGTGGTATCTAAATAATCCTTCTGGTTTCAAATAGGACCACTGGTGAAGTAATGTGTTTTTATTTCAATGTAAGGATAGCATAATCTGTCTCTGAATATGAAATAAAGAACTTCTTTCTGAATAGGTGGCATCCCATAACCTCTAATTTATACAAGAAAACCAGATAGCAACTGTTTGTAAAATAGGCATGGACTCCAGTAGCAAACTGTTAGCCTCCCAATTTGTAGAGTTATTTCTCCATCTAGGCCTTTGATCCAGCTCCTATGCACATACAGCCATACACTTTATATTAAAGAATGACATTAACATGATGCTATGCTGAAGCTTACACTTCTCAGCAGTCAGGAAATCCCATTTATTTGAAAAGTAACTTTAACTTCACCTTTTGTATTTATGCATTATGCAGTTTTCATAACATTGAACATTACATAACATTGAACAATGTGAGCTAGAGGGCTTAAAAGTCCGAATTATATGTTTTTGTAATGAGTATAGTGACTTGTTATGAGCAAGCTAATGAAAAGTCCTTTTGTAACTTGTAAAACTTTCAGATTAATTGTAGTTTTTATAACATAATTGAAATTAAATGTAAACACATTTAAAATTAGTTTAGTGTTTCTCCCTACTAAATATAATATATGATGCAACACAATTAAATTTTTAGCTTTTATTAATAAAATATTAGAAAAAGAACAGGAGTACTTGTGGCACCTTAGAGACTAACAAATTTATTAGAGCATAGACTATATGCATCTGAAGAAGTGGGCTGTAGTCCACGAAAGCTTATGCTTATGCTTATCCTGTTCTTTTTGCGGATACAGACTAACACGGCTGCTACTCTGAAACCTAAAATATTAGATAATTTTGTTACCATATTGGCCATAACCATAAACAAAATTCATTAATTTGACCAGTAGAAAGGATTTGCTGAACCAGATGAGAAGGTTCCATCACGTCTGCTTTTATCACTGGCTTCAATAGAGTTACTGCAGATTCACATCAGTATAACATCTAGCAGAATTTGGACCATTAACTTCAAATGGGTCTTCCTGCATGATTCATGTGAAAATGATGTGACATTTGATTAACTATTTTTGCATCTCTACATATTCAACTCAAATTTTTAAATGTTCAGTAAGATACTTAAGCATGTGTCTGATTTTAAGCAAGAGAGTAATTTCAGTAAAGTCACAAGCTTAACGTCAGATACATGCTTACATACTTTGCTGAAATGGGTCTATGCAGTTATTAGAGATGATCAGAAAATGTTTCCTTCCCTTACCTATGAGAAACATTGATAGAAACAAAATCATTTACTTCAAAACTTTCAGCAGAAATTTTAAACTTTTAATAAAAAAGGAAAACCCCTAACGCTGAAAGCTTCTGTTTTTTTAGCTTTTGGGGTTTCTAATAAAACGTTCTTAGGAAAGTGGACACTTTTTGTGGAAATTTTTATTTTCGTCAAAACCCCAATTTTCCATTGACCAGCCCTACTGATTATGCCAGGAAAGATGAAATCATAACTCATATACACAAGTGGGCAATGTTTCAAGATTTTTCTGCCTTATTTTTGTGGGTTTAAATCTCAATTTTAATACTGCATCAACATTGTCTTTGTGTTGCGAGCCCACAGAGACAATTAGCTTGAAGATGGGAAGGTTGAGAGAGGAACAGAAAAATGGAGGGCTGAGACCCTTCTGATGTAAGGAGACACAGCAATGTTCATTAAATATTTTCTCCTCAATTTAGCCCTCTATTTTCTCCAATTCGGTTAACCGAAACTCTTTCTAGTTAAAGAAAAGCTGCAGTTCTGCTCTCTCTGCTTATTAATCCTGAGAGAAATAAATATGGTTCATGCAGTTAAAGATACAGCTATAGTTCATGTTGCACAGAAACCATCTGGATTTGTCAGCAAAGCAGATACCAGCAGTTGATGACTCAATCTGGTGGCACAGTCAACAGTATTCCATGAAGGAAGTGACTCCAGCTTGCAGCACTTACATATTCTGTTGTCTCTATTTGTAACACCAGTGAATGAATATAGTTTACAGGAAGTGGGAACTTTTGGGGCATTCTAGACCTTGAAACAGGACAGCCTTATGTTTAACTGTACACAGGGCCGGCTCCAGACACCAATGCAGCAAGCAGGTGCTTGGGGTGGCCAACGGTAAGGGGCGGCACGTCCGGCTCTTCGGTGGCAATTCTGCAGCAAGTCCCTCAGTTCCTCTCGGAGGGAAGGACCTGCCGCTGAATTGCTGCCGAAGAATGAAATGCTGGAGCCGGCCCTGACTGTACAGGATATACCATACACAATTTGCCATCTCCACCATCAAGCTACTTACCACTTCTGAAAGTATAAACCCTAGAATTCTGCAAGTCATTCGTTTCTTAGACCAATTCCAAAAGATTGGCATTCCAGGGGCCTGATTCTCCTCTCTCTTATATTGGTCTTAACGGTCAGGATTTGTATTAATGTGCTAAGATAGCATTACTATAGTCTAGCACATATTGAAGTAATTTATATCCTTCATATCACAGTATAAATAATAATTTTGTTCCTTACTGCCACAATGATAGGAGTAAAGAAAGACCAGCAAAGTTTCCACCAGATGCAGGGTCTGTATCCCACCATCTCCTGGATGTTGTCATAAAATCTGTTAACACCTAGAACATAGAAATAAAAAGAAGAAATGCCAGATGATGAAAGCATAATGGGTCTGAGATAATAAAGACCCTTTTAATGCACATTCAGTAATGTGGTCAAGGAGCATTTCTCTCAAAGTCTATGAAAAACTTTGCAGTTAACTGAACAGGAGAAAAAAATGCATGCAAATGGCATGAAAAACAGGACTTTTATACATTGTTCTCATTGCATCGCACTGAGAAAGGAGGCTATGTGTCAAATCAGTGACGTTGTACCCATTGCTGCCAGCAGTCAATTTAGCTCCAGGAGTATGCTGAAAAGTTCCTTAACATCATTAGATTGCAATGACAACACTATCACCCAGGTTAGCAAAAACTCCTCAAGCTTTGTTAGAATATAAGAGACTTAGTCTGGGATTTTCTAAAGAAGCCTTCATAATCTCAGCCTTAACTAGTAGGAGAGGGAACGAGAGTGTTCTTTAATGCCTTATATGGATGCATGAGTTGCAAACAGCAGTTTTTGTTTACATGTATGATGTACCACTATTCTGTCATCCTCCAAAAAGTGCAAACCTGCAGATCTGTGTATTGTCCTCATCTGGGATACCTACTGTTACATTTCTTTTTTATTCATATGTTGGATTCATATGATGTATTGTTCCTTTCCATCCAAATATGGTTTATTCCTATTAAAGACCTCCAAAGCCCATTATATGCAATGGACTCCCACTGACTTCCGTGGGCTTTTGATCAAGCCCACAATGAAAATAGAAGTTGCTAAATTGTTCCTGTCTGACACAGAAATGATGATTGTTACCATTCTGTCTTGGACAAGCATAATGAGGCAAATGGTAGTCAGCAAAGCCCTTACGTAAAGATTCACATATGGACATGACCATTTTTGGCATAAGCATGGAACTGGGGCCTCAACTCAATATCAAACTTGCAAACACCCAGGGCAGAATATGGTATACCAGGGGTCGGCAACGTTCGGCACGCAGCTTGCCAGGGTAAGCACCCTAGCAGGCTGGGCCAGTTTATTTACCTGCTGACGCGGCAGGTTCGGCCAATCGCGGCCCCCATTCACCATGGTTTGCCGTCCCAGGCCAATGGGGGCGGTGGGAAGTGGCGTGGGCCGAGGGATATGCTGGCCGCGGCTTCCTGCTGCCCCCATTGGCCCGGGACGGCGAACCGCGGCCAATGGGGGCCGCGATCGGCCGAACCTGCCGCGTCAGCAGGTAAATAAACTGGCCCGGCCCGCTAGGGTGCTTACCCTGGCGAACCGCGTGCCGAACGTTGCCGACCCCTGTGGTATACATTTTGTTGCCTTGCTTGTGCACAGGCAGCAACTTTTTTTCAGCAAGGCTTTTAATCTTCAAAAGAAAAAAAATTGGGCCAATCTGTTCTGCATTCCTGTGTATCACTCCAGCAGCGAAGACGCAACTAGAGTTGGATTGGAAGAAAACGTCCTCATTCTAACACAGGATTACAAATAAATATGAAGACACACATGTAGCACTTTCCTTCACACAACTGCTGATATTATTCTCTGGGGTGTTTTAGAGAGGTGTACACCATAGACCAAATTCTACACTAAGATGTGCATAGCCTTCCAGGCCCTTGGGAGGTTGTACTCACGTGAATGAAAGCAAAATCTGCCCCCAAATTTAGGTAAACAGAATACTGAACAAAATGGGTCTTAAGCGAAATCGGCTCATCTTTTTCACAAAACTTATAGTCTCACTACCCCATGCAGCATAAAGAGACGAACACATCACATACCATAGCACCAGGATATAGAGATACACTCAAAGAATACAAGAAACAATAGGCTCATTCCACTTGCAGAGTAGTAGTCAAACAGCTTGAACACATATATTCCACCCTACGAGATACAAGAAACAAATGACTGAAGTTAGCACATTTCACCTGGTATTTGTTTTGAAGACAGGTTAACATTTCTCATTAATATTTTTGTAGTTATCTATTATTATTATTTTATAATTATTATTTAAAATTGTAGTTTATATAGTAATTTTCTGAAAAGCTATATAATGCTTAAGATTGTATTGATTTCCTTTTAAGAGATCAGTAGTTACCAAGAACTAGAATAATGATAACTAATTAGCTTGCACATGTAAATTACAAACTCCTGATTGGCTCTGCACTCAGTAATTTTTCTGAACTAATTTGCAACCAGTCAATCATAATAATAATAATACTTTTTTGTTTCATAGTGTTGTCATTTAAGGATTTCAAAGATCCTTAGGAACCTTGGAAGAGATTCCCAACTGCGGTAAATCAGCATAGCTCTATTTACTTCAATATGCTAATCTTTGCGTCTTGAGCAAATCTTTAGAGGGTAATGATAGTTCTTGTTGATCTCCACTTTCTGCCCTCTTTAGTAGATTTCCTTATAAATATATTAACCTTATAGCCACAGTGGATGTTTTTTTCCATTCTTCAGCTTCTTAGTGAACTTGATTGAAATTATAAACATTGTAGGTAAGCTTGCAAAATAAAAATTCCTTTATATAAAACTTACCTGAGTAATATTGGACAGTCCTATCAGATAGGAAATAACGCACACTACAGCAATGAAGATTTCTCTTCGATTGCGTAGTAACTTTGGAAATTCATCCACCAAAGCTGTTATGAATCCTTCCACAGTACAGAACTGCAAGTAGAGTTACAGGTTATACACAACACAATAAAACTGCGGTGTTAGATTTAGAGCAACATTTTCAAAAGCATTCAGCGCTGCCCTCCAGCTGCTCCCATTGAAGTCAATGGAAAATTCAGTAGGTGCAGTCGTAGGCCAATGCTGTACACTTCTGAAAATCCCTTTTACTGGTTATTAAAATCTATGCAAAAAATTATCCTTCTGGCACAACTCTTACAAATTAACATGTTTCATACGTTCAAGTGTTGTTTCTTTTGTGATGGAAGAAGTGCATACAGCCTAAGCAAACAATTGTGCATGTGCTTGATTGGGATTTCTTACACGCAGAACATTAAATAATGCATCAAATCTTGCCAGACTGGGCACCTCAATTGGAAGGTGAAAAACTCAGGGTTGGATCCTCATTTGGTGTATATCACCATAGCTCCATTCAGTCAATGGAATAATGCCAGTCTACACTAGCTGAGGATCTGAAATCCCATAGGGAAACTTAAGAAAAATTACCAATAGAAAATTATTTCCGTGATGACAACTGAAATCATGCAAGCCTGCCGTATGTGAAGTTACAGTCGTTTTTAGAAGTGAAATCATGACTTAGCCAATATTTGCAGTTCTTCTTATTAATGAAACATTTCATGCACTATAACTGATGGAGGAGTTAGACAGAAAAAAGAAGAAAGCCTGACAGCCTGTGGACATATCTTGTTTGTAATAGTATTAGACTATCTTCCTCAGCTGTTACAGTAGCCTAGAGACAAGATCTCTCAAGAATATTTTTGACCCAATTAATTTCACAGTAGTTCCCCAGAGTGAATGTTGTGGTTTATTGTTTTTCAATTAACTCCAGGCTTGACGAAGGAAATAGCAAAAATAAGAATCTTTGGTTTCTTTTCATATCTCTTGGCAAAATGCCTTGCTTTTCTTTTTTGTTTTTTAAACACTTCTTGGCAATGGCTGCAATCAATCAGTTTGGCTATCAGAAAAACACAGAAGTTGGTTCTAATTAATTAAAGACTATCGCAGTACTAATCATATGTAAGCAGTCCTGCAGGTTCGCATATGTACTATCAATGCCATATGATTTAGTAATCAAATGGAGAATTGTTATTTGCTAAGGCCCCTTACACTGCAACTGTGTTTATGGATCCCTGCATCTATGATGAACTTCAGAACGGCTTTATACAGGGATTTCATGCTTGTGACCAGTGGCAGAATCATGGTCTACAAAGGTATTTTGCAAATTAATGGAATTTAGAGAAAATGAAAATACTATCACTCCTTTGGCAATTAAAATATAAGCCATCTAGTCTCTTTATGTGCTGGAAATATGTTCTTGTAGCTGTATGAAGTTTTCCATTTTTTTTAAGCACTCTAAGTCCCGAAAAGATTTTCTCCAAAGTGTGATTCTTTAGCATCTTGTTTTTCAATACGGCAAACTGGCAGAACAGCCGAGCTCTGTACTGACTATTCATTCCCAGGTGAAATTCAAGATTAAGGTTAACATGTATAAAGTCCTTCCTGGTTTAGGCCCCAGTATCTCAGAGACCTGCTTCCTTTCCACACAGTACAATGACAACTGTGCTAGGCTGTCTCTCTTCTGTTTGTCCCTCGGGTGCCAGAGACAAGGTTTTTCAGTAGTAGACATTTGCCTCTTGAATTTGCACCTATGGGTTATTCTTCTAATTCTGCAATTTACTACATTTAGAATGAGATGCAACATGGCCTCCTGGTCCACATCTTCTACTAGTTGCAAGTTCTTGAGTCTCCTTCCACTTGGTTTACTAGCTAGTCTTTTCCAGCTATCAGTTTAGCTGTTAAGTCAGGCGCTGCAGGGAGCCATAGCGTATATAATTCCTTTGTCAGGAAATATTTGTTGCATCTAAACCTTTAAACTATGTCCAAATATTGCCTCAGTGATGGACACCTCAGAAATGTTGATAATCAACAATATAAAATTGTTAATAATTAAGGAGGAGGCCCTTTTGTTTGGAGAGTACATATCCTGCATACTGTACCTACTTTTGTTGTAGCCGTTGACTCTGAGGTTTGGAACTAGCAGTTCCTGTGGAAAGGAAAGTGGCTCAGTACCAGTTGCTGGCCTTCAGAATATCCCAAACCCTTAGGGCCCCTCCCCCAGCTGTCTACCCCATTGCACTAGAAGTGGTCCTGTACTCAGTGATAGCTTACAGTGTGAAATGCCCAGAAAGAGATACTGTCTGTTATTAGAAAGACAAGGTGAATCACCAATAAAAGATATTTACCTCACTCACCTTGCCTCTCTAATATCCTGGCACCAACATGGCTACAACAACACTGCATACTGTTTGTCATGTCATACATATTACAGAAAATAAAGTATTTTCAAAAGAATCAACAGTAAGCAACATTACCTGGCTGTCAATTCCAAGCATAAGCAACATGGAGAAGAATAGAATTGCCCACAATGGAGAGACAGGTAACTGTGTCACGGCTTCTGGATAAGCTAAAAATGCCAGTCCAGGACCTGGTAACAGAAAGAAGAGATGGGTTATTAATTGTATATCTTTATTTTAGCTTTGATACAATGCAACAGGGTGGTGAAGGTATTTGCACTCTATGGTACTTCTGTTTTTGGTTTGTTTGCCAGTCTGAAGACTAATGAGGTGCAAGTTGGGGTGGGATAGCTATATCAGGGAAATAATAGAGAGAAAATAAACTCTGCTATAGAGAAAAAAGTAAGTGGTACCTCAGGTTCAAATGTTTTAAATTAGAAGTAGTTCAAAATGCTGCTCCTAAAAGGCTGCCTTCGTGAGTTTCGATACTGCAAATATGCTTGCCTCTCTGGGACAGAATTTGCATCATCTTCAGGCTCCTTGGTGAACTATCTCTGCCTTTAACCTACACTCAAACAGTTGGTGATAGCTGTAACTACAGCCAGAACAGTCCTTAGGAAATGTGGAGACAGTTCCCCCCTGATATATGCAGAATAGATAAAAGGAATATCAAAGATAACTCTGATAGAGATGTAGATTCACTTTCCAGTATTTAGAATAGGACCATTTGCTATTTCATGGAATGATTTCTATTGCAATATACATTACTCTAACATAAGAAGTATCTTCTGACAGTGGTCAGGGCCAGATGCTTCAGAGTGAATGAACAGAACAGGGCAATTTTGAATGATCCATCCCGTCGTCCAGCACCAGCTTCTGGCAGTTGGAGGTTTAAGGACACCTGGAGCATGAAGTTGCATTCCTGGCCATCTGGATAATAGCCACTGATGGACCTATCCTCCATGAATTTATCTAATTATTGTTTGAACTCAGTTCACAACATCCCCTGGCAACGAGTTTCACAGGATGACTTCGCACTACTTCCTTTTGTTAGTTTTAAACCTTCTGCCTATTAATTTCATCTGGTGATGACTAGTTCTTGTGTTATATGAAGGGGTAAGTAGCATTTTCCTATTCACTTTCTCCAAACTATTCATGATTTTATCAACCTCTACCATGTCCCCCCTTAAATGTCGCTTTTCTAAGATGAATGGTCGCAGTCTTTTTAAACTCTCTTCGTTTGGAAGGTGTTCCATGCCCCTTCTTATTTTCTTTGCCCTTCTCTGTACCTTTTCCAATTCGAATATATCTTTTTTGAGATAAGGCAACCAGAACTGCACACTGTATTCAAAGTGTGGGCATACCGTGGATTTATATAGTAGCATTATGATATTTTCTGTTTTATTATCTATTCCTTTCCTAATGGTTCCTAACATTCTGTTCGCTTTTTTGACTGCTGCTGCACATTGAGCAGATGTATTCAGGGAACTATCCACGATGACTCAAAGATCTCCTTCTTGAGTGGTAACAGCTAATTTAGATCCCACCATTTTGTATGTGTAGTTGTGATTATTGTTTCCAATGTGCATTACTTTGCACTTTTCAGCATTGAATTTCAGCTGCCATTTTGTTGCCCAGTCACCTTGTTTAGGAAGATCCTTCTGTAATATTTTGCTTTCAGCTTTGGACTTAACTATTTTGAGTCATTTTGTGTCAACCGCAAATTTTGCCACGTCACTGTTCACTCCTTTGTCCAGATCATTTATGAATACATAGAACAGCACTGGTCTCAGTATTCATGGTCTTTTTACTATGAAGCTCAAGGGGTGGAAGGTGAAGGGGGAAATGACTCTTATTAAAAAAGGAAAGAGTGTGTTTTTGTTGTCCTAGCACACTGGGAACTAGCTGTTGGTAGGCTGATGGAGAAACTCATAATAGTCTAAAGTAATCATAGAAATAAAATTGGAGTGCCTCTTCCTAAAGTGGATATCCTAGTTATTAACTGTAAATTTAATATAATCTTTATTCAGTTTTCACAGAAAATAAGTACATCTGTGATAACTGGCAGGGACATATTGTAGCTTTTGGAACAGCAAAGCAGCAAACAACATTAGATATCTGAATGTTATCATCTTCCAAGATGCTTACCTTCCAATATCCTCATTGCATATACTTTGATCTTTGCTGATCAGCATTATTAAATATGATTGGAATGCCTCCCACGTGGCAAAAATCCCAGAAAGAGAAATATGGCCTTGCTTTTGCTGTGTTCATATGCACCAATGAAACAGAGTAGAGGTTGTGATGGTAGTGTCTTTAAAACTCTCTTGCTTCATACTACTTTTTACAAAATGAAATTGGAGCATTTAGAGAAAATGGTGTCAGGAATAAATACATCAAGACTCAAAGACCAAATATTTCAGATTGCAGCTTGCAATCTCGTCAGAAAAGATGTCATGTATTATCAAGCCTACGTGTTTAAAAAGAATATTAGAGGTGGTCCCAACCCAATATAGCAGATCTGCATTGCTCCATAATTTTGGGTTGTGGATTCTGAACTAGGATCTGCATCCAAATTTAGGGGTTAGTTCCTATCTCTGGATCAGACCAAAAATCCCAGCTCCAAACACCCTTGAACTAATGTGCATATAATATACCATGTATGAAATCCACATGTGGACCGTAGTTCCTGTCTAATAATAATGATGCCCTACACCTAACAAAAGGGAGCAAACGTTATTCACAGCTTAATCCAAATCACACTCTGATTATATATATAAAAAGCAGGATATGAACCACATTTTTTCCAGTGTTGCTTCATGAGCTGATAAGCAAAACAGAGTCTGCTTCCAAAATCAAATCCCAGCAGGAACATGGAACTGCCAAACCAGATCTGGCTATTGCACAGCATCTGTAGTGTAATTGTCAAATGAAATATACATAATATTCCAAAAGCCAGAGCCATAGCAAATGTCATAAGATGCCTTTCCCAATTTATGTAGCCTATCTCCTGTTTGTGAAATCTAGGGAATGCCATCTGGCTGGTATTTTTCATTACTATTTGCATATTTTATTATACCAACATCGCTGAGAGAAGTAGCATTACAGCACTATACAGAGCAGAGAGTCATGTGCTCTCTGATTCTACAGAAAGGCTTTTTACAAGAGCAGCTGCTGATAATATTGATTAAAATTGAAGTCCAAAGACAGCCATATCATAGTTTCATGATACTGCATATTTCTTTTTCAGAATCAAGGAGATGTGAAGCTCTGAATATGTGGAAGAAAAAAATATTGACAAATAAAATCCAAAACAAGTACCATGTATTAAGTCCTATATCAACATTAGAAGAGTTTGCTTCAAGATTAGAAACCAACACAACTCTCTGAACTAGTCCACTTCTGTCTTAACTCTCTCTCCACTGTCCAAACATCATTGGGTAAAGTAGTATTTTGGGGAAAAAAACCAAACATAATTATGACACAAAATAAACATTACTAGCCCATTCATGATCTCTTAGCACATTAACTGTGTTTTATTTAACATGGAGTGCTTTTTTGTAAACTGGGTCGAAAGTGGGTTTTTTAAAATTCAGGAAGGTCATTTAATAATTTCCCCATAACTGTATTGCTCTCATAACTATTCTGTAATTGTGGGTCATTCTGATATTTGTCTGGTATTTTAAAAATGTAAGAACAAAACTGTAAAGAGAGAATGACCCACACTGAAAACATTCTTGCTGTTTCTGTTTCCTTTCTGCTCATCTCACATTGTAAGGAAGAGCCCACGAGATCTTGCCAAGAATTGTTGGTGATGGTGATGCTGCTGCCCACCCTAGAACCTTTAGCGTAGTATTAATAGGACTCACCTGAGATGTGGGAGACCAAGGTTCAGTTCCCTCTCCAGGCTTCAGAGTGATGCTCACTCTCTCTCTGGCCCAAGGAAAATTTAAGTATTTATCCACAGTGGAACAGCTTCAACAGGAGAGATTGAGGGAGCCCCCCTTAGCACAATGGGCAGAGCCCCTCTTAGCACCTGAGAAAAAGACCCCTGTTCAAATCCTCTCGCCTCCTCAGACAGCGGGGGGAATTAAACCTGAGTCTCCCACATCCCAAGACAGTGATCTAACCACTGGGCTAACAGTTATAAGCAGGGTTTGGCCACCACCACCTCTGGCCTGAATTTGAATGGGATCCGATCCAGTAGCCGGTGACTGAGTGTGAGTATCGGATCAGGCCCTGCACATGAGCTAGGCAAACAAATGCCTGTTTTCCCCTGCTCTGTGGATTGCTCTGGGACTTAGACTTGAGACAGGTGACTGGATGCCTAGAGTGAGGCAGCAATGCAGTTGCCCAAAGGCAGGAGGGAAGTTTTACTTCAAACACATAGGCCCCAAGTGAGTTTAGGTACCAACAGTGTTCGGTGGCAGCCTAGCAGGACTTTTGTGGACCACAGTAGAACCTAAAATGGGGACTTAAGTGCCTAAGGACCTTTGTGGATCTGAGCCTCAGGTGCCTCAGAATGCATTTAGAAGCCTAACATTTGGCACCCAGGTTTGGAATTGTTGGCAACTGTTCACAGATGCCACTGGAAATCTTTATGCAGTCACATAGAAATCAAATGCACAACTCAAGAAGGTTATTTCTCACACCATTGACTTTCACAGCCATCAAATGGGAACTTTACATGTCCTTACAGGTTTCTGGCTAATTCCTCTGTGCCTATATTCTGCTTAAGACAGTTAACATTCTTGCGATTCAAGTTCTATTCATAAGAAGACCAGAAGGTATTTTATAATTGGGTTATTCATAATAACATGGTAAGACACACTACTCTGCTGTTCCACAGCCAGTGACTTATAGTTATCAGCATGTTCCTCCATGAGGTTACAGTTGCTGTGTATCTGTATGGATATCTGGCATGGCATCCATCAGCTCTAGTAAGCTAAGCTTTTTCACTTGAGGTCAAGTCAGTGAATTTCAAGCAAAATACAGCAGATTCCTGCTAACCAGGAGACCCAACTTATTGTCCTAATAAAACAATTGTCCTGATAAGGGGCCCAATCCTGCTCCCATTGCTAACAGAAGTTTTGCCATTGACTTGGAGAGGCACAGGGTCATGTCACTAGAAAATAAGTCAGTAAGGAAAAAGTAATGACCATATTGGAAAGTCGGACAATGAAATAATGAATGAATGAGTAAAAATAGACAAACAGAACAGATTGTCGCTGCATTTCATCTGTATTTATTCTACTTTGGGAACCATCACAGCAAAGGGCTGGTGTGCAGATTTTCACACCTGTTTAACACCCAGTTAAGCACCTGACTGGCTGAACGTGTCCCCATTTGTTAATATTGTCTCCTGTAAGTAGCAGTCCCTGTCATCCATTCTCCTTAGCACAAGCTGGATCCCTAGTAGGTGCCCTAAGAGCTGGGTTTACTAATACGTGACTCAGTTAGGCAGTCATCCCGTTCAGTGTTAACTGCTTTAGGGTCCTATACTCAGGGTCGGCTCCAGGCACCAGCGGAGGAAGCGGCACATGCTAAGGGGCGGCATTCCGTTCATTCTTGGGACGGCACAGTCCGGGCGGCTTTTTTTTTTTTCCTTTGGCAGTTTGGGCTTTTTTTTTTTTTGATTGGGGTGGGGAAAATGGTAGAGCTGGCATTGCCTATACTGGACTGCCTTGAGAGACTTGAAACAATTCATATTCATCTCTCTCTCTGTATGTGTATGTGTGTATAAGGTGCAACTGAGTTAACAAGGAGCTGAAGGGCCTAATAGGGGAAATATTAAATATGTTGATAATCAATCAGTAACAAATTAATCAAGAACCAATGATCAATAGCATTTTTAATTGCAATTACAAGTTCAATAAGTAACATTCCCTCAAGTTCAGATTTGTTCAACAACAACTGACTTGGGATAAGTCAGCTTTGATTGGATGTATTAATCAAACAGTTAGTAAGACAGCACATGCACAGAGAGGCATATAATTAACAAAAGCTGTGGAAGAACTTCCCTGTAGTTTCTCACAGCATGTGTCCAGTCTGCTGATGGTCTTTCTTCCTCATAATTTCTTGGGGGTAATTATGTCCTTGTTACCCTTCATTGTTTATTATTCTGGCCAGGGCTGTTCTGGCTGCGTAGGGCACCCAAAAATTTGGGGTACCCCTGGGTCTTAGTGTCCACCCTCACACTAGTTCCTATCTCTGTTCTGACCCTTCCTGCAGGCTCCCAACACAGCTGGCTGCTGCAGCTTGGTGAGTCTTCTTCCAGAGGGGATATAGTACTTAAAAGTGAAAAAGCCTGCCAGACCTATTAGCACAATATTGAAACTGTTAAAGGGCCATTCAAGTGGTAATGAAGCCATTTAACAGACATTTGCCAACCTCCAGGTATATACTGTCAGTTTCTGAATTTACTGACAAAAACTGTTGTGCATTACTGTAATATTTACTTTACTCAGAACATGTTAGTCTACAGGACCTTAGTTTAAAATTTGTTTTAAAAATATTTAATTAGTGTGTTACTGAAGATTATAAAATCACATATCTAAAAAATCCTTGGATAGATTTTTAGATGCACAATCTGAGTATTCATCTTTAGCCTTAAATGCTTGGATCTTCAGACATATAGTTTTTTAAATAAATCCTTCAAAAGACCACCCTGATCTAAAATACACATGTAAGCTTGGGCTGTCATCAGTCATAGGGGCACCAATATCACAAGTTTTCTGAGTGAACCTGGGATGATTCATGGTTTAGCTCCAAACCAGGTGGAAACATGGACATTTCAACTAACCTTCACTTTT
Source organism: Chrysemys picta bellii (assembly GCF_011386835.1). Lineage (NCBI taxonomy): Eukaryota > Metazoa > Chordata > Testudines > Emydidae > Chrysemys > Chrysemys picta. Next base: position 40,528,098 of record NC_088797.1, read on the forward strand.
ATTTTTAGTTCATTGAAATCAAACTAAGCAAAAACTCAACAGGTGTTTCCAAAGTTCCCTGTTTCACTGCAACTTTCCACCTGTCTCAACACCTGCTAGTTAGTCCTTTCATATGCCCTTTACTGGATATTGTAATCCATTACAAATCTTGGAGTTACTATATTGTAAAAATACATTTCAAAATAGGTTAAGGGTTACTACACAATGAAATTCCATTCTTCATTAGACATCTTTATCTTAACTGCAAAGCAGCATGGGAGGCTTGTGCTCCAGCAAGCCCTAAAACCTTTCTTGGACTATCTTAAGTGTGAACAAATAATTAAATGGAATTATTGGATAAAATATATATTGCTGTAAACAGACTAATGGATACCACTGAATTGCTTAAAGAAATAGGTTGCCTACCTGATGCTGCAACATCTGCAAGAGACCTCTTTGTGACATTAGCCATGAATCCAACAATGGAGAAGATGACAAAGCCAGCAAACATACTTGTGCATGAATTTATGCAGCACACTATGATGGAATCCCTGAAACAAAGAAAAAGGTGCATTAGACTAATAAATAAAGCAATACTGATTACCTTCCAATACTTTCTATTATCCTCATTGAGAGGAAGGATGATGGTCTTATGGTTAAGGCACTTGACTGGGGACTCAGCACTTCTGGATTCAATTCTTTGACATACTTTCTCTGTGACCTTGGACAAGTCACATAATTTCTCTGGGCTTCAATTCACTATTAGTAAAATGGGGATACTACTACTTTGGTCTTTTCTATTTAGATTCTTTGATCTTAGGATCCAGAAATGTTTCTTGCTACATATTTGTACAGCCCCCAGCACAGTGCAGCCCTGATCAAAGTAGGGATGACTAAGTCCTACTATAATACATATAACAATACGTTTACCTGTAAACATTGTTGTGGAAAGGGTTGTAACTTCCAAGAGCAATCAGTGAACCAAGACCCAAACCATAAGAGAAAAAAATCTGCGTGGCAGCATCAAGCCAGACCTAATTGCAGAAAGCAAATTTTTTTTACTATGCGTAGATGTACACTTTGATGGCTGCTTAGATACTTTGTTAATGGTGAGCAATTAGCATGGAACTTTGGTTTACAAGAATTAAATGTTTACCTCAGAATCAGAAAGCTTACTGAAGTTAGGAGTGATATAGAATAAAATGCCTTCCTTTGCCCCAGGCAGTGTCACTCCACGGAAGAACAGGATAACCAGCATGACGTATGGATAAGTAGCAGAGAAATATACCACCTAATAGAAAGAAACAAGGAATTGTAAGCATGGAGTTAGAATGGGCTCTTTACATTAACTTTCAATAGCTTTAGCTACTTGCTTCACAAGAATACAGTGATAGGAACCCAGATTTGTTTTTCAATCCGGAATGCTGGGCAAGGGTCAAATTTGGTGGGGAAGTGATGGTATACTGCTCTTTATTCCCACATACCAGGTCCAGAATCCTCTACTCACCAAATGTAAATAACACCCCCCTCCAACTGCTCTGCCACCTGCTCTTAGGGCCAGAGGCTGGGGAGAGGTCAGGGTTGCCCCTGAGGCACTGGTTCACACTGCTCTTGTCCTCATTACTGGCAGTGTGAGCACCAGTGTTGCCATGCAGAGCTCAGCCTGGAGGAGAGCACCATATGGCTCTGTTCTTCCCATCCCATGAGCTCTATCCCTGATAGCAGAGATCTGCTCCTACATCAGGGAGAGGGGAGAAGTGGAAGACATTTGTTGGTGACAGAATTGCCCTGCATTGGTTCTTGACATCATCTGACTTCCAAAAGCCCTGGGATAGGTTGTTGTGAAGTCAGGCCACAAAAATGGATTGGCTGCCTCCTGGGAAAGTATGAAAGGAGGAGGAGAAGGGGAATTCTGGATGGCAGCCATTTCTTTTGAACAGGCTAAGTCCAACTATCAGCTTAACCTGAAAGTGGAGAGTGAGAAGAAGGCTTTCAATTGGTCACATCAAAATTTATGTGCGAAATTCACTTCAGTGCCGTATGGTAACATCACTAGAGTGGAGTCTGAATCTGACAGCTACACTATGGTTATGTCTACACTATCGCTGTATGCTCCAATGATTGATGCACCCGGGGTTGATTTAGCGGGGTCTAGTGAAGACCCTCTAAATTGATGGCAGAGCTCTCTCTGGTCAACCCCGGTATTCCACCCTGAACAAGAAGAGTAAGGTAAGTCAATGAGAGAGTGTCTCCTGTCGACCCAGTGCTGTGTAGACACCGCAGTAAGTCGACCTAAGCTACTTGAAAAACGTAGCTGGAGTTGCATAACTTAGGTTAACTTACTGCAGTAGTGTAGACATAGCCCTAGTTCTCTCTTCAGATAAGTGGTAAATCATCTGAATGTCATCTTCAGTCTATATATGAAGGGAGCATAAGTGATCTCTCTCCTGCCATCCATCTCCACCCTCTGACAAACAGAGGCTAGGGACACCATTCCTTACCCATCCTGGCTAACAGCCATGAATTTATCCAGTTCTCTTTTAAACACTGTTATAGCCCTAGCCTTCACAACCTTCTCAGGCAAGGAGTTCCACAAGTTGACTGTGCGCTGTGTGAAGAAGAACTTCCTTTTATTTGTTTTAAACCAAGTTGACTGTGCGCTGTGTGAAGAAGAACTTCCTTTTATTTGTTTTAAACCTGCTGCCCATTAATTTCATTTGGTGGCCCCTAGTTCTTGTATTATGGGAATAAGTAAATAACTTTTCCTTATCTACTTTCTCCACATCACTCATGATTTTATATACCTTTAGCATATCCTCCCTTAGTCTCCTCCTTTCCAAGCTGAAAAGTCCTAGCCTCTTTAATCTCTCCTCATATGGGATCCGTTCCAAACCTCTAATCATTTTAATTGTCCTTCTCTGAACCTCTTCTAGTGCCAGTATATCTTTTTTGAGATGAGGAGACCACATCTGTATGCAGTATTCAAGATGTGGGCGTACCATCGATTTATATAAGGGCAATAATATATTTTCCGTCTTATTCTCTATCCCCTTTTTAATGATTCCTAACATCCTGTTTGCTTTTTTGACTGCCTCTGCACACTGTGTGGACGTTTTCAGAGAACTATCCACGATGACTCCAAGATCCAAGGGAGCAGACGTGCACTCAACAGTCACTAAATTAGCTCCTTTCAGTTATCTGTATTTTGCTGCTGAATGATCGTGTTTTATATCTTGTTGGTGTGCCAAATCCTGGTCCCCTGCACAAAGGCCAATGTCCTATGTGGGAATTGATGGTGTAGAATCCTGAACCCCAACCCAGCAGTAGACTGCATCTGCTGCTACAGACAATGAGCTACAGCAGCACATACCTCCATGGCACTTCTTCCCAAGACTTGCTAATTTGGAGAGGTGTTTTTTAATCACAAAAGGGGTAGTGGGCACAACATAAAAACACAGTGAAGCCCAAGGGTCTATTCTAAATGCTGTTCCCAGTCCCAGGCCATCCCCAGGGAAGTAGGGAGGGAGTAGTCCTTACCTTCCCTGCAGCACGACAGCAATTTTGTCTGGCCCCAGCAAGGGCTGTGCAAGGGGGAAAGGATCTTTGTACCCTTTCCAACCTAGTGTGCAGCTGCATAAAGGCCAGGCCTTAGAATTATACTGTAGCTACATTTCAAATGCATGTAGTTAATGTACAGTGAATGTTGTTTTTGGTAAATACACTGCAATTATATTACTATCACCAGCGGATATTCACAATATAGGTATATAGTAATGAGAATACAGGAGTATTGGAAAGCATATGTCCTAGTGGCAGAGTTATGGTTTAACATAAAGACTTAATTGTCTAGAATGGGATTTATAAGTATTGATGGTCACAGAAGACCCTGAATGATAATATCCAAACTGTTGCATGTTTCAATTTTTTTTGGCCTGATTCTCATTTATTCGAAGGCTGTTTTAACCTGCCCTGGCAAGGTAAAGGGGCCTCAAACCTTAGGGTAGCTAAGAATTAAGTCCTTAAACTATAACCTCTTCCCCAACACCCGCCACACACAGAGCTGCTTCATTAAGCAAGGACTTACTTGTTGATCCAAAGTATGAAGTTGTGAATTTCTTCTTACACACAGGATTTTGTGCAAAGTACATGTGACAGGTACAGGTACATTACTAAACATATTGGGCCAGATTCACCAACTGTGGTGCAGGGAGGTGTACATCACATCTGCATCCATTTTACATGATTTTAAATTGACCCATTTTTCGTGAAGCTTTTCATTATTTTTGTATGGACATTTTTAGTCATTGTTTGCAGTGCTGTTGTAGCTGTGTTGGTTCCAGGAGATGAATGGGCAATTGCCCACTTCATTTTAAGTGGAGTTCTATAACATGTGTGAACCTCTTATGCTGAACTAGTTGTCCCATCTTGCATTTAGCTTGGAGACTATAATTGCTTTCTCCAGACCTGGGGAAATGCTCTGTGAAGCTTGAAAGCTTGCCCCTTCCACCAACAGAGGTTGATGCCTCAAAAGATATTCCCTCACCAATCAGGTCTCTCTCTCGCTCTCATTTTTAGTAATTATCAAGTAATTTTTGAGTAATTATCAAAACCCTTCAAACACTGTTACAAAATGCTTTACAAAGAAATCCAGGGCAAAAAAAATGGAAGATTTTAAACTTTGTAGTAGGGCAGCATTCAATATCTCAGAGGCATTTTCCAGAAAGATGGCTGTCACTAGTACATCTTGCCTTACGAATTTTAAAAATACTTGGTTGAGCAAAATAGACATAGTTTTAGTTTAAGAGCACTTACAACAGTTCTAAATCTTACCTTTCCTGTCCAGCCTACCCCCTTCCAGATGCAAAAATACACTAGAATCCAGGCAATTGCCAGTGTAATCGCTAATGGCCATCGGATTTGCCCTGGCTTTTCCAGTCCATCTGTCATTTGGTGCATGTTGCGTCTAGAATCAGCAAAAAGAATGGCGCATTGGACAACTGCTTATTCTGAAGTGAGTATGTATATGTATAACAACAAGCTGAACTATGTATATGCACACAAATGATGTATAGAGAGATTCTGCTCAGCTTACTCCCAAAATTCGACCACAGCACTTGTCATGTTGGTGGTATTTACTATACTGTAATTGGAGAAACAGCGCTCTGTGTTCCATGCATTTCCACATTGTCTCCAAGGAAGAGTCTATTTAAAAAGAAAAAATATGAGTCAAGCTACTAAAAATGTTTTACAAGTAAACATTACCTCAGGTATATTCTCTTACTAGGAATGACAGCTGATTCGAAAGCTAATGTAGGTTGAGTTCTGCACTGCACGTATATCCCTGGGGGAATGTCTGCCATAAAAGTTATTTAACTTCTTCTCTATCATATGAATCAAATGTGAAAATGTTTCCTCCTTTCTTCACCATATCAGGCAAAAATGTTTCAGAATCAGCTATGCCTCTCAAAATGTGAGAGTGTATTGACAGTTCTTTAAGCTATGGCTGCTCTGGAGAGGAGCTCAAGAGTCCTTGTTACATTAAAGGTAATGAAATGTGACTATTATTGAGCACACCATATCCAAAGGTTTCAGTTTTCCTCTCAGACTGAGGAGGAGAGATGTTTACAGGAACTTGAACTACAATTGCTATTTTCCAGTGGCATTTTATACAACAGTGTTCCTTACTTTAAGAATGAATGTTTTGATAAAAACCAGAATCTAATGACTGAATATCTGTGCAAGTAATTTTGGACAACGCTGATGTCAATAAAATATAAACCCTGTTGATAGTCATACTTTTGGAAGCCAGTGATTTTATATATTGTTGCAGACTATTGCACAAGTTACAGCACACAAAGTGAGTTTATCAGAGACTTCATGGGAATTGAAAGTCAAAATACTCCAATTTAGACCCCAATCCTACACTCCTAACATATATCAGACTACCAACAACTTTGTTTCATGAAGAACATGTTATGCAAAATCCAGAAAATGTTATGTGCAAATAGAATATAGTCACAAACAAAGAAACTTGGTTCTTTAAGAGGGCCAATTTCCCAGATCTGAAAGCAATCTTGAGCATAATTGAGTGGGAGGAAAAAATAAAAGTGTGAATAATACTTGGGAATTGTTTAAGAACGCTTTAAGAAAATGTTTAAGAAAGCTGAAAGGTATCAATGACAAAAAATCTATGGCCAGTAAGGTTAAGGAAAATAGGAAGAAATTCTTTAAATGCATCATCAACTAACAAAATCCTAATATTGGTATTGAATCATAATCTCATAGAAACATAGGGTTAGAAGGGACTTTAAGGGTCATATAGTGGCCAAGACGAAGGATTTGTTGTGTCTAAACCATCCAAGACAGATGGCTATCCAGCCTCTTTTTGAAAACCTCCAGTGAAGGAACTTCCACGACTTCCCTAGACAGTCTGTTCCATTGTTCTATTGGTTTTACAGTTAGGAAGTTTTTCCTGAGATTTAATCTAAATCCGCTATGCTATAATTTGAACCCATTGCCTCTTGTCCTGCCCTCTGTGGCAAAAGAGAACAATTTTTCTCCATCTTTCTAATGGCAGCCTTTCAAGTATTTTAAGATTGCTATTGTGGCCCCCCTTAATCTCCTCTTTTCCAAACTAACAATACCCAGTTCTTCCAGCCTTTGCTCATATGGCTGCATTCCATCCTTTTGCTCATACTGTTGCCCACCTCTGGATCCTTTCCAGTTTCTCTATGTCCTTTTTATACAGCGGTGACCAAAATTGAACACAGTACTCCAGCTGAGGCCTAACTGGCGCCAAGTAGAGTGGTACTATCACCGCCCATGACTTGCATGCTATGCCTCTGTTACTGCAACCCAAAATTGCATTTGATTTTTTTTACAACAGCATTGCATTGTTGATTCATGTTGAGGTTGTGATCCATCACAACTTCCAGATCCTTCTCAGCAGTGCTGCTGCCAAGCCAGTTATTCCACATTCTGTATTTGTGCATTTGGTTTATCTTCCCTAAGTGTAGCACCTTACATTTGCCTTTGTTGAATTTCATTTTGTTGTTTATAGCCCAGTTCTCCAATTTATCAAGATCCCTTTCAACTTTAGTTCTATACCCCAAAATGTTTGCAACCTCCCCTAGCTTTGTGCCATTTGCAAATTTGATCAGTGTGCTTTCTATTCCTATATCCAGGTCATTAATAAAGATATTAAATAACACTGGACCCAGAACAGATCTCTGTGGAACCCCACTTAAGACCTCTCTCCAATCTGACATCATTCCATTAATAGTTACTCTTTGTTTGTGGCTGTATAACCAATTATGTATCCACTTAACGGTAGTTCTGCTGAACCACCATTTCTTCAGCTTACTTATAAGAATGTCATGTGGGACTGTATCAAAAGTCTTGCTAAAGTCCAGGTATATTATGTCCACTGCATTCCCCCTATCACCAAACCAGTTACCTTGTCAAAGAAGAAAATCCAGCTGGTTTGGCATGATTTGTTATTAAATGCATGCTGGCTGCTAGTGATCACTCCTTCATCCTCCAACTATTTGCAAATGGAATGTTTTATACATTGCTCTAGTAGCTTCCCAGGTATCGAGGTCAATATTATATTTGTTCAATATTAGATAAGGATGGTAAAATTGTCTATCATGAATGAAAAAAGAAGACGTTTCAATAAATATTTATGATCTGTATTTGTAAAGAAGCAGGATGCTGTATTCACATCTTACAGCAGGGGTTCTCAAACTGGGGGTCGGGAACTCTCAGGGGGTTGCGAGATTATTACATGGGAGGTAGCAAGCTGTCAGCCTCCACCCCAAACCCTGCTTTGCCTCCAGCATTTATAATGGTGTTAAATATATAAAAAAGTGTTTTTAATTTATTAGGAGGTCACACTCAGAGGCTTGCTATGTGAAAGGGGTCACCAGTACAAAAGTTTGAGAACCACTGTCTTACAGCGATAAGGAAATTCTTTCTATTCCATTAGTAAATGGAAAGGATGTTAAACAGAAACTGTTAAAGTCAAACATTTTTAAATCAACAGGACACCCATAAGTATTAAAAGAATTGGCTGAGGGGCTCTCTGAATCACTAAAATTAATTGTTAATAAATCTTGGAACACTGGGAAAGTTCCAGAGGACTGGAAAAAACTTCATGTTGCACCAATATTTTAGAAGAGTTAATGGGATGACCTAGGATATTACAGGCTGGTTGGCCTGATATAAATGCCGGGAAAGATCATAAAAAGACTGATATGGGATGCAAGCAGTAAAGAAATAAAGGACAGTCAACAGATTTGATGCCTTTTTGAGATTACAGTTTTGCTTGATTAAGGCTGCTGTATTAACTTAATAGACTTAGACTTTTGTGAAACATTTGACTTAGTCCCATAAAAATATCAGCACTATGCAAAATCAGTATAGTGCAAATTAAATGGCTCAATAACTGGTTAGCTCAGTGGTTCTCAAACTTTTGTACTGGTGACCCCTTTCACATAGCAAGCCTCTGAGTGCGACCCCCCCCCAATACATTAAACACTTTTTTATATATTTAACACCATTATAAATGCTGGGGGCAAAGCAGGGTTTGGGAGTGGAGGCTGACAGCTCGCGACCCCCCATATAATAATCTCAAGACCCCCTGAGGAGTGCTGACCCCCAGTTTGAGAACTCCTGGGTTAGCTGATATATCTCAAAGTAATTACTGTATAAATAAATGGGGAATTTTCCTAAGGGGTGTTTCTAGTGGGATTCTACAGGAACCTGCTCTTGACTCAGTGCTATTCAATATCTTTTATCAATAATCTGGAAGAAAATATAAAATCATTTCTAGTAACATTTGCAGATAACACAAAAAATGGTGGAGAGGTAAATAATGATAAGGACAGGTCAGTTACACATACTGTCCTGGACTGTTTGGTCAAGTACACTTTTGTTTGAACAATGTGCACTTTAATATAGCTAAATGCAGTCATATATCTTGCAACAAAGAACTTGTTTGGGAGACAATATTTTGACATGGAGTGACACTGAAAAGAACTTAGGGGTAATGGTAGATAGCCAATTGGACAACAGTTTCCAGTGCAATGCTGTAGGTAAGAGAGCAAACAATCTCTGGATGCATAAGAGGAGGAATTTCAAGTAGGAGTAGAGAGATGGTATTACTTATGTATACAGCATTAGTGAGGCCATTACTGAAATATAGTGTCCAGTTCTGAAGTTCCCATTTCAAAAATAATATTGAAAAACTGGAAAGGGTTCAACAAAGAGCTGCAAGAATTATTCAAAGTCTGGAAAATATGACTCAGAGTGAGACACTCAAGAACCTCATTTTATTCAGTTTATCCAAGAGAAGGTTAAGAGGTAACTTGATCATGGTCTACAAGTATCTACATAGGGAAGACATTTCTGATAGATGTAGCAGAGAAAAGCATAATAAGATCCAGTGGTTGGAAGCTGAAGCTAGACAAATTCAGACTAATAATAAGGCCCAACTCTTTTTTAGCTGTGAGGGTAACTGACCATTGGAACAACTCACTTAGGGACATGGTGGATTCTCTGTCACTTTCAATCTTTAAATCAAGACTAACAAATATGTTATAGCTGAAACAGACATTATGAGTCTGATGCAGAAATTACTGAGTGACGTTCTATGGCCTGTGTTATACAGGAACTCAGACTAGATGACCATAATTGTCCCTTATGGCCTTAAATCTATGAATCATGAAATCACCTTAAGTCCCAAACTCAGGCACTTGTCCAGAAACAAGATGCAAGTTCTGATGGAGTATGTATTCATTTCAATTTAATGTGTTTTGAAAGTGGCTTTACCAAATTGTTTTTTCTACCCATTTTTTTAAATTTATAGAAAACAAAAGTTTCTTAAATACGAACTATAGAAAATAACGAGAAGCAAAGTAAAGCTTCCTTAGAAAAGCCAAGTCAAAAGAGACTAATGGAAGCTGAATTTCCATTGTGGCATGCACAATACTGAACAACAAAACATCATCAACAAACTGAGCCAGATTCTTGACTCTGCCATGGCCCCTTTCAGCCACTTAATTGGCACAAATTAGTCATACAGCTGTCTTAACTGACCTCCTTAAGTTTTCCCCTATGTAGATGGTTCCTCGATAATACAGAACCATGCTTCTGCATTGGTGTGGGGCATGGTTGGAGTGCCACTGCACTCTGGCAATCCAGGGCTTCCAAAAGACCTCTCTGGAGTTACAAACTGCCTTGAGGCTGCTCTAAAATGCACTGAGGGGAACTGAACCGATCTCAGGATTGGGGAACCCCAAAGATGCAGAAAAGCTATCTTTGTCCTCCCCCGTCCACGGTCTTCTGACGAATAGAGCTTGGCCAGCCCAGAGAATCTGGGCCTCTATCTTATAACAACATGGCAGCATAGAGAAAAATGTTTCTAAAGAGGAGTTTTTGTTCTGTGCTCACCAAGTGCTACATTGTTGTTTGTTTCTTTCTTTCTCTTTGGGGGAGAAGAGTGGAGCATCTTGGTAAATAAGGAACACAAGATCAGATCTGTTTTACCTACGCTTGCTCTGATGAGAACTAAATGGAAGGCATCTCCTACAATCTATAGATCACACGTATGGGTGGAATACCACTTAAATTTCCATGAAATTCAATTCAGTGTATAGTGGAAGAGAATGAAGATTGATTTAGACTGCGCTCTACAAGAAGTGTGTTGTCCTGAGGTAAAACTCTCATTCATTTTAATAGGAGTTTTGACTGGGTAAGAACTTCATAAAAACTGCATGAGTGGGTCCAGTTGTACAGCAATGGTGCTTAATACATTATGAATAATAAATATGAAATTAATAAGTCCAAAATTTCAATGTGCCAACTGTAGATCCAGTTATAATAGACCTTTATTTTAGTGATATTGCTTGTTGACAAAAACAATACTCAACTTTAGAGCTCATTTAAATCTTTCAACTGAAATATTTTTCTAATGAAAAATAGGGTTTCTTTGAACACAGTATTTTGCATTAAAATGTCTTTTGACAACATTTTTGGTCTTTTGACAACACTTCTGGTCTTTTAAGGGGAAATTTTGAAATGAAACAAAAACTTCTTTGAAACTGAAATTTATTTTGTTTCAGTTTTTGAAAACCAAAAACATTTCAAATTTCCTTCTCCCCCCATTTTTCTGTCTTCCTTATTTTTCCCACTAAGTGCAACAAAGTGAATAATGTCCAAAGTTTTTTTTTCCTCCATCACTTTTTTCACTGTATCTTTTCAAAACTTTGTTAACATTGGAAAAGTTACAGAGTGGCAAAAGGAAAAATGAAACACTGCAACATTGCCACTCTAACTCTTCCAAAATTAGAGAAGTTACAGAATAAAAAAGGAGAAAAAGGAAGAGAAAAAAAGTGGTGGGTGTCTAGGGGACCTTAAACCTCATTCATTCCATGCAATCATGATTGAAAATAGAGAGAAAAAATCTAAAATTCCCACATTTTGGTAATTTTTGGCTTTTAGAAAAACTGAATCCAAATGAAATTTTCACTGAGTTTCATTTTGTAATATTTTGAATGAAAAGCCCTGAATACATTTTTTTTTCATTCTAAAATTTTCTTGGGAAAAAGGGAGTTTTTGTGTACTTTGTTTATATTTTTTAAACTTTCTCTACTTAAATATAAGAGGTTCCGTTCAATTTAGTTCTCAAAAAAATATTTTTTAAATCTACAATGATGTTTACAAGGAGGTGGATTGGATTAAGCAGCTATCAGCAACAAGTTTTTGCTTCTTCCATTAAAACAAAAGTACACACACACTTACACTAGTAAATGAATTATATAGGTAATATATGGCCCAAGAAATAATCACAATGTAGTAAATATTTAGCCAAAAGGACAGGACAGCAGCTGCTAACCCCACGCCTGCAGGAAAACAAAACAAAACAAAGTGAATATTAGACATTTTTCTACTATTCTTAGCAATGTTTTTAACATCAGCACTAATATAAATGGTGACAGTTGGAAGGGGAAACATCATATACAGAACAATTACATCGTATTGATTTATTGATAATGCATCCAGTTGAAACTCTAGAGGTAACATTATAACAAGTGGACACTAATTTTAGGTGATTCATGTTTTGGGTACCCAAATTGAGATCCCTGATCCCTGATTTTGTGACATGATAAACCCTTGTAGCTTCTATTGACTTCCACTGGAGTTGTGGTGCTTAGCACTTCTGAAAATAACAAAAACAAGCATCTCCTAGATGTCTCTAGTTGGCACCCCAAAATGAGTGGGTACTTTTGAAAACTGGGGCCTAGTTTTATGTGCAGTACTATGTTTCAATACATATGAAAAGCTCCCAACCCACAAACCCACACTCTACCATGTTGCTTCCTCAAGTAAGTCACCACACCTCAACCCTGGTCCCTCAGAAAATGCCTGTGGACATAGAATAATTATCCCCCAGCAGCCAGCAAACTCAGGCTGTGTTGGACCAAAGACAGGGAGCAGAGTTGTGGGCTATCCACTGAGAATGCCCCACCCTCAGCTTCCCACGGGAACCCCTTGAGGGACTGTATGGTATTCAAGCTGATCTCAGAGGTACATGGGACCCAAACCATAAAAGACTTTGTCAACCAAAGTCAGTACTTTGAATTGTGCTTGGAGAAGATCTTGTGTACACTGTAGAGCACAGATGTAATGTGTTATCTGTGGGAAACACCATTATGTAAGCTGTAACCTGCATTGCCTGAGTTTTCCAAGATGCTTTCCAGGTGTAGTTCTATTGCAGTAATCCAGACAAGAGGGGGACAAGGTGGAAGTAAGTTTAGTATGGTCTGCATTCAACGGGGAAAGTCACACACACAGATGGCAATGCAGGAAAGCTAAAATGTGTACTGTAGTGTGGAGCAGAACTAACTTTTGAATACATATTTGAAACTTGTTTCATTTCAGGTTTCACTACTAACCCAAAGTCCTAGCTCTGGGTGCTGTGGTTTCATTTACAACCAAAACAAAACTCACGGTTTCTCATTGTTGGCATCTCAAACCAGGAAAAACTAAGAAGTATGGACTAAGTTTTGCTCTGAGGTTCAAACTTAAAGTTATTCTATTGGGACCTCTAGGCATTATTGTAATACAAATAATAATATTAATAAAAAACAGGGGCTGAAAACCCATATGAACCAGGATAAAAGGAGATTGTCTGACACTGCTATGAACTGAAACCATTATATTTTATACCTCCTCAACATAGAACTATTCAAAACAATCTTTACTATTCTATATTCTATCAGAAATATAAATTTATAAGACTAAGTAAAACATTTATTCTGAGATTTTCAGAACTACTCAAGACATTTGGATGCCCAACTTCTATTAATTTTAATGGAATCTGAGTGTCTAAATCCTTTAGATGACTTTGAAAGTTTCAGCCCCAGTTCAAAAAATCAGATGTTTCTTTTAAAAAAATGAGCAAAGTAAAAATGAAGGAACATTATCTGCTCTGTAAGTGCATTGAACAGTTTCTGTGACCTAGAAGTATCAGAACAGTAGATGTTAATACAAATCTCATATTGTACCTTTAAACATTGGAGCAAGCTTCCAGACTCCAAGGCCTCCTATAGATGTGAACTGACCAAGGGAACATTCCAAAAGAAATAGTGGAACTCCAGCAAAAATTAAAGTAAGGAAATATGGAATCAGGAATGCTCCTAAAAGGAATACAGCAAGTGGTCCATTACAGGGAAAAAATATCTTAAATCTACATTTTTATGAAGAGTCCAATACTTCCATACCTATTATACAACAGATTTTTTCATGGTATCATTTTTATTTTGATTATTCAAAATAGCTAACATGCATGAATGACTTTCTGAACAACTATTAGCCCTAAGAGGTAGAAAGTCAAGGAGAAAAGGACTTCACCTAATATCATTTGGAATTCTTGCTTTTAAAATAGTTCAGGTGGCACAAAGGGGAAGGAAAGTAGCTGGATCTGGCTGGATGAGAATTACCCTGCCATAGGGAAGCTCACAGCTGGTGTAGCCAGCCCTCACGCCATCGCCCCACAAATTCATCCCAGGTGTAGTGGGTGAGGAGTGGCACTGCAATGTGCTCCAGCTAAGGCTAATTAAAGTTGCCAGCCCCCAGGCTGCTCTAACCTCCACAGGCCCCACAGCAGTGAAATCCACCCTGAGAATCAAAGAGCTATAACCAATTCCTTGATGGCACCCTCCCCGCCACACCAAGCAAACAATTAATTTTCTTATTTTTATAGGTGGAAAAAAGATTAGCAGCAACTTACACTTTAATGTTAAAATAAACATGTTGTGGGGAGGTCTAGTCTAAATATATACTGCAGGCTACAAGCATAAAATAAAATGTGTACCTCCGCCGTTCTTGCCACAAAGGTATGGAAATCGCCACACATTCCCCAAGCCAATGGCATAACCCACACATGACATAAGAAAGTCAAATCTTCCTTTCCAGGTGTCTCGGTCTGGAATATCTGTTTTCTTCTTCTGTACTTTCACTACCAAGGTTTTAGGCTTGTCATTGGTGATTGAAGCATCACTAAGTTCAGTGGAGATTTGTCCATCTGCAACTTTTGTTCCATTCGTTGCCATGTCTCTGGGTTTAGCTGGAGACGCTCTGGCAGGTGGACGAGAAATTTCAGCACCAGTCCACGTGGACAGCAGCTTTGCGGCTCTTAATTACCCAACTAGGGAGCTAAGAGTTTGGTAAAATAAAACAATGCTGTAATGGTTTGTGATCCAATCAAAAATCCCAGAATCAGATTCTCTATTAATCTGTAAGACATAAGATCAAAACAGAATTCAGAAGTGCTTCTACTGTAACCTCTTGTTTGAGGCCTGATCCATGAGGCCTGTTGATATCAATGAGACAATGTCCATTGATTTAATAGCCTTTGAATTGAGGCCTTTCCTTATGAAAGCTTCTTTTGCTGTATGTTTTATCTAAAGGCTTGATCCTGCCTTATGGGAGGTTCGGTGTTGACTCAATGATAGCAGGATCAGAGATAAAATAGTGAGAGAGCAAACATGAAACTACATAGTCAGCTTCAGATCTCATGCTTCTATAAACATGCATTAAACAATTCCAAATAGCACAGCATAACATTTATCAGAACGTGATGGTCTATATTGACTTTATCTTATGCTCCAAGAAAAGCAACAGAGTGGTGGCAACAGTCATGAAAATTAAACAAAGGCTCTTCACACATCCCAAGTAATGCCCATGCTTTAATAAAGATTAGTAATATTTTTTCGACTAGAATTTGGAGCAGTTTTGCCTGCAGAAAATAGGACTTTAAAATTAATTTACAGGTTGGTCAGGGACCCAGCATTTCCACATTCCAGTGCATAATTTTGCTCCAAGGCATGATGTGTCAATAATGAAATCGCTGCTTTAAGAGTTTAAAAGAGGAATGTTTTCATTGTTCAAATTTTAATAAATCATTGACATTCTACATTTACATGTTAAAGATTTATTCCCATGATAATTGCAGGTTCTCTTTATTTGCAGGGAGCCATCATGACTATCACAGTGTTATTTTCTATAGATAATTGTTGTCCTCTTATTATTAAGATGGTGCATGTATAACAACACCTTTCATCCAGGAGACTCCCAAAGGAATCTGCAAATAGTAGGTTATATTGAACCACAAGGCTCAACCCTTAAAGGCTGAAGTAAAGTAAGTCACACACTTATATATTCTTACAATTAACAGCTAGCATACAGAGCACAGATTATTCACTCTACCTTGTAATTTAAGGTAACAGGCTATAATGATCACACCATCCTTGCCCTGTATTTTCTGGTATGGGTTACACCCTTGGGCCATTTAAACAGCATTTGCTAGTACTGAATCAATCATTCTGCACAGCTTTACCATGTCCATGTTACTCTTTTGTGGCCTGAGTACACACAGGAGAAGCAGCAGAAAATAGGCATGACTGTACTATAAATAACTTGTGACATCTCCTGCAAAGTGCTACGCATCTGCAATTCCTATTGACTTCAATGGCTTAATTTCAATTCAACCAACATCTTTAAGGATCTGAGCTCTTGAATACTGAACATCCATACGTCATTTGCAAGGGGCAAATGATTTTAATAACGAGGGGGCTGAGCATGCATTCAGTTAGTTAACAATAATTAAAACTGAACTTTGGAATGAAAACAACAAGATTCACTGTAAAGTTATTTGGATGCTGCCTATAGAAATCATACATGTTGTTCCTGTGTTAGCAGTATGGGTGATACAAAGCCCAGGAAGAACAAGTTATTCACACTTTCCTGAAATAAAAACAAACAAGACAGAGTTTATTGGCTTTACTCTGTAGGTTGTATTTATAATCAACAGAAATTGTAACTGAGAGTTTAAAAGACTCTCAGTTATAAACAGTCCTTCTCTGAAACTTTTCAAATAACACCGTACTTTCTATTCCTCTTTGATCCACAGGTCACATCCCTGAATAGAAAGATTTCATTTGGATAAATCACTTGGAGTTGTGCTGGAAAGAACACATCCATCAATCACAAATACATTTTTATAACATTATGTTCTTTTCTCTCCATTTTGCTGCTAGACTCAAATTGAGAATTACCAACAATTTATATCACTCTCTTATTAAGTCCTCCTCCTTTTGAGCTGCAATTCAGAGCACATCTCCTCTGATCATACATCTCTGGTCATATTTTAAATTACCATATTCTGTATTATGGTGCATGCCTGTTGGATCTTTCTGCAGGATTAGTTTCAAGCACTAAAAATATACTAAATATCCCATTTCATATTTAATACTTGATGGATAGGATTTGTTAAATGCAAGTCAGCCAGGTTCATAAAGCATGTCCTTGAGACATGTGTGTCTTGCTCAAGATGTTTGATTCTTCTCTCCATCATATTCCATGCTTATGTACAGTTGTTTTGACTGCAGAGATCGGTGATGACATGTATCTCCAGCTTTCTCCACATATCAGATATTTATTCCATGCTTTCCAGTTCATCAACCATTAGATTAAAATTAAAAGATAAACGCATTTACTTTGATTTTCTGGCTTGGAGACTTTCCTTTTGGTAAGGGCATCTGGAACTGTATCCATATTATTTGTAAAGGCTCCCATCTGTGTCTGCATGCTGCCAACTTTGGAGCGGGAGTGTGGGCCTTGGGAAAAATCAGTCTCCCCTTGCCATTTGGTCATGTTGGTGTTTGTTTGCGAAACTTTGTGTTATCTCTGATTTTTAAGGGGGCAGGAAGGACATCGTTTTGCCAACATCTGGACCAAAAATTGCAGATGTAGGTATCAGAATGCTGCTCCAGCTGGCTGTAAGCACTGGGTAACCAAGGATTAATCTTACAATACTGTATATGGCAAGAGCACCAGTGAGATTGGCTAAAGATGAGCAGCTGTGATCGTTCCCAGCATCTCCAAGGTAGCAGACATTTCATTTACCATTTTGTACCATTGTAACACACAATAGCGCATTTCTTTTCTAACAGCCTCTCTTTCTTTGCCACAGGCTCAGATCAAGGACAGTTGCTGCAAAGTGGCTTCTAAATCTCCATCTGCAGTTTTTGTGCTAGGATTGTTTGGACAGGCAAAATCCCCTATTCCCTAAATTTATATGCAAAGTTTGGATACCTAAACAACTAGCTCGCTGATTTGTATCTGTAAACAAAGCTTGCATGGGAAAATGTGGGATTTCTGTGCATGCAAAGACACATGTACTCAAGAATGAGCATGTGTGTGTGTCAGTGTCAGATTCACATATGAGGTTGAGGTCATTTTGAAAATTTGGCCTTCCCCATCAGGGACACACTATGAAACTCATGGGTCTCACCACAGGCAACTCTGCTATTATGTAGTAACAACTGTACAATTTGCTAACCCAACCTACTGATGAAAGTACAGAACTGCAAATGTTACTTTGCTGATTTGCTGAACAGCTAAGGATATTACAGGAAAATTAACTGGTATTGAGTGTTCTACTGCCTATTCAGATCTTTTTTATGTTGAAATATGTGGCATTTTCCATTGGAACTTCAACTGAAGCTGTACTTTCTTGTCATTAACACATACTACGTGCTCAAGAAAGAGGGGGCTGAATCTAATGAAAGGTGAGGAAAAGGCAAAGTAGAATAGATACTCCTGCTGGGAGTATGGCTGAGATCTATGTCACTGACTCACCACCATATCTTGCATCCCTGTTGGAAATGTCATCATGGTAGCCAAGGACTGTCTGAGCAAAAAGCAGAGAGAGACTAAACTATTTTCTCACCCCTACAGGTGGTGGGCCATACAGGTCAGAATTACAATACATTGCACTATCTTTGGGCATTGTACTGTACCCATTTGTGCCTTTCTAAGCTTTCTTGGGACACGCACTAAGCTCTTTAAAGCACTATGTATACATAATAATTGTCTGGTATGCCGAAAGGACAGGAGACACTTGATATGGATTTTAATCAGGCCACAACTTTATTATATAGTTTTCTGGGTCTACCTGGCAGATAAGTGTACAGTGCAGGCAAATCCATGTTTATTCAAATCATTACCTGCACCAGCCCCCCTTCATTTTCCATCCAGGTTCCCCTCAGCCAACCCATAGCTTGGACCTTACCACCCACCCGCCTCGTAGAATGGTTAAGGTGAGCTATAAGAATGAGGTGCGATTGGCTCCCTGCCATACCAATCATAGGTGTCCCCAACCCACCTCCCCTGTTCTGTTCCTTTACTCAGCACCTCCTTTTAAGTCCTTTACCAGGCTACTTATCTGGTCACTGGATGCCTTCCCTATGGAGTACCTGCACTGGACATCCACCCCACACTTACAAAATAAGTTGCGACATATAGTCTACCACCTTTTCTTCTTACCAGAAAAGGTCCTCCCTGACACCAGCTCTGGGGAAGGTGAAAAAACGTCACTCCACCAAAGCCAATCTGGTGGTGCGGGAAAATTCTTTCCCAGTGCCCCTAAAAAGGAGTGACTAGCACAAAGCCCACAGCAGGTCCTAACCCAATCTGATATTCGCCACCTCTAGGGGAGGGAAGGTGGGTGCTGCCTTTCCTGCAGTATGGAAAAAGGGGCTTCCAATGCCCAGGACTTGCACCTTTAGAGCCTTCCGACCTCACATTCCTGTTCACCTTTTGCAGCAGTTTCTGATCTCATTTCCCTTTCCCTCCCCGTCACTATAAAGCACTGCTGCCTTCCCTCTGCAAGCCCAGCCAATGTTCCACCCACTTTAAGTGCGGTGCGGTCATTTCTTCCATTACAAATTCACACAACTTTATCATTGTGGGGTGACTGCTTGGCTTCCTCAGATTCATTCTTTAAGTTTTCCATGCACATTGCTTTTTTGGGTTTTATTATCCACTTAAAGAAAGAATAAAACTGCCTGTGCCAGTCAACAGAAAAAAATCAGAAGAGACATTTTGGGCTTATCAACCTGGACATTTATTTTAAAACTTTCACTTTAAAGTAGCAATATCTATGCTGGTGATACAGTGGTCCAAATTCCCCCTTCAAAAGCTCAACTGAAGTCAGGGGAGTGATTAATTTGGCCCAGTATTCCCTGATTCTGGCAAAAAAGTATTGTTGGGGGCTAGTTAAATACACACGAATGGTAAAATATTCACCCTACTCCTTTATTTAGGGTTTAAGGTTGAGATTTTCCCAGGAGCCTTTATGGAGACAGGTGTCCAAATCTGTGTCCATCTCCCTTAGGCTGAAATTTTCAAAGGAACTCAAGTGAGTTGGAAAGACTGTCTCAGGACAATGCGATGGTTTTCTGAATATGGGTATGGTGCTTATGATAATAAGGAATCAAAGCTCCAGCTACAGTCAACCACAGGGTGGGAAGATGCTAAGCAACCTTAAACTGAGCAAGCTTGGGAACCCAGTTTGACCAATGCACTTCAATCCTGACCTATTAAAAAAAAAACAGGATGTGGGGAAGAAAATGGAAAGAACCATCTAGCAGCAAGCCTCTGCTCTTCCAGTATTCCCATGGCCCACTCTGAACTGCTACAGTTCCATGTCACACTGAGGGTGGACACTCCTGGGTGGCCCCCTGGATTCCTGCCTCACTGCCCTCATTGCATAGCAGAACCTCACTGGTTCGGATGCCAGGGAGTCTTCACGATGGCTGAGATGGGCATGATTTGCCCCTTCGTACCCCTTCAAACAGATCTTTGGATGCCATTTGAACAATCTGCATTGTGACCACATTCCTGAAGCACGGCTATTAGCTTAGCACAAACTGCAGCCAAGGTAATATAAATAAATCAGGGAGTGGAGGGACAGGAAAGAGGTAGAGCACTATATTGCCCCTTAATTAACAAAAGGATTAAATCCCCTTCTCCAAAGTTGCTAAGAGATGTATTTCAAGGGTGCAAGAGCTGGCCTCATACAACTCAAGCACACAATGATATCAGCAACGTCTGTTACAAATGGTACCAAAAATCGAGAAGGTAGGATATGGAACCAATATGCTCTAGGAATTATTTTGGGGAAGATCTGTAGCCTGTGTTATAAAAGAATCAGATTAGATTATCACAATGGTTCCTTTTGACTTTGGAATCTATGAAACTGAAACACACACACAAGCATATGAAAAACCAAAGCTTCCTTTTAATGGATGAGCCCCCTATGTCAAGGAATCCATTAGCTTCACCCCATACTGTCCACTGTGTCCCTCACTGGAGTGTAACAGCTCCCAGGTCCTGGCTCAAAGCTATGTTCTAGCAACTTAACTCTATGAAATTCTAAACACCATTGCCTTACACACGCACACACACTGTTGGCCTGATCTAACTTTCATTGCCTCTTTCCATTGACTTGAGTGGTAGCAGAATTAAGCCTATTGTGAAAGCTGTTGTTAGAATTCTATTTGTATTGGTGAACTATGTTCAAAGGATATTGACTCTACATACACCACAAGTTTTTAGTTGTAAAACAAACTATGTGTAAGCAACATACCAAACTAGACTTGGTGCATGAAACTGGGATTGCTGAATCTATTTGAAATGGTCATCTCCCATACCATGATATCCATGAGCAAGCTCCTCTTAGGGCCAAAATATCATAGTTGTCATTTACTGCCTGCATAAGTGACCTCTCTACTATGCAATACACATATGCAAAATACGATGCTATACTGCATGTACTATTTTACCACACACATTCATTTGGGACAGATTTTGAAAGGTACTTAGATGTCTAAAGATGAAGATAGGGACCTAGTGAGATTTTCAGAAGTCCTCAACTCCTATCAATAGCACTTCTGAAAATCATCCTAGGTTCCTATCCGCATGTTAAGCACCTAGATACCTTTGAACATCTGGCCCTTTGTGGAACTCCTGGTAACGGATGTGATAATATTCATTTTAAAACATTTTGTAATGTAAACACTTTAGACCAAATTTTCAAGTGTAAATGCATTGGATGACTCTGAAAAAACAACAAAAATGCACATGTACACTATATGCTCACCTGTAATTGTAAATGCTTTGTAAGTACACTGTAACTACATCTTCTTACAGATTACTGGGTAACTGCATATTGGACTAAATGTCCATGTTGTCTGCATATGAGTGTAGCGGGGCGGCCTGGCTTCCAGGCGCCCCAGGAAGCGATGAGCCAGAACAGCCGCCAGAGTGGGCGGAGCCACCACGGCCTGTCCCCGCCCCCTGGAAGTCAAGGGGCGGGACAGGAAGTATAAAGGCCAGGCCACAGCGCTCAGTAGCTGGCCGGCAGCGGGAGAGGACAGACGCTGGTGCCCGAGCTCCCGCGGACCTGAGCCTGCCGAGAGCCCGGTATCCCGAGGAGGACTGGCCGAGCCTGCCCAGAGCCCGGTATCCTGAGAAGGACTGGCCGAGCCTGCCGAGAGCCCGGTACCCTGAGGAGAACTGGCCGAGCCTGCCGAGAGCCCGGTACCCTGAGGAGAACTGGCCGAGTCTGCCGAGAGCCCGGTACCCTGAGGAGAACTGGCCGAGTCTGCCGAGAGCCCGGTATCCTGAGGAGGACTGGCCGAGCCTGCCGAGAGCCCGGTACCCCGAGGAGCGGCCTGAGCTTCCCCCCGCCGAGGGCCCAGAGGGAGCGACAGACCTACCTGGTGCTCGGGGCCCGGAGGAGCCCATGATCTGCGACCCAGCAGACGGAACTCAGGAGGAGCAGGTACCCATGGAGGAGGAGATGGGAAGTGGCCCGGGGATAGCAGACCCCGAACCCATGTCAGTGTGTTGCGGTCAGGATCCCCACTGACTGCGCGGCAGACGGACTGCTGCGGATAGGGCCCCGGGCTGGAACACAGTGGAGTGGGTGGGCCTGTGTTCCCCCCTGCCACCCCGTGCCGGGTGGCAGTCTCTCCTCCTCCTTGTCCAAGGGGCCTGGGCCCCTGACAGACTCTCTGTTGGCTGCCCCGCCCTGACCTAGGGCCTGGGCTAACCCAAACTGACCCAGCCCCTGCTACAAGGCCTGGGCCACTGACTGACTATTGGTTTGCTGCCCCGCCCTGACCCAGGGCCGGAGCTGTTAATTGTATGCTCAGCCCCTGCATAAGGGCCTGAGCTCTAAACTGTTAATTGGGTGCTCAGTCCCTGCCTAAGGGCCTGAGCTCTGAACTGTTAATTGTGTGCTCAGTCCCCGCCTAAGGGCCTGAGTTCTGAACTGTTAATTGTGTGCTCAGTCCCTGCCTAAGGGCCTGAGTTCTGAACTGTTAACTGTGTGCTCAGTCCCCGCCTAAGGGCCTGAGTTCTGAGCTGTTAATTGGGTGCTCAGTCCCTGCACAAGGGCCTGAGTCCGGAACTGTTACTTGTGTGCTCAGTCCCTGCACAAAGGTTGAGCTCTGGACTACCAATTGCGTGCTTAGCCCCTACCCAAAGGTCGGGGCCCTAACTGTTATTCGCTTTGTAGCGGGGCGGCCTGGCTTTCAGGGCCCCAGGAAGGGACGAGCCCCACCCCGGAACTACTACACGTGGCAAGCCAGCCAGGAGTCCCGCCCAGGATGTGGGCGCGAACCCTCGACTCCGGGGAGAGAGGGGCCGGGGGAGAAAGATCCCCCTCCCGAGACATGGATCTGTCCCAGCTCTTGGCCCTGGTGACAGAAACCCAGGAGCGGCAGCAGGCGGCCCAGCTGCAACAGCAAAGGGAGCAGCAGGCCGCACAGCTGCAACAGCAGCAGCAGCTCATGGAGCAGCTTGGAACTCAACGGAACCAGCTCGTGCAAGACCTGGTCACCCAGCAGCAGGAGTTCCAGCGGGAATGTCTCCAGCAACTCGCAGCGACGCTGGCCTGACCCGGAAAGGCACAGCCTGGAGGCGCAGCCGGGACTACACGGCCCAGCCCCCCGATCCGGCTGACGAAAATGGTGCCCGGCGATGACCCCGAAGCCTTTCTCGTCACCTTCGAGCGGGTGGCCGTCGTCGCCGGTTGGGCCCCGGAGCTATGGGCTTCCATATTAGCCCCATACCTGACTGGGACGGCGCAGATGGTCTACCGAGGCCTGTCGGTGGAAGCCGCCCAAGACTACAGCCAAGTAAAGGCTGCCATTCTTGATGCCCTGGATGTGAGCCCCGAGACTTTCCGGCAGCAGTTTAGGAGTCTGACCTACCCCACGGGGGCCCGACCTTGGCAGGTGGCCCAGGAACTCCGGGAAACCTGCAAGCGGTGGTTACAACCCGAGCACTGAACATCGGAGGAGGTAATGGAACAGGTGCTGCTAGAGCAGTTCACCCATGTTCTTCCACCACGGAGCGCCCTACCCCCGAGAAGAAAGGAACACCCGCTCGAGCGGATTCACGGATTTCTTCCCGGGGAGCCGAGGGTTGGACTCGGGCCCCGGTGGCACCCGGGCGACCCACTCGGACCCCGACCCCCATAGGGCAAAAAGACCACCGAAGTCCGCCGGGACCCCCCCCCTGGCGTCCGGCCCCGGACGGGGCGGGCCACCCTGGGGCCCTGTTTTTCCTGCGGGGAGTACAGCCATCTCCAGCGGGATTGCCCAGGGCTGGAGCGTACCTTTGGCCAGGTCTGTGCAGGGGAGGCTCGGGCCCGTCCTTCCCAGGCGGCTAAGATCACCGTGCCGGTGGTCCTTGAAGGATACCCGACGGTGGCCCTCCTCGACTCGGGCTGCGGACAGACGCTAGTCCGCCAACGCTTCGGTCCCCCGGCTGACGCCCGATTGGGTGAAATTCGCCTGCAGTGCATCCATGGGGACGTACGGCCCTACCTGAGTACCCGGGCCCAGCTGACGATCGAGGGGGTCACCCGATCAATGGTGGTGGGACTGGCCCCACGACTGGCATACCCCGTGATCCTGGGCCGAGACTGGCCGGAGTTTCCAGCAATCCTCCGCCGGCACGCAGGAGACGACCCGCGGGCCATGCCCGCCTTAGAAGGGGAGACCCCCGAGAGTGAAGGAGAGGAGAGGGAAACCCCCGAGCCAACCAGCTCGGCCGGAGAACCAGAGGAAGCTCCCCGAGGGGCGGCGACAGATTCCTCGGCCACCATGGACTTCTGCCGGGACCAACGGGCCGACCCCACACTTCAGCGAGTATACGAACAATTGGCCATGGCGAATGGGACTGTCCTCGACCCCGGTCGAGCGGCCCAGTGGCCACACTTTGAGTTGCGGCAAGACCGTCTGTATCGGGTCGAGCGGGACCCCCACACGGGGGAGACCCGAACCCAACTCCTCGTTCCCCGGCGTCATCGACAGTCCGTCATGAAGTTGGCCCACGACGTCCCCGCGGCTGGGCACCTCAGTCACGAGAAAACCCTGGCCCGGATTTTGGGACGCTTCTTCTGGCCAGGGGTGTACCAGGAGGTGAAGAACTACTGTAATTCCTGCCCGCGCTGCCAGTTGGCCACCCCGGCCCGGACTCCCAAGGCCCCGTTGGTCCCGATGCCCCTGATTGAGACACTCTTCGAGCGCGTGGCCATGGACCTGGTGGGGCCCCTCCCCAAAAGCAGTGCAGGGTTTCAATACATCTTGGTGATGTTAGACTATGCTACCCGGTTCCCCGAGGCAATTCCCCTCCGGAACATTACAGCCCGCACCATCGCTGATGAACTAGTGAAGATTTTTGCCCGTGTCGGCCTACCCCGCGAGATCCTCATGGATCAAGGGACAAACTTTACTTCGCGGTTGCTCCGCCAGGTGTGTGAGCTTCTGGGGGTCAAGCAACTGCGAACGTCAGACTATCATCCCCAGACGGACGGGCTGGTTGAGAGGTTTAACCGGACCTTAAAAGACATGCTCCGTAAGTTCCCCCCGGAGGACCTTTGCCGATGGGACCAGCTACTCCCACCCTTGCTCCTAGCGGTCCGAGAGGTCCCCCAGTCGTCGACGAAATTCTCGCCGTTCGAACTGCTCTACGGCCGTCGACCGCGAGGCCTATTGGACCTAGTGAGGGAAACTTGGGAGCAAACCCCCTCACCGGCCCAGGGCCTCTTAAAGTACGTGATCCAGCTCCAGGAGCGTCTTAAGCAGGCTGGAGACCGGGCCCAAGAGAATTTGAAAGCCGCCCAGGAGACGCAAGCCCAGGCCTACAACCGGGACGCCCAAGCACGGGAATTCTTACCCGGAGACCGGGTATTACTCCTTCTCCCCTCCAGTGAGTCGAAGGTTCTGGCTCGCTGGCAAGGACCATATGAGGTGGTCCGGAAAGTGGGCCCGGTTACATATGAGATCGACCAGCCCGACCGGAAGAAGCGGATGCAGCAGGACCACATCAACCTGCTCAAGCCCTGGCGGGAACGGGAAGGGCTTTTGATTAACCCCTACCCACCAGAGCCCGAGCTAGGGCCCCAGGTAGCCCATACCAGGGACCCTGAGAAACCCCAACTTGGGGGAGACCCTGACGGAGGAACAACTCAAGCAAACCCGGTGCCTCCTACGAGCATTCCGTCACACCTTCACTGCCCAACCAGGAGCCACCTCCCTGGTGTACCATAGGATCCAAACGGAGCCGGGGGTGGTGATTCGCGGCGCGACCAGACCCTTGCCTTATCACCGGAGAGGCGCCGTGGATGAGGAAGTACGGGCGATGCTGGACCTGGGCGTGATTGAACCATCGCACAGCGAGTGGCGAAGCCCCATCGTGTTGGTACCGAAGCCCGACGGCTCCCGACGGTTCTGCATCGACTTTAGGCGTGTGAACGCCATCTCCAAGTTCGATGCCTACCCCATGCCCCAGATAGACAAGCTGTTGGTTCGGTTAGGAGGAGCTCGTTACATCACGGCCCTGGACCTCAGCAAGGGGTATTGGCAAATCCCCCTGGATCCTACTTCAAGGGAAAAAACTGCGTTCGCCACCCCTACGGGCCTATACCAGTTTACTCAAATGCCCTTCGGCCTCCACGGAGCCCCGGCCACGTTTCAGCGCCTGATGGACCGCCTCCTCCAACCCCACCAAGACTACGCAGCGGCCTATTTGGACGACGTAGTCATTTACAGCCCGCAGTGGGAAAACCATCTGGAACAGGTCGCCGCCGTCCTGAGGTCCTTGTGGGCCGCCGGGTTAACGGCCAACCCGAAGAAGTGTTGCATCGGCCGACAAGAAACTAAGTATCTGGGGTACGCTATCGGGCACGGCCAGGTGAAATCACTGGTGGACAAGGTGCAAGCCCTTGCGACCTGCCCCCCGCCCACCAAGAAACGGCAAGTACGCCAGTTTCTGGGGCTAGCGGGGTATTATCGACGCTTCATTCCCCACTTTGCGGCGATCGCAGCCCCCTTGACAGAACTCTTAACGAAGGAAAGCCCCCGGCAAGTGGTCTGGACCCGTGAGTGTGACGAAGCCTTTCAAGCCCTCAAGACAAGCCTCTGTCAAGAGCCAGTCTTATATAGCCCCGATTTCAAGCAGGCCTTCATCCTGCAAACCGACGCTTCGGAGGTGGGTCTCGGGGCAGTCCTCTCCCAAGAGGTTGGCGGCGAAGAGCACCCGGTCCTTTACATCAGTCGGAAGCTCTTCCCCCGATAAAGGAACTATGCCGTGGTGGAAAAGGAAGCCCTAGCCGCGAAGTGGGCTTGTGACGCCCTGCGGTACTATCTCCTGGGAGCCCCTTTCATCTTGGTCACCGACCACTCTGCTCTCCAGTGGTTGGCCCGCATGAAGGACCATAATATGCGGCTGCAGCGGTGGTACTTAGCGCTGCAACCTTATGCCTTCACCGTTCGCCATCAGGCTGGGAGAGACCACGCAAACGCCGACTTCCTTTCCCGCCTAGGAGGTATGGAAGGGTCTGGCCCCGGTACCCGGGAGCCAGCCTTGAGGGGGGGGCCGTGTAGCGGGGCGGCCTGGCTTCCAGGCGCCCCAGGAAGCGATGAGCCAGAACAGCCGCCAGAGTGGGCGGAGCCACCGCGGCCTGTCCCCGCCCCCGGAAGTCAAGGGGCGGGACAGGAAGTATAAAGGCCAGGCCACAGCACTCAGTAGCTGGCCGGCAGCGGGAGAGGACAGACGCTGGTGCCCGAGCTCCCGCGGACCTGAGCCTGCCGAGAGCCCGGTACCCTGAGGAGAACTGGCCGAGCCTGCCGAGAGCCCGGTACCCTGAGGAGAACTGGCCGAGCCTGCCGAGAGCCCGGTACCCTGAGGAGAACTGGCCGAGCCTGCCGAGAGCCCGGTACCCCGAGGAGCGGCCTGAGCTTCCCCCCGCCGAGGGCCCAGAGGGAGCGACAGACCTACCTGGTGCTCGGGGCCCGGAGGAGCCCATGATCTGCAACCCAGCAGACGGAACTCAGGAGGAGCAGGTACCCATGGAGGAGGAGATGGGAAGTGGCCCGGGGATAGCAGACCCCGAACCCATGTCAGTGTGTTGCGGTCAGGATCCCCACTGACTGCGCGGCAGACGGACTGCTGCGGATAGGGCCCCGGGCTGGAACACAGTGGAGTGGGTGGGCCTGTGTTCCCCTCTGCCACCCCGTGCCGGGTGGCAGTCTCTCCTCCTCCTTGTCCAAGGGGCCTGGGCCCCTGACAGACTATCTGTTGGCTGCCCCGCCCTGACCTAGGGCCTGGGCTAACCCAAACTGACCCAGCCCCTGCTACAAGGCCTGGGCCACTGACTGACTATTGGTTTGCTGCCCCGCCCTGACCCAGGGCCGGAGCTGTTAATTGTATGCTCAGCCCCTGCCTAAGGGCCTGAGCTCTAAACTGTTAATTGGGTGCTCAGTCCCTGCCTAAGGGCCTGAGCTCTGAACTGTTAATTGTGTGCTCAGTCCCCGCCTAAGGGCCTGAGTTCTGAACTGTTAATTGTGTGCTCAGTCCCTGCCTAAGGGCCTGAGCTCTAAACTGTTAATTGGGTGCTCAGTCCCTGCCTAAGGGCCTGAGCTCTGAACTGTTAATTGTGTGCTCAGTCCCCACCTAAGGGCCTGAGTTCTGAACTGTTAATTGGGTGCTCAGTCCCTGCCTAAGGGCCTGAGTTCTGAACTGTTAACTGTGTGCTCAGTCCCTGCCTAAGGGCCTGAGTTCTGAACTGTTAACTGTGTGCTCAGTCCCCGCCTAAGGGCCTGAGCTCTAAACTGTTAATTGGGTGCTCAGTCCCCGCCTAAGGGCCTGAGTTCTGAACTGTTAACTGTGTGCTCAGTCCCTGCATAAGGGCCTGAGTTCTGAGCTGTTACTTGTGTGCTCAGTCCCTGCACAAGGGTTCAGCTCTGGACTACCAATTGCGTGCTTAGCCCCTACCCAAAGGTCGGGGCCCTAACTGTTATTCGCTTTGTAGCGGGGCGGCCTGGCTTTCAGGCGCCCCAGGAAGGGACGAGCCCCACCCCGGAACTACTACAATGAGCAATATTTAATCACCCAAAATAAAATAATATCCACTGTTGTATACTGTATGTTTTTGAATATGATTTCTGTAGGAGCTATGTAAAGACAAGCAAATGATCGTGAAATGTGTTTGGAATATCTGCTAAACATTTCCATGCATAATAGTCCAGACCCTTTGCTAGTATAAATAGATGTCACTTCTTTGGATAGAGTTGTGCCTATTTACACGAACAGAAGATTTGGCCTCCTGTATTGTTTGATGGACAACATGATTTACATTTCCTATTACAAATCTTGGAACTTGTCACAGCCACAAGTAGTGAAGGAAATGCAGTTGGATGTGCAAGTCTCAGTAGGCAGGTACTCAGATTTGTAATGCTCTGAATGGCCATTCTTTTTAACAGAATTCTTTTGGGGGGCAAAATTCAAACCGTAGACTGGTCTTGCTAAATGGACATTTTAAAAAAAATTAGCCTATTGTGTACTAAAGTTACTCCCCTTGCAACCTGCCATCCAGTTTAGAGAGGCATAAATGTGCATTCTGTTATCATATCTGACACTAACCACCTATGTAATCACTTATTTTAGGCAAATGCAGATGTGCACTCTTCAAAAGCTAAATAATAATAAAGCATAGACAGGCCGTTCACTTATTTAAAACCTAATGGCTATTTCAAATCTAAGGCTCCAACATGGTAAGGAGCTCCCCTACACATGGACCCTGCAGCTATGCAGAGTCCCACTGAATTCAATGTGGAAATCCTTTGGGCCAAAACCGAAGATGGACATTGGTGATGAGGTTTTGCAGGTCTTGTGGTTAATGTAAAACTCCCTGCAGGTTATTCTGTGGGACAGACACACTTTTCTTGCCCACAATTGTCCTACCTCTGACCTTTCAAGCTACCTGTACTATGGGTTTCAAAACAAGTTAGCTTCAATTTCCTTGCATTTACTTGATTGGGTTTGCCACAGCTCTTGTGAGCTCTCAGCTGGGGATCTGATGCTGGCATTAAGGATTGGTTTTGTCACAGTAATGCTGGGTTTCACAAAGCCATTTTATGAAATAAACAAAATAGGGGGAAAAAACAGTAAGCAGCAGTACTGAAAATGATGATTTCTGTGTGCTGACACCGGAGAGAAAATCAGGGTATAACAGAGCCCTCCTGGCTCCTGCCCCCGCTGGGCTGAGAAGGTCACACAGAGACCTTGGTGCAGTGCTCACCTGGTGTTTTAATTTACAGGTTGTGTTCCCACCCCCTTTCCACCATACATATAGTCCCCTTCTTACAGTCCACCGGCAGGAGAGAGGGGGCAAGCGCGCTCTCTCTGCTTCCCCTCACTGCCCTTCCTCTACTGCCGCTTCCCTCTTTCCAGCTCCTCCCTTGGCTTCCTTCCCCTGGGGCTTTTATGCAGCTCCAGCCAGATGAAGCAGCAGCTATTCCAGCTTCCCCAATCAGGGCCAGGTGATCTACCCAGCTCCAATTCACCTCCCCTAATTGGAGCTGGACTGACAGAGGGGTGGCTAAGCAGTTTTCTGCTTAGCACCCTGTCACACAGGGGCCGCATTTTGCTTTGAGCAACAAAATGATGAACCAAAAAAAGGAGGGAATATTTCTTTTTCCTGTTTTTGGTTCAGATTTTTCAACCATCTTCTCCCAAGCAGCAGTACAATAATTACACATAAGGAAAACCTCCCTTTCCATTAGAAAACTCTAAGATGGAACTATGCAAGACTTCCTGATATTTGTTTTGGCCAGCGAGTAAAACAGAAAGTTGATGCACTGAAAGTTAAAGCTGTAGCCATATCAATGTTGAGACCCTGTGGGTGGCCAAGTGACTGGGGTAGTGAAGAGGTGGCTTAGATCAAATTGATTTAAAATGTTTAAAAGAAAGATATATGCAGTTTGGAGCTTCACAATATCCCCAAATCTTGCCCCCTATCTCCCCAAGCTGCAGGAGAGTCATCTCAGACTAGTCTGCCTCTCTAGTGCTCCCAGCAGAAGGGAACAGCGGGTTACCATCTCATGCTTTGAGCATATACTTACAAGGTTCCCATTTGTACTTCCCCCTCTTATCACCCCGTAACAGACATTGCCTAAAACCTACCCTGCTTAGCATCTATAAAATGAGCATATAGTCATGGTTGACCATTAGAGGAGATCTAATCTACCTGGAACCTTTTTCCGTGTGTGTGTGTGTGTGGGGGGGCAATTGTCCCAAAATTGAGGTGTTTGCTGAGTAAATCTTTTAAGAAACAGATTCTGTTCCTCTTACTCACGCTGAGTGGTGGCTTACTTCATAAACAGCCCTATCAATTCTGAAAGGACTATTTGCAGAATAAGGTGCTACTCAACATGAAATACAAGATCAGAATCAGCCCCTAAATTCTCTAGTAACATTATTGGAAAACACTTTGTCAGATTTATAAAAGGATTTGGAACTCCAACGATGCAGGTAGGTGCCAGGGGGGATTTATAAAAGTACGTTAAGTGAGTTGGGTGCTTAACTCTTTCATTGGGAGTTGGCCACATAACACCCTTATGTACTTTTGTAAATTCTACCTGGCACCTAAATATCTTTGTAAATCTGGCTCGCTGCCCTTTCTTCCCTGTTTCCCCTTTTGGTGCTTAATGCTCAGATTGAGATAAGTAATTGCCATAATTCAGGAAGATTTTGCTTTGGAGAAAAGGACTAGCTATGGAAAGCACTCATCTGGACTATTATTTATTAATTACATCCAAAGTGATCTGATGTTTAATACACCTGATTATTTGGATAAGTTACCATTGTATTACAAATGGTTGAATCCATATTATCAGTATAGTATTAGTTGTGTGTATTACACTAGCACCTAGAGGCCTGAGCCAAAATCAGGGACCCACTGTGTCAGGCACCATATAGACAGAGAGGATTCCTGCTCCAGACGGGTTAAAGTCTAAGCAGAAACAACAAGGAGTCCGGTGGCACCTTAAAGACTAACAGATTTATTTGGGCATAAGCTTTTGTGGGTAAAAAAAACTCACTTCTTCCATGCATCTGAAGAAGTGAGGTTTTTTACCCACGAAAGCTTATGCCCAAATAAATCTTAGTCTTTAAGGTGCCACCGGACTCCTTGTTGTTTTTGTGGATACAGACTAACACGGCTACCCCCTGATACTTGAGGCTAAGCAGACAAGATAGACAAAGGGAGGGAGGGTCTTCCCACATCCACTAAGGGCTTGTCTACACTGGCACTTTACCGTGCTGCAACTTTCTTGCTCAGGGGTGTGAAAAACACCCCCCTGAGCGCAGCAAGTTTCAGCGCTGTAAAGTGCCAGTATAGACAGTACACCAGTGCTGGGAGCTAGCTCTTCCCCTCATGGAGGTGGTTTTCTTAGCATGCTGGGAGAGCACTTTAACGTTGCCAGTGAAGACGTGCCCTTAGTAGATTAGGGAGAGAGCTGGAATTACAACACAGATGCTTTGAGTCCCAGTCCATTGCTTTATCCACTTGACTATACTGCCTTGCTACAGTCCTTCTAGGACTTCATTGTACACCTCTACCCCGATATAACACGACCTAATAGAATACGAATTTGGATATAACGCGGTAAAGCAGCACTCCGGCGGATCAAAGCAAGTTCAATATAACGCGTTTTCACCTATAACGCGGTAAGATTTTTTGGCTCCCAAGGACAGCGTTATATTGGGGTAGAGGTGTATTTCTGATATGCATGATACCGAAGGTATAAAAGATTCTATATTATTTGCATGGTGGAAACACTTAGAAGTGGCAATCAAACACCACGGTGGTGTTAGGTACCATACAGACACAAGGAAAAGATGATCCCTGCCCCAAAGGGCGTACCATCTAGGTAAGCTAAGTAATAGTTGTTTTTCTGCATTATTTAATTTTCAGCCAGAAAAATTACATGATGCTCTTTCTGTTCCTTGAAAAGATAGGTGCTAAAGTACTTCTGGAGCAAATACTCATGCATGCAAGTGCGAGGGTAGGCTTTAGCAAGTGCAGTTTTGAAATTTATTTTTCATGAGCGTTCATGCCAGAAGAACTTCAGCCACTCGAATGGAAAGCACATGTAAAAAGAGTGTGAGCAAATTCATTTCAAAATTTGAAAAAATATTCACAGAAAATGTGTTGGTTTATTTATCCATGTCATCTTTGAGTTTGTAAAGCAGAATGAAGCACTTTAACAAACCTCTTACTGAAGTCACAGGGCTGTTAGTTTTGGTTTAAAACTTGACCATAAGATTCTGGAGTATAGATTTGCAAAATTTTCTCACAGCTCACCCCGTTCTACTGCACAGTAAGAGTAGGGAAAGCCTCAGAGAGTCAGTGAGACTCCACACCCACTGTGCTCTGCAGTAGCTCTCCAATACTTTGTGGTGTGGAGGGAAGATTCGGGGCAGGAGAGAAAGAGAGTGTGTGTGGCTAATGGGTTTATAATGATATGCATTCACTAGCTAAAACCCAAAACACAGCAGGAGCAAAGGGGTTGCTGCAGGTGCCATCTGTTAGAATAATAAGAAGTAAAACTAAGGTCCTGGCTGCTTATTGCATTATAAATCCCAGGGAATTTTTCTTGTAGAGGTGATAACTTGGTACCCTAGCTCCACTTCAGTTGGTTGATTACTTTGTGCTTACCTAAAATTCCCCCTGCAATTTCAGTTGGAGAAGGATTTCTCCACTTAGGGAAGTAGCAGTACAGGGCTGCTGAGCAGTGTTTAAAGGCTGCCACCTTCGCGTGTTTAGTGTTTTGGATATCCCGATAGTGAAAGGAGCTTACATATAGGTCAGTCATTTTTATTTCTCCAATGATGCCAATGGCCATAGCTGCCTTATACATTTCTTTTTAAAATATGGCTTTTGCAAGCTGGTTGCCTGGTTCGGGAAGGGCCCTGCTTTAGCCATTGCAGCCAGTGACTATGCTGGAGGATAGAGAGGTAGAAGTGCTCTGTCCCAGGGGCAGTTCCTGGAAGGATTCTGGCTGACCCCACACAGGCATATCCACTCATCCACCCACACAGCAGAGGATGGTACCCAGAAGCACAGCAAGCCCACTCCGCTAGGCAGAGAGAAAGGGAGAGAAGGTCTGAAGGCTCTACCAGCAGCCGCTCCAGTGGATGGAGGGAGAAGAAGTCCAGAGGACATCAGAGCAGCTGCTGTGCTGATCAGGGAGAGGCTGAGGAGAGAGAGAACGCCTAAGGCTTGGAAAGGAGAAGCTTCAAGCACAGGCTCCTTGCAGAATCAAAGTAGTAAGGGCAATTCCTGCAGGCCACTAGAGAGGGATTTGCCATACGGAGCTAGACTGCTGCATGCCAGCACTCCCTTTTGTTGACCCCTTTTCTGAGTCTGCAGGGAGCCTGCAGTCTTCATAGCCTGGCAGATGCAAGACGGGAAAGAACTGACCCACCTGCCTCCTCTGTGGGAAACCAGCCCACCTGGCCTTTGCCCTATAGCTCAGTCTGGTACTGTAATACAGCGATCACATTAGAGCAATGAATGAGCATAGAGTCACGGTGCTAATAAAAACTGTGCACCATCTACTGCTCTGTGTGAATCTCCTAAATCCCTGATGACATAAAATACTGCCTTAAATTAAAATGGGATATAAAACACTCTGCCTCCTTTTCTCACAACATACTGATCAGACCTCCAGGCTTTTGGTTTGTTTGAGATCTAGGAGCATTCCTCATTTGCCAAAGTGTAAAATTGTTCTTTTTGCATCAGTTTATTGCTTTGGACAATATCAAGAATGATTAAAAAAGAAATAGAAAAGACTGACTATTGTGTATCACTTATTTCTTTGATATAGCGCACCATGTACATTAAGCATATTCATCAGTGATATAATGTTGGAAAATTACTAGTCATTAACTGCTAGCAATTATGAATATTTTATGGAATGTAAGTTATTTTAGTGAAGAACATAAATTACCTGTATAAACAAGAATTCCTTTACCATTAATTACTACTTTTAATTGCAATAGGGTTGAAATTCTGAACATACATATTATTTATAGGCAGGCTCGTAGTACCACCTATTAAGGTTTCCTGACAATTTCCATTATAAGACACTGTTTTCATTTGCTTATAATTTTGTTTACTTTAATCACTTAAGATGAAATTTTCTCCATACTAGGTGCCTGCTTGACTCCCTGTTCTCAGTGACAGTGCCTGGCTTAGAGCAGCTGAGAGCAGCCATTACAAGTAACGTCTTTCTGAGTCTCTGTAGCCCTGAGCAGTTGCTCTGTGGGAATGGTACACGTGTTGTCTGGACTCACAAAGGAGCTGTGAGGGGATGGAGCATGATCAGTTGCTCTATGGGGATGGTTTATGTGTAATCCCGCCACATGTAGTAGCTGTGAGAGGATGGTCACGTCATCACTAGGGGCCGTGAGAGCCTCGAGCATGCTCAGCGAGGACAGAATCTTCTGAGATTTTAGCTGCTAAGCTCTAGCACATCTCTACTGAGCATATGTGAATTGCAATTTTTAAAAGGCTTCTGACTTGGCCAGATGTGGTCAGATTTTCATGGGCATGGCAAAAGGCACATCCCTGATACAAAAGCCATCCTCCTGCCAAATTTCAGCTCCCTTCTCCTGAGCATGGGGATGACAAAACTATTTTTAAAAAAAAAGGTCACCAGAATTTTTAACATAGGCAAAATAACGTAATTTTTATTAGCCTCCTTCTTAGAAACATTTTGACTGAAATTTTCCAAACAAATCTCGCCTGTGCTCTCACTGACTCCCTTGCTGGCTCTCAGGGAGGAGGAAGCTGCCTGATTTGAATGCAGAGGGAACAAAAGCCAGACATGGGAAGGAGGGAAAGGAGTAGTTGGGACAAGAAGTCTGGTGAGATTGGAACTGGAACTGGGAGGGCAAGGGGGGATTGGCTGAGAAGAGGGAAACACTGAAATCAGATGAGGAGGTGCAGGGGGAGACTGGGACTGGCTGGACAAGGAGACTGGGATAGGAACCAGTGAGGAGGGAACAGGGGTAGTGGGCAGAATGGGAGAAGGATTTAACAAGGAGTTTGGGTGCAGGGGGACAACTGGGCAAAGAGAATGGGACAAGGAGACAGTGAGAGGGGAGACTGGGACATGTAGCAGGGAAGGGAGCGAAGGGGGAAGGAGACCGAGATTAGATAAGGAGCCCAGAGAGGGAGACTATGACTGGAAGCCAGAGTAGGGGAATAGAGAGACATTTTGCATGATGATCCCAGAGGGGGGGTAACTGGAGCTAATTAGGTGAGGATACTGGTGCTGGGGATGGGGAGGGAGAGATTGGGACTCTGGCAGCAAGCCCAGAGTGGGAAACTAGGACTGGCTGGGCAAGGAGACTGGAACTGGGGCGAGAAGCCTGAAGAAGTGGAGACTGAGACTGAGGACTAGGTAGGCAAGGAGCATGGGACTGGGACAGGGAATCTGGGGTGGGGAAGAGACAGGACTGAGTCAGGAACAGGTTGGAGGGGATGGGACAGAGGGGTCAAGCTTGTGAGGAACAGGCAGAAGAATGTGTGCACACTAGAGCACACTTCCCTCTAGAACCTGGAATGGAACCTTTTCTCTGTGCAAACAAAGTTGTGACACTCACTAGCAAAGTGTCTCATCCCCCTCTGATGCTGGTCACATGCAAGATGACAACCTACTACTGCTGTCAGTTACTCTGTTAGCTCAAGTGGCAGAATTCAGTGCAGTGGATCTAAAGAATCCAGCTAGAGTTGGTTGGAAAAATTCCAACTAAAGATTTTTACACCAAACTTTGATGATTTGTTAAAAATCAAAAGTGATTCATGGAGATGGTTGGATTTTGACAAAGTTCTCACAGAAACCAGGCATTTTTCAAAACATGCCTATCAGATAGAAGACTGCCTGTTTACCTACCAGCTCACCCACCTGGATCCTCGGCAATACGTCTGCCAGCGTGCCTCTGAGTCAGGGACTGTAGGGCTTAAATGGTCTGTGGCAGCCTGCCAGGTGGACTGTCCCGGAGCCAGGGCTCCATTCCCTTTCACAAAGAATTTTGAAATTTGTAGTTTTTATTCCAAATCAGAATGAAACCACATCCCAAAATATTGAAATTCTCCACAAAACCAAATTACCATTCTCCACCCAGCTCTAGGTCCAACCCTGCTGCTGAGTGTCATTATGATTAAATTTGTTTTTTTCTTTTGCTGCTTAGAAACCAAGGAAATCACACACACAAAACCTATGTTAAAAGAACATTAAGGTTGCAAAGTCAAGCACAAAAAAATAGGAAATGCCAGAATTAAGGTTCCCTGTGCAACCTTAATTCAGCCCTCTTGCACCTACACACTGTGATAATGTCTTTAATTGCATTATCACATGCTATTTTTTCCACTAGGCCCCTGCCACATTCAGTGCATGGAATGGACCTGCTATGGGGAATCAATCTAGGCTGTGTAGTAAAGGAAGTTGTTGTCTATAGGATCCCTGGCTCATTTGGTGCAAAAGTTTGAAGGTGTAGGGCGAATGAGGCAGGGGACTGCAAGAAGCAAAAGGACAGTCTGATGGTTAAGGCAGTTGAATGCTGCCCTGGAGAACTGGATTCTACCCCTGCCTCTACCACAGAGTTCCTACGTGATGCTAGGCAAGTCACTTAAGCATAGGTGCTGGAACTAGGAATGCTGGGGGGCTGCCGTACTCCCGGGCTTGAAGCGGTTTCCATCGCATACAGGGTTTATAGTTTGGTTCAATGGCTCTCAGCACCCCTGTACTTAAGCCACCATTTTCACAGCTGGTCACTAACTGCATGCTCCTCATTGCCTGGGTGATCAAGCTAATATCCTGAAGTATGATTTGCAGATGAGCTCAGTATTCTCGACTGCACCTGAAGACAGTGGGAGCTGGGCTCTGAACATGAGAACTGCTTTATAATGGTAAATTCTCTGAAAAATCAGTCATAAGCATCTCAAGTTGAGCACCCAAAATTAGTGTGAATTTTTGACTGACGTGAGTTCTGTACCTGTAAAATGGGAATAATACCACCCTGTCCACTCTCAGGGGTGTTGTGAAGATAAGGTAATTAACATTTGTGAAGCACTTGGAGACTATACTGATGAGCACCATAGGAAAGCCCGTGAGGTAATGAATAATTCTGTCTTCATAGTAGAGTGTGAATGCTGTGCAGTAAATAAGGCCTGGGGCCACACATCGAACAATGAGGATAGTGCAAAATATTGAATAGCTGCTCATTTAGTGAGCACCATGCACCCTGTGTACTGAATGAAGCAGGGTGTGTGTGAAAAAATGCAACTTTAATTCTGGTATTTCCATATCATGGCCTGGCCTGCATTTTGGCATAAAGGAGCGAAGGTGGTATATGGTGAATGTGCAGAGAAACAGGGTTAGGGTTAGGCTCTGCAGAGCCGCTATGTTGCTGCATCATAGAGGTGAGTGGGAGAGGGCAGGAAGGGGTGGAGCCCTGCCTCCATCCCATCCCACCCAATGCACCTAGTAGCAAAGTTATGCCATCGAATCAGGGAGCATATGCAGAGATGGATATAGACCTGGTCACACTTTGCTCCCTCCCCAGAGCAGCTGAGAGACTGGGAGATTCTGACTTCCCGAGCAGCACAACAATACTAATTGGTGACCCAACCCTTCATTTGTATCTAGTCAATTTATTTATTTTTAATGTAGCTATCAAACTACTTTGCAGAGCTGCGTTCGGGATATGATTAGCAGGTCTTTAAGCATGAGCAGAGCTATAAAGCTGACAAGTTTTCACAGAGTAGTGCCAAAATGAAAATATATAGCGCCATACCAATCCAATAGCCTCCATCCTTCTAAATGCAATTCTGTTGTGTAAGCAGCACTTTGCAGAAACTGCCACTTTTCAGTGACTTACAGCTCCATGAATAAAATGTATTTTGTGCTGAAACTTTATGTTGTGCATCATTGCAAGGAGCAGCACATCCTGCTAATGGTGTAGCAGCAGCGGCTGCTATACATGCTCCTCTAGCTCTCAAACCCACAGTCTAGCCCAAGGGTTGCCAGGCATCCGGTTTTCAACTGAAACACTTGGTCAAAAAGGGACCCTGGTGGCTCCGGTTGGCACTGCCGACTGGGCTGTTAAAAGTGTGGTTGGCAGCACAGCAGGGGCCCAGGGCTAAGGCAGGCTCCCTGACTGCCCTGGCTCTGCGTGGCTCCCAGAAGTGGCCACCAGGTCTGTGGCCCCTAGACGCATGGGTGGCCAGAGCAGCTCTGCGCGTTGCCCGGGCCCCAAGTGCCAGCTCCGCAGCTCCCATTGATCAGGAACTGCAACCAATGGGAGCTGCGGGGGCGGCGCTTGTAGGCGCGAGGGCAGCCACAGCCTGCAGAGCCTCGGTGATGCGCCTAGAGTTCACAGGGACCTGGCAGTCGCTTCCTGGGAGCCGTGGTAAGTGCTGCCGGACCCCGCAACATCCTCCCGCATCCCAACCCCCTGCCCCAGCCCAGAGCCCCCTCCTGTACCCCAAACTCTTCATTCCTGGCATCACCCCAGAGTCCACAGCCCCAGCTGGAGCCCTCACCCCCCCCCACACACACACACACCAACCCCCTGCCCGGAGCCCTCTCCTGCTCCCTGAACCCCTCATTTCTGGTCTCACACAGAGCCTGCATCCCCAGCCCAGAGCCTATACCCCCCTGCACCCCAACCCCCTGCCCCAGCCAGGAGCCCTTTCATGCACCCCAAACCCCTCATCCCCGGCCTCACCCCAGAGCCTGCACCCCCAGCCAGAGCCTCAGCCCCCTTCAACACCCCAACACTGGCCCGATGAAAGTGAGTGAGGGTGGGAGAGAGTGAGCGATGGAGGGAGGGGGGGATGGAGTGAGTGAGGGTGGGGCCTCAGAGAAAGGGCGGGGCCCCATGGAAGGGCAGGGGAGGGGTGTTCGGTTTTGTGTGATTAGAAAGTTGTTAACCCTATCTAGCCCATAGATCTGATTCAAACTATTGTACCCAATGGAAAATTCACAAAGTTGTCCCTGTGTGTCATCCTGTAAAAACTATGAATTATATTGAAATTACATGGGCCAAATTCATACAGGTACAAGTGGACATAATGCAAATTTGGTGCTATATTTTCAGTATTGCCAGTCCAGAGTTTAAAAATGAGTCAGGACTCAAAAATATCATGAGACTGGCTTAAAAATTATGAGATTTTTTAAAACAGTATTTTGGGTTCTTATTTGCCTCCTCATTTTTGAGCCTTTAGGGCTGACTTGGGCTACATTTTCAAGCTTCTCTGTAACCAGGTGGGCTAGAAATGTACTTTTTCTAAAAAACCTAAAGCTGAGATTGTTCCCACCTAATCACAGCACAAGAGTTCAGGCTTCAAGGAAAATACAAAACATCATGAGAACTGGCAATACTAAACTTCTGAGCCAACTGACTGGAGCAGCCATCTTGCTGAATGGCATTATTATTTACAAGTTGAGATTCTGGCCGCACATTCATGCCTCCCTGGCCATATCCAACTTTTAAATGTGGGGATATTTGGTTTTATAATTTTAATCTAAGAGAGTAGCCTCGGATCATTTAAGGGAGAACGTTGCCTTCATCATCAATTCATTATTCATAAATATGCAGGTTTTCAGCCTCGTAATAACATGGGTGGTATCAAATGGAACCTAACAACCTATTGCTAGCATCTGCTCAAAAGCCCTGGAAACACTGTGGGCCCAAATCTTGCTACCATGCAGTTGAGTAACTTTTACTCCCCCCTGAGCAGTCCCACTGAGAAGGGAACGATGGGCTAGTGCAGTGGTTCTCTAACTTTTGTACTGGTGACCCCTTTCACATAGCAAGCCT
This sequence comes from Chrysemys picta bellii, assembly GCF_011386835.1. Classification (NCBI taxonomy): domain Eukaryota; kingdom Metazoa; phylum Chordata; order Testudines; family Emydidae; genus Chrysemys; species Chrysemys picta. The sequence goes on from NC_088797.1 coordinate 40,568,676, forward strand.
CTGAGTGTGACCCCCCTTTATAAATTAAAAACACTTTTTATATATTTAACACCATTATAAATGCTGGAGGCAAAGCGGGGTTTCGGTTGGAGGCTGACAGCTTGCGACCCCCCCCCGCCCCCGGAATAACCTCACGACCCCCTGAGGGGTCCTGACCCCCAGTTTGAGAACCCCTGGACTAGTGGTTAGGGACCTAGCTTGGGAGAGCAGCTTTCAATTCCCTGCTCTGCCACAGACTTCCCATGTGACTTTGGGCAAACCATTTAGTCTCTCTGTGCCTCAGTTCCCATGTGTTAAATGGGAATAACAGCACTGCCCTATCTCATGGAGGTGTTAGGATAAATATATTAAAGTCTCCTACGCTCAGCATAGAGACCATGGTAATGGAGTCTATACAATACAAAAGATAGATTGCAGGAAATCCATACTTAGCAGCATATGGAATAAAGTCATTTTCCTTACAGAAAATACTTTGCCAGTAACACACTGCTACCTGTTACTGAACATGCACTAGTTCAAAATAAAACTGCCTTCAAGTAAATTCACTGTCTCTTAGTTGACAAGATCTAAAACTGTTTGCAGTGTGGTTATAGCCATGCTGGTCCCAGGATATTAGAGAGACAAAGGGGGGTGAGATAATATCTTTTCTTGGACCAACGTCTGTCGGTCAAAGAGACAAGCTTTCAAGCTTCACAAAGCTCTTCTTCAGGTCACCTGGTCTCTCTCAGAATCTAACATTGGAATTCACATATTTACTTACCCTGATAAACATACCCACGCACATTTTCTTGGCTAACATTTGAACTCCCAAGCATAGATGACCATAGTTTCCTCACACCGGAGGCCCCATACTCAACGTGACTGGTTTGTGGAAGAAATTAACACAAACTTATCTAACTTTTACCCCACAATACACATGCAAAGGAACATAAAAATGAATGGCATCACTCAGTCAGCGAGCAACCAGCTACGCACGTGTATACTAGGTTATTTGATAAAGGCCCTGATCCAGCAAAGCATGTAAGTATAGGAGTAATCCCACTATGTCAAAGGTTAAGCATGTGCTTGAGTGTTTTGCTGGAGCAGTGCTGTAAAGGCTAGAGGGTCGTATGCTCAGCAAGTAAAACTGGAGTAGCTCTGTGAATTTCAACTGAGCTACATCAAATTACACCAGCTGCAGATTTGGGCCATGAGTGATTTTATAATATAAAAAGAGACAGCACGTGAAGAGTGAAGACGAAAATCAAAGGGACTGGACAGGAGCAGAAAGTTCAAGGTTTACAGCTACCAGACTGTGCGTTTGGTACAATAGTTTTGTACTTACATTTTGGTTTGATTTTGTTCTTTGCATGTTTTTATTAAAAGAGGGCTTTTCTGATTCTGTGGGGTGCAAATTGTGCATTCAATATCCAGAAACATAATTTTGTTCTTTAATATTAAGTGATATAGCTGCTAGGATTGAATGTGGTTTTTCAAGTCTGTGGCCCTGGTCCTGCAATGAGTTGGGTTGAGCTCCATGTGGGTGCAGGGATCTGCTCATGCAAGGCTCATTGCAAGAACAGGGTCCATGTCATCAGGTACCGCCCACTGGCAACTCTAGGAACAGACGAGTGGAAGAACCTTGTGGCCTATTGGGATCCATTTGGGCACAGTAATAATTCAAACCAATTTATTTTCTTTATTTCACAGCTGCCAGCAGACGGCAGATGGCAGACAACAAAAGTGGTGATGAAATGGTGATTATGTACCAAGCAAATGGGTACAGCTCTTTTTAAAGACTGTCCACATTCCACCATAAACTCAATGGAGAGATCAAAATGCAAATGCATCTCATACAGCTCTATCATCCTACTGGATGTTCTGCCACTTCCACTTCTTACTCAAAACTTCTCCCTTGGACCTTTTTAGGCTCTGAGCTCTTGGGCACAAAGGCCATGTCTTCCTCTCTACTTACATGTAAAAATCAATTGCAGTGATGCATAAATGGGGATGCATTAGAATGGAGGCTTACAGGCCCAGTTCTGCAAAAAGCTGTGTTCCCTCAACTCCCACTGAATTCAGTGTGCACAGGGTCAGTCCCTACTGAAGGAATGAATTTTCATGGACAGGAAGTGGTAGTTCCCAACAGCTTTGGGGCTTGGTCCTACAATCCTTTTTTCAAGCCAGGCTTCCATTGGTTTTAGTGGGAGTTGAGGTAAGGTTGGGCCATGAGTTGGAGAAATGACATTGATTAAAGAGACTCCTTTTCTAATTTTAAATTTCATATGGATGCAGATCTGAACTTCCCTGAAGCTGACAGCATTTAGAAAGGAGGGGGTGGGGGTAGGCTTGGTTGATGCTAATCTCTATTTCCTAATGTAGAAGTCTATCAGCTGACACCAGCTGCTGTTAAAGTAGTTTGTTCCAAATGCTTCTAATGTGTTATTTAGCATGTATAAATTTTAGACCCCAGCTTATCATTTTAAATAGCACTATTTGCTGAGCATTACAAAGACCAAGCCTTTGCATTATGCACTCATGCTTCATCCACATTGCTGTGTTTTATATTACATACAAAAACCAGGTTATAGGCACACATTACCACATATGGCTATTTTTGGAGAAACCAGAAGGGATATGCCCTCAAACAAAATTAAATTTGATGGTTACCTTTTCAGCTACTGCTTCAAGTTAAAGTCAATTTTCTTTCTATTTTATTTTCTTTGATCCTCAGGCTTCAATCCAGACCTCCAGGTTTAAATGGGATTTCATTTTGAAATGAAAGCAGTTTAACTGGGAGCAAGAAATCCCCCATCCCCTGTCAAATCAGGAATTTAAAACCGTGTGCTACTGAAGTGTCTAGCAATCTATAAAACTTTCTGGCTTGAAGTGATAAGGACAAACAATCAGTAAGCTTGTTCTGAAGGTAAGAGATAAACCGAACAATTTGCTTTCTTCTTGCTTCAAAAAGTAGAAGCTCAAGATAAGTTTTCAAATTTTGCAAGTGGTCAATAGGTGAAAACTGGTCATCTTTTTCTTTGAGTGATGACTGAATTTCATTACTCTATTGACAAAGCAAGGTATGTGTTTCTCTTCTGTCTCAGTTATTATAAGCCTGCAGTACACTTCTTGTGAAAGAAATTATGGGCCAAATTCTGCTCTCAGTTACACCACTGTCACTCCAAAGTGATATTACATTACTGAGTATTTTATTGGTTGGCAGTACAGTCTGTATTATATCTCTTAAAGGATATTATCTATCTCAGGTCAGTTCCTCAAGGTGTTGCTCGGTTATTATTTGGGCAAAACTGCCATTGATATCAGTTTTCTAGCTGTACAGTAGCTTCAGCAAAGTTTTTGTTAGTTGGGACATCAAATACCCCCTCACCCCCCAGTAATTCATCATTTTTATTAAGCAGAGATGGAGGTGACTCCTTTAGTAAAAGGAACAAAGAATTGCTAAGATACTAGTTAGAATAAAAAGCAGTAATCTACAATATTTACAAAATAAAATAAAACCACTTCATTTACTATGCTGTAGCTAGGGGTTAAAATTTCTCATGTCATGAGGGTATGAATGAAAAGTTATTTTATATATTAATTTTATTTTATTTATTTTATACATTCCTTTATAAAATACCTAGGTGCAAATACAAGAGTTAATAATATCACACATGGCAAATAGATATGGCCATAAAGTCAGATAACTCCAGCTCCCACTTTTCCTTCTAAACCATCAATGAAACTGGTAGCAACAAAGAAACAAAGATAAGGACTTCATCCAGCGAGCACTGACACATCCATGAGAACACAACAGTTCTGAGCTGATGGCTTGAATGCGGCAACTCAATCGGCCACAATTTGTCAGTTTAACTTGAATAAGCAACACTTGCTCGTGTGCTGGCAACCCCTGCAGCAGCCATACAAGTGCAGCTAGAGGCTGCATCCCCAAAACTAATCCCACACTTGCTGAGCAGAGTCCCCAAAACCCAAGCTGGTGATGCTGTTCAGTACCACATAGACTCAATGCCCACTTTGGGGGAAGATAATTTAGGCCCATAAGCAATCTATGGAGATCAAAGTCAAAGGCTCATAACCCTAGGACAACTAGATATATTATATGGGCAAGTGAAGTGTCAGGTTTCCTGCTCACCAGACCAGGCCAACAGGGTGGACTGAATGACTATCATAACAGTCTGAGTGGTCTCAGCGGTAAGTGGAGAAGGCCTGAGCACAGCACTGGAACGGAGAAGCTATTCAGATGGGAAAGGGCAGGACAAGGGGAAGGGGCTGGGTCTGACTGAGGTCAGCTACATAAACAATGGCTTGTAGAAGATGGTGGAACTGAGGAGAAGTGCACTACTGAGCTTTGGTTTCAAGGCGCTGTCCATCTGTGCTCTGATCTCAGGTCTGTCTGTTCAAAGGCAGTATTTTTTGCCAGTAAGGAAAGCAGATGGTGCAGGAAACATTTAGATTTTGATTTTTAAGAGGCAGAATAATGTTTGCAATTTACAGGCCAAAGTCAGATGGTTTGAAGCAAGAGAGAGACGGCTTTGTTCGGCCTTGTGTACATGGAGAAGTTTTTTTGTATAACCCAGGGTATTAAGTTGAACCAACATAGTTATATTGGTATAATCCCTTTTGGTGCACTTTGATTCTAATATAAGGCCAGGCCTACATGAAAAACTTTTGCTGGTATAGCAACATTCATTAGGGGTATAATTTTTGCCACTTCTGTACTGGCAAAAGCTCTAGTCTAGACACATAGCATAAAGTGCTTTTGATGGTATAGTTTATTGTATAAGCTATGCTGGCAAAATCACTTTTTTTCAGTACAAGCTTCATTGACACAAAGGTGGTGTGTCAGCATAGCTATGCCAGCAAACCTTTTCAAGCATAGACCTGGCCTAAGAGTGCCTTAGGTTAGATAATGTTGGTTGCTTTAAGCTAACCCACAAAATAACCTCTTATGTCCATGCATCCCCACTGACATTAGCCTTTAACTTGCAAACAGTTATGCCGGTATGACTATAGTGGTATAACTGGTAAAACTTTCCTGTGTAGACAAATCCTCACTTGCTGTTGCTGCATAACATAGTTTGATTTCATTTGGGAGAGAGATGGTCTCTTCTCTGCTACTTTTTAACAACCTTGTAATTGCAAGGTTGGCTGCGTTTGCCAATGGCCAGGAAGTTTAATTTGCTAATTTGTCCTTGATTGGCAAGCTAATTATTTTAAATGCAGGTGTATGAAAACTACTCAAAAATATTTGAAAAATATCTGGAACACAGGCACCCGGTTGGGTTTTCTGAATTAAAAATAAATAAATATATCCATCATCCTGAATCAAATGAAGTCTGCACATGCGTAGAGTCAAAAGCTGATCCCCTTCCGAGAGTGTGGCTTTATTAACAATGAAATTAACAATAACAGTAACAAAATACATCTCCTATCATCTCCCCAAGTTCAGCTGCTCTGAGGGTTTCTATTTCAGGACCACTCAGCCCACCCCCTAGATGCTCTTTCTTTAGATAGCCACTCCAATTTCCCTTACATCTAGGTGGGGCTATAAACCACCTGCCTCTGAATCAGCAGAACTTATTTAGCCCTTTTCCAGAAGGATCAATACAGGTCAGTGGTTACCTCTAAAATTACTCTTAAGTATCATGAAATCCACAACAAATGAGAGTACACATGTGGGTGGAATTTTCAGAAGAGCTTAGGTGGCTTTCAGTGGGACTTGTGCACCCAAATCACATAGGAACTTTTGAAGATCCCACCCTTAACCACCAGCCCATCTGCCTTTCAGGGTATATTGCTCATGGTGGAAATACTATTCTCATTATCCTTAGCACTGCAGTGGTATCAAGTGGATCTTAATCAAAACAAGCCCATGCCAATTTATATATCAAAGCACACTCCAGGAGCTGGTGAAGAGGTATATGAATTGTCCAACTGTAGATGCTTTCCATCCTAAATTAGTGCCTTGAAATGGGACCAGGGACAAGTTTGGGACCACAATCACTTAGTAACCAGCAGCAACAGCAGGCAGCACTTAATGGAAGATTGTGCTAGTGCTGCTTTGTAGGATTGGATTGAGGCTTCAAACCAGATGGCCATTATCCATAATGTTGCTCAGGTATTAGAATTTTCACTTACATTTGAAATAAGTTATGACAATCTCGGTTCTGACTCACCCTCTCCGACTGGTGGCATTGTCATTTATATTAAACTAAATGGGCGATGGACACACTGGAAAGAGGAGAATACAAGTGAGAAACACTGGGACAATAATCCGTAACAGAACAAATGGAATGCAGAGAAATAAACGCACTCAGACAACCATGAAAGCAACAATATTCCATTTTAATTTACTTGAGAAAATGAGACCACAGCCTGGAAACCACATTTGTATTCTTAGCTGCCTGTGGCTATTAGATGAGAAATATTATTCCTCAGCCTCCCTCCAGCATCTCCAAGTTATTTAACCTGTGGTTGCGCTATTTCTCCTGCCCTCCTCCTGTCCAACCACAGCTTGATTCGGAGACATTCAAAGACATTGTTAATTGAATCCTTCTGCAAGGACGACTCATGACAAAATGCTACTAGTAATAGCTCAGCTAATATCTCAGCACTAGCCGACACAACAATGAAACCTCAAAACAGGACCAGATGTGAGAACTGATGTCAGAAAGGCACACACTAGGGTAGTAGAAAAAAACTAGGGCAATAAGAGATCTCACATGTGATCTCAGGGTTTCCTGGTTACAATAATGATATTTAGCTCTTCTATTGCACTTTTTATCAGTAGATCTCAAAACACTTTACACAGGTCGTCAGTATCATTACCCCCATTTTACAGATGGGGAAATTGAAGCATGGAGAGTTGAAGTGACTTCCCCTAGTTTGCCCAGCAGGCTAGTGGCAGAGCCAAGAATGGGACCCAGTTTTTTTAAGTCCCAGGCCAGTGCTCTGTTCACTAGGTCACACTTCCCACAGCTAAGAAAGCACATTTTTTTCTGGATTACTCTATTGCTACTGCAGAATTTATCCCCTTGCTTCATATTGTCTCTAGTATAGGCAATGTGGGTCTGCCTAGCTTCAAGTAAAACTTCTTGATTGAGTCTACTGGGAGTTTTGCCTAAGGACTACAGGACTGGGCCCTTTGCTTGCATTTGATGAGCTAGTGTATAATTGTGTTCAAGTACCTTACCTCTTCCTATTGCTATATAAAGCTACACATGTGTTGTGTTGCTGAAAGGTTAAACAATAATTCTGTTAAAGGACTGGTTTTCTATCTGTGTACAAGTTGCATGTGCATTTATTATGTGCTATTAAGTCTGATGTTATTAAAAAGGTATAAAATGGCATTTATTATGTACACTCTACAACCTTTGAGATTATTCATCATTTCCCGCCAAATGAATATGTTTTGTCAATGGCTCATTTCATTTTTAGGGAACTAACTCAGAGATATGATCTTTAGACTAGGGATAATTCTGAAGAATTCAAGATCTCTGTGAAAACCAAACAACTTGAACATCCTCTTTTTATGAGCTTTCAGTTTTTGCCCAATGAAGGGCTACATAATTGCCTGCAACTGCAGTTCCAACTACAGCAAACCATATGTAGCATCTCTCCCATGGAAACATTTAGTGCTAAGACTTAATTAGCCTCCCTGATTAAATGGCAGTTCATAACCATTACTTCTTTCAACTATGGAGTGCAGTTTCCCTTGAATACTCTTCTTTCCACGATAAATGAAGACCATTCACCATGATGAAGTTAGAAGAACAGCTCCCAGCCTCATTTAAAATCTTCTGTGCAAAACTTCCATTCCTGAGCTTTGTCTCACTGACTCTCTGTGAGACAGTATACTACCGATCACAAACATCACTGTTATACCTTAATAGGGAACTTCAGTACTTGAAAAAGTCTCCCACAGACAGCACAATTTCAAATGGCGACTATACAGAAAAATGAGTAACTGAACCCCAAAGTATCTATAGTCCTGAAACCCAATGTACTCCCACTCTTTCCTATGCTTGCTTAGTACTGCTAAAATATCATGACAGAAGAAGATTTTCTCTTTATTGGGACAACTGGGATTATGGCAGCCCTCAGGAACTCTGAATTGAAAGGATGAAGTTAAGCAAAAGTAGCATTAACCTTAAGGGATAAGACCAGATTTTTAAAATTTTTAGGCACTTAAAGATGCAAATAGGTGTCTTGTGTGATTTTTCAAAAGCATGTAAGCACCTACCTCCCACCAGTGGCCCCTCTCTGGAATATTTAACTTATAATGAGTTGGTGCTTTTGAAAATCCCATTAGGCATCTATCTGCATCTTTTAGCACTTAAATACCTTTAAAATCTGCCCCAAAATCACCACTTCAAGGTCTTTGTTTGTGCCTTTATGACTCTTAAAGGGGATACAAATTAATCCTAATTTAGTATTAACTAGATCATTCCCATAGCTAACCCTCATGGATATGGTGACAGCATTTTTCTAGATAATACCTCTTCATACAGTTTAACTGTTCTTATTTTCTAATTTAGCATTAAGATGCAAATTTTAATTTAAAATAAAAATATAGAAGGATTAATCTATGATCGCACGAGCAAATACTGTAAATGTGAGCAAAATTTAAACCAAAAACAGTAAAGCAATGGATAGGAAATCACAACCTATTCAGTTCCATGATACCAAATTCCAACTGGTGACAGAAGAACATAAGAACGGCCATACTGGGTCAGACCAAAGGTCTATTTAGCCCAGTATCCTGTCTTCCGACAGTGGCCAATGCCAGGTGCCCCACAAGGAATGAACAGAACAGGTAATCATCAAGTGATCAATTCTCTGTTGCCCATTCCCAGCTTCTGGCAAACAGAGATTGGCTGTTAGTTAATAGTCATCGATGAACCTATCGTCCATGAATGTATCTAGTTCTTTTTTGAACCCTGTTATAGTCTTGGCCTTCACAACATCCTCTGCAAAGAGTTCCACAGGTTGACTGTGCATTATATGAAGAAATACTTCCTTTTGTTTGTTTTAAACCTGCTGCCTATTAATTTCATTTGGTGACCTCTAGTTCTTGTGTTATCAGGAGGAGTAAATAACACTTCCTTATTTATTTTCTCCACATCAGTCACGATTTTATACACCTCAATCATATCTTCCACTTAGTCGTCTCTTTTCCAGGCTAAAAAGTCCCAGTCTTATTAATCTCTCCTCATACGGAAACCGTTCTATACCCCTCATCATTTTTGTTGCCCCTTTCTGAACCTTTTCCAATTCCACTATATCTTTTTTGAGATGTGGTGACCACATCTGCACGCAGTATTCAAGATGTGGGCATACCATGGATTTATGTAGCTGCAATATATTTTTTGTCTTATCATCTATCCCTTTCTTAATGATTCCCAACATTCTGTTAGCTTTTTTGACTGCCGCTGCGGATTGAGTGGATGTTTTCAGAGAACTATCCACAATTATTCCAAGATCTCTTTCTTGAGTGGTAACAGCTCATTTAGACCTCATCATTTTATATGTATATAATCTGTACATGCCAGCAAACCTTTTGCCAGAGCTGCAATGTGGGCAGCAGCTCTCCTGATTTCAATCACCCTACAGAAAGGCTGCTAAGCATTATAATTCCATTCACATAACTTGTTTGGAGTCCACAGATCTGATTGGGACTTTCAGAATCCCAGGTAGTGTAAACAGAACAATGATGACAGAAGGAATCCCCAAGAATAGTGTTGACAACTCTCATGATATTTCATTTATTTCTTAAAGCTTCAGCTCCTGTGATTACATTCAGCGGGGGGGGGGGGGGGGAAAGGTAAGTTTCTAGCCATCATGGCTGCAGAGAAAAGCTCGGAAACATGAACCTTTAAAGCTCAGATGCCAGAGAGCAATCTCCCAATCTCCTCTCCCCAACAGTAGGCGAGAGTAAATCTTGCTCAGAAGATGGGGAAGGAGAAACAAAGAGAGTGGGACGAGCGTTGTGCATCTACATGAATCCACCAGTAACAGTAAGACATCATCACATATATAAGAAACATTGTGGTGAATCCTGGTGGGAGGGGTTGTTGGGGAGGTGTTGGGGGCACAGGAGGAGTGGAGTGTTGCGGGGGGGGGGGGGGGGTTGAAGGAGATGTTTATTTCTGAGGACATGTTGGAGGTTCAGGGGAACCAAGGGGTTGGGGACAGGAAGAGGAATGAGCATGTTATGGGGAAGAGGGAACGTTCTAGGAGTTACATGAGAAACAGTACTATAAGGACAGTGCAGGGCTATTACACAGCATACTGGGGCCAAACATGATAGGATATATGATAGAGGAAGAGGTATTATAGGAGGAGTGGGGGCTTTGGGGGGCAGAATGAAGCAGAGGGACTCGTGAAGGATAGTTTTGTAGGGGGAGTTAAAGGATTTTTGGACAGCCAAGCAGAAAGGATACTTCTGTAGCTAGCTAGGGACTAGGACGCCAGCTCTGGACCTTGAAGTTCTTATGCATTTAAACTTTTAAGCACTCCATCAACTTAGCTCTGGGCTGCCTTCCCAGCCCCTGGCCATGCACTGAATAAGTATCTCTGTCCAGGCTCCAGGTGACAGACAAGCAACAGAGGCTCAGTGGGGACTCCAGGAGAGGGTTTTCCTGTCTTCTCCAATGCACCCAGGCTTCCTATGTCTTTCTGGAGGGTAGTGTTGAGAGCCAGAGAGGATTAGAGACTGCAGCAGGATCCCCCCGGCCTAGGAACCAGGCTGTACCTGAGGGCTGCAGCCTGGTCTATGAGGAAGAGGGAACCCCTAGGCTATGCCAGAAGTCCAGCTGCAGTACAACTCTTTCAGTTTACACTACTTACACTCCACTCCTCCCTGCAGCCCCTACCCCTTCCTGAGATCAATTCTGCTAGTCAGCCCTTATTCCCTATTTGGGAAGGGAGGTTCCAGGGAGAAGGAGATGAGGCATCTGGGTGTGTCAAGGAGGGAGCAGGAGAAGGCAGCAGAGCAGAATCAGGCACATCTCTCAACATTCACACATTTGCCTTCCTCTCCCAGCCCATTGTGCCTGCCCTCATCCCCACTGGACTCTCAAGGATAAGGTGTGTCACACATGGAACTCTGCAAACCTTGGCATCTGTGCGGCAAGACGGACTGAGGGGGGAGGCAGTGGAAGCATTGTGGACAACAGGGACAGAGAATATAGAGGAGATGGCAGAAAATAAGAGGATTTAGGGGAGGAGCCAAATGCCCACGAGCAGTGTCAAAGGGGAATCAGGCTTTAGGGGTCAGTGGAAGTCTTCAAGTGTCAGGACCACATAGCTGACTCCTCAGCTTGCCTGCCTGCCTGCCTGCCCACCCACCCAAGTGAACATTCCATTTTCAAATCCTGAAACCATGAGGAATTTTTGGTTTTGAATTACAAGGCCGGGGTTTGTAGGTGTGTGTGTGTGTCAAGATTTGCCGAAAAACTGGACTCTGGCTGCCACCCTAGTAAGCGCAGAGCATCTTTGAGTTTGCAGGCTTATTGCTAACAGAAAACAACAAAGGAGAATTATGCTATGGCAATATTCTTTCATCGTGCTGAAATATTATCCTGGGAGAAGTGAGATAACTGTGCGCCAAGGATGAATACTTCTTAATTTGACAATAGTCTAGAATACTAGCCAGAATGCTAGAACAGTGTCAGATGGGATGTAAAGGAGGGGTAATTATGAAATTTAGCATTTAAAATCCCATCTGGATGGATTTTATAGTCAAAATGTCTTCTGGGATTTGGCCAGGCCTGCTCACATTAGGCTCTCAAAAGCCTGCAGGTCAAATTTACATAAGGGCAATTGCTTATTTACATAAATTTGAATATTCAGTGCCTGTTAGGAACCAAAGTACTTTTTTTCTCCATATCTTCAGGGAGAGATGGCCTGTTTCCCCTGCAGCAACTTCACAGCTAGCTCTGCTTCCTTATCCACTCCCTCTCTTCCTCTTAGAGCCCCCATCACTCTCACTGTTCCTCCTCCCCTGAGATCTCTGAGCCTCATTCAGGCTCCCACTTGTGTCTCACTTTATTAATTATATATATATAAATAAATAAAATTAATCAAGAACAATGTGCTTTCTTACTATATTACTCTGAACAGCGGGGGCGGGCGGAGTCTCTTCTTCATAGCCTGCATGGACAGGACTCATCTCTCTATTGCTCCCATTCTGTTCAATGTCAATGTTTCTATTTGCAGCCCTGAAGTCCTGATATTTTTTTGGAGGCAGGCCTAAGAAATCTCACAAGAGCCTGAGGTTAGGCACATGTATGTTTGTGTAAAAAATGTGCAATGCCTCATTTATGATTTTAGTATAATTTCAGTTACTTGGCAGTGGCACACAGGACTGCTTGCTTGATATTAGAATCTCTGGGACAACATCAAGTACCAATTACATAGCCTCATTGTTGATCACCCCTTTTGATTTTCAGACATAATTTATCCAAACTGCTTCAAAGCCAAACTGTCTAATACACTTCTCCCTAGGAATTCCAGCACGCACATTATTCCACATAGATACTGCTTTATACGCTGGGTGGATTCTTTCAATGACAATATTCCTAACAATAAGTCCATGTTTTAGATGACATACAAAAGTAACATCATGATAATCTGTGGCCATAAAAGATCCCATGGCATTTTTCTAGAGTTAACCCCAGACCGCTGGCCAATTCCAACTCAGGTAATTACATTCTGTCTACTTAAATTTCCCCTGTGCTGTTAAGCAGCTGTTGTAATCTCAAAAGATACGACTGCAGTTGTATCCAGGTTATTGGAAGCTCCTAAATCAAAGCACTGAGACTTAATATTGAGTAACATAATTATGAGCTTTATTGCTCATGTCTAGGGGGTGACCAGAGGTCCCATTTTTAAAGGGACAATCCCATTTTGGGGACTTTTTCTTATATAGGCGCCTATTACCCCCCACCCCGTACTGTTTTTTCACAGTTGCTATCTAGTCACCCTACTCATGTCTACACTACATAGGTATTCACAAAGCTCTTACTAAACCCTTTTCTGGCATCAGCTGGCTGGATCTAGTAGAAATCATGGGATGAATTCTCTACAGACACTCTTTTCCCCCAAAACCTTGATCAGGAACCTCCGGGGCATGTCAATAGTACATTACAATTGGCTTTCAGTGCTGCATAAAGTCATCCTTATCTCCCTCTCTCACAAGGGTGTAGAATATTTTGTTACTATAGAAGTCCACAACAATAAACATGATGTTTTATTACAAGAAATAATTCCGAAGAGAGGTAATTGTTCCAAACCAGGTAAGAATTTAATTTTTCTTAATTTTTCTTTTGTTTTCTGGTTCTACTGGGAAGTGGGTCACCACATTTGATGGCAAAGAAAAAGCAAAATATTGAACCACACCAGAGATCAGGCTGCTTAGTTCTGCTTCATTACAAAGCAGCTTATTTTGCAAAGAAACAAACAAGAGAAATAAGGATCAATGACTACAAAGACAACTAGAAAATGTTTAGCAGATGACAAAATCATTCTGCATTAATCTCAACACTCACTAACTCCAAGCAGCTTGGAAATCAGGGATGCATTTATGCTTTGAAAAGTGACTGTAAAAATGGCATCTGGGATTCCATGTTTATTGTGCCTGATTTGCCTTTGCTCAGTTTACCAGTAAAAAAGAATGGTTTTCATACCAGCAGCCTTACAAATGCATCCTGGGATCTGAAAACAAAGCTGTGTGCGTTCTGTCTCACAATCCTCATCAAGGCTGGGAATCTGTTATGTTGTCTCCATTTGGCATGGACTTTGTGATTTTTGCAATTTAAAACAGATTGATGGATGTTCCATAGACCTGTGTGGAGCTGCATTAGCTTACTTTAAAAAACAATAAAGTTTCCAGCCTATATGGCTATTTAGACAATCTTCCAAACATGAATCAAGTGTAACTAATACAATGCTTCCCAAGTCCTACCAGCCTGCAGAGCTTCAGCAGAGCATTCCATAGTCTATGTGAAATATGGATTTTCCCGATTTGAATGAAGGTTTTGCTAATTTTTATTAAATCTGAAACACAATTTAGTTTTGGATGCAGCAAAACACTTAAGCCCTGAATCAGGAAAGTGGCTAAGCACTTCTTAAAGTTAATTAAAATCAATTAGTCTTTGACTTAAAGTCAGCTTTGATTTAAGCCAATGGGACTTAAGCACATTCTTAAAGTTAAGTAAATGCTTCAACTTTTACTTTACAGAATGGGGCCAGACAAGTGATGGCTGCTCTGGTGATTAAGGCACTAGACTGTGTCTCAAAACATCTTGGTTCAACAGATTTCTCTTTGTCACAGGCCTCCAGGCAAAGACTTGCTTTCTGGGCAGGTCACCATCTCTGTATCTGAGTTGCCATTTGTAAAATGGGGATAATAATTCATCTTTATTATTTCATTAACTGTAACCCCTAGGACCTCAACCATAGACCAAGACCCCACTGTGCTAGGCACTGTATAAACACAAAGGTAATCACGGCTTCCCACCACCCTTTGTTGTCTTATTTATAAGATAAAATACTGTAATAATATATATTTTTAATGTCCTATGATTTGTTTTGTTCAGCTATGATTCTGATTCTTCCCGACTTTCTGCTATGACACAGTTGTGCATCTTCCAATACTTTGACATGACAAACTGCCTTATGTGTAATAATGGCACTGAAACCATGAAAGTTATGGGTTTGAAGCTGGGTTAGTTAATGATTCTGCAAATGATGTTCCAATCAAAAAATAATCCAGCTCACTCTCCCAAATTTATATTAGCTTTGTAGCAAAACAGGAGTAAAATAGTCAATAAAGCAAGTAGTGTTGTTGTAGCTGTGTTGGTCCCAGGATATTAGAGGGACAAGATGCGTGAGGTAATATCTTTTATTGGACCAACTTTGGTTGGTGAAAGAGACAAGCTTTTGAGCTACACAGGGCTCTTCTTCAGGTAAAGCAAGCAGACTGGTTCAGAACTCCCATGGGAAGCTGATCTGGTCAGTAAGAATGGGTCCTTTTTAAATCAATTGCTTTTCTACTCATATTCTAACCATAGCTGCACTACAAAAAAGAAATATAAAAAAAAGGAAAAGCACACATATTGTGCAATAAACCAGCCTAGACTGAATCGGAACCCTCAACCTTCAGATTCCTCCCTTCTCTCTAATGGAGAGAACTATATTAGTTAGGAGCCCGGTAAGATAAAGAAATAGCTTAATTTCTATGCGGGAGGGGTGGAAGGTTTAAAGGGTGATATTATAAAAGATCTCTAGCAGAATCATACATATTCAGAAACCAGAAATCAATGTAAAGGAAGAGACAGAGACCAGAAGGGGCAGTGTTCTGGTTACCTTCATAGTAAGTTGCACAAAGTTCTGAGGTGTTACAGCAACAATGAGTAGGTCAGTGACAACATTTATGTCACAGTTTCATGTTAATTGCACCTGTTTTCACCTTCTGTGGTCTACCAACGGCACTCACTTAAAGGATTCCAGTTTCCAGATGTCACCTCTCTTGAACAGAGATCAATGTCACTCCTTCCTGACCAGGGGTCTTAAGGCTGCTCAGATCCCTGGATTTACACTCTGATATCCCCAGCAAGCCAGACTGCCTAAACAGACCAGTACCTGCTTTGCTAGCTCTTTGAAGGCTATGACCAGTGTACTGCCTGCAATTACACATTACCACAAGCTTCTTCAAAGAAAGCACATTTATTCTTAAGCATTATAGAGAAACATATTAAAACAACAAAAGTTCCTACACACATGCTATAAAGCTCACTAAAGGTCACCCTAACTCCACCCTAGGGCTCTGGTAGGTTTTAGTCCTTCAAAACTTGTTTTATCCCTGTGGGTACAAGTCCATCTGTCTTAGATCCAGAATGAGAACACAGGCTGAGCAGATCAGTCATTTCTTTAATCAGCTTGGGCCTTTGATCTTGGCCTTCTTCAGGTAACCAGCAGACAATGACCATCTCCCCAAGACATAGCTTCAAAAGGCTGGGTTTTCACATAACCAGAGGTGAGGAATTTTCATTAACAACTCCCTAGGGAATCTCCTGGAAATCCATTTAACTTTTATTGTCCCCCAAATCCATCTTGTCTGGCACATTTTCAATATAGTCTTTTGAACTCCCAGTTCTAACATTGGTCACATGCCCCCCACCCCCACCGAAAGGTTTCCTACAATCCCAGCCAACAATAATACATAAACTTAACATAATATGATCTTTCAAGAATACTGCAGGAAATTGCCACATCCATCACATTATGGTAGCAATGAGCAGATCAGTGATAACATTTCCTGACAAAATCCCAGCACCCAAGATACAACTAGGACAGGTGGCCCTACTTGGCATGCCTCAACTGGATTTTTGTGAGTGGTGAGGACAGAAACAGGATAGCTTATGTCCCAGCCCCAAAGAACTTACACTCTGAGCATTAGACAGGATGATAGTGAGGGGAACAGGGGTGTAGCGATGAGATGAGGAAGGATAAGGATTATAGAAATACAATGACAGAAACTCGGTATATGCACATGCATATCTTCATGGGTCAGTAAATTTTGTTTGTTCTATAAAAATTATGAGAACAAAACTGTAATACAGTGAACATAATTGACTCACATTTTGTGGATATTTAATTAAGCCTATAACAGCTCAGTGACGCTAGCAAGATAGACAGAATAATGCTATACAATTGGAATAATGAGAGACAGATTTTAAGTGCTCTGACCAAAGCCACACAGCAAGGCAGTGGCAGAACCACCATAGTGCTTAAGTTTCCTGGTCCAGGTGCCAGCTCATGCCAAGGCCCTGGGCCTTACTGAACACTGATCAATGCATAGCTGGAAACCACTCTGGTTCACATGTGTTAGTATTGTTGAAATAGATATTAGAGTTATAAGAACATATATAATGTTTAGACTTTACTGAATGCTTGTAGGATGATGCATGTATTAATCCTACTTATAATATCTGTATCCTGGGTTATAAAGTAATGTTTAAATGTTTGCTCTGTAACTATAAAAATATTTGCTAAGACTGTAAATTCCCGATAGTCAGGGGAAAAGCATTACCAAGTGTGAAATGCTAGTTTACAAGAGGCGTTGTCTCCTCCCCAACAAAAGAAGGTCTACAGACATCAGACAAGTCATTGTGGACAAAAGACTTTTGTGATTGCTTCCCCCACTCCTGAAGAGAGTATGTGCACAAGTCCATGTCCCATCATAGCTTGAATGCTGAGAGAAGGGAACAAAAATGTCTGTTAAAGGGAAATTGTTATCTTTATGCTGTCTGCACTCTGAGGAGCAAAGATTCCTAAATATAAGCGAGAGATCCCCAAGCTGCTTGGCTTGGGTTAGGCATAAAGGACATAAAACTTGCTTATTATAGAAGCTTCTATTACCTTTTGAACTTAAGATTGTAACTCATTTGTGTGTATGTTTACTTGCTTTAACCATGTAAATAACTTCTCGTTTCTTTTTCCTAGTTAATAAACCTTTAGTTAGTTTGTCACAGGACTGGTTACAAGTGCTGTCTTTGGTCTAAGATCAGAGTACAATTGACCTGGGGTAAGTAACTGATCCTTTTGGACTGGAAGTAACCTGAATATTGTTGTGAATTTTGGTGTGAGGGATCATCTATCACAGAGGCAGACTTGCCTGGATGGCATGATAGATCAGAGTACCCCAGGGGAATGTCTGTGGTTCCCTATTAAGGCTGTTATGGTGCTGTAGGAGTTCACATTTGTTACTTGATTGGTGAAATCTAAGCATAAAACACACAACCAGTTTGGGGTTCGTGCCCTGTTTCTTGACCATCCACCCTGAGGTTGGTGCTCATGGTCATGAGCCACTACAGACAGCATGACATAAGGTTTCCAGAAAGATTTTGCCCTTTCCACATACATATTACACATACACCGAAGCCTAAATTCATGTGCTGGTGCACAACCCCAGCACAGAAACAGAGGGGAGGTGGCTAGCAACTCTGATCCTGGAGTTGCTGGATAATAGCCAGGACATAGGAATGCCCTATAAATGTCACCTTCTATTCCCTCCTATCCTTGGCATGGCCCCTGCATGAGATGTGGGCAGAGAACCAGACAGCAGGCAGAAGTATTCTTCTTTAGGGCCATTTTGCATCCATTATTCCAGTGCAGGGGTGAATTCCTCCCCTACAGCAAAACTAGAAATGTTCCACTTAATAGAGAGAGTGATAACCTAGACTCAAGAAGCCTGGATTCTGTTCTCAGTTATATATCCACATCCTCACTCAATGCTGATGGCCTAACCAATGATTCTGGAGGCCTTTCATGGCCTAACCAAGGGAAAAAATGAGTCCAGTGAGTCTGTAATTTATAAAGTTATGTATTCTGAATCACATTGCTCCTGCAAATCCTCCAGCCCAAGCCGTCTGAAAGAAATATGATCTCTTCTTTGGAAATGGAATTAATCCTGGAAGGGAAAGGATTGTTAAGCCTAATACTTGTCACAAGCTGACAATGTCCCACACTGAAGTGCTGGGTCCACGTTCATTGGTGGCATGAGCAGATGCAACTCTTTTGATTTCAATGAACAGACTCAACTCCACAGATACCAATGGAATTACACCTGCTTATGTCACTGGGAAGCTTGGCTCCTTGCCAAACTCAGGGCCTTAATTCTGCCAAACAAGTAACATTTTAAAAGCAATTGCTGCACCTGTGCATCCCTGTGAATATAGGACATAAAACATAAAAAGGAATCCATTTCTTCCTTTCATTTTCTTTGGTCTTTTCCTCATTCCAATCTTGAGGTTGAGCCAAGCTACAGAATTAAGAATGTTACATTGATATCCATTTATCTGTATTTACTTTTTCACCAGTGATTTCCTTTCTGAAATATACGCTACCCCACATCCCCACACCCAAGTAAAAATTCTACTTCTGAACATCTATTTGGTTGTGATTGATTTCCTGTGTCTTCTCTTCAGAGGGAAGCTCTTATCACACTGTAAAATATTGCAATCAGGAAAGATACATTAGCTTTTACGAGGCAGTGCCTTCCCAAGACAGCAAGCATTAAGCCTGAGATAAAGATACCCTTGAATTAATGCATAGAAAGCATTATATAAAAGTGGTCCCAAATGGCTATACATGGTAAAAAATATAAATGGAGAAAACAAGCAAATTTGCTTGGTTAATGCGTATCAGCTACTTTGTGTGCAGTGCATGATACACATCTTATATGATTGTTCTTTCCTTCCCCAATTTATCATCTGACTAAAGCTATCAATCAGTATAACAGAGCCAGCCAAGATTCACTACCATGCATTAAAATTAATTGTGCAAATTAAGGGTCTGATCCTATTAAGGGCAGTGTATCCACAAATTCCATTGAGGGCACTCAGCACATTGCAAGATTGACTTGGAAGGGACACTGACTGATCAGAACAAGTTTTTACAAAACCTAAGACCAAAAGAAATGCTTCCATGATAGATCTATTTATTTAAATCCATTAAAAAATGTAAACAAATAATATACTCCTGAGGGAATTCTGCACACACAAAAATAAAAATTCTGAACACAATACATAAAAATGGAGGCTCCAGCACAGCAGTGAGAAGTGCAGGCCACCGGCTGAACAGAGGTAGGAGATCACCGTGCAGCCCCCAGGCCTCCCTACTCAGGACATGGACTCGATGGTGAAGCCTGCCCCAGAAACACCCTGGGGCCCTGCCCCGCCACATCAGACTCACCAAGATAGCAAATGAGAGGGACAGAGTCTCCCATGCCCACCCAGCCCTGGCCTCCAATCCAGGTATGGGCAGGCAGGCTCAGCCCAGCAGCATCCTAGTGTGGAGGGGCTTAGAGTGGGGGGATCCAGAGGTGGGATGAAAGGATTCCATGTGAGGCAATCCAGGTGTGGGCAGCTGAGTGTGGGGGGTCCAGGTGCAGGGGGATCTTGATGCACAGGGGCTTGTTGTGAGGTTCTGGGTGCAGGTGGAATGGGACTCTGCATGAGGGGTCTATGTGAAGGTGGTTGGAGCTTTGCGGTGGGTCTTGGTGTTGGAGACTCACTTGGGGGGGTCTAGGTGCTGGGGGAGTGGGGTGGTGGAGGTTCAGGTGCAGCTGGTTGGGGCTTAGTGGGGTGGGATCTAAGTGCAGAGGGCTCATTGGGGTGGTTCAGGTGTAGAGAGATGGGGATTCAAGCGTGAAGGTGGTCTGGATGCAAGGGTGGGGATCCGAATGCAGAGAGAGGGGCTTGTGGGGGTTCGAATGCAGAGGAGAGGCACTCTGAAGGGGTTCTGAGTGCAGGGGCACTCCAGATGCAGGGGGTGAGGCTTGGCAGGGTGAGAGTTCAGATGCAGGCTCAGTGGAGAGGGGGTTCTGAGTGCTGGGTGGGGTGAGGCTCAGCAGAGGGTATGGGGGGTCTGGATGCACTGGGGATTGGGCAGATGAGGGAGTAGCTACCCATACACTGATCCCTCCCCCCCCGCAGCTGAGGAATGATGGGTGCAGAAACTGGTGGTGGGGGATGCGGTGCAGAGCTTTCTGCAGACGGAGGAAGGTTTCTGGGGGGTGTCTGACTTGATTACAGATGCTCCTTGCAGGAGAAGAGGAAGTCCGATCTGCCCCTGCCCCCATTTCAGCCAGGACTAGCATCTGAGCTTGGTGCAGGTTACGAGCCACTGGCTGGAGTGTCCCCAGCCCTACAGTGATTTCTTTCTCCACCAGCTACTCTGGGCACCCGAAATGAGGTGCCTGCACTGCTGGGGAGGGAAACATGACCACTTTTGCGGCTTCCCTTTGCTTCCCCGTCATAAGTCATTTTTCTTGAGGGAAACAAAGAAAATGGTGGGGGACATGAATTTTTCATGTGCACAGTGGTATAGAATTCCCCAAGGAATAGTAATACGAACAGCCACACTGGGTCAGACCAATGGTCCATCTAGCCCAGTATCCTGTCTTCTGACGGCGGCCAATGCCAAGTGATTCAGAGGGAATGAACAAAACAGGCAATCATCGAGTGATCCATCCCCTGTCATCCACTCCCAGCTTCTGGCAATCAGAGACTAGGGACACCCAGAGCATGGGGTCGCATCCTGACCATTTTGGCTAATAGCTATTGATAGACCTATCCTCCATGAATTTAACTAATTCTTTTTTTAACCCTATAGTTTTGGCCTTCACAACATCCCCTGGTAAAGAGTTCCACAGATTGACTGTGCATTGTGTGAAGAAATACTTCCCTTTGTTTTAAAAATTGCTGCTTATTAATTTCATTGGTTGACCCCTGGTTCTTGTGTTATGAGAAGGAGTAAATAACACTTCCTTACTCACTTTCTCCACACCAGCCATGATTTTATAGACCTCAATCATATCCCACCTTAGTGTCTTTTCCAAGCTGAAAAGTCCCAGTCTTTTTAATTTCTCCTCATAGGGAAGCTGTTCCATATCCCTAATCATTTTTGTTGTCCTTCTCTGTAGTTTTTCCAATTTTAATATATCTTTTTATGGATGATCAGAACTGTATGCAGTATTCAAGGTGAGGTCATACCATGAATATTTTTAGTGGCATTATGATCTTTTCAGTCTTATTATCTATCCCTCTCCTAATGCTTCCTAAACATCGCTAGCTTTTTTGACTGGCATTACACACTGAGTGGATATTTTCAGAGAGCTATCCACAATGACTCCAATATATCTTTCTTGAGTGCTAACAGCTAATTTAGATCCCATTATTTGGTATTTAAAGTTGGGATTATGTTTTCCAACGTGGATTACTTTGCATTTATCAATACTGAATATCATCTCCCATTTTGCTGCCCAGTCACCCAATTTCATGAGACCCTTTCGTAACTCTTTGTAGTCTGCTTTGGACTTAATTTAATAAGCATCTCCCTGCAGCATACGTGGCCCAAATACTGCAGCTAGAGCATGAGTAGCTGAATGGGAAATTGGTCAGAAACCGAACAGTATATATTCAATGGCTAAGGCGAGACAAACACAAAATGTAAACAAATGCTTTGCTTTGCCTTAACTTTCATGTCTGCCATTGAAATGCAGGCAAATAAAAAAATCAGCTCAGGCATTACTTATAACAGAGGGGCTCATACTGTCCTCCACTTCTCTGAATGGAGTGTAGCAAAACAGCGCTGTTGTATCCTGAGGAGAAGGGACAAGGGCCAGGCTCACTACATGCTCTCTCCTTTTCTCTACCCCACAGTAACCCTTACATCCTTACTTAAGTAGTTTTAACAATCCTAGAATGACAAGGGGAGGAGCCATTTTCAGCAGTTCTGTGCCCTTCCCCCCTGGTGCCTCCAGGCAATGGCTAGCACAGTAGTTATCTATGCCTACCTCACTACTGGCTGAACAAGTAGTAATTCAGGACTTATCTTACATTGTGCCCATTCTGAAGGGGACTTTGCTCAGGTATAAGGTGTCAGGAGAGAGCAGTGGCCAGAGGAGGCCAAGTGGGGATGAGGATTCTCCTCCCAGTGGATTCCCATGATATATGTGTGGGGAAGCCATACACCCTGTCTCTTTTGCAGTCCCAATAGTCCCTCACACCTGAATGGATTTCAAGGAAACTATGATGTGTGTTATGGAGTTTGAGCCCCCCAAACCCTCTCCCATGGGTATAATCTGGGCATGGCTAAGTGAATCTGTTTTTCAAATCTGTGTGTTTTAACCGGACACTCTCTCTGGGAATTTCTTCAGTGCCATCTTGGGGAGAGGTGCAAGTGCAAGTGGTTGGAGCTATTCTGCCCAAATGCTTCCTGGTCCCTGAAAGGGTTGTAAGCCGGTGGGCAAACTCACCAGCCAGAAAAGTAGAACAAAGCGCCCAGCTCCCTAGTTCAAGACCGTTTCCTCCACACTGGCTTTATTTTCCAATGGGAGTTCCAAAATAAAAGCAAATAAATAGGAAATAATTACCCATGGTTTTCCCAGCTTCCACTAGCTGGAAGGGGAGAGAGCCACACTAGACACTGCCGACTAGAGACCTCTGCTACCACTGCCTCAGAAGCAGGAAACCTTGTATCTGGTTTCCTGCAGTGTACATGATTAGGCGCATGTGACTGACCTACAACTACAGCTCCCAGTTTAAAGGGCCCTACGGCCATTAACAGGTGCACTGGCATATGTGTATTTCCCACCCAGCCCCAAAAATCAAATGCCCTGTTACAGGAGTATGTGCAGGAGCAGAATCTGCTACATACTTTAACAAGGTCTAGCTTGACTCCCCACAGTATCAGCATGAGACTACTCGTTAGTATAGAACAATGGTTCTCAAACTTTTGTACTGGTGACCCCTTTCACATAGCAAGCCTCTGAGTGTGACCCCCTAATAAATTAAAAACACTTTTTTATACATTTAACACCATTATAAATGCTTAAGGCCAACGGGGTTTGGGGTGGAGGCTGACAGCTCACGACCGCCCATGTAATAACCTTGTGACCCCCTGAGGGGTCCCAATCCCCAGTTTGAGAACCCCTGCTATAGAAGATGAAGGGATGAGGGGGTCATCCAGCCACATTCCCTCCAGCATTCCTGGTAGTGCAGATACTCCCACAACTTTCTCTCAGGGAGCTCACTCAGGGGTTCTGGCTGTTTTCTGCACAGGTGCCCCCAACCCCTCCCTGGTGCAACCAAGCAAAACAAGTAAAAATATGACCTTCTGTAGGATTGTACTACATATAGAGAGCCCAATGCTGCATTCTTTGCATACACAAACAACCAAATAATTTTCAGCTATGATGGGAACACTGGTTCATTAAGAAAATAACTGCAAGCAGTAACTCATATCACAAAGGCCAATGAGCTTCCATCACATGGTAACAAATCAGAATCACACTGGAATCAGTAACTACACATGAAAAGGTTCTACTTTCTATTACCAATCCTGTAAACCAGTTAGTCCCCAGTCTCTTTTCTCAGATTTTAAAAACAAATCCACCCCTCTTGTCTGTTTGGTCTCAGGAAATTTTCAAGAGCGACATCTCTCATTTAGACACATGATAACTTTTCAGATCCTGAGTTTGAACAGCGCCTCAGCTTGAACTCCAGTTTTTGCACCTTCCATTTTGCAGATGCAAATAACGACAGACACAAATTTGTGTCCGGAGTTTTATGAATGCTTAAGTGAAGCAGTTTGGTATAACTACTTGACTGTTCCTCCATAGAGATGCTGAGGCAAACAGGTAGTTCCCTCTCCCCTCCCGCCCCAAAAAATCCTAAAAGTGAAAAACACATTTTACTGAAAAAGTGTCATAGTGCTGAAAAATATAAATTTAATGCCAAATAATGTTTCTTTTTGCTCATGATTAACTCTTTGTTGGGATTGTTACCCATCAAAATTTCTGATGAATTTCAAATACATTTTACATCAGTACTTAAGTGTTGAGAAAATCTCACTCATTGCACCACAGACCTATAAAGCCCTACCTACACGCTGATATGGATGCCCATTCTAATTTGATCTCAGTTTTATCATGTTGTTGGAAAAGGACACTCATTACTAAGCAATATTCCTTAAATTGCTTTCAGGTCTGCTTATATTCAGTGCAAAAAAAAAAAAAAAAAGTATAAAGTCCATGACTAATTCATCGCCTACTTCCCTGAAAAATGGAGGGAAACTCAAATCAGAGGAAAGCCCGTTTCTTTAGCGTTACACATGCAAGCTGTAGTTTTAAGAGGCATGTATCAAAAAGATACAGAATAACTAATTATGTGGTTGCATACGAACCACAAAATATGGTGGAAAAATTGGCGATGCTAGTTTGGTATAGTTAAAAATACAACAGTACTAGGACATCTCCTGTTCATCTCTATCTTTTCAAAAGCATGTCAAAGATGCCCTCGTGTACGTCATGAATAGAATGTCAATAAAAGGCCACCACAGAAATCTATGGTGCAATGAAGATGAATTTCTCAAAGGAACCAAAGGGACTGAGATGCCCATGTCAATGTGCATTGGGTACTTCTCTCTCTCAAGCTCCTTTAAAAAAATCCCAGCCTGCATTATTTTAAGGAGTCAGCTCTGAAAGACTAGATGTAATTGTGCGTTGGGGGTAAGGCTGGCACAGACTAGAAAAGGGAGAGCCAAGGGCCCAAAAAAGGATTACACCTGCCAATCATACATACAAATGATGTTCTAATTTTAAGACCCATTGGACCAAATCCTAAAGTCCTGTATCAGGTAAAATTCCCATTAACTTCAGTGAGGGCATGCAGCATATCACAGGCAATGTTCAGCACCTTGTAGGATTTGGCCCACTGTATGCAAACTCGTTCAATGTATAAAAGAGATAATCCAATGCATAAAACGGTTCAGCCCATTTATTTTTAAAAAGTCAAATCACCAAAACAACATGACAAAACTGCAGCCTTAAAAAAATGTAAACATAAACGTGCCAGTTTGTAAGGCTCAGTAAACAAAGATATGTTCAAAGGCATTTTCCCTAATCACATGAAGACAGCTATAAATGACAGTGTTTTGTAGTTCTGTTTGCTGGAGGAAAAGAAAAAAGTGTTTAGTAATTGGTCTTTCAAGGATGCAATATGAATCCTGCCTGTTACATCAATATGTATTCTGTTTTGTCCTTACATGTGCTGTCACTGAACAACGGTCTTTAGGAATGAACCATAATGTTGCAGATACATTTATCTGAAAGAGGCTTAGGTATTTCAGAACATAGTCACTTATCAAAATGTTATTGTGCATGTGCATTCTATGCTACTGGATTTCCAACCTGTGATTACACAAGCTACAGCTTCTTTTTGGTTAGGAAAATCGTTGTAAATATTTATTTGAAATAGAGATCTTTGTTCTATTTTGAAGACAGCTTTCCTTTGGCTGTCACTAATAAAAAAATGTTTGAAATTGTTAGTTGATGGGCCTGCATTCACACCATTAAGAATAGGCAGACACAGCCTTCTTAAGCAATAGGCACACTGGAGACAGATAAAAAATCAACTCCCTTTTTGCCAGGGTCATAAAGCCCCACAGTGTTATTGTATTGCACCAGTATTGTAACAGATGGAATCACAAGCAGAAACTTCATTGCAGCAGCACTGATGGCACTTTTAAAATAACAACATCTGAGGCCTGCTGCTGTGGTCCTTCTTAGCTGCACATAAACTTGTTGGGCTAATTTGTCTGCTAGAATCCCTGGTTGCAGCACCATTCAATTCAGTTTAGCACATTTACACCAGCAGAGCATTTACCCTGTTTACACCACCAGCATCCTTCCCTTATAGTTACTGAGCTGTTCAGATGTGAAATTGACAGCTCAGGAAGGTGTCTGGAACTGGGAGGAAGATTAATTTTTTTCCCCTCTGGGTAGAGTTGTCCAGTGGTATTTCTACCATTGGAAGAAGAGAGATTTGTAACTACAGCTTTAGGATAATTTCATTGCAAGACCTGCACTAAGATAAACAAACAGAACTATTACTTCAATAAAAGTGTGTGAAAACAGAACAAATACATATTTTTATTAATTCTGTCTGATCATGTCTTCTTTCCCAAACAGCAGTAATAAAGCAGATGAATCTACAGAGACCCTCACAAAACAAGTTGTACACAGAGTGTATGTTGTCCACATAAATCCTCTTTCTCTACTCATTCTCTTCTGTGCTGAAATGAACAAATCCAAAGCTGATGCACAGTGGGAGCAGCAGATATTAATTCAGTTTGCTTTCAGAGACAAGATAGCATCTGATATGGATATTTGTTTAAGTGTAAAGAGATGTAATAAATAATTGTGCATTCTTTAATCTTACCAGAGACAGCTTCAGGAATGATTGTTCTTAATTTTCTGTCTGGTGTAGAACACTTACAAAACAGTTAAAAAAACTGGGCATGTTTAGTCTTGAGAAATGAAGAGTGAAGGGAGACCTGTTAGCAGTCTTCAAAGAAGTTAAAGGCTGTTATAAAGAGGACTGTGATCAACAGTTCTCTATGGCTATTGAAGACAAGAAGCAATGGGCTTGATCTTCAGCAAGAGAGATTTTGGTTAGATATTATGAAAAACTTTCTAACTATGAGGGTAGGCTTCCCAGGGAGGTTGTGGAATCTCCGGTCATTGGCGGTTTTTAAAAAAAAGTTGGACAAACACCTGTCAAAGATGGTCTAGGTTTACTTGGTCCTGCCTCAGTGCAGGGGGCTGGACTGGATGACTTCTCAAGGTCCCTTTTAGCCATACATTTATATGATTTCTCAACCCATATACATATAAATGGGTCAAATAAATATATATATTTGGCCCATTTATCCTCCTCAAGGGCAAACTCAGAATCAAATGAAAAGCGAAACTTGAAGCTTATTTGCAGTTTATAAATCATCCTTCTGTAATCCAAAATATTACAGCTTCAAATTCTTCTCTCAGACCTATTCTACTGAACTGGAACAGTGCTATACTAGAAAGTGCATTAGGAAAAAGAAAGGTTAAAATAACTACAACTAAATCGTCTCCCTTTCTCTGAAGCCAAGAAGGTGCCCGACCCAGTGGAATCAGGATGGTTCTACTGCATAAAGTAGGGAGAGGGTCAGAGGATCTGTGACTGTCAAAATGAGTACCCATTAGCCATTCTCCATCACAAGGGATCACATTGGCAGTTGCAGCTACTTTAGCCCTTGTTTGTACTAGTGGACACAGAGCAGTTCCCGTGCTGCTCTCCACCCTAGGGAATTGCTTCTTTCACTACTTCCAGCACTGGCAATAACATACACTCTAGCTTCTCACACTGGACACAGGGGCCTGGGCCTCAATGACATGTTATGGTCCTCATCCAAGTCTCACAGATGACAATGGAACAATGGCTGAATTCTTTTGACTGTGACCAGCACTTCACAGTACTAATTATTCCTGTGGCCTGGCTACTAATGAACTGGGTATATATATATAATTTCAGGGAAGTATTTCACCAAAGATGCAGGTTAAAACTTGAGAAATCGAGGCAACAAATTCCCTGTTTCCCTATCTATGTCCTGAATTAAATAAAAGTTTAATCACACATATGGCTCAGTATTGCTCCCTCTGAAATCAATGGGAGGTTAGCCATTGATTTCAGTAGGATCAGCAGCACAACTATATCCATACTAAAGCAACCTCCTTCGCCAAAAACATTTTTTCAGTTTTAAATAGTTTCTCCAAATTATTATAATATTTTCTCCAAACTGTTCTCCTAAATCAGAACTTGTTTGCACATAATATGGAAGAAAAAAAATCAGTTAAGTACATTTAGTGTGTCAATAGTGAGCTAATGTTTTCAGAATAGCCCAGTCTTTCTTGATCTGTGCTGTAGAAGACAGTAATACAACCATCAGCACAGTAATCTGAATCTTCTACTGTTTTCCTTTATGCATATTTATTTGTGTTAACAATTACCAGGATTTCAACAACTGAAAGTTTTCCACTACACGCATGGAGCGAGCTAGCAGCCAATTCTGATTATTATATAGTAATGTCAATAAACCTCAAACTATGCTGTAGCAAAAATAAGCTGTGGTAGCTTTCTATGGAGTCTGTATAGAATGCATTTCAATACATCTGCAGAGCAGTAGAAAACTCTGTAAAGAAAAGATATGACCTCTCATCTCATCTAAAATAAATGGGAACATCAGGGCATCTATTGATGGAAAGAATTCATTTGCAACCTGCCAGCACACAACAATACACAGCTTCCTAGCAGGCAGATATATACATATGTTCATTTAACTGCTGCCATTCAGACATCTCAGACACTGGTTATTGGTGATGTTCTTTTCTGTAACCACTATGACCAACTTACTCTGAAAACAACCCTGGCTTTGTGTTACAGATTTGATGCAATTTTCTGCAACCTGGAAAAATACAATGGATTTATGTAAGAAAACGAAAACACATACTGTGTGATTCACTTGTGAGCATATTTATTCCTCAAACATAAAATGGCACTCAGATTTTTCAAAAGGAAAAGCTTCTAGTTCTGTATGCAGAACACAAAGTAACTGGGTCCCGAGTCTGCTAACAATAATAGTTAGGACTTATATTCTTTTCATATGGCCCACAGACATCCATGAATTTTTACAAAGTATTTGCTTTTTTCAGCACCTAATACAAAGTTTTGTGCATGACAACCAGAATATGCCAAAAACACTACACATGACTGATACTGCCTGAACAAGAGGGCAGGTCTTTTAAAAATTGGCCAAATTCTGAAGTCACCTGACGCAACCTGCTGTGATCAGCAGCAGCAGCGATCCCTCAAGGTTGAGGATGATCTCTTTCACAGGTTTTATTTTTCATGGGTCCTTTGGTGACCGAGCAGTCCAATCCTTGAACCACAGGCTCATTGGCAGACATCACGGGTGATGTTGGAAGACAGGGTTGGGCCGCAATTGCTGCGTGACAGTTGTCTTTACTTTCTTTTCTGGTGTTTTTCTGTGACCCGGCAAGGTGATTTTCCTCAAAAATGGACATTTCCTCTCTGACATGTCTTCGCCAGTTATCCCTATCCTGGGCTGCTGTTTTCCTGTGTGTGGTGTCAATGCCACATATCCTCAAGATAAACATCAAGAGATCTTTAAAGCGTTTCTTTTGGCCTCCCCATTTCCTTCCTCTTTTGGTGAGTTGGGCATACAGCAGTTGTTTTGGTAAGTGTACGTCAGGCATGTGCACACAGTGCTGCTCCACCTCAGCTGGTGTTGGATAATCAGGGCCTCAACACTGAAGATGTTGGCCTCTGTGAGGACATTGACATTAGTGCAATGATCCTCCCACTTTATGTTGAGGATTTTCTGAAGAAAGTGCTGGTGCTGGCATTCCAAGTTTTTCAGGTATTTTCTATAGGTCACTCAAGTCTCACAAGCATAAAGGAGAGTTGGGATTACCACCGATTTATAAACTCAAAGTCTAATGTGTGTTCTGATGTTATGGTTGTTGAACACCCGGCAAGACAGTCTGCCAAAGGCAAGGCTGGCATAGCAAACTCTGTGCTGGATTTCAACCTCTATGTCTCCCCTCTGTGAAAGATGGCTGCCAAGACAGGCAAAGTATTCTACATTTTCCAGTTCTTCTTTGTCGATGTAGATCTTCCTTGCTGGGTCTGATGATTGACTGGGGACTGGCTGGTGGAGAACTTTTGTTTTGCCGATTTTCAGAGTTAGCCCTAGGCTTTTGTAAGCTTCAGAGAAGCAATTACAGATCCTCCTTTGAGTGTGCAACTACAGCACAATCATCTGCGTACTGGAGTTCAGTTATTGTTGCCAATATTAATATCGGCTGTCATACACAACCTCCTTCACAAACAGATGTAGGATGGAAATCTGAGTTTCAATTTTAAATGCTAAAAAAGAGAAAGAAGAAGCTCTATAATATGTTCCATTAGCTATGTCTCAGCCTCCTCTTCCTGTTCTGGGAACAAATCAGATAATTGAAAGGTCTGAAGGTTTCTCTAAATTGTGTTTCAATTTTGTCCTTGTGTATCTCCAAATCTTTTTTATTTATGTCAAACCAGACTTCACTTAGATTGTGATAATCTATCATCTGCCAAGCCCCTCTCAATCCCTCTTCAATTTTTTGTAAACTTAATGCCACTCTAGAATTTCTTGTTGTGTAAAATAATCAAAACAGTCTTCATGGTAAGTGCAAATTTTAATATACTTGTAGTAATCAAAAGCAAAGACACAGTCTTCCTTCAGCGTTCCACTGAGTGTCACTGTAAAGCTGAAGCAATAATCCTCTTTTTCAGTCAACCAACCATGAAGATGAAGTTCCACTATGTGCTCTGTACACTCTTTAAATCCCACGGAGAAAGCAATAACACCTAACACGCTCAGGCACCAGGGGCCTTAAATGATTGACCTAAGTAGTATTCTTAGCTTTTCCTTTTATTTTTGTTTGAGAAAATGGCCAAAAAAAAAAACCCCACAACAACAACAACAAAAAAACCCACATACTTTTTCCCTGTATTCTTAGATGGCTTCTTCAGTAACTTGGACACAGTGGCCCAGATTCTCAGCTGGTGACAATCAGTGTTGCTCCATTGATTTGGGTGGAACAATGCTACCTTACAGCAGCTAAAAATCTGGCCTACTGTTCTGTGGTTTTCTCTTCAGATGGGTGAATGCATTTTTCCATGTTTAGTTGCTTGAACCTATTGTCGGGTCATTTTTTTGTGTCCAACCAACCATTTTGCTTCTGATTCTCTTAATTTTCTTTAATTTTCCTTCACCTCCATCTTTTGGAGCATCTAGCAGTGGAACTGCAAGTTTAAATCTGCCTGGGAACAGTGTCAATCATTTCTTTAAATTGCATATTTTGTGCTACATTGACAATGTTGTTAGTATAAAAGAAGGTTGCAACTTTTTTATCTTTGCCTTTCACTTGTTTTCATGGCATAATCACCTGCCCATCCTTGTCTTTTTTTTTTTTTTTTCAGTGTGTTGACGACAAATGGAGTGTGCTCCTGAATGAAGCTGATGTTGAAGTATGGCTGGCAGGCTTGGAAGAGGCATTTAAAATGCCCGCTGAGGCTACATTTCAATAACAACAATGGCTTGAAAATGTCTAACTTTTGGGATCATCAAACTCAAAGTTCTGGTCTTGAACATCACTAGAAAAGTTTCATTCAGTGACACATTTGATCTTGAAGAATGTGAAGACACTGATTTTCTGCATCTTTTGAGAGGATCATCTGTCCTTTCTATTTTGTTATGTAACTCTTGAAAATGTTTACATTTTACTTCAGAAAGTGCATGTTTGTATTGGTTCAGTTCTGTCACTTGATTCTTACAACTTTAGGTGTGTTACACACATGTATACACAGGTGTATGGGAATCCCTAAACTCTGATCTCCCTTTTTGCAGTATTTATTAGCAACTTTTACGTTCACTACAATTAGACTGACAAATAACCACTGTGGATTCATCACTGTGAAGACTGAAAAACAAGATGGCCAGATAGCTTTACAAAGACCTACAAGATCAGATGTCAGCCCTACTTTCCACAAGTTTCTAGACTCAAGCCCCCTCAATAGTTTACAATTGCAAGGCACTGCAGTATACTCAGAATACGCAGCTTCTGTGGTTATCAAATGCATCTGCCTCGCGTCAACATTTAATCAGTCACCAGAACCACTTATTGCTTCATATATTTCAATATTATTAATGTCATCCCCTATGACATAATAAATACACTAATGGCCAGTTTGTGTCTGGCCCCAGTGCCGGTGAGCATAGGAGGATGAGGAGGACACAAAGATCAAAGATAACAGCAGTCCCCATTCTCAAAGAAGTGCAGAGACTACTCCCTCCTAACAGTAAGGTAGCAGGAAGGAAGCAGGCTTATGGCCTCACATCTCTTCCCAACATGCTATGGAGCTGGGTGTCAGCACATCAGGGAGCAGACTGCCAACTGTGCCAAAAATACTGGTGTATGCAATGTCAAGATCCTCTGTGTATTCCATAAATGCATTGGGGGGAATTCACCCTTTTGATCCCAGTTGGCTATGCTGATTTTCTGTAATTCTGAGAGAGAGAGAGAGAGAGAGAGAGAGCATGTGCACACACATACACACCACAAGCAAAGGCCTTCCTAGGGCATGTTGTCGTATTTCATATCAGTTGAAGTAAGCAGCTCAGTCTTCAAATTATCGAGGTTTTCTCATTTGACATCATTAGACTGGGTACTAGGTGAGCTGCCAGAATACAGTTGGAATGACTCTGCCCCAAATGTTAGCTGCAAAACTTGGGAAGAAATGGCCTATAAAGGGTGGATCAAGCAAAAAAGCAACATCAGGAAATAGAAAACCACGCTGCTAACTTAGAGCTGTCACTAATTCAGATACAGATGCTAAATGTTAGAAAGGAAGCGGTACAATAGTGGCTCATGCTCTAGAGGTGATAAGGAAGTGACAACAGTTAACTGTGCCATTACCACATGTCAATGCCAAGTTAAGAAGACATGGCACTGTGTTGTTCCTATGACTGACCCCTATTTTCATTTAGGTGCACAGCCTTTGTTAAGCTATATGTCACAAGTGGCATCTTATTTCAGACTGTTAGTTTGTTTTCCTCATGGCAAAGGAATCACTTGTCTTCTGGGCTTTGAACCAAAGAATCTAATTGCTGGACCCACTGCTAAATGGAAAGCCAATGACTCTTTTAGCAACTTTTATTTTATGGGTGACTAATCAAAGCACCCAGCTTAAGCAGGGTCAAACAGAACATTGGGAAAATATCTAAACGTAAGAAAAGATGCAAACTGCACTATGTGTTCACTGAAAATTATACAGATATGTGGTTAAGAGCTGGACTTTTTACACGGGGCCTGATTCTCCACTCACTGACACAAGTGGTCTCATTAACTTTAATGAGACTGCTTATGTGAGGAAGTACTCCTCAAAATGAGTAGAGATGCAGGTCTTGGCCAAATATGTGTATAATTATGAATGCATTAGAAACTCAGTTTTTACTCAAGCAGAAATTCCATGGACTTCAATGGTTCTGATTTCAATATAAATTCGGCATAAGAAGAGACTATAAGAATTTGGCCCATTTGTGGAATATACAGTCATAGATACATGACAACCATCAGTTCCAATGGTTGTGAACTCTGCAAAAGGAATAGTAATCTTAATGGTTCTACTTAAACATATCTTGCATCTGAAGAAGTGAGGTTCTTACCCACAAAAGCTTATGCTCCCAATACTTCTGTTAGTCTTAAAGATGCCACAGGACCCTCTGTTACTTTTTACTTAAACACAGTAGGTTCTGGAAGCAACAGATCCTTGTAAGTCTTTGAAATAGAGTACAAGCACAAAAGGTTATCCTTCATGAGAATATCTTATGATGGTTCACATGATCCAAAACAATGTAACAGTGCCTCAAACAATGGTGTCTTCGTTCTGAATTAAACACTAGAAAGAATTTGATCAGACATTTAATATCAAGCAAAAACAGATTTAATGTGTGAAAATATTAGTGCCCAAAATCCAATGACTTCAAATAGACTTATAAAAGATACCAAGAGTTGTGGTTTTTTTTTTTTAAGTTTAACCTATTTTATTAGGAGTTTCATAAGTCAGCAATGAAATTAACTAGGCACTTTGCTAGTTGGCAATGGAAGGATTTAAGAAGAGGTTTAATAGCAAAAAGAAGAATTGAATTCACAGAGTCTGAGCACTGCATTCTAAAATTACTTGTACTAATGAACTAAGTTACACAACCCGGCAAGTAATTATTGGAGATAACTCACATTTCCAAATCTATCCTCTCCAGCAGTCATCTCAAACTGATAATATTCCATAAATAATCAAAACAAAACAAATAACCCCTGATAT
Source organism: Chrysemys picta bellii (assembly GCF_011386835.1). Classification (NCBI taxonomy): domain Eukaryota; kingdom Metazoa; phylum Chordata; order Testudines; family Emydidae; genus Chrysemys; species Chrysemys picta. The sequence continues at coordinate 40,603,007 of NC_088797.1, forward strand.
TTGTATCTGTGCAGGGTTGATGCCATAAAACAACATAAATTCAATTTCAATGTTACAGCTATACTTCTGAGAGTGAAAAATTACATTCAAACAATGCAAGAGTCCCTAAACTGCATGCAACTGACCCAAAAGATTTATAAGATGAACAGTGTCAAGTATTGCCTTAAAAAGTCAAGTTATAAAGAACAAGGTAATGTTTAATTCAAACCTATGACTGGTATAGGCAAGTAAGTGTATGGTTTACCACACTCTCCCAGGGGTTCAGCACTGGGAGTGCAGATTAGTTTGCATTCAGATTCCCTAGGATGCTCTGAATCAGTCAGTGTCCTGAATAAGACCAGTCCCTGGCAAGCACCACCCAATCTTGGGCAGCAGTGGACTCCCTCGTAGAACGAGGCTTAAAGGCACATTGTGGTGCTGTGACTCCCATGGGGAAGATTTTCTTCCTCCAGGGTCGTGAGTCTGAGTTACTGCCATGGAATTAATCTGACTGACTAAGTGCACCTAGGCAGGGAACAGATACTGCCTCAGATTGAACACAATGTCTTTGAGCTCATGGGCCCAATTCTCATCTGATGTAACTAAGTGTTGCTTCACTGACTCCAATGGAGCCTTGCTGATTTACACCTACAGAGGAGCTGGTCCTACGTGTCTTTTTTTTTTTTTTGGCCAACTATTACCTTTTCTTAATTTAGGACCCAGAAATCACTGAACATGGAACTTTTAGTGAAATAAGTCATTTTTTAAAATAAAATTCAGACACTTTTTGATAAAATAACCAATATTGTGAAAAAGGGCCACTGATGAATTCTTTCCTGAGTGAATGATCCATCTGGGCAAAGGCCTTTTGATATTGTGATAAATGTGAATGTCAAGCATTAAACAAACAAAATTTAAAAACTGACTAAAACAAACTAGATTTGGCCAAGCAGGACATGTTAAACCAGAAATTCCACTGATTTTGGCTCCCTCTTTAGCTTTTGAATCATTTGTGAACATGTCCTGTTAGCTGTGAATGTTCACCAAATATATTGAATGAATATAGTAAAATGTCAAACAAATTCTAATCTGGCCAATCCTAGACGAGTGTACACCGATAATGATACAAAGAGGAGGAACACTGAGGAATGAGGACAATGTAGAAGACATCTGAATGACAGGATGCTTTGCTAAATATTATGGGCCTGATCACACACCCACGGAAGTCAATGGCAGAATTCCTATTGGCTTCAGTTGCGCAGGATCAGCCTAGACGTGCCACCTGAAGTGGTTTCCTGGGAGCTAAGGCTCATATTCCACAACAGTACTTAGGCACCTAACTCCCACCTGATTTAAATATCTTTGAAGATCTGGTCTAGGTGTACAAGTTAATGATTTTAATTTATTTCACCACTGAACACCTGGGTCAAATTCTGATCTGTTGGAGCTCACAGACGAACTGGAGTTTGGTGGTCTTAGCCTAGTTACCACATAATTTGGTATCTCTAGGGATCTGCTCAAAAGAAACCCAGGACTCTATGTGTAGGGTTAATCCAGATCAAGAGCCATGTGGGGAAGCAGGCACAGTCCTGCTAATAGAGGGTGAAATTTATAGTAGCTCACAAGGTCTATGCACCACTTACATCCCATTCGAGCCCCATTTTGAGGATTTAAATGGGACAGAAGTGCCTTGTGCTGTCCCTCTGCACACAGGAGAATATCCTTCAGTAGAGGCGTTGTTTTAGCCAATACAGTTAGCCCCTCATTTCCAATGTGAATTAGAGGACTAAAAAGAGTCACAGTGTGAATATTGGTGATGAAATATCATTTAACTCAATTAGAAAAAGCCCACAGTAATTGTAGGATCATATCTGATATAAACTACCCTTATAATAATCCCCTCCCCCCAAAAAAAAATCAAACCTAAACAAAATACAGTTAGTTTTCAAGGTACTCTAAATTCATAAATGTTTTGGATGCAGTTAGTCTGCTTAGTAAGCCACAATTACTTGGTAGCTGAAACGTACATTGTAAAATGCATTTACGTGAATACTCTAAACTCTTGCAATCAATATGCAGCACAGATCTCTCCACTATAGCAGGTACATTATCTTGTATGGCACATGCCCGGTTACCAAGGCAACCAGTATCCTTCAACCAACTCTATTATTATGGCTATTACAGGCTTTTAGAATCTCTGGTGTCCAAGCCATCACTCAGGGCTACTTTGTGTTAATAACCCTCAAGTATAGATGCAAGCAGAAAAGCAAAAAAATACAGAAAACTCTGCTTTGCTGATAAACAGTATTAGAAGGCAAAGGTGGCCTGGGAAATTAAATTCCATCAGTTAAGGGGAAGCAACTCTTATATAACAATCTTTATTAAGTCAGACAAATGTAGTGACAGTTCATTGCAGACATTCAATTCTGAAGATGAATCACTGTCTCAGTAAATCTGATGGTAGAGAATGGATACGGTACGAATTATATGAAAGAAAATCTTTCTGCAAATCTGTAGCATTGCAATATTAATTTCTCATTACTGCAGATATCAAACGTGCCTATGAAAAAGGATTGAAGTAAGCTATAAATGTATCAACAAAATGAAGGAAGAAAATTATTTCGATTTTACCTTTTCATGTTGTCTATTGAATTTGGAGAGTTTTGATGTACTACTATCAAATTTATTATCTTTACAGTATAATCTGAATTTGATTAATATAAATTGTCCCAGAACACTTTGGGAAAACATTCTATATCAATAATTGCCCAGGCCATTTTTGTATATAAGCTTTTCCACATCAAAGCATTCCTACAACCTCATTATGCTCTGTAGAGCTTAATTCAAAGTCTCCCTGAGCCACCAACCAGGGAATTTCAGGCAGAAAATAAGTAACCTAATTTATTAAAACAATCCTTGCCAAATCATCCCATAACTTGCTAGCTAGAAAATGTGAACTACATGCTGGGCAGGGTAGGAGGGATGATGCTTTCAAAGCAGTGGTTTTGTGGGCTCTATGAAAAACTCAGACACACTCGACACTAGGAAATTTACCGATTGCAGACAAAAAGGTTTCTGAGCTTGTGCAGAATATGACTGATTCCTATTTACCTTTAAACTGTGTTCAGCACTGTTTCAGACTGAACTAGTTCTGAACATATTTATCCTTGACTATGCTGGCCACATCTAGCACCAGTTGTCAGCAAGAGGCAAAATGCCTACTGTGAGTCGCAGAGTCAGTCTGCAGAGTTAACACCTCATTGAGATGAACAGAACCATTCTGCACCTCTCTCAAGATCCATTCCCTCCTATAGGGCCGTAGAAGAGCCAGCATGGTTCCAGGGTATAGAGAGGGTGGGGACAGGACTTTGAAAGCTCACGCATCAGATGCACAAGCATTTTGCCCTGTGGAGTCCAGTTCCACATGCGATCCCTGTGCACTCCTTGAGTAGCAGCTGGGTAGTGGCTCCACTCATGCAATATGGCCTATCGTGTGCTCAGGTTGGATTTACAATTTGAACTTTAAGCAGTTCACAACCGCCTACTGTTTCGGGCTGGTTGGCTATGGATACATGAAGACAGCACTACACTGGGGTCACATTTGGAAGGATTTCTTTCCATTGCCTAGATGAAAGTTCAAATACTCCAGAGGTTGATGTGAAACTTTCCTACGCACCCTTGGCCAGTGAGTTTGTTAAGCATTGAGAAAAGTCAACAGAAAAATCACTTCATATGTTCACCAATAACATTAACATCATATACTTCTGACCGATTTATCAGTCAGACTTGAGCTTGATCTCCCTTGCTGCCCATATGTTTTGTGCCTGCAGTTAACAGGAGACAATCTACTGCTTAGTCTGCTAAGAACCCAGTTTCAGGCACAAATCTGGTACATAGCTGTCCAAGTGGTAGATATGTGGCAACAATTAACTACAGGCACAATTTCTGCATTGCAACAGAAGTGAGGCCATCGTGTGAGCTATATAAACTTAAAACATCTTTAAAGTTTGCACTGAAAGCTCACCCTGTCCTTCAATTTTCAGGTCAGATTCCAAAGTCCTTACTCATACAAAACTCCTAGTGAAATCAACAGGTCAAAGCTTGCTCTTAAGTTACACCAATATAGTCCAGAGCAAAATTTGGCCTGGAGTAAGAACTTAGGGCCATGTTGTGCCTGACCATTACATAAGTGAACAATGAGGGGTAGAGGGCACAAAGCGCTCCCCAATCACCCCTATGCAGGCCAGGTAAGAGCTGAGCAAAACTGGGGATACTCTGCATGCTCCCTCTCTGTGCTGCAGGGAGAGCAAGGTATTGCTAAGGGGATGGGGAGGAGGTGGGAGATACCTTGATCCTTCCCTCCCTCATATGCACCTCAGTAAAGTCAGATGCCTGGCAGCCCAAAGGGAAGTAAACTAGTAAACTGTACTCCAAAAAGAGACAATAATGGTTGCACAGACTTTGTGCATTCAGAAGTGCCCCAAACAAGAATGGCTCGTTAGTCACCCGTTACTGTGGGATGTGTGCACTCTGAACAGTCAAGCCCTTAAAGAATCTGTCCTGAGTAAATACTGCTATCATTCATTTAAAACATTAAAATGTTTAAAAACATTAATAGTTGTAGCTTATTTATTATGTTGTTTATTTTGTTGAATTAATAGTGGCTTGATATATACATAAAATTAGCATTATTATTAGCATTAATACTAAACAAAATTAGGATTCAGAATATCGTAACCTTTTGCACTCTGCTGAAAAGGAGGAACATATCAAATGAATAAAACACACCTACTACTTGAGGGTCCATCCCCCCACTACCCTTCTAGTTAGATAAACACATAATTTAGATAATAACATGTTTATTTTAGTTTCCGGAGGTTTCGGGATTATAAATATTTTCCCCAGCTGCATATTCATCAAAGCAACCCCCTCTGGTCATTCAGAATTATTTAAACTATAATTAAAAGTATTCATCTGATTGTATCTACCCCTCGCTGGTGTTTATAACATTTACTCGTACATGAGGCTGCAAAGCCTCTGCATGTTTTCAGTAATGTCTGTGCTGATCATCAGTGCAGTAGTAGGAATCTGTGCATCTCTGCCCTGCTGAATGTCTCCTTAAGGCTTTCAATGGCCTGAAAAGAAATTCAGGAAAAGAGAAACATACCAAACAGTGCCCCCTTGCTGTTGACCAAAGATGGAGGCCATGTTTTTAATCCTAAAATGTTTTCACCATCTAGGATTAGAGTTTCCACTTCACTATAAACATTAGAAAGAAAATGAAGTCACTTGGTGGAAAAATGGGATTATAGTAGTGAGAAATTTAAAAGACATACCAGACAGATACCATCCCCCTGTAGGCAGCATATCAGTTATGAGATTGATGTTATACCCCCATTTTAGCCAGAAAAATCTAGTTAGCTAATAACAGTCCCAAGATTCTGGTTTGTAAGGAAATCTTAATACATCTCTCTGACCCATAAAGTATCAATTCTGAGTTCTAAAGACACTTAAATTGCAATAGAAATGTCACAATTCCACACACCACATAAAAACAATACACTTTTACATGGCATAAGTGTAGAATACACATCTGAAAAAAGGTGCACATCTTGGGATCAGTTGTGTTATTTTATTTAAACAAGAGAGATGTACAAGTCAATGGAAGTTTTGCTTGCACAAGGAATGCAGGATCACCCCTTGTGATAGCAAATCTTATATTTCTGTTTTCTCCCTTAAAAGCCACAAAGAGATGGAATGTACCAGACATACAGTCTGTCTGAAAAGGTATGTTTACTTTTTCAAATGAAACTTCCCAAGCAAATAGGTTTCTGACATGTACTCTTGCTTCTGATTGAATATTCAACCATTCCAAAAGAGGCTTTTCTACCTTTTTACTGTGCACTGTTTTGCTTTTGTCACATTAGTTTATGGAGCTATATAATTAACTATTATATACACACTGGGCAGACACCGCAAAGGCAAATTATTCCAATATCAAAATGAAATTAATATTTTTTCTGTTTAAAAAAATCTTTACTGCCTTCCTTATGTATCCTTATTATAATATCTGCTGTGTTTTTAACAAGTGGTGTAAAAAAAAGAAAAGTAAAAAACTTGACCAGATTTCCCCATATTTTAAATTAAATATTTTTCATAAAATATGATAATCAAAATCATATAGCTTAAAATACAGAGGTGGAACTTCATTTTATTTATGATATTCTTTAGAACTGATGGATCATTTAAATTTATATTTATGGACCTATTTTTAAACAAGGATCATTCTATAGTTTAGGTTACACTCAGGCTTAAGTAACAAAGTGTGAAGGTTATAAAAAATAAATCACTGGATTTCTTGCTAATAAAATTGTGAGAGTAAAAGTTAAACATTTATTCACAATTTGAAATGACTAAAAATATACTGTAGTGTTTTTAATTCATTGTCCAGCAACAGATATTCTTTTTGAGAAGTGATTCAGTGCCTGAAAATGATTTCAGAACAATAAACATGAAAATGAGTCTCTTGCTTATTGAGATTTAAATCTTAAAGTTAAATTGTCAAGACCTACATCTGAATCTATGTAGTGGATAATGCCTACTTCAAGTCAGGTAGAAATATGGTTTTGATTTATTTACTCTATTTTCATGAACAACAGTTGCACATCTGGGTTTCTTAAGAGCAAGACAAATATTCAATTTACAAAATGCTGAAGTGAATACTGGAAGTGGTTTAGCAGCTAGTGTGCAACATTTCCCTTTTACCACAGAATCTACATCTTTTGTACATTCCAGGTTTCCAAATGAAAATACATTTGACGGGTTTTGTATTGCAGAACTATGAGTGAACCAATATGAAAGCAGAATTATAGCTAAAACCTGCAGAGTCTTTTCATGTTAAAAGCTGATCACACTGGCAGTGTGAGAAATTGGAACAGAAACATACAAATCAGAATTTAAATTGTCTGACTATGTTGGGCCTGTTACCCTGGGCTAAATCCAAAGTATTACCACGAAAGCTAATGAAGTTACTCCAGCTATACCAGTGTTACTGAGCAGTATTTAGTCCCTGGCTTGCAGATTACACCATTACCACTGCCGATGCTGTCAGCATCCTCATTTTTACAAACGTGTGTATTTGCCTCATTTTAAATAATTGTTAAAATCATTACAAATTAATTTTGCATAACCACAAAATATCCCTACAAAATGCTAGTGGTTCTTTGCAATCTCACACATGTCATTGCTAACACTACTATTTTCAAATCTTTTGAACTTCTTGGTACTTTTGAATTTGTGGAGAAAAAAACCTAAAATAACTTTTTAATCATTTTCAGCACTAGTAAGTTTAGGACCAAATCCTGAAAGAAAATTTCCCCTGAAGTTAACAGAAGTTTTGCATCAATTAGTCAAGTTGATTTGCTCCCTAATCTAAGGAGACATCATAACTTTTGATTTATCTGAAAGAAACACACTTGTAAAGCGGGGCTATACATTTTGTTCCTATTAAGTGAACCAGTAAAAACAGCGTGAAGAAGTCTCATGTTCTATGATGAATTTCTTTATAGAGTAAATATGGACAAATACTAAAAGATGATTTATGAACAGTAGTAACCTATTCAATGTCTACATTTATTCTGATTTAGAGCCTAAAACAAAAATGGAAAACAAGCATAACATTTGCTGCTTACTCATATCCTTTGCAGATTAAGATAATTCTTTAGAGAGCAAATGGAACAGAATATTTCAGTCACTATACTGGTTTTACTTTTTAAATCTATTAATTTGTGTTAACTATTAGACATAACGTAGATATAGTAACTGCTGATTTGCATGAAGTTCTGCTTTACATCCTTTTGGATTTTTACATAATATAATACAAAAACTGCACATCTTGTCTACTATCATTACATCAGTACAATGACAAGACATTACTGCCTCATTTTCATTTTCTTCAACAATTGCCACAACTGACCTTGTTTTTCCAAAATGAATTCTGTCACAGTAATGAAAATGTTCATTGTCCTTCTCTGTTTGGCCAAATCGGTGCAGTCATCTCATGTTCAAGAAGGTCATTATTGCAGTAACAGTCATCATGCTTTGATAGTCTCTAGTAGAAAGCATTCAGAAAAGGTTCTGAGATGCTTGGCTTTCCATATTTTATATAACCAAATATGTCAGTGCATTACAGCACAACCATGTAAATGTCATTGGTCATCATCTAAAATTCAGTCAGAAGGCATAGATGTTTCACAAAGTCCAAACCCATCTTTTGTTTTCAATGTGCAATTCAGGCACAAGCTAGAAGATTCACAGCATGTGGCAAATCCTGAGAGGAGAGTGAAAAGAAATTTCCATGGAATATTATCAAATCAGGATTCTCTCTAACACTAGAGTTCTATTGTTCGTTCATACTTGAGTCATTCTAGAACAGGTTTACTGCTCATGAAAATTTGTTATTTCATGCAAGATGGGTGCAGACAGGCTTATGGGATTTATTTAGAAATTTATCTGGCACCAATAACTTGTGGGTGCCTACCATTTATGGATTTAATTATAAAACAACCGTCCCCCTTGCTTGTTAACAATGCACATGTCCAATCACTACTCAACAGTTCCTAATACAACACTGGTGAACTACAGAAGTTGACAGGCTTGCTGATGTAACATTTCTCTGTCTTAAGTAAATAGGTTGATCTCATTAATTCAACTCAACACCAGCTCTTGCATTGAGATTAGCCTGTCCACGGTTATTAAATCATTGGCTTCTTTTGAAATGTAGTTCCATGAAGCCATGATATTTACCAAACTTGGTGGTTGTCTTTGAGAATCAAAGATGAGAGCAGTAACTGCAATCACCAGGATGGTGATTATAAGAGGTGGGTTTCATTCTTTAATACCTTCCAAACCCCAATAAAGAACCAACAGCAACATGAAGACAACCTCTTTTCCCTGTCTTTCATCATGCACAATACTTGTTGTATAAAGAGAGATAAAGCAGAATTTACACACACACACATACAAGTGAAATAAAAACCTTCCAAGTTTATTAAGAACAGTTTACTTAAGCTGATAGCTGAATCTCAGAATTTTTTCAAATTTATCATATACAATTAATGAGTAAGATAAAAGAGTATGTATAAAATCAGCTGCATATGATTTATCATATACTTATAGAATTCTATAAGTATTTATAGATCTGTGCAAAAATACCCAAGCTGCTCTATAAACCAGCAGCCTACCCCAGCCATCATTTAAATGACATGTCTTTCCTTTTAAAACCCTTACTTTAGGGGGATAAACATGATACCAAAATTTTGTACTAAAAATTAAAAATTGTATCAGATTGCCTTATGAAAAACAATGAAATTTTCTTACAGAAATTTAAATGAAGGAACAATTCCATTACAAACGGGGTTTACTATAATCAGAATTACAATGTCCACACAATAATGCACTGAAAGATTTTAGGATTGTTGCTCTGCTTCTCAATAAACCGAGTTTCATTAAGTCTAAGCTCATGATAGGAGACTTCTGCTGTATTAATACAACTATATTAGAGGTTCAACTATTTCAATTAGAGTTTATAGTTATCAATATAGAAAACTAACATTGCAATTATTATCAGATTATACCCAGTTACAGTTATAGCTAATCTTTTGGTTTGATTGATAGTTTTTTTGGGGGGGAAAGCTTTCAAATATATTTGTGCTTAATGATCAACATTTGCTAACCTGGGTGCCTAAACTTAGGTATCCAAACCCGTATTTGGGTACATAAATAAAAATGGCCTGATTTTCAGAAGTGCTGAACTTCCACAAATCCAAGTGAAGTGAGTGTAAACTGAATATGCTCAGCACCTTTGAAAATCAAGTCACCTTTACTTAGGTGCCTACTCATGGATTTAGCAGCACCAGGTTTGAAAATATTGGTCAATGTCTACACTTCTAGATACGTTCTCCCCATTTGAAGTTTCATCATCTAAGTCCTTAAATTCTAAGGAGATCAGGATCAGTCCATTGCTCTTACATGTCCCACCCTGACTTCCAAAAAGGAATGGTTTTTTTTGCTGGAACTCAGTGTTATTCACTGGAATTTGCCACACAGGTCAGGAAATTCCCTGAAGGGAAGGGAGAATTTTAAGACATGCATATCAAATCTCATTACTGTTCTTTTATGAGAATCAATCAAATGAAGGATGTGATGATGTCATTATGACATCATCTACTTAGGGATTAAAAATCATCGCTTCTTGGCAATTGAACCAGTCCAACAGAGAACAAAGAAAGCACTGGAAGAGGTTATGATCTGTTCCATTTACTGTAGGATAAACTAATCATTTAGTCCTGAAAAACAAGGCATGTTGTAGTTTAATTCTACCTGTTGTTTCAAATAATAAGATAGTTCTATTTTTCCTATACCTTAGGTCAATCCAACTGCTTTTTTATTAGCCATTTGAGGAAAAAAACAAGTAACAAATTTGTTCCATTCCTGGTATTTTCTTTTGGTGTTTTTTTTGGCAATTTCCAAACATGCAATGCCCCCAAACCTTTTTTCTACAGATGAGCAGCATCTGCCTCTAAGGTAAAAGCTCATGCGCTGCATACAAAGGTAATCTTATTTTTTTTTTAAAGAAAGACATCTTTATTTTAAAATAAACCCCAATAATCTCATACTTCTGAAGTCAAGCGGCCCTAAATCCAACAGCAGAAAAGTAGAAATTACACTAGCTATATTAATTCTAATAAAATAAGCTAGAAACATCCATTCTACAAGGCTCTGATATCTGTAGAGATTCTATGAAGCTTCTTTCTCCCTTAAAAGAAAAAAAGCTTTGTTCATGAAAAAGAAATTTGTCATGCTATTTCTGGTGGCTATTTCTGGGCTTCCAAAAAGGGTTAGATGCCTGGAATCTATGCCTGACCTGATTTTCTTTAAAGTTCACTCATCTCTATTGAGAACATAGATTTAAATCTAAGTTCAAATGCAGCTAAGCAAAGAAAATAAGTGAATTGAAATTACAACTCTTGGAAACACATTAATAAGCTATAAGTATTTTACTAAGCTATCTCTATGTTTTCAAATCAGTGTGTTTTTTTAATTCTAGACCAAAACTGAAGCACAATCATGTTGATTTAAAATGTTATCTCATCTTCTGCAAAAAAATACTTTTATTAAGACACTCAGAAAATTTTATGTCATCATATCTAGAGTTTCATTGGATGAGGGTTGCATGTTTTCCAAATACAAATGATGCAGATAATATCCAAAGAATGCTCAACTTACTCTTGAAAAAAACCTCTGCTCTTCATTTTTGTTCAATGAATTTCTTTATAAAATATTGTAGTTTGTTAAATCTAAACAATTACTCTGTTCATTTAAAAAAATAAATTATAGTTCACCAATTTTTATCAAGAACTGTTTCATACATAACAAAGGACTGACAATATGCAAGTTACATTTAACATACAAGAAAACATCCGTATAGATATAATTTTTTTTGTTAAAAAATCTAATTTCCAGCACTTTCACTGTACATATTGTTAGACACACTTCACTCTTTTCAAACATTAACACCATCAACTGAAGTTCATGAACATATTTAGCTGAATGAACAATTTCTCTTTAAAATCCAGATGCAGACTGCTCTGTCAACCATTCCCATAGCATCTCATTTGAAATTTGTTACTTCATAGAACATTTGTCACATCCCATTGCATTGTTTAGAGAAAATATTCCAACCACTACTATCTAGCTCTCCAATACCACCTCACCATCCTTCCTCCAACAATAAAAAAAAACAACTCAAACAAAAATAAAAAGATGGTGAAGAGCATCAGAACCATCAACGGCTATTTTTTTGTAAACAGGTGAACTATCATGTTCATGAAATAAAAGTGACATAAACAGTAGCTCTTTCGTGCAAGCATGATATTATTTTAGTCATTCAAGTTAACAACACTTATTTGTTTCATGTTGACAATTTTTTGATCTCTTCACCCTGTCTACTTCAATAGAACAAAGATTTTGCGTTACTAAGAAGTCAGTGTTTAGATTAGTGAATAACAAAATGAGGAACAAAGAGCACTGATTCAGTTCTTGCTAGGGGCTTAAGAGTGCCTGTACCTAACTATTTCTGCAATCCAAAATGTACAGGTAAAAATCAGGTTAGGCTGGGGGTTAAACACCTTCAAGCAGTTACCCTCTGGGGAGAAAACTGGGAACAGGAATGACTTTACACTGGCATTAGGCAAATTCCTGTTCATTGACCTTCATTACCAAAGCTCTTGGCACAGAATGCTCGGGATGCTCCTAGATGCCACTGTTGATAACATTGTGGAGGAAAGCAACGTGACAGGGTGCAAATAGGGAGAAAATAGGAAATGTTCAGCAAATAGCTCAGCAAGAAGACAAATCTATGTGATAGGCTGATATGCAGTCTTCCTAACAGGTGTCTGGTGGTTGCTTTACATACATATAATTAATAATGTATGCATGTGCAGCAAAGGTAGTTGCTAACTCTAAATCTATAACCTGGTCTTTTAAATGAGGGAATAGTCCTCTAAGATTTGATATAATGAAATCTAAGATTATAGCCACTACCAGGATAACAGTTTCAATTCCACCTTAGTTGCCTTTTTCTAGTCACCAAAAGTCTTAGATTCCCTTTTTGCAACTGTCCACAATTTGATATTGTTGCATATAAGCCCCCCACCCCCGCCCCCAAGATGTAGCTACCTGCGGTAAAATTATAAGTGTTCTTTTTAAATGGGAATAGAAACTGAGCTTGATATTTAGTTCACCCTGTAGAAAATCCTAAATTTTGATCAAAGACATTTTTTTGCACATCACACAAACCATTAAGATAGCTTGTGAACCAAACTTTTAGAAACATCTCACCCATTACACACTAGACTGTTTGTGTTTTCAAAAATGCTGCATTTCAGAACTGCACAAGCAAACAAAAATCATTCCCAAGACATCATACTCCCTACAATGTACCACAGGGTGTAAATAAACTTCAGGCAAGTGTCACAGACACAGTGATCTCGCTCCAGCCTCGCTGACACCGAGCTGGCCTTAGAGCAGATTCAAGCGGGAGGCATGAGCAGGACAGGTAGATGCCACAGGTAGAGGCTATTCTCAGGGCAGGACCGCCGGGTCCCCGTGCACTACAAAGTGCCAGTAACGGGCTCGCTGGGAGGTTGTCGTGCCCGGAGAAAACCCCTGAGTGTAACGGATCCAACCGCCACCGCAAATCCCGACACTTCTCCGTCCATCCGCCCCCGGCTCCAGCCAAGCACCCCGGGACGGCGGGGCGCGGAGAAACCGCCACACACCTACCTGCCGGGCTCCCGAGGAGGCTCCTGCCGCCGCCGCTGGCCGATGTGCCGGAGCCCGCCCGCGCTGCTCGCCCTGCCCGACAGGACTGTTCATTGAAAGCTCGGCGCCGGCTGCACACTCCGGGCTCTGGCTCGCCCTCCCCGCGCAGCACGCGCGAGCCCACCCGGAGGAGGGGAGCCGGGCCGAGCGGCCCCGCCCCCACTGCCTGGGTCCTACACCTGGGGGGGGGGTGCGGGTGCCAGCCCCTGCCACCTCGCCCGGGGGGGCCGCGCCGCCGGGCCGGAGCTTGGACCCCTTCCGAGAACGGGGGGCGGGTCTCTAGGGCAGCCCCCAGCCCGGCCTGGCAGGGACCTTGCACCAGGCACGCGCCCAGCGGGGCGGCCTCGACGGGCGCGTGCCGGCCGCCAGCCCGTGCCCCCGGGCAGGACTGGGGTAGGGGGCGCAGCGCTGGTGGTGGATGGGGCAGCTGGGGCAGGGGGAGCCCCGCTGGGAGGGGTGCTGCTGGCGAGGTGAGAAGGCGGCTCAGGCAGGTGCAGATCAGAGACAGCTGCTGGGGGGGGGGGCAGAGCACTGGGGGGGGTGATTGTGGGAGCGGGGCAAAGGAGCTGCTCAGAGGGCAGCAGGCGGGGGTTAGTGGACCCCCGCTGGAACGAACAGAGGTGGTGAGGAGCCAAGTGGGGGAAGATGGAGGGGCCGGAGGGGGACGGGGCATAGGGTGACCAGACAGCAAATGTGAGAAATCGGGACGGGGTGGGGGGTAATAGCAGCCTATATAAGAAAAAGACCCCAAAATCAGGACTGTCCCTATAAAATTGGGACATCTGGTCACGCTAACGGGGCAGGAGCGAGGAGCTGGCTGTGGCTATAGGTTAGGCTGGGCGCAGGGGAAAGGGTTCCGCTGTGATTTAAGAGTAGGGTGACTAGACAATAAATGTGAAAAATCAGGGTAGGGGTGAGGGGGTAATAGTAGCCTATATTAAAAAAAACCAAAAATCAGGACTGTCCCTATAAAATCAGGACATCTGGTCACCCTATTTAAGAGATATCCCCCTTTCCATCAGGAGCAGTAGGGGGATTTGCTGTCTACACAGCAGACTTTTCCCAGGCAGGAGTGGCCCTGGAGGGGTGTTTGGTAGATTGGGTGGTTCTAACTGGTGGAGGGATCCAAGTCTAGCTCTCTGGGAGAGTCTTGAGCACAGCTACCTCTGACCCTCTAGTGCATTTGTCTAGGTGCCAACAAGCCCAGATCATCCATCTTTTTCATGGCATCTCAACCCAAAGAGCACATGGGGTCATTAATCCTCAATGCTTCCTTATTCAACTTCCCTGACAGTACAGTAAAGGGTCTTCCCTGCCTCCACCGACCCTCCACCCAGGAAACATTCCTCCAGCAGATTAGCCGAAATCAACGTTGTTTGCTTTGTACAGTAACTCCTCACTTAACGTTGTAGTTATGTTCCTGAAAAATGCGACTTTAAGCAAAACGATGTTAAGTGAATCCAATTTCCCCATAAGAATTAATGTAAATGAGGGGGTTAGGTTCCAGGGAAATTTTTTTCACCAGACAAAAGACATTTTATTTATATGTGTGTGTGTGTATATATATATATGTATATACACACACACACACACACACACACACTATAAGTTTTAAACAAACAATTTAATACTGGTACACAGTGATGATGATTGTGAAGCTTGGTTGATGTGGAGGAGTCAGAGGATGGGATATTTCGCTAAATGATGAACTGGCAATTGGCTGAGCCCTCAAGGGTTAACTCTCTCACTCTGCAAGGCAGCAGGAATGGAGGGAGATATGTGCATTTCCCTTAAATACACTGCCTTGTTAATTAGATCAGCTTGCTGAGAGGGCAGCTGCTGCAAGAGCCCTCTCTCCTGAGCCCTGCTCTATGGAAGATGGGGTAAGTGGGGTGCAGGGGGACACCCTGACATTACCCTTCCCCAGCACAGCAAGCAGGAGTCTTGGGGAGCAGTTGCAAGGCAGAGGGCAGGAGCAGCACATGGCAGTGTAGGGAGGGACACAGTTGAACTGCAGGCAGCTGCTGCACAGGCAACTTAGGGGAGCGGGGAGCTGATAGGGGGCTGTAGGTCCACCCTGGTTCCAAGCCCCCACCAGCTAGCTGCAACAGGCTGCTCTTCCTGCAAGCAGTAGACAAAGCAGGTGGCTGCCAAAGGACATTAGAAGGGAGCATTACACAACTTTAAACGAGCATGTTCCCTAATTGATCAGCAACGTAACAATGTTAACTGGGACCACTTTAAGTGAGGAGTTACTGTACTGAAACTTTAATTTAAAAAAAAAAAAAAAAAAGGGCACCCTCATGTTTTTCATGCTCTACTACATTCTTCTGTTCAATTTTGTCCCCCTGCAGAAGGCCTCCACACATAGAGATGTTCAGGAAATGGTTTTTCCAGCTCATTAAAATTTCTTAATTTCAAAAAAATTTCCCATCCCACATTAGGACAAAGATGAAATCTTGAAAAATTTAATGAATCACAATTTTTTTAAAGTAGTTTTGATCAATTGAAATATTTTGAAATTATTGAAACAATGCTCAGATTTTTTTTACTAGTTACCTTAAATTTCTAAATGAAAAGTTGATCCAAACCCCACAACCAAATTTTTTCAGTTAAGAATGTCAAAACAAGACCTCTCCGCAATTTAAAAACTTCTTTCCAACCTTTTTTTGAGTTGAAAAATTAATTGAAACTGACTGTTTTCATGAAAACAGTTTCAACAAATTGGCATTTCCCAATGACAAAATGTTTTATTGAAAAATTCCCAACCAGCTCTATTTATAAGTCATTTATAAATATAGTACACATTCTTCCTGGTCAAAAAATGTCCAACTTAAAAGCCAAATGTTCTCCTATGTAACTGATTTCATAAACTACAATTAGACTATAGATATTTGTGAGAAGTAACAACATCTAGAAAAAAAATACATGTTGTTGGTGTTGACTCCCCGAGGGTCCATTTGAAATGAGTGGAAGATATGACAACTAGTAACAGGATTTCAGCAAGAGAAATTGAGGACATCTTACAGGGTTTTTTCCAAGATAAGTCAGTTTGTGTTAATTCAGATAAGGTCCTACTTTTGCTCATCTTTGGGAAAGCTGCTTTCTTTCTGCAGCTGTGTCAGCTTTGTTTTTACCAAGCTGCCAAAATAGGCACATTTTATGAGTACCTCAACCATGATTTCTCTATTCTGCCTATCCTTCAAAAAGAAGCAAGTAACTGAAATGTGTGTCTAAACATCATAGAGGTGTTTACTCACCACCATTTACTATATGGTGATATTTTCTGATCCTCTGAATTCAGCACTAACAAAACGTAGGGTAAATGGCATACCAGATTAATGCTGTTGTGCTGGAAGAAGTTACTAACAGGGTAGCCTCTTTCAATATCTTTAATCACTGGTGCTGACTGTTTCTTGTGTTGCAACCTGTTACAAGAGAGAAGGTGGTTTGGGAAACTAGTCAAAATGAAGTGATGGAGATACAACCAACCATGGGCCATATACACTAAAGTTCTTACAGTAGGCCAAAATCTGCCTTGAAGCATGTATGAGTAATTCCTGTTGATTTCAGAAGCTATCACCTGCAACTATCATTCAGTATTTTGTCCTCAGATAAGACCATGGGAGTTTTGCATGAATAAGTACTGAATAAGAACTTCAGTATATGGCCCTAATTGCTTTCCCCCTCCCCATACACATTTCTATGGTGACAAAATGAATTTTTAGTTTTCTTGAGCAAGTTGTTTACATAGGTTGTATGGCAGGCACCATGTTTGAAAAGTACTTAGCCTGTCCAGGGCAGAACGTCTTTTACTGGGCTTACACACTGGAGCCCTGATCCCGATTGTGTCCTCTTGGCACAACCATCATATGCCTAACATGTTATGGATGCTACTGGGGGGGGGGTGAAATAATGATAATATGCTTTAGAAGGACTTCTAAAGAGGAAGTCAAGTATCAGGGGGTAGCCGTGTTAGTCTGTATCTACAAAAACAACAAGGAGTCTGGTGGCACCTTAAAGACTAACAGATTTATTTGGGCATAAGCTTTCGTGAGTTAAAACCTCACTTCTTCGGATGCAACTCACGAAAGCTTATGCCCAAATAAATCTGTTAGTCTTTAAGGTGCCACCAGACTCCTTGTTGTTTTTCTAAAGAGGAAGACATTCATGCATGTCAGTTCTAGTCATGAACTTGCTTGAAATTTGCTGGAAAGGACAGCAAATGTATGCATACATTAGCTCTGCTCTTCAAGACCATGCGGCTGCAAGATTGGATTATTATTGTTATGGCTAATCTTGGCCATTGATTGATGTGGAGTCAGCTGCTTCTTACCCTAGAACGATAATGAACTAGTCCCCATTTTTATATGTTTACATTCCACAGCCGTCTCCATACATTTACTGGAGGAAGGTGGGGGAAGAGAAAGAAATTTGATCTGGAGGTGGTGTCTTCCCAAAATGTTTTGTGTCCATATCTATTGGATTCCAATAGCAATTCAGATGGCTGATTAGACCTACAAAGTAGACAGGTCTTAAACCATTAAGACCTTAGATGCCTTTGGGCATATCAGCTAGGCAACTGCTTCCGTCAATGGGTACTATCCCTTTAAGGAGACACAAAGGCCAAATTCTCTGCTGGTGTAAATTGGTGCACTGCATTGAAGCCAGTGGAGAAATGTCTGTTTACACCAAAAGAGATTTCAGTCCAGAACATTTAATTCAGTTTTATCAGAGCAGATATCTCCTTTTAGAAGTGTTCTTGGGAGATATAGCCTACATGAATTCTTACCACCACTCTGCACCTTTCAGTCTCAAAAGTGAAATATCCCTTGATCTTATTACAGCCTATCCAAAAAAAAGATACGAAGATGGCATGCTCCAGCTAGCCCCAGTGGAACAGTGGTTGGCTGCTGTCTGGAGGAGCCTTTTGTATGGCAAGAGTAATACCTTCTTCAACATTGCTCTGTCTATATTTTTAACATTCAAAATTGAGATCTTAGTCTCTAGCAGTCATCCCTGGTGTTCCTTTCCACTAGACTATGTGAAGCTCTCTTAACAGGGTTAGTGTCTGAGCTCTACATCAGTGTATCTTCACTACAGAGCTTCTCCATCTTTCTCCACAACACAGGAGGGGATTGCTTGGGCCTGGAATTAGATGGCATGTAGGGCCCTATTCTCCTACTGAGGGATTAAAGTAATTCCCATTGCAGTGGAAGAGTAAATCCCATATGTTATGTGGTGATGCTCAGGGCATCATTGCAATGTCCTGAAGGTCAAACAACGTTCACAGTGCCTTCTAACATCAATGAATCAGTGACAAACAATCTGTAACAGCTCAAGAGAAACCAATATCCATTTCATTGTCATAAATTTGTCAAATAAGGAAGACTGGATGCCTTTTCCCTATATTCTTGTTCCTTAATGGATTCCCTCAAGCAGAAGGTATAGGTGGGTGGATTGATAGGCTATTGTTTGTCCTATCCCCCGGCAACAAATCCACCCAGCATTTGTGAACCATCTGGCCATAATCTATCTTCTAAATGTTTTTTCCTCTCTCTCTGTAGACTTTCAAGACGTTTGGAGAATCAATATTTAAAACATGTTCAACAAACAGCAATGTAAACACTGATGTTCAATACTAGGGAACATGGATAGAGGGGCTCGCTCATAACATTGCTTAATCATCATTGTGATACACAAGTAGTTATGCATGGGCTGACAGATTGCTCAGAATCATCAGTGACTTGCTTATGAGTTTTGATCTCGTAACTATGTTAACTGACTTTAATATGGTTGCCCATTAATTATGAGTGTTTGTTGTGAGTAATAATTGGATTGTCCTGTTATCTTCTAATAGGCTGATTTTTTTCCTATGTGGTCCCAGATGATATTAATATTTTAGCTGGTGTCCACTTCCCTTACTTTTTATAGTACCAGGGAACTAATAACATTGGTTTGTTGACATATTTGTTACTTCAGGGGCATATAGGGTCAGATTCTTCCATGGATCAGAACCTTACTCCATGGCTAGCCCAATTGCCTTGCCTAGGCTAAATTCAAGCTATTCTGGTTGACTTCGTTTTTTATTAATTTTGGGGCATATTCTGATAATCTTACTCAAGCTGAGTGGTCCTTTACTCCTTGAATAGTTTTAACAGCCCATAGCTGAATTCTAGCTATTCTCAACAGATCCCCCGAGAAACCTTCAGAATATGCAAGGCACAAAGGTGGCTATAACAGTGTCACTATCTCCACAACCACCTCTCATGGCCCAGGATGGTGCTGCAGGTACCCTCCCTAAATTTCCCTCTGAGGTTCCTGGAAAGAGTCTACTCACAGCACAAGTCTCATCGAATATTGTCCCTCAGTGGAGAGAGAATTTATTCAACACAGTTAAGCTCCCAGAGTGAACACCCTTTTACTCAACTGTAGATTCAAGTTAAACAGCCCTTCTTCCTGAGACCATATAGTTCCAGTCCTGACCTCCCTGATGGCAGGTTCACCCCTTTAGACCAGAGTTTCACAGTCCTCCTTCTGGGACTGCCTCCTTTCAGTCCTGGCCTTCCTTGTCTTACAAATTCACTGCTTTATACCACGGTTTCACAGCCGTCCTCCTAGGGACTATGGCCTGGACCCACAAAGAACTTAGGCATTGAAACAGAAAGTGTCATAGCTCCGAACTTTTAGACATTTAAAGAAAAACCAACCAACCAACCACTCATCACAGGAACAACACTGTGATCCACAAAGCCTGAGTTAGGCACCAAGGCTCACTCTACAATGAAGAGAGAGAGACAGGTGCCTTAGAATGTGAGCTACAAAGCCAGCACGCTAGGCAGGGAGCCACCTAAGCTAACCAGTGGGAGATGCTGACAAGGAGAGTGTGTCTTAAGTCCCTCCCCTCTCATAGAGGTAGGCAGGGAGGCACCTGGTGTTATTTTGCAAGCCACAAACAGGAACCCATCACATGGAGTCAGCCAGCTTAGGCACCTAGGTAGTTTCTTGTATGAATGGGCCAGGTGCCAGCCTCACACTACACAATGGCTGGAGGAGGAGGAAGAGATGGCAATGGCAACCACCCTATAAAACTTAGTCCAGAGATTGCAGTACTCACCTGGGCTATAGGAGAGACAGGTTCAATTCTCCCCTCTTCCTGGAACAGATTCAACAAGAGAGACTGAGGGAGCCCTACATCAGACTATTCCATAGTTCAGTAGTGAGAGCACTGCCCTGAAGAGTGTGGGAGACACCTATTCAAATCCTCTCCCTTCCTCTGGCAGATAATGAAAACTTTCTTAGAGACCTTGAAAGAAATTATATTGCAGCAAAACAAGAAATACATATCTTGCTTTACACCACAAAAACAGAGCTCACAACAATCATCCAGGGAGAAGATAGTCTTCACCCATTGAAACACCCAAGAGTTATGGGGGAGGAAAACTGAGTTTTTATCTCCTTGCTGAGCTTTCCTGAATGATGTAGGAATGCAGCAGGGTTCATCCTCATGCAGAAGAACTAATGGTTCAATCCCAGAAACCATAGCTTTCACAGGACCTTTGCACTGGTTCCCTACTCCAGCTCCTTAGTAGAGCAGCTCTATTGGAACTGCATCGCCAGGAACTCCCCATCTAGTTGCTGCTTCCAGAATCTTCATATAAGCAGGAGAGTTAGGATGGATTGCACAGGGTAGGGTTGGAGGCATGGAAAAGCTAACATGACAGGAGGTTGCATGAAATTTTCCGCACTGTCCCCAGAGAGGGAGCAGCACTGATCTCACCCACTCCTGTCCCTGGATGATGCCGAGGTGGTGGCTAACCTTTTCCCTGTGGGACAAGGGCGATTTGGATATGGATGAGACTCAGTTATCACTCTCCAGGTATTTATTTTCCACTCTCTGTTCATCTAAACTGTAAACGTAAAATTTAACGTAAAATGTTCCTGGGCACTAAGCAACACAAAGAGGGAAATATGTTACAATGCTCTTTGCACCAACACTGTTGATATTCTCAAGATCTGTGACAGTTCCATTGAGGAAGCTGAAAATTGGTTTAATCTGGAAGCTGTTAGCTGTAGGCCTAGAGGAAAAAAAGTCAGTTGTTTTGTTAAATACAAAGCAAACTGGTACTTGTGTTGGCAGCTATCAAAACTCTTGAGGTCATTGCATTCACACCACTTTTAATACCGTTAAGCACTACACTACAAGCTACAGGAGACAACATGATAGAGGAAAGAGATCGTTGCTTTGATCACTCTAATTGCGAACTGTGCAAATAATGGCAGCATGCAGTTTGACACAAAATAGCCTGCTGGAAACAGAAAACTATCTCCTAGCTTCATTTTTCATATTAAACACATTTGACAATCAGATGAGAATCATGTTTCCATAAACAACCGAGTATTTGGATCAGGCCTCTGTGGCCATATTTCTAGCAACAACTAGCCATGGTTTCCAATAACATAGTTGAGTGTCAAGGCTTGAAGCCACAACAATTTGAACTATACCTCAACACATCTCAGAAGCTCAACAGACTTAAACCTGGTCAACACTAGGACAGAAGCTATGAAAACACAGGTGTTACACTATGTGGTGCTAATAATTCAACAGATGATCCTGAACCCCACCCCAGGCTGAGGGGAGGTGCGCTAGCTGAGTCATAAGATCCTGACCACCTGCATTCATTCAAAATCCAATGGCAATTCTTTTCCCAAGCATGGGGGTGCTCTCTCATGTCCTCCTGCCCAATGTGGGTGATAGTATTCCACCTCTCTAAATATCCCCAGTCATTTCCACTGGATTTGGCATTTTTCCATCACCTGCTGCCCTACCTTGTTGCATAGTTTATTCTGTTCCGATAAGCAACTGCTGTGTTCCTCCCCAGAGGTGGCTGCATTTCAGTGACTGAAGAAAGGACACAGATTTGAACATGATTGTATGGATATAATTAAGAGCAACATTTGACCAACTTTTTGTAAAGAGCTTTTGGAACCCTTGGGATGAAAGGCACTATAATAAGTAATTTGTTTTAATTATCTTGTGATTAAAAACAGCATGAATATGGGTCACCCTTGTAGCTATTGTCTTTCCCCTTCTGAAGCACAGTAACACAGAGTCACACTGTAAAGAAATCTTTACATCAGATAAACTTGGTTATTGACTTGGAAATATTGAGAAGTTATAAATTAATGTGGTGTTTCTTAGGCCTTATTTTATTCAAGCACAAAATGCAAAAGCTGGAAAAATACCCAGTGGCCCCTATCCTCATTCAAGTGGTGCCAAAGGTGGTTGCAGTACATTACTGGCTCAGTAACTGAATAGCGATTGAACTGAAATTAGACTTTGGTCAGAGGATTCTTAAAGCAGAAATCATGATGTGGTGACTGACCAGCTTCATCTCAGCAGAACTTTATATTATTTGACCTCTTTTCCCCCACTCTACACCATAGGCTGAATTTCTAAGGGACAGTGCATACAAGTATGGGAACAGGACAGTGAGAGCTAATTCTGAGGACACCTGCATAACCCCCCCCCCCCCCATTGAACCAAGTTTTGAGGATTACTGCAGACCTAAGTTACCCCGGCAAGATCCTCATTAGGAGCACCTGTGGCTGTGAAACCTAGCCTTGGTGGACGCTACTGGAACCCAGGTTTGATTTTAAAAGATTATTAATTTGGAGCCTGATCAAATCCCACTGAAGTCAATAGAAAGCTACCCACCAACTTCAGTGGGCTTTGGATCAGGTCCCTAATGATAATTGCATTGGAGCCCAACAATGATGGATGCTACTGGAACCAGCATTTGGCCTTAATAGACTATAACAAATAATCTAATGATCATCACAATAGCTCTTCTTGCCTTTCTATAGCATAAAAATGTATTTATAATGTTTCATTACATTTTCACATCCCAGAAGAAGAGAGTTGGCTAGAGTCACATTTTAAAAAATAACTCACAACAGTCTTGGCTCTCCCCTATTTGACTTTAATAACATGTGGAAGGGAAAGAGAAATTACTGCATACAGAAATGTACAAGCAACTCTAACTATAGCAGAGACAAGAGGAGATCCAAGATCATCATCATCATGAGATCAGAATTTAAAACAATGGTGACTAGAGAGTATCCAGGGACTATTAAGAGATTTGCATGGCCGAGGAAGCAGCAAGAGGACCGTTCTGTCAAGCGCACTGGCTACGAGGGTGATGGCAAAGCCAAAATTAGCAGTCTGTCTATTTCCTGTCTGTCATCAAAATAAGTTCTCAAAGCAGATGATCTCTTTCCCAACTCCACTCTGATGCAAACCATCCAGATGTGCTTACCACAAAAACAGACCTTTGTGGATAGGGAAAAATCAGTCCATAAGAATTGGATAAAGAGATTATAGTTAAAAGTAAATATTACCATTTACAATCATTATGTAAATCCAGGGCCAAATTCATCCGGGGGGGGGGGGGGGTCAACTGTGGCTTTGTGGAAGAGTTTAGTGCACTCTTCCAGAAGAATACATAGTAGGACATACATCCCCCAGCATAACTACACAGATGTCACAGGGAAGGCACTCAGATGCCACAGTGACAGGCAGCAGTATAAAGCCCCCAGATAGATGTACTGGCTGGCACAGAAACAAGGGTCCACCCATTCCCCACTCCTTCACCTGCAGTCCCTGTCTACATGCACAGGAATGGTTGTAGCAGCTCCCCAAAAGCCATTCCTCCTCCATACGGCTATTCACATTATGGATAGTCAGTACAAAAGGAGTAAAGGGGGGCACCTTATGCTTTACTCCGCTTCCTAGACACACAGGATGGGCCGCAATCTGCTCCACAGAGTGTACCTTCATTGATAGAAGTGAACTTACCCCTGGATTTCATTTGACTCATTGTGAAAGGCATGTTCCGTTCCCACCCCCACTCCTTGCAGCCCAGTAGTGGCACTATCGGTGTGTCCCCACCATGGCTTTCCCCCACACCCCCATGCCCAACTGGGATATCAGTAAGTTCACTTTGAAGGATCTCAGTGAAGGGAAATCAAAACAAACGAATAGCAGTCCTTTTAACAAGGTCTCAGAGAAGGTGCATTTGTCACACAGTTCATAAGGTCCTTACCTCAGGATCCTGGTTCAGAGCTTCCAAACTTAGAGAGTCCTGAAATAAAAGATTCTGATTGCCTCAGCATTGCCAACCCCAAGTGTTCAAAAATCATGAGACCGGCTTTAAAATGATGAGATTATCTACAAATAATAGATTTGGTGTTCTTTTTATTTCCCTTCTACTTTTTGAGCCTGTAGGGTGTGTTGGGGTCACATTTTGAAGCTTTCTCCACAGCCACAAGGGCTAAAACTTACTTTTTCTTCAGGAATGAAGGCTGAAATCATCAGATATCCACTTGACCCCAGGAGCTGGGGCTTTAAGGAAAAGAATAATTATCATGAGAGTTAACAACACTGTCTCCTAGCATGTGAGAGCTCACCACCCCCTTGCAGTCTGCATGGCTACTAGTCCCCTCTCTTGGGGAGCTGCTTGTTCCTATTTAAATAGCTCTAGGGCAGGGCAGGGGTTAATTACCCTTGATTATGTCAGGCTGTCTAGATTGTAAGCACCAGTCAGTCCATTAAAGGGGTAGCACATTCCCTCAACCCCATATACTGTATTTCATTCAACTGTATTGCAAATTCTCCTATTTCCCTTTTTCAAAAGGTCAGCTTTGTAACTGATTATTTCAGTTTCTGATAGCTTGAAAAAAATCCTGGGAGAAGTTGTTTTTGGTTCATTGATCATTGTACTCTTGGGTGTTATTGGATTGCGCTAATGGGAGATGTGCTGAAAAATCCACTTCCTCAATTGACCAAGTTTCTTATACTATTTAATTGAAGAAAATCCAGTTATGTCTTGTTGTTTTGAATCTATATGAGTATATTTGAGTCTATATGAACTTAGTGCATACCCATTAGCATCTGTAAGAGTCCCACATTCCCACAGTATGACATTTACCCTTGCACAGATTGCTAGCACACTTAAATCTCATGTAAGCTCTCAAACTGGTTTAAATGGGATGTAAGTGATGTATAAGCTTTGTTCTGCCCTTTGGAGAAGGAATGAATTTCACTCAGTCTGAGAAAAGTACACCTCTGAATATGAGTGCAATCTGCCCTATGCAATTGAGCCCTAAATATTTTGTAGCTTTCCATACCAATAATCAGTATATGCCTGATGTGTGACCATGTTCCATGTCAGGTCTTCTGCCTCTGGATTTCCAACATCAAGAACACAAACATCACTGCTGGGGTGGGGGAGGGGAATGTTCTGGGTTGGCTTAAAGCCCATTATAACTAGTAGGTGTAACTGTTGCCTTTGATTAAGGGTAGGTGTAAAAAACAATTGAGCTTCTTGTTGGAACTACATACTTGAAACAATAGGACCACCACCCAAACAATAGGCACATGGCAAGGTTTGAGTAGAAACTGACCCATGTGGTCCACACAGTTTCTCTGGGGATTGATATAGCAAATATGGTGGCTAGGGCATTTAGTGGTGGAGCTGTTTGTACAGTGAAAAACCTCTCAGAAACAGACTTGGAAGGACCAGAAAGTCTAGGTGACTGCCAGAACAAGTACTAGGAGGTGTGGCCCTGGGGAAAAAAAACTTTTTGGATAGAGTTCTGGCTGAAAAAAGGCTTGGAATTGCGAACAAAGGAACTAGTTTCTATTGTTTGATTCCCATTGTGTTCAGGAAAACACAACTTCATGTACATATTTTGTAAATGAACAATACTTCATCAGAGTCTTGACTCCATCATTTTCTCCTTCTAATGGAAACAACCCACAGGACCCTGAATTTTGGTTAATCCCTTGGGTCAACAAGAACAGGACATTCAACAAAACTGAAAGGAGTATTAAAAACTGATAAAAGGAAAGACTTTTTCACTCAGTGCCTAGCTAGACTATGGAGCTCATTGCCACAAGAATTTAGTGAGATTCAAAGAGGGATTGGACATTTTTGTGTATGATGAGAATATACAGAACTGTAACAGTTAATATGAAAACAAGTTTTTGAAGGTATATAAAAAAAACACCTCAGAATTCAGGGTTTCCACCAACCTTTAATATTAGGCAATAAAATGAGTCCTTCTTGGGAGGCAGATTATCTCACTGTGACACCAGGGTACAATCCAGACTAATGAGTAGCTGTGTCACCCCTGCCCTGTGAGCCTGGGGTGCCCTTTACAATGCCTTTCTGTTCACAGACAGCCTCCAGCATGTCTGTGTGTGTGCTGCAGCCAGCCAGCCACACCATGGCTCTTACCAGCCTTAAAATTACCTCAGTGTGACCCCAACTCATTCCCAATCCTAGATTTTCCCCCAGAAACGTATGTCCTGCACTGCCCAGCCCTCTCACAGAAAGTACAAATATATTAAGTCTGTTATTCCTTGAATGGAATAATATGAACACAACTTGTTACCCCAAATTGAGTTAGCCAGACACTTCAACTTGAACACATTGATTATAGTTAATAAACTTGTTTTATCTAAAGAGATTTGAAGTCACTACAAGTAATGAGGCATAAAAGTCAGAAATGGTTACAAGAAAAATAAAAAGTAAATGTTTACTGGTGCCCGATTTAACAAATGATATTAGATTCACAGCAAAGTTCTCACCACATGTTTTCAGCAGTCTTACTGACCAAACTCTTTAGAACAGGGCTCCTCCCCCAGAGTTCATTGTCTGCTTCCTTTGTCTCTTCAGGCACAGTGAATGTGATGGGCAGAGATAGAGAGGGGTGCTTTGGGGTGTTTGTCCCTCATTTTTATATTATCAGTCCCTTTCTTGAAAAAGATTTCCAGGTGAGAAACAGAAGCCAAAGATTCTATGTGGAAGGATATTCCCTGGGTTTTTTTTCCACCTGTTTGAACTTCCTTTGTCCTCCCTTCCTGCTTAATGTCTCAGATTACTGCTTAAATGCAAATTAAGGCAAGCACACATACCTTTGTTTAGGACAGACCGGTTTGCCAGAAGCTGGGAATGGGCGACAGGGGATGGATCACTTGATGATTATCTGTTCATTCCCTCTGAAGCACCTGGCATTGGCCACTATCAGAAGACAGGATACTGGCTTAGACGGACTATTGATCTGACACAGTATGGCCGTTCTTATGTTCTATGTATGCCAACTTTTATTTGGGCAGCACTGTGGGATTTGGAACATGTGTTAACACCACCATACAGGGGAATCTTATAACCTCACATTCAATGTTGCCACACGTACTTGATTACTGACCAGCAAATTATGAGTTTTCAAATGATACTTTGCAAGGCATACTTTGTACAAAGATTATTACAATAATGTGCACAGCATGAACACAGAGGTATATTGTCACAGTCACATCTGCCTATTACAGGGTTCTTGCACCTTTCTCTGAAGCATCTCGTACTGGCCACTTTCAGAGGTGAGATATTGGACTAGATGAACTGTGGGTCTGATTCAGGCTGGAAATTCCCATGTTCTAGTTTCAAGACAAATGTTGGGTAAAAAAAAAAACAAGTGTGTTATCAAATTTCCTTAACTCCTTTGCTTATTAAAACAAAACCTCTTGGTGTAGTTAGCACCATTTTTGCTCTTTGTTAGCATTTTGTGTTTCCTTGTCAGGTTCTCCTGCACTACTGCAGTGCTGCAATGTTGAGGCT
Source organism: Chrysemys picta bellii (assembly GCF_011386835.1). NCBI lineage: Eukaryota > Metazoa > Chordata > Testudines > Emydidae > Chrysemys > Chrysemys picta. The sequence continues at coordinate 40,631,050 of NC_088797.1, forward strand.
GCAAAGGCTGCCAGGGAGCATACAAAGACAAATAATATGGTTTTCACTGTTTTTCTTTAATACCCTGACAGCCTTTTAATATTTGCTTTTCTGATATCTTTTATCTGAAAACATTGTAAATTACATCAGAGGGTAAGTGCCAGGGAGGGAGAAGAGCAATGGAAACTAAAGGATAAATTGGCACAAGAACAAAGAGGGGTAAACTGGGTAAATTTAGGTTGGAAATTAGAAGAAGGTTTCTAACCATCTGAGGAGTGAGGCTGTGCAAGAATCTCTCAATTGAAGTAACAAGGGCAAACTTAACTAGTTTTAAGATGTAACTTGCTAAATTTACAAATGTGGATAGCAGGGGACTGGACTGGGTGACCCCATGTAGTCCCATGGACTAGAGGTCCCATCTAGGAGATCCCAGCTAGACCCATGTCCTGTCTAACATACATTTTGGATTGATAGGCTATTTTCAAAACCTCCTGAGGGATTTGAAATCCCAATTCCCATTAATTTCAATGGGGGCTGAGCTTTGCAAATCTCATCCATACTCTGACATTGTCCCTCTTTAAATAACCCAGAAGGCTTACATTTCATGGCTGAGCATGTCTTGCTTGTTTCTCAGCCTTAGCACCATAACATGGAAAATGTCTAAAGGTGGTGTGGAATGCTTCCTTCTGAGCCAGTACTGAGCCAATACCCAGCATTGTGTTTTGGGAACGCTGCTGTGGGAGGTATCATTCACATACTGCAACGGCTAAGAACCTGACCAATTATGGTCAGTGTGTTTTCCTTTCCATTGCTCTTTTCACCAGAGGAAGAATGTTAAGCTCCAGCATTCTGGCCAAATTCCAGTTTAGGTAATTACATGCTGTCTACCTATATATTCCCTGAAGCTGTGACTGTGTTTCAGTTCTTGCCCTAAAATCTTGTGTGGTCAGGAGCTTCTCTAGCTATAGGCACATGAGGCAGCTGTTAGAGCAGCAGCTGCCTAAGGTGGCAGACTTCTGGGAGAAGCGATTTTGTTAAAATGCTCAACCTACAAAATGTATTATTGTCTACATGGCTCTGCAAATGGGACTAGGGGGTATGAATTGCAGATCACGCTAACTGCTCCATGTAGTCCCTGCTGGTGTGAACTAAGAAGCAGGGCCGGCTCCAGCATTTCTGCCGCCCCAAGCAAAAAAAGCCGCAATTGGTGGCGGCAGTTCAGCGGCAGGTCCTTCGCTCCTAGAGGGAGTGAGGGACCTGCCACTCCCGAATTGCCACAAGTGCCGCCCTTCTCCCTTGGCCGCCCCAAGCATCTGCTTGTTAAGGTGGTGCCTGGAGCCGGCCCTGCTAAGAAGTACCTAGTTCACACTGATGTAGTCCACAGGACTGTGTTAATGCACAATAGGTACCCTTTAGTTTGCACCAGCAAGATCTACATGGAGCATTGAGAATGCTACGCATTAGAGTGCTCTGCAGTTCAGAGCCCTGTAGACAGTCTGTGGCACTGAGGGAAGTGTGAGGAGGAGGTATCACAGTGAAGTTTTGCATGGGGCAGCAGATTGCCTTGAGTGGCCTCTGCATAGGGTTGCTTTATACTGTTGAATAGTGGTTTCATTTCACCCCCAGGTTTGGCTGCCTTGCTGCAGTGGATAAAGTGATTCCTATATATATTGGAAGTAGGTTGTAAACCATTTTGGGATCCTTCAAGATGAGAAGTCCTGCCGATAAGTAAGATATTCATTACTCAGGGCTGGATTGCTCCCTTCTGAGTAAAATCCCACAAGAGAAGGCTGCAAGAGAGTAAATCTTGAAGATCTCAGATCTGTATATTCCATGCACACAATTTATATGCCTGGGTGCCAAACAATGGTCAGTTAGTTACTAATATGTGAGTTAAGTTGGAAAATATTCTTAATGCAAGATAGGAGCTCATATTCAAATGTTCAGGGACTTTCATTAGAGGAACATGAAACAAATAAACAGATTAGTCACACCTGCACGTATGAATTCTGAGATTTATCAGAGCAGCCCATGCCTTTAGCCTTTTAGCTCTATTTCAATCTAAGGTTGTCAATACTATTAGAAACTGCATTCCAATACGGCACACCATGAAAAAAAACTATGCATGTAGTTTTAGTAAATCAACGACAATATTGGACAGATTCCCTCAATACAAGTCTTTAGAAATGACTGACCAAGCTGATCTGTATTATAAACTGATCATAGGAAACAGGCAATACAAAAGTAAAAATCTGAACAAATATGCCCACCAGTTAAGATGTATTAATGTAATTAAGTTACAATGTGAATGAGACTAAAATAGGATCTTGACCCTAGAAAATATCAAAGATTGGTCGATGAGATAAGATTGACATGAGAGAAGTCCTGTCCTGTCAGTGCCATTGGAAATCTCCTCCCCCCCCCCACCCCCCATCACCACCTTAACTGGAAATGATGAAGTCATAGAAATGACACTACTTATTAGATACTGAAGAAGGGATTTGGGCCATATACTAAATCCTATTGACTCCCTCCTTGGGTAAGGCACGCCTTCCTATTGGCAATCAGGGATCAAAAGGGGTTAAGCCACTCCCCAGAAGGCAAAATTTTAGAGCATAACACCATTTCCTGTGACATCATCATTGCCAGTTAAGGTGGGACTTCTGATGGCATTGAGGGGGGTAGGCCTTCCTGTTAAAATGGGACTGTCTTTGAACACCTCCAGTTAAGGGCAGGACTCACTGCCTGTCATCCTTATCTCACCCATCAATCTTCATGACATTTGCTGGTGGCAAGATACTGCTGATCAAAAGGGATTATTCAAAAACAATAATTCCACCAAGTTATCATTCCCAGCTAGTCAAAGGGAGAAGGCTAGCACTGATAAGAAAATGCTTTCTATACAGCTTAATTCACAACACTAATTGTGTTCCTTTTAACTGTACAGCCAAGCTTTGCTGAGCTACTGTGAATTCAGTCAATATTTATTTTTAAATACCTTTTTTTGTCAACATCTCCCTAAACAAACATGATAAACTAGTGCAGGAGGAAAGATTATCCTGTGGTTAGAAACAGTAGCATTAGCAATTCCATGTGGACTCCATGAAGCTGGACCAAAATCCTGAAGCAAAGACTGTGGATTAAGCTTTATAATTAACGAGATAGGAAAAATTAATAATACAATCAGTACAATAGTCCCAGTATTATTTTGAAAAGCAAGCTAATGGTTTTCACACTGCCTCCACATTTTCATTGTTTAACATATAATGTTCTAAATGGGTTCACTCACCACTTTGGCGCCTTCTTGTGGCCAATATGGGAATTAGCTTTGGTAGCCAGTGTGCCCCCTCCGGTGGTGCTCTGCCCATCACCTCTTCTGCTCCTGGACACATGTCCCTCCAAGGACTGCATTGTCTTCTTCAGTGACTGAACACTTTGACCATGCCACACACTGTGCTCCCCCACTTCCGGGGACGCCTCTGCAATCCCTGTCCAGCTATTTCTCTCAGTGGTGACTGCAGTCTACTGTCTAGCCTCTTCTCCAGTGGCAAGTTGGGGGGGACCTGGGTCCACCCTCTACTCCAGGTCCCCAGGGACCCTGTAGAAGGCCGCTGCTTACTGCACCCCCTCTAACTCCTCAGTAGATTTCCCTGGGCAACTTCCCTGCGGACCCAGCACCCTCTTTGCTCTTGCCTCAGGGCCTCAGCTTGCAGATCCCTGCTGCCTTTAGCTCCCCAGGTCTCTGCCTGCAGCACTGCTCTGTCCAGGGTGCTAGCTGCCTTCAGTCTGCAAGGCAAGCTAGTCCTCCTCCCTCCTGGAGCTCCAGGGAGTGACTGAAGCTGCTCTGCCATGCAGCTGTTCTTATAGGGCCTGCCGGGCCCTGATTGGCTGCTCCCCTTAGCCCTTCTTCGATTGGCTACCTTCTGCGCAGCCTCCCTAGGGCTCTATTAACCCCTTAGAGCCCAGTGTGGGGCAGGTGCCCCATCACACATGGATTTTTGTATTGCATTTAGTAAATGCATCATAAAAGTTGTCAGGGGGGAAGACGTGTAGGGAAGTATTGGGCTTTGGGCGCATCAACTGGATGTTTTTGCTAAAATGATTTACCATCAATGAAATAGATAACATCACATTGGGTTGAAGATGGTTGTTCCCATCTCTCAGAGCTAGCAATTCAGGCTGTCTGCAGATTCAAGAAAACAACACTGCATTGGCTTACACTCTGGTTACATTTTCAAGGTTATCTTCAAAATAATGTTTTAATGAAAGCTGAGATTCTAGAGTGCGATTAACCAATAAGGGCAAAGGGGGTTTCCACAACAAATTACATGATCATGCAATGAGTGAGAAGACTGGGATATATTCCTCTATCTTCAACGAAGTTCCTATTTGGTTTTCAGTAAGTTTACAACCCAGTTCTTCGGCCCTTCTTATTCACATGTGTGATCATTGTACAAGCAGTCCCTAGCAGAGATGTGGATACAGCAGTAGAAAGAAGAGTAGATTAAGAGAAAACACTGTCAAAAGCTGCAGTGCATGGCTAATGCCTACAGCATTTGGAGATCGGTCCTATTAACATGACTTTGAATTTGAGATTTAATTTATTAAAAAGGAAAATGTGATCTGGATGAAGGATGAAGTGATCTGGAAATATATTTTCACTGCGCTCAGATTAATTTTCCAGGGAAAAAAAACATTTTTCAAAAAAAGATTTTTTAAAAAAAATGTTCTAAAGGTTTTCAAAGCGGAATGGTAGTGCCTCTGGTAATGAATTTGCAATCTCAATTTCTTTTGCAAATTAAAGCTAACCACAAATGGGTCATGGATGCAATCCCACCAAAACAGCATTCGTTTTACGAGCAGCCTGGGTGTTCTACTGATGTGCTTTTTGATTCATCATGAGCATCCAATAAATATAAGACCACTTGAAAATGCAGTTCTGAAACTAGTTCTGTCTGGCAGAGCAGGAGGGAAAGGGGAAAAACAATTAAGTAATTAAAGAGAACATTGATTTTACTCTGAGAACTAGTAAATATTATGTATTTCATTTATGACTTGAATTCAAATGTTGAAGATATGTTTCTATGTTAAGTTGATTTTTGGGGCCTGATTCTCCACTGTCTTGCATTCTCATTTACACCTGTGTAAATAGGTCTTCTTTGGCCTGAATTCTTCATTCGTCTCAGATCTCTTCACACTGCCAGATCCATGTAAAGAGGCCTTTGCATAATTGAAGATCAGGCACTGTGTCTTTTTAAAGATACAGGGCCTGATTCTCTATTGTACTGCCCCTTGCGTAATTATTTACACTTGTGCAAAGTGAATGCAAGAGTTGGTGTAAAACGTGACCATTGGTTTGAATGAGTGAACGGAAAACATTTGGTAGCATTTTGCATTGACTTTCCACAGGTCTAGCTAATTAACTGAGGTTCAAGGTCCCTAGTGCTCACTAAAGGAAAGGACAAATAGCACAAATTTAATGTTTGATCCTGAGAGCAGTCAGAGTCTTCATGGACAGTTGGCATGCCCAGGAGGATCAGAGGATCAGATCACTGCAGGATCAGAGCCTGAGGCAGGTGTAGAGTTGGTAGATATCATGTAAGCCTCCTCCCCATAGTTCTGTCATACATGTCATACTCCTGTTATTCCACTTCTCATTCCATTTTAGGAACAGGGAGGTTTCATCTTATGTACAAAAGGGGCACCGGGATGAGAGTAAGCCCATTTTCACTTAAGACCTAATGTGGACATGGACTTCAGACTAGGATATGTATTTTGTAAGCTCAGCTGATACTAGGTGAAGGAGGAGTGTTAACAGTAGATGACTAGATCTTGCTGCAGTATGCTGCTCTGTGTTAAAAAAACTGTCTTTATTATTCAGCTGAGGCAGAGAAAAAATTATTCAAAAACATTTCAAATGTTAAAAGAAAAAAATAAGTTACAGTAGATGTTAAATTGCACCGGCTTCCAATGGTGTTTCCCATGCACTTGCTAATACAAGGAATGGGGGAATCAACGGGAAATCCTTACCCTGTAATTTACTAATGGCTGCACACCAGAGTATTGCAGCATTTTGGAAAAGAAAGAACCATCTGCTTTGACATCCTGACTCAAGAGCAAGTTGGTGGTACAGAAAATGTACACACACAGAGCAAGAAGTCAAGTATACAGAGAATTGGTATGAAATCTCAGAAAAGCCAGACACAAAGCAGCTGCAATACCTCAGTCAAACTTCCTTTTCTGGGCCCGGAGCACACTTGAATTCGCTAAGCAATCAGCACAACTGCACAGTAGACATCTCTAGGGGGTGGTAGCACCTGCCGTTTCCTTGCTTTCCTGACTTCGCTCTGCTTAGCCATCTGTAGAAATGCACCTTCCAGGTCTACCAACCTTTTTGCCCTTTATGAACCTAAAATATATCTAAACACATCACTAAACACCTTGGTTGTATCCTATGCAATGGAATATGCAAGTACTATCAGTACCCCCACTATTAGAGTTCATGTCCCATACAAGCACCTCCAAGCTAGTGTCCAAGTCTCATGTGAGCAACAACACATGGCAGCAGTCACGTCTAAAGAAAACACGCAGCACATTGTAGTGTCTGACTTTTTGATTGGCTTAAGGGATAACACCAGCCATACAGCTAGTCAGCTTGGGTTTAAAAGCTGCATTCTAACTTATCTCCTGCCACCAGGATCAGTTTAAGAGGAGTCAGCTCTTCACCCATCCTCCAGACACTATTTCCTTAACTGTCTCCACAAACACATGCACCAATTCAGAATGCATTGCGTGTTCTCTCCCTCACCCACTGCAGGGCTCAGTCCCCAGAAATTTACATGGCACAGGAGTTTGTGACAGATGGAGAGGAGAGGTCACTAACTGAATCTAGGAGCCCCAAACAATTGTTTTCACAGGCATCCCCATGTTTGTCTAAACTGGTCTTGATCATGGCTGTGCTTTTTACTGGACTGGTCCCTGCAGCTGTATTGTTGTGTTCTCTAGCTGGGTGAATAAAGAGGATCATTCTTTCACCAGTGAGTATTTTGGCCTCATCTAAACTACTCATGTGACACTACACGATACTAAGAAAAATGTGGCAGTGGGCAGATATGTTAACATATGCCGGGGTAGGCAACCTATGGCACACGTGCCGAAGGTGGCACACAAGCTGATTTTCAGTGGCACTCACACTGCCCAAGTCCTGGCCACCAGTCTGGGGGGCTCTGCATTTTAATTTAATTTTAAATGAAGCTTCTTAAACATTTTAAAAACCTTATTTACTTTACACACAACAATAGTTTAGTTATATATTATACTTATAGAAAGAGACTTCTAAAAACGTTAAAATGTATTACTGGCACGCAAAACCTTAAATTAGAGTGAATAAATGAAGACTTGGCACACCACTTCTGAAAGGTTGCCGATCCCTGACATATGCCAATTATTTTGCTGTACTGAATATATAGTAAATTCAAGTTTTAAACACGATTATAATTCTTAATTAACCAATAACTGACCCAGCAACTTAATCCCCACCCATTCTTCTTCTTATTTGAACCGTATTAATAGTGTACTAGTTATGATGCAAATTGTCTTAGTATGATGCATAACAGTAGGCCAAGACTTTTGAAAGTGACTCAAGATTTTTGGTGCCCAACTTTAGAAAACTTAAAGGAGCCTGATTTTCAGAAAGTGCTGAGCACCAACTTTTTGAAATTCAGGCTCCTTTAAAGCATCTCAAGTTGGACACCCAAAGTCACTATTCACGTGTGAAAATCTTGGCCATGGTATTTTAGAAAAGGCGGCAAAAAGATAGTTGATCTATGTAGCATATGGCTTTGAAACAATGCTTCTAAAATTCCCTATTAGTGGTCTGATGGCTTTATAAAAGTTTAGATTCAAAACTGGTCTTGAAAATTATTTGGAGAAGTCAAAAGAGCCGCTTGTTAGAAATGGTGCGTGTTTGGGAAATCCAAATGAAATTCTATATATCAATAATTTGAAAATAGTGCTCATTAAGGCATCTGCCCATATGAAGATAATCTCTTGTTTCCGGTCATAAGAGAAATACTTTTTTTTTAAATGCCCTTAATGTCCTACAGTTATGAGCTAGCTTGAAACAGAGGGCTGATAATATTAACTAGCTGTTTACATGAAGGAAAATAAAACAAAAAATTAGCATAGAAATTTGCTTTGGATTCCAAACTGCTTTCACCCTTTGTGGATTTGGAACTACATTTCTCAAACACCACCACTTTGTTTGAACAACAATGAAAACAAAACTAAAAGTGAACAGTGTGATCCTATTCTATAATCCTCATCCTGGAAGCCAAATATTTGAGGACTAAGCCTGTCCTCAGATATGCACATGTGTATCTCAAACAATAGTTAATTGTATTTTTTTTAAAAGGAGAAACAGGAATGCACAGAAGCCAACGGTACATATCCATTGTCCAATCACCCCAAAGTCCAACAACCCAAAAGTCTCTGTCCCTTGTCAGTGCCACCCCAGAGTTCAAAAGTCCCACCCACTCATTCTTTCAAAGAAGCGAGTGTAGTTGCAAGGACTGTGTGGCAATCTTTACTCCAGGAATGCAAAGGAATCTCAAAGTGGATTGTAAAGTATATAATAATTTATTGATACCTAGCTTTTCTACAGTGCATATCACCAATAGATCTCAAGGCACTTTATAATCTATATGTAATGTTCTAGCTTCTGGGCGTCTTGCAGGTAGAAGAATTTTAGGTGTGGTTCCTAAATCTCTTGTATCTCTTGCTAGATTCATTTTTCCAGTAGCTTCCCCCCAGTTATTCTGCTCTTCATCAGTCTCAAAAGCAACAGTTGGCAAATTTTACTGCTCTCTGACAAGATTAAATAATGCTAAGCACCTGCTCCACTTCTTTACTGTCTGCAGGAGTTTATTACCACTTCATGAACAGACTCCGGAGCCATATTGCATGATTAATGGATGATGTCTACCACACACCGCTCAGATTCCTAGTCCAATAAGATAAAAATGAAGGATCATATTTAATAAAAAACTCAAACCAGCCATCTTTGTCTCATTTTTGCATATTAACAGAAACTAATTCAGAGAGGGGTGAGTTTATGTCACAGGTTATAAGAATTAATGGTATTTTTTCTCTCTCTTTTGGGGGGTGATTTTCAAACGCACTCAGTACTCACCACACACTTCTCATGTCGATGTCGATGGGAGTTTTAGCATTATCTTCAATGGGAGCAGCATTAGGCCAAACAGTGCTTTTGAAAACTATTCTTGGGTTTGGCATTCCTCCATAGTAGCTCAGTGTGAGATCTCCTTCCCTGTGCACATCCAGGACTCATGGTCCTCAGTAGAGCTGGTTGGGAATTTTTCTCCGAACCATTTATTCAGCAAAAATGCCTATTCATCAAAAATAAAACTGTTCATGAAACAAGCGATGAAACGTCCAACTAAAAAAAAATTGGAAAATAGGTTCAAACAATGGTTGAAACATCCCCTTCCAACATTTTCAAACTGGAATTTAGACTAAAATCATGTTAAAAAAGGGGGGAGGAAGGTCAAAATCAAAAGAGAGCATTTCAAAATTATTAAAATGAAAAATTTTGTTTGAACTGATTTGAAATTATTTTTGGTTTTTCATTAGCAAAATTTTTGAAATTTCAACTTTTTATCCCAATTCAGGATGAGAAAAAAAAATTATATCAAAAATTTTTGCAACATGTGAAATTCATTTCAGACCCAGCCCTGTCTTCACTATTTACATCTCCATTCTGAGCTATAGCCAGCACCTGACCAAATTTTATTCGATGAGGAACACATTAATTTTCCATACCGCCAAAAGTAGAGGATGATCTTTGGAAACACTTAAGACTCTTGAATAAGGAAGGTGTTTGGGAGATGTAGGTAAGCTGGAAATGTTTCCAAATCCCAGTCAGCACAAGATGCTGAAATAAATATTTTCCCTTGTGCCTAAGCGTGTACTGTTTAGATTGTGGGTCATGGCAATGTGAAGTGTCAAAATAGGATTTTTAGGTTTAATAGTAAGAAGCATGAAAAGCTATTTTCCATCATAATGAAACATGCAGCCATTCTCAGAGTTGTGTTGGGCATGGACCCATGTCAGGTTGCTGTTACTGCTGGAGATAAACTGTGGAGGTGGGACCATGAAGCATCTGGTGTCACCAAAGGTTGTGAAATACTCCTCGACTGCATGAATAGGGCTGAAGATCACATACCACTGTATATCACCCCTAGTACCACCCAAGATCCCCTGTGGAGTAGCTCATGTGGAAGAGTTATTCCCCGCAGGCTCAGCGAGTGAAGCCTGCTAAGAATGGCCAAGATATTAATTCCACAACCACAAAGCACCAAAGAAATGCACCTGCTATTTTATCATCATTCACATTAGCTACCTTTCACTTGCCTCCATATGGGCTACTATCTTTGGGAAACTAAGCTGGTGCTGGAGGGGTCACCTAGAGCTGTTTATTATTGCTGTTTTTTCCTCATTTGGACAGAAATGTGTGTGAGAAAAAAAAACAGCAAATGCTTTTTGAAAAAATGTGGTCATGGTTGATCGTGTCTGCGCTGCTTGTCAGATGCCTGTGATTACATGTCCAGGTGACTTAGAGCTTAGAAACAAGGTTGTAAATTAGTTGGCAGATAAGGAATGTTTAAAGCAAAGCAAAATGTCAAAACAGCAAGCCACAAGGACAGTAGCAGAAAGAAAAGGGTTATGGGATGTGGTGTTAACATGTCATGAGGGAAAGCAGCAAACAAAACTGGGGAATATTAAAATACTTAAAATTATCATAGTAAGGAAATATCATTTGGAGGAGTGGAGGCAGAGTCACAAGATATAATAATAAAGAGTGATTATACAGAACTAACAGGCACTGTCATAGGAAACAATAGCAATCAGAAGCATTGCTGCAGAGATGTTTTAATAATGCAAAGGTCATGCTTATATTAGAGCTACATTCTGAACTACACTGGCCAACTGGTCTTGGAAAACTTCGTAACAATGATGTTTTGGCAGCATTATCGAAGTAAGGATGAATGCACAAGCTCGTCCAATGCCTGCACTTACCTGATCCTGAGGATAGGCTACTTCTGATTGTAATGAATATTATATAGAGGTGCTTCATCTTCCAGATGCTTCATATAACAGCATTGCATTGCTTCCTTTGAGGGACCTCCTCTTTATTAGCATCCCCTGGAAAATTTACAAGAATACAGTTGAAGAATATATACCTAAATGCTAGGTGAAAACAGTTTACAAAGGTGATGGAGCAAGCGCTAAGAAGTTAATTTGCTGAAGACAAATTTGGGATTTTTCAAAGCCCCTGAGAGGTCCCGATGCCCAATTTCTACTAAAATTAATGGAAACAACTATCCAAATCCCCTTGACATTTTGAAAATCTCAGCCAAAGTCGATCACATAATAAAGTAATGAAGTTAGCAAGATTTCTTAATTTTCTCTGTTCTCTTGTTTACTCCTTGATTCGTCCCTGTTAATATTTGTTTAGGTGCCCCTATGCCACTGGCATTCCAGGAGTTTGAAAAGAACTCAGATCCCCATTAATAGATCATATTTAAAACCATGCTATTAAAATACTAAAATCAGCTCAATGAGCAGGGCGGAAGTATTTCTGAAATAGGAGGCTTTGTTTCAAACAGGGCAGGTCTGGGGCCCTTCTCATGTCTCCAGGACAGCATTCCTCAGGCTCAGTGCTATGGAGATGAAACTCTCAGTTCTCAGGGTCCTAGGACTTCTGATATTAGAAAATGAAGCAGTACATACCAGCAGGGGGGCAAAACTCTTGAAGATGTTTACCACTCAGTACCTGACCCAGTTTTCCAAAGCAGTACTTCCATTAAAGTTGATAAGAGTGCTGAGTGCAACTCTATGGCAGGTTCAGGCATAATTATAAGCTGCTCAGTTAGTAACTAAACTACAACAAGCTGGGCTACAGAAAGCTAGACCAGCAGGGACCTGCCAGTCATCACTTTTCCAATGGCTTGTGTTGAGCCGTCTTTTGGGATAACTTAGAAAACATTTTCCTTAAGGTGTTTCTCTCCCTATGGGCTATTCTTATGAAAAAGTGTAGCTTCTTCCTTACATGCTAAGAGTGGGTAAGCCCTTGGCATTAGATTTACATTACCAGACCTGTGGGTAAGCCCTTGGCATTAGATTTACATTACCAGACCTGATTGCCTATGCAGTACTGGGAATGAACATGGAATACTACACAGAAGGGAACTGGCTCCTCAGAATGCCATGGCTGACCTATCATTAGACATGCAGAGCTGCTAGGAAACAGCCAACGAACCATGAGCAGTAGCCCCTCTCAGAGTCTATGCAGTCCATTGAAACCACCAGGGACAAATTAGCCCTTTGGGGAGGGACAATGGATATGTGGGAGCTGCAAAACTCATTTTTAGTTTTAACAAGCATTTTAAAAAGTTCTGACAAGGAAGAGAATGTAGAATCTTCCCCCCAGAGACGGGGGTGATGGGCACCATATACGCACTGGTTATAGATAAAACTAAAAAATGCACTTTCATGTTATTCTTGTAAACTACTTCATATAATCAGTATGCAATGTCTGCAATCATTGGGCCAAGTTTGTCAGGCAATGGGAGCTCTGCTTGAGAGGACAGCAGAATTTGGCTCTTAGACATGGAATTCATGTATCTGCAGACAGAAGGATTTGAAATCAGGACGTATCTTTGTTTCATGTTTGTGTACCGAGTTTTTCTTTAATAACATAAGGGGGAGGCTTTAGAGCATCCACACCAGAAATTCTTTCAGTTTTCCTACATCCGACCAACTTGGGACATTCCTAAAAGATGATTTTCTTGTGAAATTTCTGTCTTGTAATACAAATCATATCTAATGTCTAGTATCGCATGAAAACACCTACTCTTAATTTTGGGCTGGTATTCTTTCTATTACTGTGCTACTAGGAGCAGTTAGCAGGATGTTATTTCAATAGTGCTCTAGAGAGTTTTATTGGTTCGTTTCCTTTTCTAAATCTGGTCTGATGTTGTCAGCATTGCCCTGCAGTTCTTCAGAAAAATGTGCATACAGCGTACCAGTTTTTTTTTCCTCAGAGAGAGATCTGATTATCTTTTAATTTCCTTATACAGTCAACATTCAGAAATAATGAAAGACTTGCTGCCTGTATTAGATTAACAATTGAACTATTTAAGGAAAGGTGGAGGAAGCAGGAGGAAGTGACTGAAATGAAATCTTCGATCTCTATGCTTACTGTAGCTACTATGTTCTATTGCTTCATCTCTATTATCTCTTCTCTTGGGGGTTAATTATGCTGTAATTCATTGCCTATGTAAGGGAATAATTGGACATGTCAGCTCTTATGTATACCCTCACTTACAGTGCAGGGGTAGAGCATGCTTGCCCTTGCATGGCCATAAGAGGCCTCTCTGCATGGCCCATGTAAGTATTGCCCAGAATCTCAGCCTCTGCATTTGGGGAACTAACTGCCGCTGGTAGTAAGTGGGGCTGCCCACCCCACCATTCCTCACACACATCCTTAGAAGCAATTGGTCAGACCTTATCTCCAAACCATTCCCTAGGAGCAGTCTCCCAGAGATGGCCAGTCACATAGGAGGAGGAAAGGAGAGTACACTCTACCTTTTAAATGGGAGTAGTAAGTTATTCTCCCCTTCAATGCAATGGGGACATCCATCCAGCAAAGCCCACATAAAGAACAGGAGTACTTATGGCACCTTAGAGACTAACAAATTTATTAGAGCATAAGCTTTTGTGGGCTACAGCCCACTTCTTCGGATGCATACAGAGTGGAATAAATATTGAGGAGATATATATACACACATACAGAGAGCATGAACAGGTGGGAGTTGTCTTACCAACTCTGAGACACCAATTAAGTAAGAGAAAAAAACTTTTGAAGTGATAATCAAGATAGCCCAGTACAGACAGTTTGATAAGAAGTGTGAGAATACTCCACATGGCTCCTGATGCTGCCTCTGGAGTGGTCTGCCTCAGGGGTTTTCAGGACAAATTATTTGGTGGCCTCAGAGTGCGGCCACCAACTCTTGCTGGTAGCTGCTTTCACACTTTTTTCCTAAAATGCTTAATTAGCTTTAGGAAAAACAAATAAATATGCACATAGACACATCCAAATCATATTAATTTATTGCTAGCTAGTAAGTCTGTTGAAAAAAGTAATATTAACAAACATACAAGTATCACTTTTCACAGCAGACTTACTCAGCTCCGGCAAGCCTGGGGACAAACTAAGCCCTGGATGGGTGGTCAGGGGAGGGAGTGGGGGGCCGGAGCCTGAATCCCCACGGACGGGGGATGGGCCCTGAAGCCACGTGGAAGGAGCCCAGTGCTGGAGCCAAAAGCCCCACGGCCAGAGCCTGCCACCCCAGGGATGAAGCCCAAAGCCTGAGCACCACCGCCCCTGGGAAGGTGGCGTACTCCCCGGCTGCCTGCTCCTCCAGTTGTGCCCCAGGTGTCTCCAGAGGGGGGCAGGGCCCAACCCCTGCTGGCGGCCACAGCAACAAACACCAAGGCGGTGCATCCACGAGCAACAGGGAAGGGAGGCGCCACTGCTTTGCCCCCCTCCCCAGCCCAAGAGCCACAGTGGCCACATTTGATAAAAGTTGCTCTATGCCATCCTTCACAACAGACTGTACCTAACGGGATTAGTGACTAACACCGCTTTAATTAGACTGGGACAAAATTTAACTTTCACTGAATCCAATTCATAGATTCATAGATTCTAGGACTGGAAGGGACCTCGAGAGGTCATCGAGTCCAGTCCCCTGCCTGCATAGCAGGACCAAATACTGTCTAGACCATCCCTGATAGACATTTATCTAACCTACTCTTAAATATCTCCAGAGATGGAGATTCCACAACCTCCCTAGGCAATTTATTTCAGTGTTTAACCACCCTGACAGTTAGGATCTTTTTCCTAATGTCCAACCTAGACCTCCCTTGCTGCAGTTTAAACCCATTGCTTCTTGTTCTATCCTTAGAGACTAAGGTGAACAAGTTTTCTCCCTCCTCCTTATGACACCCTTTTAAATACCTGAAAACTGCTATCATGTCCCCTCTCAGTCTTCTCTTTTCCAAACTAAACAAACCCAATTCTTTCAGCCTTCCTTCATAGGTCATGTTCTCAAGACCTTTAATCATTCTTGTTGCTCTTCTCTGGACCCTTTCCAATTTCTCCACATCTTTTTTAAAATGCGGCGCCCAGAACTGGACACAATACTCCAGCTGAGGCCTAACCAGAGCAGAGTAGAGCGGAAGAATGTCTTGCTCACAACACACCTGTTAATACATCCCAGAATCACATTTGTTTTTTTTGCAACAGCATCACACTGTTGACTCATATTTAGCTTGTGGTCCACTATAACCCCTAGATCCCTTTCTGCCGTACTCCTTCCTAGACAGTCTCTTCCCATTCTGTATGTGTGAAACTGATTTTTTCTTCCTAAGTGGAGCACTTTGCATTTGTCTTTGTTAAACTTCATCCTGTTTAACTCAGACCATTTCTCCAATTTGTCCAGATCATTTTGAATTATGACCCTGTCCTCCAAAGCAGTTGCAATCCCTCCCAGTTTGGTATCATCTGCAAACTTAATAAGCGTACTTTCTATGCCAATATCTAAGTCGTTGATGAAGATATTGAACAGAGCCGGTCCCAAAACAGACCCCTGCGGTACCCCACTTGTTATGCCTTTCCAGCAGGATTGGGAACCATTAATAACAACTCTCCGAGTACGGTTATCCAGCCAGTTATGCACCCACCTTATAATAGCCCCATCTAAATTGTATTTGCCTAGTTTATCGATAAGAATATCATGCGAGACCGTACCAAATGCCTTACTAAAGTCTAGGTATACCACATCCACAGCTTCACCCTTATCCACAAGGCTCGTTATCCTATCAAAGAAAGCTATCAGATTGGTTTGACATGATTTGTTCTTCACAAATCCATGCTGGCTGTTCCCTATCACCTTACCACCTTCCAAGTGTTTGCAGATGATTTCCTTAATTACTTGCTCCATTATCTTCCCTGACACAGAAGTTAAACTAACTGGTCTGTAGTTTCCTGGGTTGTTTTTATTTCCCTTTTTATAGATGGGCACTATATTTGCCCTTTTCCAGTCTTCTGGAATCTCTCCCGTCTCCCATGATTTTCCAAAGATAATAGCTAGAGGCTCAGACACCTCCTCTATTAGCTCCTTGAGTATTCTAGGATGCATTTCATCAGGCCCTGGTGACTTGCAGGCATCTAACTTTTCTAAGTGATTTTTAACTTGTTCTTTTTTTATTTTATCTGCTAAACCTACCCCCTTCCCATTAGCATTCACTACGTTAGGCATTCCTTCAGACTTCTCAGTGAAGACCGAAACAAAGAAGTCATTAAGCATCTCTGCCATTTCCAAGTTTCCTGATACTGTTTCTCCCTCTTCACTAAGCAGTGGGCCTACCCTGTCTTTGGTCTTCCTCTTGCTTCTAATGTATTGATAAAAAGTCTTCTTGTTTCCCTTTATTCCTGTAGCTAGTTTGAGCTCATTTTGTGCCTTTGCTTTTCTAATCTTGCCCCTGCATTCCTGTGTTGTTTGCCTATATTCATCCTTTGTAATCTGTCCTAGTTTCCATTTTTTATATGACTCCTTTTTATTTTTTAGATCATGCAAGATCTCGTGGTCTTTTGCCACATTTTCTATCTTTCCTAACCAGCGGAATAGCTTGCTTTTGGGCCCTTAATAGTGTCCCTTTGAAAAACTGCCAACTCTCCTCAGTTGTTTTTCCCCTCAGTCTTGATTCCCATGGGACCTTACCTATCAGCTCTCTGAGCTTACCAAAATCTGCCTTCCTGAAATCCATTGTCTCTATTTTGCTGTTCTCCCTTCTACCCTTCCTTAGAATTGCAAACTCTATGATTTCATGATCACTTTCACCCAGGCTGCCTTCTACTTTCAAATTCTCAACGAGTTCCTCCATATTTGTTAAAATCAAGTCTAGAACAGCTTCCCCCTAGTAGCTTTTTCAACCTTCTGAAATAAAAAGTTGTCTGCAACGCAGTCCAAGAATTTGTTGGATAGTCTGTGTCCCGCTGTGTTATTTTCCCAACATATATCCGGATAGTTGAAGTCCCCCATCACCACCAAATCTTGGGCTTTGGATGATTTTGTTAGTTGCTTAAAAAAAGCCTCATCCACCTCTTCCACCTGGTTAGGTGGCCTGTAGTAGACTCCTAGCATGACATCTCCCTTGTTTTTTACCCCTTTTAGCCTAACCCAGAGACTCTCAACACTTCCGTCTCCTATGTCCATCTCTACCTCAGTCCAAGTGTGTACATTTTTAATATATAAGGCAACACCTCCTCCCTTTTTCCCCTGTCTATCCTTCCTGAGCAAGCTGTACCCATCCACACCAACATTCCAATCATGTGTATTATCCCACCAAGTTTCAGTGATGCCAACAATGTCATAGTTGTATTTATTTATTAGCACTTCCAGTTCTTCCTGCTTATTCCCCATACTTCTCGCATTTGTATATAGGCATCTAAGATACTGGTTTGATCTTTCCTCCCAGTTTTGTCCTGACCCTCCTTTCTCTCTGCCAATATAGCCCGCACTCCCTCTCGTTTCCAGCCCATCTCCCAGGTCTCCATGTTCCCCACTTACCTGTGGGCTTTGCTCACCTGTCCCTGTCGAACCTAGTTTCACCACAGTTCCACTGGATGATGTTTCTGAAAACACCCCCCCACACACACACTTAATCCAAAAGAAACCACCCCCTTTAGGGTGGGAGGACATGTGAGCACAAAGAACAGGTATAACTGAGCACCATGCAGTACAGCTGGAAGAAACAAGGAAAGAAGCCCAGGAAGGCCAACAAGAGAGGGCATTCAAGTCAGTACCAACATAGGAGGGTAAAGCATAGCCTCCAGCCAAGCTAGAATCAGAGTGCCTTGGTCATGTCATTATCACACAATGCAGCGAAGTAGCACAACAGCCAGAGCAACACCTTTATTATCTCTTTAGCACCTGATCCTGAGAGACGCTGAGTACTCACAAATCCCATTGAACTCAACAGGATTTGAGGGTGCCCAGCACCTTTCAGCACCTAGCTTTTAGTGTGGCAGGTAATGGCAGCTACTGCAGGAATCAGCAGCAGTGCCCAAAATGACAACCCTGTTGCAGGAGCCATACCAGCCACAGAGTAATAAAGAATGCCAGGGCCCCTTACACCTTCCAAGAAAAGAGCAATTCCTAACAGCAGGGTAATACACCTCTACCCCGATATAATGCGACCCAATATAACACGAATTCGGCTATAACGTGGTAAAGCAGCACTCCGGTGGGGCAGTGCTGCGCTCTCCGGCAGATCAAAGCAAGTTCGATATAACGCGGTTTCACCTATAACGCGGTAAGATTTTTTGGCTCCCGAGCACAGCATTATATCGGGGTAGAGGTGTATATATGTTCCTATGTAATGTTGGGTGAACAACAAGGGAAAGTCAGGTGACAGTCTCACAGCTTTAGCACCCAGGAAGACAAACCGAATGCCCACTCTTGACAGTCTAGAAGTGGGCTGTAGTCCACGAAAGCTTATGCTCTAATAAATTTGTTAGTCTCTAAGGTGCCACAAGTACTCCTGTTCTTCTTTTTGCGGTTACAGACTAACACGGCTGCTACTCTGAAACCAGAAAAAATTGTAAACACAATGGAATTGAAAAAAAATCTGACCAATCAGAGTATGAAAAGTTACGTGTTGAGGTGAGCCATCAGGCCTTGGGCAGCAGCACAGACTGCTGTTATAGTATGCAGAATCAAAAACAAAGTAAAAACCAACAAAGGTATCATTTTGGGTCCCTTCCAGTGCACAACTAGAAGCTGAATAAGTAGGTATTTCGGTCCCTTTGAAGGCTTGAGCTATCAGACTCCAGGAAAAAAATAAAATGACCTATGAATTTTCTATAATCTTTAGTCACAAAATCATAATCAAATGTACAAATGGACTGAGCTGAAAAAAAAAGGCCTGTAACAGCCTCCACTTTGCCAGTGGAAGCCTGCAGCTGACAGATGAGACACAAAGACTCATTCCCATTCTAAGTTTTGTCTATTAAAGAAATTTGGGTTGCATTTCTTTCATGCTTAGCAACGTGCAACAATAGACCCACATGGTTGAGTGTCCTTACAATAACCAATGCTGGATACTTCGGAGGAAAGAGTAAAAGCCCCATAAATGAAACCAATAGTGCAGTAATGTATCTGACCCCAGCTGATGATTAGTCTAACTTCTAAACTTCATTGATAGCCCTTTTAATTTTTATCCTGTTTTCCATGTTCACTAATTATGAATCCTTATTTGAAACCTTTTGTCTCCATAATATCCAGTGACTGTAAGGATTTCCCACACTAATGCCTCTGCCATATCTACTTTTTTCTTCATTCCAAACTGAAAAGTCCTAGTCTGTTTAGTCTCTCCCTGTATGGGGAGAAACTCAGAAGTTTCACCGCAAAAAGAAAACCACCTCCATGAGAGGCGTATAGCTCTTACCGGTGATGGCTTTTGCGGTGATGTGCAAGTGAACACACGTTCTTCCTGTTTACAGAGCTTTTAGCATCCGTAGGATATCCCACAGTGCCTAGGTGACCACTCTGGCCAGCAGCTCTGATGCTCTGATGCCAGATAAACAGACCTCCACCCCTCCCCTGTAAAGCCCTGGGAACTTTGAAACTCCCCTTTCTGTTTTCTTGGCAAGTGCTCACTTGTCACCTGGCCAGGTGACAATGCCTGCTTCACAGAGCAAATGATTCCCTGCCCCTGGAGCAATGCTGAGCTACTGGAGCTGATCAGTGTTTGGGGAGAGGAGGCTGTGCAGGGACCCAGGATGCCCCACAATCACCCTTCTTCCCACAAGACCTATCGTCAAAATGGAGAGAGCTGCACTGTGGGATAGCTGCCCTCAGTGACATGGAAGTGCTGCAAATGTAAACATACTCTGATGCCTGTGGAAGTGAGTGATACACAAACCAGCACTTTTCTTTCACCGGTTCACTATCACCGTTGAAACTGATGGCGCAAAAACTCTGCAAGAACACTACTGCGGTAAGTGGACCTGCGCTATGCAACTCCAACTATGTGAATAACGTAGCTGGAGTCGATGTACCTTAGGTTGAGTTACTGCGGGGTCTACACCATGGGGATTCGATGGGAGAAACTCTTCCATCAACTTACCTTACTCTTCTCGTTGGGGGTAGAGTACAGAGGTAAACTGGAAAGCAATCTGCTGTCGATTTAGCGGGTCTTCACAAGACCCGCTAAATCGACTGCTGGTGGATTGATCTCACAGCGTCGATCCCAGCTGTAATGTAGATGTAGCCTTAGACTTAAACTCCTTTAAACATACCCCTCTGCTGAACACTGTGATGGAATACACAAGCCAGAGCCAAGCTGAAGGTGAATAACACTGGTTCTACTAATGGGAGGAGGAGGAGGCGGTGACCAAAGTGGCACTTTGGGAGCAATAATCCTCACCAATCTGCATGGCAGGACCCATGCAGGGAGATCAGAATGACCTCGGAAAGACTCACCCTACAGATGAAAAAGAAACATTAAGCCTTGAATTTTGACATTACCAATGTCTCTATTAACAATTTTTGACACAATGAACCACATTAATCTCTGCTGTAACTCCACGAAAGTCAATGGAGACACATCAAGTATCCACCTGGCCTCTTTGTGCTTTGAAGATATTGATAGACAGCAGGAAGATAAAAGAAGTCATAAGTAGATGAAAGGAAAGGATGCCTAGCAGGCCTGTTTGTTTCTTGTTTAGTTCAGTAACACTTATTTGAACTTACCACTCAAAGAAAGAGAGAGAAGAGGGTTGTTGTAATGCTGAGCTGCCCTGCAGTAGTGGATGCTGTGTTTGAAATGGTACTGGTAAGTGAGGAGATGTTTACACTGTAGCAGGATGCTGTTTATACCATGGCAGGATGGTGGGGATGCTGTTTTTATAGTGGCGGGATGCTGCCTTTGTAGTGGTGTGACACTCTTGGTAACAGGCGCAAGCTGAGATTTGGCACCAGCTGAGACATCCCAGCTGCCAAGTGGTTTTGTTGTTGTTCTGATTCTTTGCAGGGAGGCACGGAGGGAGAAAGCCTAAACTTTTGTTCTGGTGACATATCTTGCATTTCATGTTGTTTTGTTTTATGTTTAACAAATTGCTGGCATCTGGAGTCACAGCAGTCCTTGGCCCTGGAGTGATGTTTCCATCAGTGCTCCTCTTTCTCTTTGCATAATAATACCAGATCCAACTTCTCCATCCCTAAATGCTGTGTCTTACCGTCATAAACTGTGATTACTTTATGTCCTAGCCAGTGCTCTGCTTCTTTAATTTATTTTGCCATATGTATGATATATAGACCAGTTATTCTACTAGGGTTCTATCACTTCAGGGGCTTTGTTTCAGTTTTGTCTTCAAAAGTATGTGACCGGAGAGTTCAAAAGCACAGAAGGAAGACATCCACTTTGCCCATGTTGAGTCATTATATTGCCACATAGCACTCGCCAAGCTTGAGCCATTCTGTACCATTCACTATATCAAGACATATGATGGCCTTTTCTAGGTACTCATCAGTACAGTAACCTCTGTGAGCTATGAAAATATTATCCATATTGAACAGATGGGGGAAACTGAGGCAAAGAGTGATTAAGAGACACGCCCAAGGTCAGTCAGAACAACTGTGGCAGAGGTAGGAATTGAATATAAGTTTCCCGAGTCCCAGTTCACTGTCTTACTCACAAGACCATCCATCTGTCCCCACTAGCATCAACTCACACTGAGTTCTTTTACTTGATCCACTATGACATTAAAGGCAGAATCATCACTTAGTAACATGAGCCCACTAACACCTAGCTATGTACTCATCCTCTTTATTTTCTCATCTATCTGGTTCAAAACCTTCACACAGCAGAAATGACCACATCATTCATTTTAAAATAATGAGCTCCTCCGGTCAGATAGAGAGATGCATGTGTATTTTCAGAATGTAATTAACATTTTTAGTATCATGGAATTAGATTTAAAAAGACAGAAAACTATTTATTACATTTACATTGTTTAGAGCCAGAGAGTTGGCTGCAAACTATAAGTGCTGGGCACAGCTGGGAAGGGAGAACAAGGAAACCTCTTTGTCTCCCCACTCCCAGAACCCTTTTTATGCAAAACTGGCCTTGGCAAAGTATAGCATGGCCTTAGTGGCACTGTAAATTATGCTGGCTGATAAGGCCCACAGTTGCTGTTCTGGTAGTCAGGGATTGCCCTGGCTATTCCCCCTTTCTCCCATCCATGCTGAGGGTAAGTTGGAGGCGGTGTAGGAGCTTCTTTGGTGACCATGTGCCACTGGAGACTCCCCTTAACGGGTAGCATCCTCCACTGGCCAGATCTTCTGGGCTCAAGTGTTCTTTGTGCCAATAGACCTGCCCATTGCAGACAAAACAGACCTGAGACCCAGGCCAATAACCACCAGAAAGTGAATGTATCCTTCTCCTGACACCTATTGTACCTAGTCCCAGAGAGTGTCAAAGCACTGGGGCTGATTCAAAACAGAGGCTAACTAAGCAAAGTAATGATTTTTTAATTTCACTAAGAACATGTAAAATACAGGCCCTTTGAGCTAAATTCTCCTTGCAGCTGACCTGGTGCAATGGAGAGAAGGATTTGGCCCTTAGTATGAAGGGAAGGTATTAGTTCTGCCCATTAATTCCTTTGGAAAGAAGAACTCATCAGACCTTTCACATTGACAAACTGATGCATGACAACTTTCTGCCTTTAGCAGTTAGAGTTGGGTTTTAATAAGGAAATCCAGCACTTTGCTTTTTCTTCATTTTAATAGCAGGTATTAATTTCAGCTTGAGGGATTGGGGTGTATGTGCAGTATTTACAGTGCATAGTAAATCAAATCTGTTCTAAATATGAGACAAAGAGGTGGAGCTTAGCTACTACTGTCCCCAGTTTGGTACTGGTCGCAGAGACAGCTAATCCAGGCAGCTCCAACCAATGGAACATTTTCCAGTTTACTGAGAGATCAGGCAGCATGCACCACACCTAGATCCCATCAATTGCATTTGCAGGTGTAGTCTCCTAAAGGCACCGTCCACTACAGATATTTCCAAACCGAAAACTGTTCATGAAAGAGATTAAGCCACAGGACTTTGCTGCTTTTTACTCCATTTCCTCCCCTTTACATTTCACCTGTAATTCTGGATCAGCTCTTCAACTCGCCACCTGTCACTCTCAGTGATAGAATTAGAGCTGTGTGAATAATGGATTTTTCAGTTCACTAGCAATTCCAAATAAGAAATAAATAGAATTCATTTCAGGTCAACTCACAACCTAAATTTTCAAAATTTTTAGTGAGTCAAAAAGTAAAAAAAAAAAAACTTGTTCAGCAAAATGTTGTTTCTTTTTAAGTTTTCTAAAAAAAATAAAATTAGAGGTAATTTCAAAACAAAGGCCATTTTGAATCAAAAAGTTGAATTTTTTTTTGAAATGTTGAAATGAAATATTTTGACTCCTCCCACGCCTCGACCTCCTCAGAACTGGAACAATTTGCCAAAATTGACATAAATTCAGAAAATGTTTTGAGGGATCCAAATCTGCACTTTTCATTAAAATAAAAGGCTTGGTTGTAAAATTTTGCCCAGCACAATTTACTGGCAGAAATGCTCGCAAAGTGAATTTCATACCAAAACATCTGAATGTTTCCTATATCAGGAAACAGATATAATACCATGAGATTTAGAATACTGGTTAAGTAGTAACTAGACCATTGTCTACATGCTACAAGTATCTATATGGGAAGAACTTTCTGATAATGGAGGGCTCTGTAACACAGCAATGGCAAAGCAAGATTCAAAGACTGGGATCTAAAACTAAATGAAGTCATGCAAGAAATAAGATGCATTTTTTCTAACAGTGAGGGTAATTAACCATTGGAACAATATATCTAGCTCTGTGGCACATTTTCTGTAAACTGAAGTTTTTAAATTGAGACAGGATGTTTTTCTAAAAGATGTGCTCTAGTTCAGATAGAAGTTATGGGCTTGATGCAAGAATTCTGGTGTGAATTTCTCTGGCCTGTTTATGCAGGACTTCAGACTGGAAGCACAATGGAGTCCTGGTCCATGATTAAGTGCCACAGTAATACAAATAAACCATCATAATGGTCCATACTGGTCATAAAATCTATTACTACAGTAATGTAACATAGCTCATTAGAATTTTCACACTCAATCCATAGAACAAAAGAAGTGAAAAAATATTTGTCAAATTCTGAGAACAAGAAATTGTGATCTGCTCATGGTTACTTCATCAGGAGAAAAAGAGGCTAAAAGAGTCAAACTGGTCACTGAACATTGATCACTTTGTTCAACTAGTTTTCCAAAAGCAGACAACGGTGCCTGAGGTTTGCCATTGTGTAATTTGAAAAGTGGGAGAGATACCTACACATAACAGCAATCGTATGTTCTGGTTGGGACAATTTTTATAGTATTGCAGTTCTGGGTTTTCATTGGGTTTTTGTATAGACTTGTTGGAAAAAAAACATCAACACATTTCTATAGCTTTGTGAAAACATGGAATATTTGGCATATTCATGACAAACTATATACTGGATTCCTCAAAAATTAAAGTTTTTTTTTAAGTGAAAAACTGCCATGTTGCCATGAAAAAGCTGCTGTGTCTTGACAATGACAATCCACCTTGAGGCAAATTCAGAGGAGTTCACTATTTTGTCCATGGTTTCACTGTCATCCTAATAAATAAGTTAATAAATGCTAACAAATGTTTGCAAAGCAAAACTATTTGTTTTGCAAAGCGCTAGTGAAGTATGATCTCTCCATTCCCCCACCCTTCAAAATGAGATTCAGTTGAGTGAAAAGCTCCCCATTGCATTATGACAGCTAAACAGCTCCAATTGCATCAGGTCTATTCAATGATTCACATATATGCCACTCCAAAAATGGCAGACACAGAAATTAACCCCTTCCCCTCCAAAACAAACAAACAAACAAAAATGGAAAATGCACCAGGGCCAATAGGGCACATTTTCAAACATGGCTTGTTTGTGTGACCATTTTTGTGCATTCATTTTGGCACCAATCTGTTCACAAAACATGGTCACCCATTTGTGCAAAATAGATGTGCGTCCACAAGGAGTTTTGTTCACAGAAACACAAACCGGGGCTGCAACTGTGGCCATAACTTTATCAAGTAAGTCTTAATACAGAATTTCCCCAAACTGGGTCTTTATAATTCATAACTGTTTTTTAAATTGCATCTCATAATGAATGCCTTGGGTTTGGGGTAGCAAGTCCTTTCTGGTTTCATCAGCTTATGAATGACAAGCATTTTTGCCAGAATACTGAAATAGTGACAGATGGCAAGTAAATGAGGGATAAACTAACCTGCTAAATAATATGACATGAAATTTAGCGATTAAATTCCCATCTGGAATGCCTTTACACTTAGCTAGTCTTCGGGGGGTTGGGTCTGACTTTACACAATGTGCTGCACATTTCGGAGTCTGTAATGTGATTTCAAGCACTTGGCAATGGACTAAGGCACACATGACTGCTCGCCTGATATTAGAACCTCAGGGACCACATAAGGTAGCAATTACATATCCTCACAGGGTGCTCATTGCTGTTGGGTTTTAGGCACTATTATTGCAGGAAGCTGAACAGCCATGCTGCCTAAGAGATGTCTCCTGAAGAATATTAACACTAGTATTATTCTTCCATCCTGATTCCAGCGTTTCATGGAGTTTCACATCTTGATTACATTTTCATTTTCTGTAGGTGATTTAAATCTATTTTATGACTATCTTAAAACTACACAGGTTCTAGTTAGTTTTCTCATAAATCTGTAATACAGCATATGAATGCTAATAAATCTAATAGACACAAAGATCGAATATGCACTGTGTTTTATAGCTTGTAAGAAGGTCAACGTCCAGTGCTGTTTATTTCAAGGAGAAGCAGCATTCTCTAGTGGTTAGGGCAGGTAACTGGATTCCTAGTTGGATTCCTTTCCTGACTCTGCCACAGAGTAACTCTATGACTGCAGACATGTCACTTGACCTCTCTGTGCCTCCATTCCCCTCCTCTAAAATGGCATTTATAAAATGCAGTTTTGTAAAGCATCATGTATATGCAAGACTATAACCATTGCGTGTATTCTGGCCAAAACAAATAACATACGTCGTTTCCTAAACCAAACAACATTGGCCAGCTTCCTTGTGCAGCCATGCAGCAAGCACTCAGCTGTGAGAAAAAGCAGAGTCTGTCAGGAAGCAAGTGAAATGGCAGCCAAGACAAGTCACTATAAAGGTAAATGGACTGATATAGCAAAAGTCACGCATTGTAGGGCTCTCCTAAACTGGAATACTGGTTTAAAAGTCTTGTACCTTAAAGCAACATATTGCTATTCATTAATGGGTTTGGACTTTGCCAGTATCATCATATATTAGAAAGCCTCTGTAAACTTCTTCATCTGTATCCACATCCTAATATGTGTGCTGCTTCAACCCACCGGTTAAAGATTCTTGCCACTGAAGATGCAACATTATTTTGGCCCAGGCCTTCCAGGAGCATTCATTTTTGTACTCTATGCAGTGGTGGGAAAGAGTACAAAGCATGTAGGGGCATTGATTCAGAACCACTTTAAAGGGGTTTGTGTGGTTGACTGTGCACCTTTTCTTATGGTCCAGTGCTGCAGGCAAAACTTCTGTTGAAGCCTGGTGAAGAGTTGCAAGGAGATACTGACACACAAAAAGTTTGGCGGGAGTTGGAGCTCATAGCTGAATGTACCCAAGTCTTGGGAGCGGTTATGATTTGTATCAAGGGATGAACAGAGATTCAAGCTAGTTTTATTTTTCAGGCTGCTCTGCCATATCTAGTAAATATAGTAATAATAGAACAAGACATACACAAATCAGCCATGATTAAGGTGGCCTGAAAATCTTCTTACAAAATTCCCATGTTAGCAACATGTACTGAATATACCCAATAGCCAGGGTCAGAGGGATCACTCTATACTCCAGTCAATGGCTCGGGCCCCAGTCTGGTTTCTTTGCATGCAACGTGAAAGGAACAGCCAACAGTGCTGGTGCTGGAAAACTGGATCAGGCTTATAGACTGGCTTAAAGACCAGTAAAATTAATGGGAGCCTTTTCAGACTTCAATGAGCTTTAGATCAGACAATAGGGCCCTGATCTATCAATCAAATGAAACCATGGGACTACTCATGGTAGTAAAGTTAAGCATGTGCATAAGTGTTTGCAGGATGAGGGTCTATGTGATGGACACAGTTTGAGCACAGGACTGGGAGCCAGGAACTCCTGAGTTTCTAAATCCAGCACTTACATGGTTCCCCATCTGTGCCTCACTTTCCTCATTTGCACAATGAGGGTAACATCATCGAATATACATTAGCAGGGCTTTGTGAAGACTGAGCTCATGAGGCCTCTAACTCACACAGTGTGCATTAGGAGTAAGTCCATTGAAATCAGTGGAGTTAAACAAGTATACGTGTGCAGGCAAGAAGAGAAACACTCCTTGTGCTTTTAAAGCAAGTACAAAATATTCTTATATTTAAGGTAATACCCCGCAATTGCTAATTACTATTGCTACTATTGAGGGGAAAGATGATTTGTTTTAGAGAATTTAAAAGTTCTAAATATTGTTTATGTCAACATTTGATTGCTCAGCTCCTTCACATTCTTATAAACTAGTATGGTTCTTCTGATGGGAACATTATGTAGCCATTGTGTTTAGATCCTCCAATATTTTCATTAACCAATGACAGCAGCTTTTCCACGAGGACTTTATTTGTTATAGGGCCACACTGTTTAGAGCATGATCTTGGTATATTTTATTTAACACACCTTGTATCTTACTAATGCTTAGCTTAGCCAGCTGTCCTTGCAACTAAAAGGTTGAAAAAGCAAACAATACGTACTATAGACTGAAATCCAATGAAGAAAAGTGTGTTTTAATAACTGAATTATATTACTTCCATCAGACCATAAATTGTGTTTATTTTCCAGGGTGTACATTTATGTAGTGTTCAAAAATGGTTGCTTTTCATATTGCCATAGTTGGTTCAGAAGAATCAAAACTATTTTGTTAAACATCAGCTCAAATACAACTGTTAGGAAAGGTATTGTAGGATCCTATTATAAGTCAAGAAAATGCTTTAAAAATAATTTATTTTCTTAATATAATTGGCTTAACATTAGTTCATATTTCATATCCAAAATGTTACATGATCAATCATTACAGATGAGTGCATTATCTTAAATAGGATCTCTTGTCTTGCACCACTGAACCATGCGTTTCCAATGTGGCCTTGTATATAGTTAGATACATTTGCATAGACACATGCACCTTATCTGAAACTCTTGACAAGATGTAGAATTATCTTAATTGTTATTATTAATATTGAGGGGCTAACGAGTGGTGAGCAGATCCAACAAGATAATCCGGCACCTCCTCTTACACAGTAATTTTATATACAATACTGTGATCTTGAAAATGAAACTCTACAGCACACTTAAGCTGGCTATTGTGTGCTGACCACTGGGGACAGAACTTGGCTCTCTATTTGCTTAGAGATACCTACTTTGTCAGCGGTAGTAAATTGAAATCTAATGTTTCTTTTCCTCAAATACATATATTTTACAAATAATTTTAGGATAATAAAGCTGCACTGTTGAGTGAATATAGCAGACTCCTTATCATAGAATCATAGAATCATAGAATATAGGACTGGAAGGGACCTCGAGAGGTCATCGAGTCCAGTCCCCTGCCCGCATGGCAGGACCAAATACTGTCTAGACCATCCCTGATAGACATTTATCTAACCTACTCTTAAATATCTCCAGAGACGGAGATTCCACAACCTCCCTAGGCAATTTATTCCAGTGTTTAACCACCCTGACAGTTAGGAACTTTTTCCTAATGTCCAACCTAGACCTCCCTTGCTGCAGTTTAAACCCATTGTTTCTGGTTCTATCCTTAGAGGCTAAGGTGAACAAGTTCTCTCCCTCCTCCTCATGACACCCTTTTAGATACCTGTAAACTGCTATCATGTCCCCTCTCTGTCTTCTCTTCTCCAAACTAAACAAACCCAGTTCTTTCAGCCTTCCTTCATAGGTCATGTTCTCAAGACCTTTAATCATTCTTGTTGCTCTTCTTTGGACCCTTTCCAATTTCTCCACATCTTTTTTAAAATGCGGCGCCCAGAACTGGACACAATACTCCAGCTGAGGCCTAACCAGAGCAGAGTAGAGCGGAAGAATGACTTCTCGTGTCTTGCTCACAACACACCTGTTAATGCATCCCAGAATCATGTTTGCTTTTTTTGCAACAGCATCACACTGTTGACTCATATTTAGCTTGTGGTCCACTATAACCCCTAGATCCCTTTCTGCCGTACTCCTTCCTAGACAGTCTTTTCCCATTCTGTATGTGTGAAATTGATTTTTCCTTCCTAAGTGGAGCACTTTGCATTTGTCTTTGTTAAACTTCATCCTGTTTAACTCAGACCATTTCTCCAATTTGTCCAGATCATTTTGAATTATGACCCTGTCCTCCAAAGTAGTTGCAATCCCTCCCAGTTTGGTATCATCCGCAAACTTAATAAGCGTACTTTCTATGCCAATATCTAAGTCGTTGATGAAGATATTGAACAGAGCCGGTCCCAAAACAGACCCCTGCGGAACCCCACTCGTTACGCCTTTCCAGCAGGATTGGGAACCATTAATAACAACTCTCTGAGTACGGTTATCCAGCCAGTTATGCACCCACCTTATAGTAGCCCCATCTAATTTGTATTTGCCTAGTTTATCGATAAGAATATCATGCGAGACCGTATCAAATGCCTTACTAAAGTCTAGGTATACCACATCCACCGCTTCACCCTTATCCACAAGGCTCGTTATTCTATCAAAGAAAGCTATCAGATTGGTTTGACATGATTTGTTCTTCACAAATCCATGCTGGCTGTTCCCTATCACCTTACCACCTTCCAAGTGTTTGCAGATGATTTCCTTAATTACTTGCTCCATTATCTTCCCTGGCACAGAAGTTAAACTAACTGGTCTGTAGTTACCTGGGTTGTTTTTATTTCCCTTTTTATAGATGGGCACTATATTTGCCCTTTTCCAGTCTTCTGGAATCTCTCCCGTCTCCCATGACTTTCCAAAGATAATAGCTAGAGGCTCAGATACCTCCTCTATTAGCTCCATGAGTATTCTAGGATGCATTTCATCAGGCCCGGGTGACTTGCAGGCATCTAACTTTTCTAAGTGATTTTTAACTTGTTCTTTTTTTATTTTATCCGCTAAACCTACCCCCTTCCCATTAGCATTCACTATGTTAGGCATTGCTTCAGACTTCTCGGTGAAGACCGAAACAAAGAAGTCATTAAGCATCTCTGCCATTTCCAAGTTTCCTGTTACTGTTTCTCCCTCTTCACTAAGCAGTGGGCCTACCCTGTCTTTGGTCTTCCTCTTGCTTCTAATGTATTGATAAAAAGTCTTCTTGTTTCCTTTTATTCCCGTAGCTAGTTTGAGCTCATTTTGGGCCTTTGCCTTTCTAATCTTGCCCCTGCATTCCTGTGTTGTTTGCCTATATTCCTCCTTTGTAATCTGTCCTAGTTTCCATTTTTTATATGACTCCTTTTTATTTTTTAGATCGTGCAAGATCTCATGGTTAAGCCAAGGTGGTCTTTTGCCACATTTTCTATCTTTCCTAACCAGCGGAATAGCTTGCTTTTGGGCCCTTAATAGTGTCCCTTTGAAAAACTGCCAACTCTCCTCAGTTGTTTTTCCCCTCAGTCTTGATTCCCATGGGACCTTACCTATCAGCTCTCTGAGCTTCCCAAAATCTGCCTTCCTGAAATCCATTGTCTCTATTTTGCTGTTCTCCCTTCTACCCTTCGTTAGAATTGCAAACTCTATGATTTCATGATCACTTTCACCCAGGCTGCCTTCTACATCATGGAGTTCAAATTATTGACAAATACAGTTCTACACCATTAGGTAATGTCTGCACAGCAAAAGCTGTGCATGGGCTAGCCTACCTAGCCACCCTGAATCCAGCTGGCATGGGTAACAATAGCAGTGAAGAGATCTCAGCACAGGCTTCGCTGTGTGGTGTACAAGCCCATCACAGCTTGCTAATTTGCTCAGATGCCTGTGCTGTGCTGTCTTCACTTAGGGTGACCAAATGTCCCGATTTTATAGGGACAGTCCCGACTTTGGGGTCTTTTTCTTATATAGGCTCCTATTTCCTGAACCACCTGGATTCAAGCTAGCTGGGGTTGGCTAGTCCATGCACATACCCATAGAGAGGCAGGGTCTTCCAGTGTATTGAACACAGGACTGGAAGTCAGGAGCTATTCAGTTCTTATCCAGGCTCAACTAATTGCATCTAGCCACACAAGCAAGTCTTTGAGATTCAGCTTTATAACTGTAAAATAAGGATTATAATACTTGTTTTTCTCTCTCCTGCCAGGGGCGGGGTGACTGAGGAGTACAGGCCTTCATTAGTTAAATGTCCGTAAAGTGCTTCAAAGCAGCAAAAAGTGCTTCCTAAGTGTTAAGTCTTATTATTATAAATGGGGATGAATAAAGTTATTAATGGGCTATTTGATTTCCTCAGTCAGCTCCACTAGCTAGTATAACACAAGATTAATAAGCTCCCGCAAAACAACCAACCAAGTGTCCCATCCTAATTAACTCCAATGTACACCTGCTGCTGCAGCACCTTCTGCTGCTGAGTCCCAGGAAAGGGTCACACACAGTTCCTTGCTGTGGTGAATATGGCCTGCTTTGCTAATGCATTGAATAAGCCCCATTGATTCCTGTTTATTCTCAGTGGGGACATTTGGTGATTTGTGCTATGTGTAACTGTCTAATCACTATTAAATATTTTGGGTGTCAATTGGCATGGATCCAATGACTCCAAGAGCCCTGGGCCAGTTTACAGCAGCCAAGGAGCTGGCCTGGATCTCAAAGCCTAAAACACAAAGCTTTATACAAATGTTGTTTCTTTCAGGGAAATTCCTCCCGTACAGAAAGCCAGTGAATGGTCTATGCACAACTAAGGCGTTTAATTCCACCCATAATGCATTATACATTAAAAGCCTATTGTCCTCCATCTAATTTCTGACTGCTCTAAAGAAGTGAGTCAGTAGCAGTGCATTGCTTTCACTACCTGTCCTCCAGCAAGTCACTTTGCTTGTCCGTTTCTTCCCACTCACCCCCTTTAAAATGGGAGTAATATTGTGACTATTGCACAGAGGGGTTGAGAGGGTTAATCAGTTAATACTTTATAGAGCATGGTGAGATCCCCAAATGAAAGTGGGGTTGTTTGTATTATAATTAGCAGCATGTGCTCCATTGGGAACCAAAGAGTTGATTGGCTGGTGCCTCACTGTGGTGAGAAAAGCAAATTGCCACTATGTAACTGTTTATGGGCTGGTGCCTTCTGTTTGCTCCTTCAGTGGCTTTCAGAAGTTCCATTAAAATGAAGCAAGCCACATTTCCATTTCAATCACTATTTTACCACACAAGTTCAACAAGGAAAATAACTACATCAATTGATAATAAGCAGAGATTTAATTGTTGTGAGCACTGGTTTCTTAATAGATATACATGGCCTTCCATTTGCTGTGTAGGTGACAGGACTGTGGAATTCAAGTTGACCTACTAAATGTAAGTGAAAACAGAATATTAACACTTTCATAGAATTATAACACTTTTGCCCAATGACTTGGAGCCTGATACCTTACTTGATTAGCTGAAAATTTCAGGACTTTTTTTTTTTTTTTAAGGAGAGAGACGATAGTTCTCTATGTTTAAATCAAAATTGGATGTTTTTCTAAAAGATATACTCTAGGAATTATTTTGGGGAAGTTCTATAGCCTGTGTAATGCAGCAGATCAGACTTCTGGCCTTAGAATTTATGGGTGTCATTGTTATCTTGGTTATACATTTATAAGTGGGGGAAAAGTGCCATGGAACTCCTATAACTTGCTTATTTGTCAGCAGATGCCCATCTAGCGTACAGCATATTGTACACAAAGAAGAACAAAGGAGACAGATCCATTTTCTGAGTCCTCTTGATGATGATTTTGCCACTTGCAGAGAACCCATGAGTGGATGGTAGATGAACATAATTAAAGGATTCTTTTAGAAATGTTTACATATTTAATTTACTGCTTACTCTGGATGTGTGTTTTTGTCCCATAGAGGAACAATGCGTGTAGAGTTTGGTAATACAGCACCACTCACATAAAACATTTCCCCAATTGTTTCAGAATGGAACTACTATTTTTAAATAAAAGTGTAGGGCAAGGAGGGAAAATGTAATGTGATAAAGAAGTCTGATTACAGATCGAACACAGACAAGATTCCAAAGGCAGCTGCAATGGGGTCACTATCCCACTGAAGGTGTGTTCAGTATTTATTAACACATACAGCTGTTGGTAACATCTTGCCTCTTTCAATTTCACCATTGTTGGGTTTATTTGGGGGTTGTGCTTTTGGGCCTGCTCCATGGCTCCAGGATCTGACTTCAGGTCTCAGTTTAGCAAGGGACTTAAGTACATGTCTATCTTTAATGGACTACTCATATGCTCAAAAGTAGGTAAGTACTTAAGCATCTTCCTGAATCGGGGCCTCAATTATTTGAATTATCTTGTTTCAGGAATGTTATTGACACAAGTGAGCATTGGTCAGCAGGCCACCTGAAAGAGTTAGTTCTTGCATTACCTTTCAAGTCACCTTGGGGTACTTCAGTACTATATAAAATCTCTCTCTATCTTTTGTCTGCTGGTGTTGGTCACTGAACTCTAGAGAATATGAGCAGCACATACCATAAACTTGTATGATTAGTCTTACATTGATTTTTCCCTTATCCAACTTCATAACTTTCTCAGTGAAGGTTTCCTTCTATTTTTGGGGGGGTGGGAGGGGAGGGACAGGTTGACTGATATCTGCAAGCTTAAATATTGTTTTATTCTTATGGTACTCAGAACTGAGAGAGACAGACACCATGCTTCCTGTTCCTACTTGTGTCATTAGCTATCACACACAGTTTTCAGATTATGTGAAGTATACAATACAGTGCTGCAGTGAATGCTGGGGTTTGTTAGGGAGTTTCAAAAGTTGTGTCCCTAAGTCACGAAGGCACATCTAATAATCGCTATTATATTAGCTTTTATACCAGCATAATAGGGCAAATCCACACCCCTAGTACTAGTGTCTTGGCTGGGTGCTAGGGAGGTCCATAGGGGAGGGGGGGTCAATTACTACAATGATGACAGATATAGAACTACCTGAGATAGACAGAATGAGAAAAAGAAGGAATTCTCCTCCTAATACTTTGGTCTGGCAGAGGAACTACTATGCTGAGGCTTCTCTATCCCACTGACTAGCGCAGACCTAACTCATTCCTGCCCCTCTTCAAATACGCCTTAGGATGAATTTACTGCTCAGCGAACCCTCACTGAACCAAGCTCTGTGCTGCACTGGGATGTGCACCCCCAACACTGTTTAGGCAAATCACATTCCCAATTTGTGCAGGGGAAAGACCCCTGCACACACATCCCAGGTTGCAGTGCAGGATTTACCCCAATATGCACAATTAACAGAATGCATCCCAATCTGAATCAAGCAGGGCAATTGCTTGCATTGGGTCTAGCTATTTGGATTTGAGTTAGGAATTTCATGAACAAAAACCTAGTTCTGGAATTATTATTTAAATAAAAAACCCCAATCCTTCAATATGAAAACTTGTTCCTCCATCTCCAGAATCAATATGAAGGCAACGATTTTTGCGGCTTTGTTGTCATGGAAACCATTTCTCCAGTCTGATATGCCTTACAGGGTTTTCAGACCTCTTCTTGTCAGCAATTACCATTCTGTCCTACATGCCGAATATTCTGCCTTTTAATTTCATGCTGTGAACCTTACTCCATGTGTGAATGAAGTCTGCCCGAATACAGCCAAAACAAAATGCCAGACAGCTCTATTCAGACCACTGAAATAAAAGGTACACACACTCCTTCCTCTGAGTAAATATTGAACCAAATGGCCCAGAATGGTGGCAAGGGGCCTCATGCTGCTGCAGGTGCAGTCTTCCAGCTAAGACGTAAAACTGCAGACCCTGACATACTTGGAGTGCTGTGAGTAAAGAACATTTGTTAGCTACTGCTTGCATTTTCTTTCTCTTCCTGTCCTATGGCTTGTTGTTGTTGTACAGAGAAAGGCTGGTTTTGAGTTTAAGGC
Source organism: Chrysemys picta bellii (assembly GCF_011386835.1). Taxonomy (NCBI): domain Eukaryota; kingdom Metazoa; phylum Chordata; order Testudines; family Emydidae; genus Chrysemys; species Chrysemys picta. The sequence goes on from NC_088797.1 coordinate 40,666,431, forward strand.
ACAGGATTGGGGTCCTGAGCCAGCAAGGATTACGCACATAAACAAAGGCTGCAGGATCTGGCCCAGGAGTCAGGAGATCTGCATTCTGGGATAAAGACTTCTTGGGTGAGTCTCTGATCTTCTCTGTGCCTCAGTTTCTCCCCTATATCACCCGGGGATAATACTTTACATAGCTACCTATCAGAGATGGTAAGGGTAGAGCTGAACAAATAATGGCGTTTTTGGTTTGTTGACAATGTAGAAAAGTAAAGAAAAATATAATTTCAGGGCAATTAAAACGTTTAGTTTTGAATAAATCCATGTTGACCATTTTCCGACGACATGTTTGGGTTTTTTAAAAATAAACTGAAAAAGAAATTTGAAATGAAAAGTTGTTTCAAACTAAAAAATCAAAACATTTTGATTTTTGTAAGCATTGGTTTTTGCTTGTTTGTTTTCTAAACCAAACAATTCAGTGACACTGACATAAATTCGTTAAACATTTCAATGTTACTGAATTTGCACTTTTGCCAGAATAACTTCAGCCAAAAAATTCACTCAGTTCTAGTTGAGAGGTTGAGACAGTGTGAAACACGGTGAGATCAGATGGAACGTTTTATATAGATGTCGGTGTGTTATTAGCTATTATTGGTATTATAATGCCGTGCATTAAGCAGCTGTCATGTCAGAGGTAACTGTACATCTCATTGGTAGTTGGTATGATTCCTTTTTAAGTCACAGGGCCAAATTCAGAGGTAATGTAGCAGGTGCCTAAGGGATTTAGGAGCACAAGTGTCATTGAAAGTGTAAATGGGACTTTTGCTCTAAACTCCTTAGACACTTTTGAAAGTTTCCCTATAAATGGCAGTAAACATCAGAAAGGCAGCTCACAGCAGTGTAAGTCAATGTAAGAGGGTATTAGTTACATATCAAGAGGGCAAAAATAAGAGTTATTACTAGAAAAAGTAACCAGCAGGAGGGAATAAGAAGTTGCCAGACGTAAGATGAAATGGGGAAGGGGAAAGAGGGCTGGCTGCTTTATCTTCTAGTCTCCTTTGGTTGCTTTTCATGCCTATGCCCCACTTTCCCTCAAGACTAACCTACTATTTGTCAATGCTAATTTACATACAGATGAATCTGGTAAAATGCATTATCTTCCAATAGGACAGGTGCCATATACATGCAATATAAATGCAAGATGATTCCTTTATTACCTCATTAGGAATGTGTGCCTGACAGGTTGTGCATTCAAAGAACTTGTTTGATAGAAAAATATATTTTGTACATTTCATATTGCACTGAGAACCTCTGTTGTACAGCAGTGACCATATAAGAAAATGAACGGTTACTTTTAACTCATTTCTTTTTTGCTTAGATTACATAATTGTCAATTAAATTTTTCTATAGATTGTCTGGTAATAGGCCGCATACCCCAGTCTAAACTTATGTGTTCCTGTGAACAGAACTGATGTTTGAGGAACAAAATACCTGATTATTCAATGTACTTTTGTTCCACACTCCTGGAGGAAACTCAGACACACATTGGTAGTTTCTGTGTAATTAATAGTTAGCTAATAAGGCCAGCTCTGTAATTTGTGTCTCCTTTTTTAAGTTGAAGTCAAATTGTCAAAAGTGCCTATGTGATTTAGGAGCCTACATCTCATTGAAGGTCAAGTACATAAGTAATTTTTGAAAATAGGTCTTAGGGATTTTGAAAATTTGACCCTGTCTCTTTGCTGTACAATACAAGTTAATTAAACAAGCGTGGCTAACCAAAGGGAGGGTAACAGGGTGTGAATGGAAAATGAGCAAGCTAGCATTTCTACTGAATAGACACTATTTCATTTCACCAGGATGTCTTTTAAAGCTCCCAATGATGCTTTTTAATTTTAAAATGTCAGATTAGGCACCTTTTCTCCAATGAGTGCCTTGATTTAAAGAATGGTTTTATCATCAGAAATCCTATTCTTTTATATAAACATTGATCACTGTACATCCCCAACGCTGGATTCCCATTGAAGAACCTTTTACAGTCCCATGTTACTATTTGGTATCATGAAGATGCCTATTCTCCTAGGCCTGGGAGGCCATTTACCAGAGTAGGTGATGGCCCTAGCTGCTAAGTCCCAATTCAGCAAACCATCCCTATCCAGAAAAGCACGTAACCATGTGTTTGTCTTTAAGTACATGCTTAAATCCCATGGAGGTGCTTAAATTCATTCCTGAATGGGGATGGATTGAAGCATGTGCCTAAGTGCTTTGCTGAATCAATGCCCTAGCGACTAGAACCCTACAAGATGCTACTATTCCTATTACTGTCCCACAGCAAATGTGGCTTTTTAAATGATTACTAGTGCTCAGTTCCTGTGACACCAAAAAGCAGGTTTCTCATAAATTCCCATGTAATTAAACAGTGTTTTTAATTTAACAGAAAAAAAAAGAGCTTTTCCCTAAAGGTAATTGCCAATGAGCAATTGCTGGTTTGAAAGCCATCTAAGCTGCAGTGTTTTGTGTGCAATGTTTCTCACGGATGAAAGAGTGGCACCGATAGCATTCCACACACCCGGGTTCCTAGCAGCACTGAGCGAAGGCCATGGGGCTTCACAAAACTGGGCAGCTATGGCTGATGTAGGTGTGTGCTGGGATGTCTGGGGATACTGGGTTACATGGGTGGGTGCTAGGTGGTGCTAGAAGGTGGTTGCGATGGATGGGTAGGTGGCTGGGTGCCAGGATATCTGGAGTACTGTTGGTGGAGCCTAGGAGGATGAGAAAGAAGATGGCAATCAGCTGGGCATGGGACAGGTAGAGGAGCTTGAGGCTAGAACTGTGCCCTCCTCTGCTCTGCTTCCATTAGCTGCCTCTGCCTCCTCTGCTCTGCTGTTGTCTCCTGCTCCCCTGGCTGCCTGCAGAGCAGGCACTGCAATGGGGAGAAGCAGCCACAGGGCCATCCTTGCAGCCCAGCCTGATGCAGGAGGATTCAGCAAGGCTGTGGGGAGGCAAGATGCATTGCCAGATGAATGAGTGTCAGGCATGATACATGAAACTCGGCTGCTGTGAAACCATCCTAGAGAGAAACCTACAGCACTCCCTGAGCAGCAGCTGGAATCCTTCCTATCATATCCTTCTCCTGGGGATGAGATAGATACACACTACTGTAATTTACAACAAGGACTCAAGAAACCTTGTTGTTAGGACAATTCACCATTTAGTGAGTGCCTCAGATATACCTGCAGTGCAGGATGTGGGACATGGTAATGAGCACCTTCATGTGAAAGATACATTTGCCTGCTAATTCACCATATCATGCTTATGTTGGCAGTATCGCACATCTGCTCTCCATGAAATTCAGATAACTACATGCAGCAGATGGAGTTTGGACGTTCTCCCCTACAGGATGAATTCACCTGGGTATTCAAATTTCTTTCAAAAATATTAAGTTCAAGGCTCCAGGAATGTAATTTGTGAATCCCAGAGGAGGAGTATTACACTGCACTGCATACCATGCACAGATAACGAAAGCCTAATTCCCTTTAGCCTGCATTCACACCACTGCACAGGGAGGGCACAGTGCTAGTATTCTGAGCAAGTAGCATTTGCACTGGTGTAAACAATTGCATGAAATGCAGCTGAATGGAGAACTGGGCCCAAGAATGCAGTACTCCAGCAGAGCAATGTTGGTGGAGGAGGATGGTGGTTTTGATTTTTTGCAGAGACTGCGGCTAGCATTTAAAAACATACATTATTCCACTTAGGACCCAGTTACTAGAGTCGAAGGGAGTTTCACCCATGTTGGATGCATGATAGGCCCTTATTTATGCTATGCATGTGGCCTTCAGATCAGATACCAGGGCAAATAGAATAGGTCAGTTAAAGCATTGACTGCAACAATTAGGGTGACCAGATGTCCCAATTTTATAGGGACAGTCCCGATTGTTGGGTCTTTTTCTTATAGCGGCTCCTATTACCCCCAACCCCCTGTCCCGATTTTTCTCACTTGCTATCTGCTCACCCTAGCAACAATAGTCCCTAAGGTGATAATGGAAACACTCGCAAGCCACAATCTTTCAGAGTCATTGGCAAGTGCGAGTCAGTCTTTGTAAATTTTTTGGCTGTTGGTGCCTTTGTCCTCCCATTTGTTTAAAAAATGGTGTTACTTGCGGAAAACTCTTAGGCCCTGTTCCTACAAACCCTTTGTGCCTGTGCTTCTCTTTACAGACAGGAGCAGTGCCCTTTACTTCAACAGAACTAACTGCATCCATGCATGTGCATCAGTGTTTGCAGGGGCAGGGCCTTAGTCTCTTTAAAGTGAAATATCTCTGTATATATACACTTTTATTAATTTTGGCCATTTCTTACGTTTCTTATGACACAAAATTCAACAAAGCTTTTCCAGTGTACGATGTCACTTAGTAAACTCAGCAGTGTTCCCCTCCTGCTGTGGGATGGCCTGCCCTTGCAGCTGAAGAATGAACCGCTGGATTCTCCAGTTCTAACAGTCCATATATCACAATCTTCCTCACGGAAGAGACCAGGCAGGGGAAGTAATATCTTTCATTGGACCAACATCTGTTGAGAGACAAACTTTCGAGCTTACCAAGAGCTCTTAACTCACCCTCCTTGTCTTGCACCTGACACCAACACAGCTACAAGAACTCTGCGTACAATTTTCCTCACTGACAATCAGATGGTTTTTGTGTACCATGGCTTTAGAGAATTGCATTCTGCCTTCCCAAATTTCTGCTGTGTTTTCAGCTGCATTAGAAGTTTTTCCCTCCCACTCTTAAAATAGTAGCATGACATTGACAGGCATTATTAAATAGCTGCTGTGTTCCATCCCGGTCGGTCATGGGTGAAGTATTCCCTTTTCATATCATTATTTATAGTGCCTAAGGTATGCATAATCCCTCCGTAAACATTGTAAAAAAAGTCTTGAGGCCTGCTAAAAGGTGTATCATCAATTACTATATAAAACAATAAGAAGTCACTCTGGAAGACATTTGTACATGAGATTGATAACTTTTTATAGGAGGTCAAGTTTTGGGCCAAAACTACTTGATAAACCCCTAATTAATGCTTTGATAGGAAAGAAAAGATCCTTTAAGTTGCTACAAGCAATTGGGAAGGATGCAAGACAGTATTTTAATTGTATAAAAAACATGCCCCCAAAATATAGAAAATCAGGAATTTCCCATTTAATTTATTTATTATAATAAATAAGGTTCATGTTCTCCCCTAAGTTTTTTCTCTGAATGTTTAAAACACATTTCATGCCCCCTTGCATGTAACTAATTATAAAAATGGGGCTTTAATTATGCACAAGGGTTTGGGGTTTCTTTGGTTTCAAACTCTGATTTATTTTCAATCTAATTTCTTCATACTTCGCTTGAGGGAATGGGCCTGATTGTGATCTCCCTTACAGTGATATAAATGAGGAATCACTCCACTGAAGTTCATAGAGATACTCTGGTATAAAACCAGTGTGAGATCTACATAGGGCCCATTAACTTCCCTGCTAGCTTCATCCCTCTGAGACTTACAGACAATGAGAGCAAGAAAACCTAGGACAGATGAAAGATTAGCCTCTGGATCAGCATATGACCCCTAGGCTATGGAATGCTTTGAAATACAAACACTGCCATGAGAGGTATAAAACATGCCACTTCCCAGGAGGAAAAGAAGAGGAGATGGCAGACATAGAAGGCTAGTGCTCCACAGAGAAGATGAAGTCTGCATGGCTCACATCCCCTGTTATTTTCAGGGAGAGGATGATTACAATTTGCATCCTGCTCAGCCAACATCTGCTGCCAGCACTGCTCAATAGTCCTTGTATTTACTTTGTATTTTGCCTCTGAATGTTGCTTGATGACATTTCCTTCCCAAAGCCTTGCAGTAGGGGATCCATTCCCAAGCCAAGAAGTATGCTGACCTGCAGCTTTTGATTCCACCCATCACACAGCTAGTGTCGGGTCATTTCCTTGGGCAGGCACCCTTGCATCATCATTCTCATAGCATTGATACCTCTGCCTATGTGGGGTTCTCTAGGTCATAAAATATATTCACCTCGGGTCATGCTGTCCGGAGTAGTTCATGACTGTGAGTGCCAGTCTCAGGGCAGGCTGTCAAGAAGCAGGGCAGAGACCCCAAACTGGTGGTGTGTTCTATAATTAGATTTCACCAACCCAGTAACAAGTGTGAACTCCTAAAGCAGATGTTGAAGGGACAGACCTAGAGGCAGCAGGGCCAGCACTGTCCCCCCTGCTGGTTAGGAAAAGGAAGGCACATTTGGAAGTCGACCTAGCCATGCCCCAGCCAAGGGTCCATTTCCCCCACCTTTTCCAGCCTTTTCCTCCAAAGGGCTCCCTGTCCCAGGGTTGGGCCTCACTCCTGGAGGGCATCAGCCCCGGGGGAACACTGCTGCCACTAGCTGCTCCCCCTAAGCTAGGTTGTGCATGTGGGACTCCATTGCATTTGGTTGGAGGCTGCTCCAGGAAACCAACACCAATGATGGTGCTCAGGCACAGCGTTCGCTTAAGCAGTCTGAACTAAGGGGAAAGCCCAAGTGCTGGGTCCCCCATGCTCAGTTTCTCTTGTTAGGAACAAAAGGATTCCTATAAAGGGTATTTGTCCACTACTAAATGGAAATGGTAGAACTGTCAATAAAATGCAGGTAAGGCAGATGTGTTCAATAAATATTTCTGTTTTGTATTTGGGGAAAAGCCAGATGATGAAAAAGTTTCAATTCCAACAGTCCCTCAGGAGGTTGTTAAACAAGAGCTACTCTAAGTTAGACATTTTTAAATCAGCATCCAAAAGTTTGAAAAGAGCCAGCTAAGGAACTCTCTGGACCATTAAGGCTGATTCCCAATAAGTCTTGGAAGAATGGAAAATTCCAGAGGGCTGGAGGAAAGTCAATATTGTGACAATATTTAAAAAGGGTAAATAAGGTGACCTGGATTATCCTGGGCCTGTCAGTTTGACACTGATCTGGGGAAAATAATGAAATGGCTGATACCAGACTCTATTAAAAAGGAATTAAAGAAAGTGATATAATTAATGCCAAATCACATGGCTTTATAGAGCACAGATCTTGTCAAACTAATTTTTTGGCTGATAGATGTAATATTGTTTATTTAATATACCGAGACTTCTGTAAGATATTTAACTTGGTACCAATTGACATTTTGATTATGAAACTATAATGATACAAAAACATCACCGTGCATATTACGCAGATTAAAAACTGGTTAACTGATGGGCCTTAAGATGTAATTGTAAACAGATGCCATGAAGCCCCTCTCTCCCCCCTCTTCCACATTTCCTGACTAGTGCATGGTAACAATTTGAGATAGTGGAGAAGAGCACATATTATACGCTTACATGAATAAAATACTTCGAGATCCTCCAGGACATAAAGGTGCTCTATAGATTGAAGAGTGTGTGTTTTGTTGTTCTTTTAAATGGTGATTGATATATTTCCATTTAAATAGTCTTATTTCCATTCAAAGTGTATTTTTGTTGGACTAATCTGTGGACATAAATTTTGCATTTTCTCTCAGAAGCTGAAGACATGTTCCAGGGGACTAACCTATGCTCCACCCTCATTTATTTAAACTAGCAGCAGATTCTGGAATGTTGAGATCAAATCACTGTTTCTAGGGCAAGGGGCCGAGATGTCATGCAGGGCCAATGGAGCTTTTGTTCTTGTGTATTGTTTTCCATACACCTCCTTCTTACTTCTTGCTTGCATAGGGTAATTAGATACAGATGTTGTTTCTGTTTATCCATTTGCCTTTTTTTTTTTTTTTTTTTTGCTCAGTATGTTCTGATGAACTTCCTTTTGTTAGTCACATTTTCTCAGTCATTAACCATCAGTTTCCAAGCTAGCCTGGAATTTATTTACTTACACACTCAAACACAAATGAAGAAATGTAGAAAGAGCTTTCTTGCGCACTTTTCCAGGAGTGCAAATGATTTCACCTTATGATTGTTTGGTATTTATGCTGCTGTTGAGAACTGAGATATTGAAGTTACACAGGGGCACGCTGCTACTGAAATGCCCAATGACCTCTGTTCCTCAGAAATTTTCAATCACAGGGCACCACAATGGATAGGAAAGTTAGGTCAGTTGAAGTATACAACAAAAATCAATAATGAATAATGCTCTGGGATTATTTGACTAGTGTCTGGCCAACCACTCCAGCTGCTCTGCATGGCTCATGAAGTGCAAAGAAGCCACAAAGCCTCCCTAATCTGGCACCTGAGGATTTGTCCACATTAGGGAGCTCTCGGCTGGTGCACAGCCAGTGTAGTTGACTGTACACAAATGCCCTCCTTACTCCACCCAAGCATAGGGGGCATGTCAGGGAAGGAAGGGATTGTAGACAACAGAGTAAATTGTCCCCTGGCAATCCATGGCTGACATACCAGTCCCTGGGTGGCAGGTACAAGCAGCCCTGAGGCTTTGGGGTGGGTCTAGATACCATGCCTCTCACAGGACAAGTTTTACAAGCACTAAGGGTTGATACAAAGCTTCAGAATTCTATGCAAATCAATGGGCATTGGATCAAGCCCTTAGCAACTAGATTAAAAAAAGGGCACCATCAAGTTACTTCAAACACTGGAAGCTGAACAGAGATGTAGTGTAATCTATGTGTATATGTTGTGGTTCTCTATTGGTGACTAGTGTTTGTTCCACACACCACAAAGCAAGTGGTTATCCAACAAATATAGGCTGGGAGACAATCCTTGCAGTCATTGGTTAAAGGCAGTACTGAAAAAGAGTGATGGGATGTACAGACACTGGAACATTGTAGATAAACTAGCTGCAAACATTTAATATCATGTGAGTGTTTGATTTCCTTTAAGAACAGTGGCTGGAAATGGGAAGAACACAAAGGTTCTACCCACTCAAAGGAAATCAGCTGGCAGGCAAACATTGTGATGCTTGAAAGGAAGAGTGGAAAAAAGCAGGAGGATGCATATTAGAAAGAATGATAACTGCTTGAAAAGGCAGAATTTTTTGTGCTAACATAAACAGCATACTGTGCAAGAAGAAGATAGTAGAAATCTGTATGCAAACCTGCAGCATGGCTAACTGCAAGCATATGTAGTAACAGATTCAATTTAACTATGGCTCCCGAGCTTTGGCAGCAGCAGGCAACTATGTGGAATGCTAAATAGCAAAGCAAAGAGTTTATGAAAAGGAAAATTCAAAACGACAGAACAAATTGCAGCTTGATGAGGAAGGACATGATGGGGTAAACCTTCCATTAGCAATAATGGGACTTGTTTGTCTAAATCTGCACACACTGAGACAGAAGTGTCTAAGGAAAGAAATGCTATTTATAATTGGGTTTTCCCAGAGAGGTAAATACACTGAGGTGAAAAAATAGTTAAAAAATAAAAGTCAAAAGAGAACCTGCTTAATTTCCTGTGTGACATATTCTTCTAAAAGAAGAGAGAGCCTTAAAAGACAGGAGAAGAATCTTGAACTGTAAATCTAAGTAAGGAAAACTTCTTAGCCTAATGATTCAAATCATCCACTTGCTGGAAAACTCTGATGTACAAGACAAAACCAAAAAGACTTCACTCTTATCAAAGAGAACTTACTTTAAATACATTTCAACTGGATAGTGCACCAACAGCACACCCCATTTGTGAGCCATCACATCATTTGGCTTGCAAATGGTTCTTTAGAGTAGTGGCAAAGCGATGCAAAAGAAGTGACATTCAGCAGTGTGCAATGGTTTAAAGCTATGCTGGGAATAGCTAGCACCCTATGTTGCTAAAACAAAGCTCAACAAGGGCACTTACGGTCCTCTGTTTAAGGCTCTGATTCAGGAAAGCATCTCTATTCAGCACAGTGCTTAAGCACATGCTTAAAGTTAAGCATGTGCTTAAGTACTGTCCTGAATCTGGGCCTAATTCTAGCACAATGTGGCAGCACAATGTAGATGGAGCCAAACTGGGTTAGACTATGGCTTTAATTTCTGCAATAGAGTTACATATATAGAATTACTGAATTCCTTTGTGAAATCTGACTTGGTCTTTGTTCCTTTCAGTAGACGAGAATCTATGGCTTTGTGTCTATCTGCTTATTTCTTTGTATGTTCCTGTTGGAGATTCCCCAAGCTACTGTGTCTCATTTCTCCATCCTTTTTCCCAGGGTGGTTCAAATATGGTGTATTTATAAAGAGTGAATAATAGGTTAATATGCTACTTTGTGTTCCTTTAGTGTCACTCACTAGTACATGTGACTTTCAGTAGTGTTAGCAGCCTAATATGGTTCAGGTCAATGAGCCATTTAGTAAAAGCCAGTTTTCCCATTTGCTGAGTTGATGAATTAGTCTTCACCATTTAGAGCTCCTTGTTTGCATTGGAAGCATGCCAGTTCGGGGTCCAGGTCCGGATACTTTCTTTAGCATGTGTGTTTTATGGCTTAAAAAACATATTCCAGTAAGAAGTGCATGTAAGATGTCCAGGCAAGCACTGTTATAACTGTCAAATGCCATTCAGTACCCTGGAGAATTTTGCTTGCTGAGCCAAGCTGGTCCTTCTTCTAGAAAACTTCTCAAACTACCATGCTAAATAATTTTATAATTAATATCCAATATATGCCTTCTCCTCAATTCAACTCTCCTCCATTTTCCCCCTTGTGCTTCTCCTTTCCCTAAAACACTCTTCCCCTTTCTTCTGCTTCTCCACCTCACCAGCAGAAATACAACTTGATTATTTTAAGTGAGTGGGGTGGAGGCAGGAAACATTCCTTAATATCAGTTTTAGAGGAAATCTTCAAAAATGTTTTTTTTTAAAAAGGGCTTTTACTAATAAATTATCAAAAGAATTCCCCACACTGAAAGTTAATACCAGCTTGGTGTCAGGGGGAAGGAGGAAAGTCTATTATATTAAATTAAACTCTTGGGAAATATCAAACAGACAAATTGCAACACATGAAAAAGAAAATTTCCAAGCTAGACAGAAGCTGATATTTGAGAATTCTGAAGTAGCATTGCTGGACTTCCACTTGGAATCAGATTTAAAAATTTTGAATCCTCCTCCTCCTCCTCTCTCTCTCTCTCTCTCTCTCTCTCTGAGATAAGGACATCAAACACTTACAAAATGTTTTGACCTACAGGCTGGAGCTGTAGTGACCCCAGTCTCCTACCAACCCATCCAGTCACAGGGTGTTTTATTGGTGGGACCTTTTTATTAAAATAATTTGTTTTTATTGCCAAAAAACCTGACCTTTATTTTAAGTGGTTTAAATTCATCAAGTCTAAGGGTAATCTCCCTGGATTCCTTTTTAATTCCCAGTTAAACATCATGTTATAATAGCAGTAAGGCACAGAGTACATATCTGCAATTGAGAGTAAAACACATTACAGAGCTGTGATAATTATCCAAAAATCAAGCATATTAAACCTAATCTAGTCAGAGTTAAGGTAAAAATTAAAATAAATCCAAACATGTTAGGGTATGAAAATGCCATATTAAGGCACCCAAACATCTTTAACTTCACCCTATATCTTTTAAGAGCATGGTTACACTTGCAGATGTAGAGCATTGTGAGTTAAACCAGCCTCCGCAGAGCACAATAGGGAAAGCGCTGCAGTCTGTCCACACTGACAGCTTCAAACGCACTGACATGGCCACATTTGCGGCACTTGCAGCGGCACTGGGAGCGGTGCATTATGGGCAGCTATCTCAGAATGCAAGTGACTGCAACATGCTTTTCAAATGGGGGGTGGGGGGTGGAATGTGGCAGGGAGTGTGTTGTGTGTATGTGGGGGGAGAGAGAGTGGGTTTTTGGGGTGCTGAGAGTGTGTCAGCATGCTGTCTTGTAAATTCAGACCTCGCTCTCTCTCTCACTCACTCAAAGCAAACAGTAAATGTTTGCTTTTTCTCGGAGCTGATAAGCAGCCGGCTTCTCCGAAAAGGAGCTTTGAAAGGGCATTTTCGCATTCCTGAAGCTGATTTTACAACATCGACAAGAGTGGCCACTTGACTTAAGGAGATTATGGGACGTTTCCAGAGGATGATCACAGCACAGTAATGCAACACCTTGTTCACAGTGCTCCAGCGGGGTCAAAGCAAACGTTATTCCACTCGCCGAGGTGGAGTACCAGCAGTGCTGTAGCTGCAGAGTCAGAGCGCTCTACGTGCCTTGCCAGTGTGGTTGGGGAGTGAGCTATGGTGCCCAGGGCTGCTTTATTGCGCTGTAACTCGCAAGTGTAGCCAAGGCCTAAGTCACATTAGCTTTACGTTTTGGTTCTCTTTTCATATTTCCCTCCCCTCCTCACTACAGGACCAGCCATCTGCATATTCATCTTCCCAGTAATTAATACAAGGAGAGTTACCAAAAGTGAAACAATTTCAAGCTAACTTAAATAAACAAGACTAACACCAACTCTCTGCCCTCCCCTCCATTCCCCCCACCTCCCCCCCAAAAAAACCCAAACAAAAAACCCACCAGGAGTGGCTTTATCCTCTGGGATATGAATAAGATTTTGTCTGATCTACTATCCTGAAAGACATAAAAATTTGGCCCTATACATCTTAACATGCTTATTTCGTCTACATTTAATGCCAAATTTGTAAATTTTTTAAAAAGGTATTTATGTATCTAGTGGGATTTTTACAAATGCCTAGGTGCCTAATTGCCATTGAAACCTGTCTTATTCTTCTTTATGCTTAATTCTGGAGAATGAGAAATGAGATAAGAAGTCAAAGGGATGGGACACTGCCCTAAACCTTCCCTGTATTTGGTTTTAATCTTTCACAGAAAGCTTCCCATTCTGTATTTGTAACTCACTACAACTTGTCAGAAATCCTACTGCATGTACCCAAGAAGCAGTGAAACATAGATTGAGCGAAACAAAACAATTTGTTTCATATGCATTGACTTCTACCCAGAGTTTCATGGACTACTGTGATAGACCCAGACCAGTTGGAAACAGCAGAGTGGCAGAAGGGAGATATACTGGCCACTGGATAAGTAGTTTTCTGTTCCCTGAGTGACCAGAGCAGGGGCTGCTGCAGGCTAATAGACAACCTGACTCCAATTAACCTGCTAGGAGTCAGGTAAGGCAGTTAAGCACCTGACTCTAATTAAGGCCTGTCTGATGCTATAAAAGAGCTTACTCCAGTCAAGCCAGGGGGAGCCAGAGGAGAGGAAGTGTGTGTGAGGAACTGGGAGCAAGAGGTGTGCAAGAAGCTCAGAGTGAGTAGGCGTACTGCTGGAGGACGGAGAAGTACAAGCGTTATCAGACATCAGGAGGAAGGTCCGGTGGTGAGGACAAAGAAGGTGTTGGGAGGAGACCATGGGGAAGTAGCCCAGGGAGTTGTAGGTGTCATGCAACTGTACCAGGAGGCACTCTAAACCGCTGCAGTCCATAGGGCCCTGGGCTGGAACCAGGAGTAGAGGGCGGGCCTAGGTTCCCCCCATACCTCCCAACTCCTGAGGAAACACAGGAGGAATTGACCTGGACTATAGCTTCTACCAGAGGGGAAGGTCTCTGGACAGTTTCCTGACCCACAGGGTGAATCTGTGAAGCGAGCAAATCTGCCAATAAGCACAGGACCCACCAAGGTAGAGGAGGAACTTTGTCACAACACGTTCACCTATCCATCCTGCATATCATTGCACTGCAGACATATGGACCTCTATCTCCTCTCCACATATACTTCTAGTTCCAGACCTTCCACACATCCCCACATTTGTGCTACATGCCCTACAGACTCACTGTTCCACCCCATGCCATCTGTAGACCCAGGAGTTAAAGTAGACAGGAATGGAGGGGTAAAAGAGAAGAGAAAACAGGTTCCCCCTTCTCTGGTAAAAGCCTTGGCTGGTGTGGTATGAAACCCACCCCTTCTCCTGCTTCAACCTCTGGACTAACCCTATACCACCCCCCCCATGTTTTCTGGTCCATGTATTCCATACCCCTCTTCAGATCCTCTCTGCAAACGTCCTATGCATGAAAATGGCAGGGGGAAATGTCCTGCCTGTCCTATTTCACCATGTCAAATCTCTGCTAAAGGCCTGTTTCTTATGTGATATCCATAAGAAGGCAGCTGGGTATAAATTATGGGGGAAAGTTATAACAAACAAAGGTGGTGGGGGGGAACCCAAAGCTTTTACCATTCTGGATTTTCCTGTATATCCTATCTACAGCTGGTTGGAAAACACTTATTTCTTCCACAGAAGAAAAAATCCTAAAACATTTTTCATTTTGGTTGAAACATACAGTGAAAAATGTTACATTTTTCAGCTGAAAAACAAAACATTTTCAATTTTCTGTCAAAAATGACTTTTTTCAAAGGCATTTTCTATCATTTTCATTTTGCTGAAAGCCAAACTTTCTGCCAAAAAAAAAAGTTGATGAAAAAGCAGCCCAAATCCTGTCTTCTGTGTATCTTTTACATTTTCTGGAGCAAGGCTATGTTTATTCTGTAGCATTGTAGAGCACTACCACAATGATGCTAAGCAAATACTTAATCCTTAAGACAAAAATGATCCTCTATCATGTATAACCCTCTCTGCAGACTCTGCTGCTACCCACAGACTTCTTCACCCATTCGCAAATCAAGAACCTACATGCCACTTTGAAGATGCTATCATATGTCAAAATGTTAAGTCTAGTGCAAAGGTAGAGAAAAAATGATGGCACTCATCTGACATTAGAACAAGCTCTGGGACACAGATATGTCAGCTGTTAGCAGCAGCCATTTTTTATTGGAGGGTAATCACACACCCCCTTATACAATGTCTGCATTTCTGACTTATCTGTGGATTCACTGAGTTACTTGCTTCATTGTTTCCAACATTATACCAGTTAAAGGTTGTGTGGATGTTGGCAAGTTCTGTGAGACTAACCCCCCCCCCCCCACACACACACACACATGAACTAGCCAGAAGCTACCCTTCCCACCACTAGAGGGTCTAAATTAGCACTGAGCTGGAATGGACTATCACTGCTTCCGGCAGCAGGAATGAGGCAGGCCCTAAAAGCTCTAGGCATGACTACCCATCTTCTCTGGATATACTGTATGTTGATACCAAAAAAAAAAAAATCACTTTAAATTACCGGAGAGAAAGAAAAATCCCTACTTTCTTATGGCTATTATTTTCTTACCATTACCTGTGCTCTACCCCGAGGTTTGTAAGGGGTAGGATTGAGTAGTCATTTCTTGCTTACTTCTCCACATTTCCCATTATTTAAAGGCAAGACAGAAACAGGGTGCCCAAGTAAAATGAAGGTTTTGGACTCCCCCTGCACAAGGCTATGTGGTCTGACCATTGCGCCCTCACCCCCCAATGTGGGATGCCATATTGAAATGTCTGCACAAAGGGAGTATGTATACATTTAGCTCAAGTCACTGTGTGTCTCTAAAGCCCTCTGCTATTATAAGCAATTACCCTTCATTTCATCCTAGAAACTGCTGTCCTAGATGTACTCTTGTTCAGCCTGTGCGTGTCTGGGGTAGGAAGACAGGAATCCACAGTGGAGAATAACGTCCCCTTCTTTGTTTTTGTTTTAAATGTTTGTTCCATAATTCATCCAGTTTTTGAGTTACACATAGAATCTGCAAAGATCCCTGGGAACTTTGAGTAAGTGCAGGTTCCAAACTGACTGTGCTAGCCCAGATGCCAGCATAAGGTCCCAGTGCTGCAATGGGCTCCATGTGACTGGACACCTGGCACCCACACAGACCCCTCACCTTCTAAAAGGCTCTGGGCTGCTGCAGGGGTCCATCCATGTGGAGTCCATTGCAGGGTCAGGACCTTTATAAGTAGTGACTGAAATCCTGATCCCATTGCATGGGCCCACCTAGCTTCCCCCTGAAATTTCAGTGCAATATAGTATTCTTCTGCACATCTTGTCCCAAACTATTAAGCAGTGTTTCTGTGCACTGCAAACTATCTGCTGTTATGGAACAAGATGCAGTTCAGCAGAAGGTGAAGTGTCATGTATAGATGTCATAGTAACATCTGTTGCACAGCTGGGTGCCTTAATACCCCAAGCTAACATTTGTAATGAATGCACATTGAGTGTCTCAGATAAAAGGTGGGGTGGAAATGTAAAGTATTAGTTGTTATATTAAAACCAGCTTTTAAAACTAGATCAGAGGTAGTTTTAGTAATTCAAAAGTTACAAATCAGATTGGGATCTAATTTCGCAATAAAAAAAGTTGAACTTGGACTGAGGGCTTTTAATCTAATTTTCATGGCTGAGCTACAAACCCTGGTTTATGAAGGAAATTCAGCATGTGTGTGCGTACATACTCATATGTACAGTGGCACCAAAAATGCACTTGCTTCTACACTTACTTGAAGTTGTTGAATGTCCCTAACTGGCCCTGGATTCAAGAGGGGATTAAAAATGCTCAGCAGCACCATGCAGAATGCAGCCCACTGTCACTGCACCACAGAGTTCGAAGCAGCATTGCTCATCCACAGAGCTCTCACGTTTTCTTCTTCAAAGTGGTGAGAGACTAAATCCTAGACCAAAAGGGCCAGTGGCACTGGGCTGAGATGAAATGCAACTGGCAGAGTGACAGTGACCACTAATGGGCAACCAAGTGGAAGAGTAAAAGCACACAGGAATATTAGAAGCACTAGACTTTGGTTTTAATTGGGAGGGGAAGCAAAGGGCAATTCTGATGCTCTAGGCAGCTTCTGTTGATTAATACAACTAAGCCTGTAAATGTAAGTTCTAGTTTAAAGCCAAAACATGCATTTTTGCAGGGTTTATTGTATCTAATACGGTGCCACAGAAAAGTTGGACTGGGATTTCCAGTGACACTAAGCTGCTAAATATGGGGGGGAGGGAAGAGGCAGCAGGGAAATACTACTGTGCTTTTTACTGGTGAGGATGTTCTGTTTGATGTCTGGTGCTTCTGCTCCTCACCAGTATGTTTCATAGGATCTTCCCATTTGTGCTCTTCAATACAATAATATTATAGGTACCAGCCTCCTCTTAAAACCAAACCAAAAACACGTAAAGTGCTAGGCTTCCTCTCTCCATCTCCACAACCATTTGTGCGTGTGCTCTGCTGAGGTCTGAAAGGGTTATTCTTGGAGTCAGGGCGTAGAGCAGGGACCTAGGACTCATGAGTAAAATTCCCCTCCCCATAGGAGGCTTTCTATATGAATTTCACTGCCTCCATTTACCCATCGGTAAAATGTATACTCTACAGCTTCACCAGAGGGACTTTAATGTATGTAAGGTGCTTTGACATCTTTGGCTGAAAAAAAGAATTGCTCCATAATTGTATTTTATTGTGAGAATTAGAGTGAAAATATTTAGAAATCATGTGAGTTCAAAACTTTCTTCTTCTCCAGCATATGCCCAGTGAGAGCCAACCCAGGAAAGAGTGGGAGACAAAGAGACATCTGACTTATAAGAGAGAGTAATGTCTATACGCCAACCAAAGTATCAAGCAATAGCAAGCTAGGTCAGGAGACAAATATTCTACTTTGAGTGGTAGAAAGTTATCCATCATGCTTGAGATACTATACCTTGCTTAGCTTATGTATCCTGTGGTCATACTAACATCTATCTACTCAAATATTCACTGTTATTGTTTGTATTTTGGAAAAGATGCATGAGGATGACTTCTCCCTCATAATTCTTACTAGCTACAGTCCCACTGAGCCAGTCTGATTGTTTCATAAAAGGTTTGTTCCTTTAAGAGCTCCTGACATTTTGTGACTGCTTTGGTCTCCTGAAGGAGAGCATTGCAGTGGAGATCAGAATAAGGGAGTAGGAACTAGACCATTATGGATACACGATAGGAAGTGCTGGGAGCAAGCCAGCACTGTTTAGAGCAGGGCAGCCAGAAGACCAGCAAACTTTGGAAGCAAGTTCTGTTAGCTCTTACAGTGTGAGCAATAGCCCTTTGCATAGATGTGAGAGAGGGCAATGCCTCTTAAGTCACCCCAAGGGTGACTCTCTACAGCAATTCTCTCAAGTCTATTTAAACATGTCAATTCCACCACCACATGCGACTCCCATGGAGCCAGTTAGTCTAGAGAGACTCCAAAAAGTCCTGTGCTGATTTAGTGCAGAAGAGATATTCTGTGAGTAACCATTGCTTGTTGTGGTAAGACAATCAGCAACATATCTAGAGCTTCTTGCCTCCATGAGACATACTATCCTACAGAGGTTCCCAGTCACAATAGAGAGTGTGGATAGGTCTGCTATCGAAAAGGCAACATCTGAGAATCCCAAATGTATTTTAGATCTGGCCAAATATTGAATTTGCCACACATCATGGCGGGGCTACGGTTTCAATAAAATGGAAGCGTGGCCAATGATATTAGTAAGATGTATTGCACAGCTGACACTCATCAGATAAAGGGTCATCATAAGATCCTAGATAGTTCCACGAATTACCTAGATTCAGCTATGATCCTCAAAAGTTACATACATCATTTCCATTAAAAGGAGTAACTTCCAGCAACTCTAATTCACAATATCATTTACTGACTGCCGGGCATTATCTATGGATAAAAGACTTTTAACCAAAGTCCGTTCTTCATGTGTGCCAGGGCTTGCCGGCGCTGTGCCCTGGCACCTCTAGGCTTGGTAGTTTATTGCCTCAGCATCTCTGGGCTTGGGGCGTCAATTATGAAAGTAAAAAAAATTTGCTTTGGCTCCGGTACCTCTTTCATTACAAATTAAGCACCGTCTGTAGACCCTTAAGAGAGAGATGAATATTTTACACAGTATTGGCCCAATCCAGTTCCTAATCAAGGATTCCCATTGACTTAAGTGGAATAGAATTGGTCCCTATAAGCCAAATGTGCATCAATAGGTTAAACTTTTCAGACTGTCAACTTCTAAAGAGTGGATTCAAGTGCAAATTCTTTTCCCGTAGTACTGCTGGTGGTTTGTTTCATACTACTGGGATTGCAACTGCTCTGAGAATGGGGCTCATGTTTCCTCTGGAGCCATAGGAAGTACTGAACACATGCTTGTGGAAGACACGGCATGGGGGAGAGGTCTAAGTACATAGGTGATTTCTGTAATGATGATTGTGATGTTACACTCCATATTCTTTATGGAAATATGCTTATAATATGGATATAACATAACAGATATTTTATGCAAGATGAGTCTTGTAAGGTATCATTGGAAAGGTTATAATTTACCTAATGTGATTATCCAATTTGTATGCATGTGTCATTTCTGTATCTAAAGTTAGGAATATGGACTATGTAACAATTACAACTGGGTGTGTATTTGGAAGACACCCACCAGACGGCAGGCCATCAGATTTGATGGGCCATCAGGAACAACAATACCATGAAGATACTAATCTCTCTCCCTCCTGGGAGGCATCCGGGGACATAACTGTGACAATACTAGGTCAGATGGTCTTGTCACCTGATATACTAAACATTATCTGGGACTTCTTGTAACTTTCCACTGAAAGGGAAGAGGGGTCAAGTTTGGGAAACAAAAGATTTACATAAGGTGGGAATCCTATTTAAGGATGGGGAGGAAGGAAAACAGGACTCCTCCTCTCCATGGCCTGTCTGCCCAAGAAGAAAGACTGCAAAAGAGACACCTGAAGGGATGGCAAGGGCAGAGGCCAGACTGAGACAGGGTCTAGTCTGAAAAGAAATATAACTGGAACTCAACCACAGAAACTTTGCAACCTGCCTAAAATAACATTTAGGGTAAGATATTTCAAACCTGTTTCTTAAATATATTGAGCTTAGCTTGTGTATTTTGTTTTATTTGCTTTGTTCCGTCTTTTATCACTTATATTCACTTAAAATTCACCTTTTGTAGTTAATTTATTTCTTGTTTATAACATAACCCCATGTGTACAATTCATAATTGGGGGTGGGTGAGTAAGAGGCTGTGCATACCTTTCTCCACATTGAGGGAGGAGGTGGATTTCATAATATAGCTCTGGGTCTGCACCCCAAGGGAGGTGGACACCTGTGTGCTGGGGTCCCTTAAGTTGAGCCTTCCCAGAACTGATCTCAGTATCTGTTTTGTTCTGCAGTTGGGTGTGGGCCTGCCTGTGTGTGTGCTGGAGGAGGCTTAATAGCTTGGCTCAGCAAGACAGGTAAAAAGGGTGCCCAGGCTGGCATAACTGACAGGTTCAATGGTATCTCAGCACATCAGGTGACATCCTAAGGGGGGCAACCTGTCACAATGAGGATTATAACTACTTGTATTTTGGTAATGGTCCAAGAGACCAAATCATGGACCGCACCCCATTGTGCTAGGTGCTGTACAAACATAGAACAATGAGGAGGGAGACATTAGCAAGGTTAACATTTGGGACAGATTGATATAAGCTCCTTTCAGCAGAGAAAATAGTGGTAAAAAGGCCACCCAGAAGAAACAAAGACCCAATTGGAAGGCCATCACCTAGCAGTAAAAGTAGGGCCAGGTTGTCTACTACTATACACATAGCATAAGGCAAAGGGCAAAGCAAAAGAGTTGAGCATTAAGTAGATACACAAGTGTAATGGCATGAAATATTAGCAACATGCATCAACTTCACATGCATTAAAGCATACCTCCAGGTGCAGACCCCAGTTCAACAGTGATGCCACTCAGGCACAGCCCTGCACTGGGTGCTGTGAGGAGCTGCAGTCCTGCACACAAGGGGAGCACACCCATTGGTACACCCTTAACCGGATGCAACTTAATTCCTGCTGTACCTGGGCTGCTTCACAGGCGGGTGCCGAGAGGGGTTGAGCAAAGTTACACCTACTCATCACCCCCTAGGTGGCACTGCCAGCTGCAAGGATAGTAGGAAAGGAGCAGCCTCTGTGCTGCCTTGTGCATAGGAACAGCAATTGTGCCTGCCCCTTATGTAAGCTGTACAAGGATTGAGGGGGAACCTCCTGCTGCTGCTTCCTCCTGTCCACTCATGTAAGGGCCATGTACACTCTGGTCGCTTAGTAAAATGGAGTTACCACGTAAAACAGCAAATACAGTAACTTCTTAAAATCACTAGAGTCAGCACCATGTATGCTTCATGAGGGGTAAGTGAATATTTTCTTGCCCACCCACAGGCAAGCTATGATTTTAGAACCTAAGAAGTGTGTTTACACCAAATATCATTGAGGCACACTGTGGGAGGCTGACAGTGGTGCTGTGAGTGTTCTGTGGCTAAAGAGGAATAGGATGGAATTATGTTCAGGACAATGGATTTGGGTCCAGTAACGTGAATGCTTAGTATTGATTTAGCTCGTTTCCTCCCAAGATCTCAAAACACATTAATAAAGAGGGCAAAGACTATCACCATTTTAGAGATGGGGAAACTGAGGTACAAGCAAGTGAGGTGGTCTCCCCAATGTCCCACAGCAAGTCAGTGGCTGAGCCAGGAACAGAACCAAGTCTTCTGATGCCTAGTCCCACTGCCATATGCACTGGACTACACTGCCTCCAAGGGCTCTTTTATAGATAATGACAAAAGATGAATCCTTGCTAATATTTGAGTCAATCACCATGACTCTCTGAGATCTGGACCAAACACAAGCTGGAACTAAAGGTCCTATTACGCCAGTACTGATAGTAAAAGAGGAAATGCTTCCAATTATTTTCCTTGGAGCTGTGATGGTACCATTGCCATGTGGAAATCTAAATTAGCCACTGGACCAAATTACACTCATATGCACAATCACACTGACTGCAGTGAGGTTTCAAGCGTGTAAAAGTGAACAGAATTTCTTGTGTTCTCCCACTCCCCCACTTAAACCATAGTGCATGCTTAGCTCGCTATTTGCACTTGCTGACAGAGTGATTTCCAAGCAGGTATCACTTAAAGAGAGAAGAAACCTGGAGATTTCCATATTAAACTGTGCTTTAAATTAGGAATACAGCTACTTGTCCAAGAGAACACAAAGGCAGCAACGGACACAGATATTACCTTGTCCTGGCCAGCTAACCTCTCTTAGCCATGGTAACTGTTCTGTAATATATTGGTCTGAATGGTGCACACAGCTGTACTAGCAACAAGGACAAATGTCTGAGAAAAGAAAACAAACACAACATGATCGCGCTGGATAAAAATGCAACTGACACCACATGAAGCTAATCGCCCACTGCAGCTGTTGTGGCTTGGAAGAAAACCAAATGAAGAGCTCTCTTAAGAGGCCTTTTGTTGTCATTTTCCTTCTAATGTTAACCTGCTTTTGAAAGCAGGGGGCATTTTCTGTCAATCACATTAGAAGAGTCATGAACGTGGTTTGACATGAAAAAAATTGCAAACTACATCTTGAATTGACTAAGAAAAATGGGCCTGTTTAAAAAATTAGGCATGCAAGTGTATGTGCAAGATGGGTACCTAATTTGCATGCATAATTGTGATTGCACATGCAAATAGTCATTGCTGCGACACATAGCTGATTTTAGTTGTATACTTGCACAACTGCCTGATTTGTGCAGTCACAATAACTGTACTGATATTTTGAGCAAAACCTGCACACCTCCAGCTCCCACACAACTGCACACCCATGCAGTCGGGGGTGGGGGGGGAAGGGTAGGAAAGGAGGGTTGTACAATTCACCAGGAAAATAAAGCCCTTTTTCTTGATATACCTAAGATCCATATAGTAGTTTTCTTTACCAACATTAAAAAGAGCAAATAGCCAGCCAGCTCTTACAAAAGGTGATGCTCATTCTATTTCTAGAGTGACCCTTTAAAACAGTGCAGTCTCTGGACCATGGGCATGAAACAGCAGTATACTGGTCTTTCAGATTCTTTGTGATATGGTCACATACGCACTTCTGTTTCGCACAGAGATTGTGCCCTCTACTAATGCCATAGCAATGATATTTGTTGTTTAAGGGTATGCGTTATATGATGATACTGTGTTGCTCTTAAGTCTGATTTCTCTGGAGTCATTAGGAATCTCCCTTAGCACCGTCAGAGAAATCCATTCTGCAACATAGTTAAAGTGATATCAACATTAAAATTCCTCTTACTCTCCATTAGGAGCACTGATGGGAGGAAACAGAACACACTATATTATTTAATACCTTTCAGACCCGGTAAACTGCTAATTAGTGGAGGGCAGATTAATAGTTCTCGTGAATACTGAATTACTGTAAGGTTGCTTTGGGTCAGCAAATTCTCTAGTTAACCTGACACAGAGAACCAGATTTCAATACCAGCAGATTAGACTTTAACAGAATCTATTTCTATGGCAACCGCTTAATACTCCGCCCCCCAATAAAACTTTATATATTTGCTATTTGTAGGTAAAATGAATTTGTTTACATTAAATTCAAGAAAGTATCTTGGGTTAGGGACGAGAAAAAACAAACTTTCCTTCAGTGGTTTTATCTGGTGGTTAAAAGTTTAGGACTCAGATTTTTCTGAGGCAGCTTCATGTCTTCTGGGCATAATTTTATATCTACCAATAATTCTACGCATGTTTTTGCATCCAGTGTAAATTGTGGGTTCAAGTAGTAGGGAGATATGTAACGGCCTAACATACAAGTTAGGTACCTTTAGGAATCAAGTATGGATCTGATATAGGCTTCCACAGATCACCATGAGCACCATAAGTGCACCTGCAACACTGCACAGCAAGATGAAAACTTTTCCTGTTTTTATTGACAATTTTCTGAGCACTCAGATGATACAGCAAAGGGTGCCAATAAATGCTGAGATCAGTGAGACAGCTAAGACTGGATAAAACTGTGACCCTGGAGTTTGGTAGTGACTTCCTTAAATAAGGTTGAAGCTACCAGAGTGCCCCATTATAAACTTTTTTTTCTTTTTTTTTTTAAACCTTGCATGGGTGGCAGAGCTAGCACTAGGCATAATCAGATTAAGCAATTGCTTAGGGCGCCGAGCAGCTCAAGGGAGACCCCTATTTGCTTTTTTGTATGTGTTGTGTGTGTGGGTTCCCAGTGGGCTAGCACTGCCTCTGATGGGTGGTAATAAGTGAAGGAGGACTACATGGCTTGAGGGAAATAACCACTGTCTTTAGCAGTTCATTTCTAGACTTCTGAGGGTGGGGGGGGTGTTATTCTACAGAAATTATAAACACTTGCTGGGTGTTGGATAGAATCCACTGAAGTGCAATATTTCCTAAGTGTTTGTTTATGAATATACATCTATAGTGTCATTTATTGACTGTAATGTGTTCTTGGACTGGTTATTTTTCAAACAGTTGCTTATTTAAGAATTAAACACATACACTCACTACTTAAACCGTGTGGTGATTGTAAACCTATTCCCCACCTAAAGGCTCCTGTATGCTGCCAGAGTGGCCTTTAGTGTAAATGAGAATCTGGCTCATGGTGTTTAAGTGCTGTATAAACAAACAATCTCCGTAACTCCAACCTGAGTAATAGTATCTCCCAACTAATAGATGTGTGGACTGAGTCTTGAAGAACTTCAGTCATTTGCCCAGCTCAAGCAATCAAGGAAGTGATCATCTGAGGTGGGATTAGTTCCCAGCTCCTAGCACTGTGCCTAACCCATTAGACCACATTATCTGTCGTATCTCCAATGGCTGGATCCTCATCCAACAATCCAGCCTGCGGAAGGGGCAGTGCATATCTGGGCTGCCCCAGGAGAGGTGTTGTTCCCTTGCTTCAGAGGGGTAGTCAACTGGGTCAGCCTGTTCACTTCCCTGATCACTTTGCTAGCTCTAGGGGGTGAGTTGGCACATTTTGGGGGTAGGGAAAGGGAATTGGGAGGGAGGCAGAACAGAAAAATGTGCTTGCTCCCTACCCCAACCCTGTCCCTCAGAGCAGCAGCTGTTTTCCCCTCCTATGCAGGCTCTGGCAATGAGGGTAAACTGTTCAGGCTAGGAAGGAAAATCTGACAGCCCTTGGCTCCCCTATCAGGGCTCACAATTGAGCCCACTGCAGTTAGGAAAGATCCACATGAAATCATACCGTAGCTTTATGGATTTTTGCTTTCAAGTTACTCAGTAGATAAAGGATGTAGCTGAGGAAACATCCACAAAAGTCAAACCGAGTAACCAACAGGACTGGTGTTGGAAATGTAAAATCATTTCTATTTGCACCCATCTAAGGGATGCACTCCAGGGCAGCGTGTTAGCAGCTCTCTAGCTAATGATCATGATGTTAAATCACACACAGTGCACATGTTACAGAGGCATTCAGTCACATTGGTTAGCACCACAGTTGGAATTGCTGCTGCTTTGCAAGTGGTTTGTTAAATTCTATCCACCCAAGTCCAAGAGAGAGAGAAAGATTTGCACCTGGTTAGTGGAGGCAGTGCCTTACAGAGGCTGACTCATGGGTGGGTGAAAATGTACAGGGGGAAGAGGAGGAGGAAAGCAACAAACAGTGTAGGTGAGTGAACCAGGTGCCAATGTCGCAGGTTTTATTGCACAGAGGAGAACAGCTAGTGTAGGCTTGAAACTCAGCTTGCTTACAGGGCCAGATGTAAAGAACAAGAGGACTGTGTGGGCTTCCCTCCCCTGTGAAATTATGCAGATGACAATCGATTTGAAAAAGAAAAACACAAGCAAACCTAGAAGGTCGATTACCCCCACCCCAACAACCCACATGCAACTTAACAAATCAAACTGCCAGCTAGCTCTGGAGCTGCCTTTTCTGGGGTTAATTGCTTGCCCCTAACAAAACCGTTATTAGCAGCTGTTAACTAGGCCCTGCAAAATCACTTATTCCCTAGACAGACTCAGCTAACTAGTGATGGCTGGTCAGCGACCTGTGTGAAGTGAACTGGTGATAGCAGTCCTGTGCCAAGCAGACAGATGTCCACTTCACTGCTGGATTTATGAACTGGCACCCTGGCTGGCAGTCTGTGTAGAAAAGCCAGAGACAGAGAGGCCTGAGGGAGCATGCAGATGAGCTACTCCATCACCCTTAATACATGGCTCAAGTTGAGGCATGCTGGGTGGGGTACGTCCCAAGATCTTGTTGCATTTCTTGGACTAAATTAGACCCAATCCTGAAGTCCTGTCTTAGACAAAACTCTCACTGAAGCCAATGGGAGTTTTCCCTCGACTGAGGCCCAGATCCTGCAGTTAGCTCTGCGTGGGCAGACTCCTGTGCCCCACATGGAGCCCCATTGAGTTCACTGGGGCTGTGCCTGGATGCAGGGATGAGTCAGTGCAAAGTCAATTCCAAGTGTGGAGCTTTAACCTAATATTGTTATTTATTTCTACTGTGCCATGCGAGTTCAGTGGATAAACATCAGGACTTTAGCCTGCTGGGCTGTCATGCCAGGACTTTCCCTAAACACTCCGTTCACTATTAAAGAGGAAGAGGGACTATTTCCTGAAACCTTTTTAATTGATACATAAAACAAATTTTTATAAAAAATGTAATAACTGACAAATTAACTGAAAACAACGCAAGTCCAGCACAAATCACTCTATATAATGGATGGGAGTGACTAGTATAAATTGATCTATGAATTGGGGAGACTGGCATAAATCAGAGACACCATCAAACCACACTACTAGTGGAAAGTAACCATTGAACCCACATAGAAAGCGGAAGAAAAACAGACAACATTCCCATGCAGCTAAATACCGTTAACTTCTGACATGCTGGTATTTCACTCAGAAGTGCCACAGTGAGATCACTATTTCAGGTACTCACGTAGTTCTGGTTTTGGCTAACAAATAGCATTTTGCAATAATACAGTAGGATTCAGTTTTTCAGGGTACCTGGATATTCTCATGAGCTACACACATTAATAAGGGGGAAAGATCCCCTGAAAACATTCAACAATGCTCCTGAATACAAATTATTTCATGAATATGTAAATCCTGCCTCAATGCGACACTTGGCTTGCCTGGAAAACACTGATAGACTAAAGACATTAAAACTCCATCAAGGATGATGAAAATTAAATTTAATACTTTCCTAGCATTGAAGAGGGAAGTCTGAATTTTAATCGCCATATAACATGCTTCAATACATAGTTCAACCGAAATATCCATAATGTTCAAACAAACTTGGACAAATACTTTGAAAAATAAAGCGAAGGAGCTGAGTGAACTTTGCCAGTTTCGCTCCACACACAGATACTGACTAACAGGAGCCCATTGGGCCTGGAGTTTGAAACAATTGCCTTTGATCCTACAGTACACCTAGTACTTTGTCAGACATCCAAACACTCAGGGTGACCCCATTTGGGTAGGCTCAGTCACAGCCTGAATCACATGGTTCTACAGAGCGATTCTACTTTAAGCAGACTGAAATTCCACCACACTGCCAAGTCCTGCTTTAAGTGGTGGCAGGGAAGACCATTTGGCTCCTACATCTGCTTCAGGACCTTCAGGAGCAGCTAATGTAGCCCCAGATTATACAGGTATTGTAATCAATACCCTGCCTGCTGTCTCATTCTTTCTTCGCACAATTGCAGTCAGATAGCTTGCAAAGCACAGGACAGGGATGAAGCTGCACAATTATCCAATGGAGAAAGAGAAGCTATTACATCAGTCACCTGTCACCACCATTGGCTTGGCAATAGATCATCTTGGTGATGAACACAGCAGCTATAGGTTCGGAGGGACCTATAAAAGGGAGTATGCAATTTCTTAAGGCTGAATATAAGTGCTGTTGCATGGTGATAGATATACTTATTCCTTGCAAAGTTTCCCTTCCAGGTCATTAGGCATTCAGATGTATAGCCAGGGACTTACTTTTAGAGCTCACAAAGAACGATTGTACTGCATTTTTGGTTGGATTTCTTTGAGGGGGGTAACAAATGGCCCAGAACTAGGTGCAGAAGGCAAGGCCATAGAAAGATGGACTATAACCTTCCTCTCCTATGTTATATTGCCTCTGCAAATGCAGCCTAATGTTGTGCTGGCCTTTCTAGTTACCGTTGCTCATTGCAAACTCATACTTAACTTGTTATCCAATGTCATCCCTTCAGTAAATCTTCTAATTTTTTCCATGCTGAATCTCATTTTATTTTGAGCCAAGTTCTTAACCGGTCTGTGTACTTGTGGATTATTTCTGACCTCACAGATGTTTACATCTCCTTCTAGTTTAGTGCCATCTGCAGAGTTCTTTAACTCCTTATTCATTCCCTCTTGTAGATCATCAATAAAGATATTGAACAGCAAATAGAAATGGTT
Organism: Chrysemys picta bellii; assembly: GCF_011386835.1. Taxonomy (NCBI): domain Eukaryota; kingdom Metazoa; phylum Chordata; order Testudines; family Emydidae; genus Chrysemys; species Chrysemys picta. Next base: position 40,694,490 of record NC_088797.1, read on the forward strand.
GCTAGAATTGGAAGGAACTCTAGATAATGCCCATCATGAAGTTAGTGAACGGTAAAGAAAACGGATGGATTTCTTAATCTGCTGCAAACCAAGTTGAGGCCTTGCTTACAATGGAAAATTAATCCAGATTAACTACAAGGTATAAATGTAAACAAGATTTGGCCCCTATGCAGACACTCATTCATAATAAAAGTGTCCTTAGTTCTGTTTAGTTTAATCCTAAAGGAATTAAGATAAATCAATTCACACAAGGGTTTAATCTTGTTTAACTAATCCAGTATAATGATTCTGGCATAGTAAAGCTGGTAAATTTCCTCACATCAACAAGGCCTGAGAAGGGTAGTCTAAACTATCTAAACCTTCAGTGGAAAAGAGATGATTGTATAGGCAATAACATGATTGCCCTATCTCCGGGTGAACAGGTAATTCTAAACATATAATATTTTTTCATAACTATATTAACCTCTGTAGACTAGGAATTTATCACACAAAGTGAATGCTGTGAAATCAGGGGAAGTGATACTGAAGCATCACTGACCTAGGAATATGCCTGAGACAATTGTCTGCAGCAAAAACCTTCCAGCATCTGGAGAATAAACAGACATTAGCATTGTTGTTTTTATTTCAAGGAATGTATTATTAGAGAGTGCTCAACCGATGGGAACAAAATAGACTATTTACATTGCTGTAAATGCCTTGAAGCATTCGCCACTCTTGTGCTCAGAATTTGCAATAGGTCATGGGAAGGTAATGCACCACAAAGCATAGTGTTAGCATGAAGGGAAAGGCCTCTGCATGCAAGACTTTTTTTTGCACACACTATAAATTACTGGGTGGTTTTCCTAGATTAAAATGTAACTATACTGTGAGCTCAAATGTTCTGGAGAAAGAGCTAGCAAAGAAGGGTGGGTGTGATCAAGCTAATTAATTAAGCAGGATGCACCACTGCTACCACATCTCTTGCATAACAGCAGATCCTAATGGCATAAAGGCAGTTTCTTACACACAATTCTCCAAACCATGTAAGACTGTCACTGATGGGCATGTGCCTGCTAAGGTAAGGGAATTCTGGCTAGTCCTCTTAACTTTAAAATGAATGATAACTGACTGGTGATCTAGCACAGCAGCTTCCTTCTTGCTTATATTTCCAGCTTTTGTGATGGCTTGTCTACCTTACCTCTAGCCTGGGCCCTAGGCTACCTGCATTATATTCAGGTGTGTAGGCGTTAATCTACAGCGGGTTTGGGTGGCTGTAAACTCCATATTTGCTGGCAGTAGGTGCTTGTAAATAAGAGTCTAGTGGGATTTTCCCAAGTACCTAGGTGCCTAACTCCTATTGGAGTTCAATGAGACTTAGGGAGACTGGCACCTTTTGAAATTCCTACCAGGCTCCTAGCTGCATCTTTAGGTACCTAAATACCTCGGTAAAGCCAGCCCTAAATCTCTCGAATCCTGTGCAGTTGATAGCAGAGAATTAAAGGTTGCTATGCTGCCATGTGAAACTAAAGCTGGTGGAGGAACCCTCCTACAGCTCTTGTGCACTTGCCCCTTTGCTCTCAAGGGAACAGACTGCAGGAGCGCTGGAAGCTGGGGGGAGAATAGGCATGCCAGAAGAGACTGGGGCTTCAGGGCAAAACTCATCATGTGAAGCAGTGCTGAGGTACACGCTCCAGGATGTATTCCATCTAGGAGACAGAGGGGACGTGGTGACCAAACAGCAGGGTTCCCATTAATACAGAATCAGGTCCTCTGGGATCCTGCGGCTTGCTCCTTACCTTTTATCTTATGCTTCTACATGTGCAACATCCCATACTTGAATGGCGGAGGATAAAGCCTCAAGTGGTTCAGCAGAGGACTTAGTCTGCATATTGGTACCACTGCTTGAGAACAGTAGCATTTGTAGCCATTGCAGTAGCAAGACATGAAAATTCAACTTCAGCATATGTGGTAGATCACAAAGCCTCTCTTTTGGGGGTCTGTTATATTGAATTATTTTAAAATTCTAAAACAAGAATGTATTTGCCTGGAAATCATGTGGAGCTAGAGATTTTCAAATCCTCAGCACGCAGCACCTCCCATGAGACAAGTATGACCAATGTACTAACTTTTTTGAAAACCTGCTCATTATTTACATGCCTTTATGGGAGCAGCGTTCCTTTGGAAATCTAGTCCCAATGGGAGTACTGAGCTTGTTTGGGAAGCTGGAGCCTAGGGCTCAATTCTCCATTGCTCTGTACTGTATGCACTACTGTATGTACTACTACGAAGAGTAGGTGTCTGACACTGCCCTTCTGCTATAGCAATGTATTGCACTCACCTTGCACCAGTGTAAGTCACTATATGAGGGTATGTCTACACTACGAGAGTAGTTCGATTTTACTTAAATCGAATTTTTGGAATCGATATTGCAAAGTCGAACGTGTGTGTCCACACTAAGGACAGTAATTCGACTTTGTGAGTCCACACTAACGGGGAAAGCGTCGACATTGGAAGCGGTGCACTGTGGGCAGCTATCCCACAGTTCCCGCTGCCCATTGGAATTCTGGGTTGAGCCGCCAATGCCTTCTGGGTAAAAAAATGTGTCGAGGGTGCTTTTGGGTAACTGTCGTCATCCGTCCATCACTCCCGCCCTCCCTCCCTGAAAGCGCTGGCGGGAAATCAGTTCGTGCACTTTTCTAGTCAGTGACAGCGCGGACGCCACAGCACTGCGAGCATGGAGCCCGCTGCGACCATCGCTGCAGTTGTGGCCGTTGTCAACGCCTCGCAGCTTATCATCTACCTTTCGCAGAGGCAGATGCAGATAAATCAGGCGAGGAGGCTACGGCACCGCGGTGAGGGCCTGAAGTCTGAGAGTAGCACAGACCTCTCAGAAAGCAGGGGACCCAGCGCCGAGGACATCACGGTGGCAATGGGTCATGTGGATGTTGTGGAACTGCGATTCTGGGCCCGGGAAACAAGCACGGACTGGTGGGACCGCATAGTGCTGCAGGTCTGGGATGAATCCCAGTGGCTGCGAAACTTTCGCATGCGGAAGGGGACTTTCCTTGAACTTTGTGAGTTGCTGTCCCCTGCCCTGAAGCGCAATGACACCCGGATGCAAGCAGCCCTGACTGTCCAGAAGAGAGTGGCCATAACCCTCTGGAAGCTTGCAACGCCAGACAGCTACCGGTCAGTCGTGAACCACTTTGGCGTGGGCAAATCTACCGTGGGGGTTGCTGTGATGCAAGTAGCCAAGGCAATCGTTGATGTACTGCTGTCAAAGGTAGTGACCCTGGGAAACGTGGAGGTGATCATAGATGGCTTCGCCGCGATGGGATTCCCAAACTGCGGTGGGGCTATAGATGGAACTCACATCTCTATCCTGGGACCGGACCACCAGGCCAGCCAGTACATCAACCGAAAGGGCTACTTTTCAATGGTGCTGCAAGCACTGGTGGACCATAGGCCGGGCAAAGTTCATGACGCTCGTGTTTTCAGGAACTCTGGTCTGTTTAGACGGCTGCAGGAAGGTATTTACTTCCCGGACCACAAAATAACTCTTGGGGATGTGGAGATGCCTATAGTCATCCTCGGGGACCCAGCCTACCCGCTAATGCCCTGGCTCATGAAGCCCTATACTGGCGCCCTGGACACTGAAAAAGAACTCTTCAACTACCGGCTGAGCAAGTGCAGAATGGTGGTGGAGTGTGCTTTTGGCCGTCTCAAGGGGAGATGGAGAAGCTTACTGACTCGCTGTGATCTCAGCGAAACCAATATCCCCATTGTTATAGCAGCTTGCTGTGTGCTCCACAATCTCTGTGAGAGCAAGGGGGTGACCTTTATGGCGGGGTGGGAGGTTGAGGCAAATAGCCTGGCTTCTGATTACGCCCAGCCAGACAGCCGGGTGATTAGAAGAGCCCAGCAGGACGCGCTGTGCATCCGGGAGGCTTTGAAAGCTAGGTTCCTGAGTGAGCAGGGTAACCTGTGACTTTTAAGTTTGTGTACAGAGAAGCTGAACCTGCCCCCGTTTCTTTACCCAGTTAATGTTGACTATCCTCTCCAGTTACATACCCCCTTCACCCCCTTCCAACACAAGTTTAGAAATAAAATCACTTCTACTTTGTTAATGAACACCGTTTTCTTTATTACTGTTTTCGCGGGAATGTTTTAAACCTGGGACGCAGACTGTGGTGGGGAGCGGGTGTAGTGTAGTGACGCAAATTACGCTTCTAAACTCCAGAAATGACAGGCTCCGCAGTGGTGGACTGGTTGTTTCAACGGAGCCTGTCACCCCTCCTGATCGGGACTGTGTGTATGTGGGGGCTATGTGACTTTGTGGCAGGGGGAGGACGGTTACAGATCCCCTGCTGCGTGGCTCTGTGATCTGTAACTGCCCTCCCCCGCCACAAAGTCACAGAGCAACCCACCCCCCCACCACAGAACATGAAAACCACCTCCCAGACTGACCAGGGTAACTAGTGACTGCACTGTGTATGTGCCCTGCTGCTGGACCTGCCCCCGCCTATGTACCCTGCTAAAGGTGACTGTCCTGTCCAATTACCAACCCCCTTCCCCCCCTTCAGACAGACTCTCCTCCAAAAGAACATGATGGAAACAGTAATTAACAGAAACATATTTTTTATTAGCAACTACACATGAAACTGGGGGGTGAAACTTGGACGGGGGCTTGTGTGAGGCGGGAAGGAAAGGACTTGTCAAATTTTGGGGAATGAGAGCCTTCTACTACTAGAGCAGTCTGCAGGGGTGGAGTGAGAGTTTGCACGGACTCTGCCGCCCCTCCTTCTTTGGACTTTGGGTGAGGGGGGTATGGGACTTGGTGGCGGGGGAGGGCGGTTACAGATAGACTGCAGCGGGGCTCTGTCCTCCTGCCTCCGTTCCTGCAGAACATCCACAAGGCGCCGGAGCGTGTCCGTTTGCGCCCTCATTAGTCCAAGCAGCGTTTGAGTCGCCTGCTGGTCTTCCTGCCGCCACCTCTCCTCCCGTTCCATGTGTGATTGGTGCATTTGGGACAAGTTCTCCCTCCACTGGGTCTGCTGTGCTGCTGCTCGGGAGCAGCCCATAAGTTCCGAGAACATGTCCTCCCGTGTCCTCTTCTTCCTACGCCTAATCTGCGCTAGCCTCTGGGTGTGTGATGCCAGGCTAGGTTGTGAGACAGTCGCAGATGTGGCTGTGGGAATGGGAAAAAGGGAGTAAATTCCTCAGAAAGATAAATGTAGTTGTGAACAAAGAACATAGTCTTTCTCTGTGAACAAGACCATGCACAGCACCTATCACATGCGCACTCAGGACAAGGTCGAATTCTCGGCCTTCGCATTCAGTGCCTGGGGTCTTGCACTGCAGATCTGAGAAGGACACCGGAATTTGTGTAGCAGGCAGACATGGTAAGCCGTAGACTTGTGGCTGCTTAAAACTTTAATAGTAGCACTGGCCTCCTTTCACATTGAAAGCAATGCCAGTCCCTGCTGCCAGCAATCCGGCAAGCAGGAACTCTGCCCCTGTCCCACCCCCTCGCGGCTGTCCCAGGGAAAGATCCCTGTATGCTGCCCCTCTCCCGCCTCCACCGCTTGGCTGCAAACCGGCGGTTACAGTTCTGTAAAGGAACGGGCAAGCAGTCCCAATACTAACATTCCCCTACCTAATTCAAAGCAGGTCACCATGAGCGACATCACCCTGATGAGGATCTCAGACACTGATAAAGAAAGAATGCTTCGGGAAAGCCTCCAAAGACCAGGGCCGTATGCCGCCATGCTCTGCAGGGCAATGATCCCGGAGTACTTGATTGTCTCCTGGCGCGGAAACGTTTCATACCACGGAGGACCCAATAAGGCCGCTCTCACCAGGAACCTGATGCAAAGGCTTTCCAATTACCTCCAGGAGAGCTTCCTCGAGATGTCCCAGGAGGATTTCTGCTCTATCCCCGGACATATAGACCGCATTTTACTGTAGCTGCACTGGCAGGGACTAAACAGTAGAGCGGCTTGGGCAGAACAATCATGCTAAACCGGACATTGTTAGATTTTTTTTCAAGAGTTGCACTGCCCAGGACTGAAACGTTAAGCGCCTAGGGCAAACTAATCATGAGAAACCCATTGTCGTTATTCTTAATATTCCTGTTCTGTTAAAAATAAATGTTTAGATGTTTAAAACACTTACTGGCTGATCCTTCCCCAGATTCTGTGTCCGGGTTAACGGCTGGGGACGGTTGGTAGGGGATCTCTGTAAGGGTGATGAAGAGATCCTGGCTGTCGGGGAAATCAGCGTTGTAAGCGCTGTCGACTGCCTCGTCCTCCTCATCTCCTTCCTCATCTTCCCCGTCCCCTAACATTTCGGAGGAACCGGCCGTGGACAATATCCCATCCTCAGAGTCCACGGTCAGTGGTGGGGTAGTGGTGGCGGCCGCACCTAGGATGAAATGCAGTGCCTCGTAGAAACGGGATGTCTGGGGATGGGATCCGGAGCGTCCGTTTGCCTCTTTGGTCTTCTGGTAGCCTTGTCTCAGCTCCTTGATTTTCACGCGGCACTGCATTGCATCCCGGCTGTATCCTCTCTCTGCCATGGCTTTAGAGATCTTCTCGTAGATCTTTGCATTCCGTCTTTTGGAGCGCAGCTCGGAAAGCACGGACTCATCGCCCCACACAGCGATCAGATCCAAGACTTCCCGATCAGTCCATGCTGGGGCCCTCTTTCTATTCTGAGATTGCACGGCCATCTCTGCTGGAGAGCTCTGCATCGTTGCCAGTGCTGCTGAGCTCGCCACGATGTCCAAACAGGAAATGAGATTCAAACTGGCCAGACAGGAAAAGGAATTCAAATTTTCCCGGGGCTTTTCCTGTGTGGCTGGTCAGAGCATCCGAGCTCGGACTGCTGTCCAGAGCGTCAACAGAGTGGTGCACTGTGGGATAGCTCCCGGAGCTATTAGCGTCGATTTCCATCCACACCTAGCCTAATTCGACATGGCCATGTCGAATTTAGCGCTACTCCCCTCGTCGGGGAGGAGTACAGAAGTCGAATTTAAGAGACCTCTATGTCGAACTAAATAGCTTCGCAGTGTGGACGGGTGCAGGGTTAATTCGATGTAACGGCGCTAACTTCGACATAAACGCCTAGTGTAGACCAGGCCTGAGGTGCAGCGCAACAATGAATCAGGCCCATATTGTACATACAGCCTGGGCTACACGGTTACATTCGACTAGTACATAAGTCACAGGTGATTTAGCATTCTGAAGATTTCATAGAACACTGTAATGCTGCTAATTAGAGAGGGCAATTGTTAATGTTCCTTGGCTTGTCTTGAATGGTCAACAGGTTGCCATGTGGCTCCTGGAAAGTGGAAATCCAGTTTATCAATGAAATCTTCACACTAGAACTCTTCATTCAAGCTGTGGTAATTCATCACGTTAGTGCAACAGCCTTCCTGGGGATGGCTGGGACTCAAACTGCAGGCAACAGTAGTGTCAAGAGCATCAGTAACAGTCCCTTTACTCGCTATTTCAAGCTTTAATTTTTGACAGGGTTAACAGTATTTCCTTCTTCCTGGCAGCATTTGAACCTGGCTTGGTGTTAGACTGAAGATAAGCAGATGTTCTTATTTCTGCCCCATCCTGTTTGTTTTAACTGTAAACTCTGTTTATTGAGGTTTGTATGATACACTAAGCATGGGGCAGCGGACAAAGTTTAAAGTGCTAAGTTCAAGATACAAAGTGTAATGGAACTGTTTCCCTTTAATAATATACAAGTTGTTTATACTGACAGAACTTTAAAGCCAAGACATCTGGAAAATTAACGGAGTTAATATCATAGCATGGAACTTTCTTAATCAAATAAGCTCTTCCTGCATCAAGAATGTTTCAACTACAGTTCATGTGTGTTCAGGGGGAAATGAATCCTGCTGATTAAATCTGAAATCAGAGCAACATAATGTCAGGGCAGGAGGGATTTGTGTCAGAAAATCCCTAAGGGAAAAGCAGTCACAGCTTCTCAGCACTTCCTACAGTGGGAATTTTATTTTGCCTCTTTTTGCTACATTGCAATAAGTAAAGCAACCTCTTAGAAAGTAAGACCTGAGATCCCAATCCAGCAAAGCTTGTATAACTTTAAGCAAGCACATAGCCCCATTGGAGTTGAGTGCTTTGCTAGGTCAGGGCTGCAGTGCAAAGACTTCTACAGGCAGGCCACGTAAGGTGAAGCCTGAGTGTAATACATTGTGAAAACGTTAGACAATTATCATAAGTATGCCCTGGAAGGCAGGGGGATATTTTTCATCTTCAGAGCCCTACATGCAGTACCTGTAATTTTTCTTTGCAAACCTGTATGATGTCACTTGCAAACTGCCCTGGCCCATTATGCGTCCTATTAATTCGATAGGACTAGCAATTGTATTTTTCACTTTTTATAATCAAAAGCACAGATAGGGCACTGAAAATTAATACAAGAGCATACACTTGCTATTCTCAGCTGGCTTCAGTCATATGGTAATTTTACTTTTTTTTTTTTTTTTGAAAAGATTGGGCCAGGAGCCTTTAAGGCCAAATGAAATAGAAGATTTTTCCAGTTGATAAATTACAATAGAAATTTTCTTTTACATTCATTTAAATTAAAGTGTAAGAGGAAAAGAATTTTGTATGGTTTTGTTTTCTTAATCTTGCTGACCAGAAAGGTCACTTTGATGAAAGCTCTTTACATAAAAATTGTAGTTCAGTAGCATTGTATGATGTATATGTTGATTTGTTGCATTGTGTTTAGTTTAGCTCTCTCTTTGTCCTGCTTTTAGCCATGCAAATGCAACATCTTAAAGAAAAAGAACATGTAAATGTCCTCTAAGTTATACAGGGTCACTGGTGATCCTTGTTGATAGAAATTATTTATGAAGCAGTTAAGATGAGAAGTCAACCATCATAACTTATATTGATACACAAAAGGTTAAAACAGCAAGCAAAAATGCAGAGCCATGAGATAAGTGGACATGCCACATTTATAGTGAAAGCCATATTGAGGGCGTATGTGCAACATTCCAAACCATCATTGGGATGAAGAAATTACTGCCTTTACTTGGGCACAAAAAGCCTTTCCAAAGCTGGATAAAAATGAACTGGAGAAATAGAAAAATGTAAATTTCCAGGATTAATACTATGTAGGCATAAAAACCAACTTTGTTCTGAATGCTGTTTGTTTCATAGCCATGCATGTTAATCAACTGGTGAGATACTACAAAGAGCTAGTCACTCGATGTTTACAGCAGCTTGTCACCAAACCAAACAGGCTAAATTCTCTGCCAGGCAGAAGAAAATGACTACTGCTACTTTCAGGAGATTGAGAAGAGCTACTAAGAGTGTATGAGTCAAACTGTTTATGCATCATATTTTCTTTAACTTTAGTAGTAAAGAACACCTTTAAGAACCAAAATTCCTTGGGACTAGATACTTTTGCTTCATGTCTGAACGGTAGTAAAACTTCCATGTATATTTAAAAATATACTGCACTAATTACTAATTCCTAGAACCCCTATCAATGTGTTATACTCAAAAAGGTACAATTATAATGAACCCCAAAGCTTGTTAAAAGAATTTCCAAACTTTCCTGGAGCTCTTTGGTCTGCATATCTCATAGGAACAGGCTTATGATGTTTGGTTTTGTTCTTGTTTTGGGGGAATATCCTAGCTGCTGTACATTTCATCCAAAATGGTTTACTTGGGCCAGATTTTGATTTCATTTTACAGTAGTACAAATATGGGGTAACTGACTTCAGTTGAGTTTGTCTGCAATTACACCTGTGTGTTAGCAACATCAGAATCTGGCACTTAGTATTTAGTGAGTTTAGTTCTATATCAAGTAATATTTAGCAGTCCTAATTACTTTGAAAATTATACAACAACTACACAGTAGTTTAGAATTACTAATACAGTATTTCATGGTAAATTGGTATATATAATTTGAGTCACCAAATTATACTGTTGATAAAATAGACTAAGTTCTGTGCAATGTATATCAAATATCAGCCAACTTTCAGTCCAAAGTGAAGTTTTCTTAGTCATCCATGCAGTGCCCTGCACCATTCAATGAGGCAAAAGGCTGCGTAAATAGCCTCAGAAAAATGGCAAAGTGTGGTCTAGAGCAGTGGTTCTCAACCAGGGGTACACATACCCCGGGGGTAGGTAGCGGTCGTCCAGTGGGTACATCAACTCATCTAGATATTTGCTTAGTTTTACAATAGGCTACATAAAAAGCACTAGCCATGTCACTACAAACTAAAATTTGATACAGACAATGACTTACTATTTCTCTATATACTATACACTGAAATGCAAGTACAATATTTATACTCCAATAGATTTATTTTATAATTATATGGTAAAAATTAGAAAGTCAGCAATTTTTCAGTAATAGTGTGCTATGACACGTCTGTCTTTTTATGATTGATTTGGTAAGCAAGTAGTTTTTAAGTGAGGTGAAATTTGGAGTGCACAAGACAAAGACTCCTGAAAGAGGTACAGTAGTCTGGAAAGGTTGAGAACCACTGTCTAGAGACACTGGCAGATCACCTACAAGCCCAATATTTACATAAAAAGTGTGGTCATATGGCTGCAGGCCCTGATCCTGCAATGAACTCCACATTTGCAGAGCTGTGAACCTGCATACTGATCATTGCAACACTGGGACTTGAGAGAACTCTGTGTACTTGAAATTTTACACTTTGACAGACAGTAATCCTAATTTCAGTTCAAACAAAATACAGGTGATCAAGGAAACAATAAAATACAACAAGCCAGAATACAAACAGCACTCAAATATTAATGCAAACAGATACTTTATCCACTGATATCAAGGGGGATAAATATATGATCTCACTGTGTTTAAAGTGGCTGATTTGAAATATGGTGTTTTTCAGAATGAATATACAGTGGATTATATCTACCTTTCCCTTTTAAATCATCAGGCATTACAAATGGGTAATCTGCATATGCTGGATAATGCTTACAAAGGGCCTTGACTTCCTCAACTCAAATCCAAACTCTTAAGGAAATGAGTTATATAAACTCATATATAAAATCTTATGAAGGTGGTCAGAGATGATAGCTTAGTGGTATTTGAGGGATATTTATAGAATGCTTCCTATTGAGGAATGTTACAGACACGGCTCTTGTGGAGAGTTTGGTTTCATTTGTAGTCATGCCGGGTTGTTATCTTAGTAGAGACAATGCCTCATATGTCTAGCTTAGCTGCCCTAATAATAAAACTTAAAATTTGGGACCTGAAGGCCTTCGTAGTTGAAAGGGTTTAATTTCATTATCAGACAATTCCAAATGCTTTAGTAATGTATTTTTATAAGGCTGTTTCTAAATTGAACAGGTATAAAATAGCAGAGTCTTTGTAGAGCAATGTTTTCCTACTGTTCTATGACCAGTAGCAAAAAAAATGATTACTAAGGCAAAAGAAAAGAAAAAGAAAAAGAAAAGAAGGGTAAACTAGACAGCTTTGTTAATTGTATCTAAGCAAAGAGAAGTCTCTATTTTGTAACTGAGGATACAAAGCATAAAATTTAAAACCAGGAAGATGGGCCACAAAATGAACATGGGGAAGAGAGTTTTAAATGACTACTCCATGGACTAGCCTAGCAATTAGAAGCCTTGTAAAGTTGGTCTCTGATGACTAAAAGCCAGTGGTTCACTGTGACAGTAATATGCAGGGAAATGGAGAAGGCCTTTTGGAAGGTAACACATCAAAGGCAGCAATTAGAAACAAAGAAATGAAAGATTTGCCATGCTGGATCAGACCATTAGACTATCAAGTCCAGTATCCTGCCTCCAACACTGGCCTATTCCTGACACTTCAGAGGAAAGCATTCCCCATAATGCATCATGTTAGATGCTATACATTCCTTCCTGAACTCTGCACCAATCAGCTAATGCCCTAAAGCAGGAGACTTGACTACCCCTACTTCAGCATGTACCAGGTAAATACAAGTGTTCACATTGCTCATAAAGTTATCAGATGCTTTTTAAAACCCTGCTCCGGAGTTTGACTTCCACCACCTCCCATGGCAGGGTCTTCAGGCTGATTGCACATTATGTGGCAGAACATTGACATTTATTGGTTTGAAGTCTCCCTGCCATTAACACTGAGCCCTTGTTCTCAACTTACTGGGACAGCTTAAAACAAAGAAGTCTTGGTTGGTTTAGAGACAAAGAGGAGAAGGCAGATGGGGACAGTGGTTCATGCAGCAGGTAGAGTCAAGGGTAGATTGGTTGAGGAGCAGAGTGAGAGAGGTTGACGGGGGGCGGGGTGGGGCAGAGATACTGTGCGTTGGAAGTCATGATGGGCCAGAACTGATGATGGCCTCAGCTCAAAGGTAATTAGGCACCTAGATTCAAAGGTATTTAGGCTCTTAACTCCCATTGAAATCAATGCTAGTTAGGCACCTAAAACACCACACGATCCATTGTCTACAGCCAAGCTCTAAGATATAACCGCATTTGCTCCAATCCCTCGGATAGAGACAAGCACCTACAAGATCTCTATCAAGCATTCTTAAAACTACAATACCCACCTGCTGAAGTGAAAAAACAGATTGACAGAGCCAGACGAGTACCCAGAAGTCACCTCCTACAAGACAGGCCCAACAAAGAAAATAACAGAACACCACTAGCTGTCACCTTCAGCCCCCAACTAAAACCTCTCCAGCGCATCATCAGAGATCTGCAACCTATCCTGAAAGATGATCCTTTACTCTCACAGATCTTGGGAGACAGACCTGTCCTCGCTTACAGACAACCCCCCAACCTAAAGCAAATACTCACCAGCAACCACACATCACTGAACAAAACCACTAACCCAGGAACCTATCCTTGTAACAAACCCCGATGTCAACTCTGTCCACATATCCATTCCAGTGACATCATCATAGGACCTAATCACATCAGCCATACCATCAGGGGCTCGTTCACCTGCACATCTACCAATGTGATATATGCCATCATGTGCCAGCAACGCCCCTCTGCCATGTACATTGGCCAAACCGGACAGTCTCTACGCAAAAGAATTAATGGACACAAATCTGACATCAGGAATCAAAATACTCAAAAACCAGTGGGAGAACACTTTAACCTGTCTGGTCATTCAGTGACAGACCTGCGGGTGGCTATATTACAACAGAAAAACTTCAAAAACAGACTCCAACGAGAAACTGCTGAGCTAGAATTGATATGCAAACTAGACACAATCAACTCCGGTTTGAATAAGGACTGGGAATGGCTGAGCCATTACAAACATTGAATCTATCTCCCCTTGTAAGTATTCTCACACTTGTTATCTAACTCTCTGTACTGGGCTAGTTTGATTATCACTTCAAAAGTTTTTTTTCTCTTAATTAATTGGCCTCTCAGAGGTGGTAAGACAACTCCCACCTGTTTATGCTCTCTGTATGTGTGTATATATATCTCTCCTCAATATATGTTCCATTCTATATGCATCCGAAGAAGTGGGCTGTAGTCCACGAAAGCTTATGCTCTAATAAATTTGTTAGTCTCTAAGGTGCCACAAGTCCTCCTGTTCTTCTTTTTTAAAATACCTTTGAGGACCCGGGTGAGGGTGATGACATGGCAAGGAGGAGCAAGTGGACATGTATATGTGAAGTGGAAAAAGGCAAGAGTGAGTAACAGAGATGGGAAAATAGAGGGAGTGGGATAGGAGCGTAGGTAAAAGGAGATCCTAAATAGGATACAGATTAGTGATTACAGTGGCAGGAGGTATGTGGGATGGGGGTAGATTAGCAAAACAGCCAGCCAGTGAATGAATGAATGACAAGCAGAACAAGAAGGCAATAACAAATACACTAGGCAATTAAATAGGAACAAAACAACTAGGCGTGATGATTAGATGGGGTAATAGTTAAAGTGACAGTCAAGTACCTTGAAGTCTTTAATCCATGATTTGAGGACTTCATTAACTCAGGCAGAGGTTAGGGGTCTATTACAGGAGTGGGTGGGTGAGGTTTTCTGTGGCATGTAATATGCAGGTCACACTAGATTATGACAATCCCTCTGACCTCAAAGTCTAGGAGTCTAAGAAACTATTGATTAAGAGGAGATCTAATGGGCATACACTTAGGCAATACATGGGGAAGAGACCAGTTAGGTAGCAGGAGTAAGGTAATGATGACTGAATCAACTCACTAAGCTGTCACACCCCTCAGATCAGGTGGGGGACACAAATGAGGAGCTAAGACCAACTCCATCACCATATACACGTGTGAAAGCACATGGAGACAGAGGGACCGAAAGGTTTTCATGGAATCAGCCTTCAATGTCATAGATGAAATGAATTACTGTTTTTGATTTAGTTCCCAGCAGACAGATATCTATCTAGATCTCAAATATCAGCCATCCTGGGAACTGGGAACTCCATTGGCAGTTTCAGCAGAAAGGTCACATGGACTATGGAGGAGAACAAATATGAGTCATAAGTAAGGGATACATCATATGTGGCTGGGCAGTGCAGAGAAATCTGTGCTGTACTAGTCTTCTGTATATACAGGGCAGAGCCTCGACAGGTATAAATTGACATAACTCTGTTGGAAGTATGCCTGTTTACATCACAGGAGGATCTGGCCCATAGAGAAATTTAGATTCTAGAGGGGTTATCTTGGCATCTTCCATGAGCAGTAAGATCCATTAAAAAATGTAGGCATAGTAATTTTATTTCCCAGATTTATAATTTATTTGCCTTATAAAAAAAGTGTTTCAGAAAATGACAGTACTTGAAGAGAAAGCAAAACAATTTATGAGACACCTGGCGAGTACACTTCTGCAGTTTCCTGGGACTCAGGGAATTGAATTGAGATCTATTCATCATTCTATTACCAAGTGCCTACTCTAGAAAAGGGGAGGGAGGAAGAGAAAGAGCAGCTCCTATTAGCATATATGGTACAATCCTTAATATGCACAACAGAGAATAAATATTGGTGATGTCTATTGCTCTGTACGGCTTCTTTACTTCAAAATGCGAAATTATATTAATTTGATAATAAAATCTTTCATATAAGCACACAAAATTACTCCCTGCAAATCTATTGATGCAAGTTTTAGGTGTTGACTTGCCAGTGGTACAGTACTAGTTCTAACATCATGTAGATAATTAGCCCTTGGACTGTGAAAGGACTGGTTTCATTTTCATCCAGGCCAATTTGAGCATAATCTAGCACAACAGACTCTTACATATAAAAAATGCACTGCAGACCACCACCAATTTGCTGAATTCAGCAGATTGTTCATCTTCTGTGTAACAATGCATTCCATTTAGAGTACAAAGTTTTCTGCATTTGCCATGAATTACAAACTCTTAGGACAATGAACTGATATCAGTTAGCACACTTTGCATACATCTGCAATCTATCTCGATGGCCAGCCAGCTATAACAATAGCATGCAGGGTTTTCTTTGTGCCAGTTTCCCATCAGGACCATACCCAATAAAGTTCATGCAGTTTAACCATTTTTTCATATAGTAAATGAAACTAAGACCATGTGCGACTTTCATTGAAGGCCCAATATCTGATTTGTAAGAACGAAGGAATTTGATTGCTGGCAGCCATGTTAACAAAATGACACTAAACTGTGTTGTAGGGTTGGGGGCATTGTTTAGGGAGCAACTGTACGTTTACCTGATCTTTTAAGCTCTCCCACCAGTTACATCTAGGGCCCTACCAGTTTCACGGCTATGAAAAACGTGTCACGGACAATGATTTAATGAAATAAGCCCTTCATCACGAAATCTGATCTCCCCCATGCTGCTGGGAGCAGTTTATAGATCTACACATTCCTATACAATGGCCCTGCTATACCCTGATGTCCTTGAATAATTAGTTTTGTATAATAGCACTAAGGACCACATTTTGCATCAGACCCCTGATTCCACATGGAGTTCCCGGACTTCCATGACACTCCATAGGTTTAGGGCAGTGGTCCCCAACCTTTTTCGTCTGGCGGGCGCCAGATAATGAGCCACGGAGGACCGTGGCAGTGGACGAGCATCCGCCGAAATGCTGCCGACAAGCGACATGAATAGGCATCGCCGCTGAAATGCCGCTGAGAAGCAGCGTCATCCAGAGGTGTCGCCACCGAAATGCCACTGAAAATCCTTTTCAGCAGATGCTCATCCGCCGGCGCACGTGTCCATGTGAGTAAATTCTGATGCTACACCATAGGCCATGGTTGTAATTTGGCCAAGACACCAGGGCTCATGTGATAAATAAAGTGGGGGGAAAGCTCCCTTTGATGGACACCCAGCCAGACAGTTAGCTGTAAAATCCCCCTTGGTAGCTGTTCTCTGCTTGCTTTACCTGTAAAGGGTTAACAAGCTCACAGGTAAAAGAAAAGGAGTGGGCACCTGACCAAAAGAGCCGATGGGAAGGCTAAAACTTTTTAAAATGGGAAAGAAACTTTCCCTTTGTTCTGTTGTTCTCCAGAGAAGGAGACACCGAGTAGGAATGCTGTGTAAGGCTTGAATCAGGTATGAAAATTCATCAGATCATACCTAGAATTACTTATTTGAAACCCCCCAAATATGTAAGTAAATTAGGGATGTTTAGCTAGATGCAATCAGGTTTACTTCTGTTTATTTAGGTTTGTGGATCTCCTCTGTGCTAACCCCAGATGCTTTTGTTTGCTTGTAACCTTTAAGCTGAATCCGCAAGAAAGCTATTTTGGGTTCTTAATTTTTGTAATTGTTTCTTTTAAGATCTAGCAAAAAGCCTAAGTTCCAGATGTATATTTTTTTAATTTTTGTTTTTAACAAAATTTACCTTTAAAAACAGGATTCGATTTTTGTTTTCCTAAGAGGTTTGTGCATGTTGTTTGATTAGCTGATAGCCACAACCAATTTCCTTTGTTTTCTTTCTCAGCTCTTCCCAGGAGGTGGAGCGAAAGGGCTTGAGGGTACCACAGGGCGGAAATCCAAAGTGCTCCTTCCTGGGTTCAAAGGGTTTTTGTTTTTTTGCATTTGGGTGATGGCAGCATTTACCAAGCCAAGGTCAGAGAGAAGCTGTAACCTTGGAGTGTTATACAAGCCTGGAGTGGCAAGTATTAATTTTTTAAATCCTTGTGGGCCCCCCACTTCCTGCACTCGAGGTGCCAGAGTGGGGATTCAGCCTTGACAGCTCGTAAATGGGTATCAGGTTGGAAGTTAACACATAGGGCATATATGCATAATGTACCATGGTACGTATTTTATTTGACAGGATCATATTGTTTAGAAATTTGTAAGCCACTGTAAAGAGCATATAGCTGCTATCTCAGTGCAACTTCCTTTGGTGATGTCAGTGCAACTAAATGCTTGGGCCCAGACTAAAAAGGTATTTAGGTTCCTAACTCTCCTTGATTTCAAGGGGAGTTAGGAACCTCAATACCTTTGTGGATCTGGGCCCTGCTACCTTTCACCACTGAGGGAGCTGAAGCTGTGAATGCGAGGGTCCCAATGTTAATTAGGTAAAGTGCTTTGGGATTGGTGGGAGGATGAAATGAACGCAAGGTCATTTGTCCCATTTACTGTTCCTTTTACACAATTTTAAATGTTTCTCTAATATTGTGTCATTTATTCAAAGGCCTATAAGAGGGGGAGCATTGTTATCTGGCTTATTCCAAGCAGACTCACAAGCAAGAGTCAGCAGGAAGAAAAGAAAGAAAACCCCATTGTCTAATTATTAAAGCTGTTCAGCAAGCTTGGAAGATGTCAGTTTTCTTAAACAACCTTCATCGGAACAGCGGTGCTATAATTCGGGGGTTCCTATAAGAATCAGAGAGGAAGACAATCACAGATGTTAGTGATGGAAAAGTCTTTTGAGATTATCTAGTTCATCTACCAGATCTCTTCATGAAGGACCTCAAACTGCCTAGAGCAGTGATTGGGATAGAGGAGTATACATACAGCAAGCAAAGAGGTATAGAAGCCAGAAGGATCTTGGGGAAGAGACGAGAACATTCTCTTGGAACCCAGTCAACCTCCCTGCCCCCTTCCTCACTCACTGAAGTCAATGGGTGGTTTTCCTTAGGCTCCAAGGAGAGCTGAATCTAGTCCAAAGACACTTTGGGTCAAATTCACCACTGGTGAAAGCAAAAGCAAGTGCTCTGAACTCAAAATGGCACCCACATACACCAGTGGTGGATTTCCCCCAGTCTTAGGAGCAAAGGAAAGAGAATCACATAAGGAGTGAAAACAAGACAGCCAGGCAAAGATCATCACTACAGCATTCATCTTTGGGATAAGTCCCCACCTCTCACCAGTTCTTGGGATTTTATCAAGAGTGTGCTGATGTTTGGTGTTTCATAAAACCTCAGCTCCTGGAAGCATGTGATTGTGAGAGAATATCAGTTTTCATTTTTAAAAATTAGATTGCTAGCCCTTATGGTTGCAAAGAGGAAAATATGAACCTTAAAGATTCCACCTTCAGAAGTGAAATACTAATTTGAGGGGTTTAAATGAGGGGTCTTATTTTTAAAACATTCACATGTTTTTTGGGCCTTAGTCATGATTTTTAAATGCTTGTGGTTGGCAATTCTGGTCCCCTTTGGCTAGATGCACCACCTGAGACAATCTAATTTTTTCACAGCACATAAGTAATCAATTGAATTAGAGAAGCACTTTTTTTTTTAATTTCAAAAGGAAATTTAATCTAAATTAAATAAAAGTTTGTAATCCTATTTTCACAAAATACTATGTTTATGAAGACTTCTGCTTCAAGTGAAGACCCCCTTTCCAGCATTCCGCATACTGGATTACAATAATCTGTGTACTCTCAGAAGTGGAGATCCTCCCGATTTGCATTATAAAATACACCTGATCTAAAGAATATATCCACGCAAATACAGATTTTGGCCATTAAGGCATTGGACTGGGATTCAGGAAGTCTGGGTTCAGTTTCCAGCTCTGATAAAGACTCCCTGTCTGACCTTGGCCAAGTGACTTCATTTAATGGGGATAATACTCCTGTGTGTGTTTTTGCTTATCTTGTATTTTTAGATGCAAGTTCTTGGGCCGGGAGGAGGAGGAACTTTCTTACTATGTGTATGGACAGCACCCAGCACAACTGGCCTCTTCATACTCCCATAATACAAAGTACTAAATAAAAATTTGTGGGCCCCTGTATGTTTATAAAAGTGCTTTATTCTTAGATCCAGAATCCAAGATTCAAAGTCACAGATTACTTTCCTCCATGGGATTCTTTTCCTTTTGGAAAAGTTATCCCATGGAGGAAAGTAAATAGTGACTTGAAGACATTTTGTAAGAACTAACCAGGATTTGGAATCATGTTTTTACAATATCCCAGAACTTAGTTCTCTACCTTTGGAGCAAATATTTACACAAATAATAAGATGATCTGGGAACAGCATACAATGCTCCCAGTGTGATACTCCAGCAGCAAGAGGAACTTCTTCAGAGCATTTTTGTATGTATCTCCAACTTGGGAGGGTTTATTTACACTTGAAACCAAATCATTTAGGATTCATTGAACGCAAGGCAATGTAGGAAAAGTATTTAGCTTTTTAATTGGAAGATGACTTCTCTCTCTCTCTAAGCACCTGGGGCAGGATTCCATGCTGACTTTCTCAGAGAGGCAGTCCAGAGCGCAGTGAAGGTAGATGGGGAGTTGCACCCTTCTGATCCTGCACTGCTCTAGGGGCTGGAGTGGCCTCTGGTATAACTTAGAGATGGGGTTGTCTGATGAGCAACCGCACTGCACAAGATTTCCACTGCACTTGCTCCCAACAATCCCAGGCCCCATTCCTGGCAAATTCCCTTACCCCAGGGCTTGAGAGGAGTCCAAAAGGTCAGCACAGAAAGGCTGAGCCAAGAGTTGAATGCTATCCACTAGACCATCCTTCTTGGGCAGGGGCTAAAGTAAAGGGGGTGCAAGGGGGAGAACAGTTCCCTCTAGACCGCTAAAAGCAGATGGACAGTTCCCCACTCTCACCCCTACTTTCTGGTTCGGTGCGAGCTCAGAGTCCCCCCCCACCAACTCTTCACTAGCAGATGCAACAAGGACTCACCAATAGGGCTGGCAAAAAATGTGTACCAGACTTCATCTAGTTGAAACTCCAGTATTCTGTTGAACACTTGTGAAAAGTTTCTGTTTCATCTGAAAACCAAAAGATTATGGCCAAAAACCACTGATATTCTGCCAAAAGCATTTCAGCTGAAAAGAAAAAAAAAAAACAGCAACATTTGGGGGTTTGATGAAAGGCCAAAAATTTTCACTGGAAATTTAAGCCTTTTTTTTTTTTTAAATGCTGGAAATGACAACTGTGGTTTCTTAGTATTGCTAGTGCCCCACCTCTTTGGGCTAAGAAATGATAAAGAGAAAGCTGACAACCTACAGGAAATTTTCAAGTTAACAGAGTAGCCCAAATGTGAATTGACTCACTCAGGACTTTAAAAAGCAACAGAGGGTCCTGTGGCACCTTTGAGACTAACAGGAGCATAAGCAGGACTTTAAATGGCCGCAGACCAAAGTATCGCCCAGCCCCTGATGTTTCCCCCTCACTCAGTGCACCATGCTGGAAGAGGACGACATGTATGTAGAAAAGAAAATGGAAAGCCCTTGAAGTTTGCGTAGCTGATAGAGTACTGCGTTCTGGGATTCCAACCACTAGCTGGGCTGCTGCATTAACGTTCAGAACTCACTGCTTTGAGGCCAACCAAATGATTACCACTACAAATTCAATCACTTTCACAAGCTCGTGCCGCACAGGAGGCTCAGGCCTGCTCGTTTCAGTTACCTGGGTGCAGCTCTCCCAGCATGTACCTCAGCTACAGCAATATCCCAGCTCCAAGTGTACAGTTCTGAGCACGCACTCTCCTAGCCATATAAACCTCTTTATACCTAGATGCTGTAGCCAAGACTTTCCAAAGCAACCTGCAATTTTGCATTCCTCAGCTTGACCCCTGATATGAGGCTGATTTTCAGAGGATGAGGGCTCACTTTGAACATCAGGCCATTGTAAGCTGGGCACCCAAAAAAAAAAAAAATCACATTGAAAATCTTAGCCTGAGATATTAATAAGCAACTCAAAGGTCATTTAAGTTCACCATATCTTACACACATGCATGATCCATCTTACCTGAGATGAAGTCATAGGCCAATATGACAGAGTTGAGGGATCTGTCTGCCCCCACGTAACTCCTCACACCTGCTCCTGACCAGTGCTGCCTGAAGATAATTAGCCTTCAATTTTCACTTGTTACATTTCCACCTGCCCCTTCTTGCAAATGTCAGAATTTGCAGTTTGTTCACTTAGCTTGCTTTGAACCCTACCCACCTCCCACACACACCAGGAGAAGCAGTAATTCTGCTAAATAATTAACTCTTTACTTGCTAGCCTTCTCATTTGATTTAGACCACTACAGAACACAGCATGTGAAGTAAGCATGCTGAAGGTACATGGAGCTTTTCCATGACCCTTTCATGATATTCCTTGGTGCTTGTGGAATGTACAGGGATACCTTCTGCATTACCAGAACACGCTGTACTCTGTAGCTCTTCAAAGTAGCAAATCAGGACAAGGGCTTCAGAGATGCAACCACAGTTATTGTATAAATTACAAGTACTACCACCTTGACAATGTAGAAAAATGAATTCATATTCATCTCTATCAAAGAGGTAAAGACTATTGGGCCCATTATGCACTGATTATGATAATGAGCTACAGTGAAGGGTTTTTTATTATTTAAGACAATGATTACCTTGAGTTTGACAGTTTCTAACTTCATTAGAAGTCACAGATGCTGGCATCATTATTCTGATTAGTTACCTTGAATTGCTTTTAAAAAAAGAATCATCATCACAAGAAGGAAGTGGCTCCTTGTAGCAGAGCCAGATTTAGAAAACAAACTGGAGCATGAAATGGGGGGGAAGGGGGAGAGAGGGCATCTGATGCTGGAGAGGAGATGATCGCACCTTCCTGAAACATGTTAAATAGAGGCTATTACATTGAAAGGCAGGAAATGGTGGAGCAGCTGGAGCAAGTAACTGCTAATAGATGCTAATGCTTAGCAAGCCAAATGATCCTGTAGCTGCAGAGAAGGGTTTATTTATGGTAAATTACCCCTCCTGCTTTCAAAGCCGTCCAACTGGCAGGTGGCTTTAGGGCCACAATAGCATGAGCTGGTGATGTGTGCAATTCGTGTGCATTCTGCCCACTAAGGATAAAGATGATTCTAAGCTCTGGCATTTGTTAATGTTTATGGGCTGATGCTTTGTCACCTGTGCCTCTGTAGTGAGGAATCAGGAAATCTGTGGAAAGCCAGGACAGAGCAATCCAGGAGGGATGGGGATGCCCCAAGGGAGGCAGGGCGGTGCATTGTGCTGTCACAGTAGCAAACCCATTCTCCATCACCTTGGAGTTTAATTGCTTTGTCCTTGCATTCAAGGGCCTACCCCACCCTGCTCTCTGGCCTCTACCTGTAGTATGCTGTGGTACTGTCTCTGTAAAATTAGTCATGCACAAATCACCAGAGGGCCTCCCAGTGTTAAGGGTGATGCAGGCACACTCAGGGCCCGCAGGCTCAGAGGGCCGGCGTAAATATATTTGTGGACCTGGGTCAGGCTTTGTATCTAATAAAGGGAGTTGTGGTTTAAACTCCATATCCCTGGTCTCACTCTGGGTTCCTGAAGTACAGATGCAGCAGCGCACTCACAAAGACGATACTCTTGGCTTATGAGTGTGCTAAAAGGCCAACCCTTCCACTCCACCAAAGCTGCGGGTGCCAGCCTGCCTCCACTCCCCCCATTCGTCTCCTACTCTTACTCCCATGGGTGGGATTTGGCTTAAGGACAGGCATGGAAGAAGGAAATGCAGGGGTGTCAATGCTGGCAGCTTTGGCAGAATGAAAAGGGTAGCAAATTATTCACGTAAGTGATAAATTACAGGCCAGAGCAGAGCTATGTAGGGTTTGAAGAGACCTGATTCTCACTGGTCTAAAGCTCATTTATGCCACCCTGGTGGTAAAAGGGTTTGTAAAGGCAAATCTGCCCACTGGTGAATACCCAACATAGAAGCTTCCCTGGATGGTGATGAGCAGGCATAGCCAGTTCTATGCCATTCTCCTCTCCCTTTGCACTCCCTGGGGGGGGGGGACACATGACCTGAGTTCCCTTGTGCCCCTTCAACTGTGGGCTGCTGCAATGACCCCTCAGGGCTGTAGGCAGTTGAGTTTCAATTAGAGCTTCTCCAGTTTATGCCAGGGGCTTTGCAGGACCATTTCTGCACTATGTGCAGCTTGGCCTGAATGGAAAATTTGACCCAATAGTTTTAAACCAGATGCAGGCTCTGAGCAATGGGAATGGATTATAATCCTACTGGCCATGTTTTTATATGGGAACCTAATGGTGATGGTTGTAATTGACATGGCAGATGAGCATAGCATGGACCAGCGTTTGCATTGTTGGGAAAGAAAGGAAGGGTCAGATTTTGCATAAACTGGTGGAGGAAGCAGGGGTGAAAGTGAGCCAGTATGGGCCGGTACTCCGTACCGGTAAGAACCCACACTGGCCCATACCCAGCCCACATTAAAGTGCTGCCACTGGAGTGCTTTAATGTCCCTGCTCCTTTTGCCTCCCCTGTCTGGGGCCCTGCAAGTAGGGTCCATACCGGCAGGGCCGCCAACAGGGGGGGGGGAAGGGACAGCAACATTAAAGTGCTGCCACAGCAGTGCTTTAAGGATGGTCCTTTGCTGCAACAGTGCTTTAAGGATCCTCAAAGCGCTGCCACAGCAAAGGACTGTCCTTAAAGCGCTGCCGCGACAGCACTTTAACATTACTGCCCCTTCCCCCGTCGGTGGCCCTGCCGGTAGGGTCCGTACCGGCAGAGCCACTGACAGGGGAGGCAAAAGGGGCAGGGACGTTAAAGTGCTGCCGTGGCAGCGCTTTAAGGATGGTCCTTTGCCACGGCAGCGCTTTAATGTTGCTGCGTCCCCCTCCCCGTTGGCGGGGCCACCGACGGGGGTGGGGGGTGGCAGCAACATTAAAGCACTGCTGCAGCAAAGGACCCTGCAGCGCTTTAACGTCCGTGCCCCTTTTGCCCCCCCCCAGCCGCTGATGGGCGGGGGGGGGAGCAAAGGGAGTAGCTGCCCTGGGGCCGGCAATTTAAAAGATCCCAGGGCTCCGGACACTGCTGCCGCTACTGCAGCAGCGCGTCTGGAGCTTTGGGCCCTTTAAATCAACATGGGAGCCCCAGGTGGCGTGGGCCAAGGACTGGCTGGGGGATGCTGACCCCAGCCCCGCCCCTTTCACCTGAGGGCCCGCTCCTTCTGGGGGCCAGAGCCATCCCCCTGTACCAGTAAGTGTCCTCAGTTACTTTCACCCGTGGGAGGAAGAAGCTGCAAACTTTGGACATTGTCTCCTCTATCTCCTGCTCCCCATGCATTCAGATTAAACCCTGGTCTACACTATGAGTTTAGGTCGAATTTAGCAGCATTAGATCAATTTAACCCTGCACCCATCCACACGACAAAGCCATTTTTGTCGACTTAAAGGGCTCTTAAAATCGATTTCTGTACTCCTACCCGACGAGTGGATTAGCTGGGTCGAATTTGGGGTAGTGTGGATGCAATTCGACGGTATTGGCCTCCGGGAGCTATCCCAGAGTGCTCCATTGTGACCGCTCTGGACAGCACTCTCAACTCAGATGCACTGGCCAGGTGGACAGGAAAAGCCCAGCGAACTTTTGAATTTCATTTCCTGTTTGGCCAGCGTAGCGAAATGATCAACATAGGTGACAATAGAGTCCCAGAATCGCAAAAGAGCTCCAGCATGGAACGAATGGGAGGTACTGCATCTGATCGCTGTATGGGGAGGCGAATCCATGCTATCCGAACTCCGTTCCAAAAGACGAAATGCCGGAATATTTGAAAAAAATCTCCAAGGGCATGAAGGACAGAGGTTATAACAGGGACCGGCAGCAATGCCGTGTGAAGCCTACCAAAGAACCAGAGAGTCAAACGGCCGCTCTGGGTCAGAGCCACAGACATGCCGCTTCTATGATGAGCTGCATGCCATTCTAGGGGGTGCCCCTACAACTACCCCACCCCTGTGCTTCCTTCCTCCCTCACCCCTCTCGGACTACCTTGGCAGTTATCCCTCCATTTGTGTGGCGAATTAATAAAGAATGCATGAATTTGAAACAACTATGACTTTATTGCCTCTGCAGGCGGAGATCAAAGCGGGGAGGGGAGGGCGGTTGGCTTACAGGGAAGCAGAGTGAACTAAGAGGGTGGGTTTTCATCAAGGAGAAACAAACAGAACTTTCACACCGTAGCCTGACCAATCATGAAACTGATTTTCAAAGCTTCTCTGATGCACAGCACATCCTGCTGTGCTCTTCTAACTGCCCTGGTGTCTGGCTGTGCATAATCAGCGGCCAGGCGATTTGCCTCAACCTCCCATCCCACCATAAACGTCTCCCCCTTACTCTCACAGATATTGTGGAGCACACAGCAAGTAGTAATAATGATGGGAATATTGGTTTCGCTGAGGTCTAACCTACTCAGCAAACGGTGCCAGCGAGCTTTTAAATGTCCAAAGGCACATTCTACCACCATTATGCACTTGCTCAACCTATAGTTGAACTGCTCCTTACTACTGTCCAGGCTTCATGAGCCATGGGAGCAAGGGGTAGGCTGGGGTAGGTGCGACTGCGCGGTGCTGCTGACTGGGAGAGCAGCCTGAGGCAGAAGCCTCCAGCTGGCATGACATTCCAGGCAGGACTGAATCTCCATTAGACTAAACTTAAAGAAGAGAATGACCTGGAGTCATTCTCATTTTTGTCCAGGCGCCCCTAATCGACCTCTCTGAGGCCAGTTAGGAGCATCCATGTCTGCCCAGGCGCCCCCGACCAACCTAACCGAGGTCGGCCAGGAGCACCCAGGGGATGACGACGACAACTAGCAGTCGTATTGCACCATCTGCAGTCCGCAAGGCAAGGCAAGGGGATGCTGCTGTATAGCACTGCAGTACCACGTCTGCCAGTAGCACCCAGGTGACAGTGAGCTGAGCGGGCTCCATGCTTGCCATGGTATGTCGTCTGCACGGGTAACCCAGGAAAAAAGGCAAGAAACGATTTTTGCCGTTGCTTTCACGCGGGGGCGGGGGGGGGGGACTGACGACATATACCCAGAACCACTCGCAACAATGTTTTTGCCCCATCAGGCATTGGGAGCTCAACCCAGAATTCCAATGGGTGGTGGAGACTGCGGGAACTGTGGGATAGCTACCACAGTGCAATGCTCTGAAAGTCGACGCTAGCCTCGGTACTGTGGACTCACACCGATGACTTAATGCGCTTAGTGGGGACACACACAATCGACTGTATCTAATCGATTTCTAAAAAAATCTACTTCTATTAAATCGACCTAATTTCATAGTGTAGACATACCCTAAGATAATATGTCTACACAGAAAAAGCTGTGAATGGGCTAGCCTACCTGAGCTAGATTGAATCCAGCTGGCCCGCCAAACGATAGCAATGAAGACAGCATGGCATGGGCATCAGAGCAAGCTAGTGATCCATGTACATACTCAGAGTCTGTGCCGGGCTTGTATTACCCACGCTGAAATCTGTGCTGTCTTTGTTGCTATTATTAGCCAGGCTAGCTGGATGCAAACTTGGGTAGCTAGCTGATGCACAGCTTTGACTGGGTAGACATACCCAAAGATGCCCGTCCGGTGGTGAGCCTGGGAAGGTGGTAGAGTTACCAAGTGTGACACAAAGGGGAATAGTGGAAAAAGTGCAGGAGACCATTAATTGGCCCAGCATAGCCACTTATTCATCCCTGTGGTAGGTATTTATGCCATCCTAACAATGCAGTGGGGTGGGAGAGTTGTGTCAATACTTTAAGAGTGATCTAAAGAGAGAAAATAAAAAGTTATGGCTGTAAGCGCCTTTCATAGCTATTTAGGTCACGGTGAATTACAGTGATTGACTACCACTGGCTGGGTATGAAATAAGAACCGTTGACCTTTAACCTCGACCATAGCACTGCTGTAGTTGAGATTGAAATACCTCATCCAATCAGTCAATTCTGGGCCCAGTGGCCCATGCACCCTTTTCCTCAGGGCTTCCAGTAGCCTATATCCCCTTCTCAGGGGTTTCATGCCACCATACCAGGGTTGGTAGGGGGGTCCCAGGGCTGCTATCTACACTGAGTTCTAGTCCTAGGACAGACACTTAAAGTTCATTCTGCTTGTCTCCTTGCTACCACTCCATGGGCTTCTTCCTATTAAAACCTTTCCTGGGTGTTCTCCTCACCCAGCAAGAGCCTTCCTGTTCCCTACAGCTCCGTCCATCCCTTACTATCAGGAGAATAACAGCAGAGTTTCTCCCTACAGCCCCTCTGCTCCAAACCCCCAGTCTCTCCTAGCTGGGAGTACCACCCAGTCTCTCCCAGCTGGGTTTCATCTTGAATTAGGCCTGGCCAACTCTCTGAGGTGCAATCAGGTGGGTTAATTCACCTCTTTCACCGTGTGTGGGTAGGCATCCCATTACGGCCCCAAAGAGCTGTTCCAGCACTCAGTGATAGCCAGGGCCCAGTGGCACTCCAGCAAACCCATATGCCAAAGGGGGGAAGGGGATTAGGTGGCATGGAGCTACAACAGCTCTATACCAGCCAGATATTCCCCCTACATGAGTAGAATCCCGAGGGGGCCAGAGCTAAGTTTCCAGTTGCTTTTCACCACCGGAGCAGACTCAGGAATAGGGGCCATACATTCTTAGGCCAGACTCCCAGGGACCTAACATTTTAAGTTTGTTAAACCCAGTAAAGTGCAACAAAAATTGGAAACCTATGGGTCAGGTGTTGCTAGGGGATCCATAAATGCACATCCTTATTAGCCTCAAACGATGTACTTTCAAAAGCCAACTCCTTTTCAACCACGTGGCTCACTTTACATTTCTTTTTAAACTGACTTTGTTCCAGCTCCCAGTCTTCAGCTTCATTATCCTTCCTTAGCAGCAAACCCAATCATCTTTAATCAAACATATTCCAGAGCAGCAGCCTCAATAACTTTCCCATCAAGACATCTATTAATTCTAGCAATTTGCTTTCAGCCTCTACCATACAGTGTTGTGGAGTTAGTTTTCCCACTGAGCTCACATATACATCTGTAATCCTCAATCAAGTTCATTTTATCTTCCACCTCCCCTAGTCAACCTATGTTAGATTTACACGTTTATTTTATTTTTGGCAGCTCCCTTTTATATCCTGCGTCTACTCAAGTCACACAGTTGGTTTTTTTCTGTATTTCACACATCACATTTCTGTATCTCAGTTTAAATTACATCGTTTTGTATACTGGTAGCACCTAAAAGTCCCCACGCAAAATTTGAGCCCTGATGCACTAGGCGCTGTACAAAGAGAGCAGTTAACAGTCCTTGCCTCAGAGATCTTACAATCCAACAAACAAATCAGATAAAATGTGGCGGGGGGGAAGTGGAGGCACAGAAAGGCAAAACCTCTTGCCATGGGTCATACAGCTGATAAGTGGGAATAGAACCCATGTCTCCTGACTCACAGTCCACTGTCCCATCTGCTAGGCTCCGCTACATCTCTCATCTATACACATTAAAAACCTCATGTTAACACATGATCATCAAGGCTACGATTTAGTCAGGGGTATTTTTAGTAAAAGTCATGGACAGGTCACGTGCAGTAAACAAAAATTCATGACCCATGACCTGTCCATAGAATCATAGAATATCAGGGTTGGAAGGGACCTCAGGAGGTCATCTAGTCCAACCCCCTGCTCAAAGCAGGACCAATTCCCAACTAAATCATCCCAGCCAGGTCTTTGTCAAGCCGGGCCTTAAAAACCTCTAAGGAAGGAGATTCCACCACCTCCCTAGGTAACCCATTACAGTGCTTCACCACCCTCCTAGTGAAATAGTGTTTCCTAATATCCAACCTAGACCTCCCGCACTGCAACTTGAGACCATTGCTCCTTGTTCTGTCATCTGCCACCACTGAGAACAGCCGAGCTCCATCCTCTTTGGAACCCCCCTTCAGGTAGTTGAAAGCAGCTATCAAATCCATGACTTTTACTATAAATACCCCTGTCTAAATATTGGCGAGGGGTGTATGGGAGGGTGTTGCTGCAGGGGGCATGCCCTAGGGAGGATACTGGTGGGGAGCGGGACTAGCAGTACCAGCTGCTGGGGGCCCTGGAGCTGCTGTGGCCGCCCCAGGAACCACTGCTCGGGTGGTCCCTAGGGCCAGCCATGCGGAGCTGCCTGAGCAGCAGCCAGTGTACCTGTCCATGGGGCCACCTGAGCAGCTGATCCCCAAGCCAGCTGCTTGGGTGGCCCTGGGGTCAGCCACACTGGCTGCTGCAGAAGTCATGGAGGTTGCGGAAAGCCACAGAATCCATGACTTCCACGACCTCTGTGATAGACACGGAGCCCTAATCATTATTAAGGTTGCAAAGTCAAGCACTGAAAAGTAAGGAAATGCCAGAGTTAAGGCAGCTCGGGCAAATGATATTCCAGACATTGCCTTGGACTCAAATACAATTTTTTTTTTAGTTTTTTGTTTCGGTGAAGTGGGGATTCAGGAAAGACTACAACCTGTCCTCAATGGAGACCCCATGCCAAGAGAAATCTTTCCTGAAATCCTCTTCTGGCCTTCAAACAACTCCCCAACCTCATCATCAGAAGCAAACTCCCCACAGACCAGGACATACCTACTCAAAAGCAGCACCAGACTCTGCTAGCACAACAGATGTAAAACCTGCAGACATATCTCCACTGCTACAGTGATCAACCCTCAACCACAACATACCTTTCAAGATCCGTGGATCCTACACATGCGTATCACAACATGTGGTGTACCTCATCCAGTGCACTAAATGCTCCAACAACAACTATGTGGGTGAAACCAGACAATCACTACGCTCTCAAATGAACTCATACAGCAATGATAAAAGACAAAAAAACACCCTATCACCTGTGGGTGAACACTTTTCACAAAGTGATCACTTTAAGTCCTCATCTTCAAAGGAAACCTGCACAACACTTTCAAAAGATGAGACTGGGTGCTTAAATTCATAACTCTGCTGGACACTAAAAGTCATGGACTGAACAGAAATACTGGATTTATGGCTTATTACAACAACCAGTAAATCACTTGCCCCCTCCCCACCTTTTTTGTCATATGACTGCAGAGCTAGTAATGAGCCACTCAACCTTGAATAGTCCCTTAGAATGTGTGCTAACTACTTATGCTAAACAATCTGTTCCACCTTGCATTTTCCTGTGACACTTGGAGTACCTTTTCCAGAGCTGAAGAGCTGTGTAGCTCAAAAGCTGGTCTCTCTCAACAGCAGAAGTTGATCCAATATAAGATCTTATCTAACCCATATTGTCCCGCCAATTTTCCCAGTGGTGATTTGTGGTAACAAGACACAGTGTAGCCTAGTCTTGATATTAGCATGTCTTCATTCAGAAATATTGACAAGACTTGCTCTAATTCTCCAAGTAAACATAAAGTTAGGTGACTAAATCAGAGACACACTATCAGAAGGGTTCATGTGAATCACTGGTAGAGGTGTATGTCATATCCTCCCCTACCATGCTCCATGTATATCAGAAATAAAGTGCCCAATTCACCATTGTCCTTCACCATGTGCAGTAATTTGCACCAGCACATATTCAGCATGGATTGCTATTGCTCTGTCATTGCTTTTCACACACATTTTGAACTGGTGTAAATGACTTAATGCAGGGGTAAGGAGCCAAGCCCCAGAAAACATGTGCTCCTATAACTTCAGTGGTGTGATGCCAGTTTACGTAAGCTGAGGATCTGGCCCATCTCATGTAATTCTCTATTGTTGTGACTGACATACGCATAGGACCAGATCTCCAGCCACTGTAAATCATTATTGTCCCACAGACTTCCATGGAGCCACAATGATTTATCCAACTGAGACTTTAACAGCATCTATCTGATCCACACATTTCAGGCCAGAGTTTAAACCCACTGGCTTAAGTGCATTCAGAATTGGACCCATAACTTCCACATGGAAAGTATTATATAGTATGTGATCCCTAAAAAATTCAAAAGATGTTCAGCTAAACTGATGATCCTAATGCCCTTAAAGATCCCAATGGCATTTATTTAGTAAGAAAGAATTACTGGCAGCAAAGGAAAAAAACATCTTTGAAATCACAGCACAAAATTCATCCAGAAAATTAGATCAACAGCTAAATGCACGGATGTGCAAATTCTCAAGTGGTCTACTTGATTACAAGTGTCAATGGCATCAAAGTTCAATAGACTATTAATATTTAGGCAGATTGCAAAAGTTCCAAATATTCATTGCTGCAGCTGCCTATATTAGGATGCCATGCCAAAAGCTGAACAATTGGAATCAGAGTACTTTAAATTAAAAGGAATAAATAGGGAGATACGCAAAAAAATAAAAAATAAAAGGGTCCTGAAAAAGATAATCTTGGTAAATACTAGACCATTCCACTGTGTTCAATTGATATGAGACACAGAACTAATACTTTAAAAACCAAAGCAAGTGCTTTAATCTCTCATCTGGCCCAGTGAAAGACACTACTCAGCACAGTGGCCACTCTGGATTTGATAACTCTAAGGACTAAAAAATAAAAATGGGATCAAAGTATATGTTTGAAATACACACACAAAAATAAGAGGTGACATCTCAGCCGTTAGGCCTTCTTCAGGCTGCAGGGGAAAAAATAGAAAAAGGTTAATTTCAAGGTTAGAACTAACCTTGTTCTATTTTTTTCCAAAGCCCAAAGCAGAGCTCATGGCCAACATGTCACCTCTAATCTTCTTTACTATCTACACTGTTGGTTTTGTATTAACCTTTTCTCTTAAGTTTTCCTGTCAGAATTCTAATGCAGAGTGGATTGTGTTACTGTGTTAAGCAGCTTTGGCTTGATTTTTTAAAAATCATTAGTCAACCAGGCATAGAGAGTTGCAAATGTTAATGGCAATATTATCACCCACTCACCCGCAAGGGGTAAAGAAAAGAAAAAAAAAAAAACAGAGGGAAGGAAATCACAGCAGATTTGCACTGATGAACCACTTCTGGTCATTAGTGAAAAGCAGAGATTAGCATGGTATTGAAGAGAGTGGGCATGCCTGTAGTTCACAGGGAATAAATAATCTAGGGTACAGCAATTGTGGGCCATGTATCTGAAATGTAAATGCTGTACCACATAACTGCATTTCTCATACTGTTATTCAGTGTAAAGGAAACATCTGGAGATCAAGAAGTCCAGCAATTTACAAATATGCAAGGCAGGAGAATTGTTTTGGAACTTGATACCAAGTTGTCCATTGGTCATACATCTATTACAGTAGAGTTACTGATGGCTAAATTCGGAAGTCCTTACTCAGAAAACTCCCTCTGAATTCAAGATTGACCTTCTGTGGGATTTTCCTGAGTAGAGACTGATTAAATAGTGAGTAAAGATCTCAGGATTTGGCCTGGGGATTTACCATGCAATTGCTAACTTATTACAGTGCAAACTACAGAGTTTACAGAGTTGCTACTGGTGAATAAGATGGATTGAACTTCAGCCCTCAACTCTAAGATTCAGAATAGATCCATTTATTATTAAATTAAGCTTGTCTCCTCAGCTGCCCCTCCTCCTTTCTTCCCTCACTGGTCCAAGACTGAGTTTATTCCAGTCATCTCAGCATATTTCACTCTCCACACCCAAAAGCAGCCACACTACTTCCCTACCTTCCCAAGATGTTTTCTGCATTCAGTAAGGATTTCCCCAGAGTCCAGGATTCTTTGGATGGGATGACATTACAATGTGGCTATTTGAGAAACCTAGGGGATGTAGGCATGCTGGAGTTTTGGAAGCGTTGGTGAATAGTTTATTGATGCTGAATGATTGCACCAGGGGTAGAAGATGGTGACTCATGCCTGGAGGAGGCTCTTCCCAGACTGAAGTTTCAAAGGATGAATGAAGGTGCACATCAGAGTCTGCTTGCACTAGAGCGGATGCATGAGAGTGTAGAGCAGGGTAGGATGTTTGCTGCATTGGGAGAAGATGGCCAGGCAGAGCAGGTTTTCCACTGATGTGAGATGAGAGCTATATGTGGTATATGATTCTAGTACAGTACCTAAACTTCTGACCTAGCTGTCCAGTCGGTCCCTGCTCATGCCTGCAACCCATCTCTAAGTACATTGGAATAAATGTAGGAGTGCTTTAGTGAAGACTCTCCTACCCCAAGGGGACAGCTTCTCCTGTTAGCGTAGTTAATCCACCTCCCCAAGAGGCAGTAGATGTGTTGGCAGGCGAAGCTCTCCTGCTGTCATAATGCTGTCTACACAGGGGGTTAGGTCAGTGTAACTATGTCCACACCCCTAAGTGATGTAGTTATACCGATATAGGTCTGTAGTGTAGACCTGGCCTAAGAACTTAAAGATTTCAGGAACTGCCCTACTGTATTTCACCTAAGGCTGCATATACACTCTGCATATACACTATGTCTGCTGCCTATGTCTGTTTTTTACATCATTCATAGACTTCCCCTCCACTACACCTCGTTCAAAATGCTGACATACAGAACAGATAGAAGGTCATCTTTTAAAAAGGCATTTGCCATTGAACCTTTAGGTATGGCAATACTGTCTTTAGCATTCATCATGTCATTTTACATTATATATCATATAGCAGGGCATGCAGTGTCCCATGATGACTCTATACAATACAGCCCTAATGACATAATGCAATGTTACACATTAGAAATGTACTGCAATACAGTGCTAAATGAGATAAATATTTAGAGATTCAAGCCATTGCCTACATTACTCTTCCTATGGTGGTCCACATGAGACGCAGACTGTGCTGCAGATTATTTACTTCAGTCCTTTGCTAATTATTGTGTTTTATGAGGAAGTCAAGAAGAATTCTATTTTACAAATGCTTCTCATGGCTCCCAGGCCAGGGTGTATAAATATAGTCTGCAGACAAAAAACCTAGAGGGCAAAACTGTCAAAAGCAGCATCACTACACTGCTACTAATATAGCCATGCAAGGGGATTGCCCAGAAGCATATCTGGGCCTCTGTGTGCTGCTGAAGGATTTTATCTCGTGCAATACAATTGAGTGAGAAAAAAGATGAAGGTCAGAAAATAACAATATCTCTCGCTACCTAGCAACAGTCCCATCTTGTACAGAAACCGTTTCCTTGCTGTTCTCATGCAGTCCTATGGCGAGGCTCTAGTTTGAAGTGGGGATGTGCAGAACTGCTGATAGATCAGCATAAATGAGCGACTTCATCTCAGACATAGTAGGCAGGATTCTCTTACTTACAGGGGTGTAAATCAAAAATAGCTCTGTTGAAGTCAATGGGAATACACTATGTAGGAGGAGAATCAGGCCCAGGGTTTTCATCTACCCACAACTAGTTTTACCATGTATGCACCAGATAGGTACCACCAACGGATACAGCTGATTTGAACCCTCTCTTCAGTGGCCCTGGAAGGACCTATTCAGCTAAAGGAGTTCCCTGGCCATGTAAGCTAAAGCTGCTCCTTTATATTTTTAGAAGGAAAAGGTTTTAAAGATTTCCTTAAAGTTATTAGGGACTGGATGGCTCCAGGTCTTCATAACAGGCAGCAAGATTCTTCAAACCTGTTAGTTCAGTGGTTCTCAAACTTTTTTTTCCCCACGGACCACTTGAAAATTGCTGAGGGTCTGAGCAGACACTTAATGATCTTTCCAAATATTGTTTGTACTGTTAGCTAACTATTGTAAAGCACTTTGGATAAAAGCGCTATATAAAAAAAACACAATTAATGTTTTTTTGTTCTACAAATAAAATCACACAACTCTTAATATCAGTAGTCTTACCTTTTTAATGCAATGGATGTGCCATCTTTCCCCCCGCCCCCCTGCTGTGTCAGCCTCCGAGCTGGGGCTGGGAAGGAGGGGGGTCTCTCCCGCTCTCCCCCACCACAGCAGCCCCTGAGCTGGGGTTGGGAAGGAGAGGGGTCTCTCCCCTGCCACAGGAGCCACAGAGCTGTGGCTGGGAAGTCTCTCCCTGGAGCTGGGGAAAGTCACCTCTTTCTCTGGCTGCTGCAGCCTTGCACATCCCAAATTTCCCCACCCCCTCTTCTCACCCCACTTGTCCCCTCCCACCTATCCTTTATTCCCCTCAAGGCCACCCCCTCAGATGTGCGTCTTCTCCAGGGTCCAGGCACCTAATTAGTGGAGCCACGCCTGCATGGCTCCACTAATTAGGTGGGTAGTCCTTCATTCTCCTGTGTACAGCCACCCAGGCATGCACCTTAGAGGGAACTATCCGCTGACCTCCTGAATGGACTTCGCGGACCACTGGTGGTCCACAGACCACAGTTTGAGAATCTCTGTGTTAGGGAATGGATCAAGCAGAGCCGTAAATAGGTATTTTTGCACCCGAGGCAAGAATATAAAATTGTGCCCTCCCCCAGGGCCGGCTCTTCGGCGGCAATTCAGCGGTGGGTCCCTCAGTCCCTTTCAGAGGGAAGGGCCTGCCGCCAAATTGCCGCCGAAGAATGAATGAAGGGGCGGTGGTAGAGCCTGTGATTTTGGGGGGTCAACTCATGATTTTTGACTGCTTCAGCTGGTAATGTTGCTTCCAAGATGGTCTTTGGTTCCAGTCCAGTTCCAAATCCAGAGAGAGACTCACAGGTTAAGAGAGGAGGGAGGTGCTGGATAACAGCAGTGGCCACTAGGGATCAGCATGTGTCCTGAGAACGCTGGGAGTTCAGGTTTGCAGGGCAGGATCGGGGTGGCAGGTTTGTAGTAATTTTGGTGGTGCCCAGAACATGCCCCACCCAAACTCTGCCCCCCCACCCGCCCAAGGCTTTGGGAGGGAGTTTGGGTGAGGGAGGAGGTCTGGAGTGCAGGCCCTAGGCTGGGGCAGGGGATTGGGGTGCAGGCTCTGGGAGGGAGTTTGGGGATGGGAGGGGGTGAGGAGGGAGGGGGTGCAAGTTCTGGGAGGGAGTTTTGGGATGGGAGGGGTGCAGAGGGATGGGGTGCAGGGGTGAGGGCTGTGGGTTGTGGCTGCAGATGAGGGGTTTGGAGTGAGGGAGGCTCAGAGTGAGAGTCAGGGTGAGGGCTTTGTCTGGGGCTGGGAATGGGAAGTTTGGGGTGTGGGAGGGCTCAGGGCTGGGGAAGAGGGTTGGGGTGTGGGGGGTGAGGGCTCTGGCTGGGACTGGGGATGAGGTGTTTGGGGTGCTGGAGGGGCTCAGGGCTCGGGCAGAGGGTTGAGGGTGCGGTGGGGGGGTGAAAGCTCTGACTGGGGGTGTGGGCTCTGGGGTGGGGCAGGGCTGGAGATGAGTTTGGGGTGCAGGCAGGCTGCTCCGGGACAGGGGCCAGAGAGGAGGACTCCCTCCAGCCCTTTCCCTGCCGGCAGCAGCAAGTGGTGGAGGAGGAACCACCCTTTCCTGTCCCCCCAGCAGCATACTCACCCTCACTACTGTCACGGCATGTGCTCCTAGGGCCCCTCTCAGGTCCAGGAATCTCCCTCGCCTCCCCTGTGGTGGGTGCCAGGGGGCACTGTGTGCACCTCCCTTGCCCCTGACTGTAGCCTCACTGGGGGTGGGGAGGTTGGGGCTGCCTCCTTGCCAAGCATGGGGCAGGAGTGGTGACTGCAGGCAGGAGGGGGAGGGGGCCTGTGCTGCTGGAGGGTCCCATTGAAAAATGAAAGGGTTTGAGGAGGAAGGTCAGGCTCAGCGTCAGTCTGGCCTGGCAGTCGAGATGGGGGGCACTAGAACCCTGCGGTAGCAGTTGTTGCAGGGAGGCAGCATGGAGCTGCTCTGCTCCAGATCCGGGAAGGGTGGGGGAAGCAAGTCAGGGCCGGGGGACACTCGGGGAAGGTGCGGGGGGGTGGCAGGTGGGGCTGGGGGGAGATCACCCCAGTTATAAATATCTCTGTGCCTGCCAGCGGCTTTTTTTTCCCTCCACCACTTTTTGTGCCCCTCGGCTTTGTGCGCCCGAGGCAAGTGCCTCACTCGCCTTGCCCTTGTTATGGCACTGAGTCAAGGATAGGTTGTGGATGTGGAAAAAGCTAATGCACTCAATGCTTTTTTTGCCTCTGTCTTCACGAACAAGGTCAGCTTCCAGACTATTGCACTGGGCAGCACAGTATGGGGAGGAGGTGACCAATCCTCTGTGGAGAAAGAAGTGGTTCAGGACTATTACAAAAAGCTGGATAAGCACAAGTCCATGGAGCCGGATGCACTGCATCCAAGGGTACTAAAGGAATTGGCGGATGTGATTGCAGAGCCATTTACCATTATCTTTGAAAACTCGGGGCAATCAAGGGAGGTCCCAGATGACTGGAAAAAGGCTAATGTAGTGCCCATCTTTAAAAAAGGGAAGGAGGAGGATCCTGGAAACTACAGGCCAGTCAGCCTCACCTCAGTCCCTGGAAAAATCATGGAGCAGGTCCTCAAGGAATCCATTTTGAAGTATTTGAGGAGAGGAAAGTGATCAGGAACAGTCAGCAGGGATTCACCAAGGGCAAATCATGCCTCTATGATGAGATAACTGGCTCTGTGGATGGGGGGAAAGCAATGGACGTGTTATTCCTTGACTTTAGCAAACCTTTTGATACAGTCTCCCACAGTATTCTTGCCAACAAATTAAAGAAGTATGGGCGGGATGAATGGACTATAAGGTGGATAGAAAGCTGGAAAGATCATCGGGCTCAATGGGTAGTGATCAATGGCTCCAGGTCTAGTTGGCAGCTGGTATCAAGCAGAGTGCTCCAAGGGGTCGGTTCTGGGGCTGGTTTTGTTCAATATCTTTATTAATGATCTGGAGGATGGTGTGGACTGCACCTGCAGCAAGTTTGCAGATGACACTAAACTGGGAGGAGTGGTAGATATGCTGGAGGGTAGGGAGAGGATACAGAGGGACCTAGACAAATTAGAGGATTGGGCCAAAAGTAATCTGATAAGGTTCAACAAGGACAAGTGCAGAGTCCTGCACTTAGGACGGAATAATCCCATTCACTACTACAGACTAGGGACCGAGTGGCTAGGCAGCAGTTCTGCAGAAAAGGACCTAGGGGTTACAGTGGATGAGAAGCTGAATATGAGTCAACAGTGTGCCCTTGTCGCCAAGAAGGCTAATGGCATTTTGGGCTGTATAAGTAGGAACATTGCCAGCAGATCGAGGGACGTGATCATCTCCCTCTATTCGGAATTGGTGAGGCCTCATCTGGAGTATTGTGTCTACTTTTGTGCCCCACATTACAAGAAGGATGTGGAAAATTTGGAAACAGTTCAGCGGAGGGCAACAAAAATTATTAGGGGGCTGGAGCACATGATTTATGAGGAGAGGCTGAGGGAACTAGGATTATTTAGTCTGCAGAAGAGAAGAATGAGGGGGGATTTAATAGCTGCTTTCAACTACCTGAAAGGGGGGTTCCAAAGAGGATGGATCTAGACTGTTCTCAGTGGAACCAGATGACAGAACAATGGTCTCAAGTTGCAGTGGGGGAGGTTTAGGTTGGATATTAGGAAAAAAACTTTTTCACTAGGAGGGTGGTGAAGCACTGGAATGGGTTACCTAGGGAAGTGGGAATCTCCTTCCTTAGAGGTTTTTAAGATCAGGCTTGACAAAGCCCTGGCTGGGATGATTTAGTTGGGGATTGGTCCTGCTTTGAGCAGGGGGTTGGATAACCTTCTGAGGTCCCTTCCAACCCTGATATTCTATGATTCTATGATAGGTTGACAGTGACTGAAAGTTCTCAAATTATTGATCTTCCAAGTGAAATGGATTGGTACAGTTCAATTAATAGCAGACTGGTGTCTACAACTAAAGACTAGAAATAAAACGGGCATCATGTTGGCAGTTTTATTAAAGACACCAAGGCTCAAATAGAATTCTGTTTCCATGCCTCTCCCCCTAGAGGTAGGCACTCAACTCAGGGTGGAGGGACGGGGAAGTTTAGACCACAGCAGCCCATGGGGAAAGATGGTTCAGTGGATAAATAAAAAATCTTCTAGCTTGTCAAACTAACACTTCCACCCATTTCATGATCTGTTTGAGGATTGCTGGGTTTCAACCACTACACTATTTAAAATATATATGAACTGAGGACAAATAGCTACGGCCAAACCTACATTGCACTGTAACCAAACAGGACACATTTGCATAGAATAATCTCCTGAACCAACCGTACAACTAGCCACAGCGCACAATTCCTATAGCCTCTGTTTGTGTACCTCAGAGGTAACAGTGTCACAATGAATACCTGAAGAAGCTACAGTGAAAACATGCTTTTCACTGAGTTATAACCACATTGCACCAATTACCCACATTATGTCCCAAACTATATGTTAAGATGCTGGACCAAAAGCAGCAGGGTATCATTTTATAACATTTACCTGGGTATCTACCATGTGTTACTGACTTATGCGATCAGAAATTTTCCTGTTTTCCTCATGGGGTAAATACTTGAAGAAAGCAAGCAGGGAGCCCCGATTCCAACCTCCCTTTAGCCAGTGTAAATCAGAAGTTAAGGGAGTAGGGAGAGAGGAGAGCTAGGCCCACAGTCAAAGAATTATTTTACCTGTACTGTGAGACCTTTTATTTAGCTGCTGTATTACATGTCATCAAAAAACTTTGCTTGAGACTTTTTTTTTTTTTTTTTAAAAGAGGCAGTAGCTACAATGTCTTTGCCAGTCATGTCACAGCACAGACATCTTAAAGCTAGTGTGAAGGGTTGCCTAGCAACAGCACTAAGCCTGCTGGGATGATCTTGCTCCTGATTCTAGCTATTATATTTTGGAGCCTCAGAATGCTTGTTCTTAATAATAAAGGACACCCTCCCAAGCATACTTTTTTACTGTATGCTTTAATTACTGCTTTGCTGGTATAAGAGTCACTCCTTTTCAAAATGTATAACTATTTTGTCAGAGCTCTCAGGAGCAATGTCTAGTGATGGGCCCATGAAAATAACCAGACGCCTCAAAATAATCACTCTCAGTGATGTCATTGCTCCTCCTAAATCCAGATAAGAGTCACTGCTAACAATGAAGCCATTGCTGAGTGTAGCTTCCAAGATCACAAACAAGGGAACAATTAAATATAATCTCTCCTTCTGCTTTGTAGAAAGCCAGTCCCACTATATAGTATCAGACCTATGTCCTACATCTACTATTTCAGCAGAACAGGATTAATTATTATTAATTTATTTTAAAATCCTGACTTTCAGACTGCAAAGAACTAAAATGATCAGGCAGTGAACAATAAGGCCAGTCGATGGAGGAAGAACTACTCACATTAATAAGGATTTCAGGGTCTGGAGTTCGCTCCTGCGTCCACTGAAGTCAACTGCATTGT
Organism: Chrysemys picta bellii; assembly: GCF_011386835.1. Taxonomy (NCBI): domain Eukaryota; kingdom Metazoa; phylum Chordata; order Testudines; family Emydidae; genus Chrysemys; species Chrysemys picta. Next base: position 40,734,855 of record NC_088797.1, read on the forward strand.
CAGTAATATGGCACAGTGTCAGCAGCGTTACAGTGGGCATGCGAAACAGTGAACGCATGTTCAGATACAGAAAAATCAAACAAAAGGATTTAGCTCAAATCTAAACTAGAGGTGGGAACAGAAATAGTCTTTATTCTTTAAGAATGCACATCATTGTTTCTGGCCTAGAAAGCTGTGTATTCAAGTTCCACTGTCTTCTAGTCAGGATCTTACCCCAGATTCAATGGCACAAACACAGTGCCTTCATGAGGATATTGCTGCTCAGCTGAAGGTATCATTGGATGAGAAACTGACTTCACTTCTGCTAGTTTCTGCTGGGAGCTAACAATGCTGCGGACTTTGGGGGGAAATAGAGGACAGAGCTAGTCACAATTTTTCTATTATTGAAAAGTTAATGAAAAATGTTAACATTTGAAATTTCAACAAAAAGTGCCAACAAAATGTTGACCACATCTTTGCATCTTTTTTGTTGCATGTTTTAGCCAGCTCTGCTAGGTAAAAAACCCAGTAATCATGGTCAACATTCCCCTGGAAAAGCTGCAATTCATTGTTTTGAGCAACCTTGCATGTTAAACAGAATTTAGTACAAACCAATTTCCATCTCTGTGGAATACTAATGATAAAAACAATACAATGAGGCATTTGTGAGGATGATGAATTAGTGTCTGCACTGAGTACTGGGATGTGGGTTGAGACTCCAGTTCACCACTGCAAGCTCAGCAGTGTCTTAGGCTATGTCTTTACTATGAAAAGAGGTGTGTTTTTTACATCAAGACACCTAATGATGTAGCAAGGCTGTCATAGGTTTCACCCCCACTCTGGACTTTAGAGTACTGATATGGGGACCTGCATGTGAACCCTTAAGCTCAATTACCTGCTTAGATCTGGTCTTGCTGCCACCACCCAAAGGATTTGAGTTATTTGGGTAGCCTTGAGAGACTCCTCCACCAATCCCCTGCTGAACACCAATCCAACCCCTTGGATCTTAAAACAAGGAGAAATTAACCATTCCCCCTCCTTTCCTCCCACCAATTCCTGGTGAGTCCAGATCCAACCCCCTTGGATCTTAAAACAAGATAAAAATCAATCAGGTTCTTAAAAAGAAGGCTTTTAAAGAAAAGAAAGGTAAAAGAAAACCCTCTTGGAGAGATTAGCATACCAGCTACTCTCACAGACAACAGATTCCAAACACAGAGGATGTTCCCCTGGGCAAAAGCTTATTTACATAAAAAAATACCCAATTTGATTATTCCTCTAATTGCACAAGACAAGTTACAAAAGAAAATAAACATAAACCTATTTATTCCCTTCACTAATACTCACTACTTGATAAGAGGCTGAATTCTGGAGCTTTCCCACTCCGGTCAAAAGTGAAACTGACCCAGACAAAGGGAACTTCCCTCCTTCCTTTTGAAACATTTTGTCCCCGCATTGGTTCCTCTAGTCAAGTGTCAGCTAGGCTAGGTGAACTTCTTAACCCTTTACAGGTAAAGAGGTATTAACCCTTAACTATCTGTTTATGACAAAGGCAAAAGTAGTTTTCCCCTTGATTAGCCACATCAAGGGAAGCCTTAGGAGGAGGGCATAAAGTTGACCTTGACTCCCTACCCCAGGTAAAATCTACCTGTACCTTGTCTCCACTAGGATTTTACATCAAGTTAGTTATCTTTATGGAAAAAAAACATACTTTTTTTTCAGTGAAGAGAGCCTTGATGAGATTGACATTTTGAGCTGAGCCATGGTCAAAGGACTTGTCTATGCAGGGAAGTTAATTTGGAATCAGGTAGGATGTGAATTTAAACCAGAATAGCTATTCCTGAGTAACTCCTTGTGCTGACACTCTTATTCTGGAATAAAAGTGGATTTTGTGTGGATTAAGCTAGTTCAGAATAAAGCACTCTGATTCTGGAATAAGAAAATCCACACACAAAGTTAGTCAGGGAGAGTTAACCAGGAATAGCTATTCTGTAATAACTGTCTATGTACATAAGCCCTTAGTGATCTGTTACAGTACAACCTGAAAAGATCAGACAATTCTCCTCCCTACATATAGGATTCCAGTGTCTTTTTAAAGGCTTTTTAGTGTGGTCAATAGATTACTCCTCAGTCATTATGCTGGGTGAGTAGTCACCAGACAAGCAGATAAACCAGCACTGTCTCTAGGACACCAGACCATTTTGCTGAAGATAAGACAGACTGTTTGCCTTTCAGCCTATAAAGGGAAGATGCCCACTCAGGAAGTAGCTATGCTGAGGATGAGGCTTTGTGAAGCAGTCAAAGAAATGCCATCAGCACTTCACAGCACACTTTAGAACTCCTGCGTTTGCCATGCAGTGGCTCATGGCTGCATATTGCCAGGTTTTCATAACTGGACATCTTTCAAAGGTTCGTACTTGCCACCGGGAGAAAGAGGCCTTCGGGGGTGCCCTCATGGCAGAGAGGGAGGTAGTAAAGTTTTCAGGACTTACTGCTTGTCAAAACTGATGCTTAGTTTGGGATCACTTGAGAGGTTTACAGCCCCATCCACTGTTAGCATGACCACATTGCTGTCAGTGGCTTCTATCAAGTTCTTTGTTGACACCCCCAAAGAAAATGCGCTAGAATTTGATTGGAAGCTGGATTTGATTGATAGTTAAACTGTCTGCATTGATGTCATAGCTAGCATCCTGACAGGGATGTAAGTACCCAATCTTGCAACATGCCAAGTGAATTTGACTCCCACTGAAATCAAGGTAAGCTGAGGCCGGTCACCAGTTTCTTGGGGAGCTCAGCACCTTGCAAGATTGGATCCTAAGACAATAACATGACTTCCATCCAGAGCCAAAGCCTATTTGACATTAAATTCAGAGAGCGAAGATAGGTGAGGTAGTATCTTTTATTGGACCACCTTCTGTTGGTGAGAAAGAAGCTTTCAAGCTCCCCAGACCTTAAGAAGAGTTCTGTGTAAGCATGAAAGCTTGTCTCTCTCATCAACAGAAGTTGGTCCAATAAAATATATTACCTCACCCACCTTGTCTCTCTAATATCCTGGGACTAACGTGGTTACAACAACACTGCATACATTAAACTCACTAGTCATTTGTGGTTTAGCCCTTCAGTAGACTTTGGATCAAGCCCATGAAGTGTTACCTATCATCCAACATGACTTTCCAATATGTCATTGGCAGAGATCCAACCTGCAGGGTGCTCTTGTTCCATTTAGGGAATGATGAAATGTGAGGCAGCTGCATCCTCACCAAAACACATAAAACCTTTGCTGAGTGGTTCAAGTGGACACAGGTTTTTTAAATGCAGCCTGACAGGTTTTCTGAACTCAGGCTCTACAAAGGAAACCATGAATCAGGCAACACAACCCCTTCAGAAAAATAGGGAACAAGGGTGCCAGAAATCAGACTGGAACCAACCAGCCTCCTTGCACACTGTGTGCTGGGTCTTACCTCACCCAGTGTCAGACTCTGCCACTGCCTCAGTTTCCCTAGCCTGGTTCGCTCGTGCTTCCTCCTGATGACCCTCTGTTAGGAGTAAGGCCTTGCAGCTGCACCTGCTTAGTTTCCTGACAGCCTAATGAGCACAGCTAGACAGCCTGACAAAACAGCCCACCTGATTGGCTGAGCAAGACAACAGGCTGTCGTCTCTTAAGCACACCAGCAGCTCACTGGCTGCTCAAAGTATTTGCCTATGGCTGCAATAGCTCCTGTGCCAGCTTGTGCCCAGCCCTGCCCCTTCCAGCTAATCATAGAACCATACCTAGTATAACCGCTGGCCAAGATGCAGGATTTGTTGTGTCTAAGCCATCTAACGTAGATGGCTATCCAGCCTCCTTTTGAAAATTTCCAGTGAAGGAGCTTCCACGACTTCCCTAGGCTGTCTGTTCTATTGTCCTACTGTTCTTACAGTTAGGATGTTTTTCCTCAGATTTAATCTAAGCTCTGCTACTCTGTAGTTTGAGCCCATTGCCTCTTGTCCTGCCCTCAGCTCTGATTCCCAAGTTCAGTTCTGATCCTGGTCTTCGGCATCTGGGCTCCAACCAGTGGGCATGACCACCCATGTCCCAGTTTCTGACACCCACCACCTTCTGGCCTTTCAGCCTCCTGCTTCTGCATGTGTTGATTCTCATGCCTTCTATCAACTTACCCCTCCAGCCACACCGTAAAGTCAATCCTCTTTCCCATGGTTGATGAAGTCCAACACCACAAATCCGATGGTCAGGTACTTCCCCATAGGACTTTGCTTGTCTGAGCAGGATGCACCCTCACTATGTTCTTGCCCTCAGTAGTTGGTAGTCCATTTGCCCTGTTGACCCAGGACCAGAGAAGTGAGACTTCCTCCCTGCCTTGCTGGGTGTCCCAGCCAAGACCCCTAAGCAAATGTGAGTGTTAACTCCCTTCCACACTCACCCACACTATTCTGTCCAGGCTGCTTCTTTCTACAGATACAAAGGGAATTAGGAGATCCTGCTGAAGGGTATCAGAGCTCCTTCAGCCACCTTTGTATCAGGGTGGAAGGCCTGGTGCATGTTCTCTCTCTGTCGTAAGGGGAGAAGAGGGGAGAAAAAGATTGGTGAGGGGAAGTCTTTACCATGTTTTCTCAAAGGTATTAGAGGGACAGGTATTAAACCTAATGGGGGCTCTAAGCCAACAGACCCTCTAAGACTTCCCGGGAACCAGGCCTTCTTCACAGAAACACATTTGGCTCTGGAGTCCACTGCTCCTACTCCAGCTGTCAGGCAACATGGCTCCTACTGGCAACTGCCTCTCAAGCTCCAATGAAATGATTGGAGAAGGGAAATATTCCACAATGGGGGGGAGGGGTGGAATCTCTCACTGCATTAAGTCCCTCGCGCACTCCCTGTGGGGCATGGGGCCAGTAAATGTGCATTGCACTTCCCCTATTACCTTCTCTCCTTCTTGCCCCTGGCCAACCCCCCCAAGAGGACTCTCCAGAGGGTTCAGAGCAGAGGCAGATGGTGCTCACAGAGATGGTTGATTTCCCCCTCTGCCCTTCACAAGCAAAGCGTGAGATCTGCACCTGGAGGGTCCCCTCAGCACCTAAATCCCATGAGGCAATGAGGCCTTATGTCCTGCAGAGGCAGGTTCTTAGGCATGAGAATTGCTTTCATGCGCTGGATGGATATAAACCTGAGGAATGGTAAATAACCACTATAACTGAGACAAAGATCAGAAGCCTCTTCAGATTTACACTTATAGCTGTTCACATGGCAAACTCAAAGCAGGAGAAAAGACAGACAAGAATAGCCAAAGGTGCCTTTTTGTTACAGCTGAGCAATGAATTGGTTTGGTGGCTAAACAAAACAAAACAAAAATCTGTAAAAAAAAAATTGTTTCAAGTCAAAGATTTTTTGTTGTTTTTTTTCTAGCCAAAACAAAAGCCGGAAGAATTTCATTTCAGGCCAAAAGAAACGTTTCATCTGACCCAAAACATTTTTTTTTTGCCCATTTCATTTTGTTTTCAGATGTTTTACTCTGTTGTTGTTTTGGGTTTTTTTTAAATAATCTAGCAAAATCCCAAAATTAAACATCATTTCAAAACAAAAAGTCATAACATTTCCATTAGAAAATGTTGAATCAAAATATCTTTTTGGCCAAAACTATTTGATGAATTCAACATGAATAGTTTTGGTGGACCAGAAATTGCATTTTTTCAGTGACTAAACTATTTGGCTGAAAAATTTCACCCAGCTCTACTTTTTAAAATTGACCTGCTTTCTGCCCCCTGCCTCCCAGTCACTCTTATTCTTTTTCTTATCCACTTCCAGGGTCTCTCTCAGCCTCTGGTGCTAACAGTAAGAAGAACTGTTCAGTGGGACACAGCCAGAGAGTTATCTATTCATATTCCTACCCTCTCCCTCCTCATTATCTGATCCTTGTACACATCCTGGTTTAAGCATTGAGGCAAGATGTCTTTCCAGCTTTGGAGATGTGGGTGGCAATATCGAGGCCTACATCCAAGCAGATTCCATGGTACAGGAGACTTCATTTAGAAACTGTTCCTCACCGGGAGATTTTTCATTCAGGTTAATTGTGGGCAGCAGCATAGCAGCAACACTGGCTGGTCCTGCAGCTCCCTCAGTTACAGTCTGCGCTGTCTCACAACTCAGCCTTGGTCTTGAATTTTGAATGAAATCAAAATTGGTTTCTGAAGGGCCAACTGATTCCAAATGCGGCTTCTCTAAATAGCAGCAATCAATCAAAAGACAGTTTGGGGGCAGAGATGGGAGGGTTGGTTTGGGTTTTTGTCTGTTTGCCAATGAGGTGCTAGAGAAACATACTGCTCATTAGTACTATTCACTTGTAAGTAATGTCCTGAAAGGTGAATTGTTCCAAACAAGCCTACGTCTGCAAAGACAGATGAGTTACAGCTACAGGAGGAGTGTCTGACAGATGTGAGATAGACCTATAGATTTTGTGGTGTACTCACACCTGAACAATATTCATTCCCTCAGTGAGCACTACTTCAGCTTCCCTTAGGGAGTGTTCATATCAGTAGGAGGCCCATTTTGATAGCCCAGCATCACTAGCCTCTATTTCTTTTTCTGTTTGTCTCTGTCAAAATGCAGCCTTCCCTTAAGTGGCATTTTTCAGACCTCCTGGTTCACACTGGGTGCAGCTCCACCATGGTAACACAATGTTTTCCCAAGTGGCCCAAGAGGTGCGGCAGTGACAGAACGTGAACACAGAGGGCCAAATTCTGAACCCTGTTAAAGTTATCTTGTGCTACTCTGGCAGCACAAAGCAGTCTCGAAGCTGGCAGCATGAGCAGGATGGGTCTAGTACAGTGACTTCTACGTTGCCCCTTCCTGACTGCCCCAACCTAGCAGATATGACTGGGAAAAAGGTGTCATGGCCGGAGTTTCCCAATGTGCTCTGGCAAGCTTCAGCTGCCAGAAAGCCCCCGCTCAGATAGCAGAATTTAGAGCAGCCCTGAAGACCAGATCAATGTGATTTAAAGCACTTATCTCACCCTGAGCTGAACTGGAAGCCAAATAGCCAGTCCCAAGGACCTGACCCAAAGGTCATTTGTGGTGATGATATAAACAGTTGGAAACTGAGATGAGACCAACTAATTTCACATAGGAACAAAATTGCCATCTGATGTGAATAACTTTCAGTCACTACAACCTGGGATTTAATCCTGAACGTTAAAAGTATAAGCCTTTACAGCCTATTTGCAGTCTCCTCAATCATCCAGTCCACTGTAACCTTTATCTTCAGCCCTGAACAAATCAGGGCAAGCAATAATTACCCAAACTGATTTCCCTTTCCATCATCAAGCAGACTTTGTATTCTCCTTGGATACACACCGCTCCTAGAAAAGCCTATATACTCCTTACCTAAAGTAGGCACCCATTGGGACTCAATCTTACCACAAGTGAATTAGTTATCCGTGCTGCATGCGTCACAAAAAAGAGCTCTTTCCCAAATCAATTCCAAAGTAAGCTGGTGGACAATTATCACTTGAACAAATATTTCCATCCATGCACAAAATATTGAAAAAAAGCAAACTTCCAATAAACAGAAAATAGATGATTGTTTCAAAATGACAGCTTTCACGCTGTTTATCCCAAAAAGGATCCTTAGAGCTTATGTAGTATTAAATAAATTTGCCACTGGTTAAAAATATAAATTCTTTAAATACATAAAAGCCTAATGAAAAGGCTAACATTTTCCTTTTCCTGCTTCCCACTTTCCCTTTTTATCTCCTTAGAAGAAGGCGTTGATTATAATTACAGTGGAGACTGAAATGTATGCTTGATTTTATATATATTATATATGGGGGGTGAATTGTTTTCTAGAATGAAAAGGGTTTCTGTTTTTTTAAATGTACTGAATATATTTGGAATTTAAATGCACATAATTTAGAGATACACAGACTTTGGAGATGAGGAAAAAGCTCCTTTGAGATTCCATCACCTCTTTCATGCTCTTAAGATGAAGACTAAAATAATCACATTAAGGGCCCAATCCTACAGTCCCTGTGCCTACAAAGCTCCTATTGAAGCCAGCCCTCATGGGAACTGCTGTGGGTAATTTTCTGCTTTTCACTGTCATGAACTTGCCAGTGTGACTGCAGGGTGATCAGCTGGTTTGCAAGTGCTACAATGAATGTTCAGTCTCTTTATTACCCGGAAGGCATTGCATGTGAGCCCAGCTATTAATGTACTTGCTGCACTGCAAACATTTGACGTGGTACAAAAACAATTAATTTCTGGCTGAATACTTTTATACTTCCAAATCTAGATCTTATTTTTTTCCTAACACGTCTCATTCAGTTTGTTACTCATGAATGTGAGGCACTAATAGTACTAGCACAGCCAATCATTTATTTGTGTGGAAGGTGGATTGAGAGGGACTATCCGGGGAAAATTCAGCCTTTAAATTATCTACTCCCTACATACAAGGCCTGATTCTCCACTGCCCTCCAGAGTCGTATACTCTATATTATTCTGATGTTGTGAGAGTGTAGGGAATAGAGCACTGGATTAGGCACAGGAGATCTGGGTTATGTTCCCATCTCTACCTCCAAACATGCTGTATGACCTTGGGAGCATCATTTCAGCTCTCAGGGCATGCCTCCCAGCCTAGATAGATAGACATGCACTAGCTCTGCTCCTGCTAGTGTGCTAAAAATAGCAGTGTGGCTGTTATAGCATAGGCACATCTGTCTACTCCATCTGGGAGGCATGCTCCCAGCTGCACTGTAGACATACCTTCAGAGTCTGTGCTGACACAAGGACAACATTCCACTCATATGCCAGGAAAAATGTAAGACGTTTCTGTGAAGATATGCATTTCTGGGAACAAACCTCAGTTATGACACTTACTGTTCCAATCGAGGGCTTATCCTCAGAATACAAAGTGCTAAATGTGGTTTTAAGTTATATACACAAGGAGGAGACACCAACAAAAGTCTCTTGGGATTCTAATTGTATGAAACACCCCATTTTCAATTTACAAATATTCTATTCACAGATCATACTACTACTTTTGATTATGCTTTATAATGCAGTGATTACACTAGTTTATAATACAGCATCTATAACTAATTGCAGTGTGGTGTAATTAGACTGTAGTTATACTTTGATAACTATAATTACTACTAGTTCATATAACCAGACATTTAAGTGGATGAATGAATTATTTAGTATTATTCCTTTTGTTTCATAAGAACATAAGAACATAAGAACGGTCGTACCGGGTCAGACCAAAGGTCCATCTAGCCCAGTATCTTGTCTACCGACAGTGGCCGATGCCAGGTGCCCCAGAGGGAGTGAACCTAACAGGCAATGATCAAGTGATCTCTCTCCTGCCATCCAGCTCCACCCTCTGACAAACAGAGGCTAGGGACACCATTCCTTACCCATCCTGGCTAATAGCCATTAATGGACTTAACCACCATGAATTTATCCAGTTCTCTTTTAAACTCTGTTAAAAAAAATCACATTCATAATTAATACATTCCACTACAATTACTCAGTAATAATAATTGTCCACTATGGGGCTTCTTGCACCTTACTATGAAGCATCTAGTTCTGGCCACTGTCAAAGACTTGATACTAGATGGACCACTGATCTGGTAGAGCAGATCCAACATTCCTGTGCTGTACTTTTTGATAAACTTAGCTAATTCAAAATCCTATAATCACACATTTAACTGCACTTATAGTTTGTTAGTATGGTGTGATTGCAGGGTAACTACAGTGTAAATAGTGTCCACTGTATTATACACTTGTGCCCCTGCTTTCTGTAGTGGTGGGACCAAACCAGGTGCCTGGCTCCCAACACACCTCTATTCTGGAGAAGTTCAAATTCAGATTCAAGGTTAGAAGCTCAAGTCCTTCTTTAACCTTCTTATTCAAGCCAGCATGGCAAGAATGTTATTTTAATCTCTATCACACATTAGTCCACTTTTTCTGCAAAACACTTCTTCCTATTTCCTCTGCTTTAAATTATTATTCATTTTTAATCAGATATATGTGAGCAAATAGTCCAACAATGAAAGACGAGGGTATTGATGACTTCAGCTATATGCCATGAATTGTAAGAGGTAGAACTGTGCAAAGGAACCTCAAATAATCAAAATGGGTCTTAGTTCAGGTCTGAGGTGTGTAGATTTTAAACCTGCAGTGGTTTGGGTTCATTAGAAATATTTTGCATCTGTGAACTGCACATTGATTCTGTCTATGAGAATGTTGGGCTTATTTTGATGTCTGCAAACACTCTGAATCTACTGTTCACTCAACCTGGATTTTGACTGGAATAGGTCACCTGAGGGAAGTTACAGGGTATTTTCTAATACTTCTGGTTCTAGTGAACCCTGTAGGAACATATACTCACACACTAATGAAAACCCAGCCCTTAGATATTTCCAATGAGTTTCAACAACGAGAAAACCAAGTTCATGCAAACCCAAACTTTAATATTTTAGTGCCTAGTAACACAGAAAACACTTCTGTCATAAAAAATAGTAATTACAGTCATTTTGAACATTTGCCCAGCTCCATATATGTCCCTTCTGTATTAGAAAAGGGAAACGCCAATGGAGGCAAAGTATTCTATAACAATTAACCCAGATAATGGACAGGGACAAAGCATTATTCCACGGGAGATGGAGATGGAAATGGAAATTATATATAATCTATCCCATTTTCTCCTGTGAGTGTCATGCTTGTGCTTCTGTTTTGAGACTACTGACTACACATTGACATTAAAGAGCCTCCTGCTGGAATGAAGAGGCACTACCACACCTGGGGATGATCCTTAGCTTGACAAACACAGGCTCTTAGGAGGAAACGCTCGATGAAGGATTTTCAAAAAGAATAGAGTAATTTTATTACGACCTGAGACACAAATATTTTAAGAAGATTCTTTTTAAAAAGATTTTCAATGTATTTTCTCATAAATTTAACTTGAAAATGGATTCTGAAAACATTGCTTTGTACACTGAATTCCTTCTCAGTAAGTTTTGGAGTTTTGGCAAAGTAGCACGAAAAGCCAGGCATTGTGATCCCAGCACAACGAGGCATGACACCAGAGGCATTTGTGGAAGAGATCCTCAAATTTCTACACCCTGGAGTAAAAAGTGTATATGTCATACAGGGCATGTTTACTTGCTCGCTGGGATGGAGCAGTGCGAGCTCCTAAAACTACACCTTACCTATCCATGAAATAAACCACACAAACTAAAAGTAAGACATCTGACACATTTTTAGAAATTAAGGATTTCTGGGATACATTGAACAAAGGCAATTTAGAAAATGCTCACCTTGATGGTTCAGATATGACTTTACAGAGGCAGAGCGTGATGGAGACACCTTCTGGCGTTGTGGGGGCAAAGAGATCTCAACTTGGAGCCGCTGAGGCAGTGTTCTGCCTGGCCCGTATTCCGTCTGTCTCATTGGTTCTGTGTCCACATGAAAGAATAGGAAATTTTAATATATTAGGCCACATTATCTAATTGCATCTATGATCTTCTTAGACGTGCTGTATGGGCCAGATTTTCAGATTGCAGGCACCAAAATCAGTATGCAGAAAGTAGTATCACAATGGGAACTGCTGGGTTCTGAACACTTTTGAAAGGCTGGCCGCAATGGTGAGTGCTGACTGAGCACTTGCAAATTTGGCCTCAGTGACAGCCTTGCAGCAAAATGGTTAGCAGCAGCAGGAGGATTCTATTGTATCCATCACTGCCCACATGTAGAAATGGTCTGCAGTGCCTAACATTATCTATGGCTGGCCTGGAGGTGTGGTCATTCCTCACTAATCCAAACCAGGCATTTTGCACATCTGCTGTTGAACTGAGGGTGCAAAGCTGGCTATGTGCATCTCTAACTGCTTGGTGCTGGGTGCACACAAGATACACAGAAGTGTACATCTTCTGGTGCATTTCATTGTGTGGGGGGGGATGAGGAAAGGCAAGTGTGCAGTTTGGAGCTGGCGGTAATTTAGAATTTCAATGATGTTTCTTGAAAATAATGTAATCAACAATAAATGCAATTTATTATGGAAATCACTGGGAGTTTAGCCTGAGTTTAAAAAATATATACACCAAGAAAGGATCTCTGCATTTTGCATTGTAATAAATAAATGTCACATTGATTTAAATTAAACACATGCTTAAGTGCTTCGCTGGATTGGGGCCAGAGTGTTCAGCTCCATGAAGGATGATCTAGTCCTTACTGCCCTGTGCAAAATGAGTTACAAAAACGACTCCAGTCACACAATGTCCAATATCAGACTGAATTTTTATTACTAGCCAATAATTGTATTGCTGGTATTCTCACAAAAGACCTAGTCAAACCATATTGTGTGGTTTTAATTCACAAGATCCTGAGAAATTTCATCAGTATTGTCAGGTTCTAGGGAGAGGAGGGGAACAAATTGTATGTGAGTGAATGGGCTGAAGTGTCCTTGGAGCAATAAATTCAATCAAATTATAGCTTGCAGTTTTTGTACACTTCCATGCCTGATGTCTGAGTGAGCAGGCTTCTGTGTAGATTCAGAACAATGGCAAGAACTGCTCCTGTTTAGCTGCCAAACAAAGGATACAACTAAACATCAATTTTTCCTCTTTCTGAAGGGGAAGGAAAAAAGATCCTCCATGCCAAAGGCAAGTATAGATTATGTGTAACCAATGCAAGGCAGTCACTGGAAGCTTTTTCTATGTAGCTCCTATTCTGTGGAATCCTCTCCAAGCACTGAGCAATCCCAACTTCCCCCAGTCCCTTTTGTAGCACACTAAGTGGGGGTGTATCTTGTAGATATAATAGGATCCAATCAAAGGTGTTATTTTCAAGAGGTTCCCTCCCCCCTCCCTTGATTTTATTTTGAAAATACTTTCTGCCACCCATTCACTGGTGTGTAGAAGGCAGCAATGGGCTCCATATGGAAGGGGGTACAACTTTTACGTGGGTATAGGTTACTGAGTGCCTATGGGCTTGAGATAAACTTTAGCGTGCTGGAAGGATTCCCTTTCAGGTCACTGACTTCAAGGGGCTGTAGATCAGGCCCTAGGAATCTAAGGAAGCATGCACTGGTGTAGCTTACGTGCTGGACTAGAAGAAGATGTAAGATGTCCCAACTTACACTCCCTTAAACTCAGCTCTCAATTTGGCCCTATGTATCCACTCTTCCAGTTTCTGTATTTGCTTTTTACTTTCCTAGCTCTGGCTCTAATTCAGCAAGGCACATGTATCTGACTCCAACAGAACTTAAAGGTGTGCATAAATGCTTTGCTGAACAGGGATGCACAGGTAAGCATATGCTTGAGTGCTTTACAGAAGTGGTACCCTAAAGAAGGGCATATGAAAATAAATAGCTCAACACGTAAATGTGGCTTATAGGGAGAAGTATAAGTAGAGAACCGTATATGCAAATATGTATATAAATAAACAAAAGAGGATGATGTAGTTCAAGAATGCTACATTTCATAGCAAACTGAGTAATATCCCCTTTACTGTTCAGCAATTATGCACACATTTCAGTGCAAAAAATGCCAGGGTTGTACTATAGGACAAAAAACAAAATTCTCAATCTAAGGACTAAGATAAAAATCATCCTTATTTCTTTTAAGAAATATCCAGTACTGTATTCCATACAATTTCATTTCCTGAGAAATCAGAGTTGTTAAAGCAGGAAAGAAAGGGTTTTTCCATCATTGTAATGGAGGCCCTCACCCCCAGGAGCACCTCCCTGGTGGCATTATGCAATACTGTAATTATGCCCAGGTCCCTTACCAATGAGGTCCTCTTGATCCAGAGCCCTCTTCTGGAGTCAGGCCTCTAAGAGTCTCTCCCTTTAGGGCAAGGTCAGCACAGAGATCGAACCATGACAACCTTTCCTTGAAACAGCATATAATTCTTTTGATCTACAGCTTCTGCTGCTGCCTGTTAAAGTCTGTCCATTGGAAGGTGATTTTGCTAATCTCTTCCCTTTCAGAGCCTTTCCCAGCTAGGAACGCTCTTCCTTGGTTTCCTTTCCTTGTGAGTCCCCTCGCCACCTCCCACTGAGAAGCTTTCTACCTAGAAGCTCTCTTTGTGTTGTGGGGACTGTTCCTAGAGAATAGAGGCTCCTGGAGAGAGGGAGACCTTACTGGGCATAGCTTCCTAGCCAACTCCACTGAGGAGTTTTCCCCATGGGTTTCCTTTCTGTCTTTTCTCCTGTCTGAGCACCTATAACCCTTTATAAGCCCTGCTCTTCCTTGACTAATTACTTTAGTCACTCAGTGAGTTAACTACTTCCAGGTCAACCTGAGCTGCCTTATTGTCCCTTGTGGAGCATGTCACAAGTAGGCGGAGCTCCTAACCCCTTTGGAGGGCCAGCTACTCTGACAATCTTCTTTAATGATTTCTGTTTGGGTTGCAAATGATGTTGCTTTTCAGCAAAGTGGCTGTCCTCTGAAGTAAACTCAGAAATACTAATTTTGAGTTGAGAAACAGGGTGGGTGAGGTAATCCTTTTGTCTTGGACCAACTTCTGTTGGTGAAAGAGACAATCTGTCAAACTACACCCAGCTCTTCTTCAGATCTCTCTAATATCCTAGGGCCAACACATCTACAAAACCATTGCAAAAAGTTTTGAGTTAAAGCTTTCTTGATTGCAAAGATTACTTGTGTAATCTATGGATCAAGTCCTGCCATCATTCTTTGGGGGACATGGAAGATCTTAAGAAGCTGATGCAATGCCTTTTGGATTCAACTGAAGGACTCTGATGGACTTCAGTGGGCATTAGATCGGACTCTAAATGTAACTACTGCTTTTCAAAGGAGGAGGGTGAAGACTGCAGAGGCCATACAAGGAAAGTCAACACCCCATATCCATCATTCTATATTGTGGTGAACAGAAGGCCTTTCCTGTTTCCTCTGGCCCAAGATATTTAGACTGGTAGTTGTAATGCTTTTAGGTTCAGCCTAAGTCAAAGGAGAGGACTATGGAAAGGGGACATATTTGAAGAATGATGGTTCCTGGATCTCTATGACCAGGAAGATTTACCAGGAAAAAAAACACCAAACAAACATGCTTATCCCTAGGTAAACCAAGACCCTTGCCAAATTTTGAGCGCACTGGGCAGCATAGAGTGGGTGCCTTAATTAGCCAGTCCCTCAGCATGGTGAAGGGAGGTCCAGCTTGACAAGAACTGCTCACACATTCTAGGTCCTCAAACACAGAGCTCTATGGAAAAATGCCAGCCAGCCAACTTTGAAGAGCCCATGCCCTGTGCCTCCCTGAACGTGGCGTCCTAAGAAGCCTCATGCATCTCTTCTGCATGAAGCTTGCCCTAAAGAATTGTGTGTACAGCTGCCACTGTGGTTAATGATGGATGGAATGCCCAGCCCCCTGGCTGAAAACAGCCTCCTCAGTAAGCACCATAGCTAGGTTTGCCAGCTGCTAAAAAGGCAGGTTTGGTTGTTTTATTTCAACCTGCTTAAATCATATGCAATGATACTGTAGATACAGTGCAGGCAAGTTATTATTGTAGAGCAGCAGACAGTTCTCTCCACTTTAGTAAGCTATGTAGAAGACAGGTCTAAGTATAGTGTGCACAGGTCAGTAATTTCCTTCAGCCAGACAATGAAACTGCTTCCAGCCACTTGGGCTCTGAACAGCCATTTCCTAGCAACTGGGGAGTCAATCCAGGAACATATGCTGTGCTCGCCACTCTCTTCATGCAGCCCAGTCATGGACTCACAGGCCCTACGAGGGCAGAAGACTAGAGTGAGAAGAGTTCACATTCCCAGGAATAACACATTTCAATGCTCTGCTTTTGCTTAGAATTGAAGATAGGGCATGAGTATCACATACAACTCCAATAGCTGATGAGGATTGTAACTAACTACAACCTCCTTAGGAAAGGTCATTTGATCATCTCTCTAGGCCAGATACCCAGCTGGGCTAAAACAAAGCATCATTGGACCAGCTTCTTGGCCCAAACTAATGCTGCTTTGCTCTGTAACAGCCACCCTATGAGTGCTTTTAGGGGGGAAATCCCTGAATAGCACAGAGCCAGGTGTGACAATTCTGTCACAGTTCTCCCCCAGTCTGTTCTAAATAAGGCTGAAGCCTTTTCAGCCCTCAGCTGCCCAAGACCAGGGCCAGAAAGATGGCTTAGATCTGACCGGCTTTCCTCAGTGGCACTGAGCACAAGTTCAGTGAGGCTGAACAGCTGATCCATTCCATGGAGCTAAGCTAGTTTGCACCAGCTGAGGAATCTGGCCCTTGGTGCCCACATGAGGCCCCAAAGCACTCAGCTGATCTTTCTTCATGTACACATACAGTTATCTTCAACTTGCTCGACTCTCCCCTTCCCCCCAAAAGCTGGAGATAAGAGATAAGTTTGCCCTTAAAACAGCCCCATATAGCTACCTACTTCAGTTTGCCTTGGCAGTCCTGACTGGCCATTTTACAGAAGGAGAAAAAACACTTGAAACAAAAGAGTTAAGCACAAATGCTTAGGAGACTATGGCAGAAAGCATCACTAAGCTAGTACAATACTGCAGTTTATCAGCTGATGTAAGTCAGCAGGACTTAATTTACACCAGCTGTTGGACAATAATGCAAAACTGCTGCAGTTTATGGCAGCATAGGCCTGGTCTACACTGGGGGGGAGGAGGGGAAACTGATCTAAGATACACAACTTCAGCTATGAGAATAGCGTAGCTGAAGTCGACGTATCTTAGATCGACTTAGAATCACTTACTTCGCGTCCTCGCGGCGTGGGATTGACGGCTGCGGCTCTCCCGTCGACTTTGCTTCCTCCTCTTGCTGAGCTGGAGTTCAGCAGTCAACGGGAGAGCGATCAGGGATCGAGTGATCGTGTCTACACTACACGCGATAAATCGATCCCCGATAGATCGATCGCTACCTACCGATCCCATAGAAACCTACCTAATCTTCGGTTCCTACCAGAACTAACAGCAAGGAAAGTGTAACTGGAATACAGAGTGTATGTGTAGCCCCAGTCATAGGTACAGATCCTCCCCCCTCCCCCCGCCTGCCTCTGCCCAAAATTGTTATTGGTTTGGTATGCTGACACATTAACAGTATGATCAAGTATATACTACTTCAGTATCGTTTTATGCTAAGCAGTTCCCCTTTTACAAGTATACATGGCCATTTGAATCAAGTGCACCATCTTGAAGTCTTCATGGAATCTGAGAAAAAATATGAAAGATTATAGTTTTAAAATGTACAGACAATTAGAACAGCTGTACAGGTTGGCATTGTTTTTACATTCCTTATAGACATATCTACACAGGGCTCTTGTTCAATTCAAGATGATCTTGAAAGCCCCGAATACAGCTATGTATTATTTATATGCAAGTATCTAGCACACAGCTGATGTTGAACCTGGTTTTCAGGGACTGTATCTCACTCTGTATCCCTGATACTACTTAAGTTGGGTTGAGAGTCTCTTGTTAATTTGAGCTCTTGCTGACCAATAGGTTCCTTCAGTTAGGGCACCGGCCTTTGGAACTGCCCCTCACGAAATCCATCACAGTCCATGTCCAGCAGTGGCCTTTGGGGCAGGATGCAAGTTTCATTTATTTAATTACAAGTTTAACTGACTTGCTTGGTTCTTAGTTTCTGTTGTTGCAAGAAGCACATATAATTTTTGTTCTGATCTTGATAATTATGGCTCTCTTTCCATGGTGAGAGCCACTATAGACATTAGTGGCATCATTTTCTGTTCTTGTTACAGTTGCTAATAAGTAACTTTATTTTTTCCTCATATTCCAATTGTCATGACAAATATTTTGCCTAGAATTAAAAATGCATAATTTTGTTTAGCATGTTTAGATGCCATTTTTTGAGAAGCATCTCTCCATAAAAATGTTGGTAAACTATTTTGACCAATACAAAGCTGAGATTTAGTACTGTTGACTTTGTAAGTGATTCAAGTTCTTTAGTAAACCAGCAAATGATTTTGACAAAAGGCTTTCCATCAAACAAGCCATTTTCTAAGAGTTCAATATCATCGTTTATGACAATACCTGCCTAGCATACTCTTACAGTATTGACAATACCAGCAGGAGAGTACACACGTTTACTTCATAGCCAGGAAAATTCAGAAATTATTTCTTTTCTAAGCATGACTGCTTGGTTCAAATTACTTATCATTTTTCCAGTATCATCCATCTGGGGAGAACCGGGAAAGTATAAAACATCTCTAAAGCTTTCAGTTTAATTGCCTTAGGAAAAAAAAAAACTAATGAAACAAGCATTGGAAATGTGTGGTGGGAAAAGGAACATCCTTAGTTTTTAAAATAAGCTCTTAACAAAACAAAACATATTAGGCACTACAGTCATGGTCCTTGCCACCCTGCCAGAAGGAAGCAAGCTAGCAGCAAAGCTTCTTTCTTTAGTTCTGTGTTTGACTTCAGTGGAACTATGGCAATTTATACCAGCTGAGGAGGTTTCCTTATACCTGAAGTTGGGACAGCAGGTCGGGGGGGGGGGGGGGGGGGAAGAGACAGAGAAAGGATCTGCCTGCGATGGCAAGAGAGGATGAGAAGGGTGGGAGAATATGTCCAACATTTGTATGGTTTATACACACATGCTCATTTTCATGGGCTTCTGGACCAAACTTCCAAGCCTTTTGAAGTACTGACATATGGATGAGTCAGAAGTGATTACTAGCCAGCCTAGAAGCATTTAGTTTTTACATCTTAGAAAAACAGAGGGCAATGCTACATTGTAAAAGTGTTGTAAAGATTATCTCCTCAAGAGAAAGAGGCTGCAATAAGCTTAGTACAATGATCGTTCAAATGGAAGCATTACATACTTTAACTCTGTTTCACATAATAGTGGGTTTTCCCAGGGAAACTTAGACTGAACTGTTATCCTTTTTGAAGGCTATCCTGAAGAGAAGATCTGGAGTGTATACCAACATCTGTGCATGCACATACATCCATGCTAAAGCTGTTCTTGGTTAATGTGGACTTCCATGACCTTGGCTGTATGCCACTTCTCTCTTATCATCTATGGATGCAATGCTATCAGGTACACGGGAACCAAAACAATCTTTGTTTTAATACAAACAGTGATTTATTGTCCATCAGCACCAAAAGAAAGGGTTATACAAGAATGGACATGCAAATGTCCAAGAGACCTGGAATTCCTGCTGAAATTCCAAAAGAACTTAGAAACATGACAAGAGTAAGATTCAAGGCACTGACTTACAGAGAAAACTTGGAAGAAACAGGCCTTAAGGATGGGAAAGATCCATACTGAAATCAGAAGAAGAGACTGGAATTGGGTATGTCAACTTAGAAACTCAAAGGCATGTCTATAGCAAAGAAGGGGGGAGATTAAGGGCTCTTTGCTGAAAGCTGCTGCAGCAGCAAGATAAAGAGCATTTGTAGGGACATCAATAAAAACCTGAAATTAACAAGGAGGGCTGCCAGCATGGGAATCTTGTGACGAAGTCTTTCCTGCCATCCAACAACTGCCACACCAATTCTGTCTTTATTTACCTATATTTGGATGCTTCTCCAGCAGCCATTAAGAGGTTCTGAAGGTGGATGGTTGTTGGAGGAGAGGAGTGGGGACAGCTGCCAACTTAGAAGAACAGGAGTACTTGTGGCACCTTAGAGACTAACAAATTTATTAGAGCATAAGCTTTCGTGGACTACAGCCCACTTCTTCAGATGCATAGTGGGCTGTAGTCCACGAAAGCTTATGCTCTAATAAATTTGTTAGTCTCTAAGGTGCCACAAGTACTCCTGTTCTTCTTTTTGCAGATACAGACTAACACGACTGCTACTCTGAAACCTGCCAACTTAGGTATTTCCTGGGTTTGCCTAACAAGGAAAAGGCTTTGAGCAATATGTACCAATCTCCAGTAGCATATAGGGTTTTCCTTTTTTTGCACCACTACACTCCTATATAACCAGCACAAGAGGAGTGGTGTTGGCAAGGGGAAATTTTTGCAGTGATCATTAGGACTGACCATGCTCCTTCTTAGCCAAAAAGCATCTGGAAAGTTGTGCTTTGGTTCCTCTTACTTTAGCTGTCTACCTGTCACAAGTGTTGTGTCAGTGACCAGCTAGCCTATTGGCATCTACCAACTGGTTTGGCAACATTCTTTCCATTGACAATCCCATTGTTCTAGTCAAACCCACTGTGCCTGGCATTTACAGCTGCCTTGATTTGCATGTTACATACTACAGAATTCAGACTAGAATTTACAAGCCTTAAAACAGTTAATTTACAAGTGTGGACCTAGTTTACTTTGGAATGGCTGGGCTATGAATTACATGTCCTACTTCCCAGTGGGAGGTCAGGATTCAGTTCCCCTTCTATCTCTTATTTCTCCACTTTTCACTTCAGGAGGCAGTGTCGTCTGGGATGAGGATTGTTTCTCACTAAGAGCGTGTAGAAGACCTGGCATAATGGGCTTCTAGGCATTCCTGTAATAATTTTTATTTCATTTGTGGATTAGGATTTGGTCCATAGGTTATGGATAGGATGGGGTTAAAGGAGAGATGGCTGCAGGACACCTTGTGAAGCAGGTGGTTAAAAACTTTGCAGAGTGTGCATAAAACATACAGAATAAATAAAGTGCAAACATCCTTTTGAAAGGGCTTCTTGGCAACTCTGCTATTGTAGCTATCACTCTTCTCCTCTGGAAAATGGAATCTGCTTGATGGCAGAGCCAGCAGTAATGTGGGGGAGGGGGAAGGAAATATAGGATTAGAAAATGGATCTTTGCTTTTCTGCTGCCACCTTGAATCCTCTCACAAATCCTGAAAGCTTGTCTCACATGCAAATGAACTGGATGGATGAAAGTTCACCAAGAGTAATGCTTTGAGTCCTTTAAACACATTATTAACAGTTAATGATTTCTAATTAAGGTTGATGTAGCAATTAAATGATTGGCTCTCTTTCAAATATCAAATCAGGATTTTTGCTTCTCTTCTCCACACGATCAACATAAATTTGGCATGTTGGTTGATGGCTTGACTATTGCAGTGGTAGCGAGAGCATTATTAATGTGCAAAATGGTTCACAGTAGAATCTTAAATTACAACAGGGATGTATTGATTAAACGAAAATAATTGTTGTTGTTTAAAATGAGCAATGGTAGCTTTCTCCAAGACCTATCACGAGGTAGGTCATTTAATCTTCTGAAGCTAATTGCAATTTGAAGTCTTATTGATTTGAGAATCTATACATCAAATGGCAAAGAAATCATCTATTTGAAAAGGACTTGGAGATGCTGTGAATGTCTCTTAAAGTATAATACAACTAAATTATACTTAACTCAAGAATAGAAAATGCAAAATTTTAACAGCGAAGATAATTAATTATTAGCACAGCTTAGCAAAGGATGTGGCAAATTCATTGTCATTTGGAGCCTCTAAATCAAGCCAGGATGTTTTTTTCAAATATATGCTCTAGTCCAACCACAAAGTTATTGAGTTTGATGTAGGAAACCAGGTGAAATCTACAGTGTGCGTTATGCAGGAGGCCGGACCAGCTGAACATAATGGTCCCAGCTGGACTTCAATATGAACCTAAGAAAAACTACAAGGGGGGGCACTTAAAATGGTGCTGATGAGGACCAAATAGCTCACTGCTTATACAACACAATATACCTCATACCATCCCACTGAGCAGGGCTGTGGCATCTCAGTAAACAGATAGGGGGGGACCCATTGTATTATTGCAATGGAATATATGGGACAAGAGAGTCAAAAGGTGTCAACATTAAATAGTGTTAAACAAGGTTCAGTGTTTGGCACACTGAAGCCTCAGCCTGCTTAGTATCATGGCAAACACTAGTAAATACACAAAAGAAAAAACAGTTAAAGCATTTGAAAAGTATAAAGACTTACTTTAAAAACATTCCTTTCCCCTCTAGCTGGAGAGTTTTTAGAAGGAAAATCCCCATTTGAAAGTATTAGCTAGTAATAACTGTCTTTTTGGGGGAACAAGAGAAAAGGCTGGTTGAGATGGGCTGAGTCCTACTTATTGCTCTTGCTGTCAGTCTGACCCTGTTTCCTAGAAGGCAAAACAAGAGACACAGAACAGCAAAGACAGAAAATGCAGCTTTTGTCTCTGGTGTTGACTTTCACTGCAGCCTTATTGCTGGAGAAACACAGGCACAGCAGATGGTCCGATCAGCGACTCCGTGACCTGGCAAACTTGTACCAGCATTGGACTGTGATGAGCATTGCTGTAAGCCTGTGAGCAGAAATGCAGCTAAGAGGCGGTGTTGCAAAATATGCAGTTTTGGCTGGCTAAGCCAGATTCTTATTAGATAGCACTGGAAAAAGGAGAGAGAGAGATAGATAAGAGAAGACAAGGAGGGAAAAGGACACACTGGGGGAGGGCTCAGGGAAAAGACAGTCTTATATCCCAGATGGTGTTTGGGATTTAGCTGCAGTCAATGGAGGTGGTGGCATCATCTGGGTCCCTCTCTCTGCCCAGTTTGGTCAGGATGATGAAGGCACAATGGGGTCACTGGGGATCCTGAGGTCCCGAAGATGGTGAGGTGACAGCCATGATAGTAAAGTTTGCTTCTTCACAATCTCGTCTTTCAGTCAGCCAGCATTTGCATCCAACCCCCACGCAAGGTCTCTTTTTGAAAACCCCAAAAGGCAGCAAGAGTTGAATAGCCCATCCCTGCCTTATTTTGTCCAATGAGGCCTAATTTCCAGCTCACCACTGTTGGTTCACTGATTTCTGGTCCCACATTACTGTTTACCAGGCATGATCTGAACACAGTCCTGGAATTATATCAATAGGCCTTTTTATTTAGCCTAATTCAGTCTGTCTCCCTTTTGCCCCTTTTTCCATCAACATTTCTTATTAAAGGTTGTTGTGACATTTTATAAATGTTCTAGGAATTGAGCTTACACTTAAGGTAAGTTTTTAGGCCCAGTTATCGCAACAGACCTTACAGCCCTCTAAAGGGCTGCCACATTAATGCTGAGGTGATGCAGATGGTCGCGCTCTTCCATTTGAGGTAGAACCAAAGTCATAGGGCACTGCGAGATGCCATCTTCTGGATGAGGGAAGCCAAGCTCCTAATTACTTGAGGTCATCAAAGAACCATCACCACCACCAAGCTCTTATCACTAGATCTCTAAGCACTTAAAAAAGATGGTCAGTATCATTATCCACATTTTATACATGGAGAAACTAAAGCATAGAGGGGAAATTGACTTGCCCAACAGTACCCAAGAAAGAGCAGAACCCAGGTCTCTCGTGCCATTCCAGTACTTGAGCCACTCACCTACACTACCTCTCAGACACAGGGACCATTTCACCCAATAGTGAAATACAGCCGTCTCTAGTATAGGGGGTGGGAGTAAAAGGAATAAAAAACCCACAGTGACAGCAACATTATTTGATAAAGTTCTCACAGACAAAGGAACAGTATCTTATGTAGTCATAGCTACAGGAGACAGACAAAATGCGGTTTAGAGCCAGACCTTGGCCAGAACATTGGGGCTTACACCTCGCATTGCAAAACGTGCCAATGGATTGAAGATGTGGCTTTAGATCTCACGTAAAAGATAGGTTTCAGAGTAGCAGCCGTGTTAGTCTGTATCCGCAAAAAGAAGAACAGGAGTACTTGTGGCACCTTAGAGAAGGTGCCACAAGTACTCCTGTTCTTTTTACGTAAAAGATAGTGACATAGCAATTAAAGATACCTGCATACATATACTGCATGTGGGATTGTAACGGTCCGAGACTCACCGCCGTGGCACCCCCCAATGGTCGTTCAGGGAATTAGCTCTCCAGCCTCTGGAGCACCATCTGCAGGCCGGTGTCCTGCTTGCCACTGGCCCCCCATGTCCCTTTCAGACTCCGGTGCCCCTTTCCCTTGGGGGTTGCCCCCTGGCAGTACCCCCCACAGTTTCTGGGTCTCCCCACCCAGGGGAACCCCCACCCACCATCCCCACCTCACCTCAGTATAAGGCTACTGTCAGTCACCATCTAGCCCCCATTCACTTGGGCGGACTGCAGTGTACAAGCCACTCATCACAGGCAAGGGGGGGTTGGACCTGCTGCCTCTGCCTACTCTTGGGCTGCCCCCTGCAACCCCAGTACCTATTTGGCCTTGCACAAGGCCAGCAGCCTGGGGAGTTACCAGGCAGGAGCTCCCCAGCTACTCTCACCTTTCCCCAGCCCAGCTCCACCTCAGGTACCCTGGTACGCTCCCCAGCAGCCAGGCCCATCTCCCTCCACAGCTAGAGGAGACTCTCTCTTAGTCTCTGGCTCACAGCCCTTTTATAAGGGTTAGCTGAGGTCTGTTTGGGGCCTGGCCACAGCTGTGCCTGCTTCCCCAATCAGCCTGGGAGCTGCTTGCCTCCACCCATGGCCTCTCCTGGGCTGTTTTAAACCCCTCAGGGCAGGAGTGGGTGACCACCCCGCTGCAGGGATGTAGAAATTATGTTTGGATTGCTGTATTATGGACATAGGACCATCACCACCAGTTTATCTACTGTCAGGCATATGAAGATGGAACTGGGTTGATGCACTCCAAAAAATGCCCGTGAGATAACTATATTATATTACTAGCCTCTCAAGTGCCCTGTTCCCATCCACACCCAAATTTGGCACTGGTGAAAGGAGCCAGCTTGGCACACGAAGGCTGAAGCCATCCATTTGTGTGTAAAGGATAAAATCCCTACCCAACCCCAGAGTCTCAGCAAGAGGTCTATGCACCATTAAAAGCATCAAGGCTGAAGTGATGAATTGGTCCCATATAAACCTTCTGCACTGAGGTGAATGTCAGCTAGTGTCTAGTCAGTGCACTCTACAGCCATGATCCTCTGGGAATCTGATCCCCAATCAGACCTTCACTTTCACTTTGCGAGGGTTCTCATGCTTATCTTCCCATGTAAAGCATCACACTCCCTCCCACCACCCATCAACTGGGAAAGTGTGGGAACAACAGTGTCCCACCAAGGATGCCCATAGCCCAGCACCTCATAGTATCACATCCATCTTCACCAGCTGCACTAGATGAAGGAAGATGTTAAAAAAATGACAAGGAGGAGGCCAGATCCTCAGCTGGTGTAAGTCACTTCATTGCCTTTAATGAAGGCCTGTATCTGCAGACCTAGCTTTTAATGCTTCAAACTATAAAGAGGGGTCTAAATGCTGTACCTCTGCTGCCAGATATCTTTAATTGGGTGCTTCCCCTGACAGGTAATGTTTCGATTAGGCAAGCTAAGGCAGAAATAAGCTAAAGATAGAGATTTCACTTCCATGAATGACAGGTTATTCAAAGTGTCACAAAAAGTTCAATGTGAAAAAAGGCTTATTGAATTTGATTTCTTAGCTGAGAGCAGGCCTCATTTGAAACATAAGTGACTTCTAAAAACAATGGTAATGCACTGGGCAGTGCATTCCATGAGGTATCTGTGCCTGCAAACCTCTTGCTGCTGAAGAGTTGTATGTCCCCTGTAACAAGAATACAGTGATTGAATTTGGGGGGGGGGAACAAGAAACAAAAAAAATCAGGCTTAAAACCCTACTCTCTGATCTGACAGCAGGCATTCAGTCCCCAGATTCGCATAGTCTGCAGTTTAGACTTCATGCTGCATTACCTCAAGCTGAATAAGCTGTGTCCCATAGCATTTCCAATTGTGCCACAGCAAAGTGACTGAGCAATTAGAGATAAGCAAACCAGTTCCAGTAAAACTAGCCCAGACTTTCACTGTGTTCTCAAACTCAACTGACCCAGAAACTTGGAGATTCATAAAGATTTGGTTAACTTTTATTGGGTGTGTGTGTGTGAGGAGGCGGCAAATATGGAGTATTTTAATTCCATGCACCTCTTCACTTCCTGGTTTGACCTAGAAATGGAAATAACCAAACACAATAAGAGATTGTGGTAGTTCAGCTTTGGCCAAACTCAGAGTCCTGGGGGAAGGGGGAGGTCTTATGATAGTTCCAGTTATTTCTCAGAAACAACACGGATTTCTTTCTGACTCAGGGAGCCAGAATTATTCTGGGATGTGGGGAAGGAGAGCAGTCATGCGTTCTAGCACAGGCAGGCGTATCTTCCCCATGAGCAAGCTGTAGCATCTGTACGTCAGGAACCAGAATCAGAGCAAGGATATAAAGCAGAACTCTCTTCATGAGTTACAAGACAATCCTACAGAGCTTAGCATGCTGACCTGGCATATTCCTGTACCATTGGTATGAGGCACCTCTTATGCTGGGAGGCCTTCTAGTAATTACACCTGACTAATTTTAAAGAGGTGGGACCCCAATATACTACAAGGGCAGTTCTTGAGCAGATATCATGCCTCATGGGAACTAGAGGCACCAGGCTGAGGAGCAGTGGTTGTTACCTCTCTTCTACAGATCCAGGCTGGACTTCCCTCAGTGATGCTGTGCTGCCATGGGCCACGTGCAAGAGGAGGGGAAGTGGCCCTCTCCCACTCCACCTACATATGGCCCAATGAACAGGGATGCTGCAGACAGCAACAAGTAGCCTCTCCCGGAACACTGGATACCAAATTGTGGCTGCCTCCTGCCTGGGTGCACTGGGGGAGGGGCCCGTGTCCTCTCACCTCGAACACACCCAGGCTAAGTGGCCAGAATTCAGCCTCAGGGACCAAGACAAATCACAGGGCAGACATCAGTAGGGTGCAAGAGTCCATAGGGTTTATTGAGGCAGCTCCCTACTCCCTTGGGCAGGGGTTACCCACAACAGTCTCACTAGGCCCCTCAAATCACAATCAGATAGCATAGAAAGCCCCAATAATCTTCTGCAGCAAAGCAAATAAATGGTCCCCTGTTAAAAAACAGACAGTAGTCCTGTGCCAGACCTTTCTCCAGAGACGTTTAGCCTCAGCAGTCTTGGGAGAGACTCTGGGCTGGCCTCTTCCTCAGAGAGCAAAGGTCATGTCTGATCTCCTTCTGGGTGGCCCCTTCCCATTTAACCCCCACCCCCAGCGAATGCAGGTGTAACAGGGCAGGTCTGAGTTAACCCTTGCTGGCCAATGTGGGGTTTGTACACCCCATCACCTAGCCTGTGGATTTTTTCCCCCGTAGTACAAATTCACATGCATGATAAAAGCTCAAGTGTGTTAGTTCTGTCTAAGTCACAATTCAAACTGGGTCACAACTAGCACATGGGAGAGTTTTTAAAGAATAAATACAAAAATACAGCTTCTCCTCCAAACCCCGTGGAATGCAAGTTTCACATCATTCAAGGCAGATGTCGCTTTTTTGGGGGAGAGACCATCTTTTTTGTCTGTGTTTGTACAGCACTTTGCACAATGGAGTCCTGGTCCCTGGTTGGGTTTCCTGGGTGCTACCAGAATACGAATACATACAAGATACACATCGGCCCAAGTTCACATGAAACTGGGCTCAGGTTTTCATTAACCTTTTGACAAAGCTGGGCTGAGGTTTGAGTCTAACAAAACCAGACAAGTATCACCAGAATTAGGAGAGGGGATTTGTTGCAAAGGTGTCACAACATGTTGCAAATATGAAAGGATGCATATGAAACACTATTTTCCCATTGTGCTTTAGGAGCATTGATAGATTAAGCAGGCAGATTTTTCATGAAATCACAGGAATACATTTATAACACAAGCATGTGATAATGAAGAGCTTTCCTTAACTGTTCATCACCCAAATTTACCTTTAAATATTCCTTCAAAAGGGATGTGTGTGGGTTTTGCATATGAATAGTTACTCAACACCGAGATGGTAAGGTACTGAAACATGTGGCCAGGATGGGCTTGAGAATATAATGAGCAAATCCATCACTGTAAATCAGCAAATAAACTCATCTGCTTGGTATATAATCCGGCATGTTTGGAGCCCAGACGTAGTGCCCCAGAATCATGAGCTGGAGTTTCCCAGGCTCAGTCTTATCAGCATTTATCATGATTGGTGGAGAATGGAAGAGCAGAAAGAACTACAGAGTTATAGGAAAGAGAACAGTGAAGAGGAAATTGTTTTACTTACATCTGACGTAGATGGATGAAAAGAACGGGCTCAACTAACAGTCAAACAGGAGAATGATA
This sequence comes from Chrysemys picta bellii, assembly GCF_011386835.1. NCBI lineage: Eukaryota > Metazoa > Chordata > Testudines > Emydidae > Chrysemys > Chrysemys picta. Next base: position 40,762,878 of record NC_088797.1, read on the forward strand.
TGGCAGCAGATATCCCCCTGGCCAGGGGTCAGATTGGTCAGGGGGAGGATGGAGGGAGGTTGTTATATCTTTTAGGAAGAGAGTCTAAATAAGATGCAATTATTTTGTGGAAGACAAGAATCAAAATGTATACATCAGCTAGTATTAATACTAAAGTATCTTCTCCATTCATTGGGTCTGGTGCTTGAGTACCAGCCACCAGTCTTACTGCCCTTCCCCAACCACTAAGTCACTGCAACCTTCTCCACAGCTGTCCGTCTGGGCTGGAATCATATGGACAACACAGGCAGCGCTTCCCAGTGAGAGTGTTGTATAGTGGTATGATCATGGGTCTGGAGCTTCCAGGTACTAATCCCCACTCTGCCTTGCTCTACGGTCTTGGGCAAGTCTCTTAACTCCTTTGTGCCTCCATTTCCCCCATTTGTAGGACAGGAGTAACAAAGACTGACTCTTCCCACCTCCAGAAGAGTTAGCTAGTTAATGTTTGAGAAGAGTTCTGAGGCGGTCAGGTGCTCAGTACTGTTACCAGCTATAAGTTAGTCCATATTGAATGGCACTGCAATGGCTATTGGCCTTGGCTTTGTGGGTTTCTAGTTTGTTTAGTGAGTGTGGAATCCTCAGGGCCATGTCCACCGGCTCCCCAGACACCTTTGAGGAGCTCTGGGTGCTGTCCAGGGTTCTCTACTCGGTGTCCCTTACTGGATCCCTGATTTTGAACCTGTAACGCTCACTCCTGTCCCAGTTCTCATTAGTTGTCCTCCATAATTGCATGATCCCCGAGTTTGGTAGTTCCTCCTCTTAGGCTGGGGGAGGGCCCTTCTGACATGGGCAGGCTTGCACCTGCCCATCTCCTGGAACTCAATTGATGTAGAGCAGCTGCAGCAGCATTAGGTCCTTGCATCACTAAACCCTCTACATAGGCCCTCTGGACAGGAGTGAGTTTGCTCCTGAGAAAAGGAGCAGGGAAGGAGACACTGCAAACAAATAGGAGCACCAGAGGCACTGCTGTTCTACAGGTGCAATGCTTTTGAGCTCCCCAGTGACCCTGCCTAGGGAACTAGGAGCAGCAGGTATAGAACAAGTTTCCTCCTATAACTCACATTCCATTGATGAAAAAAATCCTTTGCAGATGGTCCCATGGAAAAGACTGTGGCCAAACCACACATTTAATAATGAAATATTGAGATTACCATAGTATCTAGAGGTTGCATTCTGCTAAGCACTGTACAAACACAGTCCCAAAGAGCTTGCAATCCAAGGCCCAGGTTGAGAGCAGCTCCTGCATCCTGCACAGAGGAGGAGCAGGTAAGACATCTCCCACCCAGCATGGTTGTGCAAGGGCCACTCACAATAACACGGAGGAGCACAGGGACTGTTTACTCCTACTCTAAAAAGGGGGCAGGGAGGAGGTGGGGCTTTGCCCCTTCCTTCTCTTAGCTCCATCCAGTGAAAGTAGGGCTGGTGGACTGGGAGGGAGGAGCAGCAGTCTGCCAACCTAACGGGTGGAGCAGATTGCCCACCTTGTGCACAGAACTGCCCTGAAGAGGTTGTGCCTGCTTGAGGCACAATTACTCCAGTGCTTCTCCTGGGACAGCTGGGCTTCACACAGTGCTGTGTCAGAACCCCTCAAACTAGCTCTTTGTATGGCAGATATGCTGTAATACTGTATACAAATAAACCCCCATCAGAGAGACTGCTAAAGTAGTAGATAAAAAGGTATTAAGCAGGTATTAATCTGACAGAATATAAATGGAGGCTGCTTATTAATTCATCCTTCTTGACCATCAGTTTCTGGCCCACACGTAGTTTACAATAATGCAGTTAAATCTACTGATCAGCCAATACAATCAAGCTTCTAATCAAGAGAGTAATCAAAATGCTCTTGAAATAGACCAACTTCATGTAAGAAATTAACAGTAGAACTTTTTATAGTTTAATCAAACTATGGCACTATTTAGATTTAATGAAAGCTAAAGTCCTTGTAAGTGAGCTTAGCAGACAAAGTCACATTCATTTCCTATTAAACATATGCAAAAAAGGAATTGCCACCCTTTGTGAATATAGCAGTAAAACAAGCCAACACACTCAGGACACTTGCAGTTGCAACATACTGAAACAAGTGACAAATGCACTTCTTAAAAAATGCCTCCTGGTGTCAATGCTGCCTTAACTTTGACTCAATTTCTGACCCAGCAGCAACATGTGCTTATTTCCCAGAGATGAGAACTTTTTACCCCAACTTAGCATTTGAAGGAGTTTATAAAACACATAAAGTGGCATTGACATTCAACCTAACCAAAAGAACAGCTCCAATAACTGCTCATTCCATACACTGATCACTCATTCCACTGGATTGTTTGCTCCTGATAAACACAAAACAAATTCTACTCAGTGCAGCAATAGGTCTCAAACATTTTGTAGTTATAAACAAAACACAAATGTGATTAAATGAAATAATGGCACATTTCAAGAGCTTGGAAGGAGGACATTCCCAGAACAAAGGGCCATTGTATGAAAGCCAGAGTGTGTAGGTAATTTTTTTTACGATTGGAGGCTGTTGGGGATGAATTGAGAGAGCAAGGCTCTGTGCTGATGACTGTATGAAGGTGTTGCATGCCTATGCCTGTGAGAAGAAAGCAGATGGATGAAGAGCAGCTGGCATAACCTTCACCTAGAAAGGTGGGAGTGGTGATGGTAGGGAAAGGAAAGAGCACTTCAAGGAGCTTCCTAACACACTGTCACCATCATCAATCGAGGCAATGCGAAGCCTTGGGTTAGGTGCACCAGGGCTTTACACTGCTCCTGAACCTACAGATTGTAGCCCTTTCTATTTCTGTATTTATCTTTCTTCAGCTGGACAGGAGATGGCAGCTGTTCCTCTCAGGTGAGGAGCTTCCCATTGCAACTCATGCTTTCAGCCCCTCCACATTCAATTACTGCATCTCACTCTCCCCGGGACTGAAGGAAAACATAATACAGAGCACCCAACAGCCGCCCTCAATTTACGAAGGCCATCATGAGCTTGTCATGCATTGCTCAGTGCATTCCACTCTCTCCTCATTCATCTCCAGACCCAATTCAAAACTCTAATCCTAATCTACCCAGCCAGGAATGGGCACAGACGTTGCCATCTAAGACACTACCTTACCCTCGGTGACCACCAAAATGGCTACTCCTCATAGGATCATTGAGGCTGTGGACACCCAGAAGAAGGTTCCTTTGGACCCGGATTGGATTGGTGGGATCCCAGCTATGGAAATTCAGACTGAGCCCCAACCTGAACATATTCAGAACAAATTGCAAGATGCTCCTTTTGCCACAAGCCTTCCTCCAGTAACAGCATCTTTCCCACACTCAGTATGTGGGAGAGGGGACTTGGATTCTGCTGCAGGAGAGAGAGAGATCTCTCCCTTGTACAAGTGATGTTAGGAGGATGGACACTGCTACGATGGAAAATAAATAGAGAGATACCTGAAAGCATCCACTTAAATGAATGGAGTGATTTGGTGGAAATTGAGCAGCCTTCTTTGACATTTATCAAGGAGCCCATCTATTTATATGCCACTGAGAGAACGCTCATTGATTTTACTGAGATGAGCTTGGTAATGGGATCCAGGGCCTTTCCTCTCGATCACTGGTTCAATTGCAGGTCAGTAATTACTACAAATTGTCTTCTGATGGCTGTTCAGCTGCCTGGGTGAAATAAGTGCCCACTGGACACTGTTGCATCATGCTGTGCCTGCTCAGTGAATAATCAGAAAATTGCAGCCTTTTGGGTGATCAGTCTGGGATTGTTCCACCAGCAGCAAAGTTCACTATTGAGAATAAAACTGAAATAAAGCGTTACCCCAGCATGCAGAATACCTACTAGCTTGGTATGTTATAGGGCTTGCATGAATTCAGAGTATTTTGTCTGTCATATGTGGGCTGCCCAGGATCTCTGTTTCACATGTTTAGTAATGAAACTACAAGCCTTGAAGTTGTTTTGGCATAATGGGAAATACAACTGCCAGATAATTATATTTCCCATCAACACTCATCTAAGTATTGATGTCCCTGGAAGGACACCGATGGTCTCAGAAAAGTTTGAGGCAGAGGGTCAGTTCCTAGAGTGCAGCCGAACTGCACCAAGCATTGATCAGGGATTGATTTGCGAAGAGTGCTTAAAGCTCACTTTTGCATTCCCCTGAACTTGATGCTGCCATTGTGTGCACCATGTTAGAGTAATCTGGGCTCTGCTCTAGGGAAGTGTTTCATAGGGGCATCCCAAGCATGCCCCTTTTCCTCTATTTACATCTGCTGGGAAAAGGAGACAGGAATGGGGTAAAAAAATCCTAGGTTGGCTCCCCATTAGAGGGGAATCCTCCAGTGGTGTGGAGTTTAGGGCCAGATGACTCTGGCCTTGTGGCTCAGAGCACTTCCACCACCCCAGAAAATGACAGACTATGTTGTTTAGAGAGAATTCCACTATTACAGCAATGTGACACTTCTGATAAAAGATCCCTTATGACTAAGGTTACGATTTGGTCATGGATTCTGTGACTTTCTGGGGCCTCCGTGACTTCTTTTGGGGCAGTGCCAGAACAGCTGGGATTGGGTCAGTCCCTCTGAGACTGGAGCAGCAGCAGTCAGACCCTGCCGCAGGTGCAGTGGCAGGGCTGGAGCAGCTACAAGCCCCAGCAGCCCCCCCACTCCATACGGTATTTCTAATAAAAGTCCGGGACAAATCTCAGGGCTTTTATGAATTTTTGCCCATGACCTGCCCATGACTTTTACTAAAAATGCTTCTAAGGTATCTGAAGATGTGTTAGGAATGCATCAAGACAATTTTTGTGACTTGGTTGTTACCTAGAGTTGCTTTCATGCTGAAATATTCCCAATTAATAAAAGTTATTAAAGATAAGGGTGCAGTAAATCCCAATTTAGTTTTTAGGTTCAAGCCACTAGGTCAGTTACAGAAACAAAAATTATTTAGTAGAGGACCACTAGCAACACTTTGAATGATAAACCAAACTTTATTCAAAAGGAAAATAATCAGTTACGCAAACAGGCATGCAATTACCATTTACACAGCACTACAATCAAACTTATACTCAAAGATGAAATAGGTAACAGGTGATCAGTCCACTGACGGAGTAAAATACACCTTATAATCCTGGAATCTAACAGTACCCTTTTGATGTTAATTGGAACTCTCCTGCAGAATTATATTTCTTCCACTTCCTTATTGGCTCTTTATATTACACATTTAAATTAACATCTTCTCCCATGTCCTCTCCATACTATCAATATAGATAACATTTTAATAAAACATTAATAATTCTTAAACACTCATTAAAAGCCCTGCAAAAGCCAGTTATAATCAAATCATAGGGTATCTTATGGCATAGTCCAGGTCCTAGTTAACTTCAGTTTTCCCCATCTTATGGTCTCTCGCTTATCTCTAACTTTCTCACACTAGCAACCTCAGTTTCCCATACTCCTATACAGTTAGGCTACTTAACGTTGGCTACAAGATGGATGCACCTTCTGGTTGCCAGGAGTTCAGATGCCATGTAAAGTTACTAAAGACCACATTTTATGAATCACCGAATTTCAATGTGATTTGGGTACCTAACTCCCTTGGATAATCCAGCTTTAGATGGATTCACACATACACAAACAGTATACAAACAGGTTTGTATAATTTTTGGTGGTGCCCAGAACAGGTCCAAGTCCCACTCCCCACCTGCCTTGTAAGCCGATATATATTTTTAAAAATAACGTAAAAATGTGAGGGCTCTGGGGTTGGACTGGTGATGACGGATTTTGGGTGTAGGAGAGGCTCAGGCAGAGGGTTGAGGTGCAGGGGTGAGGGCTGGGCCGGGGATGAGGGGTTCATGGTGCAGGAGGGGGCTCAGGGCTGGGGCAAAGGGGAGTTAGGGCTCTGGTTGGGGGTGTGGGCTCTGGGACGGGGGCGGGGCTGGGGATGAGGCATTTGAGGTGCAGGCAGGCTGTACCGGGGCTGGGGCCAGAGAGGAGGACTCCCCCCAGCCCTCTCCCTGCCAGCAGTACTGAGCTCCAGGGGAGGCCCCCCCTCCTCCCGGCAGCACATTCACCTCACACCACTGTCACTGCATGTGCTCCTAGGGCCCCTCTCAGGTCCAGGTAGCCCCCTCACATCCCAGGTGGTGTGTGCAGGGGGGAGGGAGGTGGCTGCCATCACATGTGTGCCTCCTCCTCTACTGCTGCCCCTCACTGTAGCCTCACTGGTGGTGGGGGATGGGGCTGCCCCTTGCCCAGCATGGGACAGGAACAATGACTGTGTGGCCCCCCTGTGCTGGTGGAGGGTCCTGCCAGAAAAGGGAAGGGTCCATCTATCTGAGGCGGAAGGGCAGGGTCAGGGTCAGCGTGAGTCAGCCTGCCCTGGCACTAGTGGTTTGGGGGTGCTAGGACCCTACGGCGGCAGTTGATGCTGGGAGCCAGCAGAGTGGAGCTGCAGGGGGCAGCTACTCGCTGCCCAAGGTGCAGGCAGGGGTGCTTGGGGGAGATGCACAGGGCAGCAGGTGGGGCCGATCCCAAACATTGGTGGAGCCTGGCCCCCCGGTCCTGAATATTGCTGGAGCCTGGGCACCATGGGCCCATATAACTTGCTGCCCCTGCTGGTGGTGACAATGACTTCAGAGTTGGGCAGCTGGATAGCGACGGCTGCTGGCCAGGAGCTCAACTCTGTAGGCAGAGCTGCTGTCAGCAGCAGTGCAGAAGGATGGCATGGTATGGTATTGCTACCCTTACTTCTGCGCTGCTGCCTGCAGAGCTGGGCCCTTAGTCAGCAGCTGCTGCTCTCCAGCTGCCCAGCTCTGAAGGTAGCACAGAAGTAAGGGTGGCAATAACCTTTTGACCCCCCCTGTAACTCCCTTTTGGGTCAGGACCCCCCAATTTGAGAAATGCTGGTCTCCCCTGTGAAATCTGTATAGTATAGGGTAAAAGCAGTCAAAAGACCAGATTTCTTGGGGGGGAGACCAGTTTTCACGGTCCATGACACGTTTTTCATGGTTGTTAATTTGGTAGGGCCCTACCAATAACAACGGAGACACCAAAGACACAAGAAACAGCAGCCATAAGTTTCCTAAAGGAATATCTGGTGCTTTGAGATCATATGTAACTCCAGCTTGATTTAGTACTTCTGGCACTGAGAAATACTAAGCCTAATGTGCTGGATACACTTTCATGACAATAAACTAGAGTAACATATTGTACTTCCAATATACTTTGAGCTTCATTATAGTGACATCCAGTGGCTGGTTAAATGGATCCTGTTTGTGGGATCCCTCAAGATATGGCAGATAAAGTTCACACACTTTTTATACTTCAAGCTTTTAAAAAATGCTTTGCAAGATCCCTTAGCAACATAGCTTGAGATCAGAAGGAAAAGCAACAAACTAAATGGGAGCCTGAAGTTATATACTTAAATCCATACTTAGGGTCTTAAATAAATGGCCTCATTTTCAGAGTTGCTGAATGCTAGGAGCTACTATTTAGTCACATGGATTTGTAGATGCTTAAAACCTCAGAAAAAATATATGGATTTTGGTGCCCAACTTTAAGCACCCAAGTATGCAAATATTGGCCTGATGGCTTCAATAGCCATGTTTCTGTATTTGTCTTCCCAAATGCATGAACTCAAGAATTTGTGGATGGCAATCAGCTCAGAGCTGCTCCAGAATTCATTAACATAGGCCAAGCACTTTACATCAGTGTCCCAAACTATCATTCTGTTATACTTTGGGATCTTTTTGAAACCTTCATGGTTTTGAGTAAGGGAATGTCTGCTGTAGCATTCCAAGTGTAGAACAGCTGCACCATGGTAGTGCTTCAGCATAGACACTACCTATGGGATTTTCCTGTCAGTGTTGGTAATCCACCTCCCGGAGAGACAGTAGCTAGGTTGACAGAAGAATTCTTCCACTGACCTAGTATTGTCTATACTGGGGGTTAGGTCAATTTAACTAGATCGCTCAGAGTTGTGGATTAACCTAATTTAATTTTCTAGTGTAGACCAGGCCTAGAACTTGCTTCCAGGTATCTGATTATTAAACAAATTAATTCTTAATAGACTTTAGGACAAAATCTGCCCCAGTGCAATTTCCACTGAATGGAGAATGATTTAGGGGGAGAATTGAATTTCTCCTATAGCAGTTTGCAAGAATGAATGTTACCACTGTACTGCCTACAGTAAGTTCAGTGAAGACTTCAGTAGCATTAATGAGGCAAATTGTAAAACCATAATAACCCTGGGACGGAGTCCCTGTCACATTATTTCTGTTCACACCAATGTAATTTGGTGTAACAGTGGTAAGTCAGACCCAGTGAGGGTAGGTCATCCTGTACCTTCCCCACCAACAATTCCCATAAAATACAGAGACCTTATGGCAGGGGATGTGTCAGGGCAGGGCCACGGTGGGAAAGGCATGTCAGAGGTAGGAAGGGGTGAGGCCACACAGAATTGCAGGAATTTCAGCCAGAGCTACTGCTCATAGGCACCTGGAAAAAGGCTGCCTAAGTTACTGCAGGGATCACCTTGGCCTCTGGAACCACCCAAAGTCATAAGGGCACAATGTTGGCTTAAAGCCACCTTTACCTCCCTCTGTAGCCTCTGAAAGGCACAACACAAGAGCTTACCCTGAAGGCTTCAAAGATGATCTAGAGAAATGCTTCACAGATGAGGCAAAAGAGGCTACGCAATGATTTGAGAAAAATGTTATTAATTCACTGAGACAATTGACATAAAAGGCTCATGTCCCTTGAAACTGGGAATCTGACACATTGTAAACAACAACAACAAAGCCCTGGTGGATATTGACTGTGGATGATAACGCTGAAGGTATAACAGGTTAGCAGTGAATTGCCCATAAAATATTAATTCCAGCAATCCTAAATGTGTTTGGATTATTGGAGTGTCATTTTGCTAGAGTTCAGAGAGACATGAAGAGAAATGTGAGTGCAAAATAACTAGCTTTAAGGACAAAGACAAGACTGTCCAAATGAAAATACAGGTACCCAAATACCCTGTCGCTCTTATGAAAGATTAGGCTCTGTCTCTTCTATGAGTTATACTGTTATATCCACTGAGAGGTTAGAGAAATATTGGACATGTAAAGAGGTAGGGACACGTAAAGAGGTAGGGATTCACTTATGACTCATCCTATGCACAGTAATACACAAATATAACTGAGGGCTGCTCCTCTTGAACTTCTGGAAAATAGCCTTAAAGTCTTTCATAGAAATTATAGTTATTGGAATTCATTTCTCTGTTCTAAGGGCTTGTCTACAGAGGTGAGTTATGGAATGAATCAGAAATAGTTATTCTGGAATATGTGGACACACTTATTCTGGAAGAAGAGTGCCGTATTCCATGTCTTATTCCATGGAATAAACTAATTCAGATTAAAGCACTCTTATCCCAGAATCAGAGCATCCACACTTGGAGTTAATCAGGATTAGTTATGCTGCTTTAGATTCATGCCCTACTTCATTCCAGTTTAATGTTCATGACTAGACAAGCCTGAAGCTTCCAAGCACCTATTGTTGGAATGAGGTGGAACCCATCCATCTCAACTACAGAGATGCAATGTATAGCCTCCTTAGAAATTCAGTTACTTAAGTTTTGTGATGTTGATGGAAGTTTGACAGATCACTGCCCATTTTATATCAGCACATACTTAGCCAATCCATTAGAATAACAGTCATAGCTCACATTACTGTACAGGATCAGTCACCACAGGTGGTACATCCTTCTGGACATTCTGGGAATTAGCTCTTTCCAGGTCTGAATCCCACTTCTGCTGCTTGCTGCACACATACCTCTCTCTCCAAATCAGGGTGCTCACTCTTCACAACTTGGCCCTGCAGCCAGGTCACTACACGTGTTTCCCCCTTCCCAGGGATTCATAGTCTTTCCTTACCAATAGCTTCCCATTCACTGCCCTATAGAGCCACTTCCTCAGGCTTGCCCTCCAATCTGGATTCTAGCTCAGGAATCCTATAACCAGCAGCCAAGGTCCGTGCTATCTTAGATCTTACTGCCTTTCCTTATCTGCTGGCTTCTCCCCCCTTCTCTGGGTTTGCCAGACCAAAAACACCCCTCCTCTCAGGGAGTAACTAGAGACTACATTCCTCTGTAGCCCCAAACATTACTGCAAACAACTTCCCTGCAGCCCCTTTCAGCTATCAGCTCCCTGGCTTTACAGAAACCCCACCTGTTCTTGCCCAGGTGAGCTTCCCCTAATTAAGGCTTTCTTCTCAGCCTTACTTCCCCTGATTTGCAGCCTAATTGGTTAATTGGTCCCTCTGGCCCACCTTAACCCCTTCAGGGAAAGTGTGGGGAAGACACCCAATCACAAGGCCCGAATTCCTTTTGCACATAGATTTGTTGCTATACTTCTCGAATTGGCATATATGCTAGAGGACATTACCAAATTGCAACTAATTGGATAGTGGTATTCATAATGATGAATTGGGGTTCAGGGGCCAGGGGAAGGGCTGTGAGCCATCTAGCACATGTAATTTATTTGGAAGGTTATTTTTCTTAACAAACAACATCTGCTGTTCCTACTTGTCTAAATCCTCAGCTGGTGTAAATTGGCATCGTTGCACTGGGGCCAATGGAGCAACACCACTTTACAGAAGTGTGTGTTTTCAATTTGTAGAGATAATCCAGTTGCCCCACTTCATGTGTAATCAACTGCACAACCTTCAAAGCTACTTTTTTACATTAAGAGTGTGTTAAAATACACAAGAAGCTACAGTTTCCCTAAAACTTAAAAGCCAGTTCCCAGGGCCGGCCCACAACATTTTGGCACCTGAGGCAGGGAGCTCAAATATCATACAACATCCCAAATATACTGCTGTGTTCCTTGAGCTACATGAAACGTTCTTCAACTGACTGTATTGCACAGTCTAGCACCTGGTTAAAGAATTCAACTTTGAATTGTTGTTTGGGGTCTCTTATGGGATTATCCCGTGCCTCGTAATCAAAATGTCTTCTTCTTTGTTGACTCTTGTATTCTTGAATGGGTGGGAAAATAGATTCAGTGTGAAGTTCCTCTGCCAACTTCTGTGCACTCTTCAGAACATTTTGAAATCCCTCATCTGACCGGTAAGATTCTAGGTATGACTTTGCTTTGTCCAGCTGTTCCATTGCTCCAGATATATCAAGGTCAACACATTGGAGTCTCTTGCTTACAACTTTTATTTCAAACAGTACGTCATGCCACAACACTAAGCCACACAGAAATTTGAAGTTATGTATGTTTCTGTGATTCCATTTCCCTCTGCCACTGTTCTCCCATGAACAGTTCCTGTCATAGCATTATCCTCCATAATGGCAACTCTGGCATCATCTATCTTCCCAATTTGGTGTTTGATAGGTTTTATCGCCTCCACTCGACTTTCCCATTGTGTGGCACTCAGTGGTTTCAGTGTCAGAGAGGATGTTCCCAGATGTTGCTTCAAAATTTGCTGTCGATGAGTTGATGCAGAGAAAAATACATAGATGCTTTGAATTACATTAAAAAATTCAGCAGTTTCACTAGAAGCTGATGCTGCATCACCGACCACCAAGTTCAATGAATGAGAACTGCATAGGACAAAAAAGTTCGAGGATTTAACTCTCGGATCCGTGTCTGCACTCCCCCTATTCTTTCCTCTCATGTTGGCACCATTATCATAGCCCTGACCTCTCACGTCAGCTATCGCAATTCCGGTATCTTCCAGCTTTTTAAGAAGCGCATTTGTCATATCGGCCTCTGTAGAATCATCAATGTCAATAAATTCTAGAAAATTCTCTGACAGTCCCCATTGCAGGAACATTGTCACTAGGTTCTGTTGTTACAAAATGCACCATTAAAGTCATTTGTTCTGTATGACTGATGTCAGGTGTGCAGTCCAGAATAACGGAGTAATATCTTACTGACTTAAGATCTGCCACAATCTTCTGTTTGACTTTTGTTGCCAATAACTGTATGATCTCATTTTGAATAGTTTTTCCAAGGTAGTGGTATGTGTACATTTCTTGGGTGGTGACTCTTCTTAGATGCTCCTGGAGTACAGCATCAAACTCAGCCATCCGTTCCACAATTTTAAGGAAGTTTCCATTGTTTGGCACATACAGCTGATCTGAAGTGCCACACAGTGCTAGGTTTTGGGTAGCTCTCTGGTAATTTGCTGCCTTCTCATGGCATGCCAGATTTCTAGCCAGATTTTTCCAGTCCTTTGTTCCTGTAGAACCCAATCTGGCTGGAACATTAGACTGGAAGAGTTTGCAACAAAAACAGTGTGCAGCATTCTGGGTTTTTGAGTACATAAGCCACGGCCTCTCCACTTTGTCACCATTGGGGATTTCACGCCAGTAATGTGTTGGATGGAAACCTCTATTTTCATTGTCTTTGGGGAACATGAAGTTTTTCACTTGCTGTGGCCCATGCAGTACAAGAAAGTCCCTCAGGCTACTGCTCAAGTGTATGGATCATCTAGACTTAAGGAACTCGATCATCTAGACTTAAGGAACTAAACTCAGCAGCAGCTGTTTCTTGCACCTCCACCACACTCTTCTCTGATCTATACTTTTCTTCAAGAATTTGCATGGTTACATCCATTTGAGATGGAGATATGGATGCTGCAGTAGCTGCCAGGTCACCTGCACTTGGACTAACTGGAAGATCAAGCATCTCCTCACCACTCACATCCTCACTGGGGCCGGAAGTCTATGTGTCTATGCATCTCAGGAGAGCTCCTTCCTGCTTAGATAGAAAAGCTTCCTTTGCTTTCTTGCTTTTTCTGAATGCTGCCCCAAAGGGGCGTTTTCTTCTTTCATTCATGATTGCTGTTCTGTGACAGCTGTAGAGGCTCTCAACACTCAGTTGAAGGGGACAAGTAAGCAGGCTGGTAGCAGGGCCTGAGTGAGGGAAGATATCAGCATCTTAAGGGCCTAACTGGCTCCTGCTACTTCAGTTGACTGCCTGTTCTCCTCAAGTGGGTTCAGGGAAGCAGCAGGAAACAGGAAGCTCCCTGAGAAGCTGGTGTTAATCAGTCCAGGCTTCTGGGGGGTGCTAGAGAGGTACATAAGAGGCTCGACCTCCTCTCTCTCCCTGCAGCTCCTGCTGCTTTCTGTTATTCCCTCTCACCTTTTCTCCTGCCTGCCTGTTACGTCTCTTGTGCCCTCCTTCCTCCAGCACAGCACTCCACCATCTCTGTGCATCTAGAGCAGAGAGAATACATATGCACCAGCAGCAGACACAATTTTCTACACTCTGGATCCTAGGGGCGCCCCCCCACAGTCTGGCACCAGAGACGGCCGCCTCAGTTTGCCTCATGGGAAGGCCAGCCCTGCCAGTTCCTGGCCTGAGCTCCAGGGGCCTTAAACATCTGTGGTGCAAAGCAATCAGAGGGCAGGATTAGCCATCTGAGTGAGGCCTCCCATTGGTTAAAAAGCAGCCTTGGGTGAGGAGCTGCTATAGCAAGTCCTCTGCTCATGGGAGGTGGGGGTGTGTGGAGGAGAAGGGCATCGCCATATGACCGATGAGCCTCAGGTCACGGAATGACTTCTTGGTTATGGGGATTTAGAACTAGCTCCAGAGAGTCTAGGAGAATGTTTTAGGGTCATGATATAATCTCAGATTAAACAAATCAAATGACACCATGGTGTCATCTGGTGATTCAGTCTACCATACCGAAGAACTAATAGATCTGCTGAACTATATGGTATATTGAGAAGGAGGTCAGTGAGAATCTAACGCTTAATGTGATTTCTTTTAGAGGGGGGAGTATGTGCGTATGAGGTGAGCCTGAGGCAGATCTAGTGTGCGTCAGTGAAGCTGCCTGCGCTAAGCACTGAACAGCAAAAAAGTGCACATCAACTTTTCAACATCAAACTAGGGGAATGGAAGGACTGAGCTCGGGCCTGAACCTTCAAAAGCGAGCATGTGTGCAAGGAAAGAACAGTCAGATTCTGATAAAGCAATGCAAGAGAAAACAGATATTGGATTAGAGATTTTCCACTTGTTCTCTACAGTTAATTCATGTTGCATGAGCCCCAGGACAGGGCCAGTTAGCAGCCTGCAGTTTTTAAGTACACAAATTCACTATGACTGGAATGGGTATTTAGTGTGTTCAAAGAATTCAGGATCCAGTCCTTGATGCTGCTCGCTTCACTGCTCCATCTCATTCTGTACCCACTTTCACTAAGCCTAGCCAAGAGTCATAAACATGGAAGAAAATCAGTCTGGGCTTCCCGGTTGCTTTTCTCTAGCAGATGCATAAAGTTGCTGGGCTTTTTCTCCCCTGCCTGCTCTCAGAAAAATGGAGGCCAAACTGGCGGAGGTTCTGAGGAGTGTGATACAGCTAGTCTCTGCAGACCTAAAACCTTTGAAAGTGGACAGGAGTCAGTGTGTTAACTCCTGGAACACTCTCCTCTTGACCTTCACAGTGGGGAGATGGATTGGGAAAAGGGTTAAACACCTTGGGGCTAATGTTCAAAAGGGTGTGCACTCATCTATACCCACTCATTTGTGCACCTAAACTGCACACACAATTGCCATACTAGCATGTGCAAATTAGGTTTGGCTCATGTAAATATTTGATTTGCACATGCAGTCACAGTGCATCTAAAGGTATTAAAGCAGTTACAGTCTTTTTGAAAGACTCCGGGAGGGAGTTTGGGTGTGGGAGGGGGCTCGGGGCTGGGGCAGGGAGTTGGGGTGTCAGAGAGGGTGGGGGCTGTGGTGGAGGGTGTTGGCTCTGAGGTGGGGCCAGGGATAAGGGATTTGGGGTGCAGGAGGGGGCTTTGGGCTGGGGCCAAGGGGTTCGAAGTGCAGGAGGGGGTTCAGGGTTGGGGCAGGGGGTTGGGTACAGGCTCCAGTTGGGGATGTGGGCTCTGGTGTGGGGCCATGGATGAGGAGTTTGAGGTGCAGAAGGGGGCTCCGGCCTGGGGCAGGGGTTGGGGTGCAGGAGGAGATGCAGGTGCAGGCTCTGGGAGGGAGTTAGGGTATGGGGAAGGGTTCCGACCTGGGGCAGGGGGTTAGAGTGTGGGCTCCGGCCAGGCAACGCTTACCCCAGGTGGCACCTGATCCGTGGCTCAGCGGGGCTAAGGCAGACTCCCTGCCTGCCCTGGCTCCATGTGGCTCCCAGAAGCCGCCGGCATGTCCAGCTCCTAGGTGGAGGGGCCAGGTGGCTCTGCGTGCTGCTGGCACCCACAGGCACCACCCCGCAGCTCCCATTGGCCATGGTTCCCAGCCAATGGGAGCTGCAGAGCCAGGCCTGAGGCGGGGGCGGCACACAGAGCCCCCATGGCCACCCCTGAGCCTAGGAGCTGGACATGCCGGCGGCTTCTGGGAGCCACATGGAGCCTGGGAGCCTGCCTTATCCCTGCTGTGCCACCGACCAGACTTTTAGTGGCCCGGTCAACACTGGCTGCCAGGGTCCCTTTTTGACCGAGCATTCCACTCGAAAACGGGACAACTGGCAACTCCTGTATGCAGGAGTCCAACTATGCAGGAGTGCAGCCAAAAAACTGCTTGTGGAACATTTGTGAATAGCGAACATCTGTTTTGCAGTATTTACTAGCTCTATTTGGCCCACAATCATAGACTCTAAACACTTAAGGAGGGTTATTATCCCCATTTTACAGATGGGGAATTGAGGCACAAAGAGACTGAGTCAGTTGACCAAGATGCAGTCGGGCTGAGAAATCTCACACCAGCATTAAAAGGGTTCCCGAGAGCCTATCGGCCCAGCTAGCCCTGCCCCCCTATACCTGCAGCCAACACCAGCCCTGGAGGGGGAAGAAAAGGAGGGAGCCTGGCTCAGTTCAGGTCTGACTGGTGAAGAGACAGGAGCTATCTGCCTCCCAGCATGAGGGGAGCATCACTAGGAGCCTGACAGCCAGGACAGTCACTGAGAAAGAAGTACTGCATCCCTTACTGAGGAGTACCCAGCAGTGGGGAAAGTGTGTGTTTGAACTACAGAGAAATTGTGGGGTTAGGCCCCTCCACTCTTATGTTTGCCCTGCCCAGAGGGACCTGAGGCTGCAGCAGGTACCACAAAAGGTCCGCAAGGGGGTGCTCCTTGAGTTGAGCTACTACGGACTGTTTGGGCTCTAAGGACCAGGCCCCAAACTGAAGAAACAGGTAGGAAGCATGCCAGGGCAGCAGACAGTAGAGAAGGAGGCCCTAGCTCCCCCTACCACACCTCCTTAATGACTGAGGCACCTCTGCCAGGGAAGCAAGAGGCTAGAAGTCAAGTGTGCCAACCACAAGGATGCCAGGCCCAGCCATCCGAGCACCCTATTACACAAGATCTCACAGAGAGTCTGTGGGGGGATTGGGAACGGAACCCACATCCCCTGAGTCCTAGTCCAGTGGCTTAACCTCAAAGCTGGGTTGAGGTTTTTTGCTATTGTATAGTACAACTTGTATTATATATGCTTATGTTATGTTATAGTATTGGCTTGTATTATATGTTTCATGTCAGATATATGTACACATACATTCTTACTTCAGGGCTCTGATTTCAGTCTTCTGTAGCACATTCTGCTTATTGTACAGCACTATGCATGTCCAATGTCAATATGTATAATAATAATAATCAACACAATATATTTACAAGTGACAGCTGACCTGATGTTCAATTTCCCTCACTCTGTGATGATGCATTTTCCTTCCATTCTGCACCTGGGAAAATAGATATGGCGCAATGTCTTACATTTGATGCTTCACAAACATCGGCTTTGTCACCTTTTATTCTTCCACAAGTCCAGCTAATGACTTCTGGGATGTGAATTTCCAATACAAACATAATTACTGAAAAAAATACAAGATTTGCTTTAAAGAAAAAAAAGTTTTAGCAATATCATACATTTTCAAAAACAAACACTGCCTGGATTTAGACAAATCTAGTTTTGACAAGGCCCCAAAATAACCCATGTCAGACTCAGAACTTACATCTACATAAAGAAGGTTAATGAACCAGGAAAATTGCAATGCACAGGAAACAAATGCCAAATATTGCTCTCAGCTCTTTCTTGTGTGAGTCAGTGGCTGCTGTGGGAATGGGGTTCTAAAATAAATAGGACCACATATTTACTGCAGTTGGAACATTCCAAAATGCCAGAAAGTTGTCAATCTGCATGTCGGAGTCAATGTGCAACCTTGTCAAGAGAAATACAGGGTAGATTTGGAGCTTTAAATAGTTTCCATCTTTTACAGTTGTTTATAAGCAGTAATGAAAGGAGGGCCTCTTTCTGATTGCAAATCAGGCTCTTTATTCAGAGCTGCACTGTAATTACCATTCCATGTGAAATTTGTAAGGAATACATATTTCTTTATGTCTCACAAAGACAAAATAGCTTACTCAGAGGTGACAAAACAATTCAGATTAGTTAAAGATTTTCAGGGCCCTGTTCCAAGATTAAGCTTGGAAACATTACCAGATTGTGTGTGTGTGTGTGTGGTTTCCATCCAAAATTGATGAATGTAAGTGATGCAATGCAGTGTTGATATTTATCCTACAATATGGTGCACTGCTTGGGAAATAGAAGAACAGGAGTACTTGTGGCACCTTAGAGACTAACAAATTTATTAGAGCATAAGCTTTCGTGGACTACAGCCCACTTCTTCGGATGCATATAGAATGGAACATATATTGAGGAGATATATATACACACATACAGAGAGCATAAACAGGTGGGAGTTGTCTTACCAACTCTGAGAGGCCAATTAATTAAGAGAAAAAAAACTTTTGAAGTGATAATCAAGATAGCCCAGTACAGACAGTTTGATAAGAAGTGTGAGCATACTTACAAGGGGAGATAGATTCGATGTTTGTAATGGCTCAGCCATTCCCAGTCCTTATTCAAACCGGAGGTGATTGTGTCTAGTTTGCATATCAATTCCAGCTCAGCAGTCTCTCGTTGGAGTCTGTTTTTGAAGTTTTTCTGTTGTAATATAGCCACCTGCAGGTCTGAAACCTGCTTGGGAAATGTGCTTATCTAAGCAACCACAGAATTCCCAGGGCAAACTCTGAGGGTCTTACTCTGTTTTTAATCATTACTTGGAGGAATGACCTCACAATGTGGCTTATACAAATTAGTGATGAAAGAGAACAGAATAGGGCACCAAAGACCTGATCCAATACCTGTTGTAGTGGGAGACGTTCCATTGACTTCAATAGGATTTGGATTAAGCCCCAATACAGGACTTTTGCTTACAGTATATTTCCTAATGCATTGTCCAACCCAATTGTCAATAGCCAACGTGATGGCCCTTCCACCATTTCCCTTGGGAGGCTATATCACAGTCCAATTTTGTTGGAAAGTTGCTGACATTTAGGGATTAAAAAAAAAATTGCTTAGTTTCAACCCATTACTCCAGCCCAGCCATAGCCCCATGCTTGACCCTAAACAATTCAAACACACCCCAGTCATCCCTGATAAAACACAAGAGTCAGCAACATGAGATATATAACATCCACTTCACCTATAATGATGTTTTTGGTGCTAAACTGATCCATTGGGTCAGTCTTTGAAACATTACAAGTTTGACCTAGCGGACCAAATTAATTAATTTATTTTTATTTTATACCATAACAGCTTTCTCTGAGCTCCCTAACATCTCTGACTCTCTGTAAATCACTATATTCCATTGGGTAACATCTGTAGGAACATTTTAGCTTTCATTTCATGTGAGCCATACAGATATGGTAAAGTCAATATTGGTGCTGTGTATGTGCAATTAGTCACCGCATAAAAAAATTATTTAGCTGCATTTCAGTGGTGCTTTATGAAGGGGTTGCAGTAGGGAATAGAGTGGCAGAGCATAGCTTCCCCTCCTCTGCTAAGCAGGGAGCTCCCCCTCTCCCTTGCTTGAGGGAGTGTTCCCTACAACTCCCCCTGCTCTTGCTGGTGCAGTGAGGGCTCCTAGTTCAAATCTACTTTCGTACCAGGTGTATGCATATGATCCTGTAATAAAAGTCCACCTGCATGGAGTTCCACTGGTGTTCATGGGACTTGACATACATACAGGGTCCACAGGTGTGGATCCAATTACAGCATTGATGGCCTTCGCTTATAAAGTGCTTAGGGATCATTTTGGACAAAACCACATATATATGATGGACCAATGTTATTTTATATTCCCTATGAAGTATAGAGTTTCTGGGTGCTACAGTTAATTATGTTGCACCATTTAGCACATGTTCAATTTTGACTTAGTTGGGGTTGGGGGGGAGGGGGAACATCTCATGTAGTCCTAATGAAGGCTTGAGCCATTTGACATTTGTCACCATTTGAGCACGCACAAGAACTAGCATTTTTGGCAACATTTTTTCTGAAGCTGCATGCTATGAAGCTTGAGTTTTAGAACAGGTGAGAAATACAAGACATCCCTCCACAATAGTAAGCACAGGTGTTTTCCAGGCAATGCTGATCACCTCACTAATATTTACAAATGCCTCTTTATTGATATGTTAAACACTCTTGAATGTGATAATATGATTGTGGCTTCAAAAATTAATTATGAGAACTACTGCTCCATAACTAAGATGGATATTAGCTACATTCTGATACAGGTCTTCTCCACTGTCATAGACAGCAGGATGGAATGTGAAGATAATAGGAGTATTTCTGCTTTGGAAAAATATTGCATTTTATTTATTTTTTCCTCCCAACTATAACCCTGGGCTTGATGTTCTGTTTAGCTGCATAATGTAGCAGTTTCTTTGCAAAGAAGCTACATTCTTTATTTGCGTCTTCTATCTTATGGAGAAAGTACCAGTGTTCTGCTCTACAGAAATGCTGCTAAAATTCTCTAGCTGGAGGAAATTATAGCATCAGCTTAAATTAAAAGATTCAGAAGTGGTTTCCACAAAAGCTCAGCTGCTCTGAAGGGCCTACAAGAACATGTCTTTTGTGCATGTTCATCATCTCTATCCTTACTATTTTTACTGGTTTTCATAAATTTACAAGAGTGATTTTATATGAGTGTGTGTCACACTGTTCATGCTGAAAATGCCTCTTTAGCAAGGCCATGCCAATCTGATCCTGATGCCTCAATGAGTTGCTGGTGAACAATGATGGATTTCTTTATACCACATGCTGTCAAGAAGAAAATCTGAATGTAACTCAAGCATGCAGTTTGAAATATGAGCAAGGCTGCTTGCTCTCCCTTCATCCCTGAGTTATTTGTTCAGCGGTAGAACAAATGATTTTCTGCTGGCCTGTGCTGCCACCTAATGCTATGGAAAACATGCCTTTTGACAATAAGGCTCACGCTAATACACCACATGTCAGGCACACAGGGCAGATTTATACCTTGCACACCCCTAAGTACCTCCCAGTGGCTCGGCAGCTGGGGGGACCCAGGCTCCAAACTCCCCACCATTCCCTAGAGGGGCTCGGCGCTCCAGGGCTCCCCACTCCCCCCCCACCACTCATGGCTTGGAGCTCCAGGGGTCTCCTGACACCGAGCTGGAGGGGGCACCACCCACAGTGGCTCAGGTCCCCCCCCGGCCAAGGGGGCTGGGAGCTGTGGGGTACCCCTGCTGCCTGCAGCAGCTCAGAGCTCTGGGGGCCCCCTGTGGCCTGCAGCAGCCGGGAGCTGTGAGGGGCCCCTGCCACTTTTAGGTGCCCCGCTGCACAGCTCCACCACCACAACTGCCTAGTGCCCCATCTAGATACCTCACTGCCCAGCGCCCCAATACACTTCTCCTACCCTTTGACTGCCCAAAGCCCCCCCCCCCACAAGTTCCCTGGCCTCACTCACTGGCCCCACTGGAAGGTCACTGTGTCCACCATCCGCCGTCTCCACCTCAGCCAGCCCTGCCTCCTGCCGTGACTCCAGATTGATCCCTTTAAGCAGCAGGTGTGGAGAATGGCTATATGCAGTTGCATAGGGATGTCAGGTTTAGTCTGAGTTTAACCAACCATCAAGTGTCCTGGTTTCTCCCCAGAAATGGTGCTGAAAGGATATCGGTCTGGAGGAAATTTCAGTGTCTGCTCACAGGAGAACAGGTAACAACTGGTGCTCCCCATTCCACACCTGCCTGCAACGGTGTGTCACATTTCTCTTCTGTCAGGAGCTATATTAGTTTTCTTACAAGTGATACAAAAAACACTTCCCAAAAGATAGAAGAGAAGGTGGGAGAAGGAAGTGGAGGAGTCTCTGAAATGTACAGGATTTGCCTGGAGATAGCAGGAAGAAGGCCCAAGGGAGCAGCAGTTCCCTCTTCACTATGAGGGACCCTACAGAGGTGACAACCCTGCCCACTCACTCCTTACTGACCTGGCTGCAAAGCTGGTCTCTGTGTTGGTCAGCCTGACTCCATGGTGGCCATAAGAACTAGCAAAGAAGGGGTCTGGGCTCTTAATCATGCCTAATAGCTGACTGAGCCATTGACCTCTCTGCTGGGCCTGAGAAAGCTTCCCAGACTGCACATGCTCATCTCCTGCACATTCCCAAGAGACATCCATTGAGAAGGCTCCCTAAATGCTCCCCCAGTCCCTGCCAGAAAACTCTTTTTGGTCCTGCTGATCTTTCAGACAGCACATAGTCCTTCCTTCTCCAGCTCCAAGCATCAACTAACTGCTGCTTTGCTCTGCAGCTCCTTTTATATGGCCCTCCTAGCCCCTTGATTGGGCCTAGTCCACCCCATCAGAGGGAGGCATAGTTAAACCTAAGACTGGGAGAAACCAGAGAATTCAGCATTTGGATCTGGATGGAGACCCTCTCTTCCCCAGCAGGTCCTCAGTCCCCTTATATGTTGTTTCCTTGGTGGGGAGAGAGAAGCCCAGGGGTCAGTAGGCCCATTTACTCTTCCAGCAACTTGTAGCAGGCCTGTTCCTCCTCCAACATTTTCATGGTGCATCTCCTTCTTCTCTTTTCTCTCTCTCTTTTTCCCACTCTGCCTTCCCAAGGGTCCCAACTTCTTCTTTCCATTCTTCTGTGGGATCTTCCCCTTCCCTGACCTTACCTCCCTTGGCATCCTCTTTCCAATCAGTGCCTCCTCTCTTTCCTTCCCCTTCTCCAAACAGGACGGTGGCTGCTGCTCATTAGGTCTGATGAATCCATTCAGGCAGCTGGTGGCTGTCTTCGCCTGTTGCAGAAGCAGGGATGATGCAGTGAGCAGAGCAACATTTACAGGAAGAGCAGCAAGATGCAGCAGGGGGAGGAAGAAGAGAGGCAGTCACAGGAGCAGCAGTCCCTAGAAGCTGGGAGGAGCTTCAGGAAGAACACTGCCCCAAGACAGGTTAGCATCTCCATGGGACCAGGCCAGAATCCTGGGGCTCAGACAGGGATGGTTGGCAAATATGCCTTGGGTTACTAAAATGGAAAGATTATTTTAAAGCCCAGTTCAATGCCATTCATTCCTTGCTGTATTTCTCTCTGCTCAGACAATGAAAACAGACCAGTCTACTTCCATTATCATCACCAGTCTATTTCCCCTTCCAGGTTTTCATGCATTAGCTCGATGCTGCAATGTTTGCAAATTCTGCAAGGGGCTATTTAAATCCAAGCAACAAAACCGATTCCACAGGAAAACAAACTAAAATTAAAAGAGAATTCATGGGCAGTTTTCTGTTGATGCTCAGATGTTTCTTTTTTAAAACCTATTTTTGGGACTATATTTAAGCAGATTGAGCCCCTATTAAAAAGAACCACTATATTTCTATAAGGCACACTAAAAAAACTGCAGGAGCTCTTTGTGATGCTCTGCAGCAACAGACTGACCCACTAATCCCACAACTGAATTTGTTCCTACTGCCAGCCCTTATGCTGATTTACAGATGGAGGTAAGTAAACCCCAAAGCAACTACATGGACTCCTGCCACATTAGAATAAGCAGCAGGATACAATGTTTTCCAAATGGAGAAGACTTTAGATAGTACAACTAATACAAGGTCATTTAGATGGAATATAGGTCTGCTCTGATCACTAACCACCATCATTAAGCATGGCAGCCACTGAATCACATGGAGGCACATGTGCAAAATCAGAACTAGAAGTAGGCGAGACAACAAAATAGAATATGAACAGCTTGTAGTCCATCCACATGAGGAACAGCATCCCTGATGAGGCCACAGCACGCCTGGTGGCTGAGCTTTGTGACTTTGTCCTCACCCACGACCACTTCAGATTTGGGGACAACTTATACCTTCAAGTCAGTGGCACTGCTATGGGTACCCGCATGGCCCCACAGTATGCCAACATTTTTATGGCTGACTTAGAACAACGCTTCCTCAGCTCTCGTCCCCTAGTGCCCCTCCTCTACTTGTGCTACATTGATGACATCTTCATCATATGGACCCACGGAAAGGAGGCCCTTGAAGAATTCCACCTGGACTTCAACAATTTCCACCCCACCATCAACCTCAGCCTGGACCAGTCCACACAAGAGATCCACTTCCTGGACACTACAGTGCAAATAAGTGATGGTCACATAAACACCACCCTATACCGGAACCTACTGACCGCTATACGTACCTACATGCCTCCAGCTTCCATCCAAGACACATCACACGATCCATTGTCTACAGCCAAGCCCTAAGATACAACCGAATTTGCTCCAACCCCTCATACAGAGACAAACACCTACAAGATCTTTATCAAGCATTCTTAAAACTACAATACCCACCTGGGGAAGTGAGGAAACAGATTGACAGAGCAAGACGGGTACCAAGAAATCACCTACTACAGGACAGGCCCAACAAGGACAATAACAGAACACCACTGGCCATCACATACAGCCCCCAGCTAAAACCTCTCCAGCGCATTATCCACGATCTACAACCTATCCTGGAAAATGATCCCTCACTCTCACAGACCTTGGGAGGCAGGCCAGTCCTCGCTTACAGACAACCCCCCAACCTGAAGCAAATACGCACTAGCAACTGCACACCACACCACAGAAACACCAACCCAGGAACCAATCCCTGTAGCAAACCTCGTTGCCTACTCTGTCCCCATATCTACTCTGGCAACACCATCAGAGGACCCAACCACATCAGCCACACCATCAAGGGCTCATTCACCTGCACATCTACTAATGTTATATATGCCATCATGTGCCAGCAATGGCCCTCTGCCATGTACATTGGCCAAATCGGACAGTCCCTCCGCAAAAGAATAAATGGACACAAATCGGACATCAGGAATGGTAACATACAAAAGCCAGTAAGTGAACACTTCAATCTCCCTGGTCATTCTATTACAGATTTAAAAGTCACTATCGTTGAACAAAAAAACTTCAGAAACAGACTTCAAAGAGAAACAGCAGAACTAAAATTCATTTGCAAATTTAACACCATTAATTTGGGCTTGAATAGGGACTGGGAGTGGCTGGCTCATTACAGAAACAGCTTTTCCTCTCCTGGAATTGACACCTCCTCATCTATTATTGGGAGTGGATTACATCCACCCTGATTGAATTGGCCCTGTCAACAATGGTTCTCCACTTGCGAAGTAACTCCCTGCTCTCCATGTGTCAGTATATAATGCCTGCATCCATAACTTTCACTCTATGCATCTGAAGAAGTGAGGTTTTTACCCACGAAAGCTTATGCCCAAATAAATCTGTTAGTCTTTAAGGTGCCACCAGACTCCTTGTCGTTTTTAACAAAATAGAATGTTAGTATTGTCTTGCCTTCTTCTAGGTCTGGCTTTGCACATGTACCTGCGTATGATTCAGTGGATGCCATGCTTAATGATGGTGGTTAGTGATCAGAGTAGAGCTATATTCCATACAAATGGCATGAACCAAAGCTGGAACTGCCCCTGGGGTTGTCTGTGTGAATATGTGTAGCCTGCTCTTTTGAGCACGGCATGCCGCTAACTCTGCCTTTTTTTGCAGAATGTTCACTCTTTGGGAGAGAAGGGAAGAGTGAATCATCCATGCACAGGATAAGAGAACAGTGTTTCTATTAAAATAATGATGGATTAACCAGGGCTTTTCACTAAAAGGTTATGATTTTCAATAACATTTAGGAAAAGCTGCCAAACATGCAGCACAACTCCATAGTGAGTAAGAGCCTAGGAACGGATGGATAGATGGTTAACTACATTGACTAACTTAATATCCATCGGCAACTCTTAGAGGAAGGCAGGCCCTGTTATACTGTAACAAACCCACTCCTACAACCTGCTGGTTCCGCTATGCTGAACACTCACTCCACAAGAGCAATAGGGATCCTCTTAGTCAAAAAGCACAGATCCCTGTCCCTTGGGCAGAAGGAGACTCATCATTAGCCATCACAAGTATAGGTCCTCTGACATGCAGTCATTCAGTTTAGTCTCTATGTAGGAGAAGGCATACTTAGCATGATAATATCATGAGGAACAATTATTGGCTAGAACATGCCCCTGGCTTTTAAACCTGATTTTTGTTCCTCCTATGAGAAAATGTATGAGATTTTGGTTTCTGCTAATAGGTGATGGCAAACAAGCTCAAGTCCTTCTTTTCCATGAAATGGACAACCATCATGGCAATGGTGGGGTCCACTAAGAGAGGAGGGCAGAGATGTAGAAAAAAAGAATGGAAGACCAAGAAGTAATGACTGTACTTAGTACCCACTCAGGATTACCACCTAGCAAGGAAGTGGCAACGGCAGGCCACACGACAGAGCAGTGAGTTTGTTGTAGGAGTTTTAAGAGAAGTCAAGGAATGGTCACAGTCCATAGGGTAATAAGATAAAACAATTTGGGAAACTGACATAAAAAGGGTGTTGGGGCAGGAAATGTTTAGGCACATCACCTATACTCTTGCTTCAAGTGTGGTCCTTTTAGCTGTGGTAAATAGTTTATACTGGTTTATGTTTTCAACGTCATGAGGAAACGGGCTAGAGACTGACTTTTCTTTGTAAACAAAAGCATTTCTATTGCTAGCTCCCACACATCAGTGCAGACCACAGTATTAGGAAGGCCAACAGCTGGCTCAGCATCCATCCCTGAAAATGAATCCAAACCAACCCTTTTGAAGGGTTCAAAGAACTATAACCAACATTGTTTTCTCTGTGTTTTCATGCAGCTTTACGCTTCCATTTTCCAGCCAGGCCTGGAATTGTAAGTGTCCATAAGCCACCAAAAAGGATGTTCCCATGGAATTTCTGGTCCAGTCAGACCTTTTGGCTTCGCTGAACACAACTATAAGGGTCAGGTAATCCTCTGACCATGTGGGTCATTAACCAACCCAACCCAACCTTCCCACTCTTTTGACATTTGCCCATGGCAGAGTATAGGTGCACAGAGCATATCAACCTCTGAGGATGGGGAGCAGCTTATCTATCAGAACTTTTAATCAGCCTGACATGCAAAATTATCATCTTGTGCTAAATTACCATCTCAGTAGGCATATGGAACAGTGACACAGGAAAAATTCTCAGGATAGAGGCAGTTATATTTGGAGTAGAAAGGAGGATCGAGTGGGTGGGGCACAAGACTGGGACTCAGGAGACCTGGACTCAGCCACAGACTTTTTGGGTGAGTTTGGGCAAGTCAGTCAGCCAATCTTGTGTCTCAGCTCCCCATCTGTAAAACAGAGATACCTGATGGGGAGTTGTGAGGATAAAATACATCAGTGACTGTGATTATGAGGGCCATATAAATATCTAGTGAGAGACATTGATATAAACCAAGGACACCAGATACAGTTTTGTCCATTTCCTTTAATTTTAAAAAATGAGTCAGGAGACAAAACTTTGTGCCCTTCGAATACCAAATCGATTTTTGTGTGTGTGTGTGTGTGTGTGTGTGTAAACCAGTACATAAACCTTGGTGGTTGTTGGATTTCTGGATTTTGTTTTGTTTTTTCCTCCATAATACTGCAAATACTCAGAAAAGGGAAATATTGTTTCTACTGCATATAAAAAAAAAGTCATCACAATGACATAATTGCTTTTTTTCCTTCATATTTTGTTTAAAAAAAAGTTCACAAATACTAGTAGGAAATTTGCCCCCCACCCCTCCAAAAAAACCAAACCAAACAAAAAAAACCCAACCTCACACATCTTAAAAAACAAATCAGTAAAGTGTTAAATGGGTCAGGTATTACAAGCAAACATTTACAAGCACATCACATTAGTAACACTGTATAATGCTTTAGACCATGCCGAACCATATGTATGTGTATAAAGCTATTGGTGAAATGGTTCATAGCAGCAGAGTAGGAAGCATGTTCCATAGTACCTGTAGAGATATTTGGATGAGTATGACAGTCCAAAGTGGATTAACAAGCTAAAATGCATGGCTCACTTTGTCAACAGCGGTGAAATGTGCTTTGATTTAAATAGCTACCCTGAATTACCTGGAATTATCATCTCGTTTCTATGGGATTGACAGTTAGTGTTGTGGCTATCTTACAAATTGGCACATTTCAATGGGTACTCTTGCAAACTCACATGAGTAATCTTGACTTCCATGAGTAGCTCCATTGAAGTTAATGGGTCTCATGAGAGTAAGGACTCTTTACACAATTAAGGGTTTGCAGAGTCAGGCCCTAGCAAAGCAGTAGACTTGGGTTTCTAGACCCTTCACCACTCATTAGGACATGAGTAGAGACTAAACAGGATAATTTGGAGAGACTAGATACAGAATGCCATCTTAGGCAAGGTGACCCACAGATTGCAAGTTGTTTTTGATGAGCTAGTTGTCTGGCCCTTTCAGTGGGGGAACAAGAATGAGGACTAGAGAAGGATGCTGGATAGAATGTATTTCTCATGACCTGCTAGTACTGCAAAGAGGCACTGATTTCTGAACTCTGGGGTGGATACATTTCCAACATCAAGCAATAGGATGGACTTGCATCTCAATATTTTCTACAACTAGCTCTAGCTGCAATTTTAATTTTGATAACATTTCTCTTCAGTAAATATCCCAGCCAAGGCTTTCAAAAGTAACTAGTGATTTTGGCCACTTCAATTTTTGTTTGCTCAGCTGGAGCTCCTTAAAGGAACCTGATTTTCACAAGGTACATGCTCAGCACTCTCTGAAAGTCAGGCCCCTTTAAGATGTCTCTAGTTGAGCACCCAAAAATTAAGGCATTCAAAGTCACCAGTCCCACAAAAATTTTTGGATTCGTTTCAGGCTGATGCAAGAATAGTCTTCTCTTCAGTTCCCAGTCCCCGCCCCCCCCCCCCCGCCATTACATTATATAGATTACATAATCTGTTTTGAGGATATATGATTCTACTGAATATCTTACAGGAGCTATGCAAATTATCTTAAGATCACATTAAATTGTCAAATTTATATTATACATCTCTATGTAATGTTAAGATATACTAGAAACTATGGGTGAAATCCACCCTTGTGTAGTGGACCCGCATGAAGCCTCTGTACCACTCTAGTCCCAGTTAAGCTTTCCCTAATAGTTCCCTATGTTGGGCTTCTGAGCATGGATGAATTTCAACCCGTCTGAGCAAGGTGTGCTGTGACATTGTGCCAATATTCTGTTATGCTGTTGCTTGCACATTAGCTGGTGAGGCAAGCCTATGTGAGACAGTAAACTCACCAGTTTGATCTTGGGACTGTTAATTGGAAACCCCTGTGGCCCAATCATCATTTCAAAACCCAGTTCCTACTCTCTTTGTAGTTTTGGGCAAGTCACATCTCCTGTCTTAATTTCCCCATCTGCAAAACACGTCCTATATAACTTACCTCACAGGGCTGTTGTGCAGGTAAGGAGCCAACTGCTCCAGTTGTGTTCAGTACTGTTTCAAAAGTGCTTTGAAGATTAAAAGAGCCATATAAGTGCTCTATATTGTCATAATTTATTTCTGGATTTCATTTGAGGGGGTCCTGTGGCACCTTTAAGACTAACAGCTGTATTGGAGCATAAGCTTTCGTGGGTGAATACCCTCTTCATCAGATGCGTCTGACAAAGTGGGTATTTACCAACGAAAGCTTATGCTCCAATACAGCTGTTAGTCTTAAAGGTGCCACAGGACTCTCTGTTGCTTTTTACAGATCCAGACTAACACGGCTACCCCTCTGATATTTGAAGGGGGGAATCTCTCTAAAATGAGTTCCATTTTTCTCAGATCCTCTCCAGCTAAAGAAACTGTCCTAGGGACTCCCTTTCTGTTTTACAAGCAAAGACAAACACAATTCAACTGATGGAATGGAAGAAGTACAACTAAATGCAGGGAATTTTAGCTAGCCACCAACAACATGGAATAGCTTCAGATGTTCCAGGAAGTAGCAAAGGTGAGATCAGACACCACTCACTTCACATCAACACACTTTAGAGTTCTTAAAAAAATAGCCTCTAGATGTCTCCAGGAAAATAGTCATTCAAAGGGGGACTCATTCCACCACATTTCTATACCTGGCTGTGGTGAGAAGTTCAGGCATGGGGGAAGACACCAATGAGGTGGTATTTCCTTTAGGCTCCAGAAAGAGTACTCACCATGCAAGCAGTGATTTGCCAAGTACAAGGCTGGAGCCTGCAGTTCTGACTCGGACAAAAGGACTGCACGGTTCAGGTGCAGAGTTTGATTCACAAACTGCTTGATCCAAGCCCCTTTGAAGATAATGGGAAAGACTCCCATTGACTTCAATGGGCTTTGATTCAATCCCACATTCAGATAGAAAGATGATGCAGCTGAGTTACTAGTCCCCCAAAACTCCCTCCAATATAAACAAAAGGACATTGTGACCCCCTTTATAGACATACATTAGTAGCTGAAATGGTCTGAAATGCTTACAGATTAGAACAGATATATTTATACAACACCATGCTTTTCAAAAAATCCAAGTAGAAAAGTTTTACAGCACATTATACAGGTCCTTCTAACGTCTATAAAACATTTACTAAAATCACCATATTACAAGTCATCACTAACATACAGTACTATGCTAGTTCTTTTTTCTTTTATATAATCGTTACTTATAATAATAATAATAATAATTAAAAAATCATTTTAAACAAGTATACAATGTTCACTTTAAAATTAACTGGTTAATAAATTTTGTGCAAAACAAGCAGCCTCTATAATTAAGTGAAGTATTTATTTATTTTATTTATTTATTTATACAAAAAGTAACACACACAAAAAGAGAGTTCTTTCAGAAATGTGTCTCCTTTTCTGTGATGGCTGAAATGTTGCCATCGCCTTTCAGTTTGGCATCACAATCATTTACTGTAGCAGCATATGCCCCTGCTCCAAGCTTCCCTCTCATCTTCAGATCTGGGCTAGGTACAACCAGCTTCCTGAATTTCTGAAACATTGGAGAAAATGGAAGACATTATCGCTCTCTCTCAGACAGAAACATACACTCATGCAGCCAGAATCATCATCATCTCCTCATAGCAGGAATATCTATGGAATCTCTCTTCTCTGTAGGCCCATTTCATTCCACTGGAACCCTGTGGGAGCCACTTAATTGGTGTAACAAGCTGCACATCACACCGTTCCCTTCCACAGCATTCCAATCCAAGGGCTTGAACATGAAAGCAAACCCTCATATGCTTGACCAAAAGCTTAGTTTCACAATAGATGCAGGGCGATATTCATTCCTCTGTAGGGGAGAGCACAAAGACTAAGGCTCCACTTATGCAGGTGAAATTGATGCAATCCAGCCAGACGCAGTGAGAAAAGTATTAAATCAGATATGCAAGAGCCTTTCATAGGGGGTCTGAATATAGAACTGAAGCTACCGTTGCAAATTGTACCTGTGCTTACCTAAAAATATCCTTTCTTTAAGAAATAAGTTCCACAGATCGGTTACAATGGTACTTCGGCCTGCTTGCAGCTTTGGGACAGAGTCAGACCTGTCACTCATTGGCAGCAGAGGAATGCCCTGCCTCCTGAAGTTGCCTCCAGGTGAGATAACTTCCACAGCCAGGAGAATTCCAATCTCTTTACTGAATTACCGATAGTGCTAAATATACTTTGAGGAAAAGCACAACAATTTCTCCTAATGCAAAGCATGATAAATTGCACCTAATGATATGTCAATTTCCATCTCTTTTCTGGATGATCCATTTGTTTCCAGGGTGGGCCAGATCAGTGGATTTTATTACTCAAAGAAAGGACATTTTTCAGGTTGGCGTGGATATATTTTGCTATTTTGCATGCTAAGGTCCCCAGATCCATTACAAGCTGATTTCATTCAGTATGGCTCCAGGGAGGGAAGCAGGATTATTCTATAAATATAGGCATCTGAGACGAGATGGATTATATATAACTCTCCTCCATCTTCCCCTAAACACTAAGCTGTGGGGAAGACTTCTGCCAAGAAAAAAAAAAAAGGAAATGACATTGGCTAAGATTGGATGACCAATGCACAGAATTCAGTGAACTGATGACCATCTAATAGATCTCAGTATAGGAGATATGACTTCTTTGCCCTGAGATTGTCAGTGCTCTTAAGGACTGGACTTTGATGCTTAACCAAAGAAGGAATATTTCTTGAATTCACTTAGGAAATGAATGCTACGAAGTTACGAAGACTAGCTGTCTGAATTAGAGAACAATGCTGGGTGAGTCTTGTTAGTGATAGTTCCCAACTTCAAATAAAAAGAGTAGCTATTGGAGGCCTACGCTAATAGATAAGAAGTATAACACCACCTTCTGCTCGGTAAAATCTGGATAGTACTGTAAGGAGTAGAATGGGGTTACTTGATCGTGCTCTATGATCTTGCAGGGTTAGAATAAGGCTGATGCCTTAAAGAAGCATTTAATGCAGGATTGGTACAAAGCTACCTTTACTTGAACATACTGAGAACATTATTCAGGGATTATCCCCAGGCTACGCTCCGTGCGGGCGAGCAGGGACCCGTGCGCTGAGGATTATCCCCAGGCTGCGCTCCGTGCGGGCAAGCAGGGACCCGGACGCTGAAGCTTATTCCCAGGCTGCGCTCCATGTGGGCGAGCAGGGATCCGGGCGCTGAGGATTATCCCCAGGCTGCGCCCCGTGCGGGCGAGCAGGGACCCGGGCGCTGAAGATTATCCCCAGGCTGCGCTCCGTGCGGGCGAGCAGGGACCCGGGCGCTGAGGATTATCCCCAGGCTGCGCCCCGTGCGGGCGAGCAGGGACCCGGGCGCTGAGGATTATCCCCAGGCTGCGCCCCGTGCGGGCGAGCAGGGACCCGGGCGCTGAGGATTATCCCCAGGCTGCGCCCCGTGCGGGCGAGCAGGGACCCGGGCGCTGAGGATTATCCCCAGGCTGCGCCCCGTGCGGGCGAGCAGGGACCCGGGCGCTGAGGATTATCCCCAGGCTGCGCCCCGTGCGGGCGAGCAGGGACCCGGGCGCTGAGGATTATCCCCAGGCTGCGCCCCGTGCGGGCGAGCAGGGACCCGGGCGCTGAGGATTATCCCCAGGCTGCGCCCCGTGCGGGCGAGCAGGGACCCGGGCGCTGAGGATTATCCCCAGGCTGCGCTCCGTGCGGGTGAGCAGGGACCCGGGCGCTGAGGATTATCCCCAGGCTGCGCTCCGTGCGGGCGAGCAGGGACCCGGGCCAGACTGGACTGTGAGGGAACTGCTCTCTGCTCACAGAGCCAGCCAAGCTGCCCTACTAGAGATGTGATACAATGGGGAGCAGAAAAAACACACTGTTCCTTTTGTCACCGGCTTTTCTCAGCATCGCTCTGTCCCTAAAGCCTGCAAGAGCACCAAACACTGCAAACACCTCAGAGGGGGAGGCGGAGCTGACGCGACCATCTCCCTGAAACCAAATGCAGCCCTCAGACACAGCTGGGAATTAGACAGACACAGTATTGAGCTGAATTGTTAGTATAAAAGCATTGTCCCTTAGACAAGCTCTACAACAGGGAGGGCTCAGTGAGCCACCAGCAGCAGTGGAGGGAGAGAAAACTGGAGGGAACTTCATGGGTTGGGGCATAAACCTGGAGCCAGTGACCACCAAATATGTTTCTGCCCCAGCCTGCAAACAGGTGGACATACCATTGTGACGGATCTGTGGACCATAGCATGAAGAAAAATGCTCCTTTTTTGTCTGAGCTGTGCTTAGTCATCAGAAGAGAAGGGTTCATGCTCCTCTACCCACTTCTGCATAAATGAATGTCATTCCAAAAATGTCTCACCTCTAGAATGGTTCCCTCTGTCTTCCACAACTTAATGCAGATCCACAAAGGAATACAAACCATGGATGAGAGGGCCATCATCCAGCCTATCCCATAGCCCCAGTCCGGGTACGTATAAACGTTGTTGTATTTCAAAGGTTTATATTTCACCAGGAAAAAAATGAAGATTCCCTGCAATAAAGCGAGAAATACATTAACTATGTTGAAGCCACACTGTCTAGGGAAAAAAATAAAATTACTGCACAGGCAGTCTACTCTCCCCTGGGAATCTGAAGTAGTGTAAGCTTTGAAGTCAGAGAGAGAGACACCAATATCCTTTTTTATGTCCATCTCAAATAATTTACATCTCAGTTCCTTCCACAGAAGTGAGCCACCTTTCAAGTTTAAATCCTATTTAACTTTCACTTGACAATAAAACTTGCACTTTGATGGCAAAGCATAACTGCACAGCAGAGATTAAGTTTTGGGTCTGGTAATCTAGGTGTGATAGGAGAAATGAGCAAGATGGTTTCAAATCTATCACTATTAGAAAATAAGGGCAACATTATTGGTCTTGAGCCAATCTCTATATTTGCACCCGCAGTTTTGCATGTGAAATCTTTTGCATGTGGAAAAGCTCATATTTGTGTGCACAAACCTCAGATGTCCAACTAGGGAGTTTGCTTTTTCCTGTTATGGGAAGCATTAGAATTATGTGCAGAGGGAAAAATGAAGTTAACATTGATTCTTACCAAATCTCCTGTAAACAATTAAAATATATGCCAAATGCCATGATGATTACTTCTCTATTTCTGTAATTCATTAGCCTCAAACATCTGGTAAAAAAATCTGCAGAAAACCTACGCATTCCCAACCAATTTATTCAGATTAATACTTACAGCACAAATACCAGGAGTTAGGACCATCCAACACCATTTAATTAATGACAATGGTCTGTACCCGATCATATCTTCAATATTATCATAAAAGCGATTGCTGCCTGCCCGAAAAAAAACCAAACCAAAAGTGAATATAGAATGTTTCTGTGAGCAATCGATTGCAAAGACTAGGATTATTTAGCCTGGAAATGAGAAGAGTTAGAAGGGACATGTCTGTGATGAGGCCCTTCCCGGGGTGGACATACAATACGTTCACAGTGCTCCCTGAATACCGGGACACCAAGGCCGGAAAGGAAAGGCAGTGCCGGGGATATGCGTCTGCCCAATGGGAAATAGGGACCAACCAGCTGCCAAATCCTAATGGCTTCTGGTCAATATCAGTCTGAGCAGGGCCCATTTAAGGCATAGAGGCTGCAGCCTCATGCCTAAGGCCCCTGGTTCTGAGGACATGTGACATCAGAATCTCAGCTTTCATTTTATAAAAGTAAGTTTCTAGCCCTTGTTGCCACAAAGAGAAGCTTAAAAAGGTGGCTTGCATGTAACCAAGGCAACCATGTCTGCCTGAGTCTGCAGATAGCCAGAACCAAGAGCTGGGCCCTTGCTATTGACACTTCTGCCTCTCTGGCCAGGGAGTGAAGAGGACCCCTGTTACCAGTCCTGGAACCCCAGAGGGAAGGAAAGCCCTGGCCCTGCTCCTGCCTTTTTGGAAGGGAGAGGTCCCCTCCTGCCACTGCCACTCCTAGTGGGAGGCAGAGCCATAATACAAGGGCAGAGCCATGGAGGCCCTTGTCATGGTGTGACAAGGGCCCTGTGTCACTTTAAATCTGGTCCTAAAACTAAGGCCATAAGTGTATGACTTCCATAAACACACAATAATGTAGCAGTCTTCAGTAACTCACCGTAAACCCAGCCTATGCAGATGCATTCAAATATAGCCACAAAAAGAAGGCACATCCCACTGGCTGCATAGGAGTCAAACAGCTGGAAAACGTACATTCCACCCTTAAACACAAAAGACAGAAAAGGGAAACCAAAATAGACTGTGGAGGTCTGATGGGAATATTTCAAAGCACAAATATGATTTTAATTGCACAGTCATTCTCGTTCAGTAATGAGGGATGATAATTTGTCAGTGATTTGTTATTGTGAAGGCTCTTTTCTCCTACTCCCTTAGCCTGTTATACACTGCACATTTGCATTAAGATAGTAAATGTCTTGGGGGCGGGAGGGAGACGGGAACAAGGCCCATCAGAATTAATGTCATGTTCTAGGTGAACTTAGGATAACGGAGCATGACATTTGATCCTTTTCTGAAATGTTCTTCCCATTCCATCCTATTTGCAACTTCACTGTTACAGCACCAAGATTTAAATGACTGAAAATGCTTATGATCTCCTAAGCCCTGCACATAAATATGCAGATTTCTTCAAATGTCTGTTACACTACTATGTAAAATGCATTAGCTAAATCCTGCGAAAACTTGCAGAACAGTAACTCCTATGGAACATGGTCTCATAGTCAGGTGCACCCACTTACACAAGGTTTGCATGTAGCTCAAGGTCTTTTAGATGCTTTGCTCATCTAAGTCTTTATCATGTAACAAAGATCAATTAATTAACAACTTACTGGTAGGCTTTTCTTTAATTTCTTTCCCTTTCAAATAAAAAGCTGCTTTTCTAATGGTTTTAAAATAGAGCTCCCTTAATAATGTGGACATTCCAGAAATAGAGCGTGATCAAGGGCAAACAGGATTCTACTTCAGCAAAAACTTCATTTGGCATCTACAAAGCACAAGCCAATAGAAGTCCGTTTTTTCTAGGCTTACAAGCAATGCTTAATTTGTGCCAGGGCTGAACCCTGGCACCTCTATGCTTGGCAGTTCATAGCCCCAGCACCTCTGGGCTTGCTGCATCAGTTATGAATATAAAAGAATTGCTTGAACCCCAGCACCTCTTTCATTACAAATCAAGCACTGCATGCAAGCCAGGCATAATATCCCTTTAAGTGGTCCTCCCTGATTAGCTGAAGTATGCAGTACAATTGTGCCAAGCTAACATGGCACAAAGTAGTAAAATTCACTAGCCAGCCTGTAATTTTTCCTTCTCTGAAGTGGTCACCTTGCGCTCCATGATCCCTTACAACTAAGCTATTCCTCCTCATCCTCCCAGAACAAAGGCTCTTTGGTTTTTTGTAACCCCCTCTCTCTACTATTGCTGGGAGAATATTTTTTGGCAAACAGTACTTTTGCTGAAAAATACATTTTTGAGGCTCCAAAACTATTCGTGAGTTTGGGTTGAATTCAACTAAGGGGAAACTAGGGCTGTCAAGTGATTAAAAAATTAATCATGATTAATTGGGTGATTAATCGTGCTGTTAAACAATTATAAAATACCATTTATTTAAATATTTTTGGATGTTTTCTACATTTTCAAATATATTGATTTCAGTTACAACACAGAACACACTTTATATTTATTTTTGATTACACATATTTGTGCTATAAAAATAAAAGAAATAATATTTTTCAATTCACCTCATGCAAGTACTGTAATGCAATCTCTTTATCGAGAAAGTTGAACTTACAAATGTAGAATTATGTACAAAAAACTGCATTCAAAAATAAAACAATGTAAATATTTAGAGCCTACAAGTCCACTCAGTCCTACTTCTTGTTCAGTCAGTCACTCAGACAAATAAGTTTGTTTTCATTTGCAGGAGATGCGCTTCTTGTTTACAATGTCACCTGAAAGTGGGAACAGGTGTTCATATTGCACTGTTATAGCCAGTGTCACAAGATATTGACATGTCAGATGCGTTAAAGATTCATATGTCCCTTTCATGCTTCAGCCACCATTCTAGAGGACATGCGTCCATGCTGATGACAGGCTCTGCTCAATAACGATCCAAAGTAGTGCAGTCTGACACATGTTCACTTTCATCATCTGAGTCAGATGCAACCAGCAGAAAGTTGATTTTCCTTTTTGGTGGTTCGAGTTCTGTAGTTTCCATATAAGAGTGTTGCTCTTTTAAGACTTCTGAAAGCATGCTCCACACCTACATCCCTCTCAGATTTTGGATGGCACTTCAGATTCTTAAAACTTGGGTTGAGTGCTGTAGCTATCTTTAGAAATCTCACATTGGTACCTGCTTTGCGTTTTGTCAAATCTGCAGTGAAAGTGTTCTTAAAACGAACAACATACACTGGGTCATCATCCGAAACTGCTATAACATGAAATATATGGCAGAATGTGGGTAAAACAGAGCAGGAGACATACTATTCTCCCCCAAGGAGTTCAGTCACAAATATAATTAACACATTATTTATTTAATGAGCGTCATCAGCATGGAATTGTGGCAGAAGCATGAAGAGGAATACGAATGTTTAGAATATCTGGCACGTAAATACCTTGCAATGACAGTTTCAAAAGTGCCATGCGAATGCCTGTTCTCACTTTCAGGTGACATTGTAAATAAGAAGTGAGCAGCATTATCTCCCATAAACATAAACAAATGTGTTTGTGTTAGTGATTGGCTGAACAAGAAGTAGAACTGAGTGGATTTGTAGGTTCTAAAGTTTTACATTGTTTTGTTTTTGAGTGCAGTTATGTAACAAAAAAATCTACATTTGTAAGTTGCACTTTCATGATAAAGAGATTGCACTACAGTACTTGTATGAGATGAACTGAAAAATACTATTTCTTTTGTTTTACCATTTTTATGGGGCAAATATTTGTAATAACATTATAATATAAAGTGAGCACTGTACACTGTGTATTCTGTGTTGTAATTGAAATCAAAATAATTGAAAATGTACAAAAACATCCAAAATATTTAATAAATTTCAGTTGGCATTCTATTGTTTAACTGTGCGATTAAAACAGATTAATCATGATTAACTTTTTTAATCATGATTAATTTTTTTGAGTTAATCATGTGAATTAACTGTGATTAATTGACAGCCCTAGTGGAAACATTTTCATTTTGGCCAGTTTCAAATGTTTTGTTTTTACTTTTTGTTTTGAAACAGCATTCCATTTTGAAATTTTTCCAATTAAATACACACACCCAGGAAAGACACCCCAAAATGACCAAACTGAAACAAAAAAGTCAAAAAGAAAATTGCTTTGAATCTATCATAAAGTTTCTGTCCATTCAAAATGAATTTTTTTGGGGTGGGGGGAGAGTTTCACTCACAAAAACAAAAATTAAAAATCAATTTCTGTTTGAAACAAACAGTTTTTTTTCAGAGTAGCAGCCGTGTTAGTCTGTATCCGCAAAAAGAAGAACAGGAGGACTTGTGGCACCTTAGAGACTAACAAATTTATTAGAGCATAAGCTTTCGTGGACTACAGCCCACTTCTTTCCAGTTTTTTTTCAGTTTAGCTTCTGTTCCCTCAGCTCTACTTGCTACCTTACAATGTATTGCCAGCCGGTGAAGTTGTTCAGAGAACTGATTGTCTCTCTGATTCCCCAGCCCATTGCACGAGATGAGAAGACAATCTGTGCATTTTAATTAAAACGCATTAGAAAAGTTCAGCCATCTCCACACAGAATACTTCATCTATCATTTTATTCATTTATTATACAAAAAATGGAAATGAAGACTTACAGCAAAGCAAGATCCCATAGTTTTGCGTAAATAGAATTTCAATGCCTCAAAAACAAAACATGTGCGACTGATTCTCCTGGTTGTGGCAGGGCTTAGAATATGTGGAAGGCAAATAAACAAATTGGTTCAAGTGAAAACCCTAATTTTGAGAGGACAGAAAATTCTAGTGCAAGCCCAAGAGTCACCTCATCTAGGAAATAAATTGTACATAAGGATTCCAGATGTAGAAGGCCCCTAAAACTCTTTTGGCCAATGTAATTGTCAAGTTGCCTGGAGTGGCTCAGGAGCGTGAGTACCAGGCCCAGGGCAGTCTGCTAAGAAGCAAGGCACAAACCCAAATTGGTTGTGAGTTCTCTACTTAGATTTCACCAGCCAAGTAACAGTGTGAACTCCTAAAGCATTGTAACAGCCTTAACATGAAGTCACAGACCGTCCCCTTGGGTACTCCGGTCTATCTTGCCACTTAGGCAAGCTTGCCTTTGTGACAGATGGTCCCTTACACCAAATATCACAACACCACTCAGGTTACTCCCAGCCCCAAAGGACTGGTCACTTACCCAGGTCAATTGCACCCTAGATCTTACACCAAAGAGAATGCTTGTAGCTGATCTTATAATAAATTAACTAAAGATTTATTAACCAAGAAAAGGAAATAAGAGTTAATTACAAGGTTAAAGCAGGTAAACTTACACATATAAATGAGTTGCCATGTTAGGTTTCAAAAGGTGATAGAAGCTGCTGTAATATGCAAGCTCCATATGTCCTTTAGGACTAACCCAGGCTCAGCTGCTGGGGATCCCTTGCTTATGCTTAGAAATCTTGCCCTCCCAAAGTCCAAGCAACATAGAGCTATAGTTTCTCCTTGTTGAGGATTTTTATTCCCTTCCCCTAGAGTGCAAGCTGATGGAATGAGTCCATATGCACGTCTCCTCTTCATGGGTGTTGGGTTGTGCGTGGGGGCAATCAACAAAATCTTTGCTCTTTGATGTTTCACAATGGCTCATTTGGTTTCAGTGGGCCTTATTGTGGGAAGGGCCTAACACCTTCAGGGTTTTATGTGAGTTAATGCTTCTTTCCTGTTTGGCGAACTACATCATTACAGAGGTTTACAAGGCAAACACTAAGGCCATGTCTACAAACTTCCACCGGCAGAACGATGTCACTCACAGGTGTGAAAAATCTACACCTCTGAGTGACGCAGTTATAGTGACCTAACCCTCAGTGTAGACAGTGCTACGTCGATGGGAGGGCTTCCCCCATCAACACAGCTACTGCCTCTCATGGAGCTCTCCTGTCAGCCTCGTAGCATCTTCACTGACGTGCTACAGCAGTGCACCTGCACCAGTTTAAGAGTAGACCTACCCTTAATATAATCTTATAACATGGGGTACAGATGTTATGAGTGAGATCAATATATGCAGCATCCTACAAGTGTTTCATAAAATCTAATCACTAAACACATTCTTAAAAACTTAACATCTATTTTAACAGTGCGAACACATAGATGAGCCAGAATAATTTCCAGCTATATATTGTCCAGTGTTCACTTGAGTCCTCAGGGCCTTGGCATGAGCTGGCACCGGGTCTGCCAGTGTCACAGTACTTTCTAAAGGAAAATACATTGACAAAGTATGGGGAAGACGACTATATATTTAAAAAATCAGTATCAGAGATTACCTGAAGCATCAAATCATTCTACTAGTCTTCTGACCACATCTCTGCAGAGACACAGCTTTAAGGAATTGGGAAAGGTGAGAGTGCTCTAAAGAAGGGCTAGATGTTGAAAGAATATTCTATAAGGTCTCTAATACAGAGTTGGACCTCCAGGAAGCTTGAATTCAAGACCCACTCAAAACCTCAGTTAAAAGAAACTCCAAGACATCCCTAGTTGTCAGACAAAATGTGTTTCCTGAACACCTTTCAGGTTTCCTTTCAAGAACACCTTTAGGACCATGTTCTCAGAATCCTCTGAAAAGCCCAGATTTGTGGACAGTTTCTAGATTTGAGCAGTAAATCCACAAGTTCTGTTGATTATTCATCCTCTACAAGGCAAAACTGCTCAGGTACCTTGCAAAGAGTCTCAGGTGCTGTAGGTTGGCAGTTTGAGAGGATCCTGGCATAGACAATTCTCAAGAACTAGGAGATTCAATGACGCTGAACTGACATCATTAGGCATTTGAGAGACTATGGGTGCCTGGGCCACTACATTTCTCCTAATTACTTGAGAATGTAGCATCTCAAATGCCCTATGTTGTGAGTTCCTTGCAGCAGAGACTGTCCTTAATGAGGGCTTGGAAAGCACCCCAGAGGCAGTGGGTACTACTGTAAACTTCCAATATAAACAATGAATAATCCACAAAACTTCCCGCTCCAGAAGCAAGTGAATTTCACTTGCTTAATTTAGGAGTTTTAACTTGTACTTTCTTCTTGTAGCATGGAGCTGCCAGTATACCATGGAGGTCCAATAATTGCTTTTCACATGACTGGCAGCCAAATCTAGAGGGAATCTTACAGAATAGAGAGAGAATCACCTTCTAAACTGCTTACAACCCTAGTAAGTTGTAGTGATAAGCTTCCTCAGACAACCATTTGACTAGAATTGAATGGGGTCTATCTGAGCTCCCTCAGGGGTGCACTGACTCTGGAAAATCCACTAATAAATCAAGATAATATGTCGAGTATAGAGGTGCATCACCACTATGGAATAGTTTCCACAACCAGTCACTATCATACAGAGTATTAGAGTCCCTGGAGG
Source organism: Chrysemys picta bellii (assembly GCF_011386835.1). NCBI lineage: Eukaryota > Metazoa > Chordata > Testudines > Emydidae > Chrysemys > Chrysemys picta. The sequence goes on from NC_088797.1 coordinate 40,804,186, forward strand.
ACAAATACTTGGTGCTTCCAGAAGAAATACATATTGAGAAATCTTTTTTGGGGCAACTGGACTAGAACCAGGAGTGTCTGACAGAATGCCCAACGGCAGGCCAGATCCTGAGAGAGTACTAAGGATTTCCTCTCTGTAAACAGATGATGAAGACAAGGGAGTCAAGCAATTGGAAGGTTTAATTAGTATATGCAGATAATATCTCATATGAGTGGGCTATCAACAAGTCATTTATTACTTTCCTGTCACAGACTGACCATCAGAGATACCACCAGACTCGTAAGAAAGCAAGGAACAGGAAAAACTACAAAGGGCATTGTCTGGAATTGGTATCTGGTCCACAGTTCTCCCTGTGCAGGTAGCATTGGTGGCAGAAGCAAATTGGCATATTGTGACCAGCTTCCCTGTAGAATGATGAAATCGCTTTATCAGTAAGGCCTGGACCCTATGCAGAAATGGGCTTGCATACGGTCAATCCTTTACTGACTGCTTGCTGGTCCCAAGGAAGAAGGGGTGACAGGATGGAGGAAGATGAAGAATTTGGAAATTTCCAGATAGTTCTGAGCACCCAACTGTCTGCTAAGGATTTTTTATTTTCATTTGGAAGGCTTAAAAACTTTGGCAGGAAACTCTGTTCTAAGGGGACAATGGTAAAAACTCAAGTAGTTCTCCCCGTTCTCTGTCTTTCTTTTTTGGTCATGGCACCAAAGACTTGGATGAACCACCTCAGAAACGGTGGCGCAACCTTCGATCTCCTGGGCTACCCAGCCTCACAGTCATAAAGATTCTGCTACTTCTTCAACTAAAACTTTTGCTGCTGCCCCAGTCTCTGACCTGCCCCTTGAAGAGACAGGGAAGTGCCTTTTTGTTGGAAAAACCATATGTTTATAGATGTCAGGGATGATAGGGAGGAGGGAAGAGCAATATTAGGCATAACCATTCAGGCTTGAAGCCCCTTACTCAGGCAATAATACTTTGTGGGCTTTAAAGTCTTGTTGAAGAAGTTTCACAGCTATGTCACAAAACTGTGCCCTCTCTTTCCTTCATGCTGACAGTTTGGTGCAGGATCACTGTCATTTTGATTGTCCACTGGTGCTGGCAGGTCCATGGTGTAAGTAGCTAGATACTTCATGCAATGTTGCTAGGGTGAAAGTTGCCACCAGGCTCTATGACAATGACTGGTTAGGCCAGTCCGGTGCTCATGAAGGGAAACTGGAAGGAGAATATCTTAATCACACGTCTTCCTGCAGGTTCTAGCTATTTTAGTCTGCTCTCGTGACTCACTGAAGAAATCCAGTGGTAAGAGAGTGGGAAAATGGCAGGCTTGCCATGCTGCACAAACACACATTGGAGGGAGCTCAGAGAAGAGGATCAGTGCCCTGAGTTCATAGGAACTGGTACCAAAGATGGGGAAGCTTAGCCATCTGAGCAGTTTTGTTTGCTTGTTTTCAAACTGTTGCTTTGGTGTCAGAGTCTGTAGGAGCCAGAGCTGCCCTCAGAGACTGGAGAGCTGACAGGCCCATTGAGGGGGCAGGGGCACAAGATACTGAACACAATAAGGACCGGTTATGGCCCTTCCTGGACAAACAGGGGCAAAAAACATCTGGTTTCTGTGGCAATCTGAAGTAGGAGGTGGGGATGGAGGTCCCACTGTGAGTCTTTCCTGCCCCTCTGACTTGCCAGCTTCTTGGAGACACTCCTGGATGCCATTTTTCACACCAGTCAAAGCAGAAAAAAAACAGCCAAAGACCTCTGGCTTGTGTTTCCAAAATGCTAGGTATTGCTGCTGAATTTCCACTCCAAAGCAGCTTAAAGCTTGCCTGCCACAGCTGGACAAAATGGTCCAGGGTCCCTAGCTGCCATGCGTCATCTTGGCCCGGAGCACCAAGTAGTCAGGAACAGTTGGGCCAGGAGATTCTGCATGGCCAGCTTCTGCTGCTGAATTTCCACCCCACGCAGTGTAAGGCTTGTCTGCCACATAGCTGTAGAGTGGGAGCAGTGCATTATTGTACAGTGGGATCATGTGCAGAAGTCACTAAGATGTTAGCTAGACCTGTTACACTGCTGGGTTTTCTCCTCAAATCCAGGTTTTCCTGTAGACTGCTGTTGCAGGGATCCTGTTCCTACCACAGAGGCACCAAAGAGAGGGAGAAAAGTAAACATCACAATGGAAAAGGCTTCTGTCTAGAGAGAGGGTAAAGGCTTAGAGAAACCTCTTGCTTCTTCAAGAGGAGGTTGGACACGGCAGAGTTAGAGAGGCAGTCAGTCCTCTGATCAGATGTACCTGCTGGCACTTCACTGTGAAATTCAAGAGACAGCTTTCAAGAAAAAATGAGGCGCCTCTGTGCTTGGAAGATGATTAAGAACAATTCAGTTGCCACAAGGAAAGAGAATAATGAGAGGGTGTCATTTAAATGCCAGCATCCATGGGTGGGAGGTTTGAAGTGTCTGATGGAGTTAGGCATCCAAATCCCATTGATTTTCAAGGGGATCTGAATGCCTAACTATCCTTTGTGCCCTTGAAAATGTCTTGCTGCACCTCACATTTTAGAATCTCTGCTACTGAGAAAAGCATCCTGAGATGCAGAATGCCACGGCAGTCTAGATAGGTAGGCAATGGGATCATTGGATATACTGAAGGTAGATTATACAGTAGATATGTAGATGCAGGAAATCCATGGGTTTGGAAAATGGACTACTTTCCTGAATGTCTCCAGAAGCTCACATTTCACTTCATGTGATATATTTGTCTTTTCTGGCTATAATAATATCACTGAGAGTAGAGCCTGATGCAATTCTGTCTTGGGTCTGTAGCCAGCAAAACTGAAACAATAGCAATAAGGGAAGTTGATGTCCCTATTCATCCTTGGCTTTGCAGCATAATAATGACTTCTTATATGCCTACGATATTAACAGTTTTACTGTATGGTTATGTACTGAAAGATTCATTAATGTGCTTGTCCGGTCACATGGACCTAATTGTTATGTTCTGATGTTCTAGTCATTTAAATGGACAGCCCACAGGATATAAACACTGCAAGTTAATATTCCTATAATTCATATAATCAAGACATTTATATATATATACACAATCAAGACATTTACATATACATATATAATCCTATATATTCCTATAATCAAGACATTTATTTCTGTTCTTAAAATTCAGGTACCATCTGGTGTTTGCAATAGCATCAGATAAAAAGCATGGACTCCTGTAGAATGGTTTATGGGACTGCTACAGGGTATGGCAGGATTTTGTAGCTTAAAAAAGATCTGTGCCAGAATAGGTCATTCCATTTAGCAGTAATAATAAAGCTACTCATGGCCGGCTCCAGACACCAGCTTAACAAGCAGGTGCTTGGGGCGGCCAAGGGAGAGGGGCGGCACCTGTGGCAATTCGGGGGCGGCAGGTCCCTCACTCCCTCTAGGAGCGAAGGACCTGCCGCAGAACTGCCGCCGCTGATCGCAGCTTTTTTTTTTTCCCAATTGCCGCCGCTGATCACGATCGCGGCTTTTTGTTGTTGTTTTTTTTCGCTTGGGGCGGCAGAAATGCTGGTGCCGGCCCTGAAGCTACTTACCATTTATGTGGCAATTCACATGAGCAAAACACTGTGCAGACATTCATGAATCCGCTAATATAGATTTTGAAAGAAATCTATTTTTAATCTTTAAAAATATCTGTCTTTAAAGGATCTGTTGGGCCAAATAAAATAGACAACAGAAAACAAAAGGAAAACATGCTTTCTAAATTCCACAGAGATTGGAGAACTTCATTTCTATTTTCTCCCTGTGCAGATTAGCTCAGATTTCTGTCTAGGTAATAGATACCTCATCTATTACGGCCGTCTGGGATTTGTGTGTGTATGTGAGGCAGGGTGGGAGGGAATATTCCAAAATTCCCTGATCATAAGCAACAAAGATGACCTCCATCAATGAAATCAGGCCAGCAATGGCCACTGCAAATAGGGCATTTGCTTGGCAGGTTAGCTCCCGAGGCTGTCTGGAGGGCTGCTCTGCTCCAAATACCCCAGCATATAGAAACTGAGACTAAAATTCACTCTTGGACATTGACTTTAACATTAATTCCCAAATCACCCATTTAAAAGGTGCCTGGGCTTTGTGCCTACTCTCTGCACAGGGAGAAAGATTAGCTGGATGGGATGCTTGAGAGACTGCTTCGATATCAGGCTCTGCCTGAGAATGCAGCACAACAGCACCACATGGTGCTTCTCGTTGCACAGTGCAGCCAAACTCCCAGACAGCAACCACAAGCTTGCAGCTGCCTGTCTGCTCATTCTGCTTCTTCCCCAGTGCAGCAGAGATTCCTACAACCCAGCAGGTACCCAAGAGATGTGTGAAAATGCTGCCATCTCTCTCCAGCCACGAGAGGGGGAGCCAGTGAGAGATGGATTGCTTAACCTGACACATTAGAGCGGCCCTACAAGACAGCCCCAAGCAGTTGACCTGGCCCGCACCTCTAACAAATCAGACAACCTGGTTGGGTGTTTCCTGACTCCCAGGACTTAGGGGAGGAAATCTGGGGCTAGAACGTGTGAGGAAGAGATGAAATTGGGGTTAGAACTGGCCATGGAGGAAGGGGGGACAATTGGGGAGCAGGTGCCATAAGGGAAGAATGGGTGCATATTTAAGTCACTGCCCTGAAGCTCAGGTGATGTGGGTTCAATGTCTGGCTCTGGTACACACTTCCTGTGACCTTGGGCAAGTCACTTGAAGAAGGAAGCTTGAGAACCACGGCTCAGTATGCTTCCTGAGGGTCCCTGAAGGTATTCCGGATGACTACGTTCTCTGTGAGCCACAATCCAGCCCATCATCCACCTTTCAATTACAACACACAGTGCATGCATGTTTATAGGGAGGAAGTGGAAATAAGGAACTAAACAGTCCTCTGAAAATGAATACATTGTCTAGAAGTTATTTAGTGCCAAAAGAAATGAGAAACAGGAGCGATAATCAGCAGTAGCATCATGGGCTTTAGCGCAATGAGAACGCAGAATGAGCAGACTGACTTTACAGCCTGGATTCTCTCCAAGCACCAAGGATTTACTCTGGGCTGTGAATTTATTTGGCTACCTTCAGCTTTTGCTGAAGGTACCTTCTGGACGTTAAAGAATAACTTCATGGAGTCACTCAAGTCAAGGATCAAAAAAGCCAAAGTGGACTAGAGCTCAAAAGCCTTCCAAGCTAACGTGTCAGCTGATATCAGAATGCAGGGCGACTTCCCCAAACAGTGTACACTTGAACATTGGCATTTAAACAACAGCAAAAATAATCCTTAACTGGTCACTACAGGGACTTTGTATTAGAGAATAATAAAACAAATTTAAAAGTATCATTTTTCCCAGCTATATTAAGCTAAAAACTCCCTGACACATGGAACCATTAATTAACCTAATAGAAGTAACTTGATTTAATATGTTCTTCAAGTGTTGACATCCTGTGGCACAAACTCTGGATATCTGTTCCCTAACAAACTCATCATTATCTGTAGATAATGGCCAACTTCTAAAGCACTCTCACTTTGTTATACTTCCAAAGAAACGGAAAGGCTAAGAAATTGTGATTGATGGCCTCTCTCCTGATGCTTGCAACATTCTACATCATATAATACATTAATCCAACCTCTACTGCATATGCATAACTGCTCTTGGGTAGCTATTGATTTGGATTTTATTGGCTGCCTGGTACAGTTATAGTGTACTCAGTATTTTCACTATAGTTTATAATTAGTTACAATACAGATAAGATAGGCCACATTGTAACAGAAGTGATCAAATAATGGTTTTACAGTAAAGCATTACGATTAATGCTGACATTCCAGTTGATCGGTTGAAAGTTTGCCAGAGGAATCGGATTAGGATAACCATTTCTAGTCAGATATGGGGCAAATACTAATTTTTCCTTGGTTTACTGAGCATCATGAACTTTCCTGGTAGTTAGTAGGAGTTCTTATTAATACACCTGCTTTGAGTACATTAGACAGCAACCACAGCAACAGATTTACTAGCTGGTGACCTGCTGAAGAACTGAGGGGTATGTCTACACTGTAATTGGAGGTGTGATTGCAGCTTGCTTTACCTGCGCTAGCTTTAATCTAGCTAGCAGTGCTAAAAATAGCAGCGAAGACCCAGTGGCACAGACTGTGGCATGGGTCAGCAACACAAGTATATACCCAGTGCTCCAGACAGCCCACACTGAAGCCTGTGCCACCATGTCTTTACTGTTGTTGTTTGCCATGCTAGCTGAAGTAAAGCTCGCATGCATATGCCTACCTGAGCTACAGTCACACCTTTGACTGCAGTGTAGACATACCCAGGGAGCAAACCAAGCTCATCATCCACTTTCTCCCAGTTCAAATGTAACTTTACTTCTTGGAATGCCTTCAGTCTGTATTAGCAATATTAATGGATGCATTAGAAATGCCTAGATAGCCAGATTAAACAGACTAGATACATCAAAACAAATGCACACACAAAGAGTGGTGCCAACCAACATCCTTTAGGGATGGAAGTGATGATAACCTTGGACCTGATCCAAAGTACACTGAAGTCAATGGGAAAGCTCCCATTGACTTCAGTGGGCTTTGGAGTGGGAACCATCTGAAGAACACATGGCTATTGTTTCTGTGCTTTGGTTTGGCCATGAGAACACTGAAATAATACACAGAGCAGACAAATGTATCTTTGCACAATCCAGAGCTACATGCAAATCAGAGGCTCTTATATGTACAAAGGCTGCAGCTCACCCTCATAACCACCACACCTCCTTGCAGGAGAGTCAAGAGCAAGAAAAGGCCTCGGCCCCTAGCCACAGCCATGCAACTGCATCTCATCTCTGGGTCGGGTTCATTGTGTGGTTCTATTTCTGCGAGTGGTGTGTAACAGCGGTGAAGACCTAGTGGCACAGACTCCGGCATGGGTCAGCAATGCAAATATGTACTCAGGTGGGACTCCTGCTTCGGGGAAGGAAGAGAAGGATTAGGGAGGAGAGGAATGTTCGGCCTGACGGTGTACAGGTTAAAAGACAGTGAGACTGTCTGTATAAAAGAACTCACTGTCAGAGACTGTGAATCGAAGTAGGTTTTTAAAAACCCCAAACCCTTTCACGTTTCCCAAGATTTATTTATTGCTGTTATCTTGACCAGCCAGAGAGGAGATCTAGATCATCTATATTTGCTAAAGTAATGGCCGTGACAAGCAAGAACACATTTTCTATACGCTCCGTATCTGATTCGAATGACGCCTTGAAGATATTTTTAAGGTCAACAGGTTCCTTTAGCAGTACTTCAAAATGGCAAAACCAATTCGCGGCACATGGGGAATTCTGATCAGCGGGGCACCGATTGAACAGGCACTTAGAGCTGCATACCCTGGCCACAGTCCAACATAGCACCAAGGCACATATTGAACTTTAAGGACGTGAGTAGTCCCACTGACTTACAAGGGACTATACATGTGCTTAAATAAACCACATACTTAAGTGCTCTGTTGGATCAGGCCTTCATTCACTTGATGCACTCAGTCCAACTAATGCTCTGGTGTGAAAATTAAAGCTACCACCAATTTCCTTTTTAGTTTTTCTCAATTATATATACCACTGCTATTATTCCTAAGAAGGTGGCTGGCTTTTCCTGGCTGCCAGTATCAAATACCCTCATATCTGATTGGTTCAGCCAAGAGTGATTGGGGAGAAACGACAATCCCTATGGATGGATGGGAGGTGTAGAATAGATGGCCTTCCAATGGCTATCCCTGATTACAATATTTGCTGAGCTCAGGGTGCAATTAAAGAGTTGAACAATCTTTTAGTTAAATCTAGAAGTTAAGAACAGTCTCTTAAATGGTTTGTACTCATTTGATCAACATTATTGTAAAGCAGTTTTTGTCCATCTCCAGTGCTTATGCCTGGAGTATGTCATGATTAAAAATAGCCAACTTGTTTCCTTGGCTGTACCTTTGAAATGAAACACAGGACATCTTACCTCTGTTAACATTATTAGGCCAACAAAGTATGATACAATCGAAAGAGCAAGAATCAACAGTTCCCTTCTGTATCCTCTTCGGAAAATCTTTGGGTACATATCCACCACAGCTGTCACAAGGCTTTCAACACACACAAACTGAAACAAATAACAAAGAGTTCAAATAAGATACATATCTCTTCTACTCTGGGGAATTGGATTTGCTAAAAAACCCTTCAAGTTCCCTCCTATATTCTTATCAAAGAGATAGACTGAAAAATCCCCGAGGATTCTGTTTAAAGTGAAGAACAAAATTTCAGAGTCAAAAAGTCCAAACCTATGGATTTCGAGGCCAAAGCCAAATTCCAAAAGTAAAAACTATCATAATCTCAGAGTGAAATTCATTGTGGAGCACAGGCCCAGCACAATATTTAAATCTTTAAAATATGTGCTTAAATGGGACTTAAATGGTGCCCCGAAGTTGAGATGGGTGTACATGAGGAATTGCACACTCAGTGCACTGTGGAACTGTCACTTAAAAGAATAATAAGCAGCACTTAAGCAGCACTGTAATCTTCAAAGTGTTGAGCTATTTATCTTCAATAGCCTGCGGAGGTAGGTAAGGGTGTTTCTCGCCATTTTTACAGATGAAATAAAATGAAGCAGAGTGGTTAGGTTTCCCAGCACAGGCCAGACAATGTGTCACTGAAAGAGCTTAGAGCAGAACTCAGGAGTTGGTAATTTCCAGTCCCTTTTGCATTCTGCTACATCAAGTTGCATCTTGGAAATGTGTAGACCTTATAAAACATTAATTTGAATGATCTGAAGTGCTGAAGTACAATACAAACACCACACAGCTTTACTGTACAGCCTACAATCATACTTATTTCCTGAAACACATACAGATTTCTTAGATAATATGAGACACTCATTACCGTACAATATGTCTGGTGAAGCAATTCTTGTGCAATTTTTCTATAATTAAATAGACTGGGCAATAGCTATAGTGCTGTCACTTTGCTGCATTACCTAATTACATCTTTCTTGCCATCATATCTTGAAATATGAAGGTATAGCATAAGCACTTTCATTTTCAGTATCCTCTTCCCAGTGATCAAAATTGCTTGCATGTTGGTTTGAAAAGAAACACATACCATTGTGCTGTCGTTGTTTTACAATGAGTGGACTTGAACAGTATTGTCAATTCTAAGTGAATGTTGATGAAATAGCATACCATACTGACATTAATATTAAAAGCAGAACTCAGATGAATCACTGCTTACAATTAATAATAAAGGAATCTGCAATATACAGATTTGCTTTTTTTTTATCATCAAATAAGAAACTTGAAATAGAGGCTTTAAACTGGGCCAGATCCTCATCAGGTACAAAGAGGCATAGCTCCCTTGACTTTAAAGAAGCTATGCTGCTGTACATATGCTGAGAATCTGACCCAACATTTCTTTTAAGTGATGTTTGATTCATACCTGACTATCTAATCCAAGGAATATTAGCATCATGAAAAACAAAGCTGCCCATAGCGGAGAAAGAGGCATCATGGTGACAGCTTTTGGGTAGGCAATGAATGCAAGTCCTGGCCCTGAAAAGGAAGCAAAAAAAAAAAAATGCAATTCCTTATACTTTAACATTCTCGTGTGATAAATCAGATGTGAAGAGCTAAATAAAAGAGAAAGCATAAATATAAATAAATAAATAAATAAATAAATAAATTTAAGCTCAATGAAAAATGCACTGCTATAAATGCTTTAGCAATTGTTGGATGTGGGGGGAAGTACTCTGCACCAGCCTGATACCCCCCAGGCACAGATTACTTCCCTTGAAGCGTCAGCTCAGCTGGGCCAGATGGCTTATTGCAGGGGCAGAATGAAGGCTCCCCCGACTCCCTGCCCACATGTGCAGCGCTGGGGTGAGGGGGTTGTGGTTCTATGGAGACAGCTCTGTTCCTTGCACCCTCTGGCTCCCCTGTGCAGGCGAATAGCCAGGGCCACCATTCGGCCTTAGCGAGTCTGTGATAACCCCACTCAGCATTAAAAGAACAATTTGTCTGAAACTGTACCAAGTGGCACAGCGGCAAGTGTTAAGAACTGCATGTTGGAAGCCATTTGCAGCACACAGCAAGCATAACTTCTATTGGTCCCACAAAACCTACGAACACTGCTGTGTAGTCTTGAGTGCCATCTGCTGGCACATTATGTATTAAGTAACTATGTACCTATATACAGACATCTTTTTTGTTGAACAGGCTTGAACAGCAATGATCCCTTCTCCAGCCTAGCTAAATGTCCACCTGCTCTCTCCCTCATGCTGTTTCTTCACCAAAATCTCGACATTTGTCTACTGCTCAGTCTCTTGTCCTCACCCTCCCGCTATTGCAGTCTCTTGCCCCATTAAACCACAGATACTAATTTAGTGCAGCACTTATGCATTCCTGCAATGATAGCAGAAATAGTGCTGCTATAATCTGACAATGAGCATACTACGGCTATTTCACTTAATATGGTATTTTACAAGTCCCTGTAATTTCCAGTGGCATTTCTATTCTGTTAGCCTTGCACTATCTATCTAGTTTAGTCATTCTAAACTAGTCATCCTAGGGAAAAAATAACATATATTTACCATAGCAATATCAGTGAATGTTACTAGCTATACAGATTTGTTGTTATACTTGACCCAGTTCCTTCAATTCATTTTCAGTCCATTTCTCCTTCTGAACAATCTATCATTAGACCATTTCTCCTCCTGGGGAGATCCAACATTCACATTGTTCTGACTGGGTGCTAAGTGATCCTTAGGGAGTCCATACCTTTCCAGACCTAGAACAAGAACTACTACACTGCCAGTCTTAGTTGGGATTCCTCTTACAAGTTAAGCCCAAGCAACAATACTTGAGAAGTAGAGAGAGAGAGCCATCCAGTAATCTTGACAATCTCATGGGCTCAGCATGGTAAACAAAGACGCTCTTCTCTGGATGGTATAGGCATCAACCAAATCCCCTAACTGCATATTTCCTGATGGATGATCATTGATAGCATTAAGAGATACAATCAACTATTAGAAATGTAGAGCCAGATCCTCAGCAGGTATAAATCATAGAATCACAGAAATGTAGGGGCTGGAAGGGACCTTGAGGGATCATCTAGTCCATCCCCTCATGCTGAGGCAGAACCAAGTATACTAGATCACCCCTGATAGATGTTTCTCTAACCTGTTCTTAACAACCTCCGAAAACAGGGATTACCCAGCCTCCTTTGGAAGCCTGTTCCAGTGCTTAACTATCCTTATAGTTAGAAGTTTGTTCTTAATATCTAATCTCAATCTCCTTCGCTGTGATTAAGCCCATTACTTCTTGTCCTACCTTCAGTGGGCTTGGAGAACAATTGATCCCCATCCTCTTGATAACAGCCCTTAACATATTTGAAGACAGTTATTACGTCCCAACTCAGTCATCTTTACTCAATACTAAACATGCCCAGTTTTTTTTAACCTTTCCTCATAGGTCAAGTTTCTTAAACTTTTGATCATTTTTTTTCTCTCCTCTGGACTCTCTAATTTGTCCACATCTTTCCTGAAGTGTGGTGCCCAGACCAAACACAGTGCTCCACTTGAGGCCTCACCAGTGCTGAATAGAGTAGAATTACCTCCTGTGGCTTACATACATCACTCCTGTTAATGCGCTCCAGAATGATATTAGCCTTTTTAGCAATTGCATCACACTGTTGATTCATATCCGATTTGTAACCCACAGATCCTTTGCAGCAGTACCACTGCCTCACCAATTAATCCCAATTTTGTAGTGGCGCATTTTATTTTTTTCTTCCTAAGAGAAGTACTTTGCACTTGTCTTTATTGAATTTCAACTTGTTGATTTCAGACCAATTCTCCAGTTTCTCAAGGTGGTTTTGAATTCTAATCCTGTCCTTCAAAGTGCTTGCAACCCTTCCCAGCTTGGGTCATCCTCAAAAATTTTAAGCCTACTCTCTATTCCATTATCCTAGTCATTCATGAAAATATTGGATAATACCAGACCCAGAACAGACCCAGGGGGGACCCCACTAGATATGTTCCCCCACCCCCACCCCGATAACTACTCTTTGAATATGGTCTTTCAAGCAGTTGTGCACCCACCGTATAGTAATTTCATCTACACCACATTTCTCTAGTTTGCTTATGAGAACTTCATGGTATCAATCAATTGGCTCAGCAGGACTTCAATGGACTTACAAAGATTTGCACCAGTTGAGGATCTGGCTTGTTGCTCTTTTATCAAAAGAAGCAAACAGTTCAGTGTATTTTGGTCCAGATAATTTACAAGAAATCTGAATGATTTATTATATGGAAAGTTTGTGGAGAATTATCTCATCTATGTAGCTTAACTGGGGAGGGACAAAAGTAGACAGGATGAGAGGCCAGAGTGGGTTGTGGAGATAATGCACTGAAAATTCCCCATAACAAAGGAATACTTGGCTGCCCAATTATAGCAGCTTTGTGGCACAATATAGCCAGGATTTGGCCTCTTAACTTCTTGGATTTTGCTGCTTTCTATCATAATTTTAATGTTATTCACACATAGCTATGTGACCACAAAAGTATTACATTGATACCAGTGCACATTTTACAAGCAGTCATTCTAATTAGTAGCATAGCTATTAAATAACAGCATCTTTCTAAACTGTACACAATGCAGCCTGTATCAATGTCAACCTATCTAATTGCTGGAGAGCAAGAGAGTACCCAGACAAACTTTATGAACACCAACAATCATGCATATTTATACCCACATGAAATCTCCTTATGAAACTTACCTGATTCTGCAACTTCTGCTATGGGCACCCCTTGTTCATAAGCCATGAAACCAAGGACTGAAAAGATGGCAAAACCAGCAACAAAGCTTGTGCCACTGTTCAAGCAGCAGAGCATAATGCAGTCCCTGAAAAATAAGCCAAAAAACCTTTGTTTTATCTTCAGTGGCTGTTTGTTTTTGTTTTTTTTACCAGACTTCACAGTAAAACAAACATAACCCAAAACTCCAGCGACACATCATTAAGTTCTAATCCTGCATATACTTATGCATGTGAATAATCTTATGCCCAAGAATAGTCACACTGATAAATTTACTCATGTGTATAACTGTCAGCAGGATGATGGCTTCCAACTCTTGCTGTAATTGTAGTTGGTTAAATATGAAATCTGTTGTTGCTACCCCATTATTTTTGTTTCTTTGTTTTTCAGTAAAACCGTAAAAAGATGTGCAAGAAATGGACACCTCAAAAGGTTTGGATGACAATGTACTTCATTAGCGGTGATATTTATAGAATGTATTTTATTCAAGAGGATCCCAAAGCCCTTTATAAATTATATATGTACAGCAGTCACTTGCCACCAAAAAGAAGCCACACCGGGGTGAAAATGACAGAGGCATAAACGCCTAATGAGAAATGTAGCAAAGGACTCTGGAGCAAAGCCTTAGTCTTACAAAAATGTGCCAAGAGATCTTCAATGCTGTAGACATGACATTAGTCAATATTTCAGTATATAAAGCAAATAATTATTATTATATAAAGTAAATAATTAATCGTGGCCAGGCCCTCAGTGGCTCAGCAGTAGAACTATGCCAATTTACACCCGCTGAGAATCTGGCCTCCAGTCTCTTTCAGAATCAAATCTATTTCTTAGATGTCCTCATCACAAAAATCACCACTGAAACTCTTTTTGGTAGAGTCAGAAAAGTCTAGAGATGGAATGAGCTTGGAGAGTGATCTGCTCTCTCACACCCTGCATGTGATCCCTCCATATCAGAGTTGAGGTCTGTTAATGGGGTGGTGTGGGGAAATATTTCATTAACATGTGAAATGTCACAATAGTAAACCACGTTTAAAAGAGAGAGAATCCTTTGGGAAGACGTGTTATATTTGCTCAAAGCTCAGCTGAGAACCCTTGTTCACCCTATTTTCAGATAGCACTTTAGCCTTGATGAGTGCTAAGGCAGATATGACATCCACTTTCTTAAGAGCCATTTGCTGCGAGAAATGGCTATGTAGTTGAGATTCTACAAGCCTAAGATTTATGATTGAAAGTGAATTAGGATCCTCAAAGATCGATGCACACACAGCAAGCCAGAATCTCTGCCAGACCTCAGCCTTAGCCTGATTTTCTCAGCACTATCGGGCTCTGAGAAGCAGGCCTTCTACAAGCACAGATGACCCAGATAAATGTCTAAAAGGTTTCATCTCTGCATAATTAAGTAACATGCCACACATCTTTCTCACAGTTTCATGGGGTCTTCCTGAAACCATTGAGATAATTAGTATATGTTCTCCAAGCCCTGGAGTTTATTTCATCATATACAACAAATATGCAAATGTATCAAAACTTATTTGCCAATCTCTCTAAAATTGTTTTTTCCTTTTTCTCAAAGATTTTTATCCTACCGTCAGACCTCACTGCTCAGTCTTCAAGTTTATGGTTACCTTGATAATCTCTCCAAATTTCCTGATGTCTGTTTCATAGACTGTTCTGCATTTAATTACAGCAATAGACAACACTAAGTGCTTAGGTATTGCATATTAGCCATAAATCTCAAAGCATGGTACAAAAGTGAATAAATATTAGCACCCCCATTTTAGAGATGGGAAAACAGAAGCACAGAGGGGTGGCTTGTTTAACATCACACTGCAAGTCTAGGTCAGAGCTAGGAATAGAACCCAGCTGCCCTGGCCCCCCGTCTGAGTCTATCTCCATTGGGCAACACTGCCTTTCATGTCTGGCCTCTCTAACACCATCTCAACTTTTTTCAAATTGTTTCTGAAAATCACTTGAATTCTACCTTGTTATTCATTTATTTTTAATATGGTATACGTGCCTGAGTTTATAGAAAGCCATCCAGTCATACATTGTGAATGGTGGCATTATGCCCCCAGGTACTGGCTCAGAAAATCAGTAATTATCACTGGAACTGTTTGATACTTTTCAAAGAAAGCAAAGAAGGAATGCACCGAAAAGCAGTTTCTCTCTGCTTCTGTCCCCAGGGTGTGCATGTTTGGAAGTGTGCAGACTGAAGGGGCACTTCACAAGCAATTATTTTCAGTTTACTCAGACACTGAGTTGATCATTCTGGAGAGAGCCCAACCTAGGCTCTCTCACCTGGAGGGAAAAGGCAGCTCAGTGCAGAGCCTTTGGTGGGGGATGGAAGAAATAAAGATGAGCTTTGGGGGAATTCCCCCAAGAGGAATTCTTCCAAAAGGGAAAAAAACATTTATTTATTAACAAGAAGTACTTGGAATACATTTCTCAAAATATATTCCATCTTCAAGACTAAAGAATACTTTTGCACTTGGATTATTATTGTTTATTATATATCCTAAAAAGTCATAAGTATTTGTGGTGCTTTACATACAAACAAGAAACACAATGGGCTAGATCCTCAGCGATGCAAATCAATTTTCACCAGATTGCAAATGTAAAGTTCCATCAGCCGTGGATCTGGCCCAAGGTCCCTACAGGAGGGCTTTCCAGTTCTTTTTCATCTGGATCATAACTTGTACTATGTAGAATAAAGCCCACAGAACTACCATAAAACAAAATACACACCTGTCTTTAAACAATGCATATCTTCACTGAATCTAAAAAATGAGAAAGGAGCTAATTGGACACTCAACCTAGCTAGTAAGCCTGATTGTCTCTACATATGAATTGAAAACATCAAGCTTAGGGTTTGTGTTTAGATTTAATCTATCTATGCTTTCCTACCAAGCCTATCATCATAGTATCTGACCACCTTTTATTGAGTGTCACAGGGACATTTGACCACATTTGGGAAACAGTCATTCTGAAGAATTCCCTGAATTAGAGTTACAAATGTAAGTCTTATCACATTGTTACTTAACATAAATACATGCTGCCATATCCGGGTACAAAACTCTGAGGAATGAGCTGAGATATTAAGTAGCTTATGTGTCATGGACAGAGGTGATGGTTGGATCACAGAGACATGAAAAAAACCCAAAGCTACATATACCCCATTTCCTCAACTCCACAGGAGCACTATCCAAACACAGCAGATGTATTGGTTCTGATTCACTATTACATTGCTCAAGTTTTGTACCACTGTAACTGCACTGAAATCAATGGCGTTATACTGGAGCACAACTGGAGCAACACAGCGTACATATTACACTGACCTAAAGGACTCAAACCCAAAAAAACCTCCTGCATCCTCAAGCCTCATAACTTTCTGGGTGCGGGTGGCTCCCTGCCAAGATCTGCTCACCCTCATGCAATCAGACTTGGCCCACGAGATCCCTCCATCGAGCAGGAAGCCATAAGTAAGGAATCCCATGACAGCTAAGATGGGGTAACCGGGTGTATATATGTCCCCCCAGGCCACCAAGGACTACAGCCTAGAGTATGTCATGACTCCCAATGGAAGGACATTTTGGCCACTTTAAAACTCAGCACCTCATCTCTCGTGTCTTCTGGTGGCCTTTCATGTGGGCCAAAGTGCAGGCCTATGTGGCTTCTAGCAATGTGTGTGGCTGCTCCAAGGTGCCACACAATAAACCCCTTGGACTCCTGCAACCCCTTGAGACTCCACCTGGCCCCTGGACAGTCATTGCCTTAGATTTAGTAGTAGAACTACCCAAGTCCAGAGGGTTCACAACCATTCTGACAGTAGTGAACCACCTCACAAAGATGGCACACTTCATCCCCTGCATTGGCCTACCCTCTGCCTTGCTCTGGGTGGACCAATTGGTCTGCCTCCATGCCCTCCTAGAATGCATTGCCTCCAGCCCCGTGCACAATTATCCCGTTTCTGGCAAGAAACTCTTCGGATTATGGGTATCTGTTCTTGTCTCTTCTCCGTCTAACACCCTCAAACAAACGGTCAAACAGAGAGAACCAACCTATTCCTGGAGCACTATATCTTCCACCAGAATAACTGATCCTTGCTGCTATCTCATGCAGAGTTTGTGTACAATAACACAGAACATGTGTCTATGGGACAAAGCCCGTTCTTTTTAAAACTACGGGTTCCACCCTCGGTTCTACCCAGAGCTACCCACAACCCAGCAGCATTGGACTAGATAAAACAGAGACATCAGAACCAAGATGACCTAAAAGTTCACCTGGAAGATGCCCAGAAGAGCTACACACAATATGAGGATTGCCAACAACAGGAGGGTCTAGCTCTTGGTGAAAAACCTACACAAGAACAGGCCACCCCGTAAACTGACTACCAGTTTCTTAGCCTCTACCAAGTTTGCCAGCAAATTAACCCTGTCACCTTTGAACTAGACTTGCCCCTTCTCACTGAACACACCTAGTTTTCAACACTCCTAAAGCCACACATTCAGGAACCATTCTCTCACCACACTGATATATAAGAACAGCCATCCTGGGTTAGACCAAAGGTCCATCTAGCCCACTATCCTCGTCTTCCGACAGTGACCAATACTAGGTCTGTTCAGAGGGAATGAACAGAACAGGTAATCATCAAGTGATCCATCCCCTGTCGCCCATTCCCAGCTTCTGGCAAACAGAGGCTAGGGACACCATCCCAGTCCATCCTGGCTAATAGCCATTGATTGATTGATGGCTCTATCCTCCATGAACGTATCTAGTTCTTTTTTAACCCTGTTATAGTCTTGGCCTTCACAACATCCTCTGGTAAGGAGTTCCACAGGTTGACGGTGTGTTGTGTGAAAAAATACTTCCTTTTGTTCGTTTTAAACCTGCTGTCAATTAATTTCATTTGGTGACCCCTACTTCTTGTGTTATGAGGAGTAAATTACACTTCCTTATTTACTTTCTCCACACCAGTCATGATTTTATAGACCTCTGTCATATCCCTCCTTCATTGTCTCTTTTCCAAGCTGAAAAGTCCCAGTCTTATTAATCTCTCCTCATATGGCAGCCGTTCCATACCCCTAATCATTTTTGTTGTCCTTTTCTGAACCTTTTCCAATTCCAATATATCTTTTCTGAGATGAGGTGAACACATCTGCACGCAGTATTCAAGATGTGGGCCTACCATGGATTTATATAGGGGAAATATGATATTTTCTGTTTTATTATTTATCCCTTTCTTAATTATTCCCAACATTCTGTTTGCTTTTTTGACTGCCACTGCATGTTGACTGGATATTTTCAGAGAACTACCCACAATGACTCCAAGGGATTGCTCAGTGGTTTGAGCATTGGCCTGCTAAACCCACGCTTGTGAGCTCAATCTTTGAGGGGGCCATTTAGGCATTTGGGGCAAAAATCTGTCTGGGGATTGGTCCTGCTTTGAGCAGGGGGTTGGACTAGATGACCTCCTGAGGTCCCTTCCACCCCTGATATTCTATGAAAAGATCTCTTTCTTGAGTGGTAACAGCTAATTTAGACCCCATCATTTTATATGCATAGTTGGGATTATGTTTTCCAGTGTGCATTACTTTGCATTTATCAACATTGAATTTCATCTGCCATTTTGTTGCCCAGTCACCCGATTTTGTGAGATCCCTTTGTAACACTTAGCAGTCTGTTTTGGACTTAACTATCTTGAGTAATTTTGTATCGTGTGTAAATTTTGCCAGCTCAATGTTTACCCCTTTTTCCAGATCATTTATGAATATGTTGAACAGCACTAGTCTCAGTACAGATCCTTTGGGGACACCACTATTTACCTCTCTCCATTGTGAAAACTGACCATTTATTCTTATCCTTTGTTTCCTGCCTTTTAACCAGTTTCTGACTGTCCCTCTTATCCCATGGCTGCTTACTTTGCTTAAGAGCCTTTGGTGACAGACCTTGTCAAAGGCTTTCTGAGTCCAATTACACTATATCCCCTTGTTCACATGTTTGTTGACCCCCTCAAAGAATTATAATAGATTGGTGAAGGATGATTTCCCTTTACAGAAGCAGTGTTGGCTCTTCCCCCAACAAATCATGTTCGTCTATGTGTCTGATAATTCTGTTCTTTACTATAGTTTCAATGGGTATGGAACAGCCTTCAGATGAGAAGAGATTAAAAACACTGGGATTTTTCAGCTTGGAAAAGAGACGACTAAGGGGGATATGAAAGAGGTCTGTAAAATAATGAATGGTGTGGAAAAAGTAAATAAGGAAGTGTCATTTACTCCTTCAGATAATACACCGCTAACTTGATATAACGCGACCCGATATAACATGAATTCGGATATAGCACGGTAAAGCAGTGCTCCAGGGGGTCAGGGCTGCGCACTCTGGCGGATCAAAGCAAGTTCAATATAACGCGGTTTCACCTATAACGCGGTAAGATTTTTTGGCTCCCGAGGACAGCGTTATATCGAGGTAGAGGTGTATAAGAACCAGGGGTCACCCAATGAAATTTATAAGCAGCAAGTTTAAAACAAACAAAAGGAAGTACTTCTTCACACAATGCAGTCAACCTGTGGAACTCATTGCCAAGCAAAAACTATAACGGGATCCAAAAACAAATTAGATAAGTTCATGGAGGATAGGTCCATCAATGGCTATTAGGCAAGATGGTCAGGGATGCAACCCCAGGCTGTGGGTGTCCTTAGTCTCTGACTGACAGAAGCTGGGAGTGGACAACAGAGGATGGACCATATGATTGCCCTCTTTTGTTCATTCCCCCTGAAGCATCTGGCATTGGCCACTGTTGGAAGACAGGATACTGGGCTAGATGGACCATTGGTCTGAGCCAGTATGGCTGTTTTATGTTCGGAAGGGCTACAGTCCTGGAGAGTGCTCCTGGGAACCGATGGAGAATGTCCACACTTCCTAGAGAACCTGGATTACTACCTGGCTTACTAGTGCCCAGAGGGCATGTTAGGGGAAGGGATGATGTGAGGGTTCATAGGTCTCAAACGTGGGCCCACAGGTCACCAGGCAGTGCTCAGACCACAGCCACCACACAGCTACTCATCTGAATGACTGGAGGAGGAGGCCAGTGAAGCTCCAGCTTGCAAAGGGCTGCACCCACAAAGCTGGAAATCTGCACCCAATTGGCTGGAAAGCTCTATGGAAACCAGAAAGAGGTACAGGAAGTTGTCTGAGCAAACTAGAGGAATCTCTGGCTGGCTGCTACTATGAACCCTGCCTATTTGTCTGACTCCTGAGCCCTGCCTCACAGCGCGTTCTTGGTTCCTGTCCTCCTTATCCCAGGCCCTGGTGTGTTTCCAGTTCCTGCTTTACTCTAGGTCCTACGCCCTATCCCTGATGCTGACTCCAGCTCTGACCTTCGGCTTGGCACCTGACTCTGTTTTCAGCTCTGATCCTGGCTCTGGTTCCAGGCTCCCGACTCTAACCATTAGGCCTCACCACCCAAGCCCCGGTCCCTACACCCTGTCCTGGAGCTTCCAGCCCCCCAGCACTAGTTAGGTCAGTCCCTTTTTTTCCAATTCCCTTGTGGCAGCTGGGGAATAGCGTAAGGCACAGGACTGCCCAAGCTATACCCCCATGTCCTCTTTCTCCACCTGCTCCCGCCATGTCCCGGTACATCCTCTGTACCAGGAGCTCTTGAAGGGTAGGGGCCAGGGCTGGTTCTGCACTGGTCAGAGGGCTCTGTACTGGGGTCATCCCCATGAGGCTGTTTTTGGGCTGTTGTGCACCAGCATAGCTGTCACAAAGTAGTAGCAGGGCAACCATGAATCGAGTTAACCCTTTGTTCATCAGGGACCCAGTAAATGCTCCTGCCCCGTGGAACCTTAAATTTGAATTTTCAGCCTCATGCGAATGAGTTTTGAGAACTCAGCCTCTTTAATTCCTTCCTCCTTTTCCTCCAAAGAAATCAATAGGAATTTAAAATTTGAACACAGCTCTATGACTGTTTTGGTTTTGGCCTGGAATTAGTATTTATGCAGCCAACAAATTTTAAAACAAGCATACACATGAAACACTGGAAGCAAGTTTAACTAATTCTTCCTTCAATTTTTTATCTGTGTCTTTGCCTGGAAGGCATCAGTGCTCTGCTGAAATCCAAAGTGATTTTAAATGAAAAGAAACCTTCAACTTTGTATGAAAGCTTCCAGTTTTCCCAAATGAGAGTGTTTTAAATCATCTGAATAATTCAAGGCATTCACCTATCAGCTACTTCACACACTGCAGGATGGAGAATGCTGCTAAGCATTCTCTTGGCCCTTGTCTGAAGAGGTCCACTGAATCCTACGTGGAGTCCCGAGAGTCCCCCATTATCTCCACTCATCTCCTTGCCTTTGAGGAGCACAGATGCCACTCACCATCCTTCCACTTGTCAAAAGGCAGGGCCTATTTGAAACTGGTCAGTGCCACTTCATAATCTCCCCATTGCTACTCTGCAGTCATTTACCCCTGTGCAAAGTGGGTGTAAAATGCTACTTTGTCATGACAGTAACACCACACACCCAGTGGTTACCCAGCAATAGCATGCTAAGGAACACAGGTCTTGTCTACACTTTTTGGGGAATGCAAGAGGGTTACACCAGTGTAAGTGCATTAGTGTTAACCGCTATTTAGACATGATGTACCAATGTAAAATGTGTCATGCCACAGGGCAGCTTACTCTAGTATAAACAGGCTGGGTGGATGAGGCCACACAATCATAAATAGGGCTGCAGATATATCATGACACTTTTTAAAATAAAAAATCACGTGCAGTCATAGTAAATTTAGTAAAAGTCACGGGTTTAGTGACTGCACCATGATTTTTTATTTAAAAAATTCCCTAACAACTGAGGGGGCACCAACCATGCATAGCAACCCTAATCCCAGCCTGGTGGGGAGAGGAGATGGGGGTGGGGAGTGGAGAGCAAACCTTCCCCACACTCAACCCGGGCAGCGGTGGCTCCTGGGGCTGGGCCCCGGGGTTGTGAGGGAACTCGCAAGCCCTCACTTTGGGTCCCATCACACCTCCGTCATGAATGGCACCGCGACCCCACACACCTGGCCACAATGTCTGAAACAGAAAGCTGGACCCAGCCCCACAGGATAGGAGCCACAGGAGCCGCCACTGTAGGGTGAGTCACAGACACAAAAATCGTCACAGATAAACAGGAAAATTACGCTACCCATGATTTTTTCTTGACATAAGAAACCTGCATCCTTAATTGCAAGACATTTCTCCTAGAAACTAGTTGCTAGGGACACTCTGCAAAATTATGGGCCACCTCTACAGGTACAGAGCAGGTGTAGTGGGAATTGGACCATTTTCCCTTTCTCATAGCCAGGGTCAGGGGTGGTTAAAGTGCAGCCTGCCCGTGAGAAGGTGAGAACTGATTGGGAGAACTTAGCCTACTAAAACAACAAGGAGTCTGGTGGCACCTCAAAGACTAACAGATTTATCTGAGCATAAGCTTTCATGGGTAAAAAACCTCACTTCTTCAGATGCCTACTAGACATTCAAGACCCTAATATGAAACCACAGTGTAGGAGCCCGATTCTCCCCTCATTTACACACCATTAGCTTCAATGAGGTTAGTCCTGATGAACTCCTTTGTAAGTTAATGGATGATCAAGCCATCCGTCATTTTATCATTGTACTACTATAAATTATAATACCAAAATTGTTGGGATTATAAAACTCCATTTCTTATTAAAAAGGCAAATGGCAGTGATTATCCACTTTCCACAAGATAGACAAATTACAGTTAGATTATGAGATATGGGCTCTTCCTCCCATTGACTTCTTTCTCTCTGACCGCCAGAGATTATCTTTATAAATTACGTGTTTCATACTAAAAATTTATAGGAACAGAAAAATACCTCTGATTGGTACAGGTAAGCATCGATAATACACATTCCTGGTTGTAAATTCAATGGATCCTTAATGATGTAACAGTTCTATGCTGCATTTCCAAACCATACCCAGGGCCATTTCACACTTTAGCCCTTTTCCTGTCACAAATATTCTTCTTTGCCACTACCCTAGTGACCTTTCACTTTCTGTTTAACTTCTGTGAGTGTTCAATCAATCAATAACCCACTCTAAACAACGAGGCAATAAACTGAGGGAAAATGGTATATATTAGAAATGATGGAGTAATCTGCCTCTAGAAACCTTACTATGCTGTTAAATCTAAAGCAAAATGTAGTAGTTCAAACTGTGCTGAATTATGAGCATTTCCTCAAGACAAAATTTTGCAATGCAAGGGCATTATGGGAATTACTCTCTTCTGCTGAAGAATTCAACAAAATGCTTTGCTCTGCCAGCACAACGAGGCAAGAGGACTTGAGGATGGGTAATCAGGCTTAGTTAACACAAAGTTCCCACTCTGGGGATCTGTTTCTGGAAGCTAAGCATTCTGTAGTTTGTACTCAGCTTATAAATTCTAAAGAAGTACCAAGAATGGATTTATGTGAGTATGGAAGCCAGTAACCATGAATGAGGCTAACAAAAAGTGATGCAGACTGTCAGAGCTGAAGGAAGGAAGGATGGCCCAGTGGTTAGGTTGCTAACCTAGGACTCAGGGGACTGGGGCTCAATTCCCTGCTCTGACATAGCCCTCTAGTATGAGCATGGACAAACCACCTAGCATCTCTGTTCCTCAGTTGTCCATCTGGAAATCAGGGATAGCGGTACTTTCCTACCTCATAGGATATTGTAAGGATGAATCCATTAAAGATTGTGAGGTGCTCAGATAGTACAGCAGGGATCAGCAATCTTTGGCATGCGGCCCCTCAGGGAAATCTGCTGGTAGACTGGGATGGTTTGATTACCTGCAGCTTCCGCAGGTTCGGCTGACCGCAGCTCCCACTGGCTGCGGTTCGCTGTTCCAGGCCAATGGGGGCTGCGGGAAGTGGTGGCCAGCACATCCCTCAGCCCACGTTGCTTCCTGCAGCCCCCATATAGCCTGGAATGGCAAACCGTGGCCAGTGGGAGCTGCGATCCGCTAAACTTGCGGATGCTGCAGGTAAACAAACCGTCCCGGCCCGCCAGCGGATTTCCCTGACGGGCCGCATGCCAAAGGTTGCTGATTACAGCATGGGGGGCTGTAAAGTCCCATAGGTAGAACGTATTTTACTATAACTGCACTACAATTTTAAAATCAGGGCAGCAGAATTGGGATGGCAGGGGAGGCTACCACCTCCACAATGGAAATACTGTGGGAGCTCTGACCTCATGTAAACTTGCACATACCTGGGGAGCAGGGGGGGACAAGAGCAGAACTCAGAGGGGCTTGAGCAGCCACTGTGGGGGCTGGGAAGCAGGGAGCATGATCTGGAGGGGCTGGAACAGGCCTGGAAGCAGGTAGGAACCCCCTGAATCCTCCTTCCCCCGCTGAGTCTCAGTGCCTCCTCTCACTCTCCCTCCTATCCCTCCACCCCCCATTTGTAGGGACGTGCTGTGCTCCTCACCCCTATTTAAAATTGTGGAATTGTTTAATGTGGCAAAAACCTTATTCTCTCGCTTTATATGTGGCTTGGATATTGCCATCATTGTGATGTGAATCTTTGCACTTCCAGCAGGCACCAAAATGTAGATGGAAGCAGGAGGATGCTGGCTGTATCCCCCTCCACCTGAGCTGGTGCTGCAGAATCCATTGGCAGTCCTCTTTGGGTCCACAGACTGCTCTTGGTCAGAAGCAGTGTCTCCATGAGGTATTGGGATTGATTGGTGAGTGGTAGGACACCAGCCATACTGGGTAGAAGAGACTTATTAATAATTATTAGTATTACCATAGTGCCTAGGAGCCACAGTTGTGGATCAGGACCCCGCTGTGCTAGGCGCTGTACAAACACAGAACAAAAAAGCTCACAATATAAGTATGATGCAAAAGACAACAGCTGGAAACAGACAGACAGATGTGGGAATGTAAGGAAACAATGAGACCATATTGGTCAGCAGGCTAGGCAGTGGTCTCAGCACAACAGTGGCCTACCCACTGACCAGTTTTCTGTAAGCATCACAGCACAGGAGAGTTTTAAGGATGGATTTGAAGAATCTGTGTTTTTTTCTCATTGGCAACTGCCCTTCACAATCCCAGTGAATTGATTTCTTTTGCTGGTATATCTACAGATTTTCCTGTCTTGTTTCCAGTAAAGAAGATGCCATTTAAAATTATATAGCTTTTCAACTGGGTGACTCTTCTCTCTCATTTCATTATTTTACACTGTAACTCTCCCTCAGAAAAGAGAGAATCCTACAATAAAATGTGTTGTTCCAGGGCTTGGCACCCCAGATATTGGCATGGAGGAAATCAGTGGTTTGATATCATAATATGCTGGCTAGAGCATACTTGTGCCACTGTCTTCTACTGGATAGAATAAGTATCATTTAACGACATGTCATAGGCTCTTTACATTCTTCTTTAGCTCAGGTGATAGTGGTCTGTGCTTCTGAATTGCACTGATTGAAAGCTAAGCCAAACCCAGCGGACAGTGATGTGATATGCAGGGTTTTTTTACTCCATCATAGGCGTTCATTTCTGTTTTATCACCACAAAAGAAATCATGTGTAACTGGCCATGGTTCATACTTTTTCCTAAATCAGGACCAACTGATCTTGAAGTCACACAGTATAAGGTGTATAAGCAGCCATGGCCTCTACTTCTTAAGCAAATGGCTTTCTATATTGTCTTCCCCTCTCTAGCCTTTGGAATGGATCTGTCCTTCAGCCAGGGAAGCATTTAACTTTAATCTTCAAGCCATTACCTGTTTTAAGTCATCCATTGACTACCACAGGAAGAACCTACCTCCATGGAGGACTGTACATTGGTCCAGGTGCTATAAGTAATGTGCTGTGGTTGTTCATGAGTATTAACATTTTGTGATTTCTCTTGAAGAGTCATAATTAGCCTATGTAAACGAAGAGTCCAGAGGGCCAAGGAACCTCCAGTGTGGTTTCAGTCTCCTTACCTTACTATCAAATTCCACTATTTCAGAGACATGTTGGGGAGCACCTAGCATGCTGAAGGCCTTGCTGCCCTCAGAGTGAGCCTTTATCTATTCTCTTAGCCCTTATCGAGCACTGTACAGTACTGGATTACAAAACTACAGGGAGTGCTACTGCAGCTGTTGGGGCTGTGACTGAAGTAGTTTTTTATAAGAGATGTCGCAGGAGAGAATGAAGAAGAAAAAGCTGTAGTTTGTTTGGGCAAAGCATTACTCCAACTACTGAGAAAACAATTTCATTACCCACAATTTTCCAGTGGGGACATCATGTTGATTTTGAAGGTACCTGGTCAGACCCTCAGCTGATGCAAATTAATGTCATTCCAAGCCTTCAATGGAACTACACCAATTTATACCAGCTAAGCATCTGGCCCAGAGTGGATAACAACCTTTGTTGCCTATTGAACTGTGAGCAATTTCACATGTTTGCAAGGCAGTTTACTTCAGTCTCTTTTGGGTAATTTAGCAGACATTCAATTTGTACAAAAGCTGGTCTGCCTTTTATTCCCTAAGCATCCACATTTCTCTAATGCTCTTTTCTCTCCCACTCTTTTATATTGGTGGCCGTTCAGGGTGGCTTTTCTCTCATCGAAAGGCATGGCAGGACTGAGCGGACACAGCATGCAGTTTCTATAACTGCCTCCAGTACTTTCCTGCAAGGCTTGTTCATGCACTGTAATTTAGGATTCAAATCCTTCAGGGTTTTGTTGTTGTTGATAATTGTGTTGCTTTTGCATCATATCATCATTGGTTGTCTTTATTAGTATTAAAAAGGCCCTTAAGTACTCACTCTGCATATCTCTTCAACAATAGCACATTTATATTTTAATGTAATGCCTTATAGTAAAAGCTGCTGAATCACACACAGACTAGTCCCAGATCAGTTCTGGGACTGATCCAGAAATCTGACTGGGTTCAGATATGTTAAGTTACAAATTAGCCACCCAAAACAAAAGCAATGGCCCCCTGTTTACTATATAAATGCAAATTAGTGAATTAGGGGATTTTTCTTTTCATTGCTCTAGATATACAAACCAAAGGGGAAAAAGTAAGAATTTATATTAGGAGAAGCCAATGAGACTGCATTTTAGATACTAGTATATGAAGGTAAGATATTGTTACATTCTTTCTCTGTAATATTGTGGTTTGGTGCATTGAGAAAACCACTTTAGTGCTGTTCCATGAATTAACTGTCTAATTACACATGAATAGTTCATGATTGGGGAAACAGTGTAAAGAGCTGAGTTCAGAAATATGACATATGTCTTGATCTGTGTTTGAAAAGTGACTGTCCCAGCAGGGGTATTGGAACAATTTGGGTGCTGGAAGCCATTGAACAAACCTGTAAACCCCATATGTGAGGGAAATCATGTATTTGGTTGTTTTTAATACTTCAAGCCAGGGAGTTCTGCCACACCCCCAGCACCCCTGTGGCCCACTGAAGGTGTGATAGGTAGTGTGCAGGGGCATGCACAAGGGAGGGCAAGCAGGGGCATCCTCCCCTCCCCTCTAATCAGTAGGGGCACAGAGCTTCTCCAGCTTGGGACCGCAGCAGGGAGAATGAGCTCCTCCAGCCCTGGGGCACGGGGGAAGAGGAGAGGGGGCACAGGATGTGTCCCTCAAAAAGTGGTCAAATGTTTATTCCTGCACACACCCCTGGTGGTGTTTGTGGGTGTGGGTGTGTGAGAGAGAGACTACAGCTGGTTAAACAGTGTCAATTGAATAATTAATTTGAAGAACCTCACAATAATTTTCAAGTATTTGTAATTTGTTGTCCATTTTCCCAGTTTACAGACTAATTCACACATATTCCCGAATATAGGTTCACTTGGGGGCTTCTTTTTTAGGTCAGTCATTTTTCTTATTATTTGCACCAGTTTGTGTATAACATGGATTAATATTAAAGTCCTGATCCAGGCAAGTGTCCTTGCTCAAGACAGCATGATAGCACATGATTAACTTAAAGCATGTACTTAAGTTCCATTTAAGGCTATTCTTTTAGGTTACACCATATGCTAGCAGAACACATTCAAACGAATGACTCTCTCACTAGTACATAATACTTTGTTACTTCTTTGTTACTACTACTCAGAGAAAAAGGGCAGGCACCTAAGCTCCTCTCTATGGGGCTGATCCTACACCCATGGCCGGCTCCAGGCACCAGCAACGGAAGCAGGTGCCTGGAGCGACCAATAGACAGGGGCGGCACTTTGGCGGCAGCTCAAGCGCCCCGTTTTACTCTTTGGCAGAAATTCGGCGGCAAGTCCTTCACCCCGTCTCTTCCTCTTCGGCGGCAGCTCAATCGTTTCCCCCCCCCCTTTGCTGCTTGGGGCGGCAAAAAAGCTGGAGCTGGCTCTGCCTACACCCCAGTGAAATCAATGGAATTTTGCACAGGCTCAAGTCCTCTGTGGGCACATATCTCCCTTTGGGACTGATTCAGGAAAGCACTTAAGCATGTGCTTAAGCCCTTTTGAAGTTAACAGCAAAACTCCCATTGATTTCAATAGAGGATACCGGTGATATATTAGGGCCTTTTACTGTGCTTTACCTAATATCTAGTACAACTTCAAGGAGAACAGCATCCAAAGAGTAAGTCAAGCTAATTTATTTTAACAGGATTTTTTTTTTTAAAGCGGATATGTCTAAAATATTTCAGTATGATTTTTACAATGCTTTAAAATAGAATTAGACCAATAAGGGTGCATGTTCCATTACCTTTATGGGATGGCTGAGGCTATGCAATGCCCACTGGTGTCCATAAGAGTCACACAATTCAGACCTCCATGCACATGACTTGAAAAACAGACACCTGCCCCCCCTCCCGACTATTCTTAACCAAATAAGGCCTTGATTCAACAAACATTCATGCATGTGCTTAACTATATGCATGAGAAGATTTCCACTGATGCCAGTGGGGCTACACATACAAATGAAGCTAAGTGCATAGGTGTTTGCAGGATTGAGGCCTACGTT
This sequence comes from Chrysemys picta bellii, assembly GCF_011386835.1. Taxonomy (NCBI): domain Eukaryota; kingdom Metazoa; phylum Chordata; order Testudines; family Emydidae; genus Chrysemys; species Chrysemys picta. The sequence continues at coordinate 40,833,011 of NC_088797.1, forward strand.
AAAAACAAATGTGTTACCTGTAGCAGTTGTTGTTGTAGTTGTTGTAACTCCCCAGGGCTGTCAAGCATCCCAAGCAGATGGCATAAGAGAAAAATATCTGCGTGCCAGCATCCACCCAGACCTGCAGGCAGAAACCAAAGGCGTTATCAAAGGGAAAGAAGGAATCATCATTGTTTGTGCTTTCAGCGTGTTTATTTTCTCACAGGCAACTACGCGAGGTAACTTTAAATATCTGGCAAACTTTGTTTAAATTAGAAAAAACATAGATTTGATTCTCCTTTTATACCCACTGGTGCAAATCAGGAATAACTCAACTGAAGTCAAATGGATTTCACAAGTGTCCAACTTTGTAAGTAAGAGGATACTTTGGCTTTGTGTGGCAGATAGGGTGACCAGATAGAAAGAGTAAAAAATTGGGCAGGCGGTGGGGGGTAACAGGCGCCTATATAAGAAAAAGCCCCGAATATCAGGACTGTCCCTATAAAATTGGGACATCTGGTCACCCTAGTGGCAGATCCTCAGCAAGTGCAAATCCTCCTTGCTTCATTGAAGTCAACGGAGGTTTGACAACTTATATCAGCTGAGGGTCTGTCCCTGGCCTCCTCCCTATGGGATAGCTAGAAACTTTTTAAAAAAAATCATTTGAGATTAATTAAATACATACCTACAATGCATGATGTCATTCACAGATTCATGCACATTGAACAATGAGTCAGGGGGAAAAGCAGGCAAATAATTATTATGTGCAATTTGTATTGAAGCAGCACCAGGAAACCCGAGTTATGGATTAGGACCCCACTTTGCTAGGCACTGTACAATCACAAAACAGACAGACAGCCCCTGCCCCAAACGGCTCACAATCTAAGGAGCTTTAAATGGCTAGCCTGGCAACTCAGAAACTGGAGCACTTTCGAACACAGGAGGCTGTGTGTGATCCATTGGATAGGGCAATGGGCTAAGAGTTCGGAGAGCTGGGTTTATTCCTGAATCTGTCACCGGCTTGCTATGTAACCTTGGCAAATCACGCGATTTGGGCAACTCTATGCCTCAGTTTCACCATTTGGGGATAATGAGATTTGCTTGAGATTGATGGATGAATGAAAAGTGCTATACGCAAGATAAATATTATTATTATGCTTATTATTAGATTTTAAAAATCATTTCTATTACAAGTGTGGCACTGATTAGAGATAACTCATTTTCCATGTAACTTCTCAAGAATAATGTTACATCCCAAACTCAAGTAAGTCATTGCTATTTAATCACAAGACAACAATCTTAACTCTGACCCAAAGTGATGACTATTATTTCACTAATAATCTCAAAATATAAACACAACACAACATCTTTTTTTGAAACAAAAATCATAAAAATTATGTATTCATACATACAGCCTTTGGTTGTATATGAACTTCTATGGTTGTAGATATACACATTACTTGATATCTGATAAGAGTAATTTCTTTATTATGTGGGCAGTGTAAGATTTATCGTGTTCTGAACTATCCATTTCCTTGCTTCTGAGTGCTTGGGTTTTGTAAATGATGTAGACAGGTGAGAATATTTAGCCTTAACTGATTCTTGAAATGATTTTTACTTGTTGTTTATGGAACTTTCAATCCTTCATCTTTTTCTTTTCATCACTATCCCCTTACTCCCCAGTGACAGCTACCCATTCCATGGGACAGAATGCTCAAGCTCAACACGTGCAATAATCAGACTCGTCAGAAATTTGGATTGTGGATAGAGGGGTTTTCCCTTCATGTTTCTCTGTAAGGAAAAGTAAGCAGGCAATTCAACTTAAATTTATGTACAGATCTTGCTGAGCACAACCTTTTCACCTTGGGGATACTCTGAGTATTTCAGATATTAATTAGATGCAGGAATTGTTCATATTCAAGGTAAGCAAGCTTGCCAAAAGAATAATTGTTAGGACTTGGAAATCAGCAAACAACATTAACATCACTGGATGGTGAGAGAAGAAGTTACATATACAGGGTTAAAACTGTAGCCCGTGTGGGGCAGTATTGTTTAATCACAACCAATATGATCTGGATTTGCTCTGGTGACCTACAGATGAAAGCCTACCTATCCTGGGCCAGTTCCTTAGCACAGCACAATTCTTGAGGGGAGTTAAGGTGGCCTTTACATTTCCCCTATTCTGGGATGTACATACACGCTGGGCAGGCTGTCACAAATGGCCCCAGAGGCCAAAATGGCAGCCAGAGATTAGTGGCAGTTAGGGGAGTCCTGGTCATTTGTCACAGCTGTGGTGGAGCACTGCAGGCCCTGTTATTCTGGTTCTCCGTCAGCAGGGGATCCTCCTGTGGCCAGCTGTAAGTCTAGAATTTGCCAGCAGAGCTACACAAAGGAGCCATACCAGCAGATCTGGGCTCCTGTGTCCAACCCAATGAAGTACGCTGCACACTTGGGAGTAAGTGTTTTATATGACTTTCGTGAGAACTTTTAATCACAACAATTGAAGTGTTTTGCAGAAAAGGAACCTGACTAAAACCAAGATAATATAATGTTGACTGTTATGTTTTGGGGGCTGTAAGTTCGAGGCAAGAAGGGATTCAAATTCCACTCAAAGATTTCATGTATGGACCAAGCCAATCACAATAACAGAGCCAGCGCTAGGTATAAGCAGACTAAACAATTCCTTAGGGCCTCGAGCAGCTCACAGGGGCCCCCTATTAATTATTAGTATGTGTTGTGTGAAGGAGGATGACAAAAATATTCCCGCTTAGGGCCCCCAATGGGCTAGCACCTCCTCTGCATAGTAATCAAAGGCACAGAAATACATAAACATATAAGGGACATATTTATTTGACATGTGACTGCGGGAGGCTTTGGTTTCTGGAGTTGCTGGAAGTTGGAAGTGTTTCTGTTTAGGAACGGCATTAGGGTCACATTTGATTTGCATCAGTGGTTTAAATGGTTTCATTGCTGTCATGCTGAATAAGATACAGCTGATTACATCTCAACGTTTCACCACTTGGTAGGGAAAAAACTGCACAGGGAAAGCCTTTTGATAGACAGGCTATTTAATGAGATTGGAAGCTTCCAGAAAGCTGGAAGTAACATAGGTCAACTGAAAGAGAACGATTTTCTTAAGTCTAAACAAACCCCAGGAAGCTGGATCAGTAGATGTAGAATCTGACCATTACCATTTTCCCCTGTTTTAGTTGTTGCACAATATTGCTCAGTAAAGGGTCAAATGCAGGCCCCGCATTACACAACACTCGATGCATATTAACTCTTCCTGAGGGCTCGTGTCAACACCACAGCAGCCTGACTGTTCCTGAGGAAGGCCAGCCCTCCTGTGAAAGAGGGACAAATACGTATGTAATATGAAGTCAGGACCACAGAGCTGCTCGGGAAGTGGAGTAGGGAGAACATCACTCTTGAGATAAAGGTAGGACTCCAGGCCTGGTTAGAATATACAGCTCTGAGAGACATCATGCCACAGTCAAGACCTGGCCCTGAAATGGTGGTGGATTTTCTTTATAGCAGCTTCAGCCCTGTTTTCTATAATGGCACAATATAGACAGTGACAGCTAATATTGAGTCAACATCAAAATATTGGGGAACACTTTAAATGGGCTCTGTGAACGCTGCAGAAAGGTTGACCTAAATTCTACGGTAAGGCCCCTTGGCTGTTGCAGACCTCCGCTGTAAAACTGCAAATTCTATAGTGGCTCCAGGTAATTTTTTTCAAATGAGCTTTTTATTTGCTTAAATATTAAATTGAATAACATAATCAATGCAGTTTCCCTTCACTTATACAGTTTGATATTAAATTTAATTTAATTTATGCTGTGTATAAATCTGCTATGTTCAATGCGCTGCAGAATAGGGCACTGAAAATGCATAACTGCATTGTAGACCTAGCCAATGGGGAAATGAGAGGCTTAGTAATGTAGCCAGGGCTTCTGACACCTAGGAATATGAGATAGGTAGGCTGGAGTTGTGGACTAAGACTCAGACCAGCAGTGAAAGATTTAACAATGTCAGCATTGAAAATTGCCATAATTAGGTGTTAGCCTTTGAAATGAATGGGCACTCTCAGAGCACACTCAGGAAGGCAACACTACATCAGTTCACACTTGGTTCACATTTTAAGGTTATCTCTGTAACTGTAAAGTTAAAAACCTTAATTATTTTACATACAAGTGATGCAAGGGATGGATTCTGTGTCAGATTCAGTAGTCATAAAATCACAGAACACACAAGGCCTTGTCTAGAAGGAACTCATGAAGATTTCATAACAGTTAGCATGTAACTGGATACAAGTCTGTTATTAAAAAATCTACTCAACTGGTTTTATCAACTGGATAACAGATACCCTCACTGTATTCTTAACCCTCAGGAAACATGCTTTATTCTAAATACTGGCAATATTAGTACTTGGAAGAATGTATTGTAGCACCTACAATAATGTGATAACTATGTATAATAATGAAGATCCTAAAAAGCTATTAAATGCGTGAACAAATTCCAACAGCCTGCACTTTATACTATTAACCATTCAACAGTTGTATCACATGCCACAAACAGTAGCAGTCATTACAAAGTCAACATTTACCTACATTTACTATGTAATTGTAACCCAGTATTTTCCCCTTCACTAAGAATAGCAAATACAGCAGCGTCTCAGAGATCACAGTGTGATAACTGTAAGAAAATATTAACAATCTGATGGCAAGCACGAGACATGGCTAACAAAGGCCCGTGGCTTTCATTAGCTGTAGCCTAATCCATTCCAGTACTCCTGTTAGTCTCTTCAATATCTCCCAAGCACATCTGGATTGTCCCTTTATTCCCAAATTGCTTTTCTGAACTTCACTGAAACTTCCCCAAATCTCTCAGAAGCTTCTTGTTTTTTCTGAAATGTTTCTCAATCCTCTAAGGTAAAAATATTCCTCAGATTTTCCCATTCACTTTATCAGTTGACTCAAATCTCCTTCTCCTCATCTCTGATACTTCACCAGCCCACTGGCTGCTCCCCTGTGCAATTCTAGCTCTTCACAGCATTCCAACACCTCTCTTGGCTTCTTCCATGGCTCTGCCATTCTTGGTGGCCTTTGAGCCTCTTCTCAGTCTTCTCGAGAACTCTTGAGGTTGTGTCTTCACAGCACATTATAGATTCATAGATTCTAAGACCAGAAGGGGATCACTGTGGTAATCTAGTCTGGTCTCTTGAATAACACAGGCAACAGAACTTCCCCAAAGTAATTTCTAGAGCAGATCTTTTAGAAAAACATTCACTTTTGATTTTAAAATGATCAGTGATGGAAAATCTACTATGACCCTTCATAAATTATTCCAATAGTTAATTACGCTCACCGTTAAAAATTATTTTCAGTCTGAACTTGTCTAGCTTCAACTTCTAGTCATTGATTATGTTCTACCTTTCTCTGCTAGACTGAAGAGCCCAATATTAAATATTCATTCTAATGTAGGTACTTACAGACTGTAATCAAGTCACCTCTTAACCTTCTCTTTGTTAAATTAAATAGATTGAGCTCCTTAGGTCTATCACTATGAGGCATGCTCCGTGATTGTGGACACCAGAACTAGACACAGCAACAGTTGCACCTGTGCCAAATAAAGATGTAAAATAACCTCTTTACTCTTACTCAAGACACTCTCCTGTTTATGCATCCAAAGATTGCATTACCTTCTTTGGCCACAGCACTGCACAGGAAAGTCATGCTCAGCTGATTATCCACCACAACCCCCAAAACTTTTTCAGTTACTGCTTCCCAGGATAGAGTCTGGAGAGGTAGGGTCATAAGCTGAAATTGTATCCAAAGACTTGTCTTCACTGCAACAATTAGCTCATGTTAGTACAGTTGAGTTACTGGCCTCAAGTTAGCCAAGCTCCAGTGAAAGGGGCCACACTTCAAAACAACACTGAAGATACACAGAGTGATTGGCTTAGCTGCTGCTGAGTTGTGGTAACTCGAGCTCTTGCTTCTCCACTAAGTTGCTAGCTGGAGCATCAGCATCACTGGAGCTTCAATATCCCCTCACCCCTACTCTCCAATGGGCTAGCTAGCTCAAGCTTAAAAAATCACTTAACTTGAGCTAAAGATTTGTCTGTGTAGTGGAGAGTCGAATTAGGGGTAACACTTTACAGAGTGGAAGATACCTTCAAGTGTAGAACTTCCATGACATATAATGGAGGTGCTGGTCATGGCTCCATACTTAAGGATGTGTTGAGTTTTGCATGTATGTATTGTGTAAATACTGAGAGTTTACACGTTCAGAAGGCAGCATACATACAAAACTGTACTTGCTGAAGCTGTTGCTTTTGCTTTACTATCATTCACAGCACAGAGAGAGCATGCTCAGTGCTATTGTAACATCAGATGGAAGCAACACGAGGAGGGAATTATGTTCCTCCTCAGTCCAATGATGACTATCTGGGTACAGTGCCTGTGTACAGTGTACAGGTTCTGTTTCAGTAATGATTACATTAACAGCAATGCAGTCCTGCTTGGGGTAAATTAGCCTAACCCTGCTGCTGCTGTATTCACTCCTACTGCTGCTGTTCTCTGTGTGCAATTAGGCAAATACTTTCTTGTCTAAACATTGCCCACTCCTTTGAACCTGATGCCAATGATGTTTCTGCCCTTTGTTTAGTATAAATGCTGCTATATCTTTCCTTTTCTCCCCCCACTTTCTTATTTAAAGACAGACTGACAAAAATATACTGGCATTGTATTTGGTGGTGTTCTCATCTGTTGACTTGGGTAGAAAAGGGGAGAGGCAATTCACGGCACAATCACAAGAGACATATGAACCAGTTCTCAGACTACTGTTACCATACACATGAAATATTCCAAATGGGGTGGGTTCAGGAATAAAAATTTGCATAGGGAAATAGGGGTGGAATGCAGATGGGACCAGTCCATCAGCAACATTCACTGTATTGCCATACTGAGCACATAATTTCCAAAAATCATATTCTCTTCTGGTTAGGTTCTTATGCCTTTCCTATCACTGTTGTGTCTGAGCACCAGAATTAGGAAATTAAACCAGGAAACCAAAGCCTATCAAAGGAGACTGATGTCTGTTCTTGCATGTAATCTAGTGCACAAGCGGAGAGAGGCGATACACAAGTTGTCAATCAATTCTTCTCTTTTTCCTGGGTTTGTTGAATCAAACATTCAGCCAATGGAGTCTGTGAGATGTGTTTACTCTGCTTTGGACATACCATAAACATAGTTTCCAGGAGCCAGATTTTTAACAGCCAGGCAATGGGCCGCTCACACTTCTGCTCCAAATGTTCTGAAAAATGAATTCTGAATGGAGGTGTCATTTGCACTTTCATGTGCTCTGATGTGAAAAATAAGAAACCATCCAAAATTTCAGCTGAAATGGAATGGTGAAAGTTTTCATGTGACCATTTGCCACTTGGTTAATTGCACACCTTTTACTTTAGTCATAAAGATCAGTTTGAAACAAATTTCTCTGATTTTTCTTTCTTGTCAAAGGAGTGAAATAATGTTACATATTTTGAGTGGCTATAGGTAACAAATGTAAAAGCTCATGGGAGTGCCAGTTAGAGTCAATAATAACTAGACCGACAGGTTTTATATGGTCACAGTAGAAGTCCACTGTAATTGAATAACAGTTCTTGCTGTATGCAGTGCTGGAAAAGTCAAAGGACACACTCTATGCCCTTTTGGTTTACTTACGGCTTCACAAGACAGGCAACATTCACACAGTAGTCTGAAAATATCGAAATCATGTGCAGTGGAAGTGCCCACGGCTTCCCACAGAGAGCAGAAAGAGGAAGTTCAGCAGCTGCAGGGCCCATTAGGAATCTGGCCAAAGAGGCCTTCCCTGCCCTGCAGAGAGGTGATGGGGGAAGCAAAGTCCAAGCTACCCTGCCTTCATTTACTAGATGGGGCTGGAGCCCCTTTTTCAGGGAAGTGGGCTATAAAAAACGGCAATTCCCCCATGAGTGCTGAAAGAGGAGAAGAGAAAGAACCTTGCCCTTTTGGAGTGCAGCTCGGGAAAACAAGAAGAGGCCCTTGGAAGAAGAGGTGAAAGGCAACATTTTCCCCAGATCTAGTACAATTATTCATGTAATTTGATTAGGTAATGCTTAGCGTTCAATAATAATGTTAACTGATCTAAAGAAAGGATGTGGATTTAAAACACTGGCACATTTTCAGTGGAAATTCTGATTTCTGTAACTTCTTGTAGAAGGGTTCGGCTGCAGCTCATCCCTCCCCAGGGCGGTGGGGAACCACACCACCTCGCTATGTCCGTCCAGTTACGTCGGGGAACTAGTCTGGCAGGCCCACCCACTCCACTGCGTCCCAGCCCGGGGCCCTAGCAGCGGCAGAAGGCCTGCTGCTTTGTCAGTGGGGATCCTGGCTGCAACACACTGACATAGGCTCTGGCTGTGCTGCAGCCAGACTAGGGTCGGCTGCCCCGGGCTACTTCCTACCTCCCCCTCTAGAGGTACCTGCATCTGGACGGTGTCCTCCAAGGGATCAAACACCATGGGCTCCTCCGGGTAACCGGCAAGTGGTAGGCTTGGCAGCTCCTCTGGGTAACTGGCAACGGGCAGGCTTAACAGCTTCTCCAGGGCCTGGTTGGCATCAGGCCTCGGCTGGTCTGGCCAGTCCTCGGGTCGGCCTCCAATTGCTGAGGTCTCCCAACCGGGAGCTAGGCCACAGGCATCTGGCTTCTCCGGCGACTGGATCTCTAGTGAGCTCTGGGGTTGGGCTTTTGTACTTCCTGTCCTGCGCCTTGATCTCTGGGGGGCGGGTGCATGCTCCACTGTCTCCGCCCACTTTGGTGGCCGGAGGTGCTCGTCCTTTCCCGGGGCGACAGAGAACCACACCGCCTCACTACACTTCCTTTCTATTAAACTATTCTCTCAGTGTGCGCTGCACGGTGCCACCTCTTGTACAGCAGTGGTAAGTGCTGGGAAGTAACACCCATGGTTCTGTGAATAGATGTACTGCCCCAAAAGCTGAATGAATGAACTTGAGATAGCAATGGTTATAGAAATACACAGACTGAGTAAAACAAGAGACTTTAATTCTCAACATTGTTACACACAAACGACATTAATAGTAATTAAGATTCCAAAGTCAAGCACTCAAAAGTTAGGAAATGTCAGACTTAAAGTTACCTGTGCAATGTTAATTTGGCAACTGACCATGCATTATGATACAGTCTGTAATTACGCACTTACACACTAACTTTTCCACTGGACCCCTGCCACATTCAGTGCAGAGATTGGATGCTGCTCACTGATTGAGCAGCTATTCAATATTTTGTTTTACCCGCATAGTTCAATACATGGTCCCAGGCTTTATTTACTGTACACCATTGAAACTCTGCTCTGAAGACAGAATCATTAATTTTCTCCTCGGCTTTTCTCTGGCACTTACCACTGTAGTATCTAAATGCTTCACAAATATTCATTTAAATTCCAGCACCCTTGTGAGGTATGCAGGTGGTACTATCACCATTTCATAGATGAGCAACTGAGGCAGAGAGAGGTTAAGGTCAAAAATGTCCACTCATTTTGGGTCCCCATTTTGAGATGCCTGTGGCCTGATTTTTCATAGAACTTAGCATTTTATAGCACTTCCTTTGTTAAAAGCCCAGCTCCCATTGCCTTCAGTTGCAGCTGTTAACGCTCAGCACTTCTGCAGATCAGACCCCATGTGTTTCAAGTTAACTGTCCAAAATACAGGGAACATTATAATATCCAGTGCTTGTTTCTAAAACATGAGCGAACCATGTTTTTGACACCAAGTTGTGGCAAAATATGAACATGATTCTCATGTGCGATACTGTACAAAAAGAATTTGCTGCATCAAGTTGCTCTAAGGGGTTCACCCCAGTTTGGGAATAAAGCATTGTATACTCTCTCTCTCTTTCTCCCTCTCTCTCTACAGCTTTGGGCAATATTGCTGCTGGCCGGCTATCTGGCAAATACAAGCTCAAACACCTGTGTGCCAGCCAGCTCTCTGTAGTTAATGCTTGGGTTGTTCTTGTCTCATCTGCAGAATGCACCACATGCCAGTGGCTAGCCTTCGGGCTAATGTAGTGTAGGGAGACAGACAGAAAAAAGAAGAATTTCCTTCTTCCTGCTCTAATCAGAACAAAAGAACCTAAGAATGGCCATGCTGGATCAGACCAATGGTCCATCTAGCTGTGGCCAGTGTCAGATGCTTCAGAGAGAATGAACAGAATGGGGCTAAAAATCGCAGTGCAGACATTTGGTCTCAGGCTGGAGCCCAGGCTCTGAGACCCTCCATCCTTCTGGGGTTTTAGAGCCTGGCTCCAGCTCTAGCCTGAATGTCTTTATGGCAATTTGTAGCCCCCCAAACCTGAGTCAGCTGACCCGGACCAGCTGTGGCCAATCTGTGGGTCTTTTACTGTCACATTAGACATACCCTAAGTGTATTGTGGGGGAGTCTGGAGAGGTACGGTCATAAGCTGAAATTGTATCCAGAGGTTGTCTTCACTGCAACAATTAGCTCATGTTAGTACAGTTGAGTTACTGGCCTCAAGTTAGCCAAGCTCCAGTGAAAGGGGCCACACTTCAAAACAACACTGAAGATACACAGAGTGATTGGCTTAGCTGCTGCTGAGTTGTGGTAACTCGAGCTCTTGCTTCTCCACTAAGTTGTTAGCTGGAGCTTCAGCATCGTTGGAGCTTCAATATCCCCTCGCCCCTACCCTCCAATGATCTAGCTAGCTCAAGCTTAAAGAACCACTTAACTTGAGCTAAAGATTTGTCTGTGTAGTGGAGAGTCAAACTAGGGGTAACACTTTACAGAGTGGAAAATACCTTCAAGTGTAGAACTTCCATGGCATATAATGGAGGTGCTGGTCATGACTCCATACTTAAGGATGTGTTGAGTTTTGCATGTATCTATTGTGTAAATACTGAGAGTTTACAAGTTCAGAAGGCAGCATACATTCAAAACTGTACTTTCTGAAGTTGTTGCTTTTGCTTTACCATCATCTACAGCACAGAGAGAGCATGCTCAGTGCTATTGTAACATATAATTACATATAATTAGTGGTGTACTTACAAAACTTAACATATATAGGTCTGTTGCATTTTACGTGCATTTAACATGCGTGATTTCAGCTTTACGCAGTCGGCAAAAACAAAAAATAAGAGAAAAATAACAATTTTAATACTTCAGAGGGATAGCCGTGTTAGTCTGAATCTGTAAAAAGCAACAGAGGGTCCTGTGGCACCTTTGAGACTTGCATCTGAAGAAGTGAGGTTCTTACCCACGAAAGCTTATGCTCCCAATACTTCTGTTAGTCTCAAAGGTGCCACAGGACCCTCTGTTAATTTTAATACTGTACCTGTAGTGCGGACGATTCCGCTCGCCATTCAATTCAATATAATTTTGCCTATACACGGTTTTCGCTTTACGCGCTAACCGCGGAACGGAACCCCCGCGTAAGATGAGACTCACCTGTATGTGTGTGGGTCAGAGTGAAGGTTGTAAACATTCTCCTTGCACATTTCATAAACATGTTTTTGACCAAATGTACAGACTGCAAGGGTAATGAACTAGTGATTTAATTACGTTACCTAGGCCTTTCCTTCTTATTAATCCTTAGGGTTTGTTTGATTTTTTTTATTGTAATGTTTGTGTTACACAGTTTACATAAGGGTTATATTAATCACTGGAGTGACCTTAACGAAAAGTTAACACAACTTTTTGTGTGGAAATTTCTTATTTCTACACACATGTGCACATGCATGCGTGTGCGTGCACACACACACACACACACACACACACATATACACACACAGAGTACCTATAAACCTGCAGGGGATTAAAATGAAAAAGTATTAAATAGCTGAGCTCTGTTGGAGTGCAGGAGGGCCTTGAAAAGTTTTAATCCCTTCTTTCTTACCGTTTTTAAATTTGGAAGAGTTGTGAGCCCTTTCCCCACATCAGATCAAAATTTCCAGACTCCTCTCTCCTCCAAGATTTCAGAAAACTGCAAGGGAGAAGTAGCAAAAAACACTCCCCTCTCTTCTGACCTTCACAGGAGAAGAGACTTTCTGGTCTCTCACTTCTGCAAAGTTTTAGACATCAAACTGTTGTCATCTAAAGTTCTAAATATTCTGTGGAAGATTTTAACCATCAACCTATGGTTTGACTTCCGTGATATCAGTAGAAACAGTTAAGACAAATAATGGGCCTAACTAGTTTATTTTTTACTTCTTGAATGTTCTAACTAGTCTACCATATACAGTTGATGTAAGGAGCATGTCTTAGGCCCCGATTCAGCACGGTATTTAAGATGTTTGTAACTTTAGATACTTGAGTAATCGCATTGATTTCATGTGCTTAAAGTTACACATGTGCTTAAGTAACTTACAGAATCAGGGCCACAACATGGAAATTGGAACATTTTGAGTTTCTGCATTGTGCAGGAGAAGGATCTGTAAAAATATTAGAACAGGAAGATCAAATTTCCAAAAAGTGGTCCTTTTTTCTTTTGGGTTTTCTCACTTTGCAAAGTATAGTTAGAAAGTTTAGCACCTTCCACCTAATACAAAGAAAAATCATCATTACATTTCAAATTACATTAGAGCAGCATGATAATTTGCAGAGTACGAGCTGACACAGGAGCAGTAATTTAACATCCATCAATTGTCTTTATTTCAGAATGTGAGATTACTAGAACAGAGTCAAAATACTGTAACTATTTTACCATAAAACAAAATGTCTATACTTTCTAGGTCGCTTTGTTTGTCTTACTTGATTTTTCCCATATTATAAAGATGACAGCCTGAGCTATAAGGAACTATAAACATTTCAGGCCCTGGTCTTGCATACGTCCTATTGAAGTCATTGGTATTGGTCCCTTTCTTAACATGAAGCACAACATGAACGTTTGCAGGATCAGAGCCTAAATATGTACCCAAAAATACATATTTGAGAAAGAGGCACATTTTTTCCATCCTTAACAAACGGACTGAAAACTCACTTCAAATGCAATGCTCAAATCATCCATAACTATGGATTAACCATTAACAATGATTCCATAATAAGGTACTTAGTCTTTAAATATGGAAGAACTCACAACCATTTCTAGTTAAACACAGAACTGGCTCTATACAACATAATGTTCCAAATGCTAAAAGTCATTTATTATCCATCTTCTTATCAGAGAATGAGTAATCTTTTTATAGTTTTCTTTTAATATAAATTATATATTATTCTGATGAGTCTTTGTATTATTTACATTTTAAAGAGCACTTTTCCTTTGATTAAAAATTCTGAATAATAAAAAAAAGTCTTTACTGTCAGGGTATGAGAAAGAAAAGTTCAAGGTGAAGGAACAAAGCAGCCACAGATTACTGGAATAGTAAGAGTGCCTGAATGAAACTATGTATTGTAAAAGGGGTGTTACAATTCTGCTGAAGCACAGCCAGTTTCAGTTCCATACACCTTGAAAGGTTTAGCTTTCATGCTTAGCTAACTCGTACAACACAGGGAGAGATTGGAAAGATGTGAAAAATTCCTTTCAATTGTAGAACTGTGTGAGATTTCAAGCTCTAGAATTATTAAGTCATCTTCTCAAAGCTGAGTGCTTTACAGTAATAAGCATGGGGGCAGAGGTTTAATTCATTGGTGTTGTCAGGATCTATTGTAACCCTGCTAAACCATGTCAATATCAAAAGTATTGTATGTGATATAAACAAATGAGAGGTAGTGCGGTTAAGTAGCGAGCACTGGAGGCAGCAATAATGTGATCTAAATGGCAGATACAGGTCTGATAGGTAGGAAAAAGGATTTGGTACCGAGAAGGAGGATAACATACCTGAGACAAAAAGACAGAATCATGGACGATGGAAAAGGCAAGAGGAGGAGAAAGAGAATTACATAGTCCTACCCCTGTGCTTTTAGGGGGGAAAACAAACTACCCCGCTCCCCCAAAACCCCCAAAACAAATACAAGGGCCCAGAGAGTACAGAGACAGCATTATGGAAGTGGAGAGAGAAAACGTGGAGAGTGAGAGCCAAGGCCCAAAATGGTGTGAGTAGAAGCTGTAACCTCAGATTAACCAACCTGCACATCTTTATGGCAATTTAGGTTTTGGACGTGGCTAATCCCAACTAGATGGAAGCAAGGAGCCCACAAGCCTTTTGAAAAGGGTGTCACAGTCACCTCAAAGGGGCCAGGAGGGAGGTGGGACCTCCTTCTCCAATCAGAGGAGTGGAACCAAAGTAGCAGGAAGTGTATATTGCACCCATTCAAAACGATGTTGCAGATACTGCCCTGGACGTGCTTCCCTCTCCTCCTCACCACCTCCACCCAGTATTCTGAGTCAGTCTGAGACTGGCCCTGGACATGGGAGCCTGCAAACAACCCCAGTGCCCTTCTGCCCTCAGACAGAATAGAGTCCTCAGTGGTTTTGCATAGATACAAGTCTCTTCTTTAGAAGTTCTGAAATATGTGTTTGGGAAAAACATGATGAACTTTCTGCGGTTTCCTATATCTTTGGGAAACCGCTGAAATCTCCAGCTCTTCCCATCCTTTGATTAAAGCCAGTTTGGGTATATTCTACTCTATCCGTTGGGGCTGCAGCTGCTTTCACTGGCATTTACCAGGTAGCATGTTTGACAAAATGGGGACTGAAGCTGAAAACCAAGGTGACCTTGCTGTTGTAACTCTGCAGAAAAACACCTGGTGCTCAGGCTGTCTGAACACCTGTAATTCAGTGGAGAGTCTGACAGAGAAGGAGAAATTACTGTGATATTTTTGGGCTACATTTCAAGGTTTATTTTACACATATTTATACATGCATAAATATACACAGACTGTGAGCATGTCAGCTCTGCAATCACTGGGTGGGATTGCAGCTTGTGTGGACACACTTGAACTAACTTTAATCTAGCTAGAATGGATACTGAGCAGTAGAGCACCCGGAACCCTAGGTACTTACTCGGGCAGTTAGCTTGTGTTGAAGCCCACTCTGCTGTGGCTTCACTGCTCCGGTACCCAAGCAAGCTAGGCTAAAGCTAGCTCAGGTATGTCTATATCAGCTGCACTCACACCCAATGGTGCCTGGCTGGATCTCTAAGTAATTCACGAACATCATTGTTTCTTACTAGTCTTCTTTCGTGCTTTTTTTTTTTTTTTTTTTTGCCATATTATATAATTAGGTTCCAACAGTCGGCTCTTTTCCACTCTAGTACCATGGGTTGACCTCCACTAGACAAAAGCCATCCTGGCTAGTTTGTTTATAAGACCGGCTTTTCCAAGTCTCAGTGTTAGAACACAGGAAGTGAAAGCCTGGTGCATTGAAGATAAATGGCAGTACTCTTGTTTAGCCCAACAGGTTCAAGAAAATTAACAAGCACTCTAGCAACAAAAGACTGTAATGCACAACTTAAGGTAATAAGCAGATATGCTGATCTTTCTCGGAGCCTTTTTAAAAATTTCCCTTTATTACCTTTATATCCTTTATCACCACCTTTATAGCCTGAGATTTTGTCTACATTTTCATCATCATGGTGGAAGGCAGATGGATAAAATATAAAATAATCATTAGTGCACAGTCAAGCATGCTACTGCAGATTTAATTCAAATTCAAGCAATTTTGGTGGGCTCATTCATGGAGAATATTTGTCCAAATTACAAAGCTACACAGGTTGGCAAAACATGGCATAAATAGCAGTCTCTTCTCAAGGGACACCCAGGATTGGAAGTGGAGGGGTGTTCTAGGGCCAGATTGAAGTGTATTGGAATTGCTGGTTGTAAACTCCACCATTACCATGGTGTGTGTTGGATGTTTGTAAAGATACTTCCTGCACTAGCTCACATTTCACCCAACAGTCTCATGGTTTCAAAAGTAGAGTCCTGGTGCTCATGACCAGAGAAAAGGTGGAAGTAATAAGAAATTAAAACTGGCCACATTTCCATCTTCAGACCTGACCCAAGCTGAGTTTCAGGTACTTTGGGATTCTATTTGCATAGGTCTCATAAAAATGCAGTGCTGCCATCAATTGAAATCCTATTTGCCGGTCTGAACATGAAAACTAAAACAGTTTTTATTTCTTCTTCATTCTTCTTCTTTGTACCTGGGACATCTCCAGTGAAATCAACTGACATTCTATCTTCAGTTACAGCCAAGCAATCCACTGAAATTATTTGAAATTCTGCCCTCAGCTGTACCTATGCAACCACATTGAATTAAAATTCATTTTAACTGAAAGCACAGTTCTGCTCTCAAAAATAACTATTTAAAAGTAGGGCCTTATTTCTCAAGAAAGGCACTCCCTATGCGTATTCTGAGTAATTGCTGCTTATTTCCTGAGTACATAAGTTTGTTGAGTATTTCTTCAGAGAAAACACAGCTACCGGACAGCAAGCTTTATCCTTTTCAGCTTCATGCCTCATCAACACAATTGTTGCAGTTGCAGAATCTTTACTGTTGGTGAGACACGAGCTAGAAAGAGCAAAGGCCAACTTTCAGAATCCAGGATGAGTTTCCAGGATGGCAGCTATGGGGAAACCCTCCTACCCCAATCTTTCTACCAGTGAACTAAGTAGATTTTATTTGGAAGTCATTGGGAGACAAAATGAGCCCATAATGCAATTTTTCATATCATTTTTCAGAGTACAACGGTACTTTAATTAAAGGCTCCTATCTAAAATTCTAGGAACTTACACATCATAATAAAACACCACTGCACAGACATGCACAAGTAACCCCCCAGCCTACTACAACAACAAAAATTCTTCTGCTTCGATCCACTCATGCCCCATTGAACGGACCAGTTTAAGGCAAGCCTGGGAACCAAGGTCATCAAACCAAATATGTTGGGCCTAGGGTGGAAGTGTGGCGCATGTGGTGTAAATCAAAGGCCCTTCACTGAAACTGCCCTGCCACCACCAAACCCTCTTTGCAGGGCTATCAGCTCAAAGCACTTCAGCACCATGCAAGAGAGTTTAGCAAGGACCCAAATGACTTTATAAATGGAAAGTAACACTTTAAGCTTCATCCAGAAGCTGGGGATGGAATTAACACTGGGCCCTCAGTAGCAGCCATGCAATCGCAGTCAAATCAATGGAATTGTGAAGGAGTAGCTCAGGGCGAAGTTTGGCTCATCAGCTTCAAACAGAGTAATTAAATTATCAGATCCAAATGCGCTTCCACCAATCATGTTTCCAAACATAAATAAACTCATTTAATCCCCCCACCAAAACAATTCATGGCTTTTTAAACACATATATTGTCTTGTTACCCTTTTAACTTGCCAGGAGGACTCACTAAATTGGAAAATAAAACAAGACAAAATATGAACTGTGTATTGTGGATAAACGGCAGGAAAAGTGCTGAGTTTTGGATACAGGACTGAGTTTACTTCCTAAGTTTACTACCCAGAGGTTTTTAACAACACAGCTTCTGTAAGCAGAGCCTTCATTAGAAAGCAAAACAGAACTTAAATGGCCAGGCATAAAATGGCTGAATTAAGCTCTTTCTTTTCTCCCTCTTTAATGGGAGTGATTGTCAAAAGATTAAAAGTAGGTTAGGAGAATAATAAAACAGCTATGTTTCTAATGTCTACCTGACAACAGCTTTTGTACAAGTGAATAATTACATGAAAATCACTTCCTTTCCACCTCTCTTTGGGATTTCTGTGGGTTGCTAGGCAGTCACTCTCCTACCTTCTGCTAATGTTACTTGCAGACGCTGATGAATACAGTATATTCATTCTGAGAAAGGGGAGCTCAGGGGGAGAAAGACCTAAATACTCAAGGTTTTGTTTATTCATTGCTGCCTTCAGATGCCAACACTATAGTTCAGATTACTTTACACATATTTAAATGCTAATTTGCCTAGGCATGATTGGTGGCAAAGTACCTCCCCTTAAATGGAGCAGACTCTTTTTTTGGTATAGAAGTCATCGTGGTAGTATGTTTTTGTGGTGCCAATCAGTGTTGAAAGTCAGCTGCTGGAGCTCAGAACACCAAAGTTATTTCTGGAACTAATAGGAAGGACTCTTTCATTTACTCTGACTGCCTCTCATGACCAAGGCCCTGGGCACCTGGAGAAATTACCACCCATCGTGAAATGTATCGAGATTTCTACTTGAACTACCCAGGTCACGTCTCAGTGGGCCTTGGCTTAATTCCAGAGCTGCCCCCATCAATGCTATCCTACTCGTCAGCCTGTAAAAATAGGGTGCACAAGAGTTTATGGGGCAGAAATCACCTTTTTTGTCTTGCATCTGAAGAAGTGAGGTTCTGACCCACGAAAGCTTATGCTCCCAGTACTTCTGTTAGTCTCAAAGGTGCCACAGGACCCTCTGTTGCTTTTTTGTCATGATACTCATTGGGATCACTAGGGTTACAGAGATTTCATTTTGGACTGATAGTGTGACTGTTTAAGGGGTTGTAAACCAAGGGTGGATACACTGATCTCAAGAGTGCTGGCTCTGCAGACTTTGAAATGCAGGTCTTTGGTCTCCAAGCCCTGATTGCAGGTTTCAGTGCTTGAAGTTCATTTTATTTGATTATGGACCTGCTGGTTGGCATCCTCCACTTCTAGTTATCTCATCAGGACACAACAGGAGCCGGCAGAAAATCTCAAGGCTTTGAATTCTATAATCAGATCAAGCATACCCTGAACACAAGATTAAAGTTTGCAGAACTGGCATCCCCAGTTAAAAGATCCTCCAATGATCTGAAGGTTTAATTTAGGGCATCCTCCAGTTGTAGCCAATGATTTTAGTTTATTGTTCATTTATTGTGTGCTTATGATTAACTAATATGTTATGTTATATGTAATCATTGTATGCTAAATAGAGTTAAATTGTAGGATTACAGACAGAGCCATCCCCTGGGTATGGCGAATTGGGGCAACCGCTCTGGGCCCAGTGCAATTGGCTATTGCGGTCAGTCCTGGAAGTGACGGGTCAGTCTTGGAAGTGATGCATTAGTCACTTCTGCCCCGAGCCCCGCACCTCCTTAGGGAGGGCCCTGATTATAGAAGTATAAGATTGATCAGTATGGAGAGGGAATAATCATGCATTAGGTATCTAAGTAGGGTTGAAATGCAAGGCCTGTAGGGTGAGACCTGCAAGATTTTAGCTTAGCTATTTTAGGCCTTGGAACTAAGAAATGCTGACATAAGTAAGTGACAGAAGAATAACCCGATGCCCTAAGATTATGGGGAAAGAGGTACCAAGGGGTAATATTGCAAAAAATTAGCCAGAAGATTAATTTTAAATCATAAAAATGCTGTAAAGGCACATCTGTTTCTAATATGTGCCTTAACCACATGATACAGGCTGTGTGTCAATGCTAATGAGAATAAAGAGAGCCTACATAACCTATAGAAATCGGGGTCCCTTAAGTTTCTAGGGGACATTAGACCAAGAAGGAAAAAAGAGGGTTGACACTTTTATGGATATGCGCAGAATGTAGGTATAGACAGAATCACATTATAAAAAGAGGATGGCCAGAGCGGGAAAATTGAGCTCCCTATGGGAAACTCTGGCAGGAACCATCCCTCTAATGATGTTCAATCCATGAGAGACCCATCAGATCCTAACACTATTGTTAAGGATGTGAGTATAACTATATTTACAACTTGTGCATAGGTCTTTATAGAATTTCTATATTCTTGGGTAATCATAACTTTAATTATAACTTTAATAAAACTTGTAAAATAGACTAGATTTTGTACTTGTGAATGTATATGTGGTCACTACTCTTGGTCTTTGTGTGTTCCTAGAGACTCTAAATCTAAAGCAAGTAGCAGAGGTGACTTTCATTCTGTTAAGCTTGAAACTGTAGCAGCCAAAGCCAAACCCACGGGGTGTAATACCACATTACAAAATTCACTTTAAATAAAATAAAAGGCTACACAGTCCTGCAGATAAGTAGGTATTTTGCAACAGATCATGCTGTTGCCAGTTTCTTGTGCTGCTAGCCCCACACAGGACAACCCCCACATTCGTCCAGTTACTCAACTGCACAACTCCACACCACTAAAAAAAAACCTCCCTTCATCTGTGTAATTTCTTAAAGTTAGTGATGGGCGAATTGGCTATTTAAGTAAAATTATCCTGAATTAATTTTCACCCACGCTTTGAAGCATACAAAATTCAAACATTTTTAGAGCTGCAGGGAAGTTCATTTATCTACCCCCAATCACCCACCCACTATTGGGAAGTTGAAAAGCCCAGAGGTTTGGGGATCCATCCAAGGTCTGTTCACCAACTCCTATTGTGGAGTTTGGCATTTCTGAAAGCCTCTCTGTTGCGCTACAATTGCTGCTCAATCCAAACAACATAACACACGGTGCACTGTGTGATTATAGCCCCACCTGTGTAGTGAATGCTAGTTTACTACCAGCGGGTTTAATACAGAAACAACCATATGTGCTAGGCCCTTCTGTTTCTGACAGGGGAAATGCACACTGAGCTTCCTCCCTCCACCAACAATAAGGAATATATGCTCTCAGCCATGCTCTGACTAGGTTATTCCACAGATCAGGGGTTTCTTGCACCGTCTCCTGAAACAACTGGTTCTGACCAGCGTCAGACACAGAACACTGGAGTAGATGGGTCATTGGTCGATCCAGTATGGCAGCCCCTTTATTCCTAAAGTGACTTGTTGGTGTTGTAGTGTGGAATCCCCATGGAGGAAGCCAAGATATAGTGGAAGGGTGTCACAAACTATTGGGTGCTTATCCGAACAGAACCAAATTCTCGACCTTTGGCTACCCATCCACCAAAACTTAAATTATCTACGAACTGATTCCATGATCATGTCAATGCTTGGAGCTAGGGGTGAGATTCCCGGCTTGCATAGACACACTCACGCTAGCTCTCATCCAGCTAGTGCCCTAAAACAGTAGTGTAGCCAGGATAGCATGAGCAGCAGTGAGTGGCAGCATGGGCTAGCCATGCCAAGAACAAAACCACCTGAACCCCACCGGCACACACTATGAAAGGCTAGCCCATGCTACCCCAGCTACCCTACTATTTTAGCCTGCTACCTCACAGAGTTAGCACAAATATGTCTACGCAAGAGAGGAATCAAACCCCAGCTTCAACTGTGGACATACCTCAAATCAATACACTAGCTTTTCAACTTCCTTGCCATTTTACGTTTCCAAACATCTCCCAGGGAAAACATCCTTCTCAGAAATGGTAAACTTATCTCAATACAAGGCTTCATCGTCATACACAGTATTGATAGACAATGGTCATATAATTGGCTAGAATGCATGTGGAGGTAAGTTGCCTCATATGCAATGTGGATGCAGATTTTCCCAGTAAATATATATGTTAAAATCAGGGCTGGCTCCGACCCTGCACTGTTTGATTTTGCTTTTTCTGGAGCATGAGCTCATTAGATGGGAGCCCATGGCTGACCGTATGGTCTCTGCGGGAACCTTTAAGACACATGATTTACTCTTATTAAAATATTTACACTCTTATGTTAAATGAACTGAAAATGCAAGTCATTGAATGGCTGTAGCAGAGCTTACAAAGGTATCACAATGAAGTGAAACAAAAATCCATTTCTTCTCTTTGGAAAGAAACATTCTAGACTTTCAGTAAATGAAGAATGTTGTTAGAAGAATGTGTGTTGATGACAGGGGGATATATCATTGGTCCCAAACCCTTGTGCAGCCTCTGGCCTTTACTGAGAATCAGTTCCTTTCACTGCATCATCCAAAACTTTATAGCTTTGTTCAGTTCAGATCACCAGAAACAATCTGATTCATTCCTCTGGGATAAGAATGAGACTAGTTTAGCTCTACATCCATTTATGGCAACTATTCAACCTATCTGCTTTGACAGGCAACTGACCTTCATGGGACATTTTCTAGCTGCCTGAAGAAACCTTAAAGAAATACTGTAGGAAAGACAAAACCCTTATTTATTCAGTAGCGGCTTTCTATTGTTTGCTTATTTGGTTTATTTCAATAAATGCACTATTTGGGCTGCTAAAGGTTAAAGAGACTGACGGGTGCATGAAATTGAAAGCCAGCTGCATCGTAGGCTTTTCCACCAATCATCTTCAAAGCAGAGCTGTTGGACAGATAGCAACAGTGCCCGAGGTCAGCCCTCCTTTGACTTCCTCTGCCTGAGCACTTTCAGCTGATTAACAATTGTTCATCTTATAGCATTACAGCCAAGCTGCTGGATTCCTCTTCTAGAGCACCCACCCGTCCTGTGATGTTGGTGTACCTCTGTGGAAGTGTGCCCCAATGCCATCATGCACGGGGAAGGGGGGTTGCCTTGTACAACTGAATGATGTAACACTTCAGACATGTGCTGTTGGCAGATATCAAATCCTCTTGGCTCTGTACATGATGTGAAAACACTCCAAAAATTGCAGCTGACCTTTCCTCTTCCTCCTCTCCATTTGAGGAGTGTCTTCAGTGCCCTGTAGATGTTGCCTTTATGCTAATCTTTAACTTTTGGATTATTGATGTTTGGGCAGAGAGAGGGTAACACAACTTCCTATGAACATGGAGTTAGGAATTGGAGTTAGGCCCAGCCTCACTGATCAGCTGAGACTGATTAAGTGATTACAAAAAACAGTGAGTGGAAAGGAGAGTTGCAGGAGGAAGGTTGGCTCCTGAGGCCGGCTCTGGAGCAGGGGGAGAAATGCAAGGGGAAAGGTCTTTGGGCCCTGGCAGACTATCCCAAGTCAGGGAAAAGACTGGGTTTCCATGTGGAATTTATGTTGAACTGTTTTGTGTTTGAAGAATAAACTATGCTCTGAAGGAAGGGCTTGAAAAGACTCTGCGTGCGGCATGAGTCCTTCCAGAGCTGAGGAAACAGGCCAGCAGATGAACAAAGACCATTTAAATTAAAATGGTACCGAGTTGAGAACCTCAGACAGCTGAGAAACAAGGTTTAGTTTCCAGGATGGGTAATTTCTTATCTTGGCTATGCTGGACAACTTCAAGGTTTGCATTTATTGATCTGGAAATGTACTTTTTATATGCAAGATATTCCTCAGTTCCTGTGTATACTGTGAGGCCTATGACCAACCACTGGACTTTCAGTATCCTTACGCTCAGTGTCTCGAATGTATTACCCTGACTAAACACTAGGGTGACTTCTAACCAAAATTAGTTGTACAGCCTTTCGTACGTGACAACATGCAAACCTAGCCTATTTTATTTTATATGCTCGAAGGTATCTTTCAGGCCAATGTGGTGGAAATCTCAGAGTTAGAGTATCTTCCCTTCCTCAGCTTGTCCCTTTCAAAGGCCACGTGATCAAATACACAGATGCCAGTTGTGATGTAATACTGATGAAAGAGATCCTTCTTTGCTGATAGGGACGTCCCAGTGGCATTTTGATTATGCTAAAGAAGCCTGGCCTCCTTGGCCATTATGACTGGTGCCTTTTCTTGAAGGTCTTCATCAATATCCTTGCTGTTACAGGGGAGTGTGGAAATATATAAAGGAGCACATCCAGCCATGACTGTAAATCATTTAAAAAATGCAAGTATATAACTCATGCATTATAATTCAAATGAAAAAAATAAAAATCATTAGTCCCAGAAATTAAGTAGGCCTTTTACATAAAAAACTTGCTAATTAACCCAAACACTTAAACACTCCTGTTTAGTTTAGGAAGTTCTCATCTTTAGGATGCCTAAAATCTCCAGAATTCAAAACAGCAATAAAACAGAGATATAATAGACAAAGGTCTGATTTATAGTTCACTAATTTTTAATACAGTCCTGTGCACAGACTGAATACAGTTTTCCACAAAAAGGTTTTTATTAATTTCTTCAGTTAGGCATTACCCAAGCACCAATCATGAATGACAACATAACATAGGAACTTTGACTAAAACAAAATGTAGGACAACATATGGTACTTACTGATGTTACTAGAGCATCACAGAAGTACTTGCATTGGAAACCTATTTCTAAGAATCACACTTACTGAATCAGGTAACTAACAATATCATATGCAGTATGTTTCCAGCAAAAATTAACACACAGTAGTGTGTTACTTTCTGGCAAATAATTTTGAACAACAAATTATTTGCTCCTCTCTGAAAATTATATTAATGGAAAATAAGACTTTGGTCCTTGTTTCACCCAACAATGAAAAACTAAAATTGTGTACACTTGACCAGAAAGGGCATGTCTATGTTGGAATAAAAAATCTGCGCGGGGGAGGATCTCAGAGCTTGGCTCCAGCCCACGACCGAATGTCTACACTACACTTTTATAGCCCTACAGCCCAAGCCTGGTGAACCCAAGTCAGCAAACCCAGGCCAGCTGTGGCTGTGTTGCGGGTCTTTTATCACAGTGTAGATATACCCAAAGACGATATCCAAACTAAACTATTTGTATTTAGTCAGATGTGAATTATCAGGGCAGCAACATGGTAGGTACTAAGAAGACCTGTTCCATTTGTAATGTTCAGATGATAAGCTCTTAGGTTCGTTAGAAATGCTGCACACTATATTAACCTTTTTGGTTAGTTGTTTCTAACCACATAATTGCCTAAAATTTAGGGTAACATTTTCAAACCCTCCTAAATGACTTAGGAGCCAACCTCCATTTTCAAAAGCGAATTTGGCGCTTATGCTTTTAAGTCCCTTTGGCTTTCAATAGGACCTATGTCATAAGGCACAGATTTGCAAAGGTCTTTAGGTGTTGCTCCACTCAGTATCGCAACACCTACATGACTAAGGAGGCAACACCTAACTCTCATTAAGACTCACTGAAAGTCAATGAATTCCTATGTGCCTAAGTCACTTTTGAAAGTGAGTGTTAGGTGTTGCAATACTGAGTGGAGCTACGCCTACAGATCTTTAAAAACCTGGGCCTTGGTGCCTACATCACTTTGAAAGGGGGACAGTGGTTCCTAATTCACTTAAGCCTCTTTGAAAATTCTACCCAAGTCACCTCCAAAATTCTTGATGTACTATATCGGTTACAATGTGAAAGCTCTTCTGTGTGCCTCCCGCTCCAATTAAGGGCACAACCCTGAAGCTCTAACATGACTAAACCTAAATCATGTGACTAGTTCCACTGAAGTCAACACTAACATTAGTCAATGGGACTCCTTGTGTGAGGAAGGCTTACTGGGAGTAAGTTTTGCAGGATAAGCCCTAACGCTGTAATACCTCTTTTAAAGAAATCATAGATAAAAGATTAAGGAGGACAAAGGAAACAATTCAGAGCCGGATCCAAAGCCCATTTAAGTCAATGGAAAGGCTCCCATTGATTTCAATGAATTTTGTATCAGTCCCTTTGAAAGATGGGTGTGCTGTCCCTATCAGTGAGCTTTTAAAATATCATTTTAAATTTTGTTTTAAGTAATGCAGCATTTTACAGGAATGGCTAAAAACATTACCATCCTTTTACTGCTACGTTTGGGGCTATTAACTGATGAGCTACAGTCAGGACAAAATTCTGGCCCCTTAGAGTCAATGGAAATTTTGCCATTGTCTTTAATGGGGCTAGGATCTCACCTGAGTAGTTTTGACAGGGTTAGAATTTTTGAAAGGAGAATACAGTTAAGAAGCTTGCTCACGTTTTCCCCTTTTCCCCACCAGAGAATGTCTGCTTCCTGAAACAGAGAGCTATTTAATGAGGAGCTTCTCGGCTTTTTACAGCCTTCTAGTGAGTTGTAGCAAAGTCAGCATTGGAATTCTTTCTGGGCTAGGATCTTCGTTGCAATATGACTCAGCATTGAGGACAGCTGGACATTGGGCAATCCAGGGCTCAGATTGGTGTGCAAAAAATATTTGAAAGGGGAAATATACAAATTAATGTGGCACTTGGTAAATTATGTGCTGGACTACATTCCTATGCAAAGTAAAATACATCAGTAATTCCCCAGAGAATCAATCATTTTGGAATTAGAGCACGTCAGATGAATCTTGGCATCACATCTAAGAAGGAATATCATTCTGTCTTTGGTAGGTGTATTTTCCAAATTCCATTCCACGCAGTGAGTGAAAATCAGAGCAGGTCATGCACATGCTCACACAGATTTACTATATCCTGGCTCATTTCAGAATCCAGTACAAAATCTTCTTCCTAACTTAAAATCTTCCAAGATGTAATGAACTGGCAGGAGGTGTGACACACTCTTAACAGTAGCACATGTACTGGCATAATCCTACCAAACGTAACACCCTGTAATGGAAAGAGATAGAAGGCCAGATTCTGATCTCACCTACCTTGGTGTAAATCTGGAGAAACTCTACTGAAATCAGCGTTAATTCCATATTTACATCACTGTAACTGATGCCAGAATCTGGCCTAGACAGTCTGTTTGTAACTCAGACTTTCAGGCCTGAGAGAATAGGTATAATAAATCTAATCCAAGCATACCTAGGATCAGAAGTCTGCCTTTGGATGCATACAGAGAAAACCTGTTGACTTCTTAAGGAAGAATATTGCCCTTAGGTGGAGTACTTGTGTCAAAGGACACATGGTCATACTCTCGCTCTCTCTCTACATGTGCAATAGTTTGATGTTCCTAAAACAGAGGGGTCACTACTGCCTTAGCTGACGCATGCACCATTTTTGTGTCTAAATTCATCCACCCATAAACCATGTCTTATTTGTGGGAGTAATAAAGGGAGAAGTTGACAGACACACAGACAAAGAGATAAATGATGGACAGGGGACAAAACAGTTCTCTTAGAAAGGGCTCTCCTCGATCATTTCATGTTTGTTGTTGTTTTTCCTACAGTCAGAAAACTACGTAGAATACTGATGAGGGAATAACTAGACCAGTCTGAGATGATTGTTTTTGGGTTAAACACTTGATTCTCAGATTAGGGCACATGAGATTACTCACCTACCTGCAGCTATTTTGGGGAGTACAGTCTACTGGAAAATAGAAACCACTCCCTTTTCTCAGTGATGGTTACCTATGGCTTCAGTTTCTAGTCACACAGCCTTCCTTTCCAATGACTACCGTCTTCTTAGCAAGTGATTATAAGTAAGCTAGTGTTGGTCTCTATTGACTATGCATGGAAAGAATGGCAGTTATCAGAGCATGGTTTTCTGACTCACAGCTCGGCCATTCTCTACTAATTGCCAAAGGCATAAAAGCCCAAAGGCAAATTAAGCAGAAGCCTAGAGTGCTGACTCCCCCAGAAGTAATGAACAGATTTCCCCTTTTAGACTACACAGGCTTACTGCCAAGGGGGGGGGGGGCACTTCGCAACTGGGTTCAGGCCCAGCTGCTGGAATTAGGCCATCGGCAGCTGCAGTTCAAAAATTCTGAAACCACTTGAGTTTATTGTAGAATGAACAGAGTACAGTTCAGTTCTTCCATTTCAGTTCCATCTCCTTGAAAACTCCTGCACCAGCTGTATTTGAAGAAAATAAGTAGTAAGTATGTGGATAGTTTTGGACCCAATCCTGCCTCCTTGATTTCAGTAGGAGCACACCTTGAATTTTACATATGCTCTATCTGGAGGGTGTAAGTGGTACTTCGGGCTTGAGCTGACCCATTGCACAGAGGTGTAGTTCCCATGATAAGTGACTAGTTCAGCTTAGAGAGAACAAAAGGACCAGTCTATATTTCATCCTTTACATATAGTGCAAGAGGCCAGTGTTTCTGGAGCTGTGGGACCAAGGTTCTTATCCTGGCTCCATAAGTGTATGTGGTTTATTATGGAGAGAGGGTGGTCTCTCTCTATTTAAAGTTGCAACCATTGCAAGGCTGATTCTGCTACCTTCTGTACTTCTCAGTTCTCAGACTTTCACATGTTCAGAGTTAAGTCTCATTGGCAACTCGATTTTCTGTATATTTGGATTAAATTCAGCGAGTAGTATTTGAAATGAAAATACTTTAAAGTATCTTTGCTAAAATAAGTATTGCAAAGCACCCAGTGCTGTTTCATGTCACTCTGCTCAATGAAATCACTGCGTTCAAAGTATCAGGAGATTTTGCTATTAGCTCATGGAAGAGGTAGTTTTTAAATGTTTAAGAAGTTGCCATGATTTGAAAACTAGCTATAACTTGTGTTCAGTTAAGCCCCTGGAGACAAAAATAGGGCTAAGGAGCTTATTGTTAGCTGTGAGCTCTGGATCAGCCTGTTGAAAGGAAATTCCAGAGTCTGGTGAATGCTGACTCCTCCTGTATTCACCCCAGAATGCCCCTTTGACCTAGCTCAAAGCTGTTAACCAAACCCTGAGATGCTAAACCCATGTTTTAGCCACTAGACCATAGTGCCTCCAGTGAAACTGCCTCAAGTCTTGGCACTTAGACGAATTGTAAAATCGGGCTAACAATGCTTACCTATCTTTGTAAAGTGCTTTGAGATCCACAGATGTAAAAAGCACTCTAACTGCAAAGCATTATGATTAGCCATGATTTTCAGATAAAATATGCCTCAGTTACTCTAAGTTGAGTGTCTGGCCCAGGTTTACTTGTTTGGCCTTGGCTGTAAAACCCAGAAATCTGTGTTCCAGTTTTGGGTCTAGTACTGTACTTATTTCGCTATGACTTGTTGATATCTGTTAATAACAATCAGATTGAATGTAGGCTTTGCATATGCCAGCTAATTTAGCTATGGAATGAACATGTGCATCTTATCAGGTGTGCATTGAATGGGGCATGATTTTGAGGACCCATTATGAGCTTGGCCAATGCCTCTCACTCCTATTTAATAAAATGTTTACCTACCCTTTTGATTCAAAGTTAAAAACTCTGGGTCATACCTTAGCTGGTGTAAACTGACATAGTTCCACTAAAGTTATTGGATTTACACCAGCTGAGGATCTGGCCCAGTGTCAAAAGAAAATATGAAAGATGTAAAACAAGCAAGCAAACAAACAAAATTAGAAATTCCAAAAACCAAAACTTGTTTCATAAACCAATCAAGGACAAGTAACAACTTATTTACATATCACAATTACAGAAGCAAGGAAGCTGATAGTTAAAGAAATTATAAATTTTTACACTGACCACATAATAAACCCAAACATAATACTTATCAGTTATAATACAAACACCTTAAATCAGACCCAAAATAAATACTCGTCTTTCAAGAGTAATCTCAAAATATAAACACAACACAGAACCCTTGTGAAAAACAAATGCTAAAAGTTACATTGCTATATAGGCATGGCTATCACACGTTAATACCCCAAAATGGAAGTCCACATAGATATGTAATTTATTATAATGTAATAATGTTTAAGGCCCTTCATTCAGCAAAGCACTTAAGCACATGAATAATCACATCTGTATTCAGCAAAATACATAAGCACATGCTTAGCTTTAAGCATGTGATTAACTCTACTGATTTCAATTGGGACTACCCCTATGTGCTTAATGTTTGAAAGATTGATCATGCAAAGTACACTGGACCCCCACTAGAATGCGGGGTTTTGGATCCATGCGCAGTCCTGCGTTAACGCGGGGACCGCATTACCAAGGATTCCAATGAAGGTAATTAAATTTGGGATCCATGTGCGGTCCCACGCTATAACCGAATTTGCGCTATAAAGACGCATGTTCTAGCGAGGGTCTGCTGTACCGAGCACTCTAGCTCCAAACCAGAAAACACTTAAACACCTGTTTAACTTTAAGCACATGAGCAGTACCAATAAGTCCTCTAGTCAACTGGAGGACTTGTGTGCCTAAAGTTAAACATATGTAAAGTCCTTGCAGATTGTGGCCATATACTTTTCCTATTACACTGCTTATTATAATTCTTTTCATCATTTAATATTTATACTACCCTTCAGAGGCCCCATTAGGAATGGGCCAGGTGCTGTGCAAATACATAAAGATACAGTCTTTCTCCCAGAGAACTAATAATCCTTATAACATTATTCTCCAGAAACAGCATTTAATTATTTTACCAAAAAATTCTATTTTCAATTGATAAATATGTTAACTGAGATTTCCCATTTAACATAACTGAGTTAATACAACAAAAACCATGGAGGCAAATTTACATTAGGACATGGTAATGGAATCAATTTAGCACTCTACCTACATATATAAAAAGTCTTTAAAATCATAACTATAATTTTAGCTATAATATACATTACACCTTTATGTTGGATAGATGAACTATATCATTAACTAATGAAATAAGTTAAATAATAAACTAGGACTCCTGGCTTCTCCACGGCATATCAGATTCATTTCTAATCCTCGCACATTGCAAAACACCAGTCTTTCCAATCACCTCCTTCTGATTACCATCTTGCCTTTTCCCCTTCGGTTTGGAGCCAGTTTTTCTACATAGCCCAGAAAAGTTCTCTCAGGGAACATGCACTTTGAGCAGCTGTTCCCTGGTTCCTCACCATCTGGTGTCCATCAGCTGCGTGGACATGTGCACAGTGGAGTGAGATGGCTGTGCAGAAGGAAGGGAACATCCCTTCCAGTTGCCTTCCCCCACTGCAGCTTTTTATTGACGTTTTGTACTATCCACAATACATAGAACAGCAGAAAACAAGCAGGGTTAGTTTATGAGATGTTACCAGGGTCAAAAGACAGGTGACTCACATTTAGCAGCTAAAATAATCATATTCTCATTGACAGGGTGGGTGAAATTGCTCCCTCCCCCTTCATTTTAAGAGATTTCTTGTAGCATGTGTTAACCCTTTGCGCTTTACAATCTGTCTCCCTTTGAATTTAGCTGTGACACTCTGGCTACCTTTTCCAGACTTGAAGAAGAGCTCAGTGAAGCTCAAAAGCTTGTTTCGCCCACCAGCAGACATTGGTCCAGTAAAAGATATTGTCTCATCCTCCCTGTCTCTCACATATCCTGGGACCAACACAGCTACAACAACACTGCAAACAACTTATTGTCATAGGATAGTAAATTGTATATCTGGTTCTTCATCACAGAATCAGGGATTGCTGCTGTTAGAAGACTTTTGTCTTGTCATCTAGACTGCATACCAGCAACGCACTTAAGCATGTGTTTAAAGTTAAGCAATTCCCTTAAATTCCATCGAATTCAATGCAATTTAAGCACATGCTTAGAGTTAAGCACATAGTCATGTGCTTTGCTGAATAGGAATGGATTTAATTAAGTGCTTTGCTGAACTGGGGCCATAATTCATAATTCCTAAGAATTTTCTTCTTCCTGATGCTTGATTTAAAGGCATTTCGTATACTGCACTCTAGTATCAGGAAAGGAACTTTACATATAACTCCTTAGAAACTTACTAGGCTATTGTGAAAAGAGTTAGAAGATACAGTGGATTTTCAGCAAATATTAAATAAAGTTCCACGTCTGAGATTTTAATAACTTGGAGCTTTTGAGCCATGGAAATGTGTGACATTGGGATCTTTTGAAAACTGTGAAAATAAAGTCAAGTTTATTTGTGAATGGCGTGTTTTGGAATTAGCTAACACAACTTGCAAGGTACTACAGGAATTAGTGCCTGGTACTCTGATTTTTGTGATTTATACACTTGACTTTGTTGATGGTCAAAGAGTTCAGTCAATTTTTTTCCATGCATTATAAATATAGGAGCTAATCTAACAGAACAAGTCGGTGATACAAGAAGCATCAGTGAGTTGAAAGGAACCATTGGGATTACAATCAAGGAGAAGACAAGAAATGAAAGGCAAATAAAGCCTCTTCTGCATAGTTTAAGCATCCCCAATCCAAACCTCTGTGGATGCCTCTTCACTATACAAAGCACACACAAAATGTGTTTAAACAACACTGCATTTGTACTTCCCATGTACAAATTAACAGAATAGGTTGCATCTTACTTGTCTTTCTTAGACACAATGCTTTAAAATGAATCATCAAGCCTGGGAAGTACATGTAAGAATTCCTTTAAGCTGCTTTGCACTATAGCCTGGGAACACCAACACGGCTAGTAGAACAGTCAATAATGAATAGTTTCAGGTTATGGAGCATATACACATAGCAAAGCTACTAATTAGACAACTGTATACTATACCCCTTTACTCTGTTCAGCTACAGCCTGTTCTTACCTCATCAGAGTACATCTCAGAACTGTACAATTATTTCCAGATATGTCCAAATGCCTAAGCCCCAAAGCGATGTATGAACCAGGGAAAGATAGGCATTCGTCCACCTAACTTGCCTGCGGGGCCTGATCTGGCAAGTATGCTCAGATCATGCCTTTTGGATTGGGTCACTACAGATAAGTTTAAACAAAATGGCTGGGAGGAGGCGGTCGAGGGGGAGGAGGAGTTCCCTCAGAACTTTTAGCCCAGTGGTTAGGGTACTCACCTGGGATGTGGGAGACCCCTGATTCAATTCTTCCCTCCACCCGAGGGAGAAAAGGGATTTGAACAGGTGAGTGTCATAACAACTGGGCTATGGGGTATTCTGATGTGTGTGTGTAGGGGGGGCTACCTTAGTCTCTCCTGTTGAAGATGTTCCACTCTGTATAAATAATAAACAAAATTCATTAGAGCAGGGGGACTGGATCCTGGGTCTCCCAAATGAGTGTTCTAACCAACAGGTTACAGAGTCATTCTTATGCTTGCTTATGCTCTCCTCCCCACCCTTACCCCTGGTCCAATCTTGAAGCTGTTACATTGTGGATAAATAATGAAAGATAATAATGAATGTGATTGGGCAAAAAAATGGCAGATGAAATTCAATGTTGACAAATGCAAAGTAATGCACATTCGAAAACATAATCCCAACTACACATATAAAATGATGGGGTCTAAATTAGCTGTTACCACTCAAAAAAGAGATCTTGGAGTCATTGAGGATAGTTCTCTGAAAACATCAACTCAATGTGCAGCAGAAGTCAAAAAAGTGAACAGAATGCTAGGAATCATTAAGAAGGAGATAGATAAGACAGAAAATATCATATTGCCTCTATATACATCCATGGTACGCCCACATCTCGAATACTGCGTGCAGATGCGGTTGCCCCATATCAAAAAAGATATATTGGAATTGGGAAAGGTTCAAAAAAGGGCAAAACAAAAATGTAGGGGTATGGAACAGCTTCCATATGAGGAGAGATTAAAAAGACTTGGACTTTTCAGCTTGAAAACAGATGACGAAGGGGGGATATCATAGAGGTCTATGAAATTATGACTGGTGTGGAGAAAGTAAATAAGGAAGTGTTATTTACTCCTTATAACACAAGAACTAGGGGTCACCACATGAAATTAATAGGCAGCAGGTTTAAAACAAACAAAAGGAAGTATTTCTTCACACAACGCACAGTCAACCTGTGGAACTCTTTGTCAGAGTATGTTGTGAAGACCAAGGCTATAACAGGGTTCAAAGAAAAACTAGATAAATTCATGGAGGATAGGTCCATCAGTGGCTATTAGCCAGGATGGGTATGGATGGTCTCCCTAGCCTCTGTTTGCCAGAAGCTGGGAATAGGTGACAGAGAATGGATCACTTGGTGATTACCAGTTCTGTTCATTTCTTCTGAAGCACCTGGCATTGGCCACTGTCAAAAGACAGGATACTGGGCTAGATGGACCTTTGGTCTGACCCAGTCTGGCCATTCCTATGTTCTAAGTAATCACACTATTAATCCTGGCTATTTTATTATTAAAGAAAGAAAAAAAATTTAAAAACCAGCAAAAATGACAGAGTGCAAGTGATAAACTGGTGACTTCCATTATAATCTCTTCTGTATGTCTCTCTGCGGAGAGCTTTTAACTAAGATTACACCCTGGAGAGTGAAATGTCTTGGGGGAGGAGGGGATACTTTTCACATAGGCCTTGGCTACACTTGTGAGTTACAGCGCAATAAAGCTGCCCAGAGCGCTGTACCTCACTCCCCATCCACACTGGCAAGGCACGTACAGCGCTGTGTCTCCACGGCTACAGCGCTGCTGGTACTCCACCTCCCAGAGAAGAATAACGTTTGCTGCACCTTGGCTACAACTCCTGGGTGTCAGTGTGAACGAGGAGTTAACTTACTGCGCTGTGATAATCTCCTTATCAAGTGGCCACTCTTCTCATTGTTGTGATCGGCTGCAGGAATGCGGAAGTGACGTTTCAAAGCTCCGTTTCAGAGAGAAAAAGCAAACAGTTTGCTGTTTGCTTTGAATGAGTGAGTGAGTGAGTGAGAAGCGGGGGGGGGCAGGGGCGTCTGAATTTACAAGACAGCATGCTGATACACTCTCAGCACCCCAAAAACCCACTCTCTTTCCCCCGACATACACACAACACACTCCCTGTCACACTCCACCCTCACGCCCCCATTTGAAAAGCACGTTGCAGCCACTTGAACGCTGGGATAGCTGCCCATAATTCACCGCTCCCAATGCAGCTGCAAGTGCCACAAATGTGGCCACTCCATTGCACTGTCAGTTGTCAGTGTGGACAGATTGCAGCGCTTTCCCTACTCCACTGTATGAAGGTGGGTTTAACTCACAGTGCTCTACATCTGCAAGTATAGCCATACCCTTAGTAAGTTAAGATCAGAGGAGATTATTTCCCAAAATTATTGTGAATTCAGTGTTAGTATTGTATTGGATACTCAAAACTGTTTATGTATGGGCAAAATAATTTAAGGGCAAGTGAAGCCTGTCTAGTTATTAATAATCTAAACTGTTTATAATTGGGCAAAGTTGACAATCTTAACTAAACCCTATGAAATTGAAGAAAATATTTAAATTAGTTACTAAAAGAAGCCATTTAAGGAGCTTTCTTAAAACAGACCAATTATGAGTATTTAGAATCTTAAATCTAATTAAATCATGCTATTTCTCTATTTAACAATGTTTAGTCCCAGTCTCCTCACCAGGAATATATGGTCTAACCCATTTGATGATTCACAGGAGAAACGGGGGTTAGTAATTTAAGTTACAACAGCATTTTCATATCCCAATAAAACCATTACCAACGTGTAAATCTAATCCCTTGTCAGCAACTTAGTTAACTTTCTCTCACCAATCCATGTTGGAATTTTGGGAATGTTTTGCTTAGGTTAGTTTCTTCCTGTTTTTCTTATCTGTCTATGGCAGTTTGCTTGTAGATGTGGACTGGATGCATTGTGGAGTGTTTGCTGTCGAAGCAGAGTAGCAGGGAATGTGTATGTGTGTGTGTGTGTGTAGTACTCACTTCAGAATCTTTTATACACTTTTCATTCCTGTTTTCATGAAATTATAGGAAAATATACCTCTGTCAGGCTTGTTTAGATTCAAGTTAGTTGCCTCATTGACTCCATGCCTTCATGGGTAGTCCTTATGAGCCTCTTCATCTCATGAATAAGTAGTTTATTAATGAATAAGCAGCATTTCGTTTATCACCTTTGTTCTTCTTGGGCAGGAAAGCTGAATTAGCTTTGAAAGTTTTTCTTCTTCTTCAGGAAAGTTTATTCTTGGAATTCTTTCAATTTTATTGGAGTTTGACAGGAAATGAAATTCTGTTTTCAAAAAGACCAAGCACTCCTGTTCTTTATTTTATATATATATATATAGTAGTTCTCAAGACAGTTTTTTAAAATTAAATAACTTTTAGAAAGTCTTGTAGTTTAAGTTGTTGACATGACAATATTTGGAACAACAATTTTTCTTGTCTTCCTGAATTGGGCGAGGGTTTGCTTGCGCACTGCCAGTAATTAATTCCCCATTAATATAAATATTATATACTTAAATGGCTTCATATATTAATAATTAGATTAGCAAGGTAATTAGATTCCATGTTGGTAGATAACGTATTTTACCATTTACATAGAAATGATTTTTATTAGTAGCTTTGCATTTAGCTAACATATTTGCAAATATGCATTTCACAAAGGTATTTGTAGTTTCAACACTGAAGAAATCAACAAAATTTTAAAACATTTCCAACTATATGTTCTTCTTGGAGTTTCAAAAACACAAGCAGAGATTTTCCTTTAAAAAAAGGGGGTTGGTATGGCCACTTGACAACCTACATTTATGGCTCTGATAACACACCCTACATTCCTTTTTACAATTAGACCTCAACCTAAAACATGAATGTTTTACATGGTTTGTCTTCTTGATGTTTGCTTGTCCTTGGCAAGGAGCAGAAACCTCCTGGTACATTAAAACATTTCCAACTATATGTTCTTCTTGGAGTTTCAAAAACACAAGCAGAGATTTTCCTTTAAAAAAAGGGGGTTGGTATGGCCACTTGACAACCTACATTTATGGCTCTGATAACACACCCTACATTCCTTTTTACAATTAGACCTCAACCTAAAACATGAATGTTTTACATGGTTTGTCTTCTTGATGTTTGCTTGTCCTTGGCAAGGAGCAGAAACCTCCTGGTACATCGTTGATTAGTTTTAATATTTTGTAACCTAACTAGCTAAACATATATATTGTTGAATTTCCACATACTTATAAAAATAAGTCCTAATAATTGTATTAATATAATTTTTCATCAATATTGAGATGTCTCCCTAAAGGCCAGCGAGCAAGCATGACTCTGTCACCTGGTAGTTAGACCACTCACCAGAGAAGTGGGGGACCCAGAATCCAGTGTCCCTGCTCCAATGAATTTAATTATTTATTCGGGGTGGAACAACTTCAACAGGAAAAACAGAGAGCCCTGACATCAGAACATCCTATAGCCTAGTGTCTAGCACATGCATCTGAGAAGTGACAGATCCCTGTTCAAACACTTTCTTCCTCTCAGATGGAGGGGAGATTTGAATTGGGTATCTCCCACATCCCAGTGAGTACCCTAACCACTGGGCTAAAAGTTATGGAGCTCCTCTCCCTCCTGCAAAAATGGTGGGTGCCTACCACCAAGAGAGGGTTGCAGCTGAGAACCCCAAGCCATGGGAGGAGCCTCCCTGCAGCCTGGATTTAGGGGCTGGGTTTAGGACACACCCCTTGTCTTGGCACCTCCCACTGTCTAGTTTAGGCAGGGAGCCTCCTAGCTTGTTGGCTTTTGTGAATCCCATTCTAAGGCTCCTAACTCTCCCCACTGACTGTACAGGGAGCTGAGGTGCCAAACTCAGGCTTTGTGAATCCCAGGGATCTTCTAGGTGCCTGAAAGTTAGGTGTGGTGATGCTGAGCATCACCACGCCCTAGTTTCTTTGGGAATCTATCCCCCGTCCACAGGTCTGCAACCACCATGGCTTCTTCAGATCCTTTCCACCCCTCACCTTCCAACCAACTCCCTGACCCTCCTTGCTCTTCCCAATGGATTAGTGAATGGGTGATTGCTGTATTCATTGAATTATGCTTTCCAGGTACTTGTGCAGTTTTCATCCCACCCTCTCCTCTCATCTGATCTGCTAAGCCTCAAATCATAAATCGGTGTTTGGATTGTTATTTCATTTCCAGTTGTGGGCAGGAGGGCACGTGGGATTCTGGAGCAGCAAGGCTGGGCTTTCTAGGGAAAAACTGACACTGAAAGTCCCATTTTTAGAGAACTCTACAATGACGCTGTGGAGTCTGGGATCTGAATTCTATTAGCCGCTCTGCAAACTGAATCGCTCTGTGTTCTGGGGTGAGTCTAATCCATGGGGTAAATTAGTGTAGCCTGAGGATGCACCATTTTTATAGCTGGTTCTGTGCTACTACAATGATGCAAAGAGGCTAGCATGGATCTGACCCACCATCTCAGAAAAAGTCAAGGGAGACACTGCTCACTTGCTCCCCTTGCAGTTAAGAGGGTCTAGTAATTTGCTGTTGCCTTATACCATTGGCAGTGCCAGGAGACAAGCAAGCAGTGTCTCTGAGGCACAGTGCCTCCCACGGCTTTTTCTGGGTTGATGCAGCTCATGGCCGTGTCAAGAATGCCACAATCTTGCCCTATGGTTCTTAGGATATTATAGATGAGAATTTAAAACAATCCCTAGATATCAGTGGTACAATATTTGTTTTCCAAATTAACTTCTCAAAAGCTAATATATTACAGTGAAGAGACAAGCTTCCCCTGCAGCTATAAAACTCATTTGCTTGATGACTTTTTTAAATGCATTTATTTATGAGAGTCATCCTGGGAACTGATGCTGCTATCTGTTATATCAGGTGAGCCTTTTCTGGAACTGGATTTCAGTGTTAGAATTTATAGCTTCTCACCAAGTAATCTGGGAACTGTCAGGCAGATTCTCAATCACTTGCTGTGACTGAGCATAATTCCAGATAACTCAGAATACGTGATTCTTAAAAAAATTACATTCAAGAGCTGGGACAGATTGCACAAGCCATTGCTCTGGGCTTGCTGTGACAACATCCCAGATTCCTGGCTCATAACTTGGTTTTAGAGGACAGTGTTCAGGTACGGTCTTAGCTGCACTGGTATAGCCAAGGCTTTGCTCATTCTATGCCCCTCTCCTCTCATTCCCTGTCCACCTCCTGCCCTACCTACTTATTCCTACATGCCTGAACCCAAGATCTGAGCCGTCCACACAAGGATCTTGTTCCTCTTTGCATCTCTGCGTGGGCCTATAGTACAAGTTACAATCTAAACCACTGATAGAAGGATCAAAAATAGAGGACACTTGAATCTTTCAGCCTACCCATGGCATCACTTCCATTAGTGCGTCAAACAGCTGGAGTAATGGTATTGCTATCTTGCTATCTTGTAAATCTATTCTGCTATTCAGTTGTTATAACTACAGTACTAAGTATCAGAGGGGTAGCCGTGTTAGTTTGGATCTGTAAAAAGCGACAAAGAGTCCTGTGGCACCTTATAGACTAACAGACTATTGGAGCATAAACTTTTGTGGGTGAATACCAATACGTCGGTTAGTCTATAAGGTGCCACAAGACTCTTTGTTGCTTTTTACAACTACACCTCTGCCTTGATATAACACGACCCGATATAACACGAATTCGGATATAACACGATAAAGCAGTGCTCCAGGGGGGTGGGGCTGCTCACTCCGGTGGATCAAAGCAAGTTCGATATAACGCGATTTCACCTATAACGCGGTAAGATTTTTTGGCTCCCGAGGACAGCGTTATATCGGGGTAGAGGTGTACTAAGAATTTCTTCTTTCTATCTAGCCTAATTTGTCCCTTCCTCCCTGTTAGGCCACTGCACTTTGTCTAACCAGCCGCTGGGTCTAAGCATGTTGATTTACAGTATTTGTATTAGTTTACTCAAGGGATAGTAATAGTTCCAAAAGAAAAAAAGGCATTAGCGTATTACTGCTTGGGATGAGTGAACAGATTGAAATGAGGTAATACCTGACCCAAACCTTTATTCCAAACACACACTAAGCCATTATGGTGGGGTACAAAGTATACCATTTTTAATGTCCACATGCCTTTTCACAACTGGTTCTCAACATAACTGGAAGTATCAAAATACTCAGCTGAGGGCTGCTGTCATACTCGTTTCCAAACTGGAATCAGGAAGTATCTTGCAAGATTTTCTGCCCCTGTTTTGCAGACTCAAGGGGTAGCTAGATAGTTTGGAGAGGTTCAAATGAGCATCTAAACGTCTGTACGCACAACTCTTTTAAATTAATCTGTCCCTGATTATTTCACCGGTTAGTACATCAGGCCCCTTTCAAGAGTCAGTGCTGCCTGCTACTGTCATTTAAAAGAATAGTCAATGACAGAGTATGCTGTGAAAAAGTACTTAAAATAATCATTATTGGACTGGTTATTGGATCAGTGCAGCTGTGGTCTAATGGATCAAGCAATGAGCTAAGAGTCAGATGACCTAGTTTCTATGCATGGCTTTGCCACTGACTAACTCTATGACCTTGGACAAGTCACCTTGACTTCTCTGTGACTTGGTTCCCTCATCTGCAAAATGGATGATTTATACAGGTAGATAAGTATGGTTAAGATCTACAGGTGAGTTGAGCTATGTA
This sequence comes from Chrysemys picta bellii, assembly GCF_011386835.1. NCBI lineage: Eukaryota > Metazoa > Chordata > Testudines > Emydidae > Chrysemys > Chrysemys picta. Next base: position 40,872,764 of record NC_088797.1, read on the forward strand.
AAGCAAAGTATCAGCATTATTATTATTAATGGTCTATAAGCATTGCAAAGGGATGTGCTGCGCACCTCAAAACATTCAGGAAAATAAATATCGGCTAATTTTGCCTATGTTTATTTATATAGTACCGAGACTGTGGTGAAGATCAAAATATAGCAGAGATTATTTTAGCTTGTAATTCCCAGTCGACTATTAAAAAAAAATCATATTACCTCTCTTCTATTTTTCCTTCCTTGTTCCAAGCGGTGTTGTGTGTAATGCACTGCAGGTGTATGGTAAATTACTACTGCCAGCATGCTGACTCAGCTGAGCTTGTGGGGCACAGCCAAGACTCCACCCCTTCCCATCCATGCTCTCACCACCCAACGGGAGGCAGGGGCTGTGGAAATAAGCAGGTTCACAAAGCCCCTCACTTCCTCATCCCTGCACTCAAATGCAGGCGTACAGCTTCCCTCATCATCTAGCTCTGCGTGAATTTCCCAGGATGACACTCTAGCATTTAACACAAAGGGATTTACAGTATTTTAAAAGCATGAGCTGGTTTTAGAGACATAGTAACGCTTTACCAGAGAGGCAAACTTTAGGAAACAGGCAACTCAATGCTCAGTAACATTCTGCTCTGTGCACAGCGTAATCTCACTTTTCATCATGAACTGTGAAACAAAAAACCCTCCACTGATGCAACAAAGCTGGCAGGAAAAATAAACAGCTCCATGCAGAGGAGACAATAAAAAAGCACTAGAATGAAAATTAAGCAATTGGTATTTGTATTGCAGCACCTGGATTTCTTGGTGCCAAACAGAGTGGTGTGAATCCTGTATGAATTCACCTGAATTGGGGCCAATATTTCCTTTTGTGTTGAAGTGTAATGCAATGGTGAGTGTGTTACAGGTCCCCCTCTATGCCAATCCATGGAATATATGAGTTGTTACAGCCCACAGCCATGGCTCATGGTTTTAGCTCTGAGGGCTCCCAGCTCAATCCTTGGTATGTCAGCCAAGAGAGTGGCAGTCACATATACATTCTCCAATTTTTTATTTGAAATTCCAGGTTTAAATTGGCAGAGAAATATACAGGCAAAGCCCAGTCAATTCATCAGGGACTCGATTCTGCCAATTCTTATAGATTAAGCTGCTGCTCCTTGATCCCAAGGCTAGTTTTGCTTCATAACAGTGTGGCAATATGAGTTTCACATGGTTTCAATATAAAAATAAATAATTGATCAGATCAGTTTCCCTCTGAACTCAGGTTAGGTTCCTTGGAATGGCTCATGAACATTTAGATCAGCGGTTCTCAAACTGGGGGCCGGGACCCCTCCGGGAGTTGTGAGATTATTACATGGGGGCTGTCAGCCTCCACCTCAAACCCCGCTTTTCCTCCAGCATTTATAATAGTGTTAAATATATAAAAATGTGTTTTTAATGTATAAGGGGGGTCGCACTCAGAGGCTTGCTATGTGAAAGGGGTCATCAGTACAAAAGTTTGAGAACCACTGATTTAGATGATCCCCTGCAAATTTCACATGGATTTTTGGTATCAGATAGGCTACTTTCAGATACCCTAATTTACACAGAGTAGCATCTTCCTCCACAAATAGTTCCACGTACTTCAGTGGACTCACTGCTGATTAGCGAACCACTCAATAAGGGGATCTGAATTTGGCCCATAATGATCATTTCACTCAGCTTTAGTGGTAATCATCAGTGCATTTTTGCACTCATTGCTTAGTATATCATGGGCTCATAGTTTATAAGCCAGAAATACAGTTGGCAAGCCAGTCTGCTTCAATTATTTAAATAAGAGAATCCAGAATAATGAAACTACATTATCAGATAAATGGCCAGCAAATGAAATTAAGTATTCAAGATAACTAGCATTGAAACGTGCTCAATTGCAAGTATAAAAATCTGTCTTGCTCCTTCCAATTTGCTCTTTCAGATCTGGATGCTCAGATCTGGATGAAGATTGACAATTGCTGCCATATTTGGTGATGGATGGGGCAGCCTGTTTTCACACACACACAAGGGCTGACTGTCAGTGACCTAATGCTCCCCATATCCTGCTCCCCATTTGCCTTTCCTCCTCTCTCTCTTTTTCAGCCTTCCTTTACAATCAAAACACACCCATGTGCATGAATATTTATATCTATCTATCTTTCTATCTATCTTTATAGATAGATATATAAACTGGGTAAGAAAAGGATGGGGTGGGGAAGTAACAGCATTATGCATGCACCCCTGCTTCTATGTTCCCATTAGCAAAGAGGGCGGCAGCAAAGTATGCAACCGCAGAGAGGTTGTTGCACAATGCAGCAACCATAGTATGTATAGTTAAATACTTGTTTTGTTACTTGGTTAGAACTGGTTGGGAATTTTCTGATGAAACGTGTTTTTGTCAGAATATGCAGATTTGTCACAACTGAAACTCTTTGTGGGAAAGGGGCAGATTTAAAAATAGCTCTGATTTGAAAAATAGTTTTGAAATTGTCTAAAAGTCCCATTTTGACATTTTCAGAAACGAAGCCTTTTGTGTTCCAGTTTGAAATTACTTTTTATTTTGAAATTTTAATTTATCAAATAAAAAGTATAATTTTTAATTAATGCTATAAAGAGTTTAAACATTTTAAGGGTTGTAATCAAAACAAAATATTCATTCCTAAATTCTCCAAATAAAATATATCTTTTATTATTATTATTGGTTCAAGGAAATTTTTTTTGAGATTTTAATTTTTCATCCAAATTTGGGACAGGAAAAAATGTTAAACTATTTCCCACCCAGCTCTAGAGAGGTGAATGATATAACCCTTTATCCTTCACAAGTAAGGCTCTGATTTTCTGCACACCATGAACCATTTATCTAGCACAGTAATCTTTTCATTTATTTCTGTGGCATTTCCTGAAGCATTAACAAAAAAACTATCAGCAAATTCTTAAGTACCTATTCATCTCCTGTGTTTCTCTTTTGTTCTTTAACACCTATATGCCGGCTGACAGGCTGCATCCCCTATTCTTACTCCCCTTGTTCTCAATGTGCTCAAGAGTTTCCAACTTTTTTAACTTCCTCACCTCACCTGACATTACTTTGTATCCACTCTGACTGGTTTTGGAAGTAAGTTTCATTTTATCTACAGCTTTTCCCTTGATAAATCCAGGTCCAAAAGAGTTTCTATTTTCAGAGAAACTGAAAAACTGGACTCTTGACAGTGACAGCAATTCTTTATATCTCCCTGACAGTGCTTGTTTATCTATGCACATTTGGTGCATAGATATCTCTCTTTTTTTTTCAGGTGCAACCATTTTGAAAAATCTCTCACTATCACTGCAATATAATGACCCAATTCAGGTTTCATGTCTCCCTCTAGTGGCTGGTCCCATTGACTACACAGACTATTACTACCTCCAACTTTTGAAGCTTCTTGTTAGCTCAAATAATAGATGCCTGTGGTTTTGTTGCTGCAGCTTCAGGATTCAGTCCCTGCTTTCAACTGTGGGACCTACACTTTGTGTGAATGAGGCCACGGTTCATTATATTATGTTTTGCATGAAGAAGAATCAGATTTGTACATTGGAAGAAAAATCAATGTCAGTCATTCATGCAAATGTATACAACGGTAATAATAAGTTAGCTTTATAGAGTGCCTTTATCCCATAAACTCTCAAATACACTTAAAAATTCTTTACAGTTGGATGTACTAATTAATACCATATACCAATTCTAAACTGTAATAAACATGTACATTAAAACACAAGGGTATTTAATTTGCAAAAGAATTCTACTTCAGCACTAACTGGGTATTAGAGGGACCATAAATCGGCTCACAGGCCTGCTGTGGGGGCTTCTTCCTTAGGGCAGCTGGGAACAATCTGCCCCAGGTCTATTTGTTCTATGGCCTGTCCTTTGAGCATGAAAGTTCTGTAGCACTCACATCACAGTTTATTCTATTGTGTAAATTAAAGCACAACTAATTTGTAATACTAGGGATAAAACACAGGAGAATGAATGGTTTTGCATTACCCAGATTATGCACAAATGTAGTGTAGGACAAACCGCACCGCAAACTTCATAACAGACTGGTCAGTTCTTATCTCATAGTAAAAGTCTGACATCAATGGAGTGGCATATGTATAACTGAGAGGAGAATTTGGTTCAATAACGTCAATTCTTTCGTAATTTGGGTTTTTTAAAGAGCAGTTCCATGTAAAGTAATATTGAGCAGCCTATACATTTGCATCAGCATTTTTTTTCTACACACAAATTGGAGGGGTGGGGGGGAAGAGATTTAGTTTCCAGGTTAACATGAAGCAATGTTGATTTGCAGGGGTGTTGAAGCTGGGATGGTCCCAGAATGTTAGAGAGACAGGGTGGGTAAGGTAATAGCTTTTATTGGAAGCTCGAAAGCTTGTCTCTTTCACCAACAGAAGTTACTCCAATAAAAGATATTACTTCACTCACCTTGTCTCTCACGAACAAGTATTGTTTGTTTGGACAAATATAAGCATTTTCATGGGCAAATTTGGAGATACATATTTAGGAATTTAGCAAAGGCCCCTTGTGACGGGACAGCCCCGCCCCGCACTGGTCCCAGCGATATCAGACCAGTAGCTCTGACAGAGGAAGTCCCGCCCCGTTCGTACTGGGCAGGCTCCAGATGCTCACTGAGTATAAAAGGAGGGACCTCAGCTCAGTGGGGGCTGGTGGCCGCAGGGGAAGGACTTAACTGGGAAGCTCCTGCAGAGGACCAGCTGACACTCTTGAAGCTGCCAGGAACAGAGGCTTCTACAGGCCGGCACGAACCCCTACGGCGGGAGGAACCAGAGGAGGCGACGGATCCGGAGACTCACAGAGAACCCTAAAAATCATACCAAACGGAGAACCCTGGGATCCGTGGGAGACCCCAACTCCCAAGCCGTAGGGAGCGACCCGGGGGAGGTGATGGACTGGTACCTTGACCCCGGTAAGCCTCAGCATGTTTCGGTAGGACCACCTCGCTGAGCCAGTAGTAAGGTCCTACGGCCCTGCAACTAGGGGCAGTTATATGGACTTTGGCCATTAGGCCGTGCTGCCCTGCAACCAGGGTCGCTTATATGGACTTGGGCCATTAGGCTGTGCTGCCCTGCAACCAGGGGCGCTTACATGGACTTTGGCCCTTAGGCCGTGCTGCCCTGCAACTAGGGACGGTTATATGGACTCTGGCCACTAGGCCGTGCTGCCCTGTAAGGAGGGGCGTAAACCCTCACACGTGGTGGAGAACGTGGGCAACGATCCGGGCCTGCTGAAAGGTCCGTGAGAACAGGGTTTAACCGTGGGAACCCCATTAAACCCCAAGATGGAGACAGAGAATCTCCTAAATTGGATGCTGGACCGGCAGCAAGAGCAGTCGGCCCAACAGCAGCAGCAACAGGTGCAGATGATGCAGCAGATGGCCAGCCTGCAGCAGCTCGTCCAGGACTTGGCGATCCAACAGCAGGCGCAACAAGAACGCCTGGTGCAGCAGATGGCCACATTACTACCCCCGGCAGGAGTCACAGCCCCCATACCTGCCGGGGCCGGACCCAGGGAGAATGTAGGGGAGTTGCCGGTACGTCTCACTAAGATGGGGCCAGAGGATGACCCGGAGGCATTCCTGGTGACCTTCGAACGGGTGGCGACCGCCGCCAGGTGGCCCCCCGAGCACTGGGCCATTTTATTAACTCCCTATTTGACGGGACAGGCCCAGGCCGCCTACCGTAGCCTCTGCCCTCAGGAGGCCCTAGAATACACCCGGGTGAAGGCGGCCATATTGGACCACACCGGCATTAGTCCGGAGACCTATCGCCAACACCTCCGCAAAGAACAGTACCCTCCTGGGACCCGGCCCCGGGCTGTGTGGCCCAACGGATACGGGACCATTGTTGGAGGTGACTGAACCCCAGAGGCTTAACCGCCCCCAGGTAGCAGAGATGGTGGCGCTGGAGCAGTTTACTCAGACCCTGCCCCCGGGAGGAAGGGCCTGGGTACGCCGACACCGACTGGCAACCCTCTCAGCGGCAGTGACCTTGATGGAAGACTACTTGTCCGCTGAGGGGACCGAAGCGACACCACGGACAGCAGGAAGCTATGAACAAAGGGGCGGACTGGGCAAAGGGAATCCCCAGAGAGCAGGGGCCACCATCCGGCGCCCGTTCTGTGACCCTGAAGCTCCCCAGTCCAGAGCCCAGACACCGGGCAGCCCAGGTAACGACCCACAGGGACCCGCTCCCACGAGAGAGAGGGAGCCCACCTGGTGGAGGCCCGGGACCCACCGCGGCCCGAGAGGGGTGCTGGGAAGGCGGACAAGAGGGGCACTTTTGGCAGGATTGCCCATTTATGAACTGCAATTATGGACAAGCCTGGGTCGCCGGAAGAAGGGCCCCTAAGAGAGGACTGGGAAAGCTCGTGGTCCCTGTCCGGGTCGAGGGGATCCTCACCAATGCCTTTGTGGACTCGGGGTGCAGCCAGACCCTCATACATGAGGGGCTGGTCCCCAACCTCAAACTCTCTGACACACAGATACATCTACAGTGTGTACATGGGGACATCCACCCTTACCCCTCGGCCTGGGTGAAGATAGAAGTCTGCCACCAGGAGGGGGGCCTTCGCATGGGCGTGGCCCCCAGATTGGCCTACCCAGTAGTCTTGGGACGAGACTGGCTGGGCTTCGGGGAGATTCTCCGGAGGCACCAACCGCCCGACCCACGAACCGATGGGTAGAGGCCCCCACGAGTGGGGCTTCTTGGACGCACGCCACGGGATGACCCCGGAGAAGGGACATCGGCTCCAGGAGAGCCCCCCACGACCAACCCTCCTGTAAGGGCCCGGTCAGTCGAGGATGCTCAAATGGAACTGGAACGGGATGTGGACTTTTGCAAGAACACAGAGAGGACCCGACCCTAAGTAGGGCCTGGGAACAGGCCACCAGCCTCGGTCCCGATGAAGGCTCGACCCCTGGGCCCCTACAGGGTCCACGCTTTGAGATATGGCAAGATCGCCTGTACCGGGTAGTACAGGAACCGCAGGCCCAGGAGACATTCCGTCAGCTATTGGTCCCTGGAAGGCTGCGACAAAGCCTCCTCCGTCTAGCCCACGCTAACCCCTGGGCTGGGCACCTGGGGCGGGAGAAGACTCTCCAGAGGATAGCTCGTCGGTTCTTCTGGCCTGGCATACACCGGGAGGTGCGAGACTACTGCGCATCTTGCCCAGAATGCCAACTGGTGTGGCCCGGGTACCCCTGATCCCTATGCCAGTCGTCGGCATACCCTTTGAAAGGACTGGGATGGATCTGGTTGGAACCCTGGACAGAAGTAAGACAGGAAATCACTTCATCCTAGTGGTAGTGGATTATGCGACGCGTTACCCTGAAGCCGTACCCCTGAGGATTGCTACCGAACTAGTGAAGATTTTTGCTAGAGTTGGGATACCGGCGGAAATCCTGATAGATCAGGGCACGAACGTGTCCTCTAAACTGATAGCAGAATTGTGCCGCCTCCTCCATATACGAACCCTCCGGACGTCTGTCTATCATCCCCAGACAGACGGCCTGGTGGAACGTTTCAACGGTACACTCAAATCCACGTTAAGGAAGTTCGTGGAGGAGGCTCCTATGCATTGGGACACCCTGTTACCAGCCCTGCTGTTCGCCATCAGGGAGGTACCGCAGGCATCGATGGGATTTTCACCCTTTGAACTCATGTATGGCAGGCAGCCCCGAGGGATCCTGGACCTCCTGAAGGAGGAATGGGAAGCCCAGGAGACCCGAGTCCTCGGGACCACCCAATACATGTTGCAACTCCGAGAACAGCTACGAACGCTAGGTGCGTTCGCCCGGGAGAACCTGATACAGGCACAAGAGAACCAAGAACGCCTCTACAACCGAGTAACTAGGGGACGGAGTTTTGGTCTCGGGGATCGGGTGTTGCTTTTGTTGCCATCAGCCGAATCAAAATTGCTAGCCAAATGGCAGGGACCCTACGAGGTTATCCAGAGGATTGGACCAGTAGACTATGAGGTCCGGCTACCGGGGCGATGGAGGGAGACGTGCATATACCACATAAATATTCTGAAGGCCTGGAAGACCAGGGAAGCCCTGCTCATCGGCCCATCCACCACGGAATCAGAACTTGGACCCCTAGTAGGGGACCCCCTGGACCCGAGGCCAGTGTCATTGGGATGGGCCTCACCCCTATACAGAGAAAGCAAATACAGCAATTGACAGGGGAGTTCCCGAACATTTTATCCGCCCACCCTGGGTGAACTGCTCTGACGAGCCATCATATAACAACCACTCCAGGTCAGAAGGTCAGAGACCACCACTAGCCGTTAGCCCGGAAGATGTGGGACACCGTCCGAAAGGAGCTGGAGACAATGCTGGAAATGGGGGTTGTGGAGGAATCAAAGAGTGAGTGGCGCAACCCCATCGTCTTAGTCCCAAAGCCTGATGGGACTACCCATTTTTGTATTGACTTCCGAAAAGTCAATGCTATCTCCCGCTTCGACGCATATCCGATGCCGTGGGTGGATGAATTGTTGGAGCAGCTCGGGGGAGCGAGGTACTTATCAACCTTAGACCTAACCAAGGGATACTGGCAGATCCCCCTCACCCCAAACTCCCGGGAGAAGACTGCCTTCTCAACCCCGTTCAGCCTCTTCCAATTTATAACGATGCCATTCGGGCTACACGGAGCCGCAGCTACATTCCAACGGTTGATGAATAAGGTCTTACAGCCCCACGACCAGTATGTGGCGGCGTATATAGAAGACATCGTAGTCTATAGCGTCAACTGGGAGGACCACCTACGCCATCTAGCTGGGATGTTGCAGGGCCTTCGATCAGCCGGCCTTACAGCCAACCCGGCGAAGTGTCACCTCGGGAAGGAGGAGGTAGGGGGTGGGAAACTGAGGCCTCTAATCAGCAAAGTGCAAGCCCTCAGAGACGTACCCGTCCCCAAGACGAAGAAGCAAGTGCGCCAGTTTTTGGGCCTAGCTGGATATTACCGTCGCTTCGTGCCAGACTTTGCATCCATAGCCGCCCCCATCGCACCTTACAAAGAACTCACAGCCTCGACAAGTGCAGTGGTTGGAAGAGTGTAATAAAGCTTTCGAAGCTCTGAAAGAACGACTCACTCATGAACCGGTCCTGCGACACCCAGATTTTTCAAAAGAATTTATACTTCAGACAGATGCCTCGGAAGTAGGCCTGGGGGCCGTACTCTCCCAGGAGTTCAACGGGGAAGAACACCCGATACCATATTTAAGCCGTAAACTGTTCCCCCGGGAACAACGGTACTCCACAATAGAGAAAGAGGCCCTGGCAGTGAGATGGGCCATAAACGCCCTATGTTATTATCTGTTGGGGAATAACTTCAGGCTGATCACAGACCACGCCCCCTTACGATGGATAAATAATATGAAGGACGCAAACCCCCAGATACTACGTTGGTACCTCTCGCTGCAACCCTATGACTTCCGCATATTTCATCGCCCGGGTAAGGCACACGCTAACGCGGACTTCTTTTCCAGACAGTGGGAGGAGGGGGCAGACCAATCAGAGGGGTCCCTCTTAAGGGAGAGGGTGTGTGATGGGGCAGTCCCGCCCCGCACTAGCCCCAGCGACGTCAGACCAGTAGCTCTGCCAGAGGAAGTCCCGTTCGTACTGGGCATGCTCCAGATGCTCACTGAGTATAAAAGGAGGGACCTCAGCTCAGTCGGGGCTGGCGGCCGCAGGGGAAGGACCTAACTGGGAAGCTCCTGCAGAGGACCAGCCGACGCTCTTGAAGCTGCCAGGAACAGGGGCTTCTACAGGCCGGCACAAACCCTTACTACGGGAGGAACCAGAGGAGGCGACGGATCCGGAGACTCACAGAGAACCCTGGGATCCGTGAGAGACCCCAACTCCCAAGCTGGTAGGGAGCGACCCGAGGGAGGTGATGGACTGGTACCTTGACCCCGGTAAGCCTCAGCGTGTTTCAGTAGGACCCCCTCGCTGAGCCAGTAGTAAGGTCCTACGGCCCTGCAACCCGGGGCAGTTATATGGACTTCGGCCACTAGGCCGTGCTGCCCTGCAACCAGGGGCGCTTACATGGACTTGGGCCATTAGGCCGTGCTGCCCTGCAACCAGGGGCGCTTACATGGACTTGGGCCACTAGGCCGTGCTGCCCTGCAACCAGGGGCGCTTACATGGACTTGGGCCACTAGGCCGTGCTGCCCTGCAACCAGGGGCGCTTACATGGACTTGGGCCACTAGGCCGTGCTGCCCTGCAACCAGGGGCGCTTTCATGGACTTGGGCCACTAGGCCGTGCTGCCCTGCAACCAGGGGCGCTTTCATGGACTTGGGCCACTAGGCCGTGCTGCCCTGCAACTAGGGGCGGTTATATGGACTCTGGCCACTAGGCTGTGCTACCCTGTAAGGAGGGGCGTAAACCCTCACCCCCCCCTCTGAAGCTCTTACTGCTTGTATCTTTGCACAAGTTTCCAACATTTCTATTCTCCCTCCTAGAATTTACCATGTCTCAAAATTTGCTCGGATGCAAATCATGCTGCTAGAGCAGCCCTGCCTAGGATGCTCTCCTCCTGAGCCAGCATGCAATTCAAGAGATGTGCCTGCCTCATTCCCCTTCCGCTGGCCCAGGAAAGGAACCGTCTCTCAGTGTTTGACACAAAGCCCGCCTCCGGGCATAATTTGTTCATCTATACCAGTCCAGTAGTTCCCCCCAAACCCTCAGAATAAAACCATTCTTGACAAAGCCACAGTAAACATATAAAGGTACAATAGGTTTTTCTCATTCCCATCTCCAGGGACATCACCCCCAGCTCACCCATCCTGGAATCTACAGCAGCACTGTGTTGTCAGGTCCTTTGGCTCCTACTAGGGGCAGAGCTTTTCTTGACCTGCTGCTCACAAACAGGGAAGAATTAGTAGGGGAAGCAAAAGTGGATGGGAACCTGGGAGGCAGTGACCATGAGATGGTCGAGTTCAGGATCCTGACACAAGGAAGAAAGGAGAGCAGTAGAATACGGACCCTGGACTTCAGAAAAGCAGACTTTGACTCCCTCAGGGAACAGATGGGCAGGATCCCCTGGGAGAATAACATGAAGGGCAAAGGGGTCCAGGAGAGCTAGCTGTATTTTAAAGAATCCTTATTGCGGTTGCAGGAACAAACCATCCCGATGTGTAGAAAGAATAGTAAATATGGCAGGCGACCAGCTTGGCTAAACAGTGAAATCCTTGCTGATCTTAAACGCAAAAAAGAAGCTTACAAGAAGTGGAAGATTGGACAAATGACCAGGGAGGAGTATAAAAATATTGCTCAGGCATGCAGGAGTGAAATCAGGAAGGCCAAATCACACTTTGAGTTGCAGCTAGCAAGAGATGTTAAGAATAACAAGAAGGGTTTCTTCAGGTATGTTAGCAACAAGAAGAAAGTCAAGGAAAGTGTGGGCCCCTTACTGAATGAGGGAGGCAACCTAGTGACCGAGGATGTGGAAAAAGCTAATGTACTCAATTATTTTTTTGCCTCTGTCTTCACAAACAAGGTCAGCTCCCAGACTACTGCACTGAGCAGCACAGTATGGGGAGAAGGTGACCAGCCCTCTGTGGAGAAAGAAGTGGTTCGGGACTATTTAGAAAAACTGGATGTGCACAAGTCCATGGGGCCAGATGCGCTGCATCTGTGGGTGCTAAAGGAGTTGGCGGATGAGATTGCAGAGCCATTAGCCATTATTTTTGAAAACTCATGGTGATCGGGGGAGGTCCCGGATGACTGGAAAAAGGCTAATGTAGTGCCCATCTTTAAAAAAGGGAAGGAGGAGGATCCGGGGAACTACAGGCCAGTCAGCCTCACCTCAATCCCTGGAAAAATCATGGAGCAGGTCCTCAAGGAATCAATTATGAAACACTTAAAGGAGAGGAAAGTGATCAGGAACAGTCAGCATGGATTCACCAAGGGCAAGTCATGCCTGACTAACCTAATTGCCTTCTATGATGAGATAACTGGCTCTGTGGATGAGGGGAAAGCAGTGGATGTGTTATTCCTTGACTTTAGCAAAGCTTTTGATACGGTCTCCCACAGTATTCTTGCCGCCAAGTTAAAGAAGTATGGGCTGGATGAATGGACTGTAAGGTGGATAGAATGCTGGCTAGATCGTCGGGCTCAACGGGTAGTGATCAATGGCTCCATGTCTAGTTGTCAGCCGGTTTCAAGTGGAGTGCCCCAAGGGTCGGTCCTGGGGCTGGTTTTGTTCAATATCTTTATTAATGATCTGGAGGATGGTGTGGACTGTACTCTCAGCAAGTTTGCAGATGACATTAAACTGGGAGGCATGGTAGATACACTAGAGGGTAGGGATCGGATACAGAGGGACCTAGACAAATTAGAGGATTGGGCCAAAAAAACCTGATGAGGTTCAACAAGGACAAGTGCAGAGTCCTGCACTTAGGACGGAAGAATCCCATGCACTGCTACAGACTAGGGACCGAATGGCTGGGTAGCAGTTCTGCAGAAAAGGACCTAGTGGACGAGAAGCTGGATATGAGTCAACAGTGTGCACTTGTTGCCAAGAAGGCTAACGGCATTTTGGGCTGTATAAGTAGGGGCATTGCCAGCAGATCGAGGAACGTGATCGTTCCCCTTTACTCGACATTGGTGAGGCCTCATCTGGAATACTGTGTCCAGTTTTGGGCCCCACACTACAAGAAGGATGTGGAAAAATTGGAAAGAGTCCAGCGGAGGGCAACAAAAATGATTAGGGGTCTGGAGCACATGGCTTATGAGGAGAGGCTGAGGGAACTGGGATTGTTTAGCCTCCAGAAGAGAAGAATGAGGGGGGATTTGATAGCTGCTTTCAACTACCTGAGCGGGGGTTCCAAAGAGGATGGAGCTCGGCTGTTCTCAGTGGTGGCAAATGACAGAACAAGGAGCAATGGTCTAAGTTGCAGTGGGGGAGGTCTAGGTTGGATATTAGGAAAAACTTTTTCACTAGGAGGGTGGTGAAGCACTGGAATGCGTTACCTAGGGAGGTGGTGGAGTCTCCTTCTTTGGAGGTTTTTAAGGCCCGGCTTGACAAAGCCCTGGCTGGGATGATTTAGTTGGGAATTGGTCCTGCTTTGAGCAGGGGGTTGGACTAGATGACCTCCTGAGGTCCCTTCCAACCCTGATATTCTATGATTCTAGGATTCTATGATCCAGGGCCTCACTCTCTAGGACTCCCTGCCTGACAGTGACCAGTCTTCTTACAGCCCTTTACTGGAGTCTTTGCCCTGAGGGCTCCACCCCTACTGCTTTCATTCCTCTAGGTCCCTGTCTGGGAATCCTACCCCTGCTGAGGGGGATTTGCTCTCTGCAACAACCCTCTTGCTTCTAGGCTCAGCTTGCCCTGGCGAAGCCAGACCGTCTCTTTTTCCAAGGGGCCCCTGCCTGAGATTCCCACTTGTCAGGGGTTCCCAGCTTTGGTCAGCTCTGACCAACAGCTTTCCTCCAAGTGCCTCTCGGGTGGTGCACAGTTACTGCTCTCCTTCCAAACTCTCTCCCCAGCAACTCCTGCCAGTTCTTCTTTGCTGCTTTCCTGCCTTTCTCCAAGTCCTCCCAGGCACTGACTCTCTGGGTATCAGGCAGCTTTCACCTACCCATCTCCTGCTTCTCACAGGCTTTGACTCACCCAGTCACCTCCTCTCTGTGGCCCAGGTGTCATCTCCTAAGCCCAACTGGGAGTCAACTGACTAGTCATACGTACACTGGCCTCTTCCCTCTTAAAGAGCCAGTGTCACCCTGTGACCACTCCCAGGGAGGCAAAGAATACAGGAAATACAAGAAATTAGTCAAATAGAGTAGAACCTCAGAGTTATGAACCCCAGAGTTACAAACTGATCAGTCAACCATACACCTCATCAGGAACTGGAAGTACACAATCAGGCAGCAGCAGAGACAAAAGAAAAAAGAAAAAGCAACTATGGTATAGTACTGTGTAAACTACTAAAAAAAATAAAGGGAAAGTTAAAAAAAAGATTTGACAAGATAAGGAAGCCTTCTGTGCTTGTTTCATTTAAATTAAGATGGTTAAAATCAGCATTTTTCTTCCACATATTGAAGATTTGAAGCTGTATTTAGTAAATGTCACTTGTGAACTTTTGAAAGAACAAATGTTTGGTAATGTTTGGTTCAGAGTTATGAACATTTCAGAGTTATGAACAACCTCCATTCCCGATGTGTTGGTAACTTTGAGGTTACCATTTTTTTTCCATTTAAGTCTTTGAAAAATTGGCTGCATAAAGATATGCAATCAGCATCAAGGCAGTAAATCAGCAAAGGTGTAGCTGACTCTGTCAGTGTTAGAGGGCTCATACATTTTCAGGTGGGTGACCTCTTTTCAAACCATGCTTCCAAGGAGTTATGTCCACCCTTTTCTTCAGAACTAAGGATCTTTTCTTACCACTTCAAAGGATGTGTTCAGTAAAAGGTTGATCAATTTCTTCTTTATTGTGCAAGTGTCTCTCTTTTAATATCCTGGGTGATTAAGCACTGCAGCAACTGGATATTTTGGAGGGGATCTCCCCTTTAAAAACTTAATTTTAAAGCATAGAGGATTTTAAGTCCTTCCCATCAGTACTCTCTCTTTGTAGGCAAGGAGGGGGTTGAGAATACATTCCAATCAATTGTTCTTCACTTGTCAAGCTAGGATCCACTCATGCCCCATTGCTAACCCTGGCAGCATATGGTGAGTCCTCAGAGACAGGAAATTTGTAGGCATAGAGGTGCCATCATCAAGAGTATCAGCATGGCTAAATATATACAAATGCAGTTTTACAGTCTGCTGCCCATGAATCCAAGCAGTTGCCATACAAACAGAGACTCTTTTTCTTTCTGGTAAACATTATATAAAAGGTGCATGACCTTTCTTACACTGTTTCTTGCTAAAACCAAACAGACCCATTCCTATAGTCATCTGGAAATACATATTAAAATGTAACATTATTCATTTACTCCCACCTTTAAAGCTAGAAGATAAAAGCAAATAACAGAATTATCATTAAAACATATCTCACATTCAGCCTCAAGATGGCAATGCAATTTTAATAGTTGCTTGCTTCCAATGCTGAGAGTTGAATCTCATCAGGTATTTTTCCACTGCTAGAGATAAATATCAAGAATGGTGTTATTGCTGTAGATATTGTAGCTAAAAACATGGAAGCATTTAAAAATCTGGAAGTTAACAGCTAAAGGAAGGTAGATAAATACTAAACTATCCTCCCAGTTTGTACAATACATGATTTATTCCAATAGCATAATAGCTCTGTACATCTACACAAGATCCTAAAACCTGTCATATACTCTCACTATAACGAGAATAATTAGATAACAAGCACTAACAACTTTGCTGCATCATCTTTTCTTTAAGCATTGCTTGTGCAGAAGTTTTTAGCTATATGGACGCTTGAAGAAGTAATGATATGCTATTTTTGATAGAGGGAGAGGATAAAGTTTTTTATCAGGATAATAAGATAATAACCTGAAACTCAAAAACAATTGGACCAATTTCCGAATGAAGCACCGGAGTTTCAAAGTAAAAACATCATGCTTATCTTTCACTTATATTTATGCCAAATGTGCTGCCACTTGAACATTTGCTTTGCCTGAAGAGTAAGGTATTATTCTTATTTATGACTGTTCACTGAGCACCAAAACATATAGCTAAATAAAGATATGGTCCCAGCTCTGCACAGTAGGGACACGGGCGACAAATGGGACAAACATGAGATCATGAGTTATCTTTGTACTACATCACACATCTGGTTGCAGGTTTTGTTAAGGTTGTGTGTGCACGTGCATGTTATGGTTACTTTGGTATTAGTTAATTGCTGTGAACTCGTATCTTGGTGGTTACATTTTATATACCAGGTGGTTGTGTGTGCCCATATGAATATACGTGTACACATGTAGATATATACAGCAGAACCTCAGAGTTACGAACAACAGAATTACAAACTGACCAGTCAACCACACACCTCATTTGGAACCGAAAGTATGCAATCAGGCAGCAGATACGAAAAAAAAAAAAAAAAAAAAAAGAAGCAAATACTGTATAGTACATTACTGTGTTAAACATAAACTACTACTAAAAATATAAGGGGAAAATTTTTAAAAAATTTGACGAGATAAGAAAACTGCTTCTGTGAATGTTTCATTTAAATTAAGATGATTAAAAGCACCATTTTCTTCTGCACAGTAAAGTTTGAAAGCTGCATTAAGTGATTGTTCAGTTGTAAACTTTTGAAAGAGCCACCATAACGTTCTGTTCAGAGTTACGAAAAACCTCCATTCCCATGGGGTTCATAACTCTGAGGTTCTGCTGTATTCACTTACATATACATACACACATGTTGTGAATAATATTTTTAACTTGTGAATATATTTTTACATATTCCCTCCAACCCACCCAAATATTTATTATGATTTTTTTTTAAATTTCCGGACTACGTGACTTTCCCCTTCTCTTTCCTTCCTGTCAATGCCTCCCTCCATACTCTAGACTTTTCTGTCAATCTCACTTTCTGATATCACCAAGTACAGTCCTTCTGGGTCAGCCCCACCACTAGGCTCCCAGACACACTTTACAACAAATAATCCACTTGCTATTCACTGTTGTTGTACCATCCATCCGTTTTACCTGTCTGCTTTGCATTCCTATGTCTTCCTTGTTCATTCTGCTGCTCTTTACAGAGTATGAGAAGGTGTGGAGGCTTTGATGCTCTGCTCTTCAGAAGGTCCATGGAGCAGAGCAGCAGTGGGGCAGAGAGAAATACCAATGGAAGTCAACTGGGGGCGTTGGGAGCTATTGGCCCCCTTCTCCTCACCACATGGCCCCCTCCTATCAAACAAGAGACTGAGCTGATGGCCGTTCATTCTATAAACACCTCTGTTTTATTGCAAGATCTATAACTTCCCACCACTCAAGAAGCATCAAATGAATTTTAAAATTCATTCTAGCTGCATTGAGACAGTTCAGGTGCTGTAGATGTATCTAAGCTGACACCTGTCCTCTTCCTAAAGACTTTGCCCTGCCATTCATTTATTTTCATATGCATGACATTTACATGTATTTAAATGCGAGGGAGATTACAAACTGCATTCCCTCCTCATGGACAAGTATAGCAATGCACGATACACTCCCAAATTAAGGGTTAATTACATTTGTTCAGCGTTGTAGGACGCATTTATTGTTCAGAGACGGTTATGTGACTCTAGATATGCTGACATATTCCTCCCTAAAGATACTGTTCTCAGCTAATTTCTATAATGAATATTTTCATTAAAAATAATAATAGCAATTAGAACGAATAAAACAGCAGGTGGACAGCCAGTAATTAACATACAAGCATACAGTAAACAAGTGGTGTTTGTTTTTCTCTGTCTCTCTTATTTTAGGAATCATCAGCTTTAGTGCTAATGTAAATTGCTAGTGTAAGATGTGTGTCACAAGATAAAGGACCAAATGGAGCTAGGAAATCGTGAGTTCTAATCCCAGCACTGACACTAATGCCCCCCATGGCCTAATTTTTCAAAAGTGGCTAGTGATTTTCAGTGGCCAAACTGAGATTATTTAAAGGGACCTGATTCTCAGAGGGTGGGTGTTGAGCTTCAGACTTCAAGGGGACTACTCCTGGCGCTTAAAGTTAAGTGCATGAGGTCCAGAGTGCTCAGTATCATGTTGGCCTGCACCCTACACCCTTTTCTACTTCAGCTAGAACTCCTCCTTGCAATTCTTGTCCATAACAGTTCTAGAGTCAGAACACATGTGGATGGTCACCAATACACATTTTGTTACTGATGCCTTTATATATAGGAGATACAGAGTTTTTTAAAAAAGTTTTAGACTCTGATCTACTGCTTCTCAAAACAAAGGCTTCACTGAAGTACCAATTCTTGTTCAATATAGCAGTGCCTACACTTTCATTTAATTACACATACCCGGCCCATGAAGCACAGTTTACTATATAACGGAAAGAAAAATTAATGGGAAGAGTATCATTTTGTGCCTATTAAGGCATTCAGTCTATCATTATTGTCAGTGATCACTGTCCAAATATAACAGTACGCGTTTGGCAACTTAATGGCTCTTGGGATCTGTAATGGACTGCAAAAATTTTGGCCAGGGTTGCCAGCCACTACTAGAAGCAGTAACCAAAGTTGTCTGACAGCTGGTGGAATGAGCTGGTGGTCTCAGTCCAGTTCCCCATGTCCATGTCTATAGCCTCTACCACAGTTGTCACCTTTTCTGGCAGATTCAGCAGAGAGTTTTTGGACCTAATCAATAAAACAGACCAAACTACCCTCTTCTTTCCTAGAAGCAACCCCTCCAACACAAGAATTAAGGGCTTGTCTACAGTTAAAACGCTATAGTGGCACAGCTGCACCACTGTAGCGTTTCAGCGTAGACACTAATTACCCTGACAGGAGGGGATTCTACCATCGGCAAAGGTAATCCACCTCCCCAAGAGGCAGCAGCTACGTCTACAGAAGAATTCTTTTGTCAACCTAGCGCTATCTACATGGGGATTTAGGTTGATCTAATTACGCTGTTCAGGGTGTGGATTTTTCATACCCTTGACCACTGTAGTTAAACCAACCTAATTTTCTAGTGTAAGCCAGGTCTCAGACACATTAGCAGGAGAGTGTGAAGCAGTTTGTACTCCTGCTACCTAGGCTGTTAATAGAGAACTGACATCCCCAGGGCTTTCACCGCAGCCCTTCGCACTGGCACTCAAAATTCATCTTACAGGTGTTTATTTAATCAGAAGCTGAAGCTATTTGAAACCTGAGATAGAGACCTCCCCTCCCACACCTTTACTACAGCCATTTAGATCAAGCTCCAGCACTATTCCATGGGACGGAGAACCCATATTTTGGATCTGTTACAAGCTCTGCTGTTTACATCCGCTTCTCTCTTTCTAAAGGGAGCTGGACAACAAAGCCAAGGAATGCTCAGGTACAACTGATAATTAAATGCCTATACATTTCAATAATGAAGAGTTAACATTGCCCCGTGCTGGCTAGTGGCCTTCCGAGATGTGGAGAGTGGCTAAACTTACACCTCTGAAAACCAGGAAATACAGAGTTAAGCTACATGCCACCCTCCCCACAATGCAATCTGGCAATAGCCACTGGGAATGGTTCAGTAAGGGAGAGGAGATGCCATGATAAATAGACAGGAGGAAGTTCAGAGGGTATGTGCTGTTGCTTGAGTCGTGCTCCACAGATTTGAATTCCATCATTTATCTGCATGCACTCCAGCTGTGCTCATTGTGTTAGGTGCAGCTGTACTGAATGCAGGGCCAGCTCTAGGCACCAGCAAACCAAGCACGTGCTTGGGGCGGCACAATTTCAGGGGTAACATTCCGGACACTTTGGCAGTTGTGCTCCCGGAGGTTTTTTTGTTTTGTTTTTGCTTCAGCAGTTGTGCTCCCGGAGGTTTTTTTTTTGCTTGGGGCAGCAAAAAACCTAGAGCCGGCCCTGACTGAATGGTGGAGGGATTAGATGGAGCAGCTTGGCAGAGCAGTGACTGTAATACGAGGCAAGATGCATTTGTACCTTGTGTCAAGTGTGTGTCATTTCAGCACTGAGTTTTGTAGGTCATCTCCACAGAGGTGTAGACAAGTGTTCTCTCGCCATGGGGATTGTCAGCCATCAGGTGGCATACAGGACAGTGGTCTCCAGGGCTTAGTGACGGCAATGTCTCAGAAGGCATCTGTAAGGGTAGAGTGCCAGTGTGTGTATAACTGGCATACTGGGGATTGCTCAAAGAGGACAGAGTTAAGGTTGCGATGTGGGGGGTGGCTTGTACCTTAACGTGTCATTTCCTGGTTTTCAGCAATGTAAGTTTAGCCACTCTACATCCTGGAAGACCACTAGCCACCACTGGGCAACCTTCACTCTGTGTTAATTAAGTTTCTGAGCCCTTAATTTCCTTGCTATTTAGAAAAAGAATTCTCAGCACCCCCATTTTCCACAGCCCAACTCCCACTCTTCTGCCTCTGACTCCTTGGCAACAATTTAGCTAGCTGCAGAATGCACTGGCTGCACATTATCCTGCCCCTTCATCATCTCCTCATCTCCCATCTCTCTGTGCAGCACAGCTTGCTTCTCCCTCCCCAACCATCCTCTGCACAGAGAGGCAGGCATCAGCATGAGACCTGCAGGTAGAGGAGCGGGGTAGAGGATGCAGGAACAGTGCAGGGATTAGCATGGAGACATTTTGTGAAATGGGGGACAGATGTGGGAGGAGGCATGAGAGGAAGGATGGCTCAGTGGTTAGTGCCTGGGACTTGGGAGACCTGGGTTCAATTCCCTGCTCCATGATTGACTTCCTGTGTCACCTTGGACAAGTCACTTAGCCCTTCTTGCCCCAGTTTCCCATCAGTAAAATGGGAATGGACCGTCCTAATTTCCTAGCACAGACCAGGCCTCAGAGATGTAAAGTGGTCCATTCATTTGTTTCAATGAGATGTTCTCAGCTAAATGAGAAAACCCATGGAAATGAATGCTGCCTGAAGCAATACCTCTGAGAGGTGTGACCTGCTCCATTAATCTCAGTGGATATTCTCATCCTTCCCTTCCCAGTCCCCTGTGATATATGTCAGACATGCCCATTCTCAGCTCCTCAGCACAGTGTTCTTGGAGTATGTGCCAAGCATATCTGTTCTCAGGTCCCCATCCTGATTGGCAGGACTCCCCAGATCATAGCACACAGGACCCAGGAAGAGGGACTTAGACTACTCTCCTCCAAGGGTCAGCCCTTCCTGCAAGATTCCAGCTCACATGGGGGATAGAGAGAGGGGCTCAGACCGCCCCTCCAAGAGAAGCAGGGCTCCCAAGATCTTGATACACACTCAGGGATCAGGGAGAAGGGCTCATCAGAGCCCCAAATATCCCAGCACAAATGTGGGAGGTGATAATGTGGGGCGGATAGGCCCTTGTGCTCCCCAGCTCAGCCAGCCATTCACCCCATATTCCCCTGCCCAGTACCTCACCCTTCTTCCCTCGCCGTAATCTCCCCTTGCCATAGCGGCAAACCTCTTCTTCTATTTCTCCCACTTCTCCACCCCCTAATCCTCCCTCCCCTCTCTGCACCCTCATAACCCCCACACTCCCAGCACTGCTCCCACCTACCCCCCACCTGGCCCCTCACTGCTCCCATCCCCACATATTCCCTAGCTCTGCATCAAACAAGTTATAAGAATCTAAAAAAGTTCTGAGCCCCTCACGCTAGGGGGCTGCCTATCAGGAATGCCTTGCCTATAAGCACACTCAGGTCCATTGTTCAGGAAACACAATTACATTATCCTAATTTTTTCATCTTCCCTCTAGTTAATCAATGCTAGTTGATTAATCCATGTTTTGCGCTTGTCTTTACTAAATTTAATCTTTTAGACCAATTCTTCAATTTATCAAGATCATTCTGAATTCTAAGCCTATCCTCCAAAGTGCTTGCAACTCCTGCCAGCTTCATGTCCTCTGCAAATTTTACAAGCATACCCTCCGCTCTCTCATCCAAGTAATTAATGAGGTCAATGTAGAGTGACTGAGATCAGTTGGGGGACAATCAGAGCCAGAGTTTGAGTCCCAGGTGCACACGCAGAAAAAGTGATTTAATAAAATGCTAGATTCTTTTCAGGGGGACAGTATCCCAGGAACTCCTTGCTAAAATGACCTCAAATTGGGCCCACAAACAATACCCAGCACCTTGAGGAGGCAAATTGGAATGGGGAAATTTCAGGACAATCCAAATAAGTATTTAGAACATTTAGAGTCATTCTTTAAACTGAAAGTGCATCTGAACCTTAACTAAAGCAGAGTTGGCACTCTGCTATGACAATGTAAAAGTGATTGGTATAAGCTTTACAGATAGAAGGAACAAAAGCTGGCATTTTCAGAGCATGAGGACCCAGCCATACTGAAAAGATAGAATATAAAAATGAGGTAGAGAACTCAGCACTTGAAAGCTCAGAGGAACTGAAAAGACAGATGAATAGCTGCTTAGAAAGCTATAACAAACCATGGAATGCAAATCACACAAAGACAAAAGATGCAAGAACTTCACACTAAACTGTGCCTTGAAGAGAAACTTAATTTATTTAATCCACAGTAAACATACTTGGCACTGTGGTTCAAATACTGCTCTCCTAACACAGAAACACAGTAGTCTCCCTGGAACGGTATTTAAACAGACCTCCAGCTGACAAGGAAAACAACCTTTACAAGCACACATGAATTATACTTGAAAATTGTGGAGTAAATCCAAATAAACAAGAGTAAAGACAAAAACTGGAACCATGAATGTGAAGTTCAGTCCCATTGATTTCCTCTTGGTTCTTTCGGAAAAGATTCCATAATTATCTAGTTTATGGCACTTAGTTTCACAATGCAAGAATTTCATATGTTGCAAACATTCAATATTTATACATTAATACACATAGTGTCAGCATCTCTCCTATTCTTTGACTACTAAAAAGACTGCAACAAAGCAGCACTTCCAAACTGGATGACACTCCAAATTCCATTTTAAACACTCCATCCTAGAACTGACCGGAGGACAATAATTCCATCCCATGACAACTTTCAAGGTTTCTGTTTTTGTTCCGCATTACAAAACCTTTCAAATGCTTTTGTGAAATGCAATTATATCAAAACATCTGGGCTTGGCTTGAAAGTTGGGCTTTCCCTTTGGGTCCCTTTCTTGGGAAGTGGCCAGAGAATTCAACGAGGATCCCAGAAACCTTCCCCATCCCAGTCGATATTTCTCTGTGAAATGTTCTGGCTTTGACAAAATTGCATGTTTCATCAAAAAACTGTGTTGTCAAAAACTTCCAACCCGATCCACTCCATTACACCATCTTGCCATTTTTCTCATTAGATCTCAGTCTCAACTTCACTCTTTTCTCCTAATCTATAAGGAGGGGCGGGGGCTGCATTTTTTTAAATAATGCAGGATGAAGCATAGATATAGATTGATTGCAATCACTTTGCAATGGGGGGAAAGTTCACCTGTGAAAGTGTAACACTGAATGCTCCCCTCCCAAGACATTCTAAACTTAGCCTAGATACAACAGCAGAGTGGGAGGCACACTACTGGGCCACACGTGTCTTTTAAGAAGGTTCCCTGTGTTTCAAAGGCTGACTAAGAACCATAACACGATGTGTGCTCGGCAATCACCATGGCAACAGTGGATTTCTTTACAAATGGAAATGGTATAGCAAATAGGCATGTAAAAACCCCTTGTAAACTGACAAACAAGCTACTGCTGCCCTGGGTTAAAAGAGCTTGCATACCCTCTTTCTATTAATTTTTTCCATGAATAAACAAGGGATGGGGGACATGTGTTCACAGTGGCATGTGAGAAAGCCACGTACATGCACAAATCGTGTTAACACAGGCCTTGGAAAACAGAAGCAGCAATGTTTAAGCAGCATGCCTGGCCCCTCTCCTCATTAGATTTGTGCAGACCTGGAGGTTGGTAACTCTGGCTCCCTTAGGAATTCGACACTGGGGGAAAGTCACTGTGATGTATTGCAGGAGAAGAATGCAAAATGTACACTCATTATTAAGACTCTCTGAATAACATCAGTTGTCAAAAATATGCAGGAAGGCAGAACAATCCTAATCAAAGCTGGACAAAACAAACTTTTCAAGTTCTCAGATAAACATTTGACAGTCAGATTTGTGAACTGACTTTCAATTGAGCAAGCTTACTAAAGTCATTGCAGTATATGGGTCTATTATACATGGCGGAGAACAACTCAAAGAACAAGGAGACCAGAACTTCATGGAATCCTAATAGTTTTCTCAGTTAGTCCACCCTACTTCATCAGACAAATAGGGGTGTCAGATTTTATTTCCACTGCTCTCCCTTCACTTCCCAATCACTTGTGTTTATTATACAAGTATCTACATTTCAGTAACAAGAAGTTCAAAATCAGCAACTTGATCTATTTTTCCAAATGTCTTTAAATGTGACTGTCCCCTTCCAGTTGTTAGTTATTACCTAGCCATACTATTTCATTAGAGTGATCTTTACATGATTCAATAGCTTCAGAAGCTACAGGGAAGTAACTTGAAGGCTCACTGTGTTGTCATGTCAAAATATACTTTTGCTGAAAATGTTTTACAGTTCACCGGACAGAGGGGAGTACTTCAAAAAACGAATGTTGACAAAAAGTCCCAAACCCCTTTTTCAACTCCATTACATCTTTGGGTCCATCTAATGTCATAACCGCCTCCAGGAGTAACATAGTCTAATGTTTATTATGCTGTCAACCCCAGTAAGTGAAGCGCTGTCTGCAACCTGTCAGCTATGTAGAGCTGTGTCATTTTCTCTCTTAGATACCAGGCAAATGACAGTCATAATTGTTATGTTCCGCTAATCTGTCATCAAGGTCTCAGTTTAACCCAGCATTTATATGATGATCTCTTCTATAGAAGTGACTAAAAAGGCACATTCTCTTCTTTTAAGAATTTATTGCTGCTTTAAAATGTTTAGAGATTTTTCATTCTTCTATGCTGTTTTATTTGCAAAGATACCAAATATGTCAACCCATTTTTATTGTTTTTTTATTTTAAAAAAGGAGAAGCAGATTATCTGAACCATTCCACTGAGATTTATTATTGGGAATACACTCTAAGGGTGCACGATGTCAAAAATGCTCATTCTTTGTCAAACTCTGCTCCCGTTGAAATCAATGGTAAACTCCCATTGATTTCCATGGGGGCAGAATCAGGCCAGTGCTGAACACTTTTGAAAATCCAACTGTGACATGCTAAGGTGTCTCTAAAATATACATAAACAAACAACCATTCCCCCACCCACCTCGCCCCCCTCCCACAACTACAGTATACTACAACTACTATGAATTATTATTTTTAATGCCATTAAGGAATTTCAAATTGAAACGCATCTATTTACAATCTGCTACATTTTGGTGTATTCCAACTTTGAATGTAATGAAAAATTGGAAGCACCAAAGATTTCCACCTCAGAGATACAATGAACACGGAGCAAGTTTTGAACATTAGTTATTTGGTCCTACCTGTGGGTCAGACAATCGGGATAGGTCAGGATACAAGTAGAATTTTATTCCTTCAGAAGCCCCTGGTAATGTTACTCCTCGAACCAGAAGAATCAGTAGCATGACATACGGGAATGTAGCTGTTACATATACCACCTAGCGAGAAGAAGTAAAACATCAGAAAATGTTTTGTTTCCCGAACAAAAACAACAAGAAGACGGTGTTGTTTCTCTGGTAGTAATCCAGATATAAATACACACACAATCTTATGCACCCGCTGAATGCTACTTTGAGACCTAATATCCATGCTGGTCTTCTGCAGAGGGATGAATTTCATCCCCAAGCATATTCCTTCTTAAAGAATTTAGCCCCGGTAGGAAAATGGGCAAACACTTCATCACAAATAGAGCTGGGTGAATAATGGATTTTTCAGTTCACTGGCAATTCTGGGTGGGCGGGAGGGAACAGAAAAAAAATCATTTGGGATCAAACCGATTTTTTTTTTTTAATTTTGGGGAAATAAAAGAGTTGAAAAAAGTATTTCAGGTCAAACAAAATGTTTTGTTTCAATTTTGCCATTTTAAAACTATTGATTTTTTAAAAATACTATTAAATGACATTTTGAAACAGAAAGTAAATTTTTGCATTGACACTATTGAAATGAAACATTTCAATTTAAAAACAATTTTTTTTAGTGTTTTTGTTTGTTTGTTTTACTGAAATATTTGGTGAATTTGCAAACTGTTGCTGAATCTGCCTTTTTCGGGGGGGAAAAATGGTCAACAAATTTCACCCAACTCCCGTCACAAACATATTGGGACATTCTCTCTAAGTAAATTACTATGGCTCACTGCATAATAGTTAAACCAGATATGGTACAGTAGAGAAATTATTTGACTTGCCAGAAAATAATGTGCTGTATTACCTGTTAACTATGCAGCAACCAATATTGGAAACAATGGTACTCTTATTACTGGTACTCAATGTGTTTGGAAAAGTCAGAACAATAGAAAGTATAACCAAGGGAAGGAAATGTGGATTTCCCCCACACCTTTCCATTCAAGAGTCTTATACAGTCTGTTTTTTTTGCAATCAATTACTGAACACAGATTATTAGAAATCACACACCATACAAGTAGTTGATTAATAAGTAAAACAGGCATAACATTTTACTGTGAACTATCAAGTCTCTAAAACCCACTTCTTCAAACAAACCCACTGTGGTAGGAATGTGCCTACCCCAAAGCAACCCTCCCTCCCCCGGCTAACTGGGGCTCTCCAAGCATTCTCTGCCTCAGTCTCCTTCCCAAAGGCTCTGTGTCTCAGTGCAAAGGCTGCAGTTCTCTCTCTCAAACCTGATAGATCCTAGGCAATCCTCAGGAGGCCTAGACTATTCAAATTGGTCTGTGTGAGAGATGTGGCTCGCCCTCTGGCCAAGTTACAAACAAAATTTGACACTCTCTTCCTCAATAAACCCACACCCTCTCTCTGCTAACCTGCCATGATGGGCAGTATTTTGGCTTGTATTTGTTTGTTTTGTTTCATTTAGATGATAAGATCTTTGGGCATGGAAAGTATCTTGTGTCTGTAAAGTACTATGTATATTTGTACCACAACACATGTTTTATAACACAATATCATGCCAAGCTTTTGCTTTGAGATTTGAAGTATTCTGTGTAATCCTCCTATAAAAGGTAAAGTTAAGAACGAGTTTATAAATAAAGCTGCCAGGACACAGAAATACCTCCAGTCCTGAGCTCTAAGGTGATGCAGTTAGCTATACAATGAGACGAGCTCAGCATCACTCTCTGTGATGTGCATGGGGCAGCCCCAGCACCATCATAGAAATGTAGAAATATATGGCTGGAAGGGACCTTGAGATAAGTCATTGATTCCAGCCCCCTGCGCTGAAGCAGGACCAAGTAAACCTAGATCATCCCTGACAGGTGTTTGTCCAATCTGTTTTTAAAAACCTCCAATGACTGGAGATTCCACAACCTTACTGGGAAGCCTGTCCCAGAGCTTAACTACCCTTAGTTAGAAAGTTTTTCCTAATATCTAACCTAAATCTCCCTTGCTGCAGATTAAGCCCATTACTTCTTATCTGACCTCCAGCGGACATGGAGAACAAGTGACCCCTGTCCTCTTTATAACAGCCCTTAACATATTTGAAGACTGTTATCAGGTCCCCACCTCAGTCTTCTCCTTTCTCAAGACAAGATTAAACATGCACGGTTTTTTTAAAAAACTTTTCCTCGTAGGTGAGGTTATCTAAACCTTTTATTATTTTTGTTGCTCTCTTTTGGACTCTCTCCAATTTATCCACCTCTTTCCTAAAGTCTGGTCCCCAGAACTGGACACAGTCCTCCAGCTGAGGCCATCTTCCTGCCCTCTCAACCATTTTCCTTTAGACTCTTCTCCATGGCTCCAGGGTTTGTACTGAGACACAGGATGGAGGCTGAGCAAGCCAGAGAGAAGGAATGGGAAGAGCAGCATTGGGCACACATGTTGCCTGTCTCTAGTCCCATGGATAGCTGTATTATCTTCTCCATGGAGTCACCCTTAGAGGTCTTGGGGGCGATGGCTGGAGGGTGTCCAACAGAGCCACACTGCCAGATGGGAGAAGGCAACGAGGGCCAGAGCCTGTGTGGAGGCACAGGGCCTCTGCTTGAGTAGTCTAGGCCTCCTGAGGATTGCCTAGGATCTATCAGGTTTGAGAGAGAGAACTGCAGCCTTTTCAATGGGAATTTGGGAGTGGGTTCTCCAAGAGGGGATGATTCCCTCTGCAGGAGGGGACGATCTGGGCCAACGATGGCTGTTTAATTGTTTAATCAGGATGTCAGGGTAATACATTCCTCTCAAACAGGCATGTCCCAAGGTCTGATGAAAGGACTAGGAGACAGGGAATCCTGAGTTCTAATCCCAGCATGGACACTAACTCGCTCTGTAGCAGTAAATCACTTAGGCATAAATTTTGAGATGCGACTAGTGATTTTGTTGTCTCAGTCTCGGGGTGCTCACACTGAGACAGAATGGGCCTAGTTTTCAGAAAGTGCTGAGCATCCAACCCCTAAAAATCAGTCTGCTTCTTTGTGTCTCAGATTGGGCACCCAAAAACAGAGTTACTTAAAATCACTAATCCCCTTTGAAAATGTAGGCCATGTCTTCTGCCTCAGTTTCCTCTCTGTAAAATGGAGATGACACTTCAGAAGACTGCATGGATTAATTAAGGATTCAATAAAAATGGAAAGCCTTGTTCATGTGCTAAGTACGGTTACTGTTCACTACTGATGGAGAAGCCATCTCCTAGGACCAAGTGATTCAACGCTCACTAACCCGGTGCTTCAAAGGGACAAAATTCCATACAGCTTTTTTTTCTTAATGAGGCTGACAAATAAAAAAACGTGAATAAAAGGAAATAAGGATGAAACGCAGTGAATGAGACTGATCCTGCAGCTCTCTCCTGGCTTCAGTGACAGCTCAGTGCATGGAGATGCCACAGGATCTAGCCCAACAAGATTTCTGTGCTTTTTTGTTCATTCATTTCTGCAATTTCAGTCTCTGTGCGTTGCATTCCCTTCCCTCCCCTAAAATTAATGGCTGCTGTTAATACCAATAGTCACGTAATCAGGTCAAATAGCTGACGCTGGGGTCACCGTACCTGAATTGAAAGAGTAACATTTTCTTGGATCCTCCTTCATTATGTCATATTACTTCACAATCTGTCATCTCATGCAACCTGCCATTGCACCATATCATTTTACATCAGCATGCAGACTGCCCTTTCAGACACAGAGATATTCTTCCCAGAGTGCACCAGTCAAACTTCGCAATACACACAGTTTTCTACTGAGGGTGCAATTACAGCTCCTATAAGCCTGAGCTTCAAAGAGGGGGAGGAGGAACCTTAGAAATTCATACTTCCACAGGCAAGGAAGGAGAGAAGAGAAGATCAGCCAAGGATACCTCTGCATAACAGCAATGCAGTTATCACTCCCCCAATACAGCCATCCTGGCATGGAGGGTAAATGCCCTCACTGGGACCTTTGGCATTGCTGAAGGTATTGGAAACCTCACCCCCAGCTCCTTGATTTTCAGTCTGTAAGAGCCAAAATACAGCTGGTACCTGTGCAGCAGCATTAAGGGAGGGTGGGAGGGCTCTCTGAGGTCTCTCCTCCCTCTACCACTGCCTTGCAGGGAGAGAGGTACCATAGCACATCATTTCTACCACACGCCTATGAATCCAATCCAAACCACAGGTAAGAGGATAAACAAGAGGAGTGGCTGATAAGAGAGAGGCCTGTGGACAGGTGGGAAGGATCTGGAGTGTTTACAGGTTGTGGCAGCCCTTTGGGCCAGTTGGCATTGCTATTAAAATAAAAACAAGGGCGACTTTTCGGCACTCATAAAGCGATGGAGCTGCTGGAGTTCCATGCTCTTCTTGAGCTGAAATGACCAGTGAAAGATGCTGGATTTGTGATGTGCTGAAATGGGGGCTGGGATAGGAACCCCCCAAACTTAGTTCCATTATCGGCTATCGTCCAATTTTCAGCTTGCTTCTCCAGGCCTGCTGAGCCCCCGGATCCCTCAGGGTTCCAGTTTTGGAATTCTCATTATATTTGTGTTTATCATGCTGTACAGCACCCAGGGACGTGACAGGGGTGGCTTTAGAAATCAAAGTGGTGTTATTATTATCACTACATCTGCAGGCATTAAAAGTTTGCCTGAAATTGTTTTCTTTTCTTTCAACATGTCAAACCTCTCTGAATATAAATGTGAACACAACTGTTTCTAATTACGTTGAATCCTGTTTTAATTGACTTTAATTGCTTGGTGTGTTAATTAGCATGCCGATGCTCGGAATGCTTTTTCCAGCTCTCAGCGATGTCGGAGCCATGCTGGTGTCTGAGCACTTGGGAACAAAATAAATGTTTCGGACACACCCGTGTCAGCACCAAGTTCTTTTATTACAATATGACAAAGGGCCAGATTGACAAAGGTATTGAGGCACCCAAAGATGCAGTTAGGCACCTACTGGGATTTTTAAAAGCTCTTATGCAGGTTGGGCACCTAATTCCCATAGAAAGTCAGTAGGACTCAGGCTGCGTCTACACAATTCTGCAGTGCAGACTACGGTGTGTGTGTGTGTATGTGTGTGAAGTGCATGCTGTAACTCCCCTGCGTGTAGGGCCGAATTTACACCTGATGCGCCCCTAGGCACAGCACTGTCAGCACTCCCCTGCCCACAGCTGACCTTCATGTTTTCTGTAAAAAATGAAACTTTTAACCCACTTTTAAATTTTAGACATCCCTAGGCACTGTGCCTAATTGGAAATCCGGCCCTGCCTGTGTGGGCACTGCTGGTACAAACTAAAAAGTACCTCATTCATGTTAACATAGCCCTGTGGACTAGCTACCTTGTTGCACCAGCAGCGTGCACATGGGGCATGCACTGCAATTCACGCCATGTAGACAAGCCCTTAGGCTCTTAAGTAACTATATCTCATTTGAAAATGGATCTTGGGTTCCTAAATCGCGTAGGGCTAGATTTTCAAAGGTATTTAGGCAGCTAAAAACTTCAATGGTAGTTAGATACACAGCGCCACATTTTTAAAGGTGTGTAGGTGCCTACTGGAATTTTCAAAAGCACACCCATTGAACTCAATGCCTTTTAGACACGTACGAGCTTTTGAAAATCCCACAAGGCAACTATCTGCCCCTTTGAGTGCCTAAATACCTTTGAAAATCTGGTCCTCAGCTACTCTGAAAATTTTACTCTAAGTGAAAAGCTAGTCTTTGGGATGGCCAGACCAACAACCACCGCATACAGATTGTGATGCAGCAGGCTCAACTTGTGAGAGATGGCAATAGGTAAAACTAACCCCAGGAGGAAACATAGATTACATCATTAACCTGTTGAGAGAGAGGAAGAAGCACTTAGCACAATGAATTTAGCCACACAGCCAGAAAAGTTAAAAATAGACTGCTCAGGCCGCAGCTACAACAGAACATGTCAGCTTGATGTTCACAGGCTACATCACGGCAACTTTTATCAGGATGAATCTTAAATAGGGAACTGGCTGCAGTGAACTTTAATCCTTTGCTTCGCTCTTGCTGTGACCACAGCTGAACTGCCCTTTGGTGGGGAAGGAAGAATTTTCATACACTGGTAAGTTTCATTACCTCCTGTCACCACAAGATAATACAATTACGTTGCTATGATGTCAGTGACATTAAAACTTTAGATGGTTCCAATTGCTTCCTGTGTAAATACTTACTGGCCATCACCACAGGTTGGATGGTACAGAACACAAAACAATATGCCAGATCATGGGAAATGAGATTGTCTGAACTGCATTCTGTGTTTTATCTATACTGTAATACAAGGTTTTTTTACAAAATGAAAGTGTTCAAGTTCACTTAGGCCCAGATTTTTAAACCTATTTAGGTGTTGCTGCCCACAGCATTGCATTACCTAACTGATTTAGGTGCCTACAGCTCATTGTCAGGGCAAGCACCCCCATTAATATGCCTGAACCCTGCTTTTGAGAGATGCACCTTTACGGTAGTGGTTCAGTCTCCCTGTCTACTGCATCCTTCACCTCTCCTGAGAATGCAAAAAGGGATGCCAGTTAGTGCTCTTTGTGGTGTACTGTAGACACCTCTCCTCTTATACTTGGATTGACACTACTAACGTATTTCAGACTGACTACTGAACAGTCGGCAAGTGGTGATGACCTGCAGCACTTGTCTACAAAGGGAAATGGACCAGCAGAACTACAGTGGTACAATTATACCCCTAGAATTATACCCAGTATAAATCCCTGTGTGGACACACTATTCCAGAATGAAAGTGATTTTCATTTAATTATTTTTGCATATCTTATGTTGCACAAAAATAGTCACTTTTATTCCAGAATAAAGAGTCCATACAAGGAGTTATACCAGCATAACTCTAGAGGTATAAAGAACGACCAGTACTTGTGGCACCTTAGAGACTAACAAATTTATTTAAGCCTAAGCTTTCGTGGGCTAAAACCCACTTCATCCGATGCATGCAGTGGAAAATACAGTAGGAAGATATATATATGCACACAGAGAACATAAAAAAATGGGTGTTGCCATACCAACTATAACGAGAGTAATCAGTTAAGTTGGGCTATTGTCAGCAGGAGAAAAAAAAACTTTCATAGTGATAATCAGGATGGCCCATTTCCAACAATTGACAAGAAGGTGTGAGTAACAGTAGGAGGAATAGTTCTACTTTGTGTAATGACCCATCCACTCCCAGTCTTTATTCAAACCTAATTTAATGTTGTCTAGTTTGCAAATTAATTCCAATTCAGCTGGTCAATTTCCCCATGTGGACAAGGCCTAAGGCACTACCCGTCTGGGCTAGATTTATACTAAGAACCAGTGGCGGCTCCAGGCACCAGTGCTCCAAGCGTGTGCCTGGGGTGGCAAGCTGCAGGGGGCGCCTTGCGGGTCCCTGCGAGGGCGGCAGTCAGGCAGCCTTCAGCGGCATGCCTGCGGGAGGTCTGCCAGTCCTGCAGATTTGGCGGCGGGTACGCTGAAGCTGCAGAACCGGCAGACCTCCCACAGGCACAGCGCCAAATCCGTGGGACCAGGGACCTCCCGCAGGCATGCCGCCGAAAGCCGCCTGCCTGCCGTGCTTGGGGCGGCAAAAAAGCTAGAGCCGCCCATGCTAAAAACCTACAAGAGAAAGGTCCAGATCCCATTATCAACTCTTGCAACATCCTGCCCACCCCCCACATATTTATTTTATAAATTCAAACTCCCTTCCAAACCGTTGCAGATAATCATACCATACTGTGACATCGTACAAGGTTTTCCCTTTCCAATATCAATGTATGCAGCAAAACTGCCAGTTTTGAATATGACAACATGTGAAAGGGTTTTTTTGTTGTTGTTGTTGCTTATAGGGAAATGACACACAAAAATGGAGAGAACCAGCCGAACATCTAACTTCACTATTTGTGCTCTCTGTGTTGCAGTTTTATTCACCATCATCTGCTTTTATCCTGGTATGTTTATCCACAGAGAGCAATCTGCTCCAGAATTGTGTTGCGAACCATTCTTAACCAGATTGCTTACAAATGTAGATTTTTTTCTTCCTAAACTCTGATGAGTCATACACGATTGCAAACAGTTTCTCTTGGAGTAGAAAGCAGTACAAATACCGAGCAGGTAAGAAAAGTGACAGCAATAGGCTCAGAGAGAGGAATATTATGCATCAGAGATAGAGAAAATTCACTATGAGTTCAATATGGTGAGCTAGAAAATAAAGGCCAGCAAAGGACATTCACTGAAATTACATGAGAAACTTGTTAACTGTGCAGTGTTCAGAGAAAGCAAAAACTTTCTACATCTGCCATGACATCATCAGAGAAAGATGCACAGATTCTAACACTGCACTATGCATGGATTATTGGCTGTGAGGCCACAGTGTCTCTCAGAAGTTACAGGAGGTGAACAGGGAAATCACGGTGGGAGATTTGGTTCAGTGCTGCTAACCAGGAGAGGGCAAGAGTGGCGGTCACCCTGAGCATTAACTTCCAGTAACTAACTGTAAGTATTTGATATTCAAGGTATGGTGGTCAGTCTTGATTGACCACATAGATCACACAGTGTATTCCTAACTGGAAGAATCAATTGTCCATAGCAAAAACTTGCATTTACAAATTCAGACTTAATTTTGTATGTATATTCTTCAACAGTTGCTTAAAATTCACTGTTTTGGCAAAGATTCCTGACACCAAACTTGTTCGCTAGAATAGAAAGCAAACATAAAAAAGGACACACACATGGTTAGAGAGATTTCCCTGACAAACTTGAACAAACATATCTGATTTTTTTTTTTTTGCAGTGTTTGCCTCACCTTCTAATCATAGCATTTCCTCCCTAATAAAGAAAAACGTTGAAAGGAGATGAGATTCTAAAGAGAATCATTTCATGCATTATTCATGCCTTGATAATATCCAATATACTAAATGTTCTACTATGGATTTTCCATATCCAAAAGGAAGGAAAGCTATACGCATTTTTGCTATTATGTCATGGTAACATGAAAAAAAAAATCCATGACATAAGAAAACAGAAATGTTGGCAAAATGAGACACAAATGCATCGGTATAAATTACATGAACAATTAATCCCATGCACAACTGTGACAATTGTGATAATTGTGCAGGTAACTAGCCAATTATATATCTAACTGGCCATTTGCATGCACAATTACCATAATAAATGAACAACCACAACAAATGTGCACTCAGATTACACTCATGCATTTTGCACATGCAATTTTGAGCATGCAGTGCTAAAAAAACTGGGCTGAAAAATGCAGCTCAACCGGAGCCTTGAAGCTCAGATCTGAATCTATTGTAGTTTCAAACTTTCCTCTAGTTCTGGGGTATTCATAGGTCACATTACAATTTGGGTTCAATAAAGAAACAGATCTCTGTCAAACTCAGAGTAACTGCAAAGCAGATCCAGGGCTCTTCTGGGCTCAATTCTAATTAAACAGCCACCTAAGTGAGGCTGCTGACTATAAGTGGAGTAGGTTCCACAGGAGAAGGTAACTACACAAAACTGCTTTACCTAGAGGTCAATGTCATAGGCCAGCACTAACTCCTGGGGAATTTGTTCCCCAATTTTACATAGGGGTTAGCCAGTGGATCCACATAATAACAGACCTACTAGCCATATCCTCAAAACACCCATGTAGTCGTATGGATGGAGCCTGCTCTGAAAGACTTCGGACCTCCCAGTGCTGGATCCAGTATACTGTCTCACCTGTACAGTGGTATCACACTGCTTCGGCTTCCTACCAGGCCATACATACCCACAGAGGAGAATTGGCAGATTATCCCCTAGATGATAAATATTTTGGGACGTAACTCAGGAACAAAATATGTTGCCCTTCATCCCTTACCCAACCATTGTCATTGACCCTGCATATACCTTGTATATTATTAGCATAAGGGCTAATAGCTGAAGACTGGTGGTGAAAGGTCTGCCCAGGGTGGGGTGGGGAAAGTCAAAACAGTGCAAGGTCCCCAGAACGCATGGTTGACCTAGGATCATGCCAGCACAGCACCAAAATGGCCAGGAGGGTGCTTGGCTGAGGAATTAAGGGATCTGTTCTGACCCAGAGCGTGCCCCAGGCAATCTCCTGTGCTTCAGTGAAACCCCAACTAGGGTGACCAGATGCCACAGATTAAATATCGGGACGGGGGGGGGAGGGGGGAAGGCCGCGGGGGAGGGGGGCAGAGAAGAAAAAAGCCGGCGGCGGAGAGGGAAAAAAAAAACAAAAACGGCCGGAGCACCCCCCAGCCGAGCCGCGCTCCGGGCCCTTCCTGCAGCTCCCTGCCCAGCCGTTCCCGGGCTCCGTCGCCCCGGCCCCGCAGCAGGGGCTGCTCCGCTCCACCCCGCCAGGGCTGGGACACTCGCCCCCGCAGCCCCGGACAGCCCCTCTCCAGCCGCGGGGAGCTCGGGGACCTGGGCAGGGGGCGAACCAGGTAGCCGGGCCCGGCCCCTCCCGGCAGGAGCGTGTCCGCCTCCGACCCACCGCACTGCCCCGCGGGCTGCAGGGCTGGAGCAGCCTCCGCACTGCACTCCCGGCCCCGGGCCCTGAAGGCGGCGGTGAAGCCAAGCGGCTTGCCCTGGTGACCCTAAGTGAGCCTAGGGGGCGAGAGTCCCTCCAGGACGTCAAAATTGCTTGTTTGTCCAGTGTCCCGACCGCACATCGGTCGGGACGCGGGACAAACAAGCCAATATCGGGACAGTCCCGATAAAATCGGGACATCTGGTCACCCTAACCCCAACAGTGACATAAATCTGTCAGAATCTCTGGGGAGGGCATCAGGCCATACACCAGCTGTGAGCTTCCTCGCAACGCAAGTCTTCAGTACTGCACAGGGCACAACTTCCATCCCCACACAGATGCCAACAGGAATCAATGAAGTGCTCCTCCCTCCCCAGTCCTGAAAATGATATTTTGAAAAAGTGGCATTTAGTGTACACCTACCTCAGGAACCACTGTAGTCAAAGAGAGCCAGTGAATACAAAAGGCATGAGTGCAGCTGATTGCAAACAGTAATCTGCCCCAGAGGGAATTACTAATTTGTTAAGCTATTGTACTCTCACAAATGGCATGTGTTCTTAATACAAAACATGTGGTGCAAAAGAACATCTGTGGTGTAATGTTTCTAATTTCAAAATGGGAAGGTGGATGTGGCCTCTAGCAAGAGGAGCCATCACACCTCAGCAAGCAGGTACAGATCTATCAGTGTAAATAAAAAATAAATCACACCACTGTAAGCTCATTAGTAGCCCTGGCACCCACAGGGGTTTTAATCTGGAAGGGCTGGTCACTTAAATTAAAAATGATCTCCCCCATAAATGAGGGTGTGGAAGTTTTACTGTAGAGCGGCACGTGAAATGCTATTCATAGGTGTCCTACAGATGCAAATATTCTGAAAGAAGAATGCAAATTTATTGCATTTTGTAAAATCTACTGTACAAAGAGGAGGAAATGCCAACTACTGTAGTTATGGGCAAGAAAGAGGAGGATGGGTACGAACGGAGATGCAACAACAGCAAGTTTCATCTGCTATCTTAGAAAAGCTCAATAATTCAAGCAAAGCTGAAATGTTTAAATATGAAGTACCCCCATCAAGCAGGAAATCATCACAGCCCCAAATACCTCAAAATCAAATGCTGCTACTTAATCAAGTAAAAGTCAACTTGAAATCTAAGGGATGAATTTTAAATATCAATTGGAACTAATAAATCAGCTGACTGTTATTTTTGAAATGGTCTTTAAGGGTCTTTAAAAAGTACAAGCTCTTCTAAACCAAAGCTGTTACTAGGCAAAAGCTTCCAGGATTTCCAGATGCTGAGCGCAGTTACACCTATGCAGAGAGACCAATATCGAGCCTAGACAGCTTTTAACAGGGGTTGTGGTTCTGGATAGGGCTGGTAAAGAATAACCCCAGGTTATCTCCACTAGTTTGACTTTCAGCTAGAATTTACAATGGGCCGAACTCATCCCTCAATATCACCGAGTACATTTTCAGTCTTCGGTGGAGTTACACTGGTGAATATGAGGGACGAATTAGGCACTATGTGAGTTTGCTTTCTAGAGGCCAATTTTACCACTGGATGTGCACATGCAGCCCTCACTGAACTCCCCTGAAGGCAGAGCTCTGCCCTGGCTGTCCTAGCTGGAAGGGTGTTTAACACGCCTGAACGGATTCTCTCTCGTGCTCCTTTTCCTTTGATCAGGCAGCATTAATGGGAACTGCTTGCATCTCCTCAACCGGCATAGAGCACTTCCCCCCTCCCCCGGCATGGGGATGTTTGTAGAGGTATCACAACCAGAGCTGCTGTTCTCCGGCTATTCCCAAAAGGGGGAGGGTCTCTGGGGGGCGACTGCCAACTGGCATAGGTTAGTTTAAGCCCCAGGCTATGCTAACCTATTCAGGGGCTTAAACTACGGTGGAGCCAGCAAGCCACAATCAGTTTCCTGACAGTCTTCCCCTTCACCCCACCTCTATGCCAAGCGGGTGTTGGCTACAGCATAGGACGTAGCCAGTTTATTTTTGAATGAGAGTAATACTTATTTAGTAGAACACATACATATGTTTTTGTCCCAGTATATTATTTTCATATTTTTGGTCTAACTACAAATATTAAAAGCCTGAACCATCAACATTTAAAGGGAATTTTCTCTGCAATTCCGCATCAGCCACAATCCCATGTTCAGCCTCTCTCTGTGTAGTCCATCAATCTTCTAAGCAATCAGACTGACATCCAGTGGTCAGTGTTAAAGTTTCAGCACTCACCAGCCATTACCACTGTTCTGGGAGATACCACAGCGTTTCTTAATACTTTAGAATAGGAAATATCTCAGAAGCTGCTGTGCAGTGAGTGTTGGTAAAGGGTAATATTTTAATGTCACCCTCTGTAGATAACACAGACATCACTGCAGTATCTCATAAATCCACTCCCTCTTTGCATTCTCTGTGATCATGAAATGGGGTTGTGTGTTGAGATGATTCATGCTTTTACATCATAATATACAATCTATCTTTTATTATTTAAAGAAAAGGCATTCACTTGTCTACCCAAAAGAGGAAATAAAATTGATCTTGTTTCTTCCCCTTAGAAATCCAGGTCCTTATCACCTGTTCACTGGTGTGAGATGTATTTGTTGTAAAATGTTTGCAATCACAAGTGTATCTTCAATAGCGTCACCACTTAAAATATAAACAAACATCCTCTGTCTCCATCCTTCCTTTGCATTTCAACTCCCTGCACCTATTACATTAACCATAGTATTCTTGCGGATCACACCTTTATTATATCAATGGAGTGCCTGAAAAGTACCTCCACTAGTACAGCAGTTGTTCCCAACCGCTAAACCACCCATGCCCTGGTTACTGAACTTCCCAACCTGAGCAAAGGGCTAGTAAGATGCAGAGTAAATATGAGGGAAAGGAAGGTCTTGTGGTTAAGACATTGGGCTAGAATTTAATCTGGTTTCAGCTCCCAGCTCTGCCAAAGATTTTCTGTTCACCCTTGAGCAACTTACTTAATCTCTTTGTGCCTCAGTTCCCCTGGAAATGACACTACTCCCACCTTCTGTCTGTTTGGCTTATTTAGAATGTAAGCTCTTTGGGTCACACGAAGTCTCATACTACATGTCTACATAGCAGCTTGCACGACAGGGCTCTCTCTGATCTTGGCTGGAGGCTCTAGGTAGTAGAAGCATAATAAATAATAACACTGTATAGCAATGAATGTCTGCTACTTCAGATAACAATGCACATATCTGCCACCCACAGGAAATGTGGATATTTTATCCCAACTTCAAGTAGTATTAAGTTATTTCTCACTTTGTGTGATCCATTGTAATAGCAGAGCCATGTGTGCCCCTGTAAAGTGCCATATGACATGATCATGTATGCTTAGGACCTGCTGTCGATTTTACAACTTAGGTATTTTCCAAGTGTTCAGTAGTAGAAGTGAGTAGCAGGTGTTTTGTGGCCACCACATCACTCTGGGAGTGCCAAATATTTAGAGTAACCAATGTAGCAATGGAAGCTCCAGCACTGAAGCTGTCTTTGTCGCTCAGGTAGAAAGGTATGTCATTATGCTTTTGCAGCTCTTTACACTGGTTTTGTATTGCATCCATTGTAGCTGACTTCAGTGAGATATACAGAATTAAGGTTTGTAAATCTCACAAGAGCAACACTGTAGACAAAATAACCAATACAAAGAAATCCAGTACTTTGCAAAAAAAAAAAAAGCTAATGGATTGGCCTGTAGGACTAAAGGAAATGAGCATCGTTCCCAACAGGGAACTTTGATGTATTTCTAATCCATGTACTCAGGGTACTCAGATACTATGAGAATGGATATCACAGAAATCCCTGTAATAATGGTCCATATCTTCAGAAATGGAGTTACGCCAATTTACACCAGGTGAGGCGCTGACCACCCTATATATTCAGAAGCTCTTTCTAAGTAATTTATTTCACCTGATCAAAGGAAAAATCAAATGGAAGTATCTTTAAGGGAATTCAGACAACAAATGGCATGCTGATGTGAGTATTCCTGAGGTTTATATTCCCATCTTGGTACATAACATTTTACGTTCAGAACTTCTAGGGGGAATTCTTACTGCTTCTATTAAAAATGGGTTTAATATTTCTAATATGTAAACTAAAGGCTATAGGAGGCACTATACTCAAGGGTGCTGCATGTGCGGAACGAGGGCTGTCTATTGGCCTAACTCTGCAATCTTTGTTTTAACAATATTGGCTTCATAGAACCTAACAGAGAGTTAACCAGCAGAAATACAAGTTGTACTTCACCCGCCAAGCCCCCCAAAATAACTACCAACAACAATACTTTAGCACCTGAAATGCCATGCTACCTACAGATCACACATCCCCCCTCAGAGACCTATTTTCTTGTTTAATTGATTGGCTCCAATCTTCCATCTGACATTTTTCTGTTCGGTTTTCTGTTTGCTTGTGTTTGTTTATTTGTGGGAGAGGGGTGTGGAGTGATTGATTGGGGAGGAACATGATAACTACAAAGAAATAATATGAGGAAGAAATGGACTGAGGTGATTCAGACACTAAAATCTTGTTTGCTGACTTGATGTCTATTTTTTAAAGAAATGTTAAAGTGTCTGAAAGTTTTATAGAATGTCAGGTCCAGGCACAAGTCCATTTACGGTACCTTTACTAAAACAATATGCTTTTCCTTTTATTTCACTATGTTTGTCTACATCCTAATATTTTCAGAAAATACTTTTCATTTTGTTTTAACAGTTGGGTTGTTTCTATTTCATGCCCTGGCTTTGTAAATTGAATTACACCTTTCCTCCAGCCTTCTTACATGGCCCTGGACCCCAAGCTATCCTCCTGTCACATTTAGGGCATAATATACCCTGACTGACTGACTTCAGTTAAGTTGGAGTAGGCTCTTATCTAGTATAAGACTATCTACACACTGCAGCTTATGTCGATATAAGTTATGTCGCTCAGGGATGTGAAGTAGCCACCCCCAAGTGACATAACTTATGCCGACTTAAGTGCCAGCATGGACAGCGCTATGTCAGTGGTAGAAGCTACCACTGCTCACCAGGGCTGGATTACTTAAGCTGACGGGAGAGTTCTCTCTTGTTGGCTTAGAGCAGTTCCAGTAGAGAGCTTACAGCGGCGCAGCTACGTTGGTGCAGCTGTGCCACTGTAAGCTCTCTAGTGTAGCCATAGCTTTAGGCTTGGTACACACTTAAAAGTTGACATAGGTTCCTTGGGTCAGGGCTGTGAAAAAACCACACTGCTGACTGACACAGCTATGCTGACCTAATCCCCAGTGTAGATGTAGCTACGTTGGTAGAAAAATGAATTCTTCCATCCACACAGCTGCTGTATTTCTACACCAATGAAAAAAAAACTCTTCCATCTGTGTAGGCTGCATCAACACTTCAGGACCAAGCTGGCATAGCTACAGAGAAGTAGCTATGCTGGTATAGTCTCTGAAGTGTTGACATACTCTAAGCCACAGTTCCTAGTAAAGATGGACCTCTGCTACTGAAAGCTAATGGCAAACAAATGAAACAGATATTACATTATTTTGATTTAATATTACAATTTAAAGCTGTCCACAATCACCAATCACAATTTGTGAAAAATGCTCGCCAGCACTGCATACAGATCTCCTTAGCTAACAGCTTAGAGATGTCCTTAAATGCTCAGAGTTGCACGGGGGGGAGGGGGAGAAATCTCAGTAGCTGTTTTAAAACTTCACACAGAGGAGGCTGGAAAGCAGAAACTCTGCATGCATCTCATGAACGTTCTACTTTCCTCCTTTGAATACAGAGATCAATCTTGGACTGAGTGCTAAAGCCTCACCATGAAGGGCTATTCTTTGCTACTACTTCAGGCTGAAACAAAAGACACTTCAGGAGATATAATCATTGCTGCCTAGTTCCTTTTCCTGGGCCCTTACAATGGGCCCCAGTTCTTTTTTTTTTTTTTCCACACATCTTTCTCTTTTATTTTCTTCTTCTGTCCTTTTACTTTCTTTCTGCCTCATTGAATCCATTAGAGTCTTTATATAGTCTGCTATTGAAAAATACATTTTCTGTGTGGGACTACTGACTGAGTTTTAACTGCTGGCAAGCAGAGTTTAACTCCTTCTAATGGGAGGGCAGCTGACTGACGGGCAAAAGGTATGGAGAGCTATTTCTGAACTTTATGTTTTGGCACACACGAGATATGTTGCTAGGAGTCTCCAGGGAGAGCCGAGTGGATATTAGACTCAGTGGAAGGCAGTGCACAGTTTAGTTAAATACTTTGCTCCAATCCCTAGCAAATTTGTATCAACTTTTCAATTTTCTTTTGCTTTGGCTGTATTCTGGTCTCTCTTACACAATTATAAATCAGCAGTCACTCCACTGAAGTCAATGGAGTCAGAGCAGTGTAAAGCTGATGTGAGATCAAAATTGGGTCACTGTAGTCTCAAAACGAAAGCCTTTCTGCACAGTAGGATATCATAGTCAACAATTTCAAAGACACTAAAATATGGGGCAGAGTAAAGTCACCGCAGTCTGCCACCAACCTTTCTAATGGGACCAATATAGCCCTGTGCCCAATTTAAGAGGATTCATTCCCCTGCAGTAAATTAGGGGCCAGATCATGGCCTTATACAGGAATACATACAGTTGGGGAGAAGGTAAAAAGGCACCTTCCTTTCCTTGCACAGCCCACTCCAAGCATAGCACCCAGATGAGGTGCGGACATGATGGAGCTATGGCCCTAACTGGCACATTGAATGAGATCAGCATGCAAATAGGGAGTATGCTGGACAACATAAAGGGATGTAATAGTGGGCGTTCTCCCATGTGTGGTGGGAAGCTGCATGAGGGCTGTTCCTTAAAAGAACACTGATACAGAGCTAGATTCTGCCCAGGGAGATTCATTTCAAGATCTGAGCCCTAGCGAATAGCAGGTGGAAATTATGTGAAAGCTAAGCTTTCAGATCCTCCAGTGCTGAATGCCTAGTACAAGAAATGAAAAATGTCACCTTTGCCTCTGAAAATAATGTCACTTCTTTGAAAAAGTAAAGCAAAAGGAGAGACAAAAGAAAATTATTTTTCTTTCTCTAGCACGGTGTCCTCTGTTCTACTCGTCCAGCATGGATAATCAAATAATTTGACAGGAGGAACAGAAAGACGCCCATAAATCACTTCACACTACCCAGCTGCGCTTGTGAGTGAGGAAGGGGAGAGGTTGTGGAGAGGACTGGAAGGAATTTGTTGAATTCTGTAGCTAAGGATGGCTTTATACTCAGCCAGTGCTGAGTTTGACAGCTTAAATATTGTCTTTGAAAGTTGACAGGTACTGATAAACTGCTTGTCTAAATTCATGGATTTCCCTTGACAAGAAAATAAAACTTTAACCAGATCTAGTGGAGTTTCAACTTCATTTTTCTAGTGATCTTTAAAGGTTTGGAGTTTAACTTATTGGGAATAGCACTCGAAAACTCAGATGCTCATCAAGTATGGATCTTAACTATCTAGGTCTGTTGGGTCTGTTACCCTGGACTGAAAATCTAGCTAGGACCAGATCATATTAATCAGTGGGACTTCTTGAGGAGTAAGGTATTATTCAGCCTGAGTAAAGTGCAACAATCTGGCTGTTAAAAAGTGTGAATTTCACCAAGTCTGACCTGAAACCATTAATCCAAACAAGCCCACTTAAGGGATCCATGAATCTTTACCCTTATCTGAGCTTCATGTTGTGACAAACCCCCCAAACCAGGTGCCATTAGGAAGTTTTATTGACTCAAACCAAGTTTGCCAAACCCAGTCAAGCAGAACACGACAAGCTTCAGTCACAGCCATAAATCTGAGGAGCTGCTCCGGGAGACCTGAGAGGAATGCCACAGGTTTAGACATTTATGCATATAGAAAGCAGTAGGAAAAGCCTGCACTTTAAGGAAAGTGCCAAATTCTGCCCTCACTTACACCTATGCAATCCAATAACCAATTTTCTTAATGTAGGTAAAATTGTAACATAGTTCCTTTAGAGACAAGGAAATCTTTTGCCCGTTAAGGTTTCTATACCTTTTTCAGTAATGCCATGGTAGGAAGTAGAATACAAGAATGGCTAATAAAGGTCAAAAATATACAATTCAGCAGTTCTCCTGTCCTTAAGTTTTTGTGTGGTAAGTACACTGCCAAGTAACCCTCTCAGGGATCTTATTAAAATGAGTTGCAAACAATTATGTTAACCAAGCAGGATCCTTTTTAGACCTGCAATGCAAAATAGGAAG
This sequence comes from Chrysemys picta bellii, assembly GCF_011386835.1. Classification (NCBI taxonomy): domain Eukaryota; kingdom Metazoa; phylum Chordata; order Testudines; family Emydidae; genus Chrysemys; species Chrysemys picta. The sequence goes on from NC_088797.1 coordinate 40,916,708, forward strand.
GTAACTAATGATAATTAGGAAAAAGTGTCATAAATATTTAATGAGAAGATATTTGTGTAATAATTATCTATTCTATTATTCCATGTTTTGACTCATGGGACTTTCTTAATCAGTCCACTCACACATTCCATGGTAATGTGAAGATCTTATCTACCTAGCTGTTATCTGGCTCCCATCACTAAGTATCTGAGTGCATCAACTGTATACAGTAACACCAGAGAATCTCACAGGAAGCATTATGTTTCACCAGTGTTGATGATAAAGGTTTTTCTTGTAGACATTTGCTGCCTGCTGAAGAGCTGATTTTCCCTGCCCATTTCTGTTTTTATTTAGTTTAGTCCCTCAGAGTCAGCCCCCCCGATTTTTGTAATCTACCGCCTCTTTCTTCTATTTGTTATGGTGGATGATCGCACCACTGCATTGATTAAGGTAGTGTTTAACATCAGGAAACTCAAAACAAGTGGTGGGAGAACCTCAAAAGGTTCTCAGATTAAGTTCAGTCTGGATAAGCAGCTAAATGTTAAGATAGTTATTCAAACCACTCCAATATATAAAATAGGGCTGATGAACTCATAGGAACAAGCTTTTTTTGGGAGATTTCTATATCTTCCAATTGGTCCCTGAAATTCCATAAGAGGTTTTCACAAAGTACTGCACTTTGCCAGTTCCAGTCCTGGTCAGAACCTAGAGGTGCAGGGGAATTGCAAAGGACGATAACTTTCCATTTGGGTTTGACTTAAGTTTGGGGCAAAGGAATGGGAGAGGTGGTATCTTACTTGATTTGAATCATTTCATCCATCCAAGCTCATGGGTCATAATCCCGGTGGTTATGTGGGTATTGTGATACTCAGAGCATTAATTCACCCTCTGATCTCAGTGTTACGCGATAATACATTTTTACTTTAACACTTGACATTGGAAATTTTGACTCTTTGCTAAATCATATGTGGCAAAAATACAACCCATAATTTTGCAGACAGATATCGTGTGTTTTTGTTCTTTTAAAACTCATTAAAAAAGGTTTCTCCACCCAAAAGCAGTTTTCCACCCACCATCAAGATTTCTCCAGACAAGTACCATTAATACATATCGTAATGGACTGTGTCAATCATATCCCAATTTGCTCTATGAAGCACATCAAGAGAGCAAATTGGAATGAATACCAGATTTTAATGCATTTATTTACTGCTTTGTAGAGGGCAGGGGCGTGTTGGTTGTTTGCTTTTAGCAATGTAGTACTTATCTGATCATGTCGTTTATTGCCTTTTCATTGATGAGTCCAATAATTAAAATGATCAATCATAAACCAAAAGCAAAGACTGAGCCATTAGCCAACCCAACAATAAGCAAATTGATATGGTATTAATATCTGCAACAAAGATCCTCCGTGATCAAAGCCTTGTCTTCTGGGATAAGTAGCTATAGTACTGCCTGATCTGAAGGCCATTGATATCAGTGGGAGTCTTCAATGGACTTTGGATCAGGCCATCAGGTTTCATCAGAAGTATTCTAAGGACTAGCTGCTAGAGATGAAATGACTCATCTATCTTGGCTCCTTGCTGCAAGCAGGAAAGATTCTACAAGCTTCCATAAACTGATCTTGCATGTGACTGAGGGATGCTTATTGCATTAATTACTTGAAGAGCTAAATTGTGTCTAATCCTCACCATCTAAACAAAGTCCTTTTATTCAAGCCTACTGCTCCTTGTTGTACTAGATTTGCTTTTAAATAGTCCTCTTACTCCTGGTCTATTATTGCTCTTCAAATATTAGGACAGGGTATTATACGTAAGAATGCAAAGCTGGAGGGGTATCTCAGTGCTCTACGATTCAGGCTTGAACCACCAATAATCCCTGGAACCACAGATTAATTTTTGAAGCACTGCTTCAGCCCTTTCTTATTACAAGCTCACATATAGTGTAGAGAAGAGGGGTTCTTTATATGGCATTAAAAACGGTGGCATATTTTAGAAGACGATGGGTATGTCCAAATGTCTTTGCCCAAATCTTTTCACTTCCCATGTGGTTATGCAGCAGGCTGCACACTAGCTGGCTATTGCTTCCCCCCCGCTCCACCCCGCCCCGCCCCACCCCAAGTGAGCATATCTCAGCGATGCTGTATGATGAATAAACACTCTAGCAATGCAATATATTATTACTAATGTGTCTTATTAATGGTAAGGTTCCTTGAGGTTTCTCCAGCTGCATTCACAGAATCCTGTATGTTAGGGATAGGAAGCACTATTCTAATAATCAACTCCTTGCCTAAAGCAGGAAGGACAAAGCTTTGCTCTCACAAAGGGTATGTCTACACTTAAAATGCTACAGAAGCACAGCTGTAGTGCTTCAGTGTAGACACTACTTACGTCAATGGGAGGGGCTCTCTGGTCACTGTACATAATCCATCTCCCCGAGAGTCAAAAGCTAGGCTGACAAAAGAATTCTGCTATCAACCTAGTGCTATCTACACCAGGGGTTAGGTCAGTATAGTTATGTCTCTCAGGAGTGTGGATTTTTCACACCTCTGTGAGATGTACCTATACCAATGTAACTGCCTAGTGTAGACCAGTCCTAAGACATTAAGTTAGGACTCAAGTGAGAAACATGGGTCTCTCACATCTCTCTACATAGCAAAAATTGCAGATGACAAACTTATTTAGGATAGTTAGGACCAGAAAGGAGACAAATAAAAGGGACACAATAAAAGTACATAAAATATTGAATGCTGTAGAGAAGATAGATTGTAAGCTTCGGATCTCCTTGCCTGATAATACAAGAGCAAGGAAACATCCAATTAAGTTAAAAGGTGGGAAACTCAAAACTGATTAAAGCAGGTATTTTTTCTCATAACATGTAACTAGACTGTGGAACTCATGCCACAAGAAGCCACTGAGGACAAGAACTTAGCAAGATTCAAAAAGGAATGTATAGGGATAACAAGAATATCCAGAATTATCATCATTAATGACATCAAACATTTTGGAAAAAATACTACACCAATCTCTAACTACTAGAGACTAGAGGAAGACCTAATTTGGAAGGCAGATTACCCCACATTTACCTACTGCAGGTTCTTTCACCTGGTGGTGGACACTGTTGAATACAGATTACTGGACTAGATGGATCTCAGATCTGATCCAGTGTGGCAATTCCTATGTTTCTATGTCTCATTATATTGTCACCTTTAGTTCCTTTTGGTCTTGCTCTATTCAGTGCATTAGTCTGTAAAGTATGTAAGCAAATAGTCAAATAACAGCAAGCTGATCGAAAGGTAAATTATCGATGAGCCAAATCCTCAGTGAGGGTAAAGAGACATAGCTACATTGACGTCAATCATAGCTGGTTGAAAAGTTTTCAACAACAGTTTTCCCATTTCCCATTCATCAAAATAGAAATGTTTTGTGGGAATGTTGCTATTTTCATTAAATTTTGAATGGGAAAAAGTCAAGATGTTTAGTTTCAAGAATGTGGCAAATGTTTCATTTCAGCTTTATCATTTTGACTTTTATAATGTAATATTAACATTAATATTTTAATATCTTTATATTACAGCTGTCCAGAGGATGACAATTCCTTTTTGTGACAAATTTCAAGGTTTCAGAATTTGTTTTCATTCCATATGAAACACAAGCAAAACCTTTTGAACATTTTCATGAAACAGAATTATGTTAAAACATGATTTTTTTGGATCCAAAAGGTAAGTTTTCACCCTCTCACTCCTTCTCCCTTTCTCTCCACAACCAGAGAGTCGATCCCGAACCTCAAAAATCCTCCTGTTGAAAACTTTGTTGAAACTGATACATCTCCCTGAGACATTTCAAATTTGATGAAGCAGCATATTTTATCAAAAATGTTCCAACCAGATCTTATTCATAAATATTAGATATCATATATTAATATAATATAAACATCAAAATGAATCAAAATGTTTCAATGGTCCCAAACTGAAATTTTTTGGAATTCTCATCTTGTGGGAAATTTTGAAATTTCAGCATTTTTTGTTCTAATTCAGAATGATCTTTTTTCCCTCAAAAATGTTGGCATTTTACCACAGAATGGAAATTCCAGTTCCCAGCCAGCTCTGCAGATAGAGAAGCTACATTGATATACACCAGCTGAGACTCAGGCTCATAATGTAGTTATCTAATATTTAGTAAATATGGTGGAAGGGAAGTGACTGGTATTATACTTGGGGGCAGGGAGCGGAAGTACGAAAGAATTGTACATTCTGAAACTATACCTAAGATGTACTTTTTAAAAAAAATACAAGTCTTGTTTTGCTTTAGAGATGACTGTTATTAGTGACAGAACTTGGAAGTGTCCTACATTTTTCCAGCACATTTGGATAAAAATGAGCATACACTATGTGTAAGCCAACGTCAATGACTAAAAATGGAAGATCTTTGAAAGAAACTTAAAACATAATTATAATAGGTATAAAAACTGCAACATACCCAGAAACCACTCTGTCATCCCTAATCTACAGCATCATTATGAAGTGCCTACAGCAACACATCATTGTAGTGTACCAACTTGGCCAACCAGTCGGTGGAGGCTGCGAGAAGATATGCATTCCTACAGCCCTCTGTCAGAAGAAAGAACTATTCTCAAAGGACTGAAATCCTTCAGCCACCCCAGAAAGGGAAGTTTCTCTTACAGAGCAAAAATGCATCACTGGCCTAGAGAAGACACTGGAAAAGAGTCTCCGGTAAAGGGCCTAATTATTAATCAGAACTAAGATATGATACTGAAAACTCATAAGGTGAAATACTTCCATTATGAGTAAGAGCAGCAGCAGTGGAGGGAAAGGGGCAGTGCTGGCAGTGAGCTGCATCCCACAGACATTCTGCCAGTACAAGCTCCTACGTGGGCAGTCTCCTACAGTGCCTTACTGCCCATTTCACAGGTAGCAGCGAGCACCACAAACTACAGCAAATGCATTCGGGAACTGAGGATGTGAACCCATCCTAAAGCCACCAGAACATACCTGCCTGTGGCAGCGATGTATCAGCCAGGCAGTAGATGCCCCCAAACCTAGCGCTCCTGAGGAAATTATAGTCCTAACCTGTTGCTGCATAAATGGAAAGAGTCCCTAAAACACAGTCCATTGTTATCATAACAGAGCAACAAAAGATACTGTTTTGCCATAAGGCAAGAACCGGACTTTTGATATTATTAATTACATTATTGTATATATCTACATATACAGCTGCCTAGCTGTTTGTTAACTATTTGAGCACAAAAATGCTGTACATGACCTAAGTGTTGTGAGTCTCTAATGAGCCTTTTCATATCATAGAAGATTAGGGTCGGAAGAGACCTCAGGAGGTCATCTAGTCCAACCCCCTGCTCAAAGCAGGACCAACACCAACTAAATCATCCCAGCCAGGGTTTTGTCAAGCCAGGCCTTAAAAACCTCTAAGGATGGAGATTCCACCACCTCCCTAGGTAACCCATTCCAGTGCTTCACCACCCTCCTAGTGAAATAGTGTTTCCTAATATCCAACCTAGACCTCCCCCACTGCAACTTGAGACCATTGCTCCTTGTTCTATCATCTGCCACCACTGAGCACAGCCAAGCTCCGTCCTCTTTGAACCCCCCCTTCAGTTAATTGAAGACTGCTATCAAATCATCCCTTACTCTTCTCTTCTGCAGACTAAACACAGAATCATAGAATATCAGGGTTGGAAGGGACCTCAGGAGATCATCTAGTCCAACCCCCTGCTCAAAGCAGGACCAATACCCAACTAAACAAGCCCAGTTCCCTCAGCCTCTCCTCGTAAGTCATATGCCCCAGCCCCATGATTATTTTCATTGCTCTCTGCTGGACTCTCTCCAATTTGTTCACATCCTTTCTGTAGTGGGGGGCCCAAATTCCTCCTAATTCTTAGAGAATTCCAGCTTCAACTTTTTTTGGTTTCAGGCGGAGATTTCTAAAGCCATATAGGGGATTTGGATGCTCAATTCCCATCACCTCTCTCCCACCCCCACCCGCACCCCTGAATATCTTTGTAATGGCTTGGCTATTTGTTCAGTTAACCGGTTACCAAAACATTTCAACTGAATAGAAAATAAATTACTTTCCATCTGACTGTCATCAAAATGTCCCTCCTGCAGCCACCCTCATGCTGAACACACTTAACAAAATGTCACCTAAATAAAACAATTCCTTCCTTCTACATATTAGCGTCTCTTCTTCCTTTGTAACTGCGCTCTGTTATGCGCCACGGTATTAAAACAGCTTTCTTGTCTATCAGTTAGACTAAACATTTTCACAGTTTAAGTCTGAGATCCATTTCTGCAGAAAGAGAGGAAGCTAAAGGAACATGCCCTGGTACGTGTAGGAAAAATAATAGAAAGCAGAGATGTAAAAGACCAGCTGTTTGAGGTCACGCAAGCCTTCTGCCTGCCAGTCCATGCCTGTTCCCTCTGGTATAATTAAAAGTGTTTTGTATAGTTGTACAAAGTAACTCCCCACTGATAGGGCTTTCACCCGCTCCCTATGGGGTGATTACTCTGCAATCGAATAGATCTGATTATCAGGACATTTTTCCTGAGAGTCAACTTAAACTCACCTTTGCTCAATTGCATCCCACTCATTGTGCCTCCTAAACTATTTCTGTATCTCTTGGTGTACATGCTTCAAATACAGGTGGACGTTTATTGCTTCATTCCTCCCTCCCATCTCCACCACCACCTCTCCACACTTTTAGTTCAGTTCTTTTCATCTTCCCTCTAAAGCCAGGCTTTCCAGATCCTTAATAGTTTTGTCTTCTTTCTATGAATCCTCTCCTGTTCCTCAATATCTTTCTGTTACTGAAGTACTCCATGCATTATTCCATGTGTAATCTCACCAGTGCCAGATGGCTTCCCTAGTCTGTGAAGCGATGCCTCTGTTGCATATTTAGCAGAGACTTGTTCTGGCTTTTAAGGCACAATATGGTATTGCGAATTCCCATCTAACTGGTTACCTATCATCACCCTCTGGTCTTTTCCAGTATGACTGCTTTCAACATTTCTTCCTCCCACTTGATATCTGTCTTGGGGATTGTTATTTCCAGAGGTGTTAGTTTTCACTTTTCCAGATGAATTCCATTTTGTTATATGCTGCCTATGTTTCTAAATTCTGTAGTTGTCTTTGTTTTATTTCCCTGTCCTCACTGATGCTTGCAACGCCTTCCAATTTCAGACTAAATTCACATCTTGGATACTGTGTGCCCACCCCCCTATTAAAATTCACCCAAGCCTTGCAACTGAGGTTCAGAATTTGGCATTGGTCTCATCTGTGAATTTAATGCAGCAAAGGTCTACATAGTCTAATATGGAATACAATGTTCAGGAGAAAACATAGCTTGCACTTTCTCACCCAAAACAGAACTGGCAAAATGCAAGGGGCCTGATTCTCCATTGCCTGCACCTTGTGTGGACAATTATACCAGTGCAAGGTAGATATAAAATGTTCCCTGAAACAGGTTCGGCCTGGGGTGGCTCTGTGGTGCCCTGCCTCCATTTCCCCTTCACTCACACTCCTCAGTAACTTCCACAAGGCGTGTATCCAATAACGCCCCCCTTTTTGGGGTTTGGTCTATTAACATAAAATAAACTGAAAAACAAAGTCTCTTTCACCCCAGGCTCACGGTGGGCATAGTCCCTCCACCCTAACATCCATCTTCCTATTTTCCTAGCACTTCTGAGCCTGAAGTTTGACTTTCTTTGCCTTCTCCACAGGCCCTCTTCCCCACTGGTGTCTTCACCTTGCTGACTCAGGGACCTGTTTACATCTGCCAGCAACCATCTGCAGCATCTTATCTCTCCAGGTCTCTTCCTTATCTACTGCAGGCCTGATTGGATCACCTGACCCACTGGTCACATGACCTTCATTCGCCTCACCTGGGAAGGTGTTACATTTGTCACAGGTAGACTGAGACCCCTCTCTCCTTATGGGGCCAGCTACCCTGTGACACTACTGTTTTGATTTGATAGCAATTTACACTCACTTTGCACAGGTGTAAATGATATCACACAACACAGGGTAAGAGAATCAAGCCCCACACATTTACAGGTTTCCTTTTCAGAGTAGGAAAGTCTTCTCACTTTCCTCCTCTCCAAGCTAAGTACCCTTAGTTTTCACATGTATTCTGAGACTGCAAGTCCTGTAGTGCCTCAGAGGACACAGAGCATTTTCAGTCTTACCTTTCCAGTTGACTTTGTTCCTTTCCAAATGCAAAAGTAGCAGATAGTCCAAGCAGCGAGGAGACACAATGCTAAATCCCAGCGGAGATTCCCAATATGTTCAATTCCATCGGATATGGCTAACACCCTGCGTCTACAAAAAATTGTGATAGTGAAATGCTAGAATATTAGCAAAACTATGAACAAAATAATTATACAGCATTTGGGTAAAAGGAAGGCTGCTTTAATTCGACACAGAACTGGCAACTGCCTACTGAGAATGCACCATGCTGAGAAAGAAGGGCTTAGAAACAGTAAGTGCAATGTGATTCCTACCTCTCATTGCTGTTGTTATTATTATATGTATTACAGTAGCACCAACTGGCCCAACCGAGACCAAGCCCCATTGTGTCAGGCACTGTACAACCATAGCAATAGACAGTTTCAGCCCGGAACAGCTTCCAATCTAAATAGTCATTTCAGACAAAGGGTGGAAGAAAGGCAGTATAGTTTTTCACATTTGTAGATGGGGAACTGAAAGAAAGCTAGTGTCTTGCCCAAGTTCATACAGGAAATCTGTGGCACAGCCACAAATTGAATCTAAGTCTCCTGAATCTCAGTGCAGTACTTTAGCCACAGGACCAAGCTCCCCAACTTTAGAATTATTTTCTTGTCTTGGGCATGCAGCTGCCATTTTTATGTGCCTTGATTTTTAGTAGGAAACAATAATGGAGTCACAAATAATCTCAAGTCTCTGTTCACCAGCCCCCCCTCCCCCCCATACCCTGTAAATAAAACATAACACCCTGTGATACATTGACTAAAGAGGTTACGAGTAGGAACACAAATTTCTTTCTGCACAACTGATCCATTTCATGAATCCCTTTAAGGGATTTCATCTCCTTTTAATATTAAGAAAGTGTCTATGGGGAATTAAAAGACATTTCTAAAGGAAGCTGAATTTACTAGAGCAGTGAAGGCTGACTCTGTCAGTGTCTGAAGTCAGCAGTTGAGGTTGATTTAAAATGGCATTTTGTATTAATTACATATCCATAGATACCAAAGTGCTTAGTGAACTTTAAACTGCTTCTAGCAAGTAATTAGCCATGTGCCCAACTGCATACTGCAGAATAATTACTCTCAACCACTTAGGTCCCTTTCACCCTTTTATTAAGCTTCCATTGATTCTGGTCACAGAAAGAACAAGGGGTTCTGCAGCAAGGCATATGTGATGTAAAACTGGAATGATACAAGAGTATCGGGCCCAGGGAGATCAATCCTTATTCAGATTAAATCTGCCAAGTGAGAAAGAATGGACTAGTTCATTTTTCCTTCTATGTATACCTTTCATCTCCTGCCTTAAAACTTCTATGCATTTTATTGAACAAAGCTTCCTTGGGGATCTGCATTCAGTGTTATCTGCAGTCTTAGAAACACAGCACTAACCTACCTCTCAGTGGCACTGTGAAGATTAATTAATTTAAAGTTCATAAATATGCTCATTTCCTGTGGTTAAAGACACTAGATTCAATGTATCATTATTAATTTTTTATTACTGGTCTATGTGTAATGCTGATAGGTCCTGGTTGCCGGCGGTTGAGATCGAAGCTGGGACCTCTGAAACTTAGTGTATAAGTCTCTACTGCATGAGCTAAAAGTCACATGGCTCTTAGCTAAGGCTGGAGCAGACTCAGCAATTGCTAGCTGGGCTAGGTGCCACTAGAGAGGGACAGAGCACCACACCAAGCTGGCCTGGGTTACATATGTGCACTCAGATAACTTTGGATACGCGTTCCTAAAGCCAAATATTTTACATTATATAATTTTATTGCTTTTTCAAAAAATCTACATTTAAAAACCTTCATTCTGCTCCCTGGTGCATCCAACCCAGTACTGAGTGAGGCAGAGGTCTTGAGGGAGGGAAACCTGTGATCATGTAATTGAGGACTGTATCATAATGCATATGAACAAGCAGGCTGAATTAAGGTTGCACAGACAAATAAATAATGTTTAACATAGTTTTATTTTAAATATAATTTCCTATTTTTAAAGGAAAAAGGTTTAAAAAAAAGACTTTTTGTACAACTAACAACCTCTGCATCATGCATCATTAGCAGGGGTTGAACCCTGACCATTGACCACCATTGCACAGACTGCTACAATTTTAGCTGAAGGTCTAAGTACATTAGCTGATAGCAGGAGAAGGCTGTTATCCCTGAGAGATGGCCCACTCATGCCATACACTGCATTCAGGTGGTGATTGGGGAGAACCTGACCCAGCTCTCTCTCTTTCCCCCGCACAATAGATGGCAGGCTCCTTCCCCATGTGGTACTTCTGCTCCCCTCTTCCCATCCCCACCCTCAAAGGTGGGAGACAAGATCATCTTGTCAAGATGCTGGAGCCATGCACTGAGTCAGGTTGGGAAGACAAAAGCCTGTCTAAGATCTCACCCATTCCACCCCTCACACTGTTGCAACAGCTGTTTCTGCAGCTTGCTTGTGTTCCAAGTTCAGTGTTATACTGCTGTTACTGCTTTGATGGAGGCATGGACCTGGCTTCTTAGAATGCTCCTATTTATTTATTTTGGTGAACTAACAAAATTTTCCTGAGAAACCCAAGAGAGAAAAGGGAAATGGTAATTTTTAACCATTTTTAATTCAGCTAAGCCTTTAATTCAGCTAAACCTGGATAGAGTCTTATGGGTCAAAGAAAAGTAACTTTGCTAGGGCTTTTTTCCTGCTGAATGTCAAAGTCCTGCTGAAAACAAAGGAGATGTTAGAGCTTCATAAAAAGTTGCAAGAATCTTTCCTAATGGGAAGTATTAGGAGGGGTGAAAGTAATATTAAATTCTTACTGGTACAGGGGCCGAAGGGGCAGGGCCTGGGGTGGAAGGGGCAGAGCTGGGGGTCAACCTCCCCTGGCCTCTGCCGCCTGGGGCTCTGGCAGTGATTTTAAAGGGTCCAGGGCTCTGGCCTCTGCCACAGTAGCGGCGGTGGCAGCCAGGAGCCCTGTCGGTGGCCCGGGGGGCGGGGGGCAAAAGTGGCAATGACAGTAAAGCACTGCATCATTGTCCCTTTTGTTTCCCCCGGCAGCCCTCTCCCATACTGGTCCAATTTCACCCCGAGTGTTAAGCTACCAAAATAGGGATCACTACCAGCTCTCTCTTTCTCTCTCAAAAGAAGCAATACTTGATGAAGGATGTGTTTCAGTCAAAGAGAGAAGGATGAAGTCAAGAGCAAGAACAGAGGAAAGGTTTTGAATTTATCAGCACACTGGAACTGAAAATGAGGCCAATGCTCCATGCCTCTAGAGCAAGGTCTACGTTATGATTAAAGGCCAGTTTAAAGTATCCAGTTATCAACTGGACAAGAACAGCTGTGGTGCATGCTGCATTAGGTTCAGTATGACTTCCAGCCTTGTCTCCTAATCCTCCTCTTAAACAAACAAACAAAAAACAAAAAACACAACCCAGGAGTGTGACCTTAAAAATCAATGCATCATTTTACAGGTAGCCAAGCGGAAGATGGGTATAGCATCATCACATCCCAAGCAATGATCAAATATCTGCTGCATTCTGACATACTTCACGCTATGAATAAACATGCAGAAAATCATGCTAAAAGGGAATGTAGCCTCATGATCAAAGAGGCTTCTGTTGCCGTTGCGGGGTTTCACATGATATATAAGATGAGACCTAAAAAAGTTATGCAAATGTGGGGGGGAAGCCTCCAAAGTATATTTGACGTATTCCTTTTCCTGGAGAAGGGATGGACCATAGTGATACTAAACATTCTTAACTTTGCTCATTGCCTTCATCCAGAGCCCCCTCATATCAACAATCCCTATCCCTCTAGCTAGACTGCTGCTTTCCCAGGGTTGAGGAGGAAGTAGCTCTGACACATCCAGCTGGTAATATCAATCAAACATTCCTCCAGAGCAGACACTGAATTTGCAATGCCCCAAGCCAAGAGCTACACAGCACACTGACACTGCTCTGCCATGTGTTTAAAAATGATCTAGCCAAGGAGCCTACTCTGTAGTATACAGTGAATAACATGGGAGATGGGTTAGTTCCTTGAGAAATGGTGTGCTATGACACATAGTTGTACGTGACCCACAACATTCTGGTTATGACTGGAATTCACTGCTTGGTCCAGCCTTGGATGAAACAAAGAATCATCTGTGTCATCATGTTACTGCAATGACTCTTCTGCCACATCTATCTCAATTATCCTTCTGTATCATTTGTATTGTGGTAGAACCTAGGGACAGCCATAGACCAGGACCCCACTCTGTTAGGCACTGTACAAACATGTAACAAAAGGCATTTACAAGCTAACTGATCCCAACATTTCTTACAACTTTTTCAAATTTAGTAAAAATGTTATTGAAAAATAAATTTGAAAGGACTCAATAGCCTGGGCTTGATCTTGCTGTGGTTGCATGTGTCCACGCTCATTGTAGTCAGTTGGAGCCCTATGGAACAATTTCAAACCTGATGTGGGAGAAAACCACCACTGGAACCAATGGAGTTGCTATCTCTCACTCTAAGTCTGCATTTGGCTTATTAAGTGAGTTTAATCCTGCAATTTTTGCTCTTTTGTGTTTTTCTCAAAACAGAAAATCCAGATCTCAAATTTATCAATTTGAGCAATAAATCAAAGCAATTCCTCAAAATTAAATTGCTCTTTAACTCTGAAGCTTCTTGTTTAGAATATTTTTAAATTAATTATACCTATTCTGTATTTCCATTGCCAAATGTCCACACGCTAGAAGGTAAAAAGAAGAACAGGAGTACTTGTGGCACCTTAGAGACTAACAAATTTATTAGTTAGTCTCTAAGGTGCCACAAGTACTCCTGTTCTTCTTTTTGCGGATACAGACTAACACGACTGCTACTGTGAAACGCTAGAAGGTGATTTTTTATTGCACACGAAATCCCTGGTCATGAAATGCAGAGGCACTGTTAGTCCCTTAAGGGCACTAAGCAGGAATTTTCCCTTATCCCTCACCCACTCCCTAAAATACTAATTGCATTGATTCTACAAACCAAAAGATATACCAACCCAAGACATACTAATACACTTGTTAACAAGTCCACATTAAATCAGATGAACAGTATTTTGGGGGGGAATATTAATTGGGAGCCACTTCAGCTGCTTGGGGCCCTAAGAAGTTGCTTGCTCTGCTTATGCCTAGCAACATCACTGGTGAAATAACTGCTGCACTGAGGGAAGGATTTTCAAAAGTAGCTAGTTTTGGGTCCTCAGCTTGACACATTTTAAAGGGGTTGTTTTCAGAGGGTTGGTATTCGGCACTTTCTGAGTATTGCATCCCTGTAAGGCGTCTCAATTTGAGAATTTGAGCCCCCCAAAACTGAGGCATCTAAAAATCACTTAATCACTATCAGGCATTTGTAAAGAAGAGGATAGAGAACATTTATGGCACTAGTGTGATTAGCCATGCTGCTCCCATTTTAAAAAGACACATGGTGCCAATCAATTTGAGTTACTAGCATTTAAATGAGTATTCAAAGCTTTTCCAGTTACATCAAAATCTTTGTTTTGTCTGTTCTTTGTTTAAACAAAACAAAGATTTTTTTTCCCTTAGGAAGCCATGAGCAACAAGCACAGAACATATAATTAAGCCATGAAGTACAATGTATGCAAAGAATACATGGGAGAAAGACAGAGAAAGCCTTGCACAAGGTCTAGCCATGATTCTCTCGCCAGGCACAACACAGCTTCCCCTAGTTCCAGCTCCTCAGCTCTCCTGCTGAGACTCTGGCTTAAATAATGGCAGCAGAGCACAGCTTTCAAAAAAAGGAAGCATTCAGCACTGAAAACTGTCCTTGTAAAACTTCAGTTCAGTCTAGCTGCCACCTTTAGCTAGATCTGCTCATATTCTTCTATTTTGCAGTTTACATCATTAAAAAAGAGGAAGTATTTTATGTCCCCTAAAAATACACATTGGCTTGATTCTCCACTGCATCGAATCAGAGCTTGTGCAGTGAACTGGGGGCTGTCAGAGAACTGATCACAGTTCCTTTATTATTCATTATTAATTATTATTATTATTATTAATCATCTGTATTAACATAGCATCTAGGAGCTCCAGTCGTGGACCAGGACCCCATTGTGCTAAACACTCTGACAAAGAACAAAAAGAAGGTCCCTGTGGCCTGTCCCAAGTTTCCAACCCCAGCGTCAGTTAAATCCTCTGGGACCTTATGCAGCCAGCAGAGAATCGGACATGATGGGATCTAACTCTGTCACATCTCCTTGTCTCTTCTGACATATCCCCTCCACTCCTTTTTCCTCCCCAAAATGCTGCTTGCCTTCTTATTTGAGTGGAAGGGTGAGGCTGCAGCAGGAGAGAGTGGAGTAGGTTGACTGAGCTAGCTCTGTGCCAGGAAAGGTTCCCCCTAAACAGAGGAGATTCACTAGGCACTTTAAGTTCACTTTGCTCCATGCAAGTAAGAGTGGGATACTAACATGCTAGTCATTCCAATTTACTGGCACCAGGCATACACCATGTACAAAGTGAAGTTGGGGGAGCAGAGAATCCGGCCAGTGCTATAGAATAATACCATGAACTCTTTGCTGGATTCTGGTACTTGAGGCTGATGTTACTTTGGCCTCATGGTATCCACACACTCAAGGTCTGAATCTGCCATACTTGGCCACATTTAAGTACCTAAGTTCTCAAATAGTCCCCTTGTGTCTGTGGAGTAATATGCTACTCACTGTAAGGATTGAAGACTGACTCAGAGGTTTTATAAACAGGGACCCGGAACACAATAGAGGTAGAATCACCTACAGAAGTATCTACAGCCCTATCTAAACTCAACTTGGCTTCCATCCAGTACAGTCTCCCTAAACAGCACAGCCTCCTTAGCTTGTGGACCATGTCAGGACCTTGCAAGTCCATAGCAAGGCATGGCCAGACCAGTTCTCAGGAAGAAAAAAAAAAAAAAAACGCACCATCCACTCCAACCAAGTCAACCAGGCTAGAACTCTGCCTGCCATTAATTACAAGGTACAAACACAGCCAGAGAGAGCCTGAATTTGATCCAAGCATGCAAAACCTTGTAGCCAAAGATAGAAACTACAACAGAGGAAGATATACTGATACAGTGTTATCATTTTAAAGTTGTCGGTGCAGTAACACACAGTAAATCAAGATAGTCTGTTTCAATGCATTGTGCTATAATGGAGCAGCAAGAAATTTTGGCAAATTGAACTTGGTGATGCAGTATGGCAATGCAATTTCTGAAATTCCTACCTAACCATCTTTGCTATTTTTCTCTATATACTCTCTTTCCTTTGATGTTTATTATCCTCTGTGAGATTAAACAACCGGTGAGATAGAGGAGATACCCATGAGACACACACCTGGTAAGAAACACATATTAGTTTTGTGATGATCTCTTTGGACAGTACTTATACAATCTGTTTCCATTTTACACAAGCACAATGCAAACAACTGGTACACAACACTCAGAGCCCAATTCTCAGCTGGTGTAAAACATCACTGATCAATTGACTTCTGTGGAGCTGCCCTACTTGATCCTAGCTGAAGCTCTGTCTCTCAGTGTAAGACATTGCAAACCACAAAGCTGACAGTTATAATTTGAGTTCATGTCACATGGTCATGGATTACATTAAGATTTAATTGTGCTTTTAATTATGTAACCTACTGAAAGCTTTCCCTGGCTGCAAGGTACCTTGGGTGATTGCTTTAAGGAAATAATAGCCCTAAAACTAATAAACATTCTCTTTGCACAGGGGCGGGCAAACTTTTTGTCCTGAGGGCCGCATCGGGTTTTGGAAATTGTATGGAGGGCCAGTTAGGGGTTGGGGGCATGGCCTGCCCCCCATTCTCTCCCCCCACTTCTGGCCCCCGACAGCCTCCCCCCAAGACTCCTGACCCATCCAAACCGTCCTGTTCCCTGACGGCCCCCCTGGAACCCCTGCCCCATCCACTCCCCCTGCTCCCTGTCCCCTGACACAAAAACCCGGAACCCCCACCCCTGACTGCCCTGTGCCACCCCATCCAACCCTTCCTCTCATTCCTGACTTGCCCCCCCCCCCCGAGACCCCTGCCCCATCCAATCACCCCTTCTCCCTGACTGCCCCCGGAACCCCTGCCCCTGACTGCCCCCCGCCGCCCCATCCAACCCCCCCCTCCTTCCTGACTGCCCTCCCGGGACCCCTGCCTCCATTCAACCCCTGTTCCCTGCCCGCCCCGACCCCTATCCACACTCCCCACCCCCTGAGCACCACCCCAAACTCCCCTGCCCTCTATCCAACCCCCCCTGCTCCCTGCCCCCCCGTTCCCTGCCCCCTCACTGCACTGCTTGGAGCACTGGTGGCGCAGCAGCCGTGCCGACCGGCTGGAGCCAGCCACACTCCGTGCAGCACAGAGACTGGGTCAGGCCGTGGCTCTACAGCTGCACTACCCCAGGAGCTCACTGCCCAGAGCATTGCGCTGGCGGTGCAGTGAGCTGAGGCTGCGGGGGAGGAAGAACAGCAGGGGAGGGGCCGGGGAGGAAGGTCCCGCAGGCCGGATGTGGCCCATGGGCCGTAGTTTATCCACCTCTGCCTTAGCATGTATCCATCCTAAAAGACCCCAAAGCTACATGCACATAGAACCACTGAAAAGTAGACACTCATGCAGTGGAGGGCAGCAGCTCACTGGCACGACATAATTACAGAGAAAACATTCAACCAAAGACACTGGGGGGAAAACTGTGACCTTACAAAAAGCACTACCACAGAATCCTTAGGGTGGATTTTCAAGAGTACTCAGCACTGGCCTAACTCTGCTCTCAGTGACGTCAATGGGAGTTTTATCACTTACTCCAATGGGAGCAAAGTTAAGCTAACACTGTACACCTCTGAAAATCCCATCCTGTATGTCAGAGCAAGCAGCAAGGACCTCGGATTGTGAGCTACTGGTAATAACACGACAGAGCTCAACTGTTTTCCGTCTCATTCGGTGTGGCAGAGCTGGCCCGTTAACACCATCCTGAATATAAGGGGAAATGCTGGGAACAGGGGGAGCTCTCCGGACTGGAGGATCTCGGGTCTGAGACAGAGAGGTTCTACAGAAGGAACCATAGGAACAGCCAAGCTTGCGGAGAAGGCTTGGGATGGTGTTCACAGGAAGAGGGTGAGAGTGATCTTGTGTAGTCTGCACAGACTGTGGCTGGAGCGGGTTGGGAGTACCACTTGATCACAGTGCATGAAATTCACCCCTGAGCAGAGGGCATCAATATAATCCAAGAGATCTACATATGGCAAACCCCATGGTACTCTACGGAGAGATTGATTAAGGTATAGCTGAGAGACCTTTACAATTTCTTTTTTTTTTTAGCTATTATGAGACCATATTGAAAAGTCAGGGTGGAAACTATTGCTTTTTTCTGGGCTGCCAAGCTATCTATACAATAAGATCTGGAGCCTACAGGGGGGACTTAGGGAGGGAAAAGGAACACAGGCTCATTTTCTGCAGCTCAGAAGTACCTAATGATTCTGCGGCATGTGAGAAAGCTGAGCTGTGGGGCAAGCTGGAGTATTACTCCTTGACAGACATGATAGATATCTGGCTGTTTTGCTGCATGCATTTTGAATCATTTGAAATACTGGAGCTTACCGCACTTAGGAACTTTCTTAGACAAAGGGTAAGGAAGAGAGACAGGGTATCATTTCCCAATGAGACTAATCCTTATTCAGTTGAGTTGGCTGTTGAGTTAGGTTATGATTCGATAGCATTTCAGTGTGCCTGAGCTTTTTCCATTGTGTACTTTGGCTTGCTCTGCTGTGGAGTTTTGATATTTCAATGTGGTTTATTGCAGGAGGGTGCAGGCTACTGGGGGTGAAATGCTCCTTGGCAGAGGCGCCAGGCCAGCTATACCACATAATGGCAGACACATCCAGCGAGTGTTTCTTTGTGCTTTGCTTCTATAAGTCAATTTGTAGGAATCAATCACTGACTAGGCTGCAAAGGAGGATTCTGTGCTGTTGACACTATCTGTTGGCAACACAGGGACTGACACCAGTTGAAGTTTAGCCTTTCTTTCCATTATATGATTTACCAATGTTATATCATTATACTGGTCTTCCTTTTCATTATATGATTAAACTTAATGTCCCCTGAGTGATAATTTAATCATGGTCACTTCTCCAAATAGGTAACTGTGAGAGCTTCTGAGAAAAGGGTGTCTTCACTTACTCATTTATTTTAGCCAAAACAATGATTTATCCCAAGACAACTAGCATTTGCCTTCCTCTGTTCATGCAAACTTTCCCAAAGGGAACATCTTAAATCTATGCTCCACAGCACTATCCAGAGAGCCCAGGTGCAATTCAAGGTGTTTGCTTTGACCATCTAAGCACTAAACAGTTTGGATCTTAGTTACTTCAAAGACCACTTCTCTCTTTGTGTACACCACATTAGCAAACATCTGTCAGGTTTAAAAGGGGATAGTATGGTAACAGATGTTTCTAGTGAAGTGCCTTGAATCCTAACCCCTGGAATCCACTTCCTTGTGTTGACCTTAACATAATGTTGCAATGCCTATATATTCTCCTAGGCTTTTTGTGGATGGGAGGCACGGGGGAGGTTGGGTTCAGGGAGATTAATTAATATTCTATTCAAGAACCTAATAGTTCAACTGTAAATTAAAAAAAACTAGGTGGAAAAAGCCCCAAAACACTGGAAACCAAAGGATAATTTGTTGTTAAGAACTATGGTAGTAACAAGTCATTTTTAAGGCGAGAACCCTTGAAATATTCTGAGTATTCTGCCACCAGAGTTTAATGCATTGTGTAAAATAGATTTGGCTTGCAATAACCAAAGGAAAGGTGAAATTATTAACTACATTTTGTGCAATGGTTCCCCCCTCCAAAATAGAAATTGATTGGGATTTGGAAATAATTTTCATATATAGGACATCTCAATAGCTCAAACCATCAAGGGCCTGGGAAAGAAGCCAGGGGACTTGGGACATTTGGCACATTAAAGGAAATATCAGATGAACTGAAGATGTGCCAAGGAGGGTTTCTTTGGATTTGGGTTAGGATTAGGCTAGGTTTTGGTGTTGCAGATTGAATCCAAATCAGAGATAGATGTGGGTTTGGAATTCAATGGTGGTGAAAGCTTAGGAGTGCTACTCAGGAGATTTTGGCTGGAATTGGTAAATTCAATAGGCCTCTTCTGATTGGAATTTGACCCAGAATCAAAATAATCAGGGTGGTCTCAGATCCTGTGATTTGCACCCAAACACATAAATCCAGAAATGTGAAGGTGTGGGGTTTGTTTTTTGCCCACCTCTAGTTATGTGTGTATAACTTGGCTAAATTACAATAAAGAGGGAAGACTTTACTTTCTTTTTAGTGTATGCAAGGTGTAAACCCCAAGCAAGGAGAGGAATTGTCCAGACACATGATGGATATGGAATCAAATGAAGACAAGGTAAATTTAGAATGAATATTAGAATAAATGGTGAAATCCCTTATGCTGCAGGTTAACATAATAAGAGGAATGTTGGCTGACCTGACACTGGCATATTTAAAGCTAGGCTGGGCAAATTAACATAATTTGAATTACAGTAGCACAAAAAGACTCCATCTAGGTCCAAGCAACATTGTGCTAAGCACTGTATAGGCATCTAGTAAAAGACTGCGGCTGCCCCCAAGAGCTTATATTATTAGCTTGTGAAGATGTAATGTGTGGGAGAAACAAGTGATGAGGAGTAGGGTGGGAGAGGGAGGATAGGATTCCTATCCTCCCTCTCCCACCCTACTCCTCATCACTTGTTAGGAACATGTTTCAAGCACAGGAAAATGTCCAAGAGGGACCATTCTTGTGTTGGGAAAGGAATGTAGATAGCCCAGGATCTCTCTCCCATCGCTAAATTCTATAAACTCCCTGTGACTACTGGTTATCTCTGTTCTTCCACCTTTTCGGTGATCATGCTTTCACACCTGTGCAAAGCTCGGGAAGATAAAATGCCTGGAGGAGGGCAGGCATTTATACACTTACTGAAAATGTCTTTAGTTTTTTTTTTGTTTGTTTTTTTGGGGGGCGTGCTAACCTACCTTACATTTAGTAAATCAGCAAAGAAAACCACAAAGAGAAAAAAGAAAGTTCCAGTGCTGGAACTGGCAGAGAGGGGAGGATAGGTGATTATGTGCTAACCTCCGTTTCTCACAGTTGAAAAATAACCTCTTCATCCCAACTTGAGCACTGTGATTTTGAAAGATGGATAATGTGTTTACTTCAGTTTCCAGGAGTACACTTCTTCGGGGCACTATATTTCTCAGGAACACTGCGTTTTCCTGGGAAAGGGATTCTTCAATAAAGCTTTCCAATGTGCAGGAGATGGAACTGCTGCCAACATATTGTGGAAAGGAATGTCCCAGGCCACTTATTGCATTATTTCATGGTTTGGAAAAGCTGAGAAACAGATTCAATCTATTTGGGAAAACCCCTTAGTGTCTACTCACTGCTTTAGAACAGTTTACAAGATGCTTTTCCTTTACAAGTAATTGGGGCAGGAGGCTTCTTGGGGTCACTTACTTATCTGCATCTCTTCAGCCAGGAACACAGCAAGAATTTTATATTCATTCACAGCCAAGGTCTCCAGCGTCCAGCCCAGCTCACTGCTGTGGGAGTCAAGGTTAAAGAAAATCTACCCATCCCCTTGACCTTCTCCTCATGGCTCGGTGTTGGTGATGGGGGTTGGTCCTCGAGCCAAGTCACTAACAAAAGTCCAACCAAACAAAAGGTTCTTCTGCCCCTCTGGCGTTACTCTGTAGTTCCTTCGGTGCTCAGTTCTTGGCCCCTTCTGGGCCATCTTAAACTCCTGCCCTGCTCTGTTACTGAGCACTGGCTCCCAGGAGCCCCTCTCACAGTCTTACCACTTGCTAAAGTCCCTGCTCTTGGCCCCGACCCCTAGGCCCTGCAGAATTCTCCCTTTCTCTTTTATCTAAGCACTGCTTCACAGGGCTTTCCTTCTGCAGGCCCTGTTTCCTAGCAGGTTGCCACTGCCTCCCTCTCAAGGGATTTTAGCAGCTTCTCCCAGGAATCTTCCTGCACTACCTCAGGGCCACCCACAGAAGCCCAACCTGCTTCCTGTAGCTACTCTCCCTCACTGAGTTCTTGCAGCCCTTTTTTATGAGCCCCAATTGTTCATCAGGCCAGGGCAAAAAAGAAGAGCGCCGCCCCGCCGTAACACCCCCCCCAAGTGCCACACTGCCGACTCCCCCCCAGTGCCACGCCGGGCCGCCGAACCCCCCCGCCGATTGCTGCGCCAGGCCGCCCAAACCTCCCCCCCATGCGCTGGGTCGCCCAAAACCCCCGGAGCGCCAGGCTGCCAACCCCCCCCGAGCGCCTCGCCGGCCCCCCCACGAACGCCAGGCCGGGCCGCCCAAACCCTCGGAGCAGCGCGCTGGGATGGCCAACCCCCCCTCCCGAGTGCCAGGCTGGGCCGCCCAAACCCTCGGAGCAGCGCGCTGGGATGGCCAACCCCCACTCCCGAGCACCAGGCCGGGCCGCCCAAACCCTCGGAGCAGCGCGCTGGGATGGCCAACCCCCCGTCCCAAGCGCCAGGCCGGGCTGCCCAAACCCTCGGAGCGCAGCGCCAGGCCAGCCAACCCCCCTCCCAAGCGCCGTGCCGGGCTGCCCAAACCCTCGGAGCGCCGCGCCGTGCCACACCGGCCAAACCCCCACCCCTCTCAGTGCCGCACCATGCCATGCCATGCCACCGAAACAAAAAAAAACCCTCGAGCACCACCCCACGAACAAAAACGAAAACACCGCGAGCGCCCTCCGCCACCCCAACATTGGCCGCCCCTTATAAGGTGCTGCCCCAAGCACATGCTTGGTCGGCTGGTGCCTGGAGCCGGCCCTGATCAGGCTAACACATGACCCCATTAGATCCCCGCAGGCTGGGAAGCAGCTAATTACTGCATAGTGGGGATGGCCCCTTTTCCCCTTAAACGGCCAGTCACCCTGTGACAGGGCCTTGGAGCAAGAGTGGTCCCAGCCTTTGCATGCCTCGTCCCTAACCTTACTGAGAAGCAGCAGCATCCAGGGAGCCACAGTGGCGTTGGATGTTACTCTCCACCAACAATGCTCAGCACCTTGTGTAGCCTGCCCCCCATTCAGCAGAGCAATACCAGTCCCCCTGTGCCCATACAGGATTTTCTCCCTAATGATATACACTTTGCTAATTCCATCTCTCTCTCTCTCTCTCTCCAGAGCCTAGGTACTTTGTTATTGTTTATTTATAGCAGATCTCATATTACACCTCTACCCCGATATAACACTGTCCTCGGGAGCCAAAAAATCTTACCGCATTATAGGTGAAACCGCGTTATATCGAACTTGCTTTGATCCACTGGAGTGCACAGTCCCGTCCCCCAGAGTGCTGCTTTACCGCGTTATATCCGAATTCGTGTTATATCGGGTCGTGTTATATCGGGGTAGAAGTATACTTTGAATACAGCATGTAAAAATGTGTGCGTATTTCTCCTTGCCACCTACAAAATTTTAATCTGTCAAGTCCCTAACTTCAGATGTCACGCAACAGGCTTTAATTTCTCGTTCAGCTTTCTAATTAGTTAGCAAGACTCCTCCTTGGCTGGAAGGCCCAATGCTAAACCAGTCATAAAGAGACCTGGATGGTTCCAGGAACTCCAAACACACTGAAAGTCCAACAAACATTTGCCAGCAACACACCAGCGAGAAAAGTGACATTCATCACATTACACAACACCCAAGCACACGCTTATCTCACATAGGGTGCTTGTGCCAGGTTATTGACAGAAAAGGGCTCAGCCTCCTCCACAAACACAGACCAGGTTTATAAACAACATACATTGTTATAATATTGCCCCAGCATTTGCACTTCCCGACCTTCTCACAAAAAGAAACAGAGGCCCACTTGACGTTGCCCCTCCTCTACTCCCAGTTGCACCACCAATGTGAACAATCTCTGCTTGCACTTCCACTACTTTTTTGGGGCAGTTATTTTTATGACTGGAAGCAGCATCAGGGAATCTCTCAGGCTCTGGTGCTGCTCGGTTGGTCCTACCAGAACAATGTGTTCTACTAAAGAGCATTGGAGCTTCTCTGCACCGGAGCAGCAAGTAACAGCAGCTTCTCTTCCAACATAAATAAGGATGGCAGATTATAACTCTAACACAGTTCACCTCTACTCATGTAAAACTCAGTGAATCAAGGAAAAGGACAGTTTTTCAAGTTATATTTTACTCAGCAATAACTTCTGAAAATGTACCAGTGATTGATTACCTCTCAATTGGCTTGGCCTTGTCTGCAATGTACACAACTTTGTAGTGGTTTATAATTACTAGTATTCTTTCCAATCTAGCATATTAGGCTGCCCTAAACGAGCTCATAAGGTCATCATAGACCTAATTAGGAGTAGGGAGAGGGATAAGAATAGAAGATTTGAAGAAGGAAGTGATGTTTTTCCTCCTGGCCCCTGAATAGGGTGAGACAAGAAAAAAAATAGATCTTTGTAGTTCAATTTACATAGATTTGTATAATGTTGTAAGGTACTCTGGTACCACACCGATGAGCACACCACAGACATCTAGCTAAATTGCCATGCCTCCCTTCAGCCTGTTGCTGGACCATAGACTGGATCATTTGCCAGAACTTCCTCTGTAAGCCTCCTGCCAGGGGTTGCTTAATATCAGTGAACTCTGCACCACCAGAAATTAACTGCTACTATTATAAAGATCCCAGCTGGTCTGATGACCTGGATTTCTTGCTTCAGTTATGAATCTTGGTCTAACTCTTGCATTAATTGGTTCTAATATCAGAAGTACACAATATATGCTTTTCCTGTTACATGGTTTAGCTGCCAAAAATATTACCTTCCTCCCATTGTTTCAAAACCATATGACCAAATTTCCACCACAGTGCTTGGAGGTATTAACATACAAGTTAAAATGAGTGGGTTGTCTAATAAAAATAAAACATAAACACAATGCCCAGGCTTTATCCCCCCCTTTTGTGCCAAAATACTGCAAAGGGGATGGAGAGCTCCCCTAAAAAGGCAGCTGGGGATTACCCTGATGTAGAGGGAATTGTGGTGTAAAGCCAGCGTAGCCTCCACTTGGGCACAGGGTCATATCAGAACTGGAAAGGGGTCTGATGTGGGCCAAAGGGGATGGTGCCAGATCACAATGCATTCCAAAAATCCTTGGCTAGCAAAGCAGTCCCTAGAAGACTGTTGTAGCTAGTGCAATTGAGCAGCCTTTAGGCTGCTCTAATTGATGCAGATCAATTTGTCCCCCCAGACAGCTCCACAGTGAGAGGCACAGAAAAATGTCTCACAGGCTCCTTCCTAATACTGCCACTCCCTGTCAGATCTTGCTCCCAGTTCAATTTGACAAAACATGGAGATCTGGTTTGCCGTGTGGGATAATTCAGTGTGGTTATCACTGTCTGTGCCCAAAGGATGAAAAAGCAAAGGAGGCTGCAGGTCAGGACTGAGATGCTTTGGCAGAGATGTGAAAAGAAATTTTCACCAAGTCTGCCAGTGTTATTCATAGTTCAATCCAATGTTATTTGTTATTAATTGTGAGCACCAAATTAATTAACTTTTGTTTTAAATAAAAAGGAACTTGAGTATCTTGGTTAATAAGAACTAAACACCTTTTCTGCTGGTTACTGCTTTAGCCTCTACACTGATCAGATGCAGAAACAGCCTTTGAAATGACAACTTTAGGGGCTTGATTCACACTACTACGGTCCTTTATGCTGCTTGTGAGGTGTAAAGGGGCCTTACAAGGACTATAATGTGGTTGTAAATTTCCACCCACTCTATGTCCTTTTTACAGTGTCTGAGTGGCATAATGTGGCCTTAGCATCACTGAGAATCAGGCCCCAACCCTTTGAAGGTGACATACTAGGTATAAGAAACAGCATTGGACGTGCATTTTGCACTATATGTCTGATACATTCAGCAGCAATGAAGTGGTTACTTCCCAGCACAGGGTAAATAAAAATGCATCCTTCTTAGTGAAACTAATATGACCTTATTATTACCACCACAGCTGTCTATATTTCCCAGTTTATAATTGCATTCATGTCACTTTCTGTAACTTCTTTACTCTTAGGACATTTTTTTTACGTGTCAAGTCTCATAACTACTACTTAAGGAAAATAGATGGTATAATACAATACTGGGCTAGGCACCAGAGGTAGTGATTATTACAAACCTGATATATCTCTGATACAGAATCTGTGAGATGGTTTTCTTTTTTAAGAGGAGAAGACAAGTCAAAAGATATTTTTTATCTGATTCTGTGCCTTACATGTAATATATACATAATATATACAAAAGAGTAGCTGTTAATGTGTTGAATAAAGCAAATGATGGGTCACTCTCTCCAAGTGCTCTTCTGTTTGGATTTAATGACTATTTGGCTACAGAATAAGAGAAATCCATGTTAGCGGGGAGCTAAATGGCACAGGACTTTGGTAAAAGGGGAATGGAACTTTTCCCCTCTATGTGAAATTTACAAATGTATTTTTAAATAGAAAAATGCTTACTACTCTAATCCCTGAAGTGTGGGTTACATTATTCTATAGCAAACTAAAAACTTAAAATAATGCAAACAAATATATATCCTAATGAAACTAGATGTCTGGCAAACCTCAACAATTCAAATGCCTCATGCATTCCCCTCTTCTTTATCTGTACATTGTATAAATTTATACCCGATTCTTCAGGGATATGTAAACGTGGAGTCCCACTGGCTTCAGTCTCACATTTGCCCTCTACTTCCTTTGCAGGAGTAGAAAAGCAGAGTGTGAACTCTTTGCTACAGAGACCTTTTCTGGGTGTATCAGTCTGAAAAACTCCCTGCACAAAAGTAGTGGCATGAAAATAAAATAAGAGATGAATAAGCATACTGTTTCTGCTATAAGCCAGAAAGTGGGGCTTTATTTTCTATGCTTGACAATGAGAATGACCGAAAAGGAACAGAATCCTCTCAGAAGTTCCTTCTTTAATCTTCTAACACTAATCTTGTAGTAATAATACTAAAGTAAAAATGGAATAAAGTAAAATGGGCAATGAAATACAAACATTATTTAACACCATGATATTGCAACAAGTGCTCAGCAAGCACTGAAATAACCCATCTGCAGGAGAAATGTGGACACCACCAATAGCCTACTCATCTGCTGATGAAAGTCCATAATAGCAAAGCTTCCACTGGATTCAAGGGCAGCAGAATCAGGTCCCAAATATGAATTCTTGGTATGAATAACAGATTTTCAGAAATACCTAAGAAGGGTAGTACCAAACTCCCACTGATAGTCAATGGAAATCGAGTAGCTAACACTTTGGTTCTTTTGAAAATGGACAGGTAAAGGATCTGAAATCCATGGAATGTACATGCGTCCTCTTAAACGCTCATTCCCTTTTACTTCTTCAGAGTTCCACTAGGAAATCTACACATTCAAAGGCTTACAAGAGTTCTCCCCAATAGACTATGCCAGTTATCAGTGGTATCCTCCAAAGGTCAATACTCCATGACTACTAAATGGGCCAATGTATGGTAATTATTAGAAATGGATCGGGAGCTGCAAATAAAATTCCATCCAAAATGTATGAATTCTCTTTTGGAAAGCCACTTAGCTGTCCATTTCTTTCCAAAGTGGTAGAGAGAGCATGAGCCATACAATCCCCAGGGGTGGTGTTAATGGGAGGCAGTCACATGGCTACAGCATCGTGTACAGCTCTGAAAAATTTACCTCAATGCATATTTCTGTGACTTATCCATGTCAGTTGAATAGAATGAAATACTCCAAACCAGGCTGACCTGATCAGTCAGCACATCTTATTTTCCTTCTGCAGCCCTATTATGATGGAACTCGGCATGTGGCTGTTTTTATTTTTCATTTTACAGCATTTAAAACCTTAAAGATAAGATTAACCTTCACTTCAATGCATCTTATCGAAGATTCATGGCACTTGCTGAAATGCCAAGTGTTCTTATGCAAGTCTATGTCTCATTATAGTCAGCACTATATTTACTTGGATGCCATTCTACATGAGTTCATTAGACTTGCTTTAACAGGGTGTATTGGAGTCAGGCTAGAGCTAGTCTCTATTCTCAAACCCTCCTTGAGCTTGGGGAAG
This sequence comes from Chrysemys picta bellii, assembly GCF_011386835.1. Taxonomy (NCBI): domain Eukaryota; kingdom Metazoa; phylum Chordata; order Testudines; family Emydidae; genus Chrysemys; species Chrysemys picta. The sequence goes on from NC_088797.1 coordinate 40,944,074, forward strand.
GATCAGAATAACAGACAGATAAGATATACAGATACACCAGCAGTCCAGACAAAATGGGGAGGAGACACGACAGGCCTGGAAATCAATGCTGAAAGTTACTCAAAGAAATACATCTGGAGAAGGCTTTGCAAAAGAAGCAGGAGGATATTTGTGCACAGGATTTAGACATCTGCTTCAAGTGCAGCGCTGGCATGAAGGAGACAAAGGGAGCAGCCAGGAAAAAAGACTGGGAGCAACACAGAGAACCAAAGGGAAAGCTAGTGGAAATGAAAGTAGAAATATACATGGATGCATATAGATATGACTGAAGCATTAGCCAGGGGCGGCTCTATGTATTTTGCCGCCCCAGGCATGGCAGCCTTCGGGGGCATGCCTGTGGGAGATCCGCTGCTCCCGCGGCTTCGGCGTACCCACCGCCGAAGCCGCGGGACCGACGGACCTCCCGCAGGCATGCCCCCGAAGGCTGCCTGACTGCCGCCCCCACAGTGACCAGCAGACTACCCCCCGCGGCTTGCCGCCCCAGGCACTTGGTTGGTGCGCTGGTGCCTGGAGACGCCCCTGGCATTAGCTGCCACTGTTTTGCTCCTGATCCATTGAGTCTGTCTTCCCTCCTCTTTAATCTGTACTCACCACCGTCATAGTAACGTCTTCCTGGCCAAGTCTCCAAGCCTCATCTTCCTTCATTTCTCTGCAGCATATGACTTTCTCCCACTCATTGACAGCCTGTGGACTCCTGGTTCTCTCCCAGTATCTCCTATGGCTCTCTCAGCATTTTTGATAGCAGTTCCTCTTCCTCCCCATGTCCCTCTCTGAAGGAATCTCTCAGTACTTAAATCCCCTCCTCTTCACCTTTTCTCTAGGTGATCAAAGTTACCACAGGAGCCACTCTGGAGCAGCCCAAAATTGGGAGTTAGGAACTTTTTCCTAATGTCCAACCTAGACCTCCCTTTAAACCCTGCAGTTTAAACCCATTGTTTCTGGTTCTATCCTTAGAGGATAAGGTGAATAAGTTCTCTCCCTCCTCCTTATGACACCCTTTTAGATATCTGAAAACTGCTATCATGTCCCCTCTCAGTCTTCTCTTTTCCAAACTAAACAAACCCAGTTCTTTCAGCCTTCCTTCATAGGTCATGTTCTCAAGACCTTTAATCATTCTTGTTGCTCTTCTTTGGACCCTTTCCAATTTCTCCACATCTTTTTTAAAATGCGGCGCCCAGAACTGGACACAATACTCCAGCTGAGGCCTAACCAGAGCAGAGTAGAGCAGAAGAATGACTTCTCGTGTCTTGCTCACAACACACCTGTTAATGCATCCCAGAATCATGTTTGCTTTTTTTGCAACAGCATCACACTGTTGACTCATATTTAGCTTGTGGTCCACTATAACCCCTAGATCCCTTTCTGCCGTACTCCTTCCTAGACAGTCTTTTCCCATTCTGTATGTGTGAAATTGATTTTTCCTTCCTAAGTGGAGCACTTTGCATTTGTCTTTGTTAAACTTCATCCTGTTTAACTCAGACCATTTCTCCAATTTGTCCAGATCATTTTGAATTATGACCCTGTCCTCCAAAGTACTTGCAATCCCTCCCAGTTTGGTATCATCCGCAAACTTAATAAGCGTACTTTCTATGCCAATATCTAAGTCGTTGATGAAGATATTGAACAGAGCCGGTCCTCCAGATCAAGAGGAGCCAGTTGAGGTGGTTTTGACACCTGATAAGGATGCCCCCTGGGAGGCTTCTGTTGGAACTCTACCAGGCACATCCCACTGGGTAGAGGCCCTGACGCCGACCCAGCACACGCTGGAGGGATTATATCTCCCGGATGGCCTGGGAATGCTGGGAAATCCCCAAGGAGGATCTGGAACCTGCTGTGGAGGAAAGGGAGGTCTGGTCCTCTCTACTCCACAGGTACTAATGCGGAGAGTGGACTAGATGATACATCTGAGGGAAGGGAGCAGAAGGAGACTCCACCAATTGGAAGGCATGAGATGCACTGTCCTAGGGATGGGGGTTCCATGACCACCGCTCCCAAGAGAAGGAGGAGGATGGTGGTGGTCGGGGACTCCCTCCTCAGGAGGACTGAGTCATCTATCTGCTGCCCCAACTGAGAAAACCGAGAGGTCTGCTGCTTGCCAGGATTCACAATATGACGGAGAGACTGCCGAGACTCATCAAGCCCTCGGATCGCTACCCCTTCCTGCTTCTCACGTGGGCACCAATGATACTGCCAAGAATGACCTTGAGCAGATCACTGCAGACTACGTGGCTCTGGGAAGAAGGATAAAGGAGTTTGAGGTGCAAGTGGTGTTCTTGTCCATCCTCCCTGTGGAAGGAAAAGGCCCAGGTACAGACCGTCGAATTGTGGAAGTCAACAAATGGCTACACAGGTGGTGTCGTAGAGAAGGCTTTGGATTCTTCGACCATGGGATGGTGTTCCAAGAAGGAGGAGTGCTAGGCAGAGACGGGCTCCACCTAATGAAGAGAGGGAAGAGCATCTTCGCAAGCAGGATGGCTAACCTAGTGAGGAGGGCTTTAAACTAGGTTCACCGGGGGAAGGAGACCAAAGCCCTGAGGTAAGTGGGGAAATGGGATACCAGGAGGAAGCATGAGCAGGAGAGTGCAAGAGGGGAGGACTCCTGTCTCAGATTGAGAAAGCTGGACAATCAGCAAGTTATCTTAAGTGCCTATACACAAATGCAAGAAGCCTGGGAAACAAGCAGGGAGAACTGGAAGTCCTGGCACAGTCAAGGAACTATGATTGTCATTGGAATAACAGAGACTTGGTGGGATAACTCACATGACTGGAGTACTGTCATGGATGGATATAAACTGTTCAGGAAGGACAGGCAGGGCAGAAAAGGTGGGGGAGTTGCATTGTATGTAAGAGAGGAGTATGACTGCTCAGAGCTCCGGTATGAAACTGCAGAAAAACCTGAGAGTCTCTGGATTAAGTTTAGAAGTGTGAGCAACAAGGGTGATGTCATGGTGAGAGTCTGCTATAGACTACCAGACCAAGGGGATGAGGTGGACGAGGCTTTCTTCTGGCAAGTAGCAGAAGTTACTAGATCGCAGGCCCTGGTTCTCATGGGAGACTTTAATCACCCTGATATCTGCTGGGAGAGCAATACAGCGGTGCACAGACAATCCAGGAAGTTTTTGGAAAGTGTAGGGGACAATTTCCTGGTGCAAGTGCTGGAGGAACCAACTAGGGACAGAGCTCTTCTTGACCTGCTGCTCACAAACCGGGAACAATTAGGGGAAGCAAAAGTGGATGGGAATCTGGGAGGCAATGACCATGAGATGGCTGAGTTCAGGATCCTGACACAAGGAAGAAAGGAGAGCAGCAGAATACGGACCCTGGACTTCAGAAAAGCAGACTTTGACTCCCTCAGGGAACTGATGGGCAGGATCCCCTGGGAGAATAACATGAGGGGGAAAGGAGTCCAGAAGAGCTGGCTGTATTTTAAAGAATCCTTATTGAGGGTTCAGGAAAAAAACATCCCGATGTGTAGAAAGAACAGTAAATATGGCAGGCGACCAGCTTGGCTTAACAGTGAAATCCTTGCTGATCTTAAACGCAAAAAAGAAGCTTACAAGAAGTGGAAGATTGGACAAATGACCAGGGAGGACTATAAAAATATTGCTCAGGCATGCAGGAGTGAAATCAGGAAGGCCAAATCACACTTGGAGTTGCAGCTAGCAAGAGATGTTAAGAGTAACAAGAAGGGTTTCTTCAGGTATGTTAGCAACAAGAAGAGAGTCAAGGAAAGTGTGGGCCCCTTACTGAATGAGGGAGGCAACCTAGTGACAGAGGATATGGAAAAAGCTAATGTACTCAATGCTTTTTTGCCTCTGTCTTCACACACAAGGTCAGCTCCCAGACTGCTGCACTGGGCAGCACAGTATGGGGAGAAGGTGACCAGCCCTCTGTGGAGAAAGAAGTGGTTCGGGACTATTTAGAAAAACTGGACGAGCACAAGTCCATGGGGCCGGATGCACTGCATCCGAGGGTGCTAAAGGAGTTGGTGGATGTGATTGCAGAGCCATTGGCCATTATCTTTGAAAACTCATGGTGATCGGGGGAGGTCCCGGATGACTGGAAAAAGGCTAATGAAGTGCCCATCTTTAAAAAAGGGAAGAAGGAGGATCCAGGGAACTACAGGCCAGTCAGCCTCACCTCAGTCCCTGGAAAAATCATGGAGCAGGTCCTCAAGGAATCAACTCTGAAGCACTTAAAGGAGAGGCAAGTGATCAGGAACAGTCAGCATGGATTCACCAAGGGCAAGTCATGCCTGACTAACCTAATTGCCTTCTATGATGAGATAACTGGCTCTGTGGATGAGGGGAAAGCAGTGAATGTGTTATTCCTTGACTTTAGCAAAGCTTTTGATACTGTCTCCCACAGTATTCTTGCCAGCAAGTTAAAGAAGTATGGGCTGGATGAATGGACTATAAGGTGAATAGAAAGCTGGCTAGATCGTCGGGCTCAACGGGTAGTGATCAACGGCTCCATGTCTAGTTGGCAGCCGGTTTCAAGTGGAGTGCCCCAAGGATCGGTCCTGGGGGTGGTTTTGTTCAATATCTTCATTAATGATCTGAAGGATGGCGTGGACTGCACTCTCAGCAAGTTTGCAGATGACACTAAACTGGGAGGAATGGTAGATACGCTGGAGGGTAGGGATAGGATACAGAGGGACCTAGACAAATTAGAGGATTGGGCCAAAAGAAACCTGATGAGGTTCAACAAGGACAAGTGCAGAGTCCTGCACTTAGGACGGAAGAATCCCATTCACGGTTACAGACTAGGGACCGAATGGCTAGGAAGCAGTTCTGCAGAAAAGGACCTAGGGGTTACAGTGGACGAGAAACTGGATATGAGTCAACCGTGTGCCCTTGCTGCCAAGAAGACTAATGGCATTTTGGGCTGTATAAGTAGGGGTATTGCCAGCAGATCAAGGGATGTGATCATTCCCCTCTATTCGACATTGGTGAGGCCTCATCTGGAGTACTGTATCCAGTTTTGGGCTCCAGACTACAAGAAGGATGTGGAAAAATTGGAAAGAGTCCAACGGAGGGCAACAAAAATTATTAGGGGACTGGAGCACATGACTTATGAGGAGAGGATGAGGGAACTGGGATTGTTTAGTCTGCAGAAGAGAAGAATGAGGGGGGATTTGATAGCTGCTTTCAACTACCTGAAAGGGGGTGGCAAAGAGGATGGATCTAGACTGTTTTCAGTGGTACCTGATGACAGAACAAGGACTAATGGTCTCAAGTTGCAGAGGGGGAGGTTTAGGTTGGATTATTAGGAAAAACTTTTTCACTAGGAGGGTGGTGAAGCACTGGAATGGGTTACCTAGGGAAGTGGTGGAATCTCCTTCCTTAGAGGTTTTTAAGGTAAGGCTTGTCAAAGCCCTGCCTGGGATGATTTAGTTGGGAATTGGTCCTGCTTTGAGCAGGGGGTTGGACTAGATGACCTTCTGAGGTCCCTTCCAATCCTGAAATTCTATGATTCTATGATACTCTCCATGCTGCCACTGCAACCCTCACCAGGAAAAGTGGCATAAAGGAAAAAGAAGAAGGGCCTGAGATTGTTGGCAGAAGATATGGGGGAGAGAAATGGGCCTGATTTTGTTTACACTTATATGATGTAAATCAGTTAAATCAATGGAGATACAGCAATAAAATAGGTGTAAGCAAGAGGATAATTAGAATTCTTGTTATGGTTTGTTGTTTATGTTGGTACATTAGGTATCTCCAAAGGGGTTTTCTCTCCACATATTAATCTGTTTTTATAACTGATAAGACATAGGGCTGAAACCTAAGCGTGAGTGCTGTAAATGAATATTACCACTCTGTTTCCAAATCAAATGGCACTTGCTCTCACCCCATTGAAATATTTAAGACAGCTTGTTAAAATGTAAAAATGTTAAAACTTTTTTATTTAATTCCGCATTGAAGGGTACATGCAATGTTTTCCCCATGTCGTGTTAGAGTTCTTTGAAGGGGTCAACAAACATGTGGACAAGGGGGATCCAGTGGACATAGTGTATTTAGATTTCCAGAAAGTCTTTGACAAGGTCCCTCACCAAAGGCTCTTACGTAAATTAAGCTGTCATGGGATAAAAGGGAAGGTCCTTTCATGGATTGAGAACTGGTTAAAAGACCGGGAACAAAGGGTAGGAATTAATGGTAAATTCTCAGAATGGGGAGGGGTAACTAGTGGTGTTCCACAAGGGTCAGTCCTCGGACCAATCCTATTCAACTTATTTATAAATGATCTGGAGAAAGGGGTAAACAGTGAGGTGGCAAAGTTTGCAGATGATACTAAACTGCTCAAGATAGTTAAGACCAAAGCAGACTGCGACGAACTTCAAAAAGATCTCACAAAACTAAGTGACTGGGCAACAAAATGTCAAATGAAATTTAATGTGGATAAATGTAAAGTAATGCATTGGAAAACATAACCCCAACTATACATACAATATGATGGGGGCTAATTTAGCTGCAAGTAGTCAGGAAAAAGATCTTGGAGTCATCATGGATAGTTCTCTGAAGAGGTCCACCCAGTGTGCAGAGGCGGTCAAAAAAGCAAACAGGATGTTAGGGATCATTAAAAAGGGGATAGAGAATAAGACTGAGAATATATAATTGCCCTTATATAAATCGATGGTACGCCCACATCTCGAATACTGCATACAGATGTGGTCTCCTCATCTCAAAAAAGATATACTGGCATTAGAAAAGGTTCAGAAAAGGGCAACTAAAATGATTAGGGGTTTGGAACGGGTCCCATATGAGGAAAGATTAAAGAGGCTAGGACTCTTCAGCTTGGAAAAGAGGAGACTAAGGGGGGATATGATAGAGGCATATAAAATCATGAGTGATGTGGAGAAAGTGGATAAGGAAAAGTTATTTACTTATTCCCATAATACAAGAACTAGGGATCACCAAATGAAATTAATAGGCAGCAGGTTTAAAACAAATACAAGGAAGTTCTTCTTCACGCAGCGCACAGTCAACTTGTGGAACTCCTTACCTGAAGAGATTGTGAAGGCTAGGACTATAACAGCGTTTAAAAGAGAAATGGATAAATTCATAGTGGTTAAGTCCATTAATGGCTATTAGCCAGGATGGGTAAGGAATAGTGTCCCTAGCCTCTGTTTGTCAGAGGATGGAGATGGATAGCAGGAGAGAGATCACTTGATCATTGCCTGTTAGGTCCACTCCCTCTGGGGCACCTGACATTGGCCACTGTCGGTAGACAGGATACTGGGCTAGATGGACCTTTGGTCTGACCCGGTACAGCCGTTCTTATGTTCTTATGTAGTGGAACTTCAAAGGTGACAACAGTACAATGCAGAGAGCTCTCCAGGAATGAGGTGGTAGAAAGCTCTTCTGCCCTACTTGCTATATTCCTGTAGATTACACCAGGAAAGCTGGTTGTTACAAACATCTGGTCAATACAACACATAAATCAAGGTGGATCAAGCTTTCAAAATGTTACAAAACCGTGGCCAAAAAAGAAAGGACTGTTCAGCATTTGTTGGTTACATCTTCTGCACAGCAGGAACCCCATACTGAGATGCTCAAACTGACTGAGAACGATATCCTGGCAATTATTCCAATTAATTTCCTGGATCAATCAACACAGAAGTTATACTTGGGAAATACTCTTTATAAAAATATCAGCCTCATCACTACAGTTCAGTTGTGACTCTTATCTTTGGCTGCACTTTTTCAAAAGCCACAAAGCAGATATCAAGTTTATTTAATGACATGGGACTTTTTATTTTATGCAGTGAAACAAATTATGCTAAGGACCAGTGTGATAAATGAAGGGGGGCGGGGTAGCTCCTTTTTATGGACACCCAGCCAGCCAGTTAGCTATAAAGTCCCTCTTGGTGGCTGTTCTCTGCTTGCTTTACCTGTAAGCAGAGGAAAAAAAAGAAAAGAAAAGGGCACCTGACCAAAAGAGCCAATAGGAAGACTAGAACTTTTGGGAAAGAAGCTTTCCCTTTGTGTCTGTGGTTGTTCTCCAGAGAGCGGAGACACAGAGAGCAGCAATGCTGTAAGCAGCTTGAAGCCAGGTATGGTCATAAATCATCAGATCATACCTAGAACAACTTATCTGGAACTCCCAAATGTGTAAATAGATCAGGAATATTTCGAAAGACGTGATTAGAGTTATTTCTGTTTATTTCTTATGGCTAATGGACTCCTCTGTGCTAACCCCAGATGCTTTTGTTTGCTTGTAACCTTTATGCTGAACCCCCAAGAAAGCTATTTTGGGTGCTTAATTTTTGGAATTGCTCTTTTAAAATCTAGCAAAAGCCTAAGTTCCAGATGTATTTTCTTTCTTTTTTGTTTTTAATAAAATTTACTTTTTAAAGAACAAGATTGAATTTTTGGTGTCCTAAGAGGTTTGTGCATATGTTGTTTGATTAGCTGGTAGCAACAGCTAATTTCCTTTGTTTTCTTTCTCAGCTCTTCCCCGGAAGGAGGATGAAAGGGCTAGAGGGTACACCACAGGAAGGAATTCCCAATTGCTTCTTCCTGGGTCCAAGGGGTTTTTTTGCATTTGGGTGGTGGCAGCGTGTATCAAGCCAAGGACAGAGAAAAGCTGTAACCTTGGGAGTTTAATATAAGCCTGGAGTGGCAAGTATTAATTTTTAAAATCCTTGTGGGCCTCCCACCATCTGCACTCAAAGTGCCAGAATGGGGATTCAGTCTTGACAACAGGTATGTTTTGAATGTGACTGTGGTGCCTAATATTGATTGTAAAGTTAGTTGGGGACACCGCTAGTCACTCCTACCTGATTGTGTCATTCCTGAGTCTGTTAACTTCAAGAGAGTGAGCAAAACTCTAGTAGATGACCTGACACGTTTCTGTGTAATTGTAAGTATCAAATTTTATGACGTACAATGCCACATGTTTAAGGCATTCCAACGATCTTTAAAACCCATTCTACAGTAATTCATGTCACTTGTACTGCACTACTACTCACTCGCATGGAAGACCAAAGGAAAAAAACCATTTACAGGAGGGGAACAATTTAGCACAAATTATTAAATGTTACTTTTCAGCTTGTCTTATGCAAAAGGCAATGGCCCATTCTTTTCTTAAAGAACTAAGACAGCCTCAGTGTGATCTACTAACAGGGGAATTGTTCGCTTTGGGCAGCACTTAATCAAAGCAGCTCACCTTGCAGAATACATACAGTTCTTAGGTTCTCAGAAACAAAGTACAGAAAAACTCAGCAATTTTAGAAGCTTTAGTGCTTTGGTTAGATGCAGGTGTTAGAAAGAACATGAGCAGGATGCATAACAAGGGTAGGGACTATCTCTTCATATGGAACTGATCCAATGCCCATTGATGTCAATGGAAACACTCCCATTGCCTTAATTGTGATTTGGGTCAATCCCTGACTGAGCTATTGATCAGCCAAATCTTGTTGTGGCAAGGGTGAAGGTTTGTGATTCCCAGATCTTTCAAGGATTGCTTTAAAATTTCCTATGTGCACACAAATGCCTTCTGAAGTGAATTCCTTTTGTCAGGATGTCTAAAGATCTGTTTAGAAAAGACAGGAGATATATACAGTCTTAGTACTTTCAGTTCACAGCAGGAACTGGCACTCAAGAATACTATTGAAAGATAGGTGGTAAGCCATATAATTTAGGTATGTCCATCATACTTTATCAATACAGTTGTTTCTAAAATTCTCAGTTTTATCACTATTTTGTGGTTCTGTTCTCTCTACATGTGGTTGAATTATTGCTGAGTAATTATATGATCACAAACACTTTACCATGCTTGCAAATGAAAATAAAACAATTCTATTAAAATATGGCATCATGTGACTTTTAACGTTTTTGTCCAAAACTTAAATTTTTTTTCCAAGATCAAAGGCACAACTTTCCCCATACTTCACCATGGCAACCACCCAGGCACTGTGAATTCCAATCAGAGATTACAAATAATTAAGGCTACAAGCCGGTCATGGATGCTGTGATTTTACGTGACTTCCACGACTTCAGTCTCAGGTGGTGGGGCTCCAGCTTCTGTGATTTATTGTTTACTGCCCGCATCCTGTCCATGACTTTTAGGAAAAATACCCAGGCCAAAATCTTAGCCTTACAAATAATGAATAGTCAAAGTGAATATTTTTTGAACTACATCTGGACTGAATTATTATTGTATGAAGTATTTGCGACATAGTTTTGAATAAATAAGAAAGGAGTACACTCAAAGTCTGTGAATCATTCACAATCAGAAAAAGGAGCTAAATTTGCTGATTTATTAACTATCAATAGATTGCTCTACTCTAGCTAAGAGTTCAAGATGCTAATAATACCTGGAAATGGCATTTCTATGTATTATAGGCAGGTATGGTAACACCACCTATTATTTAGGTTGCACATAACTTCCCACTATAAGACCCTGTTTTCAGCTGCTTATACCTTTGCCAGACCTTAACCATTTGGACTGAATGTTCTCACTGTCTGACTCAGGCTAAGATTTTCTGAAATGTTTCAGTCAAAACAGTTTAGACATTTCTGAGAGAGAGGCTGTGAAAATACAGTTGTTTTGCAATGTTAACAAAAATCTGGTGACTTTTTTTTGAGACGACTTCATGATTTGGAGCAGGGAGTTAAAATTTGCCAAGGTGGGGAGCCTTTGTGTCAGAAATGTGCCTTTTGCCATCTTTGTGAAAATCCACTCCAATTTAGGCAAATTATAAGATGTTGAAAAACTGAAGTTCACATATGCTCAATAGAGACTTCTTAGAATCTTCAGCGATTTTTAGGAGTTAAACTCTATCTTCACTGAGCATGCTCCATCCTGTCACAGCTCCTACATGTTACTAAGGGAGGGCAAGAAATGGATTGGGACAGGAAACCTGGTGAGACTGGAACTTGAGGGGAGGGAGAGAGGGACTGTGAGTTGGGGGCTTGGGAGTCAGGGTAGCAGAGACTGCAACTCTGGCTGGGCAAGGAGATGGGCAGATGGTGGGTGTAGTGAAAAGGAGGCTGGGACTGGCTAGACAAAGTGACTGGGACTAGGAAACAGTGTGGGGGTAGGAAACAGGGATAGGAGGAGGAGAGAGATCTGATAAGGAGCCAGGGTGTGTGGGGGGGTGGGGTGGGGTGGGGTGGGGGGGAGAACTGGGATTAGTTGGGCAAAGAGACTGCAACAAGGAACCAGGGAAAGGGGATCCTGGGACAAGGAGCAGGAGCAGGGATAGGAGGAAGACTTAGATTGAATAGGAGCCTGGGACATAGAGCCAGTAAGGAGGGGGTGGGGGGGGGAGGAAGGGGGTAGAATGAATGACCTGAGGGAAAGACCGGAGAGGAAGGGAGAGACAGATCAGATGAGGAGCAAAGAGAAAAGCACTGGGACTGGCTAGACAAGGAGACTGGGAGTAGTGGTGGGAGAGACTGGAACTTGGATAGGGAACCCTGAGAAGGAAACTAGGACTAACTGGGCAAGCAGACTAGGATGAGAAGCCTGAGGAGTAGAGACTGGAACTGGGTAAGCAAGAAGAATGGGACTGGCACGAGGAGCCAGGGATGGGTAAGAGAAAGGACTGGGACAAGTTGGATGTGATGGAGCAAAAGGGATTAAGCTTGAGGGTAATGGGTAGAGGACTCTGTGCCCACTACATCACACTCCCCACCAGAGCCTGAAATGGAAGCCAAGAGTGCTGAATCTCACCACACCTCTGCTGTCAGCAAATCTTTGTGAAACCCACTGGCAAAGTGTCCCATCCCCGTCTAGTGCTGGTCCACATAAAGAAGTCAATCCACCATCAGTTACTTCATTAGCTCAAGGGGCAGAGGTCTTGTGGTGGATCTAAAGGTTACACCTCTCCTGATGAACCATGTTGGAGTTAACATGATGCCACATGATGGAATTTCTGCTTTTTCAGTTTGCTTTTTTAAAAACCTAGGAAATTACATATAAAAACACTATATTAAAAGAACATCAAGGTTTCAAAGTCAAGTACCCAAAAATTAGGAAATGTCAGAATTAAGATTGCCTGTGCAACCTTAATTCAGTCCCTTTGTGCATATACTTTATGTTACTGTCGTACATTACATGACCCTATACTCATTTTTCCATAGAACCCTGCCTCTTTCAGTGCACAGGATCGTCCTTCTCTGGGAATGAACACAGCCTATATAGTGAAGGGAAGCGTTGGACTGCCTGCTCCATTTGGGGCAGGAGTTGGAAGGTGTGAAGTGAATGAGGAGGGGGATTGCAGCAAAAGACATGAAGGCCATATGATCAAGACAATTGAATGCTGTCCTGGGAAACTGAATTCTACCCCTGCCTCTGCCTGAGTGTTCCTGTGTGATGCTAGGCAAGTCACGTAAACCCAGCTTTTCACACGTGGTCACTAATTGTGTGTTTCTTATTTTCTGGGTGCCAACTTGAAACCTTGGGGCCTCCTTTGCAGGAGTACTGAGCGCTCACAGCTGCACCTGTAATGATTGGGAGCTGTGCTCTGAACACATAAAGTGCTAAATAATGCTGAGAACTCAAAAGAATCAGATCATAGACACCTCAAATTGGGCACCCAAAATCAGTAAATACTTCTGACCGTAATCTCCTGGTGCCTTGGTTCCCCATTTGTGCCATGGGGATAACAACACCCATTCATCTCACAGGGATGTTGGGAAGATTAAATTCATTAGTATTTGCAAAGGACTCAGATACTATTAGGGATGAGTGCTATAGAAAAGCCCAGGACAAGAATAATAATTCTGTCTTCAGATGCAGGGTTTGAATGTAGTAAATAAGGTTGGGGCCACACATTAAACTATGAGGATAAAACAAAATATTGAATAGTTGCTCATTATTTGAGCACTGTCCATTCTGTGCAATAAATGAGGCAGAGCTGCTCGGGAAAAAATAGTATATGATCATGGTATTAAAGACTGTATCATAATGCATACACACAAGGGGGCCCCCGTTAAGGTTGCATGAACAACCTTAATTCTGCCATTTCCTAACTTCTGAGTGCCTTGATTTTTACAACCTTAACAATGTTCTATTAATGTAGTTTTTGTATGTTATAATAAATATAGCTAAACCCTAAAACCATGGGAAATTCACCTGCCTGATTTAAGGTCTCATTACAATTCAAAACTCAGCCCACCATCACTGAGAAGCTGGCTTAACCTTTTAAGGAAACCTACCCCCCTATTTATTGCTCTCAAACGAACACCAGGCCGAGCTTTTGGTTTCAAGGGCAAAACCAGACGAAGAGCTCATGTGAATCAAAACAAAAGACCGTTTTCACACAGCCTCCTGTGAACTGGAGAGAAACCAGTGAGTCTGGCACAGCATAATGTTCTCCTCCAAGACATGCACAAAGGCCTAGTCCTGAGAGGCACTGAATGCCCACGGGTACTCAGCACCTCAGGATCAGGCTCAAACTTGCTAATGACTTTTCATAGGATTGTGGGGATTAGTAACAATGCAACTCCCGCCACTATTTGCACCCTGAAAGAAACAAGAAAAGCCTTTTTTGACTTTGTTGAGGAGTTTTTTTGTTTTTTTTCCCTTTTACCAAGAGTAGCTCCTTTTATTTCCCCTTGACAAAAAGTTTTTTTCTCACTGTGCTTGACTTGGAAATGCTGAGGATGTGCCACCCCCTCCAGAGAATGACAGGCTAACAACCAGGCCTTCTTTGGCTCAGGTCTGGGTTGTTACTCAGCCAAAAAAGGAAACTATTGAGGTGGAATCAACCTCAGGGACCATGGGACTTGTCAGCACAGCTCTCTTCCCAGGGCCTTTGAAGCTCTAGTTCCAGACCATGGTAACAGACAGGAACAGTGGAAATGGTACCCATAGGCTCCCTTGACTCTCCCATATGTTTGCCAGAAGATTTCCTGGCTTGCTGGGATTGAGCAAGCAAACTGAATCCCCTCTCAGTTTCTGAATCTTACCTGCTCCATCCTCCCAGGCTGATCCAGTATCTCCCGTGGGCCTTTCCTAACATGGCTGAGGTGACCCCCACCTTTATCACTAGCTGAACCTTTACCAGCATAAGCATCCAACTGGATGAAGAGCGGATGCCAGAAACACCACATGTCACTACCTCAGAGATGTAAGAAAACAAGTTCTCTCTGGAGTGCCTTGACTGGGATACCTAATACTTTGAAAGAAACACCTACGCTTCAAAGTAAACTTGCTCTGATCACTGGCCACCAACACCAAACAAGGAGTTAGGCTTTCAGACTTCTGCCTGCCATCTTTCACAGCCCAATGCTGGAGTTTAATGGGGATCAGGTCCCTGAATTTGGAATGAGTTGACTACCAGCTTGGAGAATGCCCATTCTGATGATGTATAAAACATATTGCGGCATTACCAAGGCCATGGTTCACAAGGTAGTTCAAAATGGTGAGAATATAAACCCCTCCTCAAGCTCCTAAACTCTCCCAGTGTTGCAGCTCTGACCTCCTTGGTCAAAGTTACAGTGAGAAGGCTACAAATGCAGGTGAAATCTCAAAATCAATACCAGGGATGGTCACCTTTGGCCTAGCAGAAAAGGGGCAAAAGATCAAAGCTCCCAGATTCAGAATAATTTCTCCACCGCTTGACCTGCTACATCTCCAGCAGGATTACACCCTCTTGGCTATGTGAGCATAGGTAAGCAGCAATCAGTTACTGGCTCACAAGCCAAGATGTAAACTCGCACAATCCTTTGAAGTCTAATGCCACATCACAGCGTGGATCATCATCATCAGGGATTGAACCTGAGACCTGTGGTTCTAAAAGCAAAAGCCTCTACTGCCTGAGCAAAGAGACCTCGCTCTATCAGCAGGCTCATTAACCTCTCTCTGTGTCCCACCCATCACCAGAGGGAAACAGGGTGCTATACTGAGTTACACAAAACAGATCTCCACCACCACTGCCACCACCTTCACTATCAGAGGTAGAGAGTCTGTACTCTGTCAGTCAGAGCTGCTACTGGAATGTTTCCTCCCATTTTGCTGCAGGGTAGTTCCCTCTATCACCAATATGGTTAGATGGAGTTACTCCTGGGCTCTGAAGCAGGAGACCTGGGAATTGCCAAGGCCGTATTTGCCATTCTCAAACCCACTGAAGATTCCTATCCATTTCCAGCCTCAAAGCCCTATGCTATTTAACAAAGATCCAGGCTTCTGATATGGATGGCATGAAAAACTTAAGTGACTTTAAACTAAGGGTGTCTTCTTTGCAAAACCAGAAGCAAAGCCTTCCTGAGCACTCCCAATGATCTAAAGCACAAATACTCTCTAGGATTCTTGTACACATGGTATATTTGTTACACCTATTCAAAGTCAAGTCCAACTTGAGCCCCTGTTACTAACATCCGCTGATATTTGATGCAGCTATGTTCTGCTCTTCAATATATAGCAATTTGTGTACCCTTTATAAATACACCTCTACCCCGATATAACGTGACCTGATATAACACAAATTAGGATATAACGCGGTAAAGCAGCGCTCTGGGGGGGGGGGGCGGGGCTGCGCACTCTGGCGGATCAAACCAAGTTAGATATAACGCGGTTTCACCTATAACGCAGTAAGATTTTTTGGCTCCCGAGGACAGCGTTATATCGAGGTAGAAGTGTATTAGCTTAAATATTTTTTAGCTTAAGTATCTTAGACCCATAACAGTAACTTGAGAAATATACAGCATTATGCAAATATAAATCTCTATAACCCTAACTTTTCAAGCTGGATAATTTTTTTCTTACATAAATTCTTGTTAGTATAGAGAATAACAAAAACTTTGTGGTAAGGAGATCTACTTATCAAAGGATAGGTTTTTTAAGGATGACCATTGGAGCATCTGCCTGTGAGTTGAAAATCTCTGTTTTCTTTCTCTCCCACATCTATACATTTGTCTACTTCCCCTTGCATGCTGTTCAGCGAATACATAACACCCTAATTCCTTCTCTTGGAAAATCACATGTGCTGAACACAGCTTGACATAAAGCTTGATCCGGCACCATTAAAGTTAATGGGAGTTTTCCCATTGACTTGAATGGCCACAGGATCAAACTCCAAAGGAGGGTGTGTGTGTGGTGGGGGGACACAGAAAACCTGCTTATAACCTTCTTATTGAAAAAGGTCCTGCATCTTATTAGTTATTTAAAAAAGAGAGGATTGGATTGTTTAGGAGATAGTATCTGGATAAGGAATCTCTATCTTCTAAAGTTTCACTTTGAATCCAGCCTGAGTCGGTATGGACCTAAGTTCCCTTCTGATAGCTACTCTACATGAGTTGGAAATGCACAAGGCAAGAAAGCAGCATCATTATTTGACACCCTTGTTGACAGTCTATATCAGGACTGGATGATTATAGACTGAACAACTCTTATTCCAAGAGGTGGCTTCTCCAGAGCACAATGAAGCATTTGGATGAGCCAAAGTATATTTATTATTTGTATTGCAACTGCAACTAGGAGCTCCTGACATGGACCAGGGCATCACTGTGCTACGTGTTGTACAAACACAGAACAAAAAGCCAGTGATTTACCCATGCTGTAGCTGTTCAGAGCAGGACTACACTCCCCTGAGCAATCTAGACAACGTAAGCACAAGATAATCTAAAAAAGCAAATCAGTACTGTGTAAACAAGACCTCTGGTTAAGTTCAATTACATTTCTGTATGAGTCACAAGACACCTACCTGTACAAGTTCACTAGACTTGTAAAGGATTTTCCTCTTATTTACTACTCTCTTTGCAAACTGCACTGTGATTTTGTATATATAGATCACTAGGTCATTCTATAGCCACGTAATTAAATGCCTGAGACACAAAGCACATAATGGAACTGTAATCATCTGGCCATTCTAAATCTAATCACTCAGTCCAGCCATTAGAAAATAACCACAATTCTTCGGGTTATTTTTTTTTTTAAACAAAATATATTCCTAAATTTGTTGGTTGGTTTATTTTTTACTCAGTTCCTGATCATGTCTGCTAAATTCTGAAACCATGCAATGCTTAACCTACTTAAATTTTAACTAGACAAACGTCTTCCTCAGCAGGATTATAACCTATTCAGACTCCAACGGAGAAAGCTACGCCACATCAGTTTTACTTGGCCAGGGAAAACATGTAACAGTTTGATTTTATTAAGCTCTTTTGGCTAGTAAACTGTTAGCATTATCAGCAGCTTGTCTACACACCACAATAGAGGAAATGCAGCTCTAGAGAAGTAACAAAATGTATCTGCATTGTAGATTCTTAACAGATGTGGTATGCTCACAGAAAGCATGGATGTTAATTTGGAACTGTTTATCTGATGTCACAAATCAAGTATGTATTTACTACCTTAGGGAGACTAGGTCATTAGGAACCTTCTTCTAAAATAATATTTTAATTATGCTCTCATATATTTTGGCTTTAAAAACTTTTGAGCATACTGTTAAACTTATGTGCACCCCTTCCAATTTCATAATTGGCCTCTAACTCTCACCTAAAGCCACAGACCCAAATCTCTCCAAACTTCAGAATATTCAAAATCCATTGTGACTCAGGTCCACGTTAAGATGTATTATCATATTTGTCTTCATGTTTAGGAGGCAAAGAACAGAATAACAGTGTCTGCATTTCTGTCCTATTAGCAAGGGAGCACTGTTTTAAGGCAGTCCAAAGCACGGCATTTCATAACAAAATGTAACCGCAAGGATATAAGCCACAAATCTGTTTTAAGGCCTTTTATACTGATATAACTAAACTTGCCAATTTGCATTGATAATTGAGTGACCCATTGTGCATTGCTGAACTTTGAAATTAATGAGCAAGCAAATAAGCACAATGGAAAAACAAGGCTAATGCATCACAAATCATACTTTATTCATTTACTATGATAACTGTTCAACAGTTTACTTTTAATTATCCTACACTACTAGTAAATGTACCATAATGCTGTTTGTAAAAATAATGAAGTCAAGACTTCTCCCCACTACTCTACTATGAAATCTTTCCTGAGAAGTGGGGAGGCGGTTGTTTTTTGACATAAGGTATAAAATAGATGGATTAGTGAGATTCTAGTAGAAAAGACTACTCATCTTTTCTTAAATAAACTCTTGTAAGCATGGAGAATTACTCAAGAACTGTGGCAAGGAGATCTAATGATCAAAGGATAGTTTTGAAGGATGGTCACTGTATCCCTGGTCAGGGTGTCCATCAGATGAACCGTCCTTTCACATCTGGCTGGTATTATTTCCCCTAACCAACCACTGACTAGCCTCCTGTATGTACCATCCTCCTGTATGTATGCTCCAAGCCTCCTCTCTCAGCCTGCAACACTTCTCATTTTCACATTCCACCTGCCTTGACAATAAGTAGGGGGCAGGTGTATCTGTACTGATGTGAATGTGGTACTTCAAGTGCAGTAGTCATATACAGCAATTGAAATGAACCTCTACAACAAATACCACATACTTAGACAATAGCCCCTGCCATGGAAAGCTCAGACCAAGGTGTGGCTAATTGAGCCCAAGCTAAAGACAATGGCACATGCTGACATGCAAGTAAATTATGTCAATGCAGAGCTCTCTGTAGCGAGGCGGTTTGGCTCCCCACCGCCCCGGAGGGGGACAAGCATTCCTGGACACCAAAGTGGGCGGAGCCAGCAAACCCTGCGTCTGCCCCTCAGAGGTCAAGGCACGGGACAGCAAGTATAAAAGCCCAGAGCTCTCTTGAAGCTCGGCTACCAGAGAGACCAGACGCCTGTGGTGTAGCTCACGGCGATCAGTGGCCGAACCGAGGACTGGCCCAACCAGCCAATGCCTGATGCTAGCCCGAGCCCAGAGACACTACCAAGCCTACCGCTCGCCCATTACCCTGAGGAACTGCCAAACCAACCGCTCGCCAGCTACCCCAAGGAGGCCATGGTGTGTGACCCCGTGGAGGACACCGTCCGGACCCAGGTACCTCTAGAGGGGGAGGAAGGAAGTAGCCTGGGGACAGCCGACCCAAGTCTGGCTGCAACACTGCCAAAGCCAATGTCAGTGTGTTGCAGTCAGGATCCCCACTGACACAGCAGCGGGTCTTCTGCTGCTGCTAGGGCTCCGGGCTGGGACGCAGTGGAGTGGGTGGGCCTGCGTCCCCCCCTGCCACCCACCTCGCAGGTGGCAGTCTCCCCCTCTCCCCAGCTATTCAGAGCCAGGATCAAGGGGATTTGCTATTGAACCTGTTTGCTCAGCCCCTGCCTGAGGCCCTAAGCTACTGACTGTTGCCCTGCCTGACCCAAGGCCTGGGCTTGCTATTGAACCTGTTTGCTCAGCCCCTGCCTGAGGCCCTAAGCTACTGACTGTTGCCCTGCCCTGACCCAGGGCCTGGGCTTGCTACTATTGAACTGTTTGCTCAGCCCTGGCCAGAGGGCCGGAGCTGCGGACTGTTTCCCGCACAGCCAAACTAATTCCCCGACACACCTGACTAAAGTAGCAAGGCGATCTGGCTCCCCACCGCTCCGGAGGGGGACGAGCCCGGCCGAACTGCTCTACACGCGGTAGAGAATGCAGGCACTGATCCCCGATCCTTGTGAGAAGGAATCTGCGGTGGAGCGTGCCCGAGCAACCATGGATATGGACAAGCTTATTAAGTTCTTAGCCGAAAGCCAACAACAGCAGCAGCAGGCCGCCCAGCTCCAGCAGCAGCAGCAGCTGGTCCAGCAACTCGGGACCCAACAGCAACAGCTGATTTTGGAGCTGGGACGCCAGAACCAGGACCACCAGCAGCAATGCCTGCAGCAGTTGGCAACCTTGCTGCCCCGTCCTGCAGAGCCCCCCAGCCTAGCCCCTCCCATCCGGTTGACAAAGATGGGCCCCAATGACAACCCAGAAGCTTTTCTGGTAACTTTTGAAAGGGTAGCATTAGTCGCAGGCTGGGCCCAAGACCAATGGGCTACTATTTTGGCCCCATATCTGACCGGGACCACCCAAACTGTATATCAGGGTCTGTCCACAGACACAGCTTGGGACTACACCCAGGTAAAGACGGCAAACTTAGATGTCTTGGACGTTAACCCGGAGGCCTTCCGACAGCGGTTCCGGAGCTTGGTCTACCCTATGGGGGCCTTGGATGGTAGCCCAAGAGTTGAGGGAAGCCTGCAAGCGGTGGCTACAACCTGAAAGGCGAACCACAGATGAGCTCGTTGAACAAATTATTCTGGAGAAATTTGTCCATATACTCCCATCGCGAGGGAGGGCCTGGGTCCTCCGCCATCGGCCTACGACCTTAACTGCTGCCATCATCCTGATGGAGGATTTCCTCGCTGCCGAAGCACCAGTGGGACCGGAGCGCCCTAACCCAGAGAAAAGGGAGGCCACCTGGAGCGAACCTCGAAATCCGTCACGGGGTCCGGAGCCCCGACCCCAACCTGCCGAGGTCCCGATTCGACAAGCCCAGGCACCTCAACCATATGCCCCAGGGACCAACCGAAGCCCTCCCAGAGGCCAGGCAAGAACACTCTCCCGGCCTGGGCGCTCGGATATCGGACCCTGTTTTTCCTGTGGGAAATATGGCCATTTACAGCGAGACTGCACCAAGATGGATTGCAGTTTCAGCCAGGTCTGCTCGGGAGAAGCCTGTGCCCGACGCTCAAAAGCCGCTAAGATTACGGTGCTAGTGGTTGTCGGGGATTGCCCAACCTTGGCCCTAATTGACTCAGGCTGCGGCCAGACGCTGGTTCGCCAAAGCCTAGGCCTCCAGGCTGACCCACGCCTGGGGATGATCCATCTACAATGCATCTACGGCGACGTATGACCCTAACCCAGTGCCCAAGTCTGACTGACCGTGGATGGCGTCACGCGATCGATGGTCGGCCTGACTCCTCGGCTCGCCTACCCGGTGATCCTGGGGAGGGACTGGCCAGACTTCCCGGAAGTCCTCCGCTCCAATGCCAACGAGAGGCCCACAACTACCCCAGTACTGGAAGGGAGCCTCCCTGAGACCCAGTCGGGGGGGGGGGGGGAGGAGGCGCCAGACCCCAGTGGACTGGAAGAAGAGCCCGAGGACTCCCCTCCAGAAGCTGCTGCTGAACCCCTGCTTCACTCTGACTTTTGTCGTGACCAAAGGGCAGATCCCACCCTCAGTCACGCTTACGAGCACCTAGCCACAGTCGATGGGGCCGTAATTGACCCACACCGGGCGAAGCAGTGGCCACACTTCCAACTGCAACAGGATCGGCTCTATCGGGTCGAATGGGACCCATGCACTGGAGAACCCCAGAGCCAACTACTCGTGCCTCGATGTCACTGGTGGGCAGTAATGAAACTCGCCCATGACATCCCTGCTGCCAGGCACTTGGGCCATGAGAAGACTCTAGCCCGGATACTGACACGCTTCTTCTGGCCCGGTGTGCATCAGGAAGTAACTAACTATTGTAACTCCTGCCCAGAGTGTCAGCTAGACACCCTCACGGACACCCAAGGCCCCGCTGGTCCCCATGCCCATAGTCGAAACACCCGTTGAACATGTGGCCATGGATCTGGTGGGGCCCGTCCCGAAAAGCACCACGGAATTTCAGTATGTGTTGGTCCTAGTAGATTATGCTACCCGTTTCCCAGAGGCAGTGCCGCTGCGGAGTATCACCGCCTGAACCATCGCGGGCGAGCTCATGAAGTCTTTGCTCGTGTAGGCCTGCCCCAGGAGATTCTCATGGACCAGGGCACCAACTTTACCTCCCAACTGCTGCAGCAGGTGTGTAGGCTCCTGGGGATCAAGCAGTTGCGCACCTCTATCTACCATCCACAAACCGACGGTTTGGCTGAACGGTTTAACCGTACTCTAAAAGACATGTTGTGCAAATTCCCCCCAGAAGAACTACGCCAATGGGACCAGCTACTCTCACCTTTGCTTCTGGCGATCTGGGAGGTGCCCCAGGCCTCTACGAAGTTTTCCCCTTTTAAGTTGTTGTATAGCCGCTGCCCACGGGGGTTGCTTGACCTGATGCGTAAAAACTGGGAACAAGCTCCATCACCAACCCGGGGCCTTTTGAAGTATGTCCTCCAGCTCCAAGAACGCCTCACTCAGGCCGGGGTGCTTGCCCGGGAAAACTTAAAGGCCCAAGCACGAACCTATAACCAAGATATGCAGAGCCGCGACTTTAAACCTGGGGACTGGGTCCTGCTTCTCCTGCCCTTGAGTGAGTCCAAGCTACTGGCCTGCTGGCAGTGTCCCTACAAGGTGGTCCGGAAGGTGGGGCCCGTCACCTATGAGGTCAACCAACCAGACCGACGTAAGAAAACCCAGCGGTACCATGTCAACCTCCTGAAGCCCTGGTAGGAGCGCGAGGGCTTATTAATTAATCCTTACCCACCGGAGCCAGAACTGGGCCCCCATGCCATCCTAACCCAAGACACCAGGGGCCCCAGCTCGCGGAGACCCTCACGGACGAACAACACAAGCAAGCCCGGTGCCTCCTGCAAGCCTTCCTGTGAACCTTCACCAGCCAGCCGGGTTACAGAACCCTGGTTTATCATACCATTCAGACAGAACCTGGGGTAGTGATCCAAGAAATTACCAGGCCCTTGCCGCACCGCATGCGGCAGATCGTCAAGGAAGAGGTACAAGCCATGCTAGAGCTAGGTGTAATTGAACCCTCACAGACCGAATGGCGTAGTCTGATAGTGCTAGTACCCAACCCGATGGGACGCGGCGCTTCTGCATCGACTTCCGACGCGTCAATGCCATTTCCAACTTTGACGCATATCCTATGCCACGTGTAGATGAGCTGCTTGGCCGGTTAGGGGAGGCTCGTTTCCTCACCACACTTGACCTCAGCAAGGGCTACTGGCAGATCCCCCTGGACCCCGCTTCAAGGGAGAAGACCGCGTTTGCCACCCCAACAGGTCTGTACCAATTCATCTGGATGCCCTTTGGCCTCCATGGGGCCCCAGCCATGTTTCAGTGGCTGATGGACCGTGTCCTCCAACCCCATTGAGACTATGCAGCTGCCTACCTGGACGATGTGGTCATCTACAGTCGCCACTGGGAGGATCATTTGGTGCGGGTAGCGGCAGTCCTGAGATCCCTGTGGACCGCTGGGTTGACAGACCACCCAAAAAAATGCTGCATTGGATGGCAAGAGACTACTTATCTGGGCTACACCATAAGGAACGGACAAGTGAAGCCTCTCGTGGGAAAAGTCCAGGCCCTGGTGGCCTGCCCGCTTCCCACCACAAAGCGTCAGATGCGACAGTTCTTGGGCCTCACCGGTTATTATCAGTGTTTCATTCTCCATTTTGCGTTGATCGTTGGTCCTTTGACCGGCCTTTTAACCAAGGACAGCCCTTGACATGTGGTTTGGACCCCGTAATGCGAAGACACCTTTCAGGAACTCAAAAAGACTCTCTGCTGTGAACCGGTCCTCTACAGACCAAATTTCAACCGAGACGTCATCCTCCAAATGGATGCCTCGGAGGTAGGACTGGGTGCCGTCCTGTCCCAAGAGATAGATGGGGAAGACCATCCGGTCTTATATATCAGATGGAAATTGTTTCCGTGGGAGAAGAACTATGCTGTCATGGAGAAAGAGGCCTTGGCAGTGAAATAGGCTTGTGATGCCCTACGTTACTACCTTCTTGGAGCCCCGTTCACCTTAGTCACCGACCACGCCCCAGTTCAGTGGATGAATAAAATGAAAGACAATAATATGAGAATACAGCGGTGGTACCTGGCGCTCCAGACCTATGCCTTTACGGTTTGCCATAGGGCAGGCAAGGACCACGCTAATGCTGACTTCCTGTCCCGCCTGGGAGGTATGCAAGAGTCTGGCTCCCTGCCGCCCCCAAGGGGGACGAGCATCCCTAGATACCAAAGTGGGCGGAGCCAGCAAACCGTGCGCCCGCCCCTCAGAGGTCAAGGCGCAGGACAGGAAGTATAAAAGCCCAGAGCTCTCTTGAAGCTTGGCCACCAGAGAGACCAGACGCCTGTGGTGTAGCTCCCAGTGGGGAGACCATGGCGATCAGTGGCCGAACTGAGGACTGGCCCAACTAGCCAATGCCCAGAGATGCTAGCCCAAACCCAGAGACGCTACCAAGCCTTCCGCTAACCCATTACCCTGAGTAACTGCCAGGCCTACCATTCGCCAGTTACCCCGAGGAGCCCATGGTGTGTGACCCCATGGAGGACGCCGTCCGGACCCAGGTACCTCTAGAGGTGGAGGAAGGAAGTAGCCTGGGGACAGCCGACCTGTCTGGCTGCAACACTGCCAAAGCCAATGTCAGTGTGTTGCAGTCAGGATCCCCACTGACACAGCAGTGGGTCTTCTGCTGCTGCTAGGGCTCCGGGCTGGGACGCAGTGGAGTGGGTGGGCCTGCATCCCCCCTGCCACCCACCTCATGGGTGGCAGTCTCCCCCTCTCCCCAGCTATTCAGAGCCAGGAGATTTGCTATTGAACCTGTTTGCTCAGCCCTTGCCTGAGGGCCTGAGCTACTGACTGTTTGTTGCCCGCCCTGACCCAAGGCCTGGGCTTGCTACTATTGAACTGTTTGCTCAGCCCTGGCCAAAGGGCCGGAGCTGCGGACTGTTTCCCTCACAGCCAAGCTAATTCCCCGACACACCTGACTAATGTAGCAAGACGGTCTGGCTTCCCGCTGCCCCAGAGGGGGACGAGCCCGGCCGAACCGCTCTACACTCTCCCTTGGGAGCTGGTCCAAATACATGGCCTAACTGATATTTCCCATGTCTAAGTGCTGTTATTAAGACTCCATACATTGAACAGCTTCAGAATAAGGTTCTGTCTGCAGATTACTGTGATTAGAATATGCCATTAAAATACTTGGTAATGTTAAATAGTGACATTGTTTTAAACACAATGCTCTCAATCTTTGCAAGTCCTAATGTACACTGTATCTTCCACAGAACAAATGTACAGTTATATATACACTTTGTTAAATTAATCATTACTGAAAAATAATCAATTTAATACAATTCAAAGTAAAAAAATCACTAAAAAAGCCTTCAGTTTGTCAATAGATATTAACTATCACTATGTTAACTAGTAAATCAAAATCATGGAGATATAAGACAGTCAAACCACTCCTATTATTATTAGGGATGAGTAAATAATCATAAGACTCTTCATTGTAAAATAATGAAAGACAATAGCTTAAAATACCAATTGTCATGCCAGCTTCCTAAAGATCCCCTGACCTGCTTACTTAATGCTCCAGTAAAGTATCTGCATTTTAAATAGAGCCACACATTAATTTATTTTTTATAGTTATCAGCTAGATTCTGTATTGCACATTACTGGAAAAATGTGAGGATTCATCCCACGAAATTGTGATATAGTAAAACAGGGAGTGCCCTGGTAATGGGAAAGCTTTTACACCAAATACCTACATAAGAGAAGCACCAAAAAGAGGATAGATATTTAGAAATTCAAACATCCTCCCTAGCATACTCAGAGGAGGAAGGCTCCCTAGCTGGCAAGACAGAATCTCTAGCCAGGTTCTTAGAATGTTAACCAGATCCTGAACAAGTAATGTATAATGTAGTATGTTAATAGATTATTGCAACTTTGCCTTTATGAAAAGCGTGTTGCAGTTATCTCAAATAATGTAAACTATGCATCTCTCATAAGAAAAAGATGCACTGAAGAACTAGATAACAAATATTTTAAATCACCCGCTCTCTCCACCATCTTCTAGCAAATATGGATTTGATACTACTCTCTCTAAAGTCAGTGGCAAAACTTCCATGCACCATAGAGGCACAGGATTGAGCTCTATGCGAAAAGAATGTCTCCACAGGAAACAGAAAATGTTATTCACAGAATAGAAAGTCTCCTTTCCATTATCCTATAACAGGTTAAACTCTTACTCTGACTTTCTTGCTATACGTGAGAACAGTTTCCAGTTGAGCTTTTCACATTGCTAAGGGCTGCAGGCAGGCGTGCTGGAACAATTTGTATTGTGGGGTGCTGAGAGACATTGAATCAAACTGTAAACCCTGTATATAATGGCAACCACTTCAAACCAAGTGATACTGCCACACCCCCAGCACCAGCACCTATGGCTGCAGGAGTCAGACTTAGCTGTGCATGGTCAAAAATACTGGAAGCTAATCATACTTGAATTGAAAGGAAAGTTTATGTACACTTACTCCCAGAATTCCATGACTGGAGACGTGGCATTTTGTAAAGAAAGTTGACTGCAGTTGCTCATATTAAGTTTCTGAAATTCCACACAGTTTTCTATAAAAGAACAAAAAAAAAGTTTGCTATGATATCTGCAATACACTTGTCTGCTTAGAGTATGTTCATCATGTAATGCCACCAATCTAATTGAACTGACAAAGGCTTTCCACGCATTTGAAAATAGTATGGAATTGTCAGTTCTGTTACAGTGTACTTTGATCATCGAGTCACACAGACTCATCCCAGGAAGCTATTCCTGCACAGCATGTTACATTCACCTACAGTACTTTTTGAATGAGAAGCTACAATTGCAAGAGCCAATGCAGTGTTGGGAGGCAGAAGAAAGAAGCTTTGAACTGGTGTGATTGCTAGAGAGTTAAAACATACAGCCCGTGCCAACTGGCTAACTAAGGTACAATTCCCAATGCCAACAGTTGGCTCAGGAATCACTTTCTGCCAGCAATGTATCCACTGGCCATAATATGGCAAGTGAGAAAGTTACTCTCTGGTGTGCTCTGAGGGGGAAAAAAGATGACAAGATCAAAGCAGCTCAGCATTATTGAGCTGACATACTATTTGAACACTGATCAGTACTGGCTAGGTGTCACTGCATGGAGGTGAAAAAGGACACTGAAGCCTACCACCACCACCAGGCCTGATCCTGGATTCTTAACACATTCAAATGGACTTCTGAGAGTGTTTTAGCTGTGCATGGAATGCAGGATTGGGCCCAATGGGAGTGAGGCAAAGCCATAAAGCCACAGTAGGGGTGAGGGCAAACAGTAAAATAAGGAGTGGAAGAGGGAAAAAAATCAATGGCATGAAAACTACAACCAATACACAGTACTAGAGAATGAAAGTATTAGTGGGCATTCAGTTCCACAAACCATTATGATCTTCCTTTCAAGTGAAATACAGTACTTAAACATTCAGATTGATAAAGGAATAACCATGTTAGGACAAACCTTCCAAATACAGGGCCCTATCCTGCAAACCCTCACTCACACAACACAATCAAACAAACAGTCTTATTTGTGCAGTTAAGGGTTTGCAGGAGTGGGCCCAGGTACAGTCAGAAAAATACAATACAACAAAGTTATAGATCTCGGAATAAAAAGTTCAGATACAAAGATCCTTACTCAATTTTTCCCTTAGCATTTAAGCAGGCAAGACACACATTGGTTTCACAGGGAGTTTGTCTGAAGAAGGATTGATGAAAAACTGAGCGCCATATTGTGCCATCAGTTTTTAAGCTGAACTCCCTGAGTGTAAAAAAGTGAAAGTACGATACGGTCCTGAGTGGCGATCCCAGGATTTAGCCCATAGCATCTTTCAGAATTAAGAAAAGCCTAGCTTCTGATCCTGTACAGTATCATTACATTTGACAAGAACAAATGTCTATACAATGCCAAGAAAAAAACAACACACCACAAAAGCATGAGCAAGATTCTACACCAGGACTCTTCAGTAAACGCTGGTAAATATTGTGGGCCAAATTCTCTGCTGATGTGATTTTCACATTTCCATTGATTTCAATGGAACTAAGCCAATTTCTACCAGCAAAAAATTTGGCCCCTACAGTTTAATTTACCAATCAATTACTTTTAAGTATTTCTATAGTTATTAAGTTTGTTGGGGACATACCTGTATTCCATTCATGGCCACAAGTGGCCCAAGGGAGCTCTGTGGTAAAGCAGTTAAATAGATAGAAGATAGCCCATGCTAAAATGATGATGTAATAAATATTTAAATGTGCTTCAATAACTTGGGTAGCATATCCAATACCTGGAGAGAAAAAATACAGAAAAGAAACTAATTACAGAAACCGTTTGCTTTTCAAACCAAGACCATATTTTTTTCTGCATTTTGCTTAACATTATTTTTGCTGAAACATATAATGCATTAAAAAAAAATAGAACAAAGAACTGGTTGTTACCTTCAAACAGCGGGCAAACTTTTCTCCAACATGTAATACCTCCTTCACTAGTAAACTGTCCCAGGGCGGTCTCCAGGAAAAATACTGGTATTCCACAGCAAATAAAGAAAATCACATATGGAATGAGGAAAGCACCTACAAGCAAACATCAATGGGGAGCTGGTTAGAAAAAACAAGGATCCTTTAAAGAAAAGTGAAAAATGTGCTTTTCTTAACAAAGGAAGGATCCTACAAACTCTTACTCCTTTGAGTAGTACCACTGAAGCCAATGGAGGAAGCACAACTCATGGGAGAAAGGGTCAGGTCCTAAATTCTGAAAATTAATTTCTATGGGTCGGTCTATTCACTCTACTTCTACAGTATTGTCTAGAGGACAAGACACCTGCATCCAATTTCCAGCTTAACTTCACACTTCTTGTATGATCATGGGCAAGTCACTTATCCACCTTGTGCCTCAGTTCTCCATCTGTAAAATGGGAATAATACTTCCCTACCTCACAGGGGTATTGTGAAGATAAAATCCATTAAGAATTGTGAGGCACTGGGTACTATGATGGTGAGGATCATATAGATAGACAGAGAACCAATGGAACTATTTACAGGATTTAGCCTTTGATCAGAAGAAGATATACACCAGAAATTAAAAATTTTAACTTCACACACTAGGAAAATAACAAAGCATCCATGCTCTTTCTGAGCTTCCCACAGGAAAGATTAAATACAAATTATGTAGTATATAAGTGCAGTCCAGTGCCAAAGAGTTGCACAGTAGCAAATGCCATTCTTTCCTTTATTGACTAAGGTATAGCAGAAATAGTACATTACTGTAATTTAAACTTTGGAAACAAACACTCCTTTAATCAGATTGTAAAATATTTACATTCAACACCTGCAAACATGGAGGGATAAATATTATCAGAATGGGTTATACATTAACAGAGGTGAGAAAGGATAACTGTGTTAGATCAAATTCTCATCTCGATTGCATTTGGTCCAATCCCCATGGATTTTATTGAGAAAAACAAGATGAAGCCTTTTCACTGCAAAGAGAACAAGTGAGAAGAGAAGAGAAGAGAAGACAGAAAAAGAGCTCCATCCAGCACACTACTCTGCTAATGAGTCCAGAGGTGAGATATAGCACACACAGACTACAGGTTTAGATCCAAGCAAGGGAAGAAGGAAATACATCTGGAGGAGGAAGGGATACCAAAGATGGCTAATAAACGCAGTGATGGATCAGACGATTCATACTCAAACCAGGTGAACTAATACTCATAAAGGACCTAATTTTCTGCCACTTTTACTCACATGGTGTAGTGCTTGTGAAAAGTTCCATTGACTTCTGGAGGGCTACTGGCAGAATAAGGCACTACTCACCATGAGTTAGGATGGCGGAATCCAGGTCTCAACGTATTGCCTGCAGTTCCTGAACATACAACCCTGGCTCTTTAATTAGAGCTTCATTTAAGACTAAATGAAATAATTAAACCGGCATGAAGTCCATTTCAAAGTGACAAAGTTAAATTCACAGTCGCATTTCCTTTTTCTCTTCAGTATGTATTTTAAAATATTGCCACCCACAGCACACACTACTCCACCTCTCCTACACACTGCAGAGCTTTAGTGGCAATGGCATCTCCCTCTCCAGCTCTCTGAAAATACAATGTTATTTCTCAAAGTTTTCTTCTACCTTCTCAGAAAAACCCTTGGGACAATTTCAGCTCTCTGAAAATGCAAGTATCTTTACTGACTGGCCTTTTTTAGACTGTATCTCCAATAATATGCATTTACTTTCTGAATCTTCACAGCCAACCAAATGTTTCTGAACTTTGTTTCAGGACAACTTTTTAGTTGTATAAATAACCAAAACAACAAGGAGTCTGGTGGCACCTTAAAGACTAACAGATTTATTTGGGCATAAGCTTTCATGGGTAAAAACCTCACTTCTTCAGATGCAAGAATAAATAACCAGTGATTCTGTGTTTTAATCATAAAAAGAAAGCAGAGGAAATTGCAATGTTGAATTATGTTTCGCTCACTTGGATCTAGAACAGGAGATAAAACAAAGTATGCCCGCTTTTCAGAAGTATAGCATGGCATCATGTGGACCTGCAACTTCAGTCTGCAGACTCATAACTAAAGAAAGTTCTCTTCAGGGACCACTTCCTCTCCCAACCTCTCTAATGCATGGTTTCTTCAAATACTTAATTCTGCAGATCCCTCCAGTGAAACCTCCACAGTTTGAGAATTGCTGGTCTAGGTCAAATCCTGCTTGGTGTACTCAAATGCATAGTCCTGATGACTTTAGCGTAAGTACCTGTTTAAGTCAGGAGTGTGAGATCTGACTCTCTGGGACTGATTCTCCTCTCACTTACACCAGTTTTATGCTGATCTGACTCCACTGACTTCAACAGATTTACACCAGTGTAACTGAGAGGAGAACCACGCTTTCTACTCTCCACATAAACAATCAGTCAGCCAACTAAACAATAACTGATCTAAAATTATAAAAAGCAATTTATCTTACTGGACAATCAATTATCACCACATTCCCATGCTCATAAACAAACTGAGATAATTAAAACTGCTCTTTCACAAATCCTGATCTGCATTTTACACATACATGCAGGAACTCTATGTATAAAACAAGCCAAATTTTGATCTCCGTTCCAGCATCGCACCTATGCTCACAAAGAGCTGAGAGCAGATTGGGTGAAATCCTGGCCCCACTGAAGGTAACAAAATATTGCCATTGGCATCAATGGTGCCAGGATTTTGTCAATTTTTTTTTCATTATATTCTGTCTTTAGGATGCTGGAGTTTGTTATTTATTTGAAATGTGTTTCCATCTAATTACACAGCAAACATGACTGAAATATTTTCAATGTGAAGCTAACATTGGTGAAAATGGCAATTTCACATTTTGACTAGCTAGAATATGTAGATATACTACACGTGTAACTAACAAGCATATAAAGGGTACCAAAGGGATAAGGGTGTGTTCACAATGTTATTTCTCAAAGTTTTCTTCTACCTTCTCAGAAAAACCCTTGGGACAATTCTTACAAGTTAGCATCAAATATGTTCTGCATTTCCAGATTGTTATCTTTATATAATAAAAGCACTACTAGAAATCAACATGCACCATCTTAAGAATAGCAGAGTTCTTTTTTATCTCGTTTTTGCCAAAGTGCAGGAATAAAAGGAACTAAAGCCAAATTACAAAGCAAACACACCTACAACTGCACAGTAGTTTTTAGAAATGTACCAAACAAAAATGGGTCAGGATTATCCCTAGTGTTACTCAGTGGAGTGACAATGGAGATAAATTTGGCATTGTTGGCAGAGAAAACTTACTGATGAATAGGTCTTTTTATGCATGTGTACATCTCAGCTACCAAGCACATTGCTTTCTTCCTAAGCTATCTGCTTTTACTACTGTTTTAGGCCTGAATTGGAAGAGTGTCTGTATCCAGCTGACCATATTCCTAAACTGCTTTTTACTTTAATTAATCATTTTTCCACTGGTAGTATTTATTCATAACTATATTATATCCTATGTGTTTCATACAAGCTATAAATAATACCGAAAATATGTGATGTTGTTGCATAACCTGAACTTGTGCTTTTCTCCCTTAAGTAACATTCTTTTACTGTGTTCCACAACTTCATGTATCTAATGTTATTTCTAATATTTAATAAAGTGACTAGTATCCTTTCTGCAGCTAACAAATCCAACCTCCTTTTCTACCCTATCTGGGGAGAAAATAAGCAAACAAAGTTGGGTGCAATTGATTTAAAGGGACTCTGATTTAACAGAGAACAAACCAATGATGCAAGTATGGTAAGAAAACAATCCTCCTAAAAGTTTAGTCCTTGATTGCCATGTAGCCATTAAACCATTATAAAAAAATACATTTGACTTTGCAAAGTACCTTGTTTTGGAAAATGCACAATTACTTTATATTGTAGCTGTTCCTAATAGGATTGGTTTTTTTTGTTCTCATTTAGTTTTGTTTTTGAGAGCATCAGCATGTGTATATGTTTACATGCACAAAAACATACAGTATATAGTCCCATTTTAATAGTGTACTAGTCTCTTTTTCATGAGATGTTTGTACTAAAATGGGACCATATGGGTGAAAATAGTTTTGAGTCACATAGGCCATTTTTGTACAATGTGGTTTCCACTTAATTCCACAAGATTTTGTAAGTGCATTACTGTCTTCACAAAAACATGACATTTCTCAGATGCAAAAAACTTGCAAAAGGAAAATGCAAAACATTTTGCAAAAAAATAAGTAAAATGTTCCATAATTGTACACAGCCACACAATGCTTAATGCTGCCATAGCAGCGTGAGCCCTGAAGTCCTCTTACAAACACCCATTTTTTACAACCAATGCAAGAAGTCACCGCAAAGCATTTGTTTACTGTTTATTTACCATGTGTTTATGTGAGCTGTGAATCTATATGTGATGCCATCTTACCTCCTCCATTCTTGTAGCAAAGATATGGGAATCTCCACACATTGCCCAACCCAATAATCTCCCCTGCCACAGAAAGCACAAATTCAACCTTATTGTTCCAGTGGCCTCTTTCATGCACTTTCTTATCGTTGCTGTGGACCAGGTTGGTACTTGAGGCTTCAGGGTCCAAAGCATCTTCTGGCTTGCCATTAATTATGGGAATAGTCTTTTCAGCGGTCATGACTCTGTCCAGCCTGGGGGGGGGGGGGGGGGAAAGGATAAGAAAGAAGTATGGATTTTTAAATCACTTTCACACAACAACAAACGACCACTCACAAATCCCTCATCTGATCTTTGTCTTTACATGTCCTATGACATACAGGGATTTGCTAGAAGGTGCTAAAAGTGAAGGAGATGCCAACTTTGCTAGATCAGACAAGTTAACCCCACCCCAAAAAAGGTAGGTGGTGTGGGATCATTTAGGTGCAGTAAGGAGAATTAAAGACTCCCAAACGGCCACTTTTCAGAAATCCCTTCCTTTGCTGCGATTCCAGCTCTGCAAACCTCTCAGCCATCACAGAGATCAGCCCAAGCACATCTGACCTGCAGCCTCATACACCTTCCAGTTCAACACAGATACAAGGGGGAAGGGGATGAAAGGCTCCTGGGCTCCCCGGAAGAGCAGGCGCCCCCACTACTCACCCAGGGCTCTGCCTGTGCTGATGAGAGAGTGGCAGGGTCGCTGGATCTCGGCTGGGCTCTGAGCGGATCCCCGTGGGCTGCCACTGTCCGCCCTGTTGCACTAGAGCCGAGAAGCCGCAGGCGCCCGGCGGCGGCGCAGGCAGGGGACGGAGGGTGCAAGGAGGAGGACAGACAGGGGCGCCTTATCCTCTCTCTGTCAGCTGCTGCCCGGCTCCCCGGCTGCAGGGGATGGGACGCTCCCTGCTACCCACGCGGCGGAGGAGAATTTGCAACTGCTCAGCCTTTCCCGGAGCGATGGTATAACACCCGCCTCCCCCCTCCACCTAGCGCCGTCTGCCCACCGCCTCCTCCGCCCTGCATCGCATCTGGAGCATCTCCAGCCCGCTCGCTACCCCGCCCCCTGCCACTGACCATCAGGCCCCCTCCCCTTTCCAGCTGTGTGTGTCGGGAAGGGGGGGGGGGGGCGAGCTCTCCAGACAAGGCAGGCAGCCTGCACCCAGCCCCAAGGAACAGCCCGGGAAAGGGGAGAAGGGGAAGGGGGGCTCACTGCACCAGCTTCCAGCTGTGCTTGCCAGGAGAGAACCGGGGTGTTGCTGACAGCAGTGGGAAGAGCTGGAGCTCCCAGCCAAACCCAGTTCTGGAAGGGATCAGAACCCCAACCCTTGCAGCAGCTGCTGTTTATTGTTAATCAATTACTACTTGGGTGAAGGGAGCACCAGGGCTAGTTAGGCCCCCATCCTGCCCAGTGAGGTCCCCCACAGTTAGCAGGCATCCTCTGCTCTTTAGAGTCTTACTGTCCCTGGGCAGTTGGTAGCCAGTGCTGCCCGCATCTCTTTCTGATCCCCCACCACCATTCCTGCCACCCATTAGGCCTGGCACAGCCTCCATCTGCCCGGGTGGCAGATGCTGGTCCTGTTCCTTCTCAAAATCTTGCCTCACAACTCATTCCTCATGGGCACAGCTTCCATCACTGCTAACCTGCGCTCCAGCTCAGGGCAACGGTCCCACCCCTGTCTCTGATCTTTCTTAATGCACCTTTTATTAATACCCAAACCTAACAAAGAATCATAGAATCATGGGACTGGAGGGACCTCAAGGGGTCATCTAGTCCAGTCCTCTGCACTCATGGGAGGACTGAGCATTATCTAGACCATCCCTGACAGACAGGTGTCTGTCTAACCCGCTCTTAAAAATCTCCAATGATGGAGATTCCTCAACCTCCCTAGGCAATTTATTCCAGTGCTTAACCACCGTGACAGTTAGGAAGTTTTTCCTAATGTCCAATCTAAACCTCCCTTGCTACAATTTAAAGCCATTATTTCTTGTCCTATCCTCAGAGGTTAAGAACAACACTTTTTCTCCCTCTTCCTTGTAACAACCTTTTTTGTACTCGAAAACTGTTAGCATGTCCCCTCTCAGTCTTCTCTTTTCCAGACTAAACAAACCCTATTTTTTCAATCTTCCCTTAACAGGTCATGTTTTCTAGACCTTTAATTATTTTTGTTACTCTTCTCTGGACTTTCTCCAATTTGTCCACATCGTTCCTGAAATGTAGAACTGGACACAATACTCCAGTTGAGGGCTAATCAGTGTGGAGTAGAGCGGAAGAATTACTTCTCGTGTCTTGCTTACACCACTCCTACTAATACATCCCAGAATGACGTTCACTTTTTTTGCAACAGCGTTACACTGTTGACTCATATTTAGCTTGTGATCCACTATGACCCCCAGATCACTTTCCACAACACTCCTTCCTAGGCAGTCATTTCCCATTTTATATGTCGTGCAACTGATTGTTCCTTCCTAAGTGGAGTACTTTGCATTTGTCCTTATTGAATTTCATCCTATTTACGTCAGACCATTTCTCCAGTTTGTCCAGATCATTTTGAATTATAATCCTACCCTCCCAGCTTGGTATTGTCTGCAAACTTTGTAAGTGTACTCTCTATGCCATTATCTAAATCATTGATGAAGATATGAACAAAAGCGGACCCTACTCATTATGCCCTTCCAGCATGACTAAACCATTGATAACTACTCTCTGGGAACAGTTTTCTAACCAGTTATGCATCCACCTTATAGTATCTCAATCTAGGTTGCATTTCCCTAGTTTGTTTATGAGACGGTCACGTGGGACACTATCTAAAGCTTTACTAAAGTCAAGATATACCACGTCTAACCCTTCCCCCCATCCACAAGGCTTGTTACCCTGTCAAATAAAGCTATCAGGTTGGTTTGACATGATTTGTTCTTGACAAATCCATGCTGACTGTTATTTATCACCTTATTATCTTCTAGAAGTTTGCAAATTGATTGCTTAATTATTTGTTCCATTATCTTTCCGGGTACAGAAGTTAAGCTAACTGGTCTATAATTCCCCAAGTTGTCCTTATTTCCTTTTTTATAGAATGGCACTATAATCTTCTGGAATCTCTCCCATCTTCCATGACTTTTCAAAGATAATCACTAATGGTTCTGATATCTCCTCAGTCAGCTCCTTGAGTATTCTAGGATGCATTTTATCAGGTCCTGGTGACTTGAAGACATCTAACTTGTTTAAGTAATTTTTAACTTGTTCTTTCCCTATTTTAGCTTCTGATCCTACCTCATTTTCACTATGTTAGACATCCTATCATCACCAACCTTCTTGGTGAAAACTGAAGAAGTCATTAAGCACCTCTGCCATTTCTACATTTTCTGTTATTGTTTTTCCCCCCATTACTGAGTAATAGGCCTATCCTGCACTTGGTCTTCCTCTTGCTTCTAATGTATTTGTAGAATGTTTTTTTGTTACCCTTGATGTCTCTAGCTAGTTTGATCTCATTTTGTGCCTTGACCTTTCTAATTTTGTCCCTAGATACTCCTTCCTTTTTTCCCTGCCTATCCTTTCTGAGCAAGCTGTATCCTTCTATACCAATATTCTAGTCATGCATATTATCCCACCAAGTCTCTGTGATGCCAACTATTATAGTTGTTTATTACTAGCATTTCAAGTTCTTCCTGCTTATTCCCCATACTTCTTGCATTAGTATACAGACATCTAAGATACTAATTTGATTCCCCCTACCCCCCATTCTGTCTTGTCTCTCCCTTATCCCTGCTATAATAGCCAATGCTCCCCCCAAATTCCAACCCTTCTCCCAGATCTCCATGTTTTTGACTTACCTGTGGGCTTTGGTCACCTGCCTCCTTCAAACCTAGTTTAAAACCCTCCTCACTACGTTAGCCAGTCTGTATCTAAATATGCTCTTCCCCTTCCTCAATAGGTGGACCCCATCTCTGCTTAGCAGTCCTTCCCTGGAACAGCATCCTGTGGTCAAGGAAGCTGACGCCCTCCTGGCAACACCATCCTCGCAGCCAGGCATTCACCTTCAGTATGCATCTGTCTCTGCCTGGGCCCCTACCCTTGACTGGAAGGATCGAAGAGACCACCACCTGCACACCCAGCTCCTTCACCCTTACTCCCAGAGCCCTGTAGTCACTTCTGATCTGCTGAGGGTCATACCTCACAGAATCATTAGTGCCCACATGGATGAGTAGCATGGGGTAGTAGTGAAGGGCCGGATGATCTTTGACAATCCCTCCATAACGTCTCAGATACGGGCCCCTGACAGACAGCATACCTCCCGGGATCCCATGTCAGGGCAATAGATAGGTGCCTCCGTCACCCTCTGAAGAGAGTCACCAACCACCACTGCCCTACGTTTCCTCCTGGGAGTGGTGGCTGTGATCCTCCCAGCCTTGGGGGTAGATGGCTTCTCCTCCTCCACCTTTGGGGGCGATTCCTCATTGCTCGTTGCCAGGGCATCATATCGGTTTTCCATCACCCTGGTGCGTGGGTTGAGAGTAGGGGTGGAGCACTGCCTGCTGCCAGAAGTAACCAGCAGCCAGTGTCCTCCCTGTGAGAAAGCCATATCCTCCTCCCCCGGTGGCATGACAGCAGTCCTCTGTAGCTGGATAGCTTCCTCAGCTTTGGACATCTCCATATGAATACTCTCATGGAATTCCTCATGGGCACGGATGCTCCTCAGATTAGCCACCTCTTCCTGTAGCTCTCCCACCTGCTTCCTGAGAAATTCCACCACCAGGCACCTTTCACCCTGGATGATCCCCCCAGCCTGGCTTTCTGTGAGTGGGAAATGTAGGCCACAGTCTCTGCAAATCCACACCAGGATCTGGGTAGAGGCATCCATGGTTAGGTTGTCTGTCTGGATACAGGTGTAGGTGGAGGAGACAGGGGCAGCGTTGGCACTGGCAATGTGGCCCTTCCTAACCATAGCGATTATATTATGACTCCCTCCCACAAATTCCCTCTCAAACTCCCCGATTTGCGGTCCCCACTTCACTAGCAGGGCCAGCTCCAGACACCAGCTTAACAAGTAGGTGCTTGGGGTGGCCAAGGGAGATGGGGGGCACCTGCGGCAATTTGGGGGCGGCAGGTCCCTCACTCCCTCTAGGAGTGAAGGACCTGCTGCTGAACTGCCGCTGCCGATCATGGCTTCCCCCCACCCAATTGTCGCTGGCGATCGCGATCACAGCTTTTTTTTTTTTTTTTTTTTTTTTTGCTTGGGGCGGCAGAAATGCTGGAGCCGGCGCTGTTCTCTTTAATCCCACAGGGGGAGGGTGATCATAAGTCTGATTGTGGCTGATCAAAGATGATCCAGGGAACAAAGGCTCAAACAGTCCCCAGACACACAACTGACTCTAACTGAAATAACCTGAAAGAGAAAGAAAAACACAAACAGCCAAACAAACTCACTCACCCCAAGATTAGTACTTGCACTTTGCTTGTTCATTAGAGGGATCTCCTTCTCCCCCTCTCAAACTCCCCTGTTTGTGGTCCCCTGTTCGCTCATGATGGCCCGTAAGTTCTATTCCCTTCCGCCTTTGGCCTGCATACTCCTCCCCCCTGTTCATCACACTCCGGGGTCTGCTGAATTCAATACCCATGACAGATACCAGATTTACAGCATGAGGGAACGAAGTCTTCTATTTATCCATAGAACAGACACTGCACGGAGAGCTGCACTGCAAGCTCCTCCACCCTGCCATGCCAATGTGCCTAACCTGGAGGGGCCACCTTCAGGGATATAAAGGCAGTATAGTCTCCAGTCAGGTCTTGGACTCCCTGTTGGCACTGTTTCAGTTAGGGTCAACTGTGACATGGACAGTATGGGCGGCCAGTGACCCAGCCATTGGAAAAGGCTAGCTCTGGCCCCGCCCTTGTGCCCGAGGTCCCACCCCTTCCCCTCTGCCCCCTCTCTCCCTCCTCTTCTGCCCCCCCACCTCATGGGAGCTCAGAACACC
The DNA here is from genome assembly GCF_011386835.1 of Chrysemys picta bellii. Lineage (NCBI taxonomy): Eukaryota > Metazoa > Chordata > Testudines > Emydidae > Chrysemys > Chrysemys picta. The sequence continues at coordinate 40,982,650 of NC_088797.1, forward strand.
CCCACCATGGCCCCCCGGCAGCTAAGGGACAAGGCCCCAGCCCCGGTGTGCTGGGTGGTCCGAGCACCGGGCGGACAGCGCGGCCTCATCATCAGACACCCCAAGTCCTAGTGGCAGGCAGATCGGCCAGCCCCAGCCAGACTGGGCCAAGGAAGACCACTGGGAACTGAAGAAGGGGGCCTGGCTTGGGGGCAGAGTATGGGCAGGGCCACGCTAGGCTGTTTGGGGTGGCACTGTCTCCCCCAGCCTACGACACATGCCGCCCATGGTGGACAGCTTTTTACTAAGAATTGGACTAAGGTTAGTCAGCATAAGAGGCATGAACTAGTTCCCACTGAAGGCAACAGGAAGATTGAGATGCTGTGAGTGTTTGCTCATGACTGAAGTGGTTAAGATTTGAGCTGGTGACCTCACAATGGTAGGTGCTGTACCCCATTCCTGAGTTCCTGAGACATTCAATCCCCTACCATTTTCAGGGTTCAAAGAGGGAGTTAACTGCTTTCCCCAGTGAATGCTGTAGTACAAGCACAGTTCTGTATTTGCAATGTAAAGCTTTCCACATTTTTAAACTGATTGTTTAACTCTGCCCTTTTTTGAAAACTTCATCTGAGTGGGGAAAAAAACTCTCTCTGGAATGTAAGTTGCAGCTCACTTCCTCTACTGACCCAGAATTACAGCTCACTCTTCTCATCATGAATTCATGCCCAAGTCCATCAGGAGCTTTGCACATGGCATGCAATCACAGCTGAACTCACCGACTCAATGAGAGCAAATCTTGCAACAAAGCAAACATAAGACAAGAGACTGGTGGTCAAGGTTTGATTTATTTTACAATCTTGCTTGCTCATAGCAAGATGATCATCTACACTAAAAAGATTAAAACTGCATTTTTCATGCAGTGGCAGCTCCTGGGCCCAGCACACTCCCCGAATAGCCTGGCTGTACCTTGGGGAAAACTGGAGGAGGAGAATTCCTCCTGCCCCCTCTCTGCTCCACGGCTACTAGCTGAGCATCAAGGCAGCAGCAGCCTTCGCAGCTGTTGTTACTTCCACCCTCCTCTCCACAGGGAAAAGGGCCAGTGGATTCACTTAAGGCCATTGTTAAAAATGATGCATCAAAACAGGAGTTCCAATTCCATCCTACCACCATCAAAGAAACCACGCCAAAGCCTGTATGCGGAGACACCGGTGGGAATGGAGAACAGATGTTTCCCCTACCCAGACAAGGGCAGTGCAGAGTCCCACATGCCGTACATTTTTAACACAATATACATGAGAGTATAACATACCCCAAGCATGTCAGGAAAGAGCCACAGAGAACACAGCATTCACACAGAATCTTGCCATGGAGTTAAAACATACAGCACTGTCCTGGAGCAGAGCACACGACACCCAGACTGTCCTGTGACAGCTGGAACTCACTGTTCTTCCTGAGGTGCATGATGGACAATGCTGTCACCTGCTCCCCACCCTGGACAACATGCACTTCATATGAACCGTGAGTCAATCTCTCTCACCTCAGTGCACTGCCCCTACACGTGAGAGAAGGCACATTTTAAAATTGTCCAAGGCAGATTTACATTTTGCTTCCCTTGTACACCATGGATACACACATTTTTGCAGCATTTTTTTTTTTTTGGTGGGGAGGGAGGCAACACAGCTTATTTCATGCCTCCATTGCTAGCACACTGCACAGTACTATGCTCCTAGGAAAGAGGGTAGAGACCTCGCCCTGCACTGTGCACACTCCTACCTGTAAACCTTTTTACTTCTGCTAGGCAGGTTCTATGAGATGAGACAATCTCTCCCTGCAAAGGAGTATTCTCATTATGAATAGTCCCAGAGTGAGCAGCATTTCAGTCTGGAGAGGTTTTCATGTGTCAGCGCTGCTGTCTCCAGAGACAGATTAGTGGTCAGTCATACAATTTTAGAATTGAAGGGACTCAGCCTATTTGGGACAAATTCTGCTCTTTATTACACTAGTGCAACCCTTTTGGCTTCAGTGACTAGAGAATATGGAATCCCATTATCACTATATAACTGAAAAAAAAACCTAGCCAAATCTAAAAGATTCATTTTAGACTTGTTGTAAGCAGAATAGTCCAAAGACCCAGTGCAAAGACCTTGCAGGATCAGGCTTTTAGTGTGTAAATGGCTACTCAGTGGTAAGGAAAAGCAGAAGAGGAATTTCATTAATGATACTATCTGACAAATTACGTGGGATCAAAAGTCTGAGGCAATTTCAGAGCGTGTGCTACAATGTGATTGAGCTTCTTTGGCAAGACCATCACAGATTGTATTTAAGACAAACAGCAATAACCTGTCTGACTTGTGTCCAAGCAGTTTGGCACAATGGAAAATAAGAGGATTTATTCATTGCAGTGGATAACAGCCATTTTAAATTAAGCACCAATTGATTGTCAAAGCTCTATTTCCAGAGGCTTAACAGCTATTGTTGTAGATAGGTATCTTTTCCATCTCTAACCCATTCATCACAATGGCAGACACACTCAATCTAGAGTTCTAGAAAGCCAGGAAAATCTCTATTTCATCTTTTGTTGCTTTCCTGTGGGCTCCTACAGCCTAAAAGATCCCCCTTTTCCTCCTACCTCACACTCTCCACCCTCAAGGCCCTGCCTCATTTTCACCATCACATCACCTGAGCAGGACTAAATGCAACTCCATTATTAGCATGTCAACCTGACTCCTCAGCCTGCAAAAGGAGCCTGTGTTGCCTCGATAGCACCCCCCCTTCCCAGAGTTAGGCCTGATTCCTGTGTATGGCAGCTCAGCAACATCCTGTACTACAAAGCAGGCACATTTTTCCAATTTTAAAAATACTAACATGTTGGAACAGCTGTTTTTATTTTAGTTCACTTAGGCAATGTTAATAAACCATAAAAAAAAAACCCCCACACAAGGTCCTTTGTACTTTGTTCTTCATGAGACTCCTGCTCTGCAGACTGGGAGAGGGTGTGGGGTAGGGTTGCCATATTACAAGGGACATCCCTTATATAAATAGAAAATTGCCTGTCCTGTACTAAATCAGCAGGGGATGCGTTTTATCCTGTATTTCAACATATTACCTTATCTTCCAACGATAGAAAGTTTGTAAAATTAGACGATGTAGTAATGCAGAATCAGTCCCTTGATTTACTGAACCAATGTACTTACATTGCAGGCTCCTAAGGGGGGGCACAATTGGGTTGTCAGGGGGCACAAAGACCTGATGGGGCCACACTGAAAAGTTGGAATCAGGAGGGGGCTCTGTCCGGCAGTGGAAGCTGACAGGGCTCTGTGCAGGTGGTCTTGGCTGCCAAGACCTGGTTCCCTGCCTCCTCGCTCCCCCACAGCTTCAGATGCACCAGCCACCAACTAGCGGTTATGCTCTTCTGGTGGGGACATTGGTAGAGACACTGAGTGTGGAGGCTACACCCCGGGAGTACTGATCGCTCTGCCAGGCAGAAACCCTTCCTGACTCTGGCCCTTCAGTGCAGTTCCAGGGCCCGCAGCCCCGTCCACTTGTCCTGGCGGACAGAGCCTGCACAGGGAAAGCAGACAGGGCCTCCCTCAAGGGCTGGAGTCAGCAGGGGGCCCTGTTCAGCAGGTGGCCAGTACTCACAGGTGCATCTCTACATTCCTCTCCCAACCGTAGCCCTTCAATGCTGCCCTGTTCACTTCCGGAGCTGGGTCCCAGCAGCCCAGACTGCCTGGCTGCTGCAGAGGATGGAAGGTTTCCTCAACTGCCACATGCTTAGTTCCCCCCACCCTGGCTCCCATGGGTACAGGGTATTTCTCCCCCTTAGGGTGCTAAGAAAACAGACCCATATTTTTGAAACACAATGTTGACAACCCTAGTGTGGGGAGGGAAAGACAAACCCCCTAGACCAAACAGAGCATGCAGTACCTTGTCCCTTCATGGTTTGGAACCCACCATAACATGGATTCTAGGTGTAGGGGCCAGAGGTCAGCTGAGGGTGCTTTAGTAGGATGGCTGCCACAGGACTTTCATGGGAGCAGCAGCCACCTATCCTAAGCAGAACTGGGCCCCTTTCATGTCAGAGAGTCATATCTGCTGACTTGGCCCAAAGGCATATTTTTACTTCTGTTAGCACTTCAGAGCCAGGAACAACAGCTCGAACAAGAAACAACAAGCAAGAACAATGCTGTTTATAAAGTATTGCCTGCCTCCATCCTGTAGGTCTTGAGACCCCTGTACATCACAGTAAAACAATCTGAAACACAATTACCTAAAAGACCGCCCTCTAAAAGATCAACACGAAAAAAACCAGTAGTCAAGGGTGTCCACACTGATAGGGTGATAAAGGGCAAAAGGCAATGTGGTGTAGGGAGGGAAGGAAATAGCTATCCAAGTAAGCAATAGTGATCAAAAGTAGAAAGCACCCTTGGCATAACAATATTTTAAAATGTTTTTTAAAGGAACAGAGAAAGAGGGATTTCAGGGGAAATGGGGTCGATCCTCTAGACACCACCCCCCACACACACACACACAGCAAAGGCCCTACCACCTATTCACATGGGATGAGATGCAGTGATGGGAACCTTCAGCAATGAGTGGGGTCGGATATGCATGAGGCCAAGTTTAAGACAGAGGTCTCACGCATAGCCAGGGCCTATACCATTCAAAAATCAACAGGGCAACTCAAAACTCAATGGGAAGCCAAGAATACATGGTAGGCCTCCTATGGAAACTGTAGTTCAAGCTGGTGGGGCACATGGGCTGCAGAAGCTGCCAGGGTGGAGAAGTCCAGATGGGAGGGAATTACAACAACCCAGCCCTGTGCTCACATGGGGGAAATGTTGCTGCTGTGAGGTTTTAATGTGCCAAATACGAGTGCAGCCTGGTTCAACCAGAAAAAAAACACTATTGAACCATGTCCAACCTAAGGGGCTTTGCATAGGAAGGGTGAGCTTGAGTGTGGTGTCTGGAGACCTCTTCTGACTTTGTATTGGCTAATGAGTCCCTTCCATAAGTGATGAAACAAAGGAAGAGAGAGCATTCTCGTGACAAAGAGCTTTACCCAGCAGCAAGATATCCATTTCCTCAGGCTTAGCTCAGGGTAAAGTAGCTGCCATGCACCCAGCTGGTAATATTGTTCAAGCTTCCCTCCAGAGCAAAGGCTGAACTTTCAATGTCCATGCAGCCAGAGATATGGAGTTATGTAGTGTCAACGTGCTGAGCCCATGTTTGCTACAAGGTCTCACGTGAGAGTTGGACAACCTGGGGAAAAGGATAAATCTTTGAGGAAAGCTGCAGTTCAAATCCTCTGCACATGTTCTCAGCCAGCTGCAGATTTCAGAATTTTTAGTACTGCTGATGCTGCAAGAAGACAGAAGATTGAAGGTCAGAATGCAGTGGCTGCTCTCAGCAGGAATGGAAGGTCCCAAATCCTACAGGAATGTCTCTTTTCTACTGCATGGGAGGGAGCAGGGAAACAGAAGAGATTCTTGGTGCACCATAGGGTTGGGATCTATTTGGGCAGGGAGTTAGAGCATGGTGAGTGGACCAACCCATTGCAGAGGAACCACTGACTCTAAATGGGGGGAGTGAGCATGGTGGGCTTCAGATCTACAGGAACCCATGGACCACAGCTCATCACTGAAGTTCCCAGTGCCCTACTTCCTGGTGTAGAGGGGAAGGCAGTTCCTCTATGCAAAGCCCATTTACTCAGGCTTTGTGCTGATTTTCAGAATCAGGCTGAGTTTGTAATACTGGCCGTTTAAACAAAAAAATCTTCTTCTGGTTTGCAACCAGAGCTACTTAATGATATTGAAAGAAAGTAAACATAGAAGTAGTTATACACACACACACACACACACACACACACTCGGTCATTTTTCTCAGCGTCACTGAACTTTAAATCAGTTTTTCCTAAAATTTAGAAAATTCAAATGTCATTTCAAATATTTAAAAATGTATAACTAATCTTAATATACTATGCTGTATCTAACACTAATTACTACCCCAATATAGTATTGATTATACATATATCTTAAAGGGGTTTACCAAGATGGGTAATTATCATCCTCTTTTTTCTAGCTGAGTAAACCAAGACACAGGAGGGAATTAAGTCACAGTAAGTGAATGACAAAACTTGGAACAGAACCCAGTTTTTCTGTCTCCCATTCCAGTTCTTGATCCACTGGGTGATAGCATCCAGTTAACTGCCTCCTAATTAAAGTGGCACTAATATATCACCCCAGTATTGTATTACTTTGTAGATGATTTGGGATCAAAGGTGTAATGTCCAGCAGCATACAATTTTCAGACAGCAAATCTTCCAATACATCAAGTCTGAACAACACACCAAGTCCAGTGAAAAAGAGCTGGACATAATCCTCTTCATCACTAAAGATCACCACACCAAAGATCACCAGAACAGTGCTACACAACAATGTGAGGATCTCCCTCCTCCTAACCTAGGAGCTAAGTGCCTATCCAGCACTCCCCGCCCAGATACAAAGGATCATGCCTGAGTCTTGAATATGAATTCCCTCAACCACTGCCCTAGGAACTGTGCAAATACATCCTAAGGGACAGTCCCTCTGCTCCCAAACACTTACAGTCTAAGGGTACGTCTACACTACGAGAGTAGTTCGATTGTACTTAAATTGAATATGTGAATCGATATTACAAAGTCGAATGTGTGTATCCACACTAAGGACAGTAATTCGACTTTGTGAGTCCACACTAACGGGGCAAGCGTCGACATTGGAAGCGGTACACTGTGGGCAGCTATCCCAAAGTTCCCGCAGTCCCTGCTGCCCATTGGAATTCTGGGTCGAGCCCCCAATGCTTGCTGGGAAAAAAAATGTGTCGAGGGCGGTTTTGGGTAACTCTCGTCATCCAACCATCACTTCCGCCCTCCCTCCCTGAAAGCGTCAGCGGGCAATCAGTTCGCGCACTTTTCTGGTGAGTGACAGCGCGGACGCCACAGCACTGCGAGCATGGAGCCCGCTGGACCATTGCTCAGTTATGGCCGTTGTCAAGACCTCGCACCTTATCATCCACCTTTTCCAGAGGCAGATGCTGAGAAATCGGGCGAGGAGGCTACGGCAGCGCGGTGATGACATGAAGTCTGAGAGTGGCACAGACCTCTCACAAACCACGGGACCCCGCGCCGTGAACATCATGGTGGCAATGGGTCATGTTGATCCTGTGGAACGGCGATTCTGGGCCCAGGAAACAAGCACGGACTGGTGGGACCGCATAGTGCTGCAGGTCTGGGATGAATCACAGTGGCTGCGAAACGTTAGGATGCGTAAGGGAACTTTCCTGGAACTTTGTGAGTTGCTGTCCCCTGCCCTGAAGCGCAAGGACACCCGGATGCGAGCAGCCCTGACTGTCCAGAAGCGAGTGGCCATAGCCCTCTGGAAGCTTGCAACGCCAGACAACTACTGGTCAGTCGCGAATCACTTTGGCGTCGGCAAATCTACAGTGGGGGTTGCTGTAATGCAAGTAGCCAACGCAATCGTTGAGCTACTGCTGTCAAAGGTAGTGACCCTTGGAAACGTGCAGGTCATCATAGATGGCTTCGCCGCGATGGGATTCCCAAACTGCGGTGTGGCTATAGATGGAACTCACATCCCTATCCTGGGACCGGACCACCAGGCCAGCCAGTACATTAACCGAAAGGGCTACTTTTCAATGGTGCTGCAAGCACTGGTGGACCATAGGGGACATTTTACAAACATCAACGTAGGATGGCCGGGCAAGGTTCATGACACTCGTGTTTTCAGGAACTCTGGTCTGTTTAGATGGCTGCAGGAAGGTATTTACTTCCCGGACCAGAAAATAACTGTTGGGGATGTAGAGATGCCTATAGTGATCCTCAGGGACCCAGCCTACCCGCTAATGCCCTGGCTCATGAAGCCCTATACAGGCACCCTGGACACTGAAAAAGAATGCTTCAACTACTGTCTGAGCAAGTTTAGAATGGTGGTGGAGTGTGCTTTTGGATGTCTCAAGGGGAGATGGAGAAGCTTACTGACTCGCTCTGATCTCAGCGAAACCAATATCCCCATTGTTATTGCAGCTTGCTGTGTGCTCCACAATCTCTGTGAGATCAAGGGGGAGACCTTTATGGCAGGGTGGGAGGTTGAGGCGAATACCCTGGCCACTGATTACGCCCAGTCAGACAGCCGTGCGATTAGAAGAGCCTAGCGGGACGCGCTGTGCATCCGGGAGGCTTTGAAAGCTAGGTTCCTCAGTGAGCAAGGTAACCTGTGACTATTAAGTTTGTTTAAAGAGAAGCTGAACCTGCCACCGTTTCTTTACCCACTTACTGTTGACTATCCTCTCCAGCTACATATCCCCCTTCCAACACACGTTTAAAAATACAATAAATGGAACTTTGTTAATGAACACCACCATTTTCTTTATTATGGATTTCACGGTAAAGTGTTGAAACTGGGACGCAGACTGTGGTGGGGAGTGGGCGTAGTGATAGAAAGAATGCTTCTAAACTCGAGGAATGACAGGCTCCTGCTCCTAGAGCGGACCGCAGTGGTGGACTGGTTGTTTCAACGGAGCCTGCCACCCCTCCTTTTCGGGACTCTGTGTGTGGGGGCTATTTGACTTTGAGGCGGGGGGAGGACGGTTACAGATCCCCTGCTGCCTGGCTCTGTGATCCAGGCTAAGGACCGCTGCATAAGATCTCTAACCGCCCTCCCCCCAAACAGAACATGAAAACCACCTCCCAGACTGACCAGGGTGCCTAGTGACTGCAATGTGTGTGTGACCTTCTGCTGAACCTGCCCCCGTGTCTGTACCCTGGTAAAGGTGACTGTCCTCTCCAATTACCAACCCCCTTCCCCCCCCCTCAAACACACTCTCCTTTAAAAGAACATGATGGAAACAGTAATTAACAGAAACATATTTTTTATTAGCAACTACACGGTTAGGGGATGAAACTGGGACAGGGGCTTGGTTGAGGCGGGAAGGAAAGGACTTATCAAATTTTTGGGAATGAGAGCCTTCTGGTACTTGAGCAGTCTGCAGGGGTAGAGTGACAGTTTTCACGGCCCCTGCCACCCCCCCTTCTTTGGACTTTGGGTGAGGGGGGTATGGGAGTTTGTGGTGGGGGAGGGCGGTTAGAGATAGACTGCAGCGGGGCTCTGTCCTCCTGCCTCCAGTCAAACAGAACATCCACAAGGCACCGGAGCGTGTCCGTTTGCTCCCTCATTAGTCCAAGCAGTGTTTGAGTCGCCTGCTGGTCTTCCTGCCGCCACCTCTCCTCCCGTTCGCTGTGTGCTCGCTGGTATTGCGACATGTTCTCCCTCCACTGGGTCTGCTGGGCTGCATCGGCTCGGGAGCAGCCCATAAGTTCTGAGAACATGTCGTCCCATGTCCTTTTCTTTCTCTGCCTAATCTGTGCCAGCCTCTGGGAGGGGGATGCCAGGGTAGGTAGGGAGATGTTCGCAGCTGTGGGATGGGAAAAAGGGAGTGAATTCCTCACAAAGATAATTTTTTATGAACAATGAACATAGTCTTTCTCTGTGAACAAGACCATGCACAGCACCTATCACATGCGTACTCAGGACAAGGTCGAATTTTCGGCCTTCGCATTCAGTGCCTGGGGTCTTGCAGTGGAGATCAGACAAGCGGGGCAGGATAGCGGAATTCGGGTAGCAGGCTGACATGATAAGCCGTAGACTTTTGGCTGCTTAAAACTTAAATTATAGCAGTGCCCTCCTTTCACGTTCAAAGCAATGCTCCTAGCGTTGGCCAGTTCCTGCTGCCGGCAATCCGGCAAGCATGAACTCTGCCCCTGTCCCACCCCGTCGCAGCTGTCCCCGGGAAAGATCCCTGTCTGCTGCCCCTCTCCCGCCTCCACCGCGTGGCTGTAAACTGCCGGTGACAGTTCTGTAAAGGAACAGGCAAGCAGTCCCAATAGTAACATTCCCCTAATTCTAGAGCAGGTCACCATGAGTGACATCACTCTGCTGAGAATTTCTGAGACCGAGAAAGAACACATGCTGCGTGAAATCCATCAAAAACCAGGGCCGTATGCCGCCATGCTCTGCAAGGCAATGATCCCAGAGTACTTGATGATAGCCTGGTGAGGAAAAGTTTCCTACCACGGAGGACACAATAAGGCAGCTCTCCCCAGGAACCTCATGCAAAGGCTTTCCAATTACCTCCAGGAGAACTTCGTGAAGATGTGCCATGAGGATTTCAGCTCTATCCCCGGACATATAGACTTTCTTTTCCAGTAGCTGCACTGGAAAGGACTAAAAAATAGAGCGCCTAGGGCAAACTAATCATGATAAACTGGACATTTTTAGATTCTTTTGCAGTAGTTGCACTGCCAAGGACTAAAACGTTAAGCGCCTAGGGCAAACAAATCATGAAAAACCCATTGTTAATATTCCTGTTCTGTTCAAAATAAATGTTTACATGTTTAAAACACTTACCGACTGATCCTTCCCCTGATTCAGGGTCTGGGTTAACGCCTGGGGACGGTTGGTAGGGGATCTCTGTGAGGGTGATGAAGAGATCCTGGCTGTCTGGGAAATCCACGTTGTAAGCGCTGTCGACTGCCTCGTCCTCCTCCTCACCTTCCTCATCTTCCCCGTCCGCTAACATCTCAGAGAAAGCGGCTGTCGACAATATCCCATCCTCAGAGTCCACGGTCAGTGGTGGGGTAGTGGTGGCGGCTACACCTAGAATGGAATGCAGTGCCTTGTAGAAACGGCATGTCTGGGGCTGGATTCCGGAGCGTCCGTTTGACTCTTTGGTCTTCTGGTACGCTTGTCTCAGCTCCTTGATTTTCACGCGGCACTGCGTTGCATCCCGGCTGTACCCTCTCTCTGTCATGGCTTTTCAGATCTTCTCATAGATCTTTGCATTCCGTCTTTTCAATCGCAGCTCCGAAAGCACGGACTCATCGCCCCACACAGCGATCAGATCCAAGACTTCCCGATCAGTCCATGCTGGGGCCCTCTTTCTATTCTGAGATTGCATTGTCACCTCTGCTGGAGAACTCTGCATCATTGCCAGTGCTGCTGAGCTCGCCATGATGTCCAAACAGGAAATGGGATTCAAACTGCCCAGACAGGAAAAGAAATTCAAATTTTTCCAGGGATTTTCCTGTGTGGCTGGTCAGAGCATCCGAGCTCGGACTGCTGTCCAGAGCGTCAACAGAGTGGTGCACTATGGGATAGCTCCCGGAGCTATTAGCGTCTATTTCCATCCACACCTACCCTAATTCGACATGGCCATGTCGAATTTAGCGCTACTCCCCTCATTGGGGAGGAGTACAGAAATCAAATTTAAGAGACCTCTATGTCGAACTAAATAGCTTCGTTGTGTGGATGGGTGCAGGGTTAATTCAATTTAACGCTGCTAAATTCGACATAACCTCCTAGTGTAGACCAGGCCTAAATAAAGAAAGGTTGGGAGGACAAACAGAGGCACAGAGAAGTACTTGATATCAGAGCAGCTTGGTGGCAGTGCTGGGAAGAGAACCCACCTACCTGAGTCTAGACCATTCTGCCTCCTCATTATGCATAGCAATGTAGTTGATATTCAGGAGACAGGATGCATCCTGGCATACTTCCACTCAAAAACAAGACATCTAGTGAAAGTTTCTACCATAGAGGCTGTTCTATTTAAGCACTACTCAGAAACCATAGTTTTCTATCAGTAATCTATGAAAATGTGATTAAACTCAACTAGCATTTCTGACACATACATACATATAAATTCCCCCCCACACAGTAAAGGCACTAGTTCTGCAGTCTGTGGCAGTAATTTTGCCCTCTAAATGTTTGTTAACCACTCTGTTTATGCAATCCTTGTGTTTAAAATCAAACCATTTTTGGTGGAAATGCTTCAGTTTTGGCCATGCTGGAGAAGAAGCATTTGATGCTGAAGTGGCAGTGGTTGGAAGGGAAGGTGTGGCACTGCAGTGCTAGTATATTCAGGAATACCTAGTCCACCTTTAATGGGATTGGTTTTTATCACTCTAGGATACTGCTGGTATTTATAACAGTGATGAATGCTAAACTCCTACAGAATGCAAGCAGGCCTGATGTGCCTAAACAGACACTCTGCTACAGCATCAGCTCCTTTATATATGTTACAGATGACCACTCAGAAGAAATCTACAAATAGGCCTTTCTTCTGTTGTCTCTTGGAGCATTGCTAATTAAGAATTAATTGCCTTCAATAATATTCCAGCTGAGCAGGGAATGTGATAGTGTGGATGTTTCTGCCAAATTTCACTCCTGTATACTGCTAGTGAAAAATATGGAAGAGGATTTTTTTTTTTTTTTTTGGTAGTCGTGTTGACTAAATTTAACTATATTCCCCACATTTAGATGTTTAAAGTTACTTTAGTACTGGATCATAAACTCCCTTTATTAAAACATTTTCTTAACAGTTGACTCAGCACTGCTTCAATACCTGTAAATTTATATTCAGCGATGCAAGGAATAACAAGTGCTTTATCTAATAGACTTGAAAAACGTGAGTTGAATTTTTAAAAAAACAGAACAAAACTACTACATTATTCTGCTGTAATGGTTCACCCTGTTATGCCCTACAATAGCATCACTACTGTGTTTTGGGTGATAAAAAATAAAGCATGCTGGAATTTTACAATATGTCCTCCTCACTAAAAATATAATTGTGTGTACAGCCTAGAGTGTGAACTTCTTTGTGTCTATCATATTTCAAACACTTTTAATATGTAGCAGCATGTGATGTGTATGGGATGGAGACACTAAATTACCATCGACAGAGGCAGTAGTTCCCACTTATTAACTTAGACTCTGCTGAGATCAGATGGAGGACTGAAAGAAGAAGATACATTTCTCAAGTGCATCACGAATAAGAACACCAGAGCCATGTATAATTTGCTATTGGCTGGACAGCTATTTTTCCCCATATCAAGTTAAAGCTAAAAAGGAAAATCAATAACTGAAGTACATTGTAGCAAACAGCACAGATTATCCTTCAGTTTACAAAGCTCTGAGCTGTTAGCAGAACAAAATGCAGCTGGTACAAATTTCAAAAACCAACTACTGATGAGTGTGGCGGGAAGATAAGAGAAGATACATTTGCCCAATTTGCTGTTCTTGCTTTCCAGCAATGGATGGTGTCTACTTGATTGTCAGGACAGAGGAACACGAGTCACAGCAAACAAATTTGCTGACAAAACCTTATGGGGAAAAAGAAAACCTCTCCGAAACTCCTGTTAATGGTTTGAACGCTAGACTGTCATAAAGCACGTGACTATTATCCAGAACATTGTAGAATATGTCCAGTATACCATTCCCACGTAGAATGCATAGCAAAGCTGGAATTGTTCCTGATGTCAATGGGATTTAGGCTCCTAAATGCCTAAATCCCTTTTGAAAATGAGCCTTAGTCATTGCAATGCTGAGCACAGCAATGCCTAAATAGGCTGAGCAGAGCAATGCCTTAAAAATCTGGACCTAACACATATAATATAGCATTATAGAGCTCAAATCATCCCTGGAAAGTCATTTCCGTGATAGGCCAATGTGTATTTTTTTTTATATTTTGCAAGAGAAATCAACATTGAGAGGAAAGTTAAAGATAAATAAATCTAGAGAGACATTGAGAAAAGGCAAGTCAGAGAATGGGTAGACTTTTGAAGTAAATAATATATAAAAGGTGCAAGGTTAGGAATGCCACCCAAGGGATAGATAATGGCAAATGCCCCAGGGCTCAATTTGTGCATGTTGTCTAATATTCAGCCCTGGTGTAATTCCATTGGCTTCAGGTGAACCTATACCAGGGATGAATTTAGCCCATTGGCTTGGAAGGAAGGAAGATGGTTTAACTGGGGTTAAGAATTGTCGTTCTGATGATTTATGGCAGGTACAATGTGCTGAGTATCAATTTTTAAAAGATTCCTTTGGAAGTTCTAATTTCAGCTTGGCAGATTACTTCTGTGAATGTTTTATAGCTAGAAGAGCTACTCCTGCACCCTGATTAGAACTGTGTTTAAGCTAGCAGAGTCATGAAGTGAAGATGAACCCTGGCATCAATAGGAGTTATTACCAGATGCCATACTTGGTACATAACCCAATGAAGGGGCAATGAAGAGGTATTTATAGAATAGCAATATCATGTAAATGAATTTGAAGAAAAGCAGTGGTACAATTTTATAAGTAAAATGTTATTAATCAGCATCAGGATTTATTAATGTAAGTTTAGTGTCCGTAATATTTTACACTGTAAAGTCAGCGTCATCACCAATAACAGATGTTAAACGTAAATTGTGTTTAAAGGAGGGGAAAAGACCCATTGAGAAGAAGAATTTAATTGACCTGAGGTGACAGCCGGAATTTATCTATTTATTTAGCATATTAAAGGACCCAGTATAGTTTTGTACTTGCAGTTTTCACCCAGTGCATCATTTTGGGGCCAGTCCTGGAGCTTCTCAGCACACAGACCTCTCCTGATGGCTTCAGTAAATATCTATAAGTGGAGGGTTTGCAGATTTGGGCCATAAGGGTAAAGTTTTCAGTGGGATTTAGGAGCCTATGTGGCTTAGGCACTTAAGTGCCTAAGGGCAAATTTTTCAAAGGTACAAATGGCAATTAGATGACTAGCTCCCTTTGACTTTCAAGGAGAATTAGGTGCCTCACTGACATTTGTGCCTTTGAAAAAACATTCCTTCAAGTTACTTAATCACTTTGAAAATTTTACCTGAAGTGTTTTTTCCTCATCAGCAAAGGGTTTCCTTTGGAGGAGGAAGAAGGTCCTCCTCATTACTCTTTTAAAGGCCTGATTTGCAGAGGTGTTGAGCACCTGCTGTTCCCAGGGCCGGCTCCAGGCACCAGCTGAGCAAGCTGGTGCTTGGGGTGGCAGATTGTTCGAGGCGGCATTCTGCGCAATCCTAGGGCGGCACAGACGCTTTTTTTTTTTGTTCCGCTCCGGCCGCCCTGTAGGGGGCGGTGGCGCGGAGAACCAGAGCACCCTGCAGGTCAGTCCTCTTCCTTCCCTCCCCGCCGACCAGAGCGGAGCCCTTGCGGCAGCGGCAGGAGGCGGCGCAGCGGGAGGGGCCGCGTGGCAGCACCCCTGCTGTAGCCCTGGCCACCCCTTCTCTCTCTCTCCCACCCGCTCCCTCCCAAAAAGCCAGAGCCCTGGCTGTTCCCACTGATTTATCATTAGTATAATTATTTAATCACGTTGATTACAGTACTGCCAGGACGTGCCAATCAGAGGACATCATCGCACTGGGCAAGGCAGAAAGACATAGTAAGAATCAGTCCTTTCACTGGAAACCTCACAGCCTAGGTTAAAACACAAAAAGCAGACATAACATAAGATGGAGAGAGAAGAGAAAGAAGGCAAGGATAGCAGTGATGGGATTCAGTGAGTCACATAGAATAGCTGTGTGCACAATCTCAAGGGATTTTTAAAAGTCTAAATAAACAATGAATATTAATGATTTCAACAATCCCTGCTGAGCACCTGCCTGGCTATCATCATATAGCTTCAGCATTTGAAAATCGAGGGTGAAATCCTGGCCCCATTGAAATCACTGGCAAGGACTTCACTTCAGGTTCTTAAGCCAAACCTGTTATTCATACTGTGAAATATTAAGATTGGCTCTAGAATGATTAATTTGGAGATTCTGAACGCATTAGCGCTTATTCCAAAGTTTAGTAACTGCACAGAAGATGTTTCAGAGTTTAGAAGCCTGGAAAGTCTGGAGTTAACGGAAATGGGGCTTAGAAACTTCACACTGACTACTACAGTGTTTACAGCCACTTTCACAGTCAATCCAGAGTTTTAGATCTTTATAACTTCTAAACTCTGTAATGGTGACTTTGAAACTTAACAGTTCTGTTAGCACAGACTGCAGCTTTGCATATTGTAATAGGCCACAGTGGCCAGAAGCTTAACTCTAGCCATTGAAAGCAGGGTCAAGTTAGAGCAGTTTTAAGGCCACTCTAACTGGCACATGGGATGAGGTCCAGTATAGACTGATTCCATGATTAAAGCAGGAGCAGGAAGGTCATTGATTAACCTCATATATTCCCCAGATTAATCTCTTCTGGCATAAAACCAAGTGTGCAAAATTTTAGCCCGAAGTGAACTGTAACAAAGTTGGAGGGGGCTTCAAGATCAGGCTGAGCAAGGAAACTGTCTTACAACTTTAATTATGGAGACACTACTATGGCTCCATATCCATCACTGCTTTTATCTTTCCATCCAAAGTGAAATTACCTCTGTGTGCTAAGGTTCCATTAGCCAGGATGGAAGTACTTTGGGGACCTGAGTCACATGCTTGTGAGCATGTATTGTTTCAACGCCACACACAGATTAGCCCTGGGAAGTTGACTGTCATTTCACTGGGGCTGAAATTCAAACCCTATAGAGGGCCATATTTTGAGGAAGAATAAGTCAGGTGGCAGAGGAGAGAATTTCACTCGTGTGCATTAATCAGGTCTGTTCATAGAACCAAGCATCAAAGATGTCACAGCCTGTATGTCTCTCTCACCATTCAAAAAATTTGCAGTATAGTGTCAAAAGTCTTAAGTGTTACTAATCCCCGTGTATAGAAGGCCAAGAGGATTCTAAACTCTGGGTCTCCAGGTATTCATAAAAGAATGCTGCCATTATGCCCCAGGTCTGTTCAAGGACTTCTTTTCTCTTACATTTTGTAAATGTCATTGAACAGCAGGACATAAAATATGCATCAGTTAGAAAAAAACCCCAAAAGTTAACATATCCAGTCATATCAACCTCAAATCTACATTGGATGTAAAGAGTAGCACAATTGAAAATGAGAGAAATTTTATTCAACCGATGTTGGAACCTATCCCAAAATTAGAAATTTACAGTACTGCAATGCCTTATTTTTTTTAAATCTAGTTATTTGTGGTAGATAAAATGAATGCTGCAAATATAAATGACTTATCTCAATTTTCCAATGCAAAAAAATGCAAATAAATTAGCATTAATGTAGCATTAAGGTGAAGAAAACAAGTACTCAAATGTCAGTATGAAACAAAAATTTAAGTTGTGCCAAAAATGTGACAACTTAACTAATGCACATTGCATGTAGAGCATCTATTAGCTACGAGAACAATATATTAAGGTTTCCATTTTACAAGGGATGCAAGAATGGAAAAAAATATATACTGTCAATGTGAAGAATAGATACAAGATTCCTGAATCTCAACATTCCACAATACTAGGTTTTTATATTTAAGGTTCCTGTTTTAAAAAATAAAGTACAAGAAGTATGTAGCTTCTGTTTTCATGTAATTTCTTACATCTAATGGTATTTTAAGTTCTACATGTCTCCAGGCCTGCTATCTCTAACACATATTCTCAACAGACCTTATATACTTTGCTTCTTCAAAGAGGCCTGTAAGATTCTGTCAGCTTGCTGAGCTTACAAGTTCCACCTGCTTCAACACCACAGTAAGGCATTCTTAACTTAGGCATGTTTCAAAATATGTTCTATATTGCTGAAAGCCAACGACCATATGTATAATCAGAGGAACTAGGTTTAACCCAATGGGGATTGTTTTAACTGCTGTTTTCTCTAGAAGCAGCACTGTTTTATTATCCTTTGGCTTTATTTTAATAGTGTGTTTCAATGGGACCTCCCACCACAGTAACTTATTCCTGTTCATAAATGTTTGTGGGATCAGGTCCTAGGCTGATACTGTTATGCACTAAGTGAAACCTTGTTATGGGTTGAGTTGAATCCCACACTGAGCATGAGGGGTGTGAATTTACCCTTCAATCAACATAATTGTAAGCCTAAACCCCTGCCTAAGACAAAAAAGTGTGCATGAATGCACCCAGGCTAACTGTATAGTTTTGGTAGGTGTGTGGGGGAGGCAAAACTGAGGACAGATAAGAATGGAAAGAGAAGGAGAAGCAAAAAAGCCAAGCAGGAGAAGGTAAACAGTGTTGTGACAGATTTTCGTTACCAATCTGCCTGGAGCGTCAGGTGATCAGGCTGACACCACAGGATTGTTTGGGGAGGAGATGACGTAACACACCAAGTGTTTACATTTTAAAGCTTTATTAATAAAATAATAAAATACATCAGAGTGTGCTGGAAACACTCCCACGTCACTCAGTGGAAGAAAGAAAACATTAGATCCAAGCCCTAACCCACTTTCGTACTCACACACGTACTATCCAAAACTCGGGGAGGGATAGCTCAGTAGTTTGAGCATTGGCCTGCTAAACCCAGGGTTGTGAGTTCAATCATTGAGGGGGCCATTTAGGGAACTGGGGTATAAAATCTGTCTGGGGATTGTCCTGCGTTGAGCAGGGGGTTGGCCTAGATGACCTCCTGAGGTCGCTTCCAACCCTGATATTCTATGATTCTATGACTGGCCAGGCCTGGGTGTAACCTAAGAGGGAGAGGGGTGGATGGGAGTTCTTGCTCTGGGCCCAGGTAGTCCAGGGAATCCGCTGTAATCTCCGAATTGCTCCAGCTCTCATGAGGGTTTTTAAGTTCTGGGCCCCTTTGGGGGTGTCATCATCCAGGGCCCTCTGTGCCTGGTGCTCTTTGTACCAGTCCCAATCGGCTTGCTGTGGCCTTCTCGGCTGCCAAAAACACACCGGCTCCAGAGAATTTGTTTTCCCTTCTGTTGGCCTTCACCGTCGCCGCCTCATTCGCTCTGTTTTTGCTGCTATCTTTGCAGCTTTGCTCCACTTAGTTCTTCTCTTCTCACGACTGGGCAGCTGTAGATTTCTCGTCGAGCCCATGACCTTGGGCCGGGGCCAGCGTCTTATCTTCACATGGAACTAGCTAAAGTGCCGAGCTAACCCGTTCTCTGCTTTTTTCTTTCTCCCCCCCCCACCACCTTGGCCTCTCGTACTCCTGCAAAGGAATCTTCCATACCCCACTCACACACCTTTGACCCTCCCCAAAATGCTTTGCGATGCTTGCAACAGCGTTAGCCACATACAATGCTGATCTGCCTTCCCCGGGGACTCCCTGAGGGAGGGGGCCATTGGCGTGTGACAGTGTCACCCTGGAAAAAGCTAATGAGAGAGCTTTTGGGTCTGTGGCTGGCTAAAGAGGATTGGGGGCTGTAAGCAAAGAAACTGCTGTTTTTGCTTGGTTCCTTCTGCATTCAGAGACACCAGACTTGGTGGTAGATTCCTTGTAAATGAAGAAGATGGCATCAAATCAAATACCAGATTCCCTCAATTTCTACTTTCAACTGGAACATCCCCAGGGCTTTGAACAGTTGCTCAGGTTGAAAAGGGGTAACAATACTAATAAGTAGGTGTAACTGGTTTCAGATACTTTGATTTAAATGCATTTGTAATTATAAATATATTTCTATTTTTAAACCTCATACATGTTATTAAGAGCTTAAGGCAGGGGTAAATCAATTATTCTTTCGTCAAGGTCCAAATTTCTTGGTCAAGGTATAGTCACGATCCAGACCCTAGAGAAAAGAATACAAAACAATAATAAACATGAGAATAATAAGTAAATAAAAAGATTTAATGGTCTGTTCAAAGGTATCTGGCAGTCTGGATTTGGTTCACAGTCTGCCTATTGATTACCCCAGACATAAGGGCTCAATCAGGCTTTGTCAGGAGCCTTCAATAAGGAGAAGGGCATTGTTCCCCTCCTCTTTGTGGGAAATATCCTGCACCAGGTCTATACAGTGCTAGAGGCTAGCCAGCACATTGGACTGCCAGAGCCAAGAGTCTACCCACTCCCACCCCTTTGAGTACATCTACACTGCAGCTGGTGGTATAGTTTCCAGCTCGGGTAGATGTACATGCACGAGCTTTGATTGAGCCAGCGTGCTGAAAATGTCAGTGTGACCACAGGGGCACAAGCAATGGCTCAGGCAGTGGCTCAGGCTAGCTGCCCGAGTATGTACCTGGGATGTAGGCCAACATTGTAGTCGTGGCTAGCCTGAGCCACCACTAGTGTAGCCAGTGTAAAGCTAGCACATGTTCATCTACCCAAGCTGGAAATTACATCTCCGGCTGCAGTATATATAAGGACATAAGAATAGCCATACTGGGTTGGACTAATTGTCCACCTAGCCCAGTATCCGGTCTTCCTCCAGTGGTCAGTGCCAGGTGCTTCAGAGTGAATGAACAGAACAGGGCGATTATTGGGCGATGCATCCCCTGTCATCCAGTCCCAGCTTCTGGCAGTCAGAGTTTTAGGGAGACCCAGAGTATGGGGTTGATCCCTGACCATCGTGTTGGACCTATACGCTGTGAATTAAGTACTTGTATGTATATGGCAGGGAGAGGAATAGGAGGGGATGTAGTAGCCCACAGATGCTGCTCTCCAACCCACATGTTCTGGGTAGCCAGCACAAAAGAGTAATAGGGTGCTTCACACAACACACAATCGCCCTGTGGAACTCCCATGCAAGGTCAAGCAAACTAGGCCAGTCTGCCTCCATGTTGTTAAACAGTTTTGTTTTTGAATTGCAACAAAGGTGGCTCCTCAGCACAATTTTACCACAGGCTGGCAGTCACACAGGGTTTGTAACACTGACCTGTAATGTGAGTCTGTGATTGTGTTGCAAGGGCTGAACTCAGTGGGACTGCTGTGACAGCCTTAAGGCAAGACACCCATTGGCCCCTCTGGGTTGGCTTCTCCATGGTGCTGTGCTGTTCACATAGCTCTTGTGTGTACGTAGCTCTTTATACACATTATTTCTTAATCCTTTGCTTCACTGCTACTTTGCTAACTGCATCCTGAAGTTCTAAGTCCCCTTTTCTGTTTACCAATCAGAACACTGGCCAGACACAAAAACAACCCATCTACGTGTCCATTTGATTGAAACAAAATTTGGCTGCTGCCTAATGGCTTGCTCAGGAAGTGTTTGGGTTGCATTAGAATGAAGGGACTAAAGAAAGTTTCTGAGCTGCATTCAGAAACTTATGTGAAACATGAAGTACTGTAGTGAATGGCATCAAATCTGTATACTACTTCAGAGCAGAAGCTGTCAGGAAGCAATTTTATCTCCAACATCTACTAAATTATTTTATTCCCAGCTCATGCGGGTTTAAATCACATATTCTGCATTTTTAAGCTATTTTACATTCAGATGAGAGACAAGACTCAAACAGTCAAGGTAAAAAATAAAGGATCTATTTCAAGAGATAGGAACATCTGTGTGCAGAACCTCTAGCATTTTTCTATTTTTAAATTTTGAGGTACACAGGATTTTTTCAAGTTTCATTAAATATTTTCTCCTTAATTTAAAACATTATTTTACAATGCCCATTTAATTTTTAAAATAGGAACCATTTCCTCACCTGTTGTAAAGTGGCTTATATTTGCTGAAAATCTGGCCAAATGTGTATTTTTAATAGTATGGAAGCTCTTACTATGGAGAAAAAGATTCTTGTTTGAAAGTTAGTAATCCTTCTGCTTCTGGGACTACCAAGGAAATAAAATAATAAACAAACACCACCACCCCAGGACCTCCTCACTCACTTTCTGCAAGAGATAAAGGACACTTGTACCTCCAGAGTTCCAACCTCTGCCCTCAGTCAGAAATCCAGGATCTCTGTATGGATTCTAGGTTTGGTAAAACAAATTGTCCCATTGCTACATATTTCTCTGAGTTATTGTTTTTGACTTTCAAACAAAAAGTATAAAATAATAAATCCTTCGATGTCCAGCCTTGGTATCTCTGGTAACTCGGTGGGAAAAAGACATAAAAACTCTAATGTGTGCCATGGCTTGGCATAAAATGCTCTTTAATCATGATCTCTTTTATATTCTCCTAAAAGTCGCACACGCACAGAAAATTATTTTGATATCAGTTCTGTTGATTTAGTATAAAAAGGCGAAACAGATACACAAAAGAGTCATTCAGACTGCTGTATCATGTTAGTGAAGCCTAACTCAGCAAAAGACTTGCCTAATATTTGTATAATCCCTACCCATGGCATTATTAAAATGGCCATAAAAAAACCCAGCTCTATTACACGTTATACATACTCCTTGGAACAGAAAAAACCCACAATACCTTGGATTGAGGTACATTGAATTTCTGTTATTTGCTTAGACAGATTCTATTCTTTAATGTACTGAAATGACACACTAAACTTAAAACAGCTAAATAACTTGACATGCTCTTCCTTGGCAAGATTATAGATTTGTGTGATTGGAGCAGAGAGAGGAGAGTTAAAAAAAAACCAAACACAAAATGGAAAGGGATTGAAGAAGAAGATGCCTTGATAATTTTATTTCTCACCCCCGTGTTCTACAACTAGCTTCCCACACTCCTGTACTGTGCTAAAAATCTTAGAATCAGTTGTTTCCCACCTTGCATCATTTACTGCAAGATGTATCCTAGGGCCACAAGTAGATATTTTGAAAGGGCCTCAGAGCAGTCTGCATCCAAAGCTTGGTCCTGATTCACTTGCTCATCTTATTGATATCCACAGCAATACATGTTTAATTAAATCAGCCAGAAGGCAATTCCTTATATTTTCATTTTTTAAATTATAGAAGCACAACCTGCAAGTGCTCTATTCACTCTGGTGCCATCACATTCTGAAATGTCTCAGGGTATGTCTACACTATGAGAGTAGTTCGATTCTACTTAAATCGAATTTGTGGAACCGATATTACAAAGTTGAACGTGTGTATCCACACTAAGGACAGTAATTCGACTTTGTGAGTCCACACTAACGGGGCAAGCGTCGATATTGGAAGCGGTGCACTGTGGGCAGCTATCCCACAGTTCCCGCAGTCCCTGCTGCCCATTGGAATTCTGGGTCAAGCCCCCAATGCCTGCTGGGGAAAAAATGTGTCGAGGGTGGTTTTGGGTAACTGTCATCATTCAACCGTCACTCCCGCCCTCCCTCCCTGAAAGCGCCAGCGGGCAATCAGTTCACGCACTTTTCTGGTGAGTTACAGCGCGGACGCCACAGCACTGCAAGCATGGAGCTCGCTGCGATAATCACTGCAGTTATGGCCGTTGTCAACACCTCGCACCTTATTGTCCACCTTTTTCAGAGGCAGATGCTGAGAAATCGGGCGAGGAGGCTACGGCAGCGCGGTGATGACATGAAGTCTGAGAGTGGCACAGACCTCTCACAAAGCATGGGACCCCGCGCCGTGAACATCATGGTGGCAATGGGTCATGTTGATGCTGTGGAACGGTGATTCTGGGCCCTGGAAACAACCACAGACTGGTGGGACCGCATAGTGCTGCAGGTCTGGGATGAATCACAGTGGCTGCGAAACTTTAGGATGCGTAAGGGAACTTTCCTGGAACTTTGTGAGTTGCTGTCCCCTGCCCTGAAGCGCAAGGACACCCGGATGCGAGCAGCCCTGACTATCCAGAAGCGAGTGGCCATAGCCCTCTGGAAGCTTGCAACGCCAGACAGCTACCGGTCAGTCGCGAACCACTTTGGCATGGGCAAATCTACCATGGGGGTTGTTGTGATGCAAGTACCCAACGCAATCGTTGAGCTACTGCTGTCAAAGGTAGTGACCCTGGGAAACGTGGAGGTGATCATAGATGGCTTCGCTGCGATGGGATTCCCAAACTGCGGTGTGGCTATAGATGGAACTCACATCCCTATCCTGGGACCGGACCACCAGGCCAACCAGTACATTAACAGAAAGGGCTACTTTTCAATAGTGCTGCAAGCACTGGTGGAGCATAGGGGATGTTTTACAAACATCAACGTCGGATGGCTGGGCAAGGATCATGACGCTCGTGTTTTCAGGAACTATGGTCTGTTTAGATGGCTGCAGGAAGGCATTTACCTCCCGGACCAAAAAATAACTGTTGGGGATATGGAGATGCCTATAGTGATCCTCAGGGATCCAGCCTACCTGCTAATGCCCTGGCTCATGAAGGTCGCCCTGGACAGTGAAAAAGAACTCTTCAGCTTCCGTCTGAGCAAGTGCAGAATGGTGGTGGAGTGTGCTTTTGGACGTCTCAAGGGGAGATGGAGAAGCTTACTGACTCGCTCTGATCTCAGCGAAACCAATATCCCCATTGTTATTGCAGCTTGCTGTGTGCTCCACAATCTGTGTGAGAGCAAGGGGGAGACCTTTATGGCGGGGTGGGAGGTTGAGGCAAATAGCCTGGCCCAGCCAGACAGCCGTGCGATTAGTAGAGCCTAGCGGGACGCGCTGTGCATCCAGGAGGCTTTGAAAGCTAGGTTCCCCAGTGAGCAGGGTAATCTGTGACTATTAAGTTTATTTAAAGAGAAGCTGAACCTGCCCCCATTTCTTTACCCAGTTAATGTTGATTATCCTCTCCAGTTACATACCACATTCACCCCGTTCCCCCCCCTTCCAACCCACGTTTAAAAATAAAATAAATGGAACTTTGTTAATGAACACCATTTTCTTTATTACGGATTTCGCGGTAAAGTGTAGAAATTGGAACGCAGACTGTGGTGGGGAGCGGGCGTACTGATGGAAAGAACGCTTCTAAACTCGAGGAATGACAGGCTCCTGCTCCTAGAGCGGTCCGCAGTGGTGGACTGGTTGTTTCAACGGAGGCTGCCACCCCTCCTTTTCGGGACTCTGTGTGTGGGGGTTATTTGACTTTGTGGCAGGGGAGGATGGTTACAGATCCCTTGCTGCGTGGCTCTGTAATCCAGGATAAGGACCGCTGCATAAGATCTCTAATGGCCCTCCCCCGCCACAAAGTCACATAGCCCCCCCCCACATAGAACATGAAAACCACCTCCCAGACTGACCAGGGTGCCTAGTGACTGCAATGTGTGTATGACCTTCTGCTGAACCTGCCCCTATGTCTGTACCCTGGTAAAGGTGACTGTCCTCTCCAATTACCAACCCCCTTCCCCCCTCTTCAAACACACTCTCCCCTAAAAGAACATGATGGAAACAGTAATTAACAGAAACGTATTTTTTATTAGCAACTACACAGTTAGGGGATGAAACTGGGACGGGGGCTTGGTTGAGGCGGGAAGGAAAGGACTTATCAAATTTTTGGGAATGAGAGCCTTCTGGTACTTGAGCAGTCTGCAGGGGTGGAGTGACAGTTTTCACGGCCCCTGCCGCCCCTCCTTCTTGGGACTTTAGGTGAGGGGGGTATGGGAGTTTGTGGCAGGGGAGGACGGTTAGAGATAGACGGCAGCGGGGCTCTGTCCTTCTGCCTCCGGTCCTACAGAACATCCACAAGGCGCCGGAGCGTGTCCGTTTGCTCCCTCATTAGTCCAATCAGCGTTTCAGTCACCTGCTGGTCTTCCTGCCGCCACCTCTCCTCCCGTTTGCTGTGTGCTCGCTGGTATTGCGACATGTTCTCCCTCCACTGGGTCTGCTGGGCCGCCTCGGCTAGGGAGCAGCCCATAAGTTCTGAGAACATGTTGTCCCGTGTCCTTTTCTTTCTCCGCCTAATCTGCGCCAGCCTCTGGGAGGGGGATGCCGGGGTAGGTCGGGAGACAGTCGCAGCTGTGGGATGGGAAAAAGGGAGTGAATTCCTCACAAAGATACCTTTTTGTGAACAATGAACATAGTCTTTCTCTGTGAACAAGAACATGCACAGCACCTATCACATGTGCACTCAGGACAAGGTCGAATTTTCGGCCTTCGCATTCAGTGCCTGGGGTCCTGCAGTGGAGATCAGACAAGCAGGGCAGGACAGCAGAATTCGGGTAGCAGGCTGACATGGTAAGCTGTAGACTTTTGGCTGCTTAAAACTTAAATTATAGCAGTGCCCTCCTTTCACGTTCAAAGCAATGCTCCTAGCGTTGGCCAGTTCCTGCTGCCAGCAATCCAGCAAGCATGAACTCTGCCCCTGTCCCACCCCCTCGATCCCTTTATGCTGCCCCTCTCCTGCCTCCACCACGTGGCTGTAAACCACCGGTTACAGTTATGTAAAGGAACAGGCAAGCAGTCCCAATACTAACATTCCCCTAATTCAAAGGAGGTCACCATAAGCGACATCACTCTGATGAGGATTTCTGACACAGAGAAAGACCGCAGGCTGCGTGAAAGCCAGCAAAAACCAGGGCTATATGCCCCATGCTCTGCGAGGCAATGATCCCAGAGTACTTGATGATAACCTGGCATGGAAAAGTTTCCTACCACGGAGGACACAATAAGGCCGTTCTCCCCAGGAACCTCATGCAAGGGCTTTCCATTTACCTCCAGGAGAGCTTCGTGGAGATGTCCCATGAGGATTTCAGCTCTATCCCCGGATATATAGACCTTCTTTTCCAGTAGCTGCACTGGAAAGGACTAAAAAGTAGAGCGCCTAGGGCAAACTAATCATGATAAACCAGACATTGTTAGATTCTTTTGCAGTAGTTGCACTGCCAAGCACTAAAATGTTAAGCGCCTAGGGGAAACTAATCATGAAAAACCCATTGTTAATATTCCTGTTCTGTTCCAAATAAATGTTTACATGTTTAAAACACTTACCGACTGATCCTTCCCCTGATTCAGGGTCTGGGTTAACGCCTGGGGAGGGTTGGTAGGGGATCTCCGTGAGGGTGATGAAGAGATCCTGGCTGTCGGGGAAATCAGCGTTGTAAGCGCTGTCGACTGCCTCATCCTCCTCATCTCCTTCCTCATCTTCCCCGTCCGCTAACATCTCCGAGGAAGCGGCCATCGACAATATCCCATCCTCAGAGTCCACGGTCAATGGTGGGGTAGTGGTGGTGGCTGCACCTAGAATGGAATGCAGTGGCTCGTAGAAACGGCATGTCTGGGGCTGGGATCCGGAGTGTCCGTTTGACTCTTCGGTCTTCTGGTATCCTTGTCTCAGCTCCTTGATTTTCACATGGCACTGCATTGCATCCCGGGGCTGTATCCTCTCTCTGTCATGGCTTTTGAGATCTTCTCGTAGATCTTCGCATTCCGTTTCTTGGAGCGCAGCTCCGAAAGCACGGACTCATCGCCCCACACAGCGATCAGATCCAAGACTTCCCGATCAGTCCATGCTGGGGCTCTCTTTCTATTCTGAGATTGCATGATCACCTCTGCTGGAGAGCTTTGCATCGTTGCCAGTGCTGCTGAGCTCGCCACGATGTCCAAACAGGAAATGAGATTCAAACTGCCCAGACAGGAAAAGGAATTGAAATTTTCCCGGGGCTTTTCCTGTGTGGCTGGTCAGAGCATTCGAGCTCGGACTGCTGTCCAGAGTGTCAACAGAGTGGTGCACTGTGGGATAGCTCCCGGAACTATTAACATTGAATTCCATCCACACCTACCCTAATTCGACATGGCCATGTCGAATTTAGCGCTACTCCTCTCGTCGGGGAGGAGTACAGAAATCGAATTTAAGAGACCTCTACGTTGAACTAAACAGCTTCGTTGTGTGGACGGGTGCAGGGTTAATTCGCTTTAACGCTGCTAAATTGAACATAACCTCCTAGTGTAGACCAGGCCTCAGATAATGCAGGTCAGTGGGTTATGGGGGAATCTGAAAGCCTATTATGTTTGTTATAGGAGATCAGATGCATGTTCAGTACTTGGTTAAGAACAAGTAATCCCAAAAGACATGAAGTTACCTGAGATCGTTATGCACCAGAATTTGTATCTGTACAGTCAAATAATATACATATAGTCCAGAGCCATGTACCATTTTGTAATTATCATACATTTTACTAGAAATGTGAAATAGGAACAGAGGATTCTTACTGCTTGAACTTTTCTCTGATTATAATGAGCCCCCCACTTAAAGCAGTTTTTCAGCTTTGACTTCAGTTGAGTTAATCCTGTTTTATACGGTGTAAGTAGCAGTACAATCAACGGCTCTCAACAAAATATCTCATTATTTCTACATATGCATTTTAAAGAACTGATGGAACTGATGGAAAGTCCAGTCTGCATCAGAAGCAATCCCCATGTTAATTTATGTAGTAAACGTCTAAGTACCATGGTTAATTGCTGTAAGGGGTGATTCATAGACCTGAGCAAAATATTGGAAATGAAAGTGGAAATTCAATTCAAACTTGCCCGGTTTCATTACGAACTCTAAACTCTGACAAGATTTGCTGAGGACTTCCTTTCAAGGGAATTGGTCTGATTAATAATTCTTTGTCAAAACCAGGTGAAACTCACTAGTTTAGGCTGAGTTTTGCTTAAATTCTATGGATGTTTTCACACACCCCAAAAAATCGAAGTGAGACTCAGGGAGTTGAAAACAACTACAGAGTCGAATTCTCCAGTTCACCAGTGAGAAACTGAAAGTCTCTTGAAGGTGGGAAATCAGTGCCTTCATTCCCCACTTGGGCTGAATCTAAAATTCATTAGCATATCTGCCAATGATCCACTCTGGGGTATATGACCAACCTCGCCCACTGCATGTAGCCACAAGTCTGCAAACTCTTTACATTTGCCCAGCTCAGCTAACAACTCCTCTAGCAAGCAGGTTGTGATGACACCAAACATCTAGATGGACCACGAACCAGCTGTCAGCACAGTCAGGGTGCTTGCTGCACTGCATAACACTGGGCAAGTGTTTCACTGACTTGTCAAAGTCACAGCCCCCAGTGGATATGTCTACACTGCATTTAGACACTCGTGGCTGGCCCGTGCCACCGACTTGGGCTTGTGGGGCTCAGGCTAAGAGATTGTTTAATTGCAGTGTAGACATTCAGGCTGCAGCCCAAGCTCTGGGATTCTCCCACCTTGCAGGATCCTAGAGCCTGGGCTGCAGCCTGAGCCCAAACATCTACACTGCAATTAAACAGGCCCTTAGCTCAAGCCCTGTAGCCTGAATCAGATGGCACAGGTCAGTCCTGGGTTTTTAACTGCAGTGTAGACATACCCAATGAGAACTGAAAAAAAAAAAAATCAGCTCTCACTGCATCTCAAAAATCAATGGGCAAGATGTTCAAAGCCATTTCAATAAATGGGAATTGGGCATCTAAAACCCTCAGGCAGCTTTGAAAATCCCACCCAATGTTACTAATATTAGGCCCAGTAAGTCACTAACTTGCTCACTATAAATTTTCATAAATATGATCATTAGCTGGCCCTGATTTCAGCAATCCTACAGAATGCAGGAGGCCTCATGCAGCAAATGTGCACAGCTGTGCATAGATCACCACAACCCAAGCATAGGCACTTAGAGGAGAGGAAAGTGATCAGGAACAGAAAGCATGGATTCACAAAGGGCAAGTCATGCCTGACTAACCTAATTGCCTTCTATGAGGAGATAACTGGGTCTGTGGATGAGGGGAAAGCAGTGGATGTGTTATTCCTTGACTTTAGCAAAGCTTTTGATACAGTCTCCCACAGTATTCTTGCCAGCGAGTTAAAGAAGTATGGGCTGGATGAATGGACTATAAGGTGGATAGAAAGCTGGCTAGATCGTCGGGCTCAACGGGTAGTGATCAACGGCTCCATGTCTAGTTGGCAGCCGGTTTCAAGTGGAGTGCCCCAAGGGTCGGTCCTGGGGCCGGTTTTGTTCAATATCTTCATTAATGGTCTGGAGGATGGCGTGGACTGCACTCTCAGCAAGTTTGCAGATGACATTAAACTGGGAGGAGTGGTAGATATGCTGGAGGGTAGGGACAGGATACAGAGGGACCTAGACAAATTATGGGATTGGGCCAAAAGAAACCTGATGAGGTTCAACAAGGACAAGTGCAGAGTCCTGCACTTAGGACGGAAGAATCCCATGTACTGCTACAGACTAGGGACCAAATGGCTAGGCAGTAGTTCTGCAGAAAAGGACCTAGGGGTTACAGTGGACGAGAAGCTGGATATGAGTCAACAGTGTGCTCTTGTTGCCAAGAATGCTAACGGCATTTTGGGCTGTATAAGTAGAGGCATTGCCAGCAGATCGAGGGACGTGATCGTTCCCCTCTATTTGACATTGGTGAGGCCTCATCTGGAGTACTGTGTCCAGTTTTGGGCCCCACACTACAAGAAAGATGTGGAAAAATTGGAAAGAGTCCAGCGGAGGGCAACAAAAATTATTAGGGGGCTGGAGCACATGATTTATGAGGAGAGGCTGAGGGAACTGGGATTGTTTAGTCTGCAGAAGAGAAGAATGAGGGGGGATTTGATAGCTGCTTTCAACTACCTGAAAGGAGGTTCCAAAGAGGATGGATCTAGACTGTTCTCAGTGGTACCTGATGACAGAACAAGGAGTAATGGTCTCAAGTGGCAGTTGGGGAGGTTTAGGTTGGATATTAGGAAAAACTTTTTCACTAGGAGGGTGGTGAAGCACTGGAATGGGTTACCTAGGGAGGTGGTGGAATCTCCTTCCTTAGAGGTTTTTAAGGTCAGGCTTGACAAAGCCCTGGCTGGGATGATTTAGTTGGGAATTGGTCTTGCTTTGAGCAGGTGGTTGGACTAGATGACCTCCTGAGGTCCCTTCCAACCCTGATATTCTATGATTCTATGATAGGCAAAGCAAAGATGGAACACAAAACTGAAGCCAGAGTAATAAGGGATATGGTGTAGATCTTCTACCACGTTAGGCCAAAAACTTCCTCCTGAGGCCAATTGAGTCCCTAGAAGAGGTTCAAAGCAGGTTTTGTTTGTTTGTTGAAATAATTGTCAGCAATTCTTATTCACAAATGAGTAACCCTTATCAATGAATGTTTAAAGGTAGTCTATTCTTCTCCAGGTTGTGGTGTATTGAAAATGTATGTTAAAATTTTAAGCTATCACTAAGTTTTTGGGAGTTTTTCTGGTCGTATTTGCAGGATAAGGTCTCTGTAAGAAAGGTGCCAGCTAGGTCTGGCTAGCAGCAGTCAGTCTGCAAAGATCCAGCCTTGAGCAAGTTAGGGTGAGTTGTGCCTCTCTGCCTTAGAGAGCAGTCTGCTTTCTCTCACTCCGTTTTTTGGTTCTTGTGTACTAAGGTTCTGGATTTTAAGAAATAAAGCTGCTTTACATTGCAACTTTCCAGAAACTATATTTTATGCTTTTTATCTAATTTCTCTGTCTGTATGCTGTGAATATAACATAGGGAGGGCATTTAAGGCAGTTTTTTTCACCATTACACCATCAGCAAAAATTGTCACTGATAGGGTGACCAAGTTTTGAAATGCCTGGTCACCCAATGCACTTAGACTCACAACAATATGGGGGCTAGTCTAAGCTACACTTATTATTTGTGTCCAAATTGCGCACAGAAGGAGCCTAAGATTGGCATAGTGGTTAGCCTTTCAAACCATGCCCCCTTCCTATGTTACACAGAAGACATGCAGTGCACATGTCCCTTCCATGAATGCCACCTCTGCGGGATTAGACTAGGTAATGTTTTTGACCAAAGTTCTCCATCAGCGTGATACAAAGCAGCTGCAAAGAATCCCGAGGATTTGGTCCACAACTTTTACACAAACCCCTGAGAAGTGACGGCCCCAAGTTTCTCACAGCTCCAGCACTTGCTGACACTCGTTGCATCATACCAAGGCAAGTCATTTGCCATATTAAAAATATGGCATAAAACGGTATATGTCCACAGAGTCATTCCATTTTACTAACT
Source organism: Chrysemys picta bellii (assembly GCF_011386835.1). Taxonomy (NCBI): domain Eukaryota; kingdom Metazoa; phylum Chordata; order Testudines; family Emydidae; genus Chrysemys; species Chrysemys picta. The sequence goes on from NC_088797.1 coordinate 41,014,068, forward strand.
GTGCTGTTTGCTTTGCCTTCATTTTATTTTGAAAAGCGAAGGAAGAAATCTCTTCTGTCCCCAGAGCTTTTGTTGTTTCAAGACAATGGAAGTTTGGGGCTGATCTGAGAAAGATTTTCCTGGCACAAGCATCTTGTGCTGTTTACTGTCCACATATGGAGATTCAAGGGCAAGTACTGCTTTCCTTGCTTCTGTGGCTCTGTAGCTACTCTTCAATAAAGGAGGAGAACCTAGCTGCCATCTCTCACTCATAGGACAGTGGGAGTGGGAAGGAACAACCCTCCCTCACTTTGACTTAATTTTAAAGCAGTTTTAAAGGTGCTCTGTCTTTTGAAGAAGGATTTTGCTCTGTGATTGGATGTTTAAAATTCCATGCTCCTTATGCTTTTTTTTTTTTAAATCAATTTCCCTCATTTAAGGTGTCACGGGCTGATGTTCCTGGAAAAGTCCATTTATCTGGAAATTCTTTATTTGCAGCAATTATACGTTAAATGTAGTTGTTCCTTAGCAGCTGAAAAAACAGGTCATTTCCCCAGGGCTGACGAGAGGGGGGGAAGGCGGTACAAATTAGCAGGACCCGGCTTCCCCGCTCTCTCGTCGGCTCTGTTTAGCTGGTCCGCCCTTGCTGGGGGGCCTGAGAAATTTTTTTCACCGGGGCCCAAACCTGCTCTCGGCGACCCTGCATATTCCTCTTGTTTTCCTTGAAAATTGTCTGCTAGAATACTAAGAACTAGAACGGAATGCTGGTAACTGTAGTAGAAATGACTAGCCACATGGTGGTATTTAACTGTGTTCTTGTGATAGGCCTTTTTATACTGAAGTTTTTTTCTCCCCTTCTACACATGAATGCTTGCTTTATTATGGAAAATGGGTTTCTCAGCAGGAAAACAATGGCAACAAAATGGGCCCCTGGCTCAGCAACCTAATGTTGTGAGAGCCAAGTATCTGGTTAGAATAGGATTGGATATTCCCTAAAATAAGTTCATTAACTGTTTGACCTTTCCTACTCGCTAGGAAGATAGAAGTATCAATGCAAATTGAACAAAAATGCTGGACCACCTAAGATGTTGCTACATCAGCTTGTCAGTGGAAATTGGTTACAAAAATAGAAACCAATATACTTACAGCTCCTGCATAACTGACAGGAGCTGTAAGATCCAAGCAATGAAACTGACCAAAAGTCATTAACATTCCCAAACACTCTACTGGTAGGTACACCATTGTTCAAACGGGCTTTGTCTGCTGAGTTACAGTACAAACAGTATCCTTTGCTCAAACATGGCTAATCCTGCTGTATTCCCAAGTTGACAGGTTGCTTCTGTGTTTACCATATTTTACAAGTCACTGAATGTTACTGGAAAAACAGTAATTATTCTGCTTGTTTTCAGAAGTTTAAAAAAAAAGCAACAACATACCTATGGATTCATTAACCAGAGTGTAAGAGCCCCAGGTTTCTACCACTTGATGCTCAGAACTTCATGTTCCAGCCCTTTTTCATACCAAATACAAGTTTTACAATATAAAGATATGTGGAAATATTTTTTTACCCATATTGCATGTTTGGTTTGTTTTCTGGGGGCTTTTCATAGCTCAAGATGGTGCCCTTGTCACACACTGGAAAAAACAAGTACCTATGGGGCCTTGTTTGGTGCAGGCTCCGTCCCTCCTTTGCATATCTATTGTCTCTCCCCATGGTACAGCTAATTTCAGCCCCAGTCCTGCAAGGACCAATATATGTGCTTAGTTTTAAGCATGTGAATAGACCCATTGACTTCAAAATGACTTAAAAATCATTTTTAAAAAGTCCAACTGATACAATACAGTCACCATAGATGTTGCCTATTCTGAATATAAGAAAAAAACAAACAAAAACAAAAGCAAACTATTGTAATCTCTGATACCACTGTGCAGTGATTAATAGCAAATGAGAATTTTTAATGGCAACCACTATACATTTCTATATTCTCCCCATGTCTGGGAAGAGAGATCAGATTCATTACATTATATATATATGCATGCAAATAAAATGTTATGCATCACTTTACTTTTCAAAGAATGTCACCACAATTTTTGAATGGGAAAAAAAATATCAAAATGACTTTATTTCGGCATAATCAGATCCAAAATTACATGGCTGACCATGTGCCAGAGACAGTGCAATTGAAATAGGCAAATATAGTCACCATCTTTTAAAAAAGGGAAGAAGGCGAACCAGGGAAACTACAGATCGGTCAGCCTCACCTCAGTCCCTGGAAATATCATGGAGCAGTTCCTCAAGGAAACTATTTTGAAGCACTTGGAGGAGAGGAAGGTGATTGTCAAGGCTGCTTCCCCACTCTGAACTTTAGGGTACAAATGTGGGGGCCTGCATGAAGACTTCTAAGCTTAACTACCAGCTTAGCTCTGGTCCGCTGCCACCATTCCCAAATGGATTCCCTTCCCTGGGAAGCCTTGAGAAACCTTTCACCAATTCCCTGGTGAATACAGATCCAAACCCCTTGGATCTTAAAACAAGGAGAAATTAACCATTCCCCTCCTTCCTCCCACCAACTCCTGGTGAATACAGATCCAACCCCCTTGGATCTAAAACAAGGAAAAATCAATCAGGTTCTTAAAAAGAAGGTTTTTAATTAAAGAAAAAGGTAAAAATCATCTCTGTAAAATCAGTATGGAAATTAACCTTACAGGGTAATCAAACTTAAAGAGCTCAGAGGACTCCCCTCTAGTTTTAGGTTCAAAGTACAGCAAACAAAGATAAACACTCTAGTAAAAGGTACATTTACAAGTTGAGAAAACAAAGGAAAACTAACACGCCTTGCCTGGCTATTTACTTACAAGTTTGAAATAGGAGAGACTTGTTTAGAAAGATGTGGAGAACCTGGATTGATGTCTGGTCCCTCTCAGTCCCAAGAGCGAACGAACTCCCAATCAAAGAGCACAAACAAAAGCCTTCCGCCCCCCCAAGATTTGAAAGTATCTTGTCCCCTTATTGGTCCTTTGGGTCAGATGCCAGCCAGGTTACCTGAGCTTCTTAACCCTTTACAGGGAAAAGGATTTTGGAGTCTCTGGCCAGGAGGATTTTATAGTACTGTACACAGGACAGCTGTTACACCCTTCCCTTTATAGTTATGACAGTGATCAAGAACAGTCAACATGGATTCACCAAGGGCAAGTCATGCCTGACCAACCTGATTGCCTTCTATGATAAGATAACTGCGGATATGGGGAAAGCAGTAGACGTGATATATCTTGACTTTAGCAAAGCTTTTGATACGGTCTCCCACAGTATTCTTGCCAGCAAGTTAAAAAAGTATGGATTAGATGCATGGACTATAAGGTATATAGAAAACTGGCTAGATTGTCAAGTTCAACGGGTAGTGATCAACGACTTGATGTCTAGTTGGCAGCCGGTATCAAGCGGAGTACTGCAGGGGTCGGTCCTGGGGCCGGTTTTGTTCAACATCTTTATTAATGATCTGTATGAAGGGATGGATTGCACCCTCAGCAAGTTCACAGATGACACTAAGCTGAGGGGAGAGGTAGATACACTGGAGGGTAGGGATAGTGTCCAGAGTGACCTAGACAAATTGGAGATTGGGCCAAAAGAAATCTGTTAAGATTCAACAAGGTTCAGCAGATCGAGGGAAATGATTATTCCCCTCTATTTGGAACTGGTGAGGCCACATCTGGAGTATTACGTCCAGTTTTGGGGCCCCCACTGCAGAAAGTATGTGGACAAATTGGAGAGAATCCAGCAGAGGGCAATGAAAATGATCAGGGGGCTGGGCCACATGACTTACGAGGAAAGGATGAGGGAACTGGGCTTGTTTAGGCTGCAGAAGAGAAGTGTAAGGGGGGATTTGATAGCAGCCTTCAACTACTTGAATGGGGGGTTCCAAAGAGGATGAAGCTCGGCTTTTCTCAGTGGTGGCACATGACAGAATAAGGAGCAATGGTCTCAAGTTGCAGTGTGGGAGGTTTAGGTTGGATATTAGGAAACACTATTTCACTAGCAGGGTGGTGAAGCACTGCAATGGGTTACCGAGGGAGGTGGTGAAATCTCCATCCTTAGAAGTTTTTAAGGCCTGGCTTAACAAAGCCCTGGCTGGGATAATTTAGTAGGTGTTGGTCCTGCTTTGAGCAGGGGGTTTGACTAGAGGACCTCCTGAGGTCTCTTCCAACCCTAATCTTCTATGATTCTATAAGTAGGAAATTTGTACTATACAACTTGTCTTTGAGGGGAGGCTGAATTATTAGTCTGATGGGGATTACCTGGTCTGTATGTGGCAAGTAAATTGTGTATGTGGGTTCGCCACAGAAAATACAGCACTTTTCAACAGTGAATAATTATTTTTAATTCCAAATGCAATGTAGGGATGGGCCCACTCCAGAACCCAAGATCAAAACACTCAAGCAGTGGGAGAAAATTTGGATATAGACTTGGCAATTTGACCCAACTCTAACCAGCAGTGAAGGGACCTAAGGGCTGAATTCTACTTTGGTAATTTGTTTTGCACTCATGGTGTAGAGCAAGAGTGCTGGAACTAGGGGATTGGGGGTGCAGCAGCACTCCTTGGCTTGAAGTGGTTTCCATCATATACAGGATTTACAGTATGGTTCAATGACTTTCAGCATTCCCAGTACAAAAATTATTCCAATGCCACTAGTATAGAGGGGCCTCCAGCAAGCAGAACCAGCCTTCAGTAATAGCTGCAACATAAAAGGTTTTCCTTGGATGGTGTAGAGCTGACTGGATGGCTTCATGCCACCCCACCCCATCATGGTTCCCCAAAGAAATGACTCAGGAAAGTGGGGTGATGCAACCAGGGCATGGTTGTGCTCTGGCTATTCTCAGTTGCCCCTAGGTGACTTTTGCAACAGAGGGTAAGTTATAGTAGCCCCTCAGTTCTTTAATGCCGAGTACTGCACAAAGTATACAACAACATGCAAAAGTGGCTTAAAACTAATCTTGAACTCTCAGATCCTGCACCACACAGAACTTGAATAGAACACAGATTTTCTCACATGATTTTTGAGGAGCAGAACAGATGTTGGAGCATATCAGTGTAGGGATATGGAAACAAGACGGACAGTTTCATATCTAATATTCTTCTCATCCTTTTTGAAGCTAAAGAAACCGAGCCAGTACTAGTTGTACAAACAGCCCACCAGTCAGTTTTTCCACCTAAAACATTCCAATACACACCTAGGGAGTTGAACATTCTTATAATTGCCACTGTAACTCTCCCACTTACTTTCCTCTCTCTTCCCCCACACTCTTAATATGTTACTGAAAATAAATATGTAGCATTTTTAGTCTCTGACCTGCTATTTACCCTATAAATTACTCATGAGATTTTACCAGGAAGAATTCAATGGAATCTTTTTTGCTTCTGTCTATACGCGCACACAACCACGCACCCTTATCAAGCTAACAACATTAATGATTTCTCATTAAAGCTACCCCAGAGAATGTAATTGTGTAGTGTATTCACCAGGCTGATCAGGAAAAATAAATGCTTTTCAAAAGTTCTGTAAAATATATTTCTGCTCTGTCAGTCACCAAACATTCATCCTTGGGTAATTATTAGCCAGCTAAATAGAAGGGAGTGTTTTGATATACATCCTTGACAAATGTTTGTTTGTATTTTATTGAAGCATAATTTTTTTTCTGAACATTTAACACTATTCACAAAAGTAAGGTTTTTATGAGCTCAGATATCAAGAGGGTAGAAATCTGGCTTTTTTTTATCCTTAGACAGAAAACCTCTTTCATAGTCAGAAGGAAAAATAGCCAGAACAGATTTAGTCTTTAACCAGAAAATTGCTAGGTCAAAAATAGCTAAAGTAACGCTCAATAAACTGTATGAAAAGCATCATTCTGAAATATCACTCTTCCTTGTAATGTTTCTGTTTGAAGGGCAGGGCTTTTACAGTTTGCATTTTTTATTTTTAGTTATTTTTTATTTGCATTTGATTTAACCCTCACCCTTAAAGGAGACAGTATTTACAGTAACCACAGGAATCACTGGATAACAACCCTTGTCACATGACAAGTATTTGAACATTTTGTATCCCTGTTGTTCTCTGTTAGATGACTACCCTGATATAACGTTGTCCTCGGGAGCCAAAAAATCGTACCGCATTATAAGTGAAACCATGTTATATCAAACTTGCTTTGATCCACCGGAGTGCGCAGCCTTGCCACCCCCACACCCCCAGAGCACTGCTTTACCGCGTTATATCCGAATTCGTGTTATGTCGGGTCGCGTTATATCAGGGTAGAGGTGTAATTTGTTTCTCTTATCAGCATTCCTGTGCCTTTTGCGACACTTACCTCAGCCTTCCCCCACAACTCTTAGCCCCATAATTCCCTCCTACCTCATTTATTCCCTCCTACCCTTGCCCCCACCCTCTATAGGTCCACTCACTCAGCCCCCTCCCCCGATCCCTTGGCACATCGTGAAGTAGAATTGTGGGAAGCCAAGAGGCAGAGAGTGGACAAGTTGGGGGCAGGGAGCGAGCTTGTTGCTATGGGGATATGGTAAAGATGTAAAGGGGCATGAGGAAGAAGAAAAATGGATATATGGGTTTGGGGTAGGCAGAGCCTAGCAGTTTGGCACTGAGGCCCTGGTGCCAGTGTGGCTTTCTGGCACACCCTGGCAGCAGAGCCTTGGGGAGCCAAGTGGCTCTGAGCTTGGGCCCTTGTTCCTAGACCAAGGCCAACAGCACAACAGAAAAATCAAGTCAGCCAATTGGGGAGGAGGTGGAAACCTTGTGTCATACTCTCATGACCCCTTCTGCCTGCAGCAAATGACTCCTGGGAGAGCCCCCCCTTTAACAAAGTGAGGGTCACTGCTCTGTGCAAAGGGCTGAGGAAGAGCAAAGGTAAAGGAATGAGGGATTCACAGGGCTCAGAAAAAACCTCAGAGACAGCTAAGCCCCACAGACTAGCTAAGACCCTGGCCTTTACAGTCCTGGGAGAAGCGGCAAGGGTTAGAAAGGCACTCCTGCTGCTATCATCAGAACAGGTTTGTGTATACATCAACCACCAAATATTAAAGCCAATATTATGGTTGAGAGTTAGTGTATAATCAAGTTATTTATTTGGATCTTTTATAAAAGAGTTAACTTCCTTCTTCCACCAAAATCAGTGGGATGGAGGGATTTTGTTCAATAAGATTGATTAGGACTAACATCAAAACAAGTTACTCAAATAAGGATTTATCTGAGGTATATTAAACCAGTTATAGGTTATATATCTGGGATGATGAATAGTTTATAAAGGTAGAGACTCTTAGCATGTATAATAGAATAAGATTTATATCTATGACAAAGCTGTTACACTTCAGGGGAGACTTAAAATAATTTATTTATAATTTAACATCGCTATGTAATTATATCTAAAGTTTGACCATAAATTTCAATGGGCACAGATTTAGGCCAAGACTGGTTGCTTTTGAAAATCCCACCCAGGATGCTCGACTGTGGTATTAGCAGAATGCTGTGATGGGGGATGTAATGAACTCGAATACAGTGAGGCCATTGGGAAAGAAGGAAACTAGTGTACCAGGAATTACAGATCAGCAGACTGACTTAACACATCTGGGTGATTGAAAGAAATGATATCACCTCCTTACATATGCTGTCTTCGACATGGGCATGTGGTTTTAAGATATTCCAGTGATAGAAGTTTTACTTGTAGCTTCTAGTTTGACCCCCGAAACTCTTGACTTGGATCTGGGCCTGAATGAAAAAAACTCTTTTGTTCCACCAGTTTTAGAGGTCATGACAAAAAAAGAAAGGAAAAAAAAACACTTATATGTTCTGAACACAAGAAACTTGCTCCTTTCTGGTTTGTACTATGTAGCTACAGATATTATTGATACCTTCACAGAGTTTCACTGATACAAAAACCTAGAAAATTCCTCAAAGGTGCTCCTCTGCTGGGATGGCTCCAGTGAAAGAAAAGCGGTCTATTGCTCATCTTGGATACTTTACCATCAGTACCAGCAGACCAGAAATATGAGCTAGAACTTAGCAGCATGCTTTGGGCTATGACGTGAGAACTACAACAGAACACCAGTGGCTTCCAGACCTGTGCAAGCCAATCATTTGTTCAGAGAAAAAAATAATTTGTTGCCAGTTTTGCTAACACATTTGAAATTTTGCTCACTTTTTCATGTGTTCACACATTTTGCCAAAATTGTTTGTTCATTTGCTGTCATTTTCTTGGAAAGTTTCACTCATTGCAAGACAAGAATAGATTTTGCTAGCAGGAAAAGCTTTATCCTTAAAGCAAATAACGAGGACACAACAGAACTTTTTTAACATTTCTACAGTAGCACCCTTCAAACATCACAAAATCGCAATCATGCTATATGTTATTGTGCCACTCTATGTGCTATGCTGCAAAGATCTAGAAAAAAGTGCTTTTTGTTTGTTTTTTTGTTTGTTTGTTTGTTTTTAAAACACAAAATGGCATCTACTCCAGCCTCCTGTCAGCAGGGGTTGCTGTGCTGCTTCTCTTCCTTCACTGCACTGGCAGGAGCATGCTCTCTGTATGCTGCATCCTCTTCCTGTTCTCAGTGCACCTAGGGACTGGCAGCACAGCTCTTAGTTATCTGAACTAAAAAGTACCCTTCCTGGGAGCAGGCATTGCGGCTGCACTAGAAAGCAGAGTCAGAAGGATGTGTGTGTGTGCAGGGATAGCTCAGTGGTTTGAGCATTGGCCTGCTAAATCCAGGGTTGTGAGTTCAATCCTTGAGGGGGCCATTTAGGGAACTAGGGTAAAAATCTGTCTGGGGATTGGTCCTGCTTTGAGCAGGGGGTTGGACTAGATGACCTCCTGAGGTCCCTTCCAACCCTGATATTCTATGATTCTATGTTGCAGAGGTAAAGGGCTTGCCGCATAGGAACAGACAGGTGTGCATGTAGGTTGCAAATAGCAGTGCAGTCAAGAGTAAACACCACTAAACTGAATTTACCCACATCTCATTTGGGAAGTAGGCAGTTTAGTTAAAATTAGTTTACGCACTTCTTTTTTCTCACTATATCACTGGTTTTAAGGGGAGAAGGAGTGGGGTTACATGATTAAGGAGCAAGTCCCTGTTTTGGAGACAGAAGGAAACATTTTTGAGGCTGGTTGCTTTACAGACCGAAAACCTTGTGTCTCTCCAAAGCCACTGAGAGGTTTGGAATGATGGATTAGTGGGCGAGGACAGGTTCATACCTTCTAAGGCCAGAAGGGTCCATTGTGATCATCTAGTCTGACCCGTACAGCACACACCAGAAAATTCCCCCCAAATAACTTCTAGAGCAGGTCTTTTAGAAACAACATCCAATCTTGATCTAAATATTGTCAGTGATGGAGAGTCCACCATGACCCTTGATAAACAGTTCCAATAGGTAATTACTCTGCTAAAAATGTATGCCTTATTTTCAGTCTGAATTTGTTAAGCTTCAACTTCCAGCCATCGGATTATGTTATACTTTTCTCTGCTACACTGAAGAGCCCATTATTAAATATTTGTTCCCCATGACGTTACTTACAGACTACTATCAAGTTACCTCTTAACCTTCTCTTTGTTAAATTGATTGAGCTCCTTGAGTCTAGCACTATAAGGCATATTTTCTAATCCTTTAATCATTCTTGTGGCCCTTCTTTTAATTTATCAACATCTTTCTTGAATTGTGGATACCAGAACTGGACACAGTATTCCAGCAGCAGTTGCACAAGTGCCAAATACAGCAGTAAAATAACCTCTCTATTCCTACACAAGAGACCCCTCTTCATGCATCCCAGGATCATATTAGGTCTTTTGGCCACAGCATCACACTGGGAGCTCATATTCAGCTGATCATCCACCTCCTTCTCCAAATCTTTTTCAGCATAATTGATTCCCAGGATAGAGGCCACAACTATGTATAGCCACATTCTTTGTTCCCAGATGTATACATTTAGCCATTGTCACAGGGTGCTCCCTCACTACTCATTGTGCTGTGCTGCCTGTCCCATTGTGGTTGTGTCTCACTCACAATATCCACACAGTTTCCTTTCACCAGGTGTATCTTTAATCTTTAGATGCCAGCAACGTAGAACATAGTATAGGCATGTGTCAGGAGGAGCCTTCTACTCAACTTCCTCTACCACCCCAGCTGAGACTCTGAGCTCCCTGCTTAATTCCTGTTCCTGCCAAATATACATCTTCCCTTATTGAGCTAATTAACTCATTAGCCCAATCATTGTTCCCAAGGTCAACAAGCTCACCCTAACAGGATAATTGCCTCAATTAAGCCTGTAATCTTCTGTTAGCCAATTAGCTAAGTGACCAGGATGCTGTAGCTAGCACTGTCTCACAGCCATATTAAACCGCACACTATTTACTTGCACTCACTTCACCAAGCGATCTAGATTGCTCTGGATCAAATACCCATGCTCTTCTTTATTTATCACTCCCCCAGTTTTTGGGTCATCTGCAAACTATCAGGGATGATCTTATGTTTTCTTCCAGGTCATTGATAAATATGTTAAATAGCAGATCACATGGAACTGATCCCTGCAGGACCCCATAGGAAACAGTCCTGTTTGATGACAATTCTCCATTTACAATTACATTTTGAGACTTATCAGTTAACCAGATTTTAATCCATTTAATGTGTGCCATGTTAATTATAGTTCATTCTAATTTTTTAATAAAAATGTCATGGCATACCAAGCCAAATGCCTTACAGAAGTTTAAGTATGCAATGTCAACACTATTATCTTTATCAACCAAACTTGTAATATTATTAGATACATATAAGATGATTCCCAATTATCATTCAGATTTTTCTGATTAAATTCTTCCTCCCAGGGTATGTCTACACTACGAAATTAGGTCAAATTTATAGAAGCCGGTTTTATAGAAATCGTTTTTATACAGTCGATTGTGTGCGTCCCCACATAAAATGCTCTAAGTGCATTAAGTCAGCGGACCACGTCCACAGTACTGAGGCTAGCATCAATTTCCGGAGCGTTGTGCTGTGGGTAGCTATCCCACAGTTCCCGCAGTCTCCACTGCCCATTGGAATTCCCAATGCCTGATGAGGCAAAAACAGTATTGCGGGGGATTCTGGGTACATGTCGTCAGCCCCCCCCCCCAAACCCCAGGAAAGCAATGGCAGACAATCGCTTCATGCCTTTTTTCCTGAGTTACCTGTGCAGACGACATACCATGGCAAGCATGGAGCCCGCTCAGCTCAGCTCACCGTCACCATATGTCATCTGGGTGCCGGCAGATGTGGTACTGCATTGCTACACAGCAGCAGCTAATTGCCTTTTGGCAGTAGGTGGTGTATAATGACTGGTATCCATTGTCGTCGTACTCCTCAGTGAGTTCGGTCAGAGGCGCCCGGGCAGACATGTTTTGTCTCCTGGAGACTCAGTCCTGCCGGCAGTCCTATTGCACTGTCTTGATGATGATGGCTAGCAATCGTAATGCAGCATCTTCTGCCAAGCACCCAGAAGATGCCGATGGCTATCAGTCATGCTGCACCGTCTGCTGCCAGCCTAATATGTAAAAGATAGATGGACCAGATTTGTTCTGTATTCATTTGCTTCCCCCTCCCTCCGTGAAATCAACGGCCTGCTAAACCCAGGGTTTTGAGTTCAATCTTTGGGAAGGCCATTCTGTGTGACATTTGTTTGTGTTTCTCCCTGATGCACAGCCATCTTTGTTGATTTTAATTCCCTGTAAGCCATGTCGTCACTTACCCCTCCCTCCCTCCATCAGCCAATAGTTTCACACCTTTTTTCAGCCCAGATGCCATAGCACTGGGATCATGGAGCCCGCTCAAATCACCGTGGCAATTATGAGCACTATGAACACCACGCGCATTGTCCTTGAATATATGCAGAGCCAGAACATGCCAAAGCAAAACCAGGTGAGGAGCCAATTGCAGCGCGGCGACGAGAGTGATGAAGAAATTGACATGGACATAGACCTCTCACAAAGTATGGGCCCCAGCAATGTGCAAATCATGGTGTTACTGGGCAGGTTCATGCCATGGAATGTCAATTCTGGGCCCGGGAAACAAGCACAGACTGGTGGGACCGCATCGTGTTGCAGGTATGGGACGATTCCCAGTGGCTGCGAAACTTTCGCATGCATAAGGGCACTTTCATGGAATTTTGTGACTTGCTTTCCCCTGCCCTGAAGCACCAGAATACCAGGATGAGAGCAGCCCTCACAGTTGAGAAGCGAGTGGCGATAGCCCTGTGAAAGCTTGCAATGCCAGACAGCTACCGGTCAGTCGGGAATCAATTTGGAGTAGGCAAATCTACTGTGGGGGCTGCTGTGATCCAAGTAGCCAACGCAATCAAAGACCTGCTGATATCAAGGGTAGTGACTCTGGGAAATGTGCAGGCCATAGTGGATGGCTTTGCTGCAATGGATTCCCTAACTGTGGTGGGGTGATAGACGGAACCCATATCCCTATCTTGTCACCGGAGCACCAAGCCACCGAGTACATAAACCAAAAAGGGTACTTTTCAATGCTGATGCAAGCCCTGGTGGATCACAAGGGACATTTCATTAACACCAATTTGGGATGGCTGGGAAAGGTACATGATGCTCGCATCTTCAGGAACTCTGGTCTGTTTCGAAAGCTGGAGGAAGGGACTTTCTTCCCGGACTAGAAAATAACCGTTGGGGATGTTGAAATGCCTATCGTGATCCTTGGGGACCCAGCCTACCCCTTAATGCCATGGCTCATGAAGCCGTACACAGGCAGCCTGGACAGTAGTCAGGACCTGTTCAACTATAGGCTGAGCAAGTGCCGAATGGTGGTAGAATGTGTATTTGGACGTTTAAAAGCGCGCTGGCGCAGTTTACTGACTTGGATAGACCTCAGCGAAACCAATATTCCAATTGTTATTGCTGCTTGCTGTGCGCTCCACAATATCTGTGAGAGTAAGGGGGAGACATTTATGGCAGGGTAGGAGGTTGAGGCAAATCACCTGGCCGCTGATTACGCGCAGCCAGAGACCAGGGCGGTTAGAAGAGTACAGCAGGGCGCGGTGCGCATCAGAGAAGCTTTGAAAACCAGTTTTGTGACTGGCCAGGCTACTGTGTGAAACTTCTGTTTGTTTCTCCTTGATGAACCCCCCACCCGGTTCACTCTACTTCCCTGTAAGCTAACCACCCTCTCTTCCCCCCTTCGAGCACCACTGGCAGAGGCAATAAAGTCATTGTTACTTCACATTCATGCATTCTTTATTAATTCATCACACAACTAGGGGGATAACTGCCAAGGTAGCCTGGGAGGGGTGGGGGAGGAGTGAAGGACAAGGACACACTGCAGTTTAAAACTTTAAAACTTTAACTCTTATTGAAGGCCAGCCTTCTGATGCTTGGGCAATCATCTGGGGTGGAGTGGCTGGGTGGCGGAAGGCCCCCCCCCCATAGCGTTCTTCGACGTCTGGGTGAGGAGGGTATGGAACTTGGGGAGGAGGGCTGTTGGTTACACAGGGGCTGTAGTGGCGGTCTCTGCTCCTGCTGCCTTTCCTGCAGCTCAACCATATGCTGGAGCATATCAGTTTGATGCTCCAGCAGCCAGAGCATCGACTCTTGCTTTCTGTCAGCAATCTGATGTCACCTATCCTCTTCAGCCCGCCACCTCTCCTCTCGTTCATATTGTGCTTTTCTGCACTCTGACATTGACTGCCTCCATGCATTCTGCTGTGCTCTGTCAGCGTGGGAGGACATCTGGAGCTCCGAGAATATATCATCCCGAGTCCGCCATTTTCTCCTTCTAATCTTCACTAGCCTCTGCGAAGGAGAAACATTTAGAGCAGGAAAAGGGAGAAGTGGTTAAAAAAAGACACATTTTAGAGAACAATGGGTACACTCTTTCACGTTAAATTTTGCTGTTCACATTACACAGCACATGTGCTTTCATTACAAGGTCACATTTTTCCTCTTATATTGAGGGCCTGCCGGTTTAGTGTGAGAGATCACTCACGCAGTGCCAGGCAACAGAATTCGGCTTGCAGGCAGCCATAGTAAGTCACAGTCTTTTGGCTTTTTTAACCTTCATAACATGTGGGAATGGTTTCAAACAGCAGCGCCCTCATTTCCCATACCAAGCACCCATTGGGTTGTCCATTTAAAATGGGTTTGCAATGTAAAGGGAGGGGCTGCAGTTTCCGGGTTAACATGCAGCAGAAACCCAACTAAACCCCCTCCCCCCACACACCCACTTCTCTGGGATGATCACTTCACCCTTCCCCCCCACCGCATGGCTAACAGCGGGGAATATTTCTGTTCAGCCAAGCAGGAACGGACACCTCTGAATGTCCCCTTAATAAAATCACCCCATTTCAACCAGGTGACCATGAATGATATCACTCTCCTGAGGATAACAAAGAGAGATAAGGAATGTTGTCTGCATGCCAGCAAACACCGGGACCATACACTGCCATGCTTTGTTATGCAATGATTCCAGACTACGTGCTACTGGCCTGGCTTGGTAAAGTGTCCTACCATGGCAGACGGGATAAGGCAGCCCTCCCCAGAAACCTTTGCAAAGGCTTTGGGAGTACATCAAGGAGAGTTTTCTGGAGATATCCCTGGAGGATTTCCGCTCCATCCCCATACATGTTAACAGACTTTTCCAGTAGCTGTACTGGCCGCGATTGCCAGGCCAAATTAATCATTAAACACGCTTGCTTTTAAACCATGTGTAATATTTACAAAGGTACACTCACCAGAGGTCCCTTGTGCGCCCTCAGGGTCTGGGAGCACGCCTTGGGTGAGTTCGGGGGTTACTGGTTCCAGGTCCAGGGTGATAAACATATCCTGGCTGTTGGGGAAACTGGTTTCTCCGCTTCCTCGCTGTGAGCTGTCTTCATCATTATCTTCCTCGCACCCCGAACCCGCTTCCCTGTTGCGTGCTTCTCCATTGATGGCACACGGTCGGGGTAGTAGCAGCTGCACCACCTAGCATGGCATGCAGCTCCGTGTAGAAGCGGCATGTCTGCGGCTCTGCCCCGGACCTTCCGTTTGCCTCTGTGGCTTTGTGGTAGGCTTGCCTTAGCTCCTTAATTTTCACACAGCACTGCTGTGCGTCCCTGTTATGGCCTCTGTCCTTCATGGCCTTTGAGACTTTTTCTAATATTTTGCCATTTCGTTTACTGCTACAGAGTTCAGCTAGCACTGATTCGTCTCCCCATATGGCGAGCAGATCCCGTACCTCCCGTTCGGTCCATGCTGGAGCTCTTTTGCGATTCTGGAACTCCATTATGGTTACCTGTGCTGATGAGCTCTGCGTGGTCACCTATGCTCTCCACGCTGGGCAAACAGGAAATGAAATTCAAAAGTTCGTGGGGCTTTTCCTGTCTACCTGGTCAGTGCATCTGAGTTGACAGTGCTGTCCAGAGCGGTCACAATGAAGCACTCTGGGATAGCTCCCGGAGGCCAATACCATCGAATTCCATCCACACATCGACCCGGAAAGGCCGATTTTAGCGCTAATCCTCTCATCGGAGGTGGAGTAAAGAAACCGGTTTAAAGGGCCCTTTAAGTCGAAAAAAAAGAGTTTTGTTGTGTGGACGTGTCCAGGCTTAATTCGATTTAATGCTGCTAAATTTGACCTAAACTCGTAGTGTAGACCAGGCCCCAGTTGACTCATAATTGTTATTTTATATATATATAATTTAATATAAAATAAGTTAATTTGACAGGATCTATTTTCCATAAACCCATGTTGATTTACATTAATCTGCTTTAGTTCTTTATTAATTGAGTCCCTTATCAGCCCCTACCTTATCTTGCTCAGAATCAATGTCAGGCTGACAGGATTATAGTTACCAGGTCCTCCTATTTACCATTTTAAAAATTTGCACAACATTAGCTTTCTTCCAGTCTTCTGGAACTTCCCCAGTTCTCCAAGACTTATTGAAAATCAACATTAATTGTCCAGTGAGCTACTCAGAGAGATATTTTAAAATTCTTGGATACTAGTTATCTAGATCTGCTGATTTTAAAATGTCTGACTTTAATAGCTTCTGTTTAACATCCTCCAGTAACTAGTAGAATGCAAAGAGTTTTATCACCATATTATGAGACTATATCATCTGCTTTCCCCCATGTACAGAACAGAAGTATTTATTGAACCCTTTTGCCTTTTCTGCATTTATTATTGCTAATTCTACCTTTCCCATCTAATAAGGGACCAATGTCATTGGCAGCCTTCTTTTTGTTCATAGTCTATTCTAAAAACTTCCTTCTTATAGTCCTTAACTCTGCTGGACATATATTTCTCCTTGTGTCCCTTGGCTTCCTTTATCAATTTTCTACAATTCTTAACTTCTGTTTTATATTCATTACTATCAGCTTCAACTTTCTTCCATTTGTTATGTTTTGATTATTAATAATCATCATAATTAACAACTGCCTTCACTTCCCCTCTGAAGCAAGCTATTTTTTTTAAACCAGCTCAGCCTTCACGTTCATTTGTGGGATTGTGGCTTTTGGGGGCATCTAGTAAAGTGTTCTTAAATGATTCCCAATTACAGTCACATTTTTCTGATTAAATTCTTCCTCCCAGCTGATTCAGCTCATAAAATTGTTTTCAGCTTTTTTTTTAAAAAATGGCCCTATTAAAGCACCCTATATATATATAATATATACATTATTAGACAGGATTTTATTCTGCTTGCACATTATAAACGTGATCAAGTCATGATCACTCACACTTAAGCTACCATTAACTTTTAGTTCTGTGATCAGTTCCTCTTTATTTGTTAGGACAAGGTCTAATAGAGCATTCCCCCCTGTCGGCTGCAGCATTTTTTTTAATTAGGAAATTGTCATATATAATGTTTAGAAATTACAGTTATGTTTTAGTACTGGCAGCATGGGGCCTCTAGCATTCACTCAAATTGAAGTTCCCCCATGATCACACAGTTTCCCCCCCCCTGCATATTATAGACAGGTGTGTAAGGAGTTGGTCATCCTGTTCCCTGATGTGATTTGGTGGTCAGTAGCAGGCACCAACTAGTACCCCATGTTGTACTTTATCTGTTACAACATTGATCCATAAGCATTCCAGATCATTTTCTTCTGAGTTATCAGTCACTTGGAAAGAGGTAATACTATTTTTGAGACAGTGCTACTCCCCCTCCCCTTTTGCCCACTTGATACTTCCTAAATAGGTTAAAACCATTGATTTTAAATCCCAATTGTGCGACTAATCCCACCAGGTTTCAATAACAGCAACTAGTTCAAATATATGCTCATAAATGAGCAATTCTAATTCCTTTTGTTTGTTACCCAGGCTCCTACCATCAGGGCCAGCTCCAGGGTTTTGGCCGCCCCAAGCAGCCAAAACCAAAAAAAAAAAAAAAAAAAAGCCGCGGCCGCGATCGCAATCGTGATCTGCGGTGGCAATTTGGCGGGAGGTCCTTCACTCCGAGCCGGAGTGAGGGACCGTCCGCCGAATTGCCGCCGAATACCTGGACCTGCCTCCCCTCTCCCAAGCGGTCGCCCCAAGCACCTGCTTGAGAAGCTGGTCCCTGGAGCCGGCCCTGCCTACCATTAATGTACAGGCAGTTCAAGAATTTCTTCTCTTTATGTCCTTTTGTTGCTTGATTAATTTTGTTCTCAGCATCTTGATTTTGTGCTGAGTGCTCATATCTTCCTTCTTTTTACCATCCTCTTTTGCTATTAGGGTTTAACATCCTCCTAACTACTCTAGCCAGCCTGTTCCCAAGGAGATTGGTCCCCCTTCTACTGAGGTGGACGCCATCCAAACTATACAGCCCCCTGTCCCCATGGAAGATGGATCAATGCTCCATAAAACCAAAGACCTCTGCCCTTCGCCACTTACTTAACCAGCAATTCACTTCCAGAATCCTCTGCCTTCTATCTTCCTTTGCTCATGGGACAGGAAGAGTCTCAGGGAAGATTGCTTGGACATTCTTCTTCAGCATGCTTCCAAGTTCCTTGAAATCATCTATTATCTGCAAGATATCCCATGACAGTATCATTAGTGCTGATATGAACCATCACCAATGGATCTTGCCCATTGTTTTCAGAAGCCTATCCAGTCTTAGAATGACAGCCCATGTCTTGGCTCTAGGAAGGAAAAACACTGTCCTGTTGTCAGACCGTCCCTTGCAGAATGTTCTATTCTTCTAAGTGTTGAATCTCCAACAAGGATTGTCTGTCTTCCTTGGATGGCTGGAGAACTCTTTGTCAGTAAGCTTGATTTTCTTACAGGTTGGGCCCAGCTGCCATCCACACATGTCCCATACATGTCTCCATTCCCTTGGATTTGCTGGATCTTGAGAGGTATCTTATGTATCTTTGCATGTTGAGGACCTGGATTCCATTTGAAACTACTAGCTGTATGGAATTCCTCCTGCTTGTCTTCTCTCTGGAGGCTACAGTCTTCCTATTCTCATCTGTCTTTCGTTTTGTAGACTGTCACCATGACCTCTTGCGTTCGGTGGTCACGAACTGCCAATCCTCCTTTCTGACTCCCTCTCTCACCAATTCCTTTGTGGCAAGCTCTGTTCTTCCCTGATCCTGGGGTACTGGTGTTTGCCAAATCAGGTTGTCCAGAAACTCCTCAGCTTCCCTGATTCTTAGTAACATCTCAATTTGCCCCTCCAATCCAAGAATAATCTCCTCCAGCATAGCCACCACCTTGCACCTCGTGCACATGAAATCCTTTCTGTCTTCAAGCAGGAAAGAGAATATAGCACATCCATTGCAGATCACTATCACAGTGTCATTGCTGGCCATCTTGAAATCACATGTAGTACTGAACCTGAAAGGAAAGCCTCTCTCACTCCTGTTCATTCCAAACTTCCTCTGACACTTCTCTGATAGCTGCCTCTGTTCTTGGCTCTCAAGTTCACCTAGCAAGAAGCTTTTTATACCAAGTCTTCCCTGCTTAGCTCAGCTGCACCCCTCACCACCAGGGAGCAATTAACCAATCAGAGACTTCAATCAATTGGGCTGGTCAAAGGTCCAAGGGCTGGAGCCTCGCAGCCTTTATCAAGGCACTGATCAAAGGTCCAAGGGCTTACTGAGTACTCAGGGGCCCAAGACCCATCTACGCAGCCTGTACACAGAGAAACAAACAAACGAACAACCTCAGGCAGGCCAAATGCACCACTCACAAAGTCCTGTCACCTCCAACCACAGGTCTGAAGCTGAAGCTTCTTCCTCTGAAACTCCCATTAGCTGCCTCTGTTCTTGGCTCTCAAATTCACCTAGCAAGAGGCTTTTTATACCAAATCTTCCCTGGTTAGCTGAGCTCCACCCCTCGCCACCAGGGAGTGATTAACTACAGATGAAGTGATCAACAATGTAAGGTAACTTGCACAGCCATGATGAAGTCAAGCTATGGCCTGGATGTCACCATCACACCTTTGTGATCTCACAAGTCTACAGGAGGATTTTGAGAAGGGGCAGCGAGAGGAGTCTTCTGGGTACCCACCAAATTTGGCTGACTCACCTTATGTACAAACTGTGTGTGTGTGCGCATGTGATATGAGCACAAGCCCCGGAGGACTTCTTCAGCTCACTTCCAGCAGCAAGGCCAGTGGCTCATGCTGCAGTACAGGCACAGTTGTCAGCACTTTAAAAAAGCTTTACAATGAACAATTTTACCACAAGATTCCTTTCTACTAGTGGGTGTTGGGTGCATTCTGGTGAATTTTTAACACTTAGCTAGGACTATACAAACATTAACTAACTAATGTTTAGCTGCCTTGCATGGGTGTTGTAATTATTATCCCCCTTTGACAGATGGGGAAACGAAGACAGAAAGGTTAAATGACATGGCAGGGGCACTGCCTGCCATGTCTAGTTGCTAAACTATTTTAGAAACTAAAAGCAAACTGTAAGCAGAATAAAGGGCATGCTTTTATTCTAATAATAATACACTGTTCTTAACTCAAAAGGATTCCGCCTTTCCTTGATGGTCATCACTAGTGACAGCAGATGAATTCCAGTGATCATTCTGAGAGAGCCCATGCATCATAGTTAGCAGTGAACTGAAGTTGTTTGTGGGGTGGGGCAGGGGAAACATTTCTCTGAAAATGAACGAACTTGCTGCTCCCACTAGTGTAGTGGGTGGAGACATTCTGGACTGATTTTATCCAGAGGCTGATTTTATCATTTATAGCTCAATAGCATGAATTGCCCATAATTGCACTCCCTTCCACTACCTCCCACCCACCACTGCCTCAGTTTAGCATTTGCACAATTGTGCCAGCTCTGATGCATTCAGATTTACAGTTTCATCCAGGGATGACCTGATGTGAATCTAGTCAAATCAGGACCTTTGTTTAGTTTTGATGAATTATATAATAATTATAAACAAATCCTGAAGATGTTTCGAAAACATGGGCAGAAACCTTTGTTCAGCAATAAGTACCAGTCGTGATGCATCATCCCTTCTTCTCTGTGTTTTGCATAACTGCACATTGGAAATTTGCAAATTTCCAATGATAGTCTAACCGGAGCTTGTGTGTTTATATGAACTAGTTCATCACCCTCTACCAAAAGGAGGAATTATCCCCATCTCCCAAATAATACTATGGCTATCATCGCAGCAACAAAATGAAAAGACACAAACTACCATATATTTCCCTCATTTAGTAGCTTAAAATATGGACCCAAATCAAAAGAAGCCAGACTTTAAATGAAGATATTGCATTTCTTAGAATTACGATAACCCTGTTAAATATTAAGTCGACTACATACAAAGCAGCACTAATTTCCTATTGTTGGCCAAGACTGAAATGTGTGTAGCATAACAATGAGTTTGCAAAAGGCATCACTGCAGCACTCTTAAAACAGACAAATTGCAAGCTCACTGTGTGGAAAAAAAGTCATTGCTGCAGCATAATGTTAGCAGAGCACATAGTTTCTTCATCATCATTTCATATGGTCTCTCCAAATTTTTGTTCATGTAACTCCAACATGTGGCACTGCATTGAAAGAAGATGTTGTGTGACTAGTAATTCAGTCCTTGTACAAGACTAAGTGACTTCGCTTTTTGCAAAATGGAAAGAACTTGTGTTCTTCAGACACTAGTAAAAAAATACAAATAGTAAGAGGGCTTACGCAATTATAATGGCAAGCATGTGAGAATATGCGCTATATTGAATTTAATAGATAAGGCACTCACTCCTCGACAGTGCTATGCTAGGGATGAATTTGGCCCTTGCAGTTTTCTAACATGGGGTGGACTGGACAAGCTGGACATGGTTAAATGCCATGTTATTTTCAACAGGCAGTTTTTGAACAGCGTTCTGACATAGACCGATACCTGGCTGCTCACACCATGTTAGAAACAGCTCCGCAAGAACAACGCCTGAGCTCTGCTTTGACAGGGTTTTCAAATAGAGCCCTGTTCTAGTTCCAGGAAGGGTTACAGCCTAGACTGTTCCACTGGTGTTTTCAGCTGCCCCTGGCAGCTCTTTAAGGGCCGGGAGTCACTTACCACAGGTACTGCTGGGGGAGGCAACAAGGAGTTTGCACAGGGAACAGAGCTGGCAAAGCAAATGGAGAGGTTAGAAGAAAATAGTTTATGGGGAAAAGTTCAGTAACTGTTTAATGGGAAGAAATTTGGGCTCCCTGAGATCCATGAGCTGGGATTTTTGGGGGGTTATTTTGGTGAAAAAAGGAAGGAGCTGACCACAAAATAAATAAATAAATAAATAAAATGCCACACTTTACCGAAGAGCTGCATGGACAGTAGGAGCTGCAGGAGGTTCCTTATGTGCAGTCTCCTGGCAGAGCTCACCACCTGGACCAGCAAACTGAAGGCAGAACTCGAACAGAATTTATGGGGGACAGCACTTCCACCCACAGCTTGGTAATTTAACTGCTGCTTAATTCACACTTGTGGGCAAATTTTTTGCCTACTGCTCATAATGTACAGCCCAAACAGGTCTGGTCGTAGTGGAATTGATTTAGAACCAAGTGTCGGAGGGAGCGGGGGGTGGGGAAGGGAAGCAGACTCATTCCTCTTTTTTATAGGGAGGTTTATTTGTCATGTTTGTTAAAAGTAACTAAGATTTGTTCGGAAGCTTATGACCTGTTGCTAAAAGGTATACTTACTTATATATGAATGTGTTTAAAAAGAGGAAAATGGTCTTGCTTTTCATGGTCAGCTTTTCCTTGTGTCCAGTGGATTAGGAAAATCACCGGGGCACTGTTATGGGGCAGCTGCTGGAGCCTTTCATTCTCTAGCCTAGGCTGCCCCACAGCATTTCATTCTCTGACTTGGAAGTATGTTCCTGGCACTACCCACAGCTGATAAGGAGTTTCTTTTCATTTAAGTTACAGGTATCTGCAGAGAGTCCCAGCTCAAGTCCTTGGGCGCACTGAAACCTTGAGTTGTGTGAGAGGAAGGCTTATGCTATTAGAAAGAGGTAACTTTTCTACTGACAGGTGTGATTTGTAAGTTAGCTGAATCTGCTAACCACATCAGGTTTCAGAGTAGCAGCCGTGTTAGTCTGTATCCGCAAAAAGAAGAAGAGGAGTACTTGTGGCACCTTAGAGACTAACAAATTTATTAGAGCATAAGCTTTCGTGGACTACAGCCCACTTCTTCGGATGCGGTGGCCAGTGATGTGCTCGATGCATCCGAAGAAGTGGGCTGTAGTCCACGAAAGCTTATGCTCTAATAAATTTGTTAGTCTCTAAGGTGCCACAAGTACTCCTGTTCTTCTTTTAACCACATCAGAAACCCTGATTATATTAAATTTAACTTTGTATCAAGTAGCATTTCCCTAAAGTGCTATGATTCAGGAAGCCTATGTTTCTTACTCATACTAGACAGGCCTCTAAGAGAACAGGCCTGTACTGGCTTTGCTGCAGAGCTGCTCTGCTCCAGAAAGTATAATCCCTATTGGAGCTCCTGGGGAGCAGGGATGCTGTGACACATGCAGTGTGTACACTACCTTCCACAGCCGCTTGGCTCTGGTGATGGGCATCCTCTTCACCCCTGTTGCGTGACTTGCACCCATGTGAGTGCCAGCAGGGAGCTGGGGACACTAAGGAACACCTGAAATTGGGGGTGGCTTCTACACAGCCTCTTGACCCGCTGCCACCACACTTGTGCACCCATCCAAGGGCCAGCCACAATCTGCCCTATATTTGGAAGATGGCTAGTTAGCTATTCAAAGGGTACTATAGTAAGGCCTGTGGTGTAAAAAACCTAGACAGAATATTTCGGCAAACATCTGGCGACAAGCTAGAGACCCCTTTGAAAATGGTACCCACATGGTACTTGGGCTGTGTATGCAAGTTCTGTGGCATTTGTGCTTGCTCTTTCACAGGCGGTTTGTACCAGGCAGTGATTTATGAGATGAAAAATTTGTATTAGGGTATTTCAACTGGTAGATGCTGGTTCTGCTGTTAGAGCTTTTCTTCAACCAGCAAATGGCTCCTTGAGCAATACAGCTGCACATCAAAGGCAGTATTGAAAAAAACAATCAGATGTAAAAAATGGAACCCTGTACACTCCTATTACTATACATATGAATAAGGGGCCCGATCGTGTTCTTACTGAATTCAGTGGGTGCACGATGACCTAAAGCCATATACCTACAAGTAAAACTTCAACCATTAGGCTAGACACAATTCAATTTTTATTTTTTAAATAACTACAACAAGTAATATCAATACACAAATCAAATACACTAAGTAAATATCCTTAAATCAAACTCTAATAAGTTTCCAAGCAGCATTTTTCTTTCTTTGCCTGTCTCTAAATTTTGATTATCCATGGAAATATTTTTCATTGGTGTGTGTGTGTGTGTAGTGAAATCAACATTTACCGATAAAAACTCAAATCCTTCCAAGCCTAATTAAAATGCACTTCACAGGAATAAACTTCATATGCAGCATGGCATGTTGTTATGACAAAATCAAGCACTGAGCCTACATTACTTGTACAAACCTGCTCACTGACTTTATTGGGACTACTCATGTGGTTAAAGTTAAATGTGCTGAAGTGCTTTGCTGAATCAGTGCCTCTAGCCTCACAATGAAGAATTTTTGTAGTTATTGTAATACTTCTCCTAACTGCAAAACATTTGTGCAGCACCACTATAGGAAAATTCCTGCTATGGCACCTTTTCTGCACAGGTTTTTGTGTTGAATAAAGAATACATATGGTAAAATCTGGCTCTTTTCATTAGCATTCATGGGCTACAACATGCCTGTTCAGATAAAAGCAAAAGTACTTGGGAGTGGGGAGAATGACCATTCAGACTTTGAGCTTGCTGGGTTAGGGTACCTGTGGTCTCATGCGTGGAATGTCATAGCACTACCTGGGAGTGACCTGTAAATTCTTCTGATATTCCTAGATTTGAGGGAAATCCTGTGGATTATCAAGCTGTTTGCATTTTCCAGGGCATGTGTATGCTGGGAGTGTGCCTCGGTCATGGATTTGATTTCAGGTCCACAGACTGAGCTGAGGGACACAATTTTTGAATTCTGTATTACTCACTATACATAAAGTCTGGTATCCTTACATTTTCATTATGTTTTTCTTGCCTTTCTGGGATTCTTTTAGTATGTAACTGAATGGTTGTAAATTTCCTTAGCTGCAAACCAGACAAATTGCGTGCTACTAGATTAAATAATATGAGATTAAATAAGAGGCCTGTGAGTTAAAATTGTTTTGCAGCACCCCTTTGATTAAAACAAGACCTATTTTTTCCTTGCGTGCAAGAATGATTAACTTCTTGCCACGGTTGGTTATATATATATATATATATATATATATATATATATATATATATATATATATATATATATATATATAATTTCACTTGCTATAAAACATTAGGAATCCTTTTCACTGGAAAAAGTAGACCATAGTAAGAACTTGTTTATAGTGATTATGAATTAAGGAACACACTTTGTTTGAAGTCTTTGCTAAATATAATCCAGGTGCTGCTGGAATAGTTATATGCATTTCTGTGCTGAAATCCAATTAGCATCAAAGCCACATGGGAGATGGACTTCTGCTGAATACATCTAGTCTCTGAAGTAGCAGTGAAGCAGTTAATTCACTTTTTAGCCAATATCCAAATTGCTGTAGCACGCACAAGCAATGAAGGCTCCCTCTGGTGGCTAATTTGCCTACATGCTGGCTTCATTTTTCAGAAAGATTCATACATTCCAAGGCCAGTAGGGACCATTGTGATCTTCTAGTTTGATCTCCCCTATAACACAGGCCACAGAACTACCCCAAAGTAATTCCTGGAGCATATCTTTGAGAAAAACATCCAATCTTGATTTTAAAATGGCCAGTGATGCAAAAAATCCACTACGACCCTTGGTAAATTGTTCCAGTGGCTAATTACCCTCAAATATTAAAAATATATGCCTTATTTTCCAGCTATTGGATTATATTATACCATCCTCTGCCATATTGAAGAGCTCATTATCAAATATTTGTACTTATCAACTGTAATCGAGTCACCTTTTTGCCTTCTCTTTGTTAAGTAGATTGATCTCCATGAGTATATCACTATAAGGCATAGTGTCTAATCCTTTAATACAGAGGTTCTCAAACTGTGGATCAGGACCCCCAGTGTGGGTCGCGACCCCATTTTAATGGGGTCCCCCTGGCTGGCTTAGACTGCCTGGCTTCAGCCCTGGACAGCAGGGCTCAGGTTACAGGCCCCCTGATTGGGGCTGAAACCCTTGGGCTTTGGCTTTGCCCACCACCCCCACACGGGGTGGCAGGGCTTGGGCAGGCTCAGGCTTCGTTCCCTCCCCCCCCCCCGGGGTCCTGTAGTAATTTTTATTATCAGAAGGGGGACACGGTGCAATGATGTTTGAAAACCCCTGTGAACTTCTGCTTCTCTGATCTTACCCTAATATATCAACATCCTTCTTGAATGATGGACATCAGGATTTGACACAATAGCAGTAAATTAGCAATATTCAGCATAGGTTAGTGTATTTGGATGGCTTCTTGAGTAACTTATTTATATATGGTGCATTTTCCCCTTACTTTGACTAATAGATAATTTTTACTTTGAGGGATGTAGTAAGACTCAAGCGGTCAGATGGTTGGTGTTACCTCTAGCCTCAGGGGTGAATTGCCCAATAGAAATGTATTAATTCTTTTAGTTTTAAATTAAAACATAGAATTTTTAAAATGCTAATTAAAGAGAAATTATACAACCTGTCACTTCAAGACCTTCAAAAACTGAACTGGCACTTTAATTCTACCTTATTTGCACATAGAGAGAGTAAAAAGTCAGCTTCCAGCCATTCCCATTTTGCAGTTCAGAGTTTTGGAGATGTCCCAGTAAAATGAGATTTGAACGCATATTAGGAACAAGAAAGCTGTTCTCAGTCATACCGTCCAGTTAGGCAGATATCCCTATTAAAAGCTCACTGTGATGACTGTATGTATTACAACAAAAATGTAACTTAGCACCTAACATCAAATTGCCCTAGAACTGGCTATGCAATTGCATGAGTCTGATCCTGATCTTAGGCAAAAGCTCTGATTAGGAGTGTGCCTGCATAAGCACCAAGACACATTTTTGTTTTTTGTTTTTCACTGTGTATCTAAGTCTACTTAGTTTTGGTTTAAGTGCTTAGTTAAGATATTGTAAATGGCTAAACATATCCTGCATCTCATTACGCTGCTTTTGTATAAGAGACTTGCAGGAGGTCACAAGCAAACACTCCTAATTCAGATAGGCTGAGGCAATTTTAGTAACTCTGCTGTGTGTTTTGCTTCAGGCTAGAAGTGATGGTGACAGCCTATGAGGTGAAGTCTAACTTAGTCTGACAGCACCTAGTGTCTGCACAGCTGGAAATGAGACTTGCGAATAGAACTCTGTGTGTGTGTCTGTGTGTGTAAGGCCTCTAAATGTTGGATTATTGATATAAGGCTTATTGGAACCACAAAGACAGACAATCAACACCAAGAGTAATCAAGGCTTTATAGTACCAGCTTTTGTTTACAAATATGTTTGCAAAGGCGAGTGAACTCTATTGGCTCACCTTTAATTTCTTGTACATTTTCAATCTTGCCAAATATTTCAGAACATGGCTTGTCATAGACTCTTTCTATGATAAATAATATGCAATGCTTTCTAATTCTGAGATATTAATTTGTGAAGATTTTTCCCTTATTCAAATAGTTCATAGCCATCCAAATCTGTAAATTATTATTCCACGAGTCATTCTTACCTTCCCCACCCATACTACCCCTGTTAGGAATTGCCAGAATGCAGTTAGGAGAAACCTGCGTCTTTAAGAAATGTTCCTCTGTCAGTTTGTTTCATCTCTTAAGCCAGTCTCTCCCAGCATCCCTACCTAGCCTTTATAGTACAGGAGAAAGGAAAATCAGACATGGTTGCTAGGATACTAACCGAAAAGGTAAGTCAGCAACACTAGGAATAAAACAAAAGAATTAAAGTCACCACAGATTTTGAGTCATGGAACAGAAATTTCTAGAGTGAACAATTGCCACAAACTCATGCACCTTCATTAATAAGAGAAAACTACATTGAAGCTGCACCTCACACTGAGGAGGAGCATCTCAAACATCTGCAAAGCTGTCTCTTTATCCACTTCCAAATTCCTCCTTAAAACTCTTCTTTGCCACAATGCCCCCCCCCCCAAAATAAATCCTGACAACACTTAGGCAGTTGGTGTGCTGAGAGCACTGCCTATCATGCTGACTAGTACTGTTTCATTCTCTTCTTGTGCTCCCTTGTCTTTCTGTCTGTATCCATCTGTTGTTTCTTGTCTTATATTTCCTGTGACTGATGGAAGACTTCGAAAGCATGAATCTCATCTGCCACACCGACTGTAATCTCTTTGGGGCAGGGGACCATCTGTTTTCTCTGTGTTTGTACAGTGCTTAGCATAATGTGGTCCTTGTCCATAACTAGGGGTCTTAGGTGCTATGGGAAGACAAATTATGTATAATCTTATGAGTTTTTAACACAGTACTTGAGTGCTTTCATAGACTGAAAGATTTCAAAGCCAGAAGGGACCATTGTGATCATCTAGTTTGACCTCCTGTCTTAAGGCCATAGAATTTCCTCACAAAAAGTTTCTAGAGACTATCTTTTAGAAAAACAGGTAAACTCCATTTTAAAAATGAGTCCTTTAAGATGTCAAATCATACTTTGCTTGTTCAGTAGTTTTTTTAACTGATTTGTGTGTCTGAAAAAAGATCCAGAATTAAATCCTTATTTATAATTCTTTTTGTATTTTTATTTTATAGTCTACATATTTCACTGGGGTCCTGGAGCTTGGAAATGCTGCATGCCCTTCAGGATGAATTCTGTTCTGTAACATTGAGTTCGTTGCTTCCTGAAAGACACATGGAATTTTAAAGCTTCAGGAAAAGAATGAATTTTTAACTTAGAGGTGGTACAGTTCTTCTCTCACATCTGTTTAACTGAGCTATTCCTGACCCATACCACTACAAGCCATCGGAGACCCAGGCCTATGATGTGAAATGAAATTACTTGCACCCTTTCATTTCTCCTCCTATCTTTCCCACACAGTTTCATGTTCCTGTTCCACCCCCCCCCCCCTTTTCATCCTACTTCATGCAAGCATGGCCAAACCTAACAACCAGAGGGCCAGACAAATTAGAGCAATGAAAAAATTCCATCCTCTCTCTGTTAATCTGGGAAACCTGCTGATCTTTCTCCCTGGCAGATTGTCATCTTCTCATGCCTTTAAAAAAAAGAAACATGGACAGGTAAATATGATTTGAAAAGGTCTCCACTTCAGTCTTCAAACACCATTTCCTCCCTTGCTGAACTGTAACGCCATATTAAGATATACAAAAATGGCTGCTCTTCAGCTTTGAACAGGGCTTGACAAAACCCATGAATTTCACACGGTTGTCCTGTACCATAGCAAGTTTGAACAAACCCCCAAACTTAAAGACGGTGTGAAATCCCTGTGAACCACCCAAGAACAACACTTGCTAAAACCCACTGCCAAATTCACCCAGCTCTTGTTGTAACATGATACAATGGTTCCCTTGTTGTGCTTCAGGTCATGGGGATGAAAGAAATTACAAAGTTTTGCTCTGTGTGTGTGTGTGGGGGGGAGGGGCGGGGGCATAGATTATATAACTGCTCTATGCAGTTAAGAAATAAAGCATTTACAATGTGTACTGTCTCTAAAAATGGTCTGGAGCTGCAAAATTCATATCCAGATTATGAATTACCCAAAGTTCAGGAGTTTTGGTTCAGCTCATTTTATATTATGATGGGGTCAGCTATGAAATTCAGATCAAAATTTTTGTTTAGAATCTTCAGATCCTAATTCTCATCCCTAAGTTGAAGGATGGACACAGGTTTTACTTTGGCTTTTATAGATTCTAGGACTGGAAGGGACCTCGAGAGGTCATCGAGTCCAGTCCCCTGCCCGCATGGCAGGACCAAATACTGTCTAGACCATCCCTGATAGACATTTATCTAACCTACTCTTAAATATCTCCAGAGATGGAGATTCCACAACCTCCCTAGGCAATTTATTCCAGTGTTTAACCACCCTGACAGTTAGGAACTTTTCCTAATGTCCAACCTAGACCTCCCTTGCTGCAGTTTAAACCCATTGCTTCTGGTTCTATCCTTAGAGGCTAAGGTGAACAAGTTTTCTCCCTCCTCCTTATGACACCCTTTTAAATACCTGAAAACTGCTATCATGTCCCCTCTCAGTCTTCTCTTTTCCAAACTAAACAAACCCAATTCTTTCAGCCTTCCTTCATAGGTCATGTTCTCAAGACCTTTAATCATTCTTGTTGCTCTTCTCTGGACACTTTCCAATTTCTTCACATCTTTTTTAAAATGCGGTGCCCAGAACTGGACACAATACTCCAGCTGAGGCCTAACCAGAGCAGAGTAGAGCGGAAGAATGACTTCTCGTGTCTTGCTCACAACACACCTGTTAATACATCCCAGAATCATGTTTGCTTTTTTTGCAACAGCATCACACTGTTGACTCATATTTAGCTTGTGGCCCACTATAACCCCTAGATCCCTTTCTGCCGTACTCCTTCCTAGACAGTCTCTTCCCATTCTGTATGTGTGAAACTGATTTTTCCTTCCTAAGTGGAGCACTTTGCATTTGTCTTTGTTAAACTTCATCCTGTTTAACTCAGACCATTTCTCCAATTTGTCCAGATCATTTTGAATTATGACCCTGTCCTCCAAAGCAGTTGTAATCCCTCCCAGTCTGGTATCATCCGCAAACTTAATAAGCGTACTTTCTATGCCAATATCTAAGTTGTTGATGAAGATATTGAACAGAGCCGGTCCCAAAACAGACCCCTGCGGTACCCCACTCGTTATGCCTTTCCAGCAGGATTGGGAACCATTAATAACAACTTTCCGAGTACGGTTATCCAGCCAGTTATGCACCTACCTTATAGTAGCCCCATCTAAATTGTATTTGCCTAGTTTATCCATAAGAATATCATGCGAGACTGTATCAAATGCCTTACTAAAGTCTAGGTATACCACATCCACAGCTTCACCCTTATCCACAAGGTTCGTTATCCTATCAAAGAAAGCTATCAGATTGGTTTGACGTGATTTGTTCTTCACAAATCCATGCTGGCTGTTCCCTATCACCTTACCACCTTCCAAGTGTTTGCAGATGATTTCCTTAATTACTTGCTCCATTATCTTCCCTGGCACAGAAGTTAAACTAACTGGTCTGTAGTTTCCTGGGTTGTTTTTATTTCCCTTTTTATAGATGGGCACTATATTTGCCCTTTTCCAGTCTTCTGGAATCTCTCCCATGATTTTCCAAAGATAATAGCTAGAGGCTCAGATACCTATATCTTTTCTATAGTTCTTACTTTAAAGTGAAGTTTGTGCTGATCTTTGAATTCTTACATTCTTATCAAGTTCTGATCTGTTGTAGGACATAGAGAGGAGTCTGTTAGTAGTAGTAGGTTATTCTACACTGCACAGGTGTGATAGGTTTGCATTTGGCTACCTTGCTCAGGAAAGTCATGTCATATAATGCGTTGCAGTCAAACAGAGGTATTCAAGTCAAAGGTGGAAGTGCTGATAATATGCCTGTTTCTAGCATGTGCCGTCTCTCTCATTCACCTGAGGAAAAAAAAATTCAGTAGGGAAAAAATGTCGTTGAGTGTTTGTGTTGTGGAGTGCTTTTTCTTTTGCCATCTGCAATAATTCACACAACTCTATATGCAAGTTTCCAATTAAAACCCTGGAGAGAATTCAGCCCTTTCTACATAAGACATGCAAAGGGACTTGCCCATTTAAGAGGAAATAAAGCTTTCTGCATGTGAATGTGTGTCTATAATATACAGTAATTAGGGACAGGTATGCATTCTGTAATTGTTACCACAGCATTTTAGTACTACAGGTGGTGCAAGTACCCACATAATGACCCTAAGTAGGTTTAAGGTGCAGTCCTATGTTGGGTACTCTTGAGGACCACTCTTTAGGAAGGATATTGTGTGACCACCCTTCTGTAGTCTGCCTTCCTTCCACTGGGGTGGGGACCCTGAGCAGCCTTGTGATTAGGGTAGTTCATATGTACCCACCCAGGAGCCTGCCACAATCTAGCCCCTGGAAAGCTCATGTGCAGTCATCCTTTTGTAAACTATCAGTCTATGACCATTAACAGTTGTTTCTACTATATCTTTTCCCTCTACATAATGTATGAAGTGCGGTCCCTGCTCTAGGGGAATGAAACATAGTAATGATTCAAAATCCTTTCCCCTGATTTTCTTTCAGTCTTGCTATGGCACTGAGCTCTCAAAAGCAAAGGAAATTTGTAGGACTGATCTCCTTGGGAGCTTAGAGGCTCTCCTGAGCTTTTGATATAGTTTTGTTTAAAGAGCCATCCTATACATAGAGCAAACTCTGCAAGAAGTGGCATTAGCTGGCTGGGACTTTAGAGAAGAGTTTGCTCACAACAGTGCTCTGAGGATCTTGATAGTCAGTTTTAGTAGAGGAAGGTTGGAGTTAAAGTGGAGTATATTTTTCCTATGAAAATTCATAAAGAGCTCTTTCTATTTCAGTCCTGTTATCAAGCTGTAGCTCAGACTGTAGATGGGAGCACTTGCTGCCCTCAATGCACTGTAAGTTTAAGACTGATGATTGCACACCAGATTTATAAATTGCAGATACTGTAATAGTAGAATGCACCTATATGTTTTCCCACATTGCCTGGAATTGTCAGTATTAGTTTTTTTTGCATGGCTGGACATAACCTTAAAAGCTTAGAAGAAGGGGTTATTCTGTGGGGAAGGGATACAGAGGCAAAATCAGTCTTGCTGCTTTGGAGAAAAATAGACTTTCAGCTGATATTTTGAGGCAGTTAGAAAATTATAGACCCGTTTCAGCATGAAACGTCTTCTGGAAAAGAAAATGTAATGGACGCATACCCTAAAACTAAAGAGAGAGAGAGAGAGAGAGAGAGAGAGAGATGTAGTAATGTGTCAGGACTGTGGCATCTCCACAAGGCACATTTTTACAACAATCTTTAGGACTAGATTGTGCCTTTACAGCACAGCCCCTTTTAAGAGGTGGTGTGAATCTGACACCGCCTCAGTGGGTGTTGGGAAGCATTTTGCCTCTGCAAGGCACCATGCCTCCCAGAACTTCCTGCCTGCCCTGGGAGGAGAGTATTTTCCATGCAGCTGACCAGCTCCAGGGGCTTGAGGGCCAGGATCCCTATGGATTCCCAGCACTACATTCTGCTTTCCAGTCCCATTCGCTGCCTATCCCACATCCCTGTCAATTCCATGGATCTCAAGCAGGGATGAGAAGAAGGGGATTCTTTGTCTACATGAACAAATTGTACCAATTTAACTAAGTTGAGTTAGAGGCTGGTGAAAAGCCTTATATCAATATAGCTTATGTTGATTCTGAATGGATTCAAGCTAAGTTAATATAAAGTGTATTTAATCCAAAATGAGTGTCCATACCAGGACTTTGATTTAACTAATCTAGTTAGACAAGACCTGTGACTCCAATCAAGTAAGAGTTGGCCACTGTTGTTTCCTTCCATTTGCTCTTATGCAAGAGAATGAGCCTATGGTTTATTTATTTTTAACCAAGGGATAACTGCAGTAAACACCCCACTTAGGCAGGCAAGCTGCTAACATCACAAAAACAGCTGCACAAAGAAGGCAAAGATGGGTACACGATGGGAAAACATTTGGAAAATTATAAACATGGCAAGACAATGAATGTAAAGATATGCCAGAAATGAAGTGTTCTAATAGTTTTTGACTTCCTGCAATGCCTGATGGATTGGAAGTATAGAGGCTGTAATACTACAAAGAATGAGAT
Organism: Chrysemys picta bellii; assembly: GCF_011386835.1. Classification (NCBI taxonomy): domain Eukaryota; kingdom Metazoa; phylum Chordata; order Testudines; family Emydidae; genus Chrysemys; species Chrysemys picta. Next base: position 41,047,423 of record NC_088797.1, read on the forward strand.
CTGAGAAAGAAGAAGAAAAAAAAACCTTTGTAGTGGGGAATCATCAATGTGAGAGGCAGCGAGGTCCAGGAGACAGGGCATTGGACTGGGCCTCAGGAGATCTGGAGTCTGATCCAGGCTTTGCCACTGGCCGGATATCACTTCACTTCTCCATACCTGTGTTTCTCTCCTTTGTCCATCTTGACCATTTAGACTGTATGCTCTTTGAGGCAGGGTCTCTCTCTTACTATGTGTTTGTACAGGGCCTCTCAAAACAGGGTCCTGATCTTGACTGGTTCCTGTAGGCGCCAAAGTAATACTGAGAAAAGTAATGTGCCAGAAAGAATAAATCAAGTCCGATATAAAACAATAGGTTGGGGCAGAACAACTTTCATGGAGAAATAATCAAAGGCCAAGAGTTATTGATTGAAGGCAGAAGAATTCAGGGCTTGGTTAAACTGACTCTGCAGAAGCAAGATTATCTGCAGAGACTAAGATGGACAACAAAAGAAATTACTACAAGAGAATAATGGGATGGGATTTTAATGTAGATAAAACCAAGACATTTTACAACTTTCATGTTGTCTCATTCGTTCTTACTTAAATCTCATCTGCTTGCAGACTTAAGTAAGTCTAAAGCGTGGCTCAAGACTTCAAAAGTATGAGTGCCTGCCTTATGCATGTTCAGAACCCAAGGCTCGCACCCAGGTTAGGTTTCCATGCAAGAGTAGGCAGGTGTGGGAGTGCACAAATCCCCAGTATCACACTTGTACCACCGGGTTCAGTGGAGGTCAGGGTTCAAACAGAAAGGTGCTTTACTTTTGTAGATCTTAACCAGGATTTGACCTCAACTTTTAAAATGGTCAGCTCACAACACTCTATTGCAGGATTGTGCACTTTGGGGCTTGTATTTCTAGAACAGTTTAACAGACATTTTACAAGGATGAGGACTTTTTTTTTTTAAACCAGTCCTGCAACTACTTCTCCTAATCTGAAACAGCCATATATCCAATCCCAAATTTTGTTGTCACCTAAAACCAAGCTCAGCTCTATTGGTAGAAATTGCCTGTAAAACAAAATAAAAACAAATAGCACTAAAACTAGTAACAATGCAACCTAAATTATCTGAATGCCAGTGGGGAACACTGAATGAGTTTGTATAACCAAGTAAAATTTTGGTATAATAGCTGTGGAGACATGACCCTCTTACAACAATGCGGAATTACAGATAACGGAGTTTGAAATAAATCAATGCTGTATTGTATAATGCACCCTCCCCCACCAAAAAAAAATGAATGACATTGTCATTAGAAATTAATTCAGGTATTGAAATTCTTTCATCAGATAGGATAATTTTTTTTCTACATACAGCCTTCATTTCAGAGATAGCAGAAGCTGTACAAAATGCTGAGACTGTTGCAGCCTGCAGTATGTGATGGAATGAATGATTGATATAATGTGGCTTTGTGGGGCTTTTTTTTTTTTAAGCTCAAATACTGTTATTCACTTCCTGTAGAATATACTAAATATACAATGCTTCATCAACTCCTCAAAATACAAGAAAAATAACCAACCCATTTAAAAATACTTATGGGTGAAGAACAATTGTTTATCTTTCAAATTTCTTAAGTGAGAAATCCATGAAATTCATTGGATCTTTATTTAGGAGGCAGAAGTGATTTTTTTGAAAGAGAAATATGGGATTTGTTGAAATAATTTACTTACTTAATGATCCATGTTTCATTAAATATTCTGTACACACAATTTCCTCAACTTTTTTTTTCCAAATTACTCTGAATTATTTAATACAGAGATTAAGTAGTTTGATAGTCTATTATCCTCCTTTTGGTTAAGACATGTAATTTAAGGAGTATTATTAATAACATAACTAGAAGCTATTGATGCTCCAGTCTTTGTTTGGTAACCCTAATAATTCAGGTTTCTGTAATTCTAGATTAAGACTGTAGCAGCATCCCTGCAGGGCCCTCCTGGCTCCTGCCCCCACTGGACCGAGAAGGTCACACAGAGACCTTTTGATGCAGTATCCACCTCGTGCTTTTATTTACAGGCTGTGCTCCCATCATTTTTCCACCACACAAGTAGTCCCCTTCTTGCAGTCCACCAGCAGGAGAGAGGGGGCAAGCTCTCTTTCTGTCTGCTTCCCCTCACTGCCCTTCCTCTACTGCAGCTTTCCTCTTTCCAGCTCCCACCTGGCTTCCTTCCCCTGGGGCTCTTATCCAGCCCCAGCCTGATGAGGCAGCAGCTGTTCCAGCTTCCCCAATCAGGGGCAGGTGATCTACCCAGCTCCAATTCACCTCCCCTAATTGGAGCTGGAGTGACAGAGGGGTGGCTAATCAGTTTTCTGCTTAGCACCCTGTCACATGACTCAAGACATTTCAAGTAGTTTTTTTAATAAATGTAGTACGGCTCTCAAGCAATTAAAAAATTAATCATGATTAATCGTACTGTTAAACAATAATATAATACCATTTACTTAGATATTTTTGATGTTTTCCATATTTTCAAATATATTGATTTCAATTAAAGCACAGAATACAAAGGCTATAGTGCTCACTTTATATTTATTTTTATTACAAATATTTGCATCATGAAAGTTGAACCTTACAAATGTAGAATTATGTACAAAAAATAACTGCACTCAAATATACAACAATGTAAAACTTTAGAGCCTACAAATCCTCTCAATCCTATTTCTTGTTCTGTCAATTGCTAAGACAAACAAGTTTGTTTACATTTGCGGGAGATACTGCTGCCTGCTTCTTGTTTACATCACCTGAAAGTGAGAACAGGCGTTTGCATGGCACTGTTGTAGTCGCCATTGCAAGAAATTTATGTGACAGATGCACTGAAGATTCAAATGTCCCTTTATGATTTGACCACAATTTCAGAGAAGATGCGTCCATGCTGATGATGGGTTCTGCTCAATAATGATCCAAAGTAGTGTGGATGGATGAACGCATGTTCATTTTCATCATCTGAGTCAGATGCCACCAGCAGAAGATTTATTTTTTTTTCTGTAGTTTCCACATTGGAGTGTTGCTCTTTTAAGATTTCTGAAAGCATGTTCCACATCTCATCCCTCTCAGATTTTGGAAGGCACTCCAGATTCTTAAACCTTGGGTCTAGTGCTGTAGCTATCTTTAGAAATCTCACATTGGTACCTTCTTTGTGTTTTGTCAAATCTGCAGTGAAAGTGTTCTTAAAACGAACATGTGCTGGGTCATCATCCAATACTTCTATAACATGAAATATAAGGCAGAATGTGGGTAAAACACAGAGCAGGAGACATACAATTCTCCCCCAAGTTGTTCAGTCACAAATTTATTCAACGCTTTTTTTAAAATGAACGGAAGCATGCCCTTTGGAATGATAACCAAAGCATGAAGGGGCATATGAATGTTTAGCATATCGGTCACATAAATACCTCACAATACTGGCTACAAAAGTGCCATGTGAATGCTTGTTCCATTTTTAGGTGACAATGTAAATAAGAAGCAGGCAGAATTATCTCCCGTAAATGTAAACAAACTTCTTTCTTTTAGCAATTGGCTGAACAAGAAGTAGGACTGAGTGGACTTGTAGGCTCTAAAGTTTTACATTGGTTTGTTTTTGAGTGAAGTTATGTACAAAAAATCTACATTTGTAAGTTTCACTTTCACAACAAAGAGATTGCACTACAGTACTTGTATGAATGAACTGAAAAATACTATTATTTTTGTTTCTCATTTTTACAGTGCAAAACTGCAATTAATCATTATTAATTTTTTGAGTTAATTGCATGAGTTAACTGTGATTGACAACCCTAAAATGTAGTAATTTTTATCCAGAGTATGTTCATAACTTATGGTCCTATGATCCAGATGAGACTTGCCTTGCTCAGTTTAGCATGTGACCAGAAAGTCCTATGTAGGAATAAAAGAAAATTTAAGTGGTTTAAGTTTATCTAGATTGTTGGGATCTCTTTTGTCTATATAGGTTTGTCTTCCATACTTGGTACAAATAAATACATTATTCAGATTTTAGATTTATCAGCCTGGATAGCACTGAAGCCACATAAACTGCAAACACAAAATCAGAAAATGAATAAAAAGGGTTGCAAAAACACAGCGAGTTTACAGTTTTTGCATAGATGAATTTTCATAGATAACTTTTCAGCAATATTTGATGTCTCGTGGAAGCAAATTCAGACACAAGCACTGCTTTTAAATAAATAAACAATCAAAGAGCCCAGCAGCCTACTCCATATTCTTAAAGCAGCTCTACAATCCTATGGTATACTTAAAGGGATATATCATTACAATATTCACCTATCAAAGTTATTATGTATTGTCATAGACAGATGAACAGACAGAAGGTTTGGGGAAGCTAGCTGTTTGCAGCCATAAAAGGAGAATGTGGCTCCTGTAGTTATCAAATCCTTTGAATGTAAAGGACAAATGATAAGAAAAATTAACTCTGACTAGATGTTAAGAAATACAAGTTTTCCTATTGTAATTTCTTCAGTTTTATTGTTTCAAATTAATTTTCCAATGAGTGTGGATAGTGAATGTACAGGCTATTAGGGAAGTGAATTACTATAATGCTAAATATATTATCTGAGGTATGGTGATCACTATTATTGACTCTTATTTTAGACTCAAGGATAAAATTAACAATTGTCATACAGATTTGGATTTATTAATAGAATGTAGAAGCACAGTAATTGGCTCCTAAATAGTTTATTATCTTAGGAGATGTTTTTAAGGTAACAGAATACAACAGAAATGTGCAGTGTATATTTTGATGGACGAACTGTTTTTGCAAACCAGAGTCTGAGATGTTCTGCAAAACTTTGTTCTGCAATTAAAAACAAAAAACTAAACAAGAACACCGGCAGCACACAAGTGAAAAACTTCAGAGGTCTCCTAAGTGTAAAACTACAATATTTTGATTTTGATTAAAATCTCAAGGATAATTAAGTAGTATTAAAGGAACCTTGTCATATGCATCTCTGAAAGGGATAAAATTATTGCTGGGGGAAAATAAAATGCAGAATTACTAAACCATTTTAAGTTATTCAGTAAATAACACCACTCTACTCAGTCAAATGCTTTTCAACAGTAATCAAGAGCAGGTGCAAAAGAGCTTAGTGTACTGTTTCCCACGTTGATAATGTTGCATAGGGATTCAATCACTGTTGTCCGACAATCCCACATAGGACAGGTATAATTGTGTAAATTATTTGTTTCTAGATGCCTTATTAATATTTTTACAAAGTCTAGACTTATTCATGAAATGAGTTGCTGATTTAATGCATAAATCAAACTTCAGAATGGAGAATCAATTTTTCAAAAGAGTCCCAGGTGAACATTCAATGGTGGTTGGGAATTCTGGCTGAGGCAACTAAAATATTTCCTTGATCTCCCTCTGAAATATGGCCCCTCTTCATCCGCCAGAACACAGGTGGGAGTTTAAAGTTACGCTATTGAGAGTATAACAACAGTTATAGTAACAGCAATTAAAGATTGACTGGAAAGCAAAGGTAAAACATTTTCATTAGGAAATGGATATCGTTATTACAAACCAGTGTTAGAATTTTGACAAAGTGGGTCTGCAGAAGGCCTAGCTATGATTTAAAGTGATGACTTGTCGGTTTTGGAGCTTTAAAAATAAGATTTCCTCCTTCTTTTAGGTCCAAATGCTGGTATTCTTCATTAACAACAAGGAGTCTGGTGGCCCCTTAAAGACTAACAGATTTATTTGGGCATAAGCTTTCGTGGGTAAAAACCTCACTTCTTCAGATGCATCTTCATTGTTTCTCTACTATGGGTGAATATTAACACTGCACCGTATCCAAGTACTAGCTACCCATAATCTCACTGCCTTACCACCCTGTGGTACAAATTGTTCCCATTTTGGCGAGGCTAGAATCTGGACAGGAAAAAATGATCACTTTTTCTAGCATGCTCCTGGATGCAGACTCCAGCCAGAATTTGGTTCCTTAGCAACTCTTCTGGGAAGCACAGTATAGAACAGCCTTCTATGCAGAAATAGTCTAGTATGTTTAATGTTAAATATCCAAAAGAAAGAAGTCATCTCAGTTGAAATCAAGAACCTACTTTCAGCTTTGAAAGAAAATAATGTGGAAGACCAAGATGGAATTTCAAACTTACTTTAACTTAATTATCTTTAATTTATTACAATGTTTGACCCTCTGCATACATCTATATCTCAATGCTTTAATCCCATTAATAAATTGTTCTTGGGCTGTCTGCATATACTGATATTTTTAAAAAAATTAATGTAGAAGTACACAAGCGAAGGCTATGTGAAATAAATATTTCAAGAACATGACGAAGAGCCCATGATCCTAAAGACTACATGTGAATTCTTATCAAATCCATTCTGGAGCCATTTAAAAACATTCTGCTAAGAATGCATTTATTCTAACTTTTCCCCAAACTGTATTTGAAGAAGTTTTCACATAGTGTGGTATTAATAGAAACCATTCTCTAGCTGAATTAAGAATGAGCAAAAATCTCTCTGGAAAGAGGTTTCTGAGAGAGGTTGAATGGACTAAGTGTCTAAAACAATACACTTCAAAAAGAGAGAGGAATTGGCCAGGTCCTTTTGGGGGGGAAAAAAGTCCTTCAAGTTGCTAGAGGAGCTAGGAGTCATTAAGATCACACCGAAATCCTGCCAGAAATTCAAATGGCACAGTACATCATAAATAAAGGGCTGCAATTTACTTGGAGAACTCTCAGCACCCTATTTCTGGTATCAGTACTTAGAAGAACCATAATTAAAACCTTATAGTGGATACATTAGATATTCTAGATCAAAGGTTCTCAAACTATGGGCCTCCCTGGCAAGGCAGGGATATGCACCTGGGGAGGTTCCAGAACGGCTATGCTCTAGCATTTCAGAAATAAAAATCTGTGCTGGATGCACTCCAGCCACTCTCACAGGCGGGCTTATGCCTGATTGATGCCTGCTGCATTAAATACCCCTGCTCCCAGACACTTAAAATGTTGTGCTCTGGCCCCACCCCTTTCATTTTAGTCCCGCCTTCTGTATTAATGAATCACTGTTCATCCCTGGGCAGCAGGGCTGGGCAAATTGGACTTAGGTTCTCTTTCTGGTCTACCACAGCTGTTCATTTCCTGTTAGGTGTCCCTATCATGGCTGGCTCAGAACTCTGCAGAAGTCTTGATGCTACCTTCCTTCCTGTTCCCTGGTGCCAGAGCTTGGATGCTTGCACCAGGTAGGAACCACTTTGGGCGCATGGTCCGTGTGGCTTGTCAGGTCAGGTCCTGGGGGGATCCAGGCCCTCACATGATTCATGCCTTTGCTGCCTTCCCCTTGGTGCCCGTGCAGCTGGAGAGGACCAGTAACTTGGTCCCTGGCCAATGGCTACCCAACCTTGCCCTGGGAACTGCAATAGCCAGTCACAGCTACTGGCTCAGCATCCTCATTGACTTCCTGATGCACTGGATCTATGGTGAGCACTCATTGTTTGTGGACCTGTGAATGCCACATTTTGACCCCTATCCTCATTCCCAGGGACCCTATGCCCACCAGACTGCCCACTTTCTGCCTGTGAGCCCAGTACCATGAACTCCCATCTTGGAGCTCAGTGGAAGATGACTTACGTCTCTACCTATCTATACTGCAATGTTGAATTCCACTACAGCAGAACCCTGTTTATCCAATCCACCTGGGACTGGGGCCAGATCAGATGATCAAAAATTTGCATAATCTGGAGAATGGGAAAGTGCAAGGCTGTAGAGCCATCTAGCAGCCACAGGAGAGATCACCCACTTCTAGACCTGTGTGTGCTGGTTGTTTGGTTACTAGGGAGAACTGGATAATGGAGGGTCGGATAAAAGGAGTTCTACTGTACTTTGTACAGCTAGGAAACAGGCTCACTCCTCCCACTGATAAAGTAAGAGTGGTGGATGCTGACACAAAAGAGAGGGGGAGATGGGAAACACCCTTCTTGTCATAAACAGAGTTCATTATTCCTCATTATGCCTGGCAGCTGTTGTTATTTGTATGTATTAAGGTAACACCTAGTAACCCCAGGTCCCTGCTCCAGAGAGTCTAGTATACATGATGAGGAAGGGTAGGAAACAAAATGAAGAGAATTGAGCAAACACAACTCACAGTTCATGATTTGCCTAACCAATGTAGCTTGGTGTTGTACAAACCACAAATGGACAGTCTATGCCAGAGGAAGCTTGCAATCTAAGACTGACACAGAAAGCACTGGAGATCTAAGGTAGCGTTTTCAAAAACACTCAGCATTGGCCTAACTTTGCTCCCATTGAGGTCAATGATAAAACTCCCATGGAGTTAACAGGAGCAGAGTTGAGCCAAAACTTAACACTTTTTGAAAATCCCACCCCTGGAGTATGGGAATAATTTGATACATGTAATTGTTCAGTGACAGTGCTACTTTGATGAGCTTTGGTGTCAGTAGGATTCTCAGATGGGCATTTAGTAGAGGCTGGCATGCTTGCACAGTGAGATATTGTGGAGATTGCCCCAGAGATAAGGGGCGGCATGGGAAAAAGACACAGATGAGAGTGGGAGAAGAAAAAAGAGTGATGAGACTGGCATGTTGCAGAGAGCGATAAGAAACAGCAGATTTGTAGGCAGGGACAGAGTTACAAAGAGCCTAGAAGGCAGGGACAAGAATTCTGATTCTGTAGGCAAAGTTATGCTGTAAGAGCCTAATTATTTATTAAGTCATTTCCAATTTGTAGCAATTCAGAAAAACGATGGAAATGGGCCTTGCAATTAAAAATGCCATACACAAATGTATGTTTATATGTGCCAAATACCACCTGAGGGGTTAAAAGTGGGAGCAATTCAGGACTAAGTGTTTTTTAAAAATGGATCCAATTATTTTTTTCCGGTTAAGACACTCACATTCTAACAAATGAGCATAACAGCCCTGATAGTACTTTAAGGTGATATTTATAATGTACATTAACCAGCAAGGAATCAGAGACTAGTATCTTAGAGGTTCAGTCCAAACAAACTAAACCAAACAAGCTTCTTATGTGTTCCTTATTTCTTTTAGGTCAGCCATTCACTTCACTAGCACAGGTATTGTTTAAGAAAGCTGTTCTCTCACTGCTGTCACCTTATAATTTGCCAGTAACAAGACTTCCCTATTTGCTGACATGCTGGTGTTTGATATCTTTGAAACTAATAAAAATTTGAAACACAGAACACTTCATTGTGTTTACTTGCTTACCAAACCATTGGTTGGACCTCCTTGCCAAACCCTGGGAGATTAAGGTTTCATGTTATGTACCCCAATCATCAAGTTGATGTGGGGGGAGAATTAAACATTTTGAAGTTCATGGAGCCAGGGAAACGTGAATTAGAAATCTACTGTGTGTTTAATTGTGCAGCCACTAGGAGTAAATCTGGAGAGACTGAGGGACATCCCCAGGGCTCTGTCCTTGGCCCTTTGTCATTTTCACTTTCCACCTGTATCTGGACAATCTCATCTACTCCATGAACTTCCATTATCATCTCCATGCTGATGACTTATAAACTTCTCTGTCCAGCACTAGCCTTTCAGTTCCTATGTAGGCACCAGATTTTCCCAGCAGCTCCCATTGATACGCCTATGGCTAGATTTTCAAAACAAGCTCCATACCTAGTATGTTGAGCATTGTAAATCTGACCTCTTATATTGGTGCTCAAATGGGAGCTGAGATCTGGCCCATGAGTATTAGCTAGTCTCCTGGAGATATGTTATAGGGGATGGGGATACCGCTAATCTTCAGTGGTTAATGTGGAAGATACCACTGACGTGGGAACTCACAGCTGCCTTTCCTTCTTACTTTATTATTCAAGTATTTTATGGTAATATTTGTTCATTCTGAGTCTCCAATAATCTATTAACTGTTTCCAAAGTGTGGAAGCAAAGAAAGAACTGACAGAAAAGGGATTGCAATGCATGACAGTTTGTTAGCAAGAGTCAGGCTAACTGTAACCCTAATAATGCAAAATTTGTAGAAGCGAGGAATGTGTGAGGCGAGTGGAAAAGAACTGTGTGAAAAGTTGTTGCAACCTTGTGTAAATAATGTGTAGATAATATGGAATGTAGACTAAGAGTCTACATTAGTGAGCAAAACAAAATATCAGAATGACCTATGTATAAACAAAATGCAGCTGTTGCTTATTATTGTCTGTAACAAAAGGTATAAATGCTTGCTGTAATTGTTTACCTGTTGAAAGACCTTTTTAGCTCTCTTCCTCTATGCAATTAATAAAGAAAAAATAAAGTATCTGACTTGCTGTACCCAAACAAAAAGTGAGAACTCTGTTATTCTCCGACAATTTGGGGGCTCGTCCGGGATGGCAACGCCCGCAGAGGCACCGGCAGCTGCTATGGATCGTTTCCCTTCGAACCCCATGGTGCCACAATAGAGGTAAGAGACATTTTGAAATCTCTATTGGGGTGTCGGAGGAGGACTGTCCGTGGGGCCGTCTGTCCCTGTTGGGCTTACGCCATCCGAACTTATTGACTGTGCAGCAAGGTCAGATGCAGAGCAGTTCTGGGGAATTGTTTTGCCGCCCCCACTAAGGTAGTAATATGCGGTTCTGGGGACCTGTTAGTTTGGCGCCCCATATGCATATGAGAGATGCATAGGTATGCACCGGTGCTGAGGGGTTGTTTACCGCCTCAAGAGGGGTTGTTACCGCCTCATAGTGTAGATACATCGTGGTACATGGAAATAGAGGCCTTGGTGTGTGTGTGTGTGTGTGTGTGTGTGTGTGTGTGTGTGTGTGTGTGTGTGTGTGTGTGTGTGTGTGTACACCAGTGTGAATTGAGAGTTACCGGAAGACGCCCAAAGTACTCTGCGAAGTCTTTTGGCTCGTGACCAGAACTACTCTAACGCAAGCCCAGTAACTAGAGGATCTTTTAGGAGATCCGACCCACAGTGGGCTAACTCGGCCTGGCATCGTCCGGCGAGGAAGCTACCTGGGTCTAGGAGTGTGTGAACCCATCTTCCCTCCCCCTTTCCTCTCTGTGTGAGCCACTGACAGTCTGATCAACGAAAGTAAGCGGTGCCGTCTCTCTGTGACTAGCCGACGTTCTTTGTTAAAGGGAGGTGTAGGAGGGTTGTGGCCATCCTCGTTAGCCTCTCCTGTGTGAGTACCCTGTAGGGAGAGATCTTTAGTTTATGTGCCGCTAGAGCGGACAGGGCATCCTCCCTGTGTGTGTGATTGGAAAATGGGTGGGGGACAGTCTAAGCATTCCCTCTCACCCCCTAAGGGTACCCCATCTTATTTCATGTACGTACATTATGGTCCTAAAACCTGCAGGTATTTAGAGAATTGAAATCATTACATGTGTGCAAATTCATCTAAACAATGCCCACTAAAAGGTACCTTCAATCTAAATAAGATCATACATCTCAAAGGAGCTTTTAATCACCAAAAAGCCTCTGACACACAATGGGAGCAATTTGTCTATTGAGGAAAAAAACAGGTTAATTTGAAATTCAGCTTGGTCCAAAAATTAAAAAAAAGTTGCTTTGCGTTCAAGATAAAAAATCAACGCAGACCAGGCTAAGTACAAAGAAAAACTGCTTTCGGCCCCAGCTGGCTGTAAAAAAAAAAAAATATATAGACATAGTCAAACCAAAGGCAATACAAGTTACAGTGCTGAAATTACATTTGCAAAGCTTAACTGTCCAGTGAGATCCAACAGTCTGCCTTAGTGACCCTGGAGCCAGCATGGTTTGGGGACGCTGAAGAAGCCACAGGCAGCTGGCCTGGACTGGAATCACTGAAAAGACGCCCCAAAAGACCCCAGGGCGTAAAAGAACTGCCCTCCTAAAAGAGAAAGCAAGTTGAAGATTGCACAGCGCCTTCTCTAAACATTGTACACAGACGTGTCCCGTCTGGATGTACATGTGTGAGTATGAAAGTGTGCCTACTCTCAGCCGTAATAAGTCTAAAAACCGGAGAGGGGTTTAGCATTCCTCTCTCCACCCCGGTTAACCGGAAAGGGTGTCAGGTGGGTCTACCCCAGTCGTAGCAAAACTGGGCAATAAAAAAGTTTTTAAAAAAGGGAAAAGTTGTGTACTTAATAACTAGAATTGAGCAATTAAGAGCATGGACAGGACTTCCAGGCAAAAAAGGAAGCACTGGCTAAGCAAGTACCGGTCCTTCAGGGACTTGTCAAAATTTAATTATTTGTGCTCGCTATATGCTGTAAGAGCAATGTGTCTGCCACACAAAAAAAAACTGAATAGTTAAACGCCAATGGGCCATGTGTTTTGCCCAGGTGGCAAGCCTCATGAGGAAAAACTCGGGTAGCCATGTAAGTAAAAATGTTTAAAAAAAAAAGACCAGGAAGGGTTATTCTCCGACAAAAGCAAAGATGACGACAGTTTTATCTCCAATTATACACATGTTAATTCATGCCCAACACTGTAGCATTTAATTTCAGGAAGGGGAACTACACAAAAATGAGGTGGTTAGTTAAACAGAAATTAAAAGGTACAGCACCAAAAGTGAAATCCTTACAAGCTGCATGGAAACTTTTTAAAGACACCATAATAGAGGCTCAACAATGTATACCCCCAAATTAAAAAACATAGTAAGAGAACCAAAAAAGAGCCACCGTGGCTAAACAACAAAGTAAAAGAAGCAGTAAGAGACAAAAAGACTTCCTGCTTCTGATGTACTTAAAAAAAAAATTGCTATTACTTTTTGAGTCTTTGGCTAGCTGTACTACAGATTTTTTTTTGGCCTTCCTAATTATATTTTTACACATCTTTTGCTATAGTTTATGCTCCTTTCTATTTTCCTCACTACGATTTAACTTCCACTTTTTAAAGGATGCCTGCTAAACAACCAGTGGAGCCACTGGATGATCAAGATGCTAAAGGAGGACTCAAGAATGATAAGGCCATTGCAGAGAAACTAAATGAATTCTTTGCATCAGTCTTCACAGTTGCGGATGTGAGGGAGATTCCCAAACCTGAGTCATTCTTTTTAGGTGACAAATCTGAGGAATTCTCCTAGATTGAGGTGTCACTAGAGGAGGTTTTGGAACAAATTGATAAACTAAACAGGAGTAAGTCACCAGGACTAGATGGTATTCACCCAAGAGTTCTGAAGGAACTCAAATGTGAAATTGCAGGACTACTAACTGTAGTCTGTAACCTATCATTTAAATCAGCTTCTGTACCAAATGACTGGAGGGATAGCTAATGTGATGCCAATTTTTTTAAAAGAGCTCCAGAGGTGACCCTGGAAATTACAGGCAGTAAGCCTGACTTCAGGACTGGGGAAATTGGTTGAAACTATAGTAAAGAACAAAATTGTCAGACACATAGATTAACATAATTTGTTGGGGAATAGTCAACATGGTTTTTGTAAAGGGAAATCATGCCTCACCAATCTACTAGAATTCTTTGAGGGGGGTCAACAAGCCTGTGGACAAGGGGTATCCAGTGGATATAGTGTATTTAGATTTTCAGAAAGCCTTTGACAAGGTCTCTCACCAAAGGCTCTTAAGCAAAGTAAGCAGTCATGGGATAAGAAGGAAGGTTCTCTCATGGATTGGTAACTGGTTAAAAGATAGGAAACAAAGGGTAGGAATAAATGGTCAGTTTTCAGAATGGAGAGAGGTAAATAGTGGTGTCCCCCAGGGGTCTGTACTGGGCTCATAAATGATCTGGAAAAAAGAGGTAAACAGTGAGGTGGAAAATTTTGCAGATGATACAAAACTACTAAAGATAATTAAGTCGCAGACAGACTGCGAAGAGCTACAAAAGGATCTCTCAAAACTGGGTGACTAGGCAACAAAATGGCAGATGAAATTCAATATTGATAAATGCAAAGTAATGCACATTGGAAAACATAATCCCAACTATGCGTATAAAATGATGGGGTCTAAATTAGCTGTTACCACTCAAGAAAGAAATCTTGGAGTCATTGTGGATAGTTCTCTGAAAACATCCACTCAATGTGCAGAGGCAGTCAAAAAAGCAATCAGAATGATGGGAAATGTTAAGAAAGGTATAGATGATAAAACAGAAAACATCACATTGCCTCTATTTAAATCCATGGTATGCCCACATCTTGAATACTGCATGCAGATGTGGTTGCCCCATCTCAAAAAAGATGTATTGGAATTGGAAAAGGTTCAGAAAAGGGCAACAAAAATTATTAGGGATATGGAATGGCTGCCGTATGAAGAGAGATTAATAAGACTGGGCCTGTTCAGCTTGGAAAAGAGACGACTAAGGGGGGATATGATTGAGGTCTATAAAATCATGACTGGTATAGAGAAAGTAAATTAGGAAGTGTTATTTAATCCTTCTCATAACACAAGAACTAGGGGCCACCAAATGAAATTAATAGGCAGCAGGTTTGAAACGAACAAAAGGAAATATTTTTTCACACAACGCACAGTCAACCTGTGGAACTCCTTGCCAGAGGATGTTGTGAAGGCCAAGTCTATAACAGGGTTCAAAAAAGAACTAGATAAAATTCATGGAGGATAGGTCCATCAATGACTATTAGCCAAGATGGGCAGGAATAGTGTCCCTAGCCTCTGTTTGTCAGAAGCTGGGAATGGGCGACAGGGGATGGATCATTTGATGATTACCTGTTTCTGTTCATTCCCTCTGGGAAACCTGTGTGGAAGCAGAGAAAGAACTGACAGGAAGGGGATGCAATGCATTGAATAATCAGACTAATGTACTGTATAAATGCTTGCTGTAATTGTTTACCTGTTGAGAGACCTGCTTAGCTCTCTCCCTCTGCGCAATTGTGAGAGTTAATAAAGCATCTGACTTGCTATACCTAAACAAATAGTGAGAACTCTGTTTTTCTCCGACACCTGGCATTGGCCACTGTTGGAAGACAGGATACTGGGCTAGATGGACCTTTGGTCTGACCCAGTATGACTGCTCTTATGTTCTTATAAAGTTGCATTTTTCCTTAAAAAACAAAACTGTAATACAGTTCTGCCAATAGCCCCAAG
Source organism: Chrysemys picta bellii (assembly GCF_011386835.1). Classification (NCBI taxonomy): domain Eukaryota; kingdom Metazoa; phylum Chordata; order Testudines; family Emydidae; genus Chrysemys; species Chrysemys picta. The sequence goes on from NC_088797.1 coordinate 41,062,433, forward strand.
TACTCCAAGAGTAACAAGAAACTAATAGCCGTGAAGGTGTATTTATGGCGTGTAAAACTTTCTACATCTTCAGTTTTATGGACACACTTTTTATTTAGCTTTTCCCGACTGCCCCTTTAAATTCTGTATCAAACTGTACAGACACAGCATAAGTTTTAAGGACCATGGCAGCTGTTTATCAGCAAACCATTCCAGTATCACCCATGGCCATGGTATCAACTGGGCCATTCTTCCATAAATTATTTGTCAGCTAATATACTAAGAAGTGATCCGTTAGCTGGCCTGATTCTTTTCAGTCCCGGTAATCCTTAGATCTGCTGCCATATCAGCATTAGCTCATTTTAATATCTCTAAATTAGATGTAGTTCAATTGTGTGTGTTTAGGGATGGGGGGCAGCAGTCATGCTTCCAGGAGGCACTGTGCCTCCCCCAGCGATGTTGCCTCTGAATTTGCCACAAGGCCATGGCACTTCCACACAACTCCTAATTCAGCGTTGTGCCCTATTCAAAGAAGGCACCATTGTTCTGTGCTCATCTAGTAGGTGGTATACCGTAGCCCTGGATATCAGTGAAATTCATGGGCATAAGGTGTTTTTCTAGAACATCTGGTGTATTCAGTAGCAAAATTTTTAGGAAGGAAAGGAAAGCTGTTTGCATTTCAAGCAGTCACTGGGAGACACCATTAGCTGTTTCATACTTAAAGCTGTGTTCAATTTTTCTGTTTAGCTAAAAATTGAATTTAAAAATGACAAATGTGAGATGAATATAATCCAAGCTAGCAATGCAAGCCATATGTCTGTTAAATCCGATAAAATGGCTGGTCATGTTTATAAATCAGCATTTGTTTTGGGGGTTTTATTGCTCTACAGTTATAAATAAAAATTCCGTTTTTGCTGGCATATTGTACTGGGAAAAATTGAGTAAACATTAGAGACGAGCTCTTCAAAGAGTTACTGATTACGTTGCCACACCTGCTCTGCAGCACAAGCTGCCAAATGGCACAGATAAATTGTATATTATGTTTAAGTTATTTCAATCTGGATTTTAAGAGGTCCATTTACTAGTGATGAAAATACCACCAGATAAACAATTGTGATCTGTTTCTATGTATCAGTAATGACTCAGATATACAGAGTATTTTATATTAATTAAGAATGTAACTACACTAACTTCACAGAACACAATATTATTACTGCATAATACCTTACCAAGACAAATATCTGTATCCCTCACCATCTGTACAGTACCTCAATCAAGCATAAGGAACAATCCCAGACATGTCCTGGAATGTAACTATGTTTATTTCAGCAGTTATATCTGGAAATTTTACCAGGATGAAGAAAGATGCTTCTTCTAGGGCTGTAATTTGAATTGTGTATTTACATTGCAAGACATTATAAAATAGATTTTGTTAGGAACAATTAGAACAGGCATATAAAAAAAAGACAGAAAATATAATGCCACTGTATAAATCCATGGTGTACCTTGAATACTAGTCCAGTTCTGATCACCTCATCTCAAAAAGTATATAGTGTATATGGAAAAGATTCAGAGAACATCAACAAAGATGATCAAGGCTATGGAATCGCTTCCATGCGAGGAGAGACTAAAAAGATTAGGGCTGTTCAGCTTAGAAAAAGAAATGACTAAAGGGGATATGATAGAGGTCTATAAAATCATGAATGGTGTGGAAAAAGTGAATACAGAAGTGTTATTTACCCCCTTTCACACAATACAAAAGCCATGGGTCACCTGATCAAACTAATAGGCAGCAGGTTTATTACAAATGAGAGGAAGTACTTTTTCACACAATGTATGACTAACTTGTGGAACACATTGTCACCGGATGGAGTCATGGTCACGACTATAACTGGGTTCAATAAAACTAGATATGTTTATGAAAGATAGGTCCATCAATGATAATTAGCCAAGATGGTCAGGGATGCAACCCAATGCTTGGAAGAACCCCAAACCTCTGACTTTTAGAAGCCTGGAATGAAAGAGGGGTGAATCATACTGCAATTCCCCTGTTCTATACACTCCCATTGAAGCTCTGGTATGGGCCACTGTCAAAGACAGGATACTGGTCAAGATGGACTATTGGTCTGACCCAGTATGGCAGGTCTTATGCTTATAGCCAAAAGGAATGATTATTACCACTCACGCCATAGTCTTTCACCTAGTAATTCCTACATCAAACCTAGCATCTTGTGGTTGAGCTACAGCATATTGTTCAGAAAGAAATCCAATTCTGATTAAAGATTGCAAGTGATGAAGACTCCTCTGCTTCCCTGTGGTAACTAGAGCTGTGCAAAGTCACATTTTTGTGACACTTTACTGGAAATCTATCATCCTTGTTTTCATGCCATTTTGCGACCCAGAAATGTAGTTTTTCATATCAAAATCATGAGAAATCATTTAGATAATGGTAGCACCTAAAAGGGGACATCCCACAGAGAAAGACAGTCCCTGCTGCAAAGGTCAAGGGCAGGGGAAAGGGATAAAACAATTATTGAAATGATAACTAATGAAATCCACACCAGTTTGTTTTGGTCCTTTTTTTTTTGTAAGTTAAACACACTAAATACTCTCCCCACTCTCCCATATTTCAGTATTCTGAATTCTTGGCTTTCTCCTATCTCAGCATCAGTTCTGTCTGCCTGCATCTTACTCTGAATATGGACCTGAGCAGTTCACTCAGGAGATAAATAACTAAAGTAGGTAACAATCAGCTAGTTTCTATAGGCATCAGTCAAAAAATGGATGCTCACAAGTGGAAACATCAGACTCTCTGCTGCTGCCTCCCTGGACCTCTTCCTAAGGTAGCAAGCCAGGTGGCCTCTCCCACAGTCCCTCTAAGTTCACCCATCTTTGTAGGACTCTCAGGAGTCCCCCAAGAAATCTGCAAACCAAAAATACCAACTTCTGCCTTCTTTGCGCTTGACCCTTCTTCCCTCTTACATTTCCCTTACTCAGTTCTTCAATAGAATGTCTCCTGGAGCTTTCTCCCTGGAAGTCCCAATCCCATCCTTTTGTCATGACTCACCGCCAAAGCTTGCTGCATTCCCCAGAAGGTGCTCTGAGTCTCTCCTGGCCTCTTGCCAGACTTCTCTACTTAAGGAAGGATCCCCAGACATTCCTCCTTGACTCTCCCAGTCTCTCTAGTTCCTCCCTGCAATCCTCTTCTGTTCCACACTTCCCTTCTTTATAGTCTTCAGTTCCTTCCTCAGGTGGACTGCATCCTTAATTAAGCCTGGGCCACCCTCCATGTACAGCCAGATGAATTAATTGGCATCTCAGGTCCACATTAACCCTTTTCAGAGTCTTTGTGGGGTACACACCCCATGACGGTATTTACCTTTTTCGCAACTGCATCACAGTGTTAGATCGTGTTCAATTTGTGACCCACTATAACCCCCAAAGCCGTTTCAGCAGTATTGCTCCCTGGTCAGCTTGTCCTCATTTTGTATTTGTGCATTTTATTTTTCCTTCCTTCCTTCATGTAGTACTTTGCACATTTCTTTATTGAATTTCATTTTGTTGATTTCAGACCTATTTTCCAAGGCCATTTTGCATTCTAATCCTCTCCTCCAAAGTGCTAGCAACCCTTCCCATATTGGTGTTGTTTACAAATTTTATAAGTGTACTCTCCACTCTATTATCATTCTAGTCTCCTGCACAGGGAGCATGCTTTGCAGTTCTAAATCCCTGCTCCTTTGAACAGGAATGATTTGAAAGCCCTCAAACCTTCAAAATGGCTTCCTAACTCTAGCTCCATAATGGAGTATCTTCATACTTTAAGAAGTCACTCAAATCCCATTAAAGGTGTTTGAAATCTCTGCCTTTTCAAAGTCTTTTTTTATTACAAAAGATTACTTGAAAGTGTGTGTGTGTGTGTGTGTGTGTGTGTGTGTGTGTATAAAGGAAGTTAAGATGAAAGAGTGAACCAGCCTGGTACTTTGCAGGAGTGTTTTGCCATGTCTTGTGAAAGACCTAGTTTGGGAAAGTCTTTTAGACTCCCATTTCCCTGACATTGTTACTGTGGTGAAAGTTTGATTCTGGGGTGATGTGAAGGGGGACTGCCCTAATCTATTTAAGCTGGTATCAACTGATTCATGAAGGGACTGGGCTCTTGGCTAGAGACAAATCTGCCAGCACTGGAGGAAAGGGAAGATATGGTCTGGGAAAGATTATAATTGATTACAGTGACCATGTGGATTTTATCTTCACTCTTATGTATGTGTAACCCCTTTGCCAGGGGAAGCCAGCAGCAACCAGAGCTGGGTTCAATATCTAGGGTTTCCTTTCCATAGTACAACACAGAACTGGCTCGAGCCCCCACCCAGTAACCTGGGGAAAATACACACCATCTCTGGGTGTGTCTAGAGGCAATACTTTCCCACTTGCAAGCACAGAGTTTGAGTATAGAAAAGAAACATTTTAATAAAAGGAGGGAAGTAACTCCCTGTTAATTTGAGAAAACACTGCAAACAGGGTTTATAGACATAAACCATGCGCAAAAGACCCATCCCTAAGTAAGTTGGACAGTGTCCTTTTCCATTCAGGTTCTTAAGTCCAGCAACCCAAAAATCCCTTTCACATGCCTGACCCTTCTCTGCACCCCACTCATAGTTGCTGTCCTTCGTCCGTGCAGACCCAGAGTTCAGAGGTGCACCTGCAGAGTTCATCTCCCATGGTGGGTGGGAAGGGGGGGGGATGATGAGCTCCCTATTGGTGCACTCAAAAATGGAAACTCTCTGTAAAATTTGGTCCTGGAATGTTACTTTGTGGGAAATTCTGTAAAAACTTGCATCCCATGCAATCCCATTCCTTACAGGGGGATTTCATGGAATTTAGATTAGTAAAGGATTTGGCCTGTAGATACTAGTGCAATACAAATGAAAGCAGAACAATGTTTGTGCATAAACCAGAGTAGTTTTTTGAAGCATGAAAAATTTTTGAGGAGTGAAACTTGATAGGGAAAAGTTAAAGGCAATTTTTTCCATTCCCCTTCTTCTCCCCCCCACACACCCGAGACAAATAGAAAATGACAGTAGAAGGCAATATGCAATGTCGCTACGTATCACTTCTTAAACCTGGTGAAAGTCACGAAGTATATGTCTACACTACGAAATTAGGTCAAATTTATAGAAGTTGATTTTTTTGGAAGCGCTTTTATACAGTTGATTGTGTGCATCCCCCCAAGCGCATTAAGTTCACGGAGTGCGTCCACAGCACCGTGGCTAGCATCGACTTCTGGAGCATTGCACTGTGGGTAGCTATCCCACAGCTCCCGCAGTCTCCACCGCCCATTGGAATTCTGGGTTGAGCTCGCAATGCCTGATGGGGCAAAAACATTGTCGCGGGTGGTTTTGGGTACATGTCGTCAGTTGCCACTCCCCTCCATGAAAGCAATGGCAGAGAATCGTTTCGCGCCTTTTTTCCATGTGGGCGCCATATTGCTTTCAGCAGACGGTACAGTAGGACTACTAATGGTCGTCATCGAACGACCGCTTCCACTGCCACTCTGCTCTCCTGCTCTGGCCGCAGATGGAGCAATAAGTTGGAAAAACTGGCATTTCAACCACCGCTTCCACTGCAACTCTGCTCTGACCGCAGACAGTGCAATAAGTTGGAAAAACTGGCATTCCAACCACTGCTTCTGCTGCCACTCTGCTCTCGATTGATAGCGAATTTCTCCATGTTGACTGTCATGGGCTCCCGCTTCCGCTGAAACTCTGCTCTCATGAATCCACCTCGCAGGTCCTCTCGCCGTTCTCTATAAATATCTATTCTCGTGGCATCTCTCTATAAATATCTATTCCATCATCCACCGCTTCCACTGCAACTCTGCTCTCCTGCAGATGCCATATCATGGCAAGCATGGAGCCCGCTCAGATCAACGCGGCAGTTATCACCATTGTAAACACCTTGCGCATTAGCCTGCAGTATATGCAGAACCAGAACCTGCAAAAGCAGGCAAGGAGGCGACGGCAGCACGGTGACGAGAGTGATGAGGACATGGACACAGACGTCTCTCAAACCCTGGCAATGTGGACATTGTGGTGGTAATGGGGCAGGTTCATGCCGTGAAACGCTGATTCTGGGCCCGGGAAACAAGCACAGACCAGTGGGACCGCATAGCGTTGTAGGTGTGAAAGTTACTAGTGACCCCCCTTAACAGAGCAGCCTTTATGTCAACCAGTGGCCATTAGGGGGAAGCAGATACCTCACTACACAGTAGCCTGAACTTTTCAACTGTTTTCCCTTTCAAGGCCTTGAAAGTTGGAAGCTGGCCCCAAGCCGGTTTTCACTGACCAGATAGCAAAAGCATGTGTCTGACAACCACAATCAAATGTGTTAACACGGCAGGCGCCTTTGTCTGAATGTGTATAAAGGATCTGTAAAATGTGTGTAAGACAGAGTTTTTGTACCAAGGTGCAAAGCTCTCCTTTCTTCTGCAGAATAAAGCAACTCTTCCTTATTCCTGTCTGGCTGTTATTGGCTCTCAGCTAGGTGGACCCGATATTTTGGTAACACAGGTCTGGATGAATCCCAGTGGCTGCAAAACTTTCGCATGCGGAAGGGAACTTTCATGGAACTTTGTGACTTGCTTTCCCCTGCCCTGAAATGCAAGAATACCAAGATGAGAGCAGCCGTCACAGTTCACAAGCGAGTAGCAATAGCCCTCTGGAAGCTTGCAATGCCAGACAACTACCGGTCAGTCGGGAATCAATTTGGAGTGGGCAAATCTACTGTGGGGGCTGCTGTGATCCAAGTAGCCAAAGTGATCTTTAACCTGCTGCTATCAAGGGTAGTGACTCTGGGAAATGTACAGGCCATAGTGGATGGCTTTGCTGCAATGGGATTCCCTAACTGTGGTGCGGCAATAGACGGAACGCATATCCTATCTTGGGACCGGAGCACCAAGACATTCAGTACATAAACCGAAAGGGGTACTTTTCAATGGTGCTGCAAGCACTCGTGGATCACAAGGGATATTTCACCAACATCAACGTGGGATGGCCAGGAAAGGTACATGACGCTCGCATCTTTAGGAACTCTGGTCTGTGTCAACGGCTGGAGCAAGGGACTTACTTTCCAGACCAGAAAATAATGGTTGGGGATGTTGAAATGCCTATAGTTATCCTTGGGGACCCAGTCTACCCCTTAATGCCATGGCTCATGAAGCCATACACGGGCACCCTGGACAGTAGTCAGGAGCTGTTCACCTATAGACTAAGCAAGTGCAGAATGGTGGTAGAATGTGCATTTGGACGTTTAAAAGCTCGCTGGCGCAGCTTACTGCGGTTAGCCCTCAGCTAAACCAATATTCCCATAGTTATTACTGCTTGCTGTGTGCTCCACAATATCTGTGAGAGTAAGGAGGAGACTTTTATGGTGGGATAGGAAGTCGAGGCAAATCACCTGGCAGTTAGAAGAGCACAGCAGGGTGCGCTGCGCATCAGAGAAGCTTTGAAAACCAGTTTCATGACTGGCCAGACTACGGTGTGAAAGTTATGTTTGTTTCTCCTTGAGGAAAACCCACCCCCTTGGTTCACTCTACTTCCCTGTAAAACAACCGCCTTCCCCTCCCCCCCCTTCGATCACCACTTGCATAGGCAATAAAGTCATTGTCGTTTCAAATTCATGCATTCTTTATTAATTCATCACACAAATAGGGGGATAATTGCCAAGGTAGCCCGGGAGGGGTGGGGGAGGAGGAAAGCCCCAGGTGGGGTGAGGGAAGGAGGGAAGGACAGGGCCACACTGCACTTCACAACTTATTGAATGCCAGCCTTCTGTTGCTTGGGCAGTCCTCTGGGGTCGAGTGGTTGGGTGCCCAGAGCCCCTCTCCCCATGTTCTTGGGTGTCTGGGTGAGGCGGCTATGGAACTTGGGGAGGAGGGCGGTTGATTAAACAGGGGTTGAAGCAGCGGTCTGCGCTCCTGCTGCCTTTCCTACAGCTCAACTATACGCCAAAGAATATCAGTTTGATCCTCAGTAGCCTCAGCATTGCCTCCTGCCTCCTCTAATCACGCTGCTGCCACCTCTCCTCTTGCTCCAGCCATCTATCCTGTCCTCGCTTTCCTGGACTCTGATATTGTCTGCCTCCATGCATTTTGCTGAGCTCTTTCAGTGCGGGAGGACTACATGAGCTCAGAGAACATTTCATCGCGAATCCGTTCTTTTCACCTTCTTATCTGCACTAGCCTCTGGGACAGAGATGATAGGGGGAGCGTTGAAACATTTGCAGCTGCGGTAGGAAATAAAAGGAAGAGTAGTATTTAAAAAGACACATTTTAGAGTACAAGGTTGCATTTTGCCTCTTATATTGAGGGCCTGCCGGTTCGATGTGAGAGATCACACATGCAGGGCCGGGCAACAGAATTCAGCTTGCAGGCAGCCATGGTAAGCCACAGTCTTTTGGCTTCTTTAAGTCTTCAGGGCAAATTAATGATTAAACACGCTTGTTTTTAAACCATGTATTATATTTACAAAGGTACACTCACCAGAGGTCCCTTCTCCGCATGTAAAGTCCGGGAGCCCGCCTTGGGAGGGTTGGGAGGATATTGGCTCCAGGGTGATAAACAGTTCCTGGCTGTCGGGGAGAACGGTTTCTCCGCTTGCTTGCTGTGCGCTATCTTCAACCTCCTCCTTCTCATCATCATCCTCATCCCCAAAATCCTCATCCCTGTTGTGTGAGACTGCCACCTTGCAGGGGTCCACGAACAGAGGTGGGGTAGTGGTGGGGGCACCCCTAGAATTGCATGCAGCTCATCATAGAAGCAGCATGTCTGGGGGTCTGACCCGGACCGGCAGTTTGCCTCTCTGTTTTTTTGGTAGGCTTGCGTCAGCTCCTTAAGTTTCACAAGGCACTGCTGTGGGTCCCTGTTATAGCCTCTGTCCTTCATGCCCTTGGAGATTTTTTCAAATATTTTGGCATTTCATCATTTGGAATGGAGTTCAGATAGCACGGATTTGTCTCCCCAAACAGCGATCAGATCCAGTACCTCCTGTTCGGTCCATGCAGGAGCTCTTTTGCGATGAGATCTGCACGGTCATCTGTGCTGATCAGCTTGCCACACTGACCAAACAGGAAATGAAATTCAAAAGTTCCTGGGGCTTTTCCTGTGTACCTGGTCAGTGCATCTGAGTTGAAAGTGCTGTCCAGAGCAGTCATAATGGAGCACTCTGGGATAGCTCCCGGAGGTCAATACTGTCGAATTGCGTTCACACTACCCCAAATTCGACCCGGTAATGTCGATTTCAGCGCTAATCCCCTCGTTGGGGAGGAGTACAGAAATCAATTTTAAGCACCCTTTAAATCGACAAAAATGGCTTCTTCGTGTGCAGGGTTAAATCAATCTAAGGCTACTAAACTTGACCTAAACTCATAGTGTAGACCAGGGCTAAGTAACATCAGCTTTGCATAGCATACCTGCTTGATGTCACTAAGTATACAAGGTATTTGGTTCAGAATGCCTGAAGTAGAAGAGGTTGTTAGAAAGTAAGTGGGAGTGGAGAGTTCTAAAGCTAAATTAGGGGATACATCAGTTCAACATACTTGAAATCTAATGGATTGCATGGCAAAAAATGCATCCAAACATATGGAAGCTTCTTAAATTGAGTTTCCAGTCGTCGTAACATTCACCCATCTCTAATCACTGCCCCGTGCTAATTCAATACTAGCAGCAGTGTAGTCTGCAGAAGCATGTGGAGTGTTGCACCACTGTATCAAACAATGTAGACACACTTTAGTATTCTGAGATTTTAGTGGTGCAAATTCTCATACTTTGCAAAATGCCATCACACTTCACAGAGTGCTACCAGAGCTTTTCCATGGAAAGGTTTCCTGTTAGCCTGCAGTAAATCAGTTTATAATGTACTGTTGTCTTGCACATTTCACCCCAGATTGTATTGTGGTGGATCCCATTACCTGAGGCAGCATTACCCAGTTCACAAAACATATGATGTCATTCAGTCACACAAAGGCTCATGCAATGCAGTCTAAGTCACATCAATTTATATAGCACACAAGTTCTCGTCAGATTAGATGCTAGGGGACAGAAAGGTAGCTGAACCCCACACCGGATTTTCAGAATGTAGGGGAGATCTATCCCTAAAATACTGCCAACACAGAGACAGAGGAGGTGTAGATGTTTCTGAAACAATTTTGGAGGGACTTTCCAACTCACAGGAAATTTCAAAATTGTACTGAAATCAAATGTTGACACATTATCATTTCCTGTGAACCAGAAATTCCAGGTCTTGGCCAGCTCAGCACAGCTCTCCATCTCCTATTTACCAAACTCAGATTCTAGCCTCATTACTCTCCAAGGATCTGAGTGAATGTGCATGGCTGCATCTTACCATGGATAAGAGTGACATAACTGTTGGCAGGGGGAACTAGCGAGGAGTGGGCAGACATCATGTCTGCACCATCTATGGAATTTGCATACTCAAATTTTCTTAAAATGACTTGCAGTCTCAGATTCCTATTGGATTTAGCAATACTCCTGGATTCCCAGATCACATGATATCTTTCAGAGGGCAGCCATTCCTTTCAGGCGTGAATACTGCACAATCATATCCATCTTGGTTAATCCCAGGTTTGATTACTGCCATGTGCTCTAATTAGAGTTAGCTCTGGACTCTGCCACTACCTCCCTCCGTAATAAAGCAGTGCATGCCAGCATGAACACAGCATGTGCACTCAGGTTTGCCTTGTATGCCTGTTTATTTCCATTTGGATTTCAAGATGCTGCTAATAATTTTTATAAATGCTGAATACACTGGGACCTGAATAATCTGAAAGGCTGCTTCTTGCCATATACCCCTTAATAGCTGTTAAGATTGGCTGGGAAAGACTTTTCAATAAAGACCTACTTGTTAACACTCCATATCCAGTAGAAGGGTCCTTCCACTTGAGGGCCCCATCTCTGGAATTTACTCCACCTGGCAGCTTCTTGGAACCTGACCCTAACATCTCCCAGAGAATAAGGCAAGAGTAATTTGTTTTGTTTGGCATTAGAGTAAATGTTTAGTGTAGGGTTTTGTTTTGGGTGGAGAGGGTTGTTTCTAATTAAAGTGTTTAATGCTGTAGACTCTCTAGAAATTAAATAAATACATATGCCTCTATCCCTGAGTTTTCACAGTCTCACACAACCTGGTGAGAAGGGATTTAGAGTTACAGATGACATTATTTATGGAACCTTAATTTTGAATTCAATCCTCAGGTGATTGTTTCCTTTAAAACATTAGCCTTGAATTAATTTACTAGCTTTAAAATGTTCTATGCCTATGACATGCTAACATACATTTTTCAAAAGTGACTAGTGATTTTTGGGTGCCCAGTTTGAGGGGTTAAAAGGGGCCTATTTGTTAGATGCTCAGCATTTTCTGAGAAGCGGGTTCTTTTAAGATGTACTCCAAAAACCTAGGCCCCCAAAATCATTAGTCACTTTTGAAAATCTTGAACATCAGGTTTATTTTTTCTTAATAATTGATTTGTTTACAATTTTGTCCTGAAGTTTCTTGATCCAGGAGTAGACTAAACTTTTTAGTAAAAATATAGAGATATGTGCACATGTTTTAGGATTCAGTGCTTTTAATTATTGACTAGAACAGAAACTATTATAATGCAAACTAATTATTTCAGGCAGTATGTGTCAATACAGTGTGTATATTACATAACCACTGTAGAATTGCACAGAGAAGATGAAATAAAAAGGTTTTATTTATACTGGTGGAAGTTATTGTACTGACATTTGAACCAAGCAATTTCCCCTCCAGATAGATGACCCAAGGAGGAGTGGGGAAGGGGAAAAATGGAAATTGTCTCATTCTAAAGCTGCCTCCCATTCACATTTACCTTATGCTTATGCCAAGAGCCTGGAGGACTTTTAGATTAGGCCTCTAGGCATTGCATTCTATGCTTTTCTTCCCAGTGAAGAATGTAGTTCAAACTTTTAGTTGACTTTGCCTTCTTGGAATATTTAATTCATACACGGCAGGCAGGAAGTTGTTCACTGCATATGAAGATTACATTTTAAATTTTTTTCATTTGCGCTGGCAAGAACAACCTGCTGCAGATGAAGTGGCAACCAGAATTTAAAGAACACCTTTGGTCCAAGCTAATCCTGTTCTCAAAGCTCTTTTACTGATTGTGAAGTGTAGTGGGAGAACTTTCTATTCCTGCATAAGAAACCCAGCTTTCAGAGTGACCTTAAGACTGTTCCCTCTTACTTGTGATTAATAGACATAGGGCTAGATTCCCTCAAAACTGCTCTCCATTGGGGGATTTACCCTGGTGCTGCTGCATGCATTACCCCTGGGATTTGGCCAGCAGAGGCCTGTTGGCTCCATAGGAGCTCTGCCAGCAAATGTTCTGAATCATCATGGGTGGGATTTTGAAAAGCACTTAAGTAACTTGGGAGCACAATTCACATTGAAAGCCAATGGGGCGTGTGCTTCTAAGTCCCTTAAATGAGTCTGAAAATCCCACTCTACATCCCCCTACTTGTGTTGACTACTCCTCTTCTCAGCATGTTGTCTGCCACTTTAGAGGCACAGCTACCCATCTGGCAGGCATACATGGGGTAGAAGAGTTATGATGGCTTTTCACTGCTGCAGCCTCCTCCCCCAGCATACATTCACCTGCTGGAGTATCTGCCACGATCTACAGTACACCAGCTGGCCCTGGGTTCCACTCAGAACTAGCGGGCTTAATTATATTTGGATAATTGCTGTTCTTTATGGCTCATTCAGCACCTCATGTCCAACCTCTATTGTTCTATTTTCCCACTCTTGCAGGGCTTGGCTCTCTGTTTATAACTGTGACAAAACTATGTAGCTCAGAAGTTTGCCTCTTTCACCAATAGAAGTGGTCCAATAAAAGATATTACCTCACCCCCCCCCCCCACACACACACACACCCTTGTCTGTCTGAAGAACAGGGAAGGAAAATAGGTATGGTGAACCAGGACATAGGTGTGGTGAAGATCAAGGGGGATGTAGACAAGGCAACTGTATCATAATTCTTGCTAGCTCCCTGGCTAATTAACCACAGGTCCTGCTGTCTGACGTTACCACACAAGGGAGCTTGTGGAGTCGCTGACATCTATGCAAACAGAGTGTAAAATGCTCCCATCTGTGAGAGCAGAGAGTTCCGATTGGGTAGCAAGTTACACCCACTTAGTGATGTAATTGACTACACAAGGGGTAAGGCAATGGAGATTCAGAGCCAGGGTCTGTCTAAATCCTGGAAGGGATTGCTGACTACACTACTCAATCAAATAAAATCAGAATCACATATTCAACCACAAATATAAGCATAAAAACAATCATGTTCCCATGTCAGTATTAAAAGCAATGGGGTATAGTGTTCCATTTGGGATACTGTAACACCTGGAAGGTCATATTAGGACTTAAAGGCGTGGGAAGTAGCACTGCTCCTAAAAGGTTCCATCCAAACTAATGAGTTACATTTCTGAGTGGAGAGAGCCCTACAGTAGAATACATATAGAGACAAATACTGAGCCATAAGATAAAGTAGTGTTCAGGGAGATCAAAAAGGCAACCACTAAGTCTAATGGTTATTGGCTCAGCTACCTACATATAAACTGGTCAGGTGTCACAATGGGGGAAGGCTTAGAGAGGCTAAGTGTCTAAATGTGTCTTCCTTGGAACAGCTAGCTCTGGAGCAAGCAAGAGGAGAGGCTATTCCTGACTGTATCCTTAGTAGCACACAAGAGGGATTTCAAGAAGTAGATCTAGTTGAATCCACTTACTAGTAGTGATTACACTATAACAGAGTTCAGCATCCTCAGGGGAGGAAGCAGATCAAAAACTAGCACTAGATTGGTAATCTGTAAAAGGTCCCCTAAACAGGACTACAGGTTGTTATGGTGGAAACAACATAGCCTTACAGGACAATGAAAACTTCCATTTAGGAAATGAAAACAGAGGAAACTGTTTGCCTTGAAAAGTGCAGTGAGCCTGAGACCCATGGCCTTCCTACATGGTCTGAATTTAAAGGACAGCCTCAAGTCCAGGTCTTGATCACAGGGGAAGAAGGGCACATGGAATCTCCTCTCCTGTGCTCCCTGTGCAGGGACCAGTGCCTCCTGTGCAGGGATCAGTGCCTGAGCACAGAGACTACCACACCAAAAGAGGCAAAGACAGGGAGAAAGCCTGGCCCCTCCTGTTCACTCATGCGCCTAGCTATGGAGATGGCCAGTTGCAAAAGAGACTGCATACTCAAGGAGTGGCAGAGAGCATATTGTCTATGTGCCGAGGAGCATCAGGAGGGCCTGGGTCTCTCTGCAGCACAAAGTTTTCCTGGTTCATTTTCTGGGTGGCTCAGCTGTGCCTGAATAGCACAGTCTTGCCCTAAATGAATGAACCGGTGTCACAGAGACTTTGAGCAGCTCTTCTCTTGTGGCAGAGGATATACCACTGCTACTTAAGCTGGACCGTAACCCTTCAGACATGTTTGTATAGACCAACATCCCAAGAGAAATAATGAATTCAAAATGACTGCCAGTATTTCAGCTAGGAGGCTGGAGGGGAGGGCACCATTGATAATATGTAACCATCTTCCCCTGTCCATCACTACATAGAAAGTGGAGATGTCTCAGGCATTTTCCAGGCAATCAGCCAAGCCACTCCACCCATTTGGCCACTCCAGCAGTGTGGGACTTGAGGGTATGACACCACCAAAGTCATCTCAAAAGAGACAATGTAGGAAATAAATGCTACTTATGTTAAGAGCTCATGGTAATCACTAATACACACTATTTACTTGAACATGATGTACTGTAAAAGAATAGCAGTAACTGTGGCATCTGTCATAAACCAGAGACCCTTGTGAAGTAAGTGAATCGATGGACATCTGACGTGTTGTCACAGCACAGATTCCCATAATCTTCTTGTAACACTTTTCTTAAGGCAGCTTCTCCTTTTGCAGATATTATACAATTCTATTTACCTCTTTGTCGGTGTGCTTTTAAAGGCTTTTGAATGTGAAAGCCTCCATGGGCTGGCTAACGGGGATAGGAAAAAAGGCACAAAGAGTTCTCTCTAGTTATTTTCATTCTGACTCCTAGATGATTTATAAAGCTGCGTTCACTGTGAGTAGTTGGAAAGCATGTGCCTAAGCTCTAAGGAAGAGCAAAATAACAAAAAGCAAACCATGCCAGAAAAGGGAGACTTCTTAAGTGAAACAGATTCCTTTTTTAAAGAATACTTTCTTAGTTTCCCATGTCATTCCCACATCAAGTCTGTCCTAATAGGAATTATAGGTATAGTAATCTCATTAGAACAATTAAAAATTGAAGATTAGCAAACATTGTCCTTAAAGACCCTACAGCAATGTAACTTCAGACTCAATCTCTTTATTTATATCTAAAATCAGCTCCAGCTTTGGCTATTTTTAAAGGACTGTCAATTATCTCTTCCACAATTTAGCAGAGAGAAACCAGCATGATTCAAGTCAGCTCCAACAGAGGTCTTATTCTTTAGGGAGATCAGATTGGGTATGGACTTGAATATATTCAGCTTTAAACTCCACCAGGCTGTGGGAGTCTGTGAAGGACTCATCATGCATTCTAGACACACTGTTGCATGCAAATGCCAACCAGCAGAGCTGCAGCATAGTGATCAGCAGAAGAATTCTTTTGTATCTTAACCAGTCATTTCTTTTCATTTTTTAAACCATACTACAAAAAAGCAAAGTTGAGCAATGCAATTATCTTTTTCTGTGGATTATCCTTCAAATGTTCGTGTATTTTAACTAGAGGGGAGAAAACAATCAGGACACTGATACTTATAAGCAAGAAAAAAAAGCAATGAACAAGAGGCTTCAAAGACCAAAATGTCTTGTTTGACTATTTCGATAAATGAGAACTTGCTATTGTGATTTGTAGTTTGGCTAATTTTCCCCACTGAACAGAAGAAATTACCTTACTGAGATTTTTAGAAGTGTCTGTGCTGAGAGGCTGAACTTTCCCACAGAAACAGAGTGCAAATTGTTTTGTTCTTTAGTAATCTAGGTTTTAGCAGGCCCAATACCCAACATGGCCAGTCTCCTGTACCATGCTTTTAGATATGACACAGATAAAGCATTTGTCTCAGTTGTGGCTACAACATGAAACCTAAAAGAGATTTCAAAACAAAGGAAGAAATATGGACCTTACTTATTCATTCACTGGGCATGCTCCACTAGCATTTTGCATCATGTGCTTGTTTCCAAGGCAACAGCTATGATGTGGAGTACACAATGTCCCATATTTAAGCCAGGGTTTTGATTATGATCATTGTAAAAATGCCCACAAACCTATCATTTTCATTTGTGACTATATACTGATTCATGTTTACCAATATCTCATTTTTAGCTCATCATGAGCACAGTCCAAGGTATTACAAATCTAAGCTTTTTGGTACAGCAGTT
The DNA here is from genome assembly GCF_011386835.1 of Chrysemys picta bellii. NCBI lineage: Eukaryota > Metazoa > Chordata > Testudines > Emydidae > Chrysemys > Chrysemys picta. Next base: position 41,078,885 of record NC_088797.1, read on the forward strand.
ACGAGATATTTAATGATAACATTGTTCAAAGAGAGTCACTAAATGATATTGAAATGGAATGGTCTCAGTCGGCTACAGAACAAGGATGCTGCACAGCTACTGTGCCTGAATTATGCCTTTATCTTAATTCCCTACATGTTAGCAAAGGGATTATTTGCATGATGACTGATTTATTGTTCAATAACCATAAAGTGACTATGCAAATCCCTCTTCTCCGATTAGCCAAGGCCTATGGCAAATGTGGCTAGAACACCTTGTCACCCCACCTACCCCCAGATAGGGCCCGGAGCAGCAGTAGGGTGATGCTGAGAAGACAGGGGTTAACTTGGACAGGGTGGAAAGGAGGGCAGAATTGGAAGAGACCATGTTTACATTCACATTGGTGGGGAATTCTGAAGGCTGGGCTTTATAGAAGCTAAAGAAGACAGTTGAGTACAGTGATAATTGGAGAGGGCTCCCACTTTACTTCCCTGACCTAATTGACTGCTAGGTCTTCAGCCCTGGAGTCAAGATGTATGTGGACTGTGTTGTAGTTTCCCAGCACAGAGGCAACAAAAGTGAGGATGATGGTGGTGAGGGCCACATCTGATTGGAAAGGATGTAATCTCCTGGCCAACTCCAGATGGAAAAAAGGCATATCTGGAAGCTAATACAGTTTGCAAATCTAAGAGCATTGATGAGTCTAAGACCTTGAGGCTGCAAATTGTGTAGACAGTAGGTGGGCAAACACCCTCAACTGAAGGAGCAGTTATAGATTCTACCCATTCCTCACAATACTTCTCCCAGCCAATCTGCTTCACCTCCACTGAATCTGGGTTAGGTTTAAACCATCTGGTTTTCATCAAAGTTGCAGAAATTGGGACAGCATGGAGACATGGTGGACTAGATGGCCCATCTGAGGGAAGGGAGCAGAAGGAGACTCCACCGATTGGAAGGCAAAAGATGCACTGTCCTAGGGATGCGGGTTCCACGACCACCACTCCCAAGAGGAGGAGGAGGGTGGTGGTGGTCGGGGACTCCCTCCTCAGGGGGACTGAGTCATCTATCTGCCGCCCTGACCGGGAAAACCGAGAGGTCTGCTGCTTGCCAGGAGCTAGGATTCACAATGTGACGGAGAGACTGCCGAGACTCATCAAGCCCTCGGATCGCTACCCCTTCCTGCTTCTCCACGTGGGCACCAATGATACTGCCAAGAATGACCTTGAGCGGATCACTGCAGACTACGTGGCTCTGGGAAGAAGGATAAAGGAGTTTGAGGCGCAAGTGGTGTTCTCGTCCATCCTCCCTGTGCAAGGAAAAGGCCGGGGTAGAGACCGTCGAATCGTGGAAGTCAACGAATGGCTACGCAGGTGGTGTCGGAGAGAAGGCTTTGGATTCTTCGACCATGGGATGGTGTTCCAAGAAGAAGGAGTGCTAGGCAGAGACGGGCTCCACCTAACGAAGAGAGGGAAGAGCATCTTCGCCAGCAGGCTGGCTAACCTAGTGAGGAGGGCTTTAAACTAGGTTCACCGGGGGAAGGAGACCAAAGCCCTGAGGTAAGTGGGGAAATGGGATCCTGGGAGGAAGCACAAGCAGGAGAGCGCAAGAGGGGAGGACTCCTGTCTCATGCTGAGAAAGAGGGACGATCATTGAGTTATCTTAAGTGCCTATACACAAATGCAAGAAGCCTGGGAAACAAGCAGGGAGAACTGGAAGTCCTGGCACAGTCAGGGAATTATGATGTGATTGGAATAACAGAGACTTGGTGGGATAACTCACTGGAGTACTGTCATGGATGGATATAAACTGTTCAGGAAGGACAGGCAGGGCAGAAAAGGTGGTGGAGTTGCGTTGTATGTAAGAGAGGAGTATGACTGCTCAGAGCTCCGGTATGATACTGCAGAAAAACCTGAGTGTCTCTGGATAAAGTTGAGAAGTGGGAGCAACAAGGGTGATGTCGTGGTTGGAGTCTGCTATAGACCACCAGACCAGGGGGATGAGGTGGACGAGGCTTTCTTCTGGCAACTAGCAGAAGTTGCTAGATCGCAGGCCCTGGTTCTCATGGGAGACTTTAATCACCCTGATATCTGCTGGGAGAGCAATACAGCGGTGCACAGGCAATCCAGGAAATTTTTGGAAAGCGTAGGGGACAATTTCCTGGTGCAAGTGCTGGAGGAACCAACTAGGGGCAAAGCTTTTCTTGACCTGCTGCTCACAAACAGGGAAGAACTAGTAGGGGAAGCAAAAGTGGATGGGAACCTGGGAGGCAGTGACCATGAGATGGTCGAGTTCAGGATCCTGACACAAGGAAGAAAGGAGAGCAGCAGAATATGGACCCTGGACTTCAGAAAAGCAGACTTTGACTCCCTCAGGGAACAGATGGGCAGGATCCCCTGGGAGAATAACATGAAGGGCAAAGGGGTCCAGGAGAGCTGGCTGTATTTTAAAGAATCCTTATTGAGGTTGCAGGAACAAACCATCCCGATGTGTAGAAAGAATAGTAAATATGGCAGGCGACCAGCTTGGCTAAACAGTGAAATCCTTGCTGATCTTAAACGCAAAAAAGAGGCTTATAAGAAGTGGAAGATTGGACAAATGACCAGGGAGGAGTATAAAAATATTGCTCAGGCGTGCAGGAGTGAAATCAGGAAGGCCAAATCACACTTGGAGTTGCAGTTAGCAAGAGATGTTAAGAGTAACAAGAAGGGTTTCTTCAGGTATGTTAGCAACAAGAAGAAAATCAAGGAAAGTGTGGGCCCCTTACTGAATGAGGGAGGCAACCTAGTGACCGAGGATGTGGAAAAAGCTAATGTACTCAATGATTTTTTTGCCTCTGTCTTCACGCACAAGGTCAGCTCCCAGATTGCTGCACTGGGCAGTACAGCATGGGGAGAAGGTGACCAGCCCTCTGTGGAGAAAGAAGTGGTTCGGGACTATTTAGAAAAGCTGGACGTGCACAAGTCCATGGGGCCGGATGCGCTGCATCCGAGGGTGCTAAAGGAGTTGGCGGGTGAGATTGCAGAGCCATTAGCCATTATTTTTGAAAACTCATGGCGATCGGGGGAGGTCCCAGATGACTGGAAAAAGGCTAATGTAGTGCCCATCTTTAAAAAAGGGAAGAAGGAGGATCCGGGGAACTACAGGCCAGTCAGCCTCACCTCAGTCCCTGGAAAAATTATGGAGCAGGTCCTCAAGGAATCAATTATGAAACATTTAGAGGAAAGGAAAGTGATCAGGAACAGTCAGCATGGATTCACGAAGGGGAAGTCGTGCCTGACTAACCTAATTGCCTTCTATGATGAGATAACTGGCTCTGTGGATGAGGGGAAAGCAGTGGATGTGTTATTTCTTGACTTTAGCAAAGCTTTTGATACTGTCTCCCACAGTATTCTTGCCACCAAGTTGAAGAAGTATGGGCTGGATGAATGGACTGTAAGGTGGATAGAAAGCTGGCTAGATCGTCGGGCTCAACGGGTAGTGATCAATGGCTCCATGTCTAGTTGGCAGCCGGTTTCAAGCGGAGTGCCCCAAGGGTCGGTCCTGGGGCCGGTTTTGTTTAATATCTTTATTAATGATCTGGAGGATGGTGTGGACTGCACTCTCAGCAAGTTTGCAGATGACACTAAACTAGGAGGCGTGGTAGATACACTAGAGGGTAGGGATCGGATACAGAGGGACCTAGACAAATTAGAGGATTGGGCAGAAAAAAACCTGATGAGGTTCAACAAGGACAAGTGCAGAGTCCTGCACTTAGGACGGAAGAATCCCATGCACTGCTACAGACTAGGGACCGAATGGCTAGGTAGCAGTTCTGCTGAAAAGGACCTAGGGGTCACAGTGGACGAGAAGCTGGATATGAGTCAACAGTGTGCTCTTGTTGCCAAGAAGGCTAACGGCATTTTGGGCTGTATAAATAGGGGCATTGCCAGCAGATCGAGGAACGTGATCGTTCCCCTTTATTCGACATTGGTGAGGCCTCATCTGGAATACTGTGTCCAGTTTTGGGCCCCACACTACAAGAAGGATGTGGAAAAATTGGAAAGAGTCCAGCGGAGGGCAACAAAAATGATTAGGGGTCTGGAGCATATGACTTATGAGGAGAGGCTGAGAGAACTGGGATTGTTTAGTCTCCAGAAGAGAAGAATGAGGGGGGATTTGATAGCAGCCTTCAACTACCTGAAGGGGGGTTCCAAAGAGGATGGAGCTCGGCTGTTCTCAGTGGTGGCAGATGACAGAACAAGGAGCAATGGTCTCAAGTTGCGGTGGGGGAAGTCCAGGTTGGATATCAGGAAAAACTATTTCACTAGGAGGGTGGTGAAACACTGGAATGCGTTACCTAGGGAGGTGGTGGAGTCTCCTTCCTTGGAGGTTTTTAAGGCCCGGCTTGACAAAGCCCTGGCTGGGATGATTTAGCTGGGAATTGGTCCTGCTTTGAGCAGGGGGTTGGACTAGATGACCTCTTGAGGTCCCTTCCAACTCTGATATTCTATGATTCTATGATTCTATGACTCTGGAACCATCTGGAGAGTCCTGTTGACTTCAGTGGGAAATAGATTGAGCCCTCTAAATCTGGGTCCAATGAAAATGAGTCTATGAGCCTGATTCTGGTCTCACTTTCATGGGTGTAAATCAGGAGAAAAGACTGGAGTTATGTGGGTATAAAATTATTGTGAAGAGAATTGGACTCAGTTGTAATATCCCATGTAACAGGGGAGAGCCTGGGGCTAAGATAACCCTGATTACAGAACAAGCCCCAACTGAGGAAATCAAGTGATTCCAGTATAAAAAGCCCAGGAGACTGCAAGGGAGTCTGTAGACACTGCAGGGAGTAGTAAGAAGGCCCCATTAGGGCCCAGGCACCAGCTGAGAGAGCCTGAGGAGAAGGGAAAACTCCAGGCAGGAGATGCTGGGAAACAGAAAGACTGACCAACCCTCAGAGAGGAGGGACTGTGCCCAGCTGAAACTGAGATGAAGACTCTGAGTTTGTGTTCTATTTGAAAGACTTTCTTATTTGGACTTCCAGGAAGGAGACCCTGAATTTGGGTTAGGCCCTCGTGGGCCAGTGTGTACCCAAGGACTCAATAAATTGGACCATCAGGAGGGTATTGTTTGACCTATCTTGGAACTGAATTAGTTCTTATGGGATCTGCAAGAGGGGGCAAACAGGGGCTGGGTGACTGCAAAGTGACACCTGGCCACGAGGGGGGACTCAAACAGCTACTCCACTAAGTCCCATTACAATAATTTGAGAAAATTAGCAATAGATTGGCTCTCCTAAACCAAACTATGGCTTGTCTACACAGGGAGTTATTGTGCAGCGAGCTAGGGTGTGAATTTAAAACATACTAGCTAGTCTGCACTAACTCTCCATGTGGACATAATTCTTGTATGCTGAGTGCCTCACGTGATTTAGCTTAATACACTTCCAAAGTACAATAAGCTAATGAACACAAAGACACTCTAGGAGTGTCCACAGGGGGACTTAGTACACATCAACTACTGCAGGCTTTTCCCTTGTGTAGACAAACCCTAAGGTGATCAGAATGTATCAGTGTACTGTATGGCAGATACAATCTCCTCTATTAGAGCATAACTTAGCTATACGCTTTGTCATGTTCCTATACCAGATCTGCACTGCTAGAGAGCTTTCTCATACACACCAGATGTGTTCATCATGAGATCCTTTAATGCTCTGCCAGGTCTGGCTGAGGTTCGTTTCAATAAGGTAGTGTATATTACACACCGTGCCACTTAATGGCTGAACAGTAGAATACAATTTAGCATTTGATTACAGCCTTAAAATCCATGTGCATTACATGTATTTGTCTAAATCCTCAGCTGGTGTTAATTGTCATAGCTCTATCAGTGAATTTACACCAGCTGCGGATTTGACCACTGTTCCCTTGCCTTTTGGTGGCTATTGTGGGTAACATTTTGAATTACTTCTAGCAACAATCTGGGTCAAAATGAGTGTCAATTTCTCAATATTAAGAGAATCCATTCAGTTCAGGGCCTAAATTTTTGACACCTATTATGTATCTGTTGTATTTAAACTTTAGAAGTAGTCTTCCATCTAGACAAGAAGGTCATTGTCAGACAGAAAAAGAAACAATAAAAAATACAAGGTTTCATCAGAAGAGAACTGACTGGTATCATACTTAAACAAGTTAATATGCAGCAGAGAAAAATCCTAGAGTTAATTTCCATTTTTTATAAGCAATACTGCTTGTATTTGTAGATCACATTCAACTGCAAATGCCAACAGCTTCCTGGGCTTATCTCCAATTTTAAAAATACTCTTCATCTGTCTTTGTAAAACAAATTCTGCCTTCCTGGACTGGCCATCTCAGCCTTTTAGTCTACTAATTTTAAAAGAAAGCCTGCCTTTTGACCGTGGATCTTTTCTCTCAATCATTCATTCTAAGGGTGGATGAGCTCTTTTCTTTGAGGATATGATCAGATGAAGAACCCTAATCTCAAAGTTTCAGGAACATCCATGCACACACTAAAAGAGGGCTTATCAGGGACATTCATCCCTCTAGATCTGGGGCTTCAGGAATGGCTGAAAGGAAGGGTTGCTAAGCAAGACGGTATGAAGAGGACACTCAGAGGATTGGAGAAGACAAGGATGAACCAACTAGTGCATGCGCTAAAATCGACATGGTTGCAAAATCACATTTTAAGATGCAAAAGAAAAATACAGCTTGCAGGAAAATATAGTTTGTCTGTAAGCTCACTGTCAAAAGTAAAAAGGCCCGAAAAAAAGACACAGCTAACTTGGCAAATGTACAGGGTTATCTGACACCCCATCCTATCAGGAAGACTTTCAGAAGCCATTGTAGGCCAGATTTTTTTAAAATGTCACAATCCAGGGCAACTGCATTTGTATTTCCCCACAGTAGTCCAGCAAGGCATGCACTGTCAGGCTTCCAGCACTCCATGCTGTTGCCTCTCTTGGGTGGAGAAGACACGCATTTCCTCCCTTCCCCCTTCTGAGTGGGGTATCTCCAGGCTGAACCATTATGCCTTTACTGTGCTGTTCCCAGCAAAAGACAGACTGCCTAAGCAGACCTGTTTGCTTTCTCTTCGAAGTCTAACAACTGTGTAACTGCCCACAGTTAAGATACCACACAGCACTTTCTCTGCAATTTTATTCTTAGGATAAAAGTATCACAGAGAAAACATCTTAAAAACAATATGAGAGAACCTATGCACTTGCTCATAACCTTCCCAGAGATCATCCCAAATCTCACATGGGCTCTGACAGGTAAATAGTCCTGCAAACCCCTCAGAAGGGATCTCTCCTATGATCACAAGTTCATAACAGCCTCAGCACAGAACTAGCACCCTCATGAGAAGTTTATTCTCTCCTTTATACAGTTTTAGGTCTTTGATCTGCAGTTTCCAAGAGCAAGTAATCAGTAGACAATGGGTTTCTCTCCCCAGGTGTAGCTTCTACAGGCTTTCCAAGTATGTCTTAGGAAACCCACTTCACATGTATTGTCCCAAATGAGTCTTGGAAGTTCCTATCATTTCCCCCAAGGTATACATTAGTCTCCTAGAAAAGCTACATACAATAACACAAACAATTGCATTTTAATACAATGGACCCAAAGGTATTAAATCTAATTCAATAAATTTTAACTTAATTCAATAAGATGTGTCCAGGAAATTGCCCTTGCTCACACTTAGCATGCTAAGTCAAGACTAACTTTTCAAAACAGCCCAGCTATCATTTAGGTACTTTAAATAAAGACCAAAGTTTCAAAAGCATTCAGCACCCAACAGCTTCCATTGCAACACTCATGGCTGGATTTTCAAAAGAGCTCAGCAGACAAGGTCCTACACCATAGATGTTAATAATACATCTAATCTAGATGTGCTAAGTAAGCTAAATTATTCCAGAAAACAAACACAAGTGTATACAAGTGGCCAGATTTTCAAAGTGCTTATCATTTGTTTTCTGCAATAACTTACTGCAAATAAAACGTTAAATAATCTAAGTGTTCTACAAGCATTAATTAGAGCAGTTAACAACATGCTGCTGGAAAGAAGTCTGTCCATTGAAGATAAAATAGCACCACCAAGGATACGAAGAAACAAATACTAACTGAAATTTCTGTGTGAACTTTCTTTTGATTTCTTTTTATCAATCATTACAAAACACTTTAAAAACACTTGGATGGATTCATTCTTCAGAATTCTCTTTCCTGTCCTCAGCATTCAGTGAAAACCCTTTTGAGAAAAGGAAAGAGAGGTTGAGATTAATAAAACAGAGATTTGAATCCAGAGTTTTTACTTCCACGTCAGTCTGAGGGTGATATTTAGGAATCATATTCCCATACATTTCTATACTTTTAAAAACCAATGCATAGCACTTCTAAATTTGAAAAATCACTAGGACTTAAACTTTCCATTCCTAGGAATTGTCCTTTTCGTGGTTGTGTTTGTCTTGACCTTGAACATCCCAGACTTGATAGAAAATTCACCCTCATCATGGTCAGTAGGGTTACAGCCTCTTATTAGTGGTATATATGGCTCTATTTGCCTTCCTAATGTTTAGTATATTTACTTTTTCCTGAACAGGAACATTTGGGTCTGATGGAAAATCTTTTCCAAGTTTTAGATTGAGTCTAGCAGCTTACTTCCTCTCAAATGCAAAACACAAGGAGACGGAACTCAAAAGCACGTATGTTGTTGGTCACTAATCCACAGTTCTGGTGCTTTTCTTGCTGTACTAATTGAGTCTGTGGTTCTTGATGGTTAATTCTGAACAGGATTTTCTACTGAACCAATCTCTGGTTTTAATCATTGAGATTTGTACTATGTTGTTACAAATTCTACTACACAATACTTCTCTGTTATGTTTCACATGTGCTGCTTTATGTTATGTTGACCTCAAAGTAGTACAAAGTAAATATTTTAAGCTTCAATACAGCTACAACTACATGGGAAACTTTATGCTTCAAAAGACTCAACAAAGTAATTAATACTTTAGATTGCTCACTGCTTTATGTAAAGCAAACACAATATATTCCAAAGATTAAGATCAATAGTCTTGAATTGATTAAAATCCCATCAAACTATCAAGCAGCCATTTTTCAGCAGTAAACCAGGTTCTATTTAAAATTACAATATATTAATGTTTAGTGACAGTAGCTGACTATTTGGGGCCTACGCTATATTATGTGTTCCATACTGATTTACAGCACTTCCGTAATTAAAGTTTGAAAATGTGTCCAACTTTAATAATATATTACCAAAATACATTATGGTGTTATAAAAAATTATACTTTTGGCTATCCCAGTTTCACCAGATTTTGTATCTCAGGTCTGTTTGCATAAATCATAAGAGTGACCTCTTTGGGCCAGAACAATGGTCCATCTAGCCCAGTGTACTGTCTTCTGACAGTGGCTGGTGCCAGATGCTTCAGAATGAACAGAACAGAGCAATTTATCAAGTGATCCATTCCCTGTCAACCAGTCCCACCTTCTGGAAGTCAGAGGTTTAGGGTCACCCAGAGCATGGGGTTGCATCTCTGACCATCTTGGCTAATAGCCATTAATGGGCCTATTCCCCATGAATTTATCTCGTTCTTTTTTTAACCTAGTTATACTTTTGGCCTTCACAACATCCCCTGGCAATGAATTCCACAGGGTGACAGTGCGTTGTGAAAGAAGTATTTCCTTTTGTTTGTTTTAAATCTGCTGCCTATTAATTTCATTGGGTGACCCCTAGTTCTTGTCTAATGTGAAGGGGGAAATAACAATTCCTTACTCACTTTCTCTACATCATTCATGGTTATTTAGACCTCTATCATATCCCCCCTCAGTTGTCTCTTTTCTAAGCTGAACAGTCCTAATCCTTTGAATCTCTCCTCATATGAAAGCTGTTCCATACCCCTCATCATTTTTGTTGCCCTTCTCTGTACCTTTTCCAACTTTCATATATCTTTTTTGAGATGGGGTGACTAGAATTGCACACACTATTCAAGGCATGAATGTACCATGGATTTTTATAGTGGCATTATGATATTTACTGCCTTATTATCTACCCTTTCCTAATGGTTCCTAACGTTCTGATAGCTTTTTCTGTCTGCTGCTACATGTTGAGCTGAGTATGAAAACAGTATTTCAATGCAGCTTGACCTGCAGATCATTTACTACTTTAACTTTTGGACACTGATCTGGATCCTGTAACCTCACAAGTAATTACAATATCTTTTGGGGGGATATTAGCAGAAGTAAAGCAGTGGAGGAAGAAGAGAGACAGATTTTCTTTTCCAGACGCTAGGGAAGGGGTGGTTTGCACCTAAGTGGGTGTTAGCAGGGAGCAATTCCTGCAGAGAAGACAGCACAGAGACTGTCAATGATGTGTGCATTCTGCAGGGGAAGGGTCCCTGTGTGCTCCCAAATGCCCCCCCAGGATCCAAGTTAAGGCCAGGAAATCTGGTCATGTGTGTTTTACATTGGTTATAGACAGGATAAGTAATTTATAATTAGCAGGACTCTCTTCTGGAAGAATCAGAATATCCCTCCCCTTCTTCTGCTCCCTCGGGCATCTGACCAGATTTCTGGGGTTTGTGAAATGTTATCACTAGCATCTCGGCTGTTAGTTCAACATTCTAGGATGCATCCAATCTTCTAGTTTGCCAGGTTCTTTCCATCCTTTCCGTTTTTAACTGCTCTTGGGCAACATGCTTTTGGCCTTATGTTTTGGTATGTCAGCTTTTGGAGCTTTAATTCCTTAGGACTGATGCAGCCAAGCATTTCCAAAGTGGGAAAACAAATCACATCCAGATTGGTGCTGAGCAAGCTTGAGAAACGCCCCCTTGTGAACAAACCTGCATAAAAAAAGTATTTTGAATTCAGCTCTAGTCTTGGGAGCTTAATTAGATAAACAGATATTCAGAAGCACAAGTCTCAGGCTGGAAAAGAGCTTGAATACATGAATACAAAACAGCCATAGATACCTGAATATTTCAGTAACAGTTTATCATTCAACCCATGTTCTCTCTCTTTTTTTATCTCCCAATGTCTCTGATTCTTTTTCAGGACAAATATACAACAAAAAGTCAGAGCAGGGGAAAATGCACAAGAAGAAAACCCACTGAAGGTAGGCTTGCTATTATTATTCAGTGACATCTCTCTTTATAAAACATTTGAAAACTTTCAAGAGTTCTGTGGAGACTTGATTCACCAGTGCATTGCTCCAGTTTTAAACCAGTATAATTCCTTGAATTTCAGTGGAGTTACACTGGCATAAAATGGGAGTAACAATAGAAGTGTATCAGATCCGTACTATTTTGTCCAGGTTCTTATACTGTGTCCCTCTCTGTGGTATTTGAGTTCTTACTGTACTAGTCCTAGTAATTCACTTATTCTCTACAGCCCTGATTTTACCTCTGGCACTAAGTTTGCTGCATTAAGCCCCATTTCGGCAAAGCATGTCAATATGAGCATAAATCCATCTCTGTTTGGCACAGCTCGTTCAGTAGGTGTTTAATATGCTTAAGTTCCTTTTCTGACTTTAGTGGGATTTAAGCATGTTCTTAAACTTAAACGCGTAGTTATGTTTAAGTAATTTCTTGGAAAAGATGGATGTAAGTATATAAAGTTTATGTGCTATGCTCAATCTGTGCCTTAGTCTTTTCCTTTCATGGATATTAGTGATCACCTTACTGCTATGCAGGTGGTTAAAGTTTGCAGGCACATTGAATGAAGTTTATTTGTACTGAAAGGCATGTGATACAATTTTTCTTGTACCTCAAGTGGAGATATGGTAAAATTCTCTTCAGAACATCTTAAGATTCCTTGATTGTACCACAAAGGGGCACTTAAGAGAGGCATTTAAACTTGTAGGCTGAGATGCTCTGTTTATTCATTTTGCAAAGCCAATTATTTTTCTGACTCTGTCTTGTCCAAAGAAAAAAGAGACTTTGAAATCTATGTACAGGTTTGTCTTAAATAAAGACTAACTTAGACTTTGCTTGTTTAGAAGAGCTTGGATAACTTAAAATAAACTTCCAAAGAACATCCCCAGGCTTTTGTTTACTTACCCCAACATTTATTGCAGTCCGAATTCTGGTTGACGCTCCTGGGAAGGGGTCCTATTTCCTTTCTTAGCTACTTAGCCCTGAAATAGAAAGGGCATCATGTGCAGAGAGGGTATTACAGATAGTGAAAATAGCTTCAGAGCAGGACCTAGCACACCCAGTAGAAAGATTTGGAGACTTGAAGTGGATGAGATTCACTAAGTGGAAGAACAAAAGACAGTTACCTTTTCCGTAATGGTGTTCTTTGAGATGTGTTGCTCATGTCCATTCCACAATAGGTGTGCGTGCTTGCCACGTGCACCAGTGCCGGAAGTTTTTTCCCTAGCAGTACCCATATGGGAGCGTCCCTAGCAACACCTGGAATGGAGCCGCTATAGCGTGGTATAAGGGGCGCTGTGTGCTCCCCGCACCTTCAGTTCCTTTTCGCCAGACAACTCTGACAGAGGTGAAAAAGGGCAGGATGTGGAATAGACATGAGCAACACATCTCGAAGAACACCAGTTACGGAAAAGGTAACTGTCTTTTCTTCTTCAAGTGATCGCTCATGTGCATTCCACGATAGGTGATTCCAAGCTATATCTGTTGGAGGTGGGTAGGAGTTCACAGACACTCAGGACGGAGTACAGCCCTGCTGAACCCAGCGTCCTCCCTGGTTTGGGAGACGATCGCATAATATGAGATGAACCGAAGACCATCTGGCCGACCTACAAATGTCCTGAATAAATAAACTGAGCTCATTAGAATATTGATGGCAGTTGCATACATTTACATTACAAATCTCTCACATTGAGGGAAATATGTAAAATATTTTAAACTCAACCTCAGCTCAACCTACGTGGTCATAAAAATAACAGGAACATGAAATGTCATTTGAATCTGATCTGTACAGCAAGGCAAACCTTTTGGAATGTCCCTTGCAAACGTAAAAAAACAAACAATTTTCTTATCACTGCTAGTAACTTATCTTCCATTAAATAACTATGGTAGTCATCGAATTTGTTTCCCTTTTCATTAAATTTAACTACTCTGGCTTTTTAAGGAGACTGAATGTGTGACTGTTTGGGTGATTTTCCCCCCCATCACAAATACTTCTCAACCCATTTCCTTCAAGGCAGTTTGAGTCCTATTTTGGGACACCGATAAGGGTTCTGAAGATATGGAGTTTTTGTCTATATATGACAGATAAGGTGACAAGATACATTAAGCCAAACACATTTATGCCTTCTCCAGACAGAGTATATTAAATGCAAAGTAACTATCATTATGCACATAACAACAGTGACAAAACATAGATCCCAACAGTGCAAACCTTACTTATGCTGATGAGCACATCTCTGCAAGGGTCCTCTTACTGAGTTCCTTCCCCTTTGTTCCATCATCTCCCTCAGAATAGGCCCATCCTCAATCCTGGTGGCTCCTCGCGGGTAGGGGGGCAGGCGCTTGGGAAAGTAGAGGGAGTGCATACCTTCTGCCCCCAAGTACCTAGCACAAATAGACCTAGCGTATTAATACAGCCAGAAGCCACCGTTAACTTCCAGCTAAGCACCCTCTGAGATGGGATCCCTTGTTAAAGGGGATTCTCAGGGCAGGTGGCACCTGGATAGTCCCTGGCACATGGGTCCAGTAGAAGTGTGTTCCCAGCAGGGCCGGCTCCAGGGTTTTGGCCGCCCCAAGCAGCCACAAAAAAAAAACCAAAAACCCACAAACGTGATCGCGATCTGCGGCGACAAGTCCTTCGCTCCGAGGCGGAGTGAGGGACCGTCCACCGAATTGCTGCCGAATACCTGGACGTGCCGCCCCTCTCCGGAATGGCCGCCCCAAGCTGGTGCCTGGAGCCAGCCCGGGTTCCCAGGGAACAGCAGCAGACCTCAAGGCTGATGTGGAGGCACACACCACAAGAATCAACAGGGTTTGCTGGCTGGAATCCCAGTTGCTTCACACCTTTGTATTCCATTACAGATCCCACCATTTCCCTGTGATGGAACAATGCAGAGAACCTCACCAAGCTCCTTAGACCCTCAGCAGGGATTTTCAGATGAGGGTAGAATCCCTCAGATCCCTCTAGTTTTGCTACTACTTATATTTTTAAATATAACCACATGCTGGACACCATGCAGTGGGTCTGGCGCTACACACACAATTGAGACACTTGGTTGGTCTCTTCACAGATCAGTGCTGTCCACAGGTAATATCCAGCTTACAAAGCGAATAGCTGCAGAGGCTTTCCATGATTTCCTACTTAGCTATTATTCACACTTGTAATGTGTGTATCATTGCAAGATTTCTTGGAAAGCAGCTGGCTAGCGATTCAGTTTAAAAACAAACAAGATGGTAACTGACCATTTACACAAGCAGGTTCCATTTTAGCAGTTGCAGTTACTTAGGAAAATAGATTTCAAGCCCACTTACATTTTGTGTTTAGGATTCTGTTGATAAATTTTGCTGTCACAGGTTGTTCCCCATTTTGTTTGTGTACAGTAATGACACTATAGAGGAATGACAAATAAATTTAAGCTAGGGTTTGTTTTAAGTCAAGGAGAAAAAACAAACTACCCAATATGATTGTTAGGGGACTGATGGCTGTGAAAATCACAGTAGAACATGTGATTTCTGTAGATTGTAAATTAACTTGGCCCAAACAAGCAGTGACAGATACAAACTCAGAAACAAACTATAGTGAAATTGTTCATTTTCTAATTGTAGCACATCCTGAAATCTCTCCAGATAGTTATTTTAAACGATAGCATAGTCACCTAGTATTCTGATAACTGGTGCCTGAACCGGAGATGCTGGGGGTATGTCATTGGGCCCCAGCAACTTTTAGTGACTATGTCATCCACAGCCTTGAGTATTAGAAGAGTCATGGTACCAGTGGGTTAAGTCCCAATCTTGTGCGGTGCTGAGCACATTGGAGATGGTGGTTCAGCACCTCACAGGATCAGGTCTTCAGTAGTGTAGAATCAAGAAATAGCCATTTCTTTCAGGAGAAAGTAGTAACAGACAGGACACCTAGGAAAACAAACGAATCCCTGATGTAATTCCATTGAAATCAATGGGACTTGAGTGCTTGTTTTAAGTATGTGCCTCAGTACTTTGCTGAATCAGGGCCTTAAACCTTAGGACACTGGCCGATCGTGAGGAGTTTAAACCCTCCACAACTGGCCAGATCAAAGGTATGGGGCGGAGGGGTTTGAAAGTGGGGGGGTGAGGAGCATTGGGGGCACTCCGATGGAAACTTCTATGGCCGGGGGTATAAGGAGCCAGAACAGAACTGTTGGGTGGAGCCAGTCCTTTCCAGGGATGCCAGCTTGCCTCACAGGCTCTGCCCACCTAATCACAGTTGCCAACAGTCCCGATTTGGCCAGGAATTCCCCAGGTTTTACCAGTTCATTACTGGTAACTGCAGCCCATTCCTATCCCTTAGGAAGGTAGCAGCACCGGAGGAAGGGGTTAAAAGCAGCCAAGGGCAGAACAGGATGGAATGAAGCCAGGAAGTGTAGCAACTCTGAGAGCAGCTTGTGGGAATGAGCCAGCTATTCACACTTGAGTGGGGAGAAAGATTGGGGATTATAGAAGAGGGAGAAGAGCAGAATAGAGAGGTGTGGAACTGATGGCAAGGGAGGAGGATAGTGACACAGGTGCATCAATTTCCTGCAATATCCTTGAAAAACATCACTGAATTAAGATTAAGTATCTTTACAGTCCATTGTATTAATTGCAAAGGTTATGTATTGTTGTGGGCCAAGATTGAAAGTAATCTCTCTAGGGGGAGATGCGATTGAACCCCAGGAAGTGTTATGAATTTCAAAGGACCGTATTGAACAATGCACCAGACAAGAATGGACTTTTGGGATAGACAGTGTCAAGTGGTTTACTCTGGGAATCTCTAGGGGGAGGTGAACGCAAATTCCCCACCTCTGGTTATGCAAAAACCCAGCTTTTTGAAGCTATGCTCTGAGGAGATGCCCATTGTCTGCTGATTACCTGTTCTTGGAGTCTCAAGATCAAAGGCCCAAGCTGTATAAAGGAATGATTAAGGTCATGTCTACATTAGCAAGCTTATACCAGCACAGCTGTACCAATGCAGCTACACTGCTGTAAGATCACTCATGTAGCCTCACTATGCTGACGGGAGAGAGTTCTCCCATCGATATAATAAAACCATCTAAACAAGTGGCGGTAGCTATGTTGGCAGGAGAGCTGTGCAAATGAGTGCTTATGCCGCTGAAACTTGTGTTGCTCAGGGGGGTGTTTTTTCACACCTCTGAGCAAAATAAGCTTTGTCAAAATAATGGATAGTGTAGATATGGCCTAACCCATTCATGTGCATGCTAGTTCTGCGCTCAGGCTGTTACACACTTGTAACCACACAAAAAACCCATTTGAAGGACTGACTTCTACCAGAGCCCTTGTTGAAGTTGTAGGGTGATCTCTGGTAATCTTATTAGCATGTGTGTAGGTTCTTTTTTTGTTTTGTTTTTAATATGTGTTTTGTATTGCTTTCACCTTAAGCATAAATGTGCTTGCTTAGAAAGAGCTGTGTAGTAATTTATAACTGGTGGCAATTACAGCTGTTCATAGCCTCTGGGGAGAAAGCAAAGCATAGACACTGTCCTGTTTAGTCAATCTGGCTTCCTGGGAATACCTGGAAAGACCCCAGTCATGAGCGTGAGAGATGTGGGTCTCTGCCCAAGAGAGGTGACGACTGAGGAGCTAGGCACCTAGAAAGGGTGCTCTCAAGGGACCAGGGTGGGGCGGGGGGTACAGGTGCAGTTGCCCTGAACAGTGGCATAAGATAGGAAAAGGAATTTTTATAGTTACTTACCAGCAGCACTGGATGGTGCTGACACAGCCACAAGATCAATAGCTACTGGTGTCACAATGAAGAGAACCCCGTGGTTGGTTGTGCCTGGTATCCCAAAAAAAGTTCAGATGGTGATGGAGAAATTATCTTTTGAAGGACATGATTTATTTAGCTCGAGTAAATATGTCTATGCATCCAGCGCTCAAGAAGTATTTATATTTTGTGGTAACGGACATATGTTAACAATTCAAAGTCCTTCTTTTTAGTCCCTCCACTGCCCCAAAGAACATAAGAACATAAGAATGGCCATACTGGGTCAGACCAAAGGTCCATCCAGCCCAGTATCCTGTCTACCAACAGTGGCCAATACCAGGTGCCCGAAAGGGAGTGAACCTAACAGGTAATGATCAAGTGATCTCTCTCTTGCCATCCATCTCCATCCTCTGACAAACAGAGGCTAGGGACACAATTCCTTACCCATCCTGTCTAATAGCCATTAATGGACTTAACCACCATGAATTTATCCAGTTCTCTTTTAAATGCTTCACAACCTCCTCAGGTAAGGAGTTCCACAAGTTGACTGTGCGCTGCGTGAAGAAGAACTTCCTTGTATTTGTTTTAAACCTGCTGCCTATTATTTCATTTGGTGACCCCTAGTTCTTGTATTATGGGAATAAGTAAATAACTTTTCCTTATCCACTTTCTCCACATCACTCATGATTTTATATACCTCTATCATATCCCCCCTTAGTCTCCTCTTTTCCAAGCTGAAGAGTCCTAGCCTCTTTAATCTCTCCTCATATGGGACCCATTCCAAACCCCTAATCATTTTAGTTGCCCTTTTCTGTACCTTTTCTAGTGCCAGTATATCTTTTTTGAAATGAGGAGACCACATCTGTATGCAGTATTCGAGATGTGGGCGTACCATCGATTTATATAAGGGCAATAATATATTCTCAGTCTTATTCTCTATCCCCTTTTTAATGATTCCTAACATCCTGTTTGTTTTTTTGACCTCCTCTGCACACTGCGTGGACCTCTTCAGAGAGCTATCCACGATGACTCCAAGATATTTTTCCTGACTTGTTGTAGCTAAATTAGCCCCCATCATATTGTATGTATAGTTGGGGTTATGTTTTCCAATGTGCATTACTTTAAATTTATCCACATTAAATTTCATTTGCCATTTTGTTGCCCAATCACTTAGTTTTGTGAGATCTTTTTGAAGTTCGTCACAGTCTGCTTTGGTCTTAACTATCTTGAGCAGTTTAGTATCATCTGCAAACTTTGCCATCTCACTGTTTACCCCTTTCTCCAGATCATTTCTGAATAAGTTGAATAGGATTGGTCCGAGGACTGACCCTTGGGGAACACCACTAGTTACCCCTCTCCATTCTGAGAATTTACCATTAATTCCTACCCTTTGTTCCCTGTCTTTTAACCAGTTCTCAATCCATGAAAGGATTAATTCCTTCCCTTTTATCCCATGACAGCTTAATTTACGTAAGAGCCTTTGGTGAGGGACCTTGTCAAAGGCTTTCTGGAAATCTAAGTACACTGTGTCCACTGGATCCCCCTTGTCCACATGTTTTTTGACCCCTTCAAAGAACTCTAATAGATTAGTAAGACACGATTTCCCTTTACAGAAACCATGTTGACTATTGCTCAACAGTTTATGTTTTTCTATGTGTCTGACAATTTTATTCTTAACTATTGTTTCGACTAATTTGCCCAGGACCGACGTTAGACTTACCGGTCTGTAATTGCCAGGATCACCTCTAGAGCCCTTTTTAAATATTGGTGTTACATTAGCTAACTTCCAGTCATTGGGTACAGAAGCTGATTTAAAGGACAGGTTACAAACCTTAGTTAATAGTTCCGCAACTTCACATTTGAGTTCTTTCAGAACTCTTGGGTGAATGCCATCTGGTCCCGGTGACTTGTTAATGTTAAGTTTATCAATTAATTCGAAATCAAATTTGGACCAGAAACCTGAGTCACAGGTTTATCTGAACCAGTGCAGATAAAAATAAGTCTTCCTCCAAAGATTTAACTTTCCCAAAACATGAACCTAATCTGTGCTGAGGTTTGAAAAAGTTTGGTTAACAATTTTTTACAACTATTTTTCACTTTTGAACACCTCAACACTTCTTAGCTTTGGCCAGGGGTGTAAGAATATGTGCTGAAAAGACTTAGGGTATGTTCACAGTACATGCATCTTGTGGCAGCATGCAGAGTACATGTGCTGCCTTACCCCCATAGCACAGGTATAAATAGCAGAGTAGGTGGTGAGGCACTACTTAGGCAAGTAAAGACATGCCTAACCCCTGTGAGTATGTACTCTACGTGGCTCTCTACAGATCTAAGCAGTGTCTCCCACATCTACTGCTATTTTTAACAGTGTAGTATCCCACCACAGGGAAAGACTCCAGCAGCAGGGAAAGGTTCTAACAGCCCCCTGCCAGAACCTTTCCCCACTGCCTAACCCCACTGCCAGAGCCTTTCACTGCTGCATGTAGCTACACACCGCAGTGTGTATACAGCCTGCTTTTCACTGCAGTGAGTAGCTACACATACCCTATCTGTCACCATCCGTGGTGTGCAGTTTAGGCATGGCTTCAGACAGGTTGTTCATGCAGTAATGCTGGCCTGACAGAGAAGAGGAACTTAAGTAGCTCACCATGAAGCATCACAATGACAATCTATTGTCAATGATGCTGGTCATAACTTCCTGATGATTTTGAGCCTCAACTTTTCAAAACAAGGATGAGCCCTCACTTAATGAAATGCATCAGTTAGTGGGAGAGAAAGTGAGACAAGAAAGCTTGGTGTCTACAGTCAGTGTCTTAAGACTTGAAAATGAGATTATGCAATTGTAGTCACTAAAGATGCCATGCAGAAGTGGCATTATCAGGTGATAATGCACCGTCATTGTGTCCCTGCTTTAGCCTTACTGCACCAACTGGCAGCAGTGTGGCCCATTGTGAGATCTTGTTCCTAATGTTAATGAAACTGGAGGGGATACCTCTCTATCAAATAAACAGGAGCAAGTGTCTCTTAAAAGCAAATATGTTGCAATAGACAAATGTGTGACTAAAATTTGCTGGCCTGTGAAGGCATGCCTTATCACCTGATATCCTTTCCCACTGAGGAGATAGTATCTTTACAGCTGGCTAGCTTGTTTTTCTGTAGAAATTTTATTGTAGCATGAGAGGCTGGCCATACTTTGTGCTAAATCGTTTTCACAGTCTTGGCCAGGCTCTCTGACTTAGCACTGCCTCTGGTCTGTTACTGCAAATAATCATTGTATATTATTTTGTTGATTTTTTAAAATCTGCAAATATTATGGGAATTAATTTAGAGCCAATATTTTAGTACAGTAGATTCCACTTAATAGCTAACCAGGTGTTGTTAACTTCCCGTTAATAGCAACATTTTGCCAGGAACCAAACCCATCCCACTGATGTTAATGTTAATAGAAGTTGGGTATTGGCAATGACATACTGCTTATTTGGAACTTTTTTGGAAGAAAGTCCCCACCTCCAGGCAGGTTTGCGGGGCTGCAGCCAGGGAAGGAAGCACTGGGACGTGCCTTCTCTGGCTGCAGCTCTGCAAACCTGTATGCAGCTACAGCCTGTCCCAGCACTTCCTTCTTGGCCTGCAGCCCCACAAACCAGCCTGCACACAGGAGGTAAGGAATTGTGGTCTGGGAAGGGAGGCTATTGGCAGGGCAATAGTGGGGAGGGGGACTGCAGCCTGGATGTTGGAGCTGCATGATCTCTCTCCTTGTGCTCTCCAAGTTGCATCCTGCTTATGGGGACTGCAGGAAAGGAAATCTGGGGACATGCTGAACCCCAACCCCCAGAGAGTGCAGGGAGAGGTATGGTGTAGCCCCACAAGACCCCAGTGCCCCTGCTCCTCATGGAAAGCCCCACCTTCTTGGCTGCATCCACCCTCCCTGCTGGATGCCCTGCCCACAATCCGGGCTCCAGCGCTGAAGCCAGAGAAGGCTCTTGCCAGCACCTCCTTCCCTGGCTGCTGCCTCACAAAGCTGTCTTCCACTTATTAGCACCTGCCAGATAATAGCACGTTTTCCTGGAAACTGAGGGGGCGGTAATAAGCAGACTCTACTGTATTGCTATAGCGCTAATTAATTATAAAACCAATAGTAAACAACATGAATGCCAAACAACTTTCTAATTATTATGTTGGTGAGGGTGCTCAGAGGCTCTGAACAGGGATCAGAGCTCCACAGGTCTAGGCATTGCCCCAAAGAGCTTACCATATATACACAAGGAGCTCAATCCAATGTCCATTGAAGTCAATGGGACCCTTTGGTTAATTTCAGTTGGGCATTGGATAAGGCCGATGATAAGGTACAAGAGATGGATGTAACAAATATGGAGTGAAGATAGGAGTATTCTGGGAAATGAGTTACACAGAAAAGTAATCATGAATGGTATTAAAAAGTGACAGTCTCAGCATACCAGCCACTGGCAGAGTTTTACAGGTATCCTAGCAGAGGTGAGTTTTAAGGGGAGATTTGGGGGCTAAAGCATCAACTTTACAGGGAAATGTTTCCCAAGCAAGGGGTGCTTCATGGGAGAAAGCACAGAGGTGCTTGAGAAAAAATTGAACTAGCAGGTGAATAAAGGCAAGACTAAGAAAAATGTATGTGACTTTGGATAAGTTTTTAGAGCTCAAGGAAATATAATTAAGCACAGATTTTATAGATTCCTGTTAGCTTGTTTTCCTGAGTGCTGTATAGTTGATGAATTCCAGTGAAAATGAGGTAGGATCAGAGGCTAAAATCGGGAAATAACAAGTTAAAAATTACTTAGATAAGTTAGATGTCTTTAAATCACCAGGGCCTGATGAAATAGGGAGGAGGGATAGCTCAGTGGTTTGAGCATTGGCCTGCTAAACCCAGGGTTGTGAGTTCAATCCTTGAGGGAGCCACTTAGGGGATCTGGGGCAAACATCTGTCTGGGGATTGGTCCTGCTTTGAGGAGGGGGTTGGACTACTTGAGCTCCTGAGATCCCTTCCAACCCTGATATTCTATGATTCTATGAAATAAATCCTAGAATATTCAAGGAGCTGACTGAGGAGATATCCAAGTCATTAACGATTATCTTCAAAAAGTCCATAGAAGGTGGGAGAGATTCCAGAGGACTGGAAAATGGCAAATATAGTGCCCATCTATAAAAAGGGGAATAAGGACAACCCAGGGAATTACTGACCAGTAATCTTAACTTCAGTACCCAGAAACTGGAGCAAATAATTAAGCAATCAGTTTGAAGACACCTACAAGATAATAAGGTGATCAGTAACAGTCAGCATGGATTTGTCAAGAACAAATCATGTCAAACCAACCTAATATCTTTCTTTACAGGGTAATAAGCCTTGTGGATTGGGGGAAGAGGTAGATGTGATATATCTTGACTTTAGTAAGGCTTTTGATACTGTCAGAGACAGTACTCTACTTCCACAATACTGTCTTGCATGACCGCATAAAAAAGCTAGGGAAATGCAATCTAGATGGAGCTACTAGAAGGTGGGTTCATAACTGGTTTGAAAACCATTCCCAGAGAGTAATCATCATTGGTTCATAGTCAAGCAGGAAAGGGCATATCAAGTGGGGTCCTTCAGGGATCAGTTCTGGGTCTGGTTCTGTTCTATATATTCATCAATGATTTAGATAATGGCATAAAGAGTACACTTATAACGTTTGACGACAATATCAAGCTGGGAGGGGTTGCAAGTGCTTTGGAAAATAGGATTAAAATTCAAAATGTTCTGGACAAACTGGAGAAATGGTCTGATGTAAATAGGATTAAATTCAATAAGGAAAAATGCAAAGTACTCCACACATAAAAAATGGGAAATGACTGCCTATGAAGGAGGCCTGCGGAAAGGGACCTTGGGGTCAGTGGATCACAAGCTAAATATGAGTCAAAAGTGTAAGACTATTTCAAAAAAAGCAAACATCATTCTGGGATGTTTTAGCAGGGGTGTTGTAAGCAAGACACAAGAAGTAATTCTGCTCTACTCTGCACTGATTAGGCCTCAGCTGGAGTATTATGTCCAGTTCTGGGCACCACATTTCAGGAAAGATGTGGACAAATTGGAGCCAGTCCAGAGAAAAGTAACAAAAATGATTAAAAGTATAGATTGAAAAAATGGATTCGTTTAGTCTGGAGAAGAGAAGACTGAGAGGGGCACATGATAACTGTTTTCAAGTACACAAAAGGTTATTACAGGAGGAGGGAGAAAATATGTTCTTTTTAACCTCTGAGGATAGGACAAGAAGAAATAGACTTAAATTGCAGCAAGGGCAGTTTAGGTTGGACATTAGGAAAAACTTTCTGTCAGGGTAGTTAAACACTGGAATAAATTACCTAGTGAGGTTGCGGAATCTCTGTCATTGGAGATTTTTAAGAGCAGGTTAGACAATCACCAGTCAGGGATGGTCTAGAAAATACTTAGACCTGCCATGAGTGCAGGGGACTGGCTAGGGAAGACCGCTTGAGGTCCCTTCCAGTCCTGTGATTCTATGATATCTTGATTTAAATTGTATTTGCTACGAGTTAATTCACAGTAAAAAGCATTTTCTTTGACCTTTAAATAAAGTCTCTGATCTGATAACATATTGCGAGAGACATATAAATGTCACCAACACAAAAATCAAATCCCAATGCTAGTGATTTATCAACCATTCAGCAAACAAGGAAAACATGGATAATAGAGTAACTAGGAATAAACTACTTTTGGTATGAACCAGTGATTAACTCAGCTACTACTATTCTATACAGAAAGCCAATAATAAAATCAGCTAGTATTGGGTTACAAAGAAAATTACAACCTTCCTAGGTAAAACCGGGACCAAACATTAAAGCAATCTGTGTGTGTGTGTGGGGCGGGGGGGAGGGAGTACAAAAAACAAACAAACATTTTTTGTTACAGTGCTAAATAAATAAATAAATGCTCTAGGGGAAAAAAACCCTAGTAATCCTTTAAATAATGAATATTTTCCAACTATTATACAGACAGATTTTCCTGCTGGGTGGCACCTGGTGATTTAATAAATGTATCATACTGCTAAAATGTGAGTATAACTTGCTATATTCTGAGCTCTGGTATACATGTGCAGTACTCCACTGCATGGAACAGATTTACAGCCATGTAACAAAGAGAGAGACCTGGACCCAAAGGGTTTGTGCCAGCGCTGTGCATTCCTTTATGATGTGTCAATAGGGAGAAAAGTTAAACAAGGCTCTCATCATGCTTAATAGTAAGGTATGAAAAGAATGAGGAATTATTTGAAAGAAAATTTGTGAGGTTGTCTTGGCACCAGTAATGTGTTCTGTGAAAAGTTATTTAGGGATACGTTTTCAGCAGAGTTGAAAAAGATTTGCACAAGGGGATATACAGAGGAAAAATAGGATGAAATTAAGAGAGGAGAATTGAAGGCAGAACTTAAGGAAAGCAAAGAGATGAATTATGCTGTGGAAAAAAATTCCCAAGGGAAGCAGTGTAACCCCTGACACTTGGGACAATTTAAATACTAGACTAGAACTCTTACTTGTAAATGTACAATAGGAAGCAATCCTGCTTTGGCAGAAAAACAGACTAGACAACTCTCTGTTCTAGACACTTCTCATCTCTAAGAACATTCTATGTTCATTACTGTGAATGGCCAAATGTCCTTATTGGCCAAAGTCTGCTTTCAAATTCACTGCGTGTCTTCCTTGTGTTAGTCTGAGTGCTTCAAATGATTGCAACTGTAGCAGTGGGACAGGGAGGGAGAGATGGTAAAAGACAACACTTTATATTTTGAATATTATTTCACTGGTATCCACCGAACCACAAGCATAATGTGCTCTCTATGTGTAGAATTGGGCCACTGAATACTACACTTCCTGTCATTTCCAAATGTAGGAGATACTATAATATTGAATTGTGAGATGGCCAAGCCAGGGCTAAGTGTGATGAGGTGTGACTCTGAAAGGGGAAAAAAAAAAGACATGGCCTCATTGCCAGGCAGCACTCATGGCAGCCTCTGATCTGGGTCACCAGGCACAGATGGGGAGCCAACTACAATGAGAACCTTTGAAACGAAAGGCAGATCTATCCCCCCAGCTAGGGGTGCTGCTGTAACCTCTGCCAGTTCTTCCATTTGCGCCCCCAATTATTATGTTGGCCATATATTGGCACGAACAACTTAAATAGAAGGGGGGTTGCAGTTACTGCCACAGTGAAACAGCTAGGCAGTTATTAAGCTGGTGTTTTAATTTAAAAATGGGCGTTTTCAGAAAAATCAATTTGGCAAAGTAGTTCTTCAAAAGAAAAAAAGCATTACACCAAAAACTCTGGACGTCTAAGGAAGCTGAGTTATAATCAAAATCTGGAAAATAGACCCCTTACATTATGGGATCTGACCTAAAAGCAAAACCCTAGAACAGAGGTTTAAACTTGGGAATGCGCTACCTTTCTTTCTTCTCAGAACACCCTCAAAAAGTCGAAGTGCCAGGGGAGGCACATTTCATCTTCTGGCTTGGGCTATCTTTAAGGTACATTTGTGTTCACTAAAAATAGTATCTGCTGCAGCAGCTGCTGCTGAAGAAATGCACTAGACATGCCTTCAAAACTCAAACGGATCTTTCAGAAATTTGCAAAATCTGCACACCAACCCAGATGTCAAAAAATGCTCTGAAGTTAATATAACATGTCAGTGTCAGCAGCTCAAAAATGCAAATGAGGACTAACAAACTAGGACCCAAGTTCTCTAAGAGGAACAGAAACGAACCAATAAATTCCATACTGCTGAAAGTGATTAGAATGAGACTTAGATATGGCACACGTTCTAAATCAGACCGCTGATATGAGAATTTGAATGAGGACTGCATCCTGGCTCCCTATGCTTGACATAGCATGAAACAGCTTCCTTGATGGAGGTCATTACTTGATTAGGAAGTAGAAAATCCTCTTCCAACAATATTTTTAATACAACTATTCAAAGATTAGACTAGATACCTTTCATTAGACTTTTTGATGGTCTAGGGTGACACTATGTGGCTAATCCAAGCACTGAAATATCAGCTGCATTTATCTCATGATTTTTTTTTATTATGAAACTGCTAGATACAACCTCTTTATTTCTAAAATTTAAAAAATGGTATAACACATCAAGCTTTAAGAATAAAAACTATAAAGTAATAAGCTTGCCTCATCTTTGCTTCTTATCTTAAACCTTCATGCAATTTCCTTCAATGTTAGTGCATAGGGAGAAAATATACATGTGAAAGATGTGATCAGATTGTGAAAGTTAATATTGTTATCCCTTTTAACCTGAATGGTTAGTAAAGTTCACAGTTTTGTGGGTTGGTTCTGTTAGGAGGAGATATTGAGGAACGAGTCAAGTATTTCTCTGATGCAATTTCTTGTTTGTTTACAAGGAGCAGACATAATGTCCTGCTTCCCTAAACACAGGAGGAATCATTCAGCAGGACACAGTTTCTTTACTCACAGTTCCAAGCATTTTTCCAGCCAGCACTCTCCCCCAAAACTCTCAGCTTTTTCTTAAGGGTCATCTATACACATTTCTCTGGGGCTTCCTTGCTGTCTTCTCTGTCTGCTTCTGTAGTGTTTCTGCCCCCCACCCCACTCTCTCTCTCGGTGTCACACACACATACCTACTCACTCTCCCTCCCTCAAACAATATCTAGTCCCCTGCATTTGCATTCAGCACTGTCTGAACACTCCCCCACACACACACACACACCTCAACTCCACCCGTCATCTCAATATAGTCCAGAATGGTGACACCCTCTATGACCCATCCCGAACAGAAAGAAAAATAATTTACAATCACAAATGATACAAGCCTTAACTATTTACATAGTGTTTTTCTGTCAGGACATTTTCACATTGGTTTTACTTCCATCAAAATCTCCTTGAAGCTCTTCTCTCCCTGCCTTATTTCCTTTCAGCCACCCAAGAAGGGCCTCTTTCAATGAGTCCTTGGAGACTACATCTTGATTCTGCAAAATCTGCTGGCTGCGACAGACCCTGCCCATTTTGTTCTAAAGAAGAACTCTTCTCTGTCACAGCCCTTCCAGCCTCAGTTTTCTACAGCTAAATCCTCAGGTTTTGGGGACAGCCATGCTGCAACCCTGTCCCCCAGTACCTTTTCAGCTGCTTCTTATGGATGACTCTGGGTTCAGTCCTGGGACACAACTGTATTTTGTACACCACTTCATTTATTCAGGTCAATACTGTATATAGTTCCTATCAAGGTTTATCCAGCTTAGGGATCAGACTGTTCTTTCTCCTAGGATTGGGAATCAGTTATACATGTATCAAGGGATCTGATCTCACGTGAGACTTCTGATCTGGTGAAGAATTCATTCACTAGAACCTCTGCTATTGTCACAGTCTCTTAATTCTAGTTTGGGTGAACTTCAGACCATTTCTTAAAGTAGCTTTTAGCTACCAACAAATATTCATTGCTAAACTCTGTCTCAGATAAAGGCCCAAGCATATTAAGCAGCAATGTGGTCCATTTATGCCTCCAGAGATACTGCTGCCTAGGGGCTTTTCCTGTCTTAGGGGGATCCTGCTTTACAATACAAGCATCACAGTTCCTGCATCACTTTTCTACATCCTGCCTGCATTTTACCCCATAGAAATTCTCCCTTATCTTGGCTAAGGTTTTTGCAACTCCAAAATGTCCAGCAGTTTTAAGATCGTGATGTAACTCAGAACTTCCTTTTTTCAATGTATGTGGTATAACCAGCCAATACCTGTACCCATCACCTCATCACTCGCTGGTTTTTCCACAACCTCTATACAATATTTCATCCTTAAATTCCAAGTTTTCCAACTGTAAGCAGAAAGTTTTTACTCTGGTATTCAGTGACAATACTACATACTAAAGGTGGCTGCATTTGCCAAATGATATTCCAATCACACACTATTCTGATATGAGGATCCTCTCTTTGGGAAGCTTTTAACTGCTCTGGACTCCATTCGTGCCTTCCCACATTCATTGGGATAAACCAGGAACATTTGCACTGCTGTGAGTTGTGGGAAGAGAGGAGACAGCCAGCTTTTCCTGAGTACCCTCATTCCGTTCAGCAACCAGTTCCTTGATGTCCTCCTTAGAGCAGGTTTACAGTTAGCCTCTCAACAAGCATTACTACTATAAGATTTACCACGCCTGGGCCCAGCCTCTGAGAAATCGTGAAATAGCACTGCAGTTTTTCCAACCACCTGGCAAGTTGCTCCTCCGGATTTTTGAATCTGAAGAGCCATTGCAGGAATGAAAGGTCTGTTCTGACCACAAACTCTCCCCCAAACAAATAGAGGTGACAATGTTCTATAGATTTAACCACCGCCAGAAGTATTTCAAGTGTGGTGTAATAATTTCTCTCCAAAAAAGTAGACTTTTGCTGTAATAAAAACTACCATCTCAAGTCCTTTATGTTCATATCAATACTGCCGCCAAACCGTAAGTGTTAGAATCTGTCTCTAACATGAAAGGTGTTTTGAAACACAGGCTAAGACAGGAGCAGTCAAGAGTCTTGCTACATCACACTCTGCTGACCACTGAAATGGTTTCTGTTTCTCATCCAACCTATACAATGGTTTTGCAGTAGTGGCAAACCCACAAATAAACCATCTGTAATAGGAGCAGACCACTACAAAATGCTGCACATCTGAGAGTACCTGGGCAGTTCTTCAAATCTCAATTTTCTTTTTGTTTCTGAAAATTCCACCCTCACTGATTGTCTCTCCAAGGTAAATTACCTCTTTATAAACAAAAAATTTCTTTGGGTTCAATTTTCAGATTGGCAGCCTTAAGCTTATCACAGGCCATTTGTGAATGCATCAGTTCCTGTCCAAGGGTTTTAATATGCTCCAAGACATTATCTAGGTATAACACACAGGCGAAGAGTGGGAAGCCATGGAACACCCTCTCCATTAGCCTCTAAAAATGTGACAGGTGCATTGCACAGGCTGAAAGCCATCACTTGAAATTGCATGCCTTGTTCTGCAGGGAAAGCAGTCTTTTCCTTGTCCCTTGGGTCCATTTCCACTTGCTGATACCCACTTTCAAGACTCAGTGTAGTAAATCAGTTTGAACCTCCGTACAGAATTTAGCATGATAATGGATAATAATCCTTTTGATTTCATTTAGTTTTCTGTAGTCCACCCAGATTCTGGTATTGACATCATTTTTCTTAACCAGGACTATGGGTGAGGCTGCAATGATTTTATGCTGACATAGGCTCTGCTCCTGGGGCTTCACATTGGCAATAGTTTCCACTCACATGGATCCAGTTTGCAATATTTGAGCCTTTATGCACTGAGGAGTAATTGAGCAGCTCTCCCTTGAACCCCTCTTCTTTGTTCTTCCTCCACCACCCAGCAGCTTTCCCTGGTCCTACATCTGCCCCTCCATATTTCTGTGGGCTGCTCTGCTGCCAATGGCCAGTCCCCATTGCCAAGTGAAATAAGAGAAGGACTTTGATTAGTCATTATGTACCATGACCCTTCTCACAAGGTTGGCAGGTCCAGATATATTGTGAATTCACGTGCATGACATTCAATGCTAAAACATAACAAGGTAGACATTAAAATTAATCCTAAAGTAGGGTGTGAGAAACTAAGGGCTGCTCTACATGGTGGGGTAATGTGGACTACAGGGGAGTGATTTCTAAAGCACACTAACATGCTGCACATTAATTGGTCCACGTAGACCCAGCAATGTGCAGTGCTTTAGAAATCACACCCCATAGTCCACATTAACCTATCATGTTACCCACAGGATACTAACGATGCTAATATTTCGCTTCCAATGTAATTAAGGAAGAAACTAGCATATTTATTTGATTATTTTTTTATCCTCAAGATGAACAAATTCATGCCTTTTGCCTTAAGGAGAGTTAACTCATATTCCTAGAGACATAAAAATAAATTGTTCAGTCAGACTACTATTAAACTTTCTCTGCAACCATATTTTAGCTGGCTATAATACAAGAATCATGAAACATGTTGAAATGTACATCATTGTCTACTTTGGTAGTTGGCATGGTTTCAAAACACAAAAATCCCTTAAATTGGAATTTAAGCTAAATTTTTAATATTCAAAGCTGCCAAAAAGAAAAAAAACTCAGAAGTTAATAAAATCAGTGAAGGAACAGAACAATCTTAAATGAAAGGATAGAAATAAATGTTTTTATTTCTAACAATTACTGTGAATCTCCATTCTCTGATCCAAACAGATGCAGAGTAGCCTAAAAATCTGCCAACTCTCAGTACATACTATGACAAGATGTTTTACCTCCTGGACCATGATTCATTTTAGCAGCCAATACAGTGGCAATTAGAAGAAAACCAAAACTGCACTTGGGGTGTTAAATTCATTTTTATTCGGTTAAAAAAGCTTAAACAAATGGACTGAAGTACTGTGTGAGCTTGGAGTTGGATGTAGAATGTTGTTTCAGTTATGTTTGTGCAGTTTTGGATGTCAATTAGGTAGATAAAATTCAAAACTCTAAGCATTAAACTTAGGAACTATAATCTCCAACAGATTTATATTGGCCTACATTCTGAGGTCAAAGAATGCCATCTGCCATGATTTTTAAAACATTCTTCAACCTGAATTGCTTCAGTATCCTCAATCGCTGCTTCTCAATTCCATCACCTAGTTTGTTTTCCTTAAGGGTTTCTTGTTTTTGAGAACTTGAATAGTTTGTAAATAGTTAGCTTTGGACTGGCCCTCAGCATAGGGGTGAATGTCATTCTGTACGCCTAATGTACCAATTAGCTTAGCTGACCTCTAAGATGATCTGTTTGAACTGCCCTGTTTTTCTAGGTGAATTGCTTTTATCATTATTAGCTGCAGCTCTGCTCATGACACAAACCTCACTGACTAAGCAGAGAAGAGCTTTCTGATGTCTTTCTGCTTATTCAATTAAGCTACAGCTTGTGTGTTGTCTTAATAATAATAATAATGATTTATTCCAAAAGATAAGAGTGCAGGGCTAAAGGGGAACATACTGTGCCTTTTCTGCTACTGACTTCTGCTTCTAGAAAGGAGAGATTTGCTAATCGCTCCAGCAACTCTTCCCTTGGTTGTCTACACAGTTTTGAATACTGCTGCTTATGCTTTAAGAACAAATTTGGTTAATGGAAGACGCCTATCCCCCTTGTGGCTGTGTAGAATTAATGCATTCTCCCTGCTGGTACATGCCCCTGCCCCCACATTTTTGAAAAATTATATAGCAAAACAAAGAAGCATTAGGATTCCTCTCTCTTTACAAACTGTACCTTGAAAATGCTGCTTGGAGCCCGTCCTGTTAGTGAATTAAAGATGGTTGCTACAGAGTAACATGCTATCTGCTCAGTCTCAGACACATTGGTTCTCCATTTGGTTTTTTGCTTTCCTTAGTCTCAAATAACTCATCCAGACTAAAAATGTGTTTTATTTGTTATGTTAGCCATCTTACAATAGTTGTTTCCCCCTTTTTAGGACACCAATAGTGTTCATGTAATATGTATCTATTTTGAATCATTCTCACCCAGCGTAGTCATTTAGGGGAAGATTTGCAAAGACACAAATGGGGTTAGGTGCCTAATTGGTACTAAAAGTCAATAGGAGTTGGCACCTAAGTCCTCTTTGGTCCTTTATTCCTCTTTACCTATTTGATGTCCAACATTGATCTGGCTTTTCTTATTCTTTTAGGAACCAAATTAACTTTTTTCTCTCCTAGAGCAAAAGCGCTAGTCAAACTCTATTTTAGGTAACATACCCAGGACCAGGGAACTTTGATGTAGTGAATAAAATACTTGAACCGGAGGTAGCTTCCTTTCAGAATTCTTTAGGGAATCCTGAGACACAACGGATAACTGCTCACTTGTCCAGAGTAGTGATCTTTAAGTACATTTTAAATGAAATCTGGATATACTTGAAGAATTCTAGGGGAAGGACTCATTTCAAGAGTACTGCTACTCTGGGTTTTCTTTTATTAACATGAAGAGATCGTGGTCACACATTCACCAAAAAAATAAATGGACCTTAAAAAGGCAATGACTATGCAACCTAACTTTTTAACGTCACAGTTCCATTGTCATTGCACCGTTACCTTGTTTAACTATAAAGCCTAGCCCCGTTAGTTATTAAACTGCAAGATTGAAACTCTCAGTTGCCAGGAAGTATTAATACTTTCTTGAATGCTGACTGTGGATCAAACTTTAATTCAATAAGCAAGACCATAGTAACTGTTGAGGTGCAGAATCAATAAATAGCAACAGTTAATGCTCCAGCGCATATGGTCAGATATGTTGTTTGGAATTCAGTTGGAAGTGCCTTCTTTTTATTACTTTACCATCAGCTCAGAATGCTGCAAAGACAGAAATAAAGCTGGCTGGGAAAGGTCAGAAAATTTTCCAAAAAAATTCTTCAA
Organism: Chrysemys picta bellii; assembly: GCF_011386835.1. NCBI lineage: Eukaryota > Metazoa > Chordata > Testudines > Emydidae > Chrysemys > Chrysemys picta. The sequence goes on from NC_088797.1 coordinate 41,111,195, forward strand.
TCTTTTCCCTCCAACTTCCAAAAAAGAAAGAAAAAAAAAATCAAATAAATTCTAAAATTAGGTCCCATTCTCACCGGAAATAACAACTTAATGAATCCATTCTTCTGTCAGTTCTGTCAAACTCTTCCAAAGGCATGCATGCCTTGACTTATATTTGAAATATAGTACAAATTAAGTGCTCTCTCTCTCGCTCTTTGATTCTTTATGTCAGTTGTTCCCAATATATTACATACTGTCACCCCATTTTACAACCAACCTCCTCTCCCGTCTTGCCATAAAGAAAGGGGGGAAGGGTGATAGAACTGAGAACCCCAGCTCTGCGCTGTTCCAAATGCTTGGGTATGGTTCCTCCCGGCCAGCAGATGGACACAGTACACTGACCCTTATTAAAAATGGCATCACCTGTATATACAGTGCTTGCAAGCTCACCATGCTCAGTTGGTGCTATCTCAAGAAGATGGAGAGATCAGTAACCTCACTGGCTGAGATGGGAGATTGAGGAGAAGAAAAGCTCCCAAAACTATAGATAAACTCTTCTAGGACTGGAATTCCCAATGGCTGTCTTTGAGGGGAGTTACCAGCAGCCTTTGAGCTATTAGTCACCTTACCCTGTGGATTTCCTGGAGAGCGGTTCAGTGTATCTGACTTCCACAAGATGCCTAAGAAGAATCCCAGAGGCAGACACTGGGACAGTCATACCTGGCTCCTGCTGGCAGCTGCTGAGGATCCTTCTCCTCAAGGGGTCCAGAGATCATGCCCAAGAAACAAAGGGGAAGAGGACAGGCTCCTTATTAGCAAAGCAATCTGATTAAAGAGTAATCCAGCAGCAGTCCCTCCTATCCCCCCCGCCACACACATACAGAATCCCCGGTTAGGACTCTTGCTGTTCCCTGCTTTTTGCCTTTGACAAAGCCCCCAGGGCCCACTCTTCTAGCCCAGAGATCAGGGTTGCCTCTTCCAGCTACTCTTTTCCCCCTCTGCTGCCACATCTCTCTTACCCCTGGAGCCCAATCACACAGTCCCACGCCCTTCTCTTGGTGCAGCGGGAATCTTGGGAGTCATGCCACCATCTTAGGAGGGCAACACATCACATGGGTGCTTCCTCCTTCCAGGTACACCACTGGTAGCTGGGATCATTTCTTTCTCACTCCCTTACCTCCTACCATGACCCTGTCATCCCCTGTAGAAAGGCCACATCCTCCAGTGGGAACACTCCTGGTCCATCTTCCCTTTCCTCTGACTGACAAATGGCTTAAAAGGGGACCAAGAAGCATCAGCTGCTCCTAGCCCACAGTTGCAGAGAGTCCAGCCTAGCCTCTGGCTCTGCATTTACAGATGATGTTTCTTGGAAGGCTCTGCACTGACCATGCCTAAGGTCATTTGTAATGGTCTCTCAACAGTTCCTAGCACTAAGGAATCTCAACATTCTGATTTTTTTCTTTGTTGAAGCTTATTCTCTAGTTATCCAGTTTATTTTAATGGCTCTGCAGTGATCAGTCCTTCCACTTCTGTTTAGGTAGCTATAAACTATATGTGCCTTTTCATCCTAGCGTATGACTTCAGTTCAATTATTGACATTTTTTTCATTTAGTGAGGAAACCGTATGCTCAAGGGTACCCATTCTGTGCTCTATGCAGTTATATTTTGCAATTTTGTCCATGATCCACCAATAGTTCTCTTCTACTGATAGGTCTGAAATGAAAACAAACTGAATAGTTCAAGGACTATTATCAGTCCCTGATTTTCCAATAGAGCTAGGAGTAAAGTGGTCTCTGGGCTGGAGTGCTTTAAAGTTTTGACATCTTTAAAACCAACCCACTGACTCGTCGGCATATTACCTTAGAAACCCCATGTAGTTTCCAGAGCCAATTAACCAATAAAACACACTGGGTGAAGAACTCAATTCAGTGCATATCTCAGTTCCTTATGAGTGATTAGTAGCAACTACTGGAAATACTTTAGTTCAGAGAAGTCTAGAATTGTCAGAATTCTCCTGTGCTCCTATAAAATTGTATCTGAAAATAGAGACACCACCAGAAATCCCAGTCTATCTTGCTCATAGACCAACTCACTAACCAATGCTCTGAAATAGCCTGACTCTGATTACTTTGGTGCATGCTTCAAAGCTTGGATTTTTTCCACTAAGCATTTGAATTGTGAGGGTGATGAAATGGTTGGAGAGGAAGTGCTGTTTCAAATGGTGTTTTGTCTGTTTTGCTGACTGGGAGCTCCATAGACAATCCTTGCAGTTCTCTTATAATGGAGTTGGTATATTACATTTGTTACACCTAGAATAGATGCCCTTATTTTATTCTGTATGAATAAACTGAAGCCAGTCTGCAGAGGGGATTTTCTGTAACAGTCATGCATTATGTATTCCCCACAAATAAATACTGCAAAAGGTGTGGAAAAGCCCAAAAGTTTTATCATCTGCCCAGGAATAGGCAGAAAGAAGAATTGTAATTTGCTTGAAGGTCTTTGCTGATGTCTGCTGTTCTCTCATGCTTACATAGGCTGTAGAGCAGGGGCGGGCAAACTTTTTGGCCTGAGGACCGCATAGGGTTTCGGAAATTGTATGGAGGGACAGTTAGGGGAGGAGATCGTGGCCTATTTGCCCCTCTCCCCCCCGGACTCCTGCTCCATCCAACCCCTCCGTTCCCTGACATACTTCCTGTCACTTTGAATATTACAGTCTGAAGAATGGGTTGGCATAGCTCCTGCCAAAAAAAGATACTCAACAGAAATAATAAATGTGAGCTGATGTTCTGGGGTGAAGTCTGGTAGCAGCTCTCCAGAAGGACAAATAGATTCACTTTGTAAATGGAATTTCTGCAAAACCTCCCTTTGCAGTCATGAAGCTACATCAGCATATCTACAGTACTTTCCGTCACTAATATGGGCAGATTTACTAGGATTAGCTGTCAAAACCAAACACAGATATAGCTATTGGGTGGGGGGAAAGCTTATTTTCATAAAACAACACTAAATGGAATATTGTTTGTAAGTCTCCACAGTTATCAAATGCAGCTTGGAGGACATGGATGTCCTCTTTATTGGGTAATGAGCAAACCACAATACTGAAAGTCAGGAGGATCTTGGTTCTGCTCCTAGCTCTGGTTTCCATAGTTTTTAAGATCAGAGGGACCATTATGATCTAGTCTGACCTCCAGCTAACACAGCAGTTCCTGCTTCAAGCCCATTTCTTCTTGCTGAACTAGAGTATATCTTTTAAAAAGGTATTCAGTCTTGACGTAAAGACTGCCAATGATAGTGAATCTACCACATCCGTAGGTAGATTGATCTGATGATTAATTACCCTCACTGTTAAAAATTCCTTATTTTGGAGTCTGACAGTGGGTAAGCCACTTGGGGCCAGATTCTGATTCAGTTGCTCATGTTAATACCTTACGCTATGAATTATTCCCATTGGAGTTAATTGGAGTATTCACAGAGCAAGATATTACTCAACTGTAGTAAGGGTATAGTCCACACCCATAAATCCCCTGCATTTTACATTCTCCTTCTATAAAATGGAGATAATGCTTCACTACTGAGCAGGGATTTATATTTAATACATTAATGTTCGCAATGTACTTTGAGATCCTCAAATTATAAATGTGATGGAAATTCAAGAGTTATTTTCTTTATAATACAATCTAACAATATTACTAACAGGCAAGATGGATAATTATTTTTACTAGACCAAATTTCCAACCTCCAAAGGATCTCATTTACTTATGATATCTTGTATTGTAGACAGGAGCACCGCCAGCTTTTCTGCCGCCCTAGGCGGCGGAAGGTCCCGCCCCGAAATGCCACCCCCCAGAGAGGCGGCGGAAGGTTCTGCTGCCGAAATACTGCCGCGGTTGCCGCCCCCCAAATTGTAGTGCCCTATGCGACCGCCTAGGTTGCCTAATGGGTTGCGCCAGCCCTGCTTGTAGATTGTAAGGTCTTTGAGGCAGAGACTGTCTTAGAAGTACTTAACCTGCCTTCTCATGGGGGGGGGGGGGTGTGTGGATAGTAGGTGACCTCCTGAGGTTCCTTCCTTCCATACATTTCTATGATTCACTGTATATTTGTAGAGCGCCTAGCACATTGGGGGGTGGGAATACAACCTGTCCGGCATCTTAGCCTTACAGCAATATAAAATGTTTACAGCACCTAGCACAATGGGGTCCAGGGCTAGGGCTCCTAAGTGCTACGGTAATATAAACGATGATTTATAATGCAGCACTGGAAACTGCACCAGGGAAATATTGTTTCCCTGAGACCATACTTGGGGCAGAAATGTTCCTGCATTTCCATAAATCTTCTGATGTCAACTGGTAGTATTTTAAATCTGAATTTCTAAGAAGTCCTTTCTCCTTAGCTACTATGAAATATTCAGTTTTTGGCTGATGCAGGCTAGAAGACTGACCTACATCAATGACTTCATAGCTAATATTACATAATATGTTAACTGGCAAGATCATGTGGTTCTACATCAACTGGGAAAATAACGTGCCACCAGTGTGTCACATTCCATATCTTCCAAAGGTACATCTATACTTATGGAAGTATGTAAAGTACATTTACTGCACACCTGGATAGAATGGGAATAAATAGCAGTGTAGATGGTGAGGCACTGCTTAGGCAAGTAAAGTGCATGACATGCCTGAACCCTAGGGGTACGTACCTTACATGGGTCGCTACATGCCCAGGCATTGCCTCCCAGGTGTACCCTGCTATTTTTAGCAGAGAGGTGTCCCACTGCTTCCCCGCTGCCAGAGCCTTTCCCCACTGCTGGAGACTTCTCTGCTGCCTCCCCCACCAGAGCCTTTCACTGCCACATGTAAACATTGCAATGAGTGTGGATGCAACCTGTCTTTCACTACAGCATGTAGCTACACATATCCTACACACTGCTACAAGTGTAGATGGAGGTTCAAGAAGCTGCAATATCATGTCCCTGTATGTTAAGTACCGCAGTGTTATATTCTCTGCAGCCTTCCACCTCCACATGCAGATTTGGTTATTACCCCACTGCACCAAGATCTCATGCTTCTTCTGGCCAAGAACATCTCACAAGTGCTACAGGAGCAAGCTGTAGCGTGTCAGTCTTCCAGAGCTCTGTCTGCTTTGATACCAAATGCAAAAGCTCTTGGGCCAGCCTTTGCAGAGTAACCACAAACACTTATTAACCAATATACTGAGAATCCACAGACCCTCTTTGGGGCTCCACCTTACTTCATGAACCTTGTTTCTCTCTCTTGGTCTAACAACCAGTCTCCTCTTTGTCCATCCGCACAATCTGGTCCTGGTGCTAAGAGAGCTTTCTCATCTACATCTTCTGCCATTTTGAAAAAAAAAAAGCCTTCCTATATACTTATATGACCCCATTGCTTGCTGTAGTACTTGAATATCTCACAAATACAAATGAATTCATTTGCACAACACGCATCTGAGCTGAGGTAGAGACTATTGTCACATGCAACTGAGTCACAGAGAGAGCAGATGACTTGTCCAAGGTCACCCAGGGAGGCTGTGTCCCTGTTCAGTGCCCCGAACATTACACCAGCCTTCATCTCATTTCAAAACATTCTTATTAGTATAACACCAGGGCCCCGTTATTGCAGGCACTGCACACAGACCGTAAAACATGGTCCCTTTCAGTTGATAACATTGTCAACAAGTTCTTAAAATTCAGGAAAGTTTGGAGCCCAGTGATGTGCTCATAGAAGAAATAAAGTGGCCATGGCTTCAGGATACTTTATCCCTGTCAACATTTATTCACAATATACACAATTTGGAAGAGAGCTATTAAATAGTAGAAGTTAAACACAATTTATAATTCAGAGGGTCTGCACAAGAGACAGAGTTCACGAAAGCAGCGGTGTTTGTCTGTTGCCAGTTCATTACTTTAAGCTGCTTTGAGAAGTCCATTTATTCCAGCGCCTTCACATGATAACCTGTGTGTCACAATGCTGCAAATATTGTTTGTCCAAAATCCTGAGCTGCTGGTTCAGGCGTCCACCAAAGCCGCAACGGAGCACTCATTTCTTTCTGAGGTAGTACACCTCTATGTGTTCCAGCATAGAGTTTTCACAAAAGATATTGCACACCATCATGCTGTATTGTAATTGAGAGGGACTGCATATTGGCTGACAAACACCACAGCAGAGGCTGTCAACTCCACTCTGAATAGTGTAATTTTGCAGAGCAGCAAAATGTTGTGTGTCTCAGAGATTCAACGTGGTCAGTCATACACTCAAATGCTTGCAAAATTCTACTTTCACCTTGACTGCTGCTTGTGCATTAGGGTCAATATGAGGAAGGTGCTCAAGAACTCTTCCAAAACCTTACCAATCAGCTGTTAGGAAATTCAAATTATCTGAAGTGCAAAAGGCAGCAGTGTCAGTGAAGACAGAAAGCTGTGAAAAGAGAGTAGGCCCTGGGGACAAGTTCATCCCAGGTTTGACTCTCTTGAAGTCAATGGAATTACAGTAGGGGGTCAATTTGGACCCTAAGACAAGTTATGGAATAATAAAACTATTATTATCTTGGTTATCAACTGAAACAGAAATCAAGAGTTACAATAAATGTGACAGGTTTCAGAGTGGTAGCCGTGTTAGTCTGTATCAGCAAAAAGAACGAGGAGTACTTGTGGCACCTCAGAGACTAACAGATTTATTTGGGCATAAGCTTTCATGGGCTAAAAAGTGGGGTTTAGCCCACGAAAGCTTATGCCCAAATAAATGTTTTAATAAATGTAAATTATTTCATCCTAGAGAAGATTCTGGTACAAATTGGAGCAGGTTGGGAGCCAGATCATTTGTTCATTATTTATAGAAATAACTTGGATAATGGTCTTCAAGTGTAATTTCCAAGCACATAGATAATACACAATTGGAGTGAATGTGAGGAATAATGAGGACAAATGATATCAGATTCAGAAGGACAGATAATTTTATATGTATCTGGGCTAATAGGCTGCAAATGTAGCTCTCATTGCAGATGATTGTAAAAATGGTGACTCTTGGATCAAAGAATAAAAGTAGTTAGCATTTCCTCAGTGCAGTTTTGCTGCAGAATACTGACCCAGAAAGCTGGAAACTGGGGAGAAAGTTTTTCAAATCTGTCACTGCCAATGAACAGGAGTTGGTGAAACAAGGTGGTATATTGCAAAAGGGACATACTGAAGTGTACGTCAAAAGAGGCAGTGTGGATGCAATATAGGCGATTGTTGACTTCACCTACAATACTGTCCCCCGTCCTAATATAGCAGTCATAGGCCCCAGTTTTCATTGCACCTACACATCATGTACTTAGCTGAATGGGAACACGTGTACCAACAAAAATAGAGGGTGGGTTGGGGCTTTGAAAGACCAGTCTCCTCCCGAATTATCCAAACCTTTAAGAGGTCTGCAAAATAGGCATTTATATCTATTTCCTGCACCTCATGCTTCCAATGGGACTGGAAATACCATGAAAATAGCCTCTCTCATCTCTGTACATCAACATTTCTACTTTTGGGCTTGAACCATACCTGGCCATGCAAGGGTGTGTGGAACTGAACAGTGATGGAGTGGTTGTCAAGAGATGAGTCCAATTCAACTATCTTTATATTTGCAGTATGTTGTTTTCACCTGTTTATTCTTCTCTGAAGATAGTTTGTGCTGTGTGTGTTCCTCATAACCTTTAGTTAACAATTTTTTAAACCTAGAACTGATTAGCCCATTGTAGATTTCTGACAGAGGTTGCTTAGCTCTTCAACAGCTCTTCCCATGGATGTCACAGTAAAACCTCCAATCTTGTGACACACGAATGAGGATGCTCCTTGCCTTTCAGGTTTATAGCAGAATTCAGCATCATGACTCTGCTGAGAGAGAGTCATTTAAACAAACAACAGGAGGCCAAATTCTGCCTTGATTTAAACAGTGTGAGAGTCTTCTGGCTGCAGTGAAGCTGTACATGCTGTAAGGTAGGGTGGGGATCAGCCCAGAGAATTTAGCTTTTGAACATCTTTCCCTGTTGGCTTTGTCTTTTAGTGAATTCTAATTGGCTTTGGAAACAATTGCTATTGGGATTAGGCAATAAGATAAAAGCCAACCCAGACCATCCCTCATCTCTTGAAATAAACCTGTGAGAATGGTTAGGCATTTTTGTTTTTATTGTCTGGTTTCAGTCAGGCCTAGGAATTAAAGTATACATGGCTGTATACACTATGAAAGAGCTATTTATGCAATATTTCTCATCAACTCATAACTAGGAATATATGTTAAAAATCTCACAAGCACCTGTTTCAGGATATTACTAGAATATAAATTTTCAAACAAGTATCTATACCTTACAGGTATAGAATGAAACCTGAACAAAATCTATGTAATATTTTGGGATTTATCCATAACACTAGAATTATCTTGGTACTGTGACAGATATCACAATTCCAGGAACAAACACCACCCTTTTTGCTCCTGGAAAAGCAGTAATACTCTCCCAAATAGAGAAGAATGCAGTCATACATAAACCATTCCTAAATTTAATACAACAATTCCCGAAGATAGAGCACGCGGTTGCACAATCTGTCACAGATTCACTCTCTCCTAAACAGCCCCTCTCTAAACATCATCCTCTCAGATCATCTTGGTATATAGCAAATGAAACAAGTGGAAGGGCTATATATGCTGGACGCTTTCCTCTCATTCTGACACCAACTGGTTGCAGCAATTGGGTATACCCAATCCCATGCTGTGGCTGTGATGGAGAGAATAGTAGCATTTTTTTCCTTCTGCTCTGTGAGATAGCATCTGCCAGGTCTTATTCATTAGAACTGTTCTGGGTGGAAGACAACTTGGTGACTGGGCTGCCATTTTCTGGCAACAGGATTAAATATTTCTCATTATGACAAATTTTGTGCCTGAGATTCAGAGGAGACCATCGTCATGGGGATCTGTCTCTGTAGGGTTCAAATGCTAGTGTTTGGGATATTTTTCCTCACTGAAATTTTAGAGATGCTGGGGAATTTTTAGAGTGTTACATATGAGCTAGACTTGAACTCCTATTCATGGCTTATATTAAAACATAGCATGGAGGTGTTGGTTCCTTTTATTGGTGGAATTCAGGCATCCTTTGGGATGGAAAGATTGCCAGGGTCCCCCAAATAAGCAGTAGTAGTTATTTGTTCCATCTCTTGGTAATTAATCATCAGCCTGTCTCTAGTCTTTCTAGCAAGGTCACTCCAGTGCTGATAGCACCAGTGAGGTTATTGTGAGAGGGACCTAGAGTTCTCCAGTTTCCTTGATCCCTCTCCATCTAGTTTCAGGTGTGGATGTAGCAGAGACTGCACTGGGCTTGTTTGTTGATGATGTCTCAATAATAAGCAAAAATCAGTTGTCCGTGCTGATTTTTGAAGATCTGTCTATAGACATTAATGTTGTTGACCATGAGGTTTTATTGACTCGACTACAGATGTTGGCTGGAATAGAGAGTATCACTCTTAAACAGCTACTTTCTTTGTTTTCAGAGAGCCCTCCAAGAGAGGTTTTAGGTAGTAACTCAAACCCTTCAAGCTGTCTTGCATTGTTCTTCTTTATTACCTTTGCTTTTCGATATGTACATACTTTATGAAGTGTACTTTGAAAGAATTGGGGAACTACTTCTGCAAGCCTCAGGTTCACAGTAACTCCTGCAGTCTTTGTAGGGAATGAGCTGAGATGAATAGTAAGGAGACCGTGGGAGCCAACTGCCTAGGAGACATAATTGGAGGGCGGAAGCTTAGGAATTAGCAGAACTTTTACTGCTTCCCACCATAGTGGGTACCAGGCAAGAAGAAAATAGCGAGGGACTCTCTGAAGCTTCCAGGCTTTGAATACTCTCTAGAATATGTGTGGGGCATTATTCTTGTGAATTTCCTCAATTATACAGTTGCTCCTGCACACACACAGAAAATCTGCAGGAATGCTAAGTAATAAGGAGGGGCAGTAATGGCACAGAAGAGGCAAGGGGTGACTGGGGAGCAGAAAGGAGCTAACTTAGGGAAGGCTGCTTTGGAGGTAGAGATGGTCCTTTCCATCCTTGCCCTGGTTCACGTTGCCTTTGAGGTTAAGATCTCTGCAGAGTCCCTGCCTTTTCCTGACTCCAGTGCCTACTCCCATGATTTCTCATGCAAAGTAGTGTATTCTTCCTGCTTATTTTGTCAAGTGAAATATATTCACATTATCCTTCAAGCAGCATAAGCAAATTTTGTTTAAATTTCTGCATCAGCTTCAGCTTGCTCCATGAAGCGGGTGTGCGTACACATGTGCTTACATACGAGCAGTTAATTGAAAAGTTTATGCAGTGGCATTTCTTCCTTTATATGCTTCAAGAACAGGGACTCACCCATTCTTTGGGAACATTGTTAATCCTTGATTTACTATTTTCTCTCTAAGAACCTAGCCTATGCATGATGTAAACTAGTGAGCAAGTGAACTGGGTTAAATTTATCTGGATTTTCACTATATAGGATTACAATGAAACACTACTGACTTCTTAACCACAGAGAGACTATTGCTCGCTCCATTTATTAAGAGCATAAATTAAAGTCAACGTTTTAAAACACGAGTGCCAAAAATCGGCATGTAAATCCATATTTAGCTCTCTAAACAAAAGTGAACTAATATTCTGTGATGAGGAGCATGTGTCTCCAAATGAAGTTAATTGGAGTTTTAGGTGCTCAACACCTCTGCTAATAAGGTCACTTTTATTTAGGTACCCAAAGTTGGCAAATTTTGGTCCAAGCACCTCCAGGACATGGTCTATGTGGATGCCTGCAAAGCTGAAGGTTCCTCACATAATGCAACTTTGGTTGCAACCTTAATTCTTCATAATAAATGAATGCTTAGAACTTGCATAATATTGCAGACTGGAGCAAAAAAAAATGCAGAAGGACTCTAAAATCATGTGATCTATAATTTATATTTTCCTTGGTTTTAAATAGTGCCTGATGTTAATCCAGACTTCTCCCACCCCCCTTTTATTGATGGGATGAGGAATTTCACAGTGTGTCTAAAGAGGTACTTACAATCTTTGTCAAATCAGGTCAGTAGTAGACCTGTAAACTAAACAAAAACTAGACACAAATATTTTCATGAATACAAGCACTGTTAAGTTATGTATGATTCCTGGGATATTATTATTTGAGGGTATTAAGACAACCAGAGTGCATTTGTGAACCGTAAAAAGGCTTACAGAGTTAAGTGCCAGTGTGTATTATTCTTTTCAATTATTGTTTAAACAATATCAGAAGCCATACCAGGTGATGACGGTGATCACCCAACACACACAATCAACAGTCAAAATAAATAGTTCTTGAAGGACACCATAGGATTGAAGCTGTCATTTACAATCACAATTGGATTTACTACCTTCAGGATTGTTTCCCAGACCATTAATTGTTTGGTTAATCAGCTAAAACTCATAAATATTATTCTGAACAAATAGATTGCCCAGCTCTGCTCACCAGCAGCCAATGCTGAAAAGATGCTTATTAAGAAATAGAGTTAATTAACTTAAAAGAGTGGTAACCTGAGATATACAATTGTGCATTTACAAAGCAATCTTATTAATACTCAGCTGCAGCATCACACCTGAACATGGAAGATGTATAAAACTGGTGCTGTCAACTTACACAGAGTGGAACAGAGCCATAAGAGACATTTACTGTGCAGAATTTGAAAGAATAATAAGAGACCAAGGGAGCATGCTTTAGGCCACGCAAGGTTTACACTTTCCTTAATCAATATTCTGTTATTAAGATATCAGGTTTAACGATGTACATTTATCAAAGATTTAGCCAAGATTTCTCTTTCATTCCCTATGCCAAATTGTTGTAATTGTCGATGGTTACATTAGCACATACTCACTGTCAGATATTCCAAAGATAAAGAGTAGGATTTTCAAAAGCACCTAGATGACTTCCCATGGGACTTGTGCTCCTGTTATGTGGATGCTTTTGGAAATTCCATCCTAAACAACAAAGTCAGACCGTGGAGGAAGTGGAAACAGGAACAATATCACAGATTTTAAAACAAAGGTAGGGCAACCAAAAAGTGTTTCAAGCCTGTTGACTGCAGTCAGGGGAAACATAAGGAGAGCTACAAGAGCAGGATGACAGCTAGATATAGCGGCTTAGAGGAACTGAAGTTGTTTTGGGAATGCATGAGTTCTCCAAGAAAGCTGTCAGTAATTAGCCTGTCAGTAATTAAATTACTTAGGGAGTTTTCATTTTGAAAGAATGTATTTCCTCAATACATTTTTTCAGAACCAAGCATGTGTTTACAGCTTATGGGTAGAAATTTTTGAAGTGCCTAATGCCCACTGGCTTTCAATGGGAATTGATCTTATAAATCACGTAGGTGCTTTTCAAAAAGGTGTTTTGAGACAGCATTGCCAATTTTATTCCCTGCTTTGGTGAGTCTTATTTCAGCCTGCTAATAATGAAAGCCAAAGAAGCCCTTCTCTAGAAAGTGCCCATTATAAAAATGGATAGACTGGCCGAAGAGAGAAAATAGGACACAAATTTTTCAAAGCCTTCTCTTTAAAAGAGAGAGAGGCACATTTACATTTCCTCTGTAAAGGGATATATTTTTTCAGCAGCTTGGATGAGAATTATTGTCAAGATACTTGGATAGATTCACCTTCTCTGCTTCTGCCACTTAGACGGTGCAAAGCAGCAGAGTATTCCTCAGGTGTGAAGGAATTCAAAACTGGTAAAGCCAGCTTCTATATCAGTTGCCCTCTACTACTCCTGGCATATGGGGTACACCGGGGAGGGTGGAGACATAGCAAAGCTTCATTCTGCTATGCCATTCCTCCAGCGGTGACTCTTATGACTCTTATGCGAGTGGGGTAAGCTAGAGCAACCCCGAGGCTGTTTTAATTCATGGCAGGGACAGGATTTTGCAGAATTAGAGAATCATAACCAGCTCCCCACGGCTTCTCACATCCCTACATTGAGAGGAGCTTGGACAAATCAAGCCCTATGTGCTAACAAGAACAAAAGGCCCTGCAACATCAAATGCACGGTGTGCTAGAGAGAGAAAATGAAAAACAGCTCAATAAATGGGTAGCATGTCATATGAGCACATAGGAGAACATCATTTTGTTGTGTAGAATATAAATTCTTACTACATGTTTTCAACCAGAATAGAGTGATAAGATGAGCAGTTGCATTATTGTAGAGAACTTCTAACACAAAAATGAGATGAAAGGAAAATGAGTGATTTCTACAGCAGGATGGGCCAATATGATAGTTTCATTCTCTCCCACAGGCCACTACCCTCATTTCTGTTGAGAGAGGAAAAACACATACCTGGCCCCTCTGCTCTGACTTCAAACAAGGGCATTTGTCTGGCTATACCGAAAAAAGGACAGGAGACATTTGACATGGGTTTAATCAGGCTGCAACTTTATTATTAGATGTCTGGGACTACCTGGCAGATAAAAGTGTACAGTGCGGGTAACCCCATGTTTATTCTGTAATTACCCGGGGGCTTTTACCAGCTCTCCCTCTTTTTCCATCTAGGTCCCTCCAGCAAATTTATTGCCAGGACCTTACTATACCCGGGGGGCTTCCACCAGCTCCTCCTCTTTTCCATCCAAATCCATTGCTGGGACCTTACCATCCACCCCCACTCATAGGAAGATTAAGGTGGGTAATAAGAATGGGATGTTGGCTCTCTGCAGTACCTATCATAGGAGTCCCCAACTGCCCTCCGTTCATTCCTTTAATGAACAGGAGGCAGTTGGGGACTCCTATGATTGGTTTATTCCTTTAACGAACACCTCTTTTTAAGTCCTTTTCTAAGCTATTTATCCGGTCACTGTATACCTTTCCTATGGAATACCTGCACTGGACATCCGCCCTGCACTTAAATAATGAGTTGTGACATATAGCCTACCGCCCATCATGCCGAGCATGAACAGAGCCCTTGCTGAACCAGACGTGGGGAAGGCAAAAACAAACAAACAAAAAAACTGCACCGAAGCCAATATGGTCATAAGGGAAAAATTCTTTCCCAGCCCCACTAAAAAAGGAGTGGCTAGCGTAATGCCCACAGCACGTCTTGACCAAACCTGGTATTTTACCACATAAAGGGGAGGGAGGGTGGGTCCTGCGTCAGACTGCTCCGTGTAAAAGGGAGCTTCAGGCGCAGGGCTGCCCCTTTTAAGCCCTGCATTCCTAGGGGATGAGTCAACAATCACACTGTCCCCTTTGAAACAGTTTTCATCTCCCTCCACCCCCAGCCATAAAGCACTGTTCCCTTCATTCAGCCAGCCAGCCAAATATCCCCCCACCCCGGCTTCACAGCACAGTCCTGGAACCAAAAATTCCCTTGTACAGTTGGAACCTTGAGACGCACAGTAAGGACATGTCAGATGGTTACAATTGCTTTGGAGGAACACAGGCCTAGAGGCAGTTGCTCAAGTCCCTCAGTCCTATATCAGAGGCCTTTCCATAAGCTCTGTCAGGAAGATCTTAAATTGATTCAGTTGCTTACCAGCACCCAGTTCATATTATGGGGCATGTCAATTCCCGTGTTCCTGTACTGATGAGTCGTCATGTTCTATAACTGCTGCAATGGCTGGGTCATTTATAAAGGAAGCCCAAGCTGTAGTGAATTTTAATCATTTAGTCATATTAACAGTTATATTTTATGAATAAATTGAATGTGTTTACATGACCAGCAAGTTATAGAACATTCATTATCAATAAGGAAGTTCTGATAGAATGGTGTGAGCATATTTCAAATTTAGTAGGACATTGATTGGATAAAAATACTATATGCTTTTCCAGTGGCTGAACAGTCAACTAATATTTGTCTATTACTTTGTCTCTTTTTTTTTTTTTGAGGCACTACAATAAAATTTAAAACCCATTTAAAAATCTAAAATGGAATACAAAAATCTTTACTTCATTTAAGATAACCAATAATGAAAGCCAAAGAAGGCCATATAAAAATGTATAGGCTCCTTTTAAAGATAAATTAGGACAAGTTTTCCAGAAAGTTTTCTTCAAGAGGGTTAGAGATCATGTTTTTCAAATGTTCCTATTAACAAGTGCTCCCAACAAGAACTAAAGCCACCCTACCCAGTCATACCATGAGGCCCTACCTTCACCATCCTCCAACTTCCATCTGTCACAACCTTCCCTAAATGCCTCCATTCATCATGTTCATAAAGCCAATTGCTCAGCTAAACAGAGCTTATTTGAACCTATGGGAGAGCAGGGTTGAGAAAATAGTACCATTTGATTTGTATCTTTGCTAAAAAAATCTTCCTTTTTTAGTAAATAACTGGATTCTAAGGATTCCATTATGGATGATCGTACCTTTACTCCAATTTTTACTTTTTTTTTTAATTGCCCATGTGTAAGTTACCACAAAAGTAGTATTTAAAGTGAGAATCTGGATCTGTGCTTCAACTCTATGCCACTCAGTCCTTCTCGTTTTCAAAAATTAAGTTTAACAAAACTGAGCAATTACTATAGAGTTTTTTAAATTATCAGATAATGTACAGTATTTACTTTTTTGTGTGCTTTAAATTCTACCTACGCTACAATAAAGCCAATCATTTTCTGGATTTGTATTCTATAATCAGTTTCTTTCTATATGAAGCAGATTGTCACTAGACCTTTTATTGATGCCTGATGAATGACGAGTACTGAGCCTCTATGCTTCCAGCACTACCAGCTTGATTGTCACAAAGTAGAGCACCTTATTCTATCCAGGTTGTTGTCACCTGTAAAACTAGAAGAGATGCTTTTTATCTGAATTTAGAGATGATGTTGGGAATGCAGATTGGAGCCTTTCCTAAAGCCCACTGATGTCAACAGAAATACATCTACTGATTTCAGTGGGCTTTCAATCAGACCCTTAAACCACGATCTTGCAACCTGTGCCAGGCAGATGCGGCCCTCTGTGGCAGCACAATGCTCACTGTAGGATCAGGGCCTTAGTTGCAAAAGGTTGATAGGAAGAGGATGTTAACTCGGTGTTTGTTGCATTAGATGATAATGTTTAGGGGAGACCAACAGCACAAGTGAGTTTTTAGGATTTTGTTTCATTTCAGATGATAGCTCAGCCAAGGAGTATAGGAGGAAGAACCAACATATTTCCATCTCCTTATTGTTCTGTCTTAGTCTTCTGCTTTCCTTTACCTCCCTTTGTTTATGGCATGACTGCACCTTTTTCCTACACCAGGTCAACACCATGTGAAATATTTGTAGTGGCATTTGTCCTATCACAGCATCAGGATATCCACTGAAAACTCCTTACTTTTTTTGCACATGTACCATACATTTGCACACTGTTGAGAAGGGTGACAAACAAAAGTAAAGGAAACAACATTTAAAAAAAAAAACAGGCAGGTTTGTTTGAAACTAAAATACTTTTCTCAGTTTCCCAGGAGGCATTAACAGCGTTGTAAATTTTGAGTGGTGTTTGAATCTTTATAGATCAGTTTTGAATATTACACTGATTATAAAAATAATAAGGCTTCTGAAAATATGTGGCGATCAGGAAAAGGTCAAATACAGTCATACACTTCAAAACTATAACAGGGGTTTAAGGCATTTCCTTGAACCTGGGATTGACATCTGACATTAAAATAATGAGAAACTATAACAGCCCATCTCTTACATGGCCAATTGCAGGATTTATCACTGGTCACCTAGTCAGTGTCATTACTATTGCATTCCATATTTCAAAATAAAAATATTTGTTTATAATGAACATTATCTGAGCCTTATTATTGCAGTTCCTCTTCTGTCATTCAATACTCCATTTGCAAAGGATAGGGAATTGGTAAAATAATGAGCCGCACTCTTGATTACACACACACACACACACACAAAATATATTTCACAACACACACTTGAAAATCTGCAACAGATAATGTATATCCCCCAAGGCAGTAGAATGTTAAAACATGCACTACTCTTCAAAACATATTGAGGAATTCTTTGAATGATCTTAAGCACTGATCCTGCAAATGCTTAAGCACATCCATACTTTTGCACACGTGAGTAATCCTATTGAAGTCAATGGGGCTGCCCATTTAAATAAAATTATATTAATTGCTTAAGTGTTTGCAGGACAGGGGGCTGCTAATAGTGACAGAAGGGTGGCAGGGAATCTTCATCCAGGGTACTGTAAGTTCTTAACACTGGGTCACACCAAAGTTTTTTCCCCAAATCAAACTAAAGGTCAGTGAATCCAACAAACCTATTGCCTAGTGATAAATATGCAACTTATGGTAAAAGAAAACAAACCATTATTTTCAGGTGTTCTGTAAAATTTTCAGAGCTTTACTCATTATGCTCTCCCTTTCCCCCTTCCCCATTTTCAGTACTTACTTCTGTTTTACAAGTATTGACAGTCCTGTGCCAAACTTGCCAGAGGTAACTGGTCTTTTCCTAGTATATTTATCAGCTCATAAGAACCTGAGCTCTAGGGAAGGGAGGGGAGGGAAACCTATCACTAGTACTGTACTGCTTTTTAAAAAGTGTGGCTATAGGACAGTTACTTACCTGGAGCTTCCTATATCTTGTTTCACCTTTAAAACAAACAGATGTATTGGAGCATAAGCTTTCGTGGGTGAATGCCCACTTCGTCAGATGCATGCATCCGACGAAGTGGGCATTCACCCACGAAAGCTTATGCTCCAATACATCTGTTAGTCTTAAAGGTGCCACAGGACTCTCTGTTGCTTTTTACTGATCCAGACTAACACGGCTACCCCTCTGATACTTGACACTATATCTTGTTTGACACTTGAACTTCCAGCGGGATGAGAGGTTAACCTGCATGAATCTGTACCTCAGTGCCAGGTATCTTCCTGTGTCCAATTTGAATGACGAACTCAAGTATTATATTTAATGACAAATCTGGTATCAAAGCTAGTGAAGCTCATGGAGTAGGAAAACATGCAGAACATTAGCAGATGCAGAGAAAGCTTCTATGCCAGTACTTAATTTGTGCCAGGGCTGAGCCTCAGCACGTCTAGGCTCGGCAGTTCATAGCCCCAGCCCCTCTGGGCTTGCTGCATCAGTTATAAATGTAAAAAAGTCGCTTGAGCCCCAGCACCTTTCATTACAAAGTAAGCACTGTTCTAATGCGGTATGTCTGCCATGCTAATTTCAATACTTTATTGCTAACAGGGAAAACAACTGCCCTAGAGCTTTGTTACAAAGCAACTTATGCTACAGCTGTAGCACTCGTTAGTTGGAACACCCCTACCCCCACCCCACCCTGTAAATTCAGGGCTGGGCTCTTACTCCCAGAATGGGCATATCCCAAAAGCTTGAGGGCTTTCTTCCAAAGGGAGGGATTCAGACTCTAGATTGAACCCCCAAAAGCATTGGTGCTTGTTTTAATATGATTATTGGGGCCAATATGGAGGTAAAGAGGAATGAAGAAACACTATCAAGACAGATGTACTAAAACTACCACCAAAAGTGAAAAAGTGGTAGGAAAATGTACCTAATTTGTATTAAAATGTATACTCAATGTAGGGCTAATGTTAAACTACACAAGCCTCCTATGTAGGGGCTTCATCACTACCAACAAACACATAATCAAAATAAAAGCCACATCTTACCTGTGATCTCCAGCACCCCAAGCCACCATTACATGGACAAAGTAGTGGAACCAGACGGCAAAAACCAGGAATTGCAATCTCTGTCACTGACTGCTAGCACTACAGTTTGTTAGGAACAATGGTGCTCTGGGCTGGCTTGTCAGGGTGTGTGGTGCAGACCTAAGGGTGTCATTGTAAGCGCTGGATGAGAGACTTTCACAATCATTTTCATACCTCTACTTTAAAAAAAAAAAAAAAAAAAAAAGAGAAGCATGCACGCGTGCAAACATCCACCCCCCACATTAAAATATGCCCATAGGGTTCAAGTTATGTTTTATTGATTTAAAGTGTAAATAAAGAAGGATGTTAAGTTCAGACCATTATAGTTCATGCTGCTTTGTGAATTTATTTTTATTTAATTTTCCACTTGTGCTCCTGCCAGGAGATATCTATTAGACAGTAAGCAGCAAGAATAAAACTTTATCATTTTGTTTCAAACTATAAAATAATTTACATCACATATTTTACTTACTTTTGTCTTTTTTGTTTGTTTTTTTGTTTTTTAAACCACAAACATTCCAGCATCACACTGTAGGAATAGGAATAAACAATAGAAAGCATAACCTTTTGCATAGTATTAAATGAACAGAGACAGTAAGTTCTTTATTTACAATTATTGTCTAGATAAAAAAATTCATAAAAACAGATGAATTAATATATGTTAATAACCCCTAATGGGACGGATTGCCAAATGTACCACTGTATTGTTTTCCACAAATCTCATGCTGCTAAGTACAGTATGTAGAGAGCAAGCATTTATATATTGCAGTGAATTTTAACAAACTGATCATTTTGGTTTTTTGATCCATTGTTCCCATCACAGCGAGGTCAAGCAATAAAAGAAATGAATTGTGATGCATGACTTGTAGTTGAAAGGTCATAACTATTCTAATTTTTTTTAAAAAAGTCTATCATTTATCATATACATAAAGCACAGTCTCTGCTCACAGAAGCCCAAGTTTTCTATGCATCTCAATTTATATATGTTTTTACTATATATACACACAGAGAATGTTGTGTTCATTTATTTTTAAACAGTTTTTCAAGTCTGCAAATGGTACCCTATAGGTATTCTGAACGGGTTCTACTAGAGGAAAATTAAATCAAATGAAACAAAGAAAGAATCTGACGAAAAAGATAGCTTGAAAATAAAAGGCAAATCATCATTGTTAAGTTATTGAAAATTACGTTCCAGTACTGACAGATTTTGTAGCTGCTCAAGTCCAATGCAATGACAGAGGCTCTTCCCTATAAATAGAATGGATAACTTTTTTTTTCTGAACATGGTATCCCAAATAGGCCATAGAAACCCAATACATGTTATACAAAGGTCAGTCCCTGTATTTACAATCCAAGGAACAATGCTACTAAGTTTCAATCACTTTGCTACTAAGAATTAGTTAAATTCAATTATGTTTTCATGCCAGCTTCTACTGTTAAGAAATGGGTAACGGTATCTGTTGAAAACAGTTCTGTAAGCCTTGAAAGATCTGCTGTTCAGTGAAAAGTTTGAATCAGACAGTGAGCTAGGAGTCTGAGCCAAAAAACATTCAAGCTTCTGCACAAAAGTCCGGAAGCTGGCAATTCAAGCTGATTAGAGTTTTACCTGGCTGAATAGTCCTGATGCACCCTGAAAACTCTTTTAGTCATTTCAATCTGCAGTTTGGCCATGAGTCTAATATTGTTTGGAGAGTTCTCTGGCTCGTAATAGTTCTTGTGACTGCAGAGATGCACCGCTTTCTTAGTCAACTTTAAAACAACACACAATACAACAACAAATCAATTTATCAAGCTAGTTTGAAAGTGTTTTTCTGGCATAATTGATCATGTTATTCAAAATGTCTTTTGCACTGTACAAGATTATGGAAAAGATCATATGCTTGCTGAAAAGTCTTGAAGCAAACTTTGTATTAAATACAAAATTATTTATGAAAAATCTGTGACCCACAAAGTGCTTAGCATTCAAGTGGTTGACATAGCGATTATATAAGCTCATAAATTTAAGTTACCAGGGCTATTACCATCTTGAAAAATATTTCTCACCCATGATACTGCAGGTTTTCAAAATGGCTTCCCTTGTCGAAAGCTCAATACATAGGTAAAACAACATTGTTAATTAGCTACAGTATATTTTGTGACTACAGGAAGACAAGCTTGATAAAAAAAATCACACAAAGCACATTTCAATATACACTTCATAAAATTTCATTCAGATCTAGATAGTGCAGAAAATGATTATCTTTTTCTTTTAAAAAGTCAAAGCAATAAACCATAGTGATTTTCCATCCAAAATGCCAACAGCCCATATTCTTGTAATTAATAAGGAAATGAATGTCTAAATTACTAACGGAAAAGAATCAACACAATATATCACAATATTTCAACACTAGTTTGATCTCCATACACAAAGCCAAATATAACTTATCTTTGAATTGTTATTCATAAACTAAACTGAGTTTCATATAACAACTTTTTTTAAAAAATACTTTGAAGAAGCCATTGCAATACACTGAAACAATGAAATGGCCTCCATCGAGTGTTGCACCAAAACAAGTTCAAGCAATTTATTTAAAAAAAAAAAAAGAGGAAAGAAAACCTGATCATTTCAACTTTGTATTTGAAACAAAGGAAGCCTGTTCACTGCCCTGTATATAGGATAACAATGCTACATCCAATGTGTTATATTTTGGCTTCTTTTGTTATTTGCTAGCAGTATCTACATTATTTAACCAAAAAACAAAAAAAAAAAAAACAAAAAAAAAAGGCAGGCAAAATCAGAACACGGTTGTAATAAAACATCCAAGGTGCAATATTACAGAAGTTTTCAAAGAGCTGAGCAATTTTTATACTACTTCGGCAGGAAGTGCTTTCTTAATTCTACAAATAGTTAAGGATATTATCTACAGGTTTGTAAACAAATTACATTCTTTTTTTTTTTAGGACATAAATAAGTTAAAATAGTCAGAGCAATTTGAGCAGAAACAAGGCAACATGCCAACAAAGAAACTTTATATATAACTAAATATATAGATAGATATATACATATATATGTATATCATTAATTATATATACATATAAGTATATACATCTCTATATATAATCTCATAATTGTTTAAGTTTCTCTGTCCAACTGGTGCAAATCTACTGTGCAAGTTAAGCTTTGCAACTTCAAAAACGTTATTTAAATTAATCTATACAACTGAATCCATGCCACACAAGCATTTCAAAAAACTCACAGACCAGTGAATTGGATAAATAGCCTCAGAAAAAAGTCCTCTGCATTTACTGCTTAAAAAAAAAAGAGAGAGAGAGAGACAGCGTGCGTGAGAGAAAGCGGGGTGGGGGCTGGAAGTGCACAGTACATTCATGCAGGAGGGTTCTTTGTTTTTGTTTTTCTGCAAGGGAGCAAAAAGGGGTATGTAAATCAGCCATTCATTCTTTCCCCCAAACCACTGTGATCAGTAATTCATTCACTTGTCACAAAGTGAATAAGAGTTCAAACAGCTTCTCAGCCAGCACAGTTTTTTATATATCTATCTATATATATATATATATACTTCTGTTGCTGTTTTTATTTATATATTTTTTTGCAGTGAACTTTCAGCTAAAGTGATGTCTCCAGGCTATGTATTGGGCTTCCTGGACTAGAAGAGGTAGCTGATTTACTTGTGTCAGTTGTAAGATTTATTCCACTGTCGATAGCACTGTTGTTCTTGTTCAGCGAAGACGGTGGGCTAGAGTTTAGCTTGAGAGCAGGGTCTTCTTCTAGGTCTGTGTCATCAATGAGTGGGATGTGGGGTTGGGAATCTTCTATCCTAAATTCAGGATGAGTCATAAAGTTGTGAATGGAGGTTCTAGATTCTGGTTTTTCTAACCCTTCATAGAGAGAGCTACGGAATGCCTTCACGACGCGGATCTGAGGGGAAAAAGAGGAAAGAGATGTCAGAGGTAACAACCTTTAGAGTACAGTGCTAGAGAATACTTTTTGAAAAATGTAGCATATGGTTAGGGCAGTGCAGGCAGCCGAAGTCCATAGTCTCTGGATGTTATATGCATAAACGAGTGGCTCAGTTTTGTGCATTTAGAGTGTCTGTACGAACTGCAATATTAAAACAAATTGAGTTTAAAGCCATCAAGGAACTGATGGGAAGCACTGGTTAAAGAAAGTGAACGTCCACTCATGTGGTACATCCCTAGTAAAAGACAAGCCATGTTAATTTTAATGCAAATGTAGAACCATGCATGTTGATAGTTTTGCAGTGAGTAAGTAGAAAGGCTTTTTTTTTTTAAAAAAAAAGTCTCATTTGTATAGTAAAAAAACATATAACATATCACACTTCACAAACGGGAAAGCACAAAACACAGACACAGTCGGATAGGTACGTATGAGACACACACACATACACACACACACAAAGAGGAGCCAAATGTACAAACAGAAAAAACGATGTTTTCAAAGCAAAATCGAAATGAAGGCAGCCAGGAGCACAAAAAGCCAAGCAGACAAAATACTAGGCAAAACCATGCTACCACAGAAGGGGAAGTCACAGTTACCACATGAACACAGATAACTGGCACACAACAACTACACTTGGAAGCCTGGATAATGTGAACATAGAATTGTTGACCCAACTTTTATTTTTCCTTCATGCATATGTGAAGTAAACACTCGAGTATAGACCCACTGTTTTAGCCGTTTAATTTTTTATTAATATACAAAGATCTTCTATAAAATAATGTATTGATTGTTGGGTTGCATAGAACAGCAAGTTCTTTCTTTTTCTGTGTCTCAGTTGCAAAACCCTTCAAAAGCTTAAATTCTGAAAGCTGTACATTTTATGCCAAGTCTTTAAATTATGTCCGCTTATTATGCTAAGATGACTATTATTTTTAGCCTCCTATCAGTAAGAAGACAGGTGAAAGAAAGCTACTAACATCAGCAACTAGGCTTTCATAGTAGCAGTTCTGCCAGTAGGAACTGATAGGAGCAAAAGGAGAGAGCATTGCTGGGGGTGGGGGGGAAGGGCAGTCAGTGTTCTGTGTTTGGGGTGGGGAAGAGGAGGAAGCTAGCTATAGCCTGTTGACCAATTCATTGGGTCAGAAAAGAAGTGAAGGATTGCACTATGTGCTATTAGTGAGCAAACATAACTTTTTTGAGGGGAAAAGTCAAAGGAAAAAACAGAATGGCAAAACTATGAACTGTTGGCAATGTTTTATGACTAAGTATGAGTTCTATTTTTTCACTCATCCCTTAATTTATGAGTGAATTTTTAGTGTTTATTAGAGAGAGAGACCAATGGCACAAGCAGAAAAGGTGTGAGCAGGCATTGTGAAAGCTTCTCCACACAAGTTTGAAATGTACTGGGTGATACACATGCATATTACTGCCCTATGTTTGATTACCCATTAGTAGCTGGTCTACAAAGTAGTTATAGATAAACTTTAGAGTTTCTCTTCTAGCTGGCAGAGGCCTGTGTCTTGAAAGTGGAATGGTTCAATCAACATGCTAGTGTGGTTTAGCTGGTAGTATCTATCTATGTTCTTATACTATCAACCACCAGAGAGCCTGTCTGAGTTTCAAAGCTCCAGCCAGTGGCTTATGAATGTGTGGCAGTACTGGAGAAAGACTGGACAGATTTAGAGGCTGATTTGGATTTGCTTTCTACTATCTTTTTTCCTTGCTTATGTCCTCCAAAATGATCATTTATGACGTATCTAAACTCTTATCAATAGCATGGGGTGATGGACACCCGCAAGTAGATAGCCCTGTCAGTCGGTCCACACATCACTCCCTGCTTAGCCAAATACACATGGTAACAGCAGGGAAACAAGCACAAAATAGAATGTTAATGTGATCATCTCCTCACCTTGGCTATGTGTTTTAGAAGGGAGGGAAATAGACTGGCAGAGTAGCACAGAAGAACCTGAGCAGTTCTGCGGTGCAGGAAGAGCCAGCCCTCCAAGAGGCTGTCAGGGTGCAGGAGAAAAGCAGAGCTTCAGGAGGAAGTGTGGCTAACTTGGTCTCTATGTAGGATATTACAACCTCATTATATCTGCCTAACATACAATACCTAGAATTTGACCTGTACAGTCCCTGATATTAGAGACATTGGCTTTATTTGAGCAGAATCCACTTGAATTGTGTCATGGTACATGATGGATTTATAATGTGCACAAATGGAGACTAGGCTAAGAAACACATTTGCATTCATAACTTAAGATAGGATTTGAACTACATTTCCAGAGCAGAAAAGCTGATATGCTAGTTCCCTGAGTTATCTCAGCCTTTCTACTCTTTTCTAAAGTGCAAAGCTGAATGCAAAACCACCACAGACTAACAATAATTAACAACATATTTCTTATGGAGAACTATAAAATGGGAGTCTGGTAAAAATCTTACATTTTTAAGCATGCCTACTGTATACTGAGTTCATGAGGTAATATTTACTTTCAAAAATGCTGTTTATCATTTCTTTCATATTTTCTTGATAAGATACTCTAGCTGAATAAAAAATAATCTTTTTATCACTTAGTTATGGCAGCTTTCCCACCTTATATATTGGTGTGAAAAATTCACTTTCATTTTCTTGAACACAGTTCATTCTAATCTAGTAGATTTAACTTCTAGTCTGTCAAGTGGCTTTCTTTTAAATGTGAATTAAATTTTTATGTAAACAAAAGTAATCCAAGATTATGCTTGAATTGACCCAGCAACCTTTAATCAGGCAAAGGCTTTATTACAGTCTCAGTAATCTGTACTCAAGTCTTTACAGGTTAGCAAAGAAGGAACAGATTTTCAAATTACCAAACTCATATTAAGGTCTTTAACTAGGCAAAACTCCTGCTATGGTCAGTGGGAGTTCTGCCTAAGTAAGGACTGCAGGATTGGCCCAAACAGAATACAGTGTGTGTAGACAAAATTATTGAGCTGTTTTAAATTGGAGAGGGTCCAGAGAAGAGCCACAAGAATGATTAAAGGATTAGAAAACATGGTTTACAGTGATAGACTCCCAAAGTTCAATCTATTTAGTTTAACAAAGAGAAGGTTAAGGGGTGACTTGATTACAGTCTGTAGGTACATATGGGGGGAACAAATATTTAATAACGGGCTCATCAGTCTAGCAGAGAAAGGTATAGCACGGGGGTCGGCAACCTTTCAGAAGTGGTGTGCCGAGTCTTCATTTATTCAGTCTGATTTAAGGTTTCTCGTGCCAGTAATACAT
Organism: Chrysemys picta bellii; assembly: GCF_011386835.1. Taxonomy (NCBI): domain Eukaryota; kingdom Metazoa; phylum Chordata; order Testudines; family Emydidae; genus Chrysemys; species Chrysemys picta. Next base: position 41,137,075 of record NC_088797.1, read on the forward strand.
TTTATCGTTTTTAGAAGGTCTCTTTCTATAAGTGTATAATATATAACTAAACTATTGTTGCATGTAAAGTAAATAAGGTTTTTAAAATGTTTAAGAAGCCAGGACCCGGGCAACGTGAGCGCCACTGAAAATCGGCACACGTGCCATAGGTTGCCTACCCCTGGTATAGCGTGATCCAATGGCTGGAAGCTGAAGCTAGACACATTTAGACTGGAAATAAGATGTACATTTTTAACAGTCAGAGTAATTAACCATTGGAACAATTTGCCAAGCGTCGTGATGGATTCTTCATCACTGTCAATTTTAAAAATCAAGATTGGATATGTTCTAGGAACTATTTGAGGAAGTTCTATGGCTTGTTATACATGAGGTCAGACTGGATGTTCATAATGGTCCCTTCTGGCCTTGGAATCTGTGAAACAGAATGTGTCCAATCCGCATTCCATACCAAGACTTTGATCTCAATGGGTGTTTTGCCTGAGTGTGAGAACTGTAGGATTAAATGTAGTATTTGAAAATCACCACCTCTTTTACTGCCTGTCAAGACCCAAGTTTGGAGTTCAGTGCTAACCCAGCTATGATTAATCTAACACTCACAGTATTTCTGGAATGCAGTTCCCTGCTCGACTTCAGGTAGTAACATGATCAACAGCAGCAGAAGAAACACAAAACACTGAACTTGGGTCTTGGCATATTTTTGTAACTCAGATATTTGAGTGAAACCCATCAAAGAGGTGTTGAGGCACAAATACAAAATAATTTTCTGATAAACATTCCACATGTGCCAATAATATACACATTTTAAAAATACTGTTCTCTTCTGAAAGTGACTTGGCATCTTGTGGTTCTGTATGTGTCTCCCAATGACTTCTCATTTACAGGATTACTTTTACTTAGTTTAGAAGTAGATTTTTTTTTCTGATTGCAGCCCTGCAGATTCAGCCTGGGATCTGAAAAGCAACATTTGTTCTTTCTGGCATGTGCCTCATAACCAGTAAAATATTCTGCAGTAGAAATGTAATTCAAAATCCTGTTAGTACATTGGAGGCACAATAGAACCCAGCTAATTATCCCAGAGCTCTGCTGACTCTGGTGCTAGCAAGAGAAAAAATATTTTTAATATCGAAGTCATTGAAAACAAATCTGAATACACACAGGGGGTGGGTCTGCTGAGTTCATAGGCGCCATTTTAATTGCACTTCCATTTAAACTAGCACTAAGCTAATTAAAAATGTTTTGTTTACAATTATATGGTCCCAATTCAACAAAACTCTTAAGCATGTGCTTAACTTTAAAAATTTGAGTATTCCTATCAGAGTAATGCTTAAAGATAGGCACATGTCTAAGTGCTTTGCTGAATCAGAGCCCCTGTGTAAATATCGTCGTCTATAATTCTATAACATTTTATTCTTTGAAGTTTAGCATTACACTACAGAGCTCTATACAAGCTTGCTTTCGTTGTGCAATGTGTGAAAGCTTGTGACATCTGCTGTGGATATCTTGGTATGTTATGAACTACGTAGAATTCATGTCATGATTTTTTTTTTATGATGCCGACAATGCCAAGGGAAGACAAACAATGAGATACAGCCCTCTTCTCTCACAGTAATGGAGACAACAGAAAAAATGAACTGCTTTTAACAGAAGACTGTGGGGACAACACTTCTTGACATTTTGACATAGCTATAAGTTTCCACTTCTTTCTTCTCTGTAGCTGTAATAAAAAAAAGCTCTTCAGTTTCATCCCACCCTGAAAGTTAGACTTAAAATATTGCATCAGGCAAGAAAAATAAAAGGTATACAATTTTTAAATACTTCAGATTTTTTCCTCAGAAGAAGAAAAAGATTAAATAGTGGAAATATCACCCCTACGTACAACAGTCTAAAGGTGAAATACATAGGACCTGTTTTAAGATCAACAGGTATAGTACGGTTGGTAGCGCATGGGCTTATACTCGAATGTTTACCCAGCTTCAGATAAGCCAAGTATCTTGAGTTTGGTTCACATTCATTTCAGGCTCAAGGTTAAAGACTCACAACCTCTTTTTATTTCACTCTCTCCTGCTGAACCCTTTTGTCCAGTGATCTCTAGCCCTCTGGGAAAACAAACACATTTAATATTCAGACAGTAGAGAGTAGGATACTGCAAAAGCAAATAAATTCAATTCTACTAAAAGGTCAGTAAGGTGATTAGTATAAAAATGTAAACAAGAGGTCAATTTTGCAAAGAGATGCCAACTCTTAGGTGTACCTGGCAATGTCAAGAATCTGGTTGTGCAAAAGTTACAGTGATGGTGTTTGGTGAAGTACTGTAGCTGGTGTGAAGCTTTGAAACAGAACAGGAATCATGTATGGGACCTTTTGTGTGTGTTCTCTTGTGGTTTTTTGCATTTTTAGGTGAGCAAAATCAAAAAGTCCATAAACTGGGATGATGTATGTACTGAAGTCACCTTGTAAATGCTCTGAATAACATGTTCTGTATTGCAAGCTGTTGAGATTGTGAAAATTAGAAGCTACATGAAAATGCAGTAACTTTTAGGTGGCAATTTTTATGTATTTATTTTTTACTTTTTAAAGCATCAAATGAATACAAAGGCTATGGGGTCCAGCACCCTCTTTCTGCATGCACACACAGTAACTTCAAGTAGAGCTCTTAGAAGTCACATGTGTAGCAGCAAGGTGAGAACAGAACAATGGGTGTACTATTATATAAACACAGAGAGGGCCTGATTCTGATCACACTGTTGTTACTCTACTGATGTTAATGGTGTGAGACCTGAACCATGCCCAGGGTATCTACTCTGTACAGCATCTCATCTTTAACATATCACACAGTTGTCAATACAGCCCTAACATTTTGAAACTTTTGTAGCAGATACAAACAGGGTTTATATTACGGCTGTCAAACGACCAAAAAAATAATTACAATTAATCACAAGATTTAAAATAGTTGCAATTAATTGCAGTTTTAATCACATTGTTAAACAATAATAAAATACCAATTGAAATTTATTATAAATATTTTTGGATGTTTTTCTACATTTTCAAATATATTGATTTCAATTACAATATAGAATACAAAGTGCACAGTGCTCACTTCATATTATTATTTTTGATTATAAATATTAGCACTGTAAAAAAGAAAAGAAATAGTATTTTTCAATTCACCTCATACAAGTAGTGCAATCTCTATCAAGAAAGTGCAACCTAAAAATATAGATTTTTTTTTACATAACCACTCAAAACCAAAACAATGTAAAACTTTAGAGCCTACAAGTCAAAGCATGAAGGGACATACGAATGTTTAGAACATCTGACACGTAAATACCTTTCAACGCCGGCTACAACATGCCCTGCGAACACCTGTTTTCAGGTGACATTGTAAATAAGAAGCAAGCAGCATTATCTTCCATAAATATAAACAAACTTGTTTGCCTTAGTGATTGGCTGAACAAGAAGTAGGACTGAGTGGACTTGTCTGAATACAGGTGTATTATTATACATTTAAATTGATATTCTATTACTGTTTAAACTCGATTAATCACGACTATTTTTATCTAGTTAATTTGTTTTGCATTAATTGCATGCATTAACTGTAATTTAATTGACAGCCCTAGTTTATATATTAGTAATTTACCATTTTAAGAAACTTTCTACATTATGGGCGCAAACCTACGAAGTTGACTTCAGTGGAACTACTGTATCTAGATAAGTTGAGCAGGATTTGGCTGTATATTTAGTTTTTCAATCTAAATAGTTTCACTGTAGGGGAACCACAGAGGGCCAGCATCTGATCTCAGGTAAACACGTGTAAATCTGCAGTAACTTTGTTGGAGTCAATAGAGTACCCCCTCGTCTTATAGCAGTGCGACTGGGATCAAACCTGGCATCATCTTTTCCAATAACTAGTTTTTCAAAGGTAAGAAGAATGCATGTAAAGTCAATAAAGTCACAAGAAATACCTTACACAGGGTGGATTCTAGAATTCTGCAACATTTACAGACAAGCTTTGAGATTTTAATTCATTTTAAAATCTAATTCTGCTTATTCTGTAAATCATGTTTGCTTTACTCATCTGAATAGCCTTTATATAATTAGCCTTGTAGAAATCAAAGGGACTACTTGTCTAAGGCTGGCAATCTCATTGAACTCGTGAGTTAAATAAGCAGGACTTGGTCCATTATCTGAATATGATTTGATACTGATGGCTAATCTCTGCTTTGACATTTAATTTAAGTTAGAAGGTCTTGATGGGGAGATTCTATTTTTAGAATATTTTATATTAGATATAAAATGCACCCACATGTGCACACTTCTCTGGCTGCACAGTGTGTGTAATTATAGAAAGCTATACGTGCCTGGAACAGGTAAGAACAAAGCTGGAAAATGTTAATCACTCCAAACAGGACAGAAGGCCAGATTACATAACTGGTACAGGAGCCATTCTTTATACTACAGATGAAAAATGGCTACTGTAGACTAAAATTAATTTTGTGTCAGAGAAAGAAGACTATTTTTAGCACCAAATGCTGGATGAAAATTTTAAAAAAATTAATTAAAATTTTAGAGTCCACTATAGGTAAGTTTCCATTATAACCCCTAATATAGTTTGCATATACTCATAACTCTCTAGAACATTCACCTTTTGGGTCAAAAATGTTGCATGCCTGGTGTATATGCCTGTAGATAATTTTTTTCTGACAAATCTGATCAAAATCTCAGCCATCTTGGAATTATGGGGAAATGACAATTTCCCTCTCTCCCCCGTCAGAATAAAGAAATCTAAGCTCACTTTTGAATAGGACTGCCACAAAGAACAGCTGAAGGTTGAACCTTGGTATGTACTTGGTCTTAAATTGAAGGCTATTGGCCATTAATTTTCTTTTTGAAAATGTAAAAAACTCCAAAAGATAGAAGTGTATCTTCAATCACTTATGAGCACATTCAGTGGCCACCTTTTAAGATTGTAATCAGAAGCTAAATGGTTCTGGTTTGTGATCTCATTGTGGATTTTCCCTATCTGACCTTTACAGTTGATAAAGGCCAGTTGTACACTCCAAAGTTTTGCCATCGCAGCTGTGTCAGTCCAGGGTGTGAAGAGGTATGATCTCTGACCAGCATAGCTATGCTGGCAAAAGCCCCTAATATAGATGCATTTATATTGCAAAACTGTAGTTTTGCTAGTATAGCTTATTTTGGTTGGCTGGGTCTGAAATAAGTAATGCCATCAAAGCACAGTTTTGCCAGTGTAAGCTGTGTCCACGATAGGAACACTACGCTGATAGAGTATACAGGTGTAGCTCCACCGGCAAAGTGCTCCTACAGTATATCTGGCCTCAAATGAGGCTGTTGCTCGCATAATTCACATTAGAAATAGTGAAAATATTTCAGTGAAATCTACACAGAAAATTATCCAAAACTTCTAAACAAAAATAGCCCTAACATAAACCCCCCCCCCCCCCCCCCAAAAAAAACCTCCTGCAAGTACAGAACCTTCTGCAGATTGCCTGAGCATAGGGTTTTTCAGCAATTTTGCTGCCTTTTAAAGTATTTTGCAAGTTCTAAACTTTCATTTAAAAAAATGTTGTTACCTACAGTCATCATGAACAGATAACCTGTCTCCATTCAGACAGCAACTTTATGTATCTCCTGCCTTATATACACGTTTTTATTTTCTAGAGGTTTTTTTACGTTGGGCTGGGTGGGGTGTGTGTTAATTATGTCTTAAAGGGAAACTGTCAGCTTAGAAATCACACTTCTGTCAGAAGATTTATCTAATGATATGAGTAATATACAAGTACTATAATTGAAAGAGATGAGAAAAAAACAGCTTGATTAATTTGTGTACAGTTAGATACACTCTTTCCCTCTACAGTTATTCCCTGCTTTGCCTGGTCCAGGTAAAATGGGGCTTTTCCTGCACTGATATGGACCTATATGGTTCCTTCTCTCTTCTGGTCACCAGGGGAGGGGGTGCGGAGGAATGGGCCAGCATCACCGCACTGATCTGGTCTGCAGCTTCAGGAGAAAGTCACTCTCTGGCCCTTAAAGGGACACACCTTTTCCAACCAGCAAGACAACAGCCCCCACCACTTCATGTGCGGTCATTGTCTGCAGTCAATCACATGTATTTAAAGTGCTTTGCTGCCTCAGGGCTTTATTCAATTCACTCTTTTGTTTTCCCAAAGTAACAGGGAGTAAGAAAATTAAAAAGTGTTACTGTAAAACCATCCAAATTGGCAAGGAAAGAGTGGTACCTGAACTTAATGTAAGTTCTTAAAATTGACTAGATTTCCAATTGATAGTATGTCATATATTACTATTCATAGTATATAATCTATACTATAAAAATGCATATAAAGCTTGGAACATGGCCAAGTTAATGTTGCATATAGAACCATAGCTTGTACATTTCTTTCCTATTTGCAATTTCAAATATGTAAACATTGTGATGCATTTAAATAGCTGTTTGTGGGTTTTCGGGGTGTCTGTATGTGTTTGTTTTTGCACTGTTATATAAAAGAAAAGGCTTTATCTCCAGTTTAGATTCAGGTTGGTTGGAGTATGTCCCCAAGCTAGATTATTGTCTCAAGCTAAGATCAAGAGAGGTAAACCCTGGTACTACGGGCCGTCTCTCAATTAATACTAAAACATGGTGACAACTAAACAGTATCAGCATAATTTGACATCTTGAGAACCAAAATAAAGTATTTTTCCTATAAGATTACTTTTAATGAACGTACTTTATAACAACTGAAATATTCTTATGTTCCCACATCTATGAGAGGTTGAAAACCCACAGGCTTTGACTTGGCAATGCATCTCACAAAGTACTCTGGGTGTGGCAATATCTGTTTGATCTGAGGTAATATAAGTAATTATATGTCATCAATGAAATAATACATAGCTAAAACAGAAAAAAATTCTCTATGTATTAGAGCATCACTAATAGCATGCTCTGTATGTGGACTCATTTCCATGTGTTTTCTTTCTAGTATAACCCCACTGTGTATTTTAGAGTACGCAAGCTATTGTATACCACCATTTGGGCATTTTTAATTTGCACAGTCAATTCTGATTGGCTCTTACATTACAGACTTCAAGCTATGCATATATAAAATTGGATAAATAATTTCCCCTCCCATCTATGTAGTCTAATATATTGGCCATTATTGGCCACTATTTGGAAACTAGGGATGCTACTAATCCTATAGTTGTGCAGTGAGGATTAACAATTAGTTGTTCAGAGCTTTAATGAGTAAAGCACTGTACAAGTGCTTAGTAGTATTAGATCTGCCATATGGTCCCTGATATAACCTATATCATCATGCTTAAATTTTCAAAGTTTTTAGATTTCTAAATTTTGGAGACCCTAAAGTGATATCTATAAAGGATCTGATTTCCAGCGAGTGCTTTAAGGCATCTCATGTTGGTCACCCAAAATCACCAGTAACATTTTAAAATGTAGACCTAAATGCCATGATAAATTGAGCTGCATTAATGGATGGACGGTCCTCCCACTGCTACAACTTCAATACATTTATGTTAAACAGGTGGTTTTTACACTCCCAGGGAACTTAACATGTGTCATCCTTACTGAATGTCACAGAAAACATTCTCAAAGAGATTCCCAGAAATTAAAAAAATTGGAAGTTCATCTAAAAATAAACAAAATACCCCCAATACAAAAGTAAGTACTGGGTATTAAGCCTCTCTCAGACTCAGTTATGCCTTTTATAAAGCTATAGCTACAGAACACCCTTAAACATTCCAGTGTTCTAGATGGTTAAAATATGTTACTTCTCAGAGACTGAGGTACCATTTATCCCACCAAAGGAAGAAAGGATTAATTGTTTAATTATTTATCTTTTAATTTACCCTAGGTAGTCAGCGTGATGGAGGGCAGTCCTGGAACATCGCACTAAGAACCAAGAGATTGGGGGCTTACAAGGAAAAGCAAACAAAACATAGGGTATGTGCTGTGGGAGATACACCTTCCTGCTGAACATTCGCTTTATTCTCTTTGATTTGTTATGCTTTTTTTATTATTATTATTAATTTCATTGAGCCTGAATTGGAGAGGGCTTCTGCAAGGGGGGGTCAGGGGCTTCACAAGTGCATCAAAAAGTGATCTGGCTTCATGAAGCAAAAATAGTTTTATTCAGTTGCTGAAACTAGCTAATGATCCTGAATATATAAAGCTTTTCATAACCAATACCTAACCAGAGTGCTTCACAAGCAGCACCATCTATTATGACTAAAATATTATTTTAAAAAGCTAATATAAACAGATACCCTAATTAACTAATAATGCCTTAGCAGTCTACACAAACTACTACCTAAAGACCAGACTCTAGTTGCTCTCTGACATGCAGGTGCACATCCACAGTTACCTTGAAATATCAGCCACTCTGTGTTATTTTTTCAAATGAATACAAAGCTAGCTTCATGGCCCTGGAGGCCATCATACTCTATTTATCCACAGAATGGGTACAATTCAGATAATGACAATCTAAGCTTCTCCATGCTGCCCTGGCAAGGTGCCTCAAACATGCCCTGATGAGACCTATCTGTAGGTGCAAAGGGTGTGTGTGAGAATTTAGACTCCCTGCCATTCAACCTTTAGTCTCTCTGCTGAGATTGCCAAGAGGAGGGAGGATGAGGATGAATTGCCAATGCTGATTTTATTGGATCGATTGTTTGAGACCACTGACTATAAGGTGCTGTTGAAACATTTGTGACCCACAGCAGGATAGCTTTATAGTAGCTCTTCTTCTATTTGCCTGAAAGGACCTAGAGGGCTATCATGGGAAATTGTTCATCAGATGAGACGGTTCTTGTATTCTGTTCCCCATCCTGTTCTACCTAGATACGTGTTGGTTAGGGAGGTTAGTAACTAGACCCTGGATGAGGCACCTTCAGTGTGTTGGCAATATTCAGCTCTATGTCTCCATCTCTACGGCTGATGCAGTGGAACAGATGAGCATCTGTTTGAATAGAGCTAGCGGACTAAAGCTCAATGAAGATGAGACATTGGGGTGGGGGAAGCAACTGCAGAAATTGACAAAAGTACATCTGCACCCAAGTAAGCGTGCTGCCATTTGTGACACAAATTGGAAATGTAGGAGGCAGGGCCGGTTCCAGCGTTTTTGCCCCCCAAGTGGCGGGGAAAAAAAAAATCTATGATCAGCGGCAGCTCTACTGCCGCCGCTTCATTATTCGGCGGCAATTCGGCAGCGGGTCCTTCCCTCCAAGAGAGACTGTGGGACTTGCCGCCGAAGAGCCGGACATGCTGCCCCTTGCCATTGGCCACTCCAAGCACCAGGAGCTGGCCCTGGTAGGAGGTAGTTTACCCCGAAATCAGCTACTGCATACAAGGGTAGCAGTCTCAGCCAACAACACTCCTTTTTATCTGTGTGTTGTGAGGCAACTATTCCTTTTGGACACAGATCTTACTGCACGTCTCCATGCCCCTGTCATTTCAAGATTAGGCAACTAATCCACTCTCTGTCTTGAGACCACTCAGAAATTGAAGCTGGTGTAGAATGTGGCTGCCTATTTATTGAGAGCACATACAAGCTTGCTCTGGAATCTTCATGGGTTACATTGAGCTTCTGGGTGAAATCAAGTTGCTAGTTTTGATCTTTCAAAGCCTTAAATGCTTACCTAAGATTGGATCACTCCTATATTACTACAGATGAGATCACCAGAGGCACTCAAGTTTGAACCCTTCTATAAATAAGGGGGAAAGGTGTTTTGTTGTTTTTTTCTTGTGGGGGCTCATGGCTTTGGAATTTACTTCCCTCTTTGATCTGCCAGCATGTAGATTTATTAAATAGTCAGACATGCTGCTAGGCCCAACTTTTCTCTCAGGCATTCAGGAAGAAGACTGACAAAGGGGAATTTTTAAAATATTTCTTTGGAGGTTTATTTTCTATTCAGAACACTGCAGGAATGGCACTTTAAGGCAGGATGAGATTAATTTTAAGCACTGTAAGGGCAACCAGACTACGTGATGGGTGCCTATTGCATGTGGTTGTAAATATAACAAAAAAACAGAGTGACAGTGCCAGCTTGTAAGGGTGGGGTTTGATTCACGTGGAAAGCTGCTCTTCACTAAGAAATGAACTAAGAACGTAACTGAATTAATTTGTAAAATAAGCATTGATGCGCACCTGAATTGCTGACAATAGAATCATTCCCTAAATATTTAAATATTATTTTTAATGCTTGCTACAATATAAAATGTAGCTTAACACACTTTCTCTTTAAGCAAAAGAGCTGTAATCACGTTTGTTAACATGAGGCAACAACAGAGTGATTTTAAGGAAATCTTTTGTAATACAAATAAATACATCAAACATGATGAGGAAATATGTTAGAGAAAAAATTCAATGTTAGAGAAATCTATGTTACTGCATAGTGGGTGACCAGAAACTGGTATCCTACTGATCTGAATAAGGACCTGTAATAAAAAGGTCAAAGAAGTGTATCTACAATATACAAAGTAATTCAGCTTTAAAGGTGTATTAGTGGTGGAGTTATGTGTGGGTTTTTGCTTTGTTTTGCATAAGTTGATAAGTGGGAAAAGGGCAATATAGATAAGTCCTGAATGACTAGTAGGTGAGTTGGCATCTCTGTAGATCTGATGCATTAAGAAGACACACTCACGCCCAGCCGCAGCAGCAGATGTGCTGGTAGGAGAGGAAAGAGCATTGGATAACGATACGTGACTAGGGCTAGAAATATTGGTTACATCCTGGTTCTGGCTTGTGACGGAGGACTGTCTCCTTAGAGCCCCCTGAAAGGAAGTGCCACTCTTGAAAGTATTGACTACTTCGATCTGCAACGGAGGAAAGAATGAGACAAGTTGCTTAAGGAATGGACACAGTTGCACAACTGACAGGAATAATAATTAAAAAAATACTCAACCATGCATGCAGTTTTACTTCAGTTGAATGAATCAAAGTCATGAGTGTTCCTTTTAACAAGTGGAAATAAATATGGCCAAATTCTTTCCTGGGGTAAATTGAAGCACCTCCATGGAGGTCAGGGAAGCTGCACCAGTTTACACTAACGCAGGATTTGGACCATAATTTTTGAAATTTAAACCATCCTACATATATGTGCACTCCAGTTGACATACTCGGATGACGTTGGTCGATAACACTTAGTCCTGCCTTGAATGAAGGAGGCTGGATTAGATGACCTCTCAAGGTCCCTTCCAGTCCTACTATTCTATAATAATAATCTACATCTTTTCTACTGAGAATAAATATTACTTGATTACTGCCATCTAGATTTTCGTCCAGAGGGGAAACAAAATTCAGTAACCCAACTCTCTAGTAATAAAGAAATATTAAAAACTATTCAAAATAATTGGATTTGCTTTTTCAATTTAGAAGTTTCAAGGTTGCTAACATAGTAGCTCCATATAACTACAAGATGCTTTATTTATTCTGAATTGCATTATTATTAATGAAAAATCATTAAAATTAGGCACAATGATCAAGAATGATTGTATTTTGTAATTGCTGATTAGAAAATAATTCTCTGAAGCAGAATGTTTTTATTTTTGATGCAGAGCAGATAGGAATTACTCAAAAAATAAAGTTAAGCTACTTTTGAACTACTAATTACTTGTATTTCACATTGCAATGTTGTATTTTAAATTACCGGGAAATATAGACATGTTCCCATATGCGCTGCAATGCTGCCTGTCAATATTACACATTGTACGCTTTATGAATACTCTTATTGTTGGCCTCAGAGGACAAGCTGATGAAATGTTTAACATTTTATACAGTTGAATTTTCCTTTTCCCTCATGTTTTATATTAGAATACAACTGCTTTTACATGTGAAATCTGGTGACAAATACAGTCTTGTACTTTGCAAGCATTTGTGTCATTAATATAGAGAAGTTTGCAGCAAGGAACTTCCTAATTAGTTTAACCTACAAAAGAGTGAGCTCTGAGTTTAGAGGGTCTAATCTCCCTCTGACAGCTGATGATAATGAAGGATGAATATTAGAGACAAAGCCCTTTTAGGAATAATGCACCAAATTCTCCTTTCAGTTACACCAGTATAACCACAATGCAATGGGGTATACACTGGTATACATGAAAAGAGAATTCATCCCATCACTTCTTTAAAGATGCTGTCATCCCTAGTTTTATATTCCTGAGTTTCCAATTTCCAGGGACTCCCAAAGCTAGAGTCATGACAGCTGCTCCTACACACACATTGGCATGTGTCAACCAGTTTTCAGAAAAAAGTATCGTTGTTTTAAATCTCATTTTAACATGCAGCATTTTCTTTTTGCCATTTGCTGATAAAATATCTACAAGATCATTTTAACCAGAATTAACTCAGTCTGATGTTCTTCTTCCTGTCCAGAGAGAACTCCATGATTTAAGTAAATCAATAATACCATTGTAAAAACAGTTTTAAACAATTATAAACAAAAAAACTATTGTATTTTTTTCAAACCCAAAGAACAAACCCATTTTCCCTCCAAAGAACAAAAAATATCATTGACACTGGAATCCTAATTTCTTGCCTGGCCTATGTAGGCCACACAATGAAGGGTATCATTATTCTAGCTTAGTAATACAAGTTGCTAGTAGTAATGTCACCATTTGAAAACACATTGTCATAAAAGTGGACCTAAAATTGTAAAGAAAGCCCTGACATATCACACCAATGAATATAACCATGCCTCCTCAGCTACAATACGTTTCAGATTCCTCATCATTTAAAGAGTGAGGATGGAACTTCAAAACAGTACATCCAAAACTAAACAGCAAGCCTTTTCTTTTTAATTGGAGAGAGCTAGATTAATCAGCTAGGATGGTAATGGTGCATCTTTACTGATTAGATATCTGCTATGAATCTAGATGCAAGGCCTCATTGTTTTTCAGAGTCAGACGTATTAAAATGAAATACCAATTTTAGAAATAGCTTCATCCTCTTCAGCTCGCTTACGGAGATAGTTGTTTGTTTATGGTTTCCAATGTCACTTTTTACAAGTGGTTTTGAGACGGGCATTCCATATATAAACATACAGATTTTATGTAATACAGAGAAATAAAGGTTTTTGGTGGAATATCATTGTGTTATAAGTGCAGCACAATATGCATTTCCATATGCAAATAACAAACAGTTATGTTTTCCCATATGAATCTGTGTAATAGAGTTACCCAGGTGTTAGCCTGGAATTAAAATGTATAAACTTTCTATTAGCTCTTAAAAACTCTGTATATTAAGCAAACACAAATCAAGGCATTTTGCTGTGCATATTTTCTTCTGCAGGCAGATTCTGGATTGTAAACCTGATACAAATAGCAAAGTTATAGAATAGGGTATCAGGTGAACCAGTGAGTGGAGAATGGTTATGAGTGAGTCATTAGCTACAGTACATATTGGCATCTGAAAACCAATCTATGGCTCAAAACAACATTAATCACACATTAAGGAACACTGAATTACTTACCTGAAATGTTCATTCTCCAAAGGCAGAATTAAATACAGATCCTGGCTTTCCATGTTGTGACCCAGGGTCATGGAGCACTCTCCAAAAGAGACAATTCAAAAGGTTTTTAAGACTCCCTACTGACAGCACAAAGTGTATGCCATTGGGGAAGATATCAATGGTAAATTCTAAACCTTCAGATGCCAGTTTCTTTAAACATGCCTGCAATGAGCCTACATAATAAGCCGAAAAGAAGATCTCCAGTATAAGCACAGGTGGAAAGATGAGGGCAGATCTGTATTTAATATTGTCTCCAGAGAACAAGAATTACAGGTATGTAATTTGCTCTTTCTCCTAAGGAAAGTAACTAAATACAGATCTTTTTGTGGAATCTACAGACAGGAACATCTAACAGATGACTACCCCTGCAGAATTCCAAAGGCTGACATATGTGGTCATGTCCTGCCTGAAGTCAATAAGGACTACATGAAATGCAAAACAGGGAGGAATTTGGTCCAGAATGCTTATGGCAAAAAGAGGAAACAACCAAGAATGGAGAGTTACTGTTAAAAAAGTGAGTATGTTTCTATCAAGATGCAAAATACTCGACATTGTTAGAGCAAATGAAACCACTAAAAAACAGAAAGGTAAGCGTAAGTCACGTCACGTTTGTATTGTCTTATTTTGTATCCATTCAGTGTTCTCTTTTTAAAACCAAATTCACAGGAGTTGTCTTTGTGAGCTGCACACAATTAATAAAAATATTAAAAAAGCAGGTTGAAAGACTTCCACTCTGGAATAGCCCTCACAGGACTGATAAGCCAAGCTTTTGTGTTCTTATATTTACAATGGAGTACCTTTTCAGCATGGGAATTTAAGCTGGGATGCTGTCATGAATGTTAATAGGTCTCAGGTAGCTGCATCTCTCTGCCAATCAGTGCTTATGGAATTTTGCATAAGAAAAGAACATTTTGGCCTTTATTTAGTTACTTTAAGATAATTTCTCTGAGCCTTGCTACCATCTCTCTTACACAAAAGAATTCCCAGTAGCCTTCCAGAGAGCTAAATAAATAACGAGGACAGTATTTATATTGTACCTCATTCCTAGAGATGTCGACTGTCCAAATGTCAAAAAAAAAAAAAAAAGTCAGCTAGGTAATCTAAAAGCTTTATTCTGCCTTGAATAAGAACAATCCTGTAGGTTCTACTCAAGTTAGGACCTTGTACATTTTTGAATTTCTAGTTTATGTTTGGTATAAAATGCTCTGATGGAATGATGTAAGATGAGATGGGCAAACTTATTTTGCTTAAATTTCAAAACCACTTGGAAAGTTTGACTTTCATGCTACTGGATTTGCATTGGCCCTAGGAGAAACTGAAAAAAAAAAACAGAAAGTATGAGAATAAGTCTAATGAAAAATGCTGTATACATCCCTTATTCAGATCTGTAATAGCATCTACTTGTTCCAAAACAAGCTTTTTTAGGGGTGGGTTGAACTCTTCTATCCTTAATGTATAGCACAGGCTCCCCTCGAACTAGAAAAATGTGGATTTTTTAAATGTTTTTAGTTATTTATAAGCTTTCCTGTGGCAATCACCATATCATATGAGCATTTTAAACTTGGTTGACATTTATTCGCAAAATGCCCTTGTTTGGTAGGAAGTATTACTGTATCGCCCCTAGAAAAATTAAACATTGACTTGACTTATGAGCCAGGAAAAAATGGTACAGACTCCCAGCTTTGGGAACCTGAAAAATAGTTTTAGAGGTTTGGAAAACCTCAGAATCCACAATTTTTGTCCATCCTTAAGTGTGAGAGAACTACAGAAGAACTTTCTCATAAATTATGCTTTAATTATATTTTTTATCTGACTTGACCTGGATTTTCTACCCTGCAATTTGTCTGAAGACAGACTATTTTAGCTTTTAGGTGGTCATTAAGGCTGCTGCTGCTGTCTGATCAATCCTGTCTTAACTCCATCAGTTCGTCAGAATTGAGATTTCCTGCATTCACGTGAATTGTAAAAGACACTGCAAAAATATTGCTGAATTATAGATATAGGTGAAAAACCTGTTTTTATGGAAGTTCATAATACTGCCTTTTCTTTATGAAATCTTATGTAGCTACAGTGGGTCACTTATGAGAGCTTATATGGTATTCATTTTATGATTTAACTACCCCATTGGGAGAATATATCCATTCACAGATAAGTATTCCCATACAAAGGCTAAAAAGCTTAGTGAACGTAAGTAGTGAAGACAAGGTCAAGTGCACATAGCCAGACTCCTTAACTTAGATTCTTCCTTTCTTTTAAAACACATTATTTGAGATCTTTGCAAGTATGAACTAGAGATGCCCCTGACTTTTCGGTATGAGGAAGCAACAATAAAATTGTTTCCCTTTTGCCCAGGTTTGAATGCTCTATTTTCAGAGAAAGAAATATCTTAGCACTGATGTCTCTAACATGAGTTTGGATGAATATTCTTTGGAGCGATGCAACTAAGTCGTCTGCCAGTTATCTGGAAAAAAAAATTGGATTCATTGGGAACCTTCTTGGGACTTATAAAATTTTGTTTGTGCATGTGATGTGATTACCTGTCCAGTAACGACTGGACAGAAAATAACCAAAAATGTATTTCACATTGAACACAGAACAAGTGTCAGATGGTGGAAAGTAGCCTGATCCAGATTTGAATCAGCATTCTAGTGGTGAAAGATTCTACATCCATTCCCAATCTCATTGCCATCCTCTTTATATATAAAAGGAGTAGATGCTCTACCTTCTTCTTCTGCATCTCCAGAAGTGCATTAGACATCGGAGGATTCCTGCAAATCCTCCAGCTCCACAAGGATGCTAGAGACATCCTCATCTTCTTCCATCAACTCTTCTTTAGATGGCTTCCTGGGAAATGCAGTACAAGCGTATGAATTCATTTGGATGGGGCACAAAAACTTGGTGCATCAAAATGCACCAAATTCAAGGTAACAGAGGCCAACAATGGGTCTTGCACTAATTTGACCTGCATAGTGAAATGAGAAATTCTTCAAGGGACATCTTGTGATTGCATTTTGAGCCCTTTTTTTTAATGTGTTGGCCCATTTCCTTTCTCCAATATCATTCCACAGATATCAAATAAACGTAAAATCAGAGTCACTGAACAAACAAAATAAGGGGGAGGGGAAAAAATCACAAAAACCTACTGGTAGGAAAGGAAACAATATATCCTACCAAAGAGAGTTCTACAACTAAAAGTAGAAAAGATACTAAGTAGATGGGGGTTAGCAAGAAAACACAATTAATGTTTATTTTGTTTTAAATAGGGAACAAGAAGAATAATTTATCCATGGATTATGAAGGCAAAGATATATAGAACTACAAGATACCTCTCAAACTAGAAGGGGAACTGAAAGGGTGTAATTCGCTTTTTGTTGTTGTTTAAACTCACCACAACCAGAAAGACATCCTGACAGAAATGCCAACAGACAACACTCCTCCTACAGCCACCAGGAAGAAAATAATGCACGTTTAGAGAATAACTCTTGCAATCTATAGACCTCACCTGGGCACACGTTTGTCACTCTTATCTGGAGGGTCCTTGTAACAGTTTGGATTTTCTCTCTTGATGAGTGCTCCTGAGTCAAGGTACTCTGGACACAGAATCCCAAGGCTGGGGATCTGCATTTAATTACTTACCTTGGGAGCTTTGGGATTTAACCTGATCCTTAATCTCTGAAGCAGCAATTGCCACCTTTATTTTTCTGTTTTCCCACAACAGCAACACAATAGTGTCACTGCAGAGACCTGCACCAGATATTACTCCTTGCACCTACTAATTCCCTTCTTCCTAAAAATATAACCATTTAGCTTTCTTCAGAAAGGTTTGTTAATGTTTAAAATGGAAAAAGGGGAAAGCACTGTCTTAACATAAAGCAAATATCTACATTTCAAAAAGCTCAACAAAAGCATCTCAGATGAAAATTCCATTTAAGATCCCTTAAACTAGAAATAAGTGTTCTTAATTATCTGCATATTTTCCTTTAAAGCCCTGTATAAACTGACCAATCTGATACAATGGGGAATCACATACTTGTCTTTTCAAAGCTGCTCTCTGTTGTTGTTGAGACTATGTCAACATGCTATTTTGTTGCAATGAAAATGGCCATGTATGTTGCTAAGAACAAAATATGGATCCTGCCTTAAGACAAATGTTATTTGCTTATGGTCATGTTATTTAGTAAATTGGTCTACTTTGCATATTTAGGGTGTCCGGATACATATAAAACTTAATTTCCTCTATGCACAGAAGTAATTTCCATATATATTTCTGCATATTTAGTGAAACATTTCTAAAATATGTAAATGATATATTAAAGTTCATAAATAACAGTAAATAAATACATCTCAACTTTTTGATGGATGTTTTAACTTCTTGTTACTTAAAATAAATACAAGATTACATTTTTCGTGAGTGACAGGCAAAGCTGTACATTCCAATTCAGCTAAAAATACATGTCTGAATGTTCTGCTGCAAAAAAAAAGATTTTAAGGTTTTTGCTGAACAGAAAGGGGATTTATATTTTATCAGAATCAAACCTTCTTCTTTACCAATGCCACAATCAATTTAAGTTGTTTTATTATTACAGAAGTAGAGGCCACAAACATAAATCTGAATCAGTGAAAAGCCTACATTTTCCAACAGAATATTTTTTTAAAAAGAATTTGCATAACATTTTTCCTCACTAATATAACAGTTAAAATTCTAAAATAGGAATATTTTACTTTCTTTGTCAGTTACTATACCTGTGAAATAGAAAATTCATATCAGCTCTCAGTCTTCAAAGAAAACCATTCTTAGGTCTCTAATTTTATTCATGTTTTACTGTTTTGCAACTAAACCATTTTGAGTTTCTCTGATTTACTATTTTATTAATTGTTGATTAGGAAATGGAAGTGTAGTTACTGGGGTACCTTCCTTTCCATCTCACACATTCTTTATATGGCTCTACTCTGTGGCATTATCTTTTCTGAATGGAAAATCCAGTATATAGCTTTCCAGAGATTCTACATCTGTCCTTTTAACATACCTGAGTTTGGATTCTGTTGAGCCCTCTGAACCAGAGAATTTGTCCACGTCGAAGTTCTCTCTCTGCATGGTCAATTTCTTCAACATCTTCATTCAGGTCTTCTTCAGGTACTTCCTCTTTTTCAGTGAGCCGCCCTGCTTCCTTTAAAAACTTTAGCCTACTTGTTGGGATGGTTGCAATGACCTGAAAAATCACATAACAAAAGGGTGCTGAAAATGTAAGACGTATTTATCAGTGATATTATCATAAATCTACTCATTGCAATGAAAAATACAAGATTTTTCAGTAAGACTTGTAATCCTCCAGAAATGCCAGGATAAACATGTTTATAATAGTGCTTTATATTTATACAACTTCTTTCAGCCCAGGGCACTTAACATGTTTATTGATATGCAAACTATGGGCAGAGGACAAAGATCATCGTCCAGCTATGTTGGAAAAGGATAGGACACACTGGATGTGGTTTAATTAGGCTGCAACTTTATTCTTAAATGTCTGGGAGATAAGTGTACAGTGCAGGTGATTCCATAATCATTTCAATATCTACTGGGGAATCTTCCATCAGCCCTCCCTCTTACCCATCCTGGTCCCCAGCCAACCTGCTGCTGTGACCTCACCATCCTTCCTACCCCCTTGAATGAGGGTGGGAAGGGGGGGCGTTTGGCTCCTTGCAGTACCAGTCATAGAAGCCTCAACCCCTCTGTTTCAGCTCCTTTAAAGAATACCTCCTTTAAATCCTTTACCAATCAATCCATTTTATCTGCTCACAATATCCCCTCCTTATGGAGTACCTGCACTGGACACCCACCCCACATTTACATAATGAGTTGTGGAATCACAGCCTAATTCACATTTCATCTTTGCCCCAACTAAGCCCCCGAGAACCTGCTGTGGAGAAGGAGAAAGAAAACCCAATTCACCTTGGCCAAACTAGCGGTGAGGGAAAAATTCCTTCCCAGCACCCCCTGAGAAAGGTGTGACTAGCACAACACCCCACCCACACTTCCTTGCAGCACCTGTTTCTAGAAGGTGACCATCCAACTTACCCTGGTTATCTAGTAAGGTCTGAGGCTTCACAGAGCAAGGTGGGAAGGGTAACATTTTCTAGAAGTAAGGCACTATTATCTAGTTTTAACACTTCAAAAAACCTTTCCATGATTTCATATCAGCTTGCTGTCTAAAAACAGCAAATGGCAGTCACAAATGTTGCACCTAACTGCCCACTGCTGTGGTCACTGGAACTTCTAGTTGGTCTCTATTTTCCATTTAGACTAGCTCATTATGTCATTTTTATTGACGCCCCCGCTTTGTTCTGCTGCAGAAGTGGCACCTGGAGGGTTTTCAGGCTATTCTGATAAATTTAAAGGTTTTCAAATAGTGTAGTTATACAACATTTTAACAACATTATTTTAAACATGTATTGCTGAGAATTACCCTGTCTCTGGCCAAGCTTTCTTGGACAGTAATCTTCTCTTTATTTTGATTTCTGTTTTTAGATTGAATTGAAATATGGATGCATGGGTATTTAAGCCAAGGCATGTCACCTGAAAAGCTAAATATTGAAAATAAGTCATCCTACAGAGTTAAATGTCAAACCCATTTAGAATGAAAGTGCTTCAGTGTTCGTGCTCTGTTCCTGTTTCAGTAGGAGGTGATTAAGTCCTAGAGGTTGAGATGCATGAAAAACAGGGCCTGCCTGAGAAGGGAAAAAAATCATAACTAGGACAATCCTTTGCAGATGCCAAACTTTTGTCTAAAGATGGGATGCCTGCTCTGTGGGAAGCTTTGGCAGCTGAGAAGGTTGCTGGCTGGCTGCTGAAGTGTATCTCAAGTTTGTGACCATGACCTCCCCAGAGATATGTTGCAGGGTCCAGTTCTTCTTTGCTGCTGGATCGTGGGACTCCAGACTCAGTTTCTGGGTACTGTGGCATGCAATGCTGCCAAGGACACATCAAGCCACAGTGTATGCCTGGCTGAATAGGATCTGAAAACGGAAGTACCAAAGCCACACAACTGGATGTGTAAAACCGATCTTTAAAGGAAGGAAATTGCCAGAGGTCTGGGGACTCGAGAAATGGGATAAGGTAGAGGCAAAGAGTTGTAGGAAGGTAGGTGGGGAATGGAACAAAATGTTTGTGGGGGTCCCCCCTGCAGGTTTCGGTGTGGCAGTGGTAGGGCGAGCTTGATGGATATGGAACAGAGATGATGAATGCTTTCAGGAGGGACCTTGCTGGAGATGTTTCTGAACTGAATGATCCACAACTTTAAAGTTGGAGTTAAAAAAGAAACATGAGGTTGAACTTATTTCTTTTAGGAGTCAGTTTTCCAGCCTCTGACTAGACAAACTTGATCTCCCTAATTTCAAGCCCAGGTGAATGTTGCAGGTTTAAAAGTTTGACTTACTGATTCATTTGGACTCTCTAGGAATTGAGCCACCATAACTTAACAGCTTTCAAAAAGTTACAGTACTCCTATGCTAAATGGATTGTATGGGTTCCATTAAAACTGAAAAGGATGAAGTGATGTTTGACTTAGCAAGACTGCATTGCATGTATAGAGACAACACTGCTGTATTCTGTAGTGACTCTGTATGACAGGGTGTACACATCCTTCAGGGCCCAGTGAGTGTCTCCTCTCAGCTGGGATGACACACTCTGCCCACGCTTCGTTTTATTTTTCACTTTGGCAGATCCCCACCCAGCTCACAGCAGAGTCAGGTCCAGGTCACTAGAGCTGGATTCAGGAAACAAATACCATTTCCCAGGAAACTACGAATTTAACAGTTAGAGCCAAGATTTTCAAAAGTAACTAGTGATTTTGGGAGCCCAACCTGAGACGCCTTAAAGGGGCCAAACATTCAGAAAATGCAGAGCACTCGCCTTTTGAAAGTAGGGCCATTTCAAAGTGTTTCAAGTTGGTCTCCCAAAAACTGAAGCACTCAAAATCAATCACTTGGTCTAAATTCCCTAACCAAAAATCCTGACTGGGTGTGGTGGATGCCTGGGGGAGAAAAGTTCCTGAAGGATGTGGTGAAGCAAAGGGAAACACGTGTTCTATGCTGAACCTGAATTAAACAAGGCAGGTGAGAAAGGACTTCTCTAGGGGAAGTGGGGAGAGACAAAAAGCTTCCTATTAAAAGGTTGCAGGGAGAGAGGAGAAGCCTTGCCACAGGTCAAAAGGGCTTGGTATCTACTAAATAAATTATGCATTCATTTTGTTTGTAATAGTCTGTTTACTGGTTGCCCAAATGTTGAGCACTGTTGTACTTCAGCCCTTGCTTTTTTTGTTCTCCCCCCACACATCTGACACAATAAACTGGTAGTCTGCTAAGTGAACAAATCAGTGGGCTAAAATCAGTACAGTTTTATATTGAAGTTTTAACTCTACAAATTTAATAAAGTGCCTAACCATTTACAGTGACCTCTGCAACCTCTCTCACCTTTGAATGTAAATCAGACAATTGTTAATCTTCAAAGGGTTATGTTGTAATATTTATAAGAATGCACACAGGACAAAATCCAGAAGCAACCCACTGCCCTCTTTTAAATGTTTTAAACAACAAATTAGAACTGAGTGGTTGAATAAATGGCATAATCACCACCACTTTTTTCCCCAAAATGAAGATTTTCCAAGCTGCTGAGGACAAGCCATTTCTTACTAATTGCTGTTCAACTGACATTCAGATTTTCCCAACAACTGTGATTCGGTGCCTCCTGGGGGTAATTTCATCAGCAAGATCAAGTAACGATGGCACCCAGCTATGATTGCCAGGAGGCATCTGCTGACACCAGATTGAGTTCTTTTCTTCAAAAATACTTGTGGCCCCACTGCCCAAGGTGTCTTGCTTAATTTTTTTCAGAATACGATAGTCATCCAACCCAGAAGCTCCGTGTCCATGAAGACAGTTCAGCCAGAATCACTTTAATGGGTGTCACAATTAATTAACTAATTGCAGGGGCAATTTTCCTCTCTCTGCTGGAACACATGCCCTTCTCTGGATAATGATAAGCCATCTCTGCCTAAGATTTATTTTTATTCCAGAGACAGTAAAATACTTTGGGGGACTTTTGTTTGTTTGGGAGGGTGCGAGCTTTGGAATGCATCAGATTAAACCAACTGGCTGATATTTACAAAATATTTTTAGAAGGAAAATACTCTTGCTTCTCCCTTCAAACACTATCTACAAATTACTTAGATTGGTGGTTGTATGCTGCACCCTCACCTCCGGACAATAGCTATTCGAGTGATGTCTATGCAATCACTTCCAGACAGCTAATCATAGAATTAATTTATTCTTTTACCTCTAGATTGTTGCAAATGTTTGATTCACTCATCTACATATAATTCTATTAACTCTTGGCACCAAAGGTTGTAGCAGACCTTATTGCTGGCACCTGGATTAAAATGCATCATGAATTATCAGCTGTTCTGAACGCACTGCAGAAAGCCACCATCATTCAGCTGCCAGTTTTCTTCCTCAGCAAACTGAAGGGATGGGATGGAAAGTCCGGGAGCAAGGTTAGCAGTGGGCTACACTAAGTGAGCTGGTGGATCTCAGTCTGATTCAGAGTAGAGAAGAGTCTATGTCACAAAGAGTAATTGGCATTAATTGCAGCATTGCTAGCAATCTCAGCACAGAGAATAAGCATGTGCACTGAACTATTCACCCACCTCCTAGTGTTTGTCATTTTGGAACATATTTAAGTGACATTAGTGGGGACAACGCAGGGAAGCTTATATTATAACTGCCCTTACTACACTTTTCCTGTGACTAGAGGACTACAGTTCTAAGGGCTATAGATCTAGCATCTTTCACAAACAAATTCACTCAGGAAGTACTTAGTCATTGTATTACTGCACACTATTGGAGAAAGTCTGAAAATTAACAAAAAGTTAAAAAGAACCATGGTGCTACCTTACTGAAAAACGCTGTATTTTTAAAAGGATCGTTTATTTCCAGTGTAATGCCAAATATGATAGAGTGAGAGATGGTTGAGCGGCAATCCTACACACCTTCTTATGAATCAAATTACTTTATGACAAAGTGTTCGCAAAACCAGACCTTCCATCGGTTTGTGAAAACATAATAAATGAGTAGAAAACTATACATTGCTACATGACACTTACCTGACCCCAGACAAGTTCTCCTAGTCCAATAAATACACACCACATCCACTGGTCAAGCTGCAGAGGAGAGCAGCTGAAAGGTTTCCCACCAAACTGCACAATTACTATCTGCAGAGGAAAAATGGGAGGGAGGAAGAAATACTTTATCTTTCTTCTGAAAATATATTTTCCCCACATTTACATGAGCTTTTGCTCTCTCAGTACACTTGTTTACATCTCACTTTGATTCAGCAAGTACATTGCTGGCTGGCACATTTAAGCACACCATAGGCATTTGTTGTTTAGCAGATTTTAGTATGGGGCTGAAGTAGGGAGACCTACATTCTGCTACTTGGCATTTTATGTGTCACTAGGTGCAAGTCAGCAAAAGTAGCCTCCATTCAAAACACTTTGGGACTCCTTTTCAGAAGTGCTGAGCACCTCATCCCTATTGTGGTCAACGGAGGCTTCAGATGGCAGGAGTTTAGGACCTCTGGAAAATCAGACTCAGGCTATCTTAAATAGAGTGCCCATAAACGGACATATCCTGAACTAGATACCCAGGGAAAAGTGTTATTTTAGTTTGGAATTTATATAGTGGAAGAGACCTTTCTCCAGTGTCAACATTTTAATCCATTGCTGCTATGGTTTAGATTAAATCCCAATCAGTTACAGCTCAGTCCTGAATATATTCATTTATCTATAGTCAAACTAGCCTAAAACCATACTAGTTATCGCACAAACTCCTCTAATCAAATGCAACTTGACATTCACATGTTGTATCAAATGACTGATTGAGTTCTAGATCATGTAATGTTAATTCTAGCATTTTTTCTTCAATATCTTTCCACTCGGACTGTCTTTTTAACAGCATCCTAGCGATAACTGATATGGTCTGAGGCTAGGGCGGCTGTAAATGAACACATTCAATAGTAATCTGTGAATGATTGATGGAAATGAAATCTATGGAAGAAATTGGTAACACTGGACTGGATTAAGGTTTCTTGCATAATATATATTCAAAGGTAAAACGAGGTCATTTATGAAAAAGAAATGTTGACTTGCAGGAGAGATTGATCTTGTGGCAAATGTCTCACCATAACAAGATTTCAATTGTGCCATGTGAATAACACAGAATGAACCATTATCTAAATGGGATTTGATATAATGGGATGGAAATGTCTCACAGCATAGTGCTGACCAGGTTCATTCTGACTGATTTAGAAAAAAAAATCTTACTTTTCATTAATATGCAACCTTATGAATAGCTTTGCTTGTTTTTAAGTCAGTGTATAATAGTCAGTGCTAGGTACCATAAAAATCTATAAACAAAGACTGTCCCTACACCTCAGAGAACTTACTTTCTTAAGTATAAAATGAGACAATAGGTGGGACAGACATGGGGAGCACACTAAAAACAATGAGTCAAAACTGTGCAGCAGTCAGTGTCACAGATAAATACATATACTAGTATAGTAATGCCAATGACACTACAATATGGGCCAATGCCCTTTCTTCTCCTCATCTCCCTTGGACCTATGTATAAAATAGCTGTTTCCCAGCACAACACCATCCTGATTCCCAGCAAACCACTCCCTGTGACTTCTATCCCACTGTAGCTGGATTCCTCACTTTTCACTTTGAAAATCCGGTCACCCTTATGTTATATTTTTAGGACTATTGCACAGAAAATTGAAATACCATATGCAGTTCTGCTGTACCCAGCAAATATAGCAAATACACAAGGAGCTACACTTTTTTTTTTTTTAAACTAAACCACCCATGAAACATAAATCAGACTAGGGATTGGCTCTGTCATACCCATACCACATCCATCCACAAGGACAGGCTGAGCTCCTGGAGATTATAGCAAAAAAATGAAACTAATACAGCTGGGCTAGCAACAGCCACCCAATTAAGAACAATATTTCAGAGCAGCTTTAGTAGGCTTCATTATGCAACATTATAACCCCCGCCCCGAAAAAAATTAAGCTCATATGACCCCCCTTCCCCTTGCGAAAGTGGACAAATTGGTTGAAAGAATCACCTTATATTACCTAAGGAAAGATTACCTGGCAGAAAGAGAGACACGGAAAAGCAAGCAGAAGTCAGACTGACTGTGCTATGATCCTTCATTTTTCTCAAATACACAGCTCCCACTGGTCTCAGTGGCAGTTGCATGTGAATACAGTGAGCAGAAATAGGCTCTTGGTTGTGTACAGAGACTAAGGTTTGTATTTATTTTGGAAGAGTTTTTGTTAGTGGATGGAGAGGATTGGGAGGAGTAGACAGAATCCAGCACATTAATTCAGATCTATGAATAGCAACTCCCCTCTCCTCTCAGCCAAAAGCCAGGTATGGAAACACCTGGGAATGGAAAAAAATCTTCAAGCCCCTTCCATGGCAAGGACTTTAGATTTGGTTGTGAATTAAACCCAAGTAGGCCCAGATTTGTAATGGTATTTAGTGTTGCTCAACTCAGTGTTGCAAGGCCTAGGTGACTTAGGAGGCTCAGTCTCATTTTCAATAACACACACTGAGGGCTAGACGCACAATGGGATTTAGGTGCCTAAACGGCCACTTTAGTCCCCTTCATCCACAATTTAGATCTTCAAAACTCCTGCTCAGCCGCTACCTAAAGTTCCTAGGCAACTCAGTGTTTCCTGGAGAAGTCCCCGTGATACCTACATGTCTCCTGATGGGCAAGCCTAGTCCTGATGCACAACTCTTCACATGTGCCTATGTCCCAGTGGGATTCACAACCCAGGCTTTCTCCCACCTACCGGGACCAATCAGAGGCCTGCTCAAAACACAGCTGGTGTGGAGCTGCTGCCCTCTTTTGCTCAAGAGCAAAATACTCCACATGTTTAGAGCATTCACCCAAGATGTGGGAGATCTGGATTCAATTTCCTTCTCTAACTGATGTGGAGCAGGGACTTGAAGCCAGGTCTCCCCTCTGCCAGGTGAGGGTCCTAAACATCTCCAGGCTATAGAATCGCTCTCTGGCCCATTGCATATTCAATTATTTTTATAAAAGTGCAAATGCTTCAACAGGAGAGATTGAGAGAGACCTAAAATACTTCACAGCCCAGGGGTTAGGGAGATCTCCGGGAATACGGGGGATTAGGTGCCTAAATATCTTTAAATAGCAGGCCCTTAGTGACTTTGTGTAGCTGCAGCATTCCCCACAAAGGGCTTACCAGGTGATGTTTGGCATAGGACTGTACAGCGGAATGGCTGATGTGGGACTAAAAGAATGACACCAGGGGAAAGAGAAGTTTTCTGCACTGATAGCCCAGCATGAAATAGATTTGGCTATTAGTGAAGAATACTCTAGGGCAGGGGTCGACAACCTTTCAAAAGTGGTGTGCCGAGTCTTCATTTATTCACTCTAATGTAAGGTTTCGCATGCCGGTAACATTTTAACGTTTTTAGAAGGTCTCTTTCTATAAGTCTATATTATATAACTAAACTATTGTATGTAAAGTAAACAAGGTTTTCAAAATGTTTAAGAAGCTTCATTTAAAATTAAATTAAAATGCTGATCTTAAGCCACCAGCCTGCTCAGCTCGCTGCCAGCCTGGGTGTCTGTTCACCTAGGCCGGCAGAGGGCTGATCAGGGCCTGTGGTGGGGTGTTTCAGGGGTCAGGGATGAGGTGTGTGTGTGTGTGGGGGGGGGTTCAGAGATCAGGGCAGAGGCCTGGCGACTGTGGGGCATGCACGGCAGAAGGTTGGATGTGTGTTGGGGTGTGGGGGGTTCAGGGCAGAAGGCTGAGGGAATGGGGGGTGCAGGGCAGAGGGATGGGTGTGTGTTGGGGTGGGGTGGGGGTTCAGGGCAGAGGGCTGGGGTGTGTGGGGGGTGCAGGGCAGAAGACGGGGGTGCTCGGCTCGTGGGGGTGCTCCCAGCCCCCTGCCCTGAGCGGCTCAGGGCAGGGGGCTGGAAGGGATATGCCCTGTTCCACCCCCTTCCCCCAGGCTCCATCCCTGCCTCTCTTTGCGTCCTCCACGGAGCTGTGTGCACGTTACCGCTCTTCCCCCTCCCCCTCGCTAGGGCCATCAGCTGATTGGCGCAGGGACGGAGAGGAGGAGGGGCAGGAAAGCACCACGCTGGGGGAAGGAACAGGGAAGGGGGAAGCTTGGCTGCCGCAGAACCAAGCTTCTGCCTCCTGGCCCCGCAGGGAAGAGTGGTGGGCGGGGGGGCCGAGTGGGGCTGGGGGCCGGGACCGCGGCAGGGAGCTGCATGCCACTTAAAATCGGCTCGCGTGCCATGTTTGGCACGCGTGCTGTTGGTTGCCGACCCCTGCTCTAGGGATATCTGATGGACCTCTGGATCCCAGCTGACATGAAGGAAACGGGTCAATGCTTGCACCCATTAACAACAAACCAACTTGTTCATCCCTACTATGAACAATAGTAGTAAATAAGTGTAAAAAGTTATTTGCTACCATTGGTTAATGATAATGCTATTAATAATCTCCATTGAAAATAATGAGACTTCTTGTTTCAACAAATCAGTTACTCATTGTAATTAACCATACTTCTTATAAATCTTAACCATAAGTCTCTTGTGAAAAAGTAACATACTATACTCTGTTTAGCATGCTTTCACTAGGTTTGTAAATATTAAGTGTTCTAAATTATCATTACTGATAGAAGCAGTTATTTTGATTAAAGCAGAATAGGTCTGATACAGGATGAATGAGCATTTGGATTGATAAGAGACAACCATGGCCACAAAAGCATTTGATTTTTCCAAAGAACAAAGACAGAAAAATTGTACATTTCTGATGAATAGTTGCTATTTCTTGCATGAATGATTACCTGTACAGCAAATGTACCCAGTACAATAGTGCAAAATATAGGGTTTCTAAAAATGCCATCAAAAACATTCCTCTCGCCGTGGATTTTGCGTGCGTTGATTTCATTGAATAGCTGCATCATGACGAAGGTATTGAAGATAATGGTGTAGTGCTCAGAAGGAGGAGAGTGGAGTGGTGCATTCCGACCACTGTCAATCTTAAACATTTTTTCACCTTAATGCAAAAAAGAATAAAAAAGTTTGTTTCTGCTATAAAAAATTCAGCCTCGACTTTGTGTTATATTGCCATTCCCGCTCATGGGCTGCCTCCTCGGTCTTGTGTTGTTTTGTTTTTATTTTTTAGCAGCATTGCTTCCACAATTACTACACTGCAGGCATAGTTCCCAACTCAGTGAGCAAAGAAATCCAGAATTCCCACTGTGAAGCTTCATAAGGTTGACTATTATCCAGTGACTCAATGTACCAGCTCAAATGATTTTTGGTAGGGTTTTTTCTCCCACCAGGTAGGAACGACTCTAAAGAGTCATTTCTTTCATCTCATTTACTCAGAGCAGGAGACTTGTTGACACTGCATTTGCCATTTCTAAAACAATTAGCAGCAACCATCCTTCAACAATCTCTGCATATTACTTCCTAATATGCATTATTCTTGACAAGTAGTCAAGGATATTAACTAAAAAGAACAGCAGCTACCACCACCCAATTTTAAAATGATTTGTTTTTGTCCATTTGTCTGTTAATCTACTTTGTAAGCACCTAATAGGAGATCATACTATTATTTAGATAACTGAAAATTGATTGTCAATATTAAAAAAGCAACATTTTGTACAGTATGAACAGTAATTGTAGAGGTTACATAACACTTGGAAATACATCTACACACAGGGCCACTTTACTTATTCACTATATGTATACATGTCACAATTCTTAACACATGTATACCTATATATAAAAAGAGACCCTTAGAATAAGGGCAGAACATTAATCTGTATGAGTAAAGAATAGAGATAAAATAAATGTAAAGGGGGAATTTTGCTCTGCAGCAAACTTTAACAAACATTTGGTTATACCAAACATCATTCACTTGGACAATATTGTTCCGGGCTCCCAGTGGTGTTACTGTTTGAATGAGAGGCTTCCACCTCACAAACAGTTATAGATCTGAGAGAACTGCAGTAAGGTCATATTCTATCAGTAGAGTCATCAGAGAACTGAACTTTGCCTTTGATGTTTGAGCAGCTCCAGTGAAAATCAATGGGAACTGTGCGCATGCATCCAAAGGAAGACTTTGGCCTATAGTCTTTTGACTTAAAAAAGTTGTGATAACATAAATGTAGCATTATAACTTTACTATGGGTGTGATGCTGAAGATAGAGCTGAGACTTTTAAACACAGATTACATGGATATGTATAATCATTACCAAAGACTTCAAACCAAGTAATGAAGACCATTATGAAAGGCAAATGGACTTATGCTTAAATGTGATTGAATTTTTTCTTTGACATGATTATCCATAATTAAATCTTCAAAAATTCCATTTCACTGCATTACTTCATTCCAAAAACAGGACCTGCTGCTTCCGTGGAATAGAAGTAGATAAGGTTGCATCTAAGTTTCCATTGCCCACTCTTCTCCCAAGGCCACTAGAAACATACCAGCTTTAAAATTTGGTAGGTCAGGCCTGGGACCAAGATACAATTTTTTTGTGCAGCAGTTTAACTGAACAGGACAATGGCTTCTAGATTTATGACACTCTAAAAATAGAGGCAATCAGTGTTCAAACACACGTGCCAACTTATAGCAGCAAAGGGAAAGGAGGAGAGAGAGAAGGAATTTGATTTGCTAAACTCTTGTACAGAAGATCATTGATCAGAGTCCAGTTTAAACAGTTAGCTTATGAATCTGGAACTGTGGATTACTGGCCGTGGGAAACTTAGTACAGCATATCAAATGATTCCTAAGTTTTCACTAAAAAAGTATCTAGCTCTTTACCTTATCTTTACCAAATTGCTAATCTGATTGCTAGGAAGCTTATTGGAAAGGAAAGAAGCACATTTTCTTTTTACCATGTAGGATACAGCTGAACCTCCTGAAGCTCCCAAGGGAGCCTACTGCTGCATTTCCTAAGGCTCTCAGGAAATGGGGTGGGCTGTACGCCTCCTCAGAAATGTGAAGGGGACTGGAGAGCCTCCTGAGGCTCACTATGTGTGCGGGGCAAAGGTTCTTCTCTCCTGCAGGCCTTCAAGAAGGGTCCTTCTCTCAGCCTTGGGAGGCTCACTGGAGGGCCACCTATAACTCCCATAAAGCGTACAGGATGTTTGACTTTCAGATGCACCTATTATGAAGGCTCATGTGCATAGTTTAGATAGTCATAGGCTGACACGCTTATTAGGCTTTCTAGGGGCCATCAGAATCCTCCTGCAAATATTAGGTACTAGTTGGGGGACATCTCCCCTTCCCACCCCAACCTCAGAAACTTATCAGGCTCATTATAGGCTGCTCCTTTGCTTTAACAGGCTTGTCAGCCCCCCTAGCATCCAAAATAGGCTCACAGCTGCAGGGAGGAGCCTGGCCCTCCTAAGGCATGTACATACATGAATGTACATTCATAACAACTTATTAGGGAGTGTATTACATAGCCTGTAATTACAAATTATGTATTACAAAGACATAGATTTCAGGCCATCAACAAATGCCAATTTAATATCGGTTAAAAATTAGACAAGTTCATGGAGGATAGGTCCCTCAATGGCTATTAGCCAGGAAAGTCAGAGATACAACCCTGTGCTCTGGGTGTCCATAAGTCTCTAACTGACAGATGCTGGGAGTGGACGACAGGGGATGGATCACTCAATTGCTCTGTTCTGTTCTTCCCCTTTGAAGCATCTGGCATCAGCCACTGTCAGAATACTGGGCTAGACGGACCACTGGTCTGACCCAGTATGGCCATTCTTATGACATATTGTCATGAACACAGTACATGAGCCCCAAGTGTTAATTATTATCATCAGCCTCTTGAACAAATGCACTAAGTGACATAGAGGAAGAGTGACTATTATTCTTTCTGGGTTATTCCTTGCAATGAAAAACGGTCCTTTTCTCCCCTATATCTCATGTCCCCAAAGACCCCATTCTAGAAGAAAAGCATTCACCATCAGTAAAACCTGAATTACTGTAAGACCACGGGTAGAGGGCTGAAATAATAAATTAGCCAATTTTTTTCCTTCCAACAGTCACAGGTGTTAAATCCCAGAATGGAGTTTATTGTCTAGTCTAAATAGATTCTAATTACTTGCTTGTTTGTCTAGATTATCCGGACGATAGCATTTATCATGGAAGAACACTGAACAATATTGTCAGTTCCCAAATTGAAGTGGCTTTTTGTACCAGCATAACTTGAATCTGTACATTTCAGATTCAACAGAAATAAAATATTAAGTTTCCTAGCAAAGAGGACAAGGCTTGAAATTTGAGCTTAGAAACAGCCTGACCAGTTTGGTTAACACCCATACTGACCTAAACCTTTCCCAGTGCCTTGAACCTACACTTTTCTTAATACTCCAAAAAGCTAGATTAAGCAAATCCCACATTTTTACCAAGAACATATGAAAAGTTCCAGAATGACCCCTTACA
Organism: Chrysemys picta bellii; assembly: GCF_011386835.1. Taxonomy (NCBI): domain Eukaryota; kingdom Metazoa; phylum Chordata; order Testudines; family Emydidae; genus Chrysemys; species Chrysemys picta. Next base: position 41,169,194 of record NC_088797.1, read on the forward strand.
TCCCATCAACCTCCAGTTGGGGCTATTCCATCTCCCCTTATCTCTTTTAGTGCCACTGCATGGCTCAACACCTTGGGCATGTCTCGGGTGAGCCCTGACTAAAGCTTAATGCAAATGTTTGGTACTTTGGAATAATCAGTACAGCAAGCTACAGCTGAGACCTAAAGTGAACAAAAATATGTTTTGTTTATCTTACCAACAAAGAGAAGCGTAAAAATGAGAGTTAGCTGGTAGACAGCATGGCCCAGAATATTCTTCATCATGGTACGTGATATAAGAGGCTTGTTTCTGCCATATGGTCTCCTTAGCAGTAGAGACTCTGTAGGGGGTTCAGTGGCCAGAGCAAGAGAAGCAAAGGTGTCCATAATTAGATTGACCCACAGCATCTGCACAGCTTTCAGTGGAGAGTCCTTAGGAGACAAAATAAAATATAATGTGTTTCTTTGTTTTGGTTTGCTAAAATGATCATTGTCTCCACCATTTCTTCCCTTCACACTCAATGTCTTATTGTGCTATTGCGAGGCAGTAATATCAGAAAGGGTATGGAGCTGAGCAAAGACGAACAATCAGATTTATCGCCAATCATTTCAGCCAGCAGCATTTGCATCCAGACACCTTATTTAGCATCACATTAATCCCATCTGAATAATTTGATTATACAATGTACCATAGCACTTTACCCCAGGGATTGTTTTTAAATTGTTTAGAAGTCAGGTTTGGGTGACTAAATATTAAAGACTATCAAAAAATATGTTTTCCAGGGTGGGGACAGAAAAAAACCTATATTAAAACAATTAAAATATCAAGTTTAATGTGAATTTATATCTAAGCTATGTCTACAATTTGCTGTAGTACACACATTGTGTTGCCTGAAATTGATCAAAATCTTGGAACAATTCAATGTGAGATTTTGATAAATTCAAATTTTATAGTTTATTTTATTTTTAAACACAGAAATAAACTACGTTATTCAGCTCAGATGTGAACTGAATGTACTCAACATCCTATTAAAAGCAAGTAGGGAGAGAGAAGACTGATTCATCTACTAAATCACAGGAAGAGTCATTAGGAACTATGAAGCAGAATGTTCATGTTCCTCATCAAAAAATATTCACAGGACACCCAAACATCAGCATTATTACCAAAATGTTAATAGATTTTGGTAGGATTAGGTATTTATTTTCCAAACTAGATTAGCAACCACTAGAAGGAGCTATTTGCTCATTTAATCCAAGATGGAGACAGCCTAAGGTCACACCATATAGGGCTTTAGATCACATTACAAACAAACCAACCAACCAACAAAAAACCTAATACAGCTCTCAGGTGAAAAGTAAATGACAAAAAGAAATATATATTAAATTGCAGTTTGGCTAATGATCCGTTCTCAGTAACTGTACCTCACTGGACCAATTGTAATGACACGTAATTGTGTTTGCTTCTAAGAGCCATAGCAAGGAAGAAAGAGGTAGATTTTTTTTCTTGGAACACACATGAATAATTCTAGTTCCTGTGCCTTTAGTGTGAATCTGAAATAGATAGCATTAGTGAAATCTATTTTCAGACTCAGCGAGAGAGGGGTACTTTATTCATATCAGGGATGGGTAAGAGAATTCTCAAAAATAATATGAGATAACACTCCAACATTTTATCACATAACAGGGATAATTTACGCAGGGGTTCTCAGACTGGGGGCCGGGACCCCTCAGGGGGTTGGACGGTTATTACATGGGGGGGTCGAGAGCTGTCAGCCTCCATCCCCAAAACCCACTTCACCTCCAGCATTTATAATAGTGTTCAATATTTTAAAATGTGTTTTTAATTTATAAGGGGAGTCGCACTCAGAGGCTTGCTGTGTGAAAGAAGTCACCAATACAAAAATTTGAGAACCATTGACTTACAGTGTGAAAGTTTGAAGATCACAGTATTGTTGTTATGCGCCATATATTTTTACCATAGTGCATAGGTGAGGCAAAGGAGTGTCAGACTAATTTACAGACCAAAATAAATACCATTAAAAACACTTGTTTGAAGCCTGCACTTTTCTTGAGAGATGTAAAGGTTTATTTTTAATGAAGACTTCTCAAGCTTTTATATCAGTTTCAATACCAAGGAGCAATTGCTGTTAAGGACAGCACTTGGAGACAAACTGTAAATGTTTTGGTCTCTGTGTTTGCTTGAAATTACAGTCTTGATCTCACAATACATTCATTTTCCTGCAAATAAATAAACGTGCATTTAAAACATTCTTTTGTTGCAGACTGTATTTAAAAAACAATGTTGAGGTTTGGCCTACTCGAGGCGTGGGGGAGGCAATCTACTGCTTTGGCACAAGTTGGGCATGCTAGGGAGCAGAGAATGATTAGCCAAGATTAGTCAAGATTCTTGACTTCCTGGCCATGGGCAGCATAAACTGGGCATATCAGGAGGAGAAATCAGTTTAGCCAGCTGATATGCAGCTCCAGCAATAGGAAGTGCCTGTATTTGTAGGGATGGGGGGGGGGGTTAAACAAAGGATAAGTAGGATTAACTAGGTCCCAGATTTTGTGGTTTTACCAATGTGGAATGGCCCAAAGCAGTGGTGACCTTATGCTAAGGTTTCACCATCATGGCTTACAGACTCCTAGTGCTGAGGTACCTAATATACATAAAAAGGGGGAAACATAATCAGGTTTTTACTGAAGAATTTGCCTCATACTATTTTCACATTTTGTATGGTTAACAAGAGCACTGCACAAGCATTTTCTGTTTGGAGATAACTTTAGAAGCTGGATTGCTGCCTCAAGTGTTCATCCCCACATCAACGAAAATTACATCTGTACATTATTCATAATAAACAGTCATGTGGGCAATAGCCAAGGCCTCAGATATTCCTATGAATAATGTTACAGGCAGTTCCTTTCTTTGACCCATCTTCACACAAGTGTAACCAGACGTCATCAGCTTGGGCAGCAACACGTTCTCACCAGTTCACTGTGCCAATCACCCTGAGTTCCTAAAGTGCCTCTAATAATTACCAATTATCTGCAGTGCTGCACAGCTCAATCAAGTGTAAAACCTCGTTCTAAGCCCAAGTCCAAACATTAACACATGTTAGTTTGAGCAGCCAGTGTCATGAAATTTCCACTGCAACTCTACCTGGTTTCTGATTAGTTAGTGGAAACTAAAGAAAATGTCTATCAGACATGGAGTTTAGTCTTCCATTATAGTTTTTAGTCTTGTTCTGACTCTATGCAGCACTAGAACAGGTAAGTGGCATTCAAGCTTAATGTTCTTATGGCAGTCTCTGGCCACTGACTAAATGGCCAAAGAATCCTTTGATCTTGTAGGTGAAGTTCAAAATAATACATCATCATGTAGCCTCCAACGATTGTTGGGAGGAAAGATGTTCACATTGCGATCCACCTGAGATCACCACTTACTTGTCAAGTTCTTTTCCATTTGACCTTGGAAAAGGTTACTATTTGCCTAAAGGTAAAAGTCCCTCATATCAAATGATTTTACACTTTATCTTGGAAAACACTTAAAGTACAAATCACAAGAGGCTGGCAATAAACCACAAATCTATTGTGACACATACAGCCTCACAAATTTTAGAGCTTGTTATTTTTGAGTTAAGATGACAAGCTGTAAGGGGACAGAAAGGTGTTTTTATCCTTACCTTTTAATTCCCATTTGTCGCTCAGCACACACAAACACTTGCCTACATTAGCCACTGTCCCATTAAAGAGGCTTTTCTGCAAAACTTTTGAAACATTTTCTAGGTACAAACATTTTTGCTGCTAGTCCTATTAGATATAAGTTTAATAGAAGCTGCCCAGTCCGTTAAATTCTACTTGCAAACTTCTTGATATTTACTTCCAACCTTCAGGTGATCAGTACAGTCTAATTCTATTTACTGTGCAGTATTATTAACCAAAAGCACAGAAGACTCCTAAATTGTTAGGATTTGTCAAATGCTGCTGTTTAGAATGCTAGAGTGTATCAACACTAAGGGCACGTCTTCACTACCCGCCGGATCGGCGGGTAGCAAGCGGTCTATTGGGGATCGACTTATCGCATCTAGTGAAGACGCGATAAAATCGATCCCTGATCGCTCTGCCGTCGACTCTGGAAATCCACCGCGGCAAGAGGTGGCAGTGGAGTTGACGGCGGCGTGGCAGCGGTCGACTTGCCGCCATCCTCACAGCCAGGTAAGTCGACCTAAAATACGCAACTTCAGCTATGCTATTCACGTAGCTGAAGTTGCGTATCTTAGGTCGACCCCCCGCTGTAGTGTAGACCTAGCCTAAGTAACATGCAAAGTAATACCTTATAAATTTCTGAAGTAACTTTCATCCTCATTATTCAGGAGTTGAAGTGTATAGTGACAGCTGTACTTAAGATAGTGCATCATTTCTAAAGTGCTTTTTCAAGTACTTTTAATTTTTGCCAAATGTTTAGCCTTTTCAGCTAAGACTTTCAAGGGTAAGTCTCTGCCAAAATATGAATTCTGTTTTAAAATCCAAGTAAAACTCATTAATTTTTGAGTATGAACTGTTTAAAATATATTCCTTTGCCTTTTTTTTAAATGTAACCTTTTACAAACAACCACAAAGCCTCAACTATTTGAGGTAGAATTAGAATTTGGCACAGAGATACACCTTAGCTTGGACATTTGCCTTATGTTGCTCCAGTAAAATTCTGTTTTGATTTGCCTGAGGTGTATTTAAAGATTATTTTGTGCATGAACAGATTTTTTTAATAATTAAAAAAAACAATGTCCCAGTGTTTTCTTGCCACTGTATTTGCCTAGGTAAGTAAGTTGCATGAAATTTTGGGTCTTGGAAGGGATGTATGGAATTCCATGGGATAAATGAGAGTATGGAGTCCTGTCTCCAGGGCCGGCTCTAGGCACCAGCACTCCAAGCATGTGCTTGGGGTGGCACTTAACAAGGGGCGGCACTCCAGCTCCTTTCCCCCCCCACCTTGGGGTGCAAAAAGCCGGGAGCTGGCCCTGAGTGGAGGTGAGCTGCGGTGGTGGGGTGCGTGGGGAGGGCCACAGGAAGTAACCCTTGGGGGGGGCAGAGGAACCGCTCTCTCTCCCCCCAGCTCACCTCCACTCCACTGCCACCTGCTCCCCCGAGCGCAACGCCACTCCGCTTCTGCCCCCTCCCTCCCTCCCAGGCTTGCCGCGCGAATCAGCTGTTTTGCGGCAAGCCTGGGAGGGAGCGGGGAGAAGCGGAGCAGTGGTGGCGGAGGTGAGCTGCGGCGGTGGGGGGTGTGGGAAGGGCCACATGAAGGAACCACCCCCCCCCAGCTCACCTCTGCTCCATTGCTGCTTGCTCCCCCGAGCCCGCCATCGCTTGCCTGGGACGGGAGGGAGAGGTAGGAGGGCAAATGCGGCATGCCCAGGGGAGGAGGCGGGGCCAGGGATTTGGGGAAGGGGTTGGAATGGGGCGGGGAAGGGGCGGGGCCGGGGGGCGCGGGACTTTTTTTTGCTTGGGGTGGCAAAAAACTTGGAGCTGGCTCTGCCTGTCTCGTTCAGTGCACAACAGTTCATAGTGTTTCAGGCAGGGCTTCACAAGAATCTCTTGCTCACTGAGAAAGCTGTACACTGAATGAGCCAAGGCCTCTACACCTGGTGTCTGGAGAATGAGATGAGGACCTATGAGTCTGGACCTCATTAATTTACTGAAATCAGTACCTTTAGTCTTAATTTACATCGGTTTAACAAAGTAGATCTGGATGCGCAGAAAGGATGGTGTGTAGTAAATTAGCCACGGTGCGTCCAGATGCCAACCACACTTAAAGCGTAGGCTGGACAGTGCACAGTGAATGAGGCAAGGAATAAACAAACTTGAAAAGGGAGGTGTAATAGAGTGGCATGCCCTATATGGACCAGAGACCTCAAGACAGCTATCCCCATCCAATTAGTCTTGCCTGCCACTCTTGGGATGGGGTTTGGGGTTTAAGGTTTAATTACCAGAACCAGTAAGATACAGAGAATCTGATTCCGCCATAAAGAGCAACAGGAAGCTGCAGAGAGGGGAGCAAGGGAAGGAGAAAATCAGAGTGAAGTTAGAATGAGAGACTTCAGCAGAGGCCAAGGCAGGGAATGGCTGCTGGGAGTGAGTCTTCAGGGAAAACGCCCCAGGCAGACACCCCCCCAGTGGGAAAAGATGAGGAGTACAGACCTGCTGGAGATTTGAGAACTTAAATTTGGGAAATATTTTGTTACATTAATAAATCCAGCCCCCAGGAGGGGTGTGGCTGAGCCAATGAAGAGATTATTTTGGTAGCTTGATTGAAAAGTGGGGGAACGCTTGTAATGATGGCAAGTGGTCAGGACCTCCATTTTACATCATCTGAAAGACTCTTTTGGCACTAGAGTTTTCTTTTCTGACTTAGCAAGGCATTTGTTTCGTATTCAAGAGAAGAATGCTATCTATTATGCATCATCTCCTGCAGCACCTCAATGCTCCTATAAGGTCTCATTTAATTGCTGTCCATGGCTACTATCCTGCAGTTGGACCTTTGTATCAATTTGTAGCCCCATTGACTTCACTGGGACTCCATGGGGATAAGAGTCTACTACCTGTGCAGTGCAGATGCAATTGCCAGATCAGTGCTTATGGGTCATTTATTGGATCTAATAAGCCCTAAGCCATATGGCTGCAGGCTACATGCTGAATGATAGAAAATTAATTAAATATGGGGATTCATCTTGTCTATGCCTTCTTTAAACAGAAATGCCAAAAGCCCTGAGTTAAATCAAAACCAAAATCTTTCATACTCAGACATGGACATTTGTAATCTTGTGTCGAAGTGCTGAATTGCAGGGAATTTTATGAGAGAGAAAAATAGTGCAAAAGAGACACCAGTGTCTAATTATCAGTTTTCTCATTCTAGATCTGATGAAATATTATGGAAAGTAACTTATTACCATAAACCCGAATGTTAACCTAAGAATACAATTATATTCTGTATGTACAGCAGGGACAAAATATCTGTGTAAAACAGAGTAAAATGTGTAGGAAATGTTTGCTGTACAGGCAAGCCCTTGTCAGGGTCACCGAAAGCTACGCTTGTGTTTTGAAAACAATGGTTTTTAGTTATCTTTATTTGTTAATAAGAATTTAAATATTTCAGTCAAATTAATATTTTAAGACTAATGTAAAGTTTTAGTTGTACCTATAAATGTGCAACTTGGCTACTGTACTTAAGATTTTTCAATATGGTCCTACATTTTGTATCAGAGCTATTTTTATAACAACCAGAGGGTACAGTATGTTCCCTAATGCAATTTTTGGTAATATTTCAGTTATAAGAGGCAAACACACATAATGCTCTTTCATAGAATAGAAACTTTGAGTCTGAAAGTCAACATAATAATGTAGCTTCAGGCAAGTTCCTTGTTGCATGAGATGGAAATAAAAGCTGCTTCAGATTGTCAGGAATCAGGAAGTTAAGTGTAAACATGGCCACATCTCAAATCAACTGCAGTATATTTGCAACAATTTCTAATCTATGTTTTTAATTTCTCTCTCTTGGGGTTTGCTATTTTATTGTAGAACTAAACAATTTCATATAGATTTATTTTGATAAAAATGTATTAACCTTGGGAGATGAGTTTATTTTTAACAGAATGGTTGCACATTCAAAAGTATATAACTGTGGGAAATGAGTATGAAGGAGCAGGGAAGATTTTAGTTACAGATCACTTGGGCAAAACTGTTCTTCATTATGTATTTTTAGGGCCTGGTTCAATTCCTGTTGGAAGCCAAGGAAAACTCTCCAAATGTCTTCAATGGAAGTCGAACAGAGTTCTTGGACTGGTAGGGGGGAAAAAACAATCACAGAGCATGCTCTGTGCACAATTTTCAAACATTAGTCATTTGTTTATTTGAAAAAAAATCTATTTTCAAACACAACAAATTAACTACCCACACAATTATGTTTGAGGTATCCGAGCACAAAAAGGAACAACATTATTTAAGAAGTGGGTTACATTTTCTTTCAAGCTCACAAAGTAATTGAAAATTGCTGGAGACCAAGCATGAGAAATTTAATCCTACAAGAACTGTTTTGGGGAAGGAGGGGAAGTAATGACCGAATGACTGAAAACAGGGATTTAAAAGGAAATCAACTTCAACCACAGCATCAGCAACATGATGCTATAATCATTTGTTTTCTATAATGTTTGTATTTTCCTCTTCTCTTTAGGTACCAGCCATTATCCCTTAATGCTAAATAATCTCTCAATATGCTTTGAAATATTCCTGAAGGGAAAAGGCTGTCACCTAATCTCTGCCTCCTCCCCATCCACAATATTTCCCTTCCTCCTATCTGTCCATAGGCTCAATTGTGCCTATAAGGCATACCCAAAGTAGGGATTAATACAGCGGTACACCAGCATTTAGCAGGAGAGCAAGGAGACTGTTGCTACTTTGCTTCCCTTTGACAGGATACAACAGGCATTTCACCTAAGGTAATTTCCACTGGCTTCTTTAAAGTCATTCCTGCTTCCTCTGGTGAATGGCCCTATGATCATACTGTCCTTGTGCCCAGAGGAGCCAAATGAACACAGTTGTGTCCAGTCCCTGTGAAGGTGCTCACCAGGGCCAGTGGGGACGACTTGAGACCTTTCCACACCTTGCCAAGTACAACTGAGACCCGAGAATTCAGAAGAATAAGTTGAAAGGAGCTTAACCTCTCGGCTTAATGGAGAGACCAGGTCTCAAGTTTCACATAACGATTCCATGACTGCAATGTAAGCGTACTCCTGAAGTGTAGCTAATGACTTATTCATTGCTTTGCTCATAGGTGTGTGTGTCAGAGATGGAATTTACCTGTAGTGACAGACACGTACATTTGTGTAATGGACAGTAAGGGGAGCTGTGACGTTCTCACAGGTGTGCATTTCTTCTATCAAGCTTAGGTGTTTGTAACAGGACCCCTCTCCAGTATATGCCGCTCTTGAGCATTGTTATTTTAGGGATGTGGTGTAAAGGCTGCAGCAATGTCCTTTGCTTTTTAATATTGGAGGAAGAAAACCCGCATGCTCCACTAGTTATACACACTCCCCTGCCCCTTGCTGAACAAAATGAGACAATCAAAAGGAGGTATGCTTATGAAAAAGTGGTGATGTTGAAGTGAAGCAGCATTCACTTTAGTTTGGCTTTTTTTGTGTGTTTGGTGAGATAGGTACATACTGTGACAAAGTTCCTCCTCTATCTTGGTGGGTCCTGCTAAAATAAGATGTAAATGAGGATAGTGATATTAGCAATTAGAACGGATTATTCTGGGGAAAAAATTAGTCAGAAAGACATTTCTGTGCCTGATTTTTGTTTTTGTTTTTAGTTATTTGAATCAGAAAATACAAAGCACCAAAATGTTTCCTTTATTTTTAGTTGAAAGTTTCCCTGTCTGGATTACCTCTAAATGACAGTGCTGCCATCTTGAATGTACCAGCAATTGCAGTCCAATCAAAAGTAATACTTCTGGGAATATCTGTATGACTGATAAAATGCATGATTCCAGATGTAACTCTGACATGTAACTAATGATTCCCAAACTTATTACCCAGAAAAAAATGCATGCTAACAATACTGTAGGAATTAAGAATACAATGGTGACCAGTTGAAAGCATCTGTTGAAATTGAGTATTTGGCTCTTTGGATTATCAAGCAGTCCAGTATCCCTGCTTCATGTCATCTCTGCAACTCAGCTTACCTGTGTAATACATGCCCCAGTGAAAGCCACAATCACAGCCACAACGTTAACAGTAAGTTGGAACTGTAGGAACTTGGAGATGCTATCATAGACGTTACGGCCCCACATTACAGCCTTCACAATGCTACTGAAATTATCATCCGTCAAGATAATATCTGAGGCTTCCTTTGCAACATCAGTACCTGCAATACCCTGGAAAAAATGTGCAGAAAATTATGATAAAAATTATTTATGGGAAAGAAAAAGCAGTAGTTAAAAAATAGATCTTTGGACATCCCTTCCCACTGCACATTTATGCTTTGACCACAGAATGCAATAATAATATTTGGTGAGTACATGCTGTGTCTTGGACATGCTGGATAATAGGTTTGGAGGTGTATGCCGATAGAGAGCAAGGGAACACCTTGTGATCAGCTATTTGAGTATTTTATGATAGCAACTGATGCTGAATAAGGAAGCGAACATCCATGTGTCACTGGAGTTCTGATGGGTTTTTTTTAAATATGCATATATAGAATTGCCAGTCGAAACTGGAATTGCACAGCTCAAATTGAATTCAGCATCTATTATGCCCTCAATTTCTTATGTTTTCAGATGCTGTTGCAGTAGTGCCACAAAATGTTGGGGGACTAGTAAATTGTATTTGATGGGGGTGTATTTTTACCTAGTCAAAATAATGTCCTATTAAATTGGAGAGTGTTCTTCCTGCTCCACCTTCCTATCAGACAGAACATTGAATGCACTTTCCTCTGCTGGCATCCACATTCTGCATATTTTCAATATTTATTTTGAGAAGATTCTTCCAAAAATCAGCCAAGTAAAACTCCTCTGTTTATCACAATGTGTAATAGTGGATTCTGAAACTGCATTAAAACTGCTGACGTACTGATTACAGCCCTTTCCAGAAAACAGAAACTTTTCCATATGCTTCTCGCTTCACTAAATGAACCATCACTGGACCATTTCACTTCATGTGTTATATAAACAGAAAAACTCCCTTTAAGCAAATCTATGATGCAAATAAAGTGACAATTGTCTATGTTCAGGGTCATACCATTGCAAAGCCAACATCGGCTTTTTTAAGTGCCGGTCCATCATTGGTTCCATCACCAGTCACTGCAACAACCTGCCTCTGCTCCACCTGCGTGCTGTCAATAATACCTGCAAAATATATCAACAATACATAGAATATTCACCTTCAGAATAAGAGGCTCCATTCTAAAGCAAAATGTCTGTCTGACATGTCATAGGCCCCCACGGAGAATACAGATTTAGTTCACAGGGAAAACAACGTAGTAAGCCGTGTAAGTGATTACTGCCATCATTACGGGGACTGATCCGGCACCCAATAAAGTCATTGGCAAACTCTCATAAGTTTCAATAGGAACAGGATCAGCCCATTATGTGCTTCCTTGTGAAAGATGAAGCTTTCTACTATTTGAAATCTGGTTTCCCAATAGAATCCATTGAGGCTCCAATCCACTGAAGCCCCATTAACTGTAATGGGACTTGAGTATGTGTTTAAGTGCCTGGCTGAATGAGGACAGACTTAAGCCACAACTTAAGACAGACATACGTGCTTTCCTAAATCCAAGCCTTCATTGGCACATCTGCTTTTTCGGGATGTCTCCAGGGAAGTTTAGCCTACATACCTGAAGGCCATGCGGGCAGGGGACTGGACTCGATGACCTCTCGAGGTCCCTTCCAGTCCTAGAATCTATGAAAAACAGCAGTGATGACTGCTATTTTCTGGAGCTATATTAGGATTTTCCTGAGACATATTCAGCTTTGCCAAGTACCGAAGTGACGAATAAAGCAATATCAACTAAATAAAAAAATTCTGAAGTAATATATTTTAGTATACTAGAAGTACAAGTAATAATAATGGTTCGTATTTCTCTAGTTACTTCCTTCCAAGGACCTTAAAATGTTTTAGAACATGAATGAATTCAGTCTCATCTCACCCTGATGAAATAGGAAAGTATTTTCCACACTCTACAGATGGGGAGACTGAGGGAGTTATATTAAATTACTTGCCGGAGGTCACACAAGAAACACTACACTTTAGTCATAAGATCATCATTACACTAAGTTTCATTTCCAAATTTAATTTGGAGTATATGATTAGTTTTGTTTATTGTCTTTGATACACATGCTGAAAAAAATGCTATAATTAAGGCCTGTATTGCTATTTAAGCAAAGTCACACAGTTAAATCTCTTAGATTATAGGATCTAATAATTACTAGTTAATTGAACCACATGTGTGTATGCTATGTTTATTGTATATAAAGCAAACTTTTCAAATTTTGTTATATTGAACATCAAGATCTTTCTGTAATACAGAACAATATGCTATATCTTTAATATTAAAGGTGATACTAATTCACAAATAAGGCTTATTATTGCTATTAATCTCAGACAGCTGCAGCGGCACCAGAGCTGTAAACAGGGGAGTTTGAGTGGGAGTTCTGTTGGAGGGGAGTTTGGGGGGGAAGACTAGGAGAACCAGGCAGAGGAAAACACAGGCTAGTGAAGGGAGTGTGTGGTGTTCTGGCAGTATTGTGGTGCTCGTTGGCGGTTTGTTTTGCTGTGGATGGTGGTGGTTTGGTTTGGTTTGTGTTTCCCAGACTAACAGGACTTAGGTGGGAAGGCTATGACAGATATAGAGGCACCAGTGGTAGTGACCCAAGCAGTGGAAGACACAATGAAGATGACTGGATGTGCAAGCTGCGGCATGTACATGATCCTGGAGGGGGTACCTGAAAAGAGTTTTGTCTGCATGAAGTGCCGCCTGATAGAGCTGACGGAAGAAAAGATCCGAGGATTGGAGATGCAGGTGGAAACTCTGGCTGAGTTTAGAAGGGGGTTCGAAAAGATGATGGAGCAAAGACATGAAGAGGCTGAAGGGAAAAGCTCAGACCTGCAGATGGAAGCAGGACCAAAGAACTCTGAGGGGAGACTGCTGGGTGAGGAAATTGGACAGTGGAGGCATGTGACTAAGAGAACCAGGCAGAGGAAAAGACAGGCTAGTGAAGGAGAAATAGAGCTAAGGAACAGGTTTGCGGAGTTGGAAAATGAAGAAGGGGCACAGCAGGCAGTCACTGAAGGTGGGAGGGCAAGGAAGAAGAGAAGAGCAGCTAGTTCTATAGGAAGAGGGGAAGAGTCAATGGAGATAATACCAAATATGAGCCCCAGGAGGATACAGGATGGGTTGCAGAGGATTGCAAGGGTGAATAGGAATCGAAAGGACTTGCAGCCAGATGGAACAGGGAATAGACCAGAGAATCGCACCATCACCAGGTAAAGGCAGATCTACATGATTGGGGACTCCTTATTAAAATGAATAGACAGGCCTGTAACCAGAGCTGATCCAGAGAACAGAAGGATGTGCTGTCTGTCGGGTGCTAAAATATGGAATGTGGACCTGAGGCTAAAGAGGATCCTAACAGGAGCGGGAAAGGATCCACTGATTGTCCTTCATGTGGGAACAAATGATACGGCTAGATTCTCGCTGGAACGTATCAAGGGAGACTATGCCAAGCTGGGAAAGACGCTTAAGGAAATCGAGGCTCAGGTGATCTTCAGTGGGATTCTGCCCATTTCTAGAGCAGGGCAACAAAGGTGTGACAAGATTATGATGATCAACAAATGGCTCAGGCAGTGGTGCTATAAGGAGGGCTTTGGGATGTATGGCCACTGGGAGGCATTCATGGACAGAGGACTGTTCTCTCGGGATGGACTTCACCTGAGTAGGGAGGAAAATAGACTTCTAGGATGGAGGCTGGCACAACTGATTAAGAGAGCTTTAAACTAGGAATTTGGGGGACATGTCCAGGTAATCTCCATGCCAGATTTTAACATTGTGAGGGAAGAAAACGAAGTAAGAAAGGATACAGCTGTGGGTAGGAGAATGGACATAAGGAGGAAGGGTAGTGTAGATACCAGTCTAATATGTGATACTGGTGGTAAAATGTCAATGCCTAATCGGGTAAAGAATGTGAGCGAAGCCAAAGAGCAAAAATTAAGATGTTTGTACACCAATGTGAGCCTAGGTAACAAAATTGAGAAACTAGAGTTATTGGTGCAGGAAGTGAAACCAGATATTATAGGGATAACAGAAACAAGGTGGAATAGTAGTCATGACTGGAGTACAGGTACTGAAGGGTATGTGCTGTTTAGGAAAGACAGAAATAAAGGCAGAGGTGGTGGAGTAGCATTGTATATCAATGATGAGGTGGACTGTAAATAAATCAGAAGGGATGGAATGGATAAGTCTGAGTCTGTCTGGGCAAAAATCACATTGGGGAAGAAATCTTAGAGCCTCCCCTGGGATAGTGGTTGGGGTGTGCTATAGACCACCGGGATCTGATTTGGATATGGATAGAGTCCTCTTTAATGTTTTTAATGACGTAAATACTAATGAGAATTGTGTGATCATGGGAGACTAACTTCTCAGCTATAGACTGGAGGATATATGCTAGTAATAATAATAGGGCTCAGATTTTCCTGGATGTGATAGCTGATGGATTCCTTCACCAAGTAGTTGCTGAACCAAGAAGAGGAGATGCCATTTCAGATTTGGTTTTGGTGAGTAGTGAAGACCTCATAGAAGAAATGGTTGTAGGGGACAACCTTGGTTCAAGCGATCATGAGTTAATTCAGTTCAAACTAAATGGAAGGATAAACAAAAATAGATCTGTGACTAAGGTTTTTGATTTCAAAAGGGCTAACTTAAAAAAATTAAGGAAATTAGTTAGAGAAGTGGATTGGACTGAAGAACTTGTGGATCTAAAGGTGGAGGAGGCTTGGAATTACTTCAAGTCAAAGTTGCAGAAACTATCATAAGCCTGCATCCCAAGAAAGGGGAGACAATTCATAGGCAGGAGTTGTAGACCAAGCTGGATGAGCAAGCATCTCAGAGAGGTGATTAAGAAAAAGCAGAAAGCCTACAAGGAGTGGAAGATGGGAGTGATTAGCAAGAAAAGCTACCTTATTGAGGTCAGAACATGTAGGGGAAAAGTGAAAAAGGCCAAAAGCCATGTAGAGTTGGACCTTGCATAGGGAATTAAAACCAGTAGTAAAAGGTTCAATAGCCATATAAATAAGAAGAAAACAAAGAAAGAAGAAGTGGGACTGCTAAACATTGAGAGATGGAGTGGAGGTTAAGGATAATTTAGGCATGACCCAATATCTAAGCCAGGGGTCGGCAACCTACGGCACGAGTGCCAAACACGGCACGTGAGCTGATTTTGAGTGGCACACAGCTCCCTGCCGCGGTCCTGGCCCCCAACCCCACCACCCACTGCTCTCCCCTGCGGGGGCAGGAGGCAGAAGCTTGGTTCTGCAACAGCCAAGCTTCCTCCCTTCCCCGCTTCTTCCCCAAGCATGGTGCTTTCCTGCCCTCCTCCTCTCCGTCCCTGCGCCAGTCAGCTGATGGCCCAAGCGAGGGGGAGGGGGAAGAGCGGCAGCGTGCACACAGCTCCGTAGAGGATGCAGAGAAAGGTAGGGATGGAGCCTGGGGGAAGGAGGTGGAACAGGGCATATCCCTTCCAGCCCCCTGCCATGAGCCACTCATAAAGGACTAGCTGGGGGCTGACAGGTAAGGGAGGGCTGAACTCCTCTCTCAGTTGCTGTTCTTTCATTTCTAGTTACTGTAATTAAATATTAAAAACATGAAGATAATTATACCTGAGTTTGCAGAGAGCCTGAAACAATAACTGGGATGTGAAATGCCCAGTCCATTTCAATGAGAGCTAAGTCAAATGCATATAATGGTATTTTACATGTAAACATTATTAACCATGTCACTGCCCATCAAAGCAAGGAACGTGAACTTCCAGTGTAATGCTGTGGCCAATTGGGCTAATGCGATCCTTGGATGCATAAACAGAGGATTCTCAAGTAATAGAGAGGTTATTTTACTTCTGTATTTGGCACTGCCGTGGCCTCTGTCAGAAAACTGTTTCTAGTTCTGGTGTCCACAATTCAAGAAAGATGTTGAAAAACTGGAGAAGGTTCAGAGAAGAGCCACAAGAATGATTAAAGGATTAGAAAAGATGCCTTATAGTGAAAGATTCAAGGAACAAAATTTAGCAAGTTTAACAAAGAGAAGATTAAGGGGTGACTTGATCACAGTCTTAAAGAACCTACCATGGGGAACAAATATTTGAAAATGGGCTCTTCAATCTAGCAAAGAAAGGTATAACACAAGGAACTTGAAGTTAGACAAATTCACACTGGAAATAAGATACATTTTTAATAGTGAGAGTAATTAACCATTGGAATAATTTACCAAAGCTCATGGTGTATTCCCCATCACTGGCAATTTTTAAAATAAAGATTGGATTTTTTTTTTCTAAAGGATATGTTCTAGGAATTATTTTGGGGAAGTTCTATGGCCTGTGTTATACAAGAGGTTAGACTAGATGATCACAATGGTCCCTTCTGGCTTTGGAATCATGAATCTGTGAAAAAAGACAACTGTCATAATATGAAGATCTTACACCTGTGTTTCCCGAAGGGGAGGGAAGCAGAAGCTATATAAATTAAAGAGAAAGGCCCTTAGCAACACATGTTGGAATTGTAAGGGTCATGACTGGTTTAATTGTCCTGATCGGGAGCTCTGCTTGCAAATGTTGGAAATACACTGCACTTAAATACTGCTGCAGTGTTTGGGTTTCCAACACATCAGGGTAAAATTTAAATGAAAAAATATATATATTTTCATTGGAATCTCTCTCTTAAAAAAAAAAAAAGGAGACCATGTAAATATTTCTGTTCACAGTCAGTTTTGTAGCCCTGAAATTACATTTGTTTGTATTTCATTAACAAACAGGGTCTAGACTACCTGGAAGTTTCCCTTTTCACCACATGAACCTAATCCCTTTTATTTTACACTAATCCAGTCTCATAATACTACTTTTATGTATTATGTTTCATAATAAAGATGCTGAAGGAGAACTCAATGATTAATTGTTAATACATCATTAATACATTTTCCATAGTGTGCTATGGTTAAAAATACCTACATTCAGCTGGAATTATTTGTGACTTCTCAGTTTATAGAAAAAAAGGAAGCATTTTAATGCACTTTTAATTTAATTACATTTATTTCAATAGGTATTGAAATCTTAGCAAGGTTTCAGACTTTCACAATGGTTATGAAAGTCTATCAGTCCAGGTACAAATCTACTAACATCTACCCTTACCAGGGGGAAAATTATAATGAAAAAATTAGTATTTAAAAATAAACAAAATAATATTACTTGTGCTCCCTTCCGGCCTTAAACTCTATGATCTGTGAACTGGAATTTTGAGACTCTTGTAGAATTAACCACAGACATACGGAATCTTCTAAAGCTGTAAACAAAGGGAAATAAGTTCCAAGGATGGTCATTGTATTGCCTAGCAGAACTATATTTGTTTCCCTTCCTAATCTGCATCTGGTCCTGTCTCACAACTGGTGTATGGCATGCAATTCCCATCTATTCTTCATGATCTCATTAAAATGGAATACAGTGGTAGCTTGGAGAAAAAGCCTCTTTATTTATATCATGGCTAAACCAGAATAGTTCACCCTTTTAGGTGTTAGGTCAATAAACCAATAGAATGCAACCAGAGAAAAAGAGGTCATTCCGCAATGCCAATGGTTCTGATGATGTCATGGAACAATATAATCATGTGGTGTCAATGAAACTGAACTATATAAGATGTAGGGCCAAGGTAGAGAAGAAGGTCAGTGGTATGAAACACAGTCCAAGTCCATTGCACGCTTGCATAGACTCTTTAGAGGAATACACAGCTTCTGTGAAGGATATGTGAAGAACTTTCCTTCTCATTCAATCAGCAGAAAAATCATGACAAAACTGGTCCAAATAGCAAACCCGCCAGTAACTTGGATCCCATAAAAGACAATCATTATACCCCAGGGTATACCTTTGTGAAAAGCTCTCAAATATTGGATAAACTATCTGGGGTAGATGATCCCAGATTGGGGAGCAATAACCATCCCACCACTCTTGATAAAGTTGAGGCGTATCATACAGCTAAAAGCATTGAAAGCTCTGAGCAGCATACTGCCATTCCTTCCAGAGTCAATTATTGTTCCTCTAGACCAGGGATCGGCAACCTTTCAGAAGTGGTGTGCCAAGTCTTCATTTATTCACTCTGATTTAAGGTTTCACATGCCAGTAATACATTGTAACGGTTTTAGAAGGTCTCTTTCTATAAGTCTATAATATATAACTAAACTATTGTTGTATGTAAAGTAAATAAGGTTTTTAAAATGTTTAAGAAGCTTAATTTAAAATTAAATTAAAGTGCAGAGCCCCCCGGACTGGTGGCCAGGACCTGGGCAGTATGAGTGCCACTGAAAATCAGCTCGCGTGCCGCCTTCGGCACATGTGCCATAGGTTGTCTACCCCCACTCTAGACTTACTAAAAGTCAGAAAAGAGCAACTAGGCTAAAATGATCACTGAAGGCAATCTTCCAACCTTCCTGAAGGATGCAATCATCTGTCCCTTTCTCAAGAAACCAACAATTCCCGTCTGCATTGAAATGACATTTCACTTGTCTACAAATCACCTAACTTTAGTATAAGGACTAGAAAGGGAGCTGAAGTATATTGACTCTTCCAGTGGCATTTGCCTAAGGCAAACTGTAACTGAAAATTCTGTAACTGAATTTTGAGACTAGTGAGAGGCTGGGGAGAAAAGGTATTTCAAGATAAATAGGCTTTATGTTTCCTGACTAAGCAAAAAAAAACCCAAACCATCTCGGGGAGGTAAAAATGTAAAATGATTAAAAGAAAAATTTTCCTTGCTAGGACCTATCACAGCACTTCTCTTTCTCGCTAATGCTTCTGGAAGAAAAAGTACTCTTTTCACCAATTTTCATGAAGCTATGATTTCTTGACCTCCAGAAGGTTGGAGTTACTAGGATCTGCTAGTCAAACTGCTAGTCAATACTGACGAATTTCAGTTGACTAAAATTTCATATATACTAGAACTTGAATAAATGATTAATTTATTCTGATTTTTATAAGATCTAATGATTAGTTTGTGTTTCAATGTGTGCAGTGATTTGCTTTGGATATCACCAAATAAGCAACACCATTAGCTCTTACTATTTAGTTATTTACACTTCTTTCTTCACCTTCTTGTTATTAACACATCCTCTAACATTCATCTAATAATTTTTGAAGATACGTTTAAAAACCCAGCACTGAAGCAGTTAGTCTCTCAAACCCACCGTTCCTTTGCAAAGTACTGAAAACCAAATTCCATCGCCACCTGACATCTGCCAACATCCTGGGCCCCTCAAAGTGAAAGCATGGCAAGGATAAAGTGCATTAGCCGCTGACCTCTCAGTGGTTATGAACTGAGACCTAACCTCAATGCTTATATGATTCTACTACCTCTTTTCTGCCTCCATAGGTTGATTGCAAGGTCCTGCTAACTCACTGACAAGGTTTAGTGGGAGTGGACTTGAAGGCTTCAATCATTCCTCTGAAAAACAACCCAGACTACTGTGATAAACAGCTCCTTATCCTCCAGAAAACTTAGATGCAGCATCCTGTAAAGATCAAGACTTTTTAATCTTATTTTGAACATCTGCATGTGATGTCATGGTGATACACACTGTTATCGCCAATACCCATCTTTACATCTTCACTTAAACATATACCACTAATGCCATTACAAAGATGTGTCAAATGCTAGTGAGAGATAAGCACATGGACGAAAAACAGCTAGATCAGGCTTAACCCAGGTAAGACTAAAGTGATTTGGTAGGAAAATAGAAATACTGCGAGTAGCCTGCAGGACATTGATTTCTACCTTCATCAAGGGCATCTGCCTACCATTCGACAAATTAGCACCAAATATTGGGGACTTACAGAGCTAATCCTAGTTACTGATAGCCACAGTGGTGAAAACTAAGAAACTGAGAAACTAACACTTCCTTTTGGACTAGTACCTACCACAGTTATCCCTTTGCTTGTCAATTTCCATATTAAACCATTAACATTCACTCTACCTGGCACTGAAGGTGGAGACTCCAGCTTCCAAAGCACACAGTAGACCATTTCCCAATCACCCACAGCACTTCAGACCAGTGCTCAGAACCCTTTACTAGTTCATCATTCACTAATAGAGCCAATCAAGTTTCCGGTCTACAGCTTAAAGCTCCCATTGGGCAGGGACCAATTCTCCATTCATGACCTGTCTGGACAGCTGTACTCATCTAAGACAATGCAGTTGAAGGTGAAGCTCACAAGAGTTGGCAGTCAGGGATCTTTGGTGGAGAGCCAGTGATTGTGAAATGGCCTATAACAGGAGACCAGCATGAGCCATTTTCAGTACAAGATCAAAATCGACTGGTTTGCAAAAGTCTCCCTTCATAATTGAAGAAAAAGAATTAATAATAAATATATTTGTATAAAGAACATAAGGACAAAAGCAGGCTCACACCAAGAAAAGGTGATGAGGCCACTGTTTGCAAACCTTATTTATGGTACTGTGTTTATAGGGGCTGTTACAGTGATCAGTGAAGAATATTGATAGGGTTTGGAACCTGATTCAGAGAATGGGCACTTCATTACAACTCCATTGGTTCCCAGTTGCTATAAGAATATATTTTGATTTCAGATGCTCACTTTTACAGTCAGAAAAACAGTTTATGGCAAACAGCTTTAGTCCAGTCAGATGCTTACATAGAGAGTTTTAACACACAGCTCCACCGGATATGGAAGAAGAACTCCAAGAGTCATGTGGTTTCCCAAACTATCTCCTCTTACATATCTCTGATCCGAACCCCTCAACATGATCTGTATTCAGCCATAAGCATCTACTACTCCAATACAGGACAACAAGATATCATATACAACTTAAAATGAAATATATCAACTCACATGTCTCCCCGGCTTCAAGGAGCTGTTAGATCAAATCCCCTCTGGATCATATTACAGAGAATATTAGTCAGCAAGTGTGTCTTCCATTTCATCTACAAGTAAACCCCTTTCCACCTACTGCTTAGATCAAAAGCATCAACAAGTGGAGCCTCAGGTTTCACTTCATTGCAGCATAAATGCCACGTTATTTTAATGCATCTCACTAGCAATGCCACCCTTAGAGTTATCTGTAAGATACTGTTTGTTTTAAAAGAACAGAACAGATTGGGATTTAGTTGTCCCTTTTCATGTCTGCCAAAAACCTGAAAACAATGAGAGACAAGGAATGCTAGAAATATGAAGATTCAAAGCACACTTATCTTTAAGTACTATTGGTCCAGTATGATGGATCACCCAATACATATTTCTTATATTTTACAAATTTAATACAAGCAATTGTATTAAATATATCTTCTAAAATTATTTGCTCAGCTCATGTCAACCTTTAAAATTTAGCTACATTTCCTAGCTTTTAAACTTTTACAGGCTCTTGGTTAATAAAATAATAATTTAGAGCTTTTACTTAAAAGGAAATTTGAAATAAATTCATTTAAAAATAGTTAAAATTAGTCACAGTTAAAAGCCTTTTTCCCACAAGGCCCACTGTCAATTATTGTGGTTTTACAATCACATCGCATTTTTTTCTACTCTGCTGCTATGTGAATGACTCTCAGATGTAATAGGGGAAACTGACTGACTATAGAGAGAACAGTGAAACTGACTATTTACAAGGAGTACTTTCAAATCTAGAAGTATACTGACAAAAATATAGAAAATAGTTTTTCCTTTAGTTTCTTTCAGTTTTGTTTTAGGACCTGGATCCTGCAAACATACTCATGTGAGTTGTCCCATGGACTATTCACATGCAAAACGTTAAGTGTTTAAGTATGTGCAGAATTAGGCCCTTGGGGCAGGGGGGGAGGTTGTAACTTGTAACAACAGTGGGTACATTTTCAGACAACTGTGATATTTAAGTGGCTGGTGCTCCAATATAAAAAACACATACTATTAGAATGAAACAGAAAAGAATATGACTGCAGAGCCTTATCCTGCAATCAGATCAGCAGATGCAGACACCTGAACCCATGCAGAACCCACTGATTTCAATAGGGCTGGAGCAGACACCCATTTGGGAACATACAATTACAAGACTGAGGCCTTAAAGGGTAAGCTCAAGACACTGAGGAGCTGCTACATGTTATATAAAGAATACATATTATAAAATACACACACACACACAGGATTCATTTCTAGATTGAAACAAATCTTATCTTCATGTGCAAGAAAAAAACTTCTCAAACCTATTTTGGAAGCTGAAAACTCTAGTGCCTTGGAGCAGCCTTACATATATAACAAAGCAATGTCTTCCCAACTTGAAATGATGCCTTTCTGAGTCTCAACATTACAAAAGAACAAAAATGTATAATAAAAGTGTCTTATGCTACATAGAAATGATTTTTGCTGGGCAGGATTGTGGCAGTGAAATAAAAAAGTGCTCCCTCCCTCCGGCAGCTGTATGTCATTAAAAATTAAATATGAAAGTTTGTTTTGTGATGTGTGTTTTTAGCCCTAGAGCGAACCTAATGCATCAAAGAGAAAACTCGCTCTATCCCCCAAGTGACTGAGAAACACGTACTTCAGAGCAAGAGGACCAGAACTAGGGAACATTTAAATAATTTCCTGTAACTTTTAAGGGCCCTTAAAGTGTTATAAACCAAAAACATCTCACAGCAATGTAAAGCTGCTCTTAAACTGCACTGGATAATATAATTATTTTTTCATTTGACCTCATCATCATCTTTAATATGTTACCAACAATACCAGTTATATAAGGAATTCTGCAATGAAATATCTCTTTCAAAATCTCATACTTCACATACAGTAAATCTTGTTAATATTTTGTTGCTTACTACTCTTCAACTCTGTTGATTTTCCTCTTAGGGGAAAATCCTGCATGATTCACTCACACAGGCAGTCTCCAACGATTTATTTACTTGATTTTATGACGCTCCCAATACACACTTCCATTAGAATTTAGAGCCATGCACCTATATTAGGCTCTAGGGTAAGCTTCTGTCTTGCATCTTAGGAGTGCAGCACAGAACTTGTGAGGGCTTCAAGCCGCCTTTGCACCCTTGCAATGTTCTGGGGGCCTAAACAGCACCTGGTATAATTTAGTCCTGAAAAGCTAAGCTACAGCTGCTTGTATCCATCTTCTGAGAAGCAGCAGTGAAGCCCAGAGTACCCATCATGCTGCATTGCCACCCCTGACACATTCCCTATGCCTGGGTTAGAAGGGGATGAGGGAAGGGTCTTCAGAAGACAGTCTATGGCTATCAACTTCAGTTCCTGTGTCAGGGGAATTCTCTTCTAGCCAGAGCCAGGGCTTTAAGAGATCATTTACATCACATTTTGGCTCCTTTACCCAACATACTGAGGCTGGAGGGAGGGTGAGCATCATTTTCAAAAGCACTTAAGTGACCTAGTTTATTTACAAGGGGATGTATGCTCCCCAAAGTCATTTAGATGCTTTTCAAAATTCCACTCTTTTACAGGATAAAAGGATGGAGTCAGAAGCTATTTCTCACCCTGAATCTGAAAATACTTTAACAAAGATTAAATCAGAGCAACCACTAATGCCGCATAGCACATATACCAGCCTGTATCACAGCCCTTCATCCCAACAGCCTGATTGTAGACATAGGCCTTGGAGTATGCCCTCAAGACCAACAGATTCAGATTTCAGACCAAGGAAGGCACTGGCTCCACAGTGGAGGGGCCTCCATGGACAACACCCTGCAAACAGAACCTCTCTTTTCCATGAAAGAGTCTCCATCTTGAGTGCCTCCGCTGACTGCAGCTGTGGCAGTGGGGTGGAGAGTGCACTTTATAGGTCAAAACCAACTCCTAAATATACACCTGGAACCTGCAGACAGCCAGTGGGGATCAGGGAATTACATCAGTTTTATGCCAAAATGGAACCTGCTTTTTAAAACATGTAACCTTGCATGTAACAGCAAATGTGGCAGAACTTAGTCATGTGAATGGAATCAGTATAATGAAAAGACTCTCTTCCTAATGCATAGGTTTTCAAACTGTGGGGCACCCCTCCCCTCTTGGGGGTCATGGAGGAAAGTTCGGGGGGGAGGCGCGAGCAGCAACACCAGGTGGCTTGTGTCAGCCACATAGTGGGGCCCAGGCGAGGGAGCACCATCTCCACACCCTCACTCACCTTAGCAAGCCACCCTGCCTGGTGCTGGCTCTGCCCCCAGAGACCGTCAAATGTGCCTTCCCCCACCCTGGAAATCCGAGGGGGGAGAGGCAGGTATTGGCCCTGCCCTAGCAGTGCAGCCTGGCTGCAAGATGGAAGGAAGCAGCCCATTGCTGAGGAAGCCTGGGCTTTGCCATTGGTAAGTATCGGTGTATTTGAAACTTAAAGGTATAGGTAATTTAATTCAAGTTGTGTTAAGGCCTCTGTTAGATTTATGAGCAGGCTATCAAGCATACTTCTTTATGTGTATTTCTGTCTGGGTTGTGGGGGGCGCAACCAAAAATTGTTACTTAAAGAGGGGGCTCAGTTTAAAAAGTTTAAAAACCACTCTCCTAATGAGCTCAGCAAGAAGAGCTCTTACCCTTGTATTGCTGGTTTTAGGTACATTTGAATATATGTATTTTAAATTGTGGGTTATTTTTAATCAACTCGTTTTTGTTTACTTTATGGACAGCTGCATACAAATATCAAAAATCTACAGCTCCTCTCTCATTCACAACGGTTAGTTCTTCTTACTTCTTATTAAGTACCTCTTACTTGCATACATGCTCTTCCACTCCCAGTCAGTACTACATTCTAATCAAACTGAAAAGCCATAATGAAAATATTGACAAGCAAGCTCTAAAAAGAAGTCAATGAATCACATTTTAATGAATCCACATTTGTATTTCCACCACTCCTGCGAGAGAAACTTCCTTTGTTATTTCCAGATAGACTTTTCAGGTAGCCTACAAAGACAACAGATGTGACTGCCTGGGAAACCATGTCTGCCACTCTAGAGAAGAGGAGGGGTAAGGAGACGGGCAGTAAAAGAGTATGGGTATGCCCAGGCATGGGCGATCACTTCATAGGAACACCAATTCACAGGGAATATGGAGGATGCATTGTATCTGTTTTCATATTCAAAACACCTGTATGAAGTAAACAAAAGCTGGTTTTAAATGAAACCACTTTAACCTACATGTGTTAAATACATGTTGAAACTTCGCTGAGAACCACATTAGAAAGCAAGTGCTTTTCCTACGAATTCTGCAGTGAACCTGCAAACTCAGCCACAGAAAGAAATGTCAAAACTTGCACATGTGGCCTTTCAGTAAATTCCCTTGTCCTATTCATCAACGCTAAATTGCCTACACAGCATTTGATAGAATGATTATCCCTACGGTACTGTATTATTTGATTCATCTTATTGATGATGTAAAGGGAAGTTTAAGTGACTTCCCCTAGGTCACAGAAGTCATCAGTGGCAGAGCTGGAAACAGAACACTACCTCACAGCACAGTGTTCCAATCATTAGACAACACACCTGTATTATAAAAGAAGACAAATAAAAAACTTCCCATTTTTGTTGAGTTTCCTCTCCCCTCCCTTCCCTTCTCTCCTCTCTCATACGTTTCTCCTCACCTCCCCCATATTTCCCTCTGTTTCTACCCTATCACTAAGGCTTTGTCAACACTGGAAAGGGCTTGCTGGTATAGGTATAGTGGCAAACCTTCCTAATGTAGACAGAGTTTATACAAGCCAAAGAGTGCATTTTACTGATATCGCTTTCTCAAACAAAATAAGCTATCTCCACAAAAACAATGAGAGTCCAGTGGCACCTTAAAGACTAACAGATTTATTTGGGCATAAGCTTTTGTGGATAAAAACCCACTTCTTCAGATGCATGAAAGTGAAAATTACAGATACGTGCATATATATTGGCACATGAAGAGAAGGGAGTTACCTTACAAGTGGAGAACCAACGTTGAAGGCCAATTCAGTTTTTTGTGGATACAGACTAAAACGGCTACCCCTTTATAGCCACAAAAACATTTTATTATATCTACATAACTGCATCAATATTAGGGCTTTTGCTAGTAGAGAAATGTTGTTAAACAATCACATCCCTGACCAACACTTGATCTACTAGCAAAAGTTTCTAGCACAGACCTGGCCTAATTCTCTGATGAGTGAAACAATTGTGACATGAGAAATAACACAGCTAGCTCCTGCTCCTCCTCTTCTTCCCTCCACTCTGCCCTACCAACAGTACATTGCTGTGTGTCTGGATTGTAATATCAAAAACAAGTACATTAGGTGACACCATTAGACAACCATGGCTATTATAAATAATCATACACATACAGATTATTTGCACTCACCTTTCACCAAAGTGTGTTTGTCTGTGGGAGATGAGCGAGCAAGTACTCGTAGTTTTGGCCAGATCTTGTCAATACGTTCTTGCTCAATCTGAAAAATAATAATACAATCACCAGCCTGTTGTAAGCAAATCTGGATCTATGTTTTCCTGCCTAGAAATGTTTTCACTTTTCACACTCAAAACTGGTATGAAAGGAGAATCAGCCCCTATACTGGTAATCTGGAGCCACCGCTCACCGTCATTTGGCCCGTCATTTTGGAAACAGCCAGCACTACTGGTAGGGTAGGTAGGGCCATGAGACACTGAATCCCCCACACTGTCTTACTGAATTGCCTCGATTGCTGGCTGAAGTAGGTACAATTCACGGTAAGGACAGAAGTGGCCTTTTTATTGCCTTACAGAATCGCTCCACTCCAGAATGTGACTCTAAAAGTAGCAAGGTGGAGTTCTGTATCTGCAGGGTCTCAAGGCTCTCAGATCGAGTGTGCTCAGTCTACAAGTAGAAAGATGTTTCTGTTTGCTAGCCTTGCCAACTCTAGCTGGGATCTGGAAACCCAGCTGAGTTCTTCATCTCATACATCACCACCAAGAGAAAAGGTTCTGCAGGCCAGACTGTGCCCTCAGTGTCCAACAAGCAAACATTATTGTCTGCCCTCATGTTGTCTCAGTAGGTTTGCTTGGGTGTAACCACTTACGTTGTCTCATCTGAGAATGGAGCCATATTTTAAGTGAGACTTGATGCGAGAAGTCAGAGCTCCAGCTAAGAAGCAGCAGTTAGAGGCTGACTCTGTATGGCTGCCAGTTGCTAGTGAGCTCTGAGAGCCCTGCTGTTGGGTTTTTGGTTCGTTTGTTGGGGGGGAGGGTTAAAGAACTTTTCTGAATTTGTACTTTTTGAAACAGTCCGATATGGTTCAGAAAAGAGCTGAACTGGGTTAGCACTAATGTGACAGTGTCACTGATTAGATAACTCTCAGAGAAGTTAAATGTAAGATGCTAGTTTATCAGAGGCAATTGAAATAACAAAGGAGCAGTGTTGGAAGTTGAACCATCCCTCCGGTCAGGCTGCTGGGCTGGTTGTTGTCTACTGAAGTGAGGGACATCACAATAGAAGAGAAATACAGTGTGTTCCTCCATCCTTCACTATAGTTTATGAAACATAACATTGGGGAAAGTTACTTTATATTCAATTCATGAATTACCTCTCCCTTCTCATTTCGGATCCTCCTGTTAAACTCCTTTCCCTCTATGCAGAGAAAGTCTTCTCCTGGATGAATAATTCCACACTTTATTGCGATGGCACGAGCTGTATTGATGTTGTCCCCAGTGACCATGCGGACTGTAATTCCAGCTCGCTGGCACTTTCTTATGGCTTCTGGGACCTATAAACACAGTACAACATACATAAGCTGCTACGTTTTTTTTAATTGCTATATTTTTAAAGGTGAGCCATTCCTAGAGATAAAAATAGGATTTATAAAAAACCAACAAAATCATGGCACAGATCAGGACTGCCCATCTGAAGGTTACTCTCACAACTTGCCCGAAGCCCCATAAGCTACCCCTAGTTTTTACTAAAGAGGAGTAGTTTGCAGCTGACTTAAGCCTTAGTATGGAGATGCAGCCTGCTGAGACTAGAGGTTTCAGCATGGAATGCTCCATTTGATCCAACAAGAACACCATTTCTTCCTTCCTTTTTCCTTCTGTGTTCTCCTCAGATATGACACATTGGTAAACAGACAATTTTAATAGAAATGTATTGATTTATAAAGATGAACGAAAGACATCGTTCTAAAATTATTTACAATTAATATATCCGTTCTTCAGAGGCGCGACAATGTTATTACATATATTCTGCCCCAACAAATCTTGGCTACATTGAATTAAAGTTGCAAGTACATATCATTGTTTTCCATGATTGCTAATTTTTTTCCAGAACATGTGAGTTAAAACAAAGTAGAAAACCAAGAAACTCGGAAGTAAGGCTGCAGGTTCACATGAAGTAGCTGATTTTGAATCTGAAGTATCCAAATTGAAAACAAAAAAAACCAACCATGCACCACCAAGGAGGAGTTTTCTAATTTGTTTCATACATACGTTTGAGTCTATCACCACACTAACTGTAAGGCTGGTATGCAGAAATATGCTGCTTCTGTGTCTAATAATAGTTGGCAACCAACTGCCACATGAAGTCATAGGATTGACTGACCTTGATCTGAGGGCCACAAAGTTCCCCACCCAACCGTTATCTTGAGCAGGGAATCCTGATGCTGCAAAACTGGGAGTCTCACATCTGAAAATCCCTGTGTATGGTTGGGATCAAGGCTCCTCTCCTGCATAGACTAAGTGGTGCATAGCAGTGTGGTTCTCCGTGTGTACAGGCTTTCTCCAGTCAGTCCCCTCTGTCTTGCAAAAATAAGTTTGCACTAAATATCTGGCATATATATTTTTCCTTCAGTGTTGAAGGCCCTTTGTGTACACAGAATAAACACAGGGGTATGCACAGAACCCCGTCAGCCACTCATCCTCTATTTATGATGTCAAAATAGCTGGAATTTTATGCCAGGGTTTAAAAATCATTAAATATACTTTTGGAACAATGGTTTCTGTAATGGTGAAATAACATGCAGCTAAATGCTGGCTAAGATGTGCAGGAATAGAGAAGCTGACTTGCCCATTCCTTCTGCCTATGATGACTCTGCACCAGCCTGATAGATTCTGAGGATGTCATGCTATCTTGGGGGGAGGCATCACGGGGAGAAGTGGAGCTCGACAAACGGGACGGAGTCCACTTACTACTAAAGACCCCTACTCTAGTCTTGGGGTATTAGCAGAGAGAAGTCTAGAATGGTGCCCTACTCTCCCTCCCCCAGATTAGATTTCTGATGCAACATCTTCCTTCTGACAACTCTATTTTGGGTTTTCTGCCAGTACTATTGCTCCATGCGGACTTTGAGTTCCCATTCAGCTGCGTGTCAGTCAGCTAAGGAGGTCAGCCCCTCCTGCATGCATTTAGAAGGCTCCGTGCATGTTTATGGCCTCTCCATCATCCTTAAAAATCTGGGACTGCACCCCCCACACCCTAAGGAGGTGGGGCTTAATAGCTCTCCCAGAGTGGAAGATACATCTAGAGCTCCTTATGCCAGTTCACAGAGCATTAAATTTCTCCACAGCAAGGGGAGCTGGAAGACCATGATTTGGCCCATAAAGACAGCCAAAACAAAGTACATTGAGATAAAACACGATTCCCTGGAAATGAAATGAAAACTGACTTTTTTTCATTGTACATTTCTTCATCTTAGCAGCTATTTTTATTTAATAAAGAAATGCTTTTTTTTTCTGAAGTCCATGACACATATTGCAAGAGACTTTCAGTACTTAGTACACAAACATTTTAATTGGGTAACTGCACTTTTCAGATATTAAACAGCACAAATGTTCTATTACTTTTGATCAGTCTCTTGCTTCTAGTGGAAAATAAATTGACAGGGCTTCAGGAAATGCTGAAGAAGAGCACAGAGAAGCTGTCTAAATATTAATAAATTTGCTATAAATACCCAGTTGTGATGCTCAACTACCAAAATGATATTCAGAATCAAAAACATATGCAGAAATGCAGCTTCATTATTCCAGCTGTGCACAATATGCTCCCATATATTATTTATTATTCAACTTATTAATTAAAAGTAAGGGAAATTCTACAAGAATGTATAGGCACTAAATACATCCAAACCTTCCTGGCAATGCATTAGAGCAGGGGTGGGCAAACTACAGCCCGGGGGCCACATCTGTCCCTTCAGATGTTTTAATCTGGCCCTCGAGTTTCTACCAGTGAGCGGGATCCGGGGATTGCCCCGCTCCGGCCCTCCAGCTGGGGGCTTGTCCTGCTCCGTGCATGCCATGGCTCCACATGGCTCCTGGAAGCAGTGGCATGTTCCCCCTCCAGCTCCTATGTGTAAGGGCAGCCAGTGGCTCCGCACGCTGCCCCCACCCCAAGCACCGTCCCCACAGCTCCCATTGGAAGCACGGCCAATAGGAGCTGCAGGGGCAGCGCGCCGAGCTGTGTGGCTGCACCTCTGTGTAGGAACTGGAGGGGGGACATGCGCTGCTTCTGGGAGCCGCTTGAGGTAAGCGCCACCTGGAGCCTACACCCCGACCACCTCCCATGCCCCAACCCCTTGCCCCAGCCCTGATTCTCCTCCCACCTTCCGAACCCCTTGGTCCCAGCCCAGAACACCTTCCTGCACCCCAACCCCTCACCCAGAGCCCGTACCCCTAGCCGGAGCCCTCACCCCCCTGCACTCCAACATGCTGCCCCAGCCCAGAGCCCCCTCCCACACCCTGAACTCCTCATTTCTGGCCCCACTCCAGAGCCCACCACCCCAGCTGGAGCCCTCACCCACACCTCAATCCCCAATTTCGTGAGCATTCATGGGCTGCCATACAATTTCCATACCCAGATGTGGCCCTCGGGCCAAAAAGTTTGCCCACCCCTGCATTAGAGTCATGTGCATTTCTAGCACAATAAATAATTGTTTTTTGATTGTCATCTGGGAGACAAAAAAAAAAGGTTCAGTATTAGGTAATTAGGTAAAAAATCAATATGCTATAGAGAGATAGGAAAAATATGCATCAGAGTTTTTAGTTTTTTTTTTTTTTAATTATTTTAAATAGTGGATCAATAACATAAGTTAGCACCCTTTTACAGCTAGAGAGAATGGAGATTAACAGGTTAGAGATATTCATTTAAAACACCAACACCATAGTTTTAATTCCCTGGTCTATCATGTACTGTACTGTCTTTGCAGGACCATTAAGTATGACCTTTAAAGATAAGACAGTTAGGATAGTGGTATCTTTAAAAAATTCTGTGCTTGGTATAGACCTACTGAATATAATGCATGTTCCAACAAAGTTTGCATAGTCTGCTATAATGGGTAGTGGATATAGGTTGGTCTGAATAACTTATTTCTATAAGGATTATAGAATCCAGGGGGAAGGATAGCTCAGTGGTTTGAGCATTGGCCCACTAAACCCAAGGTTGTGAGTTCAGTCCTTGAGGGGGCCATTTAGGGATTTGGGGCAAAAAAAATTGGTCCTGCTAGTGAAGGCAGGGGGCTGGACTTGATGACCTTTCAAGGTCCCTTCCAGTTCTAGGAAATGGGATATCTCTATTAATTTATTTATTTAATTTAATTATTCATTAAGTCATAACGCTGAAGTTGGTGCTGTAAAAACCAGAAGAAAACACAGCCCATGTCTAAAGAGCTTACTCTCAAAGCAAGCATGTTGTTCTTAAAGTTCACCATACAGCATCTGTCCCATTAATGTAGATGCAAGCCGGTGAAACTCAAAACAAAAACACTTCAGAGCAATCTGAGTAAGCACATTCAGCTGTTTTTGCTTCAAGACTCCTAAAAGCAGAAGGAGAATTATCACAAAGTATTAGAAAAACAATGGATCTGTCTCCCTCAAAGTTATCCTTTAAGCTGGTCAAGAGGTGGAGAGTTGTCTTTTTAGGAAAATCCTGATTGAATTGTCTGAGTACATTCGGGGCTCATTAAGGCAGGGACAGTTTTTCACGCGTGTGCACACACTGACTCTACACCACTCAGTGAATGATAAAAATAGTATGCACTAATATAGTTCCTTTTCCCCCAGAGGATCCCAAAGTCCTTTACAAATAAGTCACACACCCTGTGTGGGGTAGGTGAATAACATAGTATCACAGGAAAACTCATTTCAAGTTCATATCCATGCTTCTTTATTCTACAGATCTCGGCTAAGCAAGATGGTTAGAAAATTCCTAATAAGCATTCACCTCATGAATTCAAAGCCCTAGCAAAGTCATTTAGGACAGTGGAGTGATGAAGCCTACGTGCGAGTGAATGTACACCAAATGATTGTAACTGATGACCCCACTATCAAGAACCATCAAATGCATTCAGGTCCTAGAGTGAAGTATTATTAAAAATGTATGGATCTAGAAAGGGAGTGAGCCTTTGAGAAAAAGTGAATTAGGGGCCAAATCCCAAGAGTATCTTCCACTGTGGTTGACATTAATGGGAGCAGAGTGCACTCAGCATTTGCAGATAGTGATCAGTCAGCGCCTCACAGGATTGGCCCCTAACTGTCTTACCACATCCAAATTCTGAGATTTTGCATTCAGACACAGTCTAAGCTTAAAACTCCTGAATTCACTGCCTGCTATACAGATCATTAAAGCCATGGACTGGTTTTGAGTCCAAAGAACATATTAGAATCTGCTGAGAAAGCCACTTTTATGTTTATCAAGGACATGGGCCATTGAGGGCCATTTTGTTAAATATAATTTATTGTAATAAGCATTTTTGTACATTGCAGTGGTTTTGGTGAACGTGGGGGACAAAGGTCGATTGTTAATATTAATGAGAAGCACGTCATTCTTTCTGAAGGGAATACATATTTTCTGTATCCATGTTTAAACTCAGTTGGTCAGCCCAGATAAAATGAAATCTTAGTAATCCAGAAATTAAAGTGGAAATGTAACTAGTATTAAATTGTATTGTACATATTATTTTCAGAAATTGTTTTAAAAACACAATTATTTGATTAATATTCAACACTAAATTTATCATCTGGACACAAGATTGTTACATATCATAAAAATTATGTTTCAAAATATAGAAATTTTGTAACTTACAACCATAGTGAAACTTTTTTGGATGGTAGAAACTTTCAATCCAAGGACATTTTTTCAGAATATGTAAAAGTGTGAAAGATCTAAATGATATCTCTTTCTCCTTGATATACATAAAAGTGGCTTTCCCAGCAAATTATAATACTTTCTTTGGACTCAAAACCAGTCCATGGCTCTATTCATAACAATTAACCTTCTCTCTGAGAAGGTAATCAAAAAGAAAAGTAAGATGTGATATGATCATAGTCTATAAGTACCTACACAGGGAGAGTTCATCTAATACTTCAGGGCTCTTTAATCTACCAGACAAAGGCATAACAAGATCTAATGGTTGAAGTCGAAGCTAGAAATATTCAGACTGGAAATAAGGGGGAAATGTTTTAACAGCAAGGGTCTCTGTCACTGATCACTGGAATAGCTCAGCCAAGAATGTGGTAGACTGAAGTCTTTAAATGAAGATTGGATGTCTTTCTAAAGATGATGGTCTTGTTCAACACTACATTACTGGGCTTGGAACTGGAATTACTGGGTGAAATGCTATTGTCTGTGTTATGTAGGTAGTCAGAATAGGTGATCAGAATTGTTTCTTCTAGCCCTAACAGCTACAGATTTATAGATATTTAAAGTTATTTCTGAAGAAAAAGAGTTTTAAATAGTATATTAGGACCCCCAACTATTCAAACTGGAAATATATTTGTATGTGAATTTGCAAGTCCAGTTATCTCATTGACTAAAATCAACTCTGCAACCATAAATCTGTCCAGATACTAATTTTAAATGCAATAATTATTTTTTTTAAATGTATGCACCAAGGTTTTCATTCTTTATAATCATTAGGGCTGTCAATTAATCGCAGTAAACTCACGCAATTAACTCAAAAAAATTAACTGT
Organism: Chrysemys picta bellii; assembly: GCF_011386835.1. Taxonomy (NCBI): domain Eukaryota; kingdom Metazoa; phylum Chordata; order Testudines; family Emydidae; genus Chrysemys; species Chrysemys picta. The sequence goes on from NC_088797.1 coordinate 41,202,839, forward strand.
GATTAAAAAAATTAATCTCAATTAATCCCATTGTTAAACAATAGAATACCAACTGACATTTATTAAATATTTTTGGATGTTTTTCTACATTTTCAAATATACTGATTTCTATTACAACACAGAATACTAAGTTGTACAGTGCTCACTTTATATTATTTTTTATTACAAATATTTGCACTGTAAAAATGATCAACAAAAGAAATAGTATTTTTCAATTCACCTCATACAAGTACTATAGTGCAATCTTTTTATCCTGAAAGTGTAATTTACACATGTAGATTTTTTTTGTTACATAACTTCACTCAAAAACAAAACAATGTAAAACTTTAGAGCCTACAAGTCCACTCAGTCCTACTTCTTGTTCAGCCAATTGCTAAGACAAACAATTTACAAACATTTACAGGAGATACTGCTGCCTGCTTCTTATTTACATCACCTGAAAGTGAGAATAGGCATTCTCATGGCACTTTTGTAGCCAGTGTTGCAAGGTATTTACGTGCCAGATATGCCAAACATTCATATGTCCTTCATCCTTCGGCCACCATTCCAGAGGACATGCTTCCATGCTGATGATGCTCATTAAAAAAATATTGCGTTAATTAAATTTGTGACTGAACTCCTTGGGGGAGAATAGTATGTCTCCTGTTCTGTTTTACCCACATTCTGCCATATATTTCATGTTATAGCAGTCTCAGATGATAACCCAGCACATGTTCGTTTTAAGAACACTTTCACAGCAGATTTGACAAAACGCAAAGAAGGTACCAACGTGAGATTTCTAAGGTTAGATACAGCATTCGACCCAAGGTTTAAGAATCTGAAGTGCCTTCAAAAATCTGAGAGAGATGAGGTGTGGAGCATGCTTTCAGACATCTTAAAAGAGCAACACTCCAATGTGAAAACTACAAAACCCGAACTACCAAAAAAGAAAATCAACCTTCTGCTGATGGCATCTGACTCAGATGATGAAAATGAACATGCGTCGGTCCGCTCTGCTTTAGATCGTTATCGAGCAGAACCTGTCATCAGCATGGACGCATGTCTTCTGGAATGGTGTGCAGTGAGCCGGTGTGGCTCCCCGCCGCCCCGGAGGGGGAAGAGCCCATCCGGAGGCCAGAGTGTGCGGAGTTAGGGAGCTCTGAGCCCGCCCCTCAGGGGGTCAGGCGGCAACCCGGAAGTACAAAGGCTCGCCCTCAAAGCTCAGTCAGGCCCCAGCCGCCGGAGAGACCAGACGTCTCCAGCCTACCTCGGGGATGGGAAACCTCCGCGGCCCGGGGTGGCCGCCAGGAGCCGCCGGGCCTGCCCTGCGCCCGCTACCCGGAGGAGCCGCCGGACTTGCCGAACGATCCCTGGCCTGACGAACCCATGGTCCAGGATCTCCCCGAGGCCAACACCAGCTCCCAGGTAGGCCCCAAGGGGGAGTGTGGAAGTAGCCCGGGGGCAGCCGACCCCAGTCTGGCTGCAGCACTGCCAGAGCCTATGTCAGGGTGTTGCGGCCAGGATCCCCACTGACTAAGCAGCAGGCCTTCTACCACTGCTAGGGCCCTGGGCTGGGACGCAGTGGAGTGGGAGGGCCTGCGTCCCCCCTGCCACCCAACCCGTGGGTGGCAGTCTCCCCCTCTCCCAGGCCTTTTGAGGCTTGGGCCTACTACTGTTGCTCAACCCTGACTGAGGTCCGAGCTCCTGACTCAGTGTTTGTTGCCCCGCCCTGATCTAGGGCCTGGGCTAAACACTCTTGCTTGTGGCTCAGCCCTGACTGAAGGCCTGAGCTCCTGACACAGTCTTATTGCCCGCCCTGAGCAGGGCCAGGCTTACTGTGTTCTTCTAGCTACAGCAAGAGCTGCCAAGGGAGACCCACGGCCGGACAAGTTTCCCCACCTCACCGGTGTGTAGTGAGCCGGTGTGGCTGCCCGCCGCCCCGGAGAGGGTCGAGCCCCGGCGAACTCTTGTTCACGGTGGTTGAAGCATGAAGGGATATATGAATCTTTAGCACATCTAGCACATAAATATCTTGCAATGCTGGCTACAACAGTGCCATGCGAACGCCTGCTCTCACTTTCAGGTGACATTGTAAACAAGACATGGGCAGCATTGTCTCCTGCAAATTGTAACCAAACTTGTTTGTCTGAGCGATTGGTAAGACTGAGTGAACTTGTAGGTTCTAAAGTTTTACATTGTTTTTTTTTATTGCAGTTATGTAACAAAAAAAATCTACATTTGTAAGTTACACTTTCATGATAAAGAGATTGCACTACAGTACTTGTATTAGGTGAATTGAAAGATACTGTTTCTTTTGTTTTTTACAGTGCAAATATTTGTAATCAAAAATAAATATGATGTGAGCACTGTACACTTAGTATCCTGCATTCTAATTGAAATTAATATATTTGAAAATGTAGAAAACATCCAAAAATATTTAAATAAATGGTATTCTATTATTGTTTAACAGTGTGATTAATCACACGATTAATTTTTTTAATCGCTTGACAGCCCTAATAATAATGCAGATGCAGTTTATAATGGTGGTATGTCATTCCAGGACACAGAGGCTTATCTCAGAATCAAATCTCTCAAGTGGCCAATAGAATATTTATTTAGCTTCCAGTTTCACGGTACAGGCAAAATGCCCAACTTCTGGACAACAGTGCACACCCCACGATGCCTTGTTACAATAAAATATGAAAAGACTCAGCATAAGCTTTTTCTGCACACCCAAAAATTATCTTCCTTCTGATCTAAATGTTCATTTCAATGAGATTCTCTAAAGGCATCAAGAGTCATTTGGAACTCAAACTGACATATGCACCCACATAGATAATACTGCTGATAGAGGAAGAAAAGCTTATTTACGTCACCTTATAAGCTTTCAGGCCATTATAATTAAATAGGTACGCTATAGCATAACATGTTAATAATTGAGGAATATGCAAAATGGTGAACCAAGTTTCTGACCAACGGCATTCATTAGCTCACCATCGTTGATTTCAATATTAAAAAAAGAGGAGATTTCACATAAATTCTCCATAGCTCACTATATGATATTGTAGTTCAAAAGTTAAAAGATGAGGAATACACATTTTGGCCATGCTGTGTTTTATATCATATTGCTTTCTCCTACAATATAGTATGTGTCACTAAGAAGCTATTCAAGCTACAATTGGACCCATGAGACAAACAGAACAGCAATTTGTTGAGCTGAGCATCAGAAAAAAATAAGTATTTATAATGTTTCCTCTATGTCCTGTACTCTCCTGCTATCATCCTTATTTAAGGATGTGAAGATTTTCTCCAGGGTAAATAAGTTCTGAGAAATGAATTTACAGTACTTAAAAGAAAGTTCTGCTGATACTTAAACAGCATATGCTATGACTATCAGAAAAGGAAGCGTCTTCAACAGAGCTTTTCCTTCCTTTCTAATTCCCATGATTCCCTTAATTTCTCTTAAGACAGAGAAGGGAAAGAAGGACCCTGGAGTCCACCTCAATATGGAGATCTACGAGACAGCAATCGGCAACTGAACTCCCCCACCCTACAAGCAGATACAGCAGACAGATACAAAACAGGTGAAGAGATGCCTCATGCTAAACAAAGTGAGGCTCATCTGGGTAGAGAGGAAGATAAGTTTGGTAGTTGCAGAGAGAAATCCCAAAAGATGAGTACAACTTTGATATGCATCTGAATTTTTGGGTGCTGATCAAAACTGCACCTACAAACATTTCGAAGATCACTTAGTTGCCTAAAATAACTACGAACGGCCTGGACTTCCTGATTGTTATGCTATGTTAGACACTGCATCCATGTTCTCTAACTTCTCCAATCCATATGGCATAACGTATAACCTATATTAGAATAAATTATCATAAACACTGATGACTGCTTATTTGTAAACAACTGTCATCCCTCCAGCTGAGCTGCTGATAATGACATTCTGTTGCAACTAAATCTGGCTTTCATGAGCAATATTGACAAGCATATCTATATAATCCCACTGATTTTCTAGTGAAAGAAATACAATAGAAAATGATAGGTCGAAGATTGTGAGTTAAAAAAAAATTCAGTTTGCATTTAAAACATTTTCTGTGTTATCGGCACAGTTCATTTTATTCAAGATATAGTGCACTAACATCATTGAGTTTGAATATATATCAGAAAATGGATATCCACTGATTAGTATGCAGAGCGTTCATTTTCTACCTGCATTACTATTTATCATTGAAAATCCAATGGAATTTGCTATGCTCTAACTTTACTGTAGAAATAAGAACACTCTAGAAGTCAATGTAAACTAAGAGGATAATCCAATCTCATGCTTCAGGACATAAACCGATAACAAAAGGGGCTGTGAAGGAATTTTTCCATCACATTCAACATTGCACAATTGGTTACGTGCATTGCAACGGTTTTCACCTTCCTGTGCAGCATGGGACACTTTGACATTTACATCATTACACAGACATTTTTCCTTCCAAAAAAGTAACAACATTCACTAATATGGTAGAATTAGAAATAAGCCTAATGCTTCTAAAGGAATTCAGACAGATGCTCACTTGGCGGGTGTGACAGCCCATGTGGTCATTTGCGCTGTTCTTCTCTCTTCCATTTACCTGATAAACCAGAGTGAGCCATAACTAGGTGAGCCAAAATGCAGATCACTAAAATAAAAGCTGGGCTATAAGAGTAATGAATCTGAGCTTTTCATGGGCCCTAAGTAAACCACTCCACCTTCAGGAAATGTCAAGAATACCTGCTGTTTACAGAATGGCTCTCAGTCAGTACAAATAATGTAATAGCATTAACAGGCAAGAAAAAAAGAATGAATAATGGACAGAAGTTTATCTGCCTATGACCTATGTATCTATGACTTACAAGTAGCATTCCCACCTCCCCCTGTGAGTCTGGGCTGGAAACCTCTTTTGGTCAACCTGAAGATATGGTAGCATTGGAAAATAGCACCAATTTAGCTCATAAGCAATCTGCAACTTGCGTAGCTGGCTCCCAAGTGATTGACTGAGTTACCAGGTTTTGTTATTCTGCATATGTCCTGCTTGTAAATTTAAAATGACCTTAGCAGCAGTTTTGAACAACTTGACTCCCTCACTTACTGGATGTGAGAGATTGAGATGACAGTTTGAAAGCCAGAAATAGAATATGGGACACAAAGGAGGAAAATGATAGTCCCACTGTGAAAAAGAGAAAATGAAGGCTTGTATTCGAAATGCCAGTTCTATTAAGCAAGCTCATGGAAGCAGAACCTAGTTTCATATGCACATCAAAATAATCTCTAAGAAAAGATATGCTATTTTCTCTATTCTTATTTTTGGACAGCTGGTGGGCAGTATCTAGTTTAACTCTGTGTAGAGTAACTAGACTTAAAATATTGCTCATAGTTTCTTTTTTTATTTATGTAGGTAAGAGACTACATTGGCAGACTGAGTGGGCAGTAGAAATAGACACATCTCCAACCTGTTTCCACAGAACCTAAGCTTACATTTACAAAGAATCAAGCTTCTAGCATCTATGAAAGCACAGAAAGCATTCTGGATGTAAGCGTAAAGTAGCCTGATGCAGCAATCTCTATCTGAATCTGTTGACAAACAATGGGCCAAATTGAGATGTGATGTAAACGATAGTACCGTAGGTACAAGTTGGCAAATTGGTGTAAGTCATGGGTGAGTGTTTGGCGTGTGAATAAGATTCATTAACCCTGGCTCAGGGAAGTTGTCTCAAAATTCAGAGACAGATCTCTACAGGTACAAGACACTGTTTTAGTTGCTTGCCTTCTTGAATATTTCTAAATGTAACATCAAGTACTAAACCCAACCCAACAATACATAAAAGATGTACAGCACAGCTTGGGGAGAAGATATAGAAGTGTGTGAGAATTAACCAGTACAGGTAAATAAGAGAATTTTTGAGTGGGTGAACCTACATATAGGAGTATACAACACTCAGAACCAGGTCCCTGCCTACTAGCTCTCAGGCAAGAGAGAAAGACAAAGCTGATCAATAGCTGGATTTTATTGCTGCTGAATTCATCCAAACAATTTCTATTTATTATTGAGGGTAATGCAACTACAAGCAGGCTTTTTACATTAGCTGTGGGCTTTTTTAAAAATAAATCTGATAGAGATGTATATATTCATAATAGGCACAGCTCTCAAACCCTCCAAGAAAGGTGCCAACGGGACCTTCGGCACTGCAGAGGGTGAGTGCCACTGTTGCGTATGAATAAACTGTAGCAATCCATGACCAAACCATCCATAGGTTTGTGAAAGTAGTAGAGGCTATTTTGTCACCTGTGCTAACTCCCAGGAGCATCTTAGGAAAAGAGGAAATGAGACTTTCCCTCTAAAATGTCATTTAATTTTAAAACAAATACCTGAACAAGTTGTCAGAGTTATGACTTTTCATTATTTTTATCACAGCTCCATGACTTGCCATTTCTTGCAGGATAAATCATGACTTCCACCAATATTAAGCTAATTAAAAGGCACATTTATAGTAATATTCTTCGCTTTTCTGTCTTTTCCTCCCACAGGATGGTCTTCTAAAATGCTTTAAGGTGCAGTGACAAGGGCCGTGACATTTCTACATGATACTGTCAGTTTTGTTCTGCTAAATTAATGGAGTCTCTGCTAGAAACAACAAACATGGCAATTTGGGGCTGTAATGGCAAATTCTCACCTAATTATCCTTTAACTAAAAGTCAGCTATTTCCTTCCTAAGGAGCTATCCCAGAAGAACATGTTTTTTGCAGGTTTTTTTTTCCTGAAATACTCTCTGTTCCAAGACATTTTGGCAACTTTTGTTTTACAATGAGTTAGGGACTTCTAAGAGTTTTTAGTAATTTGAACAGAATTTTTAAATGACTCATTACTCCATTGTTAGTACCATATTAAAATTAAAAAATGGATTGGAAAAAACATGAGCCTAGACTCATCTGAAGTTTTTTGGCAAATGCTTGTTGAAATTTTGAAAGGACGTAAATTTTACTGAATGCTTTGAAATGAACATATGGAAAATGTTACAACATATTTCAACATTTAATTGTGAGGAATTCAATTAATTAGTTAAATAATTGTTTGGAAATAAAATGTTTTTCTGACTTCATTTTCTTTGATCTGTTAAACAGACATCAGAGTTGACCTCCGTATTGTTAGCATCACTATTCATTTTTTTACTTCAGGCTCATAAGAAATAATTCCCCATGAGACAGGAGAGCAGAAACAGTCTTCTCACAAAAACACACTAATAACAGTCACATAAAATGAGAGTTTTCAGATCATTTAAAAAATAACTGTCAAATCACATTGCAACCCATTCCTTGGGTCCATCATACAATAATAGAATCCTAAAATGGTTTAACTTAAAATGCTATTTTCTTAACAATATGTTAATAAGTCACATAATATTGTTATATACTTGCAGATTTATTGGACTTATAATTCATTATAATATAAAATAATAGTAAAATATGATAGATGTGAAGAGGGTAAATGATCTGCTAGTTTGTTATCAAAAGAGGTTTGCTCAACTCTACTCTGCAATATTTAATAGAAAATGAGGGACTCAACTAATAAATTCTTTTAGATTTTATAGCATTTTATAGAAATGTTATTTTTAATGGACAGGAAATGTTTAATGTCATGATATAGAAGCAATTTAACTATGTGCATGACATGGCTTGAAAGATTCACTTACACACACAGATGGAGTAGAGGAAAGATTTTCCCCATCTGATGCAAGCATATCAGGATAACTGCATTGCATGAACGATAACATAACTGTTATAGAAATTATATAAAATAGACTATGACAATATAAATTTTCATGAAGAACATTGCTTTTGTGTTTGGCTTGAAAACTATAATATGATAGAATTCAAATTAGAAAGAACTATCAGGATATTGTAATGTGCTATGACAAGTTAAAATTATCTATTCCTTCCCCCGCCTCCCTTGAAAAGAGCTTGTGTTAGAACACACTGAGCTAGAATCTGGGACCAAGGGAGTTCTGGGCCACCGATGCTTCCGCATTGCCAGGGGACACATAGGCTAGGTAGTTCAAGAAGGCTAGGAGGATCATGTGAGGCTGTGCTCCGCAGGGAGTACTGCCCAGCAGAACCTGAGTGGGAACCCCTCAGAGCTCCCTGATTGGCTGATGCCAGTACTTAAACCAGGAAACCATGAAGGGGAGCTGTCTGAGGAACACCACTGACTGCCTGCCCATCTCTGCTCCTGACCCTGCTTGCAACAGACCCTAGACTATGGCTTCCAACCCCGGTTTGTCCTCAACTTTGCTATTTGATTGCTGTCTATAACCTGGTACACCACCCTGATCTCCTGGTAACCTGACCCTTCTTGCTTTCTGATACCTGATGTGATGTTGCCCACCATAATGATTTAAAGAAATATGCTTATGAGTGTAAATATGACATAACTGGAATATGTTTTATGCTAGATATGCCACGAAACATATCTTTGCAAAGGTTATGATCTACTAAATATATTCATCCTATTTGTATGCATGTATCATTTTTATATCTGAAGTTATGAGCTTTGGCTCTATGCTTCTATTTAAAGTGTTTGTTGTAGGGAGCACATAAGTCAGATTTGGTCAACATAGTATGAAGGCGTTATTCAAGTAATTGGGAGTACTTAACTAGCAATGGACTTTGGGAGATGCCAATCCACATCTGAGCTTCCCTGGGAATGTTCAAACTAACATGTAAACAATGGCAGCGGCCTGCAAAAAGCTGAATCATTCATAGACATGTGACTTGCCCAGGTGGCTACAGACTCCATATTGTTGCTGTGATTTTGTACAGGAGAACAAAGGGGTTTCCGCTCACAAGAGAGAGAATTTAAAAGGCCATGGAAACCCCTCCATTTTGTCTTCAGCTGGCTCAAAAGATAGCCTCTCCACCCCAAAGAGATGCCTGAAAGAAACTGGAACAAAGGACAGTAACTACGGGGGTGTGAGTGATTGCTGGACCCAGACTAGGAAGGAGTCTAGTCTGTGAAAGAAGCCTATTGGAACATCTCTGAGGGTGAGATTTACCTGCATTTAGTTTTCTACTGTATTAGGCTTAGACTTGCATGTTTTTGTTTTGTTTTGTTTGTTTGGTAATTTACTTTGTTCTGTCTGTTATTACTTGGAACCACTTAATACCTGGGGGAGCAAACAGCTGTGCATATCTCTCTATCAGTGTTATAGAGGGTGAACAATTTATGAGTTTACCCTGTAAAAGCTTTATACAGAAAAAACGGATTTATTTGGGGTTTGGACCCTGGGTATCCGGGTGCTGGAGACCGGAGCACTTTTTAAGCTGTTTTCAATTGAGCCTGCAGCTTTTGGGGGACATGGTTCAGAGTTGGGTCTGTGTTTGCAGCAGGCTAGCAGATCTGGCTCAACAAATCCGAAGCTGCCAGGGAAAACGAGCTCAGAGGTAGTCTCAGCACATCAGGTGGCAGTCTCAAGGGGGTCTCTGTGACCCAACCCGTCACATCTGACTCTCCGTTTACCTCCTGGCCTGTCAAGGACTCTGACCTACTGGTAGCATGACTCCAGTGCTTAATGTGTGCCAGGGCTTGGCAGTTCACAGCTCCAGCACCTCTGGGCTTGCCACGTCAGTTATGAAAATAAAAAAATTGCTAAACCCCGGTACCTCTTTCATTACAAATTAAGCCTGCCTCCTGATGCCTGACTCTTGGTTCACCCTCTGGCCCATCTCAGGCTCTGACCTACCAGTAATCTGACTCGGCTTGACTCCTGTTCCAACCAGTAGGTCTGACTGCACTCATCCTAGTCCTGACAGCTTGGCCTCCACTGATCAGAATCAAAGCATGTCAAATCATTAGCTCACATTAAATTAGCTGAGCAAATGGCAAATAGTGACATAAAGCAACAGTGATGATCACAGACCATCCCAACAGACCACCAGAATATGGTGATTATGTCACTGTATATAAAGTTCTTCTTTGGGTATCTGTCCACGTGGATCCCACTCTCCTGACTCAATGGGTGCACCATACTAAACTGCCACCAACCTGCAGCAGCACCCTCTGCCGTGGCACCACAATCCTAGCTCTGACCTGGTGAGGAGGGGATACCCATAGGGGCAAGGAAGAGAGTGCCTTGGAGTATGAGTCCAGCCCACACTCACCCTGCAGCAGCAGCTCCTGTCCCACAGGGCTGGACCCAGCTCTTTGCTCCAGGTGTGGCAGCCTGGTGTACGGGGTCACAGCTCCCTTCAGGTTTGGCCCCTCTTTGACGCCTCATGCTGTATCCTTATGGGTTTCAATTACAGCCATACTGGCCCTCGTTCACAGCATTCTGCCCACTATAGTATCAGTCACCCTAAGTCTATGGGTAAATCACCACCACCAGGGAACCTCAAAGAGTGGTTTAGTCATCCCAGAGGGAAGATGTGTGGGCACAGGGCCAAGAAATACAAAGTGAGGGGGTGATAATTTGATCAGCAGGGAGATCCTTTGACTCCGTTGGAATTTGCTTCATCTTCAGCAGATGAAGCGGTCACTTCATCAGTGCCATTTATGATGGGTGATTTTAAAACTTCAAAGCTCCTTAAAAGGATGGCTGATACACTATAAATAATCCAAGAAAAAAAATCATACAAAGTGTTGGATATCTTATACCCAGTTATGTTTAGCAATGCCCATTAATGGGGGGATTCTAGACTCAACCAAAAATCTTTGGCAGACCCCCACCTTCCATCTCTGCTACATCAAAGCAAGTGGACTGTCGATAACAAGTTCCTCAAAAAAGGTTTTGAGTATTTCTATATTCACCCAGTTCCAGAAGTATTGGTTAATTTATGGCTAGAAATTAAAAATTAAGACATCCTGCTCCACCGAAGTCTGTCACAAAAGATAAGGAATCAAAAAAGTTTGCTCTTTTTGGAAGAAAGATGATTTTTTTTTTAATGGAGATATCCCATCTCCTAGAACTGGAAGGGACCTTGAAAGGTCATCGAGTCCAGCCCCCTGCCTTCACTAGCAGGACCAAGTACTGATTTTGCCCCAGATCCCCAAGTGGCCCCCTCAAGGATTGAACTCACAACCCTTGGTTTAGCAGACCAATGCTCAAACCACTGAGCTATCCCTCCTGCAAGATATACTCCTTTGCTAGTTTAAAGGTCAGAATTTCCAACTAACCGGGCTTCTCTAGCCAAGGATGAATACCTTTAATGAAATGAAGTTTCCCAGTTCTTTAAGTCTTCTTTGTATGCTTTAATTGCTAAAATGACTTTACAAGCAGCACTGGATGGTGCTGACACAGCCACAAGATCAATAGCTACTGGTGTCACAATGAAGAGAACCCCGTGGTTGGTTGTGCCTGGTATCCCCAAAAAGTCCAGATGGTGATGGAGAAATTATCTTTTGAAGGACATGATTTATTTAGCTCAAGTAAATATGTCTATGCATCCAGCTCACAAGAAGTATTTATATTTTGTGGTAACGGACATATGTTAACAATTCAAAGTCCTCCTTTTTAGTCCCTCCACTGCCCCAAAGAACATAAGAACATAAGAATGACCATACTGGGTCAGATCAAAGGTTCATCCAGCCCAGTATTCTGTCTACCAACAGTGGCCAATACCAGGTGCCCGAGAGGGAGTGAACCTAACAGGTAATGATCAAGTGATCTCTCTCCTGCCATCCATTTCCACCCTATATCAAACAGAAGCTAGGGACACCATTCCTTACCCATCCTGGCTAATAGCCATTAATAGACTTAACGTCCATGAATTTATCTAGTTCTCTTTTAAACCCTGTTATAGTCCTAGCCTTCACAACCTCCTTAGGCAAGGAGTTCCACAGGTTGACTGTGCGCTGTGTAAAGAATTTCTTCCTTTTATTTGTTTTAAACCTGCTGCCCATTAATTTCATTTGGTGGCCCCTAGTTCTTATACTATGGGAACAAGTAAATAACTTTTCCTCATTCACTTTCTCCACACCACTCATGATTTTATATACCTCTACCATATCCCCCCTTAGTCTCCTCTTTTCCAAGCTGAAAAGTCCTAGCCTCTTTAATCTCTCCTCATATGGGACCCGTTCCAAACCCCTAATCATTTTAGTTGCCCTTTTCTGAACTTTTTCTAATGCCAGTATATCTTTTTTGAGATGAGGAGACCACATCTGTACGCAGTATTCAAGATGTGGGCGTACCATGGTTTATAAAGGGCAATAAGATATTCTCCATCTTATTCTCTATCCCTCCCCCCCCCCCCTTTTTTTTAGCTGCCCATTTAAGGAGACAGTGTGTTCATATTTACCCTTACCTCGACATTTGTTCAATTTTGGGAAAATCATCTCACCCACGTCTGTCTCATGTTACTGGGACCCGTGGCATGATGTATTTTCAGAATACCATATGCCAAACTTTACCTCAGAGCCTTTTAGAGGTGGCTGAATTTGCAGGTAACAGATCCTGAACAAGTCCTACCACCTCTTCGCTGGTGGAATGATGCACACAATGCTTGTCACAGCATACCTTTTCATTTCCCCATTCTTCAGCAAGACACGGATAGGATAATTGATGCCTCTAAGAAGCACATCTGGATCATTTTCAGACTCTCAGACTGTGTCCCCCTTCAGACTCCCATTTAGAGATAAATGTTTTGGAACTCGGAGCAATAAGTCTGACGTGCAAATTGTTCCTACATCTCTTATAAGGAAAAACCACTCAGGTCATAACAGACAATACCACAGCAATGTAAGCAATGTATTTAATAAACAGGCAAGGAGAGGCAAGATCAGCTCCTTTTTCTCAAGACGTATTTCTTCTTGGGAGTGGTAAGATCAGAATTCTGAAAAATCAAAAATCTTGAAATTTGCATGAACTGAAAAATCCGTAAAAATATTTGCATTCAGTCAATTCAATTATTCGTTTCAATAATTTTGAATTTTTTTATTTTAAACCTCTCTTTTTCTTATTATAAGTTAACTTAAATTTCAAATTGAAAAGTCATTGTGAACCAAAAAATTGAACTGTTCAATGTCAATTTCAAAACTTTAAAAAAAAAAATTCAACAGGAAATCCATTGAAACGGAACATTTCCCCTAAAATATCTGGTTTTGATAATTTGGCATTTTCTGACAACAAAAAAAAAATCATCAAAAACCAGCTTCATTCACAATCTGCCCTCCTTCCCTACTGCAACAGAGTATTTTTATTCAATATTCTGACTGGCAGCTGAGACCATTTTATGGGACCACTGTTATGCCCTCGAGGCTCTGCAGAGCATATGCGTCAATGGACACTGCTGATTAAAAGACTCCAACCCTGTGTGCATGGGGCACATGCACACCAAGAGTGGGATCCACCTGGACAGAACAACTTGAGAAGCCACCAGTACTGTAAGGTAACCATTCTTTTTTTTGAAATTTAGTTGTAAACAGAATTGCCCAGAGTTTCCCATTCTAAAGAAAAAAAAACAATTAAAATCCATTTGTAATATGCACATTAAGGGCACTTTGATAATGAGTAACACTCATGCACAGAACCGCTGTAATATTTAAAAATTCTTTTATGAAAATATACATTGTTGTCTCCTATTTATAATTTAAGTGTAATAACCCCAGAGCCTATCACAAAGACTATATTATTTTATTGGATTTATAGAAATGGGCCAAAACAAAACCTTTAAAACCAAAATCCTATGAAATTTTCGGGACCAGTGGAGAATCACAATCCAAGAGCTCAGTACATTCTCTGAAAAACAAAATGGTTTTGGTCAAGACAAATGGCCAAAAAATTGTTGAATAGGCTATTTTATTAACATTCAAGAAAATCTTTTTAGCCACTGAATTCAGAAGATCAAGCAGTACATAGACTACTTTACACTATTTTTATCCCTATCTTTTAATTGCATAAAGGGAATTAACCTCCGCTCTCAGTTAAATAAAAAGTGGTTATAGTAATTTTCTGGAGCAGGTTCAGAAAGATTTTCAACAAACACCATCCGTGGGAGCACAATTCTCTTAACACAACGGTGCAAGGGAGATATTTTAGGAAATGTAAAAAGAACAGGAGTACTTGTGGCACCTTAGAGACCCACTTCTTCGGATGCTGTAGTCCACGAAAGCTTATGCTCTAATAAATTTGTTAGTCTCTAAGGTGCCACAAGTACTCCTGTTCTTTTTGCGGATACAGACTAACACGGCTGCTGCTCTGAAACCTGTCATTAGGAAATGTAAATAATTTTTAAGTTGGTGAAATGAGCTCTGTATTACAGTGCCAACTAAATATACCACTAAACAATGAAATTATGGTTTCCAAAGTCAGCAGTAATAAGGATAATGAGCAAATTTTTTTAAAAAGTAAAGTTTTAGCTTGTTATAGATGCTTAGCCACAATAATTAAAATCAGAAACAACTTCCAATTCATTATACAATGAATAAGCAATTTGGTGACCAACACTATAAGTCTAATGCTGACTGCACTGCATTTCATCTAAAAGCTGCCAAACCTATAATGGAATGGAAAAAATATGTAATATATCCCTTTGATAATTACCTACTGTTTCTTTATGGGCTATTTTCAGTAATCAGGTCCTGCATCATCATCATAAGTGTACCCATTCGTATCTTATAATAAACAAGTACCCCAAGGGAACATCAATAAACAGTGCATCAAAGCCAGAGTTGTTTGACACCACTTCAGTGCTTGCAGAAATACGAAAAGGAAGCAACACACAAACACTGAATTCACATTTAGTCCACACAGTCGGACAGGGAATTGCCTTTGCTTTTGTCTGGCTCTGAGCAAGAAAGATAAGCTAACAAAATATTAGCTAGGCATAGGTAAACTGCAGTCTCTTTGCAACATCCAAAGCCCTTAATACAAGAAGGCACAGAAAACAATGGACAGAAATGAGTTCCAGGTTCGTTACAAGTATTAAAAAGAAAGCAATTTTATCACCTTTGGCCATAAAGGTGTCTGATGAAATTAACATGAGGTCAGCATGCCTAAAAAAGAAGGACAAAACACCTTGAAAGAATATTTAAATAAAATGGAAAATATGTAAGTTATGTGGAAGAAGAGATGAGGCAAATGAATTTGAGGACTGGCAAAGCTCCCCCTTTATTTACATGAGAGATCTTTCAGTGAGTCATTAGAAAATTGCACCAGATGGTTAGCAGGTATAAACTGGCATAGCTCCATTGGCTTAAATAGAATTATGCCAATTCACGCCAGTTGCGGATCAAACCTATATATTTTGATTTAAAAAATAATTCATATTAGAAGTGACACCTATGGGACAGTGTCTGACATAGAATTTATGGTTATTAACTCCAGGGGAGGCAGCTTGTTTTGCCAAAGTTATTTTTAGAAGAAAAAGGAAGATCTGTGTTTCAGTGTAACAAAGATTTCTCTTAAGATATTTTGTCATTTTGGATTCTGTTCTGCCAGGACTACTAGGGAAGATGAGGATTATACACCCACAGGCAGATGTGCTGCCAGAATCTTTTTTGGGGTGGGGTAATGGGATTTACAAACCCCAGGCTGAGCACAGGCAGAAGGAAGAGGAAGGCTGATCACACCTCTGAGCAGCTGCCAGGAGTGCCAATCATGGAGACATGCACCCACAGCTGTGACCAATAAAGAAACAAGCCCTGCTATAAAGGAGGGAGACAAGAGAGGAAAGAGGAGGCAGCAAGGCCTGGGATAGCAGAAGGACAACAGCCCCATGCCAAGCTGCCTCTGAAAACAAGGAGACTGTAAGCCCTGAGGTTTAGGGGCTGATAGACTCAAAATAAGTTAAGAGTTTACGAACTGGTCTAGTTGCAGACAAATTGAAGTAGATAGTGAGGGGAAAGCTGGGACCCCTAGAGAGACTGCAATTTTTACAAGTGTAAAAATAACAGAATATACAGAATTATAACAAAAGTGAAATCATGCATATTCTTCATGGAAATAAACCCGTGCTTAAAGCCACTAAGAAACGTCTGTATAATCTAAACACAAACTTTTCAGTTGAACTGAAGCACAGATGATGCTGCATATGCAAGAAGCAAGGTGAATCAATGCACCTACATATGCAAGTTCTAATCCCAATGCAACAACTATATCAGGATTTAACATTTCAGCTAAGCAGAAGCACTTTTAGGATTTCTGCATTAACTATAAGTGAGTCATGCAGGTCATCCCAAATGAAGCCCAATAAAACCATTAAACTGTCAGAAATGCCATTTTGACTCCTTGCTTCTACCTAATCCACATTTTATGACACAAGAGGAAGGTTTTGGTTTGGTTTTAAAATCAAAGTTGTTTTAAGTTGGAATCTCAGGTGTGGTTTGGGGACAGAAGGATTAGGGGCCAGAGTTCAGGTGATGATAGATAAAATAAATTTTCTTTATCACAGTTTATCACATGACTGTAGAAATAGGGAATTTATCACACAGGTGGATTTTTCTACAGCTTTACTATAGTCAGAAATATGAAATACTGGCTTTATACAGATTTCAGGGAAACATAAGACTCACACATAATCCTTCAGAGCAGCCTAATGTGTACATTTGATGTTCTATTAAAAAAAAAAACCAACACAGTATTTCCTAACACGTACAACATTGCGGCCAACCTGATATCCAGGCAAGGAGGATTCAAACAGAATGATTAAGAAACCTACTAAAAAAATCTATCATGCAAATTAAATGGAATGTAAGGGCAGGAAGGAGAGAGATTGCCACCAGACTGCCACAGCATTCAACACAAAATCCCACTCTCTTTGTAAAGGATGGTCAGGTCCCAAAGTGAATTATAGTTATTAGTTCTATACCACAGAAGTAGTGTGATGTAATGGACTGAGCATGTGACTTGGAGCTGGGAATTCCTTATTTCTACTCTTAGCATTTCTGATTTACCTTGGCTTTATCCTCTGTGTTATACTGTTTCCTCAACTGTAAAATGGGAATAATCCTCCCCGCATTTGTTTTAATGATTAATAATCAAGCATTATATAGATATATCAGATACAAACCAATGATCCCCTAACCTATCCCCTACATTGTCGTCATAAAGGGAGTGCAGGAGTACTTGTGGCACCTTAGAGACTAACAACAAGTACTCCTGTTCTTCTTTTTGCGGATACAGACTAACATGGCTGCTACTCTGAAACCTGTCATAAAGGGAGTGAACACTATTCTCATTATCATGACATCAGAGTGCCTCTATTTCTTACTATGTTCTATTATTTTTATATAAAAAGTTATTTTCTTTTTAAGCTTTCAAATAAAGGCTAAAATCAGCCAAAGACAAAGTATAATTCTGCAGACACTTCACACATGCAACCGACTTTTTACATATGGTGGCAGAATAACATCTGTGAATTTTAGGTTTGGATTTTTAACCCTTCAGTTGCTAACCTCTCCCTGGCAAAGACACTTGACAAATGTTGTCTTCATCCAAACATAATATTAAAAACAACTTGCCATCTGGCAACCCGCATTTGCAACTGTAGTACAGTCACTGATGTGCCAAAATAACAAAGGGCTGTTAATTATTGTTACAGAAAAAAGAACTTCCTCCAGAGTAGATTTATTTTATGTTGAAAGCAAATATCAATTCATACTTATGCCTGCAACTTATTTTCTCAAGGGGAACCCATCTCTGTTCCTCGTACAACTTCAACGTTGGACCCTCACACATTGCCTAACACAAAGTTTCTCCCTTATTTTCTAGATGACAGTTCACAAGGGGAGCTTTTCTGATCTGACTTCCTCTAAAGAATCCACTGAGACAAAATGAAAATCTTGCCACCTTTTTCTTGCAATAGTTCATAAAACCCTATTTTTGCTATAATTAAATAATGCCAACTGAACAATCAAGGCCTTTTCTCAGTTATAGGGTTTGCACCTAAGTTTTGTGTCATCCAATTTGACAGTGGTAATTAGAACATTAAACAAAAATAAACAACTTCAATACAGTTCTTTTAATTGATACTTAAGTATCAGATAGTAGGCACTTTAACTTGTGTGACATACCTCAGGCCTTACTGGATCTTCAATGCCAACTACACAAATGCAGGTCAGGTCAGTTAAAATGTCATTTTCACTGTCCCAGTCTGGTTCTGGGTTGCTGCTGAAGTCCCGGTATGCGATGCAAATAGTTCTCAGTCCATCGCAGGCCATGGGTTCAATCACTTTCTTCACCATCTCATCCCGGTCACGGGGTCTGAAGACACGAATCTCACCTGCTGCATTAACGATTCTAGAACACCTGTAAGAAAAGGATGTGAATTGCATTTGTTTGGTTTCTGGCTTCCATTATACCTGATCATTTCATTCAACACCACACTTTTTTTTTTGGTTAGTTTTAATTTCTAGTGCACTCCACAAACAAAATCAACAGATTCATTATTCTAATGTTAGGTAAGAGAATATACCTATGATTTTTACAATTGTTGGGCAGATATCTGACATTTCAGTTAGACTATGTAATTTCCATTAGGTCCATAATTAGTGAAGAAGTTACAAACAAATTGAAAAAAAACTTGCCAATCCAAATGTGTGGTATATGTTCATATCAGCTAACAAGAGGGCATTTGGATTTATATCCCTACATGATAAAAGCACATTTCAAAAGTGCATCTGTTTACAATCTAATGGGGAGGGAGGAGACGAGAGAGCAGAGAAATGCCAACTGCAGTATCCCTTGGCAGCTAAGAGAAGACAGGAAAGATGACCATTGACATTGTCCATCCAGACAATTGTGCAAGACTGATTACTTTAAAAAAGGATAAAAGAATAATCACAGTAAAATGTATGTTATATTCCTGCAATAAGGTTAGTACCTATTACCTGGAACTATTATTTAGTTTCCAACTTCAAACCAAGACAAGAAGGGCTTGATCCTATTCTCACTGAAGTCAGTGGCAAAATCCCCATATATTTTAGTGCTGTGGGATCACTCCAAGTCACAATAAATAAGGCAAAGAGACACAGTACACTTACTTCTTCAGAACAATTTCAGAAGCACCTTTGCTGTACATTCGGAAACTGCCATCTGGCATTTTAACGACAGTGCTCATTGACTTTCTCACGGAGTTAAACGTGTATACTTTGTAGAGTTTCTCCTCAGGGATTAGATTCCGAACAGGCTGGTAATCTTGCTTCAGTTGCAGGACAAACCCCAACAGGCCACATTCTGTCTTGTTGCCAACCTGACGAGGCAGGCCACCTTCCTTTTCTGGTGGCTGAAGGGAAGAAGGCATCAGATTTCAGCCCCTCATTTTCTCACCTTTGATAGTATACTCTACTTTTCAAGCCCAATAAATAATGAGGCCCCAGACTACTAGTTAAGATCTAAAACCTTTACAGTAAAATCATAACTCAACCAATTTTAAAGAGCCAGTGGAAATTCTATAGAATTACAACAGACTGAAAATAATCTATTTGATAATGGAGCAACTTTTTCTTTTTAAATAACCAGTATAATTCTCTTCCACCTTTTTACCCTCTGGCCATTCAAGATTTTATGATGGTTATGGTATGTGTCATTAAAAATAAATGCATTTTCCTCAGGGTCAATGTATGTTCACAAACAGAACAATACTTTTTTTCCTTTGTATTGCTCTGAATCATGTTGCTTTGCTGTTTTTCATGGTGTGGTGGATGTTTTAAAGTAACATTCATCCACTATAATTTTGAACCTCATTTTTTAAAAATAAATCAACATCTAATCAGAAGAATAAATAATCAATGGTATTTCCAGTGATCCATGAACATAATGTCTGTATCAGTAGTTTAGTACTTCTAAATATCTATACATTACTATAGTATTTCAGTCTGCTACTTCAGTCTGTAAATGCTTCATATGGAAAAAAGGGGGTTAAGTTATGACAATTATACTAACCCAGCAACTCTAGCCATTCTTAATGTTACTACCCTTAGAAGAAAAATTTTTATTAGAAAATATTAATCCTCCCTTGCTAATGTAAAAAAAAAGAAGTACAAAATAAAAGAAAACATTAGAAACAATATGGAGTATCAGCTGTAATAAAGCTAAAAAAACCAATAGTTAGGTCATTAATAATGCTCCAAAAGACTGTAGTGGTCAAGTTTATTAGCTGAAGACTACTGAGGTCTTCAATCATCTTGCACTCAGCAAAGCTATCAAGTCAAATTCAGCCTTCGCATAAGTAGACAAAACTCCAATGAAATCACTGAAGTTGGTGCATTAAATCCATAGGGACTAGAAGTGGGGAAAATCCTTTCACAATTTTGATTTGCAATGTTTTGCAATATTTGAAATAAACTTACACTTAAGCCCTGATTCAGCAAAGAATTTAAGTCATTGTCTTCAATGAGACTTATGGTTTGCTTAAGTGCTTTGCTGAATCAAAAGTCTGCTTAAGTGCTTTGCTGCATTCAGAAATATGTCCAAACTTTACTTTGTTATTGATTCTGACACCATTGTTGCTTGGAAACAGCTGTATGCTGAAGAGCATCATGGTGAATGATGAAATTGAAATCTCAGACCAACCACCCCACTTTAGATTTGAAATCCTTTATCCAGTAATGATACAAGTGGAATCACCAGGAGTAGCCATAGTATTTTTTAATGTAATTATCCCAGAGAATCACCTAAAACAGTAATGATTGATTTACAAGACAAGGACAAGTAGATAAAGTTAGACTAGACTAGGACTAAAGCAGACTAATAGATAAGTGACCTTTACAGAAAAGCTTTCTCCAAGAGTATTTCTTTATATGCTTTAGGAAGAAATGCATCTATGGCCAAGTAAAAAAAACGTCAGGCTAAAAATCTCTGTCCCAAAGATATTTCTTTTTTCAAAAATGAACAAAATTTCTAACTGAGCAAAACAGCATTCCTTCTGTCGACTGCAAGCCTCATAACTCACTTAATCTGACTGTTTCCTTTACCTTATTCAGCATCAACATAAAATGCTAACACATTGTCAAGCACAATATCAGAGTCGCACACTTTGTTCTATTGTAACATCATTATAATGTTGTTGAAAATCCCCTATGGATTCTAAAAATCACTTTTAAAAATCTGCTAGTAAGAAAACCCAACAGTTAATACTTATGCATGATCCTGCAAATATTTTTGCTCATATTATGCATATAGACAGCTCTAGGCCTTCAAATTAATCAACAACACCTCCTCAGCTGCGCTTACACTATCAGTAATGCAAATAATATGAACCAGAGTTAGAAGGGCAGGTGGGAAAAAAGGAATACATTCGCTGGAAAACACTGCAACTGGTCAAACAAGAAATATTATTTTTGAGCATCCAAGAGGATTTTACAATGAAGAGGGAAAAAAAAGCAAAGCATAAACAAAATTGCTTCATTTTTTAAAATACATAGCTTTAATAAATAAAAGTTGGTAGATTTAACATTCTGGGCAAACAGTTCTTGGAAAGGGATAGAGACCATTGGTATCTCAAACCAGCATGGTAATCAGCTTTGTTCTCCATCAAGAGACATCAAGGCAGACTGATTCTTACTCTGTTGCCACAGTCAGTCCTCATTTGTGGCTTGATCTTGCTCTTGCACTGAAGCCAGTAGGAGTCTCAACACGGACATCAATGTGAGCCGTATAGGGCCCTTGGTGACCAAACATCAGAAACCAGTGATTACATACACAGTGGTTATTTTTCAACCATGTGCATGTTTTTGGTGCCATGACCAGTTAGCAAATAGATACTGAGAAAAACATCTATTTGCATTTTATAACATCTATAAATAAATGTAATGTCTATATTAAGTTTTTCTCCATTCCTCACCCCCTCCTCCCAGTTCTCACTCCCCTTTAAAGTACACTTCTTAGCTGAGATCTGAAATCAGGTTTGATTTTAGTTAACAGCTTGTTTTGAATGTAAATAGGTAAACAAGAAAAATATTACTGGTAGCATGAAAATGACCGCTCCTTAAGCGGAGGGGCCATGGTTTGAGTTTCCAGGGTAAGCAGTATACCTCTTTAAGAGCAGAGAGGCATGAACGCGGACTCATCCCCCAGGTGACTGGAAGAGAGGGAAGAGGATACAGGTATAAGTCAGGCAAGAGAAGTACTCTTTCACTTGGACCCAGGGGAGCAGCACCACCCTTGAAAGAGGTGAAATACCAGGTTTGGTCAGGATCTGCTGTGGGCACTGTGCTAGCCACTCCTTTTTCTGGCAGCTGGGAAAGAATTTATCCCTCACTGCCAGATTGGCCAAAGTGGGGGGAGTGGGATTCGCCTTCCCCACATCAAGTTCAGAGGGCCCTTAGATAAGGTGAGTATGGAATAGGAAGAACAGGAGGACTTGTGGCACCTTAGAGACTAACAAATTTATTAGAGCATAAGCTTTCGTGGACTACAGCCCACTTCTTCGGATGCATATAGAATGGAACATATATTGAGGAGATATATATACACACATACAGAGAGCATAAATAGGTGGGAGTTGTCTTACCACCTCTGAGAGGCCAATTAATTAAGAGAAAAAAAACTTTTGAAGTGATAATCAAGCTAGCCGAGTACAGACAGACAGTTAGATAACAAGTGTGAGAGATTCAATGTTTGTAATGGCTCAACCATTCCCAGTCCTTATTTAAACCGGAGTTGATTGTGTCTAGTTTGCATATCAATTCTAGCTCAGCAGTTTCTCGTTGGAGTCTGTTTTTGAAGTTTTTCACAGAAAAACTTCAAAAACAGACTCCAACGAGAAACTGCTGAGCTAGAATTGATATGCAAACTAGACACAATCAACTCCGGTTTAAATAAGGACTGGGAATGGTTGAGCCATTACAAACATTGAATCTCTCACACTTGTTATCTAACTGTCTGTCTGTACTCGGCTAGCTTGATTATCACTTCAAAAGTTTTTTTTCTCTTAATTAATTGGCCTCTCAGAGGTGGTAAGACAACTCCCACCTATTTATGCTCTCTGTATGTGTGTATATATATCTCCTCAATATATGTTCCATTCTATATGCATCCGAAGAAGTGGGCTGTAGTCCACGAAAGCTTATGCTCTAATAAATTTGTTAGTCTCTAAGGTGCCACAAGTCCTCCTGTTCTTCTTTTTGCGGATACAGACTAACACGGCTGCTACTCTGAAACCTTTCATTATGGAATAGGAGTTAGACTATGATGTCGTAACTCATTATGTAAGAGTGGGGTGGATGTCCAGTGCCGGTACTCTGTAAGGAAGGGATACAGAGATCGGATAAATGGTTTGGTAAAGGATTTAAAGGAGCTGTTTGTTAAAGCAGCGGAAACACGGGGGGTTCCTATGACTGGCATGGCAGGAAGCCAACACTCCCCCTCCTTTATAGCCCACCTTAATCCTCATTCAAGGGGGTGGGGATGGTAAGGTCCCAGCAGCAGGTTGGCTGGGGACCAGAATAGAAAGGGGGAGGGGGCTGACAGAAGCACCCCAGGTAGATACTGAAATGATTATGGATATGCCTGCACTGTACACTTATCTGCTGGGTATGCCCCCACATTTAATAATAAAGCTGCGGCCTCATTAAACCACATCCAGTGTCTCCTGTCCTTTATCCAGTATAGCCAGACAATGAACCATGCAGAAAGATTTTAAAATCTGCTAGCAAGTGTCCACTTTCCCCTTTAGCAGCTGCTGTCTCCACACTCTCTGCATACTATATTAAAACAAGCATATGGTGGTGAGAGTTGGCAGTAGCACTTCCTTTCCTATACTGTTTCACCACAAAATCTGTATGCCAAACTAGCCTCCTTGCAGATTGCTCTCTACAGTTCATACCAGAAGCTGCTGGATGTTATAACTTCAAACTGTGCCCTCTGTAAGTTTATTTCCTGCTTAAATCTGCAGTTTATAAAACTCAGAGCAAAATTAAAAGGGACAAAGGGACTATCTAATGAATAATTAACTGGAAATGCTCTGTTGATCTTTTTCATTGTATGAAAGATACTAGAAAGTCTTTTAATTATGATTTGTGCATAGAAATCCATTCTTTTAGATCTCAACCTCTAGATCACATTACAAGCTATTTTGGCTATTAACAATGTTTGCTTATATATTGCTTGGTAAAATCTTTGCACTGGAATGGAGATGGGCGAGGTGACCTAATACGTCTGTCTGTCTAATTCTTGTAACCTTTATTATTCCATATGTACTATAATACCTTCAGTTAGTTCATTTAAGCCTTTATGTAATTTTGTTAATATTAATACTCCAGGTTTAGATATTCACTTGTAAAATGTACTGATCAATTAAAACCAGTATTTTTCACCTTAACCCCCCCAAAACATGTTTCTAGGTCAAAGTACAGCTGCATAAAAGTACAGCTGCATAAAAAGGCTTTTTTCTAAAGCTAGCATTGACACAGGACAGGGTTAGGATGCATGTTGTACATACCTATTCTAAGAGCTTCACAGAAATGAACTGCTATGTATTCTGCAAAGCATATCATCTTTAATCACATCAGACCACTTTAAATTTCATAATTAGTGCTATCAATAGTGCCTTATCAACACATAAGACAATATTATTTTTTTAACTTATAATTTTAACAATTTTTATATAGCACTTATTGAAGGACCAGCGCTATATATCATTACAAAGGATACTACCTCCCACTGAGATCATTAACCAGCTTCTGGCACCTGAGAGTATCATATATTAATCTGTTGATGGAAATACAATCCCTGTATGTACTGAATAATGAGAATATCCTCAGTGGCAATTTCGTATACATACGGAAGTAGGCAGAGGCTAAATAACTGATTAGGTAGATATGCTCCTAAGGAAGGGTTAATGCTAAAAATGAAACTCTCTAAAGGTGACTTAAAAAATGCTTCCATCTTTTAGTTAGACTGGGGAGTTACAAAAGCTTTCATATTCACTATAGTACTTATTAAACTTCGGTTTTCATGGCTTGCCTGTTCCAATCCTATACTGGTAGCAGTATGGCAGGGTGACATAAGCCTTTCCAGTTTAAATTTCTATGAGTTCATGCATATTACAAAGTCTTCAGTTGGATCACAAAATGCTTTTATGTACAGCTGGTTGAGCTACTCAGTTAGAATAATACTGGTTAGGAATGTATCCCCTTTTTTATTATTGTATCCAATAAACTAATTTGGCCAGTATGTTCTATCTATAATGAATGCTTCTGTTAGCTCTACTTGTGATAGAAAAAAAACAGGAAGACAAACAGAAGAGAAATATTTAAAAAATAAATCCTTTCATTTTAATTTATAGAATAATTTAAATTCTACATTTTGTGTACTGAGCCAAGGGAAAATGGCCAGGATATGCAGGTTTATTTTTTATTTTTTTATTTAAATCTAAATGCACAGAATTTAAAGATAACTTGGGAGAAACAAGTCTGTTCAGATGATGTGTTATTTTTTCATTCCCAATATTGTACAGAAGGAGAGCAATTTCAGACAACTGAATGAATCTATAGCATTGCCAAATCTGGAGATGTTCCATCTTGCTGCATAATGTGGTTTAGTGTTTTAAAATTCTCTGCAATGGAAGTCATCTAAAAAAAGATAAAATAGTCACACACTAGATTTAAAATCAAAGCCATCAACTTGTCTTAGAGAAATACTCTGGTGTGCACGTTTATTTCAGTAAAGTAAAGATGACAAAAGAATTAGCATTTCCTTTCTAAAACCTTATTTACAAGACATTTCAGCCAGGGTGGAAAATAGGGTGAAAGTAGACAAATTCTACTCATGCATAACTCTCTAAAGGCCAAAATTTTATAGCTTAATTTTATTATTAACCTAATAAGGAGCCATAGATTATCAGATATGTAATTACATAATGCACATTTTTCGTTTTGTGGAAGTTGCAATAAAGAGAAGGCAAATTAAAATGCTTTTGGCATTGTACAGTTTAATAAAGGATAATAAACTGCCTCTGGGTTTTGTACTCACAGCAAAAAGGTAACCAGTCAAAATACAGGTAATACTCACTCTTAATAAAGCTGTTGCTTTATACCTCAGAAATAATAGTTTACAATTCTCACAAGATTATTGACTAACCATCTAAACTGAAATAATCTTACCACCACAACATAAAAAACTTGTTGTGGAAATTCAGTTCAATTGAAGTCCTAAAAGCCATCTTGAAATGGGAACATCATAAGGGATTGAAAAAAGAGCAGTTAACTTCTCAGAGCTGGTTTCATAATCATCTTTCTATTAGAACTAATAGACTAGCTGAATTTCCCTTATATAATATTTGATCTCATTTGTTGGATTGAAAGCCAACACTGCACTTAGAAACACTGCCAATCTTTAAGAGTTTAAAGATTTTTCAGCATTTATGCACAGTGCTAAAGAGACTCCTTTAAGTGTTCCGACTCACTTCTATTATATCCACTACCCAGGGTGGTGCACTTTATCTTCTTTGGTCCTCGGGAAGATTTTAAATTTTTGAAACACTAAACTGAGGTAAAACCCTCCTTTTATTTCCTCCCAAAGTACTAGTCAGCTTTAACAACACTGCCCAGCTCTTTCCTTGAAGATGGGCAAACTTCAAACCTGAATATCGAAATTTCCTCCTTTTTCTGCATAAAACATAACTCTGACTCCTAGGACTATGCATCCAAGGTTCTAACATCTGTTTCATATGTACACAACAGCAATTGGTATCAAGTACTGGCGCTAAACTTTTTCTGGGAACCCTGCGACAAAGAAGATTGATTATCTTCTATAATTTGGTAACAATGGGCTAGTCATCAGTTTTCTAAGCCACTGAAATATGGTTTTCACTAGTCACTTCATATGCCAGTGTGCATTGTGGGCAAGAGGCATGTGCTCTTTAAAATGAGAAAAGTTTATTTTTATATATTATACTCTCTCTCTCTCTCTCTTTCTCACACACACACTCGCCTTGGCAGAGAACTCACCCTTCCTACCCAATTTCCCCACAGCTCAATATCTTCTCTGGCTCTAAAACCCCTCCTACTGCTCTAGCTCATAACCCACCCCCCTGATTCTCCCTAGGCTTACACCACCAATAGAACCCCCCACAGAAAACCTCTCCCTCTCCTTCTCCCCCCGGCAGCCCAACTCAGAAAATCCCCATATCTGGAGGATAAAGGTTCTGAGCCTGGTAACGTAAGGGGATTTTAGAATTTAGAAGGGAGTTGGGTTGAGAGACACAGTGGCTGGATGGATTGACAGCAGTGTGATAGTGAACTGGTGATCAAGGGGGTCAGTGTGGGATTGTGGTATGGAGCATTGTAAGAAAGAGAGAGGAAGAGACAAGTGGCCATAACTGGGAGACTAAAAGGTGGCACAGAGAAAAATAGCTAATAAAAAGGAGATTCTTCAACCCTGCCCTTTCCTGAGCTATGTCCCAGGGGACAGGGAATATTAAGCAATCCCTTTTCTTCCCTCTCCCCCCATCAATCTCTTCCGTCCTCCATGAAAACGCTAACATCCCTTCAATCCACTTTTTCACTTTGAAAAATCTGCAGGGAATCAGGCACTTGCATTTCCTACCACTTGTTTTGGGTACTGATCACCACTGTTCTAACTCAGCACAGAAAACACAAGACCATGAACTGAATTCTGAATATCACACACTAATTGGTTAGAGACATTCCAACTGATAAGCATACAGATCTGTTACCATGTAAGATGTGTTCCTATTTTCCTTGTTATAAATAGTTCTGACACACTGTATCTGTGTGATCATTTAGAGCAATCAGTGCCAGGTCACTGAAGGGGAGCTGCAATGGGCTTGATCTGAACCCAAACCTAAATCAAAAGTTCTTGCCTATGTATTTATAATTATATCATGGGAAGTCCCTGGAGCAATAGTGTTTGTTTGCAGCTGCCAAATTACATAAGTTAAAAATAAAACATTTTTTTAAATTAACCAATATTGTTTTTAAGGTCAGAGGCTGAAAAGAAGAAATTACAAAGAGAAGCATTTTCTTTTAATATCACATTGCATGTTGAACAAATTATTATCGCACACATTTTTGATGTACTGTTATTTAGCTTTCGCTTTGAGGAGTCTTATTTCTCTTTTGGGGCGGAAGTATTAGTATCATACCGCAACAATCTGGTGATGGCAATGATCTACATATAAAGCATTAAAACTAGGGCTTGAATTGGGCCAAGTTGTGCTGGTTGGAAACCCCGGTAGGTTGTCTTTTTTTAAAAATAAGCTCCCATCCTATACTCCAGAATCTCAGATTAAATTTAAAACAGTAAATCTCCATAGCCTTGAAAATGTGAACTAAATATAATCAATGCAGTGATGTCTGCCTAAGTTTGCAGACAGTCTCAAATAATAGCTGTCAGAAATGTGAACTACATCATTTCCCCCCATACAGGTATTAAATCTGACACTGAATGATGCATATTTAAAGGTCAACATTGTCAACTATTTAAGTTCTGAGCAATCTAAAAACAGGCTCACCAATATCATCCTTCAGAAATATTAATGAACTGTGATGGGCTGTCCTTTCATTGAAGATTCTATTGTACAGCCCACTGTCTATTATATATTGAACATATACAAGCAATCTCACATTATTTTGGGCTGCATGTTAAATTGAAATTGGGGGCTCAAAGTTTAAAGGCATAAACAACTTTGTCTATACTGTATTTTATATTTTGCCAACAAAAGTAATTAGCAGCCGGTGGAATTTAGGGTAGAAATGCTGATTTATTTCATATCTGTTTAAATATCAAATAAGCTCAACTTTATTGTCCAACTGATAACAGCATCACCTTCTCTAACGTTCAAATTACAACATTCGGTAGAATAAAATAAGATGCAAAACACTAACAATAGTTCAAGCAAATGTAGTTATTTAGGCAGACTCGCAACTGACACAGTTAAATCAATCTCTTCAGTTAGATTTCTATTTAAAGTCAGGCTTGCTACTTCATATTAGATCATTAATATTTTTCAATCCTCTGAAAACATTTCTGCAAATTATGTAATAGTGTTTCTAAATTCTAATGCAATCTTACTGTGTTCTGTAATTTCACTACCATGATTTAAGATATATATATTATATGGATTGACCATATCTAAAAATGTACATAATTAAGCATCCATTGTCTCATCAAAATTGGAAGTGCAATCATCATACAAAAAATGGCCAGTTGTAGTTATATAATGACATTTCCTATCAGCATGGTAAAGTCGAGAGAGCAGCAGTGATGTGGCTCAGTGAACATGGCCTCACACTTATTTCAACCCACATAATAGCAACAAGAGAGAAAATGATATGGAAATCAGAACTATCCAAAAATCCCAGAAGAATAATGGTTACGAAAGATGATGAAATCGTGCATAAAGAACAGACTGAAGAGCTGGTGGAGCTCTACTCCTTGCCTGCTGTACTGTTAAATTTTTAATAAATGCACTACCTTTAATTTTAACAGCAAATAACTAAATCATCAGTTTACTTTTAAAGACCAGTTTATGTGTGATGGCTTTCAGTAATTTAATTATATGGTCAGAAACTCTACAGCAGCACTGAAAGCCGTTTTTCCTTTTTTATAGATTCATAGATTCATAGATTCATAGACTTTAAGGTCAGAGGGGACCATTATGATCATCTGGTCTGACCCCCTGCACGCTGCAGGCCATAAAACCGTCCCCGTCCCCTATTAAGATAAAAGACTGGTATGTCATTATTCTGGTGAGAATCTTCCCAAAGCACAAAAAGCATAGATTAGAAATAAGGTATCTGATTAACACGAAACACCACACGCGTTGTCCCAATAAATTTTCTCATATATGCAAAATGCAGACTTAAAAACTATGTGCAGTGTTTATATGAGTATGCTTTTTTTTTTACTATATTTATGTATGAAAAGAATAAATAGCCCAGCAACTAGAGCTATTTCCTATTTCAACCAGCTCCACAACTAGGAAGATAATAAATGAAGAGGTTATGGGTTTCAGTGGTAAATGTGTTAGTCTGTATCAGCAAAAAAAACGAGGAGTCCTTGTGGCACCTTAGAGACTAACACTTATCTGGGCATAAGCTTTCGTGGGCTAGAACCCACTTCATCAGATCCATTGGTACGGCAGATTTGCAGGCTGTTTAGATGTTACTTTAAGGGGCTTCTGAATAAACTGTAGACAATATATAGATCAACTCAACCAGAAAAGCTAAGTTTCATAACCAGAATCTACTCTGGACATGAATCTAAGGAGGTTATCAGTAGGGAGCTCAATGATGATTTTCCATAAAGCAGGTTTGAGTTCTTACAGCTCAGCATATGAACATATCCCTTATACAAGACAGAAACTGTTTAAACTCAAAATCTGTACAGCAAGAAAAATGTCTGACACTACTTAAAAAGCAAGGATTAAGGATAGGAAATTATTGCTACAAATGAAGGTGACATTAAATAGCTGTAAAATAAGGACATGCATCATGACATGCAGGTGAAAGAAAGATGGACATGGATGGATGTAAGCAGCAGGCACTATCTACCCACCCTCTCTCACAGACCAGGCATTTAATGCATCCATTGCAGGATTTTCTGAAATCATGACATTTATTTACAATTCACTGATTTGGTTATTTACGCTGATTACTTTTTATACAAGGACAGCCTTTTATGAATTTCCTCATCTAATCTATAATTAACTCCAATTTAAGAAACACTTTATCTAAGAAACACTTTATCTGAGTGGTCCAATAGTAATCTTACACAGTAGTAGTAGTTGGCCTGAATATCAATCTATTTTATGGCAATATTTTAAATAAACCCTAGGAGTTGAGAATGTTTTTTTATTGCTGGATTAACATTTACAATTGAGGTGTTTTTAGGTGCCTACTACTTTAGAATCTAAATAATGATAGTAGTATACATTTCTTCTAGACATCTATTAGGAATATCTTACAGATTTTCCACATCTAGTAAATACTGATCCTTCATTCTGAAGGTGAAATTAACTCTTGTTTAGAGGACCAGAACAAGGTTTAAACACCACTTAAAGTAATCAAATTATGCTTATATTATGCAAGGGATCCAAGTGGTGCATACACCTTGTGTTGGCCCTCTGCAGAGATGTGAATTCCACACTAGATGAAGGAATGATTATATATTTCATTTTGAAAGTATTAACCTTGAAGCTATCAGACATGCATTTGTTCTAAAAATCAAAGACTGTTTGCCATAACCCACATATTCAATAGGTGCACTGTGTCTGAGTGTCATAGTCCTTCCTTAATGATTAAAAAAATATGCATTAGTCAGTGCGTGTTACTGAGAGCTATGGCATGCAAAACTATTGTCCTCTGTTACTATGAAAACTGCCGGTTTAAGAGGGATTACTAGAGTCACTGCAAAATGCTAGAAGAAAACAATAATATTTGTATTATCATAATGCCTAGGAGCCCTAGTCATGGACCAGGATCCTACTGTGCTAGGCACTGTACAAACAGAACAAAAGGCTGGTACCTTCCCCAAAGAGCTTACAGTCTAAGAGTATAAGAACATAAGAAAGGCCGTACCGGGTCAGACCAAAGGTTCATCTAGCCCAGTATCCTGTCTACCGACAGTGGCCAATGCCAGGTGCCCCAGAGGGAGTGAACCTAACAGGCAATGATCAAGTGATCTCTCTCCTGCCATCCATCTCCACCCTCTGACAGACAGTGACTAGGGACAACATTCCTTACCCGTCCTGGCTAATAGCCATTAATAGACTTAACCACCATGAATTTATCCAGTTCTCTTTTAAACTCTGTTAGAGTCCTAGCCTTCACAACCTCCTCAGGTAAGGAGTTCCACAAGTTGACTGTGCGCTGCATGAAGAAGAACTTCCTTGTATTTGTTTTAAACCTGCTGCCTATTAATTTCATTTGATGACCCCTAGTTCTTGTATTAAGGCAATAAGTTAATAACTTTTACTTATCCACTTTCTCCACATCACTCATGATTTTATATACCTCTATCATATCCCCCCCTTAGTCTCCTCTTTTCCAAGCTGAAGAGTCCTAGCCTCTTTAATCTCTCCTCATATGGGACCCGTTCCAAACCCTTAATCATTTTAGTTGCCCTTTTCTGAACCTTTTCTAATGCCAGTATATCTTTTTTGAGATGAGGAGACCACATCTGTACGCAGTATTCGAGATGAGGGCGTACCATCGATTTATATAAGGGCAATAATATATTCTCAGTCTTATTCTCTATCTCCTTTTTAATGATTCCTAACATCCTGTTTGCTTTTTTGACCGCCTCTGCACACTGCGTGGACATTTTCAGAGAACTATCCATGATGACTCTTTCCTGACTTGTTGTAGCTAAATTAGCCCCCATCATATTGTATGTATAGTTGGGGTTATTTTTTCCAATGTGTATTACTTTACATTTATCCACTTTAAATTTCATTTGCCATTTTGTTGCCCAATCACTTAGTTTTGTGAGATCTTTTTGAAGTTCTTCACAGTCTGCTTTGGACTTAACTATCTTTAGCAGTTTAGTATCATCTGCAAACTTTGCCACCTCACTGTTTGTATGTCTACAGTGCAATCAGAGGTGTGACTGCAGCACATGTAGGCATACCCATACTCGCTTTGATCAAGCTAGTGTGAATAACAATGGCAATGAAGCTGCAGCAGCATGGGTGGGGGGGGGCAGAACAGGGTGTAAAAGCTTTCTCGGGACACTGGATATGTACTCAAGTGGTTACCCCCATGCCCGCCGCTTCATTTCTCTTGTTATTTCAGCTAGCTGGACCAAAGCTAGCTCACATATATCTACATGTGCTGTAGTCACCCCTCTGATTACAGACATACCCAAAGAATAAAGCAAGAGACAACAGAGTGATACAGACAGACAAGGAAGTACAAGGAAATAAGACAACAATATTGGCCAGCACTATAGGTAGTGGTCTCAGCTCAGCAGCAGTGTAATCATCATAATGTTTTTATAGGCATCACAGAAAAGGAGAGTTTCAAGGGGGATAATGAGGTAACTTTGCAGATATTTACCTCTCAAACATTTGAGAATGGCTTATTTGCCATACACTAGCCAACACAGTTAATACATCTATCAAAATGCATTGGCTCAAACTAATTAATGTATAATTGCATGAATTGGATTTGCTATAGAAGCACAGATTCTTACCTTGACCTATTACATTTGTAAGAGGGATAAATATTCACTTTGAAAGCTTCCAGTTAGGTTCCTGTCTTATTAGCCAAATTATTGACAATATATTTTTAAATTTACATTTTGCTAATTCTTTATTGAGATAGAGGACAAAGATTTAAGAGCAATACAGTCTTGCAATTCAATTGTAAATCCTCCCTTAAATTCTATATCACAGAATCAAAGAAGTCAGAGATGGGAAAGACCTCATAGATCCTCCAACTATGAAGTTTTCTAATGTTTTAGTCAGTCTAGTTTTAAAATCAAAGGCAAAAGAGATTCCACTTCCCTTAGGAGACTATTCTCCAAACTAATATTCACTTTCAGATAAGCTTTATCTAATATTCAAACACAGTTTTCTCTCTTAATTTCATCCTAACGTTCCAACATAAGACACAAGTTCTGCTTCAACTTTGGTGATTATACCTGACGGTTAGCTGCACTCTCCTCCCAGACAACTTCTTTTAATAGTGCCTTATAGGCTACTCCCAACACCCCTGGAAGTTTTTACTGTTCTAATCTGAACTTAGTCAGTTTATAATTAATATTCTATATTCCAAAACAAAAAGATGTTAAAACAGAATTAAGGTTGAATGCATCTGTATCTTAAAGCTAAAACAATATTACTTAGATGTTTCTATTTATCCCCAAACCAAACATTACAAACACAGGAAATTCAGAGTTTACTTTTAACTTAAAGGAAATCATGTGAAAGTATGAAAACACATGGTTGAGGCACCCAAACAATCTAAATTCTGCTCTGGAGTGATCATGTGATTATGATTAATGTATTTTAGTGTGTTTGGGTTCTAGATTAGATTAAACTAAACTGATTTTTAAAGACATCAGGTATTTTTCTCCATATTTTCTCCTGCATGGTGCCAATACCAGGCAGAATTATAGTAGTTTGGGTGCTTTAACCATGTACTTCTATACACTAACATGTTTCTTACTGATACTGACTCTCAAACTTAAATCTATTTTAATGTCTTTTTTTTTGTTTTGGACGGTTTTGTTTTCTCACATTTCTTTGTTATTGTTAGAAGCTGGACTTTGTATTACACATCATTCGAAAAATTTGACTATCCCTCCTGTAGAATTGTGATATAGTAATATATGGAGCATCCCTGTAATGGAAAAGCTTTCACACCAAGTACGTACACAAGAGAAGCACCCAAAAGAGGACAGGTATTTCGAAATTTAGTCACCCTTTTCAGCATACTCAAAGGAGGCTTCTCCAGTCAGCAAGCCAGAATCTTTAGTCAGATTCTCTCAATATTAACCTCATCCTGAATGAGTAATCAGGAATGTACTATGTACTATGTTAATGTTTTATTGTGATTTGCCTTAATAATGTTTTTAAAAAATTATTAAAAGTTTCATATATGAACACTAAACAAGAGTCCCAAAGAGAATGGTACCTTGCAATATTTCTAAGGATTTGAAGATATGTTACAGCAACCTTAATTAAAAAATAATAATGGATACGAGCAGATTCAACAGTACACCAACGTTGTGCAAAACACCCAGAGCACACTGGCTAGTTAAGGTATTTCCAGCTTCTTTACATCCCTGGAATAGCACAAAGAAGTCAAGGTATCTGGGCCTGGTTTGCAAATGGATTTACTGGTTTAGAGAGCTGTGTTGGTGAGACTGCAATTGAGGAGCCCAGTCTCTGAGTTCCAATGTCTGCATTTTAACTGCTCCCTCTATGCTGCCACCTCACTGAGATAGCAGTGCCATAGGGAGACTTTCAAGCACAAATACTGAGGCCAGGCACCCTTTAAAGAGTTGGGCTAAGTACTCTACCAGTGAAAACTCTGGACACTTGTGTCTAGTCTCTTCCCTCATACCACTCACCCATTACAACCAATGGATTTGTTGGATGCAAATTAGCTATAGAAGAATGGTGGTGATTGATTGAGTTAACTCTGATGTCACAATGGCTTCGTTTAAGAGTTAAAAGAGCTGGTTGACATGTTCCTGCTTGAAGTCAATTCATGTTACCTAAATGGAAAGATTCAGGAGGACATTACTCCATTATTAAGAACACTTGAGACAGGGAAAGGCTGATATATGCTAAATTTCTGAAAGGAACCCATTTTTAACTTTTTTCTTTAACTCAGAACTAACATTTTGCCTTGTAAATTCTCTGAAAATTTATTCCGTAAGTTTGGGGAAGATGCGCTGCATTCTTCATACATAACAAAGATGTTGAACCCCTGATTCAAGAGCAAAATGGAACACAACTTTAACTGTGGAGTTGCAAATCAGCATCTCTATAGCAAGAGAGATATTAGACAAACAGTTGTTGCTTTGTTTTAGATCTGTTAAACTGAGTTTTTGCTAAGTGTTTCTGGGAGATTGGCTTCACTTGTATAGCAGGCACAGAAAGAAATTCTGAGTGGGATGGTCCAGAGGATGATAATTAGATTTTGCAACAACTTTTGAGGTTTCAAAAAACTGGTTTCATTATGCATTTGAAAGAAGAAAAAAAAAGCTTTTCAATGTATTCATGAAAATGGAACTGTGTCAAAATGTCTGTTTCCAGACTGAAACCTGAGCCCTTTGATTTGAGAAGCGGGGAGGGAAGCATACATCAGCCCGAGTACTTACAGCAAATGGCCAGGGATATGGGAGATCCAGATCAAGTCCCTGCACTGCCTGATTCAGAGCAGAGTCTTTTATCCCAGATTATTCTGACTCAGGCACAGTAAGGACGTTACCCTGGGCAACCCACAGGCTACTGCCCTTACCACTAGGCTATAAAGTAGGTCTCTCTCTCTCTCTCTCTCTCTCAAAAAAAAAAAACCCACCCCTTTCAGAAGGAAACAATCAAAATCAATGTATCTCCACAAAACACTTTGGCTCTGACAAAACAGAAAATGTTCCAACCAGTTCTAAACTTGAGTCTGAATTTAATAAAAGCCTCTGTCTGATGGATTTGGTATCTTAGAGGAGTGGTAATGGGATACAGAGCTTTTTACCTCTAGGTAACTAGCTCAAATCCAGCCCAGGTCAATAGAAACTGAAATATTCTTTCTGGGCTGGAAATGATCCAGGATATCACCTTTGAAGTAAGGATTGAATAACAACATTTAGTCAATACTAGGATCTGTAATATGCCATATGTCTATATTTGGTTGGTAGGCGACTATTATTGCTAACCATGAATCCATTTCTTCTCTGTTACAATTATTCATATCAGAAAATCATATATAACCTGTAATACATTTAGTATTGTATTTGCTTACATTTAGTCACTAAAAAACTCAATGAAGTTACTGAAAAATCAGATTATCTTTGATTTTAAAAACAGATAATTCTGTTAATTTGACAAGAAATTTTTTTCACAAAAAAATTGACACATACTTTTGTCATCTGTCTCTTGAAATTTCACGAGGGCCAAAACAAGACACCCTCTCCTTTCTCCAAGTGAGCTTGCTTTCAACCCATCGTCACTTTACCTATCTCCTCAAATCACCTGATTAGGTAATGTTTATGTTGGGAAAGTCCTATGGCTTGGTAGCTCTTTTTCAGTCCCACTGTTGGAACTAGCCAGTTCTCTGTGGCATCAGTATTTAAACCTTGACATTCTGGCACATTTGACAAGAGAGAATTCTCCTTCTCAGATGAACAGTGCTCACCATAAAGATATGCAGTGGGTGCTTTGTCCAAATGGCCAAGAGAAAAGGGGCTGTTACCTCTAAAATATCTCAATCTGCGACTGATAGCAGAGGGGAAGTTTTCCCTGGATGGGGGCAAGGAGGAACAGGAAATGGCTGGACCAGGTGTGAGTGTGTGAAACTGTCCTTCCAGGTGACTGGGAGGGAAGGGGTATTTATACCCGAGGCAGTGCTGGTGAAGCCCTCTCTCACTGGGATTGGGCTGGTAACACCCATATTCCCATCCATGGTATTGGAGTAGAACCTCTTTTTTCCATGATCTGCTGTGGGCATTATGCTAGTCACCCTTTTTCTTTGGGGGCTGAGAAAGAATTTTCTTTCACCACCAGATTGGCCAAGGTGAGGTGTTTTTTCCCCTCTTTCTGACAGTGGTTCAGGGACCTCATGGAGTGGGCTGGGAGGTTAGGTTAAAACATAGCATCTTAGGAAATAAAAACATGTGGCAGATACCCAGTGTAGGTACTCACTACAGAAGGGATGTGGTTATTGGATAAAATGGATTTAAAGAGCAACTGTCTGGGACCGGGTTAGAAAGGGGAGGGCTGGTGACAGCTTCCGAAATAGGTGGAAATGATTAAGGAAATAATTATGACCTGCACTGTACAATTTATTGCCATGTATTCCCAGGTAGTTTAGGTGAATAAATTTGCAGCCTAATTATAGTACATTCAGTGCTTCCTGTCTGTCTTCCAGTGTGGCTGGACAATGAGTGTCCCAATTGACTTCAGTCAAGTTCAAGATAATCCATGAAAATCCTGAGGTAGGATCCCATTGTGTCACACATCCACCACTATTATTGCCCCCAAACTTACTGCCTCAACGTAGAGGAGTCTCGTATTGGCACTATCACACCCTAAATATGGATTTTGGTGCCTCATTTGGGGGCTTTTAATAAACATTTGGTTTTCCTTATGTTTCATAAAAGATGCCTCACTAGGGGGAAACTCTGCCTGCAAAAACAAACTTGTCTGACTTGAGTACAGAATTGCAGTTCCTGGAGAGCAAAAATGAAAACAAGGAGCCAACTGAAATAGAATAGGTTTGATAAGCATTCACCCAAAAACTACTTAACAAACATGCTTTTCCTTGGGAGTGTATGATGTACCACCATTAGTGACAACAGCACTTCGTAAAATGTCATTTCTTGTCATATTGTAATGTATTATGCTATGTTTATTGATACTTCTACATTTCAAGATGGCACAGAACATTTAAAATTAAGTATCAGCTAGAGGCCTACATTGTTATTAAGTGCTGTTATTGAGTGCTGTGCCTTCACTCAGTTGGCTCCCTGATGTCTGCAATATTACATTGGTTTTATGTAGTTTAAGTTTTGGGTCTAACTTGAAGTTCTGGGTTATGCCGGAACACCATATATTAGCCTAATACATCAAGCTTTATTTTAATTAGTGTTAATCTCCTCAGTGCCTTATTTCTAGTGTGTCCCCAAAGTGGGGGAGAAGGAGAGAGAACTTGATGAATCTTATAGATATATGTCACACATCTCACCTGGTCTAATGAAATGAACAAGAACACCGCTACTAGAAAAATGTGCCCTAAGGAATTATGACAATGGTTTTCATGTACAAGCATTGCAGTCATCACTTAAAAGGGATTTATTGTTTACAAACCTATGCCCTTTACATGTTCACATCAAAACTCTGAGGGCTAACAAATCAAGGAAAGAGTGAAAAATAAAGATGGTTGACTTGCCCATTACACCGAGTTTCTGTCTTTGCAAATCTAGTCAGTGTTTAAGAATTTCTATTTCTGGTTTGGGAGTATATCTGAAATAGGAACATTAAATTATTGGAAAGATTTTACTCAAGCAAAGTCAAACAATGCTTACCGCCTTCTGGTTGCAGCTCAATTACAGACAACCTGTACAGTTTATGGAACTAAATTTAGTAAATGCAAAGCAAATGTAGCCACATGGAACATCAAAGTAAATTTTATCACTTGAGTTAAGCTACTGATTATAGCTGAAAATCATTCAGTCTGAATCATAAATCTTCTCTCTCAATATTACTGATGTGCAGAATAAGGAAAGGGTTTATGAAAAGGCAAGCATTTCTAAACAGTTATAAAAGTATTCACAATAGGTATTTCAATACATATTTGGCACAATTTATTCTACAAAAGAACTTGTTTAAAACCACATGATACCACTTAGAATGTGGTAAGTTTAAATTATTTGTTTTATTGCTTTTTGTTTTGTTATTTTGATGTGGATTTTTAACATTTCATTTGAATCAAACTCAGGGACTCAAACATTGAACGCATTAAACTAAACAGATGCTTATATTAATGTTTACTTGTTTGTTTTTTTGCATGATTACCAGAGTATGAGAGACTTGCTACACAGACCCTATGAACTCACTTCCTGAAATCCATCTGGGTGGCCCCATTCTCACTTCAAGATATTGAGAGCCATAATGCCCTTGGCTTGGGATGACTGGGGACTGTAGTGGCCCCATGCCTCTGCCAGCCAATCACAGCATCACTATGTTTCACTGTTTGAGTGTTCACTCAGAACTAAAAAAGCATAGGATTGGCTGCAAGTCTGGGCAACATACCACTTTCATAAGGAAGATTCTACAAGAAACCTCTTGCCTCCCACCTTTTCCAAAGATGTCTGCTTCCCACAGCTTGACAGAGCATCCCTACCAACATACTACTGAACTATGCCATGCACTCCTCCCGCAGGCAGTGAAGAAAGATGTGCAGTGCCACCAACATGTAACATGTAATGCACCCATCAGGAATGGTGCAGCACAAGCATCAGAAAGATAGCATAAGAAATGCACAAAAACACCAGGACACTTTAAAATGATTACTGATGGGTTTAGAAGCCTGGATAACAGACTGCACTGCAAGACCTGTACATTAGCCAACACTGGTTCACACTTCCAAGCAGCTGAGATGATTCAATTCACTCTACAAATATTCTGAATGACCAACTATTATCACAGTCTGTGTGCATATTATAGGCTGGGCAAGTAGCACAACCTATTATTAAGGTTGCCTGACACTCCCTATCATAAGATTCTTTTTTCAACGGCTTGTAACTTTGGTAAACTTTAACCATTTAGGTTGTAACTTTCCACACTGGATGCCTGCCTCTAGCTGAACTCTTCTAGAAAATTTCAGCCAAAACAGCCATTTCTAAGAACAAGGTTAGCGAAAAATACATTATTTTGCCCATTTCTGACAACCTTTTGTTTGAAAAGTTATAGTACCCCTATGCTTTGAAGATGGAACTTGAAATTTAGCAGTGGGGTGGCCTTTGTATCAGGAATGTGTCTTTTGCTGTGCCAGTGAAAATTAGGGTGACCACATTTCCCTATGCCGAATACAGGACACCTGGTAAAATTACTCATATTCAAGTGAGTTCAATGGCAATCAATCATACAAATGTTCAAATTAACATCAAGTTGACTGAGCCTGTTACAAAGAAATACTGCGTAGTTGGATTATTTTTATTTACCTTATCTTTAAGGCTTTAGAGTTAATACAGGGAGGGGTAATACACACACAGTATACACATGCAGTATTCTGGAGTGGATCTGCAGCAGTGTTCTGTCTTTTAATAAGGTTGTTTGCTTAACCCTGTTTGATTGTAAAGCCACTGTAGTTCTTTGTGCAAAACTGGTATTAAATTCTTACATCTGAAATGATCATCTCTCTGAACCACACAGGGAACAACAAGAAAGTCCACACTAAAAATAGATATGCCTGAACTCAGCAGTTTACACCCACTCATGTAAAAATAAAAAAAACAACCTTCCCATCGAGATAATCTGTTTAATGGTAATTTTCTCATGTGCTGTACTGAGTTTAAGCTACCCTGCCAATCAACTACATCAACCAAAACAGTGTGCCAGTTTTGGCAAAGTTGAGTATACTATCAAAATACCACAGCAAGGATTTGGGCACCAGAAAGAATTAATAATATTATGTAATAAATTATATATCATACCAATACTTCTGTATATAAAAAATATAGAACAAATCTCTTTTGGCTCAAAAAGGCATCATACATAGCACATGTTCCAAAACAAAAGCTTAGTTAGATATAGTTAAGGTTGCCAAGTGTAATCCAAGGGAAAACATATCATTGAACAAATCCATAAATAATAGACATTAAAAGCTATGGAGTTTTCAAGCTAAAGTTTCCTAAACAATTCTGATCCATCCTTCATATCCCGTTCACGCACATCGTCTAAAGTGATAATATAAAAGTTAAACCATGTTAAGATAATGTTATGGAAATCACAAATCAGTTAAAGCCAGGAAATCCAACATTCAGACTTATCCTGTAATTCATTCCCTTTGCACCTAGTATTTCCGGCACGTATTGAACATATCTGCTGATAAAGGGAATCCTAAAGTACAACTGGTAGAATAGCTTACCTGATCACGTATAGTAGCTGAAGGATTCTGCTTTCCCTAATTGACCTAAACTCCATGTAAAGCCTTCTTTCAGAGAACAGGCAGTTCTTAAATCTCAGAAAAGTGGCAGCCAAGGCAACCTGATATGGCACATGTTTCAGGCTCATCTTTAAATATGCTCTCAATTCTCCTTGGTTCTTTAATTGTAATGTTTTTGTGCATAGGAAACAGAAGATGCATTCAAACTTGTATACATTATTGATTGATTGAAGTTCCCACATTCACAGATAAGTATAATTAATGAATTATACATTAATAGTAATCACTCTATGTTAAGGTCTGGAGAGGAGTGCAATACAAAATTAAGCATTATTCAAACTGTAGAGATCTCATCCCCTTGCATATGAAAGCCTTGCAGGATCACAGGGTTCAGATGAATCTTCAAAAGCAGTGAATATAAAGATATTCCATAAACTACAGTCAGCTGCAAATTTGTAAACTGGGAATGTTAAGCATGAAACTTGAAGAAAAACAGCGATCAGGCAGGAAAGAGTTCTTACTAGTCCAGACTAGTTCAAAGAAAAATATTAAAAATGCACTCTGGTAGCCTTAAAGACAGAAAGTCATTGTCTGGACTGGCAGGGCAGATGGAAAAGGATTGTTGCCCTTTTAAGAGTCCCCATTTTCCCCCCGCCCCCAAGACCCAGCTTCCTCATGAGTTTGAGCGGGATGTGGCATTGACTAAGTGGTTTGATTGGCCAAAGGGGCTCAGCTGTACCCTGCTGACTTCCATTCGCCCAAGAAGAGGGCATACAAGTCCTTTCCCTGTAGTGAGGTGCCACTGAACGCCCAGATCAACAGCTCTCACTTGTAGGACTGGGATTTGTGGCATCTGCTGTAAGCACTGTGCCAGTTGCCTTTTTTGGGTCTGGGGAGGAATTTTTCCCTCATTACAAGATGGGCCAGGACAAGGGTGGGGGAGGGTTCACCTTCCCCACAGCAGCTCAAGGACCTGGTGGGTATGTCCACAGGCAAGGTTCAAGTTGTTGCAACTTAGCAGGTGTCCAATGTAACAGACCAGGGCAACTGCACCAGTATTTTCCCTCTCAGGCTTCTAGCTGTTATCTCTCTTGGGCAGAAACCCATATCTCACTCCCTTCTTACCAGGATACATCCAGGCTACATAGTTCTCTGCCTTTCTCAACAAAGACGACTGCCTAAACAGACCTGCTTGCTTTCTCATCAGAATGGTTGTGACAGACATAAGTTACCACATAGCTCTTTCTACTCAAGCCTACTTTATTCTTCAGGTATATGCATTGCAGGGAAAACACAAAAACAATAAAAGAACCTACACACGTCTACCAGACATCACTCCACTCTAGAGGTTTCTTTGTAGTTACAAGTTGAGCAGAATTTCCGCTCAGTACAAGCTCACAGTTTTGACGCCTCAGGAGGCCAAGTCCTTCCAATACTCCACTAAAGATTTGGGTCCTCTGTAGACAGGGACGGCTCTATGTTTTTTGCTGCCCCAAGCACAGCAGTCAGGCAGTCTTTGGCAGCATGCCTGCGGGCGGTCCGCAGTCACGCGGATTCAGCAGCGTTTCTGTAGGTGATCTGCCGGTCCCACGCCTTTGGCGTACCCGCTGCCGAATTGCTGCCAAAGCCGTGGGACCGGTGGACCTCCCACAGGCATGCCGCCAAAGGCAGCCTGACTGCCACCCTCACGGGGACCGGCTTACCGCCCCAGGCACGCGCTTGGTGGGCTGGTGCCTGGAGCCGCCCCTGTGTGTAGATCAGGAGTCTGTCCATTTGGTGGATCTGGAGGAAGGCCCTGATTCAGTTTAAAACCCAGGCTTTTATCCAAAATCTTTTCTGTGTCTGTTGGTCTCTGGAGAACCCAATTTGAACTAGTATATGCATATCTCCCCCGGGAGGTGTTAAGGCTGATAACAGGAAGTTGATTAACACTCCCCCCTCTACTAGAGAAGGTACATACAATGCCTCAACAACACATACATAACTGCATTTTTAGTACTATGTCTCCCAAAAGCACTAACCTTAATTCAGTAAGATTTAACTTAGTTCAATAAAGTTTATCTTAATTCTGTAAAGATTGTTCAGGATAGTGGCAGTCTGGCAAAGCCAGTGCAGGTGATCATTCAGCGAAGGGGTCCAGTTTCCTGATAAACTGGGTTTGGAAGTGGATTTAGAGGAAGACATCCCCTAAGGAAGCTGGGGGTTGAGGTTGAGGCTTCTAATGTCTGACAGAGCAAGGAGACAGCCCTCTTTCCTCAGCTCCTTAACTCTCATACAAATGGAGGAACGTAGGGTTCGAGCATCAGGCTGGGACCAGGTGTGGAGGGCTCAAGGCAGATCAGGGAGGGAAAGATGATCTGCACTGTACAATTTATTGCTGGATAGTTCCTAGTTAAACCACATTGCTTGTGTCTTTTCTTTCTTCCTGTGTATCAGGGACAAACATTAGTTATCTATAATAATCACCTTGCAAGAATGCAATTGGAGAGAATGTACACATGAAAATAAGCACTTCTGTGCAGAGATAAGACTGGCACAAATCTGTACACACACACGCTGCTATTTCAGCATCAATTAAAAATGTATGGAAACAGAGTGGAGCTCTGCTTAAACAGCAGAGCGCGAAAGCTTGTCTTCTTCACCAACAGAAATTGGTTCAAAAGAAGATATTACTTCACCCACCTTGTATCAACAAATAGAGAATCATTTAGAGAGCTGTAAATTCATGTTGAAAGGAAATGATGTGGGCAGACAGAACAGTCACTTAAAAAAAAAATCACATAAAAGTAGTAAGAAAAATATCCACTGGACTATAGCAAATAAAAGCTCATTTATTCTATTAAGTTTAAATCAAACAAAAATAAAAACAAACA
Organism: Chrysemys picta bellii; assembly: GCF_011386835.1. Classification (NCBI taxonomy): domain Eukaryota; kingdom Metazoa; phylum Chordata; order Testudines; family Emydidae; genus Chrysemys; species Chrysemys picta. The sequence continues at coordinate 41,246,952 of NC_088797.1, forward strand.
ATATTTCAGTGTGTGTGTGTGTGTGTGTGTGTGTGTGTGTGTGTGTGATACCGTGGAATCCACCATGGCTAAAATAGCAGTTACAGTAATTGAAAAGCTTTCACGTTTCACAGCCATGGACCCTCAGTGGTAGCACAAGAATGATTGGAGTCTGGAACTATTGAACTGTGTAATGTAAAGGCAGAACGGTTGGATACTCTGTAGAAGCTTTCACAGCCATTATTGTTGCTAAAGCTGTTGGAATTCAGGGAGTAACTGAGGACTTCATTTTACAACAGTGTCAGTCAAGCACCTTTTCCAAGCACAAAATAAATATGAATTGAAATAACACAGGAGTCATGTTTTACTCAATGATGCAAATGACTTTATCACAATCTTTTTTAACCAGCTTCTTTCAATTAGTAATTCAGTCTGGTTTAATGAGAATTGGTAGCTACATTTATTTTCCTTATTATATAAAACTGCAACGGCAAACCATGCATGAAGTTTATTATGTTCTCCTAATTATCACTTCTAGAAGCAAAGGCAACTGACTAAATGACCCATTCTTAATATTAATATTTATTATGTATAAAGCACCAGATGCTGTAATAGGTCATTCTCTTCCAGCCTAAATTATTCTGTGAAAAGACTGACATTTATTTTATAAAAAAGCTATTTTACTTCAGTGTTTTGTGGCGAGTGCATTGCTTACAATGAACATATACAAAATAATACCAAGTACTGCATAGCATGCTCCATCTAGAATGTACTTACACTAAGTAATCTTTACAACACTTCTATGAACAAGTATTTTTTTCATTTTTTCACAGATGGAAAAGTTGAGGCTGAGAGGTTAAGTGACCTGACTATAAAGCAAGAACATGCATGAGACAAGACAGGATTAGAACTCAGAATTTTTCATTCAGAGTCTTATGTTCAGACTACACCTTTCCATCATTGACTACTATGTAAATACTATACTATAACAGAAGAGAAACTTGAACAAGATATTCTCTTTTATAAAGAGAATTTAAAACATTTCTGAAGCAACTTGAACCAAGTATTTACTAGGTTTTGCCAAAGGAATTTGCATATTTTATTTTCAGTGTCACGTTGTACTCCAATAAATACATTCTACAGATGTTGGAAATAAAGCAAATGATATTTCAAATTCAAATTAAGTTATGGTTTTAATGGCTAGTAGGTTTAGAAACAACAATCCATTTTAGCACTTTTGGAATAAGTGCAGTAGTGCCTCTGATTATCAGTGGCTCTATACCACATTTAATCGGCCTCACTGCTTTTTTAAAATAGAATTTTATTGTAAAACAACATTTTAAAGTAACAGGTTCGTTTGTCCCTATTTAATTAGTCAGCACGGTCTGCATGTAATTCAAGATAGGGAAGAATTTAAGAAAACACAAGAAAAATGAACAGCCATACTGAGTCAGACCAAAGATCCCTCTAGTCCAATATCCTGTCTCCCAACAGTGGCCAATGCCAGGTGCTTCAGAGGGAATGAATAAAAGAGGTAATATAAGAACATAAGAAAACAAAACTTCACATTACAGAGCATTTGTAAAATACAATCTATTCCTAAAATAGAAATCAAAGAGCAGAGGTGGGGAGATAAGGTTCATGGTATAAGCAGTAGATCCAAACAATCTACACACACACACACCCTGGAGCCATAAGCCCAAATCCTAAAAAGTGTAACTTCACACTCCTGCTGCAACCAGAGAACAATACAATTTATCCTTTAAGAGGAGACTCTAAGAAGTAAAGCCTTCCCTGCTATGTGTGGATAAAGATCTCATGACACTTTCCATAAGAGTGGCTAGATGCTCCTGCCATATTGACTGCTCCCCCCATTGAAGTTTCCTCCCTGAAGAGGACCTGCTTACATACGGGGAAGTCAGTTGGCTGACAACTTAATCATCTGCCTGCCAGGTGACTTCTCGGTCTCACAGTCCTCCCCCCAGTCAACCAATGAGATTGCTAGCAATTTTTTCAGCTTAATTTTTAAGTAGGAAACTATGGAAAGGATAAAATAGAATTTAGGCCATGTCATTTACTTGGATGTCATTTTGGATTAATATAAGTGAAAGTTTTCCTCAATCTTTCTTCATTCTTTACCATTTCTGTCCCTCTTTTTATTTATTTATTTATCCCTCTCAGAACATTGTTAGCAATGATGGGTGAACTTGTCTTGAAAAAATAAGATGTGGCCTGAGCCTTCATGTATATTTGAGAAAGAAGGCACCTTCAGCTACATATTAACTTCGGAAGAAATGGCTTGATGTGTGTTGGGTTTTTTTAAAGACAAAAATTGAGCACAAAACCAACTTCCCAATTTCAGGTAATGAAATAACTAGAAATTTCTTTGGAAGAATAAATAGCTATCTTCTTCTGGCTTTCCTTTGATTAAAGGACAGTATTCCACTCAGATTATATAGCTGGGTTCCTTTTAACATGATTACCCCTAGCAGGCAGTTACAATAAAATATAGGATCTTTCTAAAGTAATGTGCTGTTGTTTCAGTAAATATTAACTCCGACTGTTTTCTGTTGATAGACATGGTATAAGGTGATCTATGGTTTGAGCTTTGTATGAGAAATGGTCTGACCTGTTAATCACCCATTTCACTCGGTGGGAATGAACAATCCTTCTTAAACCCTTAACCCTTCCTGCTCTTATTCAATTTCTAATACAACCCCACTTCATTTTTTAATGAAGTGGAAGATAGATTCTATCAGTCAACACAGTTGCATAAACTACAGCCGGATAAAGATGGCATTTCCATTGTATACACCTCTTTCCACTCACTGATAACTTTTAAACTAAATGCAAGGAAATATTTTAAAAACTATTTGTGCAAAGCTTCATGATTGTCAGTTTGAAACTTTTGAATTAACTGACCAATATAAATGAACTGTTCACTTAAAAAAAATAGTATATTCCTACATATAACTTCATAATATCTGTTGTAAAGCTTCTATCAAGGTATACATGCATAAGCAGGGTCTGAATGAGCTCTCCTCTGACATCTAGTGGTGAGCTGTGGAAAAAGACTTCAGAAACTGATCTCATTTGCATGCATACCCACCCTGCCTAGGTGCTCAGCATGATAGTATTGCTTGCCCAAATGATCACTTGTAGCTGATGTTGGATTCCCAGTCTCCTTGTTATTGGGGCAGGAGTAATAAAGGGTTTTTATCCTTGCTGTGTGAACCAAGGGCAGCACAACTGTACCTAGCATACCCCAATGGAGGGACTCACCCTCAGTTGAATGGCACTCACTAGAGAACATGGGTTCCAAAGCCCAGTGATCTGAAAGAGGGTGGGGACAGGTACTTGTGTCTGGTGGTGTGGGCCCTCTTTAAGGATCCTAGACCCCATTTGACCCTTCCTCTCTCTATGGTATAATAAAAGAGCTAATTTAGATTCAATTGGAAGTCTTGTTACACACTGCAAAGCTAAAACCACTGATACCTAGGTCTACATATTAGACCGACTTTGGGACAGTGTGCATCAGCAGTGAGGCTCCGCCATTAATAGCTGAAATCACTGAGAGCTGAAATCATTGAGAGCTGTGTTAAAGGGGGGCGGGGGAGACTGAAGACACCTTGGCAAGTGGCCAGCTGGACAGCTGGTGGAGAGGCGCAGCAAGCAGCCAGCAAGGCGGCTGGCGGAGAGGCGTGGCAAGCGGTGGTTGGGGCAACGATTGAGTGCCCGAGCAGTGGAATGTGTAAGGTGCCTCCTTACCCTCCTCCTCCACACAGGGTGGGAGGTGAACTCTGCAGATGAAACCTATGAACTCTGGGGCTGCACTGGCCAAGGACAGCAACTATGAGTGGGGTACAGGGAAGGGACGGGCACGTTAAAGGGACTTTTGGGTTGCTGGACTTAATAACCTGAGGGGAAAAGGACACTGCCCAATTTACTTGGGGGTAGGTATTTTGCTCATGGTTTGTGTTCATGAACCCTAGTTGCGGTGTTTTCCCAAATTAATGGTGAGTTAATCCCCTCCTTTTATTAAAAGTTTTTGCTACACTCAGACTCTGTGCTTACGAGAGGGGAAGTATTGCCTCTTAGAGGCACCCAGGGGGTGGTGTGTAATTGTTCCACGTCACTGGGTGGGGGTTAGAGCTGGTTTTGTGTGGTATTGCTGAAAAGGAACCCCTAGATACTGAACCTGGCCCTTGTTGCTGCTGGCTCCACCTGGCAGAAATGTATTCTTGAATAAGAAATGACAGTTTTGACTCATTTGAAGAAGTTTCATTTGGAAATATGTAATTATCTATGGAGCGTGCCAGTATATTACAGTGACCATCAGTAAAAACTGAATATTCATAGGCCTAGGTACCTGCAGTAGCCATAGTATGCAGAGCAGGAGAGACTGTGGGACAATATATACAGGGGGGTAGTAAACATTGAGTAATTAATGAGAAGCTTTCCTTGCTGGTTTAATCATGCATCCAAGTGTACTGTTCACAAGCAGTAGGTATGTGTTTTATTGTTCTCATGACAGGTGGGTTTCTAGTTAACAAAAGGATGGAAGTGATTTGGATTTGGTAATCTTTTGGACAGGAACATCCTGTCAGCAAGTTTATATTCCTTCTAAAGAGCTTAAACCTCCAATACAAGGTGAGCATTCAATAGCAAACCTCCAAGTTTGTCACTTGCACAGTGATTAAAACTAATAATGTAACTTGTACAAAAAATATAGAAGTGCATCTTGGAATGATGAAATTATATGAATGACAGTAAGTTGCTATTGAGAAGTCACTGGGTAGGTCCTTTAAATTGAATGGCTATGCTAATCTCAGTGCATCTGCTCTCATCTGATTTTTAAAAAGTTTTTCAGTACTTGATTCAATGACCTTCAAAGTAAAAACAGTCTGTAAAAGAGAAGCATGTTTTGTGTACTTATCATGTCTCAAATAAATTTACTTCTGACAGAAGAACCACCATATTCCCCTACAGATAGCTATTTTTCTATGCAAATATTTTCCTCACAAATAAAAAGATCGCTTCAATTGGATTCCAATTTTATGTTCGCAACATCCACATGCAATTTTCATTTATTCCTGTAACGCAGCTAATTAATCACCTATTTTGCTAAAGGCTTATTTTCAATTATTTACACCTTTCTCAAGTAATCACTTTCTGAGATGCAATTCCTTATGCTAGTTCTCAGCCCAGAGGCAGAGTGTGTGTGTGTGTGTGTGTGTGTGTGTGTGTGTGTGTAAAAAGCATGAAGAGTGTTCATTCAGGTATTCTGACCTAGACTTTTCACTAAATATAGGTGCACTTTTTGATGGAACAACATTCCCTTTTCTATTCCAGTATTTATTTTTACAAGCAAACCACTAAGCTGAAATCTCTAGAATTCCTTTCAATATCTAGGAAATTAAAATTCAGTTTCTCAGGGCAATTTTAAAGTCTCTCCACATGTAAATATGTATTTTAATAAGGTCTTTCATTAGAACAATCAAAAAAATCCAACTTACACTTTCATCTCTCACCCAAAAGATCTTATCTTTTATATAAGCCCTTTGGGGGAAGACCTGTCTTCATATTATCTTGTACAATGCGAAGCATGCCGTTGGAGCATAACAAAAAATAAATTACAGCAACAACAATGGGCAATGTTACACTATTAGATAGATATGATGAAAAGGAACTGCATTTTTAATCTGTACTGCCACTCCAGTAAACCTGTACAAATGCTTTAAATTCTGTATTGGTTCTATGTTTCAATTATACCTTTTTCTGTTACTAATTAGAGATTCCTACCTATTACAAATATTTACATGGTAAATACATGAATTATTGAACTAAAATTTAATTATTCCAGAGCATTTCAAATCATATTTTGGCAAAAGTACACATGCTTTGGTGTGTTAGAGAGGGAAACAAAAGTTTTGCCCTTTCCCTTAGTAATAGAACATCTATAGGTTCTTAGTTGGAAACAAACAGCACGGCTCTATCGCACCTAGTAAATGACATTCTCTGCCCCCAAAATTATACCATCTGACTTCATTATATGGGGCCAGATATACTCAGCTAGTGTGAAATGGTGGAGCTCTATTGACTCCAATGGATTGGACTTATGTAGTACAAACTGAGGCATCCATTGTGAAGGCATAATAAAGAAGGATTTGGTTGGTGTAGTTTAGCCTGAGCTGAATACTACTAACTTGAGAGCCATTTAACAGAGGTCTGTTACACCGGAAAGTAAAGGAGATATTTACCATCAACATATCCAGTGTGGTCCTAAGAGGGGAATGAATACCTTTTTGGTTGAAATTAATCTTGCATGCCAGTATGTGATTCAAGAAAAGTTGTGGCTGCTAGCTTAGACCAATATTAGATGTGTGGAGTCTTTATTTCCCAGCAACTCCATGGTATGCCAGTTAGAAGTACAGCTACTCAAGTGCAATCAGAATATTCCCAAAACATAGATTTTGCTTTCAGATTAATAGAATTATTAAACTAAATCCCCTCTACAATTTACAAGCAAAAGTGTATGAGCTGTAATCTCTTTGGGAAAACATCTCTCAAAGTTGTCTCACATTTATTCTGGAAAAAGACTTTCTGGAGAATAGCTTGAAAACAACAGTAATCTGTTGATCTGAAGTGAACAGAATGTCAATTTAGTTCATCCCATATCTTGTTCTAAAAAGTATTATAAAGGGCTAGATTTAATGGTATTGTAACTCTAGTGGAATAATGTGTCTCAAATTTCTCAGGGAAGAGAAAATATTTTATTCCAAGCAGTGACATAGTTTTCTTTTTGTATTTTTATCAATGGCTCTATTGCCCTTTAAGCAAAAGATGATGTGAGGGGGAACTCATCATTACTCATTCAGCAGTGTGTCTTGACTGATTTTATGGTCCAATATGAGATCACTCAATGTAAGTTCACACAAAATGCAATTTGCAGAGTATATAGATCTACATAACTATTAATAGAACAAGCAAACTTCCATCTTTGTGACATAACGCATATGCCCTTTGGGTGTCAGCTGATAGTCACACATTCTTAGAGCATATTTTAATGAAATTGTGGGTAAGTATGCATTCTGAACTAGCAGTCCTGAAAACCAACTTCTTTATGTATTTTATACCAGACCTCTTTATGGTCTAATGAGTGCTGTGGAACAAAGACCTCATATGTTAAATTTTCTTTATCAGAGCTGAGATCGTTGACACACCTTCCCTTAAACACGTCATAAATATAATTAAAAAATGAAGGTAACTGCTTATAATACAGTTGTGATTTTCACTGAAGTCTATATTGTAATCGTTGAGCTCATAACACAAATATAAGACAGATAATCACCAATAATAGTCAACAGATAAATCCAAATATTGGCTCTTGTAGTGGGGTTGTTACCCTGCTCCTACCCTGAAGGGCTTCAAACAGCCCTGGGGGAAGGTTGTGGCTGGGAGCTGCTAAACTGGGCTGATTGGGAAGCACCTGCAGCTGGGCCACACCCCAATCAGGCCTCAGCTGGCCCTATATAAAAAGGCTGTGAGCCAGAGGCCAAGCAGTCTCTCTCTGCCTTCAGAGGGAGAAGGGTCTGGCTGCAGCGAGCTAGAGACAGAGTACCTGAGTGGAGCAGGGCTGGGGAGCTCCAACCTGGAAAGCCGTAGGCTGCGGCCTAGTAGGAGGCCAAGGAGGTACTGGGGGTTGCAGAGGGCAGCCCAAGGGTAGGCTAGGGTTACCATATTTAAAAAATAAAAAAAGAGGACACTCCACAGGGCCCTGGCCCCGCCCCTTTCCCACCCTCGGCCCCGCCCCAACTCCGCCCCTTCCCCACCCAACTCCACCCATTCCCCGCCCTAACTCCCCCTCCTCCCTCCCAGCCACACGAAAAGGGCTGCCCAAGCGCTACCGGCTTCACGGTTTGCTGGGCAGCCTCCAGACCCTGCGCCCCCGGCCGGCGCTTCCCCAGCACAGGTGGAGCCCAGGAGGGGAAGCGCCCAGCCGGGAGCACAGGGTCTGAAGGCTGCCCGGCAAACCATGAAGCCAGTAGCGCTCGGGCTTCGGGCAGCAACTATGCCTCTGGACCCTGTGCCCCCAGCCGGGCACTTCCCCTCCCGGACTCCGGCTGCTCTGCTCCTGCCCTGACTCTTCGGCTCTGTTTAAGAGCCAAGCTGCCCGAGCCAGCGCTACCGGCTTCGGGCAGCCCCCGTGCCTCCAGACCCCAGCCGCTGGACCAGAGCAGCTGGAGCCCGGGAAGGGAAGTGCCCGGCCGGCGGCTGGGGTCCGGAGGCACGGGGGCTGCCCGAAGCCGGTAGCGCTGGCTCGGGCAGCTTGGCTCTTAAACAGAGCCGAAGTCTGAGTCAGGGGAGGCGCAGAGCAGCCGCGGGAGAGGAAGTGCCCGTCCGTATTTTTCCCGGACATGTTCGGCTTTTTGGCAATTCCCCCCCAGACGGGGTTTGATTGCCAAAAAGCCGGACATGCCCGGGAAAAACCGGACATATGGTAACCCTAGGGTAGGCCAAGGCAGCAGGTCCAAACCCAACCTTGCCTGTGATGAGTGGCCTATACTGCAGTCTGCCCCAGGGAGCGGGGGCTAGTTAGTGACTGGCAGTGGCCTTATTCTGAGGTGAGGTAGGGATAGTGGGTGGGGGTTCCCCAGGGAGGGGAGACCCTAGTACTGAGGGCTGTACTGCTAGGGGGCAGCACCCTAGATAAAAGGGCACCGGGGACCGGAGGACAGGTGGACCACCGGCCTGCAGTAGGCGCTCCAACACTGAAATGAGCTAATTCCCGGAGATGACCAGCAGGAGGTGCTGCAGGGGTGAGTCCGCCCCTCTACAGCTCTATATAAATCCGACAGTGGAGAGAACAATTAAGGATTTCCCTAGGATTTCACCCATTTATCAGTTTTACAGAGAAGTAGAGTTTGTGTTCTACCCAAAGCTAAAATGAACTGAAATGATAATGCATAGTGATTTACCTTTTTCAATGTACACTCATAATCCACTTTAACCAGGAGCTATGAGGTCAAAACTTGGCCAGGAATACAAAATCATATTGAGACTAAAATGTGATTATTGAATTACACTTGATAGGAAATTTAATTTTCATCAACGAGGATGTTACTCCAAGAGAAAAGGGAATCTTTCATTCAGTTTGTCCTAGATCATTAGTATATCGCTTTGAAGAACATTTTGCTGTCCTATTACGCAGTACTCTCACACAAATGTTATTTCCAGTATTAAGATGCTGGGCAACTGAACTGACATAGAATTTGGATAAAGATGCTTCTTCAACACGTTATAATCTCAGTAATTTAAAATTAACAAAAGTGCATCCAAAACTAAAACTCAAACAATATGAGGTTGACGCTGCTTTCACTCTACCAGTAACACCTAACTCAATTGCCAACTTACTCACATTTCCCACAAGCACCTTTGCACACCTCTTCCACATTGCCCCTCATCCATGGGAAGAGCATCCCAATGAAATCATCTTCAGTCCTCCCTGAAAGCCTACCTCTACAATGATGCCCACAAACCTCTATTGTCTGGCAGTCACTTCTGACTAGTACAGTGGCTCTCAAACTTTTTTTTACTGGTGACCCCTTTCACATAGCAAGCCTCTGAGTGTGACCTCCCTTATAAATTAAAAACACTTTTTATAACACCATTATAAATGCTGGAGGCAAAGCGGGGTTTGGGGAGGAGGCTGACAGCTTGCGACCCCCCCATGTAATAACCTCATGACCCCCTGAGGGGTCCCAGCACCCAGTTTGAGAACCCATGGACTAGTAGGGCCTCTCAAACAATTTATTCAAAATGCATCTTTACTTCTTACAATTACCTTTTGTCCCCTGTCCCAGTTTGTCTGGTTATTTATCTGTTGCATCTTGTCGTCATCCTGGTTTGACAGGTCTTTTGGTCAGGGACTGTCTTTGTTCCTCGTGTCTGTATAGTGCCTTGCACAATGAGGGCCTGAATCTAGGCACTACCACAGTATACAAATAATGAAAAAGCCAACCACACACACCACAAGCTAATGGGATGCTAAGGCACTGAAATATATTTTAACTCAGCATATCAGCCCCTTCCTGGGTTCTGAAATCTTTAGCATGCAAGCACTAAAACAACCTCTCAAAACAACCAGAAATATCTACCGTGTCAATCTCCAGTGATCAAATCACAGGACAAAGACAGGACAAGACACTCCCATTCCTAGAGAATAATAACAATCATATGCCATGTACAAGAGAGATGAAACACGTAAGATGGTGAGATCCTTGTAAAGATAGAATGGAGGCCCAAACTGCGAGAAGCTCTCAGTATCTCCATCTATTGTTATCAAGACTCAGCTCCTCTCCAGATTTGGCCCAGTTTTAGGAAAAAGTTGAGTTCGATCTCTCGGCTTAGACATGTCTGTTTATTTTTAGTTTTATGAAAGCCATTGCATTAAAATGCCTGCTCGGAGCTGTGACACAGTTGAACTTACATTTACACTAAGCCTGTTGAGAACGGAAGATTCGAATTAGTCAAGTCATCTAAAAATACGGCTCAGAGTAGCAGAATGTAATACTCCCACTGCTCAAAGACTCTAAAAAGAAGTAACAGAAAGACAGACCTTCGCTGCAAAAAACATGTTCACTATAAACATACTTGGCAACCACTGAGATTTCTGTCAGGCTTCTTGACAAACTCCTCTTCCTATAAATGATTATTACTAACTAATGCCTACATATCACTCCTAAAAATCATGCCAGGAATTACAAGAGACAGCATTTTGTTAACAAGTTCTTAAACAAAAAATACCTTGATTTGGATTTAATAGCTCACCAGAAATCAGACTTATGCTCTCTCACGTTTCTGCAAATATACTATCTCTGACTGTATTTTGGCCGACAGCTTTTAAAATCAGATTAATGTGTAATTTGGCCACTCCAGGCAATTCAGTACAAATGTGCAAATAGACAAAAATTATTTCATAAGCCTAAAAAAGCTTCAGTCTACTCTATAAAAAAGTTTCAGGATATAGTATTAAGATTGGACTAAAAAAAAAAAGCATTATTTGCCCTTTCAAGTGATAAATAACTTGGGGCAACAGAAATCAGAATTTTGTAGCCTCTTAATCCTCCCACATAGTGGAATCTACAGCCCCTTTAGAAATCTGCTCTTTCCAGAGTGTCCTCCTTTACACTGTGAATTAAATTCATCCCCCATTGAATTTGGAATGAATATCCATTAATCTAATTCTTCATATTTCAAGAATTACGGTCCCAATCCTGCAAAGTCTTGTGCACATGAGAAATTTTAAACACAAGTAGTCTTACTGAAGCCATTGAAAACTATTTGTGCAAGCAAAGTTACAAGTGTACAGTTTGGACCCTGAATCACACAGTGATTCAAGAATATCAGGGGTTTCAATGTATAATGTGGCCCTTGTTTCTGGGACCAGGCATGGCAGTACTCATCTTTCCAATAATCAACTATATTTTTTTCTAAGTTATAGAACAATGACTGATAAAGAATATATGGTAACATTTCCATTCTTAAAGAAACAAATAAAATGTGTACATTTTTGCCCCTTCTACTCTCCTTTTGGGGACCTATTTAATATTTCATGATCAATGACAGGTTATTAAAGTGTTAACAATGCTTCAAAACCCATGCAGCTTCTTCTGCCACGTTTCATTTGATTGACCGCAATAAGCCTACTTACCAGAATTTTTGTAGTATAGGCACTGTTGATGGCAATTGCATTAACCAACAAATCGAGGGTTTTGCGTGGTATAGAATCTGGGTCAGGGATCTCTTTGTAGTGGGCATCACCAATGTAGACTTGTACTACTGTCATCCTGTTGGTTGTAAGTGTCCCTGTTTTGTCAGAGCAGATGGCCGTAGCATTACCCATAGTCTCACAAGCATCTAAGTGGCGGACCAGATTGTTATCCTTCATCATTTTCTGATGGAAAGCAAAGTAAGAAGTCCTCAAAAATTTGCTATGACAGATTTTTAAAATCTCTCATCATAGTAACAATGCATAAAGTTAGATGTGACTTTAGAGTGTAGTCATGCTTGTTTACCACACATGTCAGTGTAGAGAGCATATAGTAGCCACCCCTTAAAATGCTTGCCAATTTTGTTTTTGATGAATGGATTTGCAGTATATCCATTCTAAGGAATTACTTGAATACTAATATAACATTATTTAGCTTTATGAAACATTAGCTAAGATAACAGGCCATTTTCAAACAGCGATCACTGTAAGAAATACTAAGTACTCATGTAATTTTATATGTTTCTCCTAAACTTCTAGACAGATTTTTGTTTTCCTTCAGCCAAGCGCCCTAATGGTAGAGATTTAACAATTAGTAATTAACTGTTTAAAAATAAACTTCCTGCCAGATCAAAATTTGCAAATACAAAAGAGTGTAAATAGAAGCTAAATGACAACAGCAAGCGTCAGATGAACCCAAAGCTATCCACCTGTAAATCAATGAATATTACTTTATTTTAAACTTGAACTGAACTGCAGAACTCTGAAAATAATCTGTTTTGGTAAACTCTCTTTATTCAGCTGATTTAGACTTTTATAGTATTTCAAATCCCAGTATTATTAGATTTGTAAGGTAAAACTATATGCTCTTGCATCATAAAATGCAATATTATCACCAGGACAATGAATTTTACAAAAATTTAAATAAAAATATTTGAATATTCCAGAGTATGGTTGTGATCTTTACCCTTGGGCCAATCTGTCATACTCTTACTCAGAGTGGTCCCTTAATCCAAAGTGAAGTCCCATTGAAGTCAGTAAATCTATTCATGGAGCAAGATATTCCCAAATGCAAACAACGGTGTATCACAATCTGGCCCTATGTGTGAGTATGTATTTATGCAACTGATTTAGAAGGCGATTGCAATGTTTAATGGTTAGCACACAGGGCTGTTTGGACACCTGGGTTCTATTTCCAACTTTGTTACTGCCTGGCTGTGTGACTATGTGCAAATCACTTCATGTTCTCTGTGCCTCAGTTTCTCCCTGTGTAAAATGGAGATAACAGAATTGTCTACCTTTGTAAAGTGCTTTGAGATTCTCAGATGAAAGTTTTATATAAACACAATGTGCTGTTAGTAGATTAGATTTCTAAAGTAATCTGAGAATACAGACTTTGATAGAGAAATAATCTACAATTCGAAAAACCATAATCCCAGTTTTAATTCCCTTAAGTTTCCTAATGGAATCATTTCCATTAGCTATGGGCAACTATAACAGCATTTAATAACACACCCGCAAACACATGTGGAAACCTCATGTCTCAATGTAGAGAGTTTCTGAAGAAAACAAATCCTTCCCCAAATCTATATTGATGCAGCAGGGAATAGGAAGATAAACAGATATTATATACAAAAAGACTGTGCTTCTCCCATTCATAAATTTTCACAATGAATTTTTGAGAGACCGTCTTCAATAAGTAAATGTCTTTAGTGATTGTTTAGTATATTTTTTGCAATGTACATTTACAGAAACGTCAATAAATTTATTTTATTGGAATTTTTTACTTTGAAGTACCTTCAATATGTTTAAAGCAGCTTCTACCAGAGTGCACATTTTGAATATACTGATGTGTGATCCAGCTTTCTACCAGCCACATAAAAATTAAACAGCGAGTCAACTACCAAACTAAAACATACTGAGAGTTGGTCAAAAGAGCACTTTTTTCCCCACTACTGCTTAAAGTGATGCTTACCTTAACAGAATAAGCCAGAGAAATAGTGACAGCAAGTGGAAGTCCTTCAGGAACAGCAACCACGAGCACAGTAACACCAATGATGAAGAACTTGACAAAATATTGAACATAAACAGGAGTGCACTCGGGCAACCACTGCTTCTTGTTGACAACAAAAGTGTCAACAGCGAAGTACAGTACCAAAATTATTACAGTAATAGCCGACATCACCAAACCTGAAAACACAAAAAGTAATTTTTAACTACAGGGAGCAATAGTAACAAATCAAAGCATTTGCAGTTTGAACCTCACACTTTTATCAAATCTGATTTGAACCTACGCTCTTAGGCCATAGGGGGGGGGAAACATTATCAACATTAAATTATTGCGAACCATATAAATGTAAGATCAGGAGACTGTAGTCCATAGATTAAGTCTTAAAAGAAGCTTTTGGGTTATTTGTTGCATTCTTCTGAACTCTATACTACTCCTGTGTGTTATCACATTTATTTTTAAACACCTCTAGCATCAGCATCTCATTGATCACCCTTGGAAAACTGTACCATCTGCTTAATTTAATAAAAGATTTCCTGTTGTCTAAACTAAGTCTTCCTTTTTCAATTGCAGGACATTATCCTTTCTAATACCACCCAAATCTATCCTGTTACAACAGAATTAACCTCTGCCTGTTCTGTGCAATTACCTCTTAGGTATTTATACACCATTTCCACATGCTTTTCTTTTTTATAAAAGCACATCTTAATAGATCTTGGGGAAAGGGCTGGTTTTTTTTACAAACTGTGTTAGAAATCAATCTGTTGAATCAGTGGCTGGGCAAGATTGCAAAGATAAAAATGCATTTGGCAATAAGGGCAAGCATTTACATAGTTTATACAAAATAATAAAATAAACAGCAGTGTTCTCAAAGTGTTCTTTTGTTCCCAAATGTTAAGCATTTAACCATGATGCACAGCACTCTGCAGAAACATGACATTTCATAAGCAGTAGGAAATCTTACCACCAAAAAGCTGCATTCACCCTATCATTCAGATTTATTGGCCATACATTAGTCACTATTTTAAATATGCAAGAACTAAGAAGCTGTCTGGTCATTTTGAATTGTTACAATACTCAAAAGGTAAATGTATTCACAATTGGTTCATAATCTGTTACTGTTCTGAAACCAGGGCAACTATAATTGGTGTCATATGAACATGTTAACCTTAGATTTAGGAAGGATCATAAACTGCATTTTTTGTTCACTAATCAGGACTACATGACATGTCAAAGAAACCAAGCAGCATACATTATTCTAACTTGTATCAGGTTGATGTGTTTAATAACATGGCATATATTTTAATACTTCAGTTATTCTAATACTTTTCAATAAATTGTTTAATAACTTTAAACTAATGCACAGATTTAAAAACAAATAAAATATTTTAAAGCAATAGAATATTCTTCTAACTAAGGCACAATACCAAGAATATTTTATGCTCCCTTCTTCTTGCCCCAGCACTGAAAAGCCACAGACTTCTAGTCAGCAATTTATTTGGAGCAAGTGCTTCTTATGTTTTTGAAAATTCAGAATTAGGCACAGGATATCTGGCTATGGTTGTGATGAGAGAAACTTTTTTTTGTTTTTTGTCCCTCCACTGGAGTGGGTGCAATTTCATCAACAGTTCCCATTTCCATCAGTGGAAAGAGGCAACTGGAGAATTTTTCTATTTGAATTTTTATCGTGACATTTGGACCTCTTAACTGACACATATGAAGAATGCAGTGTAGCTATATTCATGTCAGTCTGACGATATTAGAGAGACAAGGTGGTGAGGTAATATTTTTTATTGGATCAACTTCTGTTAGTGACAGCGAGAAGCTTTCAAGCCACACAGAGCTCTTTTTCAGGTCTGGGAAAGGTACTCAGAGCATCACAGCTAATACAAGGTGGAACAGATTGTTTAGCATAAGTAATTAGTGCATATCCTAAGAGCCCATTCAAGGTAGAGTGACCTGAAGAAGAACTCTGTGGCATGAAAGCTTGGACTGCTCTACACTACAGACCTATATTGGTATAACTACGTCACTCAGGAGTGTGAAAAATCCACACCCCGGAGTGATGTTGTTATACTGACAACAGCCCGCATAGACAGCACTATGTCAGCGAGAGAACTTCTCCCACCGACATAGCTACTGCCTCTCAGGGAGGCAGATTAACTACACTGATGGGAGGGCTCTCTCCTGTCAGCTTAGAGCATCTTCATTAAAGTGCTGCAGCTGCCCTGATGCAGCATTGTAAGAGTAGACTTGCTCCTTGTCTCTCTCACCAACAGAAGTTGGTCCAATAAAAGATACTACCTCACTCATCTTGTCTCCCTATGTATGAAGAAAACCATTTGAGACAATTAACAGTTAATTTTTCTAATATTAATATTAGCCAGACGGAATACTGTATCTGAGTTTTACTGTAAACCCAATAACCCTCGGCCTTCTAGAAAAACTTGTCCCTCAGCCTGTTTGCTTCCCTTTGTTAGCTTGGCAAAGTGGTTGTTTTCCTTTATAACCATAACATTTATTAAAAAATGGGCCATATTTCCAAATGTATCATTACCATCATTTGAAATCTAAATGCCAAGACAGTCCCAATGATTCTCTGGAGACTCTGTGTTTGAAAGATTTATTCAGCCATTGCCAAATAACTACAGCCTTCATAGTTCCATTGTAAAGCGTTCCCAAATTTGAATCAGAGAATCTAAAGAGCATCTGCCTTCTTTGTATAAGAAATCAAGTCAAAATTGCTCCTACTATGCCAAACTGACAAGATTCAGACTGCTGATGATATGGGGCAGGCTCAACCACTCTAGAAAATGAAATATGATGTGACTGAACTGCTTTATATCACATGACCTATCCCAATAAATCAGGGGTTCCCAAACTTGGCTCACGGCTTGTTCAGGGTAAGTCCCTGGTGGGCCACGAGATGCTTTGTTTACCTGAGCGTCCGCAGGTACGGCCACTTGCAGCTCCCAGTGGCCGCGGTTCAACGTTCCCGGCCAATGGGAGCTGTGGGAAGTAGCAACCGACCTGCGCCGCTTCCCACAGCTCCCATTGGCCAGGAATGGCTAACCGCAGCCACTGGGAGCTGCAAGCGGCCATACCTGCAGACACTCAGGTAAACAAAGCGTCTCGTGGCCCGCCAGGGGCTTACCCTGAATAAGCCACGAACCAAGTTTGGGAACTCCTGCAATAAATGAACCTTTACTAGAAATACACAATAGAGAGTAGCAATATAAAGTTTGAGTATATCAAGATAGAGCAAGGAAGCTGGTGTAACACTGACAGACCCCGGTCGTCGGCAGGTGGGATCGAACCTGGGACCTCTGGAGCTTAGTGCATGAGCCTCTACTGCATGAGCTAAAAGGCTAAGGCTATAGAGCAGACTCATTAATCTCTTTCTCTCTCTCTCTAAGTGGTCTCGGTGCCACTAGATAGGACAGAACAACATACCCAGAAGGTGTGTGGGTTACACTGGCATTTGTGGAAAAAAATTGAGTGAACCACTGATAGACCATCGATGCAGTTGAAACCCAAACTAAGGCTGTTTTTAAGTACACTATCATCATCAGATTTATTTTTCATCTCCCCCCTCCTCTTTTGTTGTTGTTGAAGGAATGGAATAAAATGGTCAGATTTGGGAAAAAGCTACTGCGGGGGATGGAGGAGAAGTGGGAACGAAATTACACCAGAATCCATAGAGGGAGAAGAGGATCTGGCTCCAAGCCTGAGACGATATTATAGATTTTGAATGCACATTCTCAGGAGTCCTGAGGGGACAGGAAATTAAATATCTTGTAATTACTGCGCTTGGGAATACTGGCTATGAGAAACTGCAGTTCACTTTGATTCAAATATTCACAAGCCAAGTTGCTTAGAGCTTCTAGTTTCCCAGTTTTCAAAGTACGTATGCACAAAAATGATCTTTAGCATACAATTCTAGAGTACTGTGATAATTAGTTACTTTTAATAAAACTCTCTCTTTTCACAATAACTTGCTTTGAAATCCTATGATGTGGTCCTCACCATAGCATGCTGTTATCTAGTTAGTTACCCATTCATACCTGCTTTGCCTATTTGGACAGCTAGTTTGGTCAGCTTTCCCTGGAGGACAGATTTCTCTTTCTTGTGCATGCTAGACTTCTTCTTTTCTTTTTCATCTCCCTCTCCTCCTTCTGCACTCTTCAATGGCTGCATCTCCATGGCAGCAGCACCATCCTGCTGCTTGGCTAACAATGCAGAAGAAAACCATTACTCTAGAACTTTTATCCAACATAATTTCTACGCTTTTATTTAAAGAAAAAAATCTCTGAAGTTCTTTATTCATACTAAATTCAACTTGTAATAGTCCCACATATGTACTGGTAGTAATATGGATGATTAATTATGAATATACGCAGTACCCTGATCCTGCATCCGGATGTCCATGAGGCTTTGCTCATCTGCACAAAGGTCTGCTCATTTGCAAGATCAAGGTCTGAGACTGTAAATTCTTTGGGACATATAATGTGACTTTATAGTGCCATGTACATTTATAGCATTCAATACCTTTCTTACTATTAATAAGTGGGTGTGTGCGCGCAACCCTTATAGACATGCCAATTGTTTTATAAATAAGATTACCTCAGTACTGCAATACTTTTTAGATAATCCCAGAGTCTGAAAACTTTTAACATCACCCTGCTAACTATGCCTTCTAGCACAATTAAAGAGTATCTGTGTAGTCATGCACCCCCAAAATCCTTATGAATAAATTTAAAGAAATAAAACCACTCCCTTCCTTCAGGAGAGATGGACTTCTTTGGCACTGGGATTGGATAGGAAGTAGAGAGAGTACTGCAGGGAGTAGAGAAACCTTACCTAGTATCTAAGGCAACAATAATGTCTAAGGCAAACCTGTCATTTTTTTAAGGGCAACCATCTTCCTGTGTGTGGTCAGTGTGGTAGATAGAATAGATTTTATGAAATGGAATGAAATGAGACAAAGTCATTCTGCTATGATTTAACATACATCATCATTTGTATGAAAACATATTAATTTGACTAGGAGATTTAAAGGCTCTTCCTAGCTTAAAGTCATTATTCATGAACTGTCCTATTTAGTAGTCATCTAGCATGACAGACTGAGTTAATCTCACTAGTTTCTATTCCATCTCACACTCTGCAGGAGTGTATTTAAATAATTCTCAGAGGAAAAAAAATACATCTTACAGTACTTATCTTGTTTACTTGGCAGGTTCTGAAGTAAACATAGTTAATGATCTCTTTGGTATAATGAAAAAGCAATTAAAACTTTTCCAAAGAGGAAGAAAAATATTTACATTACTTTCTTCCTAAGAATAAAGTATATTAGAAACAGCTAACACTCTTTAATTTTCTTATTATTCAACAATACCCATGTATTTCTGTTTTTATATTATGATACAGATCAATTTGCATTAAGATTCGCTTTTGCTATTGCTACATGTAGTGTTATTTACCTTCTTCCTGCAAAGAAAAATATGTTTATACAATGTTATTAGCCAGACAAAGCAGACAAGACTTAAGTAAAAATAGGATTTAGAAATTCATTAGCAATAAATAGTATGTCTGGTTTTGTAACTTGCATAATGAAAAAAATGAATTCAGAACAAGCTTTGTAACACACATCTTCTATATAAATGGTGTATTTGAAACACCAATTTTGTTAATCTGTTTAAATTCTGATACATTAAAAGTCTATATACTACGATTTATTTTTTCTTGCATTTCCAATATTTCTCTGACCTAGGTTCACAAAATGTCTACAATTCATTCCCCCCCCACACACACACACAAATTTTGCCATCACATTGTTCAAACAAATAATATATTTCCCCCATATATCCTCAAATTATTTTATTTGCCAAACGGAATCTAACTACATGCTAACCATAACAATCCACAACCTGCTTAGTATCAAAGAAGATTACCTTTATTCTGGCTGTTCTCCATATTCCCATCCTGCATTTTGCCTATATGATGAAGAATTGTAACAGACAACAAAGAACAGACAATAAACAGTCATCACACTGACAGAACACCACAATGGGAATTTAAATAAAAAGGGCAGACGAAAATAATGAATGTGTTTCATATACACATTTATGAACAACAGGCATTATCATCATGTTTTTATTTAGATGCATGAAAAAACTTAGTTGGACAAACTCAAAGAACTGCAGCCAATTCCAATGTTCTAACAGCTAAAATAATGCCAGTCTTGTTTCCTTATTGAAGTAAAAACCGTGGTGCATATATTTTGGAAAAATGAACTAACTTGGGAAAAATATAATAAAACATTCAGCATGAGCTAAAACTCAAGTAGTATTCTCAAACTACAGTTTCATCCAGATATGATTCAGTATATGATTTTACAAATGAATGCTAAAATTAAGTACATGATTTCATTTTGATAGAAGCAAATTATATTAATATTTATAACACCAGCCTTGATCTTAAAATTGACATATTGGAATTACATATCCCGGAAAGGTGATATTACTCAGCCAGGAAATGTTTTACCCTCTGTAACTGTAACTGTGAATGCGAACTGACTAAATCATAACTGGCCAGTTTCAAGTTGCATACAAGTCTTGGAAATGGGAGGCCTTGTGCATCTTCTACAGCGATACGACCATTTCTCATATGGAAAAGATTAACATTTGAGTCTATAAATGTTATACCCACATGATGAAATACATTCTCTCATCTTTTGTTAGCTGCTGAGTGTTCACAATGCTTAATATAAAAATTCCACAACAGAAGCGGAGTAGTTAATACATTTTCATGGTATTTTTGGACCAGTCTTCATATTAACTAGACAGTGAGTTTGCAAAATAAATAAATTAAATAAATAAATAAATAAATAAAAAAAAAAATAGCAATTCATTCTTGCTCTTTAGATGTTATATTACAGCTGAAGTCAACACATAGGTGAACATCAAAGAAGCAGAAATTATGCTTCAACTAGTTTAACAACTAACTCTGGGTACTACTGGAACACATGCTTGTTATAGTAACATAATTGGATGGCTAAGAAATAGACTGTAGAGGATTACTTTTTTAATCCATCTATTCCTATCTTGTTGGTATTTTCAGTGATTTAGAGGTCAATAAATACTGGCTTCTGTTTAAATAAAGCTCAAAGAACAGAAAAGTCAACACAGCTCCTGCATCAGATCTCTGCACTAACAGACTATGATTTCTGAGAAATTTAGAGAGAGATTAAAATACAGAATTATTGAGAGAGACAGAACACTGCTATGCTTTGATGTTCTTAGGACTCAGAAGGCCCATTGAAGCATAGCCAAGTACACCTACATTTTGGATTTACAATGTAATCACTCTCTCTCAGGTCAGCAATCTTTTCATCAATATTTTGTCTATATTTATGTTAAAACAAAGCAATTATTCCAAATCATAGACTATTCACATTAGTAGACATCAATATTTTGCAAGGGATCATTCAAGTCTATGTTACCAGCTCTATACCACAAACACCTTTTTCTTTTTGCCAGTAGCAAGAAATGTTTTTAAAATGCAGTGATTATTATTAATTCTGAAAGCACGACAATTTATAAGATCATTGAAATGTACATATGTTGTTCCGTTTACTTTAGCAATTTTTTTAATGATACAACAGTCTTTATTCCCACAATCGAAACAATGTGAATTGAACATATTTAAAAGGAATCTTTATGTTCAAAAGACCAATGCTTTTGATTAGACATGCTTCAATCGACTTTGAAAATTTTAAAAGGGTCAATTTATTTTTATCTGTACAAAGCTGCTCAAACATTTTTGTATAATCTAAAAATTACAGTAGTGCATTCTTGAATGTAGCATCTGACTGTCTAAGAAAAGTTTACTACTAGACTGGCTTTTAATATGTATGGCAAAAGACACCAAATATCCCTGGAGATATTGATTTCTGTCCTGAGGAAAAGCCTTCTTTGGAATCAAAGTCTTAATTTATGGCAGATACAGTCTATTTCTTTTTGAAACGTAAAACATTATTGAAAGCCTTCTAAGAGCATAGTTAACATTTCCTCATGCCAAAAGAACATTAAGGCTTTCAAAAGCAGTATAAGTGACTAGCACCAAAATATGTTGCTTTTCCGGGTACATCAAAGTACTTAATTCAACTATACATAAACTATTGTTGTATGCAGTGTTGATGTAGCTGTGCTGGTCCCAGGACAATAGAGAGGATAGAAGAGGTCTGCGTAAGCTCAAAAGCTTGTCTCTCTCACCAACAGAAGTTGGTCCAATAAAAAATGTTACCTCACCCATCTTGTTTCTCTATTACACACTATACCTATTACATAAGTAGGAATATAGGAATTGCCACATTGGATCAAACCCACGGTTCATCTAATCCGACACCCCGTTTACGAAAGTGGCCTGTATAAGATTCTTACTATTTATGTGGAATAAATGACTAATCCTTTTTTGAATCACGGTAAGTTCTTTGTCTCTAAATTATCGTGTGGCAGTAAGTTCCAGAGCTTAATTATGAATTGTATTAAAAAGTTGCTTTTTATCTCTGACACGTGATGCCTGTGAATTACACTTTTGCACTCTTGGCATTACAAAAGAGTAAATCAAAGTATCTGATTGACCTTCTCTTTAACATTCATTATTTTATATAATATTTTGTATTTATTCATTTATCTTCTATTCACACTCTAAATTAATCCTCTTCAAGTCTCCTCACATGAAAGTTTTTAATGCCGCTAATAATTTTCATTGCCTCTCTCTGTACCCCTCCTAAATGCTTTTTAAGATGAGGTGAATAGAGCTGACCACCATATTCTACGTGAGTTCACTGATTCACATTATGGCTTTTCCAGTATTATTCTCTATCACTTTCTTAATAAAACCTAACATACTGTTGGCTTTTTTGATTATTATTTCACATCAACTTGATGTTTTCACTGAGATGGTCAATGATTGCGTATGGGTCTTTTTCTTGATTAACTACAGTTAATTTAGGACATACCAATGTGTGAGAGAAGGGAGTATATCAAATACCAAAATCAATTGAGTAATAATGGTAGTATTTCTTGAATAGTGTATTTGGTGAATACATTCAACTGGGCTCCAATTTTTCATTCCATTGTGCATTACTTTGTATGCATCAATACTGGATTTAATCTGTCATCACCTAGTTTAGCCCATTCACCTAGTTTTACTGGGCTCTTTTGAAGTACCGACCAAGCGTTACTCCTGACTAACTAGACATTTTGTTTCATACACAAATTTTACCCTCTTTTCAAGATTGCTAGCATATCAACCAAAAGATGTCCTAAGAACAGATTCATGGGGTGTCCACTACCAATCTTCCATTTTGAAAACTGCTAATTTCATGAGAAAACTTTGTTCTTCTTCCTTGCTGTGACTGCTTAGTTCCCTTAACTCTTTCTTGTGAGGAATTTTATCAAAAGATAAATTATGCCTACTAGTTCTTCCCTTTCCACTATTCTGTTGACTCCTTCAGAATTCTAATAAACTGCAGAGGCAGTTAGTTATGTTGGGCTTACCTCTAACCACATCATAACCATCTAGGTATTTAATAACTTTATCTTCAGTTACTATTTCAACTAATTAAGGTACTCAAGGCTCATTTAACTAGCTGATCTAATGAAAAGAGAACTCTGCAGGTTATAATAATATATGAACCAATCTATTACAAATAAAATAAAGAAGTCTGATCATGCCTCAAGGTATAGTTACGTCATTTCCCGGGTATTAGAATTCATGATTAGATCCCTTGCTGTCCACTAACAGGAGCATCATTGCTCAGATTTTCAAAGTGAGCCCTTTTCTTGGCTCTTAGTAATACTGCTAACACTCAAAGGTTCCCAGTGAGGCACAACCAATCTTCCTGGATCAGAAACAGTGTCAGCATATTACTGTGAGTGAGAGAAATTTGAAGATTGCCCTACAAAATATATATCTCTGCAAAACAATGGCTGATACATGCACGTAGCAAGAAAGACTTTCAAGGATATCCTAACACTGCAATTTTATCTAGTAACATACTCACAAACCCAATGGTTAAATGGCAAATCAATATCAAAAGGTGCCCTAAGGCTCTGACTCTCCAAATGTATTCATATTGCAAATCACTTCTTAAGCCTCAGGTAGACAATGTTCCCTTCCAACCTCTCAGTGCTGATTCTACTCCTTTCCTTCACACATGATAGTTCATGTAACCAGCACAAGCAAGAAGAAAGAATTAAAATAAAGTTATTTTACTGTAATTGTTGAGATTGTTTTGCAATATGATTCTGTGCTGTTTGTTTCCTTCTTTGTGGTGTTTATCGGTACCAAATGTCTCCTCCTTGTGTGCATCACTGACTGTCCTAACCTCTCCAGTAACTTCACACTTCAGTTCTGTCTTTGTGTATTTTCCCACACATCAATAAGTTAGATCACAATTGAATTTACACCAAAGAAACATATGAAAGATTAATATAAAGAGGGTACAATAGGAGAATAGTAGGGGTAAAGGCTTTTGGGTTTTTGCTGTTCCAAAAAGCCTCTGGAATCCAGAGGTGAGCCTTGCACTGTACTACAAATTAGCGGGATGCAAGGATTTGGGATATATAGCCCTTGGAATTGAGAGGGACATCCTCTTTCATTTTGTGCTAGGATCTGAACAACAGGCCCATCTATGTGAATTCTTTAGAACTGTAGGGGGGATAAGGAATACAGTATTAAAAAAACTGTCATGACTTTTTTTATTGGGTCTATTTTTGCACAAATATCTTCCTGGAAACAAGGGGGAAGGGAACAGTGGTAGGGGCTCTGAGGGCAGTGGAAGTTAGTTCAGTTAATTACAATTCCTGTCCCTTTTCCAGTCTGGAATACCAGGTTGAAAAGTTTGGAGAGAAGCAGCATTGCCCACATGATGTGTTGTGCACGTTAGAGGCTTGTGACAGCCCCATTAATTGCTTGCTTTGTGAACATGTAGGTCGGCTGCAGGGGTCAGTACCACTGGCTTTCTGTGTTTTGTTGTATGATTTTTGATGTCCATTATATTGTGTTGCCTTCGCCTTTATTAAGATTTTTGTCCTTTGTAACACGATTAGGGCATGGTCACAGTCAAGCTTCTCGTTCCCTTTAAAAATGGTTACTTCATTCAAATCTAATATAGGTAGTGTGGCAAGATAACTTAATAGTATTGCTGGCATTAGGGTATATACATCATCACAAATAATTACAGGAATCCGTAAGAGTGACCTGGAAACTGAATACTAGGTGGCAATTGCTGTTTTAAAACTTTTTAGCAGAATCTATTCTAATTACATTCTCCTCTGTCGGAATAGTTCCAGGAAATGTATTGTACAGCATAATGATTTTTCAAACTATCATTTTGCACTGGAAATGAATTATTTCCTCGTCCACAAGCCAATCTAATGCTACAGGTAAACAAGATCAGAGACATACAGCAAGTCAATATGTAGTCAAAATTATGATGGGAAAAG
Organism: Chrysemys picta bellii; assembly: GCF_011386835.1. Taxonomy (NCBI): domain Eukaryota; kingdom Metazoa; phylum Chordata; order Testudines; family Emydidae; genus Chrysemys; species Chrysemys picta. Next base: position 41,272,222 of record NC_088797.1, read on the forward strand.
TGCTTAAACAGAATTACTAGTAGCTCTTTCCTGTTGCGTAGTCTGCGATGCAATGCGTTAGCAAAATTGAGACTAATAGCAACGGAGCATCTCCAGTATCACTATAATGAATAGCAACCTTTTCAGAGTTCTTTTCTGCCATCACTGTCTAATTCAACTTCCCTACAACTCTGTAAATCCAACATATTAAGGAATTACAACTTATTTAATAGGAATCCCAGTGGTAAACACATACAAATGTCCTGGGACTATCATAGTTAACAGTAGGTTAAACAATGTTTTACCTGATGACATGCCTCCTTCAAACAACTGTCCAAGTACAAAACTCATTGTGTTATGTTGGAAAATGACAGATAGCTGTGTTTACTCCTTCTGCTGGCCACGTGTAATTCTGATCAATGCTAAAGAAAACGATGCATGTTCATCAAGGGAAAATGCATCCCACATTTTCAACACAAGAAATGCAGTAACAACCCTGTATTGTCATAGAAGTGCTAGACTGATTCTAGCAACTGAATTTTAATAAATGTTAGAAAGAACGGACAAGTTAACTGCAATTGGGAAAACTAGAACCGTGTTCACTTATTCTGGGTGCTGCAGCTGGCTTACTATATATTCTAACTTTATTCTGAGTACTGAGCTGTGGAGTAACTCTCATTTACAGTCATATACTTCCCAATTGGATAATATACTTCCAAAGATAATTGGGGTTCTGAGCAATTTAGCTTCAACTACACAAGACGATCACACATCTGTAAATGCTATGCTGCTGAACACACAAATACTCAGTGCATGACTGTATGTTGGCTGGGAGCATACGGACAGGGAGCTAGAGCAGCAGAGCATTCTAAGGAACTCAGAGTTACAGGACAATCAGTGACACAACCTCTCACTGGTCTGAATTACACCCCAAATTGTCGCACTGGTTTCCTGACAGCTTGCCGGTCCAGCTTCATGGCAGCCTGCCTGCGTTCTCACCTGCCTGAATCCCGGCTCCCAAGCTTGAAGGTCCCCTGCAGCCTAGGTTCCAGAACTTGTAGGATATGCAGCTCTGGGGCAGCCCACCAGGCTGACTGCCCCAGAGTTGGAGTTTCATTCCCTTTCATGGAGAATTTCAAAACGTGTGGTTTTCATTCCAAATCCGAATGAAAACAAATTTCAAAATATCAAAATCCTCTGCAAAATGGAATTAATTTTCTCCATCCAGCTCTAGTGTCAACTGACAGCTAGAGATGTAAACTTTAAGTGGATCCCTCAATTAGAAAATGCTTTTAACATGAGTTTGCCCGATCATGACTTGAGAACAGAGAGTGGGAGAGCAATAAAAATTAAGTTAATTGGGTTCATCTATTTGAATGAGGAGGGAGAAAAGCTTCGTCCTTGCTTTGCTTGCTCCAGTCCTCCTTCCTCTGGACTTCCAGAGATTCCCATGGCTCTTAGGAGATCTGCAAGAGGTCTGTAGTGTGTTTGGGGGTGAAGAGAGCATGTGTGGAGAAGGCATGGATCAACATTTAGTTGGCACGGGCAATGGGGAGGGCACGGAGAGTGCTTCTAGAGTGGGAGACAAGAGGATGAAGGAAGAAGGCAAGCCGTGTGAGGTAAAGTTAGGAGGGTCAACAGGAGAAAGGAGAATTAGATTGGTAGAAAATGGAAACATAGAAACAGCAGAATCAAGGTCATTTCTCTCCTGCTGCAGACCTTAAGAGCTACTGTTGCCCAGCAGCCCCATTTCTGAGCCTTAGAAAACTGATTGTCTCTCCTCCTTCCCACAGGCCTTAAGTGGGCTCTTTTGCTCCACAGCCTTAGGAGGCTTGACATGGTCCCTATCAGTAGCGCCCCCACTTTCCCCATCAACCCACTGGTCTGAAGCAAGATCCCAAGTAGGACCACTGAGAAGCTAGTAGTCTTATTTAGCTCTGTTGGTGACTGATGATCTAATTTTAATTAGCTGGGACAAACAAGTTTCCTAAGGTTTGCAGTCATTGTTGCTCCTTAAGACTTCAAAACAAATACTTTGACATTTCAAATTGCATTTTAAAATATATAATGAAAACTATCCTAATGAATTACTTTCTGTGCAACTTTCATGGTAAGGGTTTTTGCTTGTTTGTGTTTTCCTCTCTTTTAATACAGATTGGCAAAAACAGGATACTAAAATTTCATATTTAAAACCTTTTAATAAAAAGTCCATCTGTCTATCTACACTGTTCTGTATTAAAAAAAATAAATGCATGCATCCATAAAAACAAATACCAAACAGGTTCAGATGCTAATTACTGAAAAGTAGAAAAAAGGTTGGAATTTATAGACAGTTTCTTAACCTGCTATACAGCTAGAAAAAGTATGTTAGGCAACCATTATTCAAGTATGTCACTACAAATCCAACCATGGAAAAAGCATATTTTTGTTTTGAATTTACATTGACAACCGAATAATTATTGGTGTGCCACAGCCTGCTTTTTGTAATTTGTTGATTTACAGCTACTGTACAAGAGCACTTCCTGTAAGAGTGTTACACTATATTGGTTAAAAAATCGAATATTCACTACTGAGAGCACATTAGATATATATTCATGTTTCTTGAAACTGCTCTTATATATATATGCCAATTATCCAGTCCTAACTAAGGTCTCGTAATGTTAAACTTTCTTGCTTTAAAACTTCAATTTCTCTTAATTTTCCACACAAAAAAAAAAAAAAAGTGGTCCATTGTAACTACTCTTGAAAAATCAATCACCATCACTGCTGTCTTGAAAAAGGCATAGTCATAGTGCAGACAGGAGCCAAAACCTTGGAAATTACCCCAGCCAGCCTCATCCAAAACACCCTAGTCCTAACCTGGGGCACACAGCACAACTTCTGCAGTCTTGTTTCTCCTCAGACCACATGCTGGCAGGCATGCTGAACTGGGGGTGGGGGTTCTCATCCATATGGATCAAAGTTCATGAGAAATTAAGCTGAGAGCATCACAAAAGAAGATGGGAAAACAATTCACAGAATACAATCAAATGCATGGAATCTGACTTTTTACCTTGAGCATCATACAAAATTGGATTTACAGGTGTGTGAGATTCTGGGAACCAAAATACTGATATGAGCATAGACAGTGACTACAATTTCCGGGAAAAAGAATTTAGTACACCACTTGATTTGAAATATTGACTTAATATTACTGTAAACTCCATCACATTACCAAGATGAAATTAATAAGACCAAACAGAGCAGTCCTCTATCGGCTCAATAAAAATGACTAGTGTTCAGTCAAGGCTGGCTCCAGCTTTTTTGCCGCCCCAAGCATCGAAGAAAAAAGAAAAAAGAAAGGGGAAAAAAAAAAAGATAAAGCTGCGATCAGCGGCACTTCGGCAGCAGCTCTACCGCACAGCTTCATTCTTCGGTGGCAATTCGGCGGCGGGTCCTTCCCTCCAAGAGGGACTGAGGGACCTACCGCCAAATTGCCGCCGAAGACCCAGACATGCCGGCCCTTTCCATTGGCCGCCCCAAGAACCTGCTTCCTGCGCTGGTGCCTGAAGCGGCCCTGGGTTCAGTACAGAGAAACTAAGGTGGAATCACATAGTGCTCAATCACGCATCATGTTGTAAAAACTCTGGCTCTGATCCAGCAAAGCACTTAAGCAGCTGCTTAACTTTATCAGCGCCAGAGTGCTCAGCACCTTGAAGAACTGAGCCCTTAATGTAGTATTGGTCCCCCAGCTACTGAAGGAGAACATCTATCTAGGCTTTATTGTATACATATGTTTGCCTTATACGAAATGTACAGCAAGTGCATTTATTATAGCAATAAAACACATCAGAGTGGGGAGAATAAAATAGTCATTACCTTAATGGTTCTCTGTCTCTAAGGTATTTGTCAACCAATGGAAAAACATGGCTTGGGGGGTTCCACTTTTCCAACAGGAGTGTGTGTATGTGTATATATAATATATGTGTGTGTGTGTGTGTGTGTGTGTGCATACACACACACACACACACACACACACAAAATGAAAATGATCTTAAGGGTCTGCAGATTGCTACATTTTTATTAATTTTAATACAATTATTTAAAAAATGTGCATAGGATTCCCCATGCCATTGCTTTGCAGAAAATACCATCCTGTTGAAACAGTAGTGTTTATTGTTATGTCAGATCTCCAGCTTACCTTAATATGCACACTACAATGACTTCTGCAAGGCACAGAATCTACTTATATCACAAATATGATGAATAATTATGAGAAATAGTATTTACATTCCACCATGTTATTGGTGCTGTAAAGTCGTGCAAAGCTAAAGTAACAGATTCTACTGCACAAAAAGTGATTAAGATTGAACAATGTAAATGATAATCAAAAATAAAAACTATTCCAAAAGCCTAAACTAGTATCTATCCAATCCATTTAATACTGTAATTAGACTACCAGAACAGGTATTACTAAAGTATTAGCATGCTAAGAAATGGGGTCAAGAAGCTGTACTAGGTTAAAGTAAAAACTGATGTAATAGTATTTTATAGTACACAAATGCAGCCCTTTAAACAATTTATGCTGAAGGGCACAAACTGGCATAAGAGTGTTCCTCTTTTCAATCATAACCTCTATCAAAAGGATGCTATGAAGTGCTTAGTTAAAAGATGCCACCAAAGTGCTACATATTACATTTGAGCCAGATTCCTGACCCCAGTACTATTTCCAAAAGCTACATTGAGACTATGAATGCTTATGAGAGTGCCACTTGGAACAGTAGAATGTAAAATAAATTTATAATAGTGCTCAGTTTCAAATCTGTGTTAAAAAGCATATAAAGAGGAGTTTGACATTGAAAATTTTAAGAAAAGGCAACTTCTTATAAAAGCTTTGGAAACAGGACATACTTGAAAAATATACTTAATCACCATTTTTAATTAATGGTAAAAAAAAAATCAAAATTCCTACTTGTTCCTCTCCCATTCTTAGTTCAGCATAAAGAAAAGATGTAAATTGCTAGTGAGACACAATATTGTTGTGGCATCTCTTATAAGCTACTGTACAGTATATGGAGTAGGAGCTCTCACAGGGTAATCACATGCACATACAACATCTGTGCAGTTCATAAGAGGAAGAGGAAAGCTTATATAGTCAGGAGAGAAATCCATCAAATAAAACAAGCTAGGTGTTCTTGACGTACCATTGACTAAGCTGGCATTTGCATTATCAGTGGCATTTGCACCTGCTGCACCATCTGTAGCTGAAGGAGGGTGGGAGGAGGGATGGGAAGAATCTACTGAGTAATAATGGATACAAAAGAATAATAAATAATAATATGAACAAATGTACATGACACAAACAATAACATTTATGGACTAGTGTGACTTTGTTTTCTCCAAAAAAGATTTGTTTTAAATTAAGCAACATAATATCTAAAAATGAATGTCATTACAAAGATGTTACCAAAGTCAGAAATAAAAAAAAAACCTCATACATGGAATATTTAAAAAAAGAAGAAATATGAAAGACACATTTAACAAAGTTAACAGAGTTGGTGAGAACTGTCTATACACAGTACTATGTATTACTATACCTCTGCTCCTTTATGCAGATATTTTATTTGCTTTATTTGCAAAAAAGTTGACTTTAAATAGACTAAAATATAATTTGGCTTGAATAAATGCATTTATAAAACCTGTCAGCATTTTTCAAAATGTACAATATATTGCTACTAAGACAACTAGTACAGAGGTTCTCAAACTGTGGTCCATGGACCACCACTGGTCCGCAAGCTCCATTCTGGTGGTCCGCGGATAGTTCCCTCTAAGGTGCGCGCCTGAGCAGCCGCACACTGAAAATTAAGGGCCACCCACCTAATTAGTGGGTGCTGCGCAGGTGTGGCTCCACTAATTAGGTGCCTGGACCCTGGAGAAGACGCACATGTAAGGTGAGGTGGTGGCCTTGGGGGAACAGGGGGTAGATGGGAGGGGGCAGTGGGGTGAGAAGAGGGGGTTGGGGGAATTTGGGATGTGCAGGGCTGCGGCAGCCAGAGAAAGAGGTGACTTTTCCCAGCTCCAGGGCTGTGGCTGCCGGGGAGAGACGGCCCTCCTTCCCAGCTCAGGGGCTGCTGCGGTGGGGAAGAGATCCCCTTCCTTCCCAGCCCTAACTCGGGGGCTGCTGCAGTGGGGGAGAGACCCCCTTCCTTCCCAGCCCCAGCTCAGGGGCTGCCGCGGTGTGGGAGAGAGGGCACATCCATCACATTAGAAAGGTCAGACAACTGATATTAAAATATGAGTTGTGTGCTTTTATTTGTAGAACAAAAAACATTAATTATTATTAAGGTATTTTATCCAAAGCGCTTTACAGTACTTAGCCAACGGTACAAACAACATTTGGAAAGATCATTAAGTGGTCCGCTGAGACCCTCAGCAATTTTTGAGTGGTCTGCGAAAAAAAAAGTTTGAGAACCACTGAACTAGTGCACACTATACATAGGTCTGAAAGATATGCTACGATAACCCATTTAATATGCTTCACGGATTTCAAATCTATTACATTTTTCAATAGTACATATAGATATTTTGGGAAATACAAAATACAGCAACTTGCCAAATTTGGTCCCTGCATTTTTCAATTTCATCTATGATAAAAATGAATATAATAGAAAATAAAATCCCAGTTTAGATTTCAGCAATCTTATTTTAGGAAAACTGGTCAGACAAGAGGTTCCTTCATAATAGGAGGAGGAAAAGTTCCCTAAAGGTTTTGTTTATTATTGTTAATGCTCATTTGCACTAGAGTTGACAGAACAATTCATAATGAATAACTGGTTCAATGAATTTTGCTTTGCTTTCTGTTGGCTAATTGTTCACAACAGAAAACAACTTTCACATTTACTCCTTTTTGAAACAAATGAAATTCTTTAGTGACTGATGCTTGGCCCACAATTGATAATTTCATGCAGGTTAGTTATTCAACTTAATTTGAATTGCGGTGTTGCGGATGGACCTAGTGCAAAATGAACACAATAAAATACAGAATTTGAAATTCACCATGTAGTACATACATGCAAATTTCGAATTGCATATTTGATTACAATACTCATAATTCATAATTGATTATTTACATTTATTTTCTCTGAAGTTGGATACTTACATTAACCAGCACAGCAATTAAACTGCACATTTAAAAATTCAATATACAATAATTTACTTTTCAGGAATAATTGAGCATCCAAGCCTAAAATTATGATTTGCAGCACTGGTAATGCTTGAGCACTCAAATGTTTGCTGAAAATAAGCATGGAAGGGTCTCAAATGAAGTCAATTGAAATCAACTTTTGAATTTGAAAAGAGTATTCAAGGATAATTTTTCCAACCCTGATTTTTTCAGCCCTGATTTGCACCACAATCTGTCAGATGGCCTCATCCTTCTAACTGATCTGGTAGATTTCTTACTCTACCTGGAAGCTGATGTCCATCCTCCTTTTTCATACCTGCATGATGATTTTTACAACACGTTAATGAAGAATAAAAGCCCACATCTAGAGAAAACTGACATGTAAACACCCAAGTGGTAGGATTTCAGAAGACTGAAGGTTTATATAAAGGGAACATATATTTTTGGGGAATAAAGCCCTGATCCATACACGTAGGTCCATGCAGGCAGACTCCTGCACCCACACAATGGTGCTTGCAGGAGAAGAGCCTGAATTTTGAAAGCATTTGGTTGCTGTTGTAGTTGTGTGGTTCCAATTAGAGTTCATGTGTGTTATATGAAATTCTTGTGCATTGATCTGAAAAGCCCTACCCCTCAGTGTTTCTTTAGAATCACCTCTTGTTCTATTAATCTGCAATGGCAAATTTGCTTCTTTTTCTTTAAAGACTACAAACAGTAAAGCTTGGGACATACACCAATATACAGACACCAAGCAAGAAGATATTCAGAGGGGGTTCTCCCTGGTCCAAAGCAGACACTCATTGCAGACAAGTTATGTGAGCTCTAAACAAATATTGAAGTTTTAACATCCTGCTCACCCTGCCGATACAGACTGTCAAAACAGAAACTGTTGTTACTGCTAAAAGGCCTGATTTTGCTCCCCCTGTTTTCAATGAGAGCAGGATTGGGCCCTAAAAAGGTGGTAAAAAACATAATGGCATAAAATAGTCTACCTTGGGAAACTGCAAATGTTTTCTCTTTAATGCTCTTAGCCTTTATTATAAGTAGTGGTTATTGTGTACCTCTCTTTGGAGGTTATGTGGTACAAAGAATAGGTTTTCTTGTAGAAATGTGGAGTTGAGCGCAATCACTTAAGCCTTCCCAACAGTCCATTCTGCTACTCTTCATAAAAATAGTAGAGGGCAGAAGTTAGTAAATGGGGAATTTCAGGCCCCAAAAACCATCTAAGTTTACTCTTTGTGTCTGCAGCTTCAAATATAAAAGTATGCAATGCAGGAGAAAGATAAATGATAACCCAAAGGAACATGTAGTTCAACTAAAACCATTAGGTGAAGTTATAATTGCTTTTTTATTACTGACAAGGTATGAATTTTTAGAAAATCTCACATTTCATGTTTCTTAACCCTTAAACACAACTGAATGCTTGAAGAGGATAATTTAAAAAAAATCCCTTTTACACTCAGGCCAGAAATGCAGCAACCAGACTTAAACAGTTTACACTGACGACTGTGTGTATGTAAACCTGGACAAAAAAGACATTAAACCAATTTTCTGCTTACTGTGGAGCCGATAAGCTTAGTAAGTTCTTCTGACTTTATCCTACAATAAGGTCAAGATCTAAAGAGACTTCTTGATTTGACTGCCTGGCACTTGAAGTTAAATGGTAACCCTCATTCAACACTTGCTGCCACTTAGACTAGTTTTCTTCCAATATTCCAAACCTGACCTGTCAATCTTAGAAAGTAAAAAGGTGTCTATGAATAAAGTGTACTTAAGTTAGTCTAAAACAAGAACTACAAAGACAGGCACTCACCATTTACATCACCAAAAAGGCACAATTTTTCCTCATTTCATTTTCAAATTTAAATAAGGGTGCTTTTTCTATGTCTGACTTATGAAGACTAATATCAATGCAGATAGAACAAGTAGTACTTGTGGCACCTTAGAGACTAACAAATTTATTTGGGCACAACCCGATGAAGTGGGTTTTAGCCCACAAAAGCTTGTGCCCAAATAAATTTGTTAGTCTCTAAGGTGCCACAAGTACTCCTCGTTCTTTTTGCTGATACAAACTAACACGGCTACCATTCTGAAAACTGTCACCATGCAAGGATTAATGTAGATGTAAATGGGCAAAATTTAGGTGAGTATAGATTTATATGCAAAAGTAAAATGTTGTGATTGGAATATCTACCCTTATTTTCCCATTCATTTGATCACACACTACAATCTGCAACTTAAAATGAAAAAAACTTTTAATCATGACTTACATATTAGTAATATATAGCTCTTGCTGTATTCCCTCATATATGTAATGACAAAAAATATACATGAAGACAGTACTTTAGATACTTTTAGTGCTTTACGAATAAAGGGCCTACAAGAATAATTTGAGAGCACCAAGATGTGCTATGAGGGGGTTACCTTTCTTATCTTTCTTTTCCTCCTCTTCTCCACCAGCCCCTAATAGAGTAAAGATGATGCCTGTCTGAGAATTCACTCCCACAGCGGTTACGAGCATTCGCCCAGAGCCCTCCATGACATGGGTACCTGAAATGACAGGATAAAAGAGAAATTAAAAATTTTGCTAATACTTCCTGAATGTATTTTTAAAGACTACTACCAGGGTAGACAGTGGGCCAGATTCTGACCTCAGTTACACTAGTTTAAATCTAGAGTGACTCCAGTCATGGCACATGCCAGTGAAAGAAGTCCAACCACTGCATAAACAATAAAAGATGCTTTACTACAAATCTCAGGGTGCCTATGTATCAATTAAATAGATGATGGTAGAAGTCAAGTTTTAAAATAAACTTCAACTTGAAATTGATGCAATTCTTAAAGGTAAAGGTAACTTCAGGTGTTACATTTGCATCCAAGCCAATTATTGTGATTTTAACATACTTTTTGCTGTTTTTGCAAATGTTTTTCTCCTGTTTTGTGTGAAACACACACAAAATAAAGGGGAAAATGGAGCACATAGGAAAAGCAGCAAAAGTTATTATACACAAACCATCAAATTCAGAAGCAAAATTTAAAAGTAAGGAAAACTTTTCATCTTTCAGTTACGGTTATCTCAGTTGTTACTTGTAATAAAATATTTTCAGATAAGTATGATTCTGAAGTTGATCACACACCTTTAAATATAGTGAAAAAAAGTTGAAGTGTTGCACAGCTAATTGTGTTTAACAAATTATGATTCATGGGAATACAAGAAAATGAACTACTTATTGAGAAATCCCATGTTCCCAACACTAAAGAAGTCAAGACTCAGACATATTTTCATGGGATTACTAACTGAAGGATAATGTTTTTCAGAGGACAAGGAGAAGTCTGCACCCATATGAAGATGATTCAGTTTGAAAAGGATTTTTTTGCTATGGGTAGAACAAATTAAACTGATAACAAGGGAGTTTTTCCTGAAAGGGATAATCTATTTAGTTATCATTTAACTGACAATGCTAACTATGGAATCAAATCCCTTTTGAAAAAAATCTTCTGCGTTTTATTGTCTAGAGATGGCCTGTTTGGCCCACGTAGACGTATCAAATGAAGGATCTACATCACACAAATCTATCATGCCTGTCTTCATCCTTCGTTAGTCTGCACCAGCAGGGTGTACATTAAGCTGGCCCACGTGGATGCGCAGGCATGCACTAAAAATTCCCTAGTGTGTAGCATTGTAGTCTCATTTCTAACAGGGCTACTTTAATGCACACTAGGGATTTTTTTAATGCACATCAGCAGGGCCCACAAGGGCCAGTTAGCCAAAGCACCATGCTGACAAGCCCTAAATCAACGGTTCTAACTTTTTCACAAGGTAAGCCACATCTTGAGAAGCTGTCTCAGGAACTTCCATCCCTACCTGTGTGCAGTTACACAGACCACTTTCCTTTCCATTTTGGATTATGTAATATTCCTATAGTGGCAACTACAAGAATTGCTTACGTGGAAAAGTAATATTGGGAATATATTTAATGCATTTTTTGCTCCATTTTAATTCAATTTACTGGAAATCAAAGAGAAAGCACCCTGTGACAAACCAGAGGACTGGGCACCAGAGACCATAGTCTGAGAATCTTTACTAGAAATTAACTCAGTATTACATGCAATTAAAACTGTACGCTTCTTAGGAACATTTCTAGATATACAGCAGAGGAAGGGGGATGCTAGTCATTTTGAGAAAGAAGAAAATGTATAAATAGGGTAGAACTTTCTGGGAAGAGTTACAAGTAGCCCACTTCCCTAACGGGGGGGGGAGGGTCAGTATTTTAAAAATAGAGAATTTGAAACAAAGTTTATGCTAGACAGTTTTATACTGAACACTCCATAAAGGTTTTTTAAGAAAAGAACAAGCTTGTGTGATATTGTACTTTTAAGGCAATTTAATAAAAAGAATATGAAAAAATGGTCGGTCAACAAAAGATAAGAGCAAATGTGCAAAGGATAGTGCCAAAACGTTGACAATGCGGTCACTTAATTTAGTGATGAAGCCCTAATCTAAAGTCTTTAATAGTCAGATAATGACTGGATAAAGGGTTTAAAGACCAGACAAAGCGGATACTGATTTACCCACTATCTGTTCATAACCTAAATAGTGAAAGCTAAAGAGTAGGTTGTTGCCTGTACTTTTTTAGCTTTTCCTTTATGAATGCTGAAATATTTAGAAAACAGATGCGAAAAAGGTTGGAGGGTCACTACCCTAAATGTTTTGTATATCATTGTCAGTTTAGTATGTAGTGTTATAGCTGTGTTGGTCCCAGGATATTAGAGAGAAAATGTGGGTGAAGTAATAAGGATATTACCTCATTCACATATGTATTACCTCGCCCACTAAACTACCCTTATAGTTAGAACATCTTGCCTAATATCTAACCTAAATCTCTCGCTTTGTTACATCTTGTCCTACCTTCAATGATCATGGAGAACAATTGATCACTCTTTATAACTTCCCTTAACATACTGTACATTTGTTACCAGGTCCCCCTCCCCTCAGACTTCTTTCTCAGGACTAAATATACCCAGGTTTATTAACTTTCTCTCATAGGTCAGGTTTTCTAAACTTTTTATCATTTTTGTTCTCCTCTGGACACTCACCAATTTGTCCACAGCTTTCCTAAAGTGTAGTGCCAAGAATGGACATAGTACTCCAGTAATGAGTAGAGTGGGACAATTACCTCCTATGTCTTACTCCTCTTAATACACCCCAGAATGATATTAGCCTTTTTTGCAACTGAGTCACATTGTTGATTCACATTCAATTTGTGATTCACAATAACCTCCAGACCCTTTTCAGAAGTAATACCACCCAACCCGTTTTCCCCCATTTTGTAGCTCTGATTTGATTTTTCATCCATAAGTGAAGCACTTTGCACTTATCTTTATTGAATTTTATCTTATAGAAATTGGACCAATTATCTAATTTGTCAAGGTTGTTTTGAATTCTAATCCTGTCCTCCAAAGTGTTTGCATGTGCTCACCATGGATGTGAAGTTAGCAAACCCAAACCAGGGAGTTGGGGAGGGGGAGGGAGCTGCCACTTTGAGATAACCTCAGAGGAAAGATCTCAAGGATCTGAGGTATTAGACTTGCCAGGAGCTGGGGCACATGTGGGTGAAAACTGCCTAGTAGACATGCATCAGGGCACTGGCACTGTGCCACAGCAGATTAAAGTTTTGGCTGTCCAGCCAGAGGAAGGCTGGGATGCTGCCCAAACTTGTTCAGCAGACAAACCTGAAAGTAATAAATGTCCCCTTTGGTTTCTGGTTGATAGTCCAACCATCTCCTGCTGCAACATTGTCCATTGCGCCTGTGAAGAATTTATCTGAGCTAGTGGTGATGTCATTGTCCTTGTCCACACTGTGCATGCCCTCTTGGTGTTTGCAAATTTGCAAAGTGATATAATCCATTGCAACTCTTGCATCTTTTTCACATGTTGGGCATCCACTTGGCTTGCACGGCTTCATATGCTGTTTTTGCTGAACTCCGACTGAGTTATGCACACCTTTCTGTCTCAAGTCTCTTTTCTGGTAGCATTCTGGATTCTCTATCATGTCTAGAGCATCAAAGAACAGTCCACCCTCTATAAGTTTCATTCTGGACTGGTGATTTCCTTTGCTTGTAAAATTCTAATTGCTTTGTGAAGGGTTAATTCTTGGTCTTACAGTAGTCTCTCCGAGTTTTTTCTTCCAGATCCCAATTGTGATCTGGTCTCTTAACTCAGCCTCACAAAATTGCAAAGATGAGCTCTTCAGATTTAGATCAGTCACAAGCTCTTCTATGGTTTCACCTTCTTTGTGTATTTTCTCTTTAAAATCATTTCTTAGATGTTTCTTTTTTGCATACAGTGCAGTACACCTCTCATTTCTATAATTCAGTTTCACAGTTAGCCTCCTCTGCCTGAATGAACTGAAAACTGTTAAACACAAGTTCTTCCAAACCAGCTATTGACAGTAACAAGGCTACCTTCTGACTCTGCCTTTCTGCTGGCATCCATTTAAACAGAGTAAAATACTGTTTAAATCTTCTCCAATGTGCCCACTGCAGCTTGATGTTTTGGGTCCTTGTCCAGCTGGCTGGAAGAACAGGAGTACTGCCTCTTTAAGGGGGCTCTCCCCAGTACAGGTGGGTAGATGGGAGGGGGGCAACATATACAAGGATAGAGCAGGGAAGAGCAGGAAGCAGCTGGGCCAAGTCGTGGGGGGGGGGGTGTGAAGGAGAAGGAGGTCACTGCCCTTCCTGCCGATCAGAAGGAGGTAGGTATTTATATCCCGTGCAGTTCTGGAGAAGCCCTTTTTCACCTGGATCACAGTGGCAGCACCCCACCTCCCCACACACACTCATGGATCTGAAAAAGAACTAGGTCCCCTCGCGATCTGCTATGTGCATCCTACTAGTTGCCCTTTTCATTGGAGACTGGGAAGGAAATTTTCCCTCAACACTAGATTACGGAGGCTGGGTGGAGTTTTTTCACCTTCCCCACAGCCAGTCTGGGACCCAGTGGGGTGGGGTAGTAGGTTAGGTTATGTTGTCACAACAATTAAATTTGAGGGCAGATATCCAATGCGGGTAATTGTTTTGGAAGGGATACACTGATTGGATAAAATGGATTGGGAAAGGATTTGAAAGAAATCATCCCTTAAAGGAGCCCAGGAAGTGGGGTTTGGGGCTCTGAGTCTGATACAGAAGGGAGCCAACTCTTCTCCTTCTATAGCCCCCTTTACCTCACACGAGGGGAAGGTGGTGGGATCCCAGCAACGAGATGGCTGGGATCAGGTTGGGGATAATTTAGAAATGATTAAGGAATGATGATGACCTGCACTATGCAATTGCTAGATAATCCCAGTTATTTAAAGTGAATAAAGTTGAAGCCTAATTACACCACATCCATTGACTCCTGTCTTTCTGCTGGCATGGATGAACAATTATCTTCCACATTTCCAGAGAGTTTCAGCACTAGTGGGGGCTATTTACTGCTCCATTCTTCCACTCAGGGTATCTGCTTAGTTCCTTTTCACTCTGAATACCATGTGATGCTCAGTGATCGCTCAGTGCTTAAGGAGTTAGCAAGATGTCTCCTTTGTTGTGGTTCTGGTTTCAACTGGCTGTGTATAACAAGATCTTCATTCACAGTGCTCCTTCCAGACTCTGTCTGGGAAGCCCAGTCCTTAAAGGCACAGTCCCCAATGCCACATCATTAACATTGCTTCATTTCTAAAAACAAAAGAACTTCCATTGATGCCTGATCTATAGTTCTGAGAACTCCCCAGTGCAAGATTTTCTATTAAGCAGAGATGTGCCTACAACCACAGTAGAATACCACTAGGAAAGCTCCTGAGTAGGCTCCATGGAGCCCCCCACAGAGGTGGCTGCTGACCAATTGCAATATGAACCAATCGAGCTGGGCAGAGTCCCAGATTCCATGCATGAGAGGGGGAATATTTTTCATTTTGCCACAGGGAATCCTGCTTGGTTTTCACAGCTGCCAAGCTCAAACAGCCATGGAAATAGTCTTCCTCTGTTTTTCACCAAATTTTTGAACTGAGCCCTGAGTCACGGTTCATTTTGATTAATTCTTTTGAAAATTGAGAAAGCATCTGATATGTCAACCCAGGTCATTACAAAATAAATATGTTGCAACACATTTTCTTGAGAACATAATTCTGTCCATCAGATAAAATAGTGACAAACAGATTCATCATTTCTCTCTTCATCCAGATTCATAGCCAGGAATAAAGAAGCTACTTTCTGTAGAACACGAAGTAACACTCCTAGACTTGTTCAAAGTAGCAAACCTGCAACTGATAGCAATGCTTTTATAGGTTAAGATAATATTCCCATTTACAACCTGGCACTTCACCCTCCTCCCTTCACTAGTTTTTTTTTATTATTATTATTATTATTACAAACAAGCTGCTAAGCATCTTCGTACATAGTCTCTATTTAAATCCCAGTAGGCCCCAAACTTGTTTTCCACTCCTTTGTTTTCTCCCACCAATTTACAATCTTCAAAGACACCCACCACCAGCAGCCACATCTTTCTCTTCCATGTTGCTAAAATGAAAATAGAAACATAAAAGAATGCCAGTGGAGTGACACAGCACATAGATTCTTAGGCACTAGATAATGAATAGAACTCGGAAAGTAGAAAAAAACATTGTAGAATGGATATTTGGGACAAAAGTAGGCCGAGATTTTAGAAGTTGATACCAGTAGTGTCACAAGTTATTAGGTGACAGTGCTGTGATAACTAGAGATGCTATATTGTCTACATACCATAATGTGTTGTTTTGCAATCACTACAATTAATTTGTGCCACCAATGTCCCTTTGATTGGTTTGGCAAACACAACATAGTGGGAAGTGCTGTCAACAGCTTGCTGAGGCTGATTTGAGCATAAACATCTCATCAGAGCCCTAAGACTGTTCCAGCAGACACAATACCAATTAAAATGCATTGATAGACAGACATGTTAAAAAAAGAATTTCTTAGTGCACTGAAGATTGTTCATATTTGGAAATACTGTTTGTCTTCAATACAATTTGATTCCCTCCAGGATATTTTGTTCTCTTTTAGGTTGCTCTCAGCCACATTCTAATTGGTATTCTAGTCTCTGAAATTCATCCTTTGGTATGTTTGGAGCTGGAACAACAAGGCACTCATTGGTACTTGGTCAATAACACCAGTGGTCAAATGTGTTGAATCTTGACTACCTTTAACAAGACCCTGTCTGAACTGGAGAACCAAGCCAAGTTACCCACAAGTATTTTTGAAAATAGTTGTTGAAAGCTGCAGAACAACAGAGCACTCACAGTGAAGTTGGTTCAGAACTATGTTCACTATGGAGGTTAGAAGAGAAAGAGGAAGATAGAAAACTGGATTGAGAGCACATTTTCTGTCATTCATTCTCTTCGTCCCCTGGACTCCCATACAATCCTGATTTCCCCCCCTAAACCTCCAGCATCTCCTTTGGTAGTTGTCTCTCCTCCCCTCTTTTTGTTAGCATCCCTCAGGCTCTGTCTAAGGTCCTCCTGCTCTCTACACAATCTCTCTGTGCATTATCCCTGAGAAACTTCATCTGCTCTCACAAAGTTACATGTCTCTGCCAACGACTCACAAATCTGTCTCTCTATCATGACCTTCTCTGTGATTGTCCTATCTTGCCTCTCTGATCTTTTGCCTGTCTGTGCCATTGCTATCCCATCTCAACTTCATAAATACAGAGTGCCTCTGCATTTTGCCTCTCAACCTTCTCCACTGCTGTAGACACCATCATCCTGCTTCTTCTCATCCAGTCTTGGAATCTCAGTACAATTTCACTCCTGTCTCCTTCTTCCCAAATAGTCAAGCTGCCTCCAAAACTCAGGGGCTCAGTTTTTCCATATCTCAAATCTGACCTTTCTGCTTTGCCTCTATGGCTAAAGTCTTGTCCCTATCTTGATTATTTGCCAACATCCTCTAAACAAATATTGCTTCCCTCAGCCCACTCAAAGCTTCCCTCTTCCTGGCCCACCACTGGGACTGTGGCACTTCCCTATTTCAGATCTCTCCACTGGATTCCTCTCAACTTCCACATCAAATTCAGACTTCTGATCCTCCCCTTTAAGGAAACTAGTGAGCTCTCCTCCCTCCTCCACCTGAGACAACAGGAGAGGGAGCAAAGTTCAGTGGCCTTTTCCCTCTTGGAAAACGTGCTCTCAGTCCAGTTTTCCATTTTCTCTTTTTCCCTTCTCACTTCTACAACCAACACAATTCTGAACCCAGTTCTTTCCCAGAAGAATATAATACTGTATTTATTTGTATCCCAGTGGTGCTTGCAGTGTGCTAGGTACTGTTCATGGAGTGATCTGGGACATGAGTAGAATACCAGGTGAGACAGGAAGAGAGCCTAGGCCTCTGCTGGAGAGAAGATCTTGTGGATCTCTCTCTGCTTCTGAAACCCAGGTGCCGGGAGGCAGAGGGGTCTCCCTTCTGCTTTTGCACAGGAATGTGGTCCCTGTCATGTAGTCTTCCTCCTGTCCCCTTTCCCCAGAGAATTATCCCCTTCCAGTGGATGAGGTTTCCAGGCAACATTGTATATTCTTCCCTATGACTCTGGGGATGGGGCTCCCACAGAATGGAACCCCTAGTGATGAGGTTATTTTCTTTCCAATCCCACTACAAGCCTGGGGTCCTATAGTTACAGTATTATGTTCACAACAGAGGAGTTGTGGGGAGGGGGCTGCCCTCTCTCCCAGCTCAAGGGGTAAAATTTAACAAGATAAGCAGACTTCCTCTCATTCAGTGTCTCTGTGCACTGGTTTAGCTTCACCCCATGAAAAGGATAGGGTCCCAGCTAAGGTGATCTCTTCTCTCCCACTCAGTTAGGGGGAAAGGAGGAATCTAGCTCCAATTTTCTCCAGTGAAAATGGGTAGTTGCACAAAATTAGCTGAATGTTTAAAATGAGGGTGAACTAATGACACTGAAGCCGACAGAATTTGGGAGGGAAAATCATCAATCTAGAGATGTGTCAGAGGGATAGAGCGAGAAATATCAAATCACTGACAACTGAGCTGTTGAGCCTCATCCTTTGAGATGATGGGTGAAAATGAAATGGACATAAAAATATGAACAGATGGATAACCTCTGACTCAACCCAGATTAACATTTCTTACAAGTGAAGCATTCAAAATTGGCTTCAGTAAGCGGTGTCTTTATCACTACTGCTGGGCTCAGAATTTAACTGACTGCTAAATGAGCCAAGAAAAAAATTGCTGTTTTTGCCAGCATTGTCCTCAGCTTACTTTGCAGATCCCAGTGCATAGTTTTTTCCTTATACCTGTAAAAGTTGCACCAAGGAAACACTCTTGTACAGGTATAAAGGAAAAGTGAGATTACCTGGGCAGACCTGACCCACTTTGGGGTGATGAAGAAAGGCTCAATCTATCTACAAGCTATGCAGGAGTAGCTCAGAAATAAAGCAGGATCACTATGCCCTTTCCTGGATATCATGTTGGTTTATATGGTAGACTGAATGTGATATTTTCCACCAGCCTTTTTAGACACACTTATACATCCTGTTTTGTCATATGGCATGCAAAGAAGGGCATCCAAGCGAAGTTAACTGCACCTCTGTTCCCTCCCTCATCTTCTCCAAGGGTGTCCTTTTAAGTCTCAATCCTCTAATTGTCCATGGGCTGGAACCCACCTTCCTCTCCCTCTGGACCAGAATTTTAGGGTTGCAGTCTTGTGCTTATCCCAGCAGGTCTGACTTTAGTCCAGCACCTACAGGTCTGTTCTCTCAGGGGCCTCTGACAGCATTTGCCAGTGATCATCCAGCTTTCACAAAGCACAGTACATTTATTTAGGACAAAAGAACTATAGAGAAAATATATTATAAAACAATAAACAGTCTATATGCATGCTAAGCTTGCTAGGTGTCACCCATCTTCCACATGGAGCCTGTGGTAGGTTTTCAAAGTCCTTCCAACCCTTCCAGCAGAGATTTTCCCTCTTGGTTAAACACTCATATTCATTTGGGGGATCATGTGAGGGACCCTGACTTGGTTCAAGCTGACCCTTTTTTGCCCAGTTCTGAAACAAATAATACTAAGCAATGCCCCTTAGGGGAAAGCTTCAAAAGTTGGGTATCTGCACCGCCGGTACTGGGAGTTTGCATTACTCACCCCTGAGTCATTCCAGATTTCACACAAAACCCACCCAGCAAGCCAGGAACACAAAGATGCATATTACACTTATTGATGCAAAAGTCCATGAATATTCTATGTGCTTATAGCATCTTGTATATTTTGATGCAATTGTCTGACATTTTCCATGCTTCCAAGGTTACACATCTGTCATATCTCCCCACTAGAAGACAAAGAGGTTAATCCCCTTCACCCAGGTAGGAAACAATAGAATGCAAGGGGGAAACTGAGTCACACATTGTTTCATGATAAATCAAAAAATTCCCAGTTCTCCACACTAGTATTTCAAAAGAAATTGCTTCTAAAGGTGGGCATGGGTTCCTCCATGAGGTGAACTGCCTCAGGAACTGGGATCTGTCAGCATACAAATGTTGTGTGGTCAAAAAATACAGCAAATAAGAAGGCATTGTACTGTACTGAAAGTATAAAAGTTCTTAAAAAACATTCCAACTACCACATCTATCAATACTATTGCATTTAACCTAACCTACCAGTTAGCACAGGTATTACCCTCACAGTGGAAGTTTTCTGCACAAATTTATATTGGTTCCTCCCCTTGCCGCCAATTACACACAGTGTATCGTAAATCTATGGCAACTACCATTTCCAATATAATGTGCAGACACTATTTTTCAATGTCATTGTGGTGGGGTGATTACCCCCCACCTAGGGAGACTGGGCTGCGGCAGGCCTAGGCGCCTGCGTAGACGCGCAGCCAATCAGGAGAGGGCTTACTGGGAGCCAATAAGAAGGCAGAGTGGAGCCAGCCAATCAGGGCCCAGCTTAGCCATATAAAAGGCTGCCCAGAGCAGGAGCAGTCAGTCTGTCCCAGACCTTCAGAGGGGAAGGTCTATCTCCAGAGCTGGGAGGCCAGCACCACGGACAGCGCAGTGCAGGCCAGCCTGAGAGAGTGGGAGAAGGCCCTACTCCATAGCCTGCTAGGCGGCAGGCCTGGGAGGAGGAGGCCTAGCGTAGCTAAGGGCTGTTGGGGAAGCGGTCCAGAGGGATAGTCAGAGGAGGAAGGAGAAGGAAGACAGTGAGACTGTCACACGAGGGCCTCTGGACCGGGACTCAGAGTTGTGGGCGGGCCTGAGTCCCCCCCCCTTCTTTCCCCCTTTGTTTGCTGTGCTACCCCACGCACAGCCACAGGCCGCAGGGAACGGCCGGTCAGAACCACACCAGATCCTAGACTGTGGGGATTGGACTTGAAGGTGTGGGGCTGTTGTTTACCCCCCCCCCGAAAGGGGGTGTGATTGGACAAAGGGACACTGTCGGAGGGCAGTGCTCCGGAAGAGGACGCCGACGTTGGGAGCAACGCAAGTCCGTGCACCCCACAAAGGCGAGACGACAGGCGGAACGCTGCCCACAGAGGGCGCTCTACTGGCGCAAAACTAATTCCCCGAAGCGGCCAGGAGGAGGCGCCACAGCGGTGAGCTACCGACCCTGTCACAGTCATTCTGATGCAAAGTTCAAGAGAGTAGCTTCAAAAATGGGCACTGGCTATCAACAGCTAAGTGAAGCAGAAAAATACAGCAGCAGTACAGCTTTCTTCCATTTTCCATATACACCTCTACCCCGATATAACACGACCCGATATAACACTAATTCGGTTATAACGCAGTAAAGCAGCGCTCCGGGGGGTGGATCAAAGCAAGTTCAATATAATGTGGTTTCACCTATAATGCGGTAAGATTTTTTGGCTCCTGAGGACAGCGTTATATCGGGGTAGAGGTGTACATCCATTTCATGTATGGATATGAAAACAAGAGTTTTCAGAGAGATCAGAATTCTGAAAACCAGTAAAAAGAAAGTAAATTTACATATGGTATAGAAGATGCTTGACAGTATATAGGAACCAAAATGTTCATCAAATAGATGAGCAAACCAATGCAATGAGCTATATTTCCAGGAAATGCTGTATATGGTCATTAAACAGCTGGACGGCGTCACAAAATAAATATAGTTAAAATAATTAGAAGCTAAAATTATCTCTTGAAATGAGGTAAACAGAAGACAGACAAAAGGTGAGACTACATCTGACCAAAAAAGCTCACAAGAGCAAACACAATAAAGAACATTCAAGTTGATAACAAAAAAAAAGCCTACTGATCAAAGCCCAGTCCCTTCAACTAAAATAGAATCACTGCTTGAATGTTCTTAATCACACTGTCAAAGGAGATTGACTTTCAGACAGTGTGTGAACAAAAGCCGTTCATTTCATGTCAGTCACCGAAATGCTCGTAACTGATTAGTGTTACCCCTTCACCAGCCTCTGGTGGCTCCCCCCTCTCTCCCATCCCATTCTTGATTACAATTGCTCTTCTTTCCCTGCTGGCTAGTGATGCCTTTCTCTAATGGGTCACTGTAACAGGGTTGCACTCACCTCTTGCGAGCGCCTCCTAGCCAAGTGTATGTGCCTGCACTCTTTCTCTCTAGCTGTTTTTGTGGTGGGTCTTTGCTGACTTAGCCCTCCGGCCAAGTGATACATAGTCTATCTGTGAGATAAAAGCAAAGCAAACCCCTTTTGGGGTACAAGTCCAACAGGGGCCTCTTTCAGTGCCCTCTAATATCTCTCTCAGTTTGTCCCTGCTCCAGAACAGAGTGGTGCCCCAGGGCTCCTTCCTTGGAGGCAATGTCTTTGCCCTTTCAGGGCCTTTCTGGCCCCAGCTCTTCAGCTGGGCCACTAAAAGAGTTTAGTTTCCCCTTTTGGAGTGCCTCAATGTCCAGGCCACTTCCTCCAGTGACTAATGGAAGATTGGGGGGGGGGGGCCAGGCCCGCCTCTACTCCAGCTCTCAGCCCAAGGACCCTATAAGATAGCAGCCGTCCACCGTGTCCCTTTAAATAAACTGTGCTGCTGCTACAATTCCCTAGGCCACTTCCTCATGGCTCCAGCACATTCTTCACCTTACCTCAGGGCCTTATCCTGTTGAAGTCCCAGCAGCCAGCCCAGAGCACCATCCACTCTCCTCCAGCTCTAGCAAGGAACTGCTGTCTGTGCAGCTCTTCTTATACTAGTTTACTAGGCCCTGATTGGCTGCTTCCCACTCAGCCTCTCTAGGCAGCTTGGACGATCGCTGCCTTTTTCTGGGGCAGGGTTTGGCAGGGCCAAAAAGCTGCCATCAAGGTACTCAGGGCCTAGTCCACCCCATCACAGTCACTTAAAAGTCCTGGGGTACACCTAGAACTAACATCATGACATCAAGAAAAGAAACTCTGAGTTTAGATCTAAAGTGTGTGTTTAGATTAATAGATAATCTATTGTATGAATCCATGAGGTCCTTTTAGAAGTTTACTGGAGCAACTTGAATAAACCAGGCACACACATACTATATATTAAAGCCTTTACTGAGCTAACCTTTTTGTCAGAGAATTATTGGCTGACATCAAAGTGATTCAGTGTGTAGTTTCCCCATTGTAACACAGTAAATTAGTCTTGGTTTTACCCAAGACTGTGAAGCATTAGTCTTTGTAAGAGGCAGTTTTTGGAAGAGGGCTATTAGAAATAGAAAGGAATACTTCCAATTCATCAGGACTGAATTAGTGCTGATAATTAGAGCTGGTTGGAACATTTTTGGCGAAACATTAAAACTGAAATTTTGTCTGGAAACATATTGATTTTAATGAAGTTATTGCTGAGAAGGTTTCTGAAATCCAGGGTGTACCCTCAAGTCACTTCCACAGATAGATTTTTGATTTAGGACTCTCTAACAATTTTGATCTGAAAAGAGAAGTTCTGACACAATTCGGTTTTGCTAAAGGTTTTGTTTTCATTTCAATGTAGAACAAAAACAAATGCTGAAATCTCAAGAGAGGCCACAAAACAGAACTGTTGTTCTCCAGCCAACTGTACCAACAATCTCATTACCCCTCAGTATGTAAACGATAGTGATGAATGCATGGAATGTCATTGCGCAACTGTGCTTCTGCATTACCTTTAATGTCAATCTACTAAAGCTCAATTCAATAACCTCATATGTCATTTCTAGACACACCTGCACTAAGCTTGCAGAATCAGAACTGAAGAAATGTGAAGTGCAAGTCAGAAGGAATAGAAATTACTTAGAGAATTCATTACAAGGGTTCAGTTAAACTACAGGTTTCGTTAAACAAGAAACGACCTAAAACTTCATGCAAAACAGAAACTTTTCTGAAGCTCAAAAATGTTTAAACTTTTAATCTGTGTTTTAAATTCATGTATTTGTTCTGTATTGGAACATAAATATATCTGTTAAAATATCAAAAGAAAGGTTATTCTTTATGGATCACTGTCTCAGTCAGAAAAAAAGCCACACACACAAGATTTCAAGCTCAGTCCCACAGACTTAAGAAGGTCATAAAACATATCCAGACTTCTAGTTACCAATCTGAACTGAGCCGCACCAAAGCTTTTAGACTCACCCTTCATGTAATTCTAGTAAGTCTGGAGACTATATTTAAAAGTGAATTTAAAACTTAAAGGAATATTTCTGCGTGGGCAATGGGTACCAGTAGTTCAGTAAGCTGGATCTAACTAGAAACTTTTGAAGAGCTCTTAAATATCTACAGACAGACAAAAGAACTAATTCTTTCACTATACACTGGTAACTCCACTGGCATCAGTTAAGTTATGACTAATATAAACCAGTTTGAGTGAAGGATCAGACTCTAAATCTTTATTAGCTATAATTATGTACTTGGAACTATGGAAAGAATTCATGTTTCCTCCTAATCTGTGCACTGCATATTAAATCTTAAATCTTGTATGTCAGGTTCATGTGAAATGAATGTGTTTATTTCTTTCATTCATAAGACTTCTTTCCAATGTGAATAAAATTCATTTTTTCCTACTGTGGGCACCAGAACTTTCATAATACTTACATAGTTCAGAAAAACTGAGATTTTTGAAGCCGCTAATAAAGGGTTAGTTTTTTAGCACGGAAAAGAAAATATTTTAGTGAGGGGAAAATTAATGAAACATATATGGACTAGGAAGTTAGGCAGAGACTACTATGCTACCACAGACATTTTCTGGACAATCATGTACCTAAAAGTTAGTGGACCAAAGAGTGTCCAGAAATCCAAATATCAGAGAATGAAACTAGTTAAATATGGGAAAATGAGCATGAAGAAGCAAGTGAAAAGTAACATCTCACTTTCAGGGCTCAAAGTAACTAATACCCAAACTGTGGTGAATACATATTCTCTATTTGCAAATCCAGGCAACTATTTTAGCCCATTTCCTGCAACTGCTGAGATAGAATTGATGTTATCAATAAACTGAAACATCTATCAAAAATCCCTCTAGAAAAGAAAGAGAACTTTCCATCAAAGTCATTATAATTGCAGAATAACCAAAATCATTTGGAGCTTTTAAGGTTGGATGCTTTGCTCTGAAGGTTTCTGCTTTGCAAGAAGCCCAGACTGGAATATTTACTGGCAGGGAATCGAGACAAAATCTGAGCTGTTTTTCTCCAGGCAGTTAGTGACCTGATTCCTTAATCCAGCTTCATTTTTTATTTTCAGAAACTAACAAAGTACCATGGCCACAAAATTCATTTTATTTGCTCTTCAATAAACTGACTTCTCTTTGGTTTTGGATCCTTGCTTTGTCTTGATACAAATGTACAGGGAGACACTAAATAAAGTTCAGATACAATAACATTGTGTCGTTTCCAATTCAATCATTATTTATATAAAATTAAAATGAGGTGAATTCTGCTCTTCTATGCAACTGTCCCATATTTGTAACTAAATTCACAAACACTGGGACAAAATCAGTAACACAAAGTCTTAGGAGATATATAGAAAATTAACAATTACTTATCACACAATACCCCAGAACATTGATGAGTATAACAGTGAGGTTAGTCTCATGTTCAAAAGTTCTGTATTTATGAATGTATTCAAACAAACAGCTTTCTTGACTAAGACAAGAATTAAACAATTCAATCCATGGATTTCTCTGTGTGTAGTGGACAGTTTGGTTCAACTAAACTGTCTTCATCTGTTAGCTGATACAAGTCTATCCCCCAGTACAAAGAAATTTCATGTCACTTTGCAGATTAAATGAGTAGATGCAAGCTGAAGCATCTGATTTTATATATACAGACCACTTTTCCTTGAGTTTAGGCCAGATTTGCCTACTTGGGTTCCAAAGATACTTTGCACCACAACCTGCCCTTTGGATCCATGTTCCCCTGACTGGTTAAGGCAAGTGGGAAAGTACTGGATCCATTTCTGATTGACACTGTCAAGCTTTCCCTTCGGATGTAGGTTGCTCACTTCTGTTAAGGGAACTATGGTATGGTCATTGCTAAAAGAAAACCAAACCAAACAAAAAACAAACAAAAAAGCCCCACCCCAACCCAGTTATCATCCAGTTTCTAACCTTCCATTTAAGATTATGAAAGTTGTGGTGAGACAACTTCCCAAGCTGTCTGGTTTCTTCAGCTCTCTGGTAACATGCTGATATTGTTTATCAGGTGTTTTTGATACCACTGAGTTGCATGTGAACCCTTGTAGAAACAAAACAAAGGACTGCCGTTCAGTGGCTTTGTTTTCATCTCCTGGAGAGCTCAAAGAGGACAGTTTGGGGCAATTATACCTTATACCTCTAGGGCTCTCAGAATAGCCATGCCTTAAAGTTATAGACTAAAAATGAGGTCACTAAAAAAGGCACTGCAAATCAGAGCTCCCCCAGGACCAATTACCATTTCTAATTACCTTAGATGGGGCACATACAAATAGTATGCACAACATTCATAAGTGTTACATAATTTAACAGGTTTTTATTAACTTGAAGTACTACAATTCTGGATCTTTGTAAGCTATCTTTTATTTTCCCCCAAAACATATTAACTTCTCTACATACTGCTCCATCTACTGTCTGCCTCTATCTTGTCTTATGAAAACATTATATTATAAGCTTTTATCCGGATACTTTTCAGGTGGCCATTAATTAATGCTAAATCAGAGTGAAATTAATAAGTATATACAATGTCAGCATTGATAAGAAAAGGTCTCATCCAGATTAATCAATACTGAAAGAAGGAAGCACCTATTCATAAAGGGCCAGATTCTTCCAATCTTACCCATGTTGACTGGTACCTTTATACAACTGGACCTCAATCAGAGAGCAGAGATCTGCATGGTCCTTGGAAAGTAACATCTTCATTATGCCAAACAGGCCCCCTCAGCTTGTATGCAGGATTTGTATAACAAAAGAAGCTAGGTATGAGTTGGTTAATGTACTATATCCTGGCACTCTAGCTGAGACAATGACATTGATATGCCTATTACATGTTCCCCTAAATCTATTTTAACATCCTCAATTTTTTAAAAAAATGTATTTAATGTCAGTACAATACAACTAGAAAAGAGAAATTGCTTATTTTGGTTTCGGACGTCTTATGGAAATGTGAATTCTTTATTTTTCAAGGTGGTTCTAAATGTGTTAATACACATGGAAATGAACCATCTGTTTTAGTCAGCACTTGTATGATAAGAACTGCTTCTCAAGTAGAGCAAATGACTGTGTTGGTGATTAAAAAGGATATCAGCAGTGAGACACAGCTTAATTATGTCATTGAAACTCTGAATGATTATTAAAAACACCATTTCAGGTGCCAGAAGGGTGAATTCAATATCAACCTACTTCCTGCTTCAGTCTTTCAACAGATTTAGACTGACAATGGCATTGAAACGAGTTTGTGGACTTCAATAATAATGTTTTATAGCTGTTCTCTGTGATGACAAGACAGAAGAAATGTTTTTCATCTTCAGTAGATGATTCAGGAGAAGACAATGTCAGACTGCAGCCCAGTTGAGCTGTGGTTTATCCTACTTTTTAGTCCTAGAGCTGAAGGGTTGTTATCATTGAAAACATTTAACTTGACGCTCCCAGAATAGTCTGCCTATGTATTTCATATGTAAAAAGAGGAGGAAAATCTAAGATGTTTACAGCACATTTGCTACACAAATTTGTTTAAAACATTGGTCCAGACTAACATGGTTTGGCCATTGACCAGAGACTAAATTTTAAAACCCAAGTAAAGATTCTGGTTCCCCCTTCACAATAATTGGTCAAAATGTGTATAAACCAAGTTACATCTTAAGTACAACTGTTCTCAGCCCAGCATGTATGGGGCTAGAGGAGTCCTTTATTGCATCCCATCCATTTCTCTGTACTCTGAGTATGTACTTTGCACCCACAATAATTTACCGTGTTTAATGTACCGTAACTATGGAAGGGTTATGGCTACAATTTTTATTTCCATCAAAATTCAATTGGTTCATGCATGGTGCTGATAATCCCTCTACACTTATCAACATTGCTGGGATTAGAGAATGCTTAGCCCTTCCCAAGGCCACGTCTACACTACGCTGGATCGGCGGGTAGTAATCGATCTATCGGAGATCAATTTATCGCTTCTCGTCTAGATGCGATAAATCGATCCCTGAATCGACGCCCATACTCCACCTCGGCAGGAGGAGTAAGCAGATTTGACGGGGGAGCCACAGCGGTCGATTTGCTGCTGTGAGGACGGCCAGGTAAGCCGAACTAAGATACTTCGACTTCAGCTATGCGAATAGCGTAGCTGAAGTTGCGTATCTTACATCGATCCCCCCCTAGTGTAGACCAGCCCCAAGAGATGCTCAGCCCCTGCAGTATGAGGCTCCAAATCAAAGAGCGCCTAAGAGAGCCAACAGAATTTAGATCTCATCCAGAATAGTGTCAGTATAAATTAGCCAGTCAATTAATGAAAGTTATGAAAGCTCACACAGCACTCATTAAAATATCACATTAATTCTTCACCATCTTTGTAATTACACAATAAAGAGAACTTTAAAAGTGCTTAAACTTTGTGTAATTGTGTCATAAAACTATAAAGCCAAGCTTCTCTCTTTAAGTAGTCAGATGTTTGGGGGTTTTGGCAGCAGGAGTGGGGACATCGTATGTTCTTCCCCTAATTTGACTGCTTTTTTTCCCTCTGCTATCTTTTCAGGACAAGACATCTGCTAACATTTTCCATGTTTTCTTTCAGTTACCAACTGACAGCTATACACATCCAAATAGCTCTCATAAAATTCATGTATGGGTCAGAGTGTGTGTACTGCATATCAACCGCCATCAAGAATATTATAATAGTGGCTGTTTCAAATTATAAAAGCTCATGATGTTTCATGATAGAAGCTTGTGAAATTAACACATAAGTATTAGATCTACTACAGAAAAATGGTCACATTCTAGCTCATGGCAGCTTATCAATGGCTGTACTTACAATTTCATAAATCATATCCGCTATTAATAGAAAAAAGGATATTTTGCAAAAATTAAATATAGAATAGAGCAAACAGATGGCTATGGATTAAACATGAAACTGCTATTCACCAAAATGATGGTTAGTAGCACAAAGAAGAAACTAAATAAGAATGTCTTCCAGTTTACACTTTAGAACACAGCTCCAAGTGAAATATTTTATCCATACATCGATTTCACTTTTAATCTCTGCTTTGTGATATAGGATTTGCCATACTAAACCAGACCACTGATCAATCTAGTTTGGCATCTTACCTCTAGTAATGGCCAGTGCCAGACGCTTAGACCTAACAAGTCCTATACACTGTCTGAGAGTCTGTCAGAAGTGTATTTTGAGAGAGAGAGAGAGAGAGACAGAGAGAGAGACAGAGAGACAGAGAGACAGACAGACAGACAGACAGACAGAGTCCCCCCTGCTCTTCGTTCTTGTGTCTGGTGCCATAATGGCCTGCAGCAGCAATTGCAGGGAAACTCCCGCTCAGTCCTTGTAGTGCTGGTCTGAAGCACACTCACAGCATATGGTATCTTGGGAGCATTTAGGTGACGAACTCTAACAAATCTCTACTATGAATGTAGAAACAGAATTTTCAAAGGCTTATAACTTGACCAAATATCGGGATTTTTTCACAGAAACAGCAAAAAAAAAAAAAAAAAAAAAAAAAAAGACCTATTCCAGCCTCAGAAGTTAAATGACCAAATAAGTTGCTCCGGAATACCACTCATGGGAAGGGGCCAGAAACCTCATCAAATATGGTCCCGGACATGTGTAGGTAGAATGGAAAAAAGGTATATAAAGAAGGTGGTTACCGGACCCTTTTTGGGAATTTCAGGCTTGACAGGATGGTGTAAGCTGAAGTGGCACATTCCACTTACGATATACCCCACTGGCTCCCAGTATTTTCCATGGTCTCTGAAAGTCTGAGAGTATGACAACCCTAGAGACTTTTATGCTTTATGTTTCTATCTTTGGGGGAACTTTATACATTTTGCACTAATTTGGGTTTTAATGTCCTTATCTATGTGACTCACCAACCTCATCTATTAAATTAAATTTTTCGTAGCCACTGAAATTCATAGCCAGTTATTTGTGACAACTGGAAATTGCACCCCAAATTCATCCTGGTTACACAGTGAATAATTCTGCAATCAATGGAAACTGTAAGTGGAAATTAGATGGCTTGAACATAATTATGTGATAAGAAATTTACTAGGATGCCGGGGTTGTCTGTTAAGTTCATGGTGGGGCCCTGGTTTAGTGAGGAAAAGCACCTTGTAGAATCACCTACCTATTTAATGAATCCCAACATAAAGATACTATCCGCAAGTAACATCTAGAAGGGATCCTTTTTGTGAATAAAAAATTAAGAGTCTATTTTAAAATAAATTCTTAGGTTTCTAATAGATAAAACTCTCCAAGGTTTGTGCCTAAGTCAGCCTACAACAGATAAATAGTATTTCTAAAGTTACTGACTTTTCAAAACCTAACCACATCTGAAGGGGGAAAAAGAGCATCAAAAGTTTGATGTGCATAAACTACTAATTCAGAAAGAATAAAAAACAGACTCACCCGATAGCAGCATAGGGTCCTTGTCAACAGATTTGCGGACTTGATCTGACTCTCCAGTTAAAGAACTTTCGTCAATTTTAAGGTCATTTCCTTGAATGAAAATCCCATCAGAGGGCAGGAGATCACCTATTAGTTAAGACCAAGGTAAAAGAAAACCAGAGAGGCTTAATAAGGTAGGTGGGGGGGGGGGAGTGAGGGAGAGGTCCTATAAAGTGATTAATCTTATAAAACATTACTACAACTCAACAACAATTAAAATAACCATTTAACTAAACTAATAGCTCTCAAACTTTCCAGACTGTTGTACCCCTTTCAAGAGTCCGATTTGTCTTGCATGCCCGCAAGTTTCATCTCACTTAAAAATGCAAAAGTATCATAGCACACTAGTATTGAAAAATTGCTGACTTTCTCATTGTTACCATATAATTAGAAAATAAATCAATTGGAATATAAATGATGTACTTACATTTCAGCGTGTAGTATACAGAGCAGTATAAAGAAGTCATGGTCTGTATGAAATTTTAGTTTGTACTGACTTCGCTAATACTTTTTATGTAGTCTGTTGTAAAACTAGGCAAATATCTAGATGAGTAGTTGTATCCCCGGAAGACCTCTGTGTATCCCTGTTTGAGAACTGCTGAACTAAACAACTGATGGAAGACTACACATTATAACAGTTCATGTCAGCCTCTATATTCCTGGTCCTCCCAAACTCTATAGATAGGGAGTGTGTGGAGGGGAAGGCCAAGATTTTAAGCCAATACTATGTCAACAAGAAGAGAACTCCTAACATAGCACATGTTGCACCTTCAAATCCCACCGAAGACAAGTTTAACTTTTTTTTTTAAACACTTTTTTAGAATGTGACATTTCCCATCCCAGAGAGAAGTAGCAGGCAGCCTCCTCAGCTGCTAGAAGATCAAAGGGAGATGGTGAATTCCCCTTGCTGAGCACTGACAGGGCTTATGGGATTTCTCACTATGTAGCACTGGTTGACAGGGCTGCCAAGTTTTGTGCCCTTCATGTGACACTCAAGCACCTGATAGACCTGTCATGAATTCCCACAGCCTAACTAGATCCTCATTTTCTGGGTTGCAGACATGGTCCTGTAGCTGCTCTGCCTACATGCGGAGCCTCTTTTGCAGGCCACCAAGCAACCACTCACAGCCTCCCCCTCTCGCTACTCCCTCTGCAGCATCCAAGAGAGGAAGAAGCAGTTGGCAGGATCAGTGTTAGAGCTCATGAGAAAAGTTCAGACAAAACATTGTTTCACTGAAATCTGTGGATTGGGTGAAATCAGAACGTTGCGCAGAAGGAGTCTGACTTCATCACAGTACACAGAACCCTCCGTGCCAAGCAGGTTTCCAGCCAGTTCTCCCCCGGGCTCCTTGGCGGAGCCCAGGCTTCCAGCGTCTGCAGTTCCCGGGCAGCCCCCACAGCGGACTGCACCAGGGTTCCATTCTCCTTTGCAGGGAATCTCAAAATTGGGGGAGGGAGGAGGTTATTTCTCATCAGAAAGAATCCAAATATAGAAATATAGAAATCCTCCATAGACCATAATTACCTTTTTCTGTGCAGGTCTAATCAGTAGCAGCATTAGCAACAGCAATTGTAGACATCAGAGGCAAACAGTAAAGGGTCTACTATTAGCCTCTGGCTCCCCCACCTTGCCCTGAGAAAACTCCCCCATACACCCTCCCCACCTGCAGCACACACCCTAGCACTCTCCAGGCATCCCCCAGCATCCACCTAACTATCCAGCACCCCCAGACACCCTCTCACAACTGAGAACCTACATGTTCTGCTGCTCCAAGTCCTGCTCCCACCACTGTGGTGTGTTGACCACAAGACGTTATGAAAATTAACTGCAAACATGCAAAGTAGCTCATCAAATAACTTGCCTGGGATGGGAGTCTGACAGCTCTCTGTGCATGAGTAGAATGGCAAGATAGCAGCAAGAAGGATCTGCTGTTGTGGTCGGAATAATTAAACTAAACATTCTGAATATCAGAAGCTTAATTTTCAGAAGTGCTGAGCACTTCCAGCTCCCATTTAAGTTAATAGAATTTGCAGGTGCTCAGCATTTCTGAAAGTCAAGCCAGTTTTAGTTAGATGCCTAACTTTAAGGCATTGACGTTTGAAGATTGTGTCCACACTTCTTTTCAGTCCTGCTCTCATACTTCTGTTTTCTCACAGGTTTCACTCTAACGAGCTTTCATTAGCACCACTAGAATTAGGCCACAAAATGACAAGCCCACAGGTCAGGCCATGCTCTTTTTTTACCTTAACAGCATTCACCTTTACCACTGGCAATTTCAGTAGTGAATGATTTTTGTCTTTTATATCATTTCTAGAGCAGTCAGTCCCAAAATTAACTTTCGCCCCATTGTATTGTTGATTGAAACATCAGTCTTTCCCAAAGTTACTGAAGACCAGATAA
The DNA here is from genome assembly GCF_011386835.1 of Chrysemys picta bellii. Taxonomy (NCBI): domain Eukaryota; kingdom Metazoa; phylum Chordata; order Testudines; family Emydidae; genus Chrysemys; species Chrysemys picta. Next base: position 41,304,855 of record NC_088797.1, read on the forward strand.
GTAGTTGTGAAAATATATCTGAGGAAACTTACCATATTTAACCTGTGCAATGTCACCAACTACTATCTCTGCCACTGGGATTTGAATAACTTGTGCACCTCGGACCACAGTAAATTTCTGTTCCTGCTCAATACGACTTTGAAGCCCACGAAATTGCTTCTCCTTGCTCCAGTCATTAAAGGCAGTGACGAGTACAACACAAACAACAGAGAGTAGAATAGCGGCACCTTCAATCCAGCCAGCTTCTGCCTCACCTTCATCTTCAGCTCCTCCCGATACAGTAGCACAACCTGGAAAAACAAAGGCAGAAATAGCCATGAAAAAGAGCTGTTTAGCCAAAGCAAAGTTTAGACTGATTTTATCAGATTACAAAACAAAGAATTAAAACACAGTCAAAGAATCGGTGGAAATATACTCTCTTTAAAATATTAGCTGAAGTACTGAAAGTAGATGTGGTAGAACAGCCAAGCTTTGGGAATACAGAAGCAGAAATTCAGGGGGAAACAATGATGGAAAACAGGAGGAATGTTGATCAGAATCTTTAGCGGTTTTAATATTTCTTCATGAACTTGTACATCTTGGGTAAACAAGAATTAAATAAATGGGAGAAAAATAGCATCAAAACCAAAAACAATATGTGGATCAAATATTCCCATAGATGGAGAGGATTTATTCAGTGTCAACAAGGAATACAACTGTGAGTAATAAGATGAACTGGGAGCAATGAAATGAAATTAAGAAAAAATTAAGGTAAATATCAGAAAAACAGTGAAATCCATATATACCGTATATACTTGATCATAACCCAGTTCATTTATAAGCCAATGACCCCAAGATGGATAAGTAAAAATGGAAAATTTTTATAACCTGTTCATAAGATGACCCTATAATTCAGGGGTCAGCAAACTTTGGCTCCCGGGCCATCAGAATAAGCCGCTGGCAGGCTGAGATGGTTTGTTTACCTTGAGCATCCGCATGGAGGTAAACCTAAATAAACAAAGTGTCCTAGTGGGCCAGCTGCTTACCCTGATGGGCCGGGACAGCAACAGGTGGGGAAATTTGGGGGGGGGAGAAGCTGGGGGTAAGGGGATTAACCCCTGTTACCACCCCCCACATGACCCCACCCCTAGCCTGGGACCCCCACACGCTCCCCATCCTATCCCTTCCCACCTTATCTGGGGAGGGCCAGGGGAGGATGTCTCTGGCCTGGCTGGAGCTGCTCCAGCAGGCTGGGCAGCGCAGCCGCAGCCTGCTCCAGCGGGCCAGACTGGGTGGCGCGGCCGCAGCATGGTCCAACGAGCTGGGCCGGGCAGCATGGCTTCAGCGTGCTCCGGCGAGCTGGGCGGCGCGGCCACAGCCGGCTCTGGGGGGCGGGGCCGAGAGGCTGGGCTGCAGCCTGCCAGCTCTGGAGCTGCAGCTGCTTTGGAGGCTGGGGGGAGAGCAGCGTGGCCAGAAGCGGAGAGACTCTGGCCCCACCTCTTCCCTTCTGGCTCTGCTGCCTCTCCTTGCTCTCTCTGTTGGGGGGAGGGGCTGTGTCCCACCTCTCCCTCTCTGTACCCGTTCATAAGCCGACCCCCTTCCCTGCTGCTTCCCTTTTTAACTAAAAAAATTCGGCTTATGAACAAGTATATACGGTAATTCGACACTCTGCACTTAACGTTTTTACCAAATCCCAGTTATGAAAACTGGAGACCGAGGAGATATTTACTATGATAAAATACTTAGTTTCACAAGGATTTGTTACAAATTAACTAATAGTAATTTGTTTAAAACATTAAAAGCATGGACACTACTCCATCAAACTTACATTTTAAACACATTTACATCCCTGCCACAAGCACTGAAATGTTGAAATAGTTACAAAAGACAAGGTTAGAAACAATATGTATGTTTGATTGAATAATTAAAGAACTGAATATATAACTTGATAGCTTTTCGTTTATTCAGTTTTAGCAACTAAAGTACCTAGATTGTATATCCTCAAAGATAACTGTATAAACAATATTTAATAGATCTTTGCACTCTTAGGTGAGGTAATTCACCTGAAAAGCGTACATTCAAAGTCTATTTACCCCAACTGTTTTTATTAGACAAATTTGTTCTGACTATGAATATTTTAATATAGTAATAAAAAATATAGTTAGGCTCCTTGAAAAAAATTAGATACAAGAAAAGTAAATCATAACACTAAAATGTTCTCTCCAGATTAACAGATATTATAAGTAACTTCCTTACAAGGAAACATTTTGTTGCTTTAATAGAATAGTGAATATATAATAAATATTTATAATAAATAATATTAACACTAGAAACTCCTCGTTGCACATCTTTCTTCTAAGGAAATCCCAAAGTACTTCATAATGTTTTGCTAATTAATCCTCCGAAAGTAACATACAACTGATTTGAATAATTTTCCCAGACTGTATTCAGAAAAGGGGGCTAATTTCTCTCGCATATTTACATCCCTGCCACAAGACACCAAGTCAAATAGGAGGTGGCTTCCAAAATCAGTCAGCCACATGGCCTGCAGATTATTCTGACATCTAATACAATTGGAGGTCAAGGAGAGGGAACCTTTTTTCATCTGCAGGAGTCTGATTTTGGCAAAGGAGCCTCTTCAAACCAGTGATAGAGGAGTGGACAGAAAGTCCTAGCTCCCCTCACCCAAACAATTAATTATACTAGCTGCCTTAAAATGAGGTAGGCCTGGAACCAGTTTGTCCCTACTCTGATGGCCATGCATCGGAATAACTATGGGCTGTACTACTCCCAACAGGGATAAATGGCCAGTGTTTTAATTTGATGGATTTATAAAATGTGCACCCATCACAATCTCTGGGTGAATTTACAATTTCAGTAATTTAAATTTAAAAATTAAATGGTGGATCAACAGCTGGCAACAATTGCCAGAGTGCCATTGACTTTTTGTCAAATTGAAATTGTGCCTACATATAAATGGTAACATTTGACAAAAATTAATGTGTGTGTGGGGAGGGAGACCCACCGGACCACCAAAAGACTCAGCCTTATACTAGGGGAATACAGAAGATGTCTGAATAAATGGATGCCTTACCAATATGCCCTGAAGGTCAAATTCTGACCCTGTCTGACCAACCAGTAAAGAAAATCCCAAAACAAAGAGCCTTCCTGTGAGAATTCACAGAGTTCAAATTAGCAGACCACATTAGGTTCCCAGTCTCAATGTTGAGCTATTACTTGAGAGGTCATTTTTGAAACAGCCAAGAAAACAACTATTTATGGCTTTACAGATCAAAATTAATCCCTCGAATTATATATAGAAACATATTGGTAGCTAATGTAGTCAAAAGAACACAGGTGAAATTTGCTGCACATGCAAAATAATTTACTACATAAATGGACTACTGGACTCTGCTTTAGCAGATGTTTGAGTGGTTTTAGATGATTTATGGTGCTACATTGTTTTAGTTGGCTCTTCCAACCTACCAGCTTCATCTCAATGTTATCTCATCTTTGCCAAATACAAGACAAGAATCATCCACCAATTAGATTTAGTGAGGACATGATGCCTAGTTGAGTGTCATGAAGATACTGTTCATATTACACTACCTTACTATCTCCTACACTGGTCTCACATACCGATTGAAGAAGAGGCATGTCAGAATAAATTACTGAAGAAACAGAACAAAGGAGACCTTGTGAGGGCACCTAACCAAAATTACCTCCTGGGATCTATCTGAGAGGGCTGAATGAAGCCATTCAACCATGATCTATCTTTTCCTAATCTTTTCTAAGTCCACAATCTCATGGTCAACAGCATCAAACACTATGGAAAGAGAGAAAATTTACCAGAATCAACAAATTACCTATGCCCATCATTAGGAGAAGAACACTGATCAATGAGATTAGAGCAGTGTTTCTGCACCATGCCCCAGCAAAAAAATGAAGGAATAGCGTGGGAGAATGGGTTGACTCCCAGATGACAACAGAGCTCTTTTACCCGATTTTAGTCTGAAACAGGTCATGATCTAAGACAATTGCCTTATTTAATACCCTCTAAACCAGAGGTTCCCAAAGTGGGCGATACCGCCCCCTGGGGGGCGCTGGAACGATCCAGGGGGGCAGTAGTAGCCTCGGGTGCAATTGGGGGGCGTTGAATAAAAATAAGGGGGCAGTGGAAGCATAAAGAAAGAATATAAGAAAATTTTGAAAAACCGTTCGTACATGTTTCATCTGTTGTGTAACATAGAGTTAAAGTTGTAGTGATTACTTTATTTTCCAAATAAATTCACAAATTATAACCGATCAGGTGTCAAGTCCGCCAACAGCTCTTAACAAGCAAGTGTTGGCAGGCGAGCGTGTCGCGCATTGTCGGGAAGTCCAGCATGCATCGGCAGGAATATGTGCGTGTAATGACTTGTTTACAATACGATACTATAAATAGGCGACATGTATGAAATCTAATTTAGATTGTTTCTTAATTGTGTAAAAAGCAGTTAACAATAGTACAATAAGTATTTAACATTTTTTATTCATATTCAATACCTTCGATCTTTACGGATTACGGATCACATACAAAGCAAATTGTATTATTGTTGTTTCAATAAAACAGCAATTTACACGTGAGTATTTTTATACATTTTCTTACATATCTACCGTACATTTCTGTGTCTCTAGTGCTTACTAATAATCGTAGCAGGCTTGTGGCGGTAAAGTACTATTTGAAGTGTACAGTCAATATATTTGTCATTTTTTATTACAATATTAACGAAAACGGGAATGAAATCGTAAAAAAACTGTTAACTATTAACATTTATTTATATCTATCGAATCATCTGTGTTAATTGGTAAATAAGGCGTGTGTTAATAAGGAACAATTATTTAAATAAGGGCAAACTAAATTAAAACTATTAACTGATTTTTAATTGCATATTGATTATTTTTAATTAATTATTTCTTGATAAATTTAGTTTGATATTTGACAGTTTAATATCAAATACATATATCTAATGCTGAGCAAAGAACAAAACCCAGTTTATTAGTTTCATTAGTATTTTAGTTTGGTTGTCTTTTGCCATCTTACGCAAAAACCACTGTATACCTGATGTCGTGGGCGATATTCTAATAACACATCTTTCTTTACTATATTGTAGGACTTAGGTAGAAATATAGATACATAAAAGAACACAAATTTGTCACTGCATCTTTCTGTTTGTTCGCTTAAAGAAGGTAGATTTCCAGGGGGGCGCTGAGTAATTTTTTTTCTGAAAAGGGCGGCGCTGAGTAATTTTTTTTCTGAAAAGGGGGCGGTAGGCCAAATAAGTTTGGGAACCTCTGCTCTAAACCATCAATCCCAAGTCAAATTAGGATCCAAAGTACACCCATGAACCTGTGCTACATCAGAAACCACAGAGAATCAAATGGTTGTGAAAGTGGCCACGGGCTCCCAAGTTAATGTACAAGAATCACACACAGAGATGATGTGCAGTGTGAAGGGGACTGCACAGCTCTCAGGCAGTTCCACATACCTCCTTTGGAATTTTATTTATTATTATTATTGCCTCTCTGGCAGGCCAACTTTTCCTTGAATAGTTTGGGCTTCTGAGCAACAAGCACTGATAATTTGCCTCCAAGTATTTCCTGCTAGACTAACATTGCATAATACCTACAATAAAGAGACAAGTCATCAGCTTTTGACCTGAACGTGTACATGAACATAGCTACAAAAGGAAAGTGCTTGAAGCTCAGGTTACAAATATGCTACCATCCTTCATCATATGTAGCATCTCTGGAGTCTTCTCTTCCAAGCGCATAACACAATAAATGATTTTTAGATGAAAAAAATAGCCTCTCACTACAACAGAGGGCTTTGTTGCTACTATTATTCCAAATGACTAACAAATTTAATAATTGTTTCTGATATAAGATGATGAAGTAGAGTGACAGTTACTTGGTGTATTGTACCCTGCTATTAACTTACTATGCATTGACCGGCTTAAAGAACAAAATTATTGCAATTACTTCAGCCAAACATTTTATCAGTGAAAGTAGTAAAGAAAAACTTCAACTTCCTGGCAAACACACAAATATCCAAACATTCAGTTATTTAAGGACTGGAGTTTCTTTTTGTAGGTTAACAGAGAAATCAATTCTCAAAATATGAACAATACCATACCTACTTTTAGATCATATTACAACAAAAGACCAAAATGAGAAGGCTAGTTAAATGGAAATGAAAAGAAATGGTCATAAGAGTGAAATGCCTCAAAACTTTTAAAAAACATCATAATAGAGGCTCAATCTAAAAGTATACCCCAAAGAAAAAAGAAAAAATAAGAGTACCAAAATACACACCCATGGCTAAAACAATAAAGTAAAAGAGGTGATTAGAGACAAAAATACATCCTTTATAAATTAGAAGTTAAATCCTGTTCAGAAAAATAGAAAATTGCATACCTTCGTTCAAAAAACAGGGCTGTAGTTGACTGTACAGAAGAATTCTGTCAAGCCCTTCAAAGCTCACAATTTTACTCTGCTAAATCCTTCAACACAATCATTGAAATCATGGAAGCAATATCCCAGTGAGCAATGAGCTTAACATGCAAAGTTGTTCCATTGAGCTGATGGCAATAAAACAAGCACAGAGCTGGTGAAGCATACAGTAAAGCTCAAAATAAGATAACTGCATCTTGATCTGAGGCGAGTGTTTTGCTTTTATTTCTTTGTTTTAAATACAGTAGTGTGTAAAGTAAGCCCAGGGCTTCACTGTTGGCATCAGCAGAGATTAAGATACAGGCAAAAAGCATGGAACATGTCTTCAGCCTGAAAATTCTACTTTTAACTCCTGCACTGTTGTCAGAACGTGCATGTACCTTCAATAGGAAGTTTGCTCTTGTGGTTAAGGCACTGGACTGGAACTCGGGTGATACAGGCTCGGTTCCCAGCTCTGTCACAGACTTGAGCAAGTCAATTTCTCCCTCTATACCTTGGTTCCCCATCTGTAAAGTCTTCATCTTGTCTGTTTAGATTGTAAATTCTTTGGAGTGAGGTTATTACTGTTTGTACAGTGCCTATCGCAACGTGGCCACAATCTCAATTGGGCCTCAAGATGTTACTGTAGTATAAAAAAATAGAATAGCTGGCAGAAAACTCCTATGCTTTGATTACTGTAACGTTGGGGAAACATAGATCTTTTCTCCAATGGTATTCGGGTAAAGCAGCTTTCATTTGTATCTACTGTTCTTTTATATCACCCATAGGAATAGAGTTTTGTTTTTTTCCTCTTTGTTAACTACCCATTATTCCTACCTCAACCCATGAAACATAAGTATGTGCAAGCTAATAACATTAGGAAAAGAGTCCTGATCTCATCCAGGTCTGATAAAATGCCAGTGAATAGTTGTGATTCTCTCTCTCTTACGGTTAAAATATATATGGTTATTTTGCTTTGGTTTTCCATTATTCGCCACTGAATTTATTCTGTTACAAGGCATAAATATTGTTATCTAAATGAAGATACTTTAAATACAAAAATAATTGAAATCAAAATACTGTACTTGACCTACTGCATTTAAATCTATCGACATATATTTGGTCTAGCTGATCGAAATTGCCTGAGTTTTGAGTTTGATGTTATTTTGTCAAAAATTACAACTAAGATGAGCTAGGTGTTTTATGAAGCCCCTTAAAACACACACTAACATCTTTCCTTATTTTATTTCTTATTTTAATATATATGGAAGACATTTTAAAGTATTTTCTGGGACTTGGAGATCAAGGATATCTACTGTACTTGATTAGGGAACAAACTAGGGGCTGATGAAACCAGCAAAATTTGGATTCAGACTAGCTTCTATCCTTTTCTATACTCCAGTGATGGGGTCTCAAGAGCAGAAGCCTGTGTCTAGTAGACACTCTTCAGTCGGTCCTGATTGTCTCAGATTTCTGCCTGACCCATTTGCCCAATAGATGACAATAACATGAGCTGCTAGTAACAAACGGCATTGCTAGAGCTGTGACAAATTTCATTTTGAAACCCAAAACCACATGGAACTTTGATAGCTTGGTGTTTCACTATGTGTCTAAAACCAGAAATGACTTATTTCACCTCAAATTAGCTGCTACTCAATGGACTTTCATTAGTTTTCATGATCTTTGTACAAACCCATTTGAAGTGAAACTGGATAAAAGGGTTGGATAAATTCCTGTGATATGAATTAACTCAATCTCACATTACTCTGTGTATAGCAATAACTGACATTTTGGGCAATTTAAACAAAATTATGAACATTAGGTAAAAGTAGGCATTTCACAGTGCATGTATAGATGTTGGGGTCTGCAGACAGGGGCATTGAAAATGTCACCTGCCCTGCAGGGGATTACCTATCCTGATGGGGGTATTAAGTGAAATTATACTGTGATCCTGTTTAAAAAAAGGCACATTAGGGGAAGTGGATATTCAAGTCTCCAAGCGTCTATGTTTGCAGAATTCTCATGCGCATATCTGGGGAAGAAAAATTAAATCTTCCCTTTTGTTTTTCCCTTTGCCATTACACTAAACATTTTCCAGCAAGTTTTACAGTACCTGAAGATAGTTAGTTACCTGGGGATTGTAACCATCAATGTAAGAGTTAATGAAAAATAGCACTTGGTTTCTCAGACTGTCATGGAGAAAGGCAGGAGAAAGTCAGCTATTAGATGACCTAAGGTAGGTAGTATCATATTCTAGGGAGAGTTGCAGCACAAGATGGCATATTAAAGTATTTAATGTCACATAAATCTATCAGTCTAGTGGTTTCTTTTATCCTCCTCAAATAGCATTCTTTGAGATTACACTATGTCAGAATGAAGCAGATATTAACTTAAATTACACCAAATTGCATAATCAAAACAGAAAATTCTGCCAAAGATTATAGTGCCTCTTCTGCCAAGAGATGAAGGGATGACTGCATTTTAGGTGTGATGTGTTCAGAAAAATAAGCAGAAGTCTGAACTAAATGGATTTGTAGTCCGTAAAAACGTCATTCACCTTTTGTGTTTTTTTTCCTGCAGAGTTTATGTTGGGGAGAAATAAACATCTTTGAGATGACGTACATGATTTTAGAATTCACTAAACCCTTTTTCCCTAGCATGCACAGTGACTATTTCTGCCAGCTACTCTCACAAGAGAACAGCGAAGAAAAACAAGGCACAGAAAAGAGGAAATAATATATGAACCTAGAATGTGAAACATCATTTAGGACCAATGCTGTGCATTGTGAATATTTACATACACAACAGTGATAACTGTTGTAAAGTATCATGAGATAGCTCTCAGGTTTGTCACAGGGTAGCACCACTTCATGGTGTTGCTACAGAATATATATTATAGCCTGGGATTTTATTATTACAAGGGTACAGATTGAAATGTATCACCACAATATTTATTTCTTACTGTAAATGTGGTCTATGTGATCTACAATAGGCTATACACTCAAGTAAACAGATTATCATAATAAAATGTAAACCATCAATTGAATTCACAATATTTAGCATATGTCCTATTCAATAGAAAAGTTAACTTCCAAAATGTAGTGTTTTTCTTTTGACACTTTAAAAAAAAGAAAAATAATACACTTAAGATTTGTAAATATGAATACATGCTATAAAAAGAAAATACAGATTATAAAAAGAAAACCATTCCAGTGCCCACAATTCAAGAAGGACATTGATAAATTGGAGAAGGTTCAGAGACGAACCACGAGAAAGATTACAGGATTAAAAACTACAATTTATATGTATAAAACTACACCTTATATCTACGTAGTTTAAGAAAAAGATTAAGGCGTGACTTGATCAATGGTGGGGCACAAATATTTAATAATTGGCTCTTCAGTCTAGCAGAGAAAGGTATACCTCTATCCAATGGCTAGTAGTTGAAATTCAGATGGAAAAAAAGGCATCCATTTCTAACTCTGAGAGGAACTGATTATTCGAACAATTTAGCCAGGGTCACAGTGGATTCACCATCACTGACAATTTTGAAATCAAGATCCAATGTGGGACCATTGTGATCATCTAGTCTGACATCCTGCACATTACGGCCACAGACTTTCACCCACCCACTCCTGTAATAGACCCCCAATCTCTGGCTGAGTTACTGACATCCTAAAATCATGATTTAGTGACTTCCAGTTACAGAGAAGTCACTATTTATACTAGTTTAAACCAGTAACTGACCTGTGCTGCAGAGGGAGGTGAAACCCCCAGAGTCTCTGCCATTCTGATCTGAGAGAAAATTTATTCCCAACCCCAAATATGGTGATCATTTGGATCCTCAGCATGTGGGCAAGACCCTCCAGACAGACACTTGGGAAAGAATCTCTGTAGTAACTCAGAGCCCTCCCCATCTTGTGTCCCGTCTCCAGCCATTGGGGATTTTTGCTACTGGCAGACTAGATGATCACAATGGTCCCTCCTGGCCTTGGAATCTCTAAATGTTTAGATCACCCCAAAAAAGACTCGCCCTTAACAACTAGAAACTGCACACTCAGGCTGTGACATAAGATTGGATGGAGAGACACAAGTCAATCATTTAGATGTTCCTCTCTCAGTTTTCAGCACAGAGATGGTAATTGAGGCCCCACAAATGGATGAAGTCGCCCAGAAATAGAGAGGAGAAAGAAAAGGAGTGGGCCTACCAGAGAGATCTGTGGGGGGGCCCCCATGAAAGGTAGCAGAGGGAGAGGGCCGGTCAAGAGACATACTAAAGAAGTGATCAGGGATGCAAAAGAACCATAAGACCGGGTCCAGGAAAGCCAGGGGAGGACTAGATGTCAAGCAAGATGATAGCTCTGAAAAATAGCAGGGGTCAAAGGTAACAAGGATGGAGTAAAGGCCTGAGATTGTCCAAAACGATCATTAAACATGATGAGTGCAGTTTCAGTAGAGGGAAGAAAATATAATTGAAAGAGTAGATTCAAAAGGGAGGTGACAGAGAGGGACTCATAGCAATGACTGTAAACAGTACATTCTAAGACTTCAGGAGGTGAAGAGAAGAAAGGAGAATGGTGATGGGTGCTAACCAAAAGGGCAAGCATAACTGAGCAATAGAAAAGTCCAGAACATGCTTGTACTGTGACGGGGAAGGAGAAGAGGAGAAAGAGACGTAGATGAGGAAGGGCATCTGGTTACAGAAGAAGATGAAAGGGCTTGAGAAGGGAAGTAGGCAAGAAATCTCAGTGTCACTAACAGGAGAAAAAAACTTGATTGCTCTTGTTGAGCTTCTCTTTGAACTTGGCAAGAACCTACAGGGAGAAATGGCAAAACTGTCATATAGAAGTATGTGAGTTGTTACAGCTTTAATTCTAGGTATACTAGGAAATCACATCAGAGTTGCAGATAGCACATTAAATGCAGATGTTTCTAGGGATATTAATTAAAGCACGAGAAATACAGAATATGACATATTTGCAACATGCTGCCTAAACAGAATGTTTGAAAAGTTTTCCATGAGATATCAGAGGTTTTTTTAAAATCCGTTTTGATTAGGATAACAATTATAATTAGGACTCATCTAATTTCAAACTGAGGCATGGTAATTTTCAGATCAGAGAAAGCTTTATATTAAAGAATTTGAGAACATCTGTATTCATAACTGATCCCCCATCTACAGCATATAAGCAACTGTGCCACCTACACATGTCTATTTTTACATTTCAGAACACCTTGTTGAGTTTAAGTTCCCCAGGAAAATCTCATAACACCCCCAGAAGTAATTTTTGGATCAATCAAGCAGTATGCGTCATCAGAGAGATAAGAGCTCCCATACTTTAAAACATGTATTAAATCATTCTCTATAAAAAGTCATATTTCCAAAGCTGGGCCTCCAATATGAAACTTGAAAACTAAGACTCCACCCAAAATGAATGAAAGCACTTAAAACAAATTGAATATCCATAGATTACTTTTTATTCATCGATAGGGCTCGCATCTGATATTAGCATTACAAGCAACATTACCTCCTTGTGTGACTTAAACATGTACATTTGAGTAGAAAAGAAAAGTACATTAACCCAGAACTTATGATAATGATAGGAAAAAACTTCTATTCATTAACAGGATCTCTTAAGTGGCAAGAAATATTGTAATATATTTAAAAAAAGAAATTTCAACTTATTGTGATGTCCTTTCCTATGAAGTGACTCATAAGGAATAGTACCACCTGTGCTATAGAGTAAGTCCTCCATGAAGTGGAGATGCCACACCTTCTGCAAAATGTAGATTCCGTCTTTGGTTTCCTAGGACACTTCCTGCTGGGGACAGAAACAAAGGCACCAAGGATAGGGAGTTGCAAGCTGCAGCTACACAGAGCAGTAGAAAGTTTGTTACCTTACTTCTGGACATAGCTCTTGTTCACAGTAAAGGGTTTATCTCGACCAACCATCTGCTCACCAGTAAAATACTATAGGGTGCTGGGAGCGGGAGCATGCCGGAAGACCCAGTGGAAAGATTACATTGCAATGGCTGCTACAGAGCATGTGCAACTGCACATAACTCCCCCATCAGCCATGAGACTCAAGGGAAATACTGAATATGCCCGAAAAAGGTTCAAACAGCAAATTGAGCTGTATGAAAGTCACTTGGGCAAATAAACTGGAAGATGAGCCAAAGATTTCTCTGCTCTTAACAGTGACAGGTACAGGAGCCCTAGATGCATATAATGTGTTTTGTGCAGATGGTATGGGGGAAAGAAAGGAAAGCTTTGCAGAAATAAAGAAAATGTTTGAGGATCATTGTGTCACTAGAAAAAAATGTTACTGATGAGAGATATATGTTCAGGATAAGAAGGCAGAATGAAGGGGAAACAACGGAAGAATTTGTCACAGATTTAAAATTGAAAAGTCAGTTCTGCGAATATGGAATATTAAAGGACTCTCTCATTAAAAAACAGATTGTCCTGGGGTGTAACAATAAAAAAGTTTGTGGACAATTACTAAAGGAGGAGGATCTGATACTAGAGAGGACAATATGTATATGCCAAGCAGCAGAACATGCAGAAACACAAACAAAAAGCATGGAGAAAGAGACAGAGCCCATGACTGACTATCATAGCTAAAGCAGCAAGAGAAAAGTTCACAGAAATTAAATTGCCCAAGGACAGAAACACAGAAAGAAGGAAACCCTGCCAGCAGTGTGGCAACCAGCATGAGAACAGGAAACTCCCAGCATTCAGACAAATATGTAGAAATTGTAATAAGCAAACCATTATGGTAAAATGTGCAGAGAACGCCAAAAAGGGTACGTACTAAGTGCAGAAAGGGATTCCTCAAGTGAAGAGGAAGATCTGTTCAGAAGCACAGTGAAGACTGGCTAATTACCATGTGCACAAATGGCACATATGTGCCATACAAGATGGACACGGGGCACAAGAAAATGTAATAACAGAAATTGAAAGAGAGAGATGTAAGGAGCACATAGAAGTTGAAGAGTCACAAGTATCTGAAAAATTATAATGGAGGAACAGTCCCAGTTTTGGGAGAGTGCACACTGAAAATGATAAAACAAGAGTTGGTGGTGGTACACAGAGGCAAGCAACCAGTCTTGGACCTACACTTTTGAGGGGCCTGGTCTCATTAGAGGGCATATAACAAAGAGAGAGTGGGAAAGAACACAGAACAAGTATTAATAGCATCCTATGAAGATGTATTAATAGGAAATGGGTGCTTCCCAGTAATATAAAAGGCAAGGTTATTAGAAGACACTGAAACTGCGGTACATGCTACATGAAAAGTTCCACGAGCCTTAAGAAAGAGCCTAGAACAGACCTGCACAACACGCGGCCCGCGTGGGCCCACTATGCAGCCCGCGGGCAAGCGGTGGGGGGCGGTTTCCGGGTTCACCCCCTGCCCGGGGGCCCGACCTCACAGCCCCACACGCCACACTCTGACTGCCCTGAGCGCGGCTGCTGGGTTCGCCCTCTGCCGGGGGGGAGGCGACCTCAGGGCGGTCAGAGCGCAGGGGCGAACCCGGCAGCAGCGCTTCTGACTGTCAGGGCGGTCAGAGCGCGGCGCGCGGGGCTGAGGTCGCCTTACCCCCGCACACGCGTCTCCGTCTCCCGCTCCTCCTGCCTGGCGTCCAGCGTCACTTCCGGGGCTGCTGAGGCGGGAAGCGCTGGGCACGAGGCAGAGCCGGTAAGTCCGAGCGAGGGGAGAGGGACCTGGCCTGGGCCCGAGCCGCAGCTCATGGGGGCTGGGGTCAGGGGGATGTCCAGCTCAGAGGGGCTGGGCTCGGAGCTGAGGTCAGGGCGGGGGGGGGATGGGATCAGAGGGGTGTCTGGCTCAGAGGGGCTGGGCTCGGAGCTGGGGGTCAGGGCTGCTGGGGGATGGGGTCGGGGGGTGCTTAGCTCAGAGGAGCTGGGCTCGGAGCTAGGGGTCAGGGCTGGGGGGGCTGGGGTCAGGGGTGTCAGGCTCAGAGGGACTGGCGGTCAGGGGGGTGTCCGGCTCAGAGGGGCTGGACTCGGAGCTGGGGGTCAGGGCTGCTGGGGGATGGGGTCGGGGGCTGCTCAGCTCACAGGGGCTGGGCTCGGAGCTAGGGGTCAGGGCTGCGGGGGGATGGGGTCGGGGAGGTGTCTGGCTCAGAGGGGCTGTGCTCGGAGCTGGGGGTCAGGGCTGCTGGGGGAATGGGGTCGAGGGGTGATTAGCTCAGAGGGGCTGGGCTCGGAGTTAGGGGTCAGGGCTGGGGGGGCGGAGTTCGGCGGGGCTGGGTGGCGCTGGGGGCGGGACCGGGTTCGGCGGGGCTGGGTGGCGCTGGGGGGGGAGGGGGGCCTGTTTCAGCACGGCCGGGGGGTTTCGGCCCTCAGCTATTTTCTTTGGAGTAATATGGCCCTCGCCGCTTTAAGAGTTGTGCAGGCCTGGCCTAGAAGAATAGTTGCAAAACATTACACCGAATGGTATCATCCAGAAAACAGAAAAACAAACAGATTGGGTTCGCTACTTCGTAACTGTAGAAGGGGGTGGGGGGAAGAAAAGGGACTATGGCTGTGTATGGACCCTAATGAGCTGAACGAAAACATAAAAAGAGGACCCTTCCACTTGCCCACAAGAAATGAACTATTGTCCAAGATGGCAGAAGCCAAATTCTTTAGCAAAATTGATGCACTAGCTGGATTTTGGTAGATCCCCTTGAACACCAAGAGCTCCAAATCTGCTCTTTCAACACACCATTTGGCTTGCTAATTAAAGAGACCTCAAAGCAGCCAGCTTGACCATTTTTATTTTAAGTATTATTAGTAAACGCATAACAGAAAAGCATATACACACCAATTTTCTTGAGAACCCTCTTTTTAGTCTAACAGCTTGCACGGTTCTTTCATTTGGTTCTAAGGTTAGCTTACAGCTTGGTACAATTATAGGGCTGCATATAGTTTCACCTTCACTTACATCCTCTGTTTCTACGACAGAAATTTTATTTTTACCCATAACATCTGTTGTGTACCATCTTAACATAGCTATCCCGCTATCCTAAGCATCTGTTCTTGTTTGTTAGGCCAATACCAAAATACTTATTCCTTAGTTAACGATTCTTGAGCCAATTGGTAACAGGCTAGCATTTCTCTCTTCTTAACAGGACTCCCAAGGCATTAAGGGGAAGTGTGGCTCAAACACGCTATAGGCCTTTTAAAAAACCTGGCTTATAAATCAACATCACCATACGATAAGCCAGATGGTAGAGGGTCTAGCAGGTGTGAACGCATACACTGGTGACACAGTAATTTGGGGCACCACTGCCACTGAACCTCTGAATCTTCAAGGGACTCTTTCCTAATGAATCAAAAATTAAAGCAATGCAAACATGCCAAGACTTGAGATAAATGGGGAATTCAAAGGCTGCTAGTCATGTTGAAGTACATTAGTAAATTCATACCTAACTATACAACTTGCATGACTAACCTAACGCATCTCTACCACAAGATCACCGAGTGAGCATGGGTTCCAGAGTATGAAACAGAGTTCAAAGATTTATATCCCAGTCTGACACGAGCTCCAGTGCTGCAATTTTTTGGCCAATTGAAAGACATCACATCAGTATCGAAGCTAGCATGGGACATTTGGATGGATCCCAACTTCGGATGGGCAGGCAATGACAGAGGGAGGTGGGGCAGGAGGGATCGGGGAGCCCACCTCTGCTCACCCCCCTCCAGTCCAGCTGGCATGGGGGGGGGGCAATGGAGGCTCTGGCCAGGGGCCCCCCCAAGATTCCTTGCATGCACCCAGCTCCGAGAGGAGATGCAACTCTCCAGCATGCATGGCTCCTGGCACCCATCCGTGTCACACCACCTCATGCCGGGCCCAGCTCTCCAAGGTGGCAGGCCTACACTTTTTGATGATCGGCGCTGCTGGGGAGGCCGGCTGCCCTCCTGCTGCTGCGGCATGTCCGTCAGGCACTCTGTTGCTGTCGGACTAGGGGTATGTGCACCCGGTGTGTGGCATCCTCCAGGTCTGGACAGGGCTAGTGCTGGGGCCAGAGCAGAACCTGGACTGTGGGGATGGGCCGGGATGCTAAGTGGGTGGCCAAGGCCCACTCATAGCTACGCCCCGCATCATACTCCCCCCTCAAGATGCTTCAAAATGAGCAATGGGAATAGTACTATTACAATGTCATAGAACTGATGGGTTGCCAGTCTCATATACATCTAGGTTATGAGTGCCACAGAGAAGATGTGCCCACAAATTGAAAAAGAGACACTTTGTCTTGCATATGGATTACAAGATTTCATGACTTTCTCTATGGTCATATCTTCAGAGCAGAAACTGATCACAAACCACGGACTGCAATAAACAAAAAGGAACATTAAGTAACACCACCAAGTAAACAGTGATTACTTTTGAAAATACAGAAGTCTGATGTGGTCCTGGAGATCCAACCTGGATGCCACTTTGGTAATGGCAGACACTCACGAGACCATATGCTCCATCTGTCAGAACACAGCCAGATAACTTGGAATAAGCAGTAAACATACATGTAAAAATGAAAAAAAAAAGACACCTGCTGTATCTCCAGGCATATGGGATGAATTGGAGACAGAAACAGCAGGAGGGGGAAATAAATGCTTCCCACCTGCATATTCCCACTATACAAACAAGCTCTCAGTGAGCTCAGCTCTTGAAGAGGACACCGGGAAGAAAAATATTAGTATGAATAAATGAAAGGCACATGGGAATAACCACATAAAAAGGAGAGCCAGGGAAGTTGTATGCTGACCACAGATAAATAGTGACGTCAAAGACATGGTGAGCAGGTGTGGAATGTGTCAGATGTACAGATATTCCCTGCAGAAAGAACCAATGATACTGTACAAAAAACTCAGAATTCCATGGGATGAAGTTGGAGTTGACATGTTCTGCATGGGAAGACATGAGCACCTGGTTATAAAGTGACTACTTTACCAATTCCCCAGAAATAATCACACTTGAAGATACCACAACTCTTCAGTTGTAAGGCACATTAAATCTGTATTAGCATGTCATGGATTTCCAAGAACAATAATAACGGACAACGGACCATAGTTCAGGACTAGAGAATTACTGGATTTTGCTAAAATGTCTGGCTTTCATCATGAGACACACCTAGTCCCAGGTATCCAAGACAATACCTGAGTGCAAAGTACATACAGAAAAAAAACTTGATTAAAAAAGCAGTGGCTGAAAGAGAAGATCCACATTTAGCACTACTCAGCTATAGAGCTACACCACTGCAATGTGGGAAATCGCCTGCTGAAGTCCTCTACAACAGATGACATGCAAGTATTCAATTACCAGATAGTAAACAAAACGAAAGGATGACTAAGGAATCTGTGATAGTGAGGAAAACACAGGGAAAATACAATCAGACAAAATATTATATTCAAGGAGTAAAACCTCTTCCACAATTAAAAAAAAAAGACTTGGTAAGATTATGGCAAGATGGGCACTGGCCAGTCAAAGCTGCAGTGATCAAAGAAGAGTCACCTCACTAATAGTCTGATCACAGATGAAGGCAAAATCTTACGATGCAATCATAAACATATGCAATCAAACAACTTGACAACTTGGCCAAGACAAGTGAAATGAGAGCAGGCGTACAGGCTGAAAACAATTCACAGATTGACCCTGTTATTGACCACGAGATTGAGCAGTCTGTTACGGACGAAGATTTAACTAAATTTGCAATACAGCGGATCGGGAAGATTGCTGAGAAAGCTGTAAGTCTACCTAAGTTATGCTATTTTTCAGTTATGTAAGTTACGTAACTGAAGTAAACGTAACTTAGGTAGACTTACAGCGGATATCTACACCGTATGTGTTGATGGGAGACACTCTCCTGCCACCTTACCATCCACCTCTCAGGAAGGTGGAGTGCAGACATCAATGGGACAGTGCTCGGTCATAGACTTAGCTTGTCTTCACCAGACCTGCTAAATCGATACCACTGCATCGATCGCAGTGGTGATAACTCATCAATATTATTGACATCCTGTAGTGACCATTTTCCCTGAACATATCTTATGTTCATGAAAGAATATAGCAAAAATGTATTTCAAGTAGTAAAGCAGAATGGGAATCAAGCCATTCCTTCTTGGAAAACTACAGAGCACTCAGCTATTTTCAACTTCTCTCTCATCCTAACTGTATTTTAACAACGATACATCCAGTTGTCTAACATCCTTCACTCAGTAGAAAAGTTGCAGCAGACGATGCAAACAGCAACATTTTCTGTAAAGACTTGTAAGGCATTTGGTCTCATGGCACCACAGGTCAATCAGGAAAAGTAATACTCCCTTGGCTATTTAAAATGTGTTTCTGGTTGTCTTTGGGGGGGGAGCTTATTTTTCTGCCTTTGCTTCTTGTTTATTTCTTACAGGAGAAGCAAATCATATATGATATTTCCAGATTGTGGAAAATTGCAATATAAAAATCAATTTACAAGAAAGCAGAATATTGGATGAGCAAAGCCTGACAGATGCTATTGTATTAAAAAGATGATAACTCACAGAGACATTATGCCCAGGTAGGGGGAAAAAAAGGTAAGGTAAGACTCAAAGTAGAGTAATCTGGTAACTTTAGAAAATGACTGTGTTGTATACAATTCTCCTGAAGCCTTGCACCATCAAGGAGTAGACCATTGATGAACATTTCAGAAAAAATATAGCAAAAACCAGAATAACATACTGTAAATCTACTATACTGTAAATGTGCATAAAAACTTATTTTTAAAATAAAAGCAATTAATTTCACTTATGTTCGCAGTAAATCATATGCTTGCTATGCAGCCCAGTCAAAGTTTGCAATATAAATATTTTCACACATTATTCATTCTGCAATTATAAACAGCCATAAACAGATTTACATAATTACCTAGTGTACAAGTTACATATACAGATACAAACGTTGAGTTAGTCAAAATACCACAGTGAAATAATCAGACGGCTTTTAACTCAGTAAGCATTGAATTATATAAGTTAGTTATAAAAGAAATGAAAAACGACAGTCAAGAAGGCAAGGTTTGTGTTCAGATTTGATGTCGTACAGCACAGTGCAAATGAGGAGTACAGGAAAGCCTTGTCTACATTAGAAAGGGTTTTATGGTATAGCTATGCCACTCGGAACAGGGACTTGAACCTAGGTCTCCCACATCCCAGGTGAGAGAGAGTCTCAGGCTTTTTCATGAGAAATTTCAAAATGTCTCAGTTTTGTTCCAGTGTGGAATGAACAAAAATGTAAAAAAAATCCTTAACAAGGTCTCACACCACAGTCTCTTAAGCAAAATAAGGAGTCATGAGATAAGAGGGAAGGTTTTCCCATGGATTAGTAAATTTTTAAAAGATATGAAACAAAGGGTAGAATAAGTCATCAGTTTTTACAATGGAAAGAGGTGAATAGCAGAGTCCCGCAAGGGTCTGTGCTAGGATTAGTGCTGTTCAACATATTCATAAATGATCTGGAAAAAAGGGTTAAGAGTAAGGTGGCAAAATTTGCAGATGATAATAAATTACTCAGTCCAATTAAGTTCAAAGCTGACTGCAAAGAGTTGCAAAGGGATCTCAAGAAACTGGGTGACTGGGCAACAAAATGGCAGATGAAATCCAACGTTGATAAGTGCAAAGTAATGCATATTGGAAAACATAATCCCAACTATGTATGCAAAATGATGGAGTCTAAATTAGAAAGGACTCTTGGAGTCAGTGAAGACAGTCTCTGAAAACATCTGCTCAGTGTGCAGTGGTCAGGAACTACTGCGGGAAGGGATAGATAAAAATTCAGAAAATATCCTAATGCCACTATATAAATCCATGGTACAGCCACGCCTAGAATACTCCATGCAGTTCTGGTTGCTCCATCTCAAAAAAAATAAAAAAAAATCAGAAATGGAAGAGGTACAGAAAAGGGCAAAAAAAAAAATGATGAGGGGTATGGAACAGCTTCCATATAAGGAGACATTAAAAGATAGACTGTTCAGTTTAGAAGAGACACAACAAAGGGGGTATAAGATAGAGGTCTGTAACATCATGAAAGCTGTAGAAAAAGTCAATAGGGATGTGTTATTTATCCCCTTCACATAACACAAGAGCTAGGGGTGATATTAACAGGAAGCATATTTAAAACAAACACAAGGAAGTAGTTCGGCACACAACACACAGTTTACCTGGGCAACTCATTGCTAAGGGATGTTGTTAATGCCAAAAGTATAACTGGGTTCAAAAATAATTAGGTAAGTTCCTGGAGGATAGGTCCATCAATGGCTATTATCCAATATGGGCAGGGATGCAACACCATGACCTGGGAAAAACAACAAGGAGTCTGGTGGCACCTTAAAGACTAACAGATTTATTTGGGCATAAGCTTTCATGAGTAAAAACCTCACTTCTTCGGATGCATAGAGTGAAAGCTACAGATGCAGGCATTATATACTGACACATGGAGAGCAGGGAGTTACTTCACAAGTGGAGAACCAGTGTTGACAGGGCCAATTCAATCAGGGTGGATGTAGTCCACTCCCAATAATAGATGAGGAGGTGTCAATTCCAGGAGAGGAAAAGCTGCTTCTGTAGTGAGCCAGCCACTCCCAGTCCCTATTCAAGCCCAGATTAATGGTGTTGAATTTGCAAATGAATTTTAGTTCTGCTGTTTCTCTTTGAAGTCTGTTTCTGAAGTTTTTTTGTTCAATGACAGTGACTTTTAAATCTGTAATAGAATGACCAGGGAGATTGAAGTGTTCACTTACTGGCTTGTGTATGTTACCATTCCTGATGTCCGATTTGTGTCCATTTATTCTTTTGCGGAGGGACTGTCCGGTTTGGCCAATGTACATGGCAGAGGGGCATTGCTGGCACATGATGGCATATATGACAAGGACAATAACAGAACACCACTGGCCATCACATACAGCCCCCAGCTAAAACCTCTCCAGCGCATTATCCACGATCTACAACCTATCCTGGAAAATGATCCCTCACTCTCACAGACCTTGGGAGGCAGGCCTGTCCTCGCTTACAGACAACCCCCCAACCTGAAGCAAATACTCACCAGCAACTACACACCACACCACAGAAACACCAACCCAGGAACCTATCCCTGTAGCAAACCTCGTTGCCTACTCTGTCCCCATATCTACTCTGGCAACAGCATCAGAGGACCCAACCACATCAGCCACACCATCAGGGGCTCATTCACCTGCACATCCACTAATGTCATATATGCCATCATGTGCCAGCAATGCCCCTCTGCCATGTACATTGGCCAAACCGGACAGTCCCTCCGCAAAAGAATAAATGGACACAAATCGGACATCAGGAATGGTAACATACACAAGCCAGTAAGTGAACACTTCAATCTCCCTGGTCATTCTATTACAGATTTAAAAGTCACTGTCATTGAACAAAAAAACTTCAGAAACAGACTTCAAAGAGAAACAGCAGAACTAAAATTCATTTGCAAATTCAACACCATTAATCTGGGCTTGAATAGGGATTGGGAGTGGCTGGCTCACTACAGAAGCAGCTTTTCCTCTCCTGGAATTGACACCTCCTCATCTATTAATGGGGCGTGGACTACATCCACCCTGATTAAATTGGCCCTGTCAACACTGGTTCTCCACTTGTGAAGTAACTCCCTGCTCTCCATGTGTCAGTATATAATGCCTGCATCTGTAGCTTTCACTCTATGCATCCGAAGAAGTGAGGTTTTTACTCACGAAAGCTTATGCCCAAATAAATCTGTTAGTCTTTAAGGTGCCACCAGACTCCTTGTTGTTTTTGTAGATACAGACTAACACGGCTACCCCCTGATACATGACCTGGGAGTCTTTAAACCTCTGACTGCTGGAAGCTGGGACTGGACGACAGGGGATGATCACTCAATAATTGCCCTGTTCTGTTCATTCCCTTTTTAGCATCTAGCATTGGCTACTGTCAGAAGACAAGATACTGGGCTAGATGGACCATTGGTCTTACCCATTCTGGCCATTCCTATGTTCTTACATCAAAAACTTCAATTTTTTCATTAAACTGAATTCTTGTTTTCTGGCCAGCCCGAACATCTGTATTAGGGCTTTTGCCTGCATAGCTACATAATTTATGGGTTTGATTTTCTTCACATTCCTAACCAACATGGCTATGCTGGCAAATTTCTGGACCATAAAACAGCTGAACAGAATGATATATTATGTTATATGTATCATATTAAATTAATTATACTGTCAGAAAGTATGATCTCAGAGACCTCCAGGGGTATGAATCACATAACTGGAATGCTAATATAAATGGATACCAGTTGCCTATGAATGAAAAAATAGAAACAGAGGGGATGCCTTTTATATTTGAACATATACAATAAGCAACAGAAATTGTCATCATGATGCCAGTGCAAACAAGACATTATGAATAATATACAAATGAAGAAATCTAAGGATATTGTAAAGTCAGTGTCTGTATTAAAAGTTGTCAACCTTAGAAACTTGCCAACTTTTCCAAAATAGACAAATTCAACTCTGCATTTTCAGTGTTCCATATACAGCTCTACACTTGCTATAAAGAATATCTAGGGAATACTGCAATTGCTGAGGTAAGGGTATTTAGTTTTTTTGAGGAAATTGGCAAATTTTTAAGGGCGAGCATAGTAAATGCATGATCAAGGGGAAGGTCTGAATAAACCACTGCTCAGTGAAATGAGATGGATGGTCACAACAAGACTGGGTGCTCGCAGGTACCTCAATTAGCTAGGCCTTTTGGGGGGGAAATATACAGTAAAGCTAAGCACGTGTGGGTTTTTTTGTAATCTCATGATGGATAATTTTAACAAAAATAGAAAATGAAGTAAAAGGGAAGAGCATTTTATATTTGCTGAATGATTGGGACAAATTAATTCAGAATATTTTCTTTTCAAGATTAAACAAAATATCAGTTTAGCTTTTTATAAAACCACTTCAATTCTTCTGTACTTCATTCCAGAAAGGACCAGAAATCAAAATACCAAAATGCTGTGAGAACAGCTATTCTCAGAGAGTTAAATCCAGAGATATCTAGAATGCCCACTGAATTCAATGAGTATTGCGGATACTCAGCACCTTGGCATGTTATTTCCAAACTGGAAGAAGCCAGGAAGTACTGGAAACCTCATGAGAAAGGCAGTTGTTAGTCACAATGAAATTTCTATCCCAGTTAAATCTAAATATCTGAACCAAACTGCGAAACCTGTGGATGCTTCCCTATCAGGCATGATACCACCATATGCAAAACACAGTAAGAAACCTAGTGGCCAGTGACCCCAAATAAACTGAATTTAACATATGAAAAAGGGATAACATCAAAAGCAACTAAACAAAGGCCAACTAAGAAAAGCAACTATTCCAAAACTTAAGACCTGAATTCACAATCCTTACTCAGGGAAAATGCTCATTAATTCATTTCTACAATAGGATTTTTGCCACGGGGAACAGCATGGATGAGCTTATAATAGGTAAAAAATCATGAGTGGATGTGCTAGAGGCTATTTTTAAATTGTACTTTACATAAAAGGAAAGAGTAGTAAATGCAAAACAATATTCTTCTGAGGATCAGGATTCCCTTTTACTGTAAGAGACAGACTTTTTATTGATTTATACTCAAATAAAAATGTGCTTTAGTTCAGCAAAATGTACTATTTAAAAAAAGGAAAAGCTGAGGTTTTATTTTCATAAACACATCAAAAATTATCTAAATACTAACATGATGAATTTAACAAAATTAAACATTTTATGATAATAGAAAAACTACTGTTTCCTATCAATCTGACAGACCAAAATTTCTACAGATAGTGTGTGAGAACTTAATTTGTGCATTCACAAAGTTGAAAAATGACCAAAAGCAAGAGAGACTGCATAGAATAGTTACAACAAGACTGAAGATAGTAAAAGTAAAAAATTCATTACTAATTATTAATTATTATTATTATTTGTATTACCATACCACCTGGGAGTGCCAGTTATGTTCCAGGACCCATTTGTGCAAGGCGATGTACAAACAAAGACCAAAAAGATATTACCTGCTCTAAAGAGCATGTTAAGACTGGATTCTGATTCAGGAAATATTATTGTCCTACTAACCAGAGTCAGTAAACTTCACTTCAGCAATGAGAGATGCTTTTTTCTTATCAAAAGAAACTGAGATTTTATACTATGTCCTTCATAGTGAACCTGGATCTGTCTTCAGGTGGCATTAGACAAAAAACTGTCAAGGCCTAATGACTGAGGAGATATTTGAGCCATTATCTTTGAAAAGTCATGGAAGAAAGAAAAAGGGCAAATATAGTGCCCATCTATAAAAGGGGGAAATAAGGAAAACCTGGGGAATTACAGACCAGTCAGCTTAATTTTTATACCTAAAGAGATAATGGAACAAATAATTAAGCAATCAATTTGCAAATATCTAGAAGATAATAAGGTGAGAAGTAATAGTAGGCATGGATTTGTCAAGAATAAATTGTATCAAACCAAACAGATAGCTTTCCTTGACAGGGTAACAAGCCTTGTGAATGGGGGGAAGCAGTAGATGTGGTATATCTTGACTTTAGTAAAGCTTTTGATACTGTCTTACATGACCTTCTCATGAACAAACTAGGGAAATGCAACCTAGATGCAGCTACTATAAGGTAGGTGCATAACTGGTTGGAAACCATTCCTGGAGAGTAGTTCTCAGTGGTTCACAGTCACGCTGGAAGGACATAACGAGTGGGGTCCCACAGGGATCAGTTCTGCGTCCAGTTCTGTTCAATATCTTCATCAATGTTTTAGGTAATAGCATAGAGAGTACACTTATAAAGTTTGCAGACAATGCCAAGCTGGGAGGGGTTGCAAGTGCTTTGGAGGATAGGATAATAATTCAAAATCATCTAGACACACTGGAGAAATGGTGTGAAGTAAATAGGATGAAATTCAATAAGGACAAATGCAAAGTACTCCACTTAGAAAGGAACAATCACTTGCACACATACAAAATGGGAAATGACTTCCTAAGAAGAAGTACTATGAAAAGAGATCTGGGGGTCATAGTAGACCACAAGCTAAATATGAGTCAACAGTGTAATACTGTTGCAATTAATATAATTAATTCTGGGATGTATTAGCAGGAGTGTTGTAAGCAAGACATGAGAAGTAATTCTTCCGCTCTACTCTGCACTGATTAGGCATCAACTCGAGTACTGTGTCCAGTTCTGGGTGCCACATTTCAGGAAAGATGTGGACAAATTGGAGAGAAGAGCAACAAATATTATTAAAGATCTAGAAAACATTACCTATGAGGGAAGATTGAAAAAATTGGGTTTGTTTAGTATGGAAAAGAGAAGACTGAGTGGGGACATGGTAACAGTTTTCGAGTAGAGAAAACCTTGTTACAAGGAGGAGGGAGAAGAATTGTTCTCTGAGAATAAGACAAGAAGCAATGGGTTTAAATTGCAGCAAGGGAGGTTTAGGTTGGACATTAGGAAAAGCTTCCTAACTGTCAAGGTGGTTAAGCACTAGAATAAATTTCCTAGGGAGGTTGTGGAATCTGCATCATTGGAGATTTTTAAGAGCAGGTTAGACAAACAACTGTCAGGGATGGTCTAGATAATACTTAGTCCTGCCATGAGTGCAGGGGACTGGACTAGATGACTCCAGTCCTATGATTCTATGATCATGCACAGATGTTAAATGACAATGTTGCCCTTAATTACAAGTGAGCATTCTGAGCCCTGGTCTACACTACGAGTTTAGGTCGAATTTAGCAGTGTTAGATCGATTTAACCCTGCACCCGTCCACACGACGAAGCCATTTTTGTCGACTTAAAGGGCTCTTAAAATTGATTTTGGTACTCCTACCCGACAAGGGGATTAGTGCTGAAATCGACCTAGCTGGGTCAAATTTGGGGTAGTGTGGACGCATTTTGACAATATTGGCCTCCGGAAGCTATCCCAGAGTGCTCCATTGTGACCGCTCGGGACAGCACTCTCAACTCAGATGCACTGGCCAGGTAGACAGGAAAAGCCCCGCAAACTTTTGAATTTCATTTCCTGTTTGCCCAGCATCGCGAGCTGATCAGCACAGGTGACCATGCAGAGCTCATCAGCAGAGGTGACCATGCAGTCCCAGAACTGCAAAAGAGCTCCAGCATGGACCGAACGGGAGATACTGGATCTGATCGCTGTATGGGGAGACGAATCCGTGCTATCCGAACTCCGTTGCAAAAGGCGAAATGCCGGAATATTTGAAAAAAATCTCAAAGGGCATGAAGGACAGAGGTTATAACAGGGACCCGCAGCAGTGCCGTGTGAAATTTAAGGAGCTGAGGCAAGCCTACCAAAAAACCAGAGAGGCAAATGGCCACTCCGGGTCACAGCCCCAGACATGCCGCTTCTATGATGAGCTGCATGCCATTCTAGGGAGTGCCCCTACAACTACCCCACCCCTGTGTTTTGACTCCGTCAATGGGCTCTCATGCAACAGGGATGTGGATTTAGGGGACAAGGAAGAGGAGGAGATTGAAGTTAGCGCACAGCAAGAAAGTGGAGAAAACGTTTTCACCAACAGCCAGGAACTGTTTATCACCCTGTACCCAGTACCCATCCAAGGCGGGCTCACAGACTTTGAAGGCAGCAAAGGCACCTCTGGTGACTGTACCTTTGTAAATATTGTACATGGTTTAAAAGCAAGCGTGTTTAATGATTAATTTGCCCTGACGACATGGGATGCATTCGCGGCCAGTACAGCTACTGGAAAAGTCTGTTAACGTGTATGGGGATGGAGTGGAAATCCTCCAGGGACATCTCAGTGAAGCTCTCCTGGATGTACTCCCAAAGCCTTTGCAAAAGGTTTCTGGGGAGGGCAGCCTTATTCTGTCCGCCATGGAAGGACACTTTACCATGCCAAGCCAGTAGCAAGTAGTCTGGAATCATTGCATAACAAAGCATGGCAGCATATGGTCCCGGTGTTTGCTGGCATTCAAGCAACATCCGTTCTTTATCTCTTTATGTTATCCTCAGGAGAGTGATATCATTCATGGTCACCTGGTTAAAATAAGGGAATTTTATTAAGGAGACATTCCAGAGGTGGCTGTTCCTGCTGGGCTGTTTGCCTGTGGGTGAACAGAAATCATCCCTGCTGTGCGCCACGCGGTGGGGCAGAGGGGTGAAGCGATCATCCCAGGGTAGAGTGGAGGGCTTTAGTTGGGTTTGTGCTGCACGTTAACTCGAAAACCACAACCCCTCCTTTTAAATGGCCAACCCATTTTAAATGCCCAACCCAATGGGCGCTTGGTATGGGACATGAGGGCGCTGCTGTTTGAAACCATTCCAACATGGAATTCCAGCTGACAGGCCCTCAATATAAGAGTCAAAATGCAACCTTGTAAAAAAAGCACACGTGCTATGTAATGTTAACAGCTTGGTTCACTGTGGAAGAGTGTACCCATTGTTCTCTAAAATGTGTCTTTTTAAATACTACTCTCCCTTTTTTTTTTCCTTCCACAGCTGCAAATGTTTCAACACTCACTGTATCATCTCTATCCCAGAGGTTAGCGAAGATTAGAAGGCGAAAAAAACGCACTCACGATGACATGTTCTCTGAGCTCATGCAGTCCTCCCACACTGAAAGAGCCCAGCAGAATGCGTGGAGGAAGACAATGTCAGAGTGCAGGATAGCACAAAATGAACACGAGGACACTACAGGAGGGACGCGCGAGAGGAGATGTGGCGTCAGCGTGATGAAAGGAGGCATGAAGCAATGCTCAGGCTACTTGAGGATCAAACTCATATTCTCCGGCATATTGTTGAGCAGGACAGGCAGCAGGAGGAACACAGACCACCGCTGCAGCCCCTGTGTGACCAATCACCCTCCTCCCCAAGTTCCATAGCCTCCTCACCCATATGTCCAAGAATGCGGTGGGGGGGGGGCCTCCGGCCACCCAACCACTCCATCCCAGAGGACTGCCCAAGCAACAGAAAGCTGGCATTCAATAAGTTTTGAAGTGCAGTGTGGCCTTGTCCTTCCCTCCTCCCCTCCTCCCTCACCCCTCATGAGCTACCTTGGCAGTTATCCTCCCATTTGTGTGGCAAAGTAATAAAAAATACATGAATTTTAAACAACAATGACTTTATTGCCTCTGCAAGCGGTGATCAAAGGGGGGAGGGGAGGGCGGTTGGCTTACAGGGAAGTAGAGTGAACCAAGGGGGCGGGTTTTTATCAAGGAGAAACAGAACTTTCACACCATAGCCCCCTGGCCAGTCATGAAACTGGTTTTCAAAGCTTCTCTGATGCGCACCGCATACTGCTGTGCTCTTCTAATTGCCCTGGTGTCTGGCTGCACGTAATCAGCGGCCAGGCGATTTGCCTCAACCTGCCACACCGCCATAAATGTCTCCCCCTTACTCTCACAGATATTGTGGAGCACATAGCAAGCAGTAATAACGATAGGAATATTGGTTTTGCTGAGGTCTAACCGAGTCAGTAAACTGCGCCAGCGAGCTTTTAAACGTCCAAATGCACATTCTACCACCATTCTGCACTTGCTCAACCTATAGTTGAACAGCTCCTGACTACTGTTCAGGGTGCCTGTGTACGGCTTCATAAGCCATGGCATTAAGGGGTAGGCTGGGTCCCCAAGGATTACTATAGGCATTTCAACCTCCCCAACCATTATTTTCTGGTCTGGAAAGTAAGTCCCTTGCTCCAGCCAGAGACAGACCAGACCAGAGTTCTTAAAGATGTGAGCATCATGTACCTTTCCCGGCCATCCCATGTTGATGTTGGTGAAACATCCCTTGTGATCCACCAGTGCTTGCAGCACCATTGAAAAGTACCCCTTTCGGTTTATGTACTCGCTGCCTTGGTGCTCCGGTCCCAAGATAGGGATATGCGTTCCGTCTACCACCTCCCCACAGTTAGGGAATCCCATTGCAGCAAAACCATCCACTATGACCTACACATTTCCCAGAGTCACTACCCTTGATAGTAGCAGGTCAAAGATCGCTTTGGCTACTTGGATCACAGCAGCCCCCACAGTAGATTTGCCCACTCCAAATTGATTCCCGACTGACCGGTAGCTGTCTGGCGTTGCAAGCTTCCAGAGGGCTATCGCCACTCGCTTGTGAACTGTGAGGGCTGCTCTCATCTTGGTAATCTTGCACTTCAGGGCAGGGTAAAGCAAGTCACAAAGTTCCATGAAAGTTCCCTTACGCATGCGAAAGTTTTGCAGCTACTGGGAATCATCCCAGACCTGGAACACCATGAGGTCCCACCAGTCTGTGCTTATTTCCCGGGCCCAGAATCAGCGTTCCAGGGCATGAGCCTGCCCCATTGTCACCAGGATGGACAAATTGCTATGGCCTGTGCTTTTA
Organism: Chrysemys picta bellii; assembly: GCF_011386835.1. NCBI lineage: Eukaryota > Metazoa > Chordata > Testudines > Emydidae > Chrysemys > Chrysemys picta. The sequence continues at coordinate 41,334,696 of NC_088797.1, forward strand.
GAGAAGTCTGTGTCCATGTCCTCATCATTCTCGTGATCACCCTGCCGTCGCCTCCTTGCCTGCCTTTGCAGATCTTGGAGCTGCATACACCGCAGGATAATGCGCGTGCTGTTTACAGTGCTCATAACTGCCACGATGATCTGAGTGGGCTCCATGCTTGCCATGCTATGGCATCTGCGTGGTAAAAAGGCGCGAAACGATTCTCAGCCATTGCTCTTAGGGAGGGAGGGGCGACTGACGACTGTAGCTATCCCACAGTTCCCGCAGTCTCCGCCAACCATTTGAATTCTGGGTTGAGCTTCCAATGTCTGATGGGTCAAAAACATTGTCGCGGGTGGTTCTGGGTACATGTTATCAGCCCCCGCCACCCCACCCCCCCAGTGAAAGCAACGGCAAAAAATCATTTCTCGCCTTTTTTCACTGTCACCGTATGTCTTCTGGGTGCTGCTAGCAGACACGGTACTACAGTGCTACACAGCAGCATCCCCTTGCCTTGCCTTGCAGATGGCAGATGGTGCAGTATGATTGGTAGCCGTCATCGTCGTCCCATGGTGCTCCTGGCTGGCCTCGGTGAGGTCGGTCAAGAGCGTCTGGACAAAATTGGGAATGACTTCAGGTCATTCTCTTCTTTAAGTTTTGTGTAATGGAGATTCAGTTCTGCCTGGAATATCATGCCAGCTGTAGGCTTCTGCCTCAGGCTGCTCTCCCAGTCTGCAGCACCGCGCGGTCACACCTACCCCAGCCTACCCCTTGCTCCCATGGCTCATGAAGCCTGGACAGTAGTAAGGAGCAGTCCAACTATAGGTTGAGCAAGTGCAGAATGGTGGTTCACTCTACTTCCCTGTAAGCCAACCGTCCTCTCCTCCCCCTTTTGATCTCTGCTTGCAGAGGCAATAAAGTCAGTGTTGTTTCAAATTCATGCATTCTTTATTAATTCGTAACACAAATGGGGGGATAACTGCCAAGGTAGCCCAGGAGGAGTGGGGGAGGAGGGAAGCAACGGGTGGGGTAGTTGTAGGGACACTCCCTAGAATGGCATGCAACTCATCATTTCTGCGGGATGTCTGGGACTCTGACCCGGAACGGCCGTTTGCCTCTCTGGTTCTTTAGTAGGCTTGCCTGATATTCCAGGCAGGACTGAATCTCCATTAGACAAAACTTAAAGAAGAGAATGACCTGGGGAGTCATTCCCATTTTTGTCCAGGCGACCCCGACCGACCTCACTGAGGCTGGCCAGGAGCACCCATGTCTGCCCAGGAGCACCCATGTCTGCCCAGGCGCCCCCAACCGACCTCACCAAGGCCGGCCCGGAGCAACCAGGAGACAGCAGCACAGCAGCAGACAGTACAGTATGACTGCTAACCGTCTTTGCCAACTTGCAAAGGCAAGGAGCTGCTGCTGTGTAGCACTGCAGTACCGCATCTATCAGCAGCACCCAGGAGACGTACGGTGACAGTGAGCTGAGCCGGCTCCATGCTTGCCATGGTATGTCACCGGGGGTGGGGGAGGGCTGACGACATGTACCCAGAACCACCCGCAACAATGTTTTTGCCCCATCAGGCATTGGGAGCGCAACCCAGAATTCCAATGGGGGAACTGTGGGATAGCTACCACAATACAACACTCCGAAAGTCAATGCTAGCCTTGGTACTGTGGATGCACACCGCCGACTTAATGCACTTAGTGGGGACACACACAAACGACAGTATCAAATCGATTTCTAAAAAATCGACTTCTATTAAATCGACCTAATTTCATAGTGGAGACATACCCTGATAAACAAACCTCAGAGGTTTGCAGAGTCACTGATTAAAATTATCTCTGTATTCTCCTTCAAGAGGAGTAACAAAAGTTATCTTGGGCACTGAGCCCCGGAGCACTTCCTACAAAGGAGCGAGAGATCCAAGGTCAGAGCATGGTATGTATAATGTATGCAATTCTAGACAGATTAGGTAACCCTCTGCTGCTCCTAAAAACATACATCTAGCTCAGTGATGTGTGAATGTCAACATGTTTAAAAAATTTAGGTTTGGAAAGCAGCCAAGATTTTGGATACTTACTGGAATCTCTCAAGTCTGCAACAACAAACTGCAGCTCATACAAGAACAGCAGGTGAAATCCTATCCCGCTGTAGTTAATGGCAGTTTTGCCACTGACTTCAGTAGGGTCAGCATTTCATCAGCATCTTTTGTGAGATTTCCAGTACTTCCTATTTACAGCAAGGTGATAAATGCCTCAAGACCAGTATCACAGGATCACTTCCTCTCCTGGTCCCAGTGAGAACCAGGAAGCACAGAGGCTCATGGAAATTGTGATAGAGGCCCTTGAAAAAGGGTCCCCTATTCTTTGCAAACAATTCTCACCTCAGACCTGACAAACTCATTTCACCAAACGTGTCTTACAGGATATTTATCCATAACATGTGAGCTATCTACAGAAAACTTGTGACTTCTCAAAATTCATAATCACTGTGAGACATATGTACAGGTAATAGCTAAGGAATCATGTATCTACATTGAAAGTAAGCTTTATGGATTTGGAGTAGAAATTAGTCACTGGGGTAATGTGTCTTGGTAATGGCCTATTTAGGCAGGAGAAGGTCATCATCCTGCCTCATTTAACTGGTCATGCAATATAAGGCTCAATTTTTCAGCCTTGCTCAGTAACAAGATTCTCAACGGAAACCCATGAGAGCAAATGGCAAACAATGGAAACCACTTAAAGATAAAAAGGCTTGTTTCAATGTAACACAGGAGGAGGAAAAGCACTATGCATCTATTCACTGAGTGAACCCTTTGTGGAGTAAAAAGAAGAACAGGAGGACTTGTGGCACCTTAGAGACTAACAAATTTATTAGAGCATAAGCTTTCGTGGACTACAGTGGCCTCCTGTTCTTCTTTTTGCGGATACAGACTAACATGGCTGCTACTCTGAAACCTTTGTGGAGTGGAAAGGATTCATGAAAATCTGGATACTGGTTCTTGTGAAACCTGTCAGCTCTACAACAAACAAAACTTTTGGGGAAAAACCTAATTTATTAGATAGGAAAGTTTTTATGATTTTGTGTTGTATTGTAGCCATGTTTCCACCACTATCCCCATAAGTGCTGGAACTAGGAATGCTGCCGCACCCCTTTACTTGAAGTGGTTTCTATTATATACAGGGTTTACAGTTTGGTTCAGTGGCTCTCAGCACTCCTACTATAGCAATTGATCCAGCAACCCTGACTCTCTCTTGCTTCTAGTTAAATATGTATTCTCTTAAATAAACCTATTTCTTTTCCAAAACAGTGGTTTAAGGTAAAACTGGAGTACACTGCACCTTTGGGGCAGAGGATCTGGGATTTCTCTGAGTAGCTAGTATTAGCAGTTGGATATCACGGGGGAATGAAAGAACCGACACAGAAACTAACCAATTTAAACACAAGCAGCTACTAGCATCAAGCCACTTTGACCCCAACAGGAGCCATTCCTAAGTAAGAACTTCATTAAAACATTAAAAATGAATACATAGTTAGTTCAGACCAAATACCTCATCAACACAACCAGATCCTTAGAGTCTGTATCACAGGGACTTTGCTCAGTAAATCCTTGTAAAAAAAGCTCTATTCTTTCCCTCTCTGCTTAGAGAACAAAATCATTAACCAGGGTTTACAGGGTGACATTAATTGTCTGTAATAGATGCCCATGTTGTTGTATCACACTGTGGCTTTTTTTGACACATAAAATGTGCTTGTTTCCAAATATATTACTTTTTTTAATGTTTCACTTTAAAACAAGATGTTCTAACAAAGATTATTTTACAGGGAAGTTGTATATAAAAGAGAAACTGCCAAAGCGGTGCAAAACAATTGTGCAAAAGGTAGTCTCCTCACTCTCCACAGGCGGAACTGATGTTCATTTCAACAGAGTTATTAAAAATAATCAAAGAACAGCATTTGTGATTTGCAATATGACTGATTTCAATTGACTGATTTCTCAAGCAATTGTTTTATAATATATCACTAAGTTTAATAGAACATGTTTCTTTGGCTGCCCACAGATGCTCGAAAATATTCAACTGACCAAGTATTTACTGGTTAAGATAGTTTGAAATATATTGCAAACCAGAATAATTAAGCCATTGCGCCTCCCTTTCCTGCTGCAGCAAATCAAACAGTGACCAGGAAGCTCGGAGTTTAAACTGGGCTCCTGTTTTGTTTTGATATCATTATATCTAGCACCTTCAAAGCTCTTCACCATGAGATGTTGCTAGCCTACATGTACTGGAGTCAGTTCCTTAGATTGAAGTCTCCTTATCACCTTTAGAAAATAACACCAACAGACCAAATTAATCACTGGTGTAAGTGATTTCAGTGGAATTCTACTGGGGATGAATTTGGCCAAGATAAAAACAAAGATACAAGCATTTGCTTCTTGTTTCAAGTCCTTTCTGAGGGTCACAAATGCAGGAGGACTTGGAAGGCAGTTTCAGTATAACAAAAAGTTACAGTTCTTAGAATTCACCACTGCCTGCCAATTTCCTTCCATTCCAACACTTGTGTTAATGTTGCAGACAAGACAGACTGCTGACAGACAGGTTTCAGAGTGGTAGCCCTGTTAGTCTGTATCAGCAAAAAGAACAGGAGTACTTGTGGCACCTTAAAGACTAACAAATTTATTTGGGCATAAGCTTTTGTTGGCTAAAACACACTTCATCAGATGCATGCAGTGGAAAATACAGTAGGAAGTTATATATACACAGAGAACATGAAAAAATGGGTGTTGCCATACCAACTCTAACGAGACTAATCAATTAAGGTGGGATATCAGCAGGAGAAAAAAAAACTTTTGTAGTGATAATCGGGATGGCCCATTTCAAACAATTGACAAGAAGGTGTGAGTAACAGTAGGGGAAAATTAGCATGGGGAAATAGTTTTTACTTTGTGTAATGACCCATCCATTCCCAGTCTTTATTCAAGCCTAATTTAATGGTGTCCAGTTTGCAAATTAATTCCAGTTCTGCAGTTTCTTGTTGGAGTCTGTTTTTTGAAGTATTTTTGTTGAAGAACTGCGACTTTTAGGTCTGTAACTGAGTGACCCCAGGGAGGTTGAAGTGTTCTCCAACTGGTTTTTGAATGTTATAATTCTTGATGTCTGATTTGTGTCCATTTATTCTTTTGCGTAGTAACTGTCCGGTTTGGCCAATCTACATGGCAGAGGGGCATTGCTGGCACATGATGGCATATATTACATTGGTAGATGTGCATGTGAACGAGCCTCTGATGGTGTGGCTGATGTGATTAGGTCCTATGATGGTGTCCTTTGAATAGATATGTGGACAGAGTTGAACACTATTTATGCCCCTTCCCTCTCTCTGCTACCTTCCAGTTGCGTCAGGGAATTGTTTTTTTTTTCTAAACAGGTATCCAAGCTGAACACATGGGGGTTTCTATGGAGCAGGGAACCTGTGCCCACTCGCCCCTGCCACCATGGCCCAATTCCTCCCTGTTTCTATGGCCTGAAATGGGGAAGGAACTGCTCCCCCCTCCCGCTGATCATCTGGACTGCTTCCATGTGGGGGTTCTATGGAGCAGGGGACCTGTGCCCGCTCCCCCCTGCCACCGTGTCCAATTCCTGCCTGTTTTCTATGTCCTGAAACGGGAAAGGGGTTGCCCCCTCCATCCCCGCTCACCATCTGACTGCACATGGTCCTGCAGCAAGCCATGTATGGAGCCTCTGCTTGCTGCCTAGCCTGCTCCGAGTCCCTCAGTTTAGCTTCCCTCCTCCATAGCTGGGACTGGCTGAAGCAGGATGTGGTTCTTAGTGACAGCACTCCAATACATTTATTTTGTTAAATACAATCAATCAATCAATAAATAAATCACTTCAAGGATTTGCTTAAGAGTGTAGTTTGCTTTTCAGATCCTGCCTTAACTTCTAGTTGATTGCAGGGTTGTCAGATTTTTCAATTTGAAATGTTTTTGCCACCAAGTTGTTTCAAAAATAGGTGCTATGTTGTACAGTATTATTAATTTCAAGTGTACAATGCAGAAAACAAAGCCTCCATACACAGATAATTCATATATATTAGTGTTTCCAGATCAGAACAACAAATTATAAGGGCTCCACCATAGAGAGCAGCTAACCCCACGTGCCTTGTTTTTTGGGAGTGACATAACTCTGAAGATGAGACTTTGTCACTTCTTCTATAGAGAAACCAATAACAGTAAAAAAAAAAAAAAGGCCTTTGAGACAAAATGTCTAAAACTAAAAGAATGTACATACATGTTTAAAATTAGGTATTCTATTAGGCCCTTGAGAAAAGAATGCAACAACATTCAACTTCCAATCCGTATGGGTACACTTGAGCTTTTAAAAAAAGGATTATCCAGTGAAATGGAGGACAGGAGTCCTCATTAGGGAATCCTTATAAAGAGGACAAATGCATATACATGTGCATGTTTTACTATTTCGTTCCATTGCAATTAGATTTAATGTGATAAAAAGGGAAAACGCTAGATATTGACCTACTGGCCCATTGGAATAAACTGTTCATTCTATTTCAGTAAGCGTCCATCTGTTCTTAGTTTTTAAAAAAATGAATATAAGATTGTGTGGAGACCACAATTGTACATTACAAACTCAGTCTTTTTTTTAGGCAATGATTCTAATTAACTCTGGTTTCAGCCTGATTTGCATTCTGGTCCAAGAGATTAAAGTATAATGTACTAATCTTTTACTAACGCAGTTTTTCGCCTATTATAACTTTATAGCAAAGGGTGGGATTTTAAAAAGTAATTAACTGTGCAGTTCAAGAGCTGATTTTGTAGCTGAGTGATAACTCTTCACCATCTTTCTCAACACAGTCCTCTTTGAGTGACTGTAATAAATTAGTGACAGTGCTGAAGGAGAAGTGGAACTGTGGAAGAAGAGAAAATCCTAAGAAGTGGGAATGGAAACTCAACAAGGAGGCATCCCAAGGGGGCTAATTGAAAAATGCAGCCCAAGTTGGGAGTAGGGAGCCTGGAAAGTCCCTTAGCAGGGAATGGGGAGGAGGGAAGAGATAGGAAAGAGATAGATAGGGGGTCCGGGGGCAGGGGACCTCAGGGCTAAAAAAGGGAGAAAGAAAAAAGAGCAGACTTAGGTCAAGAAGGGCCAAAGGACATATTGGGAAGATAGGAAAAGGACCATAGGAAAGTGGTCAGACCTAGAGTAATAAACTGGGAGAAGCACCCCAGCATGGACATGGAGTGAGAGAGGTTTGTGAAAGATCTGCAAATGTGGTAGAGGGAGAGAGATTCAAAATGGATGGATGAGAAGGGGACAATGAAGGTTGGAGCTAAGTGAGGGAGATGATAACAATAGGATGGTGAGAGACAATAGAGCAGAAAAGAAAAGAAAGGAAAATTAAACTGGAAGAGAAGTGAAGAGAGCTAAATATACACAAGCTAGATGGCAAGTTACATTTTTCTTTTCGAATTAGGTGCCTAAACCATTATGAATGCTACATGTACATTTTTTTTTAAATAATCTAGATGTTCTTCTTTAGTATGAAGGTACTGTGAAGGGGCACTGGGATGGAAAGGAGATTTGCAGTTCTAGCTATAAAATGAATGAAAAAATATGTTGTTTTGTTTCTGGATTGGGTTCTTGTTTAGTGTTTCTAGCTTTTTGATTATTTTATATGCACAAAGTTTCCATGTGCATCTGATCGGAGATGCACAGGAACATTTGATATCATAAAAGCATCTAGCTTGCTCCCTGCAGGCTTCCCTACTGCAGAATTCCAAGCAAATACCAGATGGACATGTAGTTTATTGGGCACAAAATGTTTGTTCTGAAATGTTTTAAAATATTCTAAAATGCAAGAAATTGCAGCTGATATCTCAAAATATGTCTGGGAGGACCTCTGGACTTCATCTCTTGAGTGTCTTACCATAGCCTCCCAGTCCCCTTCCCTCTTGGCCCTGGCTTGCTATGAACCAGTCTCATCATTTGAAGGCTTATGCATAGAGGTGGTTAGGACTTTTCGATTAAACTTATTTTTGTCAGAGAATGCAGATTCGTCAAAACTGAAACTGTTTTCAGAGAAGGGTTGATTTAGACAAATTACTTGGTTTTGTTTGTTTGTTTGTTTTTTTTAAATGTGGGGGTGAAAAAAGTCCAAGTGGAAAAAGTTCCGTTTTTTAGGGCCAAAGTGACTTTTCATTTAAAAATTTAAGTTGTTAATTTACAAATGTCAAAAATAAGTTGAAGTAAAAATGAAACATTTCGAGTGATCTGATCCAACTTTTTGTTCTTTTTTTTTTTTTGGTGCAATTGTAAACTGCAGGCTGTACAAAGCAGAACAGGTCACGCAGATCCAGGACATCCCGCTCAGGAGCAGGAAGGCCAGTCGGCAGTGTGGCCCATTACAGAGGAACAGGTGCTATGGTACATGCTGTCACTGGCAACCCATCAACAGGCATCCTCCACAATTTCAAATCGCCTTTTGGCCATTACATTTGTCAGTAGGCTAAATGGCTACCCAGATTCTTGCGGGAGTTTCTTAGTTCGAAGGTCATGTAGTGGTGGACCCAGGGAGGATTCCCGTCGTCCCATCAGGGTTTTCACGCTCAGGGACCTCCTTCATATCCTTGGTGTCATATGTCATAACGCACAGGAGGTGTCCCTATTCAGGGCAGTATTCTTGACAGCATATTTTGGTGCTTTCAGGGCCAGTAAGCTAGTGTCTGGGTCCATCAGGCATTCTACAGGAAGGGCTTTGCAATTTTGTGATATAAGTTGGCACAAGCATGCTGTGATATTACACTTGCGAAGGTCAAAGACTGATTAAGTCGGCCAGGGTGCATTCATTACCCTATGGGAGGGTGGCGAGCCTGGGGTCTGCCCCGTTCGGTCGTTAAGGGCCTAGATGGCAATACAGTGAAAGGGAGAAGGCCCCCTCTTTGTACACGGAGACGGGAGTCCCCTCATGGCATATCAATTGATTACCATGTTGAGACGGGGGCTAACGAGGTTAGGGTTGCCAGCCCACAAATTTGGTTCCCACTCATTCAGAATAGGAGTGGCTACAGCAGCAGCGCAGATAGGTATGGAAGCAGAGGCTATTCAGGCAATCGGGCGCTGGCAATCTAATGCATACCGAACATATGTAAGACTGCACATGGAAAATCAACATTAATCGGTTGTGTTCTCATTTCAGATATGGGACAGCTAGTTATACACACAAGGGTGTGGATCTGTGGGCACAGTTTGCGTTTTGGGTACATAGGCACATATCCAGGTTGCCCTAGGGCTCCCAGCTGGGATTTGGTGGCAAAGCATTACTCAGTTGGCACGCAAGGAGGGGGATCAACTGATCTGCTGTTGTATGCTGTGCAGGTGCGTCAGAGGCCGTCTATATTGGTGCTACACCTGGGAGAAAATGATCTGGGGATACTTAAAGGGGTGGAGTTAATGCTTTGAACTAGGAGGGACCTGAAGCAGATCCTGGGAATTTTTCTGGGCATTAACATCGTCTGGTCAGATATGCTTCAGCACAGGGTCTGGCGGGGAGCCAGGAACTCCGCTAGGGTGGACAAAACCAGGAAGTATGTGAACAGAAAAGTGGCCAAATTCTTGTTGCCTTTGGGGGGTACAGTAATTTCACATCCTGGCATATTCTATGGGGCACCGGAGTTATTTTGGAAGGATGGGGTGCACCTGTCAGACTCAGGTGCTGCCATATTTTTGACTGATATAAAAACGGGCATTGGGAGATGTCTGGGAACCCGGCTGGGTGTGGGGCGGAGGCAGCCAAGCTAATGGATGGCACCTCCTTGTGGCGAATGTTCAGTGCAGGTACTTCATAAGGCACAAAAGAACAGATAAATGGCTTGCAAAAGGAATTAAGGAGAGGTGCTTGGTAAATGAGCAAGCTGGGGGCAGTTAGGGACTCCTTTGATTGGTATGGCAGGGAGCCTACCCCCTGTGACCTTGTGCAGTCTATATGGTTTTATAAAAATATAAGTGAATGTAATGTAACTGGGATATGCTTCGTGCAAAAGGTCTCTTGTAAGGTATCATTACAAAGCTCATAATCTACTGAGTGTGATCATCCTATTTGTAGAAATGTACCACTCTTGTATCTAAAACTAGAAATATAAAACATAACTCTGAGGGCCTATTGTAATTATGTAAAGTGTGGGCCATTAAGGATGGTTTGGAATCTTGATGACTCCCATTGTCTGCAGATGGCTGTATTTACCTGTGAGTCTTCCTGTATGTGTGTGTGCTGGCAAGTGAGTAATGAAGTCTTGCAGTGACATGTGATCATGTCACCTGAACTGGAATCCATCTTTAACCTGGTGCTTTTCCAGTGAGGGGGGTTGGAAACCCAGAGGGACAAAGGGTTCCCGCCTTATGCAAAAGATATATAAAGGGGTGGAAGAGAACAAGGGGGGAGGAGCCATCATGAAGAATCCCCTAGCTATCACCTGAGCTGCAACAAGAGCTGTATCAGGGGAAAGAATTGTGCCCAGGCCTGAAAGGTGTCCAGTCTGAGAAAAAACTTACTGAAGCATCTCTGAGGGTGAGATTATCTGTATTCAGTTTGATTAGGCATAGATTTGCGCATTTTATTTTATTTTGCTTGGTGACTTACTTTGTTCTGTCTGTTACTACTTGGAACCACTTAAATCTTACTGTCTGTATTTAATAAAATCACTTTTTATTTAGTAATTACTCAGTGTATGTATTAATACCTGGGGGAGCAAACAACTGTGCATATCTTTCTATCAGTGTTATAGAGGGCGAACAATTTATGAGTTTGCCCCGCATAAGCTTTATGCAGGGTAAAACGGATTTATTTGGGTTTAGACCCCATTGGGAGTTGGGCATCTGAGTGCTAAAGACAAGCACACTACTGTGAGCTGTTTTCAGGTAAACTTGCAGCTTTGGGACAAGTGATTCAGACCCTGGGTCTGTGTTGGAGCAGACGGGAGTGTCTGGCTCAGCAAGACAGGGTGCTGGAGTCCTGAGCTGGCAGGGAAAACAGAAGCAGGGGTAGTCTTTGCACATTAGGTGGCAGCTCCCAAGGGGGTTTCTGTGATCCAACCCGTCACACCCCCCATCATTATAGTCCACCTTAACCCTTCCTATAAAGGGAATTGCTGGAGGGACCTGGATAAAAATGGGGAGGGAGCTCGTGGAAGCGCCCCCCCCCCGCCCCCCGCCCCAGAATTCGCTGGAATTGGAGGTTCCCGGCAGTGGATCTGCTGGATGGACATAAACGGAAAGGGGGGGGGTGGTAAAAGCACTCATCCCCCACTTGGTTAATTGTGGGGGAGGCCCCAGAAAGGGAATTGCTGGAGCGACCTGGATGAAAAGGGTGGGGGGAGAGCTGGTGGAAGCCCCCACCCCTGGAATTGGAGGTTCCAGGCAGTGAATCTGCTGGAGGGACATGAACAGAAAGGTGTGGGGGGGGGCTGGTAAGAGCACTCCCCCTTCCCCGGGTTAATAGTGCACATTTCACCTGCACTGCATATTTTATCCGCCGGGTTAGTCCCAGACATCTAATAATAAAGTTGCGGCCTGATTCAACCTATATCTAATGTCTCCTGTCATTCTTTCAGCATAGCCAGACAATAAGAACCACATCCTGCTTCAGCCAGTCCCAGCCGATGGCGGAGGGAAGCTAAACTGAGGGACTCTACCCGTACAAGGGTTTGGTTTTGTTTTTCTTCTCAGGACAAATATTTCCATTTCCATTATATTTCTAGGCTGCTGACTGCTTAATCATTTGTACTGACAGAAGGTTTGAAATCCTTTATTTAAAATTTGAGATTCTAAAAAGATTTGTTTTATTGAAGAGTTGTTAAGATTATTTGAGCATCCACAGCTTTATTCTTGGAAAATTCTGTTTTGATGGCTTTGAGATTAATTCTTTGATAATATTTTTTGATTGCTGCTTTTCTGTTATCTCAGCTTCCCCAGGTTTTTTTTTCCTTTGATAGTGTGGCTCCAAAGAAGCATTAATAGTCAAAAATTGTGACAACAATGGCAGCTGGATCTATTTATTTATTTATTTATTAGCAGAGATGATTAGGACTCAGCTTCTAATGCTATATTGCCTTTACTCCCCCTCTAATATAGGACCTGCCTTTTCACCAGTTTAGGTTTGTTTAGCATCTGAAGAGGAAGGCCCCTTATGTTAAACACCCTCTATCAACTTGTAAATTAATGTATGAGAAATTAGACTTTCATCCCAAAGATTCAGTCATTTGAAACTTGGCTGGAAAAGATGGTGAAAAACCAATCTGTCATAATTAAGGAATAAGATCCAATTAATCTGGAATTAATTTCCAAGGTGCTAATCTTATATTTTGGAGCAACACTGTGTCACTGGATGGAAGCCCCAGAAATTAAATTCAGGGATTCCAACCTGTAAATAATAGATTTAAAGGAAGGTAGAAAGGTATCACTTTACCAGAGTTGTTCAAAGTATTGTTGGGTGAGAAGTTTGCACAGGCAATGTGGAGTCATAGGGCATTTCAGCTGTTTCCCCTCATTCTGTTTTGAGACAAGAAGGTTACTGAAATTAAGTCATTTGAAGAATATTGTTAGTTACTGTGAGATTCCTTGATATGAGGCAAAATTCTGAAATAATTTTCATAAGAAAGTCATTGAGCAGGGTTGCTGAATTTTAATTTTCCCTGATGTCACTCATAAGACACATCTCTAAGGCTAAAATCCTAATCACTTAAGGATGAGCTTGTTAAAATAAGGCAATTCTCTATGTTTAATTTAGCAACACTTCATATTTTCCATGAAACCAAGAAATAATTACTTAGATTATGGGAAGGCCTCTAATTTTACTCTATGCAGTCACCATTTAGTGGATAAGATGCTTGAAGCATCTATTGATTTTCAGTGTGCAAAAACAATTATAACTTGCACATTAACTTAACATAGATGTAGAGTTCCTTCAGTATCTACATAGTCTACAGAGGATTTGTATGCTGTGGAATCAGTAAAATGGGTCCTGAAGTTGGCCTCGGTACTGGGGGGGGGGGGGGGGGGGGGGTTGGCCAAAGAGTATGATATGAATATGTGTTTATGATTTAGGTGATATTTTGGAACAACATTAATACTGGCCGTATAAAATAAAGAGTATAAGCTTATTTTTACGTAGTCAATATTTTCAAATGAGAAATAGAAGATTTAAAAGAAGAACAGATTAGAGTTTTATATGAAAGACAAATTTGAAGGTTATTTACTCCATATTTGATTCGTTCATACACTGACCGATCATTACAGAATCATAGAAATGGGACCTCAAGAGGTCATTTAGTCCATGCCCCCACATGAGGCAGGAATACCTAGACTATTCCTGACAGATGTTTGTCTAACCTGTTCTTAGTCACCTCCAGCAATGGGGATATGACAAGCTCCCTTGGTAAATTCCAGTGCTCAATTATCCTTACTTTTTTATTCTTATATTAATAAACGTCAGAAATTTGTTTTAATGGATGGAAAACACTAAGTAGTTTGCATCAGTCTCTGAAACTTTGGTTCTCTAATCGTAGAATATGAGTTTGATCCCACAAGGTTCTGAGTACTCTGACCTCAATCCAACAAACACTTAAACATGTTTAATTTTAAGCATGTGAGTAGCCTCCTTTAATTCAAGTGATTTAAAGTTTCCTCGTGTTTTGACAGCTATGCGATCCTTTTAGCAAAATTAAAATGCTACACACTATGGGAAAACCCTGTATGTTGATTGCCTGTGTGAAGAGAAGGTAATGCTCTATAAATTCGACTACTGTAATTTCAATCTTAATTCACTTAAACACTTCATGCATCGATTCCAACTACATGAACTGAAATTCCTTAGGGGATGCTCAAAATTCCCAGCTGGTTTATTTATTTGATGTTATTTAATCACAGGCTAAAGAAATGGCTCATTAATTACTGCCTTCACTTTTTTCCCCCTTCAACAACTCTCATTAACTCTTTATCCACTGGGACCTAATTTAGCTTGTTTAAGGATGACACATATGAGGTCTTTATTGATAAAGGGGTCCTGGTTGACAACAAGGGCTCCGAGGTGCTAAGGTAATAAAAATATATAATAATATATTCATGTTGGCAGACACAGCATACATTCTAATACAGTATTTGGTTTTAATGAGCTTTTTTCCCCAATGTCTGACTGCATGGTATTGATGTTTAAGTGGTTGCCTAAATCACAAGTATTTGTTTCTTCGAGGCAGACAACGTGTTAGCTTACATGAGAATCTAGTTCAAGGCTTCCCCAGCAAGCATTTACACAATTTAAGGGTAAGTTGATTTCATCTGAGAAACGAAAACTCAGACAAACCATCAGAGAGAACAGAGTCTACTGAGAGTTTACTTCTTGGAAACACAATATAAGTTTGTAGTCTTAGCAATAACTATAAGAAAAAGATCAATAAGAATTTGGTACTGGAGAAATGAGAGACTTCAAAAGCCTGCGACCTGCAAGTACTAAAGCAAATATATAACAAAACAGCAGCTGTTAGATTAAGATTTTTGTTGGTCGTGGTTTTGGGAGAAAGGGAAAGTGGGGGTAACCAAAGATGGGAAAAATTATACAATCCATGGCCAGATTGTCCCTGGCATTTGTGTAGGTGCATAGTGGGGAGCCTTCTGTTCCCCTCCTCTCCCACACTCCCTGGTTAAGAGCTAGGGGTTATGACAGCCTCTGGATTTAGGGGAATGAATGGAAGTGTATGGCTCCCTCTGTAGAGCCTAGGCATGATTCCTCCCTGTGGGGGAGGAAGCCGGAGGATACAGAGCTATTTCCTTCCAAACATAAAGGAGAGAGCAGCCTGCATATGTCCCCTGCATGCCGAGTAGTCAGGGAAATGAGCCTCCCAGAGCTTTCTCTGGGGCAGAACATTGTTAGCATGTGTTGAAGCCATGCTGGGTACTGCTGGCTGTTTCTTGCTGATTCTTTATGGCAGGGTCACCTTTTTAACTCCATCCTGGATATGAGGGAAGTAGAAGTGACTCTTTAGGCAGAGCAAACTGGGGACTAGGACAGAAATAATTGTTCATGGGACCCCAAGATCAGACAAGATTGATGTGAAAGCTTGTTTGAGTCACCAATATAGCTAAAACCCCCAGAAGTGGGTATATATTTGGACCAAACCTAGTGTGACTTTAGACACTGCTCAGAGCAGTGTGTGAACTTCATTCCCTTGCACATGCAAAATGCAGAGCAGTGGATAAAAACCTCAGTGTAGTCCCTGGATTTTTATCAGACTGTGTGTCATTGCTGATTTTTCCCTTGATGCCTCTATTCTCCTCTATCTGCCACCCCTTAAATCTCTGAAATGTGTTCTAGTGGCAGAAAACCCAGAGCAAAGACCCTTCCCATAAGCTAGCTGGCCTACAAAGGAGAAAATAAAACCACTGACTTCTGAATTAAGGAAACCTAAATGTCAGCCATGAAAAGACACTTCCCTAATAGAACTCTGAAATGTCTGGAAGGAATGATGCATCATTAATTTTCTATTGTTCTAAAAATCCTTCTCTTTATATTAGAACCTATAACATGTACAGGGAAGTCCAGGTATCCATTGTACTTCCAGTGTATTATACTGTACTTCATGCTCACTGAAGCCTAGCCAAGTGTCTGCCACAGCTGTTATGCCCCTGCAGACCTAGCATCAAAGCTTGGAGGGAGCAGGATTTCACTTAAACAAACTGATTCAGACCTATACAAAATGTTGTACACCAGTACAGCTGAAGAATTGGAAGGCGTTTCAGACCTGTCTGAATTTCAGTCCAACACATTCACTCACCCCTAATAAAAGGCCATTGTTAGCCCATTGATTTTTGAATTACTGCTTTGAGCAGACAGTAGTACTTATGGCTGTTCTCTAGGACTCCCCATGCTCCTTAATTCCATGGGAATCATAACATGACAAACACTTTCTAAAACTACCACTGTACCCTTAACTTTGCATATAGCGACACGTTCTATTACAAATTCAAAAGGAGAGGCAAGGAGCATTAATGCCAGTTACAGTACAGTCACGAGAGCTGGTTGGGTGTTTTCTTTTGGAAATATTTTGACTGAGAATAGAGTTTCCATTAAAATCAACATTTTCCTGTGGAAAATTTCCATTTTTCTGAAGTTTTTCAATTTTCCATCAGGGAACATTAAAAAGAAAAGTATATTGTTTTGATCCAAACAGGAATATAACAGTTTGTTAAACTGACCCGGAACATTTTGTTTTGTGTCAATTCAACATTAAAACTGCATTTTCCTGTGGTGGTGCATTATGGGAGCTGTTTAATGCCTCCATTCTCTCCTATTGGCCATGATCCCTGGCCGGTCTACAACTTCCATGATGCAACACTGACCTAGCAGTGTGGTGCATCATGGGAGTCATATGCTTATAGGTTCATTATGGGAGATATAGTCTGGCCAGGAAGCCCAGTCCATAGGGAACAATGGAGGTATCCGGCACCCAAACTACTACTCCCATTTCCAAACCAAATTTTTTTGGAATGTTTCATCCTGTGAAAAATTTAAATATTTCACTTTTTTTGCTCCAGCGCAGAACAAAAATGAATGTTGAAATAGGATTTACCACTAGACAGAAATTCTGTTTCTCATTCAGCTCTTGTAGTTCCTGTTGCTTTCAGACAATGCCCATTTCAATTACTACATTAAGTTACTGGGAAGGTTCAGTAGAGGAGTAAAACTTGGATCCTTGTTCTGCTCGGGGAAGTCTCATCCATTATCCTAGTAATTGATTATAAAATCCTTATTACACCCATTGCTCTTTGGAAAGCATTGCCCAGGAAATCTCTGGAAAATGAGGGCAGGCAATTGACAGAACACAGGTAAAGGGGACTTCTAAAAACTCCATAAATAAGAACAATGGCGCAATGATGGGCCTGGGAATGTGTCACTGCCTGGAGAGAAGCCCTCCCGTCTGCCTCACTTGCCAGTCAGAACCCCTCCCTGTGCCTGGGCTGGGAATGGTCACTCCAATCTGCCAGCAGCACTGGGGAATGGAGCTAAGTTGCAGGATGGAAGGTCTCCCTGCTGAGGGCAGGTTTCTGCCTCAGTGACTGGGATCTGCTCTCTCCTGGCTCCCAGCCCATGTGGCCACCTCTGTGACAGGACAGATGATTTGTGCATGGGGGTTCTGTTAAAGTACTATTCCTTGCTTATGCTCCTTGGTCTCTTTCATGTAACAGCAAGCCATCCTTGCATCTGACTGCATTTCTGAATGTAACTGTTTTAAAAAGAAGTTTTATTTTTTATTTTTGTAATGGAGATGAGAAATAACAGTTTCATAAACAATAAACTCTTACTTTTCTCTATTGATTGCTTTTCTTCTGTCCTCCTGCTCCCAATAATAACCCTGATATTACCCTGCAAACTGTGAAGTTAATTTTTTGCACTGATTTTCATCCGCTCTTTAGTTTTTGAAATAAATATTGATAAAATCCTTGGAAAAAAATAAAAATAAAAGCTGGAAATGAAGGGCCTTAACTAGATTATAAAAATACATTTTAAAAAAAACCTGAGGTTCTTTTTACTCAACACCGAATATAGACAGAGACATTATGCTTTAAAGATCCAGCTAACA
The DNA here is from genome assembly GCF_011386835.1 of Chrysemys picta bellii. Taxonomy (NCBI): domain Eukaryota; kingdom Metazoa; phylum Chordata; order Testudines; family Emydidae; genus Chrysemys; species Chrysemys picta. The sequence goes on from NC_088797.1 coordinate 41,352,314, forward strand.
TGTTTTTAAACATGGCTGCCTTTGTCCACACTAAGAGAAAAATCATATTTAACACATTAGTTGTTTATTTATATGACTCTATAGAAGTCCAGTAATTTGAGATATCCTACCCCCCCAAAAAAAAAAATTCCCCTCATTTTTAAATGTCTGAAGAAAAAAGGGGAGCCTTACAACGTACCTTTAATGGTCAGATTAGTACACTTTTACTAATGTGATACATTTTCCCCACGTAAACGTAGCCAAATGCTCCTAACAAAATGTTACTAAAAACCTAGGAAAGGCAAACATGTTAAAGAACATTTAAATGAAATATTGTTATGGTAAAACGTGAACCCATTTTCCCATGCTGTGCTGCTGAATTTTCCAGCATGTCTTCTGTATCTCAGTTGTGCAACTGATTCCCATGGGAAAGAAACATTTTAAGTACAGTATCAAAGCAAAATTCATAGCTTGGTAGCACACAACCAGAAAAATCAATTATATACGTATATTTTCAAAGATTTGTTTCTTAATAAATTATGAATAAAAATGGGGGCCTAGTCTGCAAATCCTTACTCAAGCAAGTAATGACTGCTTGTGTGAGTAAAGAATTTGGAGGATCAAATCCTAGTTTTATATATCCTTCACACAAGCAACATCACAATGTCAAACTATATGACAATAGTATTAAAAATGCAAAAAAAACCATTTAAGATTTGTTTCAGTTGGAAAAGAAATTCATCTAACTTTTCTCTCACCTATGACCCAAATTGTGCTCCCACTAAAGTCACTGGCAAAACTGCCAAAGATTCCAGTAAGAGCAGGCCATTTAGCATGCAACAAGGATATCTAGTTATATATAAAGGAATAATTAATGATAAAAATATGTACACGTTAGTACACTGTATATATTACGCATATCTATATGCATGTGAATGGAAAAGAAAGAAAGGTCTTTGGCTACATTCCTTAAAGGACAGTGAAATGAATGAAAAAGCATTTCTAGACTATATTTAGAGGAAGACATTCTTCATACATTTACAAATCATTCACATAATTTTGCAGTGTCTCGTGCAGCTCCACTGGTCTATAAGAGAACTGAAAAAAAAAAAAAAACCTTCATCATTAGCCTGGCATGATAGTTTGGAAATGTGGAGGGGACCCACTCTTCTATGTATGTGAATTAGAAAGAATTCTCCAGACACACAAACAATTTAAAACTTTCTACCAATACCACAGTAGGACATTGTAGTACAAGACTTGTAGGTAAAGCTTGGGATCATGACCTACTCCCTCTCGTTTCTCTTTGAATTAGGCTTATTCGGAGATTAATGGCCAAAATATTTTTAAAAATTAGAATTATAGAAGGTCAGTGAGTGAGTGATTAATGGGTCAGATCTTCAGCTAGTGTAAATTGTCATAGCTCCATTCTCTAGCTGAGGATCCGCCCCTATGGATCTATGCTGGATGATAAGATATAACCGATACATAAACTGATTACACGCTCCTTCTGTATCATTTGGCAAATGATCTTTCAAGATGAGAAAATGCATAACCAAAAGCTGAGCTCAAATAGCCATGACAGAGCATTTAAAATACATTTTCAAAGAAGCTTTATAAAAAAGTTAGTTTCTTTAAATGTTTTAGTACACGTCTTGGGATTCAGCACCTTCTTACAGCTCTGCAAGAAAAATGCAAGTTTGTGTATCCTTAGAAAAATGTTAGGTCTCAGATATTAAGTAACAGTCCTAGGAGTTAGAAGAAAACAAAAATGCTGACCTAAAAAACACTCATGTTAGTACCACAGGAAAACAAACAAAAAACATTTAACTCATCACCAGTGAAATTTACAGATAATTATTATAAAGTGTTTTTACCTTCATTCCCTTCTCCAGGTGGCTGATAAAATGAGAGCCCCAGAGATATGATGGCTGCAATTTCCAAGATTATAAGAGTCACATCCTGTAGTGCTTCCCAAACTAGCTGTAAGAAAGTTTTTGGCTTCTTTGGAGGTATAAAGTTTTGCCCAAAAATAAGCTTTCTTTTTTCTAGATCCGCAGCAGTGCCAGGTAATCCTGTGAACAAATTAAACACAATTGATTCAAGTACCATGAAAAGGAAAAAAAAAAAAGCCCCAATACATTAGTATTCAAATAAACTGCATTTTCAAAGTAGACTTGCAAGCTTTATCACCTATGGCATATTAGACAGGATGGCAGATTTGCCACTTTTAAACTTTTTGTTTAGCAAAATAATTCTTTTGTCCCTGTATTCTGAGCAGAAGCCTAAAACATGTTTACAGAGACTTTTAAGGACACATTATTTAAATGAAACCCCTTATTGTCAGTTATTAATTATATAGTATCCCGAAGTAGTATGTTTACTTTTATGACATCTAATGTGTACAATAGTTTGCAAAGTGAACAATTTTTGAAAAGGTAGATTGTAGAGAGTGCCATCAGAATATATTGGCAAGGCTGGGAAATCTAATGGCAACTTTGGGACAGCTACCAAGAGATACAAATCTTGGTGGTTTGCTCAGGTCCTCACTGCACAGCCCCACAGGAGAGAAGCAGTATGCTAAACTTCTGGAGGAAACTTCTTGCACCATTCTCAGGAACAGTTCTGGTCATGAACTGAGCATTTGGTGAGCTGTGTCCAGCCCTTCTTGACTGAAAGGAGAGTCACAGTGCCACTAGATGTTGTGTGTATAGGAAGTAATATTATTATCCTAGCTTTTCCCAAAAGGAAGGTTTACAAATTCCCTTCCTTATATGTGGCCTTTTACCTAGAATTTAATTATGTATTGTCATTCAGGATTGTTGGACAATATGTATCAGGGACTTTTATGTGCACAGTGGGAAATTTTATCGGAACTGAGTGTTGCTAGAATTTTTAATACAAAAACCATTATTTTCCCCCAAATGCTTGCAAATCTTAGAAATTAAATGCTTTCCCATAAATCCCAGATACTGCTCTCAAAAGCATGCTGCATTGTACACTCTGATGGATTTGATACAGTCTGTCAAGAAATTATATGGGATATCAATTGGATTTATCAATACGTTGGAATTTAAATTCAGCTGCCACCCTTTAATGCAATCACCAAGATAAATATACAAACAATTTTATTCAGGTTTAACACTAAGCCAGGACAGTGAAGGTCTAATTAGACTGACAGAGTGGACCACATGGTATTACTAACCAACCTATAGTAGAGGCCTCAGCAATACAGTGGTTCCAATCACTGCTCTTCAGCAGAACTCAGAATAGCAATGGGTAACTGCTCCTCCTCTCCAAGGCCCTGGCCCATAGGGTCCTTTATCTCTGCGTCTCTACAATATTGACATGAGACAATTGGAAGAGATAGTCAGACACCATGGACTTAGCTGCCTACAGTATGCTGATTACTCTCAACTAAATATTTCATACTCAACGGAAGCAGCCATGGCCACTACTAAAATGTCAGAATGTCTGAATTATCTCTGGGATGAAGAGAAGCTGGAACAAGCCAAACCCAAGCAAGACCAAAGTAATGCTGGTTGGAAAGGGAAAATACTTGGAAGAGCTGGGAAAGATGTCTCCACCTTCTATCAAATGCATACAGCCTCCATTCATCAAAGTGTTGCAAAGCCCCTGGACCTGGCTGGACCTCTCAGTAAGCTCAGATGACCAGGTAACATCAGTTTTTAAAAATGTCATCTTTCACCTCAAGCTTACTAGGAAACTTTGTCCCTTCCTCCCGGATGAGAACCTGGCCCCAGTGATCCGTGCATTTGTCACTTCTATGATGGATTACTGTAGTTTATGGTATCTGAAGCTGAATGTGAAAAAAATACACAAGCTCCAGCTGGTACAGACTGCAGCTGCCTGCCTTCTCCACGGCTCAGACCCCAGTGACCACATCACACAATGTGCAAGTCTGTCCACCAGGTCCTGGGCTGTTTCTGATGCCAGTTTAAGGCCTTGGTCTTAATTTTCAAAACAATTAATGGATCAAGCCCCTGCTACATCAAAGACCAAACATTAATCTATGAATCACCATGACAGCTATGCTCCTTTGAGACAATGCATATCCCAAAGCCGAAGAAGCACATAAGAGCTGAGGACAAAGCATCTTCTGTCTGACTATGGAACAATCTTCCAAAGGAGATCAGGTGAATTCAAAGTTTGGCCACCTTTAGGGAATGTTCCACAACCTTCCTCTTTGAGGAAGCCCTTCCACTATAAGTGACACAATTCAAACACCTCTTTTATTCCCAAATACTTCACACCTCCACACACTCTGCCCCCCCCCCAAAAAAAACCCCTACCCAAAGCAGAATTCTAGCCCCATGGAGAGAGAAGTGTCAGAGACTCAATGATGCCCACTAGGGACCTTGCTGGTGCTACTGATATTATATGGAGAGTTCTCAGATACTATGGTGATGGCAGTACAAAACTCTAAGACAGAAAGACTTTAAAGGGATCCTCAACGAGGAACAGTCACCCTGGATTGGGAAAGGGGATGGTAGTAGTGTTTGAAAAAATAATAATTTTGTCCACAATAAGGAGTATTTACAAGCTTAACTTGGCCAGCTACAGCAGGATAGAAAAAAACTGAGTGGAGAAGGTAAACAATTATACATTCAACAGGATAAAATGAAAGTTTTAAATACTATGGAAAGTAATTACAGCTCTAGCAAATTAAGCCTTTCCATTAAAGATAGTGTCCAGTGTCAATTATATTGGCACAGAAACAGTGAAGTCATCACTTCCCAGGATAATACACTTGTGTGAACATTATTGTCAAGATTCTCATACCAAAGATACCTGTCTAGCTCATATGTTAATGAGCAGGTTGGCGCACAAACACATCATAAGTACCTGGAGTATATAAGTGAATAGCCTTCAAAGCAAAGGGGATCCAGACACAGGGACTGACTCCTGAGAGGAAAGGCAGCCGTATCTCAGAGTCACCAGTGGGCTGCATCTCAGACACAGCAAGGCTAAGAACCAGACCAGGACTGACAACAGGCAGCTCTTTTTACTTCACTCAACTTTATCTTCACATGTCAAACTTAACTGATAGCCAGCTGGAACCTAGAATTATTTTTGATTTCTTTTAAATGAATCTTGCTTTCTTAAAGATGCATGATCTTGGAGTAATTACTACACTCCGTTCTCAGAGACAAAGAAAACAAATTGCTACTATATTCAGAGAGATTTTTATGAAGAAGTATTAGAAACCCTTGGTCTAAGGCATAGGGCAATATTCCAAAGAGCTATTACTGCATCCAGGTCAGTAAGGCAAAACAAACAAGCATACTAATGAAGGAAGATAGGAAAAGGGGACTGAATGTTGTGATGGAATGCTAACTGTATTATACTCTACTGCCACTAGGTGGTATTGCGTATAACAGAGTAGAACACCAGTCAGAAGTTAAGAATACCAGAGTTAAGAACTGACCAGTCAACCACACACTTCATTTGAAACCGGAAGTATGCAATCAGGCAGCAGCAGAGACGAAAAATAAAGCAAATATAGTACAGTACTGTTAAGCATAAACTACTAAAAAAATAAAGGGAAAGTTTAAAAAAATGATTTGACAAAGTAAGGAAACTTTCTGTGCTTGTTTCATTAAGATGGTTAAAAGCATCATTTTTCTTCTGCATAGTAATGTTTCAAAGCTGTATTAAGTCAATGTTCAGTTGTGAACTTTTGAAAGAACCCATAACATTTTGTTCGGAGTTATGATCATGTTAGAGGTAGGAACAACCTCCGCTCCCAAGGAGTTTGTAACTCTGAGGTTCTACTGTGCCTTATTTAAGCTAACCTCAGCCATACCTGGCAGCACATTAAAGCTTCTTACAGAAGACAGATCTCTGCTGTATCTCTTTGCCAAGGACACATTCCTCTGTCGTTTGCTTTCCTCCACCCTCACTCACTCGCTCATTTTCACCGGGCTGGGGAGAGTCCCTTTTCGACAGGATGTTCATTTGAAAAGTGGACACCTGGCAACCCTTGGTACAGGAGTCTGACCTGCTGTTAGCAGCCCTACAACCTACTGTGTACAACAGGGGTGGGCAAACTACAGCCCGCGGACTGGATCCGGCCCATCAGCTGTTTTAATCCGGCCCTCGAGCTCCCGCTGGGGAGCGGGGTCTGGGGCTTATCTCATTCCGGCACTCCAGCAGGGTCGGGGGTTGCTCCACGCGGCTCCCGCAAGAGTGGCATGCCCATCCCCAGCTCCTATGCAGAGGAGCAGCCAGGGGCTCCACACTGCACACTGCCCCCACCCAAAGCGCCACCCCCGGAGCTCCCATTGGCTGGGACCTGCGGCCAATGGGAGTTGCAGGGACGATGCCTGCAGACGGGGCAGCATGCAGAGCTGCCTGGCTGCGCCTCCACATAGAGCCGGAAGAGAGACATGCCACTGTTTCCAGGAGCGCTTGAACTAAGCGCCGTCCAGAGCCTGCACCCCTGAGCCACCCTCCTGCACCCCAAAACCCTGCCCCAGCCCTGATCCCCCTCCTGCTCTCCAAACCCCTCAATCCCAGCCCAGAGCACCCTCCTGCACCCCAAACCCATCATCCCCAGCCCCACCCCAGAACCTGTACCCCTCAGCCAGAGAACTCACCCCCCCATGCCCCAACCCCCTGTCCCAGCCCTGATCCCCCTCGGTCCCAATCCGGTGCACCCTCCTCCATCCCAAACCCCTCATCCCCAGCCCCACCCCAGAGCACGCAATCCCAGCCAGAGCCCGAACCCCTTCCCACACCCCAGACCAAAGCCCCCTCCCACACCCTGAACTCCCATTTCTGGTCTCACCCCACATCCCGCACCCCAACCAGAGCCCTCATCCCCTTCCACACCCCAACCCCAATTAGAGCATTCATGGCCCGCCAAACAATTTCTATTCCCAGATGTGGCCCTCGGGCCAAAAAGTTTGCCCAACCCTTGTGTAGAAGGTGTATACAACAAAGGATTCTGCAAAAGAAATCAATTAAATGAGATGTCATTTTTATAAACCTCATATCTATATGTTATTGGCATAAGAGGAGGGCATTTAATATTATATTCTGAACTGTGATTTTTTTTTACACATATGTTCACTTGCTTTTATAAAGCATAAAATATGCAGGATAATTTTTGCATTAAACCATTTTTTAAAAAATAAAACTTATTGATAAAGTTATTTTTCTTGATCAAAGTGTTTCAGAAAGGAGATTCTTTGGACACATTTACAAACCGCACAGTTATGGTTAGGAAATGTTGTGACAAATTATCACAATATGATTCTCTGGCATGACAATATTTTCAAAAGCTTTCAGTCTCTACAAAGCTGTTTTTAATTGATTTGAAATAGTGAGGGGGAAAGGAAATTAAGTGATTGCCTGGAAAACATTAAATTGTTGACTATACTTTTTTGCAGTATATTAATGCATTTCTGCCTTCTGTATGCAAACCAGGTGATTCAATAAAGTAATAATTTCTACATATCTATTGCTTTTTGGGTGGTGGGAGGGGGAGGAAAAGAACCAGAAGACCTAATAATTAATCATTTTGCCTGTTCCTTAAGCATATGGCACAATTACCGCATACTGGGGGGAAAAAATCCATCAGTTAAATAGCCATGAATGTCTCATGGAACAATTTGTTTGTGATAACATCATCTCCACAGCAACCAGTTGAAGCATCACAAACAGAGGATGATTTCTACTTTGGTATAAGTAGCAAAACCAGATCATTGCTAATAATACAAAGCCAGTAAGAGTAAAAAACAAAATAGCGTATCAGATCAGCTATCGGTAAACATAGCATGTTTCACAGCTGTTTACGATGAAGGATATAGAATAATACAGAATCCTCAATGAGCTACGGTTGGTATTTTTAATTAAGAGCCATTGCTATTTTCGCCTTTACTCCTAATTGCATTAGCTCATGAAATTTCCGTTAAAATGGAATGAAGACAGAAAAATTGTGAGAATTGCACGTTTTTTACAGTATCATTTTAGGAATTGTTTTAAATGGAAGGCATAGTCCAGGAAAGACTTTAAAAGCTCAACGATACTGGTGACTGCCTACACAGATCAAAAGAAAAACATACAATTGTAGGACTGGAAGGGACCTCAAGAGGTCTTCTAGTCTAGTCCCCTGCACTCAAGGCAGGACTAAGTATTCTCTAGACTAGGGGTTCTCAAACTTTTTTCTTTCTGAGCCACGCCCAACATGCTATAAAAATTAAACAGTCCACATGTGCCACAACTACTGTTTTTTCTGCATATCCAGTAGATTAAAAGCCAGGGCCGGTATTAGGGGGTAGCAAGCAGGGCAATTGCCTGGGCTCCACAAAACTAAGTTGCTTGGGCTTTGGCTTCAGCTCTGGGTGGCAGGATCGGGCTTCGGCTTTCTGTCCTGGGTCTGGTGAGTCTAATGCCAGCCCTGATCTCTCATTTATTTTGGCAGACCCTCTGGAACCTGCTCGTGGGCCCCCTGGGGACTCTGACTCTTGGTTGAGAACCACTGATCTAGACCATCCTCTTCTTTGGACTATCTTCAATTTGTCCACATCTTTCCTGAATGTGGCACCCAGAACTGAACACAATACTCCAGCTGAGGCCTAATCAGCATGAAGTAGAGTGGAAGAATTACTTCTCGTGTCTTGCTTACAACACTCCTGCTAATACATCACAGAATAACAACTTTTTTTTTGCAGCAATGTTACACTGTTGACTCATATTTTGCTTGCTATCTCTATGACCCCTAGATCCTTTTCCACAGTACTCCTTCCTAGGCAGTCATTTCCCATTTTGTATGTGTGCAACTGATTGTTCCTTCCTAAGTGGTGTACTTCGCATTCGTCCTTATTGAATTTCATCCTATTTACTTCAGACCATTTCTCCAGTTTGTCCAGATCATTTTGCATTTTAATCCTATCCTCCAAAGTACTTGCAACTCCTCCCAGCTTGATAACATCTAGAAACTCTATGCCATTATCTAAATCATTGATGAAGATATTGAATTGAACTGGACCCAGAACTGATGCCTGCAGGACCCCACTCGATATGCCCTTCCAGCTTGACTGTGAACCACTGATAACTACACTCTGGGAATGGTTTTCCAACCCGTTATGCACACCTTATAGTAGCTCCATGTAGACTGTATTTCCCTAGTTTATGAGAAGGTCATGTGAGACAGTATCAAAAGCCATACTAAAGTAAAAATATACCACATCTACTGCTTTCCCTTGTCAACAAGGCTTGTTACCATGTCAAAGAAAAATATTAGGTTGGTTTGACATGGTTTGTTCTTAACAAACCTGTGCTGACTGTTACTTATCACCTTAAGATAAGGTCTGCAAATTGATTGCGTAATTGATTTGCATAATTATCTTTCCAGGTACTGAATATAAGCTGACTGGTCTGTAATTCCCTGGATTGTTCTTATTCCCCTTTTTATAGATTGGCATATTTGCCCTTTTCCAGTCCTCTGGAATCTCTCCCGTCTTCTATGAACTTTCAGAGATAATTGTTAATGGCTCAGATATCTCCTCAGTCAACTCCTTGAGTATTCTAGGATGTATTTCATCAGGCCTTGGTGCCTTGAAGACATCTAACTTGTCTAAGTACTTTTTAACTTCTTTTCCTATTTCAGCCTCTGATCCTACCTCATTTTCACTGGCATTCATGAAGTTAGAGGTCCAGTCATTACAAAACTTTTTTGGTGAAGATTGAAACAAAAAAGTCATTTAGCACCACTACCATTTCCAAATTTTGTTATTGTTCTCCCTTTGCCCCCCCCCCCCCCAAGGGGAACTGGCCTATCTTGCCCTTGGTCTTCCTCTTGCTTTTAATGTATTTGTAGAATGTTTTCTTGTTACCCTTTATGTCTCTAGCTAGTTTAATCTCGTTTTGTGCCTTGGCCTTTCTAATTTTGTCCCTACAGACCTATGTTATTTGCTTATATTCATCCTTTGTACTTTGACTTAGTTTCCACTTTTTGTAGGACTCTTTTTTGAGTTTCAGATAATTGAAGATCTCCTGGTTAAGCCAGTTGGTGTCTTGCGATACTTTCTATCGTTTCCTACACAGTGGGATAGTTTGCTTTTCTTCCCTTAATAATGTTTCTGAAAAAATGCCAATTCTCTTGAACTTTTTTCCCCTTACAGTTGCTTCCCATGGGATCTTACCTGCCAACTCCCTGAGTTTGCTAAAGTCTGCCTTCTTGAAATCCATTATCTTTGTTCTGCTGTTTTCCCTCCTACGATGCCTTAGAATCATGAACTCTATCATTTCATGATCACTTTCACATAAGCTGCCTTCCACTTTCAAATTTTCAACCAGTTCCTCCCTATTTGTCAAAATCAAATCTAGAACAGCCTCTCCCCTAGTGACTTTCTCCACCTTCTGATATAAAAAAGTTGTCTCCAATACATTTCAAGAACTTGTTGGATAATCTATGCCCTGCTGTGACATTTTCCCAACAGATGTCTGGGTAGTTAAAGTCCAGCATCACCACCAAGTCCTGTGTGTTAGATTGTTTATAAAAAAGCCTTTATAAAACCATGTTATTAAATAGAAATCTGCAGCTGCTCAGCTGATACAAATTGTCATGACTCATAACAATTTATACCAGGTGAGGATCTGCTCCCAATAGGGAACTTTAAAAGGAGGAATTTTAGGATAAAAGAAGAAGATTCTTCTGAGAGGTACACCTGCATTTTATCCTTCCTATTTCATCCTTAAATAACTCTCATTTGAGCCTTAAAATCACCAACAGCACAAGCTTCTAAAAGTGTCCTTAGGTAGAAAATTCACAAACTAAAAACAAAATTCCTATAATAATTTCATCTTCTTTGGCCTTTATTTCACCAGGCCTCCATTAGTTTCATATTCAATAGGAGTTATTTTTCTCCTCTACTGCCACAAGCCATAAACCTGTGGTATAATTTGCACAGGTTTATAGAATTCCACAATTCTTGCATGATTTCGCAGCATTCTAAAGAGTTACATAGTGCCCTTGCTTTAGAAATACTAATCTGCTTGATTTAATTCTGACTCAGGAATAGGGTGACCAGATGTCCTGATTTTATAGGGACAGTTCCGATTTCGGGGGCTTTCTCTTACATAGGCACCTATTACCACCCACCCCATCCCGATTTTTTACACTTGCTATCTGGTCACCCTACTCAGGAAACAAAGTAACTCACCTTCCCAGGAAATAGGTGAGGTTTTGGCTCTAGTGAGGTTACATTTGTGTACCATATTACAAAATGTCAAAGGCTTAAGAATTGTTTCCAACTGACACTTCAAAATCTAAAAAGTACCAATATTTCAAGAACACAATGCATCTTCTGCTGTAGTGTCCTTCCAGCTATTGGTGTCCCGGAGATAGAACTGTAATCTGCTGAAAAGTATCTATTAGATGGCAACATTGCATTGTCAATTTTTTTTAACCAAGCGTTAAATTTACATATAAACTCCCTTACTAACAAAAAAGTTCTTTAAAAGTATTGTCTTTGGGCCTAGACCTACCAGACATACAAATTCTGTTAAATATTTGTTTACAGTAGGGATCCTAAATCTATCTTTTGTGAAACACATCTCGCTCAGCATGCATCTCTTGTGGAACCATAGTATACTAATAGCTCTACCTAATCTCAAACAGGACGACATACATCTGATCGCAAAAGCACACTATTTCGCCTGATATACATATCATACAGAAGAGAGAGCAGAACTATTTAAAGTGAAGAGGTAAGAGGTCGGGGCTATCAGCTTGAGTTTCTCAAACCTGCACTGCGTGTAAGTGTTAAATCCACAGCCAAGAGTAGAAATGAGCAGACGCGAAGTTGTTACACCACGATATGATGAGATCCTTGGTCAGATGGAACCACGAAAGCAGATGGTACATGATGACACTTATCCACAGTGCTATAATGTAGTCAGGCACGTACCAATAGAAAAATGCAATGAAATATGAGACTGTTGGGATACTATGGATTTTGAGTAATAAAGCTTGAATACCTTTAAGGTCACTCATACTTCTAATCTGATAGGTCAAATCATGATGTGGGAAGACAGAGAGCTTAGTAAGCACATGCTTTAATAGCACGTATGCTAACTAAATATGTGCTGCACTGGACTGTTTTACTCTTGCAGGATGAAATATTGGGTAGAATACAGAAGAGATGTGCCTAGACACTGAAGGCCTGACAGACAATGCGACTGCATCTCCCATTGCTAGCTAAACAAGGATCATATGATCCTTCACTTCTCACTTGGACAATTCCACCTACAAGCCAAGTACTTTCACAAGCAAAACATTAGTGACTCAAGCAAAACTACTGAATATTAGAATTCATCTATCTATATTTTCTATCAGTGTTAGAAGCAAAGGATAGTTATTTTGATTTCAGAGTTGCAAAATCAATATGAGTTTTATTACAAAAGAGATTGCCTGGGAGACTGCACAACAAGAAAGCTTTCAGTAATGTAGAGGAAATTTAAAAATGGCTTCTCACTCTTACCCAATTTGTTGTTTTAAGTTTTGTTCTTGGAGACATTAGCAAGCGTTTATCTAGGCCATATAAAAATAGATTGTCTTCTATTAACTCTTATCAGTTTGAAAATCTTTGAAAATAGAGTTTGTTGGTTTCAGCAGGCTAGACTATAACTACAGTATTGAATAATCATTTCCTTTTAATACATGTCCAATAAAATTATATAGCTCAGTAAGATTCATTACCAGTTTTCATTACTCTAGTTTATTTATATTTTTTCTATAAACTCTTGTAAAAAGCCACTACAGCCTATAAATCTATTGCAAGGAACTCATTAGTGAATTCTTATAGTCTTTACACTGCTGATGCCTCCCTACTGGGTCAGAGCCCCATTGTGCTAGGCACTGTACAGATGCATAAGAGATGGTTTCAGCCCCAAAGGCCTACAATCTATATAATCAAGACAAGTGGCACAGCAAAGTGAATTGCACAATGTGTCACAGCAGACTACTGGGAGAAGCAGGAAGAGAACTCAGCTCTCCTGACTCCCAGTCCAGTGCTCTTCTATCCACTAGACCATGCTGCCTCTTCACAACTAGTGGTAGGGGCTTAGGCTTTTGTTCTATAACAGCTTCATCTGTGAAGTTTTGCAACTGTGTGAAGCACAATGATAACTAACACATCACAGGAGGCCACAAATTGCAATAGTATCAGTAATAACAACCACAATCTAGCTTTGCATAACTGGTTTCCACTGATACATTACAACTGGAGCTCTAACTCTGTCAGCACTGATTTTTTTAATCTCTCCCAAAGACTTCACTTTAAAGTATATCTAAATCCACCACTTTTTAAAAAAACTGAAATGACTGAATTGCTTAAAATTATTTCTGTTCTTCTGTTTCTATCCTCTTTCCTTCACCAGCATAACTAGTCAAACAGAAAAGGAAAAAAGGAACTCATGAATGACCAAATCCTCCTCTCCTTACTCACATTAGAGTCACTGATTTCAAAAGGACTACTTGTGTGTAAGGGATGGAGGATTCAGCCCCAACTCTGTGCTTTCAAACAAAACAAAAACCTAGAAATATTCTAGGATTTAAGCTATTCTTGCTCCTCATCTTTTGTCTAAATGTTAAACTATATCTTAGAACAATCAATCTCTCGGTACTGTCTGACAGGGAGCTTCAGTTAACTTACAGATGTTAGTTTTCTCTTATGCTTGTTGCAAAAAGTATTTTAGAAAATAAGGGTTTTCTGGAATATTATGAAATGACAGCTTCATTTTAATCCTGGTGAAATAAGTAAAATTTTCATAGTCATTATTCAATCAGCCTCCACAAAGGAATATTTTAAAGCATATTTTGTTAACAATTAAGCATTGTGTTTCCATGATAATTAAGCATATTATTAAAAAATGGAAATTGGAAAAAGGACTAAATATAGTAAAGTGGCTCAGCATGTAAGGATAGGGGCAGCAGCAAATAAAAAAAGATTTTTCATATCTTAAAAAGTGCAAAGATTATGTAATTTGGGGTTTGTTTTTCTAGACTATGAATATAGCTAATGTAAATGTTAGAAATACAGATATGTAATAATAATGTGCATATTTACAGTGATTTTCCATCAGGAGCTCCCAGTACCCTTTCAAAGCTACACAAGCATTATTATTCACATTATTAGCCCCATTTTACAAAACAGAGAGGTTAAATGCCTTGCCCAAGATAAGTGGCAGAATTAGGAATCAGTGGCATACCGTGACATTTTTAGTAAGGCTGCAATGATTCAATTCTAAACTTGAATACCTTAAGTGGTCCAGCCATTTTAGTGACATTCCACCAAACAACACCCTAAATGCAGTGTGATCTTGCACATACATTTTACAAAATGGCATCCTCCATGCATATTTGGGGGCCAAACAAAATCTTACCATGGGGTAGATCCAGTCCACAGGCCACCCGTTGGAATTCCAGGGCATGCAATGCATGCTTTGCATACATAGACAGCATGCCACTGTTAGAATCTCTTGAGATTCTAGCCCATATTCAACCTGCTAGACCACAGTTGCCCTTCAAGATACCACGTCGTAGTTCTATTAGTGCCAGGAAGAACTGTTACTCCAATACAGTTGTTTCTTATGTTTCTCCTTGTGACTCTAGGCACCCCTGTATTCACACTCCACTCATTACTGCAACAATTTTTGTACAAAATATGCAAAATAATATCACTGTAAAATATATATAATAATGCTGTATGTAGAATTACAGATACTCACTAATATTATGCTTTCAAGTCTGTGACTAGGAGCTGTTTAATCCAGGCATGTCAGGGAGAGTTGATCAACAGGTTTTCTCCAGATAAAGGAAGGAGGCCAACACCTCAAACCAGATCTGGCCCAAATTCAATGGGCTATTTATTTGTATCCGAGGTTGCAGCAACAAGAAATAATTTGCATACTAGCAACCACCAATGGGGAGGGGCGGAACCAGCATGGAGCTTTATCTTCCGGACCTCATGGTGCTTTTACTCAGCACGAACTAATGAACTGCTGGCAAGCTGTTGGGGTCAGAACAAAACTGACACCCAGGGTTACAAGGCAGATGTTGACTGAACCCCTTATTGGCATGGCTGAACCCCAAAACATTACATTCCCACATCTAGTCGCCCTATTTGGTTATTTTTTTTTAAATAAAGTAAAAATGTACTGAGCAGATACAATAAGCCATCTTAGGTAAATCATTGCTATTAGTTAGTACAGCAGGACCAAAAATGGGATACTAGTACTATACTTTTGCTATACATCACTTGATTCCGAGAGCAAGACTTCTCTACAAATGAACAAAACAGGAGAAAACCTTTGCCCCAATTTCAGAGCGGTACTAAGCGTGCATGTATTGCAGTGATCCAATTTGAAAGCAACAAAGGCATGGGAGATTATAGTGACATCTACATCCAAAAGGCACAACCTTCTTACCAAGCAAAGATGGTGAAAAGCACTCAGACAATTGCTGCTACCTAAACATCCAGAAACAGTTGAGAGTCCAACATGACAATAGGCAGCAAGTCTACATAATAGCGGACATATTCCCATGAAAAGGAATACAGTACAGATCTCTCAGCCATTTCCCCAGATCCTTCCCACATACTCTTTCTACTTAGATGGTAAGCTTTTGGGGGGGAAGGGATGGTCTTTTTGTCTGTGTTTGTGCAGCACCTAGCAGAACGGGGTCCTGGCCCACTATCAGCAATACAAATTAACAACAATCTGGATTGAGCCACTAGCAGCTAACCCCCACCCATAACCCACCTGTGACATATTAGGAAAATCACTCAACCATGCTCATTGTATCAGACAGTATCCAAGGCAACAGATTTAAAAGAATCAGTGTGGGTCTTTGTCCATCGTCAGGAGATGATGAACCAACAAAACTAGTGAAATTTCCATACAGCACCTAGGCCTAAAACCAGACGAACAGCACATGAGTATTCCTGGTGCTGCAGGAGCAGTTGCACACATGTTCTCAAATCCTTTTAAAAAAAGGAACAGGCAGATAACTAGAGGTATCATCAATGCCTAGAGAAGGTTTCTTAGAGTGCCTTAATTGCTAATAAATAGCAAATTGCCATTGGCTTCTTCCCTCCCTCCCCCCCAGATGAAAGCATTATGATGTAATGTATTTTGGCAGGTACCGTGCAAAATCTACAATCAGGACCGAGCCCCCATTGTACTAGGTGCTGTACACACACACACACACACACACACACACACACACACACACACACAGAGGAAGACAGGTGCTCTGCCCCAAAGAGCTTACTTCTAATTCAAAACGAAATTTAAGAACTGTGACCATATGAACAAAGTGGACAGGGAAGATGAGAGAACACACTGGCACAATGGTTAGTTATAACTTGATGGATCCAAACCATTTGATAGTGTTTTTCTTGCCCTTTATAAATAAATCAAATCAGCTATCCCTGACTGCAGCTCGAGATAGCCATCTCTGGCTATTCTGTAGGATCATGCTGTAAAAGCAGCTAACATCTGAGCAGTGTAATAGCAGAGAATGACAATCATGCAAGATTAACAAATAGAATCCAAGGTATCATTTTCTTAACCATTCCAGGAAATGGCTGGGAATAAACAGCCATAAATAGAACTAGAAATGTATGGTAATATATACACCCTGCTATAACTGCTATTCTTTCAGAATCTTATAAAGCAATTTCCCATGTCAAGGGTAGATTTTAATGAAACTGCTGGCAAACTCCATGCCCTCTCCCCCCTGAAACACATTTACACACTGCCACAATAAACATTTAACAATTATCCCCATCTTCTGTCTCCTGACAGACTGTCTTCGGGTTCTTAATCAAAAAAGATAAATAAAGTAAGATACAGGGCTGTTAGTCCAGAATTCATCCACTCCCCTGAACCATAACCAAACAGGCAATAAACTGAAAGAAGGTATAAAATCTCAGTAGCAATTGCTTGCACAGTCAGCCTCAACAATGAGCCTATCATCTCATCACTAGTATCATGTAGCCAAAAGCAATGTGTATCTACCTTGCAGATTGCTGCCTAGGGACACCTAAGTAACTCCAGCACTTCTGCATCTGACAGGCTGAAAATCAAGCAGAGTTAAGAATGCTAGCAGAACTGATAAGAAAAGGTGTACGGAAAGAATCCATTGCTCTCGGTAGCTTGCCTGCTGACTGTGGTAAGATTTACCTAGAGAGGAAGACAATTGCCAGAGGCTGCCACATTTAGGAAGGAAACATAGTAGGGTGGTTTGGTTTGTACATTTCAGGTATATTTTATTGATAGCCTTAAGATTTCAGGTCTTCCTTTTTTAAGCCCATAAAAAGACTGAAACACAGATTGAGTTCAATATAGGGTTTTATTCCCTGATTATTGTGCATAGATTTGTAAAGGCAAAGAGGGACTTCATATGGAAAAATGAAGCAATAATTCAGAAACTGATGCACAGAAAAGATAAGAGAATTGTCCAAGGCAACACAGTGAGTCAGTGGCAGAGTTGTGAATAGAACTACAATCTCCTGACTAGTCCAGTTTGTGCCCTCTCCACTGGACCAATAAAGAAAAGTGCCTGGAAACACTCTTCGAAGTATAAAATCCTTAATTCCCAAAGACCCACCTCTGGTGTGAGCTTCTGGGAATTAAACCATAAGGAACTGAATAGCTTGTCAGAGCCTCTTCACCTGAGTTAACCGGTAACTCTGTATGCTAGAACCTCCGTAGACAGTAGCGATCAAACAATTTTCAATTTTAGATAATTTTGCTCCAGCATATTTCACTATTTTATGTACTCATAAAGCTCTTGAATTTGAAAATGTTGATCCCCTGAGACTGTACTGTATCATCAAGGGAGCAACCCCCTCTCTTCAATATATTTTCAACTTGCCTCGGTGCCTTTATTTTAAAGATTTTAAATAAAAGGGGACTGCTAAAAAATATTAGCTTTCACCTCATATAAAAATTCAATTTGTCTAACTGCAGGCTATTCTAATTAAATACAGGATTTTAAAAAATGTTTGAACCAGAATCATCATGAAAATTATTTGTCTCAGACAAGGTAATTTACTGAGAGTATAGCAGCATAAAGATGACACTTCAAAAATAAGTTCAAATTGTAATGGATAACAGGAAAGAGATAATTCAATAATCCTTATAAAAGAATCTAACAGAGCATAAATATGAGTTTATAGAAGTTCTGAAAGCACCTAAGATAACACACTATGCAGATCAAAAATATATCCTCCAAATTCATTTTCATTATTTTAATCTTAAAAGTTTTTCCCTTGTGCATTATAAATAGTTCTACATGCATTATTTTCAGATTTCAAGATTGCATAACAAAACAAGCTATTTTACTCTTCCTTTCTTTTTAAATTAGGAAAAAATGAGAAAAAGTTTTGTACCTCTCAAAATAACTTAACACAAATATAACGTACACAGCATTCTCCGCATCTCTCAAGGCAGGGAACTGCAGGAGGCAATGCAGTGATCCTGGCAGCTGAAATACATACATTGTCAAGTCCTCATGGGCATCAACAAAAGCTGCTACACAGGCTACACCCAGGGCCCAAGCGCCCATATATATTAGGGTGCAAGTTCTACATGGATTTATATCCCTGACCCTTACACACACACTGATTTCAAAGAGGCATGACTTCAATGCAACATGCTTCAACAAGCACCTTCACCTCCACTGTTCTCTCCTATCACCTCTTGCAAAACCATTGACTTTAAAGGGGTTGAAAGGGATATCAGTCAGTACAGAATTTGGCCTTGTCTCTCTAAGAAACTGAAGACATATCAGTTGCCTCTGGTCTTATATATCTAGAGAAGGTCAAAAATAACGGGAGACATTTGTGAAAAAATTGTTGCATTTTTGTAAATTTTCTAAACATGAAATTTTTGACAAGCTTTGCTTATAACCTTTATAATGGCCATCCAGTAAAGGACAACAAATATTTCAACAGGTCCAACATTTCAGGCATAACTTTCAAGCAAAAACAGTGAGCCTAATTTGTGTGTGCATTCTACTTCACATGTATGCACGAGCTGGATATTTGCATGTGTGTGCGCTGTACATGTGTATACCCAAGTGAGGAAAATAGCTTTTGTAGGCACAGACCACCCCATAACATTTAAAAGCGTATATTTCAAATGTTTTATCTTAAATTCATGAGGTTTAAAGTAACATTTCCCTGTTTAGATTTAAATTTCCTATAGCCCGGTCCCAAATTCCTTTGTTTGGAAGAATAAGAACGTTGGTTTGGTTTTATTAGATTAGCAAAGAAGAAAGTGGAGATGATGAAATTAATCAGAAATCTGAATAATATTTTTATTTTGTTGATGAATGTTTGAGCAACTGGCTTTGTTGTGGTGGGGTTTCTCCTAATAGTAATTTAAAAAATATACCCATATGTCAATTCCCCATGGCAAAAATAAAGTGCTTTCAACTTAGATTTACATATTTCTTCTCATTGCAGTGACTTCACTGTATTCCCTGAATGACCTCATGTCACTTGTAGTTTGAGTAAAACATTATGATCGAAACATAGGGAACGAGTGGGGGGGCACATGAGGTCCCAATCCTCCCCCCCGATTTCTGCCAGGATGGGAGTCGGGCTGAGTGTAGCTGAGGGGAACGTGCCTGGGAAAGGCACTGACACTGTGCCTTTCCACTGACTTTTGCTAGGTGGTGCCCAGAACAGGGAAGCGAGAGGCAGCTGGCATCAGGCTCAATAGTAGAGCCTGCATGGGGTGCGTGTGAGGCTGCAGAAGGGAGTTTGGGGCAATGAGAGTGGGAAAGTAGCAGGGCCTGGGGGTGCTGAGGGAGGCAGCAGGAGACAGGAGTGATGGGGAGGATACAGTTTCAGGGGAACTACACTTGTAACATTTTATTTCATTTTTTTCGGGCAGAGTATTTAAACATGCTTAAGCACTTGAGCAGTTCCAATGATTTCAGTGGGACTACCCACATACTTAGAATTGAGCATATGCTTAAGAATTTGCTGGATTGGGGCCTTAATGTCAGAATGTATTATAATACATAATAATTAAGAACTGGAACGTCACACTATTAAACTTTGTGACGTTAAAAGCAAAAGTTAGTCAGTTGTGAAGCTCTGATCCAAATTCAAGTTCCTAAACTTCAGATCCAAACCCAACCTACTTCACAAGAGTGTTGGGATTTGAAGTTCTGAACTGGCCCATCATAAAAATAAACCTGAGCTATGAAGTTGAAATCTGGACCTAGATCTGATCTTCCTCATGTTTCTGAGTGGTTTAGATTCTGTGTCCTAATTTTGGGTCCATCTCTAGTTAAAAGTGAAGTGTAAAGAGAAAATGGAATTGTAGGAAGCTCAGAAACGTGACTGGAATGTCCCAGCTAACTGGGCTGTGCACAGGAGATTGAGCACAGAAATCTGTTTTAATTTACTTTCCAAAAATTCTTTCAAACCACTCTCCTCCTGCCATGAAATCTGTTCTTACAGGTTTGCTAATGATGACCCATATTCATCATTCTGGGATACTCTAGATACCAGAAGATGCCAGAGGATACATCATAGCCACCAGGAGAGTTAGCATGGAATTTCTGGTACTTGTGATGCTCAAGAGAGCCTATGTCTCCTTGTAAACCCAGAAGAGAGAGCAGATTTCAAATGGAGAGGGGAAATAATTTTATAAGGTTACATTAAACATTATTCCTGACATAATTATTGGGTGTTGGTATCACCACAAGAGCTCTAAAAAGATCATATCAAAGGATTGATTTGCAAATAGCTCTGTTCTTCAAATTGATATAATACATCAGTACAATCCAGAGCTTCTTCATGTGTAGCTCTTTTAGAACAGTTTCCACCTGTTATTACATAGATTCATAAAACATAACATCAAATGTGGCTCTAGAAATCAAAACTTCAGTGTCTCTTGAGTACCTGCCCTGAACCCTGCGGCATGCCATCAAAACCTTTACATTGTTACACACACACACACACACACACACACACACTATTAGCAGTTACCAGTCGCCTAAGAGAGGAAAGGTCAGTGGGTCAATGAAACGTCCTCAACAAGTTAACAGGATACATGACTGTCTAAATTCAATAGACTCAAGTCTATGAATAAGTAAAATCCCAGTTCTTCTTGACTACTTGGTAAGCAAAACATTCTGAATTGATTGTGGGGATAATTAACTTAAAACCAGTTAACTTAAAATCCCTGTAACTGGATTTTAAAAGACCTGTTAACAACTAGGTGATCAATGAATAGTGCAGTTGTTGGATTCATTTACTCACTGCCTCTTAATTGTTTCTGAAATAGTGATAAAGAAATAGCTTCTGTTTAAAGAAGATAAAATACAGTGACAGAATTCATTGCTGTGTTAACAAATAAAAAAAACGGCATACTAAATATTTTGACTCACCTACCACTAAGCCACTCACTTTCTTAGTGCCACAATTTTGTTTTATACCAAGCTCCATTTCTGCAAACACTTACATACTTGCTTAACTTAAAGCATGTGCATGTTTGCAGGATTGTAGTCTAAATGTAATACATCTCAAAGGTAAGAGGAAACTAAGAGATTGGTTTATTTATATACATTTACAAAGACTAAGAAATGAGGGAAAAGATACAAAAATTAGGAACAATAACACCATATTAGAACTTTGCACATTGTCTTATATGGGATAAATCTAATTTTAAATACATAAAAAGGATTTCAAAAGCTATAAAGAAAGAAAAACAGTCCTCACTTCTCAACATTTACATGAGTTACCTCAGTGTAACCTGGCTTCTTATAGAACTTCTCTCTGTACATTTCAGGACACTAACCCCCTTTAGTGTCTTCTGTAAGACGGATGGACACAAGAACTGGACTTCTCCTAAGAAGCTCTCTCCCACTGACTCATGTTCCAAGCACAGTTCTACCAGGATCTGTCACCACAGACTTATCTGGAAGATGAAGTTACCTCCAACTGGGCTTCTTTATGTAAGATACCAATCCACTAACAAAAATACCAGCATTCAACAGAACTATGTCACTGCTAGAGAATTCTATGGGATGGTCCAAAAATACCTTACAGAAAAGTGATCATTTTCTATTCAATTCCATGGGACTTTTCCATTAAGGATGACAATCAAGATCACTTCAGGAAGACTTCACATGACAAAAGAAACTAAACACTTTTCCAGATGGCTGACTCTACTGGTTGATAAAGTCTTTGGTGAGAAAGAGCTTGTGAGGAGATCTATCCCCAGACAGAAAAGTTTAGTCTTAGGAGAGGGGGAAGTATTTTTGCTTTGAGATAGACTGCCCACCTCCTAATCTAAACACGAGGCTGCAGATTGTGACAGGGAGTCTGAGGATTTAAAATATGCTAAGTTTCAGACAGGACAAAAAATGTGCAGGAACATTTTATTTTGTAAAGTAATATATGATTTACTGAAAGTATCTGCCTGTTGGCATATTTTTTGCTTAATTAAGCTGGTTGATATAGAACAGAGATCTGCAGGCATAGATGCAACACAAACCCCTGAACCTTTTCAGGTTTCAGAGTAGCAGCCGTGTTAGTCTGTATCCGCCAAAAGAACAGGAGTACTTGTGGCACCTTAGAGACTAACAAATTTATTAGAGCATAAGCTTTCGTGGACTACAGCCCACTTCTTTGGATGAACCTTTTCAGGGAACAGAACCCAGAGGATACATGCCAGTATACTGAAAGGTGTTGTAAAAACATTTTTCTATTAACGCTGTTGCAATTTATCACAGCAACCATTGATCTGTTAGTTATTACAGGCATTGGTAAGTCTGCCATTTAAAAGACACAGAAGGTTTCTGCAGTATTACCCATATGTAATAAAAGCACTTCCTAGGGACTACTTCTAACATATGTTTGATAGGATTTTAGGAGAGGGCTGAGGGTTTGCTTTTCTGAACGATGTAAGGATGGAAGAAGTGTTTTGGTAGGTGGCTAGCTGAATTCCTTTGTGAATAATTGTTTTAAATGCTGCTGGGGTATTGTTACCAATATTACCTAACTGAGATCTCATGATGAAAAAAGCGATCTAAAAGCACTTTACATAGGAGGACAGTATCATTATTCTCATTTTATGATTGGGAAACTGAAGCACTGAGGGGAATCAACTTGCCCAGGGTCCCCCAGCAGATCAATGGCCAGCCCAGGAATAGAACCCTGTTCTCCTGAGACCCAGGCCAGTGCTCTATCACTAGGCCATGCTGTCTCCCCTATTGTACTATTAGGGCACCTAAACCCCTGTATAGGTATCTCTTTGTTACTATTTAAATCAAAATAAATATGGAGGTAGTAATATTGTTTACTTTCCCAAGGCAAGGAGCAAGTGTTTGTGTGACCACTATATACCAGTCAAAATAATCACCCTTCCTGTTTAGTCTGTTTCCCTGATATGTTTATTTTCTCTCCTTTCTTTTTAGAGAATTTTGACCTACTAGGAGGATTTTTCTGAGGCGCTACCTCTAAGTGTTGCTACTTTGGCAACACTTTTTAATTTTGTTGCTATTTGCAGCTGTTTCATCAGCATTCCTCTGAATAACAGCAGCCTATCTCCACAGCAACTGTACCCATAATGCACTTAAATGTGCATCTTCACAAGAGGCAGATCACTCACCTTGGTACATTTTCAGCTGTTGTGGATTTGGGAAATTACTCGACGTATATAAATGTGTGACCAAATTTAAAAGATACCACTACAATTGAGCCATTGGCAAGGGAGATGACAGTACACTAGCAACTCGATCAGTGGCAAACTGGCATCACGTACAGCAACATTGCTAAACCAGTTAGGAGACAACCAAGAAGTGAACTGAAAGTTGGGTTCCCATTAGCTTGCATCTACTGCCTAAGGGCAGCAAATAGACTCTCTTAGACCCCGGAGAAACCCAAGCATAAAAGAGAAGGTGCAGTTCACCTACTCC
Organism: Chrysemys picta bellii; assembly: GCF_011386835.1. NCBI lineage: Eukaryota > Metazoa > Chordata > Testudines > Emydidae > Chrysemys > Chrysemys picta. The sequence continues at coordinate 41,376,270 of NC_088797.1, forward strand.
TCCTACTACCATGTTCCTGTCCCATCATCTCCCCCCAGTCAGAGCAGTTCCTCCATACTGGACTTGTCTCTGGGGCAGCAAAGAGGCACTGCAAGGGTTAGTAGAACCAGCTTCACATCCCCTAATAATAGTAGCTGACCTTGCCCAAAAGCTGAGTATTGTGCAGACATGGGGAAGACGAGAGGACGGAGAAGCTTCACCCCTCAAACCATCAGCCCCACAACCCACTCAGCAGCCTAACCCTCAGCCACTCCAGGAACACCAGCTCCAACCACCACCATCTTTAGGCTATATCTACACTATGCACCACTGGTGGCAGTGTGTAGCACATAGGTAGCTACAAAGTGCAGCGAAAAGCCTGCTGTGTCCATACTACAGTACGTAGCTATGTGTGTCAGTAAAAGCCTCTGGCGGAGGGTAGGCAGCAGGGAAAGTTGTTACAAGGTGTTTTTCAGCCATTGTAGTGATCACAAACAAAAAAGGCTGGGAACCAAAGATCAACAGTAAAAGTGACTATTGCTGAAGAGACAGAAGGATTGCCTCAAATCAACTACAAGAAAAATAAGAAGTAGGCTTGGCACAGAAATCCAGCACCACTCTTAATCACATTAATAAATATTTATTATCATGGTGTGACCATGATGCCAGCTCCTAGTACTTGCACCACAGTTCTAATCTGCTTGCCTAAAACCAAGAGCTGTGTGAAAGCCCAGAGTTAGGGGGAGCTGTGGTGACACAGGCAGTGCAGCAAACACAGTTATTTGTATTGGGGCAGGGTCAGCGCCATTATGCTAAGCACTCTACAAATGAATACCGTGACACGATCCCTATCTCAAAGGGCTTACAGCCTCAGGAGTTTGGTCACAGATATATTTTGCAGGTATAGAGTGTTCCCCAATTGCTCCATTTTTTTATTTATTTTTACAAAATATTGGGTTTTAGGTGAAGAGAAACAGAACATAAGCATGGCAGTCCAGTCTCTTCACCGTCATCCAGTTTCCTGGGAGTGGGTTCCTCTTAGGGTCCAACACAGCTGCTTAGGAGTAACGGGACCAGATTGCAGAAACCACAGCCTGTTTCAAGGGGTAAAGGCACTAGTGGTGGGCTGCCACAAGAATGAATCTCATTTTGTTCCTCTCGGTAGTATTCAGTTTCGTGTAAATACGATATTTGCTCAGGGTTAGCACTAAGACTTGGTATCTCATCATAATGTGAAAATAGCTTTTTTTAAGTCCTGTTTTTACATGACTAGTACACTTAAAATGCCGGACTGAGCTATTACTGAACCTTTTATGGAATACAGTGTTATTTTATCCATATGCCACAATACAGTATAACTTAAGAACGGATATCCCAATGGACATTTCCCATTTTAGCACACTAAAAAGCCTAAAAAGAGAAGGTGACCTCAGATATTAAGTTCACATTGTCAAATTACTCCAAATGTCACAGCACAAGTAACCTATTTCCAATAAAATAATCATTAGTTACAGTGCCTCAGACGCGTCATCCATTTTACTTTTCTATTGCATAGCAAACTATTAATTCAAAATGGGCAGTAAGCACCTTTAGAAAGAATCCAAAATCACAGTACCCCATAATAGTTATGTACTATACCGTGTACTATCACCGTACCCTACTTTCAACCTAGCTACAGTAGCTGAATAGAACATGTCAAAGATGGCTTATATGTTTTTCTGCTAATTATATTCTTATTTCTCCTCCAAAATTTAATTTTAACAGTAGTTCACGCATTACAAGACCTGATCCAAAGCTTGTTGAGGTCCTTCTATTGTTTTCTATGGGTTTTGGATCACTAATTAGCAAAAAATTCATTCACTACATGAATACATCTCGTTCATTTTTGAAGTGTCACAACAGAAAGCTTCTTTAAGCAATGGCAGCAAATAACTAAAAAGACCAAAACATGTTATGGGTTATTTAAACTTTCAAAATAACACCTCTGTATATTAATCACGTGTTACATTTTTGGAAGTTTTTTAGGCTTTTGCATAAAACCAGCTGTCAAATTAGAACTTATTTAATCAATTTAAGGTTTAATAATTTTCACAGTACAGTCAAGTTGCGTACTTTCATATTATTCACGCCAGTTACTTGAGTATACTTAGAGCCCATTAATTAATCACTTACTGAATAGACTTAAAGGATATACTGCAAAATGCATAAAAACAGACTTCAGGGTCTACAACAGAGGTCCCCAAACTATGGGGCATGACCACCTATGGGGGTGCAGAGGAAAGTCTGGGGGGGGGGGATTCAGCAAGCCTAGGCCAGCCCCGTGGGGGCATGGAGGAAGCGCCACCCAGCCCCGCTCTGCCCCGAGTTCTGCACCAGCCCTGGCCCCAGGCCCAGCCACCGGGACACTAAAAGTCCAGTTACCGGCAGTAACTGGCCCTGGGCCTCCACCACCGGGGAGTGGGAAGAGCAGCAACTGCTGCTGGAGCCTGGAGGAGCACTCAGTGACGGCTCCGGCGAGAGGTACGGCTCCTCCATCCTACCATGTGTGTGACTCCCCCTCCCCCGCTCAGCCCCACTAACCCCCCAACTCTCGAGCACAGTTCCCCCACCCCTGCCCGAGTCACCCCCACACCATGGCTCCCCCCCTTCATCCTGCCCCACTCACCCCCCACCCCAGGTGGGGGGCAGTGTGCGAATGAAAAATTTGGGGACCACTGGTCTACAACAATCTAAACATTTCTAATGTGGCACCTAAGGTCTGACAATAATATTAAGAATGTCTATATAATGTCCACAAAGGACTTGCAACTCTCCATCACTTTTTGTTTTAGGCACTATTTCATTGGTAGCCATGAAAATTGTTGCTGGATTATTCACCTACTATACCTTCTTCAACAGGGTAACAAGCCTGGTGGTTAGGAGGCGAAGAGGTAGATGTGGTATATTCTTGACTTTAGTAAGGCTTTTGATACTGTCTCGCATGACCCTCTCATGAACAAACTAGGGAAATACAACCTAGATGGAGCTACTATAAGGTGGGTGCATAACTGGTTGGAAAACTGTTCTCTTAGGAGACAGAAGCAGAAACCTGGAATTTTTTTTTATTAGCTTTAACATTTTGTAACATAATTAGCTAAACAGCTTCAGACTGGAAATAAGGTGTAAATGTTTAATGGTGACAGTAATTAATCATTGAAACAATTTACCTGGGGTCATGGGGGACTCTGCATCATGGACAACTTTTAAATCAAGATCGGATGGTTTTCTAAAAGATCTGCTCTAGGAATTATTTTGGGGAAGTTCCATGGCCTGTTTTATGCAACAGGACAGACTAGAAGATCGCAATGGCCCATTCTGATCTTGGAATATATGAACAAACATATATGTCGGTATATTTCCAAGCATCCTATCTAGACTGTTCTTGTAGCTATGTCTTAATATTTGCTAAAGTTAATATTTGCACATAAGTGTGTAATGACTTAGAAACTAAGTTATAATAATTTTATTAGTGTAATTTTTGCATCAATATTGGGGTCTTTCCCCGACAATGTGTATCTGAGTTATAGCCCACTGTCTCAGCTCATTTTATTCAAGGTGGACAGCTGCAGCTGAAGCAGATCATTATGCAATAGGAAAATAGCATAGTTTTAACAAGAGTGAACACTGCCAAGCAGGAAATGATAAACTCTTGTAAGGGAAGGAAGAGAAGAATAAAAACAAGAAAAAGTAATAGAAAAGAAACATGAAGAAGTGGGAAGAAAAAGTAACTTTAAAAATAATAGGAGTACTTGTGGCACCTTAGAGACTAAAGAATTTATTTGAGCATAATGAAAATGGGAAAAGTTTAAGTGTTCAGAGGTTCTTTTTTATTATTTTGTGATATAGGGCTGTATATTTTGATAACCAATATTTATTAGTCAACTAGATTCCATGCACAATTAGTTGGAACTATCTAAACTTACTCTTTGGTGTATGTTTACGAGTGACCCAAATATGGCTTGCTCAGGCAGTTTTTTCTATGCATTGAACTTCATATTGATGGGACACTATCTCCTGAATGACACAGTAATTTGGAATTTATTCTCCTCCAATCTGGAAAGTGACAAACTGATAAATGGAATGAAGGCAGCAGCCCTCATTCAGTAGGTAATAGACTTAGGGCAGCTCTACACTAACCCCCCAATTCGAACTAAGGTACGCAACTTCAGCTACGTGAATAACGTAGCTGAAGTTCGAAGTACCTTAGTTCGAACTTACCTTGGTCCAGACGCGGCAGGCAAGCTCCCCCGTCGACTTCGCGGTACTCCTCTCGCCGAGCTGGAGTACCGCAGTTAACGGCGAGCACTTCCGGGTTCAACTTATCTCGTCCAGACAAGACGCGATAAGTCGAACCCAGAAGTTCTATTTGCTTGCCGCCGAACTACGGGGTAGTGTAGACCTACCCTTAGACAAATACAGTTCAGTTAGAGAGCATTAACTACTCTCTAACCAAACCTGAATGTAAAAGCAGAGTGGAAGACAGAAGATCCCAGTCTAACACACTATATAAATCTAAATCATGTTTGATGGCAAAGGACATTAATATGCACGTGAAACACTGTGCTAATTGTTGAAATAGTTTGCAAACCTAAGAAACTCTCTTCTCAGCATATTTGGGTAAGAACTGAAATATACATTGACCTGAGGGTAAATGTCTGATCCTCTGGGATTAATAAGAACCTCACATATGGTGAACTAGGTTTTCAATAACCGCTCATTATATTAGAACTGTTTGTCTGGAAGGGAGCCAAGGCCTGGAATGCCTAAAGGGGACTGTGTTTGGCTTCTGGTTAGCCAGTGTGGTATTGCAGATGCTCTTTAGACAACTGGTTTGGTTAATCTAATTATAGTATAAACCACCATCTTGGATGGGGGATTGTCTGCCGGATTTCTTGCAGTCTGCATTCTCTGAGTGTGGCATTCTCTGTGTGGCCTATCACAGGTACCTGGTCACAGCTACAATTTAATAAACTTTTTTTTTTTGGTATATGTATAATTCCTTTATACACCAGATTATTCTCCTAATGTGGTTCCTGCCTCATCCAATTTATATAGAAAAAAATTAATTCAAACTGGAATCACAGTGTCCGAAGTTTTATGCATGAGCTTAATAGCTCAAAGGCTACTGCACAGGACCTAAACTAGAAAGTTTTTACAAATAACATTCAGTGATTATTGAAACATCACACAATAAAGGGCACAGTACTTCTATTGCAGTTCAGATTTAAAAGTTTATGGAACACACTTTACTTGAAAAAAAGCTCTGCTGATTGCAAAAATATTTACATATTAATAAAAAAGTTCAGTGGAAACTGGAAAGGTGCTTTTAGCAACTACAGAAATTTAATTTAGAAATGTTTTATCAAGTGTACCACCATTTTTTATTTGTAGCTGCAATGCAGCATTTTCTTTAGTATCCAATGCCCAGCTGTCTACCCTCCTCCACCATTATTTATTAAGAAAGAGGCCTAGAGAAGTGTCACTGCAGGGCAAAAATATTTCATTAATGCAGTTCTGTAGGCATGACACTGTTATATCAGCACTGAAGAGGAGGCAAACAAAGACATTTACTATACACACTACTGAAACATTTATAGAAAGTTATATGTTAAATGGAATTATTAATAATAAGTAATAGGATACTTATTTCAGCATACTGAGCAACATAGGACACTGCTATGGATAAAGTAGTCCTACGAAATACACTTCTGCAGGACCTGTATTTGTTGCCTGCATGTTACATAAGTGATAGCCAGAGATGAACAGAATGGGCATGCTAATATATTCAAGACATTCTAAAGAAGATTTTTCTATTCTTTTAATTCTGCTATCCTTCCTTGCTAAACAGTTTATTGACTGCTAATTGACTGCTATGTCTACAACTCTCACTGAGGATCTTCAACCACCTCTTTAAACCATTTTCACCCATCCCTTCTACTCCTCTGTACCAAAGATCTTGTCAGTTTTACCATCCAGAGGGAGCTCTCCTCCTCCCCCCTTTCCTTTCTCTCAGTCTCTTGCCCATTACCCCCCTCCTAACTTTCTCCTTGAACCCCAATACTAACTTTGAGGATTCCTCATGTGATCTTCTAAGTCTGCAATTCTGCAAAGGCTTATGGCACATACTTACTTAACTTTGCGCACAAGTAGCTCTACTGACTTCAAGGGGATTGCTCACAAGAATAAAATAAAGCATGTGTGTAGATCTTTGTAGGACCAGAGCCTAATTATGCCCACGTATTCTTATTGTGCTGCATCTGTACCACTTTTAAGCTGGTATTTTATTTTGCTTCTCATAAGAAAATGTTACACAAGACGTAAGACTTCAAATGACAAAATACATGAAAGAAAAATACTACATTCATCTGATTGGTGAAAACCTGTTAGCAACAAAAACCGAAAAAGAATTGCATGAAACTATAATACCAAATATTAAATAATACTTAATACAGCTGTTCTTTGATGTAGTATTAAGGTTGTGAGAGAAAAGGAAAAGCCAAAAAATTCAATTCATGTCATTATGAAAACAGAAGGCACACACACACAGCCTAGGAAGACTCTTAACTTCTTGGGTTCTTTTTGGGTCACAGCCTTTATTTTCAATTAAGTTTAGTGCATATGAAAGTCACAGGCTGATAAACCTTTTATTCACACAGCAGCCCTGCGGATGGGCAATTCAAGTGCCCTTTGCACTGACCTGCTAACCCTGACCTATAAGAACCGCTTGGTACAAGAGAGAGGTTATTACAACTTTATTCAGTCCTCAATGTCTGAATAATACTTCCAAGAAGAATACTAATTATGTTTACTCTCCATCTTTTCCCCTGCATGTGGGTACTAAAACACTGGACAGCAACCACCATCTGATTTGCCATTAAACGGAAACCATATTGAGTCAGACTGGATTTGAATAGCGACCTAAGATGAAAGAGACTGTATCCTAATGATGATTCTCAACACATCCAACTTGCTCATTTGCTTCACCCTTTACTGTAATATAAACATAAGTTCTTAATTTGTCAATAAGCTTGTTTTTCCTCCACTTTATTTTCTTTTTAAATATACTCAGGCTCAGCTAAATAAATATTTAAGACCTAGATATCTAGACTGGAACCAAGGGTACACAGCGGCATGCTAATGTTAACTTAAAATTCTTCTTGTGTTAATCCATGTTAAAGCATTAGACTTTGATATAATGTAGTTTAACTTCTCTATATTACATTAGTGAATTGAAGAACACAGGTTATTGACTTAGTCCCTTAAATGTTGCATGTTACTGATTCAGTCCATCTGATCTTTCCACATTATGGATACATAATAAAAAGTCTAACATAATTATAAATAGAAAAAAAAGTATGTGTATATATAATCCCTAGCTAAACAACATAGCATCCTGAAAATACCCTAAATTGCTGTTCTACATGGCAGACTAATAACATGTTAAACTTCAGTTAAAAACAATTAAGACATTTCCATTTATGGGAATACAAAAGGCAACACAAAATGGTTAAAATCAGGGTCTGTGGCTGTGCTCCAGCTCTGCTCCAGCTCCAGGCAAAAACCTGCAGCTCCACTGCTCCAGAGCTGTTACGCGCTCCAACTCCGGGCTCCGCTTAAAATATTCATTTACCTTTATGTAATATCAACAGCCAAAGTGATAATATGAAAAGGTTACCTTAAAAGTTACTAATGGCTTGACACCTTACACAACAGAGTGAGTCCAGAGTGAAATTTTATGGTCAAGTATGGAAGCCTATAGAAAGGTTATAACAAATATGATGACAAAAATTTAAGAAGAGCAAAACAATTAGTGTCATTATATCTAGAGCTGACTAGAGAATGACATTTCTGGTTCGCACCAACTTTTGAGATTTTGAAATTTGTTTTCATTCCACATTGGTATGAAAACAGAAACCCTTGGAACATTTTTTATGTAAGGGGGTTGGGGGAGGTGGATGTATGCACCAGTCTCAAACTATAGCGTGGTGATTAGAATGCTGGGCTGAGATGTGGGATACCCAGGGTGAAGTCCCTGCTTTCCCCATTTCAAATCAGAATTTTTCCATCATAGATCACTCCAAATCAGGCAGAGCAGGGAGTTAGTTCTGGATCTTCTATATCCCAAGGTAGTACCCTAACCACCAGGCTATAGTCTCCCTCTGCCCCTCTCCCCAGACTGAAAAAAACTTTCCCAACCTAAATTTCAAGGAAACAGATACTTCTCCACAAAATGTTTCAGTTTAGATGAAACAACATATTTTGCCATAATTTCATTTGGTGAAATGTTCATCCAGTTCTAATTATAGCCCAACAAATATAATGGGCATACAAAACTCTGTTACATATCACAATGTTTTATTGACTATAACACTTAGTAAAACATCTACTACCACCTCAGAATAACACAAGAGAAACTAAAAACACTAACCAGCAAAAAAGAGGTGTGACAGCAACCAGCCACAAATCAGACACTTTAAGGCTGGAGGTGCTTGACTCTGCCAAAGGTAGAGAACCCATCCCTGCAAGGCATGCTAGAAGAAGGTTCTACAAAAGGTTGACATTAAAGAGGTGCATAACTGTAGGAAATAGACAATCAGAAGGAGAGGTCTTGCTGGAAAACAGATAGAATAGCAACTTTTCTGAGGATTATGGGATGGCTGGTTGGTTATCATCCAACACTGTCAAAACTAGACCTCGGCATTTGGGAATCTGTGTCTTTGTAACTGAAACAAGATGCTTTGCGGAATATTGCCAGTTCCTTACAAGCAGTGGTAAAGCAACAATTGCTTTATATAACATTGCTCTGTATAATGTCATAAAAGCGGACTGCAAAATTTAAATAAAATAGTTTACCAAAGATTAAACAAAACTGACTTTGGTTGATTTTAAGAGAATCTGGCTTCAGTACTGAAGCCACAACTTCCTAAAGTTGAACACCTTGAGGCTGAAGACGGCTGAACTGTTTCATAAGCTGCCCTGAATCTTAAATTCATCAGGCTATTGCCGTTAGTATCCTTGGCTTGTCCTTGAGATGGCTCTCTACACCAATGACTCACCCTGCTACAGCATTCATTTTACTGTCAGAAAATTGAGCTGAGTGACATGGAATTAATCATGCACCGAACTCTGTGTGTGCTAAAGACAACTTCAAGAATCCTAGGGCAACAGAAAAGAAAACTGAGCAATCAAATTCTGGTTCATGCTGCTTTAGAAATGTTATCAGCAATTTAATTTGCCTGCCTTCAAAATGGGTTCTTAACTCACAATTACATTTATCTGTAAGAAAGAAGGAGATCAAGCTTTGCTTTTATAAGCACTCAATTTAAGGGGAGAAAATACATAACTGGAAAGATTTGAATCAACTGGCCACTATCCTTGTTAATGCATTTGTCAAAAGCAACAGATTGAGAGCAGGGCAATAGTAAAACTGTTGGTGGGCTGCCTTGCTCCTGACACATCACACCACTATTTACAGTAATTGTTTGGCTATTTGTGCATATTTAATCTTTTGTGGCTAATTGTCTCTGAAGTTTATAAAAGAGGACCAAATGCTCTTAATGATTTGGTAGTACACAAGGACATGGTTTCAGAGTAATATTTTGTCCAGAGCTTCTAATTTGAACATTATTATCAGATATGCTAAGCCTGATCTATGGGAGAAAAAGTTCACAGAAAGATGACATAGGACGCTTGCTGACATGTGTTTGATTTCCTGCAAACCTAACACATTTGTGGGGGGGCTGCTTCTCAGTGAGCAGGTATAAAACTCCCATTTACAACCAGTGATCTGAACTGTATCATCCGTGGGAAAGTATACCTTTGAGAGGCTCAGGTTGTCTAATGCAGAGGCCCATGTTGTATAACTCAGAGGCAGTTGGAATTGCGACACTGAATGAAGCAGATGTCTGTCAAGCACCTTGTCTCTGGGTGATTACCAACCACCACATCACGTAAGCTTCCCCACACAAATACCCACTTCTGCTGTTATGCTCAATGAATGATGAGTAAATGATGATTGCGTGTACACTGCCAAGCTTAGTGGGGACCTGTAGGTCCCCATGCTTTGGGCCTGTAGGCACTATGACAATGAAAATAAAAAAATAGTAACAATAAGGTGCTATCCTTTTTAATTTGAAGTGCTCACATCTAAACAAAGGTATGTATTAGTCTACTTTTTCAGAATCTCTACATACAACTGCCTAACATTAACAAGAACTTGCTACCACAGAGAGGGCACTAGTTGCACAAAGATCACTACTCTAAAGGGCAGACGAGAAACTAGAACTTGCCAAATGTCCATGTTTGATTCAGAAGCACAACTACGCAGTAGATGAAGTTTTAAGGCCAAACTCCATTGAGAGTCAAAGGTTTCAGTCTTCTTTGTTTGGATAGCTTCTCCTGTAAGCTTTTTTTCTTTGACAATTGCAATGTTATGCATGATACTAGCTACTGAATACTCCCTTGCAACTTTATTTGCCTATATGTTTCAAATGCTTGAATTTTCATAATTGTCCATCAGTTTTAGCCCTGGAAAACAAGAGGGACTAAAACAGTTTGCACTATATATAGCCTGTATAACAAATGTCATAACATAAATCAGCAAGCACATTTATTCATATTTTACTTACCTTTACTCCAAACATATATAATGTATACAAATGGAAGAGGTACATGTCAGTGTGACATGAGATAGGTATCAACTATATATGTGAACGCTGGATATGGTTCCCGAGCCAGAGTTTTGGTTAGGACCCATAAACAAAAAAACAACACACACTTCATGTTTCTAAACCACTATATCCAAAAAAGTATTCATGTCTTAATATCAGAGAAAAATTCATGGAGGCTTTAGCCTCCAAAGAATGGAATGATTCATATGGCTTATGCTGAAGGAAGCCCAAGTTCTTTTACGAGTGTATAATTGCTTTCTTGTCAGCTGTGCCCCTCCTTCAAAGAAATCAAATCTAATACCAGAACAGAGACAAAATCTGCCAAGACATCTCCACTGCTATGACGATCAATACCCCCCACAAAACACCTTTCAAGATCCATGGGTCCTACACACACACCTATCAAAGTATATGTTGTACCCCATCCAGTGCATTAAATGCCCCAACAACTACTATGAGGGTGAAACCAGACAACTGCCGGGCTCTTGAATGACTTCACACAGAAAAATGATAAAAAAAAAAGCAGAAACCATCTCACTCTCCAGCAAACCCTTTTCACATAATGATAACTCCACATCTGACCTCTCAGTCCTCATTCTCAAAGGCAATGCCCTCAAAAGACAACTTCATAATTCATATCTTAACTTCATCATTCTGCTGGACACTAAAACCCATGGATTTAACAGGGACACTGGTTTTATGGCTCATTACAATAATTTGTAACACATCCTACTGCCTGCTAACCCTTATTTGCCTTCTTTATTGTAATGGTCTCCCACAGCATGTGTGAAATTCTTATGCTTAAATCTGTCCCACCTTGTATTTAGCTGACAAACTCTGGTTACTTTCTCCAGACCTGAACAGAGCTTTGTGAAGCTCAAAATCTCGTCCCTTCCACCAACAGAAAGTGGTCTAATAAAATATATTACCTCACCTACTTTGTCTCTCTCAAATCAAATGGAGTCTTAATTGGGAGCTAGTAGACAATAAGAAAGAAATTTATTGTTTTTTTTTTAAAGTTTCAATTTCTACCATGTAACACAAAATTGAGATTGAGTAAGATACCCTTTTCATGGAGTTGCTGGATTCAATTTGGCACTTATGCTGTTGCTAGTTTGTTGGAAGGATAGACTTTTAAATATTAGATACCTTCCTGTTATTTCTAAAATCATATGCAGTTAAAATGTTACATTTAAGGTCTTGAGTTTTGGATTCTTTCATCCATTTCTGATTTGGAAAAATAGGATACCACTAGGCATGACAAGTATAAAAGCATTATCTTTATATAAAGGTTTAAAAACAAATAGTGACAGACTTTTGAATCCTGAAAAGACTTGAGGAAACAACTTGCATTAAGACAAGGGATCAGCTAACTGGAAAAAGGCTTCATATAGATTTTTGTATAATATAAGGAAGAAGAATGAATCTTCTGGGAGTTGGTGTAAACCCTAATCACTATAAATAATACATAGAAATTCAGATTATTTTAGTTTGATAGGAACTCAGGATCTGATTTAAGTAACTAAATGAGATCATCTGCATACTTAGTGACTGAAAAAGTCTTATTAATATATTCTGAGTGTCCAAGTACCAGAAGCAACTAGTAATAAAATAACTGATTTGCCTTGAGGTATAGGTGCCTTGAGAGTGTAGACATGATTATTTTAATTATCTCTTAAGTTCATGTCTAGAGGAACTATAAAGACAACAAAAGAAAAAGCAAGATGTATCTACAAGTTAGCAAATAGTTTTGTATATCTAAACTGATTTTGAAAATGCATAGCAATACATTCTACTTAGGAAAGTATTTCTCATTTTCAATATCTAACCTTAATTTTATAGTTTTTGTAACTAGGTTTTCAATATTGTGGTCTGACAAATTTGTTTGACAAGGAAATTACTAGGACTATCCAGACTAGTTGCGTGACATCCACATTATTCCAGATGAAGGCATGTACTTAAGAAGTAATGAAAACAAGCCCTACTGAGTGGTTCATAAGAATTAGAAGTGTCCATCATCTGAATGAGTTGATTAAAAGGACTTCCAAACTTAAAGTTTAGTGTAAATGACACAAACTAAACAGTAAGAAATATTTTTTCTCCAAATGTTAAGGAGCATTTTTGCTATTAAAAAAAGAACACATTCAACAGAAGATAGGAACTTTCACTCACTATTGGGTTGGGCTAAATCTCATTTCCTAAGACCTTCTTAGAACAAAGCTGGTGTAAGCAGAGTCTGGATGAGCTCTCCCCTGACATCTAGGTGCTCAGTATGATGGGACTGCTTGCCCAAATGATCACTTCTGGCTGGTGTTCGATCCCCAGTCTCCTTGTTATTGGGGCAGGAGTAATAAAAGGTTGCTATCCTTGTTGTGTAAATCGAGAGCAGCAGAACTGTACCTGGCAAACCCCAATGGAGGGACTCACCCTCAACTGAATAGCACTCGCTAGGTGGGGGACATGGGTTCCAAACCCCATGAGTGGAGAGAGGGTGGGGACAGGTACTTGTACCTGGTGGTGTGGGTCCTGTTTAAGGGTCCTAGACACCATTTGACCCTTCCTCTCTCCATGGTATAATAAAAGAGCTAATTTAGATTCAATTGAGAGTCTTGTTACATGCTGCAGAGCTGAAATCACTGATACCTAGGTCTAAGTATTAGACCTATTTTGAGACAGTGTCTCTACTGCAAGAGACTGTCCATTGTGCACCAGCAGAGAAGCTCCCCCGCTAACAGTTGAAATCAGTGAGAGCTGTGTTAAGTGTGGGGGAGGGGCTGAAGACATCTTGGTGAGTGGGCAGCTGCTGGAGAGGCGTGACCAGCAGGGTGGCTGTCAGAGAGGTATGGCAAGCGGGTAGCAGGGTGGCTGGTAGAGAGGTGTGGCAAGTGGCCCGCAGGGAGGCTGGTGGAGAGGGCCAGAGCAGAGCCCTGCAGAGGAGTGGCAATTGGCTGTTGGGGCAATGATGGAATGCCCGAGTAGTGCAGCGTGTAAGGTACCTCCTTCCCACCCCCACCCCCCCAGCCTTCCACACAGGGTGGGAGGTGAACTCTGCAGATGAACCTATGAACTCTGGGGCTGCACTGGACAAGGACAGCAACTGTGAGTGGGGTATGGAGAAGGGACAGGCACATTAAAGCGACTTTTTGGTTGCTAGACTTAAGAACCTGAGCAGAAAAGGACACTGCCCAATTTAATTGGGGGTGGGTCTTTTGCTCACGGTTTGTGTTTATGAGTCCTAGTTGTGGTGTTTTCCCAAATTATGCTGAGTTAATACCCTCCTTTTATTAAAAGTTTTGCTACACTCAGACTCTGTGCTTGTGAGAGGGGAAGTATTGCCTCCTAGAGGTGCCCGGGGGGTGGTGTGTAATTGTCCCAGGTCACTGGGTGGGGGCTTAAGCCGGTTTTGTATTGTACTGTTGAAAAGGAACCCCTAGATACTGAACCCGGCCTTTGTTGCTGCTGGCTTCACCTGGAAGAAGGGTTACACTGAGAAGAATATTAAAATCTAATAGTTATTAAAATTGAAGCCAGAGTTCAGCAGGTGTAACCATAAAGCAGTCACTAATACATAATCATTTACAATCTTCCAGTAGATAAAACAATATGATCCAGCTCATTTTACTGCTTTTAAATAAATCAGTGGAAAAGTTCCACTAAGTATGTGGTGTGTGAATATGAGAACTCTAACAACAGCCAAACATTTGGCATTGGGTCATTTGGTGTTCATGCCAATGAAGAGGATTTGGAAAGAAAGGGATATTTTTGTGCAAGCTTAAATCAAAATGACATTAACATGTATTTGGCTTATGAGCTATAGATGTGTTTTTATCCGTTGAGAGGCAAGACAGAGGCCCAATTCCGCAGCTGATCCATGGGTGGAAGTCCTAATGAAACAAGATATGACTGCCAAATTGTGCACTAGACACAGATTAAAAAAAAAAAGAAACAAATATAACCATAAACAGAGAGAGTGGATTGCTGAGAGAAGATGGGGTGGGATGGGAGCCAAGGTGGGGGAAAAAGAAAGGTGACAGGTGTGAAGAAATAGGAAGGAGGAAGGAAAAGAAATTCACTACAAAGGGTGTGAGTAATAAGACACAGCATTGAGAGTATTAATTATTAACAAGTAGAAGACAGCTGTCAAGTTCATAATCTATTTGAGCTGTATCCTCCCTGTACTGTTGTATGGCTGTGAAACATGGACACTACATTGCTCAGACTGGAGGCTTTTCCCACACAAAATCCGAACGTTGTATATTGGGCATAAAGTGAAATGACCTAATCTGTAACACAGATGTTTATGGTTGCTCCAGTCTACAGACTACTGGGGCCGTTGCCCACAGACAGCACCTTATGCTTTTCCAACTATTTTGCAATAATGCCACAAGATGTTCCAGCGAACGCCATTCTCCGTGCAGCTTGTGAAATCCAACTGAAGGGTGGAGGGAGCCCAGTGGCAGACCCCCCGTTACACTGGTTCATCAAGTCTGTTCCAGTGTTGGGCTCTCGGGCCATCAAGCCCTTCTGGCCGCACAGGAACGGACGAAATGGCAAATGATCGCTAAGGCTGACTGTATGACTAAGTGCTGAAGAAGATGACGACGACGACAATAAAAGGGGCCATCTATCCTTATATTCTACCACTATCCTTTTAACAACTGTAGGGTAAAGGAAATCCACCTGCTTTGAGTTATAATCATTAGGGGGTCATGTGCCTCACACATACTGCCCTGTTGGTGACACTGTAGAGCTACCCCACCCCATGGGATAGTCTATTCTCCATAGGTGCGAAAGAAGTGGAGAGAAGTGTAATGTTGTCTGGTTCTTATGTGAGCAGCCTGGGAGAAAGAGATTCCTTGTGTGCTCACCACCATGGGACACTGCTGAAACCTTTACCCAACATAAATTCCACAATGTCAAAATCTGAAATGATCACAAACAGCCATCAGCAGAAGAAGAATAAAATCACCAGAGCAGGCATTTTAGTAATCTCCACCCCGCCTCTTCCCCAAGAACGTGAGAGAAGAGCAATATCGTAGCATGTCTGAAAGGTTATCAGAGCCAGCCCTGAGCAGACTTTTAGTGGCAAATTCCAGAGTTGAGGAGCCCTCATGAAAGGAGCCCTGCGAGCTGAAAGTGGCCATGCTCCAGCTCAAGAGCCTCCACTGGCGACAACATTAGCAGCAGAATGCCAGAATATGTTGCACTTACTCCACCGTGAGGATGGCTAGTCATTCACTTCTAAACTATTTCACTTTCTATAAATCTCTTTGGGGTATTCCACTGGGGTAACATCCTAGTGTTTAATCTCTGCTCAGAGGTTAATATGTAAATCAAACTAATTCAATGGCTTTTACTCATGCACACTTCAGCGCATATGCGGGCAAAACTTGAGATAAATGTTAGTGTCATGTATAAAGTTAACTAAACTGTGTACAATACAAAAGATTCACAGCTAGAACTGCTTCCCTTATATCCAAATCCTTAGTTCTATAGCATTTTCACATGTGACCTTTCGACTCTTCACTAAAATCAAGATCCTATACAACTATAGAACAACAAGAGTAACTCCAAACAGTCCTTACTCTCTGAACTAGCCATTCACGGGGAATGTGATCATGCACACTTCGCTAGGGTGCTGCAGCAACATAAATGCACTGACCAGGTCTTTCATGAGGTGCAGTAATGTGGCATGACTCAGAAGGGTATACTGACGCTATGGCCCAAATCCCACCCTCTCCTCTGTACAGTTCAGCTTTGCACAGTGGAATGTGGACACTACATCTGATTGGGAAATGGAAATAAAATTCACAAATTTGTGTTTTCATTTCTGGTTGAAATTTTTGTCAGTTTTCTAACTATCTCCCTGCAGTGATCCCAGGAGCTTGTGCAGGGAGTGCACGTTATGCACTCTGGAGCACAGCTCCGAGCAGGATCCTGGCATGAAGGGGCTTTAAGGGGAGCAAATGTGGCAGGACGACATTATCTTAAGCCTCTGGGTCTTCCCCACCCTCCTCAGTACATAAAGGCGGCTCCAAACCTAGAAAGAGGCAGGAGACCCAGTTCCTCTACCACCCTTTGGGTTAGGAGAGCTAGAATTAAACCCCTCTACTCCTGCAAAGTTAATTGGGCCAGACCCAGGATTTGGGTCTCACTAAAGGACACTTCCTTTCATCATGTTGATCTGCCCTACATCTCAGCTCACCTTCTCCAAAATAGAGGGGACATGAGGGGCATTTTAAAAAAATTTATGTTGGCCTATGAATGACAAGAGTTGAGAATGATGATGCAAGTCCAATTTGTCAGATCTCCAAACCTTAAACAACTGCAGCAGCCTCTCTAGGATCTGTCCAGCACTAACTGGGGCATTGCCAACCACCACTTATTTCCTCCACTTCATTATAACTAGTGGCTGATGCCTTGTCAATAACAAGATATTCAAAACTTGTCTCCAACATTTAATAGCTCTTATAACTGCCATGTGAACTAAGTCTATGGCAAACCATCCCAGAGGCCACACATCTTTTAATGCTAAAGGGAAGTTCCCAAAAGTCCTGAATATGCTCTTTCACAGTACATCTGTTTCTGTTCCCCTCAAACAAAAGGTGTGTTTATGGGGGTGTGGCGGTACACTTAAGGATGCTGAAGCATACATGTCATCAACACGAGCGCTAAAAAGGCAAGTAAATGCTCACTCAGCTCGCTTATAAACATTTATAGGCTGAATGTGGTGGTGGTGGTGGGGATTCTGGGATAAGCGCCTGGGGAGAGGGGTGTGGCAATGGGTGTCAGATGTTAGGGAGAAGCACAGGGGAATTTACACTCTGCATAACAGGAAAGAAGGGTGGGTTGACCTGTGAGGAGGGAAGGCGAAGAGGAGCTTCTCCCAGAGTTCAAGCCCCACTTTCCTCATACTCAGCCCCTCCCCCCCACTCCTCAACAAGGCTGCTTACCCCCTCCTTGACTCTACATTGTCAGCTGTATCATGGGCCAACAGAACCAAGGAGGTTGTGTGCGGAATAGGGAAGAGGGCTTTGGGTGCTGGAGACCATCAACAATTGACTAAGCTGTCAAGTACTGTTGCCCTTGGTAAATAAAGACAAAGCTAGAACTTGAGCTGTTTGAAAGCTTTTGTGTTGGTGTCTATAGCTACTTTATTTAACAAAAAAAATCTTCTGTTCAGAAGGAAACACATCAATCATGACAGCAGGCAAACCCATATTATCTCCTTTCTCTCAGTGTTGGATCACAAACAGCATTCGATACTGTACAAGTTATAGAACAGCTATTTAAACTCTGACCGATGTGTTTGAATATACTTGGGGTCATCTAAGTGCTCAGGGTGTTTTTTATGCACCATGACTGCTAAGAACTTTGTGGAAGCAGCAGGGATAGAACATGGATTGTCCTGCTACCATTAAAGCAAAATAATCTCCATTTGCTTTTTGCAGTATAGGACTTGACACACATTTGCACACTTCTAATTCCAGCCAGTGGAGGGCAGTGGAATGCAACAGAAGGAAGTTAATGGCTACATCTCATCTGGCAAGCCTTCAGGTTCAGCATGTTGGCAATGCACGGATATTGTGGTGGTTAGTGAACCCTCGGTGCTTCAGGTGTTTGCAAGAGAGCTTCTTTATTCTGTATTGGGTTGCACCTGGCCATGCATAAATAAAAGAGCTTCACAGGACCCCACCAGACTCAGTCTGGGAAGTTGAGCCTTTAAAGGCACAGTCCTCAATACCACATCTTCCCTTCCAAGCCAAAACTTAACAAAAACACCCTCACATTAATACAATACATAATTACAAATTACAAACCTAATAACTAAACTTACTCACCATGTTCAATTAGTCTTTGAGGTGCCCTGCACTCTCACTTGGACCTGGAGGAGTCCCCTGGAAAATCAATGAGATAAACAACCAGAACAAATGGATGCGCCTGCTATCCAGGAGTAGCCTGTCCACCTGCTCTTGTTGTTTCATGTCCTGAGGCTCCATTATCTCAACTTCCTTTGGTTGTTATCTGTCTGAGACCCTTTTGTGCAAAACAGCAAATTAAGTGCCTCTTATCTTCCTTTCTTCTGGGATTTGGAGAAAGTATCGCTTATTCCTATATAGTATGTGTCCATCTCAGATGAGCCTGGGATAACGTCTAGTGACACCACTGCAGTTTGCAACCATTGTTTCCCATCATGGTGAGAGCATGTCATTTTCATAGGACCCCAAATCATACTGAATGTTTCGATTGGCCTTGTCTCTATATACCTGCAGGTCCCCACCGACTGACATCAGTTTCGAATAGTGCAGGTATTCTTCTTGTCAATTTTCTGGTGGTGAAAGTAGAAATAGGGACTTACCGGTACGGGGCTGGGTTGGGGCCTTGGGTGGGGATGGGGGGGGTCAGAGCCAGCCCCAGCCCGCCCTGTACCGGTAAGTGCCCTCCCCCTCCCTCGACAGGGTAGCAGCGGCAGTCGGGGGCTCCGGCAGCAGTTTAAAGGGCCCAGGGCTCAGCCACTGCTACTGCCCCGGGCCCTTTAAACTGCTGTCATAACCCCCGGCTGCCGCTGCTACCCCAGGGCTCCGGCAGCAGGGCTTCAGGGGCTATTTAAAGGGCCCGGGACTCCCCTGCCTCTACTGTCCCGGGCCCTTGCCAGTACGCCGTACCAGCTTACTTTCACCTCTGGCTGGTGACTACCCATGATTCACTGATGCAGTTATATAATTCAACAGTGCTAAATATGGATCAGGGTCGGACTCGGCAGCCTTTCACTAGGCACTTTATTATTTTGACAGTTTTCTACCAATTCATGGACTGGGGATAATAGGGACACTTACTTTACTGCAAACTGCTTAAACTCATGCCCACTAAACTGTGACCCATTGTCAGACATTACTATGTCAGGTACACCATATCTAGCAAAAATAGATTTGATATGCATAATCCTTTGCTTAACTGTAGTGTCTTTCTAGTAAGGCTCTCAGGAAAATGAGAATAATAATCTAGAACAAATATATTATTTTTTTCCAGGCAGCATAAACAAATCTATGCCTACTTTGCTTTGGGAGCCAGTTTTTCCCATGCCACCACCACAGATTCTTTTGCTTGATTTGACCTGTATATCTGGCTTAAGCAACAATGTTTAACAGTTTCCTTAACATCGCTTTACATTTGAGGCCAGTAGAAAACGTCTCTGGCCCTTCCCTTATATTTTTCAATCCGTGAATGACCTTCAACATATTTTTTTTCTATATACCTTAGGAATTACCATGCTGAAACCTTTTAACAGAATCCCATCTATTTCTGAGAGCTTCCCCTTAAATGGATAATAGGGGCTGGGCCATGCGGGTACCCATAGCAGTGCCGCTGACTTGAAGGTATATATTGTCCCCAAATGTGAAATAGTTGTGGGTGAGGACAAAGTCACAAAGTTCAGCCACCAGGTTTGCTGTGACATTATCGGGGATACTGTTCCTGATAGCTTGTAGTCCATCTTTGTGTGGAATATTGGTGTAGAGGGCTTCTATATCCATAGTGGTCACATGGTGTTTTCTGGAAGATCACCGATGGATTGTAGTTTCCTCAGGAAGTGAGTGGTGTCTCGAAGATAGCTGGGAGTGCTGGTAGCGTAGGGCCTGAGGAAAGAGTCCATATAGCCAGACAATCCTGATGTTAGGGTGCCAATGCCTGAGATGATGGGGCATCCAGGATTTCCAGGTTTATGGATCTTGGGTAGCAAATAGAATACCCCTGGTCGGGGTTCTAGGCATGTGTCTGTACAGATTTGTTCCTGTGCTTTGTCAGGGAGTTTTTTTAGGTGATCTTCCTTCAAGTCAGCGGCACAGCTATGGGTACCCGCATGGCCCCACAGTATGCCAACATTTTTATGGCTGACTTAGAACAGCGCTTCCTTAGCTCTCATACCCTAACGCCCCTAGTCTACTTGCGCTACACTGATGACATCTTCATCATCTGGAAAAGAAGCCCTTGAGGAATTCCACCATGATTTCAATAATTTCCATCCCACCATCAATCTCAGCCTAGATCAAACCACACAAGCAGTCCATTTCCTGGACACTACTGTGCTGATAAGCGATGGTCGCATAAATACCATACTATACCGGAAACCTACTGACCGTTATACTTACCTACATGCCTCCAGCTTCCATCCAAGACACACCACACGATCCATTGTCTACAGCCAAGCTGTAAGATGCAACCGTATTTGCTCCAATCCCTCAGAGACAAGCGCCTACAAGATCTCTATCAAGCATTCTTAAAACTACAATACCCACCTGCTGAAGTGAAAAAACAGATTGAGCCAGAAGAGTACCCAGAAGTCACCTCCTACAAGACAGACCCAACAACGAAAATAACAGAACACCACTAGCTGGCACCTTCAGCCCCCAACTAAAACCTCTCCAGCGCATCATCAAAGATCTACAACCTATCCTGAAAGATGATCACTCACTCTCAGAGATCTTGGGAGACAGACCTGTCCTCACTTACAGACAACCCCCCAAACTGAAGCAAATACTCACCAGCAACCACACACCACTGAACAAAAACACTGACCCAAGAACCTATCCTTGCAACAAAGCCCAATGCCAACTCTGTCCACATATCTATTCAAGTGACATCGTCATAGGACCTAATCACATCAGCCACGCTATCAGAGGATCGTTCACCTGCACATCTACCAATGTGATATATGCCATCATGTGCCAGCAATGCCCCTGCGCCATGTACATTGGCCAAACCGGACAGATTCTATGCAAAAGAATAAATGGACACAAATCTGACATCAGGAATCATAACATTCAAAAACCAGTAGGAGAACACTTGAACCTGTCTGGTCACTCAGTAACAGACCTGAGGGTGGCAGTTTTGATACAGAAACGCTTCAAAAACAGACTCCAACGAGAAACTGTTGAACTTCAATTGATATGCAAACTAGATACAATCAACTTAGGCTTGAATAGAGACTGGGAATGGCTGAGCCATTACAAACATTGAATCTATCTCCCCATGTAAGTATTCTCACACTTCTTATCAAACTGTCTGTACTGGGCTATCTTGATTATCACTTCAGAAGTTTTTTTCTCTTACTTAATTGGCCTATCAGAGTTGGTAAGACAACTCCCACCTTTTCACGCTCTGTGTGTGTGTGTGTGTGTGTGTGTGTGTGTGTATATATATATACACACACACACACACACACACACATACAGAGAGCGTGAAAAGGTGGGAGTTGTCTTACCAACTCTGATAGATATATATATATATATATATATATAT
The DNA here is from genome assembly GCF_011386835.1 of Chrysemys picta bellii. Classification (NCBI taxonomy): domain Eukaryota; kingdom Metazoa; phylum Chordata; order Testudines; family Emydidae; genus Chrysemys; species Chrysemys picta. The sequence continues at coordinate 41,398,256 of NC_088797.1, forward strand.
ACACACACACACACACACTTTTGTGGGCTACAGCTCACTTCTTCTGATGCATAGAATGGAACATATATTGATTTTATATATATATATATAATTTGAGCTTATGCTCAAATAAATTTGTTAGTCTCTAAGGTGCCACAAGTACTCCTGTTCTATTTTGGGTGCATCTGAAGTGGGGTTTTTTACCCACGAAAGCTTATGCCCACTGGACTCCTCGTTGTTTTTGTGGATACAGACTAACACAGCTATCCCTCTGATACTCAGGTTCTCTATCAATTTTACAGTGTCAGAGCACTGTCCATTCTCCATAATCTTCATTCTGGACTGGGTGACTTCCTTTGCTTGTCAAATTCTAATTGCTTTTTCAAGGGTTAACTCTGGGTCTTACGGTATTCTATGTTTTTTGTTCCAAATCCCAATCACGATCTGGTCTCCAGGGCCAGCTCTAGGTTTTTTGCTGCCCCAAGCAAAAAAAAGTTTGGCCACCACCCCCCACCCCACCCCTGGGCTTTCACCCCCACCCCACCTGCACCCCTTGCCGCCCCAACGCTGGGCGCTCTCCCCCACCCCACCCACACCCCCTGCTGCCCCAGCCCTGGGCTCCCCCCTACCAGTGCTTACTCCGCCCACTTCCCCCTCGCCTCCAGCCGGTCCAGCGCTGGCAGGGTCGGGGTAAGCAGCGGGGCTCCCAGGCCGCGCCTCAGCTGAGGGTCCCTCCAGCCATGGCTCCCGCCTCCAGGACCAGCCAGGACCCGGGAGGGCAGAGCCAGGGGACCACCCCAGCAGGGGGCAGAGGCACTGGGGCAGGATAGCCCCAGAGGGAGCGGAGCCCCGGAGAGCGGGACGCGGGCCCCGCACAGCAGCGCCCCGCCCTCTATGGCCCCGCTGCTGCTTCTGGCCGCCCTGCCGCAGTCCCCGGGCGGCTTGGGCAGCTTTGCCCAGCCCCGGCTGCAGCACGGGGCGGGCGGCTGCCCTGCAGCACCTGCAGGCAGCTCCGTGTGCCCCGAGGGGCGGCCCCCAGCCCGAGTGTCCCCCGCTAGGAGCCTGCCTGGCCCAGCCACAAGGTGTGGGCGCTGCTCCCCCGCGTCGCGAACCGCAGTGGCCCCAGGGCGACACGCTGCTGCTGCCAGGGCCAGCTCTAGGCTTTTGCCGCCTGAAGCAAAAACAAAAAAACAAAAAAAAAGACTGCCAGAATGCCGCCCTTGAAAATGTGCCGCCCCAAGCACGTGCTTGGTTTGCTGGTGCCTAGAGCCGGCCCTACTGGTCTCTTTTCGAGGACTCAGCCCCACAAAATTTCAGAATTCAGCCTTAGATCAGACACGAAATCATCCATGGTTTCATCTTTTTGTACTTTCTGTTTAAAAACATTTCTCAGAAGTTTCTTTTCTGCATGTAGTGCAGTACACCTCACATTTCTGTACCACAGTTTCACAGTTAACTTCCTCTGCCTGAATCAGCTGAAAAAAAATTAAACACAAAGTGCTTCAGAACTAGCTATTGTCAGAAACAAGGCTACCTTCTCACTCTCTTCCTTTTTGCTGGCACCCATGGCTTGCAGATCACTGTTTAAACTTTCTCCAATTGTTTTCCACATTTTCAGAAAGTTTCAGCTTTTTACTGCTCCATTCTTCTACTCATGGTATCATCCTAGTTCCTTTTTACTCCTGGTACCATGTAGTGTTCAGTGATCACTCAGTGCTTAAGGTGCTTGAAAGAAATCTCCTTTATTCTGTGTCTGGTTCTGACTGGCTGTGCATAACACAAGCTTCACAGTGCCCCACCCAGACTTTCCATCTAGGAAGCTCAGATTTTGAAGCAACAGTCTTCACTACCACAGATGCGTAGGGACTCCAGGTTTTACATATCGTAAGCTAGTTGTGTCAAGTCACATCCTGGGTTGCTTCATAAAACCTAACCTGTCTTTGGTATAACAACACCAATGTTTGTTTAAAATTGAATTGGAGGCTGAAAACATGTAGGCCTTGTGTTTTCTAGAGGCTGTTTAATAGTCAAAATCATAGTAGCCTATCACAAGCTAAAATATACAAAGAGATAGCAAAAAAAATGGCCAGTATTTAACGACTTTCAAACGATACACTATTTTGTAACTTTTTGAACTATTTGTAGGATTCAAGGTGTATACGTTTCATTTTACAATGTAGCGATTTTTCTGGCTGAGTCTCTCTCACTTTAAAGTCTTGATTTCCATTGGGAAAATTTCTTACGTAAGATTTAAATTTTGAAATAAAATGCTGAGGCATGGATCTCAATTATTTAGTTTCTGACACATACTCTCCCTTTAAAAATTCAGTGTGACTGCAGATCTAAAGGACATCTCTATAAATAAGTTATCGTTTTGAAGCTGTAATAAAATTCAGACAGCATTCCAACAGTTCTCAGCTGATCACAGACGTACAGTACTATTAAAATGCAAAAACACGTGATTGAATAATAGTTTGTGGGACCAAATCATTCTAGAATGTTGGGGGTTTCTTTAAAAATTAGGCTCAAAGTGAGTCCTTAACAAAAACTGCATGACATTTTCCTCCAGGTATTTTGATTCCTAGAAATTAAAGACAGAGTACAACTACACAGTCAGCTTTGTGCTTATCACAGAACAGGTATATGGTATATAAGTGGAAAACATTCCAAATTAATGAAATACACTCAAAAGACCATTCATTAATTATTCTGTGTATACATAAGATGCTATTCAGTTAATCTCTTTGAATACAAGTCAGACAAGTGTGCATGGACTTACTGGGCCAAATTTTTGGCTGGAATAACTCACTTCAATGGAATCATGCCGGGGTGAATTTTTCTCATTAAGTACAACTTGAGTATGTAGATTTATTTTCACCTGGGAAAAAACAGCCTACATTTTAATCCCATAGATGACTTCCCCCAGCACATTAGTTTAACTTGCCTGCCCTATTATGCACAGAAGTGTTTTTGCTGTCAACAGATTATACTTGAAAAACAAATCACATTTGAGGTTCATAATTATATGGCCTGTTTATATGGAGTACTGACTTCTGGAGAGGAGAATATAAAGAACAGGGTTTAGGAATTTAAATGGCTTCTTCTAGAAGCTACCAAAAATCCTTTCGTGTAATACTCAATAGTAAGGTACAACAAAGCAATTCATATATTATGAAATGTCAGGTAAGAACATAAAAGCATAGCATATCACTTCCTCCAAGATACAGTAGTTTCTAGTGTTTACTGGTAGTTGTCAATTTGACAATTTATATAAAATCAAAACTTGCTTTCAACTGAATATTAGGAGTAACACTGCAGTGCCTGATCTCTTGTGGAACAGTGAGGCAGCAAAGGGATTAAAACTGAAATTCCATTTGGGGTTTGTCGCAATCTTCTTCAGCTTGCAGGTGTGGCGTGGCATGGCATGGCTTGGCTTGAAATCCGCGTGTCACAGTAATCCCCAGCTGCTTTTTTAAATGATTTATTTCTCTAGGAAGTTTAAATAGGTTTACAAATTGTTGCCATGTAAATATCAGAAACAAAACAATAACTTCCACAGTGTGGGTTTTGTTTATTTAGAGAAGCGTTATGCCGTAATATAATAATCAAATCGCTCTATTTAACAGGATATTACCATATTAAAGAGTGAGTCTCTCTACAACATCCAGGACATGTTGCTCTGGTAGTTTTATTAAATTGAGTTAAATTGCAAACTCTCTCATATTTATCAAACAATGTGGGTCTATCAGATGTTAATACTACAAAAAATTGGACAGGGGTGCTGGGGTTTTTATAGATGAATGTACTTTGAGTAGTGTATAAGTAGTAGCCAAATATCTAAGTATCTCTGACTTTTGACTGTAATGCTAGGTAATTGATCTGCTAATTTTTCCGAGAGCCTCCCATGTTTTCTTGAGCCATTCCTCCACGTCTGGACATTTTTTCTTTTTCCAATGACAGGTTGTTAGTAGTCTAGCAGCTACTGCAAATGAGCCATTAATTCTTCATTTATTTGACTGTAACTATTTCCAGGAGGATTACCAAAATATCATTCACTAATAAATTTGTAACATTTGGTTATGAATTGCATCCCAATACTATGGAATGGCTGGGCATGTCCACCATATATGTATAAGCTCTCCTCTTTCACCACAATTTCTCTACCATTTATCCCTTTCAATTTCTCTCTGTATATCTTTTAACCTGACGGGCGTGAGGCACCATTGAAACAACTTCTTAAAGACATTTTCTTTCATCATGCTACAGACTGAGGCTGCTGATCCTCTTTTCCAAATCAGAGCCCATTCCTCTGGGGTAATTTGTCTATCTCATATATAGAGAGCAATTTTCAAACTCCTCCAATATACTGAGAGTCCAGACCAGCACAAAGCAACCCCAAGAGTAGGAGGAACACAAGTGTGTGTGTCCCCGTGACAGCATTCAGTACTCCATTGCTGCAGATGAGGATCTGCCCAGCCCCTCTTCAATTCCTTAATTTTACTGAAGTTAAGGTAGTAACTTTATTTAAAGGGACCTCTGTCATGGCCCTGCAAATGCCGTTCGTTATGAGATTCCTTTCTAGCCCCCAAAAGTACCCTGGTCAAGTGGCAGGCCCACACCTCCACTCCTTTTTGGGGTTAGACCCACAATTCACCTACATTCTCAATGACAGGTTTCAGAGTAGCAGCCGTGTTAGTCTGTATCCGCAAAAAGAACAGAGTACTTGTGGCACCTTAAAGACTAACAAATTTATTAGAGCATAAGCTTTCGTGGACTACAGCCCACTTCTTATGCATCCAAAGAAGTGGGCTGTAGTCCACAAAAGCTTATGCTCTAATAAATTTGTTAGTCTCTAAGGTGCCACAAGTACTCCTGTTCTTTCTACATTCTCAATGACATCCTGGTGACCAATCGTGATATCTGGCAGACATGGACAAAGTCTGAGAGGGGCAATGACCCCCAAGCCACAAGCCTTGGGCAAGTGTAGAATTTGCACACACACACACACACACACACCCCACACACACACACGTGGCCCCATTGGCCTGACTGGATCTGCCCCCTAAATATAGAAGTGAAACTACGCCTATGATGGCAGACCCAATGGGCTTGGCACACGAACAAGTGTTCCTTCAAAAGTTTGTGGCCACAAAAGCAGCTTCAAAAAATGTATGATTTATTTACCCAAAGGGTGCACAGCATTAGGGAAATAGATTTAAACAACTAAGAGACCTATACGCATACTGTTTTTCTTACATTTGGCGGTTCCTCTCAAGCCCCTTGGTAAATATGGGTCTGTGTCAGCCTGAAGCAGCAGATAAATCGACCCTGCTTCTTTGTAAGGCAGATCTTTTAACGGATAAGTTTTGTTTGATCTCCAGGTTCTCAGCTATGTCACCAGGAATGGGGCTACAAAGTTGCCACTTCACAGCAGTTAACCTGTGCTGGGGTGCTCTTTATCTAGGCAATTGTTTTACCTTTCCTGCTTGGTGTCTCTAACAACACAGTCTGATCTAACTCCATAGCAAGTAACTCATCAAAAACAAATGCACTGAGGCATACACAAGACTCATACAAAATAATAAAGATGTTTCCCAGTTCTTTTCACTCTTCACTATGCTAATAGTGATACATAGCTCCCTTTCACTAACAACCGCATGCTGTAATGAGCACTATAAGGGTGTGGCTAACGCTGGTACATGTTGGGTTATGAGGTCCACTGTGCATGTCTAAGCCTTTTCTAAGTTTACTATCTGCCTTGGTACTGTGAGCCCAGATGTCATTGATGTTTTCAAAAACTATCACTATATTCCCCAGCAGTGTGTTCCACACAATTATTATACCTTGCATATCAAAAAGGAGACTTTATCCACTTTGCATTTGCCTTTTATTTTCCAGTGCCCTCATGTTCCCACAAATAATCCGCACAGAAGTATATTTTCAGGCATGACCAGAAGAGCACTTATTTGCTATTAGGTAAATAGTTGAGGACTGCCAACTATAAATTGGAATATGCTTTAGATAATCCTCAAAATATCTGAAGCCAGATCCTCAGCTGGTATAAATTGGCATAACTCCTTTGAAGTCAATGAATTTATACCAGCTAAAGATATGGCCTTTGAGTTCTTACCCATACCTAACCATGGAAATTTTTGAAGGGTCACTGTCACGATAACCCAGTCCTGGAAATTTTTCTGAAAACATCTGCTCAATGTGCGGTGGCAGTCAAAAAAAAGAAAGAAAAAAAAAGCTAACAATGTTAGGAGCCATTAGTAAAAGGATAGGTAATAAAATAGAAAATATAATACCACTATATAAATTAATGGCACGCCCACAACTTGAATATTGCATGTAGCTCTGGTCAGCCCATTTCAAAAAAAGTGAATAGGAAAGTGTTATTTACCCCCTTCACATAATACAAGAACCAGGATTTATCTGGTGAAATTAATAGGCAACAGGTTGAAAACAACCAAAAGGAAATACATTTTCACAGAGCACACAATCAGTCTGTAGAACTCATTGTCAGAGCATATTGTGAACGTTCAAAAAAAGAACTAAATAAGTTCATGGAGGGTAGGTCCATCAATGGATACTAGCCAAGATGGTCAGGGATGAAACCCCCATGTTCTGGGTGTCCCTAATCCTCCAACTGCCAGAAGCTGGGACTGGACGACAGTGGATGGATTGCTCAAAATTGCCCAGTTCGGTTCATTCCCTTTGAAGCATTTGGCACCAGCTGCTGTCTGAGACAGGATACTGAGCTAGATGTATTAGTGGTCTGGCTGACCCAGAATGAACGTGTTTATGGTCTCAGTGTAAAGCATAATTGAGGAATCATCATGACACACTCTGCACATCGCGGAAAAGGGAAAACTGTCTCCACTGCAATCCTATTTAGCAGGCAACATTACAGAGAGCAGGAACAGAGGGTCTCATTCCCTTGTCTTAGGCCACAGCTGCAAAGATGTGCAGTTTTAACTTCCTTCTCTTGAGTAGGCTTATTCATGAGGCCATCTTTGGCAAACGCAGCCTCAGAGAATGGCTTTAAATACCTCTATGAAAAACAGCAAGTTAAATTACATTAGGGAAATATCCAAAATTACTGGTTTTAAAACCTAAACCTCACTGCAAAGTAGTATGGTGATCACTAAGTAAATTGCTATAAAAGCAATAAGGCTGTTTTCTTAGCAATACCAAGAGGATCTTTTCCATTGTTCTGCCAAGATTCACAGCAGTCACAGATATGTTTAGCTCTTTCTGGAATTCATCACTGCAGTACAGCTGTTGTCTCAGCCAGAGAAAAGTATCAGCCTCCTGGAGAGTCTTAATTAAATAAAAGGCAATTTTGAAGGGTGGGGGAAGTATCATTAAGGAGTCAGCCTTACTATTTCTATGCCATTTGCATAAACGGTTTTGCTGTTTGATTACGTTTACAAATTACATCTAAAGAAAAAGCAATAGCAAAATTATGGCTTCACTAAAACATTGCCTGAACTTGGACTGAGGTAGTGACATCCTTCTGCTAGTTGTCAATGAGCATTTCTGAAGAACTATGGCCTAAAATATTGAGCATGTGAACCAAAAGTTAAACATGTGAGTGGTCTGATTTTTGCAGGAGCTGAGCACCTGCAGCTCCTGATAAAATCAGTGGGAGTTGTTGGGTGCTCAGCACTCACTGGTAGCAGTGGGGGGAGAACACAGTTCTCCCAAGTGCCCAAATACAGCACAAGGTGCCTAATTTTAGGCTTCCAAGCTCAGTTTTGGGCTCATATCTTCAGCATTCACTTGATAGTTTTGATGTAAAAATGGATCTGCATCAAACAAGGTTTTATTCCTTGTCTCTAGAACACCTACTCATCTTCCTTAGCAACCACTGCTCTAATCCCCATGATACTATGCAATTCTTCTCCAGTTTGATATTGTGGTTAATCAGCCACCACCCTACAAACCCGGCCACCAGGGGCAGACTGAAGGGATGAGAGAGGGTGCTTAGAAACCTCTTTGACTATATCTCCCTTTACACCTATTAGAATTGCAGGAAAGGGTTATTTGCTTGTTTTTTTTCACTCCCAAGTTTTTCCACAGATGATTCAGAATCTGATAGCCAAAGAGGTGTGAGTCTTTTAATTGAATGCCCCATGTACTCTGCACTCAATTTTGTGCCCAATTCTTCTGGCTGCATTTGACCAGCAAGATCTGAATCTACATGTCCTCCATGCTGTGTGATCAACTTTGAGCCCATTTTTTCTGTCTTTGAGTGAGAAGCAGGTTGTAAATCTGCATGCTCTCCATACTGTGCACTTAATTTTGATTCCTTTGGCTGCTTTTTATGTTTTTTTTTTCTTTCTTCCTTTTCTTCTTGCTTTTGTGTTTCTTGTTCTTTTTTGATGTTTTTCTTGGAATTTCTTCTTCTACTTCGTCAGTAGGGCCTCTTTTTGTAGATGGAGAGCTATTTTTCACTGAATCTTGCTGGGTGGCACAAGTTGCAACTTCTCAGCAAATACTAGATAGTGGGAGAACAGTGTATTCTCGAGATAGGCTATTTCATTCTCTGAGGCTTTATGGCCACTTAAACTGCCCTAAACTCAGTTGACCATGAGACCACCACAGAGATCAATCAGCTAAAAAACTAAATCATAACATGACTGCTAGTTTCTGGTCTCTTTTCTCCTGTATGTTTATAAGTGTTTTAAAAGCTTAATGTTTAAGTCTAACAGCATCCTTTTCATCTAACTTTTACTGTAGCTTTCATCTCTTTTCTTCTCCACTATGTTTTTAGTGTGTTTTAGTTCTCTTCTGTCTAACTGAAATTCTTCCACTGCCATCTTTTTCATCTGCTGTTGTAAGGTATTAACTCTCCGTCCTTGCTTTGTTTCTCCAATAAATGTTTTGCTTTTTCCCTGTCACTCTCCTACAGGGTCTCAATTCTTGTGGGCTTTCCCTTTACCCACTTCTTTTCCTGTTCTTCCCCTTCAGATTTGATGCCAAAATCCACACAGAACTCTGCCTTTAAGGCCTATCCTACTGCAGCTACCACTGCCACCACCATTTGGTGCTCTTTCTCCCCAGACCACTACTGTAATGCTTCTCTCATTCATTGCTATTGTGGATATGGCCGACGGTGAGGAAGCAGCACTGCCTGGGGTGGGCCCGTAATCTGCTGCTGTTAGGCAGAAGTAGCCAAGACCCAGTAATTGGATTACAAGGAATTGCAGGAATGGTGACTCATAAGTAAAGCAGGAGTAGCCAGAGCTAAATATAATCTCAAGAAATACTCCATATTCAAAACACTGGGGATGTCGATGCTGGAGCTTACCACCCAGCTGCAGCTATCATCAAAGTGCTTCTAGTTTATAAACACCACTTGACTGCACAAAATGACAATGTACAGGCACATTCTCTGCAATAACTGGTACATGCCTCGGAGTTAATTTACTAGGTTTGAATGACATTAATTAGAAGTAGTTAAAAACAAATGACATCTCAAAGACTTGACACAATAAGCACTGCTGTCTAGTGCCAGACATTTGTTCTGCCTATTCAAGTACACATAGTACTTATGATGATTTCAGTGTACACTGGCACCTTTCATAAGGCAAATAAAGTCACTAGACAGACATAAGTGACAAATATATGAAGCACTGCATGGAAGAAGAATGCATAATATGTTATTAAATGCTGTTTAAAGCCTACGGCCTGAGATTTGATAGGTACCAAAAGCGTTGAATGCTCTTTCTTCCAAGAATGAGGATAAAAAGATGGCCTCCTTATTTAACGTGACATTTCAACCTAGTAGTAAAAGCCCTTCACTGCAAATCTTCAAAAAGCAAGTGACTAACAGAATCTATATAAACGCTCTTAGAATTTCCAATTGTTGACTCTGGTTATATGCACAAAATTGTGCTTGCAACAAAACTGCACTAAACCACCAGTGTTGGTGTAAAGTTAAAAGTAGGATATCTGAGGTTTCCACTAAAGACAATACTCAAGTTTATAATAACTTGAATAGACTACCCTTTGTTCTGATAGTTTGTTAGTGTACAAGTACAAAGAAGAAATTTTTATTAGATGGAGACTGGGTATATGTTGGAATCCCTTCATAACCATTTCTGCTTACTGTGGCTATACTGTAGACCAGTGGCTCTCAACCAGGGGTATGTGTACCCCTGCGGGTACACAGAGGTCTTCCAGGGGGTACATCAACTCATCAGATAGTTGCCTAGTTTTACAACAGGCTACACAAAAAGCACTAGCGAAGTCAGTATAAACACATTTCATAGACAATGACTTTATACTGCTCTGTATACTATACACTGAAATGTAAGTAAAATATTTATATTTCAATTGATTTATTTTATAATTATATGGTAAAAATCAGAAAATAAGCACTTTTTCAGTAATAGTGTGCTGTGACACTTCTGTATTTTTATGTCTGATTCTGTAAGTTTTTAATTGAGGTAAAACTTGGGGGTACAGTAGTCTGGGAAGGTTGAGAGCCACTGCAATTGACAGTAACCACAACTTCCAGTGTTACATCTCTTCCTGCCTGGCTCCAAAATGTCAGACACACAACAATCAAATGTGCCTGGAAGTAAGCAACAAAGCAGCAATCTTGCTTCATCAGGAGATTGGTTTTGAAGAGATGAAAAACGTGGTGGGGCACAGAGTGAGCATTTCAGACAGCCTCGATTAAAGAAACCCATTGGGAGATGTAGCTCCATTAAAAGCAGCAACAACCAATTCACTAAATCCTTCTTTCACTTATTATCTGTTTTAGCTCCCCCTTACCCTTTCACATCTCTACTCTTCTGTTCCATTTTAAGGTATCCATTACACCTTGCACCAATTACCACTCCACCCAGTATTGAGGTATTACTTTTAAAAGCCCTTGATACTATGGATGAAGTAATTATTCTCTATGCAACGTGATTTCAGACAAATGACAAAATGCTTTCTGAAGTCTAACTTCAACACCAAGGTGAGGTGGAAGTGAAGATCAGGGACTTGTTTCTAGTCAAACTCCCAAGTGAAAATCTATTACTTTACTGCAGCCAACATTTTCTAACAACCTGATCAGTGCTAAAGAAAAGAGTTGGCTAGCAAAGGACTGCATACATAGCTAAAGAATTAACCTTTCCCAATGAAGGCTTCTTTGTTGCACAGTGTCTTGAATAAATTATTTCCCATGAGAACACTACAGGAGCAGGTCTGCCAACCACAATAAAGATTTTATAAGTGGGAGTGAATCTACTAACCACTCTCCATTGTATTAGGTGTGGAAGGTCACTGGATTCCCCATTAGAAAAAGGGAGGGAGTTTGAGACTCTTGGAGGAGCTTCTCCATGGATCTGCTTAAGCAGTTGAACTTTGAGGGTTTGTCTTCACTGTGTTAAAAGACCCACAGCTGGGCTGGGTTAGCTGACTCGGGTTCCTGGGGTTTATGCTGTGGGGCTATACAATTCCAGTGAGACTCTGTGAGGAGGGAGGTTCTCAGAGCCCGCCAAGCCCAAACATCAACAATGTAATGTTATAGTCCCGCTCTGAGACTCAGGGCTGCAGATTTTTTAATCACAGTGCAGATGTACCCATGGATGCTTATCTAAGATAATAAACACAGAATCTTTGAGGTTATTCCATCCCTGGCTTTACAGATACATGTATCTTAGCAATACAGACAATAGGGTTTGGGTGCTTTATATACATTGGTATTTTAGCATCACTGCAAAAAGCTCAGTCACCTGATGCAATGTTACAATGCAATATGAGACAGAGAACATAGTGTGGCCTTTTGCATTTTGCCCTCAAGTCTCAGAGCAAGAAGGTTTTTGTTGAATGCCTGAAAACTGAAGCAGTTTGGCAACCCTAAGTAAAATATTCATACAGAAATAATGTAAAATGTGCTTAATGCAACTTTTTGTGGGGCGTCTTTTTCCAACTGACTGGAAGAAAAGGGGATGTTGCCCCTTTAAGGGCTAATCTTGCAACTGGTAACAGAGGTGGAGGAAGGGGGAAGTTTACCTATATGGAGTGGGGAGGAGCAAGAAATGACTGGAGCTGGCTGGGGGTGAGGGTTGGCACTGCCCTTCGACCTGTCAAAACAGGGAGGAGGGATGGGAGGCCCTCTTTCACCTGATACTCATTCTGGAATGATTTTGGTTATCAAATAAAATGGATTGGAAAAGGTTGTAAAGAAAAGCATCCCTTAAGGGAGCTGAGGAATGAGGCTTTGTGGCTCCCATGTCTGGGGAAATGGGGAGCCAATCACTCTGTGTTTCTAGACACCCAAACCCTCTTACAAGGGAAAGGGGCGAAATCTCAGCAACAAGATGGCTGGGACCAGGTTGTGGATGATGAGGAAAGATTTAAGGAAACTTGCACTGTACAAGCCAGGTACTCTGACAGTTTAAGTAAATAATGTTGTGGCCTAATTAAACCACATTCATTGCCTCCTGTTTTTCTTCCAAGATGGCCAGACCATTCACCAGAACATGCAAAATGAACCTGTAGCCTTCCTGTTTATTTGGGCCCCGGTTCAGCATAGCACTTCAAAATGTGAATAATCCTATCTCTGTTCATCAAGGCATCTCAGTATATTCTTGGCTTTAAACATATGCTATGCATGTGCTTTAAGTTAAGCAGATACCCAAGTGTTTTCTCAGAACACAAAGTACATGCTTCAACATACACTGAATAAGGATGGGATTAATCCCCTGCTTAATTTTATGCACACACTTAAGTGCTTTGCCAAATGGGCCTTGGAAAAATGATAAATATTAACACTAGTAACATTTAACAAAGAGTCCTGTGGCACCTTATAGACTAACAGATGTATTGGAGCATAAGCTTTCGTGGGTGAATACCCACTTGGTCAGACGCATCATCCACGAAAGCTTATGCTCCAATACGTCTGTTAGTCTATAAGGTGCCACGGGACTCTTTGTTGCTTTTTACAGATCCAGACTAACACGACTATCCTTCTGATACTAGTAACATTATCGATATAAAAGTATCTCACATACTATTCCTGTGCAGTAAATGGCATATCTCCTTGAGTACAAACACACGGGAAAGTACTTGCATTTACTGTAGTAACTTGTAACAGGAAATGAGTATCAAGTACACAATCTTCCCAAAAAGATGCTGTTCTGTGAAGGAGTACAAATTCAAAACCTTCCTATTAACAATTTTGTCTTATGGAATTGCATCAGCTCACTCACAATGTCTCAGAAACAGAGGAATTTCTATCCAACCTACCATTTCACCCTAAAGCTGTAATCTTTTTATAATCTTTAATAAAGCATATAAACAGACAGTGGCACTTCCACATTTTACAGTATAAACATACATAAGTGGTATCCTGTGATAGTATCAGACTGTTAGACTACCCAATAAATAACCTTTTAATTCAAATGGCACTTTCCCAAGATACTTATAGCAACTGTTATCCTACAACCCCCTCAAAAATGATTCTGCTGTGAAAAAGGAGAATGCTGCTGCTGCTTCTGTAGTTTACATAACATAGTGCCAAGAGAGTGCTCTGTGCTCATCTTTTGTTGATGAACCATTTGCTGTTAAAGGACCTTATTTTTTAAATTTGCTATCACAAACATCATCATCTTCCTTACAGAGCATAAGAGTTATGGAAAAGGAAAAGAATGTTAAGTTTGTCCAGTTAAAACAAAAAATGTCCGCAGAAGTTAGAGACAAAGTCCAACAGCTACACAAGTTAGGCCTCACTGCCCAGCTGTTATAGACTCAGCAATATAAAAGCCTCTACCCCGATATCACGCGACCCGATATAACACAAATTCGTATATAATGCGGTAAAGCAGAGCTCCGGAGGGGCGGGGCTGCGCACTCGGCGGATCAAAGCAAGTTCGATATAACGCGGTTTCACCTATAACGCGGTAAGATTTTTTGGCTCCCGAGGACAGCGTTATATCGGGGTAGAGATGTATATTTTTAAGACTACATAGGTATTATTTATGTGGCCTATGGCCAAGGTAAGATTGCTGTATGAACCCTTAATTTAGGAACGTTATTGAGTATTGACATTTTAAGGGGCAGAGTCTGCTCAGAATTAAAGCAAAGTAAATCTGGCATTATTGCATTAATGTGAAGAGAATTACTCCAAGATTGTACAAAGGTATCTGAGAAGATAATCTTAGTTCATGAAATTTTAAGATTGCAGTGTATTCTTCAACACTGTCTGTTGTGGCTTCTGAAATAGTCAGCCTTTGGAAACAAATCTGTAGAATTGCTTACACAATCACACACCATGATTATATGCAGAAACGGTCAGACACATTTAACTGGCCTCTCTGTACTTGTATAAACCCTTTGCTGAATTCTTTCTGATTGACTCCATTGAAGTCAATGATATCAAGACAACAGAGAATGAGGCACCCAACCATTGTAATACATGTGCGCTCACCAATCAGGTCCTGCGAATGCTCAACCTGTACTTGCATTATTTGCAGGCTTGGCAGACTTCACTTATTATTTTTGTTATAATTTCAATAGAGCATATCATTGTTTATTTTTTAGATTTTTTCAATTTTTATTTAAATTTTGACAGTTGTGGAAAATTATTGGGGGTGGCGGGACAATGGAGGGAACATTAATTATTAATAACAGCACACATGTAGATTCAAAAAATTAAAGCTTTATAAGCAATAGAACACAAATTGTCATCACATCAAAATATGCAAAGTTAATATCCTTAAATCAAACTGTAATGAATTCTGAAGCAGCATTTTTCTTATGTTCCCGATCTATAAATTTCAGCCATCATCAATGGAAATATTTTTTCATCGATTGGTGTGCGTATGGTGAAATCAATGTTTACCAATAAAAATCTAGGCCTCCCAATCCTAATTATTAGATGTCTTTTGTTTTCAATGTTGAAAGTTCAAAAAGGCATTTTGGAATGTCCAATAACCATACTTCAAATTTCACAAAAACAGAACAATTCAAGAAGGGACCTTCAAAAGGTTCATCTTTTAAATTGTTGTCTTCTGATCAAAATGGTCTTTGGAATAGGGTTAGTGTTTCTATTGTTAAAAAAACCAAACCACAAGTGATGGCACATCACTGCCTCAACATTTTCAAAATAGTTTCAAGACACTGAAAAATTCAACTCTAAACTAGAAATTCTCAGAACTAGTGAGCAATGCAAAATTGGGGAGAATGGGAACTCTACTGCTCCCTACAAATTCAACTGGAGAAGTCAGTACTGGCAATCCCTATAATAAGGCATAACCGCACAATTTAAAGCAATCTAATATAATCAGTAGAACTTCTAGGCAAGATTGTCATATCATATAATGTTCTATGGTTTGATTTTTATTTGCAATTATCTAATATGAAAATTTCAAGTATTATAGGACAATCACATTACATTCTTTAAATCAACTGCTGCATAAGCCAAATTAGATAGAAAATAAAAATATGCAAGTGAGAAAGGAGACAAGCTGGGGAAAAAGTGTGGGGGTAGACAAAAAAGGAGGAATGGTTCATTGTTTAGAGCAGAAGCCTAGGACTTGGGAGATCCAGTTCAATTTCCTGCTCCATGAAAGACTTCCTGTGTGACCTTGGTCATGTCACTTAGCCTCTTTGTACCTATGTTCCCCATCTATAAAGGGAGGAAATTGCCCTTTCCTAATTCACAGGGTTATTGGGAGGATAAATACATTACAGATTGTGAGGTGCTCTGCTCACATAGTATTGCAATGGGGGCCATATGACTACATTAAAGAAGAGGTTAGTCCTGGAGTAAACAAAATTCAAATTTGCCTAATGATCATGGAGTTCTGAAGTTACCATGCAGAAAGCATGTGGAAACAGAGTCTTCTGGTCCCATACTATGTATATGTGCAACTGTAAGTACTGGGGGCACAATTTGCCCATAACTGCTTAGCCACAGCAGTTGACCTAAGCATTCTCTCCAGCCCTATGCTGATACTCCTGTTCCTCAAAGCAGAGTTCAAATCCTAGGAAACCTTGTTCCTCAATTTGCTCCATTTGTGACTTGAGCAGTGGTCCCAGAGAATGGAGCAGGGGCCTGAATAGGGCTTCCAATTTTGGTTGGAGATATTCTGGAGATTTCATCACAAGATAATCTTTAATTAAAGATTAATCTTCAATTCCTGGAGACTCCAGGACAATCCTGGAGGGTTGGCAATCATTGGCCTGAATGGTAAATGGTCATAGTAATGGATTTCTGCAGGTGGGAAGCAACATTAAGCATTTTAATTTGGAAGAATAAGATCAGGTTTGCCAATTTTGTTCCTGGCTCTGTCTCTAGATCACTGTGTGGTCTTAAAGCCCCTTTACCTTTGTCTGTTTCCCTTTTCATAAAATGGGACTATTACTTCTACCCACCTCTCAGGGGTATTACGTGAAGTCACGTTTGTGCACTGCTTCTAACAGATGAAAAGCATTATAGCTATTCCCAGTTTCCTATAACAACACAAGAAAAGCTATGAGACACTTTTTAAGTAACGATAAACAATTTACTTAACATGTTGCAGAGAATTGTACAGATAAGTGTTGCTAACTTGGCTCCCAGTGCAGTAAAAACCGGCTTCTGCTGATAAGGGTTACTGCATGACGACTCCCCTCATATAAAACACTATGGGTAACTTTGGTTCATACAATCATTACAAAGAGCTATAAAATGCTAATTGTTATAGGGGAACAGAGGCAGTAGAACTGGGGAGCGGGACTGGAGGGAGCTAGCACCCCCACAAGAGAAATATTGTGGGGGCTCTGCCCCTGCATAAATTCACACACCCCCAGGGGAGAGAGGGAGTGCAACCGCTGCAGTCCCCGGCCTCAGGCCAGGGAGCAGGAACCGGTGTGCTGGAACAGGCCCAGGAGCAAGTAGGAATCCCTGGGACCCTCCTTACCAACCTGGAGCTGGCTACCGCTTCCACCACGCCACCCCCTTCCCTCACCTAGCTCGGTACAGCCCCTCACACCCACTCCTATTGTTCCCCACACACACACACCTCCATTCGCAGGGAGCTTCTGGCCCCAGTTAGGGGAAAGTAGGCAACAGACTAAGAAATATGAATAATTTGGCATGCAAATGTTCATTCAGAAGTCTATGTACTTTCAATCTTGGGTACAAAAGTAGAACACTGGAAGGCTTGAGGGTAAATATCTTTTAATTAGTAATTAATTAGTAATGGCTTAAAATATTAAAATACAGTTGCCTTTGACAAGTCTATATTTACCAAGTTTTCATCATACCATAACAGATGATACGTGTCACAGTCTTTCGGTAGATTATCCCCTCTGAGTTTCCCCCTTGCATCCCTTTTGAGTTACATGCCCTCACCTCCACTTTTCTTTGGGGTGAGACTCATAATACGACCACACTCTGACTGGGTCTCTGAGTTATACCTCCTGGTAACCAACTGTGATACCTAACAGTACCTGCAAGAGTTTTCCTTCATGAACCTGTGAACAGTAAGTGTTTGCAGAGACACAAAAGCACCTTCTTCAAAGCAAAGTAGGATTTATTTGCCAAAAGCACTCAGAAATGAATTTAAAAAAACAGATCAATACACATGCTGCTACACTTGGCATTTCTCCTTGCTAGACATAACTTAGATTTGATGCACCCCCTTTTCTCTTGGGGAGCAAATTATAACCTGCTTGCTACAGAGTCAGTCTGCCAACCTGCAGCAGCTGACTTTTCTTCTTTCTGCAGGGGAAAATCTATTCACTGATCTGTGCATTTTAATCTGCAGGCTTTCACCCCAGCAGAACAGCTAGATCACCAGGCTTGGGGCTAAGGAGTTGCCTCTTCACAACCTCAAGAGTGGCTGTTGTGTTTGAGTGTGTGTTGGGATGCTCCGGATATAGGCCATTGTGTTGCCTTTCTTGCTTGGTTTCCCTAACAGTTGTTTGATCCAACTCCACAGCGAGTAACCCACCATAAACACATACAGAGAAGTTTGCCCCACCTTCACAAAAGATGTATATTTTCCAGTTCTGCATACTACATATTAGGGTATACTGTTGAACCAGTACCTCCAATGCCAGAATACTAAACAAACTTTTCAATGGCAACCTACTACAAAGATGGACAACTTGAGACTATTTAAGTGATGGACAGTTATTTTATTTTTAACATGTTCAGTCAAAAGAGCTAAATCAAGTAAAACTAAGCTCAAAATCTGCTTCTGCTAAGTTTGAGGCTGACAGAACAACCTGGCAATTAACATTAAGTGTACCTGAGACAAACAGTATGTTAAAATACTAAATGTGGATAGAAATTCTAAGCACACCTATGGAGTTATGAAAATGTGTTGTATTAGGGTGTGACAAAACATTTTCCGTAACTGATTGGTACAGTAAAGGATCAGCATTCTTTCTATGTCAAATAATTTCCAATCAGTTAAGAGCTACTGCACTCCATTTCATATTGATCATTAACATAAGTAGAATAGGTGCTAAGTACTGTCCAAAAGCAAGTGTGATTGAATGTATTTCCCTTTTTAATGAATTTTCATGACACTTGAAATAGTGAGATTTCCATTCTGTAAATTAAAACAGAAGACAAAACATGAAGTTTGAAACAAAGTCAGACAAAACAGAACAGACTGACGGGTTCGGTCACAGACAGCCTCTTGAGACTGTCACCTGATTTGCTGAGAATATCTCTGAGCCCGTTTTCTCTGCGCGTTTGGGCCTCCAGAACCCTGCCTTGTCGAGTCAGACACACCAGTTTGCTCCAACACAGACCCAGGGTCTGAACCACATCCCCCAAAGCTGCAGACATAACTGAAAACAGCTTAAGAAGTGCTGCTGTCTCCAGCACCCAGATACCCAGTTCCTAATGGGGTCCAAACCCCAAATAAATCCATTTTACTCTGTATAAAGCTTATACAGGGTAAACTCAAATTGTCCACCCCCTATAACACTGATAGAGAGATATGTACAGCTGTTTGCTCCCTAAGTATTAATTACTCACTCTGGGTTAATTAATAAGCAAAAGGTGATTTTATTAAATATGAAAAGTAGGATTTAAGTTGTTCTAAGTAATAGCAGACAGAACAAAGTAAGTTACCAAGAAAAATAAAGCAAAACACGCAAGTCTAAGCCTAATACATTACGAAACTGATTACAGATGAAATCTCACCCTCAGAGATGTCCCAATAAGCTTCTTTAACAGCTTTAAGATCCTTCCTAGTCTGGGCCCAATCCTTTTTAGAACAACGTTGTAGTTTATGGCCTGGGCCAAGCAATCACTCACACCCCCGTATTTACTGTCTTTTGTTCCAGTTTCTTTCAGGCATCAATTTGGGGTGGAGAGGCCATCTCTTGAGCCAGCTGAAAACAAAATGGAGGGGTTTCCAGGGCCTTTTATATTCTCTCTTTTGTGGGCAGAAACCCCTTTGTTCTCCTGTACAAAATCACAGCAACAAGATGGAGTTTGTAGCCACCTGGGCAAGTCACATGTCCATGAATATTTCAGCTTTTTGCAGGCAAACACCATTGTTTACATGTTAGTTTGAACATTCCCAGGAAAGCTCAGATGTAGATTGGTGTCTCCCAAAATCCATTGTCAGTTAAGTGTTTCTTACTGAGATTCACTTACTGAGAATAGTCCTTTCTCAAGAAACTGACCAAATGCTTCACTGAGGCTCCTTAGAATCAAACACATTGAGATACAAGTACATAGCCAATATTCATAACTTCAAATACAAAAATGATACACACATACAGACAGCATAATCATAACCAGCAAACTACAACCTTTCCACAGACACCCCACTTGACCTCCTCTGTACAAGACCTGGTGCAACCATAGGACCCTGGTTGCAACAATGATCTATATGGTCACAGTTCATGTCAATAACAATACACAGACATTCTTAGCAATAATTTCAATATGTTTATGTGATATAACACTGCTTTTCAAAAGACTATATTTTGGTATTCTAGCTTATGTGCACCTACAAAATTTCAGACAACACTACATCTCTTCAGGTAGGTGTTTTAATAGGAAGATGAGTGCCTGTATAGATCAGAAGTATGTGCAATCGCAGGCAAACCCTTTAGCTATTCTGGTACTCAGGTATAGCGGTACCTCTAAACTGGACCTCAGACTTCCCTCATTCTAAGGCAATGACCATCTTCGCTATGATGAGCTAGAGTTCGAACAAAGCATGATTGGCTTTACCTTCTGTCATTTCCAGGCAGACATATCTGTATTAAACTGTCTATGAGTCAGCAATTTTAATCTTTTCCAAAATCTGGGAAACCGGTGTTAGAATACATATACAAATGTTTTCCCAGAGATCTTGAAAATAACCACTATCTTTTAGAGACAGCAACTCCTTTCAGTCAAAGACACCTGCTCAATTGCCAAGGCCTGTCCTCATTATGTGACAGCTAAGGGTATGATGATGATAACTCTGTCACTGAAACTACTGAACACATTCAACTAGTACATACAGTACAGGGTGTTCTGCTTTGGAATATCTACATTCTATATATCGGGGGTTCTTGTGCTGAGCTCTATATGGTGTAGTAGCAAAACTACAGAAGACCATATAAAAATTTCATCTAAGTAATCAAACTTTCTTTCCATTAATTGTTAATTTATTACACCAAGCTAGGTTGTGCCTTTAGGCATAGTTCCTTCCCTGCTCCCTTCTTTCCCCAGGATGGAAAGAAGCTAGTGTAGACCTTGAAAGGGTTTTGCTTACTTCTTTCACTTGCTCAGCTACTCTGGCCAATGAGTTGTGGGAGTAGAGCGCAATCAAGGCTCTGCCGCCTCCCAGCTGGAGAAAGGCTGAAAGAGTAGAAGATGTGCTCTGCACCAGACCGGTATCCATGATCTGAGCCTTTCCCCAGCCAGGAGGTGGCAGAACCTTAATTGCACTCTACTCCCACATTAAGAAAGGGATAGATGATAAGACAGAAAATATCATAATGCATCTCTATAAATCCATGGCATGCCCACATCTTGAATACTGTGTGCAGATGTGATTGCTCCATCTCAAAAAAGATATATTGGAATTGGAAAAGGTTCAGAAAAGGGCAACAAAAATTATTAGGGATATGGAATGGCTTCTGTATGAGGAGAGATAAATAAGACTGGGACTTTTCAGCTTGGAAAAGAAATGACTAAGGAGGGGATATAATAGAGGTCTATAAAATCATGACTGGTGTGCAGAAAGTAAATAAGTGTTATTTACTCCTTCTCATAACACAAGAACTATGGGTCAGCAAATGAAATTAATAGAAGGTTTAAAAGAAACAAAAGAAAATATTTCTTCACACAACGCACAGTCAACCTGTGGACCTCCTTGCAATAGGATGTTATGAAGGACAAGACTATAACAGGGTTCAAAAAAGAACTATATAAATTCATGGAGCATAGGTCCATCAATGGCTATTAGCCAGGATGGGCAGGGATGGTGTCCTTAGCTCTGTTTGCCAGAAGCTGGGAATGGGCAACAGGGGATGGATCACTTGATGATTACCTGTTCTGTTCATTCCCTCTGGGACACCTGGAATTGGCTACTGTAGGTAGACAGGATACTGGGCTAGATGGACCTTTGGTCTCACCCAGTATGGCCGTTCTTATGTACAGCTGACATGTGTCACAATTTTACCTCTTAAAAGGAAAAAAATCTTTAGTAATCAGGATTTCATAGCTTTGAATTCAAATTATAGATCAACCCAATGGTGAGAATTTATGGGGCTTTGAAACAAATTTTGAAAAATACGTGATCTAATCTTCACTATCCTAAGAAACCAATAAAACTCTGAAACTTGAAAAAAAGAGTATTGCATTCTCACCATAAAAAAGGCTAACTTCATTCAGTAAGAATTTTAAGCAAAGTGTTAAAAATTAGTTTTTGCCCAATCTTAGTTCAAAATGCATTTTGCTGTTATCAGTAAATGATGTGAAGAAATAACTTTTTACTATCAAGTGTTCGAATCACAAGCAACAGTCAATGTATTACTCAAACTACTTCAGAGCCTTAATGCATTTTCAACTTTATAGCGGTTCACTGGCATTCTCTTATATCCCATATCTACAACTAAGCAGGAATTGGGTAGGACTCAGCAAAAAGAGATCTTTAAAATATCCTGAATTGCATTCTATTATGGGAACTGGTAACAGCACTCACTAGAATGTGATATGTAAGAACTGTGCATTGCATGTAACTGTAGAATTAAAAACTGATGAGCAAAATCCATTGTGAAAACTTGAAGGGCAGTTTCACCTTGCTAAGGTAATTAGACCTCATAAGTTGTTTGTAAGAATGCTGACTCTGGGTTGTGTGAAACTTAAAGATCTTTCCTCCACCTTCTGTAATTGAGGTAATAGTAATAAGATGACAATTCATAAAACAATTACACTGTAATAATTCAGATTACTACAAGAATTCCATACATTTACTCGAATGCCAGAGTATATCCTCCTTGTCTTTATTCATAGAGACATTTTACTCAAGTTTTTTTCACTAAACGTTTTTCCTTTAAAAAAAATCTGTTCAGTTCATATTTTTTCTTTGTGATAATCCTACTAAACATTTTAAATACTGAGTATCTCATTACTATGAAAATACCTATTTGGTCTTTAATACCTCCAGTTTCAATTATATCAACTCACCCACTACAATATGGCATTGAAATAAAAGTGCTCATTTTGATAAAAGCTTTATATGCTCATGGACTACATCCTGAAAGCAAGGTTTTCTGTAGAACTACTCTCAGTTCTAAAATACAGCTCTGTCTCTACCTAAAATGATTGCTAATGCATGTGATACTCCAAAAAGGAAAAAGAACTGACATCTCAACAACGAAGCATAGTGTTTTTCAAAGTGAGCAGTGGCGGTTTTCTGGAATATGTAAATTTTTGGTGTCCAGTTTGATTCTTCAAAAGTGCCTGACTTTCAGAAATTGCTGAGCACTCTGCCTTTGTCAGGCCTTTTTAAGTTGTGAAGTTGGACACCTAAAAACTAAAGAGCCTGCAATCACTAGTCACTCCTTTGGTCATAATTATTGAACATTCACAATATTTGACTGTTCACCTTGCTGCTATAAATCATACAGAGTAAATTACAAAACTCAAACCATTTGCTAATAGGAGATTCCAACTGCATTACACAATTCAAATTACACTGGTCTACAATTTTTGAGAAGTCTGCTTCAGAGATAAAATGTGCTATTTATTATGTATTTTGATGTGCTGAATTCAAATATGACAATTAAAACAACTGATTGGCTACTGTTTCGAAGATATTTAAGTTTTTACATTTTATGTCTATGTATATTGTGTAGATAGTAGAGTTTTAATCATAAATTGTAAACCTAGGTCTTTTCATGTGTTTATGGTTGCTTTACATGATAATATTTCACCTGTCCTGTTTATGTAACACTTTAAAAATCAGCAAAAGGGTTATATAAATAAAATTTATTATGAAACAAAATGCAAAAAACTATTATGTACATAGTTTAGTCCTATTCAGTGTCTACTCGGCGCTTCTTGGCTTGTCTCTTGTATTCATTAAATGGAGCATCTCTTGTCACTGTCCAGCAATAGTCTGCAAGCATTGATGGGCTCCATTTGCCCTGATAGCGTTTCTCCATTGTTGCAATGTCCTGGTGAAATCGCTCGTCGTGCTCGTCGCTCACTGCTCCGCAGTTCGGTGGAAAAAAATCTAGATGAGAGTGCAAAAAATGTATCTTTAGTGACATGTTGCAACCAAGGCTTTTGTATGCCTTGAGGAGGTTTTCCACCAACAACCTGTAGTTGTCTGCCTTGTTGTTTCCAAGAAAATTTATTGCCACTAACTGGAAGGCTTTCCATGCCGTCTTTTCCTTGCCATGCAGTGCATGGTCAAATGCATCATCTCGAAGAAGTTCACAAATCTGAGGACCAACAAAGACACCTTCCTTTATCTTAGCTTCACTTAACCTTGGAAATTTTCCACGGAGGTATTTGAAAGCTGCTTGTGTTTTGTCAATGGCCTTGACAAAGTTCTTCATCAGACCCAGCTTGATTTGTAAGGGTGATAAAATCTTCCTTGATTCAACAAGTGGTGGATGCTGAACACTTTTCCTCCCAGGCTCCAATGACTGTCGGAGTGGCCAATCTTTCTTGATGGAGTGGGAATCTCTTCCACGACTATCCCATTCGCAGAGAAAACAGCAGTACTTTGTGTATCCAGTCTGCAGACCAAGCAAGAGAGCAACAACCTTCAAATCGCCACAAAGCTGCCACTGATGTTGGTCATAGTTTATGCACCTCAAAAGTTGTTTCATGTTGTCATAGGTTTCCTTCATATGGACTGCATGACCAACTTGAATTGATGGCAAAACATTGCCATTATGCAGTAAAACAGCTTTAAGACTCGTCTTGGATGAATCAATAAACAGTCTCCGCTCACCTGGATCGTGAACGATGTTGAGGGCTGCCATCACACCATCGATGATGTTGCAGGCTACAAGATCACCTTCCATGTAGAAGAATGGGACAAGATCCTTTTGACGATCACGGAACATGGAAACCCTAACATCACCTGCCAGGAGATTCCACTGCTGTAGTCTGGAGCCCAACAGCTCTACCTTACTCTTGGGTAGTTCCAAATCCCTGACAAGGTCATTCAGTTCACCTTGTGTTATGAGGTGTGGTTCAGAGGAGGAGGATGGGAGAAAATGTGGGTCCTGTGACATTGATGGTTCAGGACCAGAAGTTTCATCCTCTTCCTCGTCTGACTCAAGTGAGAATGATTCTGGTGCATCAGGAACCGGCAGTCCTTCTCCGTGGGGTACTGGGCGTATAGCTGATGGAATGTTTGGATAATGCACAGTCCACTTTTTCTTCTTTGACACACATTTCCCAACTGGAGGCACCATGCAGAAGTAACAATTGCTGGTATGATCTGTTGGCTCTCTCCAAATCATTGGCACTGCAAAAGGCATAGATTTCCTTTTCCTGTTCAACCACTGGCGAAGATTTGTTGCACAAGTGTTGCAGCATATGTGTGGGGCCCACCTCTTGTCCTGATCTCCAATTTTGCAGCCAAAATAAAGGTGATAGGCTTTCTTAACCATAGTGGTTATACTGCGCTTTTGTGATGCAAAAGTCACTTCACCACAAACATAGCAGAAGTTATCTGCACTGTTCACACAAGTACGAGGCATCTCTGCTCACTTTGGCTAAACAGAAATGTATCCCTTTGCAAAATCAAACACTGACAAATAAGAGAGCACGACACTGTATGATTTCTAGAGCTGATATAGGGCAATTTGTTCAGCAGAGTGATGTAAGCTTCGTTATGATTGCATCATCCATGACTTCTAGGAATAACATGATGCAATTCATATCCTGTATGACGCAATACCAGCTTCAGATTGCATCATTCATTGTTTTGCCTAAAAAGCAAGTACTGTCCAAACCCAGTCATAGATTTATTCATCAATCCAGTCAAAGATGTATTTTAGTCATTTCTGGTTTAAATTGAGATTCCTTCCCTTTATAACTCACTTATCCTCCGCCATTCCCAAGTCAAGGGTCGTATATACTGACCCAATAGCATATCTTGAAAACTAGAGCCAATCAACAATTTTAAGCATCATTTTCATTCTCAGTGACCCAGAATTAGTAAAGTTTGACTACATTTATTTCAGAAGCATTTTGGCTGTAGAGCAGTGTTATAAAACAGCAATTTCAATTTAACTCTTGAATATAACATTGAACAATGTGTCTTAGAATAACACTTAGCTCTTATATAGCAATTTTCATCAGCAGATCTCAAAAAACTTTACAAAGGAGATCCCCATTTTACAGATGGAGAAACTGAGGCACAAAGAGATGTGACTTGACCAAGGTCACCCAGCAAGACAGTGGCAGAGAAAGGAACAGAAGCCAGTTCTCTGGAGTCCAAGTCATGTTTAATGTAATTCAACCATTGCGTCAAAAAAGTGTAGATAACCAAATAATATCTGTTGATTTAAAATTACTAGTTGGGGTAAAGGACCAGATTTGCTGATATTGCCTGGCAAGACCAGAAATCTTGGTTCTAAAGAAACTTCTAATTTATTCTTGTACACTAACCCATTAACTTGCATGAACTATTTCCAGCTTCTGAGTGGCAGCAAGATGTAATACAAAGAGCAGCCTGCACTCAGATAACAAATGCATAGGTCAAATCCAGTCATAAGAACATAAGAATAGTCATACTGGGTCAGACCATCTTGACTAGTAGCCATTGGTAGACCTATCCTCTCCATGAACATATCTAATTCTTTTTTGAACCCAGTTAATACTTTTGGCCTTCATAACATCCCCTATCAACAAGTTCCACAGGTTGACTATGCGTTGTGTGAAGAAGTACTTCCTTATGTTTGCTTTAAACCTGCTTCTTATTAATTTCATTGGGTGACCACTGGCCCTTGTGTTATGTGAAAGGGTAAAGGACACTTCCTTCTTCGCTTTCTCCAAACCATTCATGCTTTTATACATCTCTATCATATCCCCTCTGAGGGCAGGTCTTCACTACAGGGAGGGGTCGATTTAAGATACGCAAATTCAGCTACGCGAAAAGCGCAGCTGAATTCGACCTATCGGAGCCGACTTACCCTGCTGTGAGGACGGCGGCAAAATTGACCTCCACGGCTCCCCATCGATGGCGCTTACTCCCACCTCTGCTGGTGGAGTAAGAGCGTCGATTTGGGGATCGATTGTCACGTCCCGACGAGACGCGATAATTCGATCCCTGAAAGATCGATTTCTACCCGCCGATTCAGGCGGGTAGTGTAGACCTAGCCTTTGTTGTCTCTTTTCTAAGCTGAACAATCCAAGTCTTTTTAATCTCTCCTCTTACATAAGCTGTTCCATATCATCAATAATTCTTTTCCCCTTCTCTGGACTTTTTCCAATTCTAATATATCTTTTTTGAGATGGGGTGATCAGAACTGCACACAGTATTCAAGTTGAGGGCATACCATGGATTTATACAGTGGCATTGTGATATTTTCTATTTTATTACATATCCCTTTCCTGAACATTGAGTGGATGTTTCCAGAGAACTTTTCATGATGACTCAAATATCTCTTTCTTTAGACCCCATCATTTTGTATGTATAGTTAGAATTATTTTCCAACATGCATTACTTTGAACTTATCAATATTGCATTTCATCTGCCATTTTGTTGCCCAATCACCCAGTTTTGTGAGATCCCTTTGTAACTATTTGCAGTCAGCTTTGGACTTAATGATATTGAGCAGTTTTGTATCTGCACATTTTGCCATCTCACTGTTTACTCCTCCTTTTTCCAGATCATTTCTGAATATGTTGAACTGCACTGGTCCTGGTACAGAGCCTTTGAGGATCCCACTCTTTACCTCACTCCTCTGTGAAAACTGACCTTTTATTCTTACGCTTTGTTTCCTATCTCTTAACCAGTTATTGATCCATGAAAGGACCTTCTCTCTTATCCCATGACTGCTTAGTTTGCTTAAGAGCCTCTGAGCCGGAACCTTGTCAAAGGCTTTCTGAAAGTCCAAGTACACTATATGTACTGGATCATGTCGACTCTTCAACATATTATGTTCCTCTGTGTGTCCGGTAATTCCGTTCTTTACTATAATTTTATCCAATTTACCCAGGACTGATGTTTGGCTTACTGCCCTGTAATTGCCAGGATCGCCTCTCGAGCTTTTTTTAAAAATTGGCATTATATAAGCTATCCTCCAGTCATTTGATATAGAGACTGATTTAAGTGTTAGGTTACATACCACAGTTAGTAATTCTGCAATTTCATGTTTGAGTTCTTTCAGAACTCTTGAGTGAATACTCTCTAGTCCTGGTGACTTATTGCTGTTTAATTTTACCAATTTATAACTGGGACAGTTCCTCAGATTTGTCACCTAAAAAGAATGGCTCCAGTGTGGGAATCTCCCTCAGAGCCTCTGCAATGAAGACCAATGCAAATACACCTCTACCTCGATATAACGCTGTCCTCGGGAGCCAAAAAATCTTACCGCGTTATGGGTGAAACTGCATTATATCAAACTTGCTTTGATCTGCCGGAGTGCGCAGCCCCGCCCCCCGGAGCACTGCTTTACCGCGTTATATCTGAATTTGTGTTATATCGGGTCGCGTTATATCAGGGTAGAGGTGTAATTAATTTAGTTTCTCTGCAACAGCCCTATCTTCCTTGAGTGCTCCTTTAGCACCTCAATCGTTCAGTAGCCCCACTGATTGTCTGTCAGGCTTCCTGCTTCTGAGGTATTTATGTCTTTAGAGAAGAGCAGTGCAGCCTCCTCTGGTGTATGAGGGCTGAAATTGCCACTCACTACACTTTTTTTGCCAGGAAGAAAAAACAGTTACAGTATGTAGGCCAAGGCTACCTCCCCATCCTCTACACAAACTAGTTAATTATTAAAGACTTCCTTTTCTTCAGGCATCCCTTTCAAAGTCTAGCATTGCACACATCTGATAGCAGTCATCTCAGACCCCTCAGGTACACTCATCTATAATTTATCATTCAGAATTTCAGTTGACTGCAAATTTGAGCTGACAATAAAAAAAGATTTATCAAATTCTTACATGAGAGTGGAAAGAAATGGCCTATGTTATATGTTATAAGAGAAGCACTACTCTTCAAAAGCCTGTACAATAAAGAGTTGAAAGTTGTATATTTAAATATAAAGTTTCTCAAATACTAGATTTCCTTTAATATGATTAATTATTCAGAACTTCAAACAATGCTGCAACTCAGTTTGTATTTGGAATACATCAGAAGTTAAAATTATTCTTAGAACATACAGAAATACAGATAAAAACACAAATTCCAATACAGGATTATGGGCCTGATTACAAAACAGCATGTTAACAGTAATCCCTAATCATCATGTTACCTGAGTTTGGTCATAGTTGAATTACTGCCTGTGGTTCTTGAAGCTACAACCTACTTTTCCCAGCCCAGACAGCAATTATACCGGATCTCTTCCCCACTCCCAATTGCATCACAAATTGAAGATAGCAATATCTTAGGAACCTGTAATAGATACCATGCAATCATATCATGCAAATACATAATGTGATTTTTTCTCCCTTTATAAGTTCCCTTCAGCTGCAATACACTCAATTACTGCTGGACAGTTCAAATGGTAAATGGAGTCTTGCTCTCCTACCAGTTTGAGTATTTTGGTGATTTTACAGCTAAGTGTTGCTCTGAGGGGGAAAAAAGGCAATGTGAGCCCATACGGTAAGAGTCTATGGACTAAAACCTGAGTGTGCAGAGCCTCGGATGGCTGATGTTCCCACAGTGCCAATGGGAGGCCAGGAACAGCCATAGGCAGGGAGGACTGTGGAGACTGGAGAGTAGGTGCCACAGAAAGTACCACCCAAGGGAGCCAGAGTGACAGTACCCTGAGGCTCTCTGATTGGCCAAGTGCCCCTACTTAACCCCAGGAGTTGCCCCACAAAGTTGTCTGGGCAACCACACAGACTTTGGCCTGCTGCGACTCCAGAATTTACCTTGTCTCCTGTCTCTGACCTGATATGATCTTTGGTCTCTGACTCCAGCCTGATTCTGACCCCGATTCTTGCTCCCTGATTCCAGCCTGATACCACCTCTGGTCTCCAACCCTGGCCTGACTCTGACCCTTGCTTACTGAACCTGGCTCTGACCCTTGCTTTCTGAACCTGGCTCTTGTGATTCTTCCAACTCCTGCTCAGCGACTATCATCCCTTATGCGCAGACCCCAGCCCAGTTGTGACTGCTACTAGACTGCCTAAGCCCCTTCCCTCACACATCCATTTCTGCAGTGTCAATTACACAGTATAGGCTAAGTAGAACTAACTTGTATTTTATGATCAACAGAAGTGTGAATATAATAAAATAGTCTCAGATGTTAACAATTAAGGTACTACGTAGTATAGAAAAGTTATCAACTAAGCACTGGTCACCCCTTCTCATGGGATCTCTCCCAAGCCACTTCAACTTCAGACTCAGTCTTATTTATTTACCTTTCAGTTGATTGCTTATGTTAAATGTAAACATACTCAGAATACCTGCAGTTTGAAACTCTTGGTGTCAGTCAGCTCATGGACAATACTGATTCCTTTCTGGCCGTGGATATTATAACTACTGAGCCAAATCAAACCCTCTGGCTTGCATGCAGAAGATTCCCCTCCCCACACGTATCTCACCCCTCTGGCACTGGTTTGCCACCAGTTCCCCCTCTGGAACTTCAGAAAGGGTATAGCCAGGTCTCCTTTGTAGGTCAGACTTGTACTGTAAGGAGACATCTCTGGACAAAGATGGAACAGTGGGGTTTGGGGAAGATGATCCTTGTGGAACTTTCTTCCCCTCTCTGCGGGTCTTACCCTGAAAGGAGCCCATTTGACTCATTGTGATGGTCAACCTGCTATGTTTATAACACACAGGAGATGCAGGTTCTACTCTCAGTCAGTTCATCTTCCAACAGTAAGGAATGCAAGTGAGGCAGAACCATCCCAACTATGCCCAGCTCTGATCCATTAAAGCCAGTTAGAGGAGCAGCATTAGTCAGGATTTGGAAAATGCACAGCTTGAAAGTTCAGAGATGTTCAGATCCAGAGTTTGGTTTGACCCATCAGCGGAATAGGAATCAGCTGTGAAATACAATCTAAATCCTAACACCGATACTGAATTCCTCTTCACCATAAAAATGCAATGTTTGGATTGCACTGAAGTCTATAAGACTTATAACACGTGCTTCAGTGTTCTGCTGAACTGTGGGCCTAAATTAAACATCCCTGTGATTGGACTTGCCACAACACAGGTCTCTTAAAAATGCACCTACTTGGCACAT
Source organism: Chrysemys picta bellii (assembly GCF_011386835.1). Taxonomy (NCBI): domain Eukaryota; kingdom Metazoa; phylum Chordata; order Testudines; family Emydidae; genus Chrysemys; species Chrysemys picta. The sequence continues at coordinate 41,429,078 of NC_088797.1, forward strand.
TACTCAAGGGCCTAAAGTCAGGTAACTATAGCTAAAAGCCCATCTGAATATGACTATGGAACACAACTGCCCTAAATGGTGCTACATATGTAATCTTTTAAAAGCTTTTCTGAAATCTTACACTGTTCAGGTGAACACGAAATGTGCAAATTTATAGCAAGCTTAAAGGAAAAACATGTTAAGCTGTGTGAAGTTGAACTCCCTAAAAGAGAACATATTTTTGTATTTCCTCGGGGTCCAATCCTGCAAAGTAATGAGTGCCTTCAACTGCTAGCAACTTCAATGGGACTACAAGGCATTCAGCACCTTGTTAACAGCAATTAGTTCATCTCAGGGGTAGACACTCTATCCTCTGGGTGAAAAGGAGAGAACTACAGCTGCACTAAAATATTTCACCTACTGGAGAGCTGAATAAAAAAAAAGATATTTAGAGTTAAGTCATGGAATAGTGTTTCAATTTAGTGGCAAATGTCACATCACATACCAGGACCAACGTGACTATTGCATTAAATATATATTTGGACTGTGTTAGAACAGTGGTTCCCAAACTTGTTCCGCCGCCTGTGCAGCGAAAGCCCCTGGCGGGCCGGGCCAGTTTGTGTACCTGCCGCATCTGCAGGTTCGGCCGATCGCAGCTCCCAGTGGCCATGGTTCACTGCTCCAGGCCAATGGGAGCTGCTGGAAGCGGCAGCCACTACGTCCCTCAACCCGCGCTGCTTCCAGCAGCTCCCATTGGCCTGGAGCAGCGAACCAAACCTGCCGACGCAGCAGGTACACAAACCGGCCTGGCCCGCCAGGGGCTTTCCCTGCACAAGCGGCGGAACAAGTTTGGGAACCACTTGTGTTAGAGGCATTCCCCAAATTCAGAGTCCCACAGCAGCTGCATATATGTGCAGTACACGATCTTTGGTTTTAACAAATAACCCTCTGAGATCATATTAGGAAAGTATTTCCTGAGAGAACAAAACTTATTATATAAGTTCCTATACCTAAACATAAGGTCATGGTATGCTTTTAAAACTAGATCTTCCTTTGCTATCATGCCCTCATTTTCAAAGACGTTTCTCTCCCTAAAACCTGATGTTCCTGCCGATTATGCTCATTTGAGGACCAATCACTTGCTGATATGCATTCCTGAATATCCCATGTCCTTCAAGAGGACTGGCTCATGTTTCTCATCCCAGTGCAACACTTTAGTTATCCAAAATTGGCTTTCTTCCTTATCACTGGGCCAGCTGTGATTTATTCCCAGGTTTTCAGTCAGCTGAAGAGTGTAAAGTAGTCTATTTTCTTTTGAGATGATTGCACTGTTTATCTGACTTCAGAGAGTTTCTCTTCAATTCTGTGACCAATTTTGGCCCTCAATAACTTCCACAGTTATTAAGTGATCCGATAATTTTATTTTCCAAGAATATTACTGCAGCCAGTAAAGATTCTGATGTTTACTGTCAGAAGATCAAACAAAAATTTTAGTAGCTTTGATCAAAATTACATAAATACTAATTTGCTGAGCCAACAAATATATTATGGTAAAGTTTCTAAAATTATTAGATTTATCACAAGTATTTGAAGAATTTGAAAGTTAATGTTTCATTGGGTGAAGTAAAAAATTGAACTTGTGTACATTTTACACTTGAGATGCAATTAATGTAAAATTGTACATGTATTCTAATACATGTGGAACACAAACCATAAAATGCCAATGAATAACATCTCACAATGGCAGTCTTATTGGTCAAAAACACATTTAGACTTAGAAGATCTCCTCCAGACTGAGATCATCGGAAATTGAGCAAAAGCCATTTCATCACACACTAGTGAGACTCATGCCTTTGGATGGAGCATTGCAGAGTTCCAGAAAGTTCATCCAGAGACTCTGTTGGCCTAGCAAAGGTTTCATGCTTTAAAAAGGCAAATGTGGCATTACAATTCTTTTTTCTTATAATTAAAATAAAGGTGTCAACACTCCAAATGATGTCAGGGTGGCATTTATGACTTCAAAAAAGCCACTTCCATTCTATGCAAAGGCCAAACCTCAGAATAAGCATTTCTCTAGCATGATGCTTCTTCACTCCCTCCTCCAAAAAAGAATAGATTATGTGGAAGAAGGAATGTGTGTAGACACTTGGGTGACAAATTTTGATTGATTGCATAGTTGAAAAGAAATTACCTACTTACAAAAAAGGGATGTCGATAGACTATTTGCTATCTCAGGTACTATTGTGTAGTAACAGCTGGCCTTTTTAATGGCAACCACCACTAGATCTAAAAATATGGGTCCAGATCATCTCCTCCCATGAGAAACTCCACAGATAAAGGCTTGGTGGGGAAGAAGCAGTTACTACAACAAATAAGAAGTTATCAATGCTACTACCCATTTCAATCAAACATTTAAAGGGATTCATGCTTTGTCTTATAAGCATGTTCTGTTAGTTGCTGTCAGGCTCATCACAAAAAGCTGTGTCCGTAGTTGTGAATGTACAGCATTCCCTGTGGTGATACAATTTTCTTTAAACATCAAGCTAACGCAAGTTCCTTCTACAGAGGAACTAAATCCATTGTACTGCAAGATGTGCTATCAACTTGAACCTTTGTGTAGCTGAGTCCCTTTCCCCTCCCGCAAAATAGAAGCTGAACATTAAAAAAATAATTTGCCAACAGCTAAAGTTGCTGCTATCTTCTCCTGGTAAACATTCCCAGCTCAGTATGAGCTGTATAGTAAGGCTGTAACCTTTGATAAACTGAATGAATGTATTAATTAACTTTGCTTGCCAGCTCACCTTACTTACACATACTGACGTATTAAATATAATGTCAGGCATTTGCCTCTCAAAAGACTGGGACATGTTCATTAATTAACTTTGCTTGCCAAGTCACCTTAGTTAGTTGCTGAAATATTAAATAAAATATAAAGTGTTTGCCGTTGGAGAAAAATAGCTGAGATCACTTTATACTGACCATAATAGATTCATAAATTTTAAGACTAAAATAACCTCCTGCATAATATAGGCCATAAAATTTCACACAGGATTCATATTGCGTAGGTTTTTTAATTCACTGACTACAGACATTCCAGCACTTGTTATATTCTTCTCACTGCATCCTGATAACAGATGTCCATATAAAATGTTCTTATTGCAGTTTCTGGGTATATATACATAAAGTAAAGTTTTTCAGTCTATTCCTAGTACTATGGATAGGAGTTATTAAGCTCACCTTTCTTAAACTCAACCTCTCTTTTGGTTGCAATTCTACCCTTGTAAACTTTTTTGAGATAATATACAGGAGGTCCATTATTTGGTTTTAGAGCACATCTTGTAATGGGAGTACTGAGTTTCTCAGTGTAAATATTACTGCGTAAAGAACAATCGCAAAGGTGGTTGTACGATGGCCCCACACACTCCATTTCGGTTTAACTTGCTTCTGCTGTAGTGACTTCTGGTACAGTGAATTCTCTTTCTACAAATTGCTATTTCAGATATTTATTGTGTGTAGCTCTTAAAAAAGGAGATTCATCTAAAGAGGACTTCATCGTGTTTCCTAATGGCTAAAATGGGAGAGAATAGACTTCAGCTAGTGAGAAGTATGGTAAGTTTTAAAATAAAAATGATGACTACACTACTTTATCATGCTACCTGCTCCACATTTATCCACCTTCATGTTTTCTTTACCCAGTAATCTATATTTTCTTTTAACAAAGTCTCTTAATGTAGCATCCATAACTTTAGTTGAACAATGAATCTCTGTGACATAAACGTACACTGACCCTCCATGGAAGCAGTGCACCCCAGACCACTGGGTTCACCACGGCTCAAGGCACTTTTGGTTTACAGTAAATCCAGACTGAAGTTATTTAACAGAGCTTGAGATAAAGATTCAAATAAAAGCAAGTAAAGGATTTGGAAACATATGGTTACAGGTAAAAGAAAAAGACACAATCTGTAGCCTATACTTATTAACAAGTTGCTTTCCTGCCTAATAAGGTATTTCTCATCCAAAGGTTATTTTTTATAGTCCAGAAAGCTGGGATCCACATTTCATGAAATTCCCACACCTCACTGACACAGAATCTCATCCTGTAATGGATAATCATTTGGGCCATTTTTTCTGCTCTTATATAGTCACAGGCTATTGTCTCTTTTCCCAGGCACTGCCCCCTCCCCCCTCCAAAAACTCTCCTGGAGTTCATTTGTCTTTTGTAACTGTCTCCAGCCTGCATCTAGTTCAGACAATAAACATAGGCTGTCTCCACGGATGTCCATTGTTCTCAATGTTGATTGAGATTGCTCTGAGGCCCTTCTCATCTCAGGTGACAAGTTTTACTTCAACAGTTTTGAAACCCAATATCTCACATGTTACATAATTCTAAAATCATTTACTGTACAAACATCTCACAATAACCATAACAACTAGCTAGTTCTTAGCTTTTGGCAGACACACACACAACCTTTGGTAAAATATTAAGAAGGCCGTTTGACACAGGAGTAATATACCTATCTGCATCATAGATGCTACTAAGTCACTCATATAGACTCATCCATAGACCTCAGAGTTTTACAAAGGTAGGTGAGTACTAATCACATTTTTTTCAGACTGGGTGAGTGAGTCTAAGGTCACACAATGAGCTATTTGCAGAGCTGAGAATAATAGCAAAGTCTGACCCCCTAATCCTACACCCTAAACTCCTGGATCACACACTTTTTAAACTGACAGAATCTCTCTCTCTCTCTCTAAGGAAGACAGCAATACCATTTGAAAACCTTGTTCTATCCCCTTCTCTGAAGTCTTGAGTAGGAATTACTGACATTGAAAGGTAAATGACTTTTCGGGGTATAGGTGAGAACAATAGAAAAGGTTTTGAAGAGATGGCTAATAGCACACAACAACGTGCATGCGTAGGATAAGGGCAAACCACTAGGTCAGTGGTGGTAGGTACCAGACAAGGTAGACTTTGTATTGTCTTTCAAAGATTCATGAATCCACAACCTATTCCTTATACCTAAAGAAACAGCATAATGATCTCACATAACAGTGTGAAAACTTTTGCTAAAAGCTGATGTTTTATTGTTAATGCTATATATAAAGTCCTTTAGTAAGCTACAAAGGCAAAAGTTGGAAAATAAATGCTAGCCTTTTAATAGTATCAACTGGAAATTGGCAACAAACAGAGACAGGAGACTTAGTCTACATGAATGGATTAATTAAATTGTTTTTGTTTAGTGTCTAATGTAAGCTTTTTTTATAATGGAGATATCCTATCTCCTAGAACTGGAAGGGACCTTGAAAGGTCATCAAGTCCAGCCCCCTGCCTTCACTAGCAGGACCAAGTACTGATTTTGCTCCAGGTCTGTAAGTGGCCCCCTCAAGGATTGAGCTCACAACCCTGGGTTTAGCAGGCCAATGCTCAAACCACTGAGCTATCCCTTCTCCCACTTTACTCATAGTGATGCTGGAGTATTTATCCTTAATCATCAAGATTTAATCTGATCCTAGGATTTTGTATTTAATGAAATCATAATCAACCAGCTGTGCAAATAATGTTAAATTGAGTGTCATCAGTCTGCATGGCAATACAGTTACATCAAGGAAGACAGAGAGAGAGATTTTGGGCAGAACTAAGACAACTCAAAAAACATCCAAATCAATGTGAGTTGAACAAATAAAAACCTGTCCCAGAGTAATTATAGAATCCCAGAAATGTAGGGCTGACAAGTGTACCTAGACCATCCCTGACTGGTGTTTGTCTAACCCGTTATTAAAAACCTTTAGACGTGTCTTTTTAAGGTGACCTTTGAATGAAAAGAGGTGGTGATTCAGTACAAAAGGAACCATGCTCCAAACCTAAGGCCAGCATGTAGTCCCACGGAGGAGGAGAGATGTTAGGAAGACCTGCAGGAAGTAGAGAATAGATGTGGAGTAGGAGGAAAGGACAGACATGCAGGCAGCTGCAGTTGAGTAGACATAGCTGATGGCAAGATGCATGAAGCTGATTCAAAAGACGAAGGAAGCCAATGAAGGGATCTGAATAGGGAATTGTGGGAGGATAAGGCTTTGGAAATTAGCATTGACTATTTTGGATTGAGTGTAGGAACAAGCCAAGATGCAGGAAAATCAGGGAACAAAAACAGTGTGTTGTATTCTGCATCTGGAATAGAAATGCTCAAATACCCAAAACAATAAAAGCAGGAAATGTTTTCACAACCACATCAAGCGCTCAGGAAAGGGAAAATAGCTTATAGCTCCTTTCACAGGTTCATATCTCAGACACAAGAATATTCCAGTGAAAATCCCATTTCATAGATGTTGTAAATGAATACATTACTTTGCCCCTAATCATGCATACATTGTAGGATGCAGAAAAGCTCTGCATTATAAAAAAACATGCCTAATCTATCTGAATCTTTGCATTGCAATTTTAACCCTATACCATGTTGTGATAGAATCACATCTAAATAATTGGCTATTGAAGTATATTTATTGGGCAACTGTTAATACTAAATGTGAAATATCTTTTACTAATAATCAGCTGATCAATACAAAAAATTAATCAGCACTATGCCAAATTGTGTGGTGTTTTAGAAGCTATGATCAAATATCCATGAGGAATTACAAATAGATGAGCAAACACATTATACTTGTTATTCATAACACACTTGAACAGTCCTCTCACAGCACTACATTAAATCATAGCACTCCCCCTACTGCTCAGATGCAGACAAATTTCCACAGCACTGATCAATAGCGAAAACTTAACTGACCTCTCAAGAGAACACCTGTAACTAGCAAGAAGTTTGGGTGCAGCAATATCCTATCCTGAAGTGCACCCTGCAGCAAAAACAATTATTTTAAATTTCCGATATCTATGTAATCTGGAGATAAAGTGGCACGATACAACTTTTTTCGGGGAAATTTAGTAGAAAATGATTTTTTTTAAACACACAATAGAACACTCGAAGAGGGGCAACACAGAACTTGAAGCCTAAGGGGACCAGGAGCCATAGTGGTCTTAAAGCAACTTTGCATTCTTCTGATCCTTAACTTTTCCAGGAACTTAGAGCCTGGGAGAATGTCTACGTTATGGTAGCGTCCACAAGCTGCCCTATGGGTTGCTGTGCTACCTGGAATATCTGCAGTGCAGTCTGCTGCAGCCCCATCACAAGCAAGTCCCCTACAATGGGGCCCGGGAGGGAGTAGTCTTCCAGAGCCGCTGCACTAGAGAAATCTTCATCCAGCCAGATAAAGGGCCCCTTTATGTGGACATGGCCCTCTTCCCTGATGTAAAGAGCTGGAGTGGAGATAAAGATCTCTCCCAGCATCTGTACGTACAAATAAATTTGTATACACAACTGTGGTATTGTCGGAGCTGCTTAGGAAGCAAAATTGAACCTTTTCCAATTTCTGCTGCAGCAGAAAAACTGAAAGGCATTTTTTTTTAAATTTGTATTTAACAAGGAAAAATTGGCTAAGGGTTTATGTAACCAAATGACAAACTCAAACTCACACAGGATACCTTTGATAGCTAAACCCTGCAATCAGTTCAAACAAAACAAATTTAATTTAAAGACACAGAGAACATCTTCATAAACAAAATTGTTCAAAACTGAAAATGACCAAAATAAAGGGCAACTTGCAGAGAATTCTCCTTAGAGAAATTAAGACTGCCCCTTCCAACAGAGTTGGCAGAGGCGAGACACAGTGACACGCATTAATATCTATCTGAATATCTATTCATAGGAAAATATTCTGTTCATATAAGAAAGTATTGTCTGAGTGCCTTAAGTTCAAAATTATAAAGTGCCTGAGACTGATCAGATGAATGTTAGTTAAGTTGCCAGAGATAAGAGTAATGAATAAGCCAGTTTCATCAAATGGTAACACAATGACTCATCACATGGGAAACCTAGAATTCAGAGTTGGGTTCTAGGTTCAGGCCATGTATTTTAAATCTCCCATTTAGCAACAGTTTGTGCTGCCACTGTATGAGGTTGATTGGATAGAAGAGGTCTTGTGAAACTGCTTGATTTATTCTCCAGGGAAGGCTGCCAGACATCACTCTTGTTCAGTACACTAAGCCTAAGAGAGCAGTGCTGGCATCATCCCTGAAGGAACAACTTCATGTGCCCACACAGCAAGGTGAGATGTCCCTTGTAGCAGCTGCAAAGCAGAGGATTCAAAGAAAACAGCAGAACAAGAGACTGCAGGAAGGTTGAGACCCACAATAAATTATTGTTGGTACCACTGTGCAGCAAGCAGAAATACATTTCTCTCCAATGATTTTAAGCTGCTAGTTGCATCAACATTAGTATCAGAAGCAGTACCTTGGGAGAACTGGGACAGTAGAAAGCACTGCCAGCATCTCACAGCAACCCATGCCACACATTGCTATCACTGTTACACAGGATTAACATCGGGAATTTAAAATAACATCTATGGTTGCGGGGGGAAGGAGGGAGTCTGATTTGGCCTTAAGAGCCTTTGTGTGTTGCTACCGCTAAAATAGTTTCCAGTGCTATGAAAGCTATTTTTAATTATTTCAGACACTTGCCGACATTTCACTACATACTTTTTTTTTTAAAGGAATCCAGGCTAAATCTTTCACTCTCCTAAGATGGCTGTTAAACATTCATCTTCTTTTAGCTTTAATACCACCTTACCCTTAGCTTTTATGCAGCATTTAATAGCAAACATATGAGCATATATGCGAGTTAAAGAATTATGTTCACTCTTTGTACTCCATTAAAGTAGGTCATTTAAAAGAGGATAAGACAACTTGAGCTTATTGACTTCTGCCATCTGATATTACAAAGGTAAGGCCACTCCAGCTACACAGTGATGGTTAAAAAAAGCAAGACTAGAACATTCAAAGAAAACCAGCTAATCTCTCTACAGATATCAAAGTCACTATAGTTACCCCACTAAAACTTGAAGTTACACTATGTATTTCTCTTCGGGTATAATATGTTATACGAGTGATAAAATAGTCTTTCATTGGAGGGCGTGGATGACGTTTCACTTCCATAGTTTGTGGTCTGGGTTCTTAACTCATGTTTTGATATATTTATGTCCACACAAAAACTGATACAAATATGTCTAGCAGCAAAGGGGATATAATGGATAATGTAAAGGACCTGTAACAGTGAGACATATTTGAAGTTCATGGGTACAAGAACAATTTACTCTGCCTGTACTTATTGTTTCTTACTGCTAATTACTGAACGTTGCTTAAATTCATTTTTATTTGTTGACCATCCTTCTTGGTACACCCCTTTAAAATATCAGTGACTGACAAATAGCCAACACCAAATGAAATTCAACCCATGAAAGCACAAGTCTTGCAGTATGTTCTGAAGATCAGTAAAATAGGGACGAGTTCAATCTGAGGATGGTTAGTGAGATCGTTGCAACTGATTTTTGCTGGGTTAACACAAGAGAGTCACTTCTAAAATACCCAGGTCTTAAAATACATAGGGCTTTATGGATCAAGATAAACAATTTGAAATTTATCCCACTCTTGCTATCCAGATTGAGATTTTCAACCCAGTTTCATACCCCTCAGGGGGTTCAAGAGAGCTGGGGTGGCATTAAACCTTTTTGGTATTAACCCCAGCTAGAAAAGTAGTCCATTTGTACCTACGGCTGAAGGTTTACATACCTGAGGTTGAAGGCAACATACTGAGACTCAGACCTCACATACACCTTGGATTATCTGTGAGATGTTCCCTTAATGACGTATATGGTTTTATATTTTGAGTCAGATTTACGCATGGTTAAAAACAAACAATACAGCAAATCTAGAATAGGTACAGCATACAAAATACAGACAATACCGAGAACCATTAGTACAGCTCAGCACAGGTGGATTCTGACAAAGGGGATCTGCAGTGACCATAATAATAGTTGCACACAAATGTAAAAAGCACTAATATCTTTGAACCCTAAAGATCACTAATTTTAAGGACCTCAGGTATCACAGACATTATATAACATTTTTAAGATTGTTAAAATGAATTAAGTGTTGGTGGTGGTTCCTTTTCTCAGTAAACCAAATTTTATTAGAAAAGTAGGACTTTTGTAAGTATCCTTCTTAAAGGAAATAAAATGTTCTGTTTGAAGCCCATTAGCATTAAGTTTTGCATTCCAGTTAATTTGTCATTTATCTAGGAAAACCTCATTGTAGAAACAAAACACCAGATGATTCTTTAATCCCTCCCTAAATTAATCTGGAAACAGTAATGTAGAATTCAGATTAAATCCTATTTTGAAGCTCTTGGAGAAATTTAGACCATTTGATGTACTGATAAAACTAGAATCCACTAGCACCTTGTCTTCTGGCTGTCCTTCAATGTGTTTTTAACTTGAACCTGAAAGTTATTTGCTTGGAACTCAAGAGCTAGGCACACTGTTCCTTAGTCAGGTCCATGTACATGATGAAATAAGAGAAAAGGTCAATTGTGTCAAAACGTCCTTGCACCTGATGAACGCAACTGCTCAAACTCACTGGGTTAAGAAAACAATAGAACAAAGGACTCTGTACTTCATCGTCACCATACAAGGTGTGTACAAAAAGAGCATGTCACCCACTGTAAGCACACCTCAGCATGTGAATAATTTTCTAACCTTATCCGGTAGTTGTGGCTTGCCCTTGTTTGTTTGTTTTTTTAAAGGATTACATATAAAAAGGCAGTAATTGGAATTACTCAAGAAATGTCACAGAGTGAAAGTGAAGAATTCTGACTTCTGTGGGTCTGCAAAAAATGCAAATAAACCACTTTCCCCTCTTCAGTGCTGGTTTCACTTTTTACCTTTCTAAATAAGTCACTCGCCAGTAGAAGTGATTTTTGGTTAGACAAAGAAAAGTGTCAAAGGCTAAAAGTCAAGAAGTTAAACCTCATTTGCTGCAATATATTCTTGTACACTGAAAATCAGTCAGATGATCAGTGTTCAAGCTAACCTCGTTAGGGGTATCATATCACAGGATGAAGGATGCCAAATTGGGTAACATTCACCATCCATGCTGAGATATGCCACAGTGGTGAGTCTCCTGACAAAGCAGAATACATTGCAGCTGCTTTCAGCTTCTTTAGCAGCTAGCATTGCAGCAATACTACTTCAGAGTGCAATACAATTATAAAACAACAGCTCTAAAAGTCATCATCATTCCTTTAAATTTCAGAACTTATGCACTGGATAAGGAGTAAATGGGGCAACCACAGGCAAATTCATGACACTCCATCTGCCACCCCAAATGCTAACTTGTGGAAATGATTCTAAATTAGAAGGAAAACCGAGTACATTTAAAAAAAAAAAACTTGATTAAACTGCAGAACTAACTGAATTGCCTAGAAGGGAGTCCATCCGAAGTCTTATGAACAAAATCTGATATTTAAGCTTTAATTTTCCAATCTACAACATTGTGGACATACAACTGTCTCCACTACATTAATGCCACGTAGAACACAGACCAGTGGTGTTTGGTCTTTAATAGCTGGAGAGACAATTTCTCATATAAGGGAGTCCAAGCCAAGAAGTTCGATGCAGGCAGGCCGGACATACTAGGTGGGTGAAGAATTGAGGCAGCTCTCAGACTGCTAGCTCAGTTTGGTTAGCGCTCTTGTGTTCCTCCTCTCTTGCTGGCTGTGCACAGGAACTACACTTAACTGCACTGAGATTAGCAAAGACTGTACCTTCCGAGGTTAGGAGAGGGAGGAGTCAGAGTACAGTGCAAAAGGCACAATCATAGGAATGGCACTGCCTCTGGGTCTCAGGACCTTATGATTTGTAACAGCAGCACCTACAGCCAATGACTCAGACTTCCGACCGATAGGGGGAAAAAAAGCTTCTGCACTTTTTAAGAGAGTTTCATACGAGAGAAGTGGAAGAAAGAGCTGGTAAATTTAAAAATTCTATTATTAGGGAAGCAGCAGCAGCAGCTGTATCTAACCAACTATTCCTATGATACAACAGAGACACACAATGCAGCTAACGTAGCAACAGTTTGGATGGGCCTCTGAGTTAGAGCTGCTAATAAGGATGGGAGAATCTATACTATTTTGCTGGCCCTGAGGCAAGGACAAGGCAACGGGTTTCTGGAGAGAGGTTCTTTTTTTTCCCCTCAATCACATTGGTAACTTAGCAATTTCTGTTTAACAAACTATTTCAGATTGTTTCAATGGCATCAGTGAAAACCGATAAGCTCTTACACAAGTTAGGCCAAATTTTATACCACAGGTAAAGCTGCACCTTTCAGTGGGGAGCTGCGCAAGAGAAAGCTCTACCTCCCCCACTCCCTGTGGGTTCTGCCACTGGGAAGCTGCTTGAGACTTTGTGGAAACCCTGAAGGCAGAGCATCCCTCGAAGATGTAGTCAAATAGAAATTGCCTGGCCTTTCCTCTCTAGGTCTGCACTTACAAACAGATCTTCTGGTGGACCAACTCCTGTTGGTGAGAGACACAAGCTTTTGAGCTACACAGAGCTCTTCCTCAGGTCTGAACTTTGTGTCTAAATACAAGATGGAACAGATAGTTTAGCATAAGCAGTTACCATGTATTCTGAGGGACCATTCAAGGTCAAGTGGCCCATTAACACCCCTGCAGTCATAAGACAAAAATGGGGGTTACTGGGTTACATATTGTTGTAATACATTCCAGTTTCCTTGTTAAGCCCATGATTTTCAGTGTGCACTAAATGCCCCAAACAACAACTATGTGGGTGAACCCAGACTATCACTACGCTCTTGAATGAATTCACACAGGAAAATTATAAAAGACAAAACACCGCAATACCTGTGGGTGAACGCTTTTCACAAAGCAGTCACTTCGTATCTGACCTATCAGTCCTCATCCTCAAAGGAAACCTGCAGAGCACTTTCAAAAGACGAGCCGGGGAGCTTAAATTCAGAACTTTTCTAGATGCTAAAAATCATGGTCTTATAAAGAGACTGGATTTATGGTTTATTATTTATATATATTCATAGCCATTTATAATGGCAAGGAACGGTCATTTATCCAGAGATAAAACGAGAATGATGCTATCAAACCGGTGGTTAGGGCACTCGCTTTGGGAAAGGGGGACCCAAGTTCAAGTCCCTGTTCTAATTATTAATTATTTATACTAAGCGGAACAGATTCCACAGGCCAGATTGAGAGAGAATATCCCATAGCCTGGTCACTAGAGTGCTCTCCTGCAATATGCGAGACCAAGTTCAAATCCATGCTCCACATCAGATGGGGGAATTTAACCTGGGTCTCCCACATCCCAGTGTCCGAACCACTACGCTAAAAACTATAAGGAGACCACCACCATAGTTTGCTGGGCCTGATTATCACTGATTTACAGATTGTGTAGTCATTTAGACCTGTGCAAAATGGGTGTAAAATTCTACATCTACCTAATAATCATTTTGCACAAATCTACATGTCTACACAAGATGAAAAGTAGCAGAGAATTTGATGTGTCTAGGGTCAGCGTTGTCTGCATATATTTAACGTACATGGATTCATCAAAGTAGACAGACATAAAACAAGAGAAAGTCATCAGATACTACCAGCATTCTTTCTATGAAAAAACAGGGCAGTGATGAACTATGGCATGTATTACAGTGCTGAGCTCACTGCCAAAGCTCAACAATTAATGCAACAAATACAATCTTTAGAAACATTTTTGAAATATTGTCTCACATTCATTCTACCTACCATACATGTCCTATTAAAGTTGCTTGAAATTACCTTATTTTTTAAACACAGAAGCAGTAGCTAACATAGATAATTTGCTCTAAAAGGAACCGTGACTCAGTTTCCTTAATAATATCTTCAATTCAGAGCACACTGCCCATGCATAAGACAGATCAGGAGCAGGTAAGACAATCAGTGAGTGGGAAAAATCAGCCTGAATAATTACATGAATAAATTAACACTAGCCTCAAAGAACTTCTGACATTGTCTCATGTAACAAGCAAGGAGACACTTGCTAGTTTTCTCCTTTACCCAAATTTCATTTAAAGTAATACCCAATTCTAAACAGAACCTTTTAGTAGATAATTTCAAATGTCAAGCTAGCAGGTGAGCTGGCTTATATTTACTTTAAAAGCCCCATGGAGAAAGTGCACCTTGCACTATTTGTTTAGTTTCCTATAGCAAAGCAAGCAAAGCCAAAGTCAGTCAGCAAATGGCATGACATGCCGAAAACAGACACAAAATGAGCAATCAAATCTTATCACTTTGAAAAAAAAAAAAGCCATTCAGCTGAGATGCGCATGTTTGGGTAGCCTGAAAGAACGTGTTCTTTCTGCTAGCTAAATAATACAAGTATATCAAGATAAAGAAAATACCTACAACTGACAAGAATGCATTCACATACCCCGCCAAATCATTAGAAATGCAGATCTCATCTTGTCAATATATGATCGGTATTGTAGACCAATGACGTAAGAGGGTCAGTGTAAGACCGTTGGATAAATCCTACCCTATAAACCTACATAATTCCAGGCGCTAATCTCTCATCTAGACAAGAGTGCATGGCCTGGATTCACCCCCTGTACCCAAAGCTGTGCAGGGAAGAAACCCCCCTATTCTGAGCAAACTAAACCTGAGTGGCGCCTTCCCTTCCCCCTCCACCATGTGGCGTTGGAGGATAACCAACAGCGAGAAACCAGCAACTTTGTATCCAGTAGGAGCAGAAGCGGCCAAAGCAAGGACCTCCGGACATGGAGAGAACTATCCAGTTTTGACAGGACTTACTCTGCCCTGTGCTAACTGGGTGTTTGCTCCAACCCTCCCCCCACCCTCAACATCTCTTCATCTCAGCTTCATTCCAAACTTGCCCCTTGTACCCACTCCTCCCCTGCCCCATCCCCTTTACCTCTTGCCTTCCCGTTTCTTTCCATTTAGCTGATCTCCTCCCAACTACACCCAGGCCCCTCTCCACACACCACCAAAAATAATAGAACTAACAGCATTTGTCACCACCACATTTTTCAGTCTGCTTGTATGTCCACCTCCTTCCCTGACCTTGTGTCTGTCTTGCCTGTTTAGACTGTAGCTCTTCAGGGTAGGCACTGTCTATTGCTCTCTGTACAGTACCTACCACAATTGAGCCCCTCTGCTGGCTGGCCCTTAGGAACTACAATAATAAACATGATTAATCATAATAATGTGGTCACAATTTGAAATGTGTGGTGGACAGGTACTAATTCCTCACTGGTAGAAATTTTGCCGCTTTGGATGCATGATAACTCAGTTCCTATCATATCCAGTGCTCTAATACGTATGTAAAAAAATCATTTATACGGGGGACAATAGCTAATTTATGTGGGTCATAAATGTATTCATGCTGCATGACTCAAAGAGAAATCCACTTATCACATCAACAAAAGAACACTGGATGTCAAATACCATTTTACAAATGCTAATCTCGCCAACTTTATACATATTTTAAATGTATCACTGTGATGCCTTTTTTTGGAGGAACTGGGAGAGAAAACAAGCTTGTACATGAGCTAGAGATAGAAGCCAAAAATACCCTCTCACTTCTTAACTCCAAATTAGGAACTAGATTGCTAGCATAGGCCTCCAGTTGATTGGCATCGTGAGGTATTTACAATGAGTCTATAGATTTCAGTTCAATCTGTAATTAAATTCCACTTTATGGGAATTTTCAAATACTAATTCAGCCTGCTGAAGTTGAATATTTGTGACCCTGCTTTTAAATAATGCCAAAGGATAGAAATTCAATGTTGAAATACACTTTCTTGTTCAAATCCCTACTAGTTATGCAAAATGCATCAGCAGCTATCCATCCTTCAAACATCAACGCATACAAGAGCTTCAACAGGCTATGAGGTTGAGAGATAGTGGTTTCAGTTATTAATCAAATTTGCTGTCCCATGAGGCAGTGGGCTCTGGGACAGAATATACATTTGAGTGACTGGGCTCACAACTAATGGTGACCAGTGGAGTGGCCTCTAATTTTGAACTTCTCAGATACCAAAGCCAAAGGTCTGACCAGAGAAAATGCCATGCTGAAATCCAGAAGGGATTAAACAGTGGGTGAGAAAATAGCAGGCATGAGGGTTTCTCAGAATTTTTTTATGTCCAATTGGGAGGGCTCTGTTCTGGTGCTTGCTAAGAACAGTGGGATACACACAATATATCAGCTCCTTTGCAATATGATGCAATCTCCCTAGTTTAGATCAAGAAAATTGCCAGTCATTAGCCTCCCAAGAATATGTGAGACTGAAATAAGATACTATGTGCTGACAGACTGGCCTGAGACTTTACACATAAAAGCAACCCCATGAGACTCATCCTAGACAACACATCATTATCAGTTAAGACTGGGCTATTTAGGAAGTAGAGACAAGTGTAAACAATGAATCGTAACTATGTCCTGTTGGTTTCCTGCTGTGTTCCCTATTTCTGTGTGAAGATGTACTTGTATTCTTTGAACTCCTGGAAAAGCCAATTTTTTTGTATCAGGTTACTGCTGATGCTGAGCTAAGAGATGGATTTAGTTTCTGGAAACAATATTGAAATGGTTTACATGGGCTTTATAGAAGTTAATTTTCTTCTGCTGTTATTTGTGTGTGTTAGGTGTAATATTTCTCATACTGCAATTTTAAAATGTTCTGTCCCACTAGAGGTGTTAACACTGCCTGGGAAAAGGGTCACTGGGGCAAGTGGCAAGTATAGCACAGCTTGAGATGTTTTAATTTGCACAAAATACACTCGAGATGTGCTGAGTCTTTAAACTCAGGTTTTACATCTCCAGTGAAACAGTCACAGTTACTGTAAAGCTCCTACAGATGTTACTAACGGTGCCAAACCCTAAGCAGGGAGTGTCCTTGAGCGAAATGTCATAGGTTCCACCCACTTAGCCCCATTCATAAATTTAAGCAAGCGCTAATGGTCAATGGAAGTTGAAAGCATGTATATTGGGGTATAATTTGCCCCACAGATTAAAGAAATGGACTGACTGGGATTCTGAGCAGCATCAAATACATGTATTATTACCAACTCTGAGCTGTATACTCCTATCCCAGGGCTACCATCTGTGTATTCTAAACAGCATGCACTATGTAAGTTACCTATGCATAGTCTTCTTCCTGAGCATTTCTTTAACTGTTATCAGATGTCATGAAAAATCTACTCTGACACTTCTTTCCCAATATTGCCTTGGGTCAGATACAAAGTTTCTCCATAGAATGCATGTGGGAAGAGCCAGATGAACAGTAATAGTCTGATTTCTCCTTTCCAGTGTGATGAATGGAAGGGGGGTACAATCCAATGATCTAGGCTAGAAAGGTACAGCAGGATAAGTGGCAACTCCACTGTATACTCCTCTACCCTTTTCTCTTGCCTCCTTCTGGAGGTAGCAGGGCTGGAAAAATGGATGCTATACACTGCATCATTTCCACCCACAATCCCATAGGGATACCTAGCACAAATTAATGCTGCCTGGGTCAATATTATCTTACAGGGGTTCAACTTTTGCAAGGTAGAACCCAGCAGGAGAGTCCATGTCAGCAGAGATCAGGCCTATATTGCCAGGAGTTCAAAAGGTGGCTGTGAAAAGTCCGGTTGCAGAAAAAAAAAAAAAACAGGGCACCCAAGCAGATGGTTCTTG
Source organism: Chrysemys picta bellii (assembly GCF_011386835.1). Taxonomy (NCBI): domain Eukaryota; kingdom Metazoa; phylum Chordata; order Testudines; family Emydidae; genus Chrysemys; species Chrysemys picta. The sequence continues at coordinate 41,446,697 of NC_088797.1, forward strand.
CTTCCAGCACCTACTGTGGGTTTTGGGGTCAAACTTTTCACCCTCTGACACAAATAACCTGTAGGCAGCAGTAATCTACATAGGAGAGCATTGGCCCCTATGTTCCCAATGAATTCAGCTCCATTTTCACACTGAAGGATGTTAGGGATTTTCAAAGGAACTTAATTTAGTTATGGATAACTGTGTGTTAAATGCCCAGACAATTCCAATAGACTTGGGGTAGTATTCACAAAGGGGGCTTCAGCACCCAACACTCAGCTGTTCCACTGTGTATAGATAATTAAACATTCATTGGAACAGGAAGACTGGAACCTCAGTCTCCCACCTCCTAGGTGAGAGGTCTATAAAGTCATTCTAATCCTCTGTCTGGCCCAATGAATATTTAACTATTTTACACAGTGGAACAGTTTCAACAGGAGAGATTGAGTGACACTCCTTCCTCGCCCCAAAAATCCTATTGCCCTGTGGTTTGGGCACTGTCTGGGGAGATACGATACTCAATTTCAACTCCCTGCACCACAAAGCAGGCAGAGGGAGGAACTGAACCCTGGTCTCCCACATACTGGATGAATGCTCTAACCACTAAGCTAAAGATTATAAGCAGGGTGTTGTGTTGGTTTAGATGTGCTCTGAGCACACCTACCAAATTGGGCCCCGAAAGCAGCATGGGCGGGGGACGACTCCTAGTTTGTGAATCTCACTGGGGCTTAGGAGCGACTTAGGTGCCAAACTGTTGGGCAGTGTCAGGACTCAGTGCGCATGCCCAGCTGCCAAAAGTTAGGCACCTAGGGGACTTTAACAGAGGAAACTTAGGAATCCAGGAACTTTAGGCGCTTACAACGTTAGGTGGCAGATGAGCAGGTGTTCTGTGAATGCAAGTGGGGTCTAAATGTTGCAGTTAGTCATCTCCAGCGATAGTTAAATGACTATGCGCCCCAGTGAATCCTACCCTTGGGTTCTGTGCAGCATCTGAACAAGGAAAAGCAGGAGCCATAAATGGGCATGGGATACTTCAGTTCTGATGAGCAGAAATGCTCAAATTGGAGTTCCCTCTGTTTAGAAGCACTGCTGGCAGGACATCCTCCATGAGGTCCAGTTGACTTGGGAACGTGCTTTCCCCCACTTGCTACACTAGAGCTCAGACTTTTAAAATCTTCTGGACAGGATACAAAGTGCAACTTCTTTCTTAGGTGGGCTAGGAGTAGGGGCCTAAAGAGACTGTTAGAAGATGGTTTATTATAATTGGAGGTGCAGGGCAGGGCAATCAGTTTATCTATTAAAGTGGTCACAGAAAAATATGAAGGCAATATGTTCTCTATTTAGGCACAAAAAGTTCCTACATACTGCGTATGATAATGTGAACAAAGTTAAACATATTTAAAAGTTAGTCTCTTTCTCTACTTGTCTGAGAAAATAAAAGTTTAATATGTCAAAAGGCTAGGACACATGCAGAATCAGACTTTACCTACCTAGCCGGGAAGGGCTTTGGCAGCAAAAGAAAATAGCTTTCATTGTTTAAAACCCTGCTTTTCTTTTAGATACATGTATGTACATACACAAATCAGGGGTTGGATATGAACATCAAGTCTGAATGCTGCATGTGTGTTGGCAAATAGGCATGAAATAAAAATGTTTTACTGAAAAAACAAAAGAAAGGAATGAGTTAATTAGTACAGCAATCTGTAAGGAAAACATGCTTGGGCATATCTTTCACTGTGTTTGCGATGCTGCTCTTGGGTTCTGGAGCAAGTATTTTAATTAAAATATCACAATTTGCAGAAAGTCACCTAGTACTTAAAATTAATCTAGAACAGCTGTGTAAAATGGTCCTCAAAAGTTTAAATATCCAGTAGACTTTTACATTAATCTTGATGTTAAAAAACCTACAATCTTGCATAGAAACTGTTAAACTTTCAGCCAATTCAAACAAAAAACAGGCACAATTAAAACTCAGCCTATGAATTACTAATTTCTTCCCTTTCATAATCTTCCATTTGCTCTGGTTTTCTCACCGTTTATGGTGTGTCAGATTTCACCACAAAAATTTTTTAGCAGACAACATTTGTTTCCCTGACACTAAAAACCAGAACGGTACATATAGTGCTCATTCAAATACTTCATTGTTTTCTTGACTCTTTCTGTTGTATAATGTATCTTCTGGTTTTTTATGCAAACTTGTTACAGTTATCTCCTTCTCTTCCACTGTTGCCTTATATTTTTCTAAATTTTGCATCAATGCATTCCTAGGAGCATTCCTTCCCACTCTGTGGCATTTTCAATTGCTGTACAAATGTCTAGCTTCCACTTATTTCTTAGTTTGAAGTTTTTAAACTTTTGTAAGTCAGTCTGGTTCAATAGTAAACTTCTGTATTAAAATAATTTTTATTTAAATACTTTAACTTACGTTACTGTTCTAACATCTAATTATTCACAGTACCTTTGAAAGGATTTAGAACTGATGGAAAACTCATGTGACCATAGTTTAACAGAAACAGGCTGGAGTGTCTCCACTGGTTATATACCGTAAGTCTCTGTTCCGGCTTTGCTAGCTTTGTTTGTTTCTCTCTTCTGTTTTGTGGCACCAAATAATTGGTCCATTTTGTTACGCTGTTGGTTTTTGCTCCTTAGTGATTCTGTTTGAATATTTTAATAAAATTATGTAAGGCTTTATTGGATTGTCATAACTAAAAATGAAATGAACCCACACTTGTTCAGCAGCCACTGTCAATTTATATCTGCTGTATAACAACTACCCATTTGAAAACAAAAACAGTGGGGAGGGAGGTGCAAGATAAACATTACATTTTACCTTAGCAAGAGGATAGTTACCATAACACGAAAGCTGGCTTCTGAAAATGAATATATGGTTAAAATGCACATTGATTCTTTCTGCTTATCATAGTCTTTTTACAGAAGAGATGCTGCTAGAAAATGGGGTGATTTTAGTTTTGATTATTAAATCCAGAGGGGATTAAAATCCAGATGCCATTGACTCAGTCTTTAAAGTTTGGGTCTTAAATGGGTTCAGTTTGCACCAGCCCCATTTCTAAAAGACTGATACATCAGATAATTACTTTACAGCAGCCAACAAGCTTATTCTCTGGTGCTGTAACACCATCACTAAAATGTAACATCTTTTGGAGGTGCTGCTTCAGACATGACAGCACAGATATTACCAAGGCAACAGCTGCTTCTCTAGATGGATGTAGAAGTGAACAAGGTAACACACGCATCAGTATTAAAGACACATTTGCTTTTACATTTCAGGATCTTACCTCTGAAAAACTGTCTCACATGATTTCTCACTTAAATAATTAATATAGTAATTACTATTTAAAAGGAATGGATAGTTTTGCTGTTCTCTGAAGAAAAAATGTCTTGCATAACTTATATTAACGCACCCTACCTAAAATGATAGATTAAATATATTTACATATTAATTTCTGGAAGGAATACATTTGATATTCTTCCAGCTAACTCAGCACATGGTAACAGCAGTCTTTCCTCCTGCATAAGGTATCATTACGCTTGAGGCGGCCTCACAGACTCAAATTCCATGGAAAGTTATACAACTATCAACACAGAGCTGTTCACCTGGTTCAAATGGTGTCTTGTACACCGACAGATAGCTGGGTGTCCCTTGATTTTTGAAACACCATTTATGAAAATCTATTTAAAATATTCTAATGAAAATTAATTTGATCTCAAGCAGGGACATATTTATATTTTCCCCACAGAAAGTGTTTTCATAGGGTTTTTGAAAAAAGCCTAAATAGTAGCTTTCCAATACAACAAAACCATACTTTATTTCAATAAATTCCTTAAGAATAATGAGAACAAGGACCAAACACATCTACAGTTAAGAAACACAAGATCAATGAAAATGCAAAGAAGAGTCTAAAGAAGACATGTTACTGACAAACTATATTATATGTTCACTTGGCAAATCTTACTATATTAATCAGTATGCTCTGTCAAACTCTATTTTAGCATTAATAGATGAGGTTAGATATTTAATAACCATAATTCAAAAAGCACAAGAAAGGGTATGTACAACAGTATCAACAAGGGTTGAGTTATATTTGCATTGTCTAACTTAGATGCCATCGTTTCGAAGGCTTTAAACCAGACCTCAAACAGCCACTTTGAGTTTAAGTGGCTCTTCCTAGCAGTGTGTAGGCACTAAATCAAATATCAATATGGGAAAAGTGTGGCAGACAAAATTCTTCACTAATTACACCTTATAACCCTCCTAATATGATATCATGCAGGCAAATGGACTCAGGTCAGATAAATTTCAATATGGTGAAATGTCAAGTGTCAGCTTTCAGGTGAAAATTTTCTGTCAGCTCTTACACTTACTCAATACTCCATGAAAATAAATTCAGGGTTGTAATATTGAGGTGGTACTTGCTCCATAGATCTGTGCATGGAGAGTAACCACCAGAGCTCGCATGTAGCCATGCATAGGATTCTCACCAACCAAAATTCATGGATCTTTTAATGGAGAGGAAGTGGCCTGGGGTCATTCATACTGTGTCCCTCCCTCACAAGCCCTGCAGGGAATCTGCAGCTTTAGGCAATGTAAAAATGTCCTTTGGGGATTCTGGGGTGGGGGGAGGGGCTGCTAGTAGAGGAAGCTCACGCAGCATGGTGTCACTGAAGATAGGCTGGCTGAATCTTTTGGCTGCAGAGCCACATGCTTCCGTACAGATGGCCCTCAAGGGATCCGTGGCATAACTTGTTACTCATTGCAAGAAAGAAAACTCCATGGGATGGGGTGATTTTACCCTTTGAAAATGTACACAACCATCTTGGCAATTTTCTGGGCTCTCAATCCTATTACTATTCTGGGTGCATGTAGGGTGACCAGATTTTATAGGGTCAGTCCCGATATTTGGGGCTTTTTCTTACATAGGTGCCTATTACCCCCCCCCTCCCCATTTTTCACACTTGCTCTCTGGTCACCCTAGGTGCATGTGAAACTCATGTCTATATGAACAAACTCCATTTTGATTGTTTCCTTCATTCCATAGCAAAAGAAGATCCTATAGAATGTCATAGTAATAGTGTTGAATGCAAATGACAGTGAAGAGGGATACAAGTAAGTTTTAGTAGAATGGATGAGGCTCTATTTTTAAAAATATATTTAAAGTTTGACCTATCACTATCCCTTTGAAGTTTGACTTTTATCTCCAACTAGATAGATTCCCAGTATACAAAGCCCTCTCTGCATGTATTAAATAAATATTTCAATATAGTATACAATCAGTCAGTAGTATTCCCACCTAAAAAGACATGCTTCCAAGCCATGAGTTTAAAAATAAAGATCAAAATTGAGGGCTTGGGAAAAGTTATTTTATATGAAGTATCACCTACAGATTAGTAGTGGAGTCAGCATACCATATTACTTGGATCCATGCAGTCTGTCTGGGTTTAAGGAATAACGTTCCTTTTGTGTTTCAGACTGTGCAGGAAAAGCAATTAACAATTCCATCGACGAACACATTAGGCTAGGCTTTCAGCTGGTTAAATTGACAAAGCTCCCTTGAAGTCCATGATGTTCTGCTGACTTACTCAAACTGCGAATCTGGTCCATAAAGTTCCACAAATATTTAACGGGTGTACTGAGTTATGTATCTCAGAGGTATTGCCGTATTTGTATATTAGCACATACTGTACTACACCAAAATCTTCTCCACAATATTCCTGTTTCATTGTTTCTCCTACATTACATCATGATATGTGAAGGTTCTGGTACTCCTAGAACTTGTTGCTCATTTTTTGGTAGTTTTGCCTAGTAAATCATTATTAAGTGGATTAAATCTTTACCATAGTGCCAACACTTGACCAATTCTGATAATAGGTAACTGAAAAGCAGTATGTGTAGGGCTATGAAGAATTTATTTAAGACAAACACATATCTATTTCCTGAGGACTCTTTTCCTTATGTAAAGGAAATACATTACATGATATTATAATAAAGTGACAGGCTTATCACTAAACTAATACTTCAGGAATTTCAGTAATTAGTTCCTTACTCATGTCTAAATGACTAATTTTAAAAGGTTACTTAAAAAAAAGAATCAAATATTAAACTAACACTTCTACCTCTCTGAAAAAGGGGGGAAACGTTAAAATGAATGAGTGGGTCTTGGTGGCATTACAAGAGAAGACAAAGACAATGAATATTATAGATTCAAAGACAGTGTTATTAACCTAATGTGTTCCTGTCTCTTTTAGATATGAAAATACAGTTAGTGTTAAATGCTATGAGCAATTTATGAGAATTGACTATTGAATGATTATGACACAGCTTATTAAATGGAGGAAGGCCCACTGTTGCAATTACCAATAGAAAAAGCAAATACTCATAGTCAAATAGTAACCTAAGCAAAATTATCTATGGTATTACCAGAAGTCAAGGTTAGTTATAAGAAAATATATACTGTATATTGCTCTATTGACTAATTTAATATCCATAACCTAAAAGTTCTTTTCATACCACTAGATAACCATATAGCATAACAATTCCTTCAAAGTAATTCTTCTCTTACTCCCAAAAAAACCATACACAAGTTAGAGCATCCTCAGAATGCAATTTCCTTTTGCTATAAAATTGGAGCTGAATTTCTCATTTAATTATTTGTCTGCTATTTCAAATGTAATTAGCACATTCACAACTTGAATATACAGCCCTATTTTTACACACGCACACACAAGCTGTAACAAGAAGCCATATTTGACAAGCAGGTTGTCTAGGTCTTTCTTCATTTCCCCTTTCAGAAGCGTTTTTCCTTTGTAGTGGTATATTGTCATTGTTGGGAATAACAGAAGCGCTGTATGAATCCTAGTTCAGAAGGGAAGCAAGATTATCCCCTCCACCATTTACTTTTGGTGGAGGTCCTTTATATGAATCTCACCACCTTGCACAACCCAACTCACAACGAAGAAAGGGAAATGCATTTACCTTCTGTTGGTGATGTCTTTAAATGCCTGCAGAGGCCCTCTGTGTCCCCATACGTCTCCTTAATTTTTACTACTGCTTCTGTTCCTCTGAGTTCCATGAGGGAGCGCAGCTCCTCCAGCGAGCACCCAAACTCTCCTGCATGGTTGGCCTCGTTTCTTTGGTTCTTGGTATAGAAATCGCTGTTTGTCATGTCACCCATTGTTGCTGATTGTATTGCTCCACTCTGTATACTAGATGGAATTTTAAAATTGCTTCAAAATTGCAAGGGAGGAAACTCAAATTCCAACCTAAGGGATTAAGAAGAATCCAGTGGGTGTTCAGTGAAGTCAGTGGAGAATGCCTCTGATGATTGAAGTGTCCCTGACCAGGAAATAGTCCATAGGATGGCTGCTTTCAAGGCTGCAGACCAGCTCCATTCCATTCACCATTTCCCATTATGCTGCACTCAGGCTGTAGTATCTACATGGTCATCTCTTCCTCTGGACCTTTGGGATCAAAACACAAAGCACATGTTAGAAGAGCGAACCTAAAACCTTCAGAAAGAGCCTTTGAACTTCATTCTCCCAAATGTAGTCCTTGATTTAAAAAAACTAGATACAAGAGTCTGCACGTTGCTGCAGTTAGTCACAGCCGACACCAAAGACTGATACTGCTAGCTGTGTCATACATAAGGCTCTTTCCAGCTACAGCAGCAATAGCAGTGTTCCTTACTTTAATCAAGTCCCAAGAGCGCCTGCTAAATGAGATGGCTCATGAATATTAATAAGTAAGCCATTAGTCCAACAGTCTAGATGTGCCTCTGGTATGTGCTCTGGTTCATACTGCTATATCAATCTTTCATCTGACAAGAACAAAAAACCCATGAAGGACTACAAAGTAATAAAAATTAATTGAATACTATTACTTATGCCTTCATCCATTACATAAACCATTTTTCAGTGCAAGAAAAGTAAAATGGGGGAGGGAGGAGAAAGAATAGGAACATTTTCATTGCCAATCCAGAATACATTTAAATAAATTAAGCATTGCAGCTTTGTCAGCTAGGAAAATAAACACACACAGGAAAGGAGATAAAGCACCTGAGTGCTTCAGGCTAAACAATGAGCACTGTCTCTCATAGGAATGGGAAGGTTTCAGTTTGCTTTCCTTCAGCACTAACTGCTGACTCACCAACACATTTGATAGCTTTGGCCTGAGAGCTACAAAGCATTCAAATAAAGAAAAGGCTGTACTTATACAGGCTTTTTAACATGCATACTCCTGAAGAGTCACATTTGGACCATCTGGGAGACCAACTGATTACTTTCTAAGCCAGCCTTTAAAATCTGCTCTCCTTATACATAGTCTAATGAACTTGGTTGAAATGCTGTTGAGACCAGCTATTATACTTTGTCACAGAGTTTTAACAGAGATTAAAGGTTTCTTTTTTGCCTGAAGTGGGATAGTGCCTGTTCACTGCCTAATCTATAGACCCCTGAATATTTCTCACATGACAGAAAAGGTTTGAGTATGGTATCAGACTAATGAATGATGGACCTCTGACTGTCAGAGTGGATTTTTTTTTTTAAGCAGCGTGCCAGTCACAAGAAATGAATTGTTACAGCAAAGTTTATGCAAAGGGAAAAAGAATGAACCAAATGTTTTTAACCCCCCATCTTGACATGGTCATGACAACCTTAATTCCATGCCCACATACAGCTAATATCGCTTCTGGGCCCACTGAAAGAGTGTGTTGCCATTGATTTCAAGGGGATAATGTTTTCAGTGTTTAATATTTCCTATTTGCCCACAATTACATTATCTATTTTGAAGCTGCTTAAAATACCAGCTAAAACATGCAATATGGACCTCTAGCAAAAAGTACATGTCATTCCTTTGAATTCCACGGAATATCAGAGTATCAGAATTTTATTACCACAGCACAGAATCCAGGTATCAGTCAAATGTTAGATGAGAGTTCTTCTTCCCCACCCCATGCTCATTGTGAAATTCCTGGTGGTGATAATTCTGTGACACAGCACTTCATGTATTCTTTTACCCCCTGCAGGGCATTTGAAATTTGATGGGGAAACGCGGTGTATGTTGCACAATAAATACAAAGGTAAAGAGAAATTGGAAGGAATAAAAAAGAGCTTTTATCCTTCAAAATGTAAAAACTGCATCTTCAGAAGGCAGGAGGTATCCTACATTCTCTCACACACAAGCTGCTACGGTTGAATGCAAAACAGTGATTGCAGTATCAATTTAATTACAGATATGTCAAAACATAGGAAGTTCAAAAATACCTCTCTCTGTGCATCTAACTGATTTTTTCCTGTGGGACTGGTAGCCAGATTTGGATAAAATGGGAACTAGCTCAAAACATTGTTTGGGTTTGATTCAAAAAAGTTGGTAAAATTGAGAGGAAAAGTTGTGCATCCCTGCACAACATGCCTGATCCCAAAAGATAATGAACCCCAAAACTCCCACTGCTTGGAAACAGCAGACATCAGCACATTTTAGGATCCGTCCATTTATGATTTCATCTATGAATGGATGAAAGCCAGGAAATCTCACCAGAAAGCATGTTAGTGTTTGAGCTGAAATATCAGCCAAAGACATTGACATGAACCAATTTGGGTTCAGTAATGAAAAAGAATAATTAAAAAGACAGATTGCTACTTGCAGACTGGCACAGAAATGCTATTTATAGAATGTATGTGTCTAAAGCATTTGACCACGGGGTATCACAGCACCAGCCATAACGTAAAGAACTTGCAGAATTTACATAGCAGAGAGCACATTGCTATTTTTTGTTTGTTTCTCTCTCTCTCTCTCTCTCTCTTTCTGACCAAGTCCTTAAAAGTGGTCCATGAAACTGCAAGGAAATCAATTCCCTTTGATGAATCCACCTACTGTTTTCATTAGTAATGCAAAGGGTATTAAGGCTGGATGTCAAATGTGTCTGCCAGAGGATTTTTCTCTGTGGGATGTTCACAGGAATACTACTGTTAAGCAAAACACACTTTTTTTTAATCATAGCACCATCACTATGTATTAATATTTGTTCCTACTCTTGGAAATGCCACTTTTGTCATTTGTCAGCCAACATTAGCCAGGGATGTTGTTCCTTTGCATATGATAGAATCATCTGCCTGTTAAATTTTTTATTTGACTTTCAATTAAATATTAATCAGTAAACCACTAAATTGAGAGGTGTACTTCCATTAGTGCTCAAGCAAAAAGTATTTCAAAGTTCATGTGATCTTTGGGATTCACCCACTGGCATGACACCAAGGAAATAACATCCCTAGTGTTTTTCAAAGGCAGATGGTAAAATATAAAAAGCACAAAGCATGATTAACATTATTCACTAATAATGAATCTCTCTAATCCTGTGGAACAAGATACGAAGGCTTCATTTCATCCTGGAATATCTTATGAAAATTCTAGGAACTTTGCCAAGTGTATATCAGTTGAATGTGACTGATAGATGGGCCACCTCATCCTTACTGAGAGATTAATACTTCTTTATCAAAAGCTGAGAAATCTAAAACATGAGATCGGTATGTGGCATGACTCCCAGGACCAGTGCGGCTCCAGGATTTGTAGGTTCAAAATGGAACTCTTCATGAGAGCTGAGCAAAATTCAGAATTTCCATGCCACGGGAATTCCATTATTTCCATATTGCTTTCATCCTGAAACAGGATGAAAATTTGATTTTTTTCATAAAACAAAATTCTGAAAAACAATTTATTCAGAAATGTCAAAACATTCTGTTCTGCCATTTTTGATTGAAATGAAACACAGACATTCCTTAAATTGAATTTTTTTATTTTGTTGAATTGACCTAAAATGATTCTTTTCATGTCAGGTCAACAGTAAACTATATTGCCCTTGCCTTTTGGGCGTTGTAATTTGGGCCCCCATTGTCTACAATGGGCTGGGTTCCCTGGAGGACTACATCTCCAACAATACAACGCGGACTCAACTTACTACTCTCAGTGGTGTCTCAGGGAATCACATGACTGTGTTGTGGGAGATGTAGTCCAGCCAGGGAGCCTGATGTCTATGTGTGTCTGTGCCACGTCTAGCACAATGGAATCCTGATCTTGGTTAGGGCCTGTAGGCACTACCAGGGGCGGCTCCAAGCACCAGTGCACCAAGTGTGTGCCTGGGGCGGCAAGCCACAGGGGGCGGCCTGCCGGTTTCTGTGATGGCGGGAGTCACGCTGCCTTCGGCGGCATGCCTGCAGGAGGTCCGCCGGTTCCGCGGCTTCAGCAGCAATTCGGCGGCGGGTATGCCGAAGGAGCGGGACCGGCGGACCTCCTGCAGGCATGCCGCCAAATCCGCGTTACCAGCCAAAGGCTGCCTCACTGTCGTGCTTGGGGCAGCAAAATACATAGAGCCGTCCCTGGGCACTACTCTGCATTTGGTAGGCAAAGCATGCTCTCTAGAATGTGCTGCAGACAGGAAGAGAAAAGCTCATCAGAGCCGATATATCTATACTGAAAAACGAATGCCACACCTTTATAAGTTACAATTCTCTCTGTAGTCTAAGACAACTGCTTTTTGTCCATTTGATTTTCTTCTTATTAAATAATCTCTAAAAAAACAGACAAAATTTTTAAAAATGCAGATGAAAAGCAGTCACTAACAGTGGTTGAAAACATTGGTTGTATCAAATCAATCTAATGTAGCACCTTGTATATACTTAGTTTAGGTAGCAAAAAGACTTTTCATTCCTACTGTCAATATACACTAACAAAGTTTAAATTTAATTGCAAATAATCATTATTTTACTCATAAAAGAAATGTAAGAAAATACCTTCATTTTGCATAAGGCAATGTAACTCTTGGATTGTTTGTTCTTCAAAGGTAACAGATTTTTACTATGTGAATGCACTGAAAACGGATATATTTTTTTTAATTCTAATGCACTGATTTTTTAAATTCATATTTGGAAAGGCTTTGCCTTGGAACAGCCATTCATTCCTACAGCACCCCAATCAAGTATTTTTCAGCTTCCAATTGTTTGAAGGAAATACATACCAATTAAATAAGAAGTGATTTGGATGAACTAACTGCAGGCCTGCTGGGAAAACTATCCTTCTATTTCCTAATCAGTAAAATATCATCCCTGGAAGCTTGTAAATGTTTTGATAATGGATTAGAATGATGTTTGTGTAGATATCATTGCCAAGAATTTTGGTAGCCTGATTTTAGTGGAGTTCCATTGAAATTAAACTGGTGTAACACAGTGGTAGATCAGCCCTGGGTTTGCCATTTCACAGAACAAGGATCATGAAATCCTTGTACTCAGTGAAGGTTTGGGACAAGCAAGAACAGCATGATCAATCCCAGAACTAGGGATTTATCAAAGATTTGGTTGTATTCACCATAAGATCTAAGCTTTCATCTAAAATAAAATAAAATAAAAGTTCCCAGTTCTTCTAGCAGTGAATATAACCTTGATAGTTCAGAATGATGGATGTGTTGTCTGACAGAATCCACAGCCAGCCAAACTAATAAAACACTCTGAGAAGTACAAAAACACTCTCTCATCTTAAAAGGATATTAGCTTTGAAACATAATTATCAGGAGCAAACTACATGCAGAGGAAACTAAGGAACAGGACTAGTTGAATGGAACTACTTTTTCACCTTCACAAATGCGTATTCCTGTTTGATACCTGTCTGAGGACCCAAGAGTGGATCAAGAAAGAGATACAGGTCTTTGCAGCTAAATATACTCTGGAAAGTATTTCTTCATAATGGCATCTCTACATAATTTATTGCAAATTGAAATTCATAAACAAACTGGTAAATAATTCATCCATACTGAATACACAGTTCATGGCAAGCATTACAAACAAAAATCTAGTGCAAAAAAATTCACATGCCTTTATATCTGAGATGCTGAAACTATGTCTTATTCTAAGTATGTATATACTTAGATATGTAGACATATGAATGCCAGAATAAGATATAGATAGACAGATCTTATTCTGGTATTCTTATGTCTACACTACCACTTAAGTCGGCAAAACGTATGTCGCTCAGGGGTGTGGATATTACACACACCATAAGTTTCACCAACAGAAGCACCGGTGTGGACAGCACTGTTAATGGAAGAGCTTTTTCTGCCACATAGCTACCACTGCTTGTTGGTGGTGGTTTAATTATGCAATGGGAGAGCTCTCTCCTGTCGGCATAGAGAGGCTACATGAGAGATCCTCCAGCAGCACAGCTGATTGGTACAGCTGTGTCACTTATAAACTCTCTAGTGTGGTCATAGACTAACATGAAAATATTACATTTCTTCTGATAGTATGATATGGTAAAGTTTGATAAGTGATCACTGCTTAAAAAAAAGTTAAGTAACGGTTCTTCAAAACAACAATAAAAAAATCCAAGAAGTAAAGGGGGGGGGGAATAGTATACTAGTTTAATCCCAGACAACCAGACAAATACTGTTGTAATTCCCAAAGTGACAATTCCTCTGTTCCATTCACCATGAATCAGTGTCTCTGCTAAGTACTATAAAGCTGCTTTACCTAACAAATAAAACTCTGTCAATCTTTGATAGGTATTTTTTGGACCAGTTATACTCCCGTATCCATGTTTTGTTAATCATTTTTCTTTTATTCTACAGGCAGATATTGCTGTTTACTAGAACTATGATCCCAAAGAAATGTTTCCTTAGTTAATAGGTTCTACTAAACATGAGCAATTTCCTAGTGACTATTAACCAATGCACTAATCCTACTTAGCTAGAATGAATATTATATATACAAAAATAAAACTGACACAGATAAACAGAGACTTTTCCCCTTTCTGTAACAATATAGTTGGGGAGAACTAATAATTTAGGAAATAAAATCATCTATAGTAGCTGATTACACTTTTGAACCAAATAGGATACAAGGTCTAATCCTGCAACCCTTACTTTCATGAGAGGTCCCAGTGAAGTCAATTGAAGTACTGACATGATTAAGGACTAAAATAAATGGAGCGTTTCAGATTAGGCTATACAGGTGAAATCTTTGACTTCAATGAGGCCAGGATTTCAATCAATGTACATAAGGTTTGTAAAGGTGAGACGTGCAAGACTACTAGTAAGAGACTGAATTTTCTTTCCTGTTGCCAGTCACCTGACATGGGTCAGGATTAAAAAAACATTAGAAGCCTTGTCATATGACAGGTGTCAGTTTCCATTGACTCCAGTGACTGTTATAAGTGACTGCAGTATTGGGTGGTAATTTGTGTGTGTTAAATCAGTATAAAGCCAAACATATTTAAGAGAGATTTAACAAAAGGGGAAAAAAACCTGGTTTTATGCAAAGGCATTTCCCCCTAATAACCTGATGAGGTTCAACAAGGACAAGTGCAGAGTCCTGCACTTAGGACGGAAGAATCCCATGCACTGCTACAGACTAGGGACCGAATGGCTAGGTAGCAGTTCTGCTGAAAAGGACCTAGGGGTCACAGTGGACGAGAAGCTGGATATGAGTCAACAGTGTGCTCTTGTTGCCAAGAAGGCTAACGGCATTTTGGGCTGTATAAGTAGGGGCATTGCCAGCAGATCGAGGAACGTGATCGTTCCCCTTTATTCGACATTGGTGAGGCCTCATCTGGAATACTGTGTCCAGTTTTGGGCCCCACACTACAAGAAGGATGTGGAAAAATTGGAAAGAGTCCAGCGGAGGGCAACAAAAATGATTAGGGGTCTGGAGCACATGACTTATGAGGAGAGGCTGAGAGAACTGGGATTGTTTAGTCTCCAGAAGAGAAGAATGAGGGGGGATTTGATAGCAGCCTTCAACTACCTGAAGGGGGGTTCCAAAGAGGATGGAGCTCGGCTGTTCTCAGTGGTGGCAGATGACAGAACAAGGAGCAATGGTCTCAAGTTGCGGTGGGGGAGGTCCAGGTTGGATATCAGGAAAAACTATTTCACTAGGAGGGTGGTGAAACACTGGAATGCGTTACCTAGGGAGGTGGTGGAGTCTCCTTCCTTGGAGGTTTTTAAGGCCCGGCTTGATAAAGCCCTGGCTGGGATGATTTAGCTGGGAATTGGTCCTGCTTTGAGCAGGGGGTTGGACTAGATGACCTCTTGAGGTCCCTTCCAACTCTGATATTCTATGATTCTATGATTCTATAATAAGATCTGTACAGGCCATACATTCTAGAAAGCTGCTTTTGCCTCTCTCATTTCTTGTAACCACTTTACTACTACCAAGAACTTACCTCAAATTGTTTGACCTTCATGGATAAATGAGGCTATTTTCTATCAGCTTTGTACTCTCCAGAGACTAAAAACCTGCATTACATAGCAGTAACTGGATTTTTCTCATTCAGTAACCACCTCCACAGATCCATACTTTTTGGAGTTGTACTTTACAACCCATCAAAGAATTGTAAGGCACTGAACAATGATGAACCATTCTTTTATATTCAGAATTTTAAAATTGCCATGACTTGTGTATAGGGGAGAATGGCAGGATACTAACCTAAGCAGAGAGACGGAAAGCTGAGGAAATCCAAACTTTTCCCCAGTAAACTGGACTGGGCCCAGCCTGTGTAATTTATGTCTAGCCCATCCACCTGTCAGTGCACAACTGTCTGGTCCAATTTTACATGACCGAAGCAATGGGCTTCCATTATTTCATATTAATACAATACATTTAGTAAGCATCATGACTACTGACAAATGTATCAGATATTCATTCTTCATTGTTCTTTTCTTAATATCATCCTGTTACTCCTAGTTATATACTCCTTCAGATGAACCTTGTCAATCCTCTTCCTCCCTGCTGTCCATTCTCTACAAAGATCATAGATGTTAACATCCTCTATTTATCATATATGAGAGAGAGAGAGAGAGAGAGAGAGAGAGAGAGAGAGAGATCATTCTCTCCATAACTGAGTTACTTTAGTTGCCTTTTTTCAGCTTCTTCCAATATTGAATTGCCCAGAATTAGAAGCAGTATTGTACTATAAGTGAGGACTTGTTAGTACTATATATAATTTTCTATGATGTGATGCTGTAAGTAAGCAGCCCAAATTCTCCCATCCTCCCTTTTGTGCCAGCATATCACATTGCAAGCTCATCTTTAATTTACTGTTCCCTATCACCCATACCTGTTTCTTTACCTTACTGCTTTCTAAGGAATGTTTCTTCCTCCCTTTTAATATCTGAGCATTTCACATATTACACTCCCCGTTACCTCCAAACTTTTACTACAATTGGGGAAAATTCATTATTGATGCTAAGCAATGCTGCTATATTATTCTCTCCACATTATTTATTTGTTCCAAGTGTCTGGTGATAGAAATAGACCAATACTAACTATTGGTTTAGTTGGAATGATAAATAATAACTGGACCCTGACTAAGTTACCCAACCAAACTTCTGGGATACATTTATTATTATTTATCTTTAAAACAGGCCTATCACCAGGTGTGTACACATTTTGCACCGGGTGGACTAACCACAGGCACTTGCATATTCTGCCTTATAATACAAGGACACTGATGAAAAGAAAAAGCAACAAGTTTAACAACAAAGTAAATTATAAATGAGTGAACAATTTTTGCTCAGTAATTTAATGAAATCGCCCATTTGTTTTATCAAAGGACCTTACAAGAATTAGACATAAATATAGCTTAGCACCTGCTTCAGCCTCATTTGTTTCAATGAGACTTAAGCATGGAACTAAACTTAAGCACAAACTTCAAAAAGCCATGCTGAATGATAAGGTAATCAGAGGACAATAAATTAAATGTATCTTTATTTTATTAATAAACAAGACAAAGCAGGCAAACTTACAGTAAGCAAGCTACTCTTTCAAAAACAAAGGATATTTTTAACATTAAAAAACTAGCACATAGTTGTACTTGATAAACTTTACAAATAAAGAATAATATTAAAATATCAGATTTTCTAGGGTTCTCTTGGGAGGTAAATTCCTATAATCTGTATTGTACCAGCTCATATTTAAAAATGGTGGTGGACCCAAACTTCTGCAGCTTTGAATTCCAGATCTGACAGTAAACTTTCCCACACCTCAGTGTCCATTGATTTGTCTGGTAACTGGAAAAAGTTAGAACTGCAGATTTTGATCTGAGCCAAGGATTTGGCTACAGCCCCCCTCCAATTCTAAAGGTCACACCATCAATCTGCTTATTTTAACCACCCACCATTAAAAACAGTCATGATTTTTTTTATCTATACCCTGACCAGAAAGCTTTCAGCATTTAAGGGACTATCCAATAAAATGTTAGAATAAGATGTGAAACATGTTTCTGAAGTACATTTAATCTATGAAGAGACCCAAAGCTGTGAACGCGCATTTGTCCCTGTGAACTTTCTACTGGAATGATAGAATCAGAGCTACAGGTGAGGTATGTAAGGATCATGTAAATCATCATGAAAGGATTAGGGAGAAAAAACAGGCGACTGATTACGTGATACCAACCGTCAATCAAGGTCACTGATAAGAAAATTACAGATAAGGACGTTTTAATCCTCATTGGGCTTCAGTTGTGAAAGACAAAAAATGATGTTCAGCAGTGATTTTAAATAGGACATTCATAGAAGATTGATTTTTTTAAAATCTACTATATATTTTTCCTAGATACTTTCACAACACTAGAATCTGCTCTGCGCCAATTGTTCTGTCTTACATAGCCTTAAGGTGTTTTGGAAAGAGGTGGAAAAATTATAGATTTACAATATAATATACACGCACAGTGTAAATGCACCAACCACAGAAACTATATTCTTCCTGTCTACTGAAAACATATGAGCAAAATCAGATTTTTTTAAACACTACTGGAAGAAAAATCGAAGGACAAAGATTTAGAGGACCACCACATTACAGCAGATCACCATTTTATTGCAATTCATTCTAATTGACAGGAAACACCACCACCTGCCTCAGGGAAAAACACTTTCTGTATATACATACATATACCAAAGCGGACATCTAGGAAAGCTTCATTAACCCTAAAAATGTGTCAGAAAAAAGGGGAAAGGATTGGGGAGCATGGGGGGAGAATTCTAGAAGCAAATGAAAATCCATGCTAATATGCAAGTCCCATCCTTGAAAGAGAACATGGACAACAGGATGCAAAAATAAAATTTTCCCACTTCAAAACTGGTATGTTTCAGACACAACTCGTTTTTCTGTTTCACATCAGCAACACTTGGAAAACTACTTAACCTTTCTATTTTTATCTGGGTGCATTCAAATTACCAATAATGTACAACGTGCTGTAACAAACCCGCTGATGTAGGGTATAATTTTCCCTCAAGCACATTATCCTAGCTGGAGGCTCAAAAAAATAAGCTGATAAAACAGCAGCACACATCAATTGGTGGATAAAAAGTGATTTCAGCTATGTAGATCCTTGCAGCACAACACCTTAAAATCATACAATTAGACAAAAAAATGTATACAATAAAACAGGATACAAGTAATGACTATGCATCACCAATTGGGTCACGTGACAAATTTCACTGCAAACAGAGGCTAACCCTTTTAAACAGGCAAGCAAATTATCACCATCATTACTCAGATGCTAACACTGCGATTTATTTAAAAGCCATGCTTGGTAGTTGTATTTAATATCTTCTCCCTTGTTGAGTTCAGTTGGGATTTCTTCAAACCATGAGAGTTTGTAATTTTCTTTTGTATTTATAGCCCTTGCTAGGTTAAAAATAAATCTGTTGCTTTTGGAATTACAATATTGTAACATGTTTGATGAAAAAAGCCCGGACACAAATATAAGTAACTAGCAGGTAAGAAATGGAGATTCAATGCCTGAGACTCCTCAGAATATTATCTTTATCAGCATCCAGCAATACCGCCATAACAAGAACAGGGGCACACTGAAATACGAGATAAACTGTGAAGAAAAACTATTCTGAACTGTCCTGCAGTCTCTCTAAGGTATCTCAACAGCCCTCTTCCAGTTCATCAATGGACACTGATGTAATTAATGGTTTAATCAGCAGTAGCACACTTAGCCCCCAATCCAACAAAGCACTTCAGCATGTGCTCTATTTTAGTACATGAGTAGTCTCACTAAGTTCAATGGGACTGCTCATGCGCTGAAAATTGTGTACATACTGAAGTACTCTGCTAGAGTGAAGCCTTACATAGTAGCTAGGCAGTTCTGGATCATAATTCAGTTGTAGTTACTATTGTTTCTGTACCTCCTTGCAATTAGGAGTGGAATCTAGTTTTGATCTATCACTGGAAGTGGGCCTGCACCATGAAAGGAGAGTTTGTGCAGAAGAGGGAGGAGGAGGAGGTCAGCGCTGAACCACGAAGGATGGTTGGGAGCTGTGAGGATCAGTGCCATGACCCCTTTGCACACATGAAATACAGGTCACATGGCTACAACTGCCTTGGGCAAAGGGCACGAGAGGGAGTCCTAGCCTGAGTAGTTCAGAAAGAGCCAAGTGCAGCTGGTCTCTGTTTCTAGCACTAATCAATAGTGGCATTGTTACAAGTCTCATGGCTGCAGTACTTACCATGAGCACCCCAGGGCTATGGGCCCACTTCAAAGAAAGTTGTTCTGTAACATGACTAGTGATGAATTAGCACAAGAATAGGACAGTCCTGAAATTTGCAGAAAGACAGCTAAGCCAGAGGTTGTTTACTACAACCAGCAGGCTGGATTTATCTTCCCTTGTCCTGATGCAGGATGGGTGCGAGGTAGCCATCTATAGGTAGCGTTGAAAGGACCTGAATATGGAGTAGCAAGACTGGAAAGTGGAGATTACAGAGGTGGAGAGGAGAAGCAGCATTACTGGTATGCACCATGTCATTCAAGGGCACAAGGTATACATGATCTCGTACTGTTATAAAACAAAATTAATGGGACTATATTTTCCTAGTTAATTTTGGTAAAATAGGTCAAAAGCTAACTATGTAGATATGTGGATCAAAAACCACCTACAAGTATCTGAATAAAATAAGTGCCTCACAAATCCAATTTCCTAGTTTTTGATTGCATAGTAATAGTATGTATTGTATTAGGCAAATACCTACTGAATCTCAGTAGTTAATATCCTCTGGACCTTCATACACCATGCTATGACAGTTAGATGGGTAGTGAAGTGCATCCCTCAATAAAAAAAACCTTCTGTAATACCAAATTCAACAACAAAAGGAGATGGTGAAGGCAATTCTGCCCTACTGATTGGGCTGGTTTGCCCACCTTTTTTAATTTGAGTCTGGAAACTGGGATCAAACTGGACCCTTAGCTGCTTCTAGATCTTCAAGTAGAAGCAATGGAGAAAACAGCTTTTTCTTTTTCTGCAATTGATAAGATAATCACTACCTTTCCTTTCTGATGTGGACCTTGCCTATCTCACCTAAAGATGGGATCACTTATGTGCTCTAATTAAGGATAAACTGTAAGACCATGTAGTTTCAGCTATTGTAGAATATAGACACTTGCTGAATTTAGCATGCTTCTTGCAAAGAGCATACACCTTTGTTCCACAGATTGCACTGGTTTTCCTTTAATTTCTGGTTGCCATTTAAGGTGTTGATCTACAAATCTCTTTTAAACTAGAAACCTGTGTATTTTAGAGACCACCTCTCCCTTTGTGCCTTACCATGGTATTTGAGGTCAGTCGGGACATCTGAGCTGAAACTCCCTAAGTATATTTGTTATGGGGCTGGCAAAGGGTTTTCCTTAGTGTAGGACCTTCCATTTTAAAATTGGCCTCCCATTTTGGTGCAACAGAGCCCAAGTGTGCTGACTTTCTGGGTGTGTAGTCACTTATTTATCTATGCTTTCTGCAAAGTGGCAGGTAATGTGAGGATGAAAATACTTGATTTGTGGCTTCAATGTGGTGTTAACATTGGGTCAATTTGCATTTGGTCAAGTACATATTTTTAAACTGCGAATGCACATAGAGCACTAGATAGATGCATCTTTCATAAACCTAAATTTATAATTTCATGGCCCAGGCGTATGACTTCAACATACAGGATAAAGAGCAGCTGGTGAAAATAGAAACTGATTTCTTTATATATATTCTTGTCCAAGCAACTATACAAGATTTGACAAAATGGCTGACAAGCTATCCTGCTTGTAAGATAAAGAGAGCCTGGACCAGACAGCAAGTGTGAAAAATCGGGATGGGGTGGAGGGTAATAGGAGCCTATATAAGACAAAGCGCCAAATATCGGGACTGTTCCTATAAAATCGGGACATTTGGTCACCCTAGCCTAGACTCAGAAGGAGGGGAATGGGGCAGAAGAGAAGATCAGAAAGAAAAGAAGGAAAAATATTTACTGAAACATAATGTTTAGTCTAAAACCCATTGATATTTGGCTGAACATTTTGTAGTGGGGGAGATATGGACTTAACTAGATTAAAAATATATGTATACATCCACAGCAGTAGAGCTAAAGACATTCCACAACATTCTCCCGTAACCATTTCCTTATATCTAAGGTCTATCCCAATTAATAGAGAAGAAAACAGAATAAACTTTAGGTTTCCTCACTATTTTATTTTTCTGATCTTTTTAAAACTGAATCTTAACACTTTTAAAAAACAATTCCTATCTGGAGAAACAACACTGTCTCTAGCAGTTTTAGAAATAACAAAAACTGCAGGTAGTTTCAGAACATGAGTTTCAAAGGCTTCAATGTCACTCTCAGCTGCAGAGGAAGCTGAAGCATGGCAAAAATAGACACAAAAAGAAGGCTCCTGCATGTTACTGAAAGCTGTTTTGAGTTCTATTGATGAAAAGCACCTCCATAAAATAACTCTTCAAAGTGGATTTAACTAATCAACCACTTTACTTTCAGATGCCAAGTACAGTTTACAGAGCTGCCAGTTTAAAATTAATTAAATAAAATCCTTTTCAAGTAAAATGAGCACATATGATATGGAGTTACTGAAAGAATAAAAGTAGTCAACATTTTATTTTATAGATGTGAAAACATGAACACACAAAATGTTCTGGGTTGTCTCCTATTAGTAATTACTATTAAGTAAAATCAGAAAACCATGAGTTTCCATCTCAATTTAAAAAAAAAATGACCACCAATATAAAGGTTATTTCAGAAAAAAAAAGCGTCAGACATCCCGCCACAAAAGTCAATTTCTTGTTTTAATCTGTCGTATCAACAATAATTGTTGAGGACACAAAATAGCATATTTACATTGTTTTGTTGAATTCTGTATTTTCTTGGGGAGGGAAATAATAATAATACCGAAAAAAAAAATCCAGTCAGTTTCCACAAGATTTCTATCCTCATTTCTAGATCAAAATGATTTGGATAAGTATCTGAATTTTTTATGCTCCTCCAAACTAAACCTTTGAGGTGCTCCCATTAGTAATGCTCATCAAATGATTGCTACAAACCTAAGCTTTTGAAGCTGACACCAACTCTAATTTTTTGACTGGAAAAGGATTCCAACAGAAATGTGTTGTAGCATCACAGATGGGGGCGGGAAACATTTTAACTCCAGTGACAAAATAAAATCTCTCTCTCTCTCTCTGCAGTTACGTTATTGTGGAATTACCCATACTTTTCCACAGTTAGGCCCTCATTCTGCAAAGGCTCAGATATATACATTTAAGCCAATTCTACTGGATGCAATAAACTCACATGCTTAAAGTTAAGCACATGTTCCAGCATTGGGACTTTTGTCATTAAGCTAGAGGTGCCCTCAGGTTCACAATGCTTGCACTCCTGTAATCACTGGTCTATTTTGCCAGCAAACAAATACTCTAACCCAGGGGTAGGCAACCTATGACACACATGCCAAAGGTGGCACGCAAGCTGATTTTCAGTGGCACTCACACTGCCTGGGTCCTGTCACCGGTCTGGGGGGGCTCTGCATTTTAAATTAATTTTAAATGAAGCGTCTTAAACATTTTAAAAAGCTTATTTACTTTACATACAACAATAGTTTAGTTACATATTATAGACTTATAGAAAGAGACCTTCTAAAATGTTAAAATGTATTCTGGCACGCAAAACCTTAAATCAGAGTAAATAAATGAAGACTTGGCACACCACTTCTGAAAGGTTGCCGACCCCTGCTCTAACCTCTAACAATTAAAGAAGTCATCACCCATTCAAAAGAATACCAGAAAACAAAGACTTTAACACTAAAGCTGGCTGCAATACTTTTTATTAAACTTTCTTTTGGTCAGAAAATGGCATTTTTTCAAACCGGAAATGTTTCATGTAGAAATATATCCATTTCAATTAAATTTTCAATGGAAAGGTTTTCCAGGTCCAAGGTGGACACTCTGGTCAATTCCCAAAGGAGGGAGAGAGAGAGAGAGGGACCCAGACTGAAAACCTGACCTTTCTGATCCAAAAATAGATGTTTTGATGAACTTCGGAAGTTTTCATGAAACAAAGGTTTGGTTTTTGTTCTAACAAAACAAATTTCAAAACCCCAAAAGTCTTTGTGAAATGGAATTGTTGGTCTCCAGACAGCACTAACAAACACTTATGTGTTTACAGAAAAACCTGATTAATTATACACAAGGGTTACAAACAGAACATTTTCCAATACATTTCTTTCCCATTAAGTTGCTGGTATTGTATAATAGTTTCCATGTTAAGTGACTTATTCTCCTGTAACTGATTTTACACTTTTTAAATACTACTATTTCGTATGTAGGGTCCCTGTCTTCCCCCCCCCCCCCCCCCCCCCACACACACACACAGTAGAGCACTCGGCATAAAAAATAGAAACTAGAAATTTCAGATTTAAGGCTCTGTGTACAGGGAAACTCCTTTTCAGTCCAAAGCTCATACAACATCACAAGCTAGTTAAATATACATTTTCCAGTGTGGGAATTTATTTATGTTTGAAAGAAGTTTAAAACCAAGAACGAGACATTAGATACTTGCAAAATCATGAGTGATGGAAACAACATGACTCACTAGCCAGCACTGCCAGTGATGGTCATGGTTATCTATGGATATATCAAGACTAAGATAAAAGGTGGGGGGAGGGCTGGTCAAAACTTGTTAGCTAACATGTTAGGGTTATTTTTTTTAATCCTAGTATAGGCCAGGCCTATGAGGTTAGTACCAATGTTGTACAACATGTACAACTTTACTGCTCCAGATAGAAGTAGTTCAGGATCAAGTAATGTTTTGTTTGGTAGAATCCATCCAACTGGGTGAAACACATTAAATAGATGTATAATTCTCATTTCAAGAGTTCTGCCAAAAGTAACCTAATTCATTGTACCAGAAGAACAATTCTTTCTAGCACCACCAAACAAACAAGTAGGAGAAACAGCTATTACCAATTTGCCAGATTCCACACCATGGCAAAACCATCTAGGTCTATATGGCTTATTACACCCAAAACCACAGAATAGCCCAGCTCACAAAAGCCCACCAAAATCAGCCTGCGTTTATCAAAAGAATCTCTATTTAATCACTTAATGCACTAAGATTAAAAAAAACGAAAAAGGTAGAAAGTATTAACCAAAAATCAGTAACCATATTCCTATTCCACCCAACCACCATTCCTGCAGCCACGACAAACCTCTAAGCTCATTTCACAAAAATAAAGTGAAAAAATACAGCCCAACACAACTTATTTTTGTAAGATTTTAGCTTAAGTGATTAAATGAACAAATTTAATGTGCAATTTTAAAGAACAGTGAGTTTGGCTCCCAAATACCACTGAATTTTAACGGTATTTGGATGCCTAACTCTCCTAGTCGCCTCTGAAAATCCTAGTTCTACTTTTAGCAGGTTGAATTTTTCCACAATGCTCAATTTGTCTGAGCTCATTAGAAGTCCGGGTAACCCTGGCAGCTTTTGAAATTACAGTAATTTCTCATGCCCCAATAATGCCATTGACTGGGAAATGAATTCTTAGCTATTAAGTTCTTTTCATCTTAAAATTCTTTTTAAAATAATGTGTGGTTCATTTAAGTATTAATTAAATCACCTGTGAATTAACTGAAAACATTTCCTTTAAAAATGTAACTTAACTTGGATTTTCTGCGATTTCTAATAGGACCTGAAGTTTCCCAGTCCTAGGGTAAAATTTTCAAAAGCATCTATGTCCCATTTTTAAAAAGTGACATAGGCACTTACGAGCCTAAGTCTTATTGAAAGACAACAGAATTTAGGAGCTTAAGTCCCTTTCGAAAATGGGATTTAGTCTCCTAAGCCATTCAAGTGCTTTTGAAAACTTTACCCCCAAGACTACATCAGTCCCACCCAAATTACTGTTTTTCTTTCTCTGGCCGCACTGTCACTGTATATAACTTATTTTCTTATCTATTTAAGCTTATAAAAAGTGCACTTCTTGTAAGCTCAGTGCACATGTACATGAGGGGAAGGATGAGGGGGTTAAAGCACTAGACAGACTCAAGACAGCTGAGTTCAAATCTCACTTCTGCCACAGACTTCCCTGTGTCTGTAGGCAAGTAACATTTTCTCTCTGCCCTCATTCCCCATTTATAAAATGGAGAAAAGACCACCATTTTCCCTTTCTTTGTCTTTACAGATTAGAAAAGGGGTTGTCTCTGTTCTGTACATAGCACAATGGGGTCCCAGTCTCAACTGGGATCTCCAGGCATTACTAGAATACAAACAATAATGTATATGTAGTATATACATCTAGATTGACCTATCAATCTTTCACAGGAGGAAAAAAAAGACCATCCTCATTGCATGAATTCTCCACTGTGCTCTGTCACCCCCAAAACATATCCACTTTACCTACATAATAAAAAGGCTGGAAAATCTTATAGCATTCTGCTCACTGGCTGTCTGCATACATCACAGTCAAAAGGCAATGACACAAGAAAATCTGTATGTATGTGCCTGTTTATCTGTTTCTCCAGTTGACCTGATCTGTCACTTGAGAACACACTGGGAGGACAGTTTATTTGCTGAATTTGTTTACCCCTACTGTCATTCAAGATATAGTGTAATGCTTAAATTGGTAACAGTCAGATTAATATAATCAATTACCCAGTTCAGAGCAGACCAGAATTCATGCTGTAATAGCAAAACATTTATTCTCCTGTGATTAAAACATCCCCCAGTTAAGCTGGTATAAAGAGGCAACCAAATTTGAAATACATAGAAGCCACAGGACTCAGAGACAAGGACCTTTGCTCTTAATGGCTCACCAGTTTAAAGGAAGAAACATGAATCAAGACAAGAAAAGATGTTAAATTAATTGAATAAGCAACACAGATTGGTTTGTCATTGCTTCTTGCCTGTGATATTTTTCACACTGACATTATTAGCAGATACATATTTCCAGTCCATAAGACACTTCATGTGCACTGGACCAGAACGGATCCCCAAACTCTTAAACAATCCACTTTTCCTTGCTTTAAATTATGTGCGACCTAGATATCTTTCTGCCATTCAAGTACAGGTAAAAGGAAGAGCAAATAGCAGGGCCGCCCAGAGGATTCAGGGGGCCTGGGGCAAAGCAATTTCAGGGGCCCCTTCCATAAAAAAAAAGTTGCAATACTATAGTAACATGTATTTGGAAATATAAAAAATAACCAGTGAAATACATTCAAAAATTAATTTTTAATAATTTGAAAATACACAAAATACATTATTTAAAAACATTAAATGCTTTAATGGTATGTGTACATTTACAATTACATAATGGGCTGTCCCTGGGTGATGGTGATAGTTGGTGCCAATGGGCTGTCGCTGCCTGGGGGTGGCGCTGCTGTTGCCCAGGGCTGGGTAGGGAGCTGGGCTCTGGGTTGGGGGGGGTGCCCAGCTCGGAGCTGAGGGCCTGGGCTGTGGGGGCGATGGGGTCAGGGGGTGTCCAGCTCAGAGGGGCTGGGCTCGGAGCTAGGGATCAGGGCTGTGGGGGGGATGGGGCCAGGGGGTGTCCGGCTCAGAGGGGCTGGGCTTGGAGCTACGGGTCAGGGCTATGGGGGGGGATGGGGTCAGGGGGGTGTCCAGCTCAGAGGGGCTGGGCTTGGAGCTACGGGTCAGGGCTATGGGGGGGGATGGGGTCGGGGGGTGTCCGGCTCAGAGGGGCTAGGCACGGAGCTGAGGGTCAGGGCTGTGGAGGTGATGGGGTCGGGGGGTGTCCGGCTCAGAGAGGCTGGGCTCAGAGCTGGGGGTCAGGGCTGCGGGAGGCTGGCGTCGGGGGGTGCCCGGCTCAGAGGGACTGGGCTCGGAACTGAGGGTCGGGGCTGTGGGGGGGATGGGGTGTCCGGCTCAGAGGGGCTTACCATGCTGCTTACCCCTGCCTCCCCTCTCCCGGAGCCTCAGCGTGCTGTGTCCAGGAGTGGCACTGGACAGCGCTGCAGAGGTGTCGTGGCTCCAGCAGGGCCTGAGCTCCCACCCTTCAGCTGCAGCTCGCAGCCCCGCCCCCTTACCGCGAGGCAGGAGCTTAGGCCCTGCCCGAACCATGCTGCTCCAGCACTATCCAGGGCCGCTCCTAGACGCAGTGTGCTGAGGCTCCGGGAGAGGGGGGAAGGCAGAGGCAGGGGGAGCCTCTGACATTCTCGGGAGGGCCCCTGCGGGGCACAGGGCAAATTACCCCACTTGCCCCCCCCTCTGGGCAGCCCTGGCAAATATCTAGCAAGGTACTGAGTGTACTTCAATTGATTTTGAAGTCTATGGGAGTTGTAGAATTGGGAAATAAATTGATTCCCACAAAAGATAAGTTTCTTTTTACTAACATGGATTTTAAAAGACAACTGTTCACAAAAGCAAAAGGACATGCATTAGCAGGTGGAAGGAATTATATATGTACAGTTTTCAGCACTCTTATTATTGATGTCACAGTAAAGAAATGTTGCTGCTGAATTAATTTCCGATTCTCATCTTCATGTCACACATTTCAATCCACTTTTCTTTTTGCTAACAAAATGGCAAATTTTCAATTTCAATACTAAAATTTTTCCTTACTGAATCATCTCTATTCATAATACACGTAAAGTTGTTGGTGAATGTTTTATAAAGGGACATTAATTCAAATAGCATAGCTTAAATGATTGAAAAAGGTGTATTGAAATATTTCACACTGTCTAACAATGGCTGCATGCAAAATGGCTGCAGGCAGAAATGCTGTGCTGTAGATAGGAGTGCTATATAGTGATTGCTTCTCACCAATAGACAGCACTAATTTGCTTGGGCATGGTGGTTTAAGCTGCATTTGGCTTAGAAGTAGGTTCCAGACAGAGCACAAGGGAATCACAGAAAACAGAGGCAGAAAAGAAGTATTAGGCAACCTTAGGGCAGGTCTTCACTACAGGGGGGGGGGGGGGTTGATGTAATATACGCAAATTCAGCTACGCAAATAGCATAGCTGAATTCGACCTACCGGAGCCGACTTACCCCGCTGTGAGGACGGCGGCAAAATCAACCTCCGCGGCTCCCCGTCGACGGCGCTTACTCCTACCTCTGCTGGTGGAGTAAGAGCGTCGATTCGGGGATCGATTGTTGCGTCCCGACGAGACGCGATAATTCGATCCCTGAGAGATCGATTTCTACCCGCCGATTCAGGCGGGTAGTGTAGACCTAGCCTTACAGAATTGTTCCCTAAAGTCCATTTTCTAGTGATTTCTCCATTCTAGAAATTGCCTAGCATTTGCCTAACTCTACTCTCATTCACATCAGTGGGAGTTTTACCATTTGCTTCAATGGAAACAGCATTAAGTCAATGCTAAGCACTTAGGATACAATTTTCAGAAGTGATGGGCTTCTACTGTTCCCTCAGGGGGACTATTAAAGATCCTCATAGAGTTCACTGTAAGCAAGATCATCCTTATACCTCTCCCTTTTAGGAAGTAATCCTGTAAGTCATCTAACTATATTCTACCTACTGATATTCTCTTGTACCATCCTAAATAGTCCTTCCCCCATCACTATTGTTAACACCCATATACATATGTCTCATCCATACTGGTTACTTATGCAAGCTATACATAGTTCCTTTAATATTTCTTCATAAATCAATCCCTCCATCTTCCTATTGTCTTTCCTAATGTATACTTGCCTTTGCTCATTGACTCAACCTGCCATCCCTGTAAACAGGAGATGCTAGTCCTGAATTTACCCATTGGCTAATCCTAGCTAAGGGTGTAAAAATATGAAAGCATTCAAGACAATTTCAGGCAGCATATTGTTTTCTTGCGAGGAACTGTTATGAAGGAACACCTCCTGGGGAACCACCAGAGGAAACCTATTGTAGACAACTGCAATAAAGCTGGAGTTTGTTAATTAACCTTGTGTCAGAATGAGATTTTATGTGGCAGATGATCCAGACTAGGGTGACCAGATGTCCTGATTTTATAGGGACAGTCCTGATTTTTGAGTCTTTTTCTTATATAGGCGCCTATTACCCCCCACCCTCTGTCCTGATTTTTCACATTTGCTGACTGGTCACCTTAATCCAGATACAGAGCATAAAACATGGTGGCAGTGATAATTGAGTCATAGACAGCAGGAGAGACCATTCACAGCTGCACTGCAGATATCAGAATACTTCTGTGAGTATACTATTTGAATACAAGGCTAATAACAGAAAATGGAGGGGCTGAAGCTTCCAGGAATGTTAAACCTGCAAACTAAGAATTTAGCTCAAGCATGGAAGAGCTGGAAAAGAGGAATTTAATATGTGGATATTGCTATGGAAGATAAAGAGGATGCTGTGAAAATAAAACTATTTTGTTATCTGATTGTAGAAAGGAGGGGGGGGATAGATAAGTGAGACTGTGTGTGGAAATTCCCTTAGCTCATCACACATCAGAAACAATAATGAGTGTTCTGATACTCACTGTAACCCCAAGAAGAATGAAACAATGGAAGGATGTAATTTCTTTATTTGGGATCGAGTAGCTAGGGAGGGTATAGATGAGTACACCTCTAATTTTAAAATGCTAGCACCCAACTGTAGATTTGGAAATACTGGAGACCAGATAGTGTGTGGGATATTAGACTCAAGTACAAGAGAAGTTGAGGAGAGAAGCTGACTTAACTTTGGAAAAACATTTGGAGATACACAGGGTTGCAGAGCTACCCAAAAAGAGGGGATTATAATCCTGAAAAGGGCAGACAGCAGAAACTACCACACACTACATAAGAAAGAGAAAGTAAACCCAGATACAACGTTTTCAGTTAACAGTACAAACACATGCAAGTACTGTGTGGAAAAAAAACCCACATGTGAGAGAAAAAGAAACGTGTCCAGTTTATGGGCAAAAAATGTGACAGATTTAAATCATTTTGCAGTCAAGTGTTTGTCCAGAGAGAAGAAAAACAAATCTAAGGCACACACAGTAATTCAAGAGCACAACGGGGAGTATGAGGACATTATGTGAGTGAAAAAACAGCTAGTAAACACAGTGCAAGACAACCCTATTAAGCACCAGAAACTGTTGCATGCAGACATGTTACTTTGAAAGAAATTGATACAATTTGAATTAAAGATGGGCAAAAGTTGTAACATTATCCCTATCAGACAGGCATTATAGTCCATGGGGAAATGTAAAATCAAAGAAACACATAAGAAATACATACTGGACTTTCTGATCACAGATGATGAACAGCATTGTGGTGGGCCTTGGGCAGGTTCAGGCTTTGGTCCCCCGTCCTGGGATCATGTACTAATTTTTGTTGTCAGAGCGGGGGTCACAGTGCAATTAAGTTTGAGAACCTCTGGTCTAAAGCAAGACTTTTTACACTACATAATGTAAAAAATGGATTCTGACACATCAAACTGGATGAAGAATCCAGTTACTTGACAACCTTCACAACTCCATCTGGGAGATACTTATGGTCAAGGATGTCAATAGGAATCAGTCCTGCACCAGAGAGATTTCAGAGCAGAATGACCAAAGCATTGGAAGGCCTGACATGAATCCAGACAATAGCAGACAATATGATGATAGTGGGAGTGGGTGATAATCCAGAACAAGCACAGTGAGAACACAACTACAAATTACTACATTTTTTATAGAGATGCAGAGAAAAGAATCTGAAATTGAACCCCTAATGCTGCAGTGTGATGCATCCAAGAGGTGAGTGTAGGGGCTACTACGCTGAAATGGGGACAACATGTTGAGTTCAAAAACCAAGCTTTGCCTGTGATAAAGAAGGACTATGCTCAAATTGAAAAAGAGTTTAGCAATATACTTTGGAATGGAAAAAATTCACCAATACACTTATGATCACACTATGGATATACATTCTGAGCACAAACCTCTCAAAGGCATTTGATAAAGCCATTATTCAGTGCTCCAACGTGCTTACAGTGGATGATGATGCAACTCCAGAGGTACGATGTACAGCTCATGTATTGCCCAGGAAGAGACTTGGTATTGGCAGACACCTTGAGTCATGCATACCTGCCAGAATCCAACAAGGAGGAATCTGTAGAGGCCAAGGTGGAGATAATAAATATGGTACAGTACTTACCTATCTCAGAGGAAAGGCTGAGAGAGATACAAAGAAGTAAAGAGCAACTAGAATGCTGTAGACACAAACTCATGATCCTACAAGGATGGCAAGCTACAAAAGACCAAGTACCGAAAAGATAACACCATTCTTTCAGAAAAGAGATGAGCCGTGTGACCCCAATGTCATTATGTGGAATGCTAGAAGAAAACAGTGGTTATTCCAGCAGCTTTTAGGAATGAAATTATGCACAAAGTCCATTCATCACATCTGGGAACTAAAGGTAATTTAAGGCAAGCAAAGAGCCTATATACTGGCCAGGAATGAACCAGCAATTACAAACATTCATGGAAAACTGTGATGTTAGCAGATCCTGGGAAGCCCATCAACCAAGAGAGACCCTGTGGCAAGACTAAGTTACAGAAAGACCAGGGGCAAAGGTGGATATGCATTTGTTTACATTTGCAGACAAGGGATACATGATCATTGCAAACTATTTTCCAATTCTGGGAGATGACTTTACCAGACAAAATTAAGAACAGTCATAGGGAAGTTAAAGCTACACTTTGAATGGTACAGGATCTTGGATATTGTGTGTTCCAACAACATACCACAGTTTCAGGAGAGTTCCAGAAGTTCACTAAGGACTGGGATTTTGATCCCATAACATCTTCACCTGGATATCCTCAAAGCAACAGCAAAGTGGAATCAGCAGTTAAAACTGCTAAGAAACTGTTGGGAAAAAAATGAAAACTGCAGATGCCAACCCATACACAGCAGTACTAGATCATTGGAATACTCCTAAAAACAAGGCCTAAATTCTATTCCTGTCCAAAGATTGATGAGTCAAAAATGAAGACACTCTTGCCGACAAACAGAAGGTTGTTATAGCCTAAGTATTCGGGAGCTTTCCTTGGTGAATTACTGAGAAACCAAAAAAAAAAAAAAAAAGGCATTTTACTACAACAGATCTACAAGAGACATATAAGATCTGGAGCCAGATGATAAAATGCATATAACAACCATTGACAAACAAGATAAGTTCCAGCACAAAGCTACAGTGTGCAATCGGGAAACCAAAGGGACAGACAGTGAGAAGAAACCATGGGCAGCTCAGGGGGGAAAAAAAAATCTCTAAGGACAGTATGGGTAACTCAGACTCTGGGGTTCTACAGCAGGAGAAACCTGAGCTGGGGTCACTAGAAACAAACAATATGAGGAGCATACCAGAGGAAAGACAGGAGGAAGAGTGTTTTGATAAAGACTCCAGTAGCACCAAGCCTAGAGACTGTGGTTGACCAGAGGGGAGGAAGAGGCACCAGTGAACCTCACCGTTCTGTAGGAGGGTGGATTATTAAAAGACTTGCTCATCTGAGGGATTTCCTGTGATGGACTTCCAAGTTGTACAGGTGTACAGCCAAACAGAGAAGGTGGTGAATGCAATAACTGCAAGAACAGTCAGCATTTGGAAGGAATATTTTCAATTATGTTATTGGTTACTGTTAGGTGTTAGTTTTCCAACAGGAAACAGTATGGTGCCTGAAAGCATCTGCTAGCACTTTCATGTTGTTACATCCATTCTCTTCTAAAGAAAACGGATGTAACAATATGAAAGTGCTAGCAGACGCTTTCAGGCACCATACTGTTTCCTGTTGGAAAACTGTTTGGAAGGAAAACCTCCTGGGGAACTACCAGAGAGGCCATGCTGTAGACAGCCACAGTAAAGCTAGAGTCCATTAATTAACCTTGCGTCAGAGTGAGATCTTATTCAGCAGATGATTTGGACATAACGGAGCATAAAACAAAGGGCTTACTGCCTGATTAGGTAAAACAAACATTTCAGTTTATCCAGTGGACCAGGGTTACCCAGCCTCTTATTGTTCGAAATTCTCTGTCAAAGGCAACCTTTCACTAAACAAACAGAACAAGCTTAGCCAAGGGAGACTGGCCATTTTGCAATAACAGTAACTGGCTATTTTGCATTAACTAAACTCCTGAATGTAAATAACTGAGTTAATTCTAACCTCTGTCACAGTTTACGCCTGACATACATACAGTAGCAGTGACCTGACATCATACCGCTGTCAAACTGTTAGCTATCTTGGAATCCAATATAGTTTCTGGTAACGAATTTTAATATACTAGCAGAATTTGCATTTGCTTCCAATACGACTACTTATACATAGATGTTCATTTCCTCTTATAGACTCAGAATTGGATCTCATCTGATCAGCTACTAAAGAATCAGTTGTTTAGCAAGAGTATGTAACTGATGTTTATACTTAATACAGAATGTGATTGTTTAATCTAATAAATACATTGAAATTAAAAGTGATGCACAGAATTAGGCTCAAAATGGTGGCCAAACTTTCAAAATCAAATCAGATCAAGACTAAAGACTATTTGATTTATTAATATTTTACAAAAGATCCATTATGTAATTTATGAGCAGGGTGAAACCTTGTTAAATTTGATATGTGATTATGCCCTTCAGTTAACAGTTATAAGAGACAGTTAATGGTCCACACCTAAAATACAGCCTAGTGGAGTCTGTCTGGAAGCTAGCACCATGTGCGTAGAGGGTTCAACTAAGTATTGTTTTGGGTAAATGTGCATATGTGAGGGAAGGCAGAACACAGAACAAAGGCAAAATAAGAAAGAAAGCCAAGCCTTTAAGCACAGTGTGATCTGGGGAAAAGCTAGAGAGTGTTTTGGGATTGGTTTTGTCTAAAGAGGCTTGGGACTGTAAGGTAAGAAACCTCTCTTTTTGTTCTTGGTTCCTTCTGCCATTGGAGAAGTATATTCCTTGTAAATAAACAAGACCGCAAAGACAATATCAGACTCCATCAATTTCTACTTCAATGAAATCCTTCCCAGTGCCCCAAACTTTGACTAGCTGCTCAGGTTGAAAAAGGGCAACATAACATATTCTTGCAAACGCTATAAAGGTGATAAGAGGTGCTATATTGATACACTTGTATAAAAGTGCCATGCTGTAGAAAGTTGGTTGGTTGCAATTGCAATATTCTCAAAATGAACACAGATACTGAAAAAGAGGCTAGTTTGACAATTAATGTTAACGAAAGACAAATCTTTTACACTTCACTGTGAGAACAACCTGCTTAACAGCTATGCATTATATAGCCGGGACCTTGCAACTTGAAGGAACACCTCCCTCACCATTACATATTGCTGCTGCTATAATCAGTAGCGACACTTGAGCTCTTCCCCTCTGGATTTAAGAAATATGGGGTAGTGATAGATCTCAGTTTTGGAACCTACTCCCACCCCATCCCCAGTGTGAAATAGGCTTTCAGAGTGCACTGAAGATCAGCAGACAGATTACCTACTGCATTTGCCCTTAAAATTTAGGTTAACATAGCTACGGTGCTCAGAGGTGTAAAAACCTGACATCCCTGAGCACCATCTCAATGCCAACCTAACCCCAGATATAGACACAGCTAGGTCAATAGAAAGATACTTTAGTTGACCTACTTACCATCACTCGAGGAGGTGATGTTCCTACAGCAACGGAAAATTGTAGGTGATGTTCCTACAGCAACAGTAGGCTAAGGGTTCTGCTGATGTAGCTATGGTGCAACATTATGCCACTGTAGTCCCTGTAGAGTAGACGTGAACTAAGGCTTTTAGAGAAGGAGGGCTGATGCTGGTGCGAGGACACAGAATTTGTGAGAGATTGTGGTGACTGACTTTAGTTGGGTAGGTGGGACTAGCAGTTAGTAGCTAGTTTTAATGTCTCTGTAACCAATACTGGACACTAACAGTGTTTGTTTTTTTGTTTGTTTTTAAAGAGGCAACTTTTTTGTTAATAAATAGCATATGCACATTACTATGAGTAATTGACCTCTTTTTGTGGTACTTTTTTTTTTTTTTTTTTTAAGACATGATGCATTCAAAACCAGAATGCAGGGCGTATATTTTACTGTATATTGCACATCCCTCACTAATTCCACTGTATCTTTCATCTAATGGAAGGCGAAACTTCCAAGCAGGATATTTTAACAACAGAAGCACTGCCATCAAATTAAGAGCTCCTGGTAAAACATAACAGTAGGCACATGGATAACACGGAAATAGATCCAAGATGATGGTAACATTTTTTTCCACCTACCACTCTCTCTATTAAATGAACACCAACGGAATGAAGTTTTTTTTTTTAAATCTACCATTGTTACAAAGTAACTGCTACGATATGCTTTAAATAGAAGAGATTAGAAACCTGAAAAATTAGATTCTGAAACCACAGAGTTTGAAGACAGATGTAAGTTCTGAAGACTATTTTTCACTTTTTGAAAACTGATTGAATTTTAATTTAATTGGAGTGGATGACAATGCCTGTTTGATGTTCTAGACCGTGACTAAATTGTGTTACAACTGATCTTTCAACCCTGTAATTACAATTATATAACACATTCATTTAGTAATATTCTTTGAGATTTGAGATTATAAAACATTTATTAATTTTATTAGCATTACCAATGTTACTCATTTAGCCTGGGATTTTCAAATGAACCCAAGGGAGTTAGGTACCCAAATCCTAGTGCATCCTATCTGAATGGGAGTTGGGCATCTAATTCCATTAGGTTCCTTACAAAGTTCCAGACTAAATATTTATTTCTGTGCACTAAACCCATTAAATATTAATCTTTCAGAAAACTAAGGGCTAGATTCATACAGATCTAGTGTCATAAAACACTCAGAGGAGTTACTTCACTGGCCTGGAAAACTAGGTGAATAAAAAGGCGGTGGCTCCACTAACCCAACATTCTACCTCCAATGCAGTGTTCCTGTGAAGCATCCTATGGTGATGAAAACTACCCTATCCCTGTAAACTCCCAGTTACAGCAGTACCCGACTCCCTTAGGAGAATGTCCTCATCTCCCTGTAATAGGGGGTGTCTTAAGCGCCTCCCTAGCCATTGAGAGTGGTATACGAGTCCTTTTCTTGCCTCAGGTGACCCCTACGGGCTGACAGCCAATCTTGGAGAGTCTTCAGAGCTTGGGCCTCTAGCCAAAGTCACAAAGCCCAAATGAACCCCTTCCAGGCTAGTCAAGAGTCCAATAACCAAACAGTCTCTTTGCCCTCAGAGTGTTTGGCTCTGGGTTCAGGCTCTCAAATAAACCTCAAGAACAGGACAGGGCTTATGTCACTTTACCTGTAGCTGGTAGGAGAATGCAGGCCCACGGACTACTCCAGGATCCAACAAGGGACCCTATAATCAGCAGCTATGTACTGCTCGATTTCAATTTGTTCTTGCTTATTCCCCAGGCCTCTTCCTTCCTGGCCCCTCTTACCGTCACCTCTATCTCAGGGTTTATCTATCTCTATCTCAAGGTCCTTAGTTGGGTTTGCAGCGAGAGAGGGGACCTAAGCAAAAAACAGCCAGAAACAACCTTTGGCTATACCTCGAGCTCCGTTAGCCAGACAGCAGCATCCTGTTCACCTTTCTGGTTCCAGATAGGATCTGACCTGATAAGGCCCTGCAGCTCCTTTTACACCTGAGCCTGCTGGGTTGCTTACATAAGGCCTCTCTAGGCAGGCCTGGAGAAACCAATTTCACTGCTCCTTTCCTGTCACTTACAGCTTCCTGGGGTGTGATGTAGTAAGACTCCCGAGCCTCCTGTAGGGAACCACAAAGGCCAGGTAGAGCCCACCACACTCCCACATGGGCAATTGCCCACACTGTTCCAGAGAAATGCAATGCACCAGTTAGGATCATCCAGCCATTTAGATACATATAAAGATAGCTGAAGCTTAATCCAGGTACTGGTTGCTTGAAGGATGATCTGAAGAGTACAGTGTGGATGATGCCCGCTCCCCAACTCCCTTATTAAAGTGTTGTGCCCATCATTCTTCAGTATGGCCCACCATTTAAATGCTTCTTAATCATTGGCAGCTTCTGAAGTCCCAAATGGCTTGCAGGCTTTAGCCAACTGAGGTATTGAAGAGCTGAATGATCATATTTTGGATCAGATATCAACAAAATATTTAAATTCCAACTGCGGGGCCAAAATTGAGTTCTGTTTCCCGTGTACAATTTTATTGAAAGCAGAATTGTAACAGACCAGGACTTTCCACAATCCAGGGAGAACACAACTTTACTTTGAAAGTAAAGGGCAAGTTTGCACCACTGATCATTAGAAAAAAGCTCCTTTACTTGTAACAAAGCAAATTGGATAAGGAAACCAATGAAACAGAAATGTGGGAGCCATTTCAATGACAGTTTTAGAATCTGTTTTCAGAACAGAAGAGAGCTTCAAGGTCAGATGTTGCAAATGAGGATTAACTAGATTCAAGGTATTACTAGGCCATCTTATAGTTGTAGAATTGCTGTTACTATGTAAGAAACAGTCCTTTAAAAGTGGTCTTACTTCAGTCAAATGTATTTTTAAAAGTAACTTGAATACTACCAAAGCAAGATTTGTTCATATTTCTAGCTGTAATACCTATTCACAGTAACTATTAAGACAGTTTTTCTAAAACTAATATTTTCTAATGCCACAAAATGGTATAAAATCACACTACTTTCAACAGATGGTATATTTCTAAAAATAATGCATAGAACTGATTTCAGCTTTTACATTTTTACAATGTGCAAAAAATAGTGTAATATTAGAATTCTAAAATAACTTGCATGACATTTTTAACACTAGATAGATACAACACAAGAAAATTCCTTGAGGGTTTACATTGCTAACATAAAGTTGTTTCAGGCAGTTTAAAAAGGAAGCTACCATCTACACTTGTCCACATGCTTAATTTTAAGACTATGAAACCATTTCTACAATGGAACTACTTATGTGCTTAAAAGTGAGTGCATGGGTATGCACAAGTGTTGTCAAGATCAGGGTCAAAGCGTGGTACATCAAAAAATATTCCAATGACCTGTGAACAGAAAAGTAGGAAATTTTATCCAGCTGCAGCTCGGTTACCAATGTAAGCTTGCCTCAGTGTTTTTGAGCCTTCATCGGATGGATATAGACTGGGCAATCAAGTTATATTAGATGCTAATACAGATACATACAAACAAGAGCAGCATTCAGTGATGTGGAGGCAATAAGCTAGCTATTCCCTAGAGACTGAAGTGAACTGAATTGATCCTAGCAGGGGAAGAGATGTGATTTTTCATTAGGGAATGAGTGGTGGGCACATAGGACAGCCAAAAAAAAAATAAAACAAGCTCTTAGTACTTCAGCACATCTACAATAATAATGAAGAAAATCAGTACATTGAAGCAGGGTCACGGGTTCGGTCACAGAGATCCCCTTGGGACTATCACCTGATGTGCCGAAGTTACCTCTGAGCCCATTTTCCCTGTCAGCTTGAGCCTTCCAGAACCCTGCCTTATTGAGCCAGACATGCTAGCCTGCTGCAACACAGACCCAGGGTCCGGGCCATGCCCCCAAAGCTGCAGGCTTTAAGTGAAAACAGCTCTGCAGGTTACCTGACTCCAGCACTCAGACACTCAGCTCCCAATGGGATCCAAACCCCAAATAAATCCATTTTACTCTGTATAAAGCTTTTACAGAGTAAACTCATAAATTGTCCTCCCTTTATAACACTGATAGAGAGATATGCACAGCTGTTTGCTCCCCCAGGTATTAATCACTTACTCTGGGTATATTAACAAAAGTAATTTTATTAAGTATAAAAAGTAGGATTTAAGTGGTTCCAAGTAATAACAGAGAGAACAAAGTAAGTTACCAAGTAAGATAAAGCAAAAACACGCAAGTCTAAGCCTAATACATTAAGAGACTGATTACATCCTCAGAGATGTTCCAGTAAGCTTCTTTCACAGACTAGACTCCGTCCTAGTCTGGGCCCAATCCTTTCCCCTGGATTGTTAGTTCCAACAGACATCTTAGGTGTTAAGCAGGGGCTCTCTCATAACTGGCCGGCTCTTTGTCCTGTTCCACCTCCTTTTATAGCTTTGGCACAGGGCGGGAAGCTTTTGTCTCTCTGGGTCCATGCATCTGAAGAAGTGGGTTTTTTACCCACAAAAGCTTATGCCCAAATAAATCTGTTAGTCTTTAAGGTGCCACCGGATTCCTCGTTTATCAAGATTCGAAGCCACCATTAATGGCCCACACTTTGCATAATTAAAATAGGACCTCAGAGTTATACTTTGTATTTCTAGCTTCAGATACAAGAATGATACATGCATACAAATAGGATGACCACACTCAGTAGATTATAAGCTTTGTAATAATACCTTAGAAGAGACCTTTTGCATAAAGCATATCCCACATACATTATATTCACATACATAAACATATTTTCATAAAGCATATGGAGTGCAATGTCACAGAAATTTTCTTTTGTTAAAATATTAAAAAAAACGCAACATGCAGGCAGGTAGCAGGGCTTATACTAGAGTCCAACATGCCATGTTTTATCATCTCTGTAAAGGACAGGGTGTTAATTTAGACCTCAAAAAGGTGCTGTTACATTCTGTCTCTCTCACAGTCTCAGTGCACCAAGGGTAACACTAAAACTTGTATTGGCATGTAAAACCTATGGTGGGGAAGGGGGACACGTATGTGACAGGGTATGCTGGCCCTTTAAGACAGGTTACAGGCCCAGCATATCCCTGTTAGTGTAGTTCCCAAAAGAACATGAGAACTATAAGCTAGAGGGGAAAGCATGCTGGGAAAGAGAGCATGCACATAACTAACCTCCCTTTCCTCACTGTGAGACAGAACAGGGGAAGGAGTAAGACCTATGGCAGGTGTCTCTGCTGAAGACAGTCAAGAAAGGAGTTGACTGTAGACCCCTCTACTGCAGGAGGAGACTGAGAAAGGACAAGAGCTTCAGGTTTCTCCCTAAAAGTGGAGGAAGCAAGAGAGCAGCAAGAGGGAGCAGGGTGCCAGCCAATAAGGGTTTTGTGGAATATGCACTGAGAAGGACAAGAGGAAGGTACCTCCAGTGGGAGAGGGAATGAAGCAGGGATGGGTTGGAGAAGCCTCTTCATTGAGGAGGCCTCTTCATTAGAGTCCCGGAGCTGGAGCTCATGTAAAAGGAAAGCAACAACTCTTCTACATCTCCAAGGGACTCCTGGAGGAAGGGCAGGGCAGGGGCTATAGGAGAGTCTGGATAAAGATTGGCAGATGCCCCCTTCCCTTTCATATAGCCAGGGAGAAAGAATCTACAGAGTGCCTGTGATCCAGGGCGAGAGACTGGAGAAAGCCTGATACAAGTCCAGGGGCTCAGAGAAGAGAACAGCTATTGGTACTGTTGTTTGGTTTGGATTTCCACTGCTATGGCTTAAGTCACCAACAGCCACTCTCCATGGCAGTAACTTTTCAGATGCTTGTTATGAATGTTAGTACTTGCCATGGACAGTATATACTGTCCAAGTATTTGTACAAGATGAACATGACCTATTTGTCTGAACATGCCCAGCACTTAGTCAGTGACGTGAAGTACTGTATTAGCTGACGTAAAGCCAGTTGTGGCTGATAACAAGACCTTTGAAGTTGCCCAAGTGAAGTTTCAAAAATGAGATGACGGAATAATTTTCTATGTCATATGGAAATAAATTTTCTTTGATGATGCCTATGGACTTTGCCACATGCACAAATCCCATTAGCAATAATGGAGCAGTAAGACTTAATCCACATGATGCATTAACATTGAAAACGTATCCCACTTAGCTAATAAAGAAAAAGCAAACATTTTTCACTTGATTTTCACAGCATTCAATTGCTTACAAATTATTCCATAGATGCTTTTATCATTACACATAGCCTCAGATGCTTTAAGTGATTTAATTCCTTCACCTTACGTTAAATCTTGGCCTTTAATTATAAAATCACTAATTGTCAACACCACTATTAAGAGCTGACATTTGTCTTGATAATAGCAATGTATCTTTTCCATGGAAGATTTTTCATTCTTTTGGGATTTTACATCTCCAGTTAGTAAACATGGCACTGACAGCATATTCATACTTCATTTGGGGGGAGATGGGGGGTGTTACACTAGTTTCCTTAATTACAAGAGAATTTTGCATAGCTATTCTAATCGCCATTTGTGGGTGTATGTGAAACCTTTCCAATAAAGAAAAGAAATTGACATGGCAGATGCATGAAATCTTAGCTCTGTCATTTACCGAGAGCCTAGTATT
This sequence comes from Chrysemys picta bellii, assembly GCF_011386835.1. Lineage (NCBI taxonomy): Eukaryota > Metazoa > Chordata > Testudines > Emydidae > Chrysemys > Chrysemys picta. The sequence continues at coordinate 41,488,209 of NC_088797.1, forward strand.
AAATACGCTGTTGTACAAGAAATTACATTTCTTGGAACCCACACTAACATTGATAAGGTCAACAGCAAAAATTCAAATTATTAATCACATTAAGTACTTTTTTCCTAAAAATAGGTGTCTATAATATAGTCACTATAATGCATGCAATGTATCTCCAAGAGACACTGTAAAATTCCAAACGCAGAACGACAAGGTGGGTGAGTTAATATGTTTTATTGGACCAACTTCTGTTCATAAAAGAAAAGTTTTTGAGCTTACACAGAGTTCTTCTTCTGGTTGGACCAGCCCCCAAATGCCTCAGGGAAAGCAAATGTAACATCTCCCTACCCCCCCGCCCAAAGTCCCTGCTGGGTCATGCATCTTACAGAGCTCAGCTGTACCTCAGAATCAGGCTCACAATTTTGATTAGTATATCTGGAAATTAGTGAAGTAATTGTATGCCCAACCTACAGTGTTGACTCTATTTTCTGTAATTTGTATCTGATATTAATGCTGTCTTACTTAATGCCTCACAGCTTACAGAGAGTTTGTGCTTTACTCATCCTTTTCTTGCACGTTGTGTTGCCTATTTATGTAAATCTGTCACTCTCTGTGCGATTTGTATATACAAAACTTTTTTTTTGCATTATAATATAGCCTTGATTTCCTAAAAAGAAAAACCTGGTGCTATATTTCTAGATATGCTATAGAACAGCCAGATCAATGTTCAAAATATTTAGAAAACCTCCAGACTATAGTGTCATAACTCACTGTCTCTCAAGCTCTAGGTGAAAGCAAAGCAGAGCCTCCAGTTTTGCAGAAGGCTTCCACAGGATAGGCGGCAGTGAGCACCTCACCTTATATATAAAAAGCTCCATTGCCTATTGATATATTTCTTACGCCAATTCAGTGCCTTGGTCCCAAATTTTCAAAGTCATCAGCGGATGAAGATACAGCAACATCAGTAAGCACATCACCAGCCAAAGTAAGGGCACTCTTCTGGGCCATTGCAGCTAAGAAAACTAAGACCATTAGAGCTGGAGAACGAGAGGGTGAAATCTTGGCTCTGTTGAAGTCAACAGATGTTTTGTCAGTGAATTCCAGCAAGGACAGGATTTCACTCTAAGCCATCCTGATTGAGGGGGGTGAGCTGTGAAATGAGCCATTAGAGGATATTAGAACAACCCAAAGCCTGACTGCTTACAGAACACACTGCAATACCCCACTTTTGATAAAGCCTTTCCACCATAGTTGGAAGGCTCTGATTGAAGGTAAAATAAAACCCACACTGGAAGCCTCATGGAGCTTCCTCATGCATGGGAAGGGTCCTCTATTAAGTCTAATATGGACTTAGTAATACAGATGTAATTTACCTGGGCAGCACTTAGATATAACAGCGATGGGTGTTACAGAAAACCCTTAGATATGTACCTGCTTAGCATGAAACTGAGTGCATTGAAAATGTGAGCCATAATTCTATGCTTCTTTCTCGGATTAAGAATCTTTGCCCAAATACGCCAGAAAGCAGTGATTGCCTTCGGCTGTAATAGTGTACAGCCACTGAGATGATCCAGCTGGACATTTAAAGGATTTTCTTATTTGAAAATACGTATGTGAAATGTTTTCAGCTGTCAGTGGAGTAAAATGCATGTAGTGGGACAAATCTGAGAGCTTTCTAAGACCACTCTCCTCCTGCCAAGGGCACTCCATTTTGAACAGCTCTCTGAGTGGAGACAGCTCACTGAGCTGCTTCTCCTTCCATTTACACTGGCTTGTGCCCCTAGGAGAGTTATTTTGTAAACCTCAGCATTGCCTGTCCATATTTCTCATTTAAGTGGAAGCTTTATGCCTTGGGCTGTCTGCCCAAGTTGTTAAGTGTGACAGTTAACCTGAAATCCCTTTTTTGCATGGATGGCTCCTCATTCTCAGTCTCTTCATTGAATCTGGGCTTTGTGGTTATGTGAAAGTCATAGAAGGAGTAAGCTGAATGCATTTCTAAACTAATAAAACAAATTTCATTTTCCCGTTGCTCCCTTTCCATGAGTATATAAAGATCATTGTCCCTGCTGGAAAAGGACTGAAGGTCCTCCTCCGAAGTGGGGCTATCACTGTTATGGAAGCTCCAGATTTCACACCTCTTTGCTAATAAGCAAAGAGGAATTGAAAGCAATGAAGAGAGCAACTGCCTGGTAATACCACAGAGGAGGTGCTACAGTGCTCAGAAAGCTCTTTCAGAGTCAGACAGTGCTGGGGTAACCAGATGCCATGGGATTTTATTGAAACTAGAACAAAGCTCCATTTTCAATAAAACCCTCTGAGATACGTAATTCTGTATAAACTAGGACATCTGGTGACCCTAAGGAAGGAGGGTAATTAGTCACATTCCTGTAATCCTTTCTCCTTGAACTATCAGTGGTAATAGTGAGCTAATATTGGAGTATCTGAAGACATCTTATTATATCATATCAGTTGCAGCACAAAAATATGCTTTATCAATTTTGTCTTTTCAGACAGAATTCCATTTCACCCACTTGTCCCACATCTGAACATTTTTTAAATATATTGCTAAAGGGGAACTTGTTTCTCTCTTACTGGGTTGGAATTCATGATCCATACTAGAAAATGCTTCATTTTCAAATGCATTTCCAACATGCATGGGAGACTGACATGTCCTCTCCTCCCAATCTGGGAGTCCCCCTAAACCTCCCCCCCACCCCATGGGCCTCCAAATTTTCTGATTTAAAGCAGAACTGATATACATTTCAGATAAGCAGCTGCAAACCCACAGCTATATATTTCATTAGTCTAGCTATGTGTTCATATCTCCATTAAAAACACAGCATGAATACATTTGAAATTCAGATATAATTTAAATCTGGACACATGAAACAGAAAATACTAAAATCTTGTAAAGTGCTACTGAATTTAATCCAGAAGAATGTAATCCAACAAGGAGCAGAAGTCATGACACATACCAGGAGAGAGCCTGGTCTCATGATGTATCCAGTCCAATTTTACTGATTCAAGTGGTTTGGTTCATTCAGGAAGCATGATTATAGCCTTCAAAATGAACTTCTGATTTTTGTGGTTTAACACCTCTAGTTTCAAGATAAATAATTGAAATTCATAACCTCCATGATCCAGAGTAAAAAAGGAAAGGTCACAGCACTGGAGCCTACAGAGTCCCACCAGGGTAGAATTTGGCATTCAATGCATTTCAAAAGCACTCACTTAAAGGAACTTCAACTTTTGCTTTGAAACACAAAGCACTTTTGTGAGGAAGTCCTGAAAAGCATAATTTTGAACTGTCAGTATAAATCCGCACAAAACGCAATTATTTCCTAAAGTTTCATAAGGCTGTCTTACTATTTCCTATCCCCCTTCCAAATTTCCCCCTTCAACAATTTTTGGATAATAGCGTACATCTCACTTAATCAATTCCCTGCCATTGTAGGGGCCTCAGGCATTGGCACACCTTAGTCCCTCCTGTTTTCTTTCTGTAGCAGATATAGTTTAGTCTCCTGAGGGTTGTAATACTTTTGGTCTAATTCTGGTTGTTGAAGTTAGACTTGGGGGTGGCTGGGTGATGTTTAGTGGCCTGTGAGATACAGGAGATCAGACTAGATAATCTGGTGGTCACTTCTGGCCTTTCAACTCTATGAATCTTATTTTTGTCCATGAAATTCAGCTAAATCAATTTCCATTTGCATCAGGGTGTAATGCATGTTACATCACAATGTATATTGAAAGTAGTAATATTAATATAATACAAAAAATATCACAAACATATCACTAGCAAATAAATTCTGCTGCAATGTGAGTTCAGTTTTTCTTTTAAATTACTTTATTCTGCAATGATAATCAGTTATTTAAAATTTGCACCTTTAAAAATATGTAAAATATAGGACACAAACATTTTCATAGCGATCCCCATCTGCACTGCTAGCTCTGCAAACAGACAATGGACCTTCTCGCTGTTACAGACCCTCACCTCTGGCTCAGGGTTTATAGTCATTGAAGTTCTTGTCCATTATATGCACTACTGGGTAACCCACATGGACATGGAATGTTCTTTAGCCTGCATATATAGTTGCCCTGGTGGATAGCAATACTTAATTACCATTAAAGCATTAGTCGCATGTACCTGAAATTCTCAGAAGAACACATTGTATTCCTGAAGTGAGAGAGAAATTATAAAAGTATGTGAGACACAGACACATTACAGTTAGATTGCATAAATGGCCATAGTAAGATGAACTTACCTTAGTCTGTAACTCCTGAATGCTGTGAATGTGTGTGTGGAAGAGGCGCGCCTTGCTTACTTGTAAAGGGAGTGCTTTTTCTCCACCCCCTGTGGATTTTTTTTTAAAGTACACTGCTGCCCTGAAGAACAAAAATGAGGGAGGCAGCTGTACACAGAGAAAGAGGGCTTTCTTGAATGTAACACACACTAGGAATGGGACAACAGGAAGAGATTGGGGTGAGGGAGTTTGGTGGAAGAGAGATGTTCATTGGTTTGTTTTTAAAATAAACCTTGTCAATGAATAACAATTCCACAACATTCCATTCTGGGTATTTTACATCTTCATTTGTAGCATCCAGTTCTTACTACTTCTGGGGACAGGGTAGCAAACAATATGGACCACTGTTTGCATTTGCTATGGCAGTTCCTGTGTTTCTTACTCCTTAGTGTATTCAAGTGAAAGTAGCCTCCACACTTTGTGGATACTTCTGGCTATACGGTCACATAGACAGAAATCAGTGGGATTACTCACTGGGTATATAGTTAAGCATGCATGTAAATCTTAGCAAGATTAAGACCTTAAGCATGCACCTAAATTCTACTGAAGTCAAAGGGACTTAAGCATGTGCTTAAAAGTTAAGCACATGCTTAAGTGCTCTCCTGATTCAGTTTTTCTTATACTCTATATGTTTATCAAATACATATGCCCAAAGAGGTTCATCTGTTATAGGGGGTTATGATGGAAGAATATTTGGAAAATAAACAGTTTCTATACTTCCTAATTCTATGCTTCCTCTGGATCAGTGTTTAATAACTTGCCTGTTGAGTTTAGCACTGATATTTCTTCCCAGCTCTTTATAGCTAATATTAATAAACAGCTGTTTGACCACATTCTAACATATCTTTCACAGCAATAATTGAATACCATGAACAAAGTATTTTGGTATAATTAATCCGTGCATAAAATTAGCCATACCTTCTGACCAGAGATATTATATATGACTTTTATTGGCTATACTTTCCTTCACAACTTCCATTGTTTGGCTCTGTTGTTTTTCCTTACATTAGGATGCATTAGCTTTACAGGTCATAAACATCAAACTGAAAAATACAGCTACCTAAGAAGCCAAGAGTGGATTCAGTAATAGTGTGATCAGATAATATTGTTTTAACATTAAAATATTAAGCTTTCAAAAAATAATTTGCCACAGATAAACATTTTTCAACATCACTTTAAAATGGCAAATTCTTTAACAGGAAAAAAAGGGATTATAAAGTAGCAAAGAAAAAAGCTTTTATTGATGCATTTTTAATTATCCTGAAATTATCCTAACAAAAGTTATGATGCTTTAATGGATGCATTCTATGTTTATCACTGTCACTCTACAAAACAGCAGCTATCAGTGAAATGAACCATTGAATTCCATTATATTACAGCACTCATCTGTACAATTTAACACTTTCTCCAACAGACCCATTCAATATTATAGCTGTGCCTATAAGCAGTTAAGGTAAGTGGTGCTGGAACAACTTTTATAGTGGGGTTTCTTAAGGCAGAAACCATGTATTTGGGTTGTTATTACTAGCATACTTAAAGACGGGGGAGTGGTAGCACCCCCAGCACCCCTACTTTCAGCAACTACGGTTAAGATTGTATCTGAATACATCATATAAACTCTAAGTTAATGGGTCCTCTCAGCATAAGTTTACATTTCTGAGCCTTTAACATGTTAGAGCAATTATTCATACTTCACATTAAGATTCTTTAAACGTATATATGAATTCTAAATGGAGTCCAAAGCTCTGAGTTTTGTGGGTTTAAAAACTGACAACATTGCTATGGGTAGTTTCATTCAATTATTAAATATAAATGTTTACAATTTTATATGTAGACTTTAAAAAATGCCTACACTTCTGAAAAGAATATAAATACAAAATATGGCACTAAACCCAAAAAACACCAAATTCAGGATATTTAAACTACAGGGAGAGTATAAAGATGCACAAGAAAAATAAATATATAAAATTATACACAATATTTTCCCATTAGTAGTAACATTGCCAATACTTTGGGTTTGGTGCATTAAACATGCACACAAGTTATAAACGTCATCCCAAGTGGATTTACTTTCTAAAAGACAAAGCAAGTGTCCATCCAGTGGTGATGGATTTTGTTTAAGCTACATTTTATTGAAAAGTTATGCAAGAACATTTTTAAAGCTGTATTCATTGCTCTGCTTTTCATACACATGTATCTATCTTTAAATCCAGATTACCTAAACTAACATGTATAGGCTTTTGAGTGACGACAAAATTTAGCATACACTTAAAACCATTTTTAAAGGAAGCACATGAAAGTGATATTGGTTATTTCATCTCTTACTGATCTCAAGTCAATCAAAATGGGACATATAAAATCATTTAAAAACCAGGAGTGTATTTTGAAATGTACTTAGATGCAGAGAACTCACAGCCCAATGGTAACCCACAAGCTTAAAGATAAGCACCTGCTTTGATCAACTGGAATCAAGTGCTCAGTACCTTGGGGAATTGAGCCCCTTAAGAGCCTTTCTTAGGACAGATCTAGCACCCACTGAAGTCAATGGGAAAGCTCTCATTGACTTGCATGGTGCAGTATCAGCCAGTCATTTTTCCCAAAAAGACAACAACTCATTTTCACTTTGCAAGGAGATGTACATGATTGTACAGTATGCTACGGAAGTTAGAAAAAGACTCAAAGTAACCCATAAATATATTACGTAGTTACTCAAAGTCCAAATGTCACTGTGACCTTCAAAAGTGCTTAGTACACTAAGCACAGAGTCAGCCAAAATGCAACTGTGTCCTGTACATGTGAACAATGAGTACTTGGGAGAAAAATATCAAAAGCTACTCCAGGAAAGAGGTAAGCAAAAGCCAAATTTCACTTGAAAGCAAATCCAGCTCAATCTCATGTTTACTCAAAGCTAAAATATTGTTTACTCCATTATTTTAAAAGGGGGGGGTTAAGTCTCTGAGGAAAGCATTTAAGCACATGCTTACATACAACCATGCAATTAAAGTGCTGTACTGAATCAAGATGCTTTCTTGAATCGGGGGTCTAAAAAGTTAGTATTTAAAATTAAAAGGGAGCAGTAAGAGCAATGATGATTCTTGACCTTTTTGGTACTTGATATCATGGAGGACCCCAAAAATGTTGTTTTTTCCTTCAGATGAGTCTCCTTTAAAGGAAGATATTTGAAATAATTTGAAATATTTAATTGAAGCTTTAAAAAAAACAATTAATCCTAGAATTAAGTATTTGGCTTTCTGTTTCACATACTTTGTGAATCTATTTCAAATTTGTTACCTTTGAAGAGCCAGCACATTATTTGGCACTGTTCTGATATTTGTGTGTCACTCAGCACCATTGGATCATTACTATCCTGTAAGATTATAACCGTCATCTTCCTTAGATAGCTGTATACAAGGTTTCTTGGAATAGTTTAATTTCCTGGCCCAGATAATTTGATTCCAGATAGAATACTGTTGAGTATCTAACAGTTTGTGTTAAAAATCACAAGTAATCATCTCTCTCTCACTCACACACACACAAAATAATTGTCTAGTAGAAGTCCATTATAGGGTCATAGGAGACCATGATCTCAGGTGAGGAATAAGCATCAGGAGCAGAGGATAACAGTCAATTATCCTTTACCTATAATGAGGGAAGGCCTCCTACCCCCAAACAAAGCTGGTTCTCAAACAAAAGATTTATTTGATCTTGAACTTTTTCTGTGTGACATCTCAGCAGCATGTTGAAAACTACAATGAGGGAATAAAATAGAAACAATCAAAGAATGGCTGGAGCAGAAGAAATTAAACCCCTTCTTCAAAAACAAATAAAAAACAGAGGTGGAGCCAGAGAAATAAAGAACTGGGGGGTGGAGGGAGATAAAATAGAACTTTAACTGTGTTCTAATAAATGCAGTATTTGAAAAGACAGTTTAATAATTCAATTTCATCTTTAAGAAAAGCGCCTCGTTTAAAATACTTTATAGAAATTAGGTCGTTTTTTTAAGTATGCACCAGGAGTCTTCAATACTTCAAAGGTTTTGCTGAAACCTACTTAATTGTGCATGAATGCATCTGTTACAGAGTTTCAGAAGTGACCTTTACAGGAGATCTTTAATTTCACATCATCTGGGACATTTTTACTTAGGGCTTGTCTTCACTATGGGGGTAAGTTGACCTAAGTTACGCTATTCAAGCTACATGAATAACGTAGCTGGTGTCGACATAGCTTAGGTCAACTTACCCCGGTGTCTTCACAGCGCTGAGTCAATGGGAGATGCTCTCCGGTCAACTTCCCTAAGGCTAGATCTACACTACAGGGGTGGGTCGACCTAAGATACGCAACTTCAGCTACGTGAATAGCGTAGCTGAAGTTGCGTATTTTAGGTCGACTTACCTGGCTGTGAGGACGGCGGGGAGTCGACCGCTGCCGCTCCGCCGTCGACTCCGCTTCCGCCTCTTGCCGCGGTGGATTTCCGGAGTCGACGGCAGAGCGATCAGGAATCCATTTTATCGCGTCTTCACTAGATAAGTCGATCCCCAATAGATCGATTGCTACCTGCCGATCCGGCGGGTAGTGAAGACATGCCCTTATTCTTCTTGGAGAGCTGGAGTATGAGGGTCGAATGGAGAGTGCTCTGCCATCCATTTAGTGGGTCTTCCCTAGACTCGCTAAATTGATCCCTGCTGCATCGATTACAGCAGCAATCTCTCCGTAGTGGAGACCAGCCCTTATACCCATTTCCCAGTAACCTGAGCTTTGATATTGCAGAGAAAGAAAGAGAGAGAGAGAGCGCATGCACTATGAAAAGTAAGAGTTACTAGGATGTCACCACACCATACTGGCATTAGGATTACCTACAAGCTCTGCACCTAGTAAAAAGAGAACCCATTGTACCCTACTCCCCTGTTGAACTGTGTGTTGCAAAATCTGCACAAATACATTAAGAGGAAATCCAACCTTAGATGCTTAACCCCAGTTTTTTTTGTGCTATTGCAGCATTATTTAAAACATAATGCTGCAGCACAGTTTTTAGATATCTAGATAGTTACTTGTCAGTAATATTTCATTAAGGTGTCAGCTTACAGCCCATCAGAACTAACTGATAACAGCAAGATAACTATTATGTTCTGTGTCTACATTTTAACTGTCTGCATGGGTCATTTTACTAAACACAGGTGACCTTGTTATTTGAATGTGAACCCTATAATGGCTTTGTTAAATATGCTTGGGAGGAATTTTTTTTAAAAAAAAAAAAATCACATTAACCCATCATCTCAGTGCCATATTCTAATACCTTAAACTCATGGTGAATGAATAATTCCAGGGAAGAAAGGTACTATACATGTCACAGTTCAGGGCAAGGGCACCTATTCTTAGGGTTCCAGATCTCCAGCTATCACCTCTCTTGGCTGGACACTTGCATCTTTCTCCCTGCTTATTGGGGGGGGGGGGTTCCAGGCTGCACAGCTTCCTGCCTACATTGATTTTCCCAGCAAAGTAGACTGCCTAAACAGACCAGTGTCTCTGCTTTGCTTTCTCTTCGAAAGCTAAGAGCAGTGTAATTGCTCAGGGTTTTAAAGTTACCACACAGTTCTTTCTAAGCAAGTACATTTAATCTTAAGGTAAAAGCATTACCAAGAAAACATTTTAAAAAACAACAGACTCTACACACGTGCTAATAAGCTTACCAGCTATCATCCCAACTCTAACAAGAGCTCTGGCTTTGTGGTCACAAGTTCTTAACAACTGTTACCTCTGAACCAGCACCCCTCATGAACCTGAGAGTTCCTTCTTTATCCCATTTGGGTGTTGAATCTGTCCTCATGTAACAGGTGATCAGCAAAGTCAAGGCCCCCCTCCTCATTCCAAAGCTTCAAAGGCTGAGTTCTTACATACTGGGAAGAGTTCACATTTGCACACTTTCTCCATGAGAATTCCTGGGAAACCCACCTAACTTTCAAAAATTCATATTGTCTCAAATCAGCCTTTGAAGCTCATAACAATGCCCAAGGTTTACATTAGTCAGGTTTCCTCCCTAGAGATGTTGCATACAATTCCACAATTTACTTGTATTTTTAATTCAATGAACTCCTTAGCAGAGCCATCCCGTCCATAGGGCAGACCAGGGCAACCTTCCCAGGCCCCGCACTTTGGGGGGGGCCCCCCACACTTCAGGAGGACGTGGGGGGCAGGGTGGCCTGGAGAGCTAACAGGGGGCCTGGCGCCAGCAGCAGGTGTCGAGTCCACGTCCCGCATTCACCGGCCCGGGCGTTTATTTCTTTTTCTTGCCTGCCACCCCTCGGGCTCAGTCTGGGGCTCGGGTTCAGGCTCAGTCTCTGTGGCAGCATCAGCAGCGAGCAACCCGGCCCCAGCCTGCTCTGCTGGCTCCCCGGGTCACCTGCCATGGCAGGATCCTAGCTCCCCCAACCACTAGTGACAGGGCAGGCTGACCCAGGCTGACCCTGCCCTTTCGCCTAGGACAGACCCTTCTCTTTTCTGGCAGGACCCTCCACCAGCACAGGGGGGGCCCCCCTCACACAGGTGAGTGCCATCTAGGAGTCTCCATCATCCCTTGCCCACCGCCCAGCACTGGTGTCCCCCCACTTCCCCACACCTCCCCCTTCCACTGCCCTTTCTCCCCTCTCCCAGCATTGGGTGAAGTCCTCAAATGCCACCTCCAGGCCAGGGCCAGCCCTTATCACCACAATGCCTCAGGGTCCTCCTTGCCTTTCAGCTCTCCAGCCTTGGGGTCCCCTTCCCTGCAGTACCAGGACCTGGGGTCCCACAACTCTGCTCTCTCCACCACCCACCATGACCATCCTCCATCCATCTGCCTTTCCACCTCCCCTCCTCTTCCTAGCCCCCAGAGAAAACAGATCTTAGAGCCCCTACTCCATGTTGGAGGGTCCTGGGGACCCCCAGCACCAGGGGACATACAGGCCCTCCAAGAGCCACAGTTCCCAAGACATGGACTCTCAGTGTTGCACATGTGTAATTACATTTAAAAACAAATCCACTGAGGGTAGTGAGACCATATGCACCTGGGAAGTGAGTTTGCTGCAAGTAAGTCCAGGAAGGTGGATTTCAGAATGTAAGCAGCGCGACACTGATCGTGATTGGTGAGGGGTTTTTTTTAGTTATATGAACTTCATTATAATTATAAAAAAGAACTACAATATAACATAATAATTATACAGCTGGGCGCTATCAACATTTAACCTGCAGCCAGCAGCTGCCCTTGAAGTTCACTGTAACCAGATTTCACCTGTATAAAAAATGTTAAGGGGGGCCCATACAGGCTGATTTGCCCCGGGCCCCGCATCCCTCTAGAGACGGCCTTGCTCCTTAGATACTGAAACTTAATTCAATAAGGTTTAACTTCATTCACTAAAGTTAATTGCCACATCTGTCACACTATTCATTTATTGGAATATCACAATGTAGTCATTATTATGGAAATTTGCTACACTATGCAAACATGTACAAATACATGAGGCAGTACACACGGGTCCACTTTTTTTTACCATGTAAGCATTAGTGGGTACATAGTGGACTTAAAAAGCTGGAGATGGTCAGTGAAGAACTCTATTTGCATAAGGGAACTCTCCACTGGCAGAAAGCTGATGAAGGCAGTTCCATTCCCTCCTGCACCAGCCATGCCCTCCAACCTTTGTGTAGCGGGGAAGGAAGTATGCCTGGGAGACATGGCAGAGCAGACCTGCACACATGGTATAATGTACTACTGAACACAAGTAAGGCTATCACCATCTGGCCCTACATGTGTTCTATCCCATCAGTAGAATACAGGCTCATAACAGAGTGAGTACCACAACAATAGATTTCCTTGAAAACAAGCATTTGCCAGTAATATGAATAGATCATGCATCAGAAAGATAATGGGTCAAATTTTCTCCATAACTGTGCCATTTAAACCACTAAAGATTTTGATCCAATATATTTTACTGTAAAATAGGCTTTAAAATTAACACCATACAGAAACTAAGCAATATTTGTTCTCACAGTGCTAGATTCTATGGTGACTTAAAACAGCCTACAGTGATTTCAATAGATATGTGATTTTATACATGTGATGATTTGGGGAATCAGTCTGTACAGATTGATGGTATGAAGTTATTATGAAAAGTGAATCATGGACTGTGTCAGTGTACGTGGAAATCCACCATTTGCTTCTAACAGCTGCATCACAACACCCCTTCTCCCCCCCCCCAATACCAGATAGAATTGTGGGTCATTAGAATGTAATGGCTGCCTATTCAGATGGAAGCACCTTGGGACAACATGTCAGCTGAAGCTAGGAGAATCAGTTTTCTCCCACCTCTCTGCAGGGCGATGAAGAAGATTCAAGAAGAGTGGAAAACACTCAAACACAGAACTAGGAATCCAAGGTATTCTCATTCAACTCTAAAACCTCAGTTGCTAGGTGAGTCAAGTAAGATTCACAGGAGCCACAGAGGAAGTTTTAGTCAGGAGAGAGAGACATGGGCATGCTTTCATAGCAGGGGAGTCTACGCCATTGCAAATCAGCCAAGATCAGAGAAGGCTAAGTGGGGTAGGGAAAGCACTATGGTTTAGAATAGAACTCATGAGCTGCAGATGGAAGATTCTGGGTATCCCAAGGGACCTTTAAGGGATTAAAGGTTCGCTGCTTTGGTGAGAATTTGGAAAATGTACAAGAGCTGCTGGGGAAGTTTGAGAAAATGGTATTATTTTCCAGGCCGTGGCAAACTGATTAAGGGAGTCCCCACTCCCAAGAGAGGTTCCAAACACAAGGTCCGCACCTGAAGCACTTAAGTGCCCCAAGATCCAAAGCACCTGAACTCTGCGAGACCCACCAAGGAAAGAGCACAAGGGATCCAGCATTTGGATCCCTTCAGTGGAGTCTGATGAGAGTCCAACAGGTGAAGCTTGACTAGATCACGTGTGACATACCAGCCAAACATCTGGCCCATAAAGTCAAAACAAATGATCCATGGATATCTTCATTAAACTTTAATAAATGATATACTTGTAAACATTTTCAAACATGAACATTAAGAAGAAAAAAACGAGGTAGGAAATGTATCTTTTTTTAGTTCTCTAACCTGAATTTATTTTTTATTATTCTTAAGAGTATCTGATGTTTACACATGAACTAGTTAGTATTAAAACAAACATCCTCTCAAGCAACTTTATTGGTCTAAATTCACACAAATATATCTACACATGAGAAAGATTCCCCCATAATAACAGAATAGATTTTCTGCTAGTGGGGGGAGGGGAACAAATTTTGTTCCAAAATTAAAAGCATTTCTACATTAAAATCTAAAGCTCTGTAAATTATTTTGTTTAAGAGCCATGCAGCCTTATTTAAGTCATTTTTCTTTTCCTTTATTTAGGTAGACAGAATAACGGAAACAGTTTGCAAAATCCCTTTCAATCTTTGCAAAATTAATACTTAATTATATGCTGTTTTGTTAGATCACCTTTAAGCTGAGAATCCAGAATTCAATAACCCAGTCATGTAATTTTGGCTCCACGCTGTTCTCACAGGTGTTACTATGAGAATTCACTCCCTTTAATGCTTTTTTTCTATAATCGCAATGACAAATATAATCTAGAGATGAATGAGCTAAAAAAAGAGAATTGTCCCAAACCTTTGACCAAAACATGAAAATAGTTTGATAATCTTAAAACAAAAGCTAGTCTGTTTTAAGATGGGACAGAAAGAAGAACCGTCAGTCCCAGATTTATAAACTTGACTCAAAGGGTTACAAGTTCAAGTAAACAATTTAAGTGCAAAAACCCTTACAAACAAATCCTAGACATTATAAAGCCCTACAATTACATGCTAACAGTAATTTACAAGAAACCAAAACAGAAGAGCTCATCCAGGGTAAATGCATAAGAATGCTGGGACCTTCGGGAAGGTAATTTGGAAACCTTCCAACCCCATTCCAATAGAGCTTGGAGGCTCATCAGGGCATGTGTTCAGCCCCGTCACATCCAGCCTTATGAGACTTCTTAGAGGCAGACAAGTAGTAAGACTTTTGGTTTCCTTCATGAGATTTAAGAGGCTAATGGGAGGAACCCAACCCCAATACTATGACAGCCTTAAAATGCTCTTTACAATCAATTAGCCAGGATGGGTAAGGAATGGTGTCCCTAGCCTCTGTTTGTCAGAGCGTGGTGATAGATGGCAGGAGAGAGATCATTTGATCATTACCTGTTAGGTTCACTCCCTCTGGGGCACCTGACATTGACCACTGTCAGTAGACAGGATACTGGACTGGATGGACCTTTGGTCTGACCCAGTATGGTCATTCTTATGTTCTTATAGTCATTGGTCCTGTGCATCTAGGTCTCAGCTAAATGAATCCACTAAAGTATATTTTATCTGTTGTCATCTTCACATTTTTTGCCACAAAGCACAATGCCTGACCCAATACAAGAAAAAATCCTGATGGTTTCTATCAGAGGAAGACAGCAGCAAATGTCAGTCTCTAATAAATAAAACAAGCAGCAAAGGAATTTTTTAAACCAATACTTTTCAGAGGCGGTTTTTTCGAGTGGTTACAAAAACATCTCAGCATTTGGAACTAGTGGCTGAGTATGTATTGTAGCCAATTTGAGAGATGCAGCTGTTCTAATAAAAATATTTGCAGCATTTAATTGGCTACAAAGTCCAATCCTTGTTTACCTGGCAGTAATGTCAGAACAGCTGCTGATTTGAGCATATTACTTAAGATTTTATCAAGAAGTTGCCAATACAGCTATAACTAAGCTTGGTAATGACCCTACTAAGGTCCTTACCATCTTCTGGCTTTTCAGTTACCTCTTCAAAATAAGATGGCATAATTCCCTATCATCGAAATAGGAACCCTTTTTTGCTGCCTCAGCAGAGAGGCCATATGCTGGATAAACCATGGAGACCAGATTAGCCTCCCACACCAATTATTCCAGTTCAGATACCAGGCACAGTGGAAGGATAACAAAGCTGGCAGAAGCCTGCATTGCCACTGCTCATATTGTGGTTAAATGTCAACTTTTGGGCTGTCAATCCAATAGGTGGATGCAACAGACAGGAAAACACAAAGAAATAAGACAATACCACCTTCTAAGCTACCTATTTGTCAAATAATAACTGACCTTATTTTTCAGTCTGTCAAGGGATACATTTTTAAAGCACTGGCTTACTTTTAACAGCACAAAATATGGAAAGAAATACCTTAGCTTTTTGGGGGGGGTTTTGTTTTGTTTTTAATGAACTATACTCATGGAGAATAAAGAAATGCACACTATTTACCCAACAGAAATAAAAACCTAATTCAAATGATGCAGTCTCTTGGATATAAAATATATTGAGGCAGGGTTTGTTTTACATATGATGCATATTTATTAATGGTTTTTTAAAAAGTGAAAAATATTCTTCAGTCATCCAAATACAAATTTAAGTATGTTAGTAATCTTCAAGTGTGAAAACCCCAGACCACAAGAACTGAGTTTGTGTGTTGTCAAGAATCACTGTTTTGAGGACTTAATTCTTCCAGAACCAAAAAAAGTGATTCAACCACTATGACCTGAAGGGAGAGGGTCTCTTCCACCATCAATACATGCACCTGACTCCCACTAGTGCAGTGGTTCTCAACCTTTCCAGACTACTGTACCCCTTTCAAGAGTCTGATTTGTCTTATGTACCACCAAGTTTCACCTCATTTAAAAACTACTGGCTTACAAAATCAGACATAAAAATACAGAAATATCATAGGACACTAGCACTTCATTGAGCACACTAGTGCTTATTTTACCATTTTTACCATATAATTATAAAATAAATCAATTGGAATATAAATATTGTACTTACATTCCAGTGTATATGTAGAGCAGTATAAACAAGTCATTGTCTGCATGAAATTTTAGTTTGCACTGACTTCGCTAGTGCTTTATATAGCCCTGTTGTAAAACAAGGCAAATATCTAGATCAGCTGATGTACCCCTAGAAGACCTCTGAGTACCCCCAGTGATACACGTGCTCCTGGCTGAGAACCACTGCACTAGTGGGACTGAGTGTTAGAGATAGTGTCTTCGATCAATACACATCTTAACTGCTCACCACTGGCCTAATCCTGCAAGGAGCAAAGAACCCTCAGCCCAGTTTGCATCAATGGAAATTGAGGCCTCTCACCATTCTGAAGGAAGAGGACATTTTTGCAGGATGGGATCACATTGCTCCTACTATTATTTAAATGAGTATCAGTCATAAAATGTAGTTCCTCTACTTCTTACAAGGCCAGTAAAATATTTTTTTTCACTGTTTGGATTTAAATAGGTCTGTACAGAAACTTGCACCCTCAGTGTGATTACTGGTATAGTAAATGTGCTGTGATTGTGGAAATCCCTGCACCTTGGTTTGCTAATGGCTGTCAACCAATCAGAGTCCAGGCATGTGCATATTATATGATTATATTTCAGTGAATGTGCTCTGAATGCCTGAGTTAATTTCCATTTCATTACATTACTTTCCACTGCATTATCTCCTTCTACAGTTTCCTATTGAGTTTTGGATCAAATTTTAATCCAGCCATTTTATATTAACTGACCTACAAAACTCCATGAATATTATTTTCCATTCCTACTTAAAATTTTCTTCTGTATTTGCCTCGTTGTTGTGTTATCCTTTCTTAATAAAATTTATGATCAGAAAAAAGAATACGAGACTA
Organism: Chrysemys picta bellii; assembly: GCF_011386835.1. NCBI lineage: Eukaryota > Metazoa > Chordata > Testudines > Emydidae > Chrysemys > Chrysemys picta. The sequence continues at coordinate 41,505,205 of NC_088797.1, forward strand.
AATATCAAAAAATAGCATTAAAAATTTTCAAATTTTTTTTAATTGGGATTGAATTTAACACCAGAGTACTTATACACCATTGATACAACAATCTGAAAAATAAAGGGTAATGTTTCTCCAAAGTGCTTATGCTGACTTTTATAATGAATATTGTATTTTTGGCACATGTGTGGTAATGATTTGTAGAATTACTTATAATTGAAGAGCGTATGAAGTGGAAGTGATAAACTTAGCCTACACTGTATATAGTGGACAGTAACACCATAAAGTAGTATCTATAGTATTGTTACCAAGAACAATTTAGCATAGCATTTACAGTATATCTGTAATTTAGTTATAAGCACTGAATGAAAATAAGGAAAGATTTGACAAACACTGAAGCATTGTGTGAACATTTCTTATCCCTAATCTTATGCATAGCATGGGGTACAATGAGAGGCGAACTCTGTGTTGGCCACACTTGTTACTGGATTGGTGAAATGTAATTATAGAACATACAACCAGTTTGGGGTGTCTGCCCTGCTTTTGATAGTCTGCACTGAGGTTGGAATTCATGGTTGTGAACCACTCCTGACAGCGTGACGAACAGTCTCTACGAACTATGACGTAGATTCTGAGTTTGCAGTCTAGGAAGGGGCACTGTGTTCTTCCATTGCCCCTAGAGTAATGTGAGAGGGAGGCAGACACAAATCACCCTTCCAGTCTCCTCGCTGCTCCAGGGAAGAAGTAAATTAACCAGGTGTACACCAGTCACTGCGTACACTCCCTAGCACACCAGTGTAACTGCCAAGTGCACTAGGGAACTGCCCACACTCACCTCCTCCCTCCACACACTCAAGTTGCGGATGTAGCAGCTCGACAGAGCATGCTTCCCCTGCACACAGAGGGCATAGTGGTACGGAATACGGACACTAAGGGATAAAGACATCCCTTATTCTCTCTTCCACTCTCTTGCACTGATGGCCCTCTGGTTAACACCTTCTGGAATGGACAACTGTAAACTTTTCTCTCTCCTATTGCTTGCCTGGAAACATTATTCTGCACTGTAGTGTAACACTATTAATGTATAGAAAACTATGAAACAATAAAGGAGTCTGTATAGGCCAGTGCTCAGTAGTGCTTGAATTAGGTATACAATCTGCATGTCTGTATTCACTGGCATGAGGAAAGACTTTTTTGGAAAGAAAGAGTTGCTGCGACTGGTGGGATGGGTGTCATTGCCTTTGTTCTTTTTTCAAGATTCCTTTGGATTTGTTAGTAATGATAAGACAGGTGATACTGGAGATCATTTCATTTGTATAAGATAAGAACAGTTCAAGGGCTAGATGAAATGCATTTCTCAAAGGAAACCCTTTCATAGTCATGCATCTTAGACTAGAGTGTCACTAGTACTTGTCAGTGAAGGAGGCATTGTCAATAGGAGTATGCTGTTCATTGAGAGAACAATGGAAAGGTGGCAGTGGCATTTGTGTATATTTTGAAAAATAAACCTGTTTGCTGGCATTAGGGGAAAATACTAGTAGAGATTTATAGTAATTCTTAACAGAAAGTTTATGATGCAGAAAATTTGGTGTTAAATATTTGACATTTTCTTGGCATTATATCTATCCTTAGAAAAGAAATATAAATGCTGAATTGAATGTGAATATTCATACTTCACCTTCTGGCTTTTCTGCTCTGGACTGTAATAGATCTCCAGGCACTGAATTCCTGATGAAATCCAAGTCTTTCTGAATTTGCCTATCTATAGGTAGAACCCTACTAAATTCACAGCCATGAAAAAATGCCACGGACCGTGAAATCTGCTCTTTTTTGTGCTTTTACCTATACTATACAGATTTCATGGGGGAGGCCAGCATTTCTCAAATTGGAGGTCCTGACCCAAAAGGGATTTGCAGGAGGGTCACAAGGTTATTTTAGGGGGGTTGCGGTATTGCCATCCTTACTTCTGTGCTGTCTTCAGAGCTGGGTGGCTGGAGAGTGGCAGCTGCTGACTAAGGGCCCAGCTCTGCAGGCAGCAGCACAGAAGTAAGGATAGAAATACCGTACCATGCCATCTTTACTTCTGCACTGCTGCTGGCAGCAGCTCTGCCTACAGAGTTGAGTTCTTGGAGAGTAGCCTCTGCTCTCCAGCTGCCCAGCTCTGAAGGCAGAACCACCACATGCAGCAGAACAGAAGTAAGGGTAGAAATACTGCAACCCCCCCTACAATAACCTTGCGACCACCCCACAACTCCTTTTTTGTGTCAGGGCCCCTACAATTACAACACTGAAATTTCAGATTTAAATAGCTGAAATCATGAAACTTGCTACCTTTAAAATCCTATGACCATGAAATTTACCAAAATGGACCATGAATTTGGTAGGGCCCTAGGCATGAGACTACCCCAAAGCCATCAAATAGATTAAAAAAAAAAAAAAAAACTTTCACAGAGTAGTAAAGGGGGAAACAATGTGAAAGATTAACAAGGCCTTTTCTTTTTTCTGTCTCTCATGCTCTGCTTGTTTTAAGAAAGACAAAGTTGTGAATTATGTACAAGGACCCATGTTACATTTACTTGATCCACTTGGTTTGCTATACTTGCATAAAATGTCTCCTTGCTGGACTTCTCTGAGCGCTGCGGTGACAACTCTTTATGAACACCTTTAAATGTGCCAGGTGAGCAATGAGCTCTGTGGCAATCACTGGAGGGATTTCAAGCAGCTGGTGGCTTTCCCGTCCAAAAAGAAGCTACCCCACCCACATACACACAGCAAAAAAAGCAAACTTCACTGGGGCTGTGGGAGAAAAAGATGCAGACAGAGAAACATGTTATACTTGTTTTTCAAGAGTAGGATCAACAATTTTAACGCTAGCTACAGACATTTGTATTGCAGCCTATTGGTATAGTGTAAGGATCAAATGGCCTGGTTGCCTGCCTTGGGTCTTCGATGAGGAAAACATATCCTGCTTAGGATGCCCTTCTGCCTCACCTCCCTGCTTAGGATACCCTTCTGCCCCACCTCCCTTATCCTATCAGTATTTCCACACAAGGGCCTCATCTATGGGGAATGATGGGAACGTCTAACCAGTTGCAAGGTAACAATCTTTGCATTCTTCCTAGCTGTTAGTGGCCTCAGCTGTTGGTCCAGGATAACGGTTCAGGTCAGTCATGGAGATCTGGCTAGCTGCTGAGAGAGTGTATGTCATCTGGGGACACATCTCTAGAGGATTTCAGGGAGTCTGCCTACCTGAAATTCTGTTGGACCCAGTGGCTGACCTCACGGGGGGGTTGGCCAGGAATGAGCCAATTAAGCTCATTACAATATCACTGTCAATCTCAAAGAGAAACTGCCAAGTCTAGCTAATGTTTCATGCTGAAAACATGCTTTCCAAACTGAAAAGCATATTTACCCCGATCTTATTTAAGCAGAAATGACTAGTTCAGTGTTTTCAATTCCCATTGTAGAAATTCACTAAATTATTGCACATGTAACCTGAGCCTTATTCTTGACTTTAGCACTCCATGGAAATTCTCAGTTTTGTACCAGACTTGTGACACACTAGTTCACTATTTCTTTACTTCCTGCTTCAGAATAAGTTACCAGAAAAACAGCTGTAATCTGTTTACAATAGACTGCTTAACCAGTTAAATTATATTAAACTCCTCTAATATATGCAAACAGCTTAGAAGTACTCTACGCAAGATTTATGCAGAGTACATAAAAACTTGAAACCCATATTCCAAAATTCATCATATCCCCTTGGAGTTTGATTCACATTTTCAATAAAACTTCAGTTCATTCCCCTCTCAGAGTTAAACTGTGCATACCCATATGCATATTCAAACAAATATGTGAAGATATATATACTCTGTTTTTCAAGTACAAGGGCACAATCCTTCTAGGAAGAAATATAAAATACAGTAAACATCTTTTCATTCTATTTTTGTGACCTTAACAAAGTTTTTATTCTCATTTCTTTTTAGTAACTGCTTGGATGTGGGTAACAACTTAAGAAAAGGCATGCCGAATAATATATTATTATTTTATGAAGTTAACATTTTATGAAGAAATGGAAAGCAGGCATCTATAAAAGTTACAATCATGGAAACCATGACTTCAAGGAATAGTTTCCAAAATGAAGACGACCACCTATGGAAAGAACAAGCAAATAACAGGTTTCATGCTTGTATTTTCCACTCAATATTTTGATTATTTACAATATCCTCCAATAAGTACAGTAGAGAAACTACTGTGATACATGATGAAAAGTATCTAGTCCCTTTTTACAATAAGAGTGTACAGGTTTTACCTGTGAATCATGTATCTGCACCTCAGATATACCAACTCAAGCTGCAGCTCTTGTTACCTAAATGACAGGCTGTAGCACAAAAGAACTGACACACAAATTTTAGTGCCAAGAATCTTTTTCTCCAGCAGTCTCACACCTCTGTCCCCAGATGAGATTTCTATATCATTCAGAGACAAAGAAGATCCTAACAATAAAAACATCATAAACTAACTTTGTAAAATAATCTCTGAAACTAGAATATGAACTTCAACCCCCAAATGAAACAATATGCATAGGGTAATAACACAGATCTAATCAGGGAAGGACATTCTGGATTTATATAACTTCACACTGCTGCAGATGCAGTACAATGTTTATAAGTTAAGAAATTTGGGCTGAAGGGATCAAACTATAAGTCTCTTACAAAGAGAAAAAGGGTTACTTTTGGGGGAGGGATACAGTTCTGAAATGCATCAACCACTTCATGTGTAGAGGTGAAAGTATCCTGCGCCTAGTAAAAGAATGCAAGAGCTACCAAGGGCTCGTGAAGAGGTCCATGTCTGCCAGAGATAGTCTCTTCAATAGAAAGATCAGTAATGCTGCCTCTAAACCATATCACTAGGCTTAGTAGAATTCTCAGAGAATTTAAACTTAACCCTATAGTCCTTACCTGTGATATATTTTGAACAGACCATTTACAATCTATAGAGTGCCAAGTACACTCCCAGTCATAGAAAGTGTGGGTAAATGGTTAGAGAACAGAACTGAGAGTCAAGTTGCTGAGTTCTGTTCCATTCTCCGCCAGTGATTTGTGTGTGACCATGGTGAAAACACGTAACTGCTCTGTGTGTCAGCTTTCTGTATCTGTGGAGTGCATATAATAAAACTTACTTTCCATTGTAGCTCATTAATTAAATGTTTGAGATGCACTTGGAGATTCTTACAGAAGTGCAAAGTACTGGTATAATTTTCATCACCATTATTAGAAAATTTGGGGCAAAAAAGTATGAATAGGAATCTCTTGGGATTCCCCTCTTTGGCAAGGAGGGCGGCAAGACAGCTGGGGGATTGGGGCAGGAGGGAAGCATCTTGTTAGTTAGGAGATAAAGACTCCAAGAGGGAACACTAAAACTAATAGGGAAACAATAGAGTGGCAACTTGGAGGAAATCAATAACTAACAGGTGGTCACCCATCTGATTTTGTTCTTATTAGACTACTGTAAATGCTAGCACTGAAATCAACAGGCAGTCTTTTGTTTAGGCTTACTGAAGAAAACGTAGCACATCACCTACAGACTCATGTGACTAAAAACCCTCAACTACACTAAGGAGAATTTCTGCCTAACTGGCAATACAGACAGAAGTAGAATCTAGAAAAAGGCAAATTTCAAGACATCTGAGTCTGGCTACATCTCAAGAGACTTTTCGGTCCACCAAAAGCAGAAACATAATCATATGTAGTATGTAACTACTCCTAATTCTGACCCCAACTAGTATGGAGACATGCAGGTATATGCAAAAATAATGGAAAATAAATAGTTAACTAAATATTTTAAAAGCCTTCAAAAGGCATTGAAGATTCTTCTGAAATGAGCAAAAGCAGGGGAAGAGAAGTTGTTTTTTTTTCAATCCAGTTTGTCCATTGCAAATATTTGCTCTTTTAGACTTTAATAACTTGTTTTTCGGGACCACACCCACTCACAAATGAACCCGTCACGATAAGATGGTCCTGGAAACAAGAGATCAGAGACTTGTGGCAAATTTTGCCACTGACAATTTGAGCAGGTTTGTGATCCAAGCTCTCTGAATCCAAACTGTGGTTAAAAGTGTGCGCCTCTGGTCTTAAGTTTCTGGATTTTGAGAGTCATCTAGTATATATGTACCTGTGACTGACAGGGAGAACATATAATCCCCCTTTGGACCAAGATGAAGAGATCATCCATTAAGAATGCATCTGGCATCCAATGGAATGTCAAGATCACTAGTCACAGCTGAAATTACTGGAGCTACACCAATTTATAGCAGCTGAGGATCGGACCCATGGACTCCACTTTGAACCATTTGAGTAAATAACATTATTTCAACTTTTTAGGTCTATAATGAGATACCTATGAGGACTCTCTCCACAAAATGTGCCACTGAAATTTGGCCAATGATAGCTTTACAGAAAGAAGACTGACTGTAGAACTGGCCTTTGAGAGGACCTGGGTAATTGCAACCACCAAACCCAGTAAAAATTATGACGAGAGTAAAATGACCTCACCCTCCAAGGCATCAGAAACACTCACAATGGGAGGCCATCTAAATATATCCACCATCTGGTTTGCATCGAAGTGTTTTTCTCTAGCTGGCGGAAACTTTCCTCAGACCAATGAGTTGTCAAAGAGATTGAATTGCACTCTGGTTCCAAGAAATAGGACCTTGCGCCAGTACAGGCACCACTACTATAGGAAGCTTCAGTAAAATTCCAATAAATTAGTACAATATTTCTTGCCTTGTGAAATTTTTACAGAAGCCTGAAGTTAGCTACTGTAGAGTAGGAGCATGTTGCTGCTGCACTCTGCGGTCTACCAAAGACTCGCGAAGAGATGGCAGAGAATGGGGCAAATTGATCCTTGGTACCAAAAATTCGTTCATCATTATATCTAGTGTTTACTGTAGATCACTCATGTAGGAGGATTTTCAACTAAGCAGTCTGGATTAGTGGACCTAAAGAATATGGAAATCTTGACTTTAATCACAATCAGGACATTTTCAGAAACTCTGAATTATTATGTTTATGTATCTATTGTAAATACACACTACTTCTTGTGGGCTCCCTTATTAGCAAAATTCACTGCTTGAGCATTCACTTCTCAGCTACACATTCCACCATCAAAATAAAATCTTTTGAAATTCAGGAAGTTACATTTGCATTTAGTTTCATTCTTTTACTCTACACTGAATTCCAAGCATAAAGCAAACTCTTAATACCACCGTCTCACACTGACACTGACATATCCAAGTGTTGTGCTAACTACTAAATATAAGCATCATTTCAGTGACCACTGATATGCATGCAGCTACCTCTGGGTGATAAAGATTAGTCTTTCCACACCGGTTAATTCATGGCTCTACTTTTTTTTCTCCAAAGAAAGCTTATTCAAAACAATTTCTACAAGCATACAGGAAAAGAGAGTTAAATCAGGCTTTGTAACCATATGAGGAAACATTTTCAGCAGAACTGATTTAACTGGATAATATCTATGTGCAGATGGTGCCCATATCATCCATGCTGAAAATTTACCCTATATATTTACATGCTATCTCCCCCCCCCCTCCTCCCAACATGGGTACAAGCTCGACTGTGTGGAAAATCATTTATTAGTTAAAACATTTAGCAGAAATCTTAGAGGACATAATAAACAGCAGACTAATTAATTATATCTTACCACAGTTAAACCGGTCTTTTCCATGTGCAGCCTACTATCAGGCATATTCCACTAAGTACCTTCAAAATGAAAGCCTGCCCCATGCAATGCTATTTGCCTTGACTCTTCTACTTTAGGCTACAAAAACACTTACCAGTTGCACCAATATTTGAGTGCTAATTTGTTATTTCAGATTTTAGAAAGAACTGCTGTCTCAAACAAGGTTAACAAAAAAGTACCAGCCATGACTCATAGCTTCTTGCTAAACGTAGGTAAAAGTGAAGTAAACTGATTTACCTTCAGTAATTTTACAGGGCTCTCTTATTAGGTTAATGTACAAATAATGCAGCATTACAGTGTCTTGCTAGCAAGATAATTTGAAGGCTTCTAATGGCACCTGTATAGCAATTTGAGAGTCAAACTGGCAATGACAAATATAAAAGTACAGGCAAAAAAAAGTGGCATTGTCTGTATTAAAAATAGAGAGTGACTGTATTCAATGTAAAGTAATTTGCCAATTTAAGTACATAATCTTTCATTTTTTGAAGCTGCTATTTTGAGATTGTAGAAATTTCCCTTACAACACACACAGACTTAATCTTCCTTTTTCCTTCAAGATCATTCTTCATTGGATATGTAGGACACTGTCAACACCAGCCTAGACATAGTTTTAATCTGTCCAGATAAAGCACTTCCATGCAGTCTAAATCTTTTTTTTTTTATAGTCAGCATGCTTATTTGTTAAGTTATCCCAAATTGTACAAAGGAGTAAGATTGGAAAAATGTCTTACAAGCATATTTAAAGTACATAAGAACAGTGGATATTAAGATAAAATATTAGCAAAGTGCAAATCTTCCATGACCAATTATTTCTTAGACTGTTGCAGATGAGTGATATCAAGTAGATACTGATGGAAGTCAGACCACTCAGTTTTAATTCTCTACTGTCAGTGCTTTTAAGCATTCCCAATATACACAGATGTTGTCCAATTTTGCTTATTTAGTGTTGGTAGTGAGCAATAAAACAGTCACCTGCTGCAAGCATGTTACAAAATCAATTATTTCAGACACAAAACTTGCATCAGTAACACTAATTCTGCAATTAAAGAAAAAAACATTGTATCCTGGGTCCCACTAACATCAGTTGGAATGTCTCATCTCAGAGATACACACTGATAAAAATCTTACAAAATACCATATTGGTATATATGAAATATATAGTATTTATGTCAATATATGTGGACCTTGCTGAACGGTGGTTTTACCAATGACATTTACCAGAAGACACTTGTTTTTATTACTGTTTTTATAAGGATAAAACCTAGAGGCCCAAATCAGAGACCAGGGTCCCACTCCCATTGTGATAGGCAGTGCAAAATAAAAATAAAAAGATGTATTCCCAAAGAGCTTTCAATCTTTATAAGATTTCTCCTGCTTTAAAAAGAAAAGCACAGTAGCATGCTATATGTTAGATTTCAAATGTAGCACATAGGAAACAGACCCCCGATAAAGAAATGAGATTTTACGATTTCCTAGTAATGTGTTATTCTTAACTTTACACATATCTACCTATACTAGAAGGGCAGGATGCTGAAATTGGGAGGTGCGTTCATGATCAAAACATTTGCCTAAGTAACCTTATTCCTGTAAAAAGAACAGGAGTACTTGTGGCACCTTAGAGACTAACAAATTTATTAGAGCATAAGCTTTCGTGGACTACAGCCCACTTCTTTGGATGCATAGCTTATGCTCTAATAAATTTGTTAGTCTCTAAGGTGCCACAAGTACTCCTGCTCTTTTTGCGGCTACAGACTAACACGGCTGCTACTCTGAAACTTATTCCTGTACTGAGTAACATGGGTTATGCTGCATACACAAGACTAAACTTGTGAAAAATACGTAAGATGATCAGAGGTCCAGTACAAATCAGTTGCATTACTGTTTTCATCCCTTGTAAACTGTAATGATATGCATGAGCACCAACTGTTTTCAACTGAAGCCCAACATGAATTGTCAAAAACATTGCTCATGAGGATACGAAGAAGAAAAATGCTGAGCAGCAGCTGTCACTGTGTGGGAGGACATAGATAGAAACCAGAGGGGAAAAAAGGCCAATGATTTTTAAAATGTTTTTGTCCAAGTAAATGAAATTCAAACCAAATCATTCTTTTCAAAGTAGGACTCTTTTCTAAGTTTATTTACATTATTCTGACTAATTTTATGACTCACTCTCTTATTTTATTATGATGTTTATGCTGTTTCTTAGACAGCTTGTATAAAAGTTTTGATGAAAGACTTCTCCCCCACTGCAGAAAAAGCAGTCACATGGCTATTTTGAAGAACATACTGACATCTGTTTATGCAAGTATATGAAATGTTAAATGCTAAATACATTGCAAGTTTACTCCCCAATCTTCCAAACTTACATGCACTGGTAGCCCTCAGCACCTATTCAGAACCAGTTTCAGGTCTAAAACTTAGTACATTGTGCCTGAACTGCTCCCCTTTGTAATCCTGAAAAATTTATTGAAAGGGTGGCATTAAAGCCAATCTTGGAAGCCTCTTGGCTATATCCATTCCGTTCCCAGAGAAAATTATATTTGGCAGGGGAAGGGACAAAGTGCAAAATTTTAAACAAAGAATGTAATTTAATACAGCATGGTTTCAAATTAAATTCTGCTTAAAATGAGTTGCAGAGCTTCATTGTCTAGATTTACTGTACCATTTCCATTTTATTTTGGTTAGTATCATTTGTTTTACATGTACAGACACATTTCCCTGCCAACATGCCTCAACCCTGATCTGGGGAGGAGGAGGAGTCTTCCTCTAGCGACAACAAGGGTAGTTCGCTCTCCATTGTCCATGCAAAACTTGGCCTCTGCTGAGTCTGCCACTTAGTGCATATCATGGTGCTCAATTTATGATGTGGGAGCAGTAGCTGAAATTCACTAAATTAATCTCATAGAGGGGCCAACATTTATTACATCGGAACAACTTTTAATTCCCACGGAGGTGGGCAGAACTCAAACCGATGGCCTACATGTTAAATGCTGTGTAGCTCATTAGAAATGCCCTGAGATTTCCAGTCCCTGAGAAAATATTCATTTGAAGAGGGGATTCCACAGATATGTTGCATTACATACACAAAATTATGTTACAAGAATATTAAGGTTGCAAAGTCAAGTACTCAAAAGTCAGGAAGTGCCAGAATTAAGGTTGCCCATGAAACCTTATAGCTGGCTCCTTGTGTGTGTAAGCACTGTGAAAATGACTTTAATTACATGATCACCCACTTTTTTCTTTCTGGGGTCATTCAAAGGGTTTGAATTCAGGACCTTGAGATCCACTTACCGCAATAACATCTACAGGAGGACACAGAGATTATACAACTATTTATGAGACAGAAGTGGAATGTTAGGTATCAGGATTCCTGGGTTCTTCTGCTAGCTCTGGGAGCAGTGTGTTGGTTGATGAATACAGAAAGCATAACAGCACATACATTTGGCACAGTCAATCTGAAAGACAACATGCTTCACTGGAGGAGGCTTGTGTCTGTCAAATCAAAGACTTGGATTCTAATCCCTGCTCTGCCTGAAATAAACTTGGGTAAAATCTCAGTTACTCTATTTATAAAATAATGGAACCATGCTTGCCATAGAAGTCCTAAGGCAGGAAAATGAGGTCTTGGTCTATAAAAGAGTTGTGAACTACTCAAAAATATTAACACCTATCCATAGAAGGAAACCCACTGTCTACTAGCTCCCATCCCAATGCACCTTCCTTAGGCCAAACAGTATTCTGAATTCAGTGTCTCCTCCTTCCCCCCATCACCAACCAGTGGCAGGCATTATAAAATTTCCAGTTGCTCCGAACTTAGTTGGTCTGACATTTTTGTATCCATAAACTGCATTGTAATCCTCATTTCATGGGCCTGTGGAGTTCACCTTGGAACAACGAGTCCCAATTTATACAAATTGAGCTAAAGTACATTTAGCCACAACACACATTATTCCCAATTACTGTGTTGGAGCACAGATACCTAGGCAAAGAGAGGGAGGGAGAGATGCTAATGTAACACATCAACAAGCACTAATAATCTGCTGCAGGAATTTGGAGGAAACAAATTAGGAAAAATAATCAGGCCTTGGCTATCATGACATGAAATGTAGTTAATACATATTCATTTATTTATTTTACAAATTAAAATTGCCTCATGTCTTGTGCATATGCTGACAAACTATAGCCTGCATTAGCCAGAAATCCTCTCAGCTTCTTTTTCTACTTGGGCAAGAATTTCAATAGAAACTTGTTTAACTCCGTGCAACCTCCATTTATTCTTGAATAGGTGTTCTGGGTCATTCCAATCCTCTATCCTCTACTGGCCAGTGAGGGACTTTGCAAGAATGGTCTTCCTAAGTAATTCCTCCACCTGCCACTATATTAAAAATATATCACATTTTCTAACATTGACTCCTTTTTACAATTGGTGACAAGTAAACTCCTAGCCCAAAATTTCCACAAAAATGGCAAGGAAAGGGAACTTTTAAGGAAACACTATTATACAATTGGGAGGATACATTTTACTGAGCTACTCTCATCCATTATTGAGTTTGCCTGGTTTACCTGAGGAAACCAGCTTTCCACAAAGCTTAAATGAATTCAAGGTCATTGAGAAATAAAAAAAGATTAATCTGCTGCTCTCATAGTAGACTATGTTCTCAGCATGAAGCCAATAGGGACCAAAAGTGCTAACTGTAACCTGCAAACAGCCTCTGTGTTTCATGGACCGAGTGATAAAGACAAATGAGAATGGTGCTTTGAAAGTATGCACCTGTGCAGGCAAGCACTATTGCTGAATGTTCAAATGAAAGGATAAAAGAGGAAGAACACTAGCTGCATTTCAAAGCATTAAAAAACCCCGCACGAGCCTTTTACATCACCATAGCATTATGCATAGCAGATAAATGAACGACACATTATATGCACTTTGGCTGCATATTTAAAAACAACCGGAATCCTGATTTTATATGAAATTCATGTCTCATTTGGAGAGTTAACAGACTAATGGTTCCATTATGATTTGTGTGTGTGTTTTTCTAACCCCAGAGATCTTTTGCATCACAAGCATGGTGGCTACTCCATATTTTGCCCAAAGAATACTAAAAATGAATTTACTAATGTAAAAATGAATGTAAACTAGGATTTGTCCAATCATGAATTTAATGCCTATTTCAAACATGGACGTGAAGTTTATGACTCTTCATTTGACGGAAAGGCAGCATCCAAAACTAGTGCAAAGAAAATGTTTGGATTTATTGTAAATGGCATTCAGAACCTAGAATCAGTTTCAATCTAGGAAGATTATCCAGCCTACCATGGACCTAAATCTACCCTGGGTGCATTTTTGATTGTCATAGATAAAAAGTGTTCACTAATTGCACTAAAGGAAAGAGTAGACAGAGGAGCCCCTCAGTCAGTGTCTGACTAGTTCAGGATTAAGCCAAACCATCTAACATGAGAGAAACCCAGATAAATCCCAAGACATCAACTCTACTTTTTCCAACAGGTAGAACTCTCTCAACCTAGTATGTGCCCCATGTCAATGCTCTAAAAACTGGCATTTCTGATTCCTAATACAGCTTCCTCTACATCATCTACTGCTGGTGGTCTCTACTTTGTTTTACATTAGAACCATCTGTTCAAATTCCCTTTAAAGACTGCATTTCATACCCATGCCTAGAGCATACTTGCTATTCTACAGAATGTATATTATACATCTCAAAGACTCCCTGGTAGAGACTCTAATAATACTTTGCATGTATATAGCACCTCAAAGTACTTTACATAGATTAATGAAATAAGCCTCAACTGCCCAGCAAGATGGAGTGCTCCTGAGCTTGTCTCCTCGAGCCCAGGGGCACCAGGGAGTGCCATTTATACCCTTCTCGTTCCTGGGTTCATGGAGTATTTACCCCCGAAGGAGAGTTTACAGCAGAACTACACCACCACCCCTCATTGGGGGGCACTCCACCAAGTGGAAGCACCATTAAATTCTGGCCAGCACAGACTGCCAAGGAGACGTGATAAATTAGGCCTCCTGTTGGACCAAAGTTTGTGCACACGCACATTGCCTCCTCACTCCAAGTGAGCTTTCCTCTACTGGGAGTGTGTAGCCTAGGTAGCACCAGTGGAAGCCAGGATATCAATTGAATCCATTATTTCCAGATGAGGAAACAGACGGAAAATAAGCAACACATTCAAGAAAAACTGTGTGAAATATAACCCAGTTCTGTGCTTTAACCAAAAACCTTGTCCTTCCTCTTTTAGGCCAGAGATGTGCCTGAAAGGTAACTGAAAAATGGGTTTATTTTTTGGCATTTGGTGCAAAGTCCATGTCTTCATGCAATTACTGAAGTGTGAAGTCTCTATATAAAACACAGAAAATGTTTTGACTGGTCTGGACATATTTATCAGTTGCAAAAAAAAGATGTTGCTATGAACTAGATAACAATCCTAAAAATCAATGTCCTCCACTTGAAGACCCAAACCCTTTAAACAGATATGGGGCAGTCTTCCAAAAAATGTATTAATTAATGGTGACTGGTGGGTAATTAACACAGATATATATTTTAAGTTCTAAATACGTTTCCAATCATGATCCTCATCACCATAAAAGACATTAACTGATCTGCCAATCCCTCTTATATGTGCCATATAAAACAATCTAGAAGGTATATTACGTTTTTTAAAAAATGAAACGGTTTCCCATTAGACCTTTCCAGCAATTACCTCCCATTCCCCATTTTAGGGAAGGATACAAAGAGGGGTGGATTTGGCAGGGGTTCCTAATGAAGTCGGGCAGCTAGTTACTATGAATCTACTTCTATCCTGGAGTATTTCAACTCTCACATTTTTTTCTCTAGCACCTTTTTTGACAACTTTTGAAACATTTTCTCTGGAGAGCAAACAGGCAAATTAGACATCCTCCTAAGGGCTGCAATTAAATATTTCTCCCTGTGAAGATCCACTGGTGCTGGAGGGGTTTCTGTAGTCACTGGATCAGAAGTCATCACAGGATATTCTTTTAAGCACATTCCCACCAGTACCCCATCTCTTGCAGTCCCAAAAGGATTCCTAGAATTACCTGTCTTAGTTTTTCACATAAACATATCCCAGTAAAGGCCACCATGCAAACCTCGCTTAAAAAAAACCAACATGCATGCTAATGTATCGGTTAGTTTACAGAGAACAGAGATGGGACTAATAGCTGCGCTCAAGCACTCCCCAGTGGGTGCTCTGCTAGCTTAACTAGAAGACGAGCCACACTAGCTCATGCCAACAGAGACAGAGAGTTATACATATTCTTTGCAGCACATTAGCAGCACAACATGCTGCCAGCATGAGACCAGACTATTGTGCTTTTTATTAGAAATAACTAATAGAATGGAGATATTTTGTTGGAGTTGAATCCAACTGCAGTACCTTGTATGACTAATTACTGTAAATTATACAAGAACCTCAAGTTAAGATTTTTAACAAAGATTGTATATGTCTCCTGTATTATACAGGAGGGTCATAATGCTCTAGCCAGAACATTGCTTTAGTCCTAGCACTGCATAAGACTGATTTGAGGAAAACTGAAACATAACCTTTTGAACTAAATCTGGTCAAATATCAAAATTAGTATTCACTGAACTAACTATAGTTTAATATTACCATAACGTAATAAATATTACATTTGCTCAATAGGCTGGCCAACTATGGGGCTGGTTGACTACTGGAAAAAAAAACACAGTCAAATAATATTGTTAAAAATTGTAAAAGTCAATGAATATTTGCTTATTGAATACTATCCAGCCAATTTTAATATGAACAATGGCTAATATAATCAGAGACAAGGGGCTTTTCATTTTCAGTATGTATATTACTGTTCACCAGATATTCCTCAATATTAAACTGTGGATTTAGAAAACGTAAATACATGAACTTAAGCTAAATACAAGTGGAAAATGGCAAATATTAAATAGGAGATGGTACCTATTTTATTACATCATTTCCCCAGATTAAAGGCCAATTCTGGTAATTCCCCTATAAATAGGGCCCTACCAAATTCACAGTCCATTTTGGTCAATGTCATGGTCATAGGATTTTAAAAATTGTAAATGTCATGATTTCAGCTATTTAAATCTGAAACTTCACAATGTTGTAATTGTAGGGGTCCTGATGCAAAAAGGAGTTGTGGGGTGGCCTCAAGGTTATTGTAAGAGGGGGGTGCGGTATTGCTACCCTTACTTCTGCGCTGCTGCTGGTGGGGCTCTGCCTTCAGATCTGGGCACCCAGCTAACAGCCACCGCTCTCCAACTGCCCAGCTCTGCAGCCAGCACAGAAGTAAGGGGGCAATACTGTGACCCCCTAAAATAACCTTGTGACCCCCCTGCAAATTCCTTTTGGGTCAGGACCCCCAATTTGAGAAATACTGGCCTCCTCCATGAAATCTGTATAGTATAGGGTAAAAGCACACTGATTTACCTTTTCAGGAATAGCATGGGTCGTGCAACTTGGCTTCAAGCTCTCGCATTCTTCAGACTTCAGCTACACAGGTTGCTGATGCCACAGCACTATCCAAGGCTTCTACTTTCCTTTGGCAGTGTTCATCTATCTGCAGTAATGCTTGAAAAAGAATTCTGTTTGTGTCCACCTTGCACAAGGAGAATGGAAATAACACTACTGCTGGTTTGTAAGTACTGTCTGATCTCACTTTACCACATATTAAATCCCATGTAACTCTGAAAAATGACAACAAATTGGGAAATGGTCACTTCCTTATACACCAACATCCCTTACAATGATAGCATCATTGCCTGCCTCAAATGTTTACAAGATAATGGACAATACCCAGATATTCACCCCAGACATCGCCAAACTCATCCATTTCACCCTCACCCATAACAATTTTTACTTTTAACAAGAAACACTTAGCCCCAACCACAGGAACAGCCATGCATACTAGGATATCTCCTCAATATGTCAACATCTTCATGGGTCACCTTGAAGATGAATTTCTGGACAGATGCACCACAAAACCAACGATCTACCTGAGATGCATCAATGTTATTTTCATCCCCTGGACATACGATCTAAACTCCCTCATAGATTTCCACCACAACTTCAACCACCACCACTCATCCACTGAACTCTCTCCATAACATTCCCATACTAGCATCAACTTCCTAGGTACCACAATCAGCTTCAACTGTGGAACCCTACAGACAACTATACACAAGAAACCCATGGATCACCACACGTGCCTTCACGGATCCAGTAACCACCCCAAACATACCAAGAAATGTGTTTACAGCCAAGCACTCAGATACCACAACATATGCTATGAGGAGAAAGTCTGGGATATATACACTTTAACACACTTAAAACCACCTTCACAAAACGATACTCCACCAGAGAAGTAGATCGCATCATGGAATGGGCCACCCATATCCACTGAGGGAACCTGCTTCAATACAGAAATAAACCCCCCTATGACTGCACACCCTTTGTTGTCACCTCTCACCCCCCATTGGAACCCAAATAGGGTATCAAACCATTACACCCCATACTTGATGGGGATCCCATCCTGAAAAATATTTTTTCCTGAACCCCATCTTCTGGCCTTTAAACCACCCCCCAACCTCTCCAAGCTCATCATCAGAAGCAAGCTCCCAACTGTAACCAGGACACACCAACTCAAAGCTGCACCAGACTCTGCCAGATGCAAAACCTGTAGATCTATCTCCACTGTTAAAATGATCAACACTTCCCACAATACACCTTTCAAGATCCATGGGTCCTACACATGTCTATCACAACATGTGTTGTTCGTCATCCAGTGCACAAAATGTCCCAACAAATATGTGGGTAAAACCAGACAATCACTATGCTCTCAAACGAGCTCAGACAGAAAAATGATCACCTGTGAGTGAACATTTTCACAAGGCCATCACTCCATATCTGATCTCTCAGTTCTCATCCTCAAAGGAAACCTCCTCAAACGACGAGCCTAGGAGCATAAATTCATAACTTGACTAGACACTAAAAATCATGGGCTGAATAGAGACACTACAACACTCTAACTCACTAACTTCCCCTCCCAGCATTTCTCCTCCACTCTCATGACTAAAGAGGTGTAAATTGGCACTTGACCCTGAATGGTCCCCTGAAATGTGTGTTAACTACTTATGCTAAACAATCTGTTCCATCTTGTATTTAGCTGTAACACTGAGTATATTTCATAGACCTGTAGATGAGCTTGTCTCTATCACCAACGGAAGTCCAATAAAAGATATTGCCTCACCCAGCTTGTCTCTCTAATAAATTAGGAAACAACACTTAGTGGTCACATTTTCCTTAATACTTAACATTTTTTAAAGTAATGGCTTTGCCTTTTTAAATTATAACAGGAGCGGTTTGCCCCACTATTACTGTTGAAATAAAAGCTAAAGAAGGGAACAAGGCGTTATAATTACACTGACTATTTTGGGGACTATATTAACCCAATTATGTTCTGTATTGCAATTATTTACGTCTAACAATCTTACAAAATTATATGGACTTATTTATAGCTTGGAGTGGGGCTTTGTTTTGTTTAAAATATGGATGAATATCACAATGTGCATAATTGGAAAAATTGTCCAAGGACAGGAATGGGGACTTGAAAGGCAAGTCTGTGGGGTTCTACCCCTAAATCTACCACAAACCTCTTCTGTAGCTCAGAGGAACTGACTTGTCAGATAAATACCTCAGTTTAATCATCCACAAAATAGGTATATTACCACTATTAAAATAGGATTGTTGTCAGGCTTCAATATTTTTGTTCACTATATTTATAATAAATCCTTAGCTTAAAGGTACTATGCAAGTACAAAGTACAGTTGAATCTCTTCAATGTGCACTTCAATAACTTACACAGAAAAATCATGCCTACTTTTCTGCAAATATTTAATAGAGGCCCTAATTCAGCAAGGTACTTAAGCACATGCCAAAATTTAAACACTTCAAAATTAGGCATGTATGAGTACCTTGCTTAATTGGGATCAAAGAGCTGTAGTAAGGCCCCATATTACCAAGGCTTCATTGCCTTTATGAATATGGATGTATGCTATAGAACACTTACTAGTTTTCTAAAGAGTTATATCTTAAATAATTAAAACTAAGCTACCTATGCTAAATGAACAAATTACTGTGTATCTCAAGCATTAATTGTATTTATTTTCCTCCTTTTTAATCCACAAAAATTCAGTATTCAGTAATTCACATCTCCAAGTCATTAGTGTGAATTAACAATGTTCTATTGTATTATTAATTACACCAAACAGCAAAGTCTGAATTCAAGTAATGGAAAAAGTTAAGTGTATTAGGCTATAGATATGTCAATCAAAACACTAAGTAGCAGGAGTTTAAATATGTTTTTGAATATAAATATAATTTTACATGCACTATTAATGGTGATAATTCAATAAGATTAAAAAGAAATGTTATAAGAGTAAGATGTTGCATGGCTATTCCTGTTTTTCATAGCACCTAAATAAGGTCAATATTAATCCTGAAATAAGTTGTAAGGAACTGTATGAATTTAGAAATAGCTATGTGCAATCATTGCTACGTTTAAAAAAAAAACCTGTTATGAACCCAATACACACAAATTCTTTGGCAATCTTAAATCCTATTTGGGAGTAACAAACTGTGTTTGAAAATGGCTGTCAAGGATGATTCTTTTATGTTAAGCAGAGCTGTGCTTGACAGCAATTTTCAGTCACAGAAGTAGTATCCAACATCTTAGTACCGGCGTGCCTCCCAAATACTTAAAAACCACAATAGCACACACTCCATCTTCCTTCCTTCCTTCTGAGACTTGAAAAGAAGTGGCTCAATTAACATACAGGGGTTGTGATATGATGTGTGTCCGTGTCCCCAATTTCATGCTTATTCTTAAATCTTGCAGACATGAGTTCCATAGCTCCTAAGTCTCTCTCTCGTTCTCACAAGCCTCCTCCTTTTCATTGTTCAATTGGAACATAACTGTCATGGAAGGTCATGGTCACAGGGAGAGAAAAGATATCTCAGAGATCACTCAAATCTATGTAGACTTTTGAATATAAGGGCAGAGACCTTGAAATGGACTCTATATTGACAGGGAAGCCACTGCAGCAAGCAGAACAGGAAAAGGTGTTGCTAACCCTCCTCAGTGTGTGATTAACCTAAAAAGAAAAATCATCTGGAAGCTGGCATTAAGGTTTCTGGGGAGCTAGTTATGAAGCTCAACAAAACCAAAAAAAAGACAGTGAGGAAGGGAGTGGATATGGCGTGTGTGACAAGGAGTTTGTTAGTGTTTACACATGAACCATTGAAGGAGTAACTTTGAATGGAGCCAAGCTACATAGTAAAGTAAAACGGGTATTTTATATTAAACTGCCAGTTCTCTTGTGTTTGTGGTGTGTATAAACAAAAATTTCAAATGCTGAATATTAAAGAAACTAAACAGAAATTTGAACAGAAGAAGAGTACGATTGCCTATACCTGTCAAGGATGTCTATGGCTGCTATTGCTCTTTGGGTTTTGCTTCTTTGGGTTTTAGTGCATGGTGACCAAAACAATGAAAGGAGTACCATGAAGAATGAGGAAACAGCTTTAGCCTTCACAGGTAGCTTGAATGGTAACAGATGGTTTTGCAGCCATTTCTACTGTCTCTTGCCTTTTGGCTCAAGCTCATTATAGGATATTCCCCTCCCCACAACTGATTCATTTCTTTTCCTTCCTTTATTTATCACATTCCAGCGACCTTTTCCTCCTCTTACCCTTAGTCCAGCAGTGCCAAAAAGTTTGCTCAACCAAGGGCCTGGAAATGCCCTGATTAGCATAAAATGTTTAGTACAGTGGTACAGTCTATGAACATTACAAGTCTTGATCCTAATGCCAATGTTGATCCTAATGCCACTATTGTTGCCTGTGGGCTGTACCTTGGTACTAAAGGAAGTGATGGTTGTGGGCTGTATTTTACAGCGCAATACGTTCTATTTGACCCACAGGTTTCATGATTTATGACTTGACCTTCAGGAATCCTAATACGTCCTACAAAGTGCTGAGCCCATTTGGTTCCCATGGAGCTGTTTCTATACTGCAGAGCAAACTCTCAGAACCTTGCAGGTATGCTATTATCTCCCACCCTAAACTCAAAGTACCACAAACTCTCCTACCAGAGGAGAAAATAGAGCTATATTTCTGGGTAAATGTATTTATTAATTCATTGATAGCCTTTTGGGCTAATTTTTTTTAAGTTTGTATTACATTTCCTCTCCTTCCAGGGTCTGACCACTAAGATTCTGAAAGCATACTGCTGACCTGATGATGCGGGAAAAGCTGAAGTACTCAATGCTTTTTTTGCCTTGGTCTTCAGACAAGTTCAGCTCCCAGACTGCTGAATTGGGCAGCACAATATGGGGAAGAGGTAAGCAGCCCTCTGTGGGGAAAGAACAGGTTAAGAACTATTTAGAAAAGCTGGACATGCACAAGTGCATTGGTCTGGAACTAATGCATCTGAGGGTGCTGAGGGACTTGGCTGATGCGATTGCAGAGCCACTGGCCATTATCTTTGAAAACTCGTGGCGATCGGGGGAGGTCCCGGACAATTGGAAAAAGGCAAATATAGTGCCCATCTTTAAAAAAAAATAAAAAAATTAAAAGGAGAATCCAGGGAACTACAGACCGGTCAGCCTCACCTCAATCCCTGGAAAAATCATGGAACAGGTCCTCAACGAATCCATTTTGAAGCACTTGGAGGAGAGGAAGGTGATCAGGAACAGTCAACATGGTTTCACCAAGGCAAGTCATGCCTAACCAATCTGATTGCCTTCTATGATGAGTAACTGGCTCTGTGGATATGGGGAAAGTGATGGACATGATATATCTTGACTTTGGCACAGCTTTTGATACGGTCTCCCACATTATTCTTGCCAGCAAGTTAAAAGATTATGGATTGGACGAATGCTGGCTAGATTATCGGGCTCAATGGGTAGTGATCAACAGCTCAATGTCTAGTTGGCAGCTGGTATCAAGTGGAGTGCCCCAGGGGTCTGTCCTGGGGCTGGTTTTGTTCAACATCTTCATTAATGATTTGGATGATGGGAGGAATTGCACCCTCAGCAAGTTCGCAGAAGACACTAAACTGGAGGGAGAGGGAGAGGTAGATATGCTGGAGGGTAGGGATAGAGTCCAGAGTGACCTAGACAAATCGGAGGACTGGCCTAAAAGAAATCTGATGAGGTTCAACGAGGACAAGTGCAGAGTCCTGCACTTAGGACAGAAGAAGCCCATGCACTGCTACAGGCTGGGGACCGACTGGTTAAGCGGCAGTTTCACAGAAAAAGACCTGGGGATTACAATGGATGAGAAGTTGGATATGAGTCAACTGTGTGTCCCTGTTGCCAAGAAGGCTAATGGTATTGGGCTGCATTAATAGGGGTGATTATTCCCCTCTATTCAGCACTGGTGATGCCACATCTGGAGTACTGCGTTCAGTTTTGAGGCCCCCACTACAGAAAGGTGTGGACAAATTGGAGAGAGTCCAGCGGAGGGCAACGAAAATTATTAGAAGGCTGGGGCACATGACTTGGGAGAAAAGGCTGAGGGAACTGGTCTTATTTAGTCTGGAGAAGAGAAGAGTGAGGGGGGATTTGATAGTGGCCTTCAGCTATCTGAAGTGGGAGGTCCAAAGAGGATGGAGCTAGGCTGTTCTCAGTGGTAGCAGATGACAGAACAAGGAGAAATGGTCTCAAATTGCAGTGAGGGACGTCTGGGTTGGATATTAGGAAACACTATTTCACTAGGAGGGTGGTGAAGCACTGGAATGAGTTACTTAGGGAGGTGGTGGAATCTCCATCCTTAGAGGTTTTTAAGGCCTGGGTTGACAAAGCCCTGGCTGGGATGATTTAGTTGGGGTTTGTTCTGCTTTGAGAAGGGGGTTGGACTACATGACTTCCTGAGGTCTCTTCCAACCCTAATCTTCTATGAATCTATGACCTGGTTATGACTCAGATTAAGATCAGAAATGGAAAAAGTTGAGTTTATCCTCTTGTATTTAACTTTCACTTTCTCTAAGTGAAAGCTAAGAGGGAAATAAAATGTGCTTAAAGAGAAATTACACATCATGAAAGGGTGACACTTTATTTTATTTGTATTCTTTACATCCAAGGAATAAATAAAACCAAATATGCTTCACCCTATCCCTAAAATTCTTATTTCTAACAATAGCTGTAAAAATACCCTCCTAACCCATAAGGGACCTGTAAAAGAGGATTGGATGTCAAAACCTCATGCTCTGAATAGTAAAGCTTCAAAAGACTGCTGGAAAAAATCATTTGAATTATTTTCCATTTTCCTATCATCTTTTCTGATATCATGTAATTGTGTTTTGGATTAAATATTTTCAGCATGTTTTTAAAAGGCAAAACAAGGACTCTTAATTTATTTTCATTTTATATAGTAAAGTTAAGGATAAGGAACTTCCAGTATCAATCCAGGAAAACTTCCAGCAAACCCAGCCCAGCTGGCCACTGTCCTGCAAGACTGTATGGAAGGGATGCCTACGCTGAATTTTTATTTCTGTAATTCTCCTGCTCCAGCGTCTTACCCTCTTAGCATTCTCACTGCTTCTATTAAATAATGCTGATTTAGCACAACCATCTCAACCTGCAGCTGTCTGCATAATAATAACTCACCATTACAGTATTACAGAAGCAACTAGTTATAGCACAATGCATGTGCACTATTTGTTTTTTTCTGGAATTAAGTCAGAACCAGAATCTTAACCAAGGGCTAACGACTCTGCATACAGTGCAAGAAACTGCACACAGTTCTCTTTGGCATTTCATAGGCTCTATCTTGTGAGCTGTTCATAAACTAATGTCCCTTTAAGCATCAGAGAAAAATAAAGTGGCAATTCCATTTCATTATGAGTGCCAACATGGAATCATTGTCTCATTGCAACTGTATGCTATTGGTCCCTTAGCATCAAACATCAATAGGGATATTTTTAGAACAATGTGCAGAATCATTCATTATAATTCAAGCAGCGAAAAGAAATGTAGTAAACACGCAGAGTAAAATTAAATGCCTCTCTTCAGTCAGGACAGCAATTTCTTCCAAAGCTGACTTACAAATGCTACAAATCAATGTTTTCTCCTGACGTTTTTGGACACCACACT
Source organism: Chrysemys picta bellii (assembly GCF_011386835.1). Lineage (NCBI taxonomy): Eukaryota > Metazoa > Chordata > Testudines > Emydidae > Chrysemys > Chrysemys picta. The sequence continues at coordinate 41,529,141 of NC_088797.1, forward strand.
TCCCCAGCAAGTTGGAATAGCTTACTGGAAACACCATTATTTTCTAATTATGTACAGTATAGGAAAGGTATGTTTCTAAACAGCAAAGATGACAGGATGGTGGTAGCATATTATTACACTAACGTGAGCATCTAAGGTTATATCACTGAGTACACCCATTACAATCTATTCATCCATCCTGTAAGATGAACTCCATACACCAAGTACTGCACATGCCAAAACAAACAGATTCTGTATGTCTGAACAATGCAACTTATTTTTTTTTTTTACTGAAGGTCTGTGGATGTATCAAAAACTTTGGCTATCACAAATATGGATACCAGCATTCAACCAGCTTTCACAGGCCCTGGAGGAGGAAGAGAGCGAGAATTAAGGTGATCATGAGACCTAAATCTCTGCCAACTGGGAAGAGGGTTTGCAGCAATCAGCTTGCTGATTGACTCATCTCTCCTTTGCACAAAGGGTATTAGCTGTGTTGGCAAGTGGTGGAACATTGGTACTCCCAGTCAGTATGGGGGGGGGAGGGGCGTGGATCACTATTCATGTCGCACTCTGTCAGTACCTAGCCCAGGGAAGCTAACGATCCAACTAGCGGACCAAATGCAGTGATGAATCCTGGTCACGTGCCATATGAGGCACATAGTGTCTCCTCTTCTTCTTAGCATATGCGCAATGAGAACACCTACATAATACTTCAAGGGCTAATGTTTGGAATTTGATTGGCATTTTGACTAATAAACATGTATGTGGTCATTTTAGTTATAGGCTTCCCAGCATGCTATGGATTGTGCTTGACCTCAGATATGGAGATCAGCAATGAATTCTTTTCCCACTGCAGATCAGTGGTACCAAGGTGGTATGTGGAGGAATTTAGTCTTCACCTAGAATATTCAGTAAACTGGACTAGTTGTTTTTAACACTATTTTAAACAAGATAACTGAGTGCTGTCACCAATAACATGGCTGTTGGGTCAACTTCTAACTTTAGTTGGGGAATATTAATGGGTTTGTCAACTCAGGAATAGCAGAAGTCATTTAGCATTGTGGGCCTGAAGCTTATTCCAACCTAAGCCCAAAGCTGGGAATTGAGTTGCGCCATGGGGCACAATAAGAATGAGAAGAAGAAGAAGGGCTTTCTGTACTGAAGATATGTCTTGTTCTGGTACAAATCTTCCTACAGGGACAGAGGGCTTGTTGGGGAATACCATTTGAACTGGTAGACTGGGGCTTGAAGGGCCAATGAGTGGAACAAAAAATGACTGTACTGGGCTGTTTTCTTTTTCTTCCTTCATAGAATTGTAGGACTGGAAGCAACCTTGAGAGGTTATCTAGACCAGTCCCATGCACTCATGGCAAGACTAAGTATTATCTAGATTTTTTTTTGCTCATTTGTTTAATACATCTTCAGCAGCATTCAAACCAAACTGAACTTTGTAGAGGTTTTTACTGACTTCTCACCTCACTGGTAAATTTGCTTAATAAACATCTCAAAAGAAAATAAAGTTTAATGGGTATTTTCATTATATCTGAAATAATGTACTCAACATTTTTGCCATCACGTAAATACAATGATTTATCTTACTATATACTGAAGGCATTTCCCTCTAAGATTTTATGCCATGCCAACCACCATAGTACTGGAGCATTACGAATGGGTCTGAATACTGTAGTTTGCACACTATTAGTGGAACACACATCCAGGGTATTGAATAGATTTTTCACTTTAGAAACACAAGAAAATGTGATGAATCATTTTGATGTAAGTTGGTTGCTGTGGACTAAGTCCTATAGTCTAAACTCAATGTGTAATCAAGGATTGAAATCAAAGAGAGTTTTACCTAAATAAACATTTGGCCCCAAGTGGATTTACATTTGCTACTGCTATATATTTTAGCAGCCAATATTCCAAAAGCTATTGCAACTGGTGTTAATTCAGTTATACTACTAGTGAGAGGTATTAGAGGTAACATGCTCTAGTAGACTGAGCACACAACTGGGAGTTCTAATCCTGACATTGCCACTGAGTGTCTGTGATACTTTGGGCAGGTCACTTAGGACTGTTCTACACTGGAAACTTACATCAGCACAGCTACGTCTCTCAGGGGTGTGAAAAATCCATACCCCTAAGTGATGTAGCTATGCCAACCTAACCCCCGGTGTAGAAAGCATTCTTCCATTGACCTAGCTACCATCTCTCGGGTAAGTGGATTACCTACGCCAATGGAAGAACTACTCCCAGTGGCATAGGAAGAATCCATACTGAAGCACTAGAGCAGCACAGCTTCAGCTGTGCCACTAACATTTTCAGTGTAGACATACACAGAGAAATGAAGGATATCTCAGTGTCCCCATCTATGAAATGGAGAAAATTCTTAGCTCCCAGTGTGAAATTACAATTGCCTCAATTGATCCTTTAACCTGCTTTCTCACAACTACTTCCTGGATTGCTGTTGCAGCCCAGTGGTACAACACTTCTGCTCCTTTTCTGGGTAATAGGCACTTTGAAGTAGGGGACATACTGGTTAGAGAGAAGCTTACTTACCTGAAGTGTGATAAAACAGAACAGTATTTTGCAATTTGGCTACCATTTCTCAATCATGCTGTCTTGGATACCCAGGTGGCCAACCCATATAAATTAGGGTTCTTAGCTCATTGACCAACTGTTTCATATTGAAGTTTATTTTATCTTTTCTGATGGTACACTTTTGTAACTATCCTTCTATTGTTATTTTAAACAATATATTGCAGCTGTTCGCTGACTATCTTTGCAACTATATACCCCATTTCTTTTTCATCTATTAATTTTAAAAAACATAATATAAAAACTGAAATATTACTATTGCTGAAGAACTTTCCCTTACATCCATGTGACTTACCAGTCTAATTTTCCAGACAACAAAATTAGAAATTATATGTACTTATGCATGTTTTGCACCAACTTGCTTTACATAACAAAAATAACAGTAAAATACCCATTGTTCATAATTATTATATGTATAAAAATACAAAGTGAAATGTATATATGAGTAGTTAAAATAGATAACTTTTAAGTAAGAATAATGTAAAATAAGTAAAACATAGCTTAACAAAATATTTCAAATAGCTATGTTGAGCAATACTTTATCTGTGAGCAAGACACACACAGAGACAATCACACAGTATACACCTCTGCATCCCATTTACAGTATAGAGTGCAACTGCTGTACATTTTAAGGCTTTAGCAAATGGAATCTAAAGTAAGATTTGCTACTTGCTAGCACAATGCCTGGCAAGAAGGTGCTGCAAAGGCAGCACAGGTATACCAATCAGACAGACAGATTTCTGTTTCTCGATTAGCAGCCAGACCATGCTGAAGTCTCCATTCAAAGCAGATTTATTGCTACCTTATTGGCTTAAGGAAAAAAGAATCCTATTGAAAGCACAAAGGATTCTGTCATTAACTTTACTACCAAACTATGAACTATGAATTACCAAACCAAGCTAAAATGCGATATTTTAAAAATAATTTCACTCATTTTTTTTTTATTCAATTGACCCTTTGTCTTTTTTTTTTTAATTAATTCAAAACCTAGTCATTTAAATGATGAATGTTTTTAAACCTGACCAGATAATACAGGATATTAATGTAACTAACAAACATTTTTCCCATTCTCTAAAAGCAAATCTGAAAAGCACAGCAGTATGAGCTAAGTAAAAGTATGGTGCAAATCCTTCCTTTCTTCTGAAAATATTTGCTTTAAAACTTATTGGATATAGCAATATATTAAAGGCAGAGTTGATACACTTCAGTACAAGGTCCCCTTGTAGGGTAAATCAGCTGTCATCCAGTCTCAGAGCATTGCTGTAAGCTACATTTAGGTAAATGTATTTGAATGTATTAAGGAAGTCAGGTGCAATTTAAATACATAAAAAGTAGGGAATGTACTTACAAGATCATGTCTTTTTAATTTTTTTTGTGGAATTTGAAATGATTATATCCATGCCTACAGAAAGTGCAACTACAGGGATTTGGAATTATTAATTTAAAGTGAGATCTGAATAAAATATTAACACACTTCTTTTACTAATTATTCAAAAATAAACAGCAGAACATGTCATCACACTTTCAGAAACCAAAATACAGGGGCATAAAAATCAGTCAAGATTCTACAGCATCTGAAAAGATGTGCGGAATATTTTAAACGTGGGATGGGGGGAGAAATAAAATTAACCCTCTGAGACTGTTTCCAAGATAAATGATAAGAAATTCAAAGAGAAATGCACTTAACAAAAGTCACTATGAAAGCACTTAACAGTATGATGTCCAGCTCAATATTACCATGTTTTCCCAAACCTGTAATCAATGAAAATTTGAAACTGTCCTCAAAAGCTGTATTAATACGCACCCATAAACCCTTTTAATATGTGCATAAAATATGGGAGAGATCAGCCACTGTCCATGTGCAATAGGAAAAAAATTGACCTTTCCAGTGGAAATGTAAGTATATTTAACTCTGATGTGCTGGGCCAAAATCAATTCTCTATAGGAATTCAGGGGGAAAAAATAAGTCATGCAGCATTACAATGTACAACTTTTCCAAAACCCATATTCGCATGCGTTCTTTGCAAACCTATTTGTTTTACCAGCACTCCAGTGCAAATATGAAACACTTTCTCACTTTCTTCACAGGTAGCAATTTCCACCAAAATGAGAAGAACATGAACAAAGTAAAAGCTGTATGTGATCAAAGACCTGCTATATACCTGTGTCAAGCAGTTCTCGTGAGCAAGGTAGGAGAGCTAGTCATGCAAACGGACGACCTTTCACAAAATTAAATTCTAGTCAAACACATCTTACAATATAAGGTATTATGAAGCAGATCTGTTAGCTCTCTTTCCAGATAAAAAAGAAAAAAAATGTTCTTATTTTAAAGCACCATTCATCAATCTCCTACTTCATATATCCACTATTAACCAAATATTCTAGAAGTGAAGGTACAATTTTCCCACACTGAGCACGTCTGCTATCTTACAAACAGCCTAATCATCATAATGCCTTCTTCATCCTTTAATACAATCAGTAAAGGGATGTAAACAAAAGGTTGAACAATCATAAGTCAGGATAAATACACAGTCCTTCTTGTGTAAGTGTGCATGGTGAAATGAATAGTTTCGTTATGAAAGAATGAACAATCTTTTTAGCAACTTCATAACTTACCTTCCAGAAGGTAAAGAAAATACAGCACTAAGCATCTGCTTCTGACAGTTCAATGCTTCCAAGACTGCCTAAAGTAATCATCTCATTAGTCAAAGGTAGCAATGTGCATTTTAAAAGCAACTGGCTAAGCTTGTATAGGACAACTTAAAGTCACGAAATCAAAGGCTGGAGAACAGATTGACTGCTGCCTAGTCCAAGTCAGACAGACGAACTGTCAGTTCCACAACCAGAGATCAAACATGCAGAATCTCCCTTTACATAATAGACAAAGACTCCAGTAATCTTACTTTTTTTGTTAAAGCATTATCCTTATGATATGTATAAAGCTTTTCCATGCAGTATTCATAAAGGATTTTTTAAATTTTTCTTTAAAAATCTGATCTGTGTATAGAATAATACCTATTACATCATATGCCACAGAACGGCTTTTTTCGGGAAACACTATGCCATACTCTAAAAATTACCATGAAATTCCCTACCTTTATATGTAGCAGTATACTCTAATCCAGCATAATGTAAAGGAGCTATGATTTTTATGTCAACATTTCTCTACTTTCAAAAGTGCATCTTGAAAATTTATGACAAGCTATGAAAAATAAACTCATTTCAGACTTGAATCTTTTAAAATATATATATATATATATATATATATATATATATATATATATATATATATATACACACATATATATACACACACACCTATATATATACACACACACACACACCTACCTTTGTCTAGCATAAGGTCATACATATTATGGCCAGATTATCATCAGCCAAAAAGTATCTCTGTACTACTTATGTTTTAGAATGTATTCTTTGCACTCTGTTTAAAAAAAATCACTAACATTTGAATATCAATAATGATAAAAGCATCCACATGTTTTCTCATCATTAAATAACTGGTTTAAGGAAAACCTTTACCACTTTGACTTTAAAAAAAAATCTATACTCTATTTTCAACCTCCAAAATCTCATTGGATTATTTCTGCCATGCAGTTTCTGGTTTTTCTTATATAATATTCTATAGAAGTTGAATCACCTTTCCAGAGATTCATAGGACATGAACTAAAATCTAATGCACCACTCAAACCAAGTCTCCACACCATTTTCTCATCAGCTTCTGCCTCCAAGAAAAAAAAAAGAATTGACAAATAAACAAGCACAGAACAGACAGGGGAACGCTCTTATTTTTTATTTTCATGCTGTGGATGTCGCTACTTACTTGGCTAAGATATCATCACAAATCCAAAATGATTTCAATTACACAGCGGAGTAATCACTGTTCGGCATCTGTAAGGGATTGATAAGCTGAGCTACATTACAGGAGTCCCTCTGCAGACTGTACCATTCCTGACCAAGCAGGTGGGGGAGAGAGCTGATATTTCTGTCAGAGCATCTTGCTAGCAGAGTGCAAGCACAGGGTACATTTATTGCCTGCGGTTTAAGATTGCTGAAGAAGGAAGGCGAACAGCAGCTACAGTAAGGGAAGAAAATGTTGCTCTGTAAGGAAAATGGACTGAACCACCATGTTGTTGTTTGTGGTTTTAATACTTCCCTTGGGATAATGACAAAAACGGAAGATGGCAAACTACCAGGAATATGCCACTTACTCCGAAACGGGAGAAACCTTCAAGGACAAGGACTGTCAAGTTCTATCACTATCATTTGAGAAGAAGGAGGGGGAAAAGATTCTGTATGGAGGGGACTAGAGGAGGTGAGGGAAAGCAACAAATTCACTTAATCTTTACAGTGATCAGACACAGGCTGCAGAGCTATTTTCTGAATTTCAGGTTTTAGTGCCAAGTGCTTTCCAATTTATTTTTTTAATTTTGTGACAAATTCAATAGGCAACAGAATACAATTTTCTGTATTTCAAATTATGTTACCTAGAATTATATTTTGCCAATAATAAATATGTTTGCAAGCAAAGGTAAAAAACAAAGAAAAACAGCACAACACAAATATATACTGTATATTCCTATTATTCCAGAAAAAATATTTTGTGCTTCTGGGTCTGCAGTAGTCGTACAATATTTGTGTTTATTTCACAGTACTATGCTCTTACACAAATTTAACAGCCAATACAGTACGAGCACATAGCCAGCACTAAATTTAATTTAAATTGATCTCATTAGCATATATTGTAAAAACCAAATAAACACATGGTAGTAATGTTCAGCATTTTTTACCGATTAGGACGTAGGAACCCTTTTAATGCTTCATGCTAAAAATATCGGGGTTTTGTTATTGGAAAGAGCCATCCTTTCTTGGGGAGAGGAGGGGAGGGCACAGTTTTCTTCAAACTGTAACATCTAAAACGTTAACTTTTCAGTTTCTGAGGAATTATTGCATATTGTTTTGAGGCAGCTACTGTCTACATAGTATTTTTAGAAAGTTACAACTTCATATCGGGAATAAACACATGAACGTATTGGGCTGGAGGTGTGGGGGCATAAACTAGAGGACATACCATGCCATAGCTGTACAATAAGCATTTAAAGCACCTACTGTGAAAAAAATAATCCAACTGATACAGGGCAAAAGGAGAGCCACCTGCCCTTTCAAAACATTAAATTTTACATATAATAGCACAGTTAATTACTGTCAACATTTGCCCCAAAGCACATATACGGTGTAAGCACATTTACAAATGTCTTTTCAACATGCAAAATATTCATTGTCCTAGTCACTGTATTTTACAAACTACAAGCTCAGATTCTGCACGTGAAACAACACATTCTATACAGAAAATGACTAAATACAGAGAAAATGCATCTGTTTCTTAAAAGCATGTATAAAACATTATGCCTCAAAGTTGAAAGCTTTTGTAGAGTATCCTAAGGACAGCAGTGATTCGTGACTGCGCTGCCTCTTAGACAAGAGCGGGCAATTACAACTAAGCATACCTCCCTGAGCACTAATAGGAGTAGCTGTACTGATGCTCTGTCATCCTCGCTTACTTGCTGCTCAGAATATCAATTCAGCCAGTTAAACCAAAAGTCTGCACTGCACCAAAATGGAAGCTATTAAAAAAAATCCTACTAAGATTACTGATCAGAGAATTTTAATCTTTGTTGATCAATGGGGAAAAAAGTGAAAGTTAAAATGGGATTGGAACTAATAGATTTTTCAAAAATGAAGCTGCCATTATCACTGGAAAGCTTCAAGCAATACAAGCATGTCATGACATCCTATGCAGTGACATTGAGTTGTATTCAACACAGTTCTGCACACTGTTTTACTGAGCAAGTCTTTGTTTCTAACTGTGTCTTTAAGGAACTCTGAACCCAGTTTCACATTTTAAATCAAACTAAACAAAGCAACCACAGGGGAAAAAATGTTACAGTTTAAGATGTGTTCCACATAGGTTCAAGAATTGTAACTGCTGGTGCTCTCTACTGCTCTGCTAGAGTGCCGGTTCTGTATACTGGACATTTTCAGTTATTAGAAGCCAAATTTTTCCATGTATCTGAATACAAGTTCTAAATCTATTTTTAAAACCTAGACAACTGATGATATAACTAAAGCCAAAAGATAATAAACAAGGAAGATTAAACAAAGTATTTGTTCAAGGTGGGGTTTGGGGTTTTTTTTTGGTTGGTTGGTTGATTTTTGTCGGGGGCGGGGGGGGAAATAATCAAAAGAAAGCTCTAACAAAGTTTAAAAGCCCTTATTCAAAGCATCTAGCTGTTGCCGACTTGCATGTTTGTTCCGAAGATTCTGTGTCATTGATGCACCGTAACTATAATGAAACCATTGAGTCAAACATTTAGAAAATGCTTTTATCCTTTTTGTTGTGCAGATTAAACAGGGGAAAAGGAGGAAGGAAGAAAAATAAGTACATATTCAAGAAGGAAATATCCTAGCTATTTTTGTATGACGTAAATGAATTACTGAAGAACCATTCCGGGAAAACAAGTTTGCACATAAGTATTCCCAATGCTCGTTTAATATAGGGCCTCAAAAGTGCTGTACCAGGTAATGTGATGATCAAGCTATTAACCTTGTTGCTTGTCTCATCAGTTAGGGACCTATCTCCCAGTGTTGTGTGAATGTTACCGCCAGTGTTGGTATTACCTTCATCGTAATGCTATGAGTCATCTCACTGTCACCTGGGCAACAAGGGCCAGCTAACATTACTGAGCAGAAATCCCACAAGATGTGCCTCTTGGAATAAGAATGGAGCGGCTAGATTTGGAGACTGCACCCTGCACTGCAATTGGGAGCGGACTGTAGTTTCGTGTAGTTACGTTTAGCTTTCCTTGAGGGTCATAAGTACAAAATCTTCAGAGATGCCACAGATCCTTTCATCAAACAAAACAAAGCTGCTGCAAAAAGCCAGAACTACCACAAAATCTGCACCAGGTAGTAGTCTGAATCCTCAAAGAAGAATGAAGTTTTACTTGCTGAAAGACTTAGTACATTATTACACTAGTCAAACCTCCTGATAGACTCCTTGCAAAGCTGCCTAGCACAGGGAGTACTGTACCTGGTATACATATAGTGCAGATACTATAGTACTTGGGGAGACATCATCATGCGGTTTACAAAGACACCCATCAGTACTACTTTTGCGTCTAACATTTACAGCCCAAAATAGCATATGTTTGTTCCCAAGAATATACCATATCCACATTGCATATTACTACTACCAACAAAGTTCTGAATAACCCAGTCTTTCCTGGAACTAAGAAATCTCAGCATGTTTTATTGATTTTGAAGGGGTTCAGAGGAATATTGTTTAGCGCCAACCAGCAACAACTTAACACCTGAATTCTCTGAAGCGAAAAATTAAATTAATGATCCCTTTATATATGTGATCAGCCACTTAAAACCACACAGCATGTAGAAGTATTAAAATGGTAGTTACCTAGAAAAATATCCAGACAGAACATTATTTGTACTACCTTTTGTGATTAAAATTCCAGTTAAGGTGTTGAAAATGTCCTGTATTCATAGATGCTGGAACTAGGGGCGCTGGAGATGTGGGAGCACCCTGGCTTGAAGTGGTTTCCATTAGATATAGGGTTTACAGTTTGGTTCGATGGCTCTCAGCACCCACACATATAAGAAGTGGTGCTGCAACAATTTATACCAATGGAATCCAGATACTTCTGTCCCACGCCAAATGAGAACACAAAATATTAACTGCTGAATGATTTTTTAAAGGCCATGCCCTGCTTGTGCATACTGTATGGAAATAAATGATACAAGGTCCAGGCTTTGGGGATTGAGGCATTATTTACAAATATGTTGTATTGATGTACTACCTAGAAACCAAATGTATTACTTTACAAATTAAACTTCAGTATTTAGGCAACACTTTGTCATAGGACTGAGGGGCAAAGTTTCTTAGACGTCTAGAAATTGTATCATCATCTTCGCTTATAAATTCCTATATTCTGGAAATTTTCTCCACTTGAGTCTCTGTATGAAAAATGGTTACTGAATGGATTTTTAGAAAGCCTAAATTTAAGAGTTTAAATTATTGTAAGTCTGGTCACCCATCAGAGAGACCATAAAATCTTATTATTCAGGGAGGTGTCCTCTGCCTTATTCTCACTGAACAGGGAGATCTGCCTATGAGATGGTTGAAATCCTGAGTGCTACCCTACATAGAACAGCAGACAAGAGACTTCTCATTTGAGAATGAAGTGGAAGGAAATTCTTTGAAATTAACCTTACAAAAAGCTGACTGGCTAAAATAAACACGTAAACGCTCAGGGAAGCAAAGATAAAAAGGATGGTGGGATTGGGCTGTTGAACTATAAAATACCACTGGCAAAACTCATGTCATGACTACACGAGTGGTGCTTTATAGATATAGCTATACCGATATTGAACTTCTAGTGAGGACAGCTTATAGTGGCAGAGTTGCAATTTTGTCTATCCCCCTCGCTCGCTCTCTCTCTGTCACACACACACACACACACACACACACACACACACAATCAGTAAAAGCACAGTTTTGCTGGTGTAACTGTCTACCTTAGGAGTTTCTACTGGCTCAGTTCTGACAATCAGGGATGACACCCCTAATCAACATTGCTATGCCAGCCAAGATCGTAGTGTAGACATAGCCCTGGTGAGTCAAACTTCAACTGACTATTTTGAAAATAAGCACCGAGCATATCCAGGTACTGGAGAACCCAGAAGACAAGACTTCCTCTGGCATAGCACTGTTGGTCAGGAGTGTGAAGACATGTGATCTCTGACCAACTCAGCTGGGCCAGCAAAAGCCTCTAGTATAGATTCAGTTATTCTAGCAAAACTGAGCTTTTGCCATAAAGCTTGTTTCACTTGGGTTGAGGGAGGTGGGAGGAGAGACAGAGAAATAAGCTATACCACTAAGAGCACTGCTTTGCCAGTATAAGCTACATCCAAACTTAGGAGCACTTGGCCAATATAGTATATCAGTATGCCTAACTCTGGTAAAGTGCTCCTAGTGTAACATGGCCTGTGTCCAGGGCCGGCTCTAGGATTTTTGCCGCCCCAAGCGGGAACAATTTTGGCGGCCGCCCCCTCACCCCCGTTTTTTTTCTTACCCCATCCCCAGCCCCGCCTCAGCTCCGCCCCTTCCCCAAATCCCCAGCCCTGCCTCCTCCCTCCCAGGCTCTCAAACCTGGGAGGGAGGGTGAGCAGCGGCGCGCGAATCAGCTGTTTCGCGCGCCGTGGTGTGCGAGCGGCAGCAGCGTAGGTGAGCTAGGGCGGCCGGGGCACATTTTTAGGGGCGGCATTCTGGCGCTGGCCATGCCGCCCCAAGCACCAGCTTGTTTTGCTGGTGCCTAGAGCCGGCCCTGCCTCTGTCTACTTTCTTTGAACAATTTTATTCCAGGTGTGCTGGAGGTTGACATCACGAGCAACTCTCATTTAGGACCCCTTTAAGAACAACAATTTAAGATAAGAAATGTTGGAGCATGATTTTAATACCCCTTGCAGAACCTTGGGACTAAGACACAATTTTCTATGAGGCTATGTGAGAAAAGGAGTAACATCAGAAGTCAACAGCAGACTCCTGATTTCCAATCTCAGTCCAGCTACTTAAAGCGATAGCAAACTGGCAACCTTTCATATTTTTAAACCTCATTTATTAGGTTGATTTGCTAAACTTTAAAAACAAAAGTGAAATCTGTTTTCAAAAGAAATATTTCTCCAGTTGTACAACATTTTATAGTAATATTTCTGCTAATAGAAACATCTTGTATTTCAAACCTGCACAAGCATGTTGCAATAATAGAAAGCAATGAGACTTAATGGATGAGGCATGGGACAAGGACCCAGGAACTCCTGAATTCTAATTCTGACTCTGCCCTAATGGATTGTGTGGCACTGGATAAATCACTCTCTCTGTGCCTCAATTTTCCCATCTATAAAATAGGAATAGTACTGACCAGGTTACGTTATAGGGGTGCTAAGTAAATCAAGAGGGTAACATTTTTACAGCACTTCCAACGTGCAAAGCTTGAAGTATTATTGTATGGGACACTATCCTTTCCTTTCAAGGAACAGTATTTGAGAAAGCTGAACTGCTTTTTGGAGATATGATTGTTAAGTTAATTAATATTATGAAATATGGAATGTGAATGTTGCAGTTAAGTCTGTGTATTTACTGTTTGTTTAAATTACAGCTCTATTATATGTATTGCATTTATTTTGCCATCCCACTACCACCAATAATTACTTACCCTCCTAACCCATGAACAACAGAAGTTGAGCCCAATTTCTAGCCCAGCTTACCTCCTGGAGTCCCTAACTTTTCCGGTGTCTCCAAGCCAATCATACCTGGCACATAATGCCTCAGCTCCTTATCCCATGCCACCAGATCCCTTCACACCCAAGTCTTGATTCCTCCCTAACCTTCTAGTCACTTCCCAGTAAGAGATTGAACTGACGCCTCACTCCCAGCACAAACCCCAATTCCTCTTTCCAGAACTGCTAGCAAGAGGTAATTTCATCCCTCTCCCCACAACACTCCTGATCCCCCATCCCATCACCTGCCATATCCAGCACAAATTCCAACTACCTGTACAATTCTCAAATTCTTTGCTCCCTGCAGTGACTAATTACAGCCTTTCTTTTCCAGCTTGTGTTGCAGTATGCACATGCAGGCACTTTCGTCCCCCTGCCTGTCTCCACAGAACACTGTTAGCAATCACAGAGAAAGCAGCCCATTCCTGCATTCTCCTCTCTATTAACATGCAGGGCTACTTTGTCTGAGAAGGATGGAGGAGGAGACAGGCCCCTGGACTCGTTTGAACACAGCAAAGGATAAGGAAAGCAGAGCCTATGACAGGAGGAATTGGAGTTCATAATGAGCCTGAACCTCAAACAAATTCACAGTGAACCTGGTTAAATGCTTATCTCTGCCAATGCAAGGCCAGAAGACAGGGTGGGAGGAACATACTGTCACAGTTCAGAGCACTGTGCCTGTATTTCCCCTTGGTGTCCCAGCAGAGACACTCACTCTCAGCTTCCACCTCCCCTCATATTGCCTCTCTTGAGTGAAGACCTACATTTCACTCCCTTCTGAGCAGGATAGGTTCTGACTGCACAGTTCCCTGCCTTCCCTGTGTATTTCCCAGCAAAGACAGTGTGCCTAAACGGACCTGCTTGCTTTCTTGTCAGAGACTAATAATGGAGTGATTGCTACAGGTATAAGTTACCACACAGCTCTTTATACAAAAGTGTACTTTATTCTTAAGACTAAAAGCACTAGAAAGCACATTAAAAACAATAAAAGAACCTGTACATATTAATACATTTACCAGAGTTCATCCCAACTCCAAAGTGGGCTTTGACAGGAAAAGTCTTTCAACGCCCTATCCTCAGGGTTTCCTTGTAGCTATAAGTCCCTCACAGCTTTAGCTCAGAGAAATGAGCTATGAGGCCCAGTCTTATGAGGCCTCAGTTGGCCAAGTCCTTCCAATCTTTCCCTAAGGATTAGGGCCTTCCGTGGACCAGAGGTCCTGGACCAGGAAGACCACCCCGAATCTGGAGAATGCATTTTGAACTAGTGTATGTGTTTCTCTCCAGGAGGGATGGCTACAAAGGTTGCTAATGGAGGAAGCATAGCTGCTGGAACTAGGGGTGGCTTGAAGTGGTTTCCATCATAAACAGGGTTTATAGTTAGGTTCAATGGCTCTCAGCACCCACACTATACAAATTGTTCCAGCACCCCTGACCTAATGAGCTTTTATGAAGAATCCTCCAAGGATGAGACCAGTTTGGAGACGTGACACCTAGATATATATTGAATATGCTTAGGAATAATCCATTTCTTTCAATGTGTCTTCCATTTTCACTTCTCTGTGTGTCTTTTGCTGAAATAGGAGTACCAAATATCTAGGGGCATATTAATCTGTTTACTCAATGTCATATACTGTTGCTACTGGAGCCCTCGGCAGTAGATACTAGTTTTCCACTCCACTCTAACCACACTCTATTCTAGCTGCTGGATAAGTTTGGGATATTTTTTCTATACTCTCTTAATATAATTGTTTTTCTTGGGTAGATGGAGATCCTGGCTCCTGCTGGACTACTCTTAAGACACTGGCATTTCCGATCTCAAGTGAGGATTTCTGTTCCAATTAAAGAAAGTAGATGTAAATGTAGATTTCAAACAATCCAAAACTTGCAAACTGATTGGGACTTGAGTCATGATTTATCAAATTGTAGATTGTGAAATGGAGATTTGGATTACAATTCCAAAGTACATCCTCCTCAAAGTTCAAGGATGTTAGGAACCAAAGTTTTGGTTCAACCCCATCTACTGTCACTAGAGCAAAGTACTGTCAGGAAAACACAAGTGTTTACTGCCCTCTCTTCCGATCATCAGTTTCTATGTCATATACTGGAAAATATTCTCTGAAAATATTGTTCCTGTAAAGTGGATTAAGCTATTTTGGAAAAAGGAACTCTGATTCCTAATAGTGTCCACACACTGAGTTATTCTGGAATAGTTCCAGAGTTACTCCATGGGTAGACAAGCCCTGAGATACCTCACATGCTTGCTTTTCAAGTGTGACAAACACCCAAACTGCACCATGCCTCTCACCACAAAAATGCTGCATCCTTTCAATGTTTTCTTAGAAACCCTATACACTATTCTAGGGACATATACTGGAGAGTCATTCTGCATTAATAAACCCAAATGAGTGACAGCACCATGCCTGAGTGTAGCCAAGGACAGATTAAGGTAGGATTCATAGACACCAAAGTTTGGATCCAAGTGTACTTAGTGGATCCCCTGCCACCAGAGATGCTTAGAGACTAATGGAAAAGCACAAGTTTGCATCAGCAAGGAGCCAGGAGAACTTTGGCTTGTTGTGGGGTGGGGTCCTTTGACTGGAAAGAATCTAGATCACATGAAGGCTTAACCAACCACTGACCACACACATTGAATATGTGCCAGCCACTGGTTAAATTTTAATTATGTGTTTCTCAGATACAGATTTGTAGCTCTTGCCCATGGCCCAACAATACCCAGATTCACATGCTGAGAATATGTTTGTAATGGGGCAAAAAACAGTAAAGGTTTTACAGCGCTGCTTTTGAGCACCAAGAATTGTGAGTTAAGCATGACAATATCTCAGAAAATACGATTTTGCTCTAAAAACAATTCTGACACATCTAATTGAGAGACATCTGGCAGCTCACTGCATTATCACACAGGAAAATCCAATTTGGGAGCATCCCAGAGGGGTGGGGGAGTGCTTGCCTTCTCTTCAGAATCTGGTAACAGTGTGATTGCTACAAGGGGGTGCCGAGCTTGTCATAGCACCTACAGTACTCACCCTCTTTTTCAGTGCTAATACCAATAAATGTTCTGGCATCAAGGTTTGTGCGGTGATTAAATCTCTTGAAATGACTTGATGTTCAGCAATAAAACTATAAATCATCATGATTATATCCCCACAGTCCCTGCTTACTCTTAGATTGGCACAAACTACCACAATTCTCTTCTGGCATGTGCCCTTGCCAACTGAGTAGGCAAAGAACACTCTGGGCTCTAACACCTGAGACTCTACACCACATAAAAAATGGTCAAAAAACCCTAAGAAAGTGAAAGTGAATAAATACTGATGTCTCATAGAAAAGCCAAGAGAGGAAAGACTAATTTACAACAGAAAACTAGGAAGAGAATTGTAAAGCAATTGCAGACCTAGCAAACAAAAGCATTACTCTTCGATTGCCCTATTAAACTGTTGCAATGTGTAGCATGCACTGTCTATTAAGGGGCTGATATAGCAAGTTGCTGAGTAGTCTCACCTTCCATTGCAGCTAATGGAGCTGACATTAAGGAAATAAACTACTAACACTGTCAATTAAAAAAAAAATCTAGATGAGGAGAATCCTGGGGATATGATGAATAACTGATTTGTATATAAATAGAATAATATTAGGTTCCCATAAGAATACTAAAAATGAACAAAATACCATACATGGAAAAGGATAATACATCATGCTGACAGCCATTTTAAGTATGCAGCAGCTATTCAAATTCTAATTTGAAGAGCATCACTTCTTAAATATATATTCTGGTAGGATGCTTCATCTTTGCTACAGGTATGTGATGATTTATTTTATCACAACACTGATTTACAAAAATTTCAATAAAAAAATCTGAGTTTTTTTTACAACGTGGTTATCTTTGCAATTATACGCATTTTGCATACAATCAGATTTTTATAAATTGACGGTCACAAGGCTAGAAAATACTGCAGATGTATAGCCTCTAAAACTGTGGGCTTTTTTCCCCAAAACCTCAAAGGAAAAGGAGGTAATTCAAGCCCCAATCCTGCAAATACTTATGCATACAGACTTCAGTGCGACTACATGTGCGCTTAAATTTGTACCCCTGCCTAAGTATTATGACTGAGGCCCAAATTTGCAGAAAATGATGTTTTTCTGCATTCAAAGATGCTAGCTGACCTTGAGGATAAGAATAAAATTTGACATCCCCCAATATGTGCTCAGTTCCATTCAGTGAAGATATTTGAATTCTCTATGCAGAGTTAAAACACAGACAGTCCATACTAACTTCATTTAATACTTCTGACTTCAACTTGAAGAGGAAAATTAGATTTCTCAATAGCTATTACTGGTTCAATCACTAAGAACCTGGAACTGTTTAGAGAGAACTCAAGCAAATATATGCACACTTCCACAAATAGTTGTGGCAATATATCTTAGTTCTGCCTTACAATCATCCAGCTGACTACAGAAACATCTAAAACACAACTCTAATATTCTAAAAATATATACAGCAATTCCTCATTAATCATTTAAAATGTTCTAAAAGGCTGAAGGTTAACTAAAGTTTAATTTTCTCCAACAGTTTTATGAAAATTCTAAGAGAACATGGACTCTTCCTGATTAAATGATCATGTACAGTATTTTCTGTACCCAACTTCTGCCCAGAGTGCCACCTGAAGTGTTTGCAAACTTTACTAATTTATTTAGTTGTCATGTTTTAGCTGACTTCATTGATCCAGTCTACTAGAAAGCTCTAAATTGCTAGAGAGCAACCCCTTTGACAATTTTAAAGATATCTAATCAGTCTTTCATTTTGCATACTCAGCAGTGAAAATGCCACCACTTCGACTCCTAATGGCAATTTAATTTGATTTAAAAGGAGGAGACCAATTGTGTGTTCACAGACAAAAAACCCCAACCACACCATACACAAAATTTCACAAAACCATGATACAAACCAGAGCTGTGATTCACTCCTGATAACTGTTAGTCATACAAATATAATTCAGTCTATATTTTTAACAAATCATTTATTACCATCTCTAATTGGCCTAAAGAATTCCTATCACCCTGGAAATAAACAGTGTCCCCCTGAATCAGCAGGACCATTTGACTAGCAAAGAAGCAGAACTGACTGGCTCAACATAAAGCCCCATCCTCTTGGCCGGAAGGATAATGAGAAAATTGGGAAATGCTTATGGCCTAACAATGGAAAGGCAAGAAGCTTCCCTTGTATATGGTAGAGCCAGGACTGCCTATCTGCATGTAAAGTTATAGGGGCCAATCATACTCCCAATAAAGTCCATTGGAATCTTTCCACTGACTTCAATGGAAGCTGGATTAGGCACATAGAAAATAGTCACTCATTCATAGAAAGTAGAAATAACTATTTGTGGCTAACTAGAAAACTTCCCTAATTTTTGTTCTTTAAATTAGTTTTGGCAGGCAATTCTACAGGAAAGAACCCCACAATACAGTGCACAATTAAGCTTACTGCTTCATGTTTCTTCCTTATTTTTCTCAGTTGAAAATAAAAATAATTGAATATAACCCAACATCAGAATATAAGAATGGCCATACTAGGTCAGACCACTGGCCCATCTAGTCCAGTGGTTCTCAACCTATTTATCATCGTGGGCTGCATATGTGTCCCACAAAGTGTTACCTGGGCCACAGGTTGACAACCACCGTGCCCCCCCCCACAAATCCCTATCCCCAGCACCCTCCGCCCAGAGACCCCTCCACAGAGTGGGGCAAGGAGCAGATAGCTGTGCGCAGGACAGGCGGCAGGGACCCCGACCCCCGGTGTGCGGGGATCCTGAACCCCACTGCGTGGGGCAGCCGGGACCCCGACCCTGCCGCTGCACAGGGCCGGGTGCAGCCGGGACCCCAACCCTCCGGCTGTGTGGGGCCGGGGGACAGCCGACAGGACGGACACACACGCTGCCGCTGCATGGAGCCGGTGGGAATGGGGGGAAGCAGCAGGACCCCAACCTTGCGTGGAGCAGGGGTGGAGGGGAAGGAAGCAGCAGGACTCTGGATCCGACCCTGCCAGTGGTGCTGTGGGATGGACAGCAGCCGGAGCCTGAACCCTGAGCCCACCACGCAGGGCTGGGAGGCAGCCAATGGACCAGCCCATGGCTTTTAGCACACAGCAGAGCTGGGCCACAGCTGTGTGCTAACTGGGCCGTGGGTTGAGAACTGCTGATCTAGTCCAATATCCTGTCTTCCAACAGTGGCCAATGCCAGATGCTTCAGAGGGAACAAACAGAACAGGCAATCAAGTAATCCACCCCCAGTCATCCACTCCCTTCTTCTGGCAATAAGAGGCTAAGGACACTCAGAGCATGGGGTTGTATCCCTGACCATCCTGGCTAATAGTCATTGATGGACCTATCCTTCATGAACTTATCTAGTCCTTTTTCAACCTGTTATAGTCTTGGCCTTCCCAACATCCTCTGGCAAAGAGTTCCACAGGTTAACTGTGTGTTATGTGAAGAAATACTTCATTTTGTTTTAAACCTGCTGCGTATTAATTTCATTTGGTGACCCCTAGTTCTTCTATTATGAAAAAGAGTAAGTAACACTTCCTTATTTATTTTCTCCTCACCAATCACGATTTTATAGGCCTCTATCATATCCCCCCTCAGTTGTCTCTTTTCCAAGCTAAAAAGTTCCAGTCTTATTAATCTCTCATTTGGAAGCTGTTCCATACCCTTTATTTTTGTTGCCCTTTTCTGTACCTTTTCCAACTTCAATTTGTCTTTTTTGAGATGGGGCGACCACATCTGCACACAGTATTTAAGATGTGGGCGTACCATGGATTTATATAGAGACAAAATGATATTTTCTGTCTTATTATTTATCCCTTTCCTAATGATACCCAACAGTTTTGACTGCCACTGCTCATTGAGTGGATGTTTTTAGAGAACTATCCACAATGACTCCAAGATCTCTTTATTGAGTGGTAACAGCTAATTTAGAGCCCATCATTTTGTATGTATAGTTGGGATTATGTTTTCCAATGTGCATTACTTTGCATTTATAATTATTCAATTTCACCTGCAATTTTGTTGCCCCGAAGTTCAAATGATGTCACTACTTCATTGGGTATCAGAATAAGTTCATTCCACTTTAAAAAATTTTTACTACAACATACTTTAACAATTTTAATGAGAAATTTGAGTACACCTCAAGCACCTTATGAAAAGGTGTTTCAGAAACACATGAGGTGTGCTATTCACAAGCAGAAAAAAGGTAAACCCTTGCCAGTTTTGCATTTGTGCCATTTAGCACTTTCTTTGGTCTAATTCTTTGTCCAGGTAATATTCTACATAGGGTTTCGGCCTTGACTCTACAGTAAAACAACCAGCGGGCACTAAATCATAAACTATTTGCAATAAGCATCAGACTGTAATATACACATAAATCTTGTACACTGCATTTTAAAATTGTAAAATTAACATTTGCTAAATAAGTTGACTATACTACTACTCTAATCAGTTATCTTCATTCAATCAATAATTAATTTACACTTGCTTTCACAGGCAGTCAAGTGCCATGGGACAGCAACTATTGTATTTGAAAGCACAGAGGATCTACAGTTTGTTCAGAAAAGACTTTTGGGGAAAAACGGTGGTTGTCACATAGCTGGCAGAAGGAAGCGGTAAGAATGGCAGATACACAAAGTACAAGCTATTCTGCTCACAGCTCATTATATTACCCTTTCGTTCTGCTCTGTGCTAGGAGCTAGGCCAGCCTGCACCCACCTCTTCACTTCTTACCAAAAGAGCTAAGAAAAGATGCTTGCAGTCTGTGGAGGACAACCTGGGAGCCTACCTACAAGCCTCCTGGTACATGGTATTTAAGGAGTCAAAAGGAGGACAACTCAGAGACTGACAGTGGGGAAATCAATTTAGAGAGGTCTCAGTCCCACGTTATTTGTATTGGGGAGCTAAGAGAAATAATTAACTCAAACAAAACACAGCCATTCTGAAATCAATGCTTTGCACACCAAAAAAAGTATTCTTTGCCATAACAAAATCTGGCTTTTTTATGAATAAAGGTTCTCTTCCAGGAAAGCACTTAAGCACGTGATTAACTTTGGCAACATGAGCAGTTTCATTGATCTCTATGGACTAAATCATGTGAGTAATGGTACATGTGATTAAGTGTTTGAATTATTTTCTTTTGGACCACTATTGCAATTATTCAGTTTTAATGAGGACATAAACCCCAAGTACATGAGCCTAAAATCTGGCAGTGAAGTGTTTACGTGCTAACAGCACAGATCTATGTAATTCTGTTAAACTGATTAATGATATATATAGTACTCTTTCCCTCACCATTACGCAACAAGGAGCTAATATGAAAGCCGTGGCAATGGATGTACAAAGGATATCAAATTAGCAACAAGCTCAATTAATACAATTCTACAAAGATTAAGTGATACATTTAATTAACTCTGTTTTGGCTTTTTTTCTTCTTTTTAAAACGCTTCAGACTTCAAGATGGTAAAATGTCAATGCATTGATGCTTCTGATAAATGTCTGTCAGGAATTCCAAACGAATACAACAAGCATGATTGTATAGCTTCACCTTATAGTGAAATCAGAATTATTGTCTTCTATTAGTTAATGGTCAGGATTATCCTAGAATTAATTTAACACAAGATGGAGCCAATCTCAGTTTATACAGAGTAAAGCAGGCCACAGGCTTGATAGTACAAGATGCCATCAATTCCCACTGAGTACGTGCCCTCAGCACCTTGCAGGGGTATTAAACCATATTTCAGGATTGGGCCCTATATTTATATAAACTTGTTCATGATCATAGAATCATAGAAGATTAGGGTTGGAAGAGATCTCAGGAGGTCATCTAGTCCAACTCCCTGCTCAAAGCAGGACAAGCCCCACCTAAATCATCCCAGCCAGGGCTTTGTTAACCCAGGCCTTAAAAATCTCTAAGGATGGAGATTCCACCACCTCCCTAGGTAACCCGTTCCAGTGCTTCACCACCCTCCTAGTGAAATAGGGTTTCCTAATACCCAACCTAGACCTCCCCCACTGCAACTTGAGACCATTTCTCCTTATTCTGTCATCTGCCACCACTGAGAACAGCCTAACTCCATCCTCTTTGGACCTCCATAGTTGAAGGCCACTATCAAATCCCCCCTCACTCTTCTCTTCTCCAGACTAAATAAGACCAGTTCCCTCAGCCTTTCCTCCTAAGTCATGTGCCCCAGTCCCCTGATCATTTCCATTGCCCTCAGCTGGACTCTCTCCAATTTGTCCACATCCTTTCTGTAGTGGGGGGCCCAAAACTGTACACAATACTCCAGATGTGGCCTCACCAGTGCCGAATAGAAGGGAATAATCACTTCCCTCGATCTGCTGGCAATGCTCCTACTAATGCAGCCCAATATACCATTAGCATTCTTGGCAACAAGGGCACACTGTTGACTCATATCCAGCTTCTCATCCACTGTAATCCCCAGAAATGCCACTTAGTCAGTCAGTCCCCAGCGTGTAGCAGTGCACGAGATTCTTCTGTCCTAAGTGCAGGACTCTGCACTTCTCCTTGTTGAACCTCATCAGATTTCTTTTGGCCCAATCCTCCAATTTGTCTAGATCACTCTGGACCCTATCCCTACCCTCCAGCATATCTACCTCTCCCACCAGCTTAATGTCATCCGCAAACTTGCTGAGGGTGCAATCCATCCCAACATCCAGATCATTAAAGATGATGTTGAATAAAACCAGCCCCAGGACTGGGCACTCCGCTTGATACCGGCTTCCAACTAGACATCGAGCCGTTGATCACTACCTGTTGAGTCCGATGATCTAGTCAGCTTTCTATCCATCCAATGCTTATTTTTTTAACTTGCCAACAAGAATACTGTGGGAGACCGTATCAAAAGCTGTGCTAAAGTCAAGATATACAACACCCACCGCTTTCCCCATATCCGCAGAGCCAGTTATCTCATCATAGAAGGCAATTAGATTGGTCAGGCATGACTCGCCCTTGGTGAATACGTTTTTAGTAGCACCCACTGATTAAGAGCAAGTAAAAACACAAGCCTCAAGTCATATTTATGGTCCAAATAATTTCTATTTTTGGTTTTTCCAAAATATTCAAATTCAGACATTTGTCAGCATTGTTGATTTGAAATTCTGAATAGCTTCACAATAGCTACCTGTGCCATGTTTCTCTCGATCTTGGCTGCAGCTTCCATTAACATTTCATCCTATATTCCCCAGATATTTTGACTCAGAGATTTAAAGTACTCAATGGCTGTTTAAAAAACAAACAAACCAAAAATAGCCTTCAAGCCTGTTTGATTTATACTAGCACTGTGATCTTCTCTGCTTTACTGTGCTGTCTTCTTTAAAGACGCTCCTCCTTCAGAAGCTATGCCCTCTCAACCCAACAGGGTGTCAGACGGATATGAAAACATCAGTATAGGTGAGAGTAAACCTTTTGCAATCATTAAATTTAGCAATCCTTATTTAGTAATAAGCTACAAATACATCTACATTTGATAAATATGTATAATGTTGCAGCCTGAGAGAGGCACATTATTTCCATCACTGAAAAATACTATACTCACATTATTTTATTATGGGTATTTTCTCCATTTTACAAATGGGGAAACTGAGGCATGAGGAGAGCCAGTGACTTGTTCAAAGTCACACAAAACCTATGAGATAGCTAGGAAATGAGCCTAAATGTGCTTAGTCCCAATCCAGTGGCTTAATCATCCTTCCTCTCAGATGGCCAAAGGTATCCAACCTAATCCATACAGTGAACACTTGCTGGTTTTCCCTGATAACAAAATACATTTTCAACACAATTAAGATAATTGATTTTTTAAGAAATATAGTCCAAAGACAAGATAATTTTCGCAGCAAGAGGGGAAAAGGCAAGAGGATTTCCTTGCACCCCAACGTTAGCTTCCGATCTCAAGAAAAGCAGCAGGAGTTGATCCCACTTAAAGGCTTTTTCATGGCTTTTGAAACAGAAGTCTCACTACCTATGAAACTATGTAGTATTCACTGAGACTACCCATGAGGGTGCCCGTTAGTACCATCTCTGATGTTTTGTTTATTTATGAAGATGATGTGAACAAAACCGACAAACCCATTGTCCAGCCCACTGGACAACCAATTAATGGTAATGACTTTCAGCCACAACTGATAGAAGGAAATGCAGTGGAGCTGCCTGTTGCCTCACTAAAATCTAGAAGCATCATGCATCCCAAGCCCTCTCCCCTAGAAGCTCTAACACTGCTGATTGCTGTTTCTGCTTTTCTTCATTAGCATGACTCTCACTTCACCACAAGAGAATTTGGGTCCCAATCCTGCACCTGCACAGATTATTCCCACTGAATTTTACTCACACAGAGTGTAAAGTTAAACAAATGTACAAGTCTTTATGGGATCATAGAATCATAGAATATCAGAGTTGGAAGGGACCTCAGGAGGTCAATCTAGTCCAACCCCCTGATCAAAGCAGGACCAATCCCCAGACAGATTTTTGTCCCAGATCCCTAAATGGCCCCCTCAAGGATTGAACTCACAACCCTGGGTTTAGCAAGCCAATGCTCAAACCACTGAGCTATCCCTCCTCCTTCCCCTGATGGTGGCCCCAGAACTTTCTGGGCATGTCAACACTGCAATACAAGACTGAAGGCCCAGCTCCAGCTGGCCCAGATCAGCTAAGTCCGGCTCAGGCCTACAACATTGCAGTGTAGACATTTGGGTTCAGGCTCTGAAACCCCGACAGGAGTGAGCATCTGAGAGGCCAGGCTCAGAGACACTCACCCTTATCTGGGTTTCAGAGTCAGGGCTCTAGCCTGAACCCAAACGTCTATTCTACAATTTTTAGCACCAGCCCCTAAGACAGCTGACCCGGACTATGAGACTTAATGCCGAGATTTTTCATTGCCCTGTGGATGTGGCCTCAGTTAACTTCTCCCATCTGTTCTGCCTTACCATGCCATCTTCTCTCTTCCCATCCTATATCCTTCTTGCTTTCCATCCTCACGGCTTCCTCTCCTCCGTGTTTCTCTGTTCCTTGAACCAAATTTACCCTTTCACCTCAGTTCCACTTCCAGTCCCACTCAATGAAAATAGCATATTAATTAGAGCTGGGGAAAAAATTTCTGTTGAAAATAGTAAGTTTGCTGAAAAATGCAGTTTTGGGGCAACCAAAACTATTAGTCAACTCGGGCCAAATAAAAAATAAGGAAAATAAATTCAAAACCAAAACTGTTCATTTCGACATTTCAAAACAAATCATTTTGATGTTATGCTTCAAAACTGTTTCATTTCAAAATATCATTACAAAACAATGTTCAAATCATTTCACTCAACCCAAATGAATTTTTTTTTTTTTTTGGGTTTTTCATTTCAGCAAAATAAGAAAAACACACAAAAACAGTTAGTTTGAAACTAAGCACTTCCCCTCCTCCCCCGGGATATTTTATTATGGTTACCAAAGTGGAAAAAAAATCAACTGCTGAGCTCTAATATTAACTGATTATGCTTCTTTAAAATCTATCAGAATGTATATACCCTTTTGGTCTATGCAGATAGTGTGTCCGCGCTTACATACATATAGCAGCATCCAGCGGAGTCTCAGTGTGAACATAATGTTGATGAATATGGCTGTATATTTGTAGCTCTTATCCTCCCCTCCCCTAATACATACCACCCCATTATTATCTGCTACCACACTTTGCATCTTTTCTATATTTTAGATTGCAAGCTCTTTGGAAAAGGAACTCGAGGCTTGGAACTTCTATATTTTAGATTGCAATCTCTTTGGAAAAGGAACTTGAGGCTTTCATCCGAACGTATGGTACTTGGTGCATTTTTAAGTATGCAATAAATAATAGTGACATCATCCTCAATCCCTCTAAAACATTCATTCCTGACAGAAAAATAAATGCAACATAAATACTGGCACATCTTGAACTGAAAGTCAGCTAGGCTGAACTGAAATGCACCTTGCTAGTGTTATCATACGATTCTGGAGAACTTAAATTTTAATTCAAAAAGTTTATGGCCCTCAGATCTGTTAAGAAAACCATCCCTTTTCCTCTACGGCCACAGTACAAAACTTCCTACAACTTTTATTTCCTAGTGCTTTGCTCAGATATTTTTCTCCCCTGCTAAAAATATTCCACTATAAACCGAATTTAATCATGACAGGACAGGTTTTACCTGGGAAAACTATTCCCTTCTTATCTCCACAGAACAGGAATATGATCTCCTTTGCCTAAACTTCTGCAGTTACTCCCACCTGCCTGCATGTATGGGCTGTGTGATTGGGTGGTCTGTCTCTGAAGGAGGCTGCAGGAGCTTTTTTTGTTTTTTCCTTTGAGTTTTGGTTCTCTTTCCTGTTCGGAACAGCAAGAGTGTGTGAACAAAAGTGATATAAGTGTGAAAGGTAGTTAATTGTACTTTTGTTTTTTTTTTCTTCTCTTTGTTAATCACGGCATTGTTCTCTTTCTGCCCTTTCTAGAAGACTAGGGAAAAGGACAAACAGACAAATCTGTACTCAGGTGTACAAGTGAATGGCGGTGGTTGCCAGGCTATAAATTACTGGCAGATACAGATTTGCCAAATCTTGTTGGAGCACAGGTGCAGCAGGTTAGCAAATGGGAACTGGAGGCACAGAAAACTGGCTAAAAAACCTGAAAACCTGATGAGAAAAGGAGCTATTTATGGTTCAGAACTGTCTAGTGCAGAGCCCCATTATTTTGGGCTTAGATCCTTATGCTATTGTTCATTGTAGCCATTGATACCGTTTTGGTTCCTTTCCCTATTATGTGGAAAACTCAAATTTCATTTCCCTCCTCCCTGACTGGACTGGAACCTATTTTCTTTATAAGCCAATCCAGACACTTGGTCTTTGACAGGCTGCATCAGTGGAGTAACTCAAAGACTTTTGGCCCAATTCTGATCTCACACACTGGACTAAATCCATAATGTCAGAGTTACATCAGTGTAAAAATGTTGAGAGAGAGAGAGAGAGAGAGAGAGAGAGAGAGAGAATGAGAATCAAGCCCTCTATCTTAATTCCATTCCAGAAGCAGTTGGGTCAAAACCAGAGGCATTACTCCTCCTTGTCCTTCATTCCACATGGTTCTGACAATTCCTGTGTACTCCCTCTATTCAGCTCTGTTAGAGCAGAGGAGGAGGAGGGGGAGGTGTTAATCTCCTTCAGAAAGCAACATCTGACACATAGCCAGTGGGTGATAATGGCTACATTCCAATAAACTGACATACCACCACTCATTTACAGTGAAATTAAACTTGACTATAGGAGGAGTGAAAGTGCACTGAAGTAATTCATAACTTACATTCTACTTCTTTATAAGCAGAGTCCCACTATAAAGTGATCCTACTATACATACATTCACAGGAAGAAAAAAACAGTATATTATATTTTCTATATATGTGGTAATTGATACAAAGTAATGCACTACTATTCAGTTCAAGATTTAATAACTAAAATCTTCAGCTAATTTAACTAATAAAATGGAAATGCATTCCATACAGCAAAAGAAAATTAAACTAAACATGGCAAATAGCAAACGTACTGAAAAACTAAAAATGAATCATGATATGAACATGCCCTAGCTCCCCACACATTCCTCCTCCTTATACCACAGAGTTAAACCAGCACCATCATAACAGAGGGAAAGAAGGTGGCAGTAGCTTTATTTACATATAAACAATTATGTAACAGTAAACAAAACAATTTATGAGCAATACAGCAAAATGAAAACCATAGTTAGGACCTCTCCAGATGAGACTACCACCCAATCCCTAAAGGGAACCACATTCCATTTCACCTTGGAGTTGCTACACACTCCCACCTTCACATGGAGTAACTCATGCCACCCCTGTCCCTTCTACCCTAAAATAAACAAAAACAAAGGCCCAGTTTGTACTCCCGGAGCTAAGCTCATCTGTACAGTGTGAATCCTAAGGAACAGTACTAAGTCAAAACCAAAAATGAATTTACTCTATTCTATCTATTGTTGCATGTTTACCTAAAGCTCCAGAGCATTTTACTATTAACATGAAGTGTTTTTACGGTCTCAGTTGTAAAAGATGCACCTTTTGTCAGAAACCAAGGAATTTTTTTCTTTCCATAAAGATGTTCCAAATGTCAAATAATACATAGGCAACATGCTCTACAGACACTGCTTCACTTCAACCATAACACATCATCAATACCGGCAAAGCAATTTGCAGATCCAAGCTGAAGATAATCCTGACAAGCTGTCAGACCATACTTGAAAATAACTGCCAGGTCTATATCAGGGCCAACTGAAACGCTGACATTGATTTTTTTTTCCCCCAAATGAAAATTCCTCTCCCCAAATCCATCTCTCCAACTTGAGTGTATGGTTATTTCCAAGGCCATATGGGTTTGTTTCACAACCTACCTAAAAAAAAACCCCAGGCAACACTAGCTGAATTGCCTCCTCTCCTCTTGAAATCTGTGTCTATTTGTATAAAATTCATCTTATGTAGAGATGTGTACAGTAAATTTTCACCCAGTAAATCCCAGACTAGGACTAATAAACAATTTGTAATGCAGGTCCCTCTAATAAAAATGTGACTTGGTACATTTACACTTTTCCCTCCATCTCAACTAGTTTACTATTCAAAGAGTGTTTTTGATAATATCTTCATGACAGTGCATCCATTCTTTATCCAGATCTTGAACTTATAAGAAGTTGTCACTGTATTACTGTACTGTTTGTCACATGAAGAAAAGATGAGGTGGGAAACGATCACCTGGTTTTATAAATTAAACTGGGCCTCAACAGATGAGAAGCCAAAGGGTAATTTGTCATATCAGATTAAATCAAGCAAGCATGAATCACAAAGGCAACATATAAAAACAATACATACAAACTATATATTCCCAAACAATGTGAATGAAGTTACCATACTCTCAAATTCCTCATTAATGAATGGATGAATAAGCTTAAAATCCATTTTTTTTAACCATTCACATTTTTATGAGAGTCATGTACTCAAGTGTACAAGAACAAATCACCCTATAAAAATCCAGTGTGGGACTTTCTGGGAGGGGGAAAGGAGGAGGTTTGGTTCTCTCCTCCCCCAACCCAAGTAAATTGGGTTCTTATAAGGAACTGGTGAATTAATTGGATACAACAAGAATTTCACCCAGAAATCAAAATTAAACCCAAGTGGTTGTCTCTGATTGTGCTCCTCTATATGACTTAATTTCTGTACTGCCAAGTTACTACTACCCAACTGGTCTACACTACGACTTTAATTCGGATTTATCAGCTTTAATTCGAATTTACCCTGCAACCGTCCACACAACGACGCTATTTATTTCGATGTAAAGGGCCCTTTAAATCGATTTCTGTACTCCACCCCGACGAGCAGAGTAGCGCCAAAATCGATTTTAACATTTCGAATTAGGGATAGTGTGGCCGCAATTCGATGGTATTGGCCTCCGGGAGCTATCCCACAGTGCATCATTGTGACCGCTCTGGACAGCAATCTAAACTCGGATGCACTGGCCAGGTAGACAGGAAAAGCCCCGCGAACATTTGAATTTCATTTCCTGTTTGCCCAGCGTGGAGAGCACAGGTAACCACAGATAGCTCATCAGCACAGGTAACCATGCAGGCTGATAATCGAAAAAGAGCACCAGCATGGACCGTGAGGGAGGTACTGGATCTGATCGCTGTATGGGGAGAGGATTCAGTGCTTGCAGAACTTCGTTCTAAAAGACGAAATGCAAAAACTTTTGAAAAAATTTCCAAGGGCATGATGGAGAGAGGCCACAATAGGGACTCTGAGCAGTGCCGCGTGAAAGTCAAGGAGCTCAGACAAGCCTATCAAAAAACAAAGGAGGCAAATGGTCGCTCCAGGTCAGAGCCGCGGACATGCCGCTTCTACGCCGAGCTGCATGCAATTCTAGGGGGGGCTGCCACCACTACCCCACCTGTGATCGTGGATTCTGGGTCGGGGATAGTCTCATCAGCGACGCCTGAGGATTCTGCCGATGGGGGAGAGGAGGAGGAGGAGGAGGAGGAGGAGGATGAGGATGAGCTTGCAGAGAGCACACAGCACTCCGTTCTCCCCAACAGCCAGGATCTTTTTCTCACCCTGACTGAAGTACCCTCCCAAGCCAGTACCCAAGACTCTGACCCCATGGAAGGGACCTCAGGTGAGTTTACCTTTTAAAATATAAAACTTGTTTTAAAAGCAAACGGTTTTTAATGATTACTTTGCCCTGAGGACTTGGGATGCATTCGCGGTCAGTTCAGCTACTGGAAAAGTCTGTTAACGTGTCTGGGGATGGAGCGGAAATCCTCCAGGGACATCTCCATGAAGCTCTCCTGGAGGTACTCCAAAAGCCTTGCCACAAGGTTTCTGGCAGTGCATCCTTATTCCCTCCTCCATGGTAGGACACTTTACTTGCTGCAAGCATGGCGTGGTCATCTGGTATCATTGCCTGACAAAGCCTGGCAGCGTATGGTCCCGGTGTTTGCTGGCATTCAAGCAACATCCGTTCTTTATCTTGCTGTGTAATCCTCAGGAGAGTGATATCACTCCTGGTAACCTGGTTGAAATACGGGAACTTAATTAAGGGGACAGAGGTGGCCGTTCCTACTGGGCTGTTTGCCTGTGGCGGAAAATAAATCCTTCCCTGCAGTTAGCCAAGCGCAGATGGGAAATTGGCCCTGAGTTTTTTGCGTTTGGCTAGCAGGGATCTTCCCTGTTACCAGCCACGCGGTGGGGGGAGGGGTACCATGATCATCCCAGAGAATTCATGGCAGGAGGGGGGCGGCGGCGGGGGGGGGGGGTGGTTAGTTTGGTGCCTGCAGGGATCTTCCCTGATACCAGCCACGCGGTGGGGGGGAGGGGTACAGCAATCATCCCAGAGAATTCATGGCGAGGGGGGGGTGGTTAGTTTGTTTTCTGCTGCTGCTGAATGTTAACAGAAAAACCGCAGCACTCTACAGGCTATGCTTGGTATGTGGGAAAGGAGGGCGCAGAAGCTGTAAAACAATGGCTTACCATGGCCGCATGCAAGCCGAATTCTGTTGCCCAGACCTGTGATCTCTAGCAGCAAAGCCACAGGCACTCAGCATTAAGAGGCAAAATGCGACCTTGCACAGAAATCACATGTGCTATGTAATGTGAATAGTGTTGGTCACCGTGAAAGAGTATAAGCATTGTTCTGCAAAATGTAGCTTTTTAAACAAGTCTCTCTTTTTTCCCCTCCCTACAGCAGCTGCAAATTCCTCAAGCCTCCCTCCTCCATCCCGAAGGTTATCACAGATAAGGCGTCGTAAGAAGAGAACGCGAGACGAGATGTTTTCTGAAATTATGGAATCCAGCCGCAGTGACAGAGCTCATCTGAATGAGTGCAAGGAAACAGTTTCAAAGTATAGGAAAGAAGCCAGTGAACGTGAGGACAGGAGGGACCAACGTGAGGACATGAGGGACCAACGTGAGGACAGGAGGGACCAACGTGAGGACAGGAGGGACGCTCGAGATGAGAGGTGGCGGCAGGAAGACCAGAGGAGGCAGGATGCAACGCTGGGGCTGCTGCCTGAGCAAACAGACATGCTCCGGCGTCTGGTGGAGCTTCAGGAACGGCTGCTGGAAAACAGACTGCCGCTTCAGCCCCTGTTCCACCCTCCCCCCTCCCCATGTTCCGTATCCTCCTCACCCAGACGTGTAAGAACACGGTGGGGGAGGCTCCGTACACCTTCCCATTCCACCCCAGTAGACAGCCCAAGCAAAAGGCTGTCATTTTTTTAACCTTTTCTTTGTGTCTTTTTCCTTCCCAGCAATCCTCCTCCCAAATACCACCCGGGTTCCCTCCCTCTTTTTCTAATCTATTAATAAAGAATAAATGATTTTTAAATGATAGTGACTTTATTTGGTTTGAAAGAAAGCTGGGGGAAGGGGGAGGGTGGGTTCCTTACAGAAAATCAGTCAATAAAGGGGGCGGGTTTTCATGAAGGAGAAACAAACAGATATTTCACACTGTAGCCTGGCCAGTCATGAAACTGTTTTTTAAAGCCTCTCTGATGCACAGCGCTTCCTGGTGTGCTCTTCTAATCGCCCTGGTGTCTGGCTGCGCGTAATCAGCAGCCAGGCGATTTGTCTCAGCCTTCCACCCCGCCATAAAGGTCTCCCCCTTACTTTCACAGAGATTGTGGAGCACACAGCAAGCAGAAATAACAATGGGGAGATTTCTTTGGCTGAGGTCAGAGCGAGTCAATAATGATCGCCAGCGACCTTTTAAACGGCCAAATGCACATTCTACCACCATTCTGCACTTGCTTAGCCTGTAGTTAAACAGCTCCTGACTCCTGTCCAGGCTGCCTGTGTACAGCTTCATGAGCCATGGCATTAAGGGGTAGGCTGGGTCCCCAAGAATAACTATTGGCATCTAAACATCCCCAACGGTTATTTTCTGGTCCGGAAAGTAAGTCCCTTGCTGCAGCCCTTTAAACAGAGTAGTGTTCCTGAAGACGCGAGCGTCATGAACCCTTCCCGCCCAGCCCGCGTTGATGTTGGTGAAACGTCCCTTGTGATCCACAAGTGCTTGCAGCACCATTGAAAAGTACCCCTTGCGGTTTATGTACTCGGTGGCTTGGTGCTCCGGTGCCAAGATAGGGATATGGGTTCCGTCTATCGCCCCACCACAGTTAGGGAATCCCATTGCAGCAAAACCATCCACTATAGCCTGCACATTTCCCAGAGTCACTAACTTTCGTAGCAGCACCTGAGTGATTGCTTTGGCTACTTGCATCACAGCAGCCCCCACAGTAGATTTGCCCACTCCAAATTGATTCCCGACTGACCGGTAGTTGTCTGGCGTTGCAAGCTTCCACAGGGCTATCGCCACGCGCTTCTCAACTGTGAGGGCTGCTCTCATCTTGGTATTCTGGCGTTTCAGGGCAGGGGACAGCAAGTCACAAAGTTCCATGAAAGTGCCCTTACGCATGCGAAAGTTCCGCAGCCACTGGGAATCGTCCCAGACCTGCAACACTATGCGGTCCCACCAGTCTGTGCTTGTTTCCCTTGCCCAGAATCGGCGTTCCATGGATAGAATCTGCCCCATTAACAACATGATCTCCAAAGCACCGGGGCCCGTGGTTTCACAGAATTCTGTATCCGTGTCCGTGTCCATGTCCATGTCCTCATCATGCTTGTCGCTGCGCTGCTGCCGCCGCTGCCTCCTCGCCTCGTTTTTCTGGTCCTGGCTGAGCATAAACTCCACGAGAACGCGCGAGGTGTTTACAATGTTCATGACTGCTGTCTTGAGCTCAGCGGGCTCCATGCTTGCCGTGGTATGGAGTCTGCAGTGTTCACCCACCCAGGAAAAAAGGCGCGAAAATGGTTGTCTGCTGTCCGTTGCTTTCATGCAGGGAGGAGGGAGGGAGGAGGTGAGGCTGTACCCAGAACCACCTGCAACGATGTTTTTTGTCCCATCAGGCACTGGGATCTTAACCCACAATCCCAATGGGCGCGGGAGACTGCGGGAACTATGGGATAGCTATGGGATAGCTACCCACAGTGCAACAGTGCAGAAATCGACGCTAGCCCCGGTACTTGGACGCACACCACCGAATTAATGTGCTTAGTGTGGCCGCATACATTTCGACTTTATACAACCTGTTTTTCAAATCCGAATTATATAAATTCGTATTAATCCCATAGTGTAGACATACCCCTTGACAGATTCTCTCAAACAACCAAATGCAAAAAGAAATTATTACGTGGAAATCAGTTCTGATGACATCCCCAGCGAAATTTCTAAACCAGAAATGTACAGATAAGCAAGTATTCAAACCCTGTTATATTTATGTGAATCAAACCTCCAGGATTGTAAGGGTCTCATGTCAATATTTTCCTACTTCTGCATAATTTAAAAGCCTCTTTTCAGTATTTGTGGCTTAAGCTCTTGTTGCAGTGCAGAGACAGGTACAGAAATGTGTGCAAGGAAAGGAAGACAGGATGCTATACAGAACTGAAGTTATTCCTTTTCATCCAAATGTATTAGAAAGTTTTAAACAGAAAATGTTCATATGGTTATAACAATGCTATAGTTGCTTGTAATCTTATGTCGAGTTCACTATGCTTGTCTGGAAAGAATGGGGCAGTCTATTACAGAGGTAATTTAAAAAAACCCATTGAAAGGACGAATCAGAGGCCAATTTGTGGTTCATTACTATGTCAGCAACTCATCAGGCCTGACATGCTCGTTACACCTCACACACTGGTGTAATAATATTTAAAAAGTGGCATGTAATATATTGTTTGAAATCTAACAGCATAGTGGTCATTAGTGCCACAAGGCAAACAGCTCACTGGTCTCAGGTAAATGAGTTTCAGGTGGCCTGACCAAGTCAGCATACCCCAACTCACTATGGTTATAGCCTGTATCTAACAGGCCTCATGTAAGATATCATTAGAAATTAACAACTTACCAATCATTAATATTCTTCCACGATGTACTCACCCTGTGCATACAATAAGTTACGAATGAGCATTAGAATTGTATTATTAAGTGTGTTTGGCAATCAGTGCATAAGCACAGGCTGCCTTAACAAAGGAATGTGTATTTGATTCTCTGACCAGCCCAGTTTTCAGGCAAAGACAATGAAGGCCCATTTTTACATATTCGGGGGAGGCTACAGTATAGCATCTACACCCAGCAGGAGAGAGAAGCTTGGTGTAGGTTTTACTTTTCAAAGAAAACACTATAGACCAGTAAACTTGTTCAAAGACAGGGGTGCTGAACCTCAAGTGATGAGAAATTGAATCAACTGATTATTGTATTATAAAAGTATACAGAGATTTTTTTCTGAAAGCTAATGACACCCTGATTAATATCATTGTGAAATGTCTGTATTAACACTATCTGGATACTTAATGATATTATGTTTTAAAATCTATGACCAAACAGGGAGAAACAGGTTCCCTCCTAGACAGGAAAGAAGGTAGCTATTTATCTGTCAAAACAATGAAAGCACTATTTACATACAGGGGGAGGGAAGCCCACAGGAAG
This sequence comes from Chrysemys picta bellii, assembly GCF_011386835.1. Classification (NCBI taxonomy): domain Eukaryota; kingdom Metazoa; phylum Chordata; order Testudines; family Emydidae; genus Chrysemys; species Chrysemys picta. Next base: position 41,564,196 of record NC_088797.1, read on the forward strand.
TGAAGAATAGCATGAGGTCACCCTGCCTGTTGAAATAAAGTCACTGAACTTTGAAAGACAAGCAAAGACAGAAGCCATCTTTGGCATCCATTACTAGATAGAAAAGAAGGGAACAAAGATATAGCAAACTTAGAAAGATGTGTCCTTCACCAATGGGGGAGGCTGAAGACCAGTGCTCCCTCTAATTTTTCCCACGCATATGTGGAATGAATTTTGTTATGTGCACCAATATGGAGGTGGTGACATCACCTCCACATAATAAAATGCATGTGGTGGGGGGGCAGGGATGGGGTGCGGGCTCTGGCTGGGGGTGCAGGCTCTGTGGTAGGGCCAGGGATGTGGGGTTTTGGGTGCAGGAGGGGGATCTGGGCTGAGGCAGGGAGTTGGGGTGCAGGAGGGGTGAGGGCTCCACTTGGGTGTGTGGGGCCAGGGATGAGGGGCTTGGGGTGCAGACAGCCTGGGGGCTATGGCGGAGAGAGAGAGAGAGAGAGGACTCACCCTAGCTCTCTCTCCCCACAGCAGCACCTGGGCTGGGGGGCGGAGGGGAAGAGGTGCCTCTCCCCACTGCTGCAGGTCTGTGCTGGGACCAGCAGGGAGGGGCGCCTCTCCCTGCCATGCAGGTCCATGCTGGGGGAGAGGCATCTTTCCCCATTGCAGCCCTGAGCGCCTGCACAAGGCTTAATAAGCAGCTGCACAGCTTAGAGGGCACTTAGCTGAAGATTCTAGGGATTGAATGTAGGTGAGAAACCTATTTATACAAAGATCTTTCACTTGCGAATACAAGAGAAGCCAGAACCTTGTACTTCTAGCCATGGCTGACTTTCCTTCAGTCAGACCCTTCCACAGAAGAAGAATTACTGGTGAGAGAAACCATCTTGAACAAGCCTGTACCTTGATAGACTAAGTTTCACTTTTATTTGCTTATAACCGATTCCAACTTTATTCCTTTTTTGCTCAGCACCACTTGACCTATGTCCTATTGTTAAAACGTGTTTTATTTTTATTATAAACCAGTGCAGTGCTGGTGTTTAAATGGAAGGGTGTATTTACCTCAGTTAAATTAATAAGCTGCGATGTACTTGTGTGTCTTTAGAGGAATTAACCTTATTTCTTCTCTGAATTTTCCAGGAGAGGGCTGGCCATTACAGAGCATACAGCTTAGGAAAAGTGGGGACTAGGAGTGTGTTGGGGTCACCCTGCAAGTAGTAACCAAGGCTAGTGGAAGCCAAGGTGGGGCTGTAGACACAGTACTAGTGTCAGAGCTGCTGAACCAGGGTTGTTTAGCACACAGATACTCAGTTTGTGACCTGCATGCTTTTAGCCTGGTTGGGAGCATCCTAAATTGGGAGTTAAAGCAGCAAAACCATATGAGACACCAGAGTTCAGAGTAAATGGTGACATAACCCCTTATGGATCTAACCCCAAACCCTGTGACAGAGAGGATGACTAATGCATAGTGCTCCGTTGCCTTGTCACTTCAGAGTAACAAGACATAAAATTCAAGTATCAAAGTGGAAACAGTGAAATGAAGGAAAGAGACATACTTTAGTGTCAAAGATGAGTTTTGCATTGTGCTCAGAAAGTAAGTTTAGGCTCTGACCAATTCCACATGAAGGCAACTCCACTAAAAATAAATCTGCCAGCCCTCAACAGTGAACACACAGGGGCTGTCAGACAACTTACACAAAATACAGGAGTGAACATGGGAGACATCTACTTCACCCAGAGACTAACAGATCCATTGCTTATGAAAGGAGTTCTCCTAGGGATTCTAGGAGAGATATTAGGAGGCACTGGGGGAATGTTGCCCACTGGTTCGAACACTGCACTGGGTGGGATTCAGAAAAAACTGTGGTTCTATTCTTGGATCTGCCACTGGCACATCACTTCACTGCTCTGTGCCTCAGTCTCCTCTTCTTTACAGTGGTGATAAGGAGTCTGACCTCCTTAGTAAGCACTTGGAGGAGATCTACCAGTGAGAAGCTCCCGATAAGAGCTAGGTGTTACTAATATATTTGAAATTTGACTGACAATTATAAAGGCACGATATTTCAGTCCCCACATTGCCCAGCTATTCTTCAACTTTCCTCACAGTGCACAGAATATGGCTCTCAGGCTCACTCACTCTACTCATCTCCCTATTGCCCCCAATCAATATCACCAGACGTTGCAAGGAGACCAAAGTCACGTACTATTCACTGGCAATAACTATCTTTCACATAAAGGAAAGGAATTTCACAGATAAAGATACAAGAATGACCTCAGAGTTTCTCTTGAATCAAGAGAGATTGAATTCTAATGTACAGTCCCGCAGCAGGACTGGGATCCTGTGGGTTCTACAGGACCCGTTGCCATAATAGTAGGTGTGGGGTAAAAATTCAACAAACAATACAGGAGCAGGTGTGAGTGGGAATCGCAGGGTAGGACGGGAGCGGGATTAAAGTAGTCCCACACAGGGTCTAATTCTAATGACCCAATGGATGACATCATACATGGTGCACCATTACTAGGAATTTTCAAACAGAAAGCATAATTATTCATAGTAGAGCATTCCTCATTGTACTGACAGAGAAGACAGACAGATGTTAAACACAGATTTTTCAAATGTCTCGGTTCTGGTCTGCTTTTCTTGTCAGCAAGTTGTAACTGATTGTTATTACTTTAGTAACCAACAACAATCAGCAAAAGACAATATATGTTGGGACAATTATATCCACTGAGCCAATTATGATAATAAAGATTGTTAGATCATGTGCTCTGGATTGTTAATATGCACCTCTGTCATAAAGGGTTATGTCATTTACTTATAAATACCGACAATCAATTCAAAAAGAAAAAAAGATCGGTGCCTAGACTTTTGGGTGCCCTTGACAAGTCTCAAACCCCTCAAAAGTGGGACCTAGCCACTAGGAAATGTTTCATTAATATCAATGATGTACAAGCAATGATGCCCAAAAGCCAAAGAAATCACCCACTTATGGTTAAAAATGTAATCAATTAGGTAAATGCCAATTAACTCAAATTTAAGGAGAGAAGTATTTTTTTCTGTGGGTCATAATTAAACCCAGAACATATTTGCATCTGTGATTGCCTCTTCCACAATGGCATCCAATGCAAATCCATGTTTCTAGAGCCTATAAAGCCACTTCCTGCTCACTAAGTCCTTTGTATAGGAAAGCTCTTCTAAGGTGGCTGACATTTACATACATTCCTCACCTTGATCACCACCTGGAGATCAAGCCAGAGAATTTGTGGGGAAGAGCATCCTAATGATTAAAGCAGAGGACTCAAACTCAGGACTCTAAGGTTCTATTCCCGGCACTGTTGTTGACTCATGTGTGACTTAATGTATTTGTGCCTCAGTTTACTAACAATTTCACCATCTTGTCACCACAAGCTCTCTCATAAAGAAGTCAGGCAGCAAAGAAGTCATATGATGTGAGGGATGCAGGAGCTACTCTGAGTAGGAAGTAAACTAAAGATAGATGAGCTTTTGACGTTTCTACTGCTGTTGCGTTTAGGTTGATCAAAGTTAAACTGCTCTAAACTGAATTAAAAGTATTGCATATTGTGTATATTATAGCACTGTAACAGCTTGAGTGAATTCCTAATATTCCAAAGATAATTTGTCAGCTTTCAAGGTCATGATCAACAGAGATGAACCTCTGAAAGAATAAAAACTGCCAGAAAGACAGAACAAGTAAATAAGTAGACTGTTAAATATCATTTACTCTAAGAAATTACTTGTCTCAGATGAAACCTTTGGAAACTATACCATGAAAAATCTCTCTTCACTAAGGAACCTCCTGCATAACCTCTCACTGAGAAATTGAGAGGTATTGTAGACACGGTGAATGAAAAGAATATACTAGACTTTGGTTTTTTTGAGTCATTCACACACACACACACACACACACACACACACACACACAAAGACTACGTACTTTTTCTTCACCTTGTCCCTCTGGATGCCATTTCTTTCTAATATAGCACCTTTGATTCTAAAGATGCAGAGTGATAAAATGCAAAGTAACAAGTCCTTTTCAAGAGTAAAAAATAAAAATTAAAAAAAACACATACCCTTCATATTGTGGCCCAGTGACCCCTCAGAGATGTGTTGTAATGAGGTGTAGATTTCAGAAATAAGTTTAGAGATTTTCAAACTCTCAGCCCCTCCAATTTATGCTTTGATCTTAATAAGTGGCATAGGTCACTGCATAGGTGCAAGGTTCACTGTAAGCCAGTTTACAAAAAACATTAAATATTTGTTTTAGTAGCATTTCCTTGTTTTCATGAATAAGGATGTTATGACCAGGGAAAGAAGCAATCAGAATATTGAGATTAAGGAGGTTTTATTAATGAGGGAAAATACTTCTATTGTTATTTGCATTGCGGTAGAGTTTTAAGATGACAATCAGGACTGCAGTCCTTTTGTGCTCGGCTCTGTACAGTGTGGTCCCCACCCCAAAGGGTGTGCAATCTAATTTAAGATGAGCCTCCACAAGCCACTTTAACAAACAGGCTTGACGACCACACAGTCTAAGAAAACAGATCCTATAATAGAGCAAATATCATAAACGTGATTGGGACAGGAGGAAAAAGGCTGGAAGGAATTAAAAAAGGGGAAAATGCTATAGAAGATGCTTCTTGTGAGCACATTTGTGCATTGGCCTTGGATCCAACAACTTTTTACCAAAATACAACATAGTGAACATTCCTTATTATGTTAATTTATGGCCAAATTTTGGAGTTCTAAGCCAAGAAAAATCCCCATTCACTTCACCAGCAGTTTTGCCTGAATAGAGGCTGAGTAAGGCTGCAGTCCGTGAAGAAAATAATGGGATGATAGAAAAATTGAACAGAGGCTGCAGAATTATATTACTCCACTGTTTGAATGAAAGGCACAAAAATCCTCTGATTCAATTGGTATTTTTATACATCACTTCCTCCTGCATTGGGAAATTTGAATTAATGCTCAGGCACCTCTGAGCTACCAAGCAGAATATAATACATGTTTCATGAGGCCTATTCATCTTTAAGGGATTTCATAAAAGTTATAACAAGCTCTTTCAGCACATGGTCAATTCCATATTTTGATCATTTGAAGCCAAATACACAGCGTGTGTTGTATTTCTATATTTTTAGGGGGGGGGGAAATAATAGCTAAAAACATAAGGGCATATTTTCTCCCAATGATATTCAATTCTGCATACTCTGTAATAAGCTACTAGTAATTGCAAACCAATAAGAAGGAAAAAAAATAATGGCATGACATAAGAGTACATACTATCATTACCTACTGATAGAGGAAAAGATAACAGCCAGACCTTAAAGCCAGGCTTCATGGAAAAAATGCTATTCTGTGCACGCTTCTTTGGTAACACATTCTCCACACCCCCACACCTTCACCAAGAACAGCCCTCCCCACCCACACCCCGCTAAATAAAACTGTATTGGGAAATTATCCCTTTTTTTTTTTTGCCAAACAAATACAGAAACACCAGCACAAGAACAGCTGCTTCTGTTTCATGTTTCACATATGTGGGTAACTGGGGATCTGTCCTCTTGCCCTTGTGCCTTTTTGGGGGGGGGGGGTGCTAGTTATGATCATTTTTATCTTCCTGGATGGCAAACATCTGTGGCTTAAAACGAAGAGTCAGCCTTGATACACACAATGAAATTTCCTTCATTCCATAGGTAGCCTAGCATCACACAGCACTATTATCCTTCTTTCTTTTTTTCCCTCATGGATGTTTAGAATATTTTTTAAATGGTGCTCTTTACAAATAAATCCAAATGCCAGGCTCCTGCTAATGAATGACTTGTGGATTTCCCTTTTAAAAAGCTAGATGGGATCGCTACAGACCAACACTTTTCTATCCATATTATGCAAAAGCCATAGTTAGAGAGGACATGTGTATGATTAAAATAACATGCCTTACTATGAACCAATTACTCCAGAGGAGCCAACAACTGCTTATAGACTCCAGAGATTGTCAACACAAGAAGTTCAAAAATGAGATACTGATAAAACTCTATAAACACACTAATGGAGGTGTTTGAGGCAAGGACAATTTAATGATGGATAAATTTGGTCTATCCATCTCCTTGCTTAATTATTTTATATTACCAACTAACTTTTTATTCATATCTGGGTAGAGATGTTAATGGAAACCTTGTTGGTTCAAAAGTTTAGGAAAAACAAAGCTTAACCCCACAATAATTAAAAGTCACAGGAATAACACCAGAGGAATTAAATTAGGCCTTAGGGGTAAAATAGCTGGAGTCTTTCTGAAAAGAGGGGTATAATATTTCCCACTAGTGGTGCTGGTGAGCAACTGGAATTGGTCTTATGCATCACAGACTTTTGGACTTGCTAACTTTCGCCATAAGGTTACAGCTAAGTATTAGAATAAAAAGCACTTATTGCACAACACTCCATTTACTTTCTCTGTGGATCAAGAAGGAATCTCTCATTTTATTTATATCTTATGTTGGATATCTGAAAAGTCAATACATGTTAAAGCTGCTAAAAAATGGAAACTTCTTCCAACTTTTTTGAAAATTTCAAAATTGTTTCCATTATGCAGGTTTCAAACATGGAATGATTTTTCAAAAATGTTACTAATTTTTTTGAATGTTCAGAAGTCTCGGGTGGGTTTTTCTCCCTCTTTCTTTTACCACTAATTGCTATCAAATTAATTACTGTTATGTTCAGTGGTGCTTTTTCTTTCATTTTTTCTTTTTGAAATGTTTCCTTTTGTTGGTCTGTCATTTTTTCCATAACTTTTTCAACTTTGAAAAGTGTATAGAGTGGCAAATAGAAACATGAAACTCTTGAAAAACTAAGTGCGGCAGAGTTAAAGTTCTCTTACCCCAATAGTGGCCTTAGATTATCATGTCCTAACTACTGCAATCTACTCCTGTTTGGCCTTTAAAAAAAAAAAATCATATCTTGCCAGCCCTTAAGTGTAATCAAAACATTGCTGCAAAAATTATCTTCTGGCTCATCACTTGGAATATATCACCCCTCTCTTTTCATTGTTCGTTTTCATTTTAAAAGTTCTTCATGGTCTCTTCCCACTCCATCAATTATCTCTAATACAGAGATGAAGCCTCCTGCCTCTGCTGTACCAATGACATTGCCCTGAACTGTCCACTTGTCAAACTTTTGGTCAAGCACCATTATGTCAATAGAAGCGGCTCCCTGTAACAATCCAAAAACGCAATACTATTTCCTCCCCAAAACCCACCTGGTGTCATAATGCCTACAAACCATTTGGCAATATATTTACACAGCACTACTGTAGTACGTATAATCACACTAAACATAAAACCTAAACTCAACCTCGGCTAGGTAAATTGCATGTAATGCTGGTTCTGGAATAAAGTCTATTTGTGTTATTTGTAAATGGAAGAAGAAAGTTTTGCAAAAGTTAGAAGAAAACCCCCAAATCCTGACATTTAGTACCACTACAAAACACTTCCTCCCTATACATTTTAAACTCTATGTGCCTAACCCAAAGCCCACTGAAGTCAACAGGAATCTTTGCACTGACTTTAGTGGGCTTTGGATCAGTCCCTATATTTGCATTTGTTAGTTTTCAGGATGGCTGTTTTGGGTATTTGGGGGATTGCATGTGTAGAGAACTACCCAAGATTTACCACGAGCTATAATCTCATTCACTTTGGTCACATCAGAGTGTATGTTTTATTTTCACCTTATATCATCATAAAGTGCATTGACAGGTAGAAATTTATGTAGTCTTAACAGAAAGTAGGAGAAGAAAAAAGAAATACAGTTTGCTGTTGGAAGTTATGTCTGGGCCCACTGGGCACAGATTTCGTTTCCATTTCAGTACAATATCTCAAGCTGGATTGACAGCAGAAGTATTTACAGAGGTGAATCACACGTCTCCAGCATGACAGAATGCTATTTCCCAGAGGCCAGAGGGATGGTGGCAGTGTAAAGAATTCCCCACGGACAGAGAACAAGTCGAGTCACACCCATCTCTGGAGGTGGGCAGGCACACAAGATTAGAAAAATGGAATGAGCACGTGAAGAACGAGGGTCAGGCAGATCAAGGGGAATGTGTATAAAATCAGAGAAGCTGGTAAACTGGAGAAGGAAGATGATTTGCATTAATTGTGAGCTATAGTTTCCTATTTCTGTTTTCATTCGCTTGCCCACCATCCAATTCATACTTAATGAATGTGAATGCTGGTGAATGTGGTTTTATAAGCAGGAAAATCTTGTTTATTGCCACCAGTTTAAAAGAACAACTTGGAATTATTTCCTATCACATTATGCACCTACCATTCTAATTTAACCTCAGAGAATAGGTCTGACCAGAGAGAGCAAAAATAAGTACATTAATTCAGAGTATGTGGAATACTCTCCTTTTTTCTTTTTCCGTTTAACAGTTTTGGGCAACTCTTCCCAACAAACAGTTTTCCGGCTGGCTCTCTGGCAAATCCCAGATGAAGTACCTGTGTGCCAGACATCAGCAGTTCTATGTAAGCTACCACTTCATCTTCAGTACATGGCTTGTGCCAGTTGCTTGGCTGGAAATCATTACAGAGGAACAAAACTATATTTCTTCTTTTCCTCCTTCACTTTTTAAAAGCCAATGCACTTAATGATGTTGAAAATTCACTGCAATGTAAAAACCTCACGGCAGACAGTTTTTCCTTTCACTCTGTTTTATATTCTTGTGCTTTTAATAATGGCAGTGAAGAGAAGAATCTATCTACTAGAGATGACAGGTTTCAGAGTGGTAGCCGTGTTAGTCTGTATCAGCAAAAACAACGAGGAGTCCTTGTGGTACCTTAGAGACTAACACATTTATTTGGGCATAAGCTTTCTTGGGCTAGAACCCACTTCATCAGATCCATGGAGTGAAAAATATAGGAGCAGGTATAAATATATGAAAAGATGGGAGTTGCCTTACCAAGTGTGAGGTCAGTCTAACGAGACAATTCAATTAACAGCAAGATACCAAGGGAGGAAAAATAACAGTTTCAAACAGTTGACAAGAAGGTGTGAGTAACAGCAAGGGGAAATTAGTACTGGGGAAATTAGGTTTTGTAATGACCCACAAAAAACTTCAAAAACAGACTCCAATGTGAAACTGCAGAATTGGAATTAATTTGCAAACTGGACACCATCAGTATTTGTACCTGCTCCTGTATTTTCCACTCCAGATGAGGCACTGGATAGCTATCTTTTTAATAAGAGTTTCCTTTATCTAGAGATAGAAAAGTCCCCTTCATGGAGAGCATCAAGCCTGAGTTTTAGATTTTGTAAAGTCAGTAGCAGACTCCACAGATTTCTGTAAGGTCTTAAATGAGAAAAGATCCCCTTTTGACTTTCAGTTTGAAGAAGGTTGCCTCTTGGGAATGATAGCAGCTCCCCCCAGAAATATCTGGGATGCTGTAGGTTTTGTTAACAAATGCCCAGAAATTCTAGAGTAAAAAGGCAGCTTTCATTTAAGCCTGACCCAATTTAACCCAGGCCATAGTGAACTGAGATTCAAGATATCACATCATGGGTACCAGTGCCGTGCAATTTAAACAAAGCCATGCTGAGTTGCACACTGAGACCCTCCTTGGAAATAGTGCTAAATGGCTTAGACCACGCTAAACTAGGATAAGTAGCTCTTGCACCTTTCAGATATATCTGCTGAACTGGATTCTGCAGGCCAAGATACAGGAGACTAATTAGATATGGAACAACCTGTCAACTGAGGGGAAAAAGAAAAGCAGAAAGCAGACTAATGGCAAGAAAATACACTTTAATGTAGGAGGAAATGAAGGTGTGGATAACAAATGGTTGGTGGTTTTAGAGAAAGAAGGGGAAATTAACATGAAGATTAAGAATTAAGCCAAAGAAGTGGAAGCACCAAAAAAAAGTTGCTCAGAAAAGTCACTAGAACTCTATCAGGAAAATTAGATGAACAAGAATCATAGATTTGCATTTTTATAAACACTTTTAATTCAAATAAAACTCCAAAACACTTTGAGCTTTAGAAACTGGCTGCATGATGTACAAAGCTGAGCATTGCTTTGCTTACCACTGAAGCACCTTCACCCATTGGGGTAGAACACAGCAAGCATTCAATAATGCAAACTCTACAGTTTAAAGAGCAAGTAGTGCAGAATACTCACTAGGGGACCAGCTTAGGAAAGGAAAACAGAGGGCTAGATTGTGGTATTTAGAGTACAATTCTATGGAGGGAGCTGTGTAGAGACAAAACATGACAGGAGGAGCGCTACCAAGATTGCACTTCAGGTCTGTGTGTATACCACCAGACTGCTCTGCTCTGGTGTGGCAGAGGGCCAGTGCAAAAGGGGATGGTGGGGCAGAATTCTAGCCATTTTTCTGGGGTCTTGCTCCCCAGGGGAGTAGAGGTCAATAGGCCATGCACCCCCAGAAGCAACTACTACTGTGAGAGAAACTTGCATAGTTATGTGGGGGAGAGGGATGAGAAAAACATCTTGTGCTCCCCTGAGTTCCTGTGTAAGAGCCTATTGACATCTGTCTCACTATAATTAATCCCTGTATCCCAGGCCAAATTCCAACTTGGGTAACTGCCCCTCTTGTCATTTTCAAACAGCTTTCTTTAGTAACAACCATTGTACTTCAGATACAAACATAAGGAGGGAACGAAAATTCAAGTCACAGCCCCTCACTCAAAAGCACAATGTTACAAGGCATTATACGACAATTGCAATTATCTCCGTATAATCAGAGCATTTTACAGCAAATCTAAGAAAAGGAGAGAAGAGATTCAAAATAATTAAAACTGGTAATAAGTTATTAAAATGGATTTTAAAAAGAAAAGTTTAACTTGCACCCTGCTCTATTAAAAACCCTATAGAATCTTTAACAACCCTAAAGTCCCAGGATCCAAGTTTCACAACTCATTCATCAGAACAGTGATCACTGAATATCTAATATGTTAGAGATAATAACACCAGTCACTCAATCACCAGCCTCACTTTCCACCGTAATCAGGATTTTCATTGGTGTATCATCTAATTACTAGACCTTCTGAACTTTGCTCCACGTGTGAGCACCATCAAGAGACCATGTTCAACCCAGGCACTCCAGTCAGAGGAAAAACAGTATGCTTATACAGTATGACAAGGCAAAAACAAAACACAAACATCTGTCTTTATGATAATCTCAATGTCATTTTCAATGGCTAGTATATGTTAAATAATAAACAAGACTGCTAAGATGGCAGAGAAAAGACATTAAAACATCATGGCAACATCTTGTAACCTTTTTGAAAATAATCAGCTTATATATTAATTTCACGCTTGATTCACACAAAAAAAATCAGTGTTTGAGTGACACGAACAGCAGGCTGAACAAGGGTAATTTTAAATATTGTACATATATTTGTGTAAGAAATACAGCAGGGGATACATTAACACTCTTTTGATCTATTATAAAAGGAACCCAGGAACTTGCCCCATCTTCAGCGCTCAAAAAAAAGAATGTACTTTTGTCATTTTAAACATCTATTAGGGAGTAAAACATAGTAGAGAATACCAACCTACACCACAGCACCAGACAGAACCACGGGGGAATAAGCCTTTTTTTAAATTAGTCACAGACCACATCTGTTTGATTTGCTACCCTTCAAAGGTAGCATATTGGTGAGGTATAACTAAATGCATGGAAGAACTTGTCTAAAGAGACCATGTCTAAAAAGCAATATGTACACAGTCAGAATATCACACAGCAATTTTTAAGGAAACATTACAGTGAATAGCATTGTATTATATAGCCAAAAAGAATCATCACATTGTGTGACACAGCGGATAGAGCATTGAACTGGACCCAGGAAACTTGAGTTCTATTACCAACTCTGGCAGTGGCAGGCTAGGTAACCTTGGGCAACTCCATTTGCCACTCTATGCCTCAGTCTCTCCCCTCCCATCTGTAAAACGGAGACAACAATAGTGAGCTCTTTTTTAAAGTGATTTGAGATTTACTGATGAAATAAGTAATACCTAGCTCTAATATTACACATCACCACACCTACCATTATCGTCTGTTTAAACCTAATAGCATAGTATTAAAAAAACTCTTGACCTACTACAAATAAAACTGATTTGAAAGATTATTTAAATAATTATTTTTATATGATTTGAAAATAAAAGTTACCTTTGATACCAGTGAAGTAGGAAAAAACCCACAGACCTGATTTTCGATGCAGCTGTTCAAAATGCAGGCGTGTACATTTGGATTCCTAACTTGCGTATGCAAGGACCAGGATGGCAAATCAAACAACTGCATGCACAGAGGCAGCTACATTGTCCATAATTCATCTGAATAACTGTTCCCATATTTGCACCTGACCCATGAAACTTGGCTGGCTAGCACATCTCCCTCTTCCCTGCCAAACATTGGAGACAGTCCATCTTTAAATATTTTAGAGTGCCAATCATCACAGAAATTTAAAACAACAAAAGACAACACAAAATGAGTAGATGAAGAGTTGGCAGGGACTGTCTCTTAAGCCAGGTCTACACCACAAACTTCTGTCACCATAGCCATGTCAAGGGTTTGATTTGTAATTGACATATTTATGCTGCAAAGGCCTCTACTATAGACACAATTATACTTGCAAAACTACATTTCTGCTGATGTAGCTTGTTTTGCTTGGGTTGGCTGGAATAAACTATGCTGACAAGGACGACAGTTTTGCTGGTATAGGCTATATCCACACTAAGAGTGCTTTACTAAAATAGTGTACTGGACGGTATAAGCACCCCTAATGTAGACCTGGCCTTACTAAATGTATGTACAGCAGCTAGCACAACGGGTTCCTGATCATGGTCGGGGCCCCTAAGTGCTACTGTAATGAGCATCATCAATAACATTGTGTGTCAAGAGAAAATAACTAAGAAAATATGTGAAAACTAAAAATAAAGCCTCAGCTTCCAGAGTCAAGGGCAATCAGCGTTAGCTGCACGCATTCTGCACCAGTCTGAGCTTTCAGGTGAACTTCAATGATACCCCCATGTAGAGTGCAATTTGACCTGGAGGAGAAAAAGACATGGAAGATTGTTGCAAAGTCCAAATTAGAGAGAAATGGCTACAGCCTCTTTGAAAGCTGCACACAACCGAAGGCGCTCAGAGCACCAACGGGTCCACTAGGACTTGAGTCCAAAAAACAGTCCAGTAAAAGGCAGGTGAACACTCAGTTGTTTATGCAGATACAACCTCCACCCATTTCTTCAAATGCTTCCCAATACCAATGAGTGTCCCTCTGGTTTCTATGGACTGAGTTACAGCTTTTTAGCAAGAGGCTTGTGTAATTAGACACTGCAATCTAGATTCTACAAAGGGGAGACTCCAGTCCAAGCGTCTCCTCATCTCTCCCTTAACAGCTTACACAAATAGCAAGAAGAGTGACAAAGTGAAATTCCTTGAATTTCATAGATGAGGCACTTTGGAAAAGAACAACAATTACAGTACATTACCCTCAGTGACACTGATGAGGAAGAAGTAACCCCAATAAACTCATTGCCTAGTCTGACAAAATCCCACAGGCAAATCAGCAGTACCTCCTGATTAATGTTATTTAAAGCTGTAACAGAATCAAATGGATACATTTCTGAAATAATGGATTCAACTCTTGATATAAATGCAAGTTTCAGTTCTGCAGTCAGGTATGGGAGCGAGAGAGAGAGACACACGGGGTGGAAGTCTATAGAATCCAGATATAGTTGGGGCATTAGCCCACTACATCTTAATGAACTTTCCTAAAAATGAGAGCCTCAATATTGTGTATTATCATGAGAAACACACAAAACTTTGTTTATGTGATAACATTTCAAATTCATCCATGTTCCTTTACAAAAATGTTGAATGAGATGAATTATTTTAAAAATTATGGCTCCATTTTCATAACTGAATTACAAAAAGAACTCTTTCAGTAGTAACAGTATTTCTTATTTAAGTCTTTTAATCTCCTATGGACATTTAAATGGCTGACTCCTTAAATATTATTGAGAACTGTTCATTTCAGGAACATATTGAAAAAACTGATGTTAGATACTTGAAATATAGGCAATTTTTGCTCCTTACCCTTTATAGCACCCATTAAAACCCTTCATTAAAGCAATACTGACAGACTACTGCTGTGAAAGAAAGCTTATGTCAATTAGTAGTAATGTTTAAAACACTGCACTTATTAAATAGTAATAAAGTTACTAACATGCTCTTCATGACCACATTTTTTCTCTTGTTTTAAACTGATAAAAATAAAGACAATGATTAGGATATGCAAAGTTTAGATTAAAATTAACTTTTACATGCATCTGTGAAAAGCAGCCAGACTAGAAATTCATCAACAAATAATTTTGAATCCACCTGGAAACATTCACAGTGGTACCTCCTATTGAAAGTAAATGATATGAAATGGTGAATACCTATATTACACAAAATATAATATGTTTGACAATATAGTGTTTACCCTTAGTTTTTCATACACATAACTACATAACTTTAAATTGGTATTTGCATGTTCTAGGTATTCTCTTTAGTTATTGTAGAGAAATGTAGGTAATAGTGAAAATACTGTGGTATACTTACCTATTTACCTAAGGCAAAATTATCAAGTTTTTTTTTTTAAATGGTGACCACTAAGTCTGTTTATTTTTGCATAATAATTCATAATGGCACACTTTAGGAACAGAAAAAGATTACCCTGGACCAAAGGTTTAGTGTTGCCATGTTTGTATGTATGTTTAAGGTTCCATAGTTTAAAAAAAAAAATAATCACAAAAAAACAGAGAAGACAAAAGTTAAGGCATTCGTAGTAACATTAATATGGTCACATTGCATGGATGTAATATTTTCTATTTGATATTTTTCTTAAATTTTTTCATCTTATATACTATTATCCATGCTGTTAAAGATATATAATAAAATACAAAATTACACACACCTAACAAGGGCACATTAAAAACAGCCCAGTTAATGATGCTGCAATCAGGGCCGGCTCCAGGCGCCAGTTTGGGGCAGCCGCTCTGGAGAGGGGCGGCAGGTCCAGCTATTCGGCGGCAATTCGGCGGACAGTCCCTCACTCCCGCTCGGAGCGAAGGACCTCCCGCCGAATTGCCGCCGCAGATCGCGATCGCGGCTTTTTTTTTTTTTTTTTTTGGCTGCTTGGGGCGGCCAAAACCCTGGAGCAGGCCCTGGCTGCAATACATTGTGATATGGCTGTACTAACCCCACACTGAAGAAAGAGTTAAGGAGCTTCTCTGGGCCCCGACAGCATTGGTCCCACACCTGCAATGTGTGCACAAGCTGGAGGGGTGGTTAAAGAGGAACAGACTGAGTAGCACACTTGTTGGAGGCAGCCCATGGAAGTTAGCAGACCTACAGCTCCTGGGGCCCCTGACTATTGATGGTCTAACCTGACCTGCTGAGGAAAAAGGACTCTAAACATTGGCAAGGTCGGAGACTCCTTTGGTTTATTTTGTTTACATGTCTTTGCTTTACCCTCTTGCCTGGGAAGACTGCCTCGCTGCATTACTTCCTTCCAGCCACATCAGACTACAAGGTGCAGGGCTCAGTCACCTACCTTTGGACTCAATCAGAATCTGTTGGAGACGGTGGGCTGAGTTCCCCTACTGACCCCCAATGGGGCTGGAGGCAAAAAGTCTATCAGGAACTCAAGATTAGGAAGACCCTATATCCCCAAAAAAAAGAGTCTCACCTCTCAGACTTTGGCTGAGAAAAACCTGAAGTCCCTTGCTGGGCAGTAAAACTAGTTATTGTTGGACTCTTTATGTACCCCAAAAAGGGTTTGTGGCCCTGCAAGAGGGAAGAGTCACAGAAGGTGACAGACCACTGCAGGGTCGGAGCAGCTATGAACAGGGAGCCTCATAAGGACACAAGAACAGCCATACTGGGTCAGACCAAAGGTCCATCTAGCCCAGTATCCTGTCTTCTGACAGTGGCCAATGCCAAGTGTCCCAGAGGGAATGAACAGAACAGGTAATCACCACCACTGATCTACCCCATCGCACATTCCCAGCTTCAGGCAAACAGAGGCTAGGGACACCATCCCTGTCCATCCTGGCTAATAGCCATTGATGGATCTATCCTCCATGAATTTATCTAGTTCTTTTTTTAACTCTGTTATAGTCTTGGCCTTCACAACATCCTCTGGCAAAGAGTTCCACAAGTTGACTGTGCACTGTCTGAAGAAATACTTCCTCAAGATAGAAGAGCACCTGTAACACCATTGTCCAACCACTAGAGGACACACATGAGGACCTGACCCCTTTCCTTCACAGAAAGAAATGAAAATAGTCTAAAATCCTGGTGAAATACAAAATGGCAGGAAGCTAAAGCTCTACTGGTTATTTGTGTAGGTGCCATTTAGTAGTATTGCAATCTCTTCATGCATTCACTTCACTTTACATTTCCTGCCCTGAATTCTTCAGCATTGGCCATTATGTAATTCATTACCAATGCAGTCTATCTGCCATAGTTGCTAATCTCATATTTTATACAACCCAACAACAACACTGGTTTTAGAATTCCTTTTCAGTCTTCCTTTTTTATGTCTACCTTTTAAAGTATAAAAAGAAAGCAGATTAATTCTCTAGAACCAGCAAGTTTCTTCTTAAATACCGTGGGCCACTGTGGTGTTATTAAATGGAGGGATGTGCTGATTTGTAGCATGGTAAAGTGAATAAACCACTCATTTGCTTGACTGATTTCACTAAGCTGTCAATCAAGATTTGATTTACCAAGATTAATTGGACTCCCCAGGGATTTTGGTTAAAGCATTATAGTATCCCACACTGAAATTGTGAACATTAAACAAAAACTCACAGTATTGGCTTCTCCTTATAAAAATGAATGAATGCTTCATAAACAAGGATGCAAATCACACCAGCAGCTGCTTCTTTCTAGTCTAGTTAATCAATCTTGGCTTCAAAACTGTAAAGAAAGAGAGAAATGGGGGGAAGGGGAGGAAACAACGTTAGTGATGACAAAGCCTAAAAGATTAAGCAAAGTAATAGGGCAAGCAAACAAAAACTTCCATTTGTTGGATACTCCCGTAGAGCTGAGAATAAATATCCAGTGCCATAAACTGTTACATATTATTTAGTTATGTGGTTGAAAAGTTCCTAACCCTGTGGCCATAAAGATTCATACCAGTGGCTTAGAATACTGCAGCCTTAATATCACCAGACCTATCATATTTTAACAAACAGTATGCGTCGCCTACATACATTACTTTTGGGGCTAATCTGACTGCAATTTGTTGTTTTGGTGTTTTTTTTAAAGTGAAAAATACAAGTGTATACCTTTAACAATTCAAACCACGAAGCAGGTCCACGCTGTGAAGCTATGCAACATTATTCATATGCAGTACTCACAGGACAAATACAGAATATTAACTGTGAAGTTGAGGAAGGAGGGCTAGCAGTACAAGAGGTATGGGCTCTGAAACCAGGGAATGGGTGGGAAAGAGAAGATTAAGAGCAAGCAAAGTGGACCACAATGGTCATGGTGCATGGAATCATGTTAACTTCTGTACTTGCTGCTTGGGTCCCACTGGAGACAAAAGGAGTTGCAGAAAGGTGCTGCCCCATTGCCATAAGGAACCACAGGTTGCACCTACTGAGCTGGCTGAGGCTTAGTCTACACCAGGGTTGGGCAAACTACGGACCGGGGGGCCATATCCAGTCTTTCAGACATTTTAATCTGGCCCTCGAGCGCCTGGAAGCAGTGGCATGTCCCCCCTCCGGCTCCTATGCATAGGGGCAGCCAGGGGGCTCCACTCGCTGCCCCTGCCCCAAGCACCGCCCCAACAGCTCCCATTGGCCAGGAACCGTGAGCATTCACGGCCCGCCATACAATTTCCATTTCCAGACGTGGCCCTCGGGCCAAAAAGTTTGCCCACCCCTGGTCTACACTGCCAACTTATATCAGTATAACTATATCACTCAGGGGTGTGGAAAATCCACACCCCTGAGTGACAGTCATACCAAACTAGCCCTCAGCGTAGACAGCACTCTATCAACACAGGGCTTCTCCCGTCGAAATAGCTATTGCCTCTCAGACAGATGGAATACCTATGCCAACAGAAGAGTCTCTCCCATCGGTGTAGATAGTGTCTTCACTAAGTGCTACAGCAGCTGCAGCGCTGTAAGTGAAGACAAGCCCTGATGGACATGTGCAGCTTGCTAGAGCTGAAGATCAGAACCTCAGACTTGGGCAGAGAATTCTTGTGGGCTTCACTGCACATAACACAGAAGCTCAGACCTGAGCAATTGGGATGTCTTAACTTGATGTGATGACTGTCATGTACCATAAGTGCCATAACATTTTGATGCACAAGCTTGCTCCATAATAGAAACTTGAGAGGAAGACTTGTTGACATCATTAGGTGGCATGTCTGCAGGGGATCATGATCCTCCTAAACATGAACCTTCTGTATGCACATGCATTACACTTTGAGCATCAGACCATAAAAAAAAAAAAGCTAACAAACTACTCAGATTTTGAGACTAGAAGTAACAATTCTGATCTAGTCTGATCTTCTACACAGTACAAGCCAAAGAATTTCAGCCACTGATTTCTGCATCAAGTCTATCACTTCTGGATGAGCTAGAGGATAGCCTTCAGAAAGGCATCCAATCATAACTCAAAGATATTGAGTGAGAAATAATCCAGCACGCACATCACTTGGGAAATTGTTTCAAATTTAACAGTGAGGGCAACTAAACACTGCATTTGTCTAGTGTCAGATTCAAGCCATTGGATCTTGTTATGTCTTTGTGTTAGTACACAGAAACAGACCTCTGCTATCAGAAATCTTCTTCCCCTCTAGGTACTTGTAGACCATGATTAAATCACCTCTTACCCGTCTCCTGGATAAACCAAATAGATTGAGCTACTTAAGTCTAACTGTAAAGCAGCTTTCACAGATCTCAAATAATTTTGGTGGTTCTTTTTTTAACTCTTTACAATTTTTAAACATGCCTTAATATGTTTGGATTTCTTTTAACTTGAACCTTAGCTCTGAATTTGCTAGGTTAGTAATGCTTGCTATGGGGATATTGCAATGGTCTCTAATGTCTTTACCCATAAGTCATAGTTATGTATTCACCCTAAACTCCAGTTTAACATTGTAATTTGGCAATTTGTAACGTGGGGATAATATGCCCTTACCTATCTCTCAAGTTTATCTGAGGATTAAGATTTTGAAGATCAAATCTTCTTTATAAAGACCATATTACCTTTCTACGGGCATGTCTTCACTACCTGCCGGATCGGCGGGTAGCGATCGATCTATCGGGGATCCATTTTATCACGTCTAGTGTAGACGCGATAAAATCGATCCCCAATCGCTCTGCCGTCGACTCCGGAACTCCACCGCAGTGAGAGGCGGAAGCGAAGTCGGCGGGGGAGCTGCCGCGCTGCCATCAACTCCGCCGCCGTCCTCACAGCCAGGTAAATCAACCTAAAATATGCAACTTCAGCTACACTATTCGCGTAGCTGAAGTTGCATATCTTAGGTCGACATCCCCCCCCCCCATAATGTAGAGCTAGCCTAAACATTAACTTCTCTCATTTTTATGAGACCGAGGGGAAGAGAGAGAGAAAGGCAGGATCTACAGCAGGGGTCGGCAGCCTACGGCATGTTAGCCGATTTTGAGTGGCATGCAGCTCCCTGCCACGGTCCTGGCCCCCAGCCCCACTCAGCCCCCCCGCCCACTGCTCTCCCCTGCGGGGGCAGGAGGCAGAAGCTTGGTTCTATGGCAGCCAAGCTTCCCCCCTCCCCCGCGTCTTCCCCCAGCGTGGTGCTTTCCTGCCCCTCCTCCTCTCCTTCCCTGCTCCAATCAGCTGATGGCCCTAGCAAGGGGGAGGGGGAAGAGCGGCAGCATGCACACAGCTCCGTAGAGGACACAGAGAGAGGTAGGGACGGAGCCTGGGGGAAGGGGATGGAACAGGGCATATCCCTTCCAGCCCCCTGCCCTGAGCCGCTCAGGGCAGGGGGCTGGGAGCACCCCCATGAGCTGAGCACCCCAGCCTTCTGCCCAGCACCCCCCCGCTCCCCAACCCTCTGCCCTGAAACCCCCCACCCCAACACACACCCAGCCTTCTGCCCTGCACCCCCTCAGCCCCATCCCTCTGCCCTGAACCCCCACACACACTCAGCCTTCTGCCCTGCACCCCGCCATACCCCAGCCCTCTGCCCTGACCCTTAAACCCCCCACACACCCAGCCTTCTGCCCTGCACCCCCCATGCCCGCCAGCCCTCTGCCCTTTTCCTGGACCCCCCCCCCCCCCCACACACACACACACACACACACACCAGCCTTCTGCCCTGAACCCCCTCCCCCAGCCCTCTGCCCTGACCCCTGAAACACCCCCCCCCCAGGTCTGGGGTCCCGGCTGCAGGATCTGCTCAGCCCGCTGCCGGCCTAGGTGAACAGAACCCCAGGCTGGCAGCGAGCTGAGCAGGCTGGTGGCGTAAGATCAGCATTTTAATTTAAATTTTAAATGATGAATCTTAAACATTTTTAAAACCTTGTTTACTTTACATACAATAGTTTAGTTATATAATATAGACTTATAGAAAGAGACCTTCTAAAAACGTTTAAATGTATTAACGGCATGCAAAACCTTAAATTAGAGTGAATAAATGAAGACTCGGCACAGCACTTCTGAAAGGTTGCCGACCCCTGGACTACAGTATTTATGGAAAAGGAAGGCATTAGCCTAATATCTCTTTAGCACAAATGTTATCTCCAGACACAATGAAGTAGGAGTCTGATTCAGAACTCCAACCTAAGTAGAACTCAAATATATTATGGCTTTATTTTTTTATTTTATATTTTGTAAAGGAAATCTAGCTATGCCCCAGATTTGACACCTTTTTTTAAAAGCTCAGAAAAAAAAATTTTTAGGCGTTTGCACACCAGCCAAGTTTTCCCAAACTCTCAGAGCGCTGTATCTTTTTGCTAGCAGCTTTTGACTGCTGCTTTGCTTTTAGAATTACAAAAATACCTACTGCTGGAATTGGAGCAGAACACACTGAAATCACACTCGTGGAACAAGCTTTGTTGCTACACAGATCTCTTTCTCAGGCCTGGGAAAGATGCTCAGAATGTTCCTGGTGACACCGAGTATCTTTCCCAGACCTGAGGAAGAGATCTGTGTAGCAACAAAGCTCGCTTTTCTCACCAAAAGAAGTTGGTCCAATAAAAGATACATCACCCACCTTTTTTCTCTAATATCCTGAGATAGACACTGCTACAACACTGCATACTCCTAGAAGCAGGCATCTAATCATCCAATGCAGAATTCTACTGTTAATCTCTCCTACCAAGCAAAACATTGTTTTTCAACATTATTTCAAGATTATCAAGCTTTTATTGCTAGAGTACACCACCAGGTGGCACGATTGCAAAATGAAGATGATAAAAAAAAAATCACTCTCATATATGACATTCAGTGTCCTTAAAATGAAAATGTTTAACACTTCTCTATTATACTCATATAATCTGCTTGCTTATGATTCTCTATCATACTTCATGTAGTCTGTTACTTATGATTATGTTAGTTAAATTGAATGCAAAAATCACTTTAGATGACAGCAAAGAGAGATCATGCACATCAAACAATTAAATGCTGGACTGCATTTAACACACAAAAACCCCTCATTTTTGTTATTTCCTTCTGCTTCCTCTGACTCCAGTGAAGGTTTTATAATTTACAAGCATAACGCAATCTTAACAGCATTGCATATTTTTACATGCCAAAGAGATGCTAGCTTTTCATATTAGTCAAAGATGGCCATCATAGTAAAGGTATTTGGTTTGGGGAAAGAACATTAAGCTGGATCAAGACACTTTCTAACACAGACTAGTCAGAATTACTGAAATAACTTTAAAATATATCACAATCTGCTCCTACTCATTACAGTCCAGGACACAGAAGTCATTTCTCAAAATCTACTATCATAGGAGCATGTGTGCCTGTAATGGGGTACACTTCCAGTGGAGGCACCTCTTTGGGACTGGGGATCAACTCTCGCCCAGCCTGGTACCCCTTTCTATTGGTTGCTCACACCATAGACTCTCTGTTTGAGATTCAGGGTGCTCCTTCTTTGTGACTTGATCTTCCAGTCAGGTCACTAGTTAGTTGTCCCTTTCCAATTTGTCAAAGTCCCCTGGCAGGGCCGGCTCCAGGCACCAGCGCAGGAAGCAGGTGCTTGGGGCAGCCAACAGAAAGGGGCGGCACGTACAACTCTTTGGTGGCAAGTCCCTCAGTCCCTCTCAGAGGGAAGGACTGGCCGCCAAATTGCCGCCGAAGAATAAAGCAGC